>NC_083724.1:4523799-6923799 GCF_028564815.1 Eubalaena glacialis | reverse complement strand
ACCCTGGGAGGCCTCCCCTAAGGTCAGCAGTGGACCAGCTGCCTGAGCCCTTGCTACCCGGCTCCTGCCGTTTATATCACATGACGCCAAGGTCATACAAGGTCATGCAGCTCATTGGCTTACTCAAGGTGGGCGGGGTGGGGGCATCCACTTGGACATCCATCCTGGGTTCTGGAGGCACAGTCCTGGCCCCTGGCCCCACCCCGTCACCTTGGGTGACTTCGGGCAAGTAAGCAGACCTGCCTGAGCCTCAGTCTCCTCATTGGGAAAATGGGATCACACCTACCTGTGGGAGTCTTATGCCCGTGAAGAACACCAAGCACTTTAATCTTCACAACAAGCCCATTTGACAGATGAGGAAACTGAGGCTCAGAGAAGGGAAGTACTTAGCCCAAGGACACACAGCTAGGAAGCTGTGGTGCTAGGTTTAAACTCAGGCCGTCCAGTCTGGCTCCAGAGTATAAGCCCCTAAGCTCCCAGCTGTGCTATGACGGGACTCCTGTGTCTCCAGCTTGGGTCTTTAAGCATCAGGCCCTCAGCCCCTGCTGCTCTTCACTGCCAGGTGTGGGTGGCAGGTGTAGGGCAGCCCACCCTGAGTTAGACCACGGACACTTCCCTCTCCACCCCCCTGCTGGACTCCCTTCCCACCCCCTACCCTCTGCCAAAACTCTCTTGGAAAATTGCATTTTTTTACACCAGGTCTGGCTGTTCCCAGTAACCTACAACTCTCACTGTTGCCTCGCTCTTTTTGTCAGTATCCTGCTCATGGCCCGGGCTCTTCCTTAGCCTCTGATTGGGCTCGTGGGAGGAGAGCGCCGACGAGAAGGGGCCTGGCAGGAGCTTGCAGCCTGCCCCCAGAGCCTGACTGCCAGGGCCTGGCTGGCAGATGGCTGAGCCACAGACCTGAGTTCAGACCCTCGCACTACCACTTCACATCCTGCCCATCTTGTAACTCAGTTTCCCCATTTGCAGCCAGGGCAGAGTCACAGCTTCCCTGGGAGCATTGTCAGGGCAGCTGAGCCGAAGCACAGAGGCCCGCCCTGGTACAGATCGAGGCTCGCAGTGGGCACTCAGGACTTGGCAGCTGTTACGAGCTTGCTTTGAACAGTTTTTGAAAAGTGGCCTCAAGTGTGATCAGGCACAAAGGGTGAGGTGGACCCCCTTGGGCCTCCCTCCTCACTTCTCTGGGAAGGGATTCCAGTTCCTTTATTCACCTGACCTGCACGCAACACCCACCTTCCTGTCCATTCGTTCGTTCATTCATTCATTCATTCTACAGGCCGGTATTGAGCACATCCGAGTGCCAGGCCCTGTGCTGGGGATTCAGGAGTTTTCACACCTGTTCTGATTGAATTCCCAGGACAGCTCGTGTGGCAGGTATTATAACTATCATTCCCATTACAAACGAGGAAACTGAGGCATGGGGAGCTGGAGGTGCTCTCCCAAAGTCACTCCCCACCCCCTCTGCCCCGAGAATGAGTGATGCCTTAGAGGTGGTTAGATGTTCTTGTTCAGTGATTTGAGCGAAATTACTGGTTTTGTTCCAACCTGAACCGATTCAGTACTTTTCGTAAAAAAACATTTTTTTGTTTGTTTCATGATTCAATAAAGAATGACTGTTTGGGCTTGGCTGGAGGTTCAGCTACTTTATATGGCTCATTCTAGCTTTTGGTTCACCGTTCTGTTCTCGTCTTGCCTGTAAAAAGAACCCGGGACTGATGGCTGTGAGGGGCTGGAGGGATGGGTGGAGGAGGGGAAGCTGCTGGGTGCTGCCAGGGCCGAGGAGGGGGCTCAGCCTTTCTGCCCTGGCCCCCCATGTGCAGGCAGGGCAGCTGAGTGCCTGGGGAAGCCAGTGACTTCTGTGACCGTCCTGTCCCCAGGGATGTGAGATGGGGAAGAATTATCTTCAGTGTTGGCCTGGGCACAATAATCCTGCCTGCCCAGCCCAGGACTGCAGGGAGAGACCAGTCCCTGCCCGCAAGAGGCTGATCTCGGCCGTCCTCCAGGCAGTGCAGTGGGCATCTGGAGGGGATGGGCCAGTGTTGTCCCCTGGGGGGGTTAGACACAGAGCTCCTGACTGGGACTGTTCACCAGGGTGGGGGTGGGAGTTGCAGGTACCTTCTTGTTCAGAGCTGGCTGGTGTCCAGACTTGGGCAGACTGGCTGTGGGCTGGGGTGGGGAGGGCAGGAAGGAGGCTCCCCTGTGTCTGTCTGTCCCCTAGGATGCCTTCCTGAGCTAAAAGGCCACTTTTCTGTTTTCTTTTGCAGTTACTGAGAAGGAGGTCCAGCAGTGGTGAGTAGCTGCTTTTCCCCGAACTGTTGGGTGGGAGAGGGGGTGTTGGCTTTGTGCTGATGAGACGGCAGTCCAGCTGCCCAGGACAGCGGCACGTGGAGGACCCTCTGAGAGCGGCTTATCTGCAAACCAGTCCAGGCAGCCTTTGTTCAGATTCCTTTGTTCACAGGAGACTGACATAGATCCAGTTGAACTGGGGTGGGGGTGGGGTGGTGGTGACTCCTTGCCTTGTGTGGCATCTCTAAGGACCACCAGTGTTAATTTCAGACCCTGCTCACCCAAGGGAGGGATTTGGACCAGAAACAAGTCAGGAGACTGGATCCCAGGCCCAGCTTTGTCACTAAATCATCCCGTGGCCTTGAGAAGTCTCTTCTCTAGAGTTCAGCCACCCTGTCTATAAAGTGATTGATTAGAGTGGATCAAGGATGGCAGATAGGTTTCTTTTTGGATGCCAGCTCTAATCAATCCATAGTAGCTGCCTGGAGTGCTGTGTTAAGAAGGATTCTGAGGCTGTATATCATGGAGCAAACGGAAAGTATAGCATCATTAATGCCTGGAAGGTCTGGAATGGATTAGTTATGCCTGCCCTGGGGCAGAGAGGGGAGAGTGGTATACTGTCTGTCATTGTGGAATGTGGAGCAGACAGGGGAGACTCACACATGGTAAGGTGGACCTGAGTTGGGAGTAGGTGAGCGAGGAGGCGAGCTTGGAGACCTTCCAGAAAGTTTGGTGGCTTAGAAATGGACTCTGCACCTACCTCTTCCTATCCAAGTGACCTCAAGTGATCCAACCCCCCTCAGCCTCCGTTTCCCCACGTGTGTGACAGGGATGATGAGGCATCAGGGCGACATTCCCTGTAAAGGTCCCAAGAGATGACAGCCATTGACAGTGGTCTTCCATCGACTGTTCAGATGGGGAGCTGAGGCCTACAGGTGTGCCCTCCATCACAGCAGGCCGCAGCGGCCATGGCAAAGGGCCCAGGCCACGAGACTCCTGGTGGAGCACTGCTGGGGGCAGGGCCAGGCTTCCCAGGGGCCACTGCCTACACCTCCCTGTCCTTGAGTCCAGGTGGCAGAGGGGGAGAGTTGTGGCTGCCCTGCTTGGCTCTGCTGACCCCTTGCTGGAGACCCCGGCTAGGTGGGCAGAACCGGGGTGGTGAGCTGGCTGTGCCCCACAGGGGGAGTGGATGCGAAGGGAGCAACTGCCGCCTCCTTCCTCCTCCCCCACATCCTAGGACCCAACAGGTGGGCCTGACCTGCCTCTGACCTCATTTTCCACTTCTCCACTTCCCCAGGTGAGCGTTCCAGAAATACTCCTACTTCTAGGTATTTTTTTTTGGCTGCGTTGGGTTGTCGTTGCTGTGCGCAGGCTTTCTCTAGTTGCGGCGAGTTGGGGCTACTCTTCGTTGCCGTGCGCGGGCTTCTCATTGTGGTGGCTTCTCTTTGTTGTGGAGCACAGGCGCTAGGCGCACGAGTTTCAGTCGTTGCGGCACACAGGCTCAGTAGTTGTGGCTCACGGGCTCTAGAGCGCAGGCTCAGTATTTGTGGCATACGGGCTTAGTTGTTCCGTGGCATGTGGGATCTTCCCGGACCAGGGATCAGACCCATGTCCCCTGTGTTGGCAGGCAGATTCTTAACCACTGCGCCACCAGGGAAGTCCCTGTTTCTAGGTCTTTATCTGTGAGGCTCTCCCTCCTGGATTGCCCCACCCGGCCTTCCTGAGCCTTTGTCACTCACTTTTCCCACCCTTCCTTTCGGGGCCATCTGGATTCCACTCTCCCAAGGCTTACCTAAGTCACCTCCTCCAGGAAGCCTTCCTGGATTCCCCGGCTGTACATAATCCCCCTCCTTCCCACATGGCAGCCAGAGGGGTCTTTGTTGAACAAATATTCAACAATGCCAGGCTTCTGCTTAAACTCTCCCTGGACTCAGGTGAAGTCTGCACCTCTGGCATGGTTACGTGGTTACGAGGCCCAGCTCAGGCCAGCCTTGCTGTGCTGACCCCTCCAGTGTCACTGCCATTTCCTCCTCTCCTCTGCCCTCTGCCCTCTGGCCTGCCCGAATTGCTATCCGTTCCCGAATTCACTTTACTTTCTGGGGCTTCCTGACCTTTGCCTGGGCTGTTCCCCCTTCTGGGAACACCCCTCCTCCTCTTTGCTTGGCCACCACCTCACCCTCAGGCCTCCTTCCCTGAAACCTCCTGAGCCCCCAGGTTGAGTTAGGGGCCTCCTCTGACCTCCCACAGCCCAGTGTCACAGCCCGGGACACACCAGGCACAAACAGGACACACCTGGGACAAACAGCAGTTACAGGTCTGCGTCCCCCTCCGCCTTCCCTCCTGACCTTGAGGCCAGCTCTGCCCTGTTCACTGCTGTGTCCCCAGGGCCTGGCCATAGCAGGTGCTCAGCACCCATCCGGCACCCCTAGGTGCTTCACATATGCATTGTCATCGACTCCTGGGCGCTGTCCCGGGGGTTGACATGGTTTATCATCTCCATGGTGATGGGAAAACTAAGCTGAGGCTCAGAGAAGGTCAGAGCAGGGATGAGGGCGAGGTCTGTCCTTGCGAGGTGGCAGATGCCTCCCCAGTGCTGCTGTGTGTCGGGCGCGCTCTCAGATGTGGCCTTGTTCATTTTGTCCTCGTAGTCACCCAAAGTGATGTCCCACCGTGGCATTCCCTAGACGAGGCTCCTGAGCCCCAGGAGGTGCAGGGCACACCTGAGCCCTGGCATCCTCCCCTGCTCCCCTGGGTCTTCCCTAGGAGAGACAGGAGGCAAAGTGGCCAGCAGGGCTCCGGAACCAGGGCTTGAGCTGAGCAACCTCGGACAAGTTACTGGACTGCTCGGTGCCTCAGTTTCCCCATCTGGAAAGTGAGGGTAATAATAGTCAAGTTTTACAGGAATACTGTGAAGAATAAATGAGCTAATTCATACACAGCATCTGGAACAGAGCCTACTAATAAGTTCTCTGTTTTGTTAATAATGCTAATACTACTAATAACACTGATCAGTACAACCATGGAGGGATCCTGAGATTGAGGGTCCTCTCCTCATTATGTAGATGGGGAAACTGAATCCCAAACAGGTGGAGGGATTTTTGTTCCTTCTTCAAGCTGACATCTGAGCTATGACCTGGACAACAGGACTCAACCACAGAACAGTGTTCCAGGCACAGGGAACGGCAAGGACAGAGGCTCAGCAGTGGGAAGGGGCTTGGTGTGTTTGAAGCACAGCAGGGAGGCCAAGGAGGCCGGCCTGGAGGGGGCAGTTGAGGCTTCTACAACAAAACCAGGGCCCTTGTGATGCCCAGTCCTTGCTGTAGGGGAACTCTCTCTAAAGAGCTTATAAAGAAAAAAAAAGATCTTTTCTTTGCCACAAAGTTCCATGGACCTCAAGTAAATGCCCTTTGGTTCATTTTGGTGGTGCCTTTCTCTAACTCTCCTGGGTCAGCCCACCACCTACCTCACTGTTGTATCCTAGAATCGTTATACCCCACAGGGCGAAGGTAGACTGGGGATGGTTAAACAGCGACACTCATACCACCACTCTCCCCACCTGTGTCCACAACAGACATCAGTAATGGATCACAGATTATGGCACTCTGGATCAGTCTCCTCCAGTGCTGTGGGCAGCCTGTGTAATTATTCTTAGCACACGAAATGAACCAATTTGTAATCCCATGATGGGCCTACACCTCCCTGGTTCACTGGGACCATAACACAAGCCTGCCGGGTCAGAGGCCAGATCCATGCAGCCCGCTATCCCCTCTGTCCTTTGTACAGGAGACAAATGGGACAAGCACCTGCATTCCAAGTGCCCTGGCCCATTTCAGAGGACCCTTTCTCACCACGCCTCCAGCCATGCCCCTTCATGTCCTAAACGGCTCTCTGGCACCTGATAGCTGGGGAATGCCTGCCCTTCCTTGGGAAAACTCAGGTTCCTGAGCCCAGACTACCAGGGCAGCAAACAATTTAGCACCAAACCATCTGGGGTGGGATTGGGAAATGGGAGGGAGGGGCACGCGGAGAGCAGCGGGGCCGCAATGAACAGAGTTTTCCGATCCCACCTGTGACATGTGTGGGTGGATTCAGCCAGGGCGGCTTCAGTTTCCTCCTGTGTTTCTCTCTCTCTTGTTTAAAGCCCTTCATGGCTTCTTCCTGCACTTAGAATAAAGACTCAGCCCCTTTGCCTGGTCCTCGGGGCTCCCCAAGGTCTCTGGCCTCACCCTCTCCCCGGCTTACCAGGCACCAGCCACACTTACTGTCCCTCAGCCATGCCACGCTCCTTCCTACCTCAGGGCCTCCATCCTTGCTGTTCCCTCTGCTGTTCCCTCTGCCCCAGATCTTGGCATCTTCGCTGCAGTGTCACCTCCTGGGAGAGGTCTGCACTGACCACACTGCCCCTGTTTCTCCAGCCTGGTACAGGATCATCTTGTTTGGTGCTGACTTTCAGTAGCTGCTCCCCAGAATAGGAACCAGACCCAGGGGTCTTCTGTGACTCTGTGACTTGTCCTGGGCCACCCAGTGAGCATAAGCAGAGCTGGGCACGTCCCAGGTCCTCCAGGAGAGCTGAGGCCCCAGGTGGTCAGGAGCGCAGACCAGGCCACAGGGATGTGATGCCTGAGCCGGGCCAGCTGGGTGCTCACCTCACACCCGGCTTCATGCCGGGCACCCATGGTGTCATCTCTGCTGCTCCTGACTCTGTATTTGGCAGAGACGGGAGGAGCCTGGGGCGTCGGGAGGTGGGGCCAGTGTCAGGTCCACAGCCAGCCCGAGGCCCCCGCCCACCGCATCCCTTCCTCTTGACCAAGCTCCATTCACCACAATGGAAGATCGGGAACCTCGATGGGGACTGACTAGGAAACTATAGCAGGTCCCAGGCCCTTAAAGGCGATCGTGAAATTGTGATCACCTGGAGGGTGAAGGGAACGCCATCCCGAGGGGGAACAGCAGGGCACAAATAGTGCCCCAACACAGTTCCATGATGAAGAAAGTGTGGACGGAAAAGATGGAAAGGAGACTGGCCAGAGGCTAGAAGTGGGTGTGCTGGGGGTGGTGGCATCATGGGTATTCTTTTTTCTCTTATATTTTCTATTTTACAAGTTGTCTGTAATGCTTTTATTACATTTATAATAACCAAATAACCCGATGGTATTGTAACAAAAATAGTGGGCGGAAGCAGGAGGAATTCTGCAGCCGCCAACACAGGGCCGGCTGTCAATCCAGGACCCTCCTCCGCAGTCACAGCTGTGGGTAAGGAGGCCGCCGCCAATGCCGTGGGGTCAGTCTAGGAACAGCCCGTTTTACAGATGAAGAAACTGAGGCTCCGAAGGGCGGAGACACTTGTCTGGGTCTCACAGCTGTGTGTGTGTGTGGAGTCTGGGTCCAGCTTGCTGGCCTCCATGGCCTGGGCTACAGGGGCTCAGCTCCGCTGGCTCTGGCTTTGGGAAACCCCACAAAGCTGAAGGCGGTGGAGGATGGGGGGGCGCGGTGAGGAGAGAGATGGGGGAGGGGAGAGGGGCAGGGAAGAGGCCTCATCCTCATGGATGTGTTTGAGCCCCTCCTCCAGGATCGTCTGAAGGCAGGTCTCCAGGGAGCTGGGAGGGGAACGCCAGGGGAAGGGAGGTGTTTGAAAAGATAATGGGAGAACAGTTTGCCAGGGCCGCTGTGGCAGTCCCTGATTGCAGCTGGGGGTTATGCTTTATTATTTATCCATCTATTTACTTCCCACTTTCCACACTGCAGAGAGCAGCATCTGCCACACCTAACCCTGGCGGGGAGGGAGGTGGGCATGGAGGGCTATGCGAGGCTTGCTTCAAGCTGGGTCCCAGAGGACGAGGCTCTGTGGGAACTGCAAGCAGTGAATTCCAGAAAGTCCTAGCAGGCTGGTGCCTTTGGGGAACCAAGGCCCTGGCGGCGTTGGGGATGCTGGGGGCCACAGAGAACGGGATGCTGAGCTGGAGTTGGACCCGTGCCTCATGGCCAGCATGCATTCATGCATTCACTCATCACTCATTCATTCATTAATTCACTCCCTCATTGCTCCCTCATGCCTTCATTCACTCGTTCATTCGGTCACTCATTCACTCCCTCATTCATTCAGTCACTCATTTGCTCCTCATTCATTCAGTCACTCCTTCATTCATTTATTCACTCCCTCATTCACTGCCTTACTCCTTCATTCATTCACTCACTCCCTCATTTGCTCACTCCCTCATTCATTCTGTCACTCATTCACTGATTCATTCATCTGCTCACTCATTCTTTCATTCATATGTTGGTTCATTCATTCCGTAAATCTTTACTGAGCACCTATTATGTGCCAGGCCCATGGCCAGCACTGGGGGCAGCAGGGACTGGGGGAGACGAGGTGCTGGAGTCCCCTGCGGGACACAGGCTGGCGCAGTGGGGGGCAGAGGCGGGGTGGGAAGCTTACAGGGAGGAAGCCCAGCGTTGAGTCGGGAGTGTTTTATAAGTGGCGTTCAGCCTTCAGTGTTTTTATGAAATGACAGATTTCTTTTTTTTTCCCCTTTCCCTTTTAAAGAGGCTTAAGAATGCAGTTGTCAAATGTGAGATTTTTTTCTCTCGTCTCCACCCCGTCGTGGAGAGCTGGTTCCCAAGCACAGTCAACCATGTTGAAAACCTGTGCTCTGGTGGCTGGAAACTGCGTGTGTGGAGCTCAGGAGCCGTGCCACGTCCCAGGCTCAGTTCCACAGCTTCTCCTCCCATCCCCAAAGAGAGTTGAGACCCCTGCTCTTGAACACGGTTGTGGGAGGGGTGGTCTCCATATAAATTCCTCAGAACACTTTTTGTGCCTCGCCCCCCCTCCCCAGCCTAACCTGAGCCAGCGACAGTGCCAGGACTACTGCTGCTTCCACCCTTGGTCTGGAATCAGGCAGAAGGCACTGAGGAAAGCAGGCCACGGAGGCTTCGGGCCTCGCTGGTGACTGGCTGCACACAGAGGCGGTGGCAGGGGTCCAGCTGTGGCCCCCCATTTGCTAGCTGTGCAGCTCCGGTAGATATTTACTGAGCATCTGCGGTGGACCCTGCAGATTCGGGGTGAGCTAGAAGACGGGGTCCCTGCCTTGACGGACCCTGTGGTGCACTCACTGGCCCAGGCATCATACAGGCTACAGGCACAGCTGCGAGGCCCAGGCCAGGGACAGGGTGCTGTGAGTGTGTCAACCAGTGTGTGTACTGGAGTCTTGGGTGGCCAGAGCGGGCTTCTCTAGGGGAGATGCACTGAAGCCAAGAAAAAAGGGGAAGGAGGAGGGGAAGGAGTGGGCCGGGCAAAAGAAATGCCGTGTGAAGGCCCTGAGCCAGGAGACTTAACAGCCCCAGCCTCAGTTTCCCCATCTGTACAATGGGCATAATAATCCTCCCCTCCTGCGCCTGTTGGGAGATTTGGTGAAATGGTGCCTGGAAATCACATAGCTCCATGCCCGGCTCTCAGTAGGTCCCTGTTTTTCAGAATCGCAGATCACTGGAAGGCAGGCACTGGGGAAGACCCTTCCCCCCGCTTTGTGGGGGTCCCCAGAGACCATCTAGCCCCGTGGTTCTCCACGGGAGGGGTTCTGCTCCAGGGGGATATTTGGCATTGTCTGGAGACACTTTGGGTTGTCATAACCTGGGGCGGGGGTGCTTCTGGCATCTAGCAGGTGGAGGCCAGGGATGCCGCTAAACCACCAGACAGACCCCCATCACCAAGAATCATCTGGCCCCAAATGTCAATGGCGTGGGTGGAAAAACCCTGATCTAGTCTAAGTCACTTATTTTACCAGCAGGGAAACTGGGGATCATTGCAGGGAAGGGGTTTGCTCGGGCCCCTCTCACAGTGAGACAGGATGGGCCAGGACTGGAGCACAGGGCAGGGCCCAGAGCAGGTTTCCAGGCAGCAGCGTGTCTGAAGGAGAGACAGGGTGGGGGCAGGGAGAGGGAGAGGCCCAGGCCTGTTGGAACCTGAGCCCGGGTCAGGGATGGGGCTGCAGTCACGTACATCTCTCAGTCATCCTGGGATAGATTTCTTGGGCAGGAACTCTGTTATTTTTTAAATTTTTATTTATTTCTTTTAACATTAAGGCAGCTACTATATTTTGAACAAGAAAGTGGTATAAGCAAGTGAGTGTCCCCCTAACATGCCAGTTCGTCCCCCACGGCACCCCACCGCCCCCCAGCTTCCCCCGTGTTTTGGGAGAAAAGCATCTTTTCTCTGCCCAGTCCTGTCATCCACTGTCACCCCTCTGCACAAGGCAGGCATGGCCTCGCCTGGTATCTGCTTAAAGTCCAAAAATTGTCCAGATGGGGCAGCTAAATGACTGCATTTGGGGAGGTGAAATTCACTCGGTCAGAGCTGGAGGCACCAGCTGACACCGGGCCACTGACCACTGATCCTCAATCAGAGAAAATGAACGGATTTGCCCAGATTTCCACAGGTGCTTCCATGTACAAACAAGTTCTATAGCTACTTCCATTAAAATGTATTCTGATCAAGCAATCTTGCAGAGGAAAGCTCACCTAGCCTCAAGTCTACAACACAAAAGCAGGGAGAAAATGACAGATTTTCTGCTGCCATCACATCTGGAAACTTCACAAGGGGGGACGGGGTGCACGAGGCCCCAGGGCACCGCTAGGCTGTCTGCGCCAGAAATTCCAGGTTCTGCCTCCGGGCCTCGAAATTGTCAGCTGGCTGGTTGTATGCCGTCCACACCGGGTCTCTCACAAACAGCCGCATGGCCTTCTCGTACTTCTTCTCGTCCAGTGTGAAACGGTGGTAAATCCCGGCAGGGAGAATGATCATGTCTCCTTTTTCCATGAAGATCCGGATCCACCTGTCCTCTTTATCTCTCACGTCAGAGTACCCACTGCCGTCCAAGATGAAGCGAATCTTGTCGTCCAGGTGTAAATGCTCCTTGTAAATCATCTTAAACTTTTCTTCGTAATTTGGTAGTTTGTCTCTGCGTATGGTTATTATGTCCATCCAGGAGTAGTTTCTCTCTTTTCGGATCTTTTCTAATTCTGGATCATTTTCATATTTGTTAGCATCCAATTTCCAGTAAAGGACCCCGAGCCCGCGCAGCTGCTCCAGGCCGACGGGGCGCACGGGCTCCACGTGGTGTACCAGGCCTGCACCGTGGCCCGGCCGGGGGCACTGCCGCCTGGCCCCAGACCTGCGCCGCGACCTGCTCAGGCTGGTCTCAAGAGCTCTGTTATTAAGCCGCAGCTCCCTTGGGTGCCCGCCTTGGGGTGGGGGTGTGTGCCTGGGGTGAGTGTCCTGGCTCAGCCCACCACGGGGGCTGGGCTGCACCTCGGAATCGGACCATGGCAGGAAGTCCTGGCCTCAGAGCTGTGAGGACTTGAAGAGCAAATTTGGGGCCTGGGGCAAGTGGGGCGTCTGGGACAGACCTCCTCCTCTCTGCTCCAGCGAGACAGGGTGCCCCGCATCTTCTGATGATGACCGATGGGGTTATGCAATGTTTGGGGAGCAGGCTCTTGGCTTTCCATGGGGCTGGGGCCAGTGCAGCCTGGCGAAGAGGGAGCCTGGGAGGCAGGAGTCCCGGGTGTGAGCCCTGTTTCTGCTGCTAACTTGCTGTGTGACCTTGGGCCAGTCTCTCTCCCTCTCTGGGCCCCCAGTTCCCCATCAATCCACAGAGGGGTGGGCGTATATCTGTGGCTCTCTAACCATCTGCACGGAGTTCTCAGGTTCTGACCAGGGTCCCCGGGGCTTAGGAAGAAGACGCCTGACACCTGGCCTCTCCCTCTCTCTGTGTGTTCATTCATTCATTCATTCTTTCAGCTCATTCATTGAGCTCACCTGGCATTTACTGAGCCCCCATTATGTGCCAGGCATCGGGGCACTGGGAGGTCACTGTTGGGTGGAGGACACAGCCTGGTGGCAAACATGACACAGCGTGGTTCATGCTGCGCTGGGGTCGTTCAAGGGATGGGGGAGCAGATGAGCATTGCGGCCCCTGGGGGCCTGGGCGGACGTCCTGGAGGGAAGCCGGGACCTGGTGGATGAGTGCATTAGCCAGGCGAAGAGGAGGAGGATGTGTTTTGCAGGCACAGGGACCTGCAGGCCCAAAGGCCTGGCGGCCGGATGGCATGGCAAGCTCTGGAAAGTGCGGCAGGGTGTGGAATATGGGCGGCGTGGGGCGGTGAGGGTGTGTGGCCAGAGGAGGCTGGGCCGTCAGGCTGGAGCAAACCTTCATCGATCGGGCCCCCGAGGGGGTGGGCCTGCTGCTAATGGCACCAAGGGGGCTGGGGCCCCACAGTGACAGTGACGGTCTCTGCAGGGGAAACCGGATAGTCCCCCGGAGGCTCCCCACCGAGGCCAGCCTGCCTGTACCCGCCTGCCCCCAGTAAAGCTGCAGGGCCCCCCGCGGCTGTTGGCAGTGCTGACAGCTCGCGCAGCTGCGGCACCTGCGCTGCCTCCCCTCCTAAGAGCCGGGCACCCGCAGGGACCGGGCCGCGAGACGCCTCTGGGCGCCTTTTGTTCTCCCTTTATTGTTTTTAATAATCTTTTCAAATCACTCAAGTGACACACAGCCATTGTGGGGAAATGGGAGGCTCTGGGGGACACGAGGGGAAGCGATGGCCCCCCTCTGGCCTCCAGGGCCGACTGTGCCCCCATGGGGTCATCACGGCCTGGCGCCGGGCCTGTTCCCTCCTCCTGCCCAGGGACCCGTCCTGACCAGGGGCCTGGGGTCATGGACCAGATCTTGGCTCCGAAACGCTCCTCTCTGGCTCTGCGTCCTGGCCCAGATGTGAAGGTTTGAGTCTGGAACACCCAGCTGGGAAGGAGGCTTCAAGGGGAGGGACCCGGAGGGGCCGAGTCCCTTCCTGGTACCTGCTGTGGGAGGGGCCCTGACCTCTGTGCCTCAGTGCCTTCATCTGTGAAATGGGGATCACTGAACCCACTGAGCAGGGCTGAGTGGCGACTGCAGGAGGAACCGCCCACAAAGGCTTAGTCCAGTGCCCGGCACGGGGCTGTTGTCAAAGGTGCAGGCGGTGGTGAGATGGGGCAGCGATCCTGGTTACTGGGCTGGGACCGCCTCCCTGGGCCTCTGGCCCCTCGAGGTGCCCCAGGGGGTGGGTGGGGAGGCACGCAGAGGCCCAGCCATTTCCTACAGCCTCATGCTTGCTGTGGGCACTGCGGGAGGGTGGGTGCCCGCAGCAGCCCAACGCCACGCCCCACTCCATCTCCCAGCCTCGCCCTCGCCCCTGAGGAACCGCTGACATGTTAGCAAGAGTCTTGTCTTGCTTTCTTTCTGACATCTGACCTTGATCACTTAGGCCCCAGAATTCCCAAGGCTCCCTCCTTCTGGTGCCCTACGTGTCCCTTCACCCAGCCTGGGCCCCTTAGCTTGTTGTCTGATGGTTGGAGGGACAGTGGCTTCTCCACACGCTCCCTGTGTGTACGGCCCTCAGTCACGGCGCCACCAGCAACTTTCCCAGGACGTGACGGGAGAGTGGCCCTGGGTAGACCAGAGAACAGTGGGGCAGTGTGGGGGACGTCTTCGGCGAGCCCGTGTCTCTGAGCATCTGGCCCCATCAGTGGTTACTTCGAACCCCACCTCAGCTCCAGTCTGGGCTGCAAGGACTTGCAGATCTCCCCGTCTCAAAGCCTCAGTTTCCTCATCTTTAAAATGGGCTTGGGACTTCCCTGGCGGTCCCCTGGTTAGGACTCCGTGCTTTCACTGCTGGGGCCCGGGTTCAATCCCTGGTCGGGGAACTAAGATCCCACAAGCCACGTGGCCAAAAAAAAAAAAAAAAAAAGAGGGCTTCATCATAGTACATTGCTCATAGGGCTGTTATGGGCGTTCCAGGAGAATCAGGTTTGCAAAGTTCCCAGCAGAGAGTGGTCCAGCAGAGGTAGCAGCTGGTAGCTGATAATAGCTGACCCCTCTCTCTAGCCCCCCTTTGTGGGGAATCCTCCTCAGAGGAATGTATGTCCTGGTTGGAGTTGCCAAGCTACACGCAGGAGCCAACTTATGAATTGATTTAAAAGAACACATTGAGGTCATAATACTAAAGATCATGCCATTGCTTATTTTTTACGTCCAGCCCTGTGCCAAGTATGCTACATCATCTCACGCAGTCCCCACAAGATGGATGTGATAGCTGTCCCTGTTTATAGATGAGGAGAGTCAGGCTCAGAGAGGTGAAGGCACCTGCCTGAGGATGCCGCTAGCAAATGCAGGACTGGGATTTGGGCTGCAAAGCCATGTTGCCATCAGCTGGCCGGGTATCTGGAGGGTCCCTGGGCACTGGGAATGCAGGGTGGGCAGGTCCAGTTGGAACCCACCAGGATGCCCTCCCAGCTTGCTGGGCGGCTCCCGCGTCGTTTACACAGTTCTCTGGGAACAGAGGCAGGGGAGCGGGTGTGTGCACACTGGGGGGTGCAGGCATGTGGGAGGAGCCAGCTGCCGGCCCCATATGGTGGCTCTGCCCACCAGCGCCACTAGCACCACCAGCCTGCCTGGCTCCGGGAGGGGCTCAGTGGAGAGGGTCGGGGAGGGGGGAGTACCTTGTGCGAGAGCGGGACTTCCGAGAGGTCGTTCATGCAAGTTTTATTTTAGTCGCCTGTGTGGAGCAGGGGGCCGAGTGGCCAAGTGACTCTTATCCCTCTGGGACAGATGAGGCTAAGAGAGGTGTGGCCACCTGCCCCAGGTCACACAGCTGGCGAGAGGCAGAGGTGGGACGAGCCCATGCCTGCGGAGTCCAGGTCTGTGCTCACAACCCCGTGTGGCGCTGTTTCCCGGGACAGGGATTCACAGGCTTCCAGGGCGCTGGGCAGGAGCTCCCAGTAGGTGGGTGATGCTGGAGTCTCCTTTACCCTCTCTCACCTGGTCTCTACCTCCAGGTACAAAGGCTTCATCAAGGACTGCCCCAGCGGGCAGCTGGACGCAGCGGGCTTCCAGAAGATCTACAAGCAGTTCTTCCCGTTTGGAGACCCCACCAAATTCGCCACATTTGTTTTCAACGTCTTTGATGAAAACAAGGTAAGCTGGGAATTGACAGGGCCTGTGCCAGCCCGGAGTCCCCTCCCTCCGGCGGCAGCCTGCGCGGCTCCACACCCACGCTGTCCTGCTGATGTTCCATTCCAGAGAAGGAACACACAGACGTGTGCACTCACACATACACATATACACACAAACGCACGCACATGCGTGCACACCCACACGTGCTTATACACAGATGCACACAAACGCATGCATGCACACACATACATGCACTCATATTGTACACAAATGCATGCACGTATATACATTGCAGGAGCTCACACATGCACAAGGAACCCACAGAGATCCGTGTATGCACATACATACCATGCACACAGACATACATGTATACACACATGCACACATATGTATACCTTGACCCTTTTCTTACAAGCACAAAATGCAAATGCCTCCAGGGATAATAACAGGATTTATAATCATAACTGACATTTACTGAACATTTACTACGTACTACGCTCTTTATGTGGATTTTTTTTTAATAAATTTATTTATTTATTTTATTTTTGGCTGCATCGGGTCTTCGTTGCTGCACACGGGCTTTCTCTAGTTGCGGCGAGCAGGGGCTACTCTTCGTTGCAGTGCGCGGGCTTCTCACTGTGGTGGCTTCTCTTATTGCGCAGCATGGGCTCTAGGTGCACGGGCTCAGTAGTTGCAGCACGCGGGCTCGGTAGTTGTGGCTTGCGGGCTCTAGAGTGCAGGCTCAGTAGCTGTGGTGCACGGGTTTAGTTGCTATGTGGATTAGTTTTAGTGAGACCTTACAACCAACTACCTGTAGGGATGCCTTTTAATTGCCCCCATTTTGCAGATGAGGAAACTGAGAATCATATAATATGGGATCTTTTGTGCCTGGCTTCTTTCACTGAGCATCGTGTTTTCAAGGCTTATCCGTGTTGCAGCGTGTCCCTTCCTGGTGACGGCCACCCTGACAGCATATCCACCATTGGGGCATCTGCAGTCCTCCAGACTCTGTGCCACGCTGGCATATTTCCTTGCTCTCTTGTATTCAAGGTGGATGTACTATAACTTGTTTCCACGCTCCACGCTGTAGGGCACTCGGATTTTTTCTGCTCTGTCACGCCCTGGCTTTCTCCGCAGGTGGCCTCAGCTGACAATCACACTGCCTGGCCCTGGGAAGAGCTCTGGCCTCTCCGGACCTCAGTTTCCGTATTTGCAAAATAAATAGGATTGAACAGTCCAGAGCCCCACCTTTTTCTAAAGCCCCTGAGCCTGTGGTTCAAGGCCGAGGAGAAAGGGGTTTCTGGGTGACTCCTGCCCAGAGGGTCATGTGTGCTGGTGGTCCCTCTTCCTCCCACCGGATGTGGAATGTCAGGCTCTCCCTTTGGCCTCACCCTTTTCCTTGTCCCTCCTACCTGGCTTTTCCCTTTTTTTTTTTTTTTTTGGCCACACCATGCAGCACGCGAGATCTTTGTTCCCCGACCAGGGATCAAACCCGTGCCCCCTGCATTGGGAGCGCGGAGTCTTATCCACTGGACCGCCAGGGAAGTCCTCTTTTCCCATTTCTAATCCTACCCCCTCCCCCTCCCCTTCCTTCTCCTGACCCTCATCCCTTCACTCCCGCACTCTCCACTTGGGTGTCTGGTACTTGCTGCCGCCCATCACCACCTGCCCAAGGTGCAGCCTGACCAGGTGACTCAGCGCTAACTGAGGCCCACCCCCACTCCTCTCTCTCCTGCAGGACGGGCGGATTGAGTTCTCTGAGTTCATCCAGGCGCTGTCGGTGACCTCGAGGGGAACCCTGGATGAGAAGCTACGGTGTAAGTCCTGCCCCCTGGGCTCTATGGGACGGCCACTGGGCGGTCCCAGGTGGGAGGGAGGCCAGCTACCTGGGCCAGGTCATCTGTCTGGGGCTGAGAGTGGCACAGATGTCCTGCCCTTCCAGGTCAGAGGCAGTTTCTTGGAGGAGGCCAGGCAGGAGGAACGTGTCTTCCTTAGATGTGTGGACAGATGGGGCAGGAGCAAAGGGGCATCCGAGCAGGTGCAGACATGGGACCTCGGGCAGGACAGCGTGGAGTTAAAAGACCCGGTTCCAGGGCTGGATCCACCACTTAGGAGGCTGTTTTGATGACTGATCTCATTCATTCACTTATTTACTGGTTCACCCAACAGATGTTGACCAAACACGGCCACGTGTCAGTGCTGGGCAGAGGCCAGGACCCACGGGTGCATCAGATAGACAGGCACCTGCCCTTGCGGCTGTCAGTCTAGCTCAGGGACCTTATCTGAAAGATCCCAGAAAACTGCAACCGAGGCAGGAAGAGGGAATTGTGAACCGACAGGAGAGGAACTGACCCTGTTATGAGTCGGGAGCTGAGCTGGGAAGGGTGAAGGTGCCAGGGAGGAAGGAGGGAAGAGGGTTCCAGGCAGGGGAACAGCATGTGCGAGGCCCTGAGGAGGAATGAGAGAAGGATTCAGAGGGGAGAGTGTGCAGGCTTGTGCTGCTGGGAGAGGGAATCTGGAGAGACGATGAAAACAGCTGGGCCAGAACTCACTTCCCACTGAGACACTTTCACTGCTTTGCATCGGCACCGAGAAAACGCGGCAGTTTCTTTTTCTTTCTCTTTTTAGGAATAAAAGAGGATTTTATTTATACAGAAGCTCCTCCCCTCCTCCCCAGGCATATTATTTTATTTTCTAAGTTGATCCCAGCAGGATACAGTGTAATTGTGGAAAGGAAGTGGGCTGAAAGGAGGCAGAGGCCGGGGCATGGGGAAGGAGAGGGGGGCCTTTAGGGCTCCTCCTGGGGTCCCCTCCCTCCCTCCCTCAGCTCCAGCTCCAGCCTCAGCTCTCGCAGACCCAGTGCCCCCTCCTTTTTATATTTAGGTTTTTATTTAATAACCCTAGTTGAAACGGCGCATGTGTTCCTGTCGTGCGTGCGCATGCGCGTGTCCCGTCTGTTTTGATGTAAATATTCATTGATTGGATGAGTAATGGGGCTGTGGTGCAGGGGCGGGGACCAGCACCCCCTGCCCCGGGCCGCGGGTCACTCTGCCCTGGCTGGTTGACCGCAGGGGCCTTCAAGCTCTACGACTTGGATAACGACGGCTACATCACCAGGAACGAGATGCTGGATATAGTGGACGCCATTTACCAGATGGTGGTGAGAGGCCCGGATCCTATGGGGTAGGGGGAGGCAGTAGGGGCATCAAATTTAGTGACTGGGCCTGTCCCAGAGGAAGCACCCCCGTGGGACTGCTCTCCTGACCGGGGCAAGCGTTGGCCAGGCGAGGGTCACTGCCTGGGGCCGCTCAGCACATCTGCAGTTGGGTGGCAGATGGGGGCTGGGGTGGGCGGGAGGTTCCAGAGCAGAATTACAGATGGCGGGGGACACTGCGGGGAGTGGGAGGCAGAGGCGGTCATCATCTGGAACCCGCCCAGGTCTGGGGAGCATATTTTTGGGAAAAGGGCCCAAAGCCCAGAGTGCCAGGAGCCAGCCCCCACCTTGTCTGTCCCTGGCAGGGGAACACCGTGGAACTCCCCGAGGAGGAGAACACCCCCGAGAAGAGGGTGGACCGAATCTTCGCCATGATGGACAAGGTGAGACCCCTCCCCGTAGGCGCCACTGACCACCTAGGGGCCTGGCTCGAGGCAGGCAGCACACCTGGTGTGACGTCCACTGGTCCGGTTGGCAGCCGTCCCCTTCAGACATGCAGGGTTTTAAGTAAATTTGTCCAACACTTTCTCTTTGATCGCCTAAGATTCTTTATTTATTTTTTAAAATTAATTAATTAATTAATTTATCTATTTTTGGCTGCGTTGGGTCTTTGTTGCTGCGTGCGGGCTTTTCTCTAGTTGTGGCGAGAGCGGGGGCTGCTCTTCGTTGTGGTGCGCGGGCTTCTCATTGCGGTGGCTTCTCTTGTTGCGGAGCACGGGCTCTAGGCACGCGGGCTTCAGTAGTTGTGGCTCGCGGGCTCTAGAGCGCAGGCTCAGTCGTTGTGGCGCATGGACTTAGTTGCTTTGCGGCATGTGGGATCTTCCCAGACCAGGGATCGAACCCATGTCCCCTGCATTGGCAGGCGGATTCTTAACCACTGGGCCACCAGGGAAGTCCCAAGATTCTTCACCTTTTAAATTTTTTGCCATGGACAAGAAATTTGGGCGTTCTGGAGAAGTTGTCTGTGGACTTCTCAGAGTAATGGTTTTAAGTGCATGAGATAAAATCCACAGGACTAAGAAGGAAGCTATTTTGGAATGCAGCTATCAAAATTTTTTTTAAAAGAATTTGTGATGTGGTATATGAGCTTCTTTATGAACACATCGGATGATGAGATATAGCGGTTTAAGCACCCCACAATTTCGAATCGATGATATGTGCAGGTGATGCCTACAGCAACTGTGGAGTGTTATAAAAATGCCTCAATCCCCACAGTTGACAAAGTCACAGGTACTGCTGGTTCTGTGGGAGATCGTTACCTAGATTCATTATGGAAGGAAGAGCTAAATTTCAGTTATAAGTTAGCGAAAAGAAAGACCTCATTTTTTCCCATTTTAGTTCACAGGCCTCCTGAATTCTGTCCTCAGACCCCAGGTTAAGAAACCCTTCTTTATACCAAACTTTTTTTAAAACTGGAAATAACTTTGTTTTAAACTGGAATTTCATATCAAGATGGTAAGGAAACCCAGTATTGCTTGCCTTCAATAAAGAATTCAAATGAACAGTGACCTTGGGCTTATTATTACATTCTGGCTAGGTACAGGTGCCTGCCCTGAAAGCTTTGAGCTTGAGGCCTTACTTCCTTGATTTAAAAAAGTGAGGGGGCTTCCCTGGTGGCGCAGTGGTTGAGAATCTGCCTGCCAATGCAGGACACACGGGTTCGAGCCCTGGTCTGGGAAGATCCCACATGCCGCGGAGCAGCTAGGCCCGTGAGCCACAACTACTGAGCCTGCACGTCTGGAGCCTGTGCTCCGCAACAAAGAGAGGCCACGACAGTGAGAGGCCTGCGCACCGCGATGAAGAGTGGCCCCCGCTCGCCGCAACTAGAGAAAGCCCTTGCACAGAAAGGAAGACCCAACACAGCCCAAAATAAATAAAATAAATAAATAAATTAATTAATTAAAAAAAAAAAAAAGCGAGATCACATATCAGAGGCAGTAAAGACACAGAGGCTCAGACCACGCTGGGCTCCTGATAATAATCAGAAGATGTGTCCATAGAGTGCGGCAGAGAATACTAACTTCTCGCAGGGTGGTTCAACGTTATTTAACACTAAGGTGTTAAATCCCCCCCACCCCCAATTCAGACCTCCCTTATTTTGGGAAGCAAAGTCCACGGTGTAGTCAGACTGGGTGTAAATCTGGCTTCCCCAGTTAGCCGCCAGGGGGCCCTGGTTAGGTGACTGAGCCTCGGCATCCTCACCGGTGAAATGGTGATAAGAGCAGCCCCTCTTTGGCTAAACAATACGCTGCTAAATAACCAAGAGATCACTGAAGAAATCAAAGAGGGAATCAAAAAATACCTAGAGACAAATGACAATGAAAACACGACGACCCAAAACCTATGGGATGCAGCAAAAGCACTTCTAAGAGGGAAGTTTATAGCAATATAATCCTACCTCAAGAAACAAGAAAAATCTCAGATAAATAATCTAACCTTACACCTAAAGGAACCAGAGAAAGCAGAGCAGCCCCTCTTCTTAGAGCGGCTGTGAGGACCCCATGAGACCAAGCGCACGCATAGCATGAGCGGGGCCCACGGTAGACGACCCTCAAGGTCTGCCTGCGGAGCTTGTGGAAACCTCGTCACGATCTCTCTCTCTGGGTGCAGGCTGTGGGTGGCTTCCAAGGCCTTTTTCTTTTGCTCTCACGGGTTTCCTTGCAAGATGCTCCAGGGGAAGGGATTCTGGCCCAAACCATCTCCTTCTGCAAGAGACCCACTAAAGCCCCTTTACGTGGGCTCCGTCCAGCCTCCTCGTAGGTCTCCCGGGGGATGGCTTAAATGCCCTTCCAAGGGTGACTCCAGAGAAATGCATCAGGCTCTGAGCCCTGTGGGATTAACACCCTCTGTGGGGATGAACAACAGTGAGGATGATACCTGGGGAGTTATCGGGTGCTTCCAGTCTGCCGAGCACGTCACACAGCTCAAGGAGTGCCCACCTCAGTGCCCTGAAGAAGCCGTTCAATTCTCTCCAGTCTCCAGATGAGGAAACAAGAGCCCAGAGAGGTGGGTCGTGTGCCCAAGGTCACCCAGCCAGGAAGTGCCCGCGTCTGTCTGTGCCTGACCCCTCCCACCTAATGAGCTGCCTTGCTTCCCTCCTGACTTAACTGTGGAAGCAGCCCTGGGCTGGGCTTGGGGAGGGAGCGTCCAGGGCCCAGGGCAGAGGCCGCTGTCCTGGGAGGTTGGTTGTCCCCTCACCTTCACCCTCCTCTCTCTGCTTGCAGAATGCCGACGGGAAGCTGACGCTGCAGGAGTTCCAGGAAGGATCCAAGGCGGACCCGTCTATCGTGCAGGCGCTGTCCCTCTACGATGGGCTGGTATAGTCCAGGGCCCAGAGCTGAGGTGAGTGGAGGGGGACTTGGGGCCTGGGGTGGGGGCAAGGGGGCAAACCCAGCCTCAGGACACTTGGAGTTGGCAGATAAGTACCTGCGTTTCCGGGGGGGGGTGGAATCAGGGTGTGCCCAGTTGGAGCATAGCTAGTAGGGAAAGCCTAGGAGACAGGACCTTCACATCAGCCAGGGCTCCTCTATTTTTGTCATTTTTATATACCCAGATTCAGCCTGAGAGTTTACTTGAATAGAAGTTTCCCTGGGTTGAAAACACTTTGAAAATCCCAGCTCTCAGCCCGGACCAGGGGCCTGGGAGAACAGGAGTTTCTCATCTTCTCTCCGTTGGGGTGGCTGAAGACCTCATCTCCCGCTCTCTTGATCAATAGCTCCAACGTGGTTTCTTTTTTTCCCCAGTCAGGACGCAGGATGATAGCCCACAGAGGCCTTTGCTGCTGGCAGAGAACTGACCCCCATGGTCCTGTCCAGCTGCAAACACTCTTTTTTTTTTATCATCTTTATTAGAGTATCATTGCTTTACAATGTTGTGTCAGTTTCTGCTGTATCACAAAGTGAATCAGCTATACATATACATATGTCCCCATATCTCTTCCCTCTTGCATCTCCCTCCCTCCCACCCTCCCTATCCCACCCCTCTAGGTGGACACAAAGCACCGAGCTGATCTCCCTGTGCTATGCGGCTGCTTCCCAATAGCTATCTATTTTACGTTTGGTAGTGTATATATGTCCATGCCACTCTCTCACTCTGTCCCAGCTTACCCGTCCCCCTCCCCATATCCTCAAGTCCATTCTCTAGTAGGTCTGCATCTTTATTCCCGTCTTGCCCCTAGGTTCTTCTGACCATTTTTTTACAAACACTCTTGTATGTGTCTCCTGGTGGACGGATGATGCATTCTGTTGATATAGATCTAAGAGTAGAATTGCTGGGACATAGAATGTGTGTATGTTTAGCTTTAGTAGATACTTCCAGAAGTTTTCCAACATGGTTGTACCATCTCCTACTCCCACTTGTGGTGTATGAGAGCTCCCACTGCTCCACATCCTTGCCAACACTGGGTGTTCTCTGTCTTTTAAAATTTCAACTGTTTTGGTGGGCGTGTCATGATAGCTTGTTGTAATCTTAATTTGCATCTCACTGATGAACACAGAAGTTGGGCACCTTGTCATATGTGCATCCTCCGTTTTACCATCACCTTTTGTGCAGTGCTGTCTTAGTTATCTGTTGCTGCACACTGCAGTACCACAAAACAGCAGCTGAAAAGAACAAACATCAGGAATTTGGGTACAGCTTTGTTGGGTGCCTTTGGCTCAAGGTCTCTCATGAGGATGCAGCCAAGCTGTCAGGAGGGTGGACAACCATCCCAGTTTGCCCAGGACTGTCCCGGATTTAGTGCTGAAGGTCCCATGTCCTGGGAAACCCCTCTGTATTAGGTAAACTGGGATGATCATCAGCTGTTGGCCAGGACTGCGGTCTCATCTGAAGGCTTGGCCAGGGGTGACCCACTTGTAAGCTCACTCATTTGGTTTGGCGGCCTCACCATGTGGCCCTCTGCACAGGGCTGCCTGACAACATGGCGGCTGGCTTCCCCCAGGGTAAGCTTTCTGAGAGGGAGGGAGGAGAACCCAAGATGAAAGCACAGTCTTTTTATAACTTGATCTTGAGAAGCAAGATCCCATCGCTTCTTTTTAAAGAATGCCTTGGCTACTTTAGGCTATTTCTATACAAATTTTAGAATCAACTTATAAATGTCTACACACACACACACACATGCTGGGATTTTGATTGGGATTGAGTTGAGTCTACTGTTCAGTTTGGGGGAGAATTGGCATCTTTATAATGTTGAGTCTTCCAATCCATGAAGATGGTATATCTCTCTCTGTGTTTAGGTCTTTAAATTTTTTTTCTCTATAACATTTTGCTGTTTTTAGCTAAAAGGTCTTTCACATCTTTTAGTTGATTTATTCCTAAGTATTTGATGTTTTTGATGGTGTTTTAAACAGTAATTTTAAAATTGTATTTTCTGTTTGTTTCTGATTTATAGAAATTCAGTTGATTTTTGTTTATTGATCATATATCCATGGTCCTGCTAACTTCATTTATTAAATCTAGGAGTCTGCCTTAGATTCTTTTGGATTGTCTACATTCTATTTCTTCCTTTCCTATCCCTCTGCCTTTTGTTCCTTTTTCCTGCTTCCTCGCACTGGTTGGGCCCTCCAGTCACATAGGAGTAGTGACGGTGAACATTCTTGTCTCATTCTCAGTCTTGGGGGAAAGCTTTCAATAATTCACCATTAGTTACGATGCTTGTTATAGGTCCTTTGTAGATAGATTTTAGCAGATTTAGAAAGTTTCCTTCTTTTCTAGTTTGGTAGGAGTTATTTGTTTTTTTAAAAAAAATCATGAGTGGTATTGAACTTTATCAAAATTTTCTGCATTTATCAAGATGCTCATATGACTTTTCTCTCTTTTTTGTTGTCAATATGATGAATTACACTGATTGATTTTGTGTGTGTGTGCATGTGTGTGTGCGTGTGTGTGCGTGTGTGTGCGTGCATGTGCGTGCGTGCGTGTGCGTGTGTGCGTGCGTGCGTGCGTGTGTGTGTGCGTGTGTGCGTGTGCGTGTGTGCGTCTGTGTGAATACATTTTATGGATCATCCGTGGATTCCTGTCCACTTAAATACACTACCTTTTTTATTTCTATTCTTTTTCAAATTATTTTCCCATTTAGGTTGTTACATAATATTGAGCAGAGTTCCCTGTGCTATACAGTAGGTCCTTGTTGCTTATCCATTTTTTTAAAAAAAATTTTTAATAGATCTTTATTGGAGTATAATTGCTTCACAATACTGTGTTAGTTGATGTTGCACAACAAAGTGAATCAGCCATATGCATACACATGTCCCCATATCCCCTCCCTCTTGAGCCTCCCTCCCATCCTCCCTATCCCACCCCTCTAGGTCATCGCGAAGTACCGAGCCGATCTCCCTGTGCTATGCAGCTGCTTCCCACCAGCCAACTATTTTACATTCCGTAGTGTATATATGTCGATGGTAACCTCACTTCACCCCAGCTTCGCCCTCCAGTCCCATGTCGTCAAGTCCATTTTCTATGTCTACCTCTTTATTCCTGCCCTGCAACTAGGTTCATCAGTACCATCATTTTTTTTTTTTTTTTTAGATTTCATATATATGTGTTAGCATACGGTATTTGTTTTTCTCCTTCTGACTTACTTCACTCTGTACGACAGACTCTAGGTCCATCCACCTCACTACAAATAACTCAATTTCATTTCTTTTTATGACTGAGTAATATTCCATTGTATATATGTGCCACATCTTCTTATCCATTCATCTGTCAGTGGACATTCAGGTTGGTTCCGTGTCCTGGCTATTGTAAATAGTGCTGCAATGAACATTGTGGTACATGTCTCTTTTTGAATTATGGTTTTCTCAGGGTATATGCCCAGTAGTGGGATTGCTGGGTCATATGGTAGTTCTAATTTTAGTTTTTTAAGGAACCTCCATACTGTTTTCCATAGTGGTTGTAACAGTTTACATTCCCACCAACAGTGCAGGAGGGTTCCCTTTCACCACACCCTTTCCAGCATTTATTTGTTTCTAGATATTTTGAAAATGGCCATTCTGACCAGCGTGAGGTGATACCTCATTGTAGTTTTGATTTGCATTTCTCTAATAATTAGTGATGTTGAGCATCTTTTCATGTGCCTCTTGGCCATCTGTATGTCTTCCTTGGTGAAATGTATATTTAGGTCTTCTCCCCATTTTTTAACTGGATTGTTTGTTTTTTGATATTGAGCTCCATGAGCTGTTTGTATATTTTGGAGATTAATCCTTTGTCTGTTGTTTCATTTGCAAATATTTTCTCCCATTCTGAGGGTTGTCTTTTCGTCTTGTTTATGGTTTCCTTTGCTGTGCAAAAGCTTTTAAGTTTAATTAAGTCCCATTTGTTTATTTTTGTTTTTATTTCCATTTCTCTAGGAGGTGGGTCAAAAAAGATCTTGCTGTGGTTTATGTCAGTGTTTTTTCCTATGTTTTCCTCTAAGAGTTTTATAGTGTCTGGCCTTACATTTACGTCTTTAATCCATTTTGAGTTTATTTTTGTGTATGGTGTTAAGGAGTGTTCTAATTTCATTCTTTTACATGTAGCTGTCCAGTTTTCCCAGCACCACTTATTGAAGAGGCTGCCTTTTTCCCACTGAATGTTCTTGCCTCCTTTGTCGTAAATTAGGTGCCCATATGTGCGGGGTGTATCTCTGGGCATTCTATCTTGTACCATTGATCTATATTTCTGTTTTTGTACCAGTACCATTCTGTCTTGATTACTGTAGCTTTGTGGTATAGTTTGAAGTCAGGGAGCCTGATTCCTCCAACTCCGTTTTTCTTTCTCAAGATTGCTTTGGCTATTTGGGGTCTTTTGTGTTTCCATACAAATTGTAAAATTTTTTGTTCTAATTCTGTGAAGAATGCCATTGGTAGTTTGATAGGGATTGCATTGAATCTGTAGATTGCGTTGGGTAGTGAAGTCATTTTCACAATATTGATTCTTCCAATCCAAGAACATGGTGTATTTCTCCATCTGTTTATGTCATCTTTGATTTCTTTCATCAGTGTTTTGTAGTTTTCTGAGTACAAGTCTTTCGCCTCCTTAGGCAGGTTTATTCCTAGGTATTTTATTCTTTTTGTTGCATTGGTAAATGGGAGTGTTTCCTTAATCTCTCTTTCTGATTTTTCGTTGTTGGTGTATAGGAATGCCAGAGATTTCTGTGCATTAATTTTGTATCCTGCAACCTTACCAAATTCATTGATTAGTTCTAGTAGTTTTCTGGTGGCATCTTTAGGATTTTCTATGTGTAGTATCATGTCATTGGCAAACAGTGACAGTTTTACTTCTTCTTTTCCAACTTGTATTCCTTTGATTTCTTTTTCTTCTCTGATTGCTGTGGCTAGGACTTCCAAAACTATGTTGAATAAGAGTGGCAAGAGTGGACATCCTTGTCTTGTTCCTGATCTTAGTGGGTATACTGTCAGTTTTTCACCATTGAGTATGATGCTTGCTGTGGGTTTGTCATATATGGCCTTTATTGTGTTGAGGTAGGTTCCCTCTATTCCCATTTTCTGGAGAAGTTTTATAAATCGGTGTTGAATTTTGTTAAAAGCTTTTTCTGCATCTATTGAGATGATCATATGGTTTTTATTCCTTAATTTGTTAATGCGGTGTATCACATTGATTGATTTGCATATATTGAAGAATCCTTGCATCCTGGGATAAATCCCACTTGATCATGGTGTATGATCCTTTTAATGTGTTGTTGGATTCTGTTTGCTAGTATTTTGTTCAGGAATTTTGCATCTAGGTTCATCAGTGATATAGATCTATAATTTTCTTTTTTTGTGATATCTTTTTCTGGTTTTAGTATCAGGGTGATGGTGGCTTCATAGAATGAATTTGGGAGTGTTTCTCCCTCTGCAATTTTTTGGAAGAGTTTGAGAAGGATCAGTGTTAGCTCTTCTCTAAATGTTTGATAGAATTCACCTGTGAAGCCATCTGGTCTTGGACTTTTGTTTGTTGGAAGATTTTTTTTTTTTTAATTTATTATTTATTTATTTATTTATTTATTTTATTCATTTATTTTTTTTGGCTGCATTGGGTCTTCGTTGCTGCGCGCGGGCTTTCTCTAGTTGCGGCGAGCGGGGGCTACTCTTTGTTGCGGTGCACAGGCTTCTCATAGCGGTCACTTCTCTTATTGTGGAGCACAGGCTCTAGGCGCATGGGCTTCAGTAGTTGCGGCACTCGGGCTCAGTAGTTGTGGCTCACGGGCTCTAGAGCACAGGCTCAGTAGTTGTGGCACACGGGCTTAGTTGTTCCGCGGCATGTGGGATCTTCCCAGACCAGGGCTCGAACCCCTGTCCCCTGCATTGGCAGGCGGATTCTTAACCAGTGTGCCACCAGGGAAGCCCCTCCAGCTTTCTTTTGATTTCCATTTGCATGGAATATCTTTTTCCATCCCTTCACTTTCAGTCTGTATGTGTCCCTAGGTCTGAAGTGGGTCTCTTGTAGACAGCATATATATGGGTCTTGTTTTTGTATCCATTCAGCCAGTCTGTGTCTTTTGGTTATGGCATTTAATCCATTTACATTCAAGGTCATTATCGATATGTATGTTCCTATTACCATTTTCTTAATTGTTTTGGGTTTGTTTTTGTGGGTCTTTTTCTTCTCTTGTGTTTCCCGCTTAGAGAAGTTTCTTTAGCATTTGTTGTAAAGCTGGTTTGGTGGTGCTGAATTCTCTTAGCTTTTGCTTGTCTGAAAAGCTTTTGACTTCTCCACCGAATCTGAATGAGATCCTTGCTGGGTAGAGTAATCTTGGTTGTAGGTTTTTATCTTTCATCACTTTAAGTATATCCTGCCACTCCCTTCTGGCCTGCAGAGTTTCTGCTGAAAAATCAGCTCGTAACCTTATGGGGGTTCCTTTGTATGTTATTTTTTGTTTTTCCCTTGCTGCTTTTAATAATTTTTCTTTGAATTTAATTTTTGTTAGTTTGATTAATATGTGTCTTGGTGTGTTTTTCCTAGGTTTTATCCCGTATGGGACTCTCTGTGCTTCCTGGACTTGGGTGACTGTTTCCCATCTTAGGGAATTTTTCAACTATAATCTCTTCAAATATTTTCTCAGACCCTTTCTTTTTCTCTTCTTCTGGGACCCCTATAATTCGAATGTTGGTGCATTTAGTGTTGTCCCAGAGGTCTCTGAGATTGTCCTCAATTCTTTTCATTCTTTTTTCTTTATTCTGCTCCTCAGCAGTTATTTCCACCATTTTGTCTTCCAGCTCATTTATTCGTTCCTCTGCCTCAATTATTCTGTAATTGATTCCTTCTAGTGTATTTTTCATTTCAATTATTGTGTTGTTCATCTCTGTTTGTTTGTTCTTTAGTTCTTCTAGTTCTTTGTTAAACATTTCTTGTATTTTCTCAATCCGTGCCTCCATTCTATTTCCGAGATTCTGGATCATCTTTACTACCATTACTCTGAATTCTTTTTCAGGTAGATTGCCTATTTCCTCTTCATTTATTTGGTCTTGTAGATTTTTACCTTGCTCCTCCATCTGTGACATATTTTTTTGCCATCTCATTTTTTTTTGTTTTTTTTTGAGTGGGATTGTGTTCCTGTCTTACTGGTTGTTTGGCCTGAGGCTTTTAACACTGGGGTTTGTAGGCTATTGGGTAGAGCTGGGTCTTGGTGCTGAGATGAGGAACTCCGTGAGACCTCACTCCAATGAATAGTCCCTGGGGTCTGAGGTTCTCTGTTAGTCTAGTGGTTCGGACTTGGAGCTCCCACTGCAGGAGCTTCAGCCGACCTGGGCTTGTGAACCAAGGTCCTGCAAGCTGCCTGGGGTGGCAAAAATAACCCCACAACAATAACAAAGTAAAAAATAAAATTAGACTAGGAAACTAACAGATATGTTAGGAAGAATATGAAAATAAAAATATAGATGAATCAACAACTGGAAGGTACATCAGTACCACAATAGTAAAAAAGAGGAGGAGGGAAAAGAAAAAAAAAAAAGAAAAAAGGGGGGGGGAAGGCCTTAGCTGTGGAGGGTGGGGCCTAAGCAAGGGCGAGGTTTGGGTGGTGGGCGGGGCCAGTGCTCAGGATCTGGAAAAGGCCCTGGGGGCTGTAGGGGGGTGGAACTTAGGCTCAAGGAACAGAAGGGACCCAGGCGTGCCCCCCACCCCTGGTCTCAGAGGACAGGGGACCTCACCTGGGAGCCCAGCAGGCTTCCTGGGCTCGAGTGGGTGGGGCAATCACCCTCTGCTCCTCTCCCTCTCCTCCCAGAAGGCCCCTCCCATGTGCCTCTCCTATTCTCCCCCTGGCCTCCTTCTTATGCCCCCAAGGACCCACGTGGCCTGGAGGGGGCCTTGGAGGGCAGGGGACTGGCCTGGGAGCTCAGCAGGCTCCCCGGCCCGAGTGGGCGGGGCAATCACCCTCTGCTCCTCTCCCACTCCTCCTGGATGGCTCCTCCCGCCTGCCTCTCTTGATCTCCCCAGCCTCCCTCCTATGCCTATTTCATTCTTTTTAAAGGCTGAGTAATATTCCATTGTATATATGTACCACATCTTCTTTACCCATTCTCTGTCGATGGACATTTAGGTTGTTTCCATGTCTTGGCTATCGTAAACAAAGCTGCAATGAACACTGGGGTGCATGATCCTTTCGAACCATGTTTTTCTCTGGATATATCCTCAGGAATGGGATTGCAGGATCATATGGTAGCTCTATTTTTAGTTTTTAAAGGAACCTTCATACTGTTCTCCATAGTGGCTGCACCAATTTACATTCCCGCCAACAGTGTAGGAGGGTTCTCTTCTCTTCACACCCTCTCCAGCATTTACTGTTTGTGGATTTTTTTTATTTTTTTATTTTTTTAATTTTAGGCTGTGTTGGATCATCATTGCAGTGCGTGGGCTTCTCATTGCAGTGGCTTCTTTCGCTGTGGAGCACGGGCTCTAGGCGCGCGGCTTCAGTAGTTGTGGCACATGGGCTCAATAGTTGTGGCTCACAGGCTCTAGAGCGCAGGCTCAGTAGTTGTGGCGCACAGGCTTAGTTGCTCTGCAGCATGTGGGATCTTCCTGGATCAGGGATCGAACCCGTGTCCCCTGCACTGGCAGACAGATTCTCAACCACTGTGCCACCAGGGAAGCCCCTGTCTGTGGATTTTTTGATGATAGCCATTCTAACTTACACCGATTGACTTTTGAATGCTAAGCCACCCATGATGTGCTTTTATGTATCATCAGATTTGATTTGCTGATATTTTGTTTAGGAAGTCTGTTTTGAAGCTTCTAATATTCTTATATTTTTGCACAAGACATCCGTTTTCATTGAAGAGACGTTAGAAAATATGTTTAAAAAGAAAACTTCCATAGAAAAGTTTATTGAAAAAAACCCTTCATATATAACCCAGAAATAACCACTGTGAACATTTTGTGTCCAGAATGATTCAGAAAGAATTGAACACTTAACAAAAACTTAATACTCAGTAACTAGGTCACATAGGACCATATAATCAAACCAATTTATAAAGGAACTGTGACAGTTATTTCTATAATCTTAAAAATGTTCAGTATGCAGCTCTGGGTCCCACAGTGCATACTGATCTGTTGTCTGATTTTTCAGAGTCCCCCTTTTGTGAATTACCACCAGTGGCCTCATTGGCAACTATCATATAACAGCTGCTTTATTTCCTCCAGGCCATGGAAAAATGGTGCAAACATAAGTTCTTGCTGTATCCCCCCAATGAAAAGTTGTACGGTGTAATTAATTTCTTTAAAGTGTGTGATTCTTTTTGAATTACCCTATTTGTTTTTGTCTTACAGTTTTCTATGAATATATGTGTATATATATTTCCTCAACAACGAGTTCATAACCATATGCTGTTGGCTGTGTTTTTTTTTTTTTTTAAAGGAACAACTTGTAGGGAACATTTATTTTTTCTTTTGGAGACTCAACACTAAGAAAAGAGATTTTTAATGTGTTTTACCCAACTTGGCTTCACATCCTGTTGTGTGAAGGATGGCTACACTGGCTTTCCTTTTTTTTTTTTTTTTTTTAACATCTTTATTGGAGTATAATTGCTTTACAATGGTGTGTTAGTTTCTGCTTTATAACAAAGTGAATCAGTTATACATATACATATGTTCCCATATCTCTTCCCTCTTGCGTCTCCCTCCCTCCCACCCTCCCCATCCCACCCCTCCAGGTGGTCACAAAGCACCGAGCTGATCTCCCTGTGCTATGCGGTTGCTTCCCACTTAGCTATCTATTTTACGTTTGGTAGTGTATATATGTCCATGCCACTCTCTAACTTTGTCCCAGCTTACCCTTCCCCCTCCCCATATCCTCAAGTCCATTCTCTAGTAGGTCTGTGTCTTTATTCCTGTCTTGCCACTAGGTTCTTCATGACCTTTTTTTTTTTTTCCCTTAGATTCCATATGTATGTGTTAGCATACTGTATTTGTTTTTCTCTTTCTGACTTACTTCACTCTGTATGACAGACTCTAACTCCATCCACCTCATTACAAATAACTCAATTTCGTTTCTTTTTGTGTCTGAGTAACATTCCATTGTATGTGTGTGCCACATCTTCTTTATCCATTCATCCGATGATGGACACTTAGGTTGCTTCCATGTCCTGGCTATTGTAAATAGAGCTGCGATGAACATTTTGGTACATGACTCTTTTTGAATTATGGTTTTCTCTACACTGGCTTTCCTTAACACAATTTATGTAGACATATATCTTACCCTCACCAGCAACATGTCGGCCAACACGATGTAACTTTATTTCCATGACAAGTTTTTCAGGGTGACAAGATCCACTTTTCTATAGCTCTTCCCGAAAATTGCCATACCATTTTTCTCAGGCCTTCCTAGATCCTGCCTGATAGTAATTATATCCAATTTGTGTTCCACTGTTTTTGTGATTTATTTGCCTTCTCAGATTCCTGATGGATCATAATTCTTAGATAAATTACCGTTATATAATTCACTGAATTATTCAGGAACTGAGATCATGCATATTTTTTGCGTCACTAAATGTTGCTCGAGATCATCATTTTTAATAGCTGCATAGTATTCCGTTTATGGCTGGACCACACTTCAACCAGTCTTATGGTGTGGGGCACTTAGGTTGTTGGAAATTTGAGAGTGGATTAAAACAATTTTTATTATGGGAACATTCTCATGCAATAGTAGAGAGAATATGTAACTCCGTGTACCCATCTCCCAGCTTCAGAATCACCGATTCACAGCAATCTTGTACCATCTATACCCTCCCCCACACACCCCCGACACTGGGTGGTTTTGAAGCAAATTCAAGACATCGTATCATTTCATACATAAATATTTCAAAATGTATTTCTAAAAGATAACAATTCTTTAAAACAAATCCATAATACCCAAAAAATCAATAATTCCTTAATACGCTCTCATCAGCACTTATATTCCACTTTCCTGTTGTCTCACAATTTTTTTCACTTTGTTTATTGGAATCTGAGTAAAGTCCATAGATAGCAACTGGTTGATAGGTCTACGTTTATTTTAGTCTCTTAAGTTTTCCGCCTTCCCTTTTCCTTCTTGCTATTTGCTGAGCAGAGCATTCTGTACAGCGCCCCATGGTGCTGTTAACAGGCTCTCCTCTTTGTTGTTCTTCCTGGAAATGGCAGTTACATCTGCAGGCTGGCTTGGCATTGGGTTTGGTCCACTTTGGGCGAGAACACCTCATGAGTGGGGTGGTGTGTGTCTGGCAGGTGCACATGACCTCGGTGACATCAGCAGCTGTTGCTGATCGCCACCTCTGTCCATTCATTCATTACATGGTGCAAAATGGTGACGTCCTAAAGTTGTCTTTCCTTCTTCGTCATTGGCTAGATTACTTTGACAAAGGGAAACTTCCCCTCATCCACTCGTTGGTTACCCCGAGGCTTGGTTTTCATAGGGAAGGCATGATGGATACTTGATTCTTTATCAGTTTTCAAAACGAGTTGCATTTCTAAAATCCTTAGAGGTGACCAATGAAGTTTTTAAAAAATATATGTGTAACTATGAATTTAGGGATTTAAATGCATTTGGTGAGTTTCATCATGTTTGCAGTTCTTTTTTTTACATTTTTTTTTGGCCACACCGCACAGCTTATGGGATTTTAGTTCCCCAACCATGGATCGAACCCCAGACCTTGGCAGTGAGAGCTTGGAGTCCTAACCACTGGACCGCCAGGGAATTCCCTTAACTAGCAGATACAATAATGCAAGTCACAGGGGTTCACAGATCACCGCGGAAGGCAAAGCATGTGATTGGAGACCCAGCTGAACCTCCAGGGGCTGGCAGGGGACCTGGAAGGCTGAGAGGACCCAGGCCTCTCCCTTGGGTGCTCTGGCCTTTCTCTGGGTGGTTGCTCCATACTCTTTCTCCCTCGGCACCTGCACCACAATGGCCACCCCAATTCTGGTCCTACAGGGCCTTCCTGCTCCCCCAGGGCCACCTCCACATAGCTTTGGATTGGCCCAGATAATGTTTTTAAGTCATCTCCCCAAATCAGGAAAATGACCCCTTTGGATCAGACACCTACACCTGTCCGGTGGGGAGTGGGAACGTGCAATTTAAACACAGGGCTGGAGCAGGTTATGGGAAGGATCTTTGGATGGCACAGACAGTAACAGACATAACTGTCCCCCAGGCTGCTGCTTTTTAAAAAAAATGTATTGAGGTGAAATTCACATAACATAAAATTAACTATCTTAAAGTGAACAATTCAGTGGCATTTAGTACATTCTAGAACCTTTGCCTCACTCCAAGATGAAACTCCATATCCCTTAAGCAGTTTCTCCCCCACCCCCACTCCTCACTGAGCCTCTGGCAACCATACTTTGCTTTCTGTCTCTATTCTGGATGTTTCATATAAATGGAATCATTTACTATGTGACCTTTTATGTCTGGTTCTTTCACTTAGCATCATGTGGTCAAGTTTCATCTGTGTTGGGGCATGTACCAGTACTTCATTCGTTTGCATGGCTGAATAGTATTCCACTGTGTGGTTAGATCACATTTCTTTATCCATTCATCCATTGATGGACATCTGGGTCATTTCCACCTTTTGGCAATTGTGAATTATGGTGCTATGAACATTGGTGTACATGGATTTGAGTACCTATTTTACAGTTTTTAGAGTACATCCCTGGGGTGCAATTGCTGGGTCATATAGTAACTATGTTTAATTTTTTGAGGAACTGCCAAACTTTTCCACAGTAGCTGTGTCATTTTATATTCCTACCAGCCATGGTCGAGGGTTCCAATTTCTTCACACCCTCACCAACACTTGTTAGTTTCAGGTTTTATCCTAGTGGGTGCGAAGTGGTGTCTCATTGTGGTTTTGATTTGTGTTTCCCTGATGACTAATTCTGTTGAGCATCTTTTCATGTGATTATTGGCCATTGCACACATTGTTCTTAATGGTTGCAAACTTTTTTATCCTATGGTTCTGTCCTTATTTATCCAACCTGTCCCCTGATAGTGGACACTGAGTTTGCTCCCTACCTTTTAATTTTGCTATTACAGATGATACTGTCATAAACATTTCTTTCTTTCTTTTTAACTTATTTTTTATTGAAGTATAGTTGATTTACAACGTCGTGTTAATTTCTGCTGTACAGCAAAGTGATTCAGATACATATTTCTTTTTATATACATTGTTTTTCATATTCTTTTCCATTATGGTTTATCCCAGGATATTGAATATAATTCCCTGGGCTATACAGTAGGACCTTGTTGTTTATCCATTCTATATGTAATAATTTGCATCTACTAACCCCAAACTCCCAGTCCATCCCTCCCCCACCCCCCATAAACATTCTTAAGGATAAATACTAAGCGCCAAATGTGTGGGTCGGAGGGCATGCTCATTTTTAGGACTTGTGACATATAATGCCACCTGGTCCTCTAGTTGACTGTCGCCCGCTCTGTGTCCCTGGCAGCCAGCTCTGAACCCACCCCGCCTCCCTGTGTCTTCCAGATGCCTGGGAACCACTCACCTCCTCCCGTGCCATGAGGCCACCTCCACCCCGACACCACCACCCTCCTGTGTCCACCCAGCCTTTCTCCGCATCCACGCCCCGCCGGGCTGCCCTGGAACCGTGAGGCCCGGCTCTCCTCCACCCGCCCCGCACCCACCCGCCGCCTGAAGCCACCGGCTCCAATTGCCACCAACTTCTGCTTGTCCAGAAAGCGACAGTACGGATGGGAAAAGGCTCCAGCCCTCTGCAAAACCAAGGACTCGGCTGCTTCGCAGGCGGCCTCTCGGTCCCTCCTGCTCTCCTGCGTGTGTGCTTTTGTTCTTTATTTCAAACAGACATTGAAAAAGAAAAAAAAAAAAAAAAACAACTACCTTCTGTCCTAGAAGATTCAGACTGACAGATGGGGAGAAGGCCTCGGGGACGTCAAAGAACTCTGCCTCCTGCCTTGAGCTTGTCAGCGAGAGAGGCCACGGAAGTCACGGCCTCAGCCACGGGGGGTCGGGGCGTGGGGGGGCTGCCTGCCCATCGTGATTTGGCGCCCCATCCTCGAGCAGCAAGACCACCTGCGCGGCTAGGATGATTAATTACAATGTTGATGATTTTTTTGTGATAACAGTATTGTGCTTTTTGTGGGGAAAGTGAGGTTTTTTTTTTTATATATACATATATAATTGATACCTTTTATTTATTGGTTGGTAACTGTTGCTGCTGCCTCGTGTGTCTGACGCTCCCAGGGATGCGGGGCCCACCGTTTACACGTGCCCGCCCTCGCCCACCTTCCCAGGCGCTTGGGATGATGGTGGCCTGCAGCGGCCAAGAAGCCAAAAATCTTTTTTTTTTTTTTTTCAGATACTGTGCTCGATGTTTGGAGAGGGGAAAGGTGGGCTTCTTAAATGGCTAATGCACTGTTCCCTCCAGCTCGAATGCCTCCCTCCTGGATCTCTTTTCTCTGTTCCCCAGTTCACACATCTCTCGGTCCTGTATCCTCCTCTGGGTCCATAACCTCTTTTCTGAGGACAAACAGGGGACATCTTCCGGTTTCTCAGTTCTTGCTTTGGTGTTCGCAGCGCCATGGAGAGTGGCGAGGCTTGTGCTGAGACTGGGAGCCAGGAAGGGGCGAGGCTTGTGCTGAGACTGGGAGCCAGGAAGGGGCGGGGGTGGACCGAGAACCTAAGGAGAGAAGGAGGAAGGAGTGAGCAGATGTAAAGTCTGCGTCTCCCTCCTTGGTGGGTTTTGAGAGTAGCCGCTCACCCTGCTTTCCTGCCTTCCTGCCTGCCTTGTCCAGCGGACCACAGTATCTTTCCCTCTTTTAGCTGAAAGGCCGGAAGGGAGAGGGGGAGAGAGAAGGGCCGCAGGCAATCCCATTCAGGTAGCTTCTTGGGCTGTGGCCCACATGTGCTCACAGGGAGCTTCTAGCTCGGCCTGCCACTGAGACAGGGCAGGCCCACAACTGTCACCAGGAAAGTCAGATGACCTTGGACCAGAAGGCAGGATCCTGAGGCTGGCCCTTGCTCCGTGATTGTGGGCCCCAGCTCCCCCTGCTGCAGAGCCGGGAGGCCTGGGCTGGGGGATCCGAAGGCTTCCCTTCGTGCTGATGCTGTCTAATTCTAAGCTTGGGTTTCCTGCAGTTGGTGATTCTGCGGTCTGTGGCTAAGTTTACAGACCCCAGCAGACACGGGGACTGTCTGAGTCACTATTTGTCTCTTAGCACAGTCTTCAGGGACACAGCAGCCACTGGTCGTGGTGTGTGGGTTCGGATGACATACCCTGTCCCTCCCCGCAGAGCTTCCTGGTCCCTCCTGGACTCCTGAGCTATCTTTCAGGCCCAGAACTAGTCCTCACCCAGGGAAGCCTTCTGGGTGAGAAGCAGCCTCCCAGACTGTTTAGGGCCAGGCCAGAGTGGAGAATCCCTGCTTCTTCTTTGCGAAGTCAGCAGCCTATCACCTCCTGACTTATCCCGGCCACCGGAGGGGAGGCGCTGACCCTCGGCCCCCACTTTAAATTGCCCTTGGCGTCCACTTCGCACTTTCCCAGGAGGCCAGAGCTTCTCCTGCTAACCCTAACTCTCACAGCAGACCCTCCGCCAGAGAGCGGCTCTGCCAGCGTGGGACTTGCGTGTCCGCTCCTGCAGGCTGGACCGCTTGGCCAGCCCCTGTCTCTCCCTCCTTGCATTTGCCAGCCCTCTGGCTGCCCTCTCCCTCCACTGGAAGCCCCCCAGATCCTGCGGGGATAGGAGCAGTAGTTCCATTTTCACGGGTGACTTTGAAGCTTGGGCTCTTTGAGGCCCCTGCGGTCACCTTCCTGCTCAGGCCACTGGCCTAGGAGGCCCAGTACTCACCACCAAATCCTGCAGTTCCTCAGCCTGGCTCTGACCTAGGACCCTAGGGCAGCAGGTGAACTTGGTGGCTTGGGGCTGGAGATGGGGAGAGCGGGGCCTTTCCCCAGGTCAAATGATTTCTCTGGCCTCCACCTGAGCCTCGATTTACCTCTCTGGTCCAGTGGGCAGGAGCTTCTGTGCAGCCTGTCCTGGAGCATCACAGGAAAGGGCTTGTGGCTAAGAATTATCCAAGGTTAAGCATGTGGGCCCCGCCAGCTGAGACATTGATTCCTAGGAGTCTAGGGAGATCTGTGTGCAAGGCTTTCCTCCCACCCCCTCACCGTTAGGCCTTTTGGTTTGGAGCTACGCGTGTGGCTTTTGACCTTAGCAGGCGGACCCATGCCCCAGGCACACCTTGGGTCCTTGCCCAGAGACAGTCCAGAGCTGCTGGAAGGGCCACGCTTCTTCCTGGCAGGGTGCTGGACACTGGCCATTTTTGCCCGAGGTTGCGGGCAGGGACAATTCCGTCCCCTCCTCTCACCAGGCCTCTAGCTGCAGCACCCGCAGAGCCCTAAGCTGCCCATGGGCCTCTCTCCCCAGCACTGCTTCCCACGCGAGGCCCAGCCCCATCAACTGCTGCTCTCGGGGGCTTCCAGACCAGCCAGAAGCCAGGCTCTTAGCCTTCGCTCCCCAGCCCGGGAGCAGGGGCCAGCCTCGGGCAGTCCGTCTGCAGCAGCCCTGGCCTCTTCCTCATAGAATCCGCTCCCCACTCTGCGTTGATGGTACTTAGGAGAACGTCATGAGTTTCCAGTATTTAACCAGGCAACGTTTAGAATAACGTCAAGGCAGATGTGTGTCCTCCTCTGCCCCTGAAATGCTTTTCATTTTGACAGCCAACTTCCTAGATGACAGATGCCTCTGGGCTTTCGGGGACCCTGTCTCTTCTTTCGGGGGTTGGGGCGTGGGGTTCCTGGGCCCCCTGGGAAGAGGCAGCCTCTCCCTGGGGAAAGCCCCACCGCTCACCTAGTGGAAAGCTACCGGGTTCCCCGTGGTTTCAGCTTCTAAGGGATTGAGGGGAACGCGGGAGCGCCCCCTGGTGGCGATGATCAGTAAAGGCATTTGGGGGACCTGACCAGACAAATAGGTGATTTGAGAGGGAGGCCACAGATGGGGAGGCGAGGGGGGGGGGGGGGGCTATGATCTCACCCAGGCCCTGGGCTTCTAGCCCCACCTTATTGGCAGCATGTCTCCCAGACGCCCTTCTTCTAGGTCTACCCCAGAGATAGCAAGTGAATCAGCATAAGGGCACTGTAATGGGAAGCCTTGCCCCCCGACCTTTTTTAATATCTGCGGAATAAACCCAATGGTTGATTTTTGAATGAATAAAAGGCTTTTGTTGAATACACAGCTGGTCCCATCTTCTGTCTTGGCATCTAGGCCTCTCAGGCTTTGTCTGCTCCCCATGACTGGGACAAACGCAGAATCCCCTCCACCTCCACGCCCACTGCCCCCTGCCCAGGCTGTACATTTCTGTTTTCCATGTGTCTTTGCCTTGACCCATGGCCCCAGGGAGGGCCACAGGCTCCCAGTCTGACTCAGTGACCAGCTTCCTCCGGGACTCTGGGCAAGTCACTTCTCACTGGGACTCAGTTTCTCCATCTGTCAGATGGGAGTGAGTCTCTGCTCAGCCCACGTCACAGGGCCATTGTGGGGAGCAGCCATGAGCGGAATTATCAGAGCCTCGGCCGAGGTGAAAGGCCAGTGGGAGTCTGAATTGTCATGGTGCCCTCCCCCCCATCCAGAGCCTGCAACTTTGGAAAGGAATTTGGGCAACTCTTACCAAAAAAAAAAAAAAAAAAGCAATGTTTCCTGGGTGGTGATTTTCTTTGTTTGCCTTCCCAATCCCTCTGAGCCTCTTTTGGGGGTGTTGTCCTGTCTGAATCTGCTGGTGTGTGTCTCTGGGGGAGGGGCAGGCCCTGGGGTGGACAGGGGCCACGTAGCATGCCCGGGCCTCCTCTTGTGCTCTCGTTGTATGTCGTCCTTGTCACGCCAATTAAACACGCTTCCTGACTTGTCTTTGCTTTCCTTGTGTGGACCTGTTGCTTTGTCTGTTTCTTTTTTGTTTCATTTTAGGTTTCTTCTTCCTCCTGTGACACCCTTTCTCTTGCTTTGGGTGTTGTCTGCCCAGTTTCCCTGAGAGAAAGAATGCGCAGAGTGAGGACCGTGGGTGTAATGATTAAACCAGAACATTTCCAGGAGTGTTTCTGGGAAGCCAAGAGTTCAGCAGAGTGAATCCCCACCCACCCCACGTATCACTCCCAGCATTTCCATTCCTGCCTGTTTCATCTCTTGGGGTTCTCTAAAGGTTTAATAATGTTTGAAAACATGGGCCTAGACTAGTGGTTCTCAGAACTGAGCACTGTAGAATCACCTGGGGGCTTGTTAAAACCCGGACTGCCACCTCCAGAGTTTCTGATTAGCTAGGTTTGGGCCGGGGCCTAGGTATGTGCATTTCTAAAAAGTTACCAGGCCATGCTGATGCTGCTGGTCTGGGACCACACTTTGGAAGGCCTGGGGAGCTGCTGACACTGAGGGACATCCAGCTGGGTTCTAATTTGTGGGGGGTTTTTTTTGCCACAGCACGTGGCTTGCAGGATCTTAGTTCCAGGGATCGAACCTGGGCCCTGGCAGTGAAAGAGCAGAGTCTTAACCGCTGGACCGCCAGGGAATTCCCCAGCTGGGTTCTAAAGAGGAGTCCACCCGTCACTTGCTGGGGATTCAGGCTAATCATTCACCTGCACGTAACTGTTGCACCTGCCACGTGTCAGGCACTGAGGGCCCAGAGACTTGTCACTTACCGAGTGGAGGGGTGTTTCGGGAGGGGAGGTGGGTAGGTGAGTAGCTCCGATGGGGGGTCTCAGAAAGGCACCCCATGGTTTGGCTGTTGGAGTGGCTGCCCTCTGCCATGGTTCCCCTCGGCCTGGAACCTGGGATCTTGGAGGGACGTCCTCTTTCCCCTCTAGTTAAGTGACCAAATGTTTGCTCAACACGCATGGCGTGGGCCCCCCATGTGCCAGGTGTTTAGGGGAGGGGGGATCGGAGGAGGTGACAGTCTTTGCCTTCTGGAGCTCGCTGAGGAAACTTTAATTAGGAGAACAATAAAAGGCAATGTCACGTCAAGAGCGTTAACTGCTGGCTAGAAATATGTTACCGCTCTGGGCCAACGGCCCTTGAAAGACATGTGAATGTGTAGGTTGATGAGATCAAGCAGCCAACATTAGAATGAGCCACCACCTGCAAAAACAGGTTGTGTTTCAGAGTTGGTTTTGTGAAAGGGAGCGTCAGACTGACGCCACCTGGGAGACAAAGCTGGAGGGCCCACTTCGGGGCTGAAGCAGCCACAGAGAAGGGGGTGCAAAGATGGCGCCTTCCATGGCCACGCCGGGCACCCAGCCTCATGCCTCGCTCTGGCAGGGTCTGGAGTGAAGATGCTAGAACTCCGCCAGACACAAGGGAGCGAATCAAAGGCAAAGTGGGAAGGCAGTGTGGGACAGTGGTTACAGCTATAGGTTCTGGAATTAGACCTGGTTCTCAGCAGCCTCCACCACTTGACATTGGGCATGAGTTGTAACTGACAGGGTTTTCTGGTAAACACGTGGACTCCAGTTAGAGGCAGGTGATGACTCCACAGCCCTCCCCAACAACCTTACCACCAGATGGAAAGTTACAACAAAAGCAGGTCTTAGGTCAAATTCTGCCAAATGTCCAAATATTTACTAGGAAGCAAGTGCAAAGGTACAAAAGACTTGTCTGTCCAGGGAGTGGGGAGACCCAGGACCCCAGGGACCCCAGAGCACAGCCTCTGGCTGTGGGCTCTCTTCCCAGTTGGTACAAAGACGCTGAGTTCCCGAGAATCTTTCTAGCTATCATTTATCTCCATCACCTCACGCTTCTCCTATGAAAAATGATTTCTACCATCCTTTTGTAAATGAATCAACTCTGTGGTATAGGTTTTCATAACAATACATATTTAAAATGCTAATGTGACCCCTTCTGGAGAGCAGATTCCTGACCAGGGTATTTCAAATACTAAGGGAGGTGGGGACTGGAGGTAATTGACACGCACACAATCTCTAATTCCATGATTCCCCCGAAGCACTGAAAGTCAGTGCATGCATGGCAGCACACCCTTTCTGGGAAGCCCAGGATCTGGCTCAAAGGGCTGATGTGAAGGTAGCTGGGGCAATGATTCCAGAGTATGGTGAGCTCTCAGTGGGTGTTAACTGTCACTGGAGGTGGCTCTGGTCTTTCCCAGGCAGTCTTGGGTGGTGTCTACAAGGACATGGTTCAGAGCCCCTGCTTCTGTGGGCACGTGATGGGTCATAGTCTCTTGTTCTGGGTCAGGTTGCAGTCTGCACTGACCTCTCCCTGGCCCAGCCTACCTCGGGCAGCTTACCGTGGGATGAGGCCCTAGTGAAGGCACAGATCTGGCCACTTCCTTCCTATCTGGGCCTCCTGATTTACCAGGATGGCTCAGACTGGCTGCCGCTCTCTGGGTGTGTTAGCATGGGTGAACCCCCCAAGATGGGCCCATTTTTCCCCACTGCGAGCCTTCCACCCTGTCCCCCCTGCCCTCCCGAAACCCCAAACTCATGTCTGCATGATAGAAAGCATCTCCCTAAATCACACTCCCCAGTGCCCAGATCAGGGCATCACCAGGCATGGAGAGAGAGAAGAGTGGGTGGTGGGATGGAGGGTGGGGAATGCAATGCAGACCCCTGCCCTAATGTGGCCGCCCCCTCCCTGCCACCTTCCTGGTGGGCCCCCTGCAGCCTGCCCTGCCACTGGGGCACATCCCACTGTGACAGTGCCTGCCTCACATCCAGGGACAGAAACGTTATATCCTCTGGTCCCCTGGGCTGGGGGAGCCTGGTCAGGGCAGTGGCAGGAAAAGGGCTTTGAAGGCCTCCTGAGTTTAGGAAAAGTGAGCTCGCATAGGTATGGTAGAGTCTTCAGCTTATTCCCATACCCTTTACCCCGCTTTAGCTGTGCACCGGGCTGCATGGACGAAAGGACTACATTTCCCAGTCTCCCTTGGAGCTGAGTGTGGCCACATGACTCAGTTCCGACCAATGGGATGAGAGTGATGAACACAACTTCCTTTCCACTTCCCCCTTGCGGCTGGCTGGACATTGGATTCCGAAACAGCTTCCCGGGAACCTGGGCCCGCGCCCCCACAAAGCTCCATACCAGCCCTGGACCGTTTACACTGGGATTGTCAGGAGGGAATCAAATACCCTCTAACACGGTTAAGCCATCTGGGGTCTCTGTGTCAACAGCCACATTTTTATTCCACCTAATATACTGAATGATCCCACTGGGTCATTTTAAATGAGCTGATGTCACCTACAAATGTTTGCATCTAAACTCTCAATGTTTGCCAAAGTGATTTAGTAAAAAAAACCGTGCAGTGTAACGTGCTCCCCGTGTGGGCTCTTCTCACTCACGCCTTCCCATCCCCCTCTTCCTTTTTCCTCTTCCTTTCCTGCTGTGCCCTCCTCTGTGGGCTCAGGGGACTGGGGGTCCCAGTGGGAAGGACTCTTGGGAGGAAGGGCTTTCTTTTGCTGAAGGACTAGGGATGTAGGGGGTGGGGCAGAGGCTCCCCTTGAGCCATGAGGCCCTGTAAGACTTGGCTAGTTGGGTTTTCCCTGGGAAACCTCAGTGAGGGTGGATACTGTGAAGGCTGGCCTCGAATTGGGCACAGGAAGGACCTTGCCAGGGGTTTTAAGATGGCGGGATGGGGACCAGACCTCCGCACAGTCTGTTCAAACTCCCACCTCAGAAACTGGGCCCTTTCCCCAGAGAAATAGTCATCACAGAAGCAGATCTTAGAGGTAACAGATGTGATGAAAACAGCTTTCAGGAATTTCCTGGTGGTCCAGTGGTTAGGACTTGGTGCTTTCACTGCCGGGGCCTGGGTTTGATCCCTGGTGGGGGAACTAAGATCCCACAAGCCGTGAGGCATGGCAAAAAAAAACACCCCAAAACAAACAAAAAAACCCACAACAGCAACAACAAAAAACAACCAGTAAAACAGCTTTGTTTAGAGACCAGGGAGGAATGGTGGAGAATTGCCATCTGACCAAGGGGGTCTCATTTTAGTCTCTGGACTGTTGGATGCCCCAGAGGTGAGGGGAAGTCTGTGATATTGTGGAGGGCCCACTTTAATGTTTGAAGACTCTAAAGACCCAATTAATATGCTATGTATCCAAAGGCCTTCTTGCTTTAGAAGGAGATTTGTGCAACGTCAGAGGCCAGAGCCAGGACCTGGGGTGAGGGTGCAATGGGCCGGCCTGGGAGCGGAACGGAGGCGCTCCCTGTCGCTGGGAGGGAATCATCATCGTCGTCAGGGGAAACCTCCAGCCTACTCTGAAATCCGAATTCTACACCAAAGCGCATGCCTCAAACCAACTAACCCAGTGCTGGCTGTTTTCTCAGTGATTTCCAGGCAGCAGCCTAAGGCTAACTGGAGTCCTTTCTTGGCTCCTGCAGGGATGAACCAGAGCCCAGTATGTGTGCACGGTGTGGCCACAATGTCAGGCCATGGCCTTTGATGAACGTACTGGTGGCTCAAGAAGCAGGACACACCCCAGAAGATCATGAACCCCAGCCACAGGTGGGCTATGCCAACCAAGAGCCCCGCGATGGGGGGGTTGTTGAGCCTTTTTCCCCACGTGCAGCCACCAGAGGGCCTCCTGCAGGAGAAGGAATGGCAGGATCTAGATGGGGAGGAGGTGGGGGCAGGGCATCACAGGCAGGAAAGAGCAGGTGCAAAGGTATGGAGGTAGGATGATAGGAGAGAGCCACATGGGGGAAGGGAGGAATGCACGTGGAGCTAGTGGCCACTGCCTCCGTGTCAGTGAAGCATCAGAGTTTTGCAGAATGTGTATCTATCTCCCCAGAAAGAGGGGACTCAGGCCATGTTCCAGGAGTCGGTAACAGCACAGGCCTGGGCAGTCTGAGCTTATCACCCTCTTTCTGTGCTCCTAGGGAAGGCTGGCTTCAGGGCTCTTCTCCGGAACTTGCCCATTCTGGTAGCAAAGTAATCCTAACACTATAGAACATGATAAAGATAACAGCAACCCTGAACTGTGTGCTAGGGTCTCAGGCATCATCTCATTTACTCCTTACGGCAGTGCCCCCTTGAGGCCAATCCTAGTATTACAACCCACATTTTGCACACAAGGCTATGGAGGCCCAGAGAGGTGGCAGGTCCCATCTTCCAGTCTGTAAGGGGCTTCCAGGCTCCAATACAACTGTCTTGGGCAGAGGCAGGGTGTGGCGGGAGTAGCTTCTGTTAAGTCCAGATGTGGGCAGTGGCTGGTTGCCTCTGGTCTCTCCCAGATGCTGCTGCTTGGGGAGGTGAGGTCTTCGGGGAAGGGGGCCTGCCCAGCTGGGGCACATCAGCGGCGGGGGCCTTGCATCTGGAGGGAGAAGCAGCTCAGAGGCAGGTTGGGGGAGATGAGGGGAGGGGGGCAGGGGCTGGGCCCAGGGAGGAGAGTCCCACAAACAACCTGCTGGGTGCTGGGGACACCAGACCCTGAGAGTGCCCAAGTCTTAGAGCCCATCTCTGGGCAGGGAAGCCAATCAGGCATAACCTACAAGAGCAGGTGGGAGGGGGCAGGAGGGGTGCAAGAATGCAGGTGGCCAGCAGGGCAGGGTCCCAGGGTGCCTCCTGGGTGGGCCTGGAGCTGTCAAATGGGGTTGATCAAGGGACTCACCTTGCAGGGTGTTGTCGTTAGCATCACGTGATGGGGGGCAGGGGGAGCTTGGCTCTCCCTGCTGGGCTGGGCCACCCACAGCTCCTGCTCCCCTTTGGCTCTGCCACCACTGCACCTGTGTGCCGTCCTCTTATACCCCATGGGGTAGCTACTGTCCTCTTCCCCATTTTCAGATGAGGAAATTTAGTCCCAGAGAGGTTCAGTGGCTTCCCCAGAGTCACACAGCTAATACATAGAAGAGCAGGGATTTGAGGCTAGGCCTACTGGACGCAAAGCCATAGCCATCACTGTGATCCATCACTTTTGGCCTGGTGTCCTCTCTCTCGGGACGCCTGGCACTGGCACTTCCCAGAGTCTGGAATTTTCCACCAGGCCATAGGCTGAGTCCTCATGTGGAGAGATGTCACTTTCTTGATGCAAAGACGAGTCTGACCCTTGGCTCCCTGGTGCTGCTGGCCCCCAGCTGGGCGTCCCTGGCAGGCTACTCCCTGCCCTGGACGCTGCAGGAAGAAAAAGATGCGACAAGCCAGCCACTACCATGACCCCCACCCTCACTCTCCTGGCCGGTCTTGGGACAGGGCAGGGAAGGGTTTCTTCCACAAGGAGGGGTCAGATGGACCATCGTGGCCCGGGGAGGCCTGGAATTCCAGGGGCAGGGTGGGGCCTGGGAAAGCCCGCTCTCTTCAGTATTTTTTGGCTGGCTTCAAGACATCTCCAAGCCACCCCACTTGCTGTACCAGCTGGCTATAAATTAAACACTGCAGAGGAGGCGAGGGGTGAGGGAGGCTTTTCCTCTTCTCCCAGAGCTTCCCGTCTCATAATGTAGTTATGTTTTTTCCCTGGGTTCCAGTCCTGGCCACACCCCTACCAGCTGTGGGATCTGGGCTAATATTGACTGTGAACCTGACTGAGCCTCAGTTTTCTCATCTGTCAAGCGGGGATGAGAGAAGCCAGAAGCCCATTGCTCATAGGGCCGTCGGTGAGAATCAATAAAATGATGTGTCTGAAGCCCTTCTGTAAATGGAAGCAGTTAATATTATTGTTATTATCCAGTTCTCCCTGCCCCAAAGTTGCTGCCCTTTCATTTGGTCCAATTTTGGTCCAGCAGTATGGCTCCTAGCTTCTGTTTCTCACTGCCCCGGCCACTGGAGAAACTGCACTCCAGATCCTGATCCGGGTCCGAGTCCGAGAGGAAAACACCTTGAGTCAGGAGCTCATGCTGAGTCAGTCAGTAGCAGAGGCAAGCTCCCTCTGCGCTAACACTGTGTCTGCCCTGCCTACAGATGCCCCTACAACTGCCCAGGGAGCTGTCTCTGGAGCATCTTAGAGCCCGAAATTCCTCGAGGTGGGAAAGGGACGTTTTGTGCAAACAGCAGGAGACAGCCCCTGCCTCCCACTCAGGTGGGGCCCAGGTGTTCATGGTCAAAGCTGCCAAGCGCATCTAAGGAGGGGTTTAGACCTGACCTTGCCCTTGCTGCTCCTCGCCCCCCACTTTTCTGGAGCCGGGAGGATTCACAGGGAAGCTGGCCCCAGGGCCTGTGTTGAGTTTGCATCAAATTCAGCCCTGCTGTTTGGCAGCCTCTGTTACAGAGAATCGATTCTTGGAAATTCCCCAGATCAATACCCAGTGCAAAGCGGGCTGAGCTTCACTCGGGCCAGAGGAAAATTGAGAGGTTAGAAAGACGCAGGGGATGGAGAAGGATGATAAAATGTTCCCCATAAAGTGAAATGAAAATGATTTATAACGTCTCTATTACTTTACAAGTGGAAGGAGCTTCTCCAGGGAGCGCCAGCCAGGAGGACACACAGCCACTTGCAGGGTGTCACCATAACAACGCCCTGGCCTCATGTCAACCAGATGAGGTTCAAATCCAGTGGAAGCACTGGCTGGTGACTCTGAGCAGCTTCTGTCCCCAATCTTTGTGTGTGCGTGTGTGTGTGTGTTTTACAATTGAAAAAATAATATATTTAACACCCTGGTGCTGTGAGTGTGCTACAAAATTGAAAGACCAAACTAAATTATATCAGTGGAACGGGTTCAAATATTTAACAGATCCATTCCAAAAACACAAGTGAAAAAAGATCTTTTTATTCCCATGAAGTTTGAGCATTACTTTCTGATACTATGTATTACTGACTACACATCAGCAGTTATTAACTGAGAGTGTAAACACTCTAAGTTAATTGTTTAGACATTAGACAGCAAAGTTGTTCCTCTCCTGAGTCATTTTTTTTTAAATCGAGGTAAATTTCATGTAACATAAAGTTGACCATGAATCATTTTAATGCGTACAATTCAATGGCATTTAGTACATGCATGATGTCGTGCAGCCATCACCTCTGTCTAGTTCCAAGACATTTTCATCACCCTAAGAAGAAGCCCTGTTCCTATTAAACAGCCACTCCCATTGTCCCCTGTCCCCAGTCCTTGGCAGCCACTAGTCTGCTTTCTGTCTCTACGGATTTGTCTCTTCTGTATGCTTCATGTAAATGGAATCATGTGGTATTTGTCCCTTTGGGTCTGGCTTCTTCCACTTAGCATGATGTTTTTGAGGTTCATCCACGTTGTAGCAGGTATCAGGACATCCTTCCTTTTTATGTGCTCCCTACCCTTTAAGATGGGGGTCACCAAGCCCATATAGATCCCTGGGAGAGAGGGAAGCTCCACTCCATAGTGGGTTTGATTAAGGACAGATCCTCCAAGTGGCTCCCGGGATCTGCCTCCAGGGTCAGTGTGAGACTCATACAGTGATGCACAGAAACTTTGTACATAGAAAACACTCAACGTTCCTTAATTTTGTATCTATATGAGGTGATGGATGTTCACTAAGCTGATCGTGGTCATCATTTCAGGATGGATGTAAGTCAAATCATTATGCTGCACACCTTAAACTTATACAGTCCTGTATGTCAATTATATCTCAATAAAACTGGAAGAAAAAAAAAGAAAGAAAGAAAACACTCAACAAATGATACGATTATCCTCATTGCTATTCCTCCTCCAGGCAGACCTCCACAGGAAGCCCCACTGGTCAGAGGGTCTTTGACACGGTAAACTCTAAGGGCCACAGGCTCAAGTCCCGTCCCAGGAATTCTCCAGATCTAAAGGCTGAAGTTTTCTCTCTCTGGACTGTGCTGGATGTCACTCTTCACTTGTGCTTTAGTCCCTGTCTTAATTTCAGATCCCCCAGAAAAGGTTGTGAGTTAAGAATTCGAAGGCAAGAGGTTTTCTGGGAGGTGATCCTAGGGAACTGAGGGCAACAACCTTGGAGGTGGGTATTATTATCCCCATTTTACAGATGAGAAAATAGAGGCTCAGAGAGGCTGAGAAAATGGATATTAATATTATAATTGGACTCGATAGATTTTAAAATTGTATTTTTCTTTTTTTGTTTTTAAAAAAAATTTTATTGAAGTATAGTTGATTTACAATGTTGTGTTAATTTCTGCTGTACAGCAAAGTGACTCAGTTATACATATATATATTCTTTTTCATATTCTTTCCCATTATGGTTTATCACAGGATATTGAACAGTGTTCCCTGCGCTATACAGGACCTTGTTGTTTATCCATCCTATTTATACTAGTTTGCATTTGCTAATCCCAAGCTCCCAATCCTTCCCTTCCCCACCCTTCTCCCCCTTGGCAACCACAAGTCTGTTCTCTATGTCTGTGAGTCTGTTTCTGTTTCGTAGATATGTTCACTTGTGTCGTATTTTAGATTCTACATATAAGTGATATCATATGGTATTTGTTTTTCTCTTTCTGACTTATCTTAGTGTGATAATCATACTGATTATCTTAGTATGATAATCTCTAGGTCCATCCATGTTGCTGCAAATGGCATTATTTCATTCTTTTTAATGGCTGAGTAGTATTCCATTGTATATATGCACCACATCTTCTTTATCCATTCACCTACTGATGGATATTTAGGTTGTTTCCATGTCTTGGCTACTACGAATAGTGCTGCTATGAACATAGGTAAATTGTATTTTCTTAAAAACACTATTTTCATGGCCAGAAAGCATGTTGACAATGTTCAACTTTATTAGTAAACCAAGAAATGTAGACAAAAATAAGTATGAGACATTTTCATCTACCATATTGGTACAGATTTTCAAAATAACATTCAGTAGTGGGGAGGGTAGAGGAGAGTAAAGACTTCCACCCACTGCAGACAGAAGGATATATCGGTACAGACTTTTTGAGGGCAATTTACAATATGTATCAAAAGCCATAAATACACACTCTCTTCAACTCAGAAACCTGCTTGTGGAAAATTTTCCATTGAAAATGATTATGGATATGTGCAAAAATTCAGCTACAGTGTGCTCACTGAGTGTGAACAAAAGTAATAGCCATGATCACCATTGCTTTGTGTTGAGAAAAACAACTCAAAAAATGGAAATAAGGCAAAAAAGGGCTCGGCATCCTTTTAATGTCATGGTAGAGCATTTTCTAACAAGCCCACGTGAGGGTCAACTGATTCTCTCAGGAGTTGTAACTTCCTTTGACTTTCTAATCGCCATCAAGGATCAGACATTTTACAACTCTGTGAAGTTAGAGGATAATTTGTAGACAGCTGATTAGGTGCAAAGGTTTTCTTTTCTGCCAGGTTAGAAAATAACCTCAAAGATGATCCCAGTGCTATATCTAATTTAGCAATCTATATCCACATTGTTTCTTTCAGCAGTTATATACAACCCCAATCTTTTTCACTCTGCCGATTCCCTTGCTAATGGACTTGGCCACACAACACTATTTATTTGTACAAGAAGTTTCATCATTTTGAAAAATTTGCCTTCACATATGTAATATTCAAGACAGGACACAACATACATGTCTAATTATAGGGCATTGGCTAAAGAGGTTATGGTATACTCATGGTCCAATGGATTACAAAGCAGCCACTAAAAATCCGGTTGTAGAAGACCCTTTCATGACATATTGTTAGTAAAAAAGCAGATTCCAAAACTATAGACACAGGATGATGTCATTCTTGTTAAAAACAAGGTGCTGGGACTTCCCTGGTGGCGCAGTGGATAGGACTCTGTGCTCCCAATGCAGGGGGCCCGGGTTCGATCCCTGGTCAGGGAACTAGATCCCACATGCATGCCACAACTAAGAGTTCACGTGCCACAACTAAGGAGCCCGCCTGCCACCACTAAGACCCGGTGCAACCAAATAAATAAGTAAATAAAAATATTTTTAAAAAACCCCAAAAAAACCAAGGTGCTATGGACAGAATGTTTGTGTCCCCCACCCCCCAAATTCATATGTCGAAATGCTAACCCCCAAGGTGATGGTATTAGGAGGTGGGGCCTTTTGGAGGTGATTAGGTCATGAGGGTGGAGCCTTCATGAATGGGATTTATGCTTTATAAGAGGCCCCAGAGAGCTCCCTTGCCCGTTCTGCCATGTGAGGACACAGAGAGAAGAAGGCTGTCCATGAACCAGAAAGCGGCCCTCACCAGACATGGAATCTGCCAGCACCGTGATCTTGGACTTCCCAGCCTCCAGAACTGTAAGAAATAAATTTTTGTTGTTTATAAGCCACCCAGTTTACGGTGTTTTTGTTATAGCAGCCCAAATGGACTAAGACACAAGGCAAAGACAGAGGTCTGAAGTTGTATTCACCAAGATAATAACAGTGGGGTATCACTGGGAAACTGGTTTAAGGAATGGTTAAAATTTCATCGTGTCTTCAGCTTTTCTAAATTTCTGTAATGAACATGTCTTGTTTTTATAAGATAAATATTTTTATTTAAAAATTCATTTACATTAAGTTCTTTTCAGAACTATATATTGATAGCTCTTACTAATCTACATTAACTTTTTAGGCTTCTGTATTTTAAATTTTATCTTTTAATTTAATTTGATCATTTAATTATTTATTTATTGGCTGTACCATGCGACATGCGGGATCTTAGTTCCTGGACCAGGGATTGAACCCGTGCCCCCTGCAGTGGAAGCATGGCGTCTTAACCGCTGCACCACCAGGGAAGTCCCTATTTTGTTTTTTGAATTGAAATACAGTAAAACTGGTTTTATTTTTTGGTGTAAAGTTCTATGAATTTTAACATACGTATAAATTTGCATAACTATTACTACCACCAGGATCCAGAACAGTTCCATGACCTTAAAAAAATTCCTTTATGCTGCCCTTGTAGTCACACCCACCCCTCTCCTAACCCACAGCAACCACTGACCTGTTCTCATCACTATATCACTATAATAGTTTTGTCTTTTTGAGAATATCATATAAACGGAAGTACGCAGTGTTGGAGAAGGTCATCAAGAGGACGTGATGGCTGGTCCACCCAAGAGCTGGATCCAGGCAATGAGAGGCTCCTCACTCCCTCCCTGTTCTTGGAGTGGAGTTCTGCCCACATTTCCCACAGTGGGATCCGTTCTCAAGGACACAGCCTTGAGAGAGTGTGGTGTAGTTGAGACCATCTGGATGATAGATGTGACTGAACCCAGGTAAGGCCTCTATAGAAACTTGAAGGTTCTGGCTGCTAGGTGTGGAGATCTAGTTGTCCTGCAGCCACCCAAGACAAGCCCCGTAAGTCAGTCCCTTTGCTTATTAACCCTGCCACCTACCAATCTGGAGTGACCTGTCTCTTTCTTTGGTCTCTCCTGTCCTCCAAGTACAGAGGCCAGTTTCAGATTTCACCTGGGAAGCTCCAGAGGGTGTGAACCAAGATGCAGTGTGTAACCTTCTGAGGCTGCCTTCTTTCTCTCAGCCTAATGTCTTTAAGATCCATGCAAGTTGTTGCTTGTTTGTATCAATAGTTCATCCCTCTTTGTTGCAGAATATTATACATGTAGCATGAGGCTTGTTTATCCATTCACCCATTGAAGGATATTTGGGTCATTTCCCAGCTTTGGTGAGTATGAATGGAGCTGCTATACGCATTCACGTATAAGTTTTTGTATGAACATAAATTTTCATTTCTCTAGCGTAAATATCTAGGAGTGGGACAGCTGGGTCCCACAGCAAGTGGATGTTTAACTTTAAAACTGACAAACTGTTTTCCGGAGTGGATGCACCATTTTGCTTTTCCATCTGCAATGAATGAGAGTTCTGGTTCCTCTGCCTCCTCACTAGCATTTGGTATCGTTGGTCTTTTTTTTTTTAAAAAAAAATCTTGTTTTTCTGCTAGGTATGTAGTGCATGTCACAATGGCTTTAATGTGCATATCCCTGATGGCTAATGATATTGAACATTTGCCTTCTATATGTCTTCTTGGGGTTGTTTGTTTTCTTACGGTTGGGTTTTCAGAGTTCTTTATACATTCTGGATACAAGTCCTTTATTGGGCGTGTGATTTGCCAATATTTTCTCACAGTCTGTAGCTTGTCTTTTCATTCTCTTAACAGTCTTTCACAGAATGAACATTTTTGATTTTGATGGAGGTCGTCAGTTTTTTCTTTTATGGATTATACTTTTGGTGGTATGTTTAAGAACTCATTGCCTAGCCCCGGATCATGAATATCTTATCCTCTATGTTTTGTTTTTTCTTTTTAAGTTTTATAGTTTCATGTTTTTTCCTATTTAGATCTATGACCCATTTGAGTCAATCTTTGTATAAGATGTGAAGTTTAGGGCAAGGTTTTTTTTTTTTGTCATTGTTGAGTTTTTGCATATGGATATCCAATGGTTCCAAGACCGTTCATTGAAATGATTATCCTTTCTCCATTGAATTGCCTTTGCACCTTTGTCAAAAATCAACTGGCCATAATTATGTGTGTCTATATCTGGACTTCCTATGCTGTTCCATTGATCTATGTAGCTATTCCTTCACCAGTACCACACTGACTTGATTGATAACTTCTGCTGTATAGTAAGTCTTAAAACTGAGTACTGTGAGTCTGTCCACGTTAGCCTTCTTTTTCAAAATAGTTTTGGTTATTCTAGTTTATTTGTCTTTCAGTATAAATTTTAGAACTGGTTTCTTTATATCTTAGAGACTGCTAGGATTTGTATCGGAATTGCATTAAGTCTACAGATCAGTTTGTGGAGAATTGACATCTTTACTGTATTGAGTCTCCAATCCATAAACACAGTATGTCTTTTCATTCCTTTAGGTTTTCTTTGCTTCCTTTCATCAACACTTTGCAGTTTTCAGCATATGGATCCTATAGATGTTTTGTTAGATTTTTACCTAATTATCTCATTTTGGGGAGCTATTATAAAGCAGTATTAAAAAAATTTTGTTTTTGATTTCCAATTGTTCACTACTACTGATATAAAAATAAGATGAATTTTTGTGTGTTGATCTTGACCCTGCCACCTGGGTGAACTCACTTATTAGTTCTGGGATATTTTGGCGGGGGGTAAATTCATTGGAATTTTCTATTCTGACAATCATGTCATCCGAAAGGAAGGACAGTTTTATTTCTTTCCAGTCTACAGCCAGCTCTCTCCCCACCCCCACCCACTTTTTTCTTGCCTTGTTATACTGACTAGGACTTCCAATATGATGTTGAAAAGGAGTGGTGAGAGTGGACATTGTTTCCTTGCTCCCAATCTTAGGGGGAGGGTGTTCAGTCTCTCAGCAATAAGTCTGATGTTAGCGGTATGTTTTTGTTTTTGTTTTGCAGTTGCCATTTATCAGGGTGAGTCAGTTCACTTCTATTCCTACGGCTGAGAATTTTTTCAAGAATGGATATTGCATTTTGTCAAATTCTTTCTCTGAATTGATTGATATGATCATGTGGTTTTTCTTTTTTTTTTTTAACATCTTTATTGGAGTATAATTGCTTTACAATGGTGTGTTAGTTTCTGCTTTATAACAAAGTGAATCAGCTATACATATACATATATCCCCATAACTCCTCCTCTTGCGTCTCCCTCCACCCTCCCTATCCCACCCCTCTAGGTGGTCACAAAGCACAGAGCTGAGGGGCTTCCCTGGTGGCGCAGTGGTTAAGAATCTGCCTGCCAATGCAAGGGACATGGGTTCGAGCCCTGGCTCGGGAAGATCCCACATGCCGTGGAGCAACTAAGCCCGTGCGCCACAACTACTGAGCCTGAGCTCTAGAGCCCACAAGCCACAACTACTGAGTCCACATGCCACAACTACTGAAACCTGCGCACCTAGAGCCTGTGCTCCGCAACAAGAATTAGCCCCCGCTCACCGCAACTAGAGAAAGCCCGTGCACAGCAACAAAGACCCAACACAGCCAAAAATAAATTAATTAATTAATTAAAAAAAAAACCAAAAAAACAAACAAAAAACAAAGCACGGAGCTGATCTCCCTGTGCTATGCGGCTGCTTCCTACTAGCTATCTATTTTACATTTGGTAGTAAGACAACCCTCAGAATGGGAGAAAATATTTGCAAATGAAGCAATGGGCAAAGGATTAATCTCCAAAATTGGCAAGCAGCTCATGCAGCTCAATATCAAAAAAACAAACAACCCAATCCAAAAATGGGCAGAAGACCTAAATAGACATTTCTCCAAAGAAGATATACAGATTGCCAACAAACACATGAAAGAATGCTCAACATCACTAATCATTAGAGAAATGCAAATCAAAACTACAATGAGGTTTTTCTTCTTTAGGCTGACCATATGTGGGTTAAACTGATTGCTTTTGAACAGTGAACTAGTCTTAAATTCCTGGGATAAACCCAACTTGGTCTTGGTGTATTATTCTTTTTATCTATTTCTGAATTTGGTTTGCTGTTGTTTTGTTGATGAGTTTTGCATCTTTGTTCATGAGAAATATTGGTCTGTAGTTTTCTTTGTCTTTATCTGGTTTTGATATCAGGTTGTGTCATAAAATGAGTTACAAAGTGTTCCCTTCTCTTTTACTGGGTAGGATTTTCTCACCTCTTTAAATATTTGGTACAATTCACCAGTAAATTATTCGGGTAAGAAATCTTCCTTCTTGGAAGGCTTTTAAACTATAAATTCAATTTATTTATTAGTTATAGGATGAGTCAGGTTATCTATTTCACCTTGGGTGAGTTTTGGTACTTTGTTGTTTTTGAAGAATTTCTCCATTTCATCTAAATTTTTGAGTTTATGTGCACAGAATTGTTCTGACTACTCCTCGTTATTCTTTTAATGTCTGTGTGCCTGCAGTGATCTCTTTTCTTTCATTCCTGATATTGATAATTTTTTTGTTTTCCTTTGTCAGTTTGCTGGCAGTTTATCAATTTTATTGATCTTTTCAAAGAACAAGCTTCTGGTTTCACTGATTTTCTCTGTCATTTTCCTGATTTCAACTTCATTGATTTCAGCTCTTATCTATTTCCTTCCTTATGCTTTGGATTTATTTTAAGCCTCTTTTTCTAGCTTCTTAAAATGGAAGCCTCGATTATTGATTTGAGACCTTTCTTTTCTAATATGAACATTTAATGCTATAAAGTTTCCCCTAAACACTGCTTTACCTGCATCCCAAATATTTTGATACATTGTCTTATCATTTTTCTTATTGATTTCTAGTTTAATTCCACTATGGTCAGAGAACATACTTTGTATATTTTAATTCTTTTAAATTTGTTAAGGTTTGTTACGACCAGGATCTGGTCTATCTTGGTCTCCTAGTTGCAATCAAAAAGAATGTGAATTCTGAAATTGCTAGGTGGAGTGTTCTATAATATGGCACAAATGAACCTAACTACAAAACAGAAACAGACTCATAGACATAGAGAACAGACTTGTGGTTGCCAAGGGGGAGGGGGAGGGAAAGGGATGGACTGGGAATTTGGGGTTGGTAGATGCACACTTTTACATTTAGAATGGATAAACAACAAGGTCCTAATGTATAGCACAGGGAACTATATTCAATATCCTGTGATAAACCGTAATGGAAAAGATTATTAAAAAAAAATGTATATATGTATATAACTGAGTCACCTCGCTGTACAGCAGAGACTGGCACAACACTGTAAGTCAAATATACTACAATTAAAAAAATGAAACAAACGAAGAAAAGAGTTTGAAATGTCAGTTAGATACAGGTGGTTGATGGTGGTGCTAAGTTATTCTGTATCATTGCTGGTTCTATCAATTACTAAGAGAAGCTGAGTCACCACACGTAGCAGTTGCTCAAGTAGGGGTCAAAACGGCACTTTTGAAGGACAAGATGGCTGAGTCCTCACGGCTGCATTGGGTCGTTCATTGCACCATCCTGGGCGGCAGACACACATGGGTTTGAATCTCCACAGTCCCCCTGCTTCCTAAGGGGGAATTCATGGTTAACAGCTGAGTTTCAGACGTCACCTATGTACATCCAAACACACATATGCCTAGAACTAACTTTTCATTTCTTATGACATTTTTGAGGAGGGAAGTTTGATGGAGTCTGGGTATTCACTGCCTTTCCCCCTCCCTGACCTCCTAATAAACGTTTTGTTGTTTTCTCTGAGACTTTGTGGGCTGATAAGGAGTAATGGTTAGAGAAGTTGGGATAAGTCGAAAGGGGCTAAATTAAGTTGCATTTAAAAAAGAGCTCATTGCTATGAAGGAGAAAATACTTGATTTGGAAGGGAGTGAAGAGGAGAAATTTAGAGGCGCAGCTCTGAGGATGAGAGGGCTTCAGGGGAGACGTGTTGAAGGGGGACTTTTAGGGAGCTGAGCAAAATATCATGAGGTGTAATTCCCCCTCTGCCAATACTCCAAGAGTCTTCAGTAAAGACTGATTTGACTCTTTGATGCCTTTTAGTCGCACTTGTGTTTCTTCGGGCTATGATGTCTTACCGAGTTGGGCCTGAAGGTCAGACAGAGACCAAGCTGTCATTCAACGCATTAATTTGTGGGACACCCTACAGGAGCTTGGGGGAGTAGGGTTTCTTTCTTTCCAGGCCCAGAAGGCACAGAACTATGCTCCCTATGCCAGCAGGGGAGAATTGGCCAGAAGTTTACACGTTGGAATTCAGCGAACTCCTTAATTTTGAAAGAACTGTATTTAAAGTGGATCACTTCCTCCAAGAGCAGGTCATCAAATTCCTCAGAGCACAGTTGTCTGGTTACTTCAAAAAATATATTTTTCCCTTTGTCAAGTTCACAGAACTAGGAGGAACCACTTGGTAGTGGTGGTGGGGCTTTAATTAGAAATGTTTGGGGGAAAGAAAGGGGAAACAACCCATCCCAGATCTTGAACCCACTGCCTCCTGTCACTTGCCCCCAACTCTCTGAGTTTCAAATGGGAAAGAGATAATTAGAACCAATGATAATAATAGCTTGTTGTACCCAGCAATTATTGAGTGCTTGCTGAATGCCAGATCATTTCACATGCAGTGAAAGTGCCTAGGCCAGGACCTGACATTAGGAAGATGCTCAAAAAGTATTTGCTGACTGAATAATATTGGCCTATTCTGCCAATGATGTCTCAGTGCTCAGGGATTTTGTTCCTTTTAACCGTAAGTCAGCTGCCATCTCAAGAGAAAGACAGGCCCATGAGGCCATCTCCTGAATAAAGCAACACTTCTCCACCTTCAATATTTCAGACTTTTGTTATAAATGGCAGAAACCCAACCCAAAAAAGCCTAAACAAAAAAAGGGAACTTATCAATTCATATGATCACACCACAGAAAGTAGGGGTTGGGGAGCAGGGACTTCTCTCTCTTCCTCCCTCTGCTTCTTGTCTCTGCTGGCTTCATTCTCTCCTAATGTAGATGGTCTCCCCCCTGGGCGTGGGGAACATGGCTGCTGGCCTCTCCCCCACTCACGGCATTTGAGTCTTGTTACCCTGGAAACAAGAAAGATTCTTCCCCAGTAGAAATATCCCAGGGAAGGATGTTGATTGGCTCCACTTGGGTCACGTGCCCATCTCTAGACCAATCCTAGGGAAGTATTTTGATTGGCTCTACTTGGGTCACATGCCCATCTCTAGACCAATCACTGTAGCTGGAGAGATGGGACAGTATGACTAGGGTCACGTGACCCTCTTTGGTTGGGGGAAGTCTGTTGGTATCCATTACCTGAAGGAATGGAGCAGTGTTCTTAACTGTAGGCAACAGAAGCTAACTTTTGCTGATTTAAGCAGTGCAACTGGGTGCTCACATGTGAGCTAGGGAATCATGCTTGGTGCTAACCAGGTGGAAACAAACCCCCAAAGCCATCGCAGCCCCAGTCTGATAACTATAGTCTGTGGCTAGCACCACTGCCCCGCCACGCCGGGAACGTCATCTTGTTGCCACTGCCACCAAGGGGCCAGCAGCTTCTTTGTCTGGCTCTGGACCCAAAGGCCAGCATGAGTGTATATGATGGGTGCAGCCCATGACACCCATGCTTCAGCTGCAAGGGAGGATAGGAAATCAAGTAGCTGTATTTTAGTATTGTGGGTGGCCAAAACTCAAAACAAATGTACACCACAGGGTATATATTGTACGTTTGTGCGCGGCCACTAACCACTTTGTTCCTGGGGATTTTGTTCCTTCAATGTAGACCTGTTTCTACTAAATGTCAAATGAGAGGTAACCAGATCTCCTTTTGTAGTGGAGTCCACCCCATTAAATCTTGGCACTTGCAAGCGGCTCCTCTTCATGCTAAGAAGGTCACGACTTGATGTCTGGGCTGGCGAGCATCATTTCTCTCTTTCAGATTTTCCAAATGGGCTTTCTTGGGAAGCAGCTCCAGGCATCATTAATTTAAACATCTTTAATCTGATTTCTTTTGCAATTCTCTGCTTTAATCAGAGGTCAGCTGTCACAGCTCAGTTGTTAAGATGGGTCAGTTTCCTTGATGGACATCATTTCCGTGACACTTTGGATCCTTTGCTGGAGATTTCCTGAGGGCAAACTGAATTGGCAGGAAGTGAAAGGAGACACGGGGGCGGGGGTCCAGGGTGGTGGGAGAATTCATTATCCTCACTGCAGCGGCTGAGCTCAGCTTCACTCAGAGGCAGAGGGAGGCCCTGGCTGCCCTCCCCAGATCCCCTGGTCACTGGGAACGCCTTACTCTGCTTTTCCATCCACCCTCCTCAGGGAGCCAGGCCCTGCCTTAAAAAAAAATCTTTTTATTGTGGTGAAATACACATACCGTAAAAGTCGCCATTTAAATTACTTAAAAACATACAGTTCGGTGACAATTTGTACATTTACAATGTCGTGCAACACCACTACTGTCCAGTTGCAGAACATTTTCATCACTCCAAAAGGAAACCCCATACCCACTAAGCAGTGGCTCCCCCCCGGCCCCTCCCCCCAGCCCTGGGCAACCACAGATCTGCTTTCTGTCTCCATGGGTTTGCCTATTTTACATTCTGGATATTTCCAGATTTGATGCATGTGATTCCATATACGTGGAATCATACATACGTGGCCTTTTGTGTCTAGTTTCTTTCATAATGTTTTTGAGGTTCATTCATATTGTAGCATGCGTCAGTACTCCATTCCTTCTTATTATTGAATAATATGACATATTTTGTTTATCCATTTATCTGTGATGGACATTTGGGTTGTTTCCACCTTTTGGCTAGTGCGAATAATGCTGCTGTGTTGGTGTACAAGTTTTTGTTTGAACACCTGTTTTCTATTCTTTGGGGTATACACCTAGGAGTGGAATTGTTGGACCATATGGTAATTCTGTGTTTAATTTTTTGAGGAACTGCCAAACTGTTTTCACCGTGGCTGCCCCATCTTACATTCCCACTGCCCTGCTCTTCTTGACCTGGCGTCTTTAAATGTTTTGCAGTGATTTTTCTTGGCTGTCACGCTTCCCTTCCATTACCTTGGAGACAGGCTTTCAGAATCTTTTGGTTGACCAGAGCCAGTCTGCTGAACAGTCCAAGCTAATGTCCTGGGAGAGGGTTAGGGATGTCTTGTCTGAGCCAAGTGCTGTATCACAGGGGCTTCTGGAGTGAATCCCTTCATCTGTGCCACTTAACACAGAGGAAGTGGTGCTGACAGTGGGCATTTAGTCCTGGTAGGAAGGGAACTATGGCTGTGACAGGAGTGGGGGGGGGGTCCCGATTTGGGGGCAGGTGGGGCTTTATAGAATCGCTGGCTTTAATGACCCTGTCCCCAATACAAAGACTGTCCAATTCTGACCTTGTTCTACAAGCATCTGCGGGAAATTATTCAAATAATGGGAGAGTATAAATTAAGGGGAATTACTAAAGAAACTTGGATACAGCTTATGGTGTTTTAAATGTACTGATTAAGCTCGTGAGTTTATCAAACAATGAATGAAGGGGCTTGGACTCTTCTTGTTCTATCCATCCATTCACACAACACTTATTTATTGAGCTCCTACTATGTGCCCGTGAGTGCGAGGGCTTGGGGACATGAAGGAGACTGAGTCAAATGTGGTCTTTGTCCTTTGGGGGACACTTTCTCGTGGGTCACTTTCTGCAGTGGACAATCACAGCTCTTTCCTCAGGGCACCTCAGCACCTCCTCCAGGGGTTGGATTCCAAAGGCAAAACATAAGAAGTCTAGGTATAGAAAAATTGTTTGTTGATTCCTTTAACTACTCATGAAGATCACTGTACATGGGTTTTTTGTGTGCTGCTTGAGTAGAAATAGTTTTGGGTAAAGCTGTGCACCATATGAGGGGAAACAGAAGGACAGGCACGTCACGGTGAGAATGCTTTTGGCTGCAAGTAACAGAGAATGCAATGCAATTGGCTTAACTCTGAAGGAAAATGCATCATCACGTGTGATGAGAAAGGCATACATAGGGCAGCTCCAAAGTTCTCTTCTCTTTGCTCTTTTCTTCTCCCCAGGCTGGCTTTCCTCATGGTTTCAGGCTGCAAAGTTCCAGGGGTCCTATGCAGACACGACATCACTGAGTGGAAGAAGAGGGGCTCTTTCTTCCTTGTGCCTCTTTTTCTAGAAGCTTTAGAGCTTAGCTTTTACACTTTGGCCTATGAGTCATCTCAACTTAATTTTAGTGTATGGTGTGTGGTTGGGATCCAGGTTCATTCTTTTTCCATACAGATATCCAACACCATTAGCTCAAAAAGACTTTCCTTTCCCATTGGCACCTCTGTCAAAAATCAATTGCCCAGGGATGTGCAGATCTATTTCAGGACTCTTTTCTGTTCTATTGGCTGATTCATCTTTCTTTTTGCCTATATTACTCTGTCTTAATTACTGTTGCTTTAGAATAAGCCTTCCAATCAGGTAGTGTAAGACCTCTGACTTTGTTCTTTTGTGTCTCTTCTGGAGACACACTAGCAGGGTTCCTTCATGTCCCATTGGCCAGGACAGCCTCAAATGCCCATTCCCAGCTCAACCACTGGCCAGGGGACTGGGACCACATGGGTGACCTAGCCCATCAGAATTTCCCTTGGAGAGGGGAATGGGTCACTTCTTCTTCAAATCATGTGGAAGAAGAGTAGACACCTGAACCCGAAAGTCAGGGGGGAAAGCCAGGCTTTCCAGGAAGAAGTGGGGAAAACTTTAGGGTAAGAAGCCAACAGTGTCTGCCAAAATGCACAAAGCAGCTCAGTGGAATTTTTAATTATAGGAGAGAGAGAGAGAGATAGAACAAAGGAATAAAAGGGACATACAGTAAACCTCAACTCATTCCGGATATTCCTCCCAGCCACTGATGACAATGACAAAGGTGACATCATGGCCATAAGTGACAACAAGGCTTAGCATACAGCACAGTGAGCAACGACCCCTGCCAACGAGGCCAACGAGGTGGGCTCCTTCTCCCCCGACGACAGCATCAGGGGCTCGGCAATACATGAGCTCCACCCGGGGATGACAGGCCAGGTCTGGGTGGTGGGGAGCGAGTCTTTGAGCTGTGCTCTGGCTTAGCTCTTGTCGTTGTTCGTTCTTGAAGGCATGGGGATGAGTAACAGCTCCTGTAACTCTTGAGCTACTCAAATATTTCTTGGGACCATCTCAAACCATTCCTTATGGTACATGTGACTTGGAGGCTGGTCCCACAGAGGGGTGGCTTCAGCAGTAAATCACTCAAGTGCCCTCACACAGTTATGCCGATTCTGACTCCCTAGTCCCCCTCCTTATCCTCAGTAGCTCCATCTTCCCGACTTATTTGTCAGCTCCTTCGACTCCCCGCTAGTCCTGTCCCCCGGGGCCCTCACTTAATTCTTCAATTCCTTCTAGAAGAGAGAAACAAGGCTTTGAGGCTGTTTCTACTTCTCAGGCCCTGGGCGTGTGACCACAGAAGGACGGGCAGACTTATGTACACCATTGCTTCTCTCTCTCCTTTCATTTTCCCCAGGCACTTTGGTGAGACATGGTAGGATATGACTTTACGGCATTTCAAAGGTGCTGAGGGTCTGAAACTTGAGTCCAAGTCCAGCCCAAGGAGCTGCCCACCCAGGTCCATGTTAGCTCTAGAAGTTCTGCTTGCTGGGAATCCTGTACAAATCATCCCCCTATGTCTCTGAGGCAGCGGGAAGTGGAGGAGCTGATCACGGGTCCTGTAGAAAGGCAGGCGTGGATGCCAAGTCCAGCCTGGACACAGGACTTCATCTCTCTGAGCCTCAGTTTCCCCACCTGTCACATGAAGGGTAAATATTGACCTCAGCGGAGATCTAAGGGGGTGTTTGGCAGAGTGTCTGGCACTCAATAAGGATCTGGCAACTGCTATCCATCATTAGTCTTTTTACTCTTTCAGAGGAATAAAGCAGTTTCCTTCAGGGAGAGGGCTGGGGTGGGATGAGGTGAGAGGTGGGTGTTAGAATCACAGAGGCTCTGATATGACCGAGACTAGGATGCCTTTAGGGAGTGGGACGTGAGGAAGCAAAAGGAAGGCCCATTGGTAGGGAGGGGCCGCTTTTCTTGGACCAGCCAAGTATCTAGAGCCCTGGGTTCTGATCCAGACGCTCAGCTGGTCTTGGATCCCAGTGTGGACACAGTAGACAGGCCTGGATTTCCAAGCCAAGGCTGAGAGAAGGTGACGGGTGGGGGGAAGCCATAACAGTGCATGCCTCCTTTAAGCTGACGGGCCAGACTCACGGTGCTCTCCATAGCAAACATGTGGTATGCTAGGAAACAAACAACTCCACTGAGACTGCTCCTTCTGGAAACAGGGGGAAAATGTGGATTATCTCGAGTTCAAAAATGTGGGCTCCCAGGAGGTCTGTAAAGTCGAGGTGGCGGGATGAAAGTTGGTTGATGAGGTTTGGTTGTGTTTTCTCTGACCTCCTGGGCCTCCTGTGCTCAGGCTCTGCACTGAGGGCCTTGTCACTTGGGTGACCATGTTTACGTTCCCGGGAGCATTGAGTGCTGGGAAAGGGTCAGCTAGGCCATCCTGGATGACAGGTGCCTTCCCAAGGCTCCCTTCCACGGCAACTGGGGGAGGCTTTGCTACCATGAACTCAGACGTTCCCTTGCATCCTTCTTGTGTCTCCAAGGGACCCCAGAGATGGTTCTAGAGTGGGGGAGTTGCAAGAACCACTGGAGGCCATCTTGTCAGCCCCCTTCCATCTCCCAGATTCTACAAACGAGGAACCAAGACAGAGAGGGCGAGGACCTCGCTCAAGGTCACAAGGCTATTTGGGGACTCAAATCCATTGGTCCAACCTGTTCTTGTGATCAGCCTGAGGAGAAGCACCTTGCTTTCCTTGGGACCAGTTCTGCTCTCGGCTCCTCGGGAAGAAGATTCATGGCTTCTTGGCATCTACAAGTTCGACCCTCTGAACTTCGACCTTTCTGAAATGCAAACTGGAACAGGTTGCTTCCTGAGGGACAGTCTTCAGTAGCTCCCCAGGGCCTCTGCAGAAACCCAACGCCCTTTGTAAGACACGTAAGGCCCCTCAAGATCTGGCCTTTGTCCTCTCCTCTGCCACCACCCTCCAGTTGTACGGGCTAGCAGTGGGTCTCTCGTGTCCTCCTGCCTTTGCACATGCTGTTCCTACTCCTCGAATGCCCTTCCCCTCTTGTCCTTGAAGGCTTCTCAGGCTCACTCCGTGGCCTCTTCTGACTCCTGGGCTCAACCACTCCTTCCTCTGAGCTCCCAGAGCTCTTGGTAATTCCTCTATTAGCACTTAGCTCATTGACTTAGAATTATTTGTTTACATGTCTCTTCTCCCCTGGGTAGGAAGCATGTCTTACACATCTGTATGTCCCCCCTTCCCCAGCAGGGCCTAGCAGAGTGCTGGACACCCAGCTTGGGCTCAGCCAATGTATGTATGCAGAGTGAATGACCGAAGGACTCACTTGTCCTCAAAGGTCCCCTGCACGGTGCCTGAAATGTTACCGTCTGTGAGCCCTGCCTGGTTCCTGGCTCCTGTTCGCCTTTGCCTTCCCACAGCTGGGGCCTCTTTTCTCTCTCCAACAGCTGGCCCAGCCCTGCCCAGATTCTGGGGCCAGCCACAGCCTTAGCACAGGGAGATTTAAAGAGCCAGTGTTCAGAAGTGCAGGTGACTCAACCGCCCATGAGCTGGACCGTGAGTTCTACTGTCACCTGGGTCTAGGCACTTGGTTCCTACCATATCCCATGAGACCGGCAGCTCCCCGGAGACCATTTTCCCTGGACCCTAGTCCTTCTTATAAAAGGTCCTTGCCCTGGTCTAGAACTGGGTCCCTGAGGATGTGTGTCACTTCTTCCCCATGGCCAGCGCCCAGACATAGGGCTTCTCTGATACCCGCTGACCCATTTAGGTGGCAAACCTTCATCGGGCACCTACCATGTGCAGGTACTGGGTCTCTGCTGCCCCAGAGCTCAGAGTCGGGGTGGGAGGGGCAGAGAAGACATTGGTGATATAGTGTGGTCACCACTAGGGCAAGGGGTCAGACGAGGGGCTGTGGGGTCACAGGGCAAGGTGCCGAAGTAACCTCAGAGGTGGGGTCTGAGCTGAGATGGAGGGGGAAGGAGAAGTTATGGGCAGGAGGTGGCGGGGGGGCTTTCTCCTGGTTGAGGGCTCCGGAAGGGAGGGGCTGGAGAAATCCACCGCCCCACCCCCGCCCCCCTACAGACCCAGAACTTTCAGCCATGTCCATGGGGCTGCCTGTCCCTCTCCTGGGAGCATGATTTTCTCAGGGGAGGGGCTGAAAAGTGAGAGGACCAAGCTGGGCTCCCTCGCATGCTTCTCAAAACCAGGAAGGCCCACAAAAGCTGTCTCTTCTTTATTTATTCAGTCAATATTGAGTGAGTCCCCACCACGTGCCAGGGACTGGGCTGGGGAACTGGAGGCTGACTGGGGGAAACAAGATGCAGCCCTGCCCTCAAGGGGCTCCTGGGCCAGTAGGGAGAGAGACGTAGAAATAAGCCATGAGAGCACAGGCTGAGCTGAGCAGTGGTGGGGTGCCCGACCCTCTCCAGGTGCTGGGAGGGAGCACTGTCTGGGAGGGGATGGCTATAGGCACCCAGGCAGCACCACTAGCATCTCACATGTGTCCCAGAACCCCCCCATGGGATCCAGGGGATCTAGCGAGGCAGGTGGGCAGAGGGGCATCCCCCATCCTCTGGAGTCATCAGATGACCTTAGACAATGTCTGATAACACTTAGAAGAGGCAGCAGAGCCCAGGGGCTTTGGAATCTTTCCAGAGCTGGCTTCTAATCGACTCTCTACTACTTGAGAGCTGAGTGACTTTGGGCTAATGACTGAGCTTCAGTCTGCTCATCTGTAAAATGGGTTTAGTGTTAGTGCCTCCCTCTAGGGTTGCAGCGAGCACTCGAGGAAATAATAACTATGTGAAAACTCTTAGCACATAGTAGCTGCTCAACTTCCGTTGCTTGATTATAATAACAGTAATAGACAACAACTGGGAAGCACAGATTCCTGAGGAAAGAAAGGGAGTTACTCTGTGTGTGTGTGTGTGTGTGTGTGTGTTTGCGGGTCAGTTTTTAGGGGGCTGGGTGGAGGGAGCCACAAAAGCCAGGGCCCGTGGGCAGCCCTCCAGGGCAGGGGCAGCGCCGTTCCCCCTCCCTCTCCCGCACCCGCAGCGAGGCGCGCGGTCGGCGGGAGGCGCAGGTGTCCAGTGCCTCCCATGGGTCCCCATCCCTTGCGGCCTTGGCCGAGGGCCCAGCTCCCTTCTGCCGTCCGCCCCGCGTCCTCCCCTAACCTCGGGTCTGGACTGGCGAGCAGCGGGGCCGGGAAAGTTTGAGTCACAGTGAGAGGAGCGGAGGAGGCGGGGCCCGTGACCCTGAACGGGGTGGGCTCTAAGACCGCCTCGGTCTCCCAGCAGGGGGACCCCGCCGCAAACCCACGTCCCGCGCGCACCGGCCGCGGTCCGACGGAGCGAGGCGCCGCGCTGCAGCCGTGCGTCGGGTGGCCGCTGGGCGCACCAGGGCGGTCGCGCTCTCAAGGCCCCGCGAGCCTCCACCGCGGCCGCCGCAGCCCCTCGGCCGCGCTCAGCAAGGATGCCCCGGGCGCCGCTCCTGCGGCTGCTGCTGGCGGCCTCGGCGGCAGCGGCGGTGGCCGGCGAGCCCGGGACGGCGCTGCCCCCTACCACGGGGGACGCCACCCTGGCCATCGTCTTAGACGTTACCGGCTCCATGTGGGACGACCTGATGCAGGTGATGCACGGCGCCTCGCGCATTCTGGAGCGCAGCCTGAGCCGTGGCAGCCAGGCCATCGGCAACTACGCGCTGGTGCCCTTCCGTGATCCAGGTAGCGTCCCCCCGCGCCCCCGGCGTCCGCCGCGCCCTGGCCCGGCGCCCTGGCGCGGTGCGCTCACCCGCCCGCATTGCGCCCCGGGCGCACTGGACGCCCGCAGGCTGCACCGCGGCCCGGCGGGGGCGCCTTCTCGACGCCTTCACTCTGCCCGAGCCTGGGCACCTGGGGCAGGCCTTGCAGCCGCCGGGTCCTTTCCCCGGGAACCTGCTCTCCCCTTCTCCCGCGCCTCCCGGCTTGCGTCGTCAGGCCAGTGACGGAGAGGCGGGGGCACTGCGTTCAAATGCCGCGCAGCCACCTCCTGGCTCTGCGACTTGAGCAAGTGACCTCACCTTCCGGAGCCGCACCTTCCCCCTTTAGGCAACGGGGCGAGAACTGCCTCCCAAACTTGCTGAGATGTTGAAATGGGTCCTTCGCGTCCAGGGCCTGGCACGCATGAGCCTCCGCAAGGTTTGCGCATTTGCCTTTGTTAATTCTTCAAATTCGCTCCCGTCGTGGGCTTCGGGGGCCAGAAGAGCCATCCAGGCAGGAGAACTTCGCGTCTTGCCCCTCAGCCTGTTCTCGCGAGAAAAACAGCAGCCAGGTCGCCTCTACCCGCAGTATTCTCACTGCCAGGTCCCCCCACCTAACCCCTTCTACCCTGCACACAGCACCTCCTCCCCTGCAGCCCCCTGTCTTTCAGCTCGGTGTTAGGGGCATGCCCTTGAAAAGACCCCTGGGAGACCCCACTGTGGGGAGTTTCAGGGAAAACAGCTGTGGAGCGTGCTTAGACTCCCAACTTTGAGTGGCAGGACTGCTTTTTCTCCAACATTTTTAATGAAAAACTTCAGACTTACAGCAAAATGGGGGTGGGGGTGGGGGTGGGTGGGAAATGCATAAACACCTGTCTGCCCACCGCCCAGATCCTGTGATTAATTTTACTCTTCTTATCACGTTTCTCTCTATTAGTCACCTCTCTATCTAGCAGGATAGCTTTATAAAGCCAAAAAACAAAATAAAAATGGCAGATTCCTTGCAGAATTGCTCTGCAAAGTGTTCTTGTGTTGAAAAAATACACAATGGCCTGAGGCTATATGAGCTAGTAAGCCCTTTTAGAAGAATTTTTCTTTATTAATCACAGCATCATTACAGATATTTGAGAAATGGGCCACAGTCGGTGTACATAATCCCACGCAGCCCTCAGGCTGAGTGTGGAGTCCCTCTGCTTCCAGGAGTTCTGGGCTCTGTAGGGCTCTGCAGCTCAAAGCACAGAAGTCAGGGGTCTAGAAAAAGTTTCCTGGGAACATCAGAAGGACAGCTCCCACCTGGGGGTCAGGGGGCAGCAAGGTTGGTGGAATTGTGAAGATGTGGGGTGTGAGGTGTGTCCTGGGGGTTTCAGCTCTGACGCAGTTCACCCTCTACCCCCCCCCCTAACTTTCTCGCTCCCTTTCTGGGTCATTCTTGGGCTTCCAAAGATATTGCATTGAGAGAGCTTAGGGATCATTTAATCCAACGCTTCTCTTGCAATTGGAGAAACTGAGGCTCAGGACACGGATGGGAATTATGCAAGGCCACCTGCCAGGCTGATGTAATTTCTGATTCATAACCCGTATTTGTCTCTAAAATGCTTGGCTGCAGTTGTAGGGCAGGAGAGCAGCCTGTTGGAGCCAGACATAGTGTCCCGGGACCCATAGTGTCCTCACTGCCCCCTCTCTGGCCATCATCGTCATGAAGCCCTTGTGCCATCCCCAACCGCTCCTCTCTGGGCGCCGAGCGCGTGCCTGACTCTCCAGCCTTCACTCCATCTTCTATGAAACAAAAAAATCCCATCCTTCTCCCCGCCCCTGCTCCCCAAACCATACTCCCTACAGACACCGCAGGTCCAGTGGAGGGGGACCTCAGCGTTTATTGAGCCTCTGCTGTGTGCACAATCTTGTGAGGCTTCCAGCGTGAAGGGGGCAGGGTTCACACCAAGGAGCCGGCAGTCTGCTGGCGACAAGCCAGGCAGAGGGTGGAAGGTGTCACTCCTGACAGCTCCTGACTATCAGCTAGCAAGGGAAAGGACTAACCAAAGGCTCTCTGAGGAAGCATCATTGGAGCAGGACTTGAAGAAGATGAAGGGAAATTTATCAGCTTTGGACCATTTGGCAATGCTAGGTGCTAGGGATGCAGTGGGATGGAGGTCTGCCTGAGCACATGAAACTCCCTGGGTGGTGGCTGACATGTAGGGGCAGGTGTGTGTGGGTGTGGAGCCAGGGCGTAGGAGGGGTGAAATGGGAAAGCGGGGAGAGGCGAGATTGGTCCTGGCTGTGACTGCTTAGATTTCCTTCTATGGGCTGTGAGCAGCCACTGAGGGCTTCTGAGCAGGGATTGGATCTATGGTTTAGGTTAGGCTGTGTCTTTTGAATCAACCAATGGAATTCCCTTTGGTGGAAGAGGAGCTGAGAGTCAGGGGTTTTAGCTGACAGTTCAGGCCCCCCAGGGCTGCGTTCTGGGGGAGGCTTCATAAAGGAACCTCCTACCTTCAACCCCAAAGACCACATTTTGCAGTGCAAGTTTCAGTGGTTCTGGACTGCACATGCTTGGAGATAAACCAGAACCTGTGCTTTGGAAATATTTTTTAAAGTTTTTAAATGAAAAAAAGTGGTATGTTCTCGAACTGCAAAGTTAGGCTTTTGCTAATGGTTTTATTTTGGCTGAAATTTAGGTTGTTTTCAGTTTTTCTCTATTAAAATGTTGCAAAAAGCACTCTGGTGTGTAAATCTTTGCATCTTTGATTGGTTTTTTCATTGGATTAAGTTTTTGGAAGTGGAATTCCTAGGTCGTTATAAACACACTGAGTGGGTAGGCAGCTCTTCAAATTGTTTTCCAATGTTTTGGGAGTTTAAACTTCTACCAGAGGCATTTGAGGGGACTGTTTCAGAGCAGCTGCCCCCAACCCTAGGGATTAGGATAACATTTTTTTTCCTAATTCAAAAGATGGAAAATGATATCTTCTTATTTTAATTGCTAGTGAGTTTCAGTAAGTTCTCAAGTGTTTACTAGATGTTTTTGTGTGTGAATTTCTTCTTTTGTAAATTGTCAGTTCCTTTACTCATTTTTCCATTCGGGGTTTTTAGTGGTTTTCTTATCAGTCAGTATGGGGACTTTATATTGATGATATTAGTTGTTCTTTGTTATGTGGTTAGCATTTTTCCTAGTTGTTTGTCTTTTAATATTTGTGATTCCTGATGTTTTGAAGTTTTAGATGTTTATGTAGCAAGATCTATTGCCTTTTTCCCTTTGTAATTTCTTCACTTTCATTCTCAGAAAGATTTTTTTTCTATCACAAAATCAGTTACGTACATGTTCTAGGTTTTTTCATTTGTTTTCTTTTTTTTCTCTTCATATTTAATTTTTTAGCCTGGAATTTAAAAAAAATTGGCACTGGTATTAAAAATAATTTGATGTAATTCTTCTAGAACAGGATAATTGATGGTACAGTTACAGTTTATCAAATAATCCTTTTTCATTCATTTAGATCCTGCCTTTATCCAAAATTACTTTATATCCATTAATTTACCTGGGCTTTCCATCCTGTCCCATTGTATGACAGTTCTTGTGCCAGGAGCACATTGTATTTGGCTTCATAATATTTGGCCTTATAGTAGGGTAAATCCTTCCTCCTATTCTTAAAAAAGAAATTTACCCCCAGCCTTATTGAAATATAATTGACACATAATATTGGGTTAGTTTAAGATGTCCAATGTATTGATTTGATACATTTATATATTGCAAAATGATTACCACCATAGCAGTTAGCTAATGCCTCCATCATGTCACATAATTACCATTTCTTTTTTTGTGCTGAGAACATTTAGGATCTACTTTCTTGGCAATATTCAAGTACATAATACAGTATTATTAGTGATAATTACTATGCTGTACATTCGATTCCCAGAACTTATTCATCTTATAACTGTAAGTTTGTACCCTGTGACTAACATCTCCCCATTTCTCCCACTCCCTGATTCCTGGAAACCACCACTCTACTCTCTGTTTCTCTGAGTTTCACTTTTTTTTTTTTTAGATTCCACATATAAATGAGATCATACAGTGTTTGTCTTTCTCTGTCTGACTCATTTCACTTAGCATAATGCCCTCAAGGTCCATCCAAGTTGTCCCAAACAGCAGGATTTCCTTCTTTCTCGTGGCTGAATAGTACTCCATTGTGTATATAAGCTGTATCTTCTTTATCTTTTCATTGGCTGACAGTTTTAAAATTTTAATAAACTTTTATTTTTAGAACAGTTTTTTTTTTTTTTTTAATAAATTTATCTTTGGCTGCTTTGGGTCTTCGCTGCTGTGTGTGGGCTTTCTCTAGTTGCAGCAAGCTGGGGCTACTCTTTGTTGTGGTGCGCGGGCTTCTCATTGCAGTGGCGTCTCTTGTTGCGGAGCATGGGCTCTAGGCGCGTGGGCTTCAGTAGTTGTGGCTCTTGGGCTCTGGAGCGCAGGCTGAGTAGTTGTGGCACACGGGCTTAGTTACTCCGTGGCGTGTGGGATCTTCTCAGACCAGGGCTCGAGCCCGTGTCCCCTGCATTGGCAGGCGGATTCTTAACCACTGTGCCACCAGGGAAGCCCTAAAACAGTTTTAAATTTACAGAATTATTGCAAAGAAGTTCCCATATACCCAACACCCAGTTTTCCCTTTTATTAACATCTTATATTACAGTGGTACATTTATCACAATTAACAAACCGTACTGATATGTTATTTTTTTTTTAAGATTTTTTTTGATATGGACCAATTTTAAAGTCTTTATTGAATTTGTTACAATATTGCTTCTGTTTTATGTTTTGGTTTTTTGGCCTGGAGGCATGTGGGATCTTAGGGATCCCGACCAGGGATCGAACCCGCACCCCTGGCATCGGAAGGTGAAGTCTTAACCACTGGACCGCCAGGGAAGTCCCCATATGTTATTATTAACTAAAGTCCGTTACTTTTTTTTTTTGGACTGCACTGTGTCTTCGTTGCTGCGCGCGGGCTTTGTCTCTAGTTGCGGCGAGCTGGGGCTACTCTTCGTTGTGGTGCGCGAGCTTCTCACTGCGGTGGCTTCTCTTATTGCGGAGCACGGGCTCTAGGCACGCAGGCTTCAGTAGTTGTGTCACACAGGCTTCAGTAGTTGTGGCTCACGGGCTCTAGAGCGCAGGCTGAGTAGTTGTGGCACACGGGCTTAGTTGCTCCACGGCATGTGGGATCTTCCCAGACCAGGGCTTGAACCCGTGTCCCCTGCATTGGCAGGTGGATTCGTAACCACTGCGCCCCCAGGGAAGTCCTAAAGTCCATTCTTTATTCAGATTTCCTCAATTTCCCCCTAACATTTGTTCCAGGAGCCCATTCAGGATCCCATTTAGTTGTCATGTCCCTTAAGGCTTCTTTTGGTTGTGATGGTTTTTCAAACTTTGTTTTTGATGACCTTGACAGTTTTGACGAGTATTGCCCAGATGTTTTGTCCCTCAGTCATGATTTGCCTGATGTTCTTCTCCGGTTAGACTGGGTAATGGGAGGAAGACCACAGAGGAACAATGCCATTCTCATCATATCATGTCAAGGGTACATGCTATCATTATGACTTATCACTGTTGACGCTGACCTTGATCACCTGGTTGAGGTTGTCAGGTGTCTTCACTGTAAGCGTACTCTATTCTTTCTCCTTTTCTGTACTGTCCTCTTTGGAAGAAAGTCACTTACACGCAGCCCACACTTAAGAAGTAGGGAGTTGTGATCCACCTTCTTGAACATGGGGTATTTACATAAATTGTTTGGAAATCTTCTGCGTGAGAGAGTTGATTCTTTTCCATTTATTTGTTTATTCAATCATTTATATATATCAGTATGGACTCATCATAGTTTTATACTTTGGGTTATAATCCAATTCTACTTTATTTTGTTGCTCAAATTTTTCCAACTTCAGTCATTGGGAGCTCTTTCATTTGGCCTCTGTGTGCCTTTGACATACCCCTATTGTTGTGAATTTTTTTAAAGCACTTTCTTACTTTCTGGCAGTACAGGATATTTCAGACTCATCTTATGTATTTCCTTCCCCAGTCCTAGAGTTAGTAATTTCTCCAAGGAGCCCTGGTTCCATTGATTAAAAAATGGTATTAGACACCAGCATCTGAGTGCTAGGTGTGCTTGTTGCTACTGGGGTGTCACCGCTTCTGCATCTTTAGCTGACAGAGCAAGGAGATACATGTTTTATATGTAACCTTTGTGTATACCCGTATCTATAAATATTTCTCTGTTTAACTGTCTGTATCTGTATTAAGCTGAACATGAGTTAATTCTGATGTCTCCAGCTCTCATTGATTACCACGTGGATCCTTCTAGCCTCCTATACTTGCTTATCTATAACCTCCCACTCTGACAGTGACTAACCTGGCCCTCACCATTCACCACTCACTCGTCATTTACTTAATTTTCAGTTCCAGTCTACATTTATAGTGCTTTTAGCATTGCTAAATTGCACCCCGTGGAAAACAACTTTGTTAACTAGAGTACAGTTCTTTTGCCTTTAGTCTTATAGACGCAACTCATTTCCAGAGTTACTTAGCCCTGCAGCTTCTTCATGTTCTTTTTATTCATCTTCTTCATTTTCAAAATATTCTTGAGCATGTTTTCTTTTCAGATGAAAAGTAGAAAACGTAGTCAACGTCCAAAAAAAAAAATTCCTACTGTGAATTTGCTCAGAATTGTGTTAAATCTTGATTTGGGGAAGAATTATCATTTTAAAAAATTTAATTGTTTTCCTCTAGGAGACCTCTTCCTTTTTTTTTTTTTTTACATATTTATTTCTTTTTGTAAAAAACGTATAGGTTTTTTTTTTTCCGTATAGGTTCCACCCATTTCTTTTTAAGATCATTTCTAAATGTTTTGGGTTTTGTATGACTATTTTGACCAGGAATTTTTTTCATTACATTTTTTGCAAATGAGTATTGCTAGTATGTTGGAAAGCAACTTATTTTCATATATTTATTTTGTTTCCAACTTTCTTACTGAAGACTTTGTAAAAAAACTAGTTCTAATTTTTTGGGGGGTAATGTCTTGAGTTTTCTAGGTTGACAATCACAGCCTGTCCAAATTGTAATATTGTCTCCTCTTTTCCAATCAAATTTTTTGCTTGTTTGGAATGTTTGGTGGTATTTAGCACAGTGTTAAGTCATGGTGGTAGCTGAAGTCGGTCTCGTCTTGCTTCTGATTGTATATCATTGTATGATATTGGTTCTTGGTTTGAGGTTTTCTTCATCGGGTGAAGGAAGATACTTTCATTCTTAATTTTCTAAAGGTAGAAAAAAACACCCCCAAAACAAAAATCCCAAATGAGGCTGGTGCTGAATTTTAGCCAGTGACTTTCTGGCTTTGTTGAGATATTTGTAAGATCTTTCTCCTGTTGACCTCTGGATGTGATTCCTTCATTTTAAACCATTTCCACATTCCTTGCATAAGCCCTGCTCAGTCATTGTGGATTATTCTTTAATATAGAGCTGGATTCTGTTTGCCAGTGTCTTCTTTAGGAGTTTTCCATTTATTTCAATATGTATGATCAGTAAATGATATTCTTTCTTTGTGCTCTTTGTCAAATTTGGCATCAGGGCTTAGCTCTTTCAGTGAATAACTGAAATTATTAAGTTTCCTCAAAAAATTACAAATTTAATACATGCTTGTTAAATGTTCTAATAACACGACTCTCAAGAGATGCAAACACTTTTAATCATTTTGTGTGCTTCCAGACCGTGTGTGCATGTCATTCACTTGTATACGTATATACACTTAGTTTTTTTATTATATAAAAAACGGGATTATACTATGCGTACTGTTTTGCAACTTGCTTTTTCTTCCCCACATGCTATATCATGAATCTCTTTTTATGTTAGGAAATATCGAAACACCGCATTGTTTTAATGACTACAGAAGGTGTTACAGGAGGGATCTTAATTTATCTTACCTCGATTTATCCAACCATTCCCGCATTATGAAAAATAGTTTGCTTTCAATTTCCTTACAATATACACACACATTTGCAAAAACATATCTATAGGAACGGGACTTCCCTGGTGTTCCCAGTGGGTAAGACTCTGTGCTCCCAATGCAGGGGGCCCGGGTTCGATCCCTGGTCCGGGAATTAGATCCTGCATGCATGCCGCAACTAAGAGTTTGCATGCCACAACTAAAGATCCCTCATGCCGCAACCAAGACCCGGTGCAGCCAAAATGAATAAATATTAAAAAACCACAACATATCTATAGGATAGATTCTCAGAACTGCAATTGGTTCGTTGTTAAAGCATATGAACATTTTAAAAATTTTAACTGGTATCAGCAAACCGTCCTCCAAAAATGCTCTACCATCTAACCCTCTTACCAAGAGAGTGTGAGACCTTCCCAAACACTTGCTGGCATATGGGGACGTCACTCTTCCCTTTTTTGCTAATTTGATAAGTGAGAAATGGTGACCTGTTTTAATTTGCATATGTCTGATAGAGAGTGAGTTTGAACATCTTCTCTGGGTCGCCAGGTGTGCTGTCAACTTTCCCCAGGGAAGAGGTGGTTTTAGGGACTTCCCTAGTGGCGCAGTGGTTAAGAATCTGCCTGCCAATGCAGGGGACATGGGTTCAAGCCCTGGTCCGGGAAGATCCTACATGCCGCGGAGCAACTAAGCCCATGCGCCACAACTGCTGAGCCTGTGCTCTAGAGCCTGAGAGCCACAACTATCGAGCCTGTGCTCTGCAACAAGAGAAGCCACCGAAGTGAGCAGCCCGCGCACCGCAACGAAGAGTAGCCCCCGCTCGCTGCAGCTAGAGATAAAGCCCGCGCAGCAACAAAGACCCAAAGCAGCCCAAAATAAAAATAAATAAATAAATTTTAAAAAATAATAAAGTATGTTCTGTTATAAAAAAAATGTTTATAAAAAAAAAGAAGAAAAGAAAAGAAACGGAAGGACTGAGTTCCGGAGAGGGGACACAATGTGCCCACAATGGTGGCAGATGGTGAGACCCTGCTTGGGGCCCCTGCAGCGGGAGAAGGGGGTATGTGCACGCCCAGAGTGGCCCCAGGGTTCAAGCCCTGCTTTCAAGGAGGTGGGAAAGGCAGGCTCGGGGAAGAGTCCTGGACGTGAGGTCTTTCTGAGACTGGCTCTGTAGCGCCTGGCTGTGACCGTGACCTCTGGGACACACAGACTGGGGGAGGGACTGTAGGATCACCCACGTGAAGAGCTGGGTGGTTCTTCTCGTGCGTGATCCTCATGTGTCCTAGAGGCTCCACACCCTCGTCTTATGGAGTGGAAAGTATTTCCCTATGGAGAGATGGTTCTGGGCCAAGCTTCTGGGGCTCATATGCTCAAGGGCAGCACAAGGGGAGACAAGGTCATGGGTGTAATCATCCCTGCACCTGGCAAGCCCTGCTCAGAGGTAACCCACACCACATCTGCCCAGCTGTTTGGCAGGTGCCCACCTTCAGTCACGAACCTCCCGCCCCCTCCAGGAACAGGAACGAGGGGCTGGGGAACAAGTGCCATATGTCTGCAGCTTCATGCATGGTTGAGAGCTTGGATCTGGGGTCAGACGGACCCAGGTTTGAATCCTATCTCTGATGCTTCCTCATTGTAAGACCTTTGGCAGTTTGCTCTACCTCGCTAGCCCTCAAATTCTCACCTATAGAATGGAGATAGTAAATAGGAGACTTCATAGGTTTCTGTAACGTTTTTCTGAGTGAATGTATGTCAAGTGCATAGAACAGAATCTGGTGCTTAATAAATATTAAAACAATGGTAGCTGTCATCATCATCATCATCACCCTCATTTTTGGAGGCAGTATAGCCAGTGGCAAATAGAACAGGCTTCGGAGCCAAATATGTGGATTTGGACATTATTCTAGATTGAACAGTGTCGTCACAGAATTCCTGTCTTTCCTAGAACCTCAGAATGTGACCTTTTTTGGAAATAGGGTAAATGAAGATGTAATTAGTTAAGATGAAGTCATACTGAAGTAGAGTGAGCCCTTAATCCAATGTGACTGGTGTCCTTATAAGGAGAGAAGAGACACAGGGAGAAGGATTGGAGTGATGGTGTGTTTACAAGTCAAGGAATACCAAGGATTGCTAGTATCACGAGAAGTGAAGAGGAAGAAGGCATGGAGCAGATTCTCCCCAAGAGCCTTCAGAGAAAGCGTGGGCTGCTGACACCTTGATTTTGGACTTCTAGCCTCCAAGACTGTGAGAGAATGTATTTCCATTGTTTAAAGCCACAGGGTTTGTGATATTTTATTACGGTGACCACAGGAAACTAGTACAGTTATTGATTATCACTTGCTAGCTGTATATGACCTTCAGCAAGGTCTTGGCATCCTCAATTCTAACAGGGAGCTGTTAATAGGACTGAGCTAAACTCTGTAAAATAATAAGTACTCGATGCATTGAAGCTGCTGTTAGCATCATCACCCACTTCTACCTCCACCACCATCATCATCATCACATCATCATCACCATCAACATCAGCATCATCATCACCATCATCATCACCATCATCATCATCATCACCATCATCATCACCATCATCATCATCATCACATCATCATCACCATCAACATCAGCATCATCATCACCATCATCATCACCATCATCATCATCATCACATCATCATCACCATCATCATCACCATCATCATCACCATCATCATCATCATCACATCATCATCACCATCATCATCACCATCAGCATCATCATCACCATCATCATCACATCATCATCCACATCAACATCATGCTAAGAAGGGCTTTTTATCCAGATCCAGTCCTTCCTGGACCGGGTGAAGGAGGGAGATGGAGAGGGGCTCAAGCAACCCCTCTCAGTGGGCAAACTCACATGGGGACATGCCAGGTGTCCTGCCCTGTCCTGGTACCTCACTCTGTCCTGCTGGAAGACAGGTCTTGAAATGGTTACCCTGCTGAAAACACCCTGTCCTGGGGAGCTTTGGCATGATGAGTGATGACGGTGCGGTAGGTCCCAGGAATGACAAATGAAGCCGTGGACCAGCATTAATTAACGACAAGAAGGCATCTGTCTCTGTCGCATTGCCTGGAGCTGTAGGTGGATGGGTGGGCAGGTGGACAGTCGGGCAGCAAGGAAGACAGGTGGAGGGAAGACCTCTGTGCCTCCAGCCCCGTCTGGGCATCTTGAAAGCTGGTCCAGCCCTGGAATGATGGGACTGGTCAGTAGCAACCAGCGCCCAGAGCTGGTTTGGGGATTATCTGTTCAGTAAAAGGAAGAAATCAGACTAGTTTTTGCACATCAGTGCGTCTGTGTATGTAAGTGTGCTCTCCCCTGAGAGCCTTCTTTGTTCAGAGCTTGGGGCAGAGCTTTTAAAATGCCCTGCCCTCTAACTCAAGAGGAATCACAAACACTTTTGTCCATCTGGCCAGCTCTCCCTTAATATGGCCAACCCCTCTGCATGCCCCAAATAACCACATTTGGTTTCCTGCCTCATTTTGGATCTGTTTCTCTGAGTGATGGGCAGCAGCGTGCTGTGGTGGGAGGGCCTGGGGATCAGGCAGGCTTGGCATTCAGAAATATTTGCTGGGTGTTGATTGTATGCCTGGCATTGTGCTAGGTACAGGGTATAAAGATAAAGGGTCCTGGACTTACCTGGTGGCGCAGTGGTTAAGAATACTCCTGCCAATGCAGGGGACACGGGTTCGAGCCCCAGTCTGGGAAGATCCCACATGCTGCGGAGCAGCTAAGCCTGTGTGCCACAACTAGTGAAGTCCACGCACCTAGAGCCCATGCTCCGCAACAAGAGAAGCCACCACAGTGAGAAGCCCGTGCGCCACAATGAAGAGCAGTCCCGCTCACCACAACTAGAGAAAGCCCGCGCGCAGCAACAAAAGACCCCATGCAGCCAAAAATAAATAAATAAAAATTAAAAAAAAAAAAGATAAAGGGTCCTGACTTGGAGCTGCTCAAACAGTATACTCAAACAGTATTTGTTATGAGTTAATAAATGTTATTCATTTACTCATGTGAACAGTATTTATTAAGCACTTACCATGTGCCAGACGCTGAGGTTGGCAGGAGGTCTATGATGATGAACAAGAGAAGGGGGTCACTGTTGGTGTGATGTAGCCAATCAACCCTGGTGCCAAATCTTCCCACCTGACCTTGAAGGACTCTCTTCCCCTCTCTGGCCTCAGTTTCCCCATCTTTTTAAAGGTGGGGGTCTTCGGATCTCTTCATTCTCAACATTGTTATGTTTGGCACATAAGTTTGTAGTCAAATCATTTTTTTCCCAAGCGCATTCCTTTTTTTTTTTACTTTTTATTTTATATTGGAGTACAGTTGATTAACAATGTTGTGTTAGTTTCAGGTGTACAACAAAGTGATTCAGTTATACATATACATGTATCTATTCTTTTTCAAATTGCTTTCCCAATTAGGTTGTTACAGAATACTGAGCAGAGTTTACTGTGCTATAAAGTAGGTCCTTGTTGGTTATCCATTTAAAATATAACAGTGTGTACATATCAATCCCAATCTCCCTAACTATCCCTCCTTCCACCCTTCCCCCCTGGAAACCATAAGTTTGCTAAGTCTGTGAGTCTGTTTCTGTTTTGTAAATAAGCTCATTTGTATCATTTTTTTTTTTAGATTCCGTATATAAGCGAGATCATACGATATTTCTCTTTCTCTGTCTGACTTACTTCACTTAGTATGACAATGTCTAGGTCCATCCTGGTCAATTAATCTACGACAAAGGAGGCAAGACTATACGACGGAGGAAAGACAGCCTCTTCAATAAACGGTGCTGGGAAAACTGGACAGCTACATGTAAAAAAAAGGAAGTTAGAACATTCTTTAACACCATACACAAAAATAAACTCAAAATGGATTAAATACCTAAATGTGAGACTGGACACTATAAAACTCTTAGAGGAAAACATAGGCAGAATACTCTCTGACATAATAAATCACAGCAATATCTTTTTTGATCCGTCTCCCAGAGTAATGGAAATAAAAACAAAAATGAACAAATGGGACTTAATTAAACTCAAAAGCTTTTGCACAGCAAAGGGAACCATAAACAAAACAAAAAGACAACCCACAGAACGGGAGAAAACATTTACAAATGATGTGACTGACAAGGGATTAGTCTCCAAAATTTATAAACAGCTCATGCAGCTTAATATCAAAACAAACAACCCAATCACAAAATGGGCAGAAGACCTAAATAGACATTTCTCCAAAGAAGACATACAGGTGGCTAAGAGGCACATGAAAAGATGCCCATTCCTTTTTTAAAAATTTATTTTATTGAAGTATGGTTGATTTATGATGTTGTGTTAATTTCTTTGATACAGCAAAGTGATTCGTGTGTGTGTGTGTGTGTGTGTGTGTGTAGGACCTTGTTTTTTACCCATTCTGTATATAATAGTTTGCACCTGCTAATCCCAAACTCCCAGTCCTTCCCTCCCCCCTGCCCCCTGCAACCACAAGTCTGTTCTCTATGTCTGTGCGTCTGTTTCCATTTCATGGATAAGTTCATTTGTGTTGTATTTTAGATTTCACATATAAGTATATCATATGTTATTTGTCTTTTTCTTACTTCACTTAGTATGATAATCTCTAGGTCCATCCATGTTGCTGCAAATGGCATTATTTCATTCTTTTTTATGGCTGAGTAGTATTCCATTGTATATATGTACCACATCTTCTTTATCCATTCCTCTGTCGATGGACATTTAGGTTGTTTCCATGTCTTGGCTATTGTGAATAGTGCTGCTATGAACATAGGGGTCTAAGCCCATTCTTGAAGGAGACAGGATGGTGGAGGCTATGATAGGCAGGAAAATGCGCCCCCACCCCTGCAGATGTCCATAGAACCTGTAAATCTCATACTTGACATGGCAAAAAGGACTTCGCAGAAGTGATTAAGTTAGGAATCTTGAGATGGAGAGATGATCCTGGATTGTCTAGTTGGGCCCATTGTGATCACAAGTGTCCTTTTAAGAGGGAGGCAGGAGGATCAGAGTCAGAGAAGGAGATGTGATGACAGAGGCGGAGGGAGAGGGAGATATTTAAAGATGCTACATTACTGGCTTTGAAGATGGAGGAAAAGGACCATGATCAAGGAATGAAGGAAGCTTCCAAAAGCTGGAAAAGACAAAGAAATGGATTCTCCCCTAGAGCCTCTGGAAGGAACACAGCCCTGCCGACACCTTGATTTTAGGGCTTCTGACCTCCAGAAATGAATGTGTGTTGTTTTAAGACACTGAGTCTGTAGTAATCTGTCACAGCAGTAATAGGAAACTAAGACAGAGTCCTTAAAGTCCTTTCCAGGGATCTCCAACCCAGGGGCTCCTCCAGGGCTTCTGGAATTTCCTGCCTCCTGTGTTTGCATACAATCCCTAGTCTTCAGCATGTGCTGGCCGAGTGCTTGGGATACCAGGAGGTTGCATGAGGCGGTCACTGTTGAGGAGCATTGATGAGAGGTGTGCGGGAGTTGGAATTGGGCAATTTCCCAGAAGAATCTTCCTCCCTCTCAAAGCATAGAATATCTCAGAACGGCCTTGGCAATGGAAGGTCAGACCTTAGATGCTACGTCTGGCATTCTCCCCACCTTCCACCACAGGGCTGCTCATTTTGGGTTTCTCAACCCAATAAAGTCATTTTTTTTTAAAGCTAAAAGAAAAGAAAAGGCGGCGCAAAAAGCCCAGAGGGAGCTGACATAGGTGACCAACATTTTAACACCATACACAAAAATTTTAACACCATACACATAACATTTTAACTTGTGAAGCCCGCTCTTCACAACTAGAGAAAGCCCGTAGAACCACGAAGAGAATCAAATCCCTTTGGCTATTATTGTTCTTCCATGAAAGAAAGAGCGATTGTCAACTCCCCAAGCAGGAAGCAAGCAGGAAGCAGATGGACCGAAGAATAAAGGGTGGTCCTTCCAATTGGAGCACATTTAACTTATGATAACCCACTTTACCAACTTAATTTTTCTCATGTTGCTGTGAATGGGAGAGAATGTGGTCAGCCTAGCGCTGGTCCAGCCTTGGGAACTGTTGGGTAGTCTGACACCTGTGATAGATTGTGATGGGAGAGGGAAGGGCCACCCAGATTCAGAACTGGGTACCGCAGAGGCTTCTCTCAGTTTCCAGGCAAGGAGAAGTTGCTGTCGATTTTTGAGCAGGGGTGATGTGAGCAAAACTGGCCCCAAGGGCGGCTTCTCTGGCACCGACAGGTAGATGAATCAGAGGCAGGAACGTCTGGGGATGAGGAGGGCAGTTATGAGGTTACTGAATTTGCATCCAAAGTCTTTACAAATGCCCTTACCTTTGGCCCAGCAATTCTGCTTATGGGCGTGTATCCCAAGGAAACAATGGAACTAGTGCTTGAATGTAGTGGATATAAAGATGTTCTTAATAACATTGTTCATTATAAAAATTGGAAACAAAACAATATGGGCAAGACCATTATTGGACATTTATACAAAGGAAATACTTTGTAGCCATTAAAAATGGTTTTGAACTGAGTATTTGACCTTCTGGAAGGATGCTTACAATATGTTGTTCAGTGAAAAGAGTCAAATTAAAAATAGTATGTTATTTATACTTAAATAGAAATTCTGCTTCAAATAGTGTGCACTTATATAAGATTTACAAATATGCATGAAAGTTTTGAAGGTTATATATAAAAATAAGAGTATCTCTGGTTGGTAGAATTCCCTTCTTTTTCTGCATGTCAGGAATTTGTATGTACAGTTCACAGTTGTCAAGAGCTCAGATTCTGGGACTTCCCTGGTGGCGCAGTGGTTAAGAATCCGCCTGCCAGTGCAGGGGACACAGGTTCGAGCCCTGGTCCGGGAAGATCCCACATGCCGCGGAACAACTAAGCCCGTGCACCACAACTACTGAGCCCGCGTGCCACAATTACTGAAGCCTGCGCGCCTAGAGCCCGTGCTCCACAACAAGAGAAGCCACAACAATGAGAAGCCCGCTCTTCGCAACTAGAGAAAGCCCGCGTGCAGCAACAAAGACTCAATGCAGCCAAAATTAATTAATTAATTAATTAATTTAAAAAAGAAAAAAAAGAGCTCAGATTCTGGAGTTGTACAGACCTGAGCTAATACTCTAGCTCTGCTGCTTACTGACTGTGTGTCTTTGGGCAAGTTACTTAGCCTCTCTGGGCTTTCATTTCTCCCCTGTAATATGTGGGTAAGAGTTGGACTTACCAGGTGGGAGGGAGGATTCAGTGAGCTAATAACACAGGAAGCATCTCAGCACATAGGCTGGTACATAGTAAGTGCTTAGGAAATGTCAGAATCATTAATGTCATATATTTTTTAATGAATGTATATTATTATGTAATAAAGAAATAACCAATATTGAGTAAAATTATTACTCTCCTCAGTCAAACTAGAATTTGAGGACCTCATTGGAGCAAGACTGTCTTTGTCTGTCTGCCTCGTGTGAGATTGCCCAGCAATTGTGTGTTCAACTGGCCAGAATGGCCATCACTAAAGTCTACAAATAACAAATGCTGGAGGGGGGGTGGAGAAAAGGGAACCCTCCTACACTGTTAGTGGGAATGTAAATTGGTGCAGCCACTATGGAAAACAGTATGGAGGTTCCTCAAAAAACTAAAAATAGAGTTGCCATATGATCTAGCAATCCCACTCCTGGGCATATATCCAGACAAAACTGTAATTCAAAAAGATACATGCACCCCTATGTTCATAGCAGCACTATTCATAATAGCCAAGATATGGAAACAACCTAAATGTCCATCAACAGATGAATGGATAAAGAAGATGTGATATATATATATATATATACACACAATGGAATACTACTCAACCATAAGTAGCCTTTTTTTTTTTTTTACAATTATTTTAGTTTTTTAAAAAAGACAAGTGTCTAACATGCAGTTTACATATATGACAATTCTGCATTAACACTGAAAGTAGATTACACAAGTTTTAAAAACACATTGGTTATTTTCAAACAGCAAAATGACAATGATCTACAACTACAGTTTAAGGCATATCAGCATATTTTAAAATTAAGAAATAGACCATAAAACAGAATGAAATAATACCATTTGTAGCAACATGGATGGACCTAGAGATTATCATACTAAGTAAGTCAGAAAGAGAAAGACAAATACCTTGTAATGTCACTTATATGTGGAATCTACAATATGACACAAATGAACATATCTACGAAACAGAAACAGACTCACAGACAGAGAACAGACTTGTAGTTGCCAAAGGTGAGGGGGGATGGGAGAGAGAAGGATTGGGAGTTTGGGATTAGCAGATGCAAACTAGTATATACAGGATGGATAAACAACAAGGACCTACTGTATAGCCCAGGGAACTATATTCAATATCCTGTGATAAACCATAATGGAAAAGAATATATATATGTATAACTGAATCACTTTGCTGTATAGCAGAAATTAACACAACATTGTAAATCAACTATACTTCAATAAAATTTAAAAAAAGAAAAGAAAAAAAAAAGAATTGTATGTTCAGATCAGCAGGGCCAGCTCCTGTTTGCTGAGCCTTTGCTCTAACCCAAGCGAGGTGTTTCCCTCCCTGCGTTTACCGGATTCTCACAATGATGGTTCTCAGCTAGGAGAAATGCATCATTTTACAGATGGGGAAACTGAGGCTTGGGACGGTGAAGTAAGCTCTGAGAAGCCGCAAGACTGGTGAAGGGTGGAACCAGGATTCCAGTCAGCTCTGCCTGAGGTCAAAGGTGAGGGTTCGGCTGAATTAGTCACTGCAGAGTTCAGGAGGAAGGCAGTGGAGAAGGCTTGGTAAAGGCCAGAGCAGGTGTGGAAGGGGCCGTTGGGTGTGGGAATAAATACAGAGCAGAGAGGCAGGGCCCTCCAGGCGGTGATTCTGAAAGTATACAGCGGAAGAGCTGGTGTCCAGACCCTTCCTTGGTAATGGTGGATGAATGCCGGATAGTTCCATGTGCTTCCTTTTCTAAGAAGGACTAAGGTCTGTTGACGAGTTGCCAAGTATGGGAATTTTTTTAGGGTGACTGGAATTTAGAATTTTTGAACTAAAAATTGTCACCAAGGACTCAAATGAAATATTTCCTGAAGAAATCTGATGTCCACATCATCTTGCAAAACCCGCACTGTGCACACGTCCGCATGGCGAGTTGGAATTCTGGCCGTATGAATCCCTATATATGAATCCCTATATCCCCCTCACCCAGGATCACCAAATATTCAGAAAAATCTGCCATTCTTGTTTCATCTATATCTCCTCCCACCCTCCACTCCCCCACTCAACAATGATCATTTTTTATGTTTCTTTTTTTGTGAGGTAAAATTAACATACATTGAAATGGGCAAATCTTCGCTTTACACTTTTGACAAACGGATACACCTGTGGAACCCACATTCCCATCACAATATAGAGCGTTTCTGCCTTCCCAGACAGTTCCTTGGATCTCCCTATCCCACAGACAACCTCCGTTCTGACTCTTTTCACCTTTGATTAATTCTGCCAGTTCCAGAGCTTTCTGTAAATGGAACCATATAGTAGGCACTCTTCTGTGTCTGGCTTCTTTCGTGCAGGATTATGTCTGCGAGATTCATCCATCTGGTTGCCTGTATTGGTAGCTTGTTCCGTTTTCTGGCTGAGTGGTATTTGATTATACGAATGTACCTCAGTTTGTTTATTCATTCACCAGTTGATGGACATCTGGCTTGTTTCCAGTTCTGGGCTATTATGAAAACAGCTGCTATGAACATTTGAGTACAAGTCTTGGTGTGGACGTATGTTTTCATTTGTCTTGGGTAAATACCTAGGAGTGGAAAGACTGGATCCTATGGTAGGTGCACGTTTAACTTTGTAGAAACTTCCATTTGTTTTCCAAAGCGGTTGAACCGTTTTTGCATTCCCACCGGCAGTGCGTGAAAGTTTCAGTTGCTCCATATCCTCGCCAACATTTGGGATCAGCCCTTGTAATTAATCCTGCTCTTTTCAAGTGAGCTAATATGTGGATGGAGTTTCTGGAAGGTTTAGCTTCTGTTGGTCAGTCTGGTGTCGGCCAGTTGCTCTGTGGTCCAAAACTTTATTTGCTCAATTCTTTGTTTCTTTGTCTTCCCAGAATTCCCTTCCCGCTGATGCAGGGGGTGGGTGGGCTGGTAGAGGGGAGGTTTCCAGGGGAGTCATAGTCACAAAAGATCGGGAACTGTGGGTCTGGGGGCGGGACTGGAGGTTTGCCCCCTGCTCCATCTCTGTGCTCCCCTGGAACTCTGGGTCCAGTTTGGAGCAGGCAGGGGGCCAAGTGGCCTGACCTCCCTTCCAGATCTGACCCTGGCAACCCTGGAAGCTGCTCCCCTACCACTTCCCCATTTGTGGAGGTCTCTGAGGTCCAGGCCTCAGCTCCTCTCCCCTGTGATGGGTGGCACATCACGCAGTTGCTGCCCCAGCCCACGGGGGCTATGCGTCTGGGGGTCCAAGCCCACCTGGTCCTCTCTCTCTTCCCTGCAGATATTGGCCCGGTGACCCTCACGGCCGACCCAGCGGTGTTTCAGAGGGAGCTGAGAGAACTCTACGTGCAGGTAGGCTGCCCCGCCCCTGGCTGCTGGCCCTCTGTGTCCTTCTGCCCAGTCCATGCCAGAGGCCAAGGTCTTTGCCCCACCTGGGGGCCAACGTGGTGCTTCCTGCAACCGCTATGACCTGCCTCCCAGCTCTGCCTGGGGCTGCCCCCCAGCTTGGGGGTCCTGCAGATTTTGTATTTTGGGGGTTTCCTTCCTTTATTCAGTGAACCAAGTACCTACAGGACTCCCTGTGCCTGGCATGTAGAAGGTGGTTATTACTTACTGCTTGGATGCAGGCTTGGAAAGAGGGGGTATGTGGTAGCTGAGGGAGGATTCAAGAGGGGTCAGTTCAGACCCCCAAAACCTGGCCCGAGACTGGGTCAGACGTCCCATGGCCTCCTCGGCTTTTGGGCCACACTGAACACCCTGGTTCAGCATATGTCTCCCCGACCCAGCTTCCTGAAGGCAGGGACCCCACGGATCGGTCTAGCTCACCGCCAAGTCCCCCAGGGCCCAGAACAGGGCCCGGCACACAGAAGGGATGAGTGAACCAAAGAGAGAAGCGTTTACTGAAGTTACCACGTGCACACCCTGCTTCCGGTGCTGGGTGTGCGAACCTGGGGGGGCAGAGAGCTCCTGGCTGGTGGGTGGGGAGGGGAGGGCTGTGTGTTTATTTGGAATCGGTTCCAGGGCGGGTTACAGAGAGGATCTGAGGAGGCGGCTTTGAATGTTTTCCTCTGCCCACCCCTCACCTCTCCTTCTCCTGGCGACCCCTCTACCCCTCTATGCTCCAAGCCTTGGCTAACACGTGGCTTCTTTGGCGTATCTGTTAGATGTCCCGGTGGCTCCCGTCCCTCCTATCCCACTAGTAGCACTCCTCACAATGGTAACTAAATGCTTGTGTTGTGCTTATTAGTGTAAAGTTTGCCTCCCATCCAGACTCTGTGGGAGGGACCATGTCGCTCGGGCATGGGTGAGTGAATGAGTGAATGAATGAGTGAATGAGTGAATGAAGGAATGAAGGAATGAGTGAGTGAATGAGTGAATGAATGAGTGAATGAGTGAATGAAGGAATGAAGGAATGAGTGAATGGATGAGAGATGAAGCGGATTGGATGCTACACTGTGTCTCAGGGAAGGGAGTGGCTGGGGCCCTGGCCTGACCCTGGACGGGCGGGACAGAGGCCACTGGAGGGGACCCCCACCTCCCTGGGTGGTCCCCACGGCGAGGAGGTGGGCAGCAGCCGCTGACCTGCCCTGTCCTGCAGGGAGGCGGGGACTGCCCAGAGATGAGCATGGGGGCCATCAAGGCTGCCGTGGAGGTCGCCAACCCCGGCTCCTTCATCTACGTTTTCTCGGACGCCCGCGCCAAGGACTACCACAAGAAAGACGAGGTGCTGCAGCTGCTGCAGCTTAAACAGTCACAGGTGAGCCTCCACGAGGGGGTGCTGGGGAAGCTGGGGTCTCCGAGGGCCGCCCCAAACCCCCCCTCCTCCCCCGCCCCGCCCGAGAGCTGAGCTGGTGCTTCTCTGGGTCCGGCCTCCGCCAGCAGTGCCGAGCAGCCCACTGACCGAGCTGGGCTGTGAAGTCCAAGTGTGTTCTCATGCTCCCGCCCCGTCCGCCAGGCCGCATGCCTCCCTGGCGAGACCCATGTTTGATAAAGACCACACCACCCTGCTCCCTTCACACCCCGCCAGAGTCTGGGCAATCCATCTTCCTCCTGGCATCGCCTCTGCTCTCCGCCATTCTTCTCCCGTTGTCTAAGGGTCTGGAAGATGTGCTGGGGCTTTTGCTTCTTGCTTTCACAGGGAGGGGTTGGGAAGGAGATGCGTGCAGGGAAGGGAGGAGGGCCCGCCCGCTGGAATCCTTGGGAAAGACCTCACGGGCTGGGACGCCTCTCTGCTCTCCCCTCTAGAAGGAACTCGGGTTCTCCAAGGTTCTTCTAGCTCTGCGGCCTCCAGGGGCCACTTGGAGCAGAGTCGATTTCCATTCCCTTCCTCGTAGATTTGATAACGGCTCCCATTTATCGAGCACCTACTGTATTCCTGACCCTGTGATGAACACGTGACCTGCATCAATCCTGACCCCCACGGGGTGGGAACTCTTATCATTCCCATTTTACAGATGCATCGCCTGAGCCCAGAGAGAGGAAGGGGCTTTCTCCAGGTCACTCCTCCCTGGTTCTGGCCCTGCTACTCACACCTGTAGAAGGTGGCAGAGGAGCCATGAGCCAGGCTGCCTGCCTCTCTTCTAGGTGGTCTTCGTGCTGACGGGGGACTGTGGTGACCGTACTCATCCTGGCTACCTGGCCTACGAGGAGATTGCTGCTGCCAGCTCCGGGCAGGTGTTCCACTTGGACAGGGAGCGGGTGACCGAGGTGAGCCGGCCCTGACATCTGCATCTCTGGGCGGCTCGGCCCATGGGTTGCTTGCCATCAGGGACGAGCAGTGCTGAGCGCTCACGCCACAGCAGGAAGCGCAGGAAGCCCGGCGCTCAGGGATTTTTGGCATCATCTGGCCCAACCCTCTCACTCACCCCAAAAGCAGGTGCTGCGGGTTTCTCAGTTTTGCCGGTAAAAAGATTGGGGCTTGAAGGAGCACCCTGGGTTTTAGCCCGGGTCCCCCAGGAGGTCCAGGCTGGTAGGATAGATCTAACAAAGGTTGGCAGAGCGGGGGTGTAGGGGGAGCTTCTCCCCAGGGTCGAGGAGCCCAGGAGTGGATGGAGGAGCATGGGGGGGGGGGCATCAGATTCGGGCTGTGTTGCTGAGACAGGAAGTCGAGCTTGGGGACTTGGCAGGGAGAGGCTTGCTTGGCCCTGAAGCCTGATGTGCAGGGCTGCTGATGCCCCAGCGCTGACCAGGTGTCTGTGTCCTCATCTCGGTCTTGGACCAGGTGCCTGCCCTTCCTCCCCTCCAGGCTCCATCAGTGGCTCAGGTCTCTCCCCGCTTTCCCTTTGCCCAGCACGTCCATTCCTCCCCAGGAGCCAGAGGGATCCTTCCAGTGGCATGTTGGTAAATGTTTCACAACCATCTCTCTCTGGAAGGAACAAGAATGCCCGCTTCCATGGTGTAAATACTCCTACTTTGGCTGGTTTCAAGCTGCCGTCATGAAGTCACAGAGCATGGGAAGTGATGCTCATAATCGGCTTTCTTGAGCCTGTATGAGCCGGCTCCTGCATCCCACTGGATCCTCTAAAACAAATCTGACCAACAGGTCCCACCCCATTGTCCTCTGGAACAGGTCCAGACCCTTATCTGAGCTCCGCCTCTCTGAGCCTATCGCCTGTGTTCTTCCCCTTGCCTGCTGCTGCCGCCCTGCTAGCCTCTCTGCTCTTTCTTCAATGCCCCGTGTCTTTCCTCCCCCAGGGCCTTTGCTCGTGTGGCTTGTTTTTCCAGCTCCTCCTCCCCTGGCTCCTCATCTTCCCAGTCTTAGCTGAAATGCACCTTCCTCGATTTCCCATCAAGATTAAGTCTCCTTTCATACCCTCTCCCAGCTCTCTGTACTGCTTTATATAATCGTAATTTTGCAGCTGTGCGATTATTTAATGCCATTAGGCTGTGAGCTCCCTGAGGGCAGGGCCCTTAAGTTCCTGTTTGCTACTGTATCTCCAGCACCTGGTACAGCCACCAGCATGGAGTAGGTGTTTGGTAAGTAGCTGGTGAATGGATGACATGGAGTCCCTTGTGCGTGAGGAAGAGGAAGATGAGAGGAACAGCATCTCTGAGGCCACCGCGGCCTCGAGCCAGCCCTGCTCTTGCCTCCGGGAGAGGGTATGGTATGTTGTATATTTATGATCTCCAGGGCCATGTTTAGGTTAGCACCTTCGCTCCCTGTTGAAAGATGGCGTTTATGGTTCTCTGCTACACATTAGGATTTATTTCTTTTGGCATGTCAGCTTGCTCTGGCACTAAGCCGCCCAAGCAAGGGTGGGAGGCATTTCAGAGTGGAACGATGGCTTGGTCCTTGTTTTGGGGGTGTCCTATCTGGGCAGTTGCTCGGGAACTGGGTTCCTGCTGGGGCAAATCAGATGTCAGGCATCTGGGTGGGTCGGTGGAGGACCGCTTGCTCAGGTGTGGGGCTGGACTCTCCTAGCCTCTCCCTCGAGCCATGGAACCTGGGGCGAGCCCCTGGCTCCTGGCCATGGTGCCAGCCTTTTGCTGTGGCAGCCTGGCTGGGCAGGACACGTCTGACGTGGTAGGACATCCGATGGCCAAGATTGGCTGCCCCTGGCTAAGGACCTGGATCCCTCTCCCCCCTGAATAGAGCTCTGTCATTCGTTAGCTTCATGCCTTGTACCTGGCCCCTTCCAGATGTCCCCAGACATTTGGCAAGCCTGGGAAAGTAGCCGGGGCAGCCAGGGCTGTGGTCATCCCCCCAGGAGAGGGAACAGTGCCTTTGCCCAAGCCAAGGGGGCTCCGGCTAGAAGAAGCTGCAAAAGTCCCTCAAACCCTGCCTGTGTAGTCAGTTCTTTGACCATTTCAAAGTATGTCCAGTATGGCAGGAACGACACATTTTGCGTTCTCTCTTCCCTTCATTTATCGAGCACCTACTCTGCGCTGGTGCAGCTTTAGGTGCTGGGCGCCGAGAGATAATCCATCAAGCTTAGGTCTCTGTGCTTTCGGGCGTTTAGCTTTTTCCACCTTTGAGATTCCAGAGTAACTAAAGGAAGGCGAAGATCCTCTCCCCCTGGGAGGGGTAATCTGTAGCTTTTGCCATCCTTCAACGGACATGGGAGGCAGGCAGTGTGACCCCTTGGGCCTGTCCCAGAGGTGTGCATTTTTTTTTTGGCCATGCTGCGCAGCATGTGGGGTCTTAGTTCCCCGACCTCGGATTGAAACTGTGCCCCCTGCATTGGAAGCACGGAGTCTTAACCCTTGGACCACCAGGAAAGTCCCCAGAGGTGTGCATTTTTAATTAGGACTTAGCTAGGTCCAAGAGCCTCCTTGCCCTAGCATATCTTTCCCACAGGCTTCCCCCCAGCTCAGACCCAGCTCAGCGTCCTGTCCCCAGCTCCAACAGAATGGTCAGAATTTCTGGGAAAACCCATCATCCTGAAGCCCTCTGGGCTCCTGGGAAGTCCCATTCTGGGGGCTCAGGCCCTTTCCCTGTCCAGCATCAGCAGGTACAAATATGACAAATTGCTCAGAATCTGGGCGTTAACCAGGGGAAAGGTGAACTGCCCTCTAAGACAGTAAAGGGGAGGGGGAGGGGAGGTCAGATTAACTGGTGGTTTGGATTAACAGATCAGGAGACACAAGCCCTGGAGATGACCTCATCCTGGACCCTCCCCAGGGGAGGTGGGGTGGTGGGGGGTTAAGGTCACATGCTGTCTTCAGACCCCAGCTCTGCCACCTGTCTGCTGTGTGACCTTGAGCACAGCACTTAACCTCTCTGGGCCTCTGTTTCCTCAGGTGCGCAGTTGGGTTATGAGGGCTACTGCCTGGAGAGATGGTGACAAGGGTAGGAGGAAGACCTCTGCATGAGGCCAGGCACCAGGGAGCACTGGGTGAGGGTTAGTGGTGGCCATACCTCCAGCTCCTGTGCTTCTGTGTGGAGCACAGAATACACACACCCCAGCTCTAGCGAAGCCCCCTCAAGGGTAAGAGCTTTCTCTGGAAAAGGTTCTCAGGAAGATAGAGCCTGGGCCCAGTGCCCCGTGGTGCCCAGTTGTCAAAGGCCCTCAGTTTTCTGATCTGTGGTTCTTGAGGCCCATTTGGCGCCCCCGTCCCCAGCTTCCCCTCTCGGCTTCCTCACCCTGACTGTCAGATGCTTTGGGAGGAGCCTCGGGGGATGATTTATCCGCTGTGAACGGCTGAGCGGCAACCATCTGGCCGGGGTAGCAGCGCCAGATTCTCTCATTCCTTCCCCATCAGCAACAGAGATGAGCCCCAGTGCATTGCTGGCTCCCAGGCACCCCCTGTCCTGCTAGCATCTGGAAGCCATTACCTTCGCAAATAAATATTAAGCTTGCTCGATGAAGGCTCTCTGCTCAGAAGTTTCCCTCGATTCCTCTCTGAGTCCCCGGGCCATCGCCAGGTCCAGAAGGCTTTGCCCCCAGGCCTGGGCCTGCAGCCGTCTGGCCTTGCTGTGGGCAAGAGGGTCAGCACCCCCAGCTCCCGAGTGGTGATATGCTTACAGGGCAGCCCTCATGGGCGGCCCGCCTCCTGATGGGGTCGCTGGCCTCCTGTCCCATCTCAGCCCTCTCCATGCAGTAGCTTGAGCTCTTGGGCATCTTATCTCCATCAAGAAATCCTAGAAAGAGCTTGTAATGACAGTTGCAACACAGTAGCGGGTGTGACTCGTCTGGGTAATTGTCAACTGGTGCTGCCACCACCTCCTGGCAGCTTTGCTCATTTCTGATTTCCTCCTGACCCCTGACAAGGCCTGGCCCCGGGGGAGGAAGACAGTGGTCACAGAGCTGTTGCTTTGCTGTCGGGGAGCTGCCTCACTTACTTCGCCAGCTTCTGTCTGCCTTTCTAGCTGGGAGCCTTGGCTGCTGCTTCTGGTCTACCTCCGCGTGGACAAAGAGCCTTGTCCTCATTTCTTAACCAAAATAGGTGGGATCTTTTCAAGAGAAACATCACTTAGAAAGTTAGGCAAAAACAGAAGAATGAAGTAGCTCCAAATATAAAAACAGAGGAGTTTTCAGAACACAGAATTCTTGTCCAGTGATAACTGAAATCTAGCTGTTAAGTCTAGGCGCATATGTTCCAGCTCAGTCTGACCAAAACATATTCATTTTCCAAATCTCGAGCAATTCTTCCAATTCCCTTCTGTTCCCTTTCCCTTCCATGGAAGATCACATGGTAGGCAGAGCTGGAGGACTGTCATTTAGAGCGAGGATGGCCAATATGTAGCACGCCAGACACCACGTTCTAATTCCAGATCCATGGCAGACATTGCTAATCAATCACAGACCTTTTTCTAATTGAGGCTGAATGTGGCTTCACATTTCTCCAAACAGTATTCCAGGAAGTCACTTCCTGTTGATTAGAACTGGTAAGCGACAGGATACCCCTATGGTTGCTCAGGTATATTCTAAAGTCATGCTTGTAAAGGCATACTTGTTCCTTTTAATTGATTTTTGCTTAAAAATTTTCTATGAGAAGTGTCAAAGATATAGAAAAGTAAAAACAGGGACTTCCCTGGTGGCGCAGTGGTTAAGAATCTGCCTGCCGATGCAGGGGACACGGCTTCGAGCCCTGGTCCGGGAAGATCCCACAAGCCGCAGAGCAACTAAGCCCATGTGCCACAACTACTGAGCCTGCGCTCTAGAGCCCGTGAGCCACAACTACTGAGCCCAAGTGCCACAACTACTGAAGCCCACTCGCCTAGAGTCCGTGCTCCGCAGCAAGAGAAGCCACCGCAATGAGAAGCCCTTACACTGCAACGAAGAGTAGCCCCTGCTCGCCGCAACTAGAGACAAAGCCCGCGCGCAGCAACGAAGACCCAATGCAGCCAAAAATAAATTAAAAAAAAAAAAAAAGATAGACTCCAGCGTAACCCACAATATCACCTGATAAAATGACTAGTACTTTTTGCTAGTATCAGCTGATGCCAAACCCATATTCAACTTTCCCTATTTGTCCTCAAAATGTCAAATCAGGATTTAATCAAGGGATGTGCATTTCGCTGGGTTCTTATGTCTGTTAAGTTTCCTTAAATCTGGAGTAGTCCACCCTTTTTTCATGCCGCTAACTTGTTGGAGAGGCATTGATTATACAACGTCCCGTGTTGCAGATTCATCTGATTGTTTCCTTATTCAGGAAAACAAGTGGTATGGTATTTTGGAGAGAGAGTTACCTGTTACCTGATTTTCAATGGGACCTGTCTGAAAGAGTAAGATTTTAGAATGAATAAGCAGTTGTAGAAACAAAGGATATAAGATTTCTCAGTGTTGTGATAAGGGTCAGGAGGAGACTGTCTTTGCTGTCTGCTTAGAGACATGGTCCTGCTTAGAGAGCATGGTGTCCAGGTGAGGGTGTGGTCTGAGGCCCCTTGGGCAGGGGATGGTGAACCACATTGCTCTGGGAGAGATTCCGGATCTCCAGAGTTCATCAGTGTGTAGGAGGCATCAGGAGGGCTTCCTGGAGGAAGTGATGGGTGTCACAGAAGTTGGCCATGTGAAGAAGGAGGGAAGTCTTCCCAGCAGAGGGCACCCTTTGCTCCTTCTGTCCCAGCTGAGTCCTCTGGATGCCTTCATTCAAGTGTCACAGTTCTGAGCCCACAGGCCAAGAGGGTAGTGACGTGTGAATCGGGCCTAGTATAGGGCAGTGGGGAGTGGGGTGGCCTCAGGTGACCTGGAAAGCCTGTATGCTGCCTAAAACCCACTGGGGGACCGGATTTTGCACACAGCTGGCAGCGTGTTAGGGACCCACCTCCTGTGGGCCAGACACAAGCAAGACATCACGGGCACCTGCTAGTGTCAGCTTCTCACACCTGCCTTCCAGGTGCTGAAGTGGGTGGAGTCAGCAATCCAGGCCTCCAAGGTGCACCTGCTGTCCACAGACCACGAGGAAGGCGGCGAGCACACGTGGAAGATCCCCTTTGACCCCAGCCTGAAGGAGGTCACCATCTCCCTGAGTGGCCCGGGACCCGAGATCGAAGTCCAAGACCCGCTGGGTACGTGCGCCCCAGGGCTGGACTCCATCTTGGCCCTGAGACTGAGCTGGGAGTCCAGAATGGGACAAAGAGAGAGGCCCTGGGGTGATGGGGGGTTTGGACACAAGGCTCCAGGAGCAAGGAGGGTAGGGGGGATGCCAAGTGAAGGGCAGAGAGGGTGCCCATAGTAGGTGAGGAAGCAGGAAGGCCATTAGCAGCCCAGCTAGGGGAATTAAAATAATGACAGTCCCTGGGCTTCAAGGATCACATGGCATCTTCCCCATGTTCTCTCAGTGGAACTCTTCCGTGGCCTGGAGAGTCAGTGGGGGCAAGAATTAGTGGCACATCGTAGAGATGGGAAGCTGGGGCTCTGGGAGGTGGAGTGACTTGTCGGGTTGCCCAGGGTCAGTGTGATTTGGACCCGGTCTCCTGGCCCCATGGTGCTCTGAGGATGTCCTGAGTATTCAGGTCCAGAGGCCAGGGGTACAGCCGGCACCTGGGGAGGGATGAGGATGGAGATCAGGATAAGGTAGAGGCCCGGGTACCACCAAAGGCCTCTTGTCAGTTCCTCTAGGAAGCCCGAGGCTGGTGTTTGGAGCACTGTGGGTTCCAGGGGACGGGGTGGGCCGCTGTCACCCCCAGGAAATGGTTGGGGACTGAGCGGTCCTTGGGGCTTCCACAGGGAGGATCCTGCAGAGGGACGAGGGCCTCAACGTGCTCCTCAACATCCCTGACTCGGCCAAGGTTGTGGCCTTTAAGCCTGAGCATCCTGGGCTGTGGTCCATCAAGGTAGGGGGCCTTGGGTTCCCGGGGCTGGGGAGACCAGCTTCACCGGCCTGAGATACCACCTCCCTCTTGCCTGGCTCCAGGGAGCCTGGGGCCCTGCGAAGCTGAGAGCTGGAGCGTGGATAGTGATGTGGGCATATCAATAGAAGTAAAGGGTCAAGAACAGAGGAGGAGTATTCTGCCTTGCATCAGTGAGAGGAAGTGGAGTGGTTTGGGGTTAGTTAGGGAACTTCTGAGAAGGGCTTATAGAAACCACTTGAGTGTCCAGAGGTGGGTGACTGAGCTGGCCTGTGGTTCAGAACCCTGTCCTGTGAAGAGTGCACAGAAGCAGCAAGGGTGACCTTGGGCTCAGAGGGACAGGACCGGCAGGGGAGCAGGGTCTGCTCTGATCTGCAGGGTGCTGGGGGCAGGCTGGGCTCCTGACAAAGTATCCTGGGATGGGGCAGGCTGCTGCTTCAGGAGGATATGCCTCTTGCTGATCAGGCAAACATGTATGGAGCCCCTACTGGGCGCCAGGCACAGTGCTGTGTGCTGCAGGCACCGCTATCCTTCAAACTCTGAGCATCTTTGAGCCAAGAGCTCTCATGCCAGTGGGGAAGGCAAGGCAGGGGTTAGACGTGCAGGGGGACAGACCAGACCCGCGGGTGTTGGGGGCGGTGGTAGTGGGAAAGGCAGGGCAGCTTGAGTGCCGCTCAGGACAGTGCTCTAGCTGGGTTTCTTCCACTTCATTTGGGGAGCATCGTGCTGGGCCCCCAGGGAGCAGGTAAGTTGCCCACCTGTATGCAACGGCGGGAGAATTCCAGCTGCCGACTCCAGGCCGGGTCAGGTCGCCCGCCTCCTGCCTGGAGCTGGGGTGCTGGGTTCGGATGCCCCGGTGACGTGGGCCTGGGCCTGTGCTAGGTCTATAGCAGCGGCCGCCATTCGGTCAGGATCACGGGCATCAGCAACATCGACTTCCGAGCTGGCTTCTCCACTCAGCCCTCCCTGGACCTCAGCCACACCATCGAGTGGCCCCTGCAAGGTACGGTGTTCCTGGCCCCAGGGCGATTCAGGGCCGCCTTCCGCGGAGGTGGGGCTCGCCTTTGGGAAGTGGGGGGAGCTCTGGGGGGAGCCGTGAGTGTGTGACTATGGAACGGGCCTGCAGAGGCTGGGTCCAGCCTCTCTGTCACATCACAGTGAACTGCGCCCAGGGCCAGCACTCCCTCTGTCGGCTCCAGCCCAGGTGACCGTGGGACCATTTACCTTTAGAACTTCCTCCCTGCCCCCCAAGGCCTCCAGGACCTCACGCAGTCCCTCTTGCTACTCCTTCCCCTTGCTCTTTGTCGACATTTGTCTGTCCAGAGCCCCACTTCTTCCAGTGAACATCAGGCTGGTCCAATACATTCAGAGGTGCTTGAGTGGACACCTTCCCCGAAAGGGGGACCAGTGTCTCACTCCAAGGGAACGAGTGTCCTGATGGACATCTAGATGCCCCTGGAGGCTGATAGCCTAGGGGGACGTTGGAGGCGTAGGATCAGTTTTCCAATGAGAAGCCGCCCACTGGGTTCTGAGGTTGCCTACATACCCCATCATGGCTCCACCTGGAGAAGGCTGGGCCCCCGAGCAGGCAGAGGCTTCTGGCTCAGGGTGCCAGAGCTTCATGCCAGAAAATGCCATCTGGTAGCCAGACCAGGGTCCCAATTTATAGTTTGGAAAATACGGTGTCTTGCCACAGGTCCATCCAGAGGATTTTGCTAGGACCAGCTGAGCAGAGATGGGGGAGACTAGACCAGGTCAGGCTAACTTTGGACCACAGAATAGTGACCCAAAATGGTGTGTGCTGGATCCTTAGGGCTTTCTTTCTAGTCTGTATCTCCTCTAATGTCTGTCATTCTTGTCAGCCCTTGTAGGTTTCCTTGCCAGGACCAGCAGTAATATCTTCAAAATGAAAAGGGGTCTGCTTGCTCATGTCGTGTTTGTTTTTGCCAGTAGGAGGGAGGGCGCGAGGCAGAGAAACTTAGTTCCTATTCTAAAGCCAAGAGAGAAAAGAAATCCTACATGAAGTGCTACAGTGGGGATTGAAAACTGGCCAGTCTCCAGTGGAAGAGGGTGAAGGGGGCCATCTGTGACCCTCTTTGGTTTCTGCTTTTGATAAAGATGTGGGTCCCAGACATCCAAAAGAGACAGAGAAACAACAGGGCAATTGCAAATGATAAATAGCGATTGGTCTCAGTGCCAGGGGCACCAGGGAGTGGGCGAGGCTGTGGCTAACTGGACAGTGGGGGTCTGGGCCACAGGAACAGCTGCTACACGCCGTTGGCTGCTTGTTGCAACGTGGGAATGGTGCCCAGCACTGACACACTTGATTTTTCAAAGGAATCTGGACTTCTAGATTTGTATATGCCCCTTCCAGATTGTTTGATATTTTTTCAAAAATTTGAAGGCACTTCCTGGACCACATCCTCTGGGCCCCGGTTTATGATCAGTGAGAGGAAAAAAAACAATGAAGAGCCATCTGCAAAGGGAGCGACCTGACCGTTCCCACATCAACTTAGGAGATTATAAAACCCAAGTCCAGTTCTGTCTGTCCTGGGATAGTGTGGAAAGTACATTTCAACAAGATAGAAAAGGAAACCAAAAGAAAGATGAGCATGGGGAAAGGATGGGCAGGAGTCAGCATTCCCAAACCGGGGCGTGTGTCTCACCTCGGCCGGTCCCAGAGCCTGCCTGACGACAGCCAGCACCAGAGTTAGTGGCGGGGCAGGGGTGGGGGTACCCCTTCCCAGTTCTGCTCAATGAGCACCCCAGTCTGCACAGTGGAGGGGATGTAGCCATGGGAAGCCGTGGGTTGGAGAGACACTGGTGTTTCAGGACCACGGACAGTAGCAAGCCCCCGCTTCTCTCCTTATCCCACCCAGCATTAGTTAGCCCAGGGAAGAGAAGGTGAGGGAGCCGGTGACGGCCGGACAAGCAGGCTGGTCTCTGACTGTGGTCCTAGAGCCCCTGCTTGGGGAGGATCTTGGAGCCCAGCACAGATGGCAGCATCTCCTTCCTCGCCCTTTCCTCTGCAGGGGTGCCCATCTCCCTGGTGATCAACTCCACAGGCCTGCAGGCGCCTGGCCGCCTGGACTCGATGGAGCTCTCACACAGCTCAGGGCGGTCCCTCCTGACTTTGCCCACGTGGCTCCTCTCCAACGGATCCACGCACCAGCTGTGGGGCGGGCCGCCCTTCCGCACCCCCCAGGAGCGCTTCTACCTCAAGGTGAAGGGCAAGGACCATGAGGGAAACCCCCTCCTCCGTGTCTCTGGAGTTTCCTACCGTGGGGTGGCCCCAGGTGAGTGATTGGCTCTTACCACCCCCAGCTCCCTGGTTCCCTTGGAGGCTCATTTCTTTCCTGATTAGATTAGATTGGATTAGATTAGGAAATATGTTTTCATTAAACTTCTCTGGGCAGCAGGCTCTGCAAGGCATTATGCCAAATACTGAGATGCTTGAGATGTAGCTTTCGGCTGAAGGATTTGCTGCAAAGTCATCCACCCATCCACGCATCCATCCATGCATCCATCTGTCTGTCTGTCCATCCATCCACCTGTGCATTCAACATTCATTTTGTGTCGGTCAATGGTACTAGGCACTGTAGACACAGCAGTGGGCAGGGCAGTGGGTGTGGGTATGCCCTTCCCTAATCATAATTACTATCATAGTCAAAATCATGGTAATACTAATCTAGTCACCATTTTGAACACTTTCCGTGGGACAGTCCTGGGCCAAGCACTTGCCACGCATTAGCTCATTGAATGCTTACATCAGTTCTGAGATGTGTCCCCATTTTATAGCTGGGGAAGCTGAGGTCACCCATTTTATAGGGTTGCTCGAAGGGTTCCATAAGCTAATGCACATAACAAGACGGCTCTTGGGTACTCAAGAGGCTGCACACAAGACGTGGGAACCGTGGACCGGGGCCCTCCACACGGCTGCTGTTACTGTGACGTCATTGTAGGTCATGTTGTGTTGGTTCCCATGTGTGTGGCTTTTGCTGGTTTCCCGTGTGTCCCTGAGGTCTCACCATCCGGGTTGGAAGCTCCCAGAGGTCAGGGCAAAGTCTTTGGCTTTCCAGATCTGCCTCTGGTCCTGGGGTGGGGTGGGGTCTGAGTTCACTGGCCATCGGCCTCCTTATTGGGCTTCGTTCCCTCTTCCAGCCCACTCCCCCCTCCCCTGGCAGTGATGGGGAGGAGTTCAGAGGTGGATGACACTGGCATTCCATCATCAACTTTGCTGGGGGTCATCCCACTTCATTTAAGGATGCAGGGAGGGTGCCAATGTGCCGGTGGCGAGGTGGAGGACTTGGAGGACCCGAGTGGGTCAGGGCAGGGTCGGGGGCTTGGGACCCCTTCTTTCAGTCTCCTGGCCTCCACTCCCCTGCTGCGGCCCCTGGGCTTCTCCTCCCTTGGCCTTTACAGCTTTGAGGAGGAATTTTCAGGAAGCAATTTCAGCAGCCTCCGTTTCTCTCTCCTGTTCTTTCAGATGGCTCCCAGAGTTTTGAGTTTAGCGCTGGCTTTTGGTCTCCATGTCAGCTGTAGATTAAAGTGTGGAGGTGGGGTTGCGGGGGGGATGTGCCTCCCCTACTTTCCGGGTCTGGGAGGCTGGGAGTTTGACTGAGAGCAGGAGGCTCTGGGTTTGGAGACATGGGGGTGGGGAGGGCGGGGCCTCAGGTCCCTGGGCTCTTTGAGCTCAAGAAAGAAGGAGCCGGAGCTGGCCCGGCAGAGGCTTCCAGTGCGTGGGGGTGAGTGGTGGCTGCTGTGCACGCAGCTGAGGACGTGGCTGGATGGTCCAACGCCCCTCTCCCCTGGGATGTGGCAGGGAGCCTGTAGCATGATGTCACCCGCCGCCCTCCCACCTCCAGCTCTATGCTCAGAGGAGGTCTGGCACATTGCCTCAGCCTCGGAGCATTTCTGGTGGGGATGGGGGAGAGGGTTGAGCACACGTCCGTGATCGCCCAGTGAGGCACTGACAGTCCAAGACTGACCCTGGGGGACAGTTCTCAGACTTTTCCACTGAAGTAATTCCAAGAGCCAAGGAAAGAATATGTATCACCCCAAGGCCAGGGTCAGGCGAGGGGGGCAGTGGCATCTGATGGGGTTCCCAAGAGGCTCATCCCAAGCTGTGAGATTTCATGGAAGTCTCTTATCTCAAAAATGCGTGTGAATTTTGTATTCACAGCCATGCTCCAAGTATGCTTATTTTTCAATAAAAAAGGTTTCCCTCCCACAACTTTGGGTAAAACTGACCCTCCAGGCAGACGAGCAGACTCACAGCCCTACCCACACCCCTGGAGAGTCCTGTCTGGGTAGCATTTCGTCAGATTTCAGGGCTGGTTTGACTTCTTTGCCCCACAGAATTGCTAAAATGGTGGCACAGGCTGGTCCGTCCTGGCCAGGCTTCTCACAAACCATAAAAACCCCATGAGTTTTCATTGACGGAGCCGGTCCTGCCACGTGCATGTGCCAGGTGCTTTCCACACCCCATCTCTCACCAACTCCTCACAGCAACACGATGAGGTCAGTAACCCAATTAACCCCATTTTACAGAGGTGGAAACTGAAGCTTCAGGAGGCGACGCGACCTGCTCTTGGTGACCACTGGATGGTGGTGCCAGAGATTGTATCCCGGCCTTCTCTCCCCTGGCTCATCCCTGTGGGTCTCTGTGTCACGGGAGGAATCCTGAGTGCTGGTCCTTGCCCACAGGTGCCCCCCTGGTCAGCATGCCCCCCAGGATCCACGGCTACCTGCACCAGCCCCTGGTGATCTCCTGCTCTGTGCACAGCGCCCTCCCCTTCTGGCTACAGCTGCGGCGGGATGGAGCCAGGCTGGGCGAGGAGAGGCACTTTCAGTGAGTGGCTGAGGGCCGCCCGTTGTTCCCAGCCCCAGGGCTCCTGGGGGCCTGATGCCCTGGAGGGATCTAAGGGGAGTGGGTGGCAGGAGTGGGACCTTGGTCTCAGTCATATTGTCCTCCTGGGCACCTCCCAGCTTGGCCAGGGATGGGGGAGGGTGGTTCCCTGAGGCTCCCCCTGCTGCTGGGCCATCCTCATGGGATGGGCCTTCCTCAGCTTCTGAAGACTCAACCCATGCAGGCCCAGCTCTGTGCTGGTCAGGGCAGCAAGGACCCTCTTGAGACCCTCCCCGCTATGGTTGGAAGTCCAGGGCTCAGAGAGGGGAAGGCACTTAGAGTCACATAGCATATCATGGGATTGGCATGTCCTTGGCCGTCTGCCTCTTCTTACCAAGTCTCCAGGAGGATTTGTGACCTCCCTTCTGGGCAAGATTCAGGGGACCAAGCCCCCCCAGTGTCTGGACGAGGCTGGGGGCAGTGCGACTGTGTGTCTCCAGCTGTTCTTTGTCCACAGGGGGTCAGGGAACAGCAGTTGGGAGATCCCACGGGCCTCCAAGGCTGAGGAAGGCACATATGAATGCACAGCGGTCAGCAGGGCTGGGGCCGGACGAGCAAAGGCCCAGATTGTCGTCACAGGTCTGTCTCTTTGGGCCTGTCCGTGTATCCCCTCCCCACCCCCTTCCTGATTTTTCCCTCTAGGATTTCCTCCCAGGGTTTCTCCATCTGTGGGCAAGCATGCCAGCCAGCTGCCGGGGCCTGTCCGTCATCCAGAGTCTGATGCCCACACTGCACCTGCTTGCTGGCTCCCCACCCCCCCCTCCCCGTTTGGGCTGTTTCACCCATGAATGGCCTGTGAGTCTCAGCTGCAGCTCGGGCTGTGTCCCCCGCCACCAGCCTCAATCCCACCCCTGACCTCTTGGCCAGCCCCCAGGCCCTCCCAGGGGCCGCCGTCCATCCCGTCGTTCCCAACCCTTAATGCTTCCAGGTCCCGCCGCCGTGGCACCATTGAGCTCCGGGAGGCTGGCAATGCCACAGACCCTCCTATAATGAATGGGCTTTATTTTTAAAATAATGAACCTAAGCTGTCTTGAAGAGAAGAAAAGGGGCCCAACGAACAGGGAGAGATCAGCCACTCTAAGTTGTCCTAAACTCACACAAAATCACGCATACTCCCTGTAGGAAGACTGGAAAATATAAACCAGCAGAAAAGATCGGAATGACCTGTGATCCCTCTGTTCTAGAGATGACCTTGATAGCATTTTGATTTACTTTCTTTCAGACCTTTATCTATGTGTGCATTTTAACAAAAATGGGATAATATTATACGTACTTAAAACAACCTGATTTGTTGTCATCTAACACTGTAGCGGGTCAGCAAATATTTTACTATAAATGGTAAGTACAGAAAAGTAGAACAGTATAAGGAAATTTGCACGTGCATTTATTAGACTTAATGATTGCTAATCTTTTGCCATATTTGCCTTTTCATTTTATGGCCAAACTATTTTATTTTAAATTTTAATTTTATTGGAGTGTAATAGATTTACAACGTTGAATTAGTTTCAGGTGTACAGCAAAGTGATTCAGTTATACACATAACTGAATATATTCTTTATATACATATAACTGAATATATGTATATTCAGTTATACATATATTCATTCTTTTTTTAGATTCTTTTCTCCTGTAGGTTATCACAGATATGGCTAAACTATTTTAAACTAAATTGTAGGCATCCTGACATTTCAGTATGTATCTCTTTTAAAAACATAGATTTTCCCATATAATAAAGACTCTATGATTACACCTAATAAAATGAATAGTAAGTAATGCCTTAATACTACTTAATTTTGTCCGGAGTCAAATTTCCCCATTAGTATACTTGCACATCATGGTCATTGACATGTGGATCCAGCTTTTTTCCTGCAGGTCCTGCAGACTGTCCCTGGATAGACGGTCTCTGACCTGCCACTTCTTACGACCTTTTCTTGTTGAGAGTGTGGGTTTCTTAGCTCTTTCCTCCTTTGGGGCAGTGGCCTTCCTTAGTTCCACATTTGGCTGCTACTTGTACAGAGAATCGCTCTGTACTTGTTACTCTTTCCCTCTTGAGGGTGATTTCCGAGGCTTTATCCCCCAGGGCGGAATTATTGGCTCAAAGGGTGTGAAGAGTGGTGTAGCTCTTGCTAAATATCGCAGTTGGGTGTTGTGCGGAAGGTAGGCGTGCACGCGCGGACGCACACGCACGCATGCGCACACACACACACGCGCACGCACGCACGCATGCACGCAGCCCCCTCGACGGGTGTGTGATGGCCGTGGGGTGGCGCCGTCCGGGCATGGTGAGCAGATGCTGGTGAACTGCTCTGCTGGCTGATGTGTCCTGAGGAATGCGGTGGGCTCCGGGGTCTGGACACCGCCAGGGCCTGCAGGATGGCCCCCTCCCTGTGTCAACCCCTCAGTGCCTCCTGTGTCAACCCCTCAGTGCCTCCTGTACTCCTGTTCCTGCAGACCCCCCGCCACAGGTGGTCCCTGTCCCCAACGTGACCGTGTCCTCTGGAGAGACCGCCGTTCTGTCCTGCCGGGTCCTGGGCGAGGCCCCCTACAACCTGACGTGGGTCCGGGACTGGCGAGTCCTGTCGCCCTCGACGGGCAGAGTCACCCAGTTGGCCAACCTGTCTCTGGAGGTCAGGGACATCACCCCCAGCGACGGCGGGCGGTACCAGTGCATGGCCAGCAACTCCAACGGGGTCACGAGGGCGTCCGTCTGGCTCCTGGTGCGAGGTGAGGCTGCTGTCCTCCCAATTCAACACAATACCTAGCATTTCCCTCCAAAGCCCATCAATCCATCCCTCTGCCCAGACGTCACCTCTGGCAGGCAATGTCAGCCCTTTCAGTGTTTTCTCAACCTTCAGAGGAAGAGGATTCTGTAGCCTTCCAGCCTAAGTGTAGTGGTTCTCACTGTTGGGAAGTTCATCCTCATATCTGACCTAAATTTCTACTGCTGTAGGCCAAGCCAGTTTCATTGAGTCCTGTCCTCTTCCCCTGCCGTTGAACACCTCCATTACCTACCCCTCTCAATATGCAGGACAGAGATGGAACAGTGGAAACTTCCGAAAGCCCAGAGATCAGACGTCCTTGGCAGGGGTTGGGTAGCACCGACCAGATGGGGGTGGGGGAGGCAGTGGGAAGAACCCACGTCGGGAGTGTTGGTGCCTGGATTAGGTACTAACCTAGGATTTAGGTCCACCCAGGATTTAGACAGATCCTCCTCCCCGGGGTGCTATCTCCCCAACTGTAAAAGTGAGTGTGTTGGAACAAGTTTTCTCCCTTATGCTAGTGACTGTTGATTGACTGCCTAGAGTGTGTTGAGAAGGATTCTGAGGCCATATCTAGGCCGCTGGTATGGGAGGGGCGTGTTTGCCATGTCTAGATGAGATGGCCCACGATGTCTGTTTGAGCCTGACAGGTCCGCTGCACTGTGAGCTTTCCGAGGGCCAGGATAGAACCTACGTTTGCAGTCGATACTTGGGCAGACCTTGAGGTCCACTCAGGTCTCCAGCCCCGGCATCTCGACAGCTCCCTAAGCCTCTTCAGGGTGCTCAGCTCAGAGCAGAAATCCAGGGAGCTCAAGGCTCCCCCTGGGGGGTATTGGGAATTCAGGTCCCCGTGTGGCCTGGGGATGTGCCTGGGAGGCTGCCTGGCAACACTCCCCAGTTCCCCAGCAAGCCGCTCCCAAGGATGCAGGCCCCTTGGGACCTTTGCTTCCTTTGTCTACACCGTCTGTGGCTGCCGGGAGGGGCCGGGGGCCCAGGGCTGGGTGCCTGGGACAGCACAACTGCTCTGACAAGCTCCTCCCCACCTGTCCACTCTCTGAACTACAGAGGCCCCACAGGTCAGCATCCACACCAGGTCACAGCGCTTTTCCCAGGGCATGGAGATGAGGGTCAGCTGCTCGGCCTCTGGATACCCTGCACCCCACATTTCCTGGAGCCATGAGGGTCATGCCCTGCAAGAGGACAGCAGGTGAGGGCTCAGGGCTTGGAGGTCTGGGACTGGGAACAGGTGGACTCCCAGGGGACCTCTCTGAGCCTCAGTCTTCTTAACTATTAATATAAATGGGGGAGTAGCATTTGCCCTGCCTTCTTCCTGGGGATGATTTGAGGCTGAGGAGAGAGATCACTTGGGAAACATAACAGTGTGGGCTCAGGGGTCAGGAGCTACAGCTGCAGAATCCAACAGACCTGTACTTGAATTCTGCCTCTGCCATTCAGGCTGTGTGACCTTGGGCAAGTCACCATACCTTTCTGAGCCCCATGAATGAAAAAAGAACATACGTAAAGTGCTGAACACACAGCCTGGCACAGAGCAAGCGGTCAGTGTAGAATGGTGTCACCAGTGATGTCGTTAGTTAATTTGTTATTAATAATGACTGGGGCAACCGCATGTGACCCGACCTAACCAGCCCCTTGCTGTTGAACACGTTTCATGGCACGACTCCAGAGTCCGCGTGGATGCCCAGGGAACCCTGATCATTCAGGGAGTGGCCCCAGAGGATGCTGGGAATTACAGCTGCCAGGCTGCTAATGACGTTGGCACAGACGAGAAGACGGTCACCCTCTACTATGCAGGTACTCGGGTCAAGGGTATCTGCAGGAGAAGGATCTCCAGCCCACCCTCCCTCCCTCCCTCCCTCCCATCCCCAGATACTTATTGAGCATCTACCGTGTGGCAGGCACTGGGGCTACAGCAGTGAACACAGGGTCCCCATCCGGGTGGAGCTTATATTCTAATGGGGAGGCACAAAGCAAACATGCAAACAGATAAATAAGGTGCTTTCAGATGGTGAAGGTACTAGAACGAGCGCAGAGCAGGGTGGTGTGATGGAGTGACGTGCCCCTGGGCAGAGAGGGAAACGGGCTGGTACACACAGGACCAGACCCTTGCCCGCAGATGGGAATGGGAACAGCGTTCCAAGTAGAGGGATCGGGTGGGGCAAAAGCCTGGAGGTGGGAATGAGTCCGGGCTGCCCAAGGGGCTGCAAGGAGGCTGGCTGGAGTGAGGGGGCGGGGGAGGGGCAGGCAGCCTGCCCCTGTAGGGCCTTTTAGAACCTTGTAGGATTTCGGCTTTTATCTCAAGATCAATGAGGAACAAAAGGGGGTTTGGTCCCGGGAGTAACTGGCTTTTTAGAAACCAGCCGAGGCTACATCTTTCTGGGGTGACTGTCCCGGTTGGTGGGGGATGGGGAGGAGGTAGGTGCTCAGCCCCACCTTGTCCCCGCCGCCCCTCCCCCAGCTGCATTCTCTCTCTAGGGAGTCTGCGGGTTGGTCCCCAATTCCCCATCTGCTCCCCACACAGACCCACCGTCCGTCTCGGCCATGAATGCGGTGGTGCTGGCCGCCGTCGGGGAGGAAGCCGTGCTGGCGTGTGAGGCGTCCGGGGTGCCTCCGCCCCGGGTCATCTGGTATCGAGGTACACTGGGTGGGGGGAGGGTCCCTGGAGGGTCAGCTTTCCAGGACGGTCGTGGGGGGCACTCCGAATGGGGTGTCTGGAGAGAGAGGACCGTTTCTGGCAGCCCCACTCCCATCCCCAGGCCGGCGTCCACGCAGCTAATGCAGGTTGGCTCCGTGGTTAGGAGCAGGATCTAGAATAGACCCCGATTTGAATTCTGGCTCCCCTGGGTGACCTCAGACAAGTGACTTGGTATCTCTGAGCCTGCTTCCTTAGCTGGAGAGTCAAAGATAGGTGGTTGTATGAGGATTAAATGAGTCCATATGTGCAAATTGTTTAGAACGAGCCTGGCACACGGGCAGGGCTCAGTGTTCTTAATGATGGTGACGATGGCGATGTGGTTATCTGAGAGCCAGCAGTAATGGTAAGAGGGCTGTTCTGAGGCTCTCCTGAGTTAACGAGTGTAGAGGGTTTTGTCTGTGCCAGACGTGGAGCTGGAGTTTGATTGACAGGAGCTGCTCTTGCGCCCACACCAGTGGACCTGGGTCCTGGGGCTCCTGCCTCAGACTTTCCAGGGGCAGAACACTGGGCTCCTTCTCAAGCACAGGCACCTCCCACCTGGATGCACTCCAGCCTTTGCAGCACCTGTCTGTGATCTTGTCAGAGCCTCACCTTGACATTGACAGGCAGAGTTAGCTCAGAGTTTGAGCATTTTGTCCACGGTCACCAGCTAGTGGTGGCAGAGGCCTCAGGACTCCTTACTCTGTGCCCAGGTCGCTGCCTGTGGTGGCTGAGAGCTCTACCAGCCCAGCCCGGGAGCCCCTTGATAAAGGGGGATCTCTCAATGAGATGTTGCTCAGCCTTAAAAAGGAATGAAATTCAAGTTGTACAATGATGAGAATACAGTTACCACTTAAAAATGGTTAAGATAATAAATTTTATGAGCTTTATTTAAAATTAAATTAAATTTTTTCTTAATTTGACTCCTATGGCAAAGAAAAAAAAAGAATGAAAAAAAGCAAAAAAAAAAAAAGGAAAATAAATCAGGCTCATAGCAGCTGCTGTGTAGAAATTTCCCCCTACTTCTAATTTGCTGAATGGAGAAAAGAATCTTTTACTTATGATATTTTCAGAGACATTTGCTCTAGTATGGTGCATTTAAGTAGTAAAAAAGTAAAAGAAAAAAAATTTTTTCTTAATTTGGAAAAAAGGAATGAAGTTTTGACACAACATAGATGAACCTTGAAAACATTATGCTAAGTGAAATAAACCAGACACGGAAGGACAAGTATTAAATGATTCCAGTTATTTGAGTGGAATCTCATATATGAGATGCCTAGAATATACAAATTTATAGAGACCGAAAGGAGAATGGTGGTTGCCAGGGGCTGGGGGATGGGGAAATGGGGAGTTAGTGTTTAATAAGTAGGGTTTCAGTTTAAGAAGATGAAAAAGTTTTGTGGATGGGTGGTGGGAATGGTTGCATGACAATGTGAATGAACTTAATGCCACTGAATTGGACACTCAAAATGCTTAAAATGGTAAAATTTTGTGTTATGTATATGTATGTACCACAATTTTAAGTGTAAAATATTAAGTTGTAAAAAGAGTTCAGAATCAGGGTGGTCCCTCAGGCCTCAGGAGGGGGAGGCCTGGAGTTGGGGTAGGGGAACAGTGCACAAGGGAAATGAGAATAAGGCCTCAAAGAGGCAGAACTGGGGGGAGAGTGGTCGTCTCCGTGACCCTGGGCTCCTCCCAGAGCTGATCCAAGCCTCAGTCTGCACCTGAGCAGAGGGTGGAGAGCCAGGAGGGAGGCCCAGGCAAGGAGTTCTTGGGTGATGAACCTGCCGCATGCAATGGAACAGGCTGAGGCTCACTCGTGGTCAACAAAGGGGCTCAGGGAACTGGACCCAAGGGTGCTGACTTTAAAATTGGGACAAAATTCGCCTAACATAACATTTACCGTCTTAACCATTTTTAGGTGTACAGTTCAGTAGCATTAAGTATATTTACATTGTTGTACAACCATCACCACCATCCATCTCCAGAACCCTTTACATTTAGCAAAACTAAAAATCTGTACTCATTAAACAATAGGGGTCCTGATTCTGGGGGGAAATCTTTCCCTCACCCACACCCCTCCAAGGTCCCTGCTTTGTGGAGTTGCAGGAACCCAGGGTCAGGAAGGCAGCCTGATCCCCTGGCCTCCTGTGGTAACCATGGGTACCTGCCTGTTGTTTTCTCATCTTTGGTCCAGAGGGTCTTGAAATGATCCTGGCCTCTGAGGGCTCCAGCTCTGGGATGCTGCGAATCCCGGTGGCCCGGGAGAGGGATGCTGGCGTCTATACCTGCCGAGCAGTCAATGAGTTTGGCGATGCCTCTGCAGAAATCCGGCTGGAGGTTGGACGTGAGTGTACACCTTGTCCCCACTTGCCCTACCCCTCCTGCCTTCCCCCTTCCCCGTCCCCCACCACCTGCCCTATTTCTGAGCAGGGAGGAGAGAGTGGTACCATGTAGCCTGCCAGTGGGGTATTTGCATCATTTGGATCCAGAGCACGTGGGATGGGGATTTTAGAGGGAGATGGTGTATGTGTTACCTCTTGCTGTGTAACAAATTGCCTTAAAACTATGTGGCTTAAAACAATAAGCATCTATTGTCTCATGGTTCTGTGATTCTGGGAGTGGCTTTGCTGGGTGGTTCTAGCTCCAGGTCTCTCATGGGATGGCAGTTAATACCTTGGCCGGGGATGTGGTCATCTGAAGGCTTGACTGGGGCTGGAGAATCCACCCTAAGTTCACTCATGTGGCTGTTGGCAGGAGGCCTCTGTCCCTTACCCAGATAGGCTTCTCCAGAAGGCTTCTTGGAACATGGGTTTTCCCAGAGAAAGTGAGTCAAGAGGGATAGAGATAGAGATAACATCCAAGATGGAAGCTGCAGTCTTTATAACCAGTCGCAGTCTTGGAAGTGACATACCATCACTTCTACTATATTCTATTGGTCACACAGACCAACACTGGTATGTGCTGAGTGGGAGGGACCACTCAAGTGTGAGAATCCCAAGAGGCAGGGGTCACTGCCCATCACAGAGATAGTTTGGTTCCAGCATGGGTGTCGTCATCCCTGAGACCTGAGTTCCAGTCTTGTCTTCATCACTTACCATCTGTGTGCTTTGGTCAAATCATTGACCCTCAGTTTCCCCATCTGTAAAATGGAGCTGACCACACTACTTCCTTTGTTGGGTGGCTGTGAGGCTTCAATGAAATCAGACACACAATGCTTAGCACAGGGTTTGGCCCATTGTGAGTGCTTAATAAAGGGAGAAGCTATTATCCTCTTTTTACAGATGGGAAGTTTGAATTCTTCTGTGGCTGGTACATGGCCTTGGCTGTGATTGTCATGATGTCTAAGTTCCAGGCCTGGATCCTGGGCACTGGGAATTGCTCGGAAGTTGTGGGCACAGCTCCTTGGCGTGCTGAGCCGGAGCGGATTGTGCTCTGAGGGTTGACTGCGGCCATGATGGGAGAGACAGGTGCTGGGAGTTCTAGGGAAGTGCAGAGAATAGAGAATGGACTTGACTGGGCCGGGTGGGATGGCCAAGGGGCTCCCCAGTGAGGCTCAATCAGGAGGGTCTGGCCCTGGGGGAGATGGTGCCAACTCAGGCTTGGGGATCCTCCCCATCTGTTCCATCATCTATTCCTCCAACATGTGGTCACCTGATAGCCAGGCCCTGTGCCCCAGACCCTGTGTTGGGGCTACAATGGCATCTGCCTTTGTGTTGTTCTTGGTGTCCAGAAGAGAGATGGTAAACAGACCATTAGAACACTCAGTGTACTGAGAATTTGGAAGTGGCATCCTTGGGTCCTGCGCCCAGAGAAGGGGGCTAAGCCAACACTGGAGGCCGGGAAGGCTTCTTGGAGAAGGTGATGTCTAAGCTGAGCCCAGAAACAGTCAGGTGACGAGCTGGGGAACAGTGTTCCAGGCAGAGGGAACAGTGTTCCAGGCAGAGGGAACAGCATGTGCCGATCTCCCCATGGCAAGAGAAGCAAGGCAGCAAGTGAGGCATAGAGAGGGTGGGGAGGGGAGGCCGGGGCAGCTGCCCAGTTTTGGGTCACTCCCGGCCTTGGGCTAGGGAGCCTGGTGGAGTTTGGGCTTTGTTCTGTGGAGGCGGTGAGAGTTTTCTAAGGAGGAGATTGATGTGCTCAGACTTTCCCTATCGAGAGTACAGTGTGTTGCTGAGCTCTTGGGTGGGGTGGGGTGGGTATGGAAAGCCATAGGCCTAGAGCCTGATAATAAAAATATAATAAGGCTTCCATGAAATCTTCCACATGCCAGGGCCAGCTCTAAGCACATTTCACGTACTAACATATAATCCTCGTAACAACCTTTTGAGATGGGTTCTACATTATCCCTTTTATAGATGGAGAAAACGAGGCACAGAGAGGTTAAGTGCCTTGCCCAAAGTCACACAGCTGGTGAGTGGCAGAGCTGAGATCTGAACCCAGGGTCCGGGCCTTTAGCCCCTGGACTTGATCTTGATGCTCCCAGCAAGGTGGGCTTGGATGTTGCTTCCCCACTGTGAGCCTCGGGCTCCTCACCTGCAAGATATTTCTGGATGTTGTGTGAGTGAGAGATAAGAAAGGCCTCGGACACAATGGGCTCTGACAAATGTCACTGTCATTGTGATTAGTCAGTAGGTTCTGGATGAGCAGAGAGGGTGCTCCAGGGAGGGCTGCCCTTGGCATTGTTACAAGCGGTCATCCTTTGCTCTGTGTCTAATTTCTGTCCAGCAAAACCTTATTTCTTTGGGGCCCAGGCTGACATGCCTGTTCCTTCACCTGTTAGCCATTGGTCTTGGGGCCATTTCCCCAGGTGAGAGGTGGGGGGATGGCTGGCATCCCAGAGGCAGGCTTCTGGGGCATGGGGCCACTGGTGGCCTCTGGCCTTGAGGTCAGGGACGGCATGGACAGTGGCCCAACACCTGTGTGTCTGGGGTGAGCTGGCCTGGCAGCAGTGGTGGGAAATTCAATTTCCTGCCCATCTGGGTGGCAGCTGTGGTGCAACCTTCCTGGCCAGGCTGGCAGAGCCTGCCAGGGCTGAGAACGCGTGGGCACTGTGCCCACTTCCTGCTGTTCAGCTGGGAGCTGGCTTCCTGGTGGTATTTGGGGCACAGGGAGGACGGCAGCCTCCTCCTGTACTGCCAGCAGGTGCCTGTATTTGTGTACCAAGCCTGCGAGGTGATTTTTGCATCCCCTCTGGACCTGGCATTTGGCTGATAAGAGTCCTGGATCAATGTCCTGGTCCTGCTGCTTGTTTGGCCAAGTTATTTACCTTTCTGAGCCTCACTTTCGTCATCTGTAAAATGGGGATGATACTGATAGAGGCTGTTCACAAGGTCCTTGAGAGATTTAATGAGATAATGTGCTTCACTCAGGGCTTGAATAGAATACATAATCAATACACGGCCCGTGGGCTGGACCAGGCTGACAAGGGCCTGGCGAGGCAGAGTGAGGCGGAGTGATTATCACACGGCTGGTGACTGGGCTCCACGGTCAGCGCCTGCTCGTGGAGCTCAGTGCTCTTTCTATTACTTTTTTTTTTTTGGCCACGCCACTCGGCGTTCGGGATCTTAGTTCCCTGACCAGGGATCGAACCCGTGCCCCCTTCAGTGGAAGTACAGACTGAGTCTTAACCACTGGACCGCCAGGGAAGTCCCACTCTTTCTATTACTTTACAACTGCCCTGAGCTAAGTTCCCTTTGCCCTGCTGGATTTCTCTCTAAGTGGCTGTTCACTCAGCCCTCTTTCTATCCTCTCATTTTAGTCTCTGCTTCTTATTCCCAACTCGGAAGCCCCTGATTGCTGGGTGAGTGAGCAGGGGAGCAGGGGGTGTGCTTTTGTGGGAGCAAAGACCCTCTGGCCAGCCTGGGGGAGCAGGTTAGAAGCAGAGCTGGGCTCTGTGGCCAGTGTGGTCAGTATCTGGGTGGCTTCTCTATCAGGCACAACAGGCAAGGGCCCAGAGCCCGTGATACTTTTAGGGCTGCTGGATAGGGCTCTGATTTTATTGCCATCAGAAGAAAAAAGTGAAGAATAATAAATAGATTAAAAACGAATCCAGATTGTGTTTGTCTTTATAAACAGTCATAAAATATCATTTAAAATATTTTTTTAGGGAGGAAAGTCATCCTGCAGCCCTGGCCAATGGGGCTGTGGCTCCAGGCTCGACTGACGATCTTTCTATGGGGAAAGGAGTCTTCCCGGGAGGCGGATTCGGAGGCCATCCCCAGCATTGTCTCACTCACAGATACCCTGGAATTCCCTCTAAATGCAGGGCAGGGGCTGAGGCCAGCCTCTCCCATGGCCACCCTGCCTGTCTAGACAGTCTTTGGGCCTGAGACCCCCTCCCTCTTCTGACTGAACTGAGTCAGGACTGATTGGAGCTCTCCTTCCTGAGCTGGTACATCCCCACCAGCTCTGCCCCAGGGCTCTGAGCCACAGGAACTGGGGGGATGGTGGAGGAGGCTGGGGGGCTACAGGGTCTCCAGACAATGATAAAGAGTCCTGGAACTTTAAGGTACTGGAATCAGGGTGAAAATAGTTACCTCTTTCTGGATGGGGAACTGAGGCTCAGAGTGGTGAAGGGGTTCATCCACGGGTGTCCAGTGGGGCAGGGACAGCAGGGGGGCCCTGCCCAGGCTTCAGGCCTTCAGGCTGGTGTCCCTTGCCCTGGGGCCCAAGTAAGAGGAAGGGATGGCATCACCTCTGTCAATTTCACTTCGCTGGGAAATCCCTAGGGGTGGAGGGAGTGGCCAGCAGTGCTGTTAAAGGAAGTCTCAGCTTTGGCCACACCCTCCTGTCCTGCCCCCTCCCAGCCTGGTGGCTGGCATCCTTGGTGGGGCCGTTCTGTCTTCTGTGGTGTTCCCGGTTCCCCCGCACAGAGCTGCGTCCCCGCAAAAGCGCTGCAGCTGTCAGGTGATGAGACCTGGGCCTCTCCAGGGAGCGCGGCAGCTGCTGTGATGTCTAGCTGTCTCTGGGCACTCGCAGCTCCTGACCCGGAAACCTGCACAAGGTCAAGGCAGAAAGGGCTGTCCATGGGGAAATCTGGTGGCTGTGGAGCCAGCTCACGATCCCTCCCTGCCGAAGGTCACCTGAGAGTCTGTGAGGAGGGGTCTTCGAGCCTGAAAGCAGAGGCGGCTGAGCCTCGCGATGGGACCCTGGAAAGGGCATGGGGCTGGGAACCCGTCCCCACACCCGACATGCTGCAGGATCAGGGTGGGCCCCGCCCCCGCCCTGCCCCTGCCCCGCCCCTCCCTCGGGCTTCAGTCTCCCATCTGCACAATGAGGAGACCAGAGGACCTTCAGCTTCGGTGTACAGGGTTCTGAGGTCCCGCCTTATTTGGGGGACTTCAATGAGGAGCAGGGGGATGGCTGCACAGGAGATGGAGTCACAGTTTTCTGGGCAGGATGTGAGTCGGGATTCACCTCTGAAAGAAGACGAAAGAGATGCCAGGTTACCCCTGAGTACTGGGGGTACGGGGGTGCAGTGACTGAGAGCCTGGGTCTTAGCACCAACCAGACCTGGGCCCTGATCCCAGCTCTGCCACTGACTTTGAGTTGCACCTGGGGCAGGTTCCTTAATCTCTCTGATCCTCAGTTTCCCCATCTGTAAAATGGGGTTGTGATAATGCCCACTTCATGAGTTTATTGAGGCCATGAATGAACTCTAAAAGCACCATCACCATGCCTGTCACTTAGTAGGTTTTCCAAATGCTACCCTTTGTACATGTTATTTGCTTACTATTATAAGTCAGCTGTCTTCTCTCAGGGGAGGAATTCAGGACGAGGCCTGCCTGGAGGAGGGAGGTTTGAGCTGGGCCCTGCCGTGGGCTGGGCAGAGCCGGGGAGGCAGGCTCTGGGGGTACCTGGCCCTGGAGCTGAGCCACGGCTCTGCTCAGGATGGGAAGAGGGGAATAGAAACCTCTGCCCCCGGGGCCAAGGCTCTGCAGGACCAGTGACGACATCTGAGGCACCTGGATAGAAGACTTTCTTGGATTCTGAGCCGAGGCAGCTGCCAGGCCCCAAATGAGGAAGAAAAGCAACGTGCGGGTGGTGTCTGCGGTTGGGTCCAAGACTGTCTTCCTCCTTGCAGTGATTTTCCAAGTTGTGCTTCTATCTCCTTGGAACTTCCCTACTCCCTGAGGCCAAGAGGGAAATTTGATGTCATGATTTGGATGGATGGGGGAGATTTCTGGAGAGAGACAGCAAGAACAAAAGAGGTGGAGGTTTTTCCACAATGCTGGACGCAATGGGTTCAAAAGAGGCCGGGGACCTTCCTGGTTGTGGGTCTGGGGACAGGGACCTGAGGACAGTGCCCAGAAACTGCAGGGAACAGGGCCTGGACCTGTCTGGCGTTGGACCTGCTTCTGGCCAGCAGAAAGGTGGAAAGGATCGTGAGCTTCTGTTTTGGGAAATAACTTATTTCCATGCCCACCCCCCCCCCAATCATAAAAGTAAGACAATGCTTAGAAAAAAAGTTGGGAAGAAACACTACAAACCATTAACAGTGGTTACCTTGTGGAAGGGCATGGGATTTAGAGTGTGTGGAGCAAATGTTAAGGAAATAAATCCTCGTGTGTTGCTTGGATGTTTTATAACTCAGGTGAGCAGGGCTGCCCTTGTTTGCATCTGTTATCCTGGTGTAATTAATTAATATGGCTCTTTTCACTCTTAAGTGTCCCATTTGGACCATAAAGTATAAGGTCAAGTTATTAATAGGCTTGTTTTGATTTTGTAGTAGAGATTTATGTGCTTATTACAAAACGTTCAACAGCAGAGAAGGATGAAGCAAGGTAAAGATGAGCTAGAATCTCCCCACGAAGTTGGCTCTTTGGGAAATGGTTGCCGGAGTCTAGGAGACCCATGAAAGGAAGCTCCCGTGGCCCAGGAAGAGGGCAAGGGAGGTGACGCTCAGGGCTGGTGGGGCTTCTGTGGCTGAGGGTGACTTGCAGCCCCTCTGAGGTGGGCTTCCCAGGAGGTGTAACCAGCAGAAACAGGAATGTTGCTCCCCTGTATGGCTGGGCTAAGCGGGGTCCCTGAGACCCCATGTAGGGTATGAGGACTTCATCCTGCCAAAGGGCACTTGCTCTGCCTCATCATCCTCAGGAGCTCTTCAGGGTGGACCCTGCCAAACCCAAGTTGGCCCTGGGAGCCCTGGATATGAGTCAGGTTCATGAGGGCGCGGCTGGAAGAGGGAAAACCCCCCAGCGACGGGAGGGGAGGCAGTGCCCTGGGGGCTGGGCGGGTCCAGCCGCTGGGTGAGGCTGACCGCTCACCTCCCTGCAGATGCGCCCCAGCTGACAGAGCTGCCCCAGAATGTCACCGTGGAACTGGGGAGGAGTGCCCTCCTGGCGTGCCGGGCCACAGGCCGCCCACCCCCTATGGTCACCTGGCACCGTGGAGATGGCCAGCTGCTGGGGCCTGGGCGGGGCAGCAGGAGTGGGCGGCCCGATTCAGGAGTGCTGTTCTTTGAAAGTAAGAGATTGGGGCTGAGGGAGGGTGGGCAGGGGAGACAATGGCTTCCGACACCCTCAGCCCCCAGACTGGGTGGCCGGGAGCAGGGCCCTGACCCCCAGTGCTGACCATAGGTCAGGCTGTTGCAGGGTCATATTTCAGTTGGGTGACTCTGGTCACATCATCCCACTACTCTGAACTAGTCACAATAGTGATAATGACAATACCTACCACCTGGGTTTAATAACAGGCCACCTTAAGGAGCTATTGCATGAATAGTACACATAAATCCCTTAGCACAGTTCCTGACACATATTAAGTGTCATATGTGGTAACCATCATCATCATCCTCATCATCACCATCATCCTCACCATCATCCTCACCATCACCACCATCCTCACCACCACCACCATCATCACCATCACCACCATCACCACCATCATCACCATCACCACCATCATCACCATCACCACCATCATCATCACCATCATCACCATCACCATCATCACCATCACCACCATCATCACCATCATCACCATCACCATCATCCTCACCATCATCACCATCACCACCATCATCACCATCACCACCATCATCATCACCATCACCATCACCACCATCATCACCATCATCACCATCACCATCATCACCACCACCACCATCATCACCATCACCACCATCATCATCACCACCACCATCATCACCATCACCACCATCACCACCATCATCACCATCATCACCATCACCATCATCACCATCACCACCATCATCACCATCACCACCATCATCATCACCATCATCACCATCACCATCACCACCATCACCACCATCATCACCATCATCACCATCACCATCATCACCATCACCACCATCATCACCATCACCACCATCATCATCACCATCATCACCATCACCATCATCACCATCACCACCATCATCACCATCATCACCATCACCACCATCATCACCATCATCACCATCACCACCATCACCATCACCATCACCATCACCACCATCATCACCATCATCACCATCACCATCATCCTCACCATCATCACCATCACCACCACCATCATCACCATCACCACCATCATCACCATCACCACCATCATCACCATCATCACCATCACCACCATCATCACCATCACCACCATCGTCCTCACCACCATCATTATCACCATCATCATCATCGTCACTACTACTGCTTCTATTTACTATGTGCCAGGCTGGATGCTGAGCACTGTATTTGCATTATCTATTGACCCCTCCCAATCACACTACAGGGTGCAGTTATTGATAAATTATCCCCATGCTACACATGAACAAGCTGAGGCCTTCTCACCCTTCCAAGGCCTGGCTGTATCCCCCATCCCTCTCCTCCCTGCCATCCCAGCCCTCCTACCTAACCTCCGCAGGGCCAGACTGTGACAAGGGCGCGTCTGCACCTGGGGAGCTGGAGCCTGTGGGGGCTGGAGCCGTGATGTGCTCTGACAGTCAGGCCTGCCTCTTTCCTGCCCCTCAGGTGTGATTCCCGAAGACCAGGCCCCGTATGTCTGTGAAGCTCAAAACGTCTTCGGGAAGGTCCAGGCAGAGGCCCACCTCCTTGTGACTGGACATGGTTCGCTGGTGGATCTGGAGAGGAGGGTTTGGGGGGGACACCAGACACCCCCAGAGACACCCCCTCATGACTGCCCATCCTTTGGGACAGGTGTGTCCACAGCCAGGTTCTCCAGGAGGAGCATCTGGACCCCTACTTCCTGGGCAGTGTGCCCCAAGAAGTGCACCCTTTGACCCTTTAGGGTCCCCAGTCCTGATGCTTCCACTGGTTCCCTGGGGAGGAGACAGTGGGGAGTGGGGGCCTCTGTCCCCCGGACGCCCTCCCACAGGAGTCTCGTGTACCCACACTGTCTCCTCTCCCTATAGCACCTCCACAGATCGCCAGCAGCGCCTCCACCATCCGGGTGCTGGAGAGGCAGCCCGTGTCCCTGCCCTGCATCATCCTGGCTGGGAGGCCCCGCCCCGAGAGGCGCTGGCTCAAGGCCGGCCGGCCCGTAAGTGCAGGGCCCCTCTGGGTGCAGGGGAGGAGCGCGCTGTCACGTTCACACCTCGGTCTCTGCTTTGCGGTTCCCCTGTTTTGGAACGTCCTCTTCCTTCCTGCTTCTTTCCAGAACCTTCTCTGATAACGCACTGATAGCATCCTTCACCCTCTAGAGTCCTTGGTCGGAGGAGCTTGTGCATCATTAGTGCTGTGGGCGGGGGCACAGACGCAATGCATTCGTCACCCCCGTTCAGATGATTCCAGGGCAGAGACGTGACCCGAGCGGCTGAACATCTGCCCCGGCTGCCTGGCACACTGCTGGGTGCACAGGGGCTGCTTCGTCCATTCCTATCCATTTGGTTTTCTTTCTGTTTCCTTTCTGCCATTCACTCCTTCTTTGCCTCTCCCTTTCCCTCCATCCTTCTGGCCTATCCTCAGACATCCCGGGGTCCTTGTGCCCTGGAAGCTATAAAAGAGGTGCCCTCGCCCCAGCAGACAGCAGACGCTGGACACCCAGAGAGGCAGTGACTGTGTGACCAGATGGCTGCCCTGGTCCCGGGCCCGTCGTTCCAGTGTCTGATGCAGTGCAGACAGGGTGCAGCTCCCGGAGCAGGGAGGCTTTGCCGAGGCTGCTCGAGTGGGTGACTCCTTCCGCAGCCTGTGTAATTAGATGTGACCCCGAGGAGGACCCTGCCTGGGCGCGTAGGCTGGGGCGGTGAGGAGCCTTCCTCAGTAGAATCCGATGGGCATGCGGGGAGGGGTGGCCCTGGGCCTCGTCCACACCAGGATAGGAAGTAGCTGGAGACGCAGAGCTTGTTTAGTTCAGCGGGGACGCTGGGTGGACCTGCGCCTGCCCAGCTGCCGAGTGCGAGGAGCAGAGCCCCCCTCAAGCTCTCTCAGCCTGAAAGGGCCTGGTACCGAGACAGCCCAGGAGCCTCTCCTGGAACCGGCGTGCAGAATGTGAAATCGGGTCACGGGACAGGGACAGAGACAGGGAGGCTGAAAGCGGGCTCAGGCCTGGTGGAAGCGGGCTCGGGCCCCTCACCAACGATGGACTGGCTGGACATCTTTTTTTTTTTTTTTTTAATAAATCTATTTATTTATTTTTGGCTGCGTTAGGTCTTCGTTGCTGCTCACGGGCTTTCTCTAGTTGCGGCGAGCGGGGGCTACTCTTCATTGTGGTGCGCAGGCTTCTCATGTGGCAGAGCACGGGCTCTAGGCGCGTGGGCTTCAGTAGTTGTGGCACGTGGGCTCAGTAGTTGTGGCGCACGGGCTTAGTTGCTCCGCGGCATGTGGGATCTTCCCGGACCAGGGCTTGAACCCATATCCCCTGCATTGGCAGGCAGATTCTTAACCACTGCACCACCAGGGAAGTCCCTGGACATCTTTATAGAGGTTGCCCCAGGCCCCATTCTGGACCAGCGCCACCTGCCCCACCCCGGTCCTGATGGGGACAGACCTGGGCAGCCACCAGGAGTTGCTTTCTCTGCTTCTCTCTCTGGGACCACACCTGATGCGGCCACACCTCTGCTCTGCTCTGCATGGCTCTTTTCTCTCTCCACAGACGGGTTGTCCCTTCTCTCTGTGGCCTCGGTGTGGAAGGGCCTTGGAGCTTCAGCCCCGACTCAGTAAAGGCTCTGGCTCCAACCCTGCACTCCTGGGAGAGGCTCCCATCAGCCCCCTTGGGTCAGGTGTCTTGCCCTGGACCAGTTGGCCCTGGGAGAGTGGGGTCAGTGGTGGGCCGGGGGTCAGGCCCACCTGGCCCTGAGGGTCTGTGTGTGTGTGGGGGGTGGATGAATATCAGGGAAAGGGTAGGAGCATCAAGCCCCCCCAGAGTCCCCCACCCTCTCCAAACCCCTGGCCTCTCTGTCCAGGCTGCTCCCTGCTGGCCTGGTGGGCAGTGAGGTTTCTGGAGTGCTCTCTCTTAGCTGGCTCTGAGCGGGGCCCTCGGCCCAAGCTGGTGCTTCCTCACTCTCACCAGCTCCCACCGGGCAGCCAGCATTCCGTCCGAGCAGATGGCAGTCTCCACCTTGACCAGGCGCTGTTGGAGGATGCAGGGAGGTACACCTGTTTGGTCAACAACACGGCCGGCTCTCAGCACAGGGACGTGGAGCTGGTTGTCCAGGGTGAGTCCTGGGGTGATGGGGGACAGGATGCGATGGGGGAAGACACCCGAGGGGAGCTTGATCTTGAACATCTTCGTTTAGACAAATTGCACAAATAGTACATATTCACTGTAGGAAATTTAGAGATTGGACAAACCCCCCCCTAAAAAAAAACCCCCCAAAAACCCGAAAACAAAACCAAACAAACAAAAAGAAACCTCCCTTAATACCAGTAGCTAAGAAGAACCAGAATAATTTTACATTTTGGTGTGTATCTTTCATACTTTATACACACATGAGTTTGCACATGTACATATACACACACTGTATATATATATATAATATATACATTATATATATTCTTTAGATATGTTGTATATAAATTATTTTTGCATGATATATATCCTTTATATAAATTAGGTATAAATCCTTTGTGTACACATACATAGAAATATTTAGAAACCAACTGGAACCAGGTAGTATTACTGTCTTGCAACCTGAGTGTTTCTTGTGACAATATTTTATGACTCTTTTCTGTCAGTAATACTCAGAAGCAGTGGTTTAAGACTGCATGTCCCCTGTTTGGATGAGCCAGGAGTACCTAACCTGTCCCCTCGTGTCCTGTTTCTCACCAGCGTGAACACCTGGGGATAAACATCCTCATGCCCCACCTTTGCCCATGTGACCAATTCTTTCCCTAGGATAAACTATTGTTGTGGAATTGAGTTTTGACTCACAGAGATCGCACGTTTTTAGGGCTTTTTGTGTATTTTGCCCAGTTACTTTCCCACCCACAGCGTTGGAGAGTCCCTGTTTCCCTTCACCCACCCAGCCGGGTCCCACCGTTCTTTTTAATGTAAAACAAGAAGTTTAAACTAAGTCTGGTTATGTTTTGTCATTTACCGCATATGTTAATATCTTCTTTTTGTTTGTTTGTTTCACTTGTTTTATTAAAACCCCGAGGGATGAGTGGGAAGAACTCATCATTCCCCATTTTGTAGAGGAAATCTGAGGTTCAGAAGGAGGCTGGGTTTAGAACCCAGCTGTCCTGTCTCCTCATAATTCCAATTAATAAGAGTGATCAAAGGTTGGGCATGTGTCATGTGCCAGACCTCTGAGAGGTTGTGTGCAGGTTTCACTTAATTTTCCTAACTGCTCCAAGAGGTGGGTTTAAAAGACTCCATGCTTCTTTGAAATTAAGGAAGCTGAGGCTCCGAGATGGAGGTAACTCACCAAGTCACAGGATCAGCAAAGGCTGCCTCTGTAGAAAGCCTCACCCCCTAACTTCCCACCCTGCCGCACAGCCTCCTCTGTGCGGTGGCGATCAAGCCTGTCTCTCTTGGCTAATTTCATTTCCATTCAACAAATGCTAATCGACTTGCTGGCTTTGGCCACCTGGGAAAATCCAGAACGGCATTTCCCGCCCTGAAGTAACTGAGTGTTACCGTCAGAGCCCTTGGCTTCTGACTTTCCCTCCTGGTTGTGATTTTTCCATGCCCGTTTCCCCCTCCCCTGCTCCTCTTGGAGACATCCCCCCTTCCCGCCCTGTTTTAATGCCTGCAGATCTGGACGGTGCCCAGGACGGATTTTGCACTTGTTTTCAAGTTCACTGTGTCCTGTGAACACTATTTTCTGCCGTTTCTCATCCGTCCATTCCCAGAGGGTGAGCAGGGAATTAGGGTTAATTTAGCTTTTTAGCTGATCAAGGAATACGGGTACCAAAAGATTAAGTGGTTTATCCAAAGTCCCACAGTTAAGAAACGGCACAGCTGGTTCCTAAACACAGGCTGCCCTATGTGGGGGGCATGAATTTACAGCAGTGGTGGCTGTCTTCTTCTGTTAAAATTGTTCTTTTTTTTAAAAATCATGGTAAAATAGGGACTTCCCTGGCAGTCCAGTGGTTAAGACTCTGTGCTTCCACTGCAGGGGGCACGGGTTCGATCCCTGGTCGGGGAACTAAGATCCCACATGCCACGTGGCACGGCCAAAAAATAAAAAAAATTTAAAAATCATGATAAAATATACATAATATAAAACTTACCATTTTAACCATTTTAAAGCCTACAGTTTAGTGGCATAAGTGGCATTCACATTGTTGTGCCACCAGGTTCGTTTACCCAATGCACAGGAAGCCAAAAGGCTTGCAGTGGAGAAAGGATGTATTCACAAGGCAGCCAAGTGAGGAGACAGGAGAACAAGCCTCAGGTCCACCTCCGCAAAGGCCAGGGGCTTGGAATATTTATGGGATAAGGAAGCAGGGTGGTCTTAGGCGTGGGGAAAGGTGATTGCAGGTAGGGAAAAGGTGAGGTAGTCAGTGTCGTGTGCAGGTGTATCTGGGTTACATGCTTCTTCATGGGATGCATGTTCAAAAATGGAGGCGCCTAGCATGATCTGACGGTGGGGTTTTTGGCCCTCTGGTGTCAAAATGTCATTCACCAGATACCTGTGCAGGCCCAGTTTTAGGGTCCGTGGTACCAACCAGTCTTAGCTGGCTTGAGCTCAAACTGGACACAGCTGACTCCAAGTTCCTGGAAAACAACTCAGACAAACATCTTATTGTTTAGGCTACATGAAGCTTGGAGGGTCTGCAGTTTGCAACGAAACAATTAAGCGAGCTTGCTCAGTGAAGGCGGGCTCAAGCAGAGGGGTTTTTAGCAAGCTGTAAGACAGGCCAAGAATTTCTGTTAACACAGTTTCAGGATGGGTTTTTTTAACCCTATGGGTTACAGTTTCACAACCATCACCACCATCCATCTCCAGAACTTTTTCACCTTCCCAAACTGAAACTCTGTACCCACCAATTCCCCATTTCCCCCTCCCCTAGCCACTGGTCACCACCATTCTGCTTCCTGTCTCTATGAATTTGCCTGTTCTAGGTATCTCGTGTAAGTGGAATCATACAGTATTTGTCCTTCTGCGTCTGGCTTATTTCACTTAGCATAATATTTTCAAGGTTCCTCCATGGTGTAACACGTATCACATGTTTATTCCTTTTTAAGGCTGAAAAATATTCCATATGTACACATCACATTCTATTTATCCATCACCCTCTGTTCGGATTGTTTCCACCTTTTGGCTGTTGTGAATAATGCTGCTATGAACTTTGGTTTATGAAATTGGTTTGTTTTTAAAAGTGCCACCTAGAATCCAGCCCACTGCCACCCACCATAGCACCAATGAAGGCGTTCCAGCCTCTCTCCCCTGTGTAGCCTCAGGAGTGCCCACCCCTACCGTCACCTGGACCAAGGTAGGTGAAGCCTGTTACCATAAAGGTAACCAGAGAGGTAGGCCCAGTGCATCATGGGGAGAGGAATGATGCAAATCGCTGTGGGGTGTGGGCTCTGCTGATGTCACCTGTGACTCTACCACAGGAAACCAATGCCCTGGCCTCCAGGGATCCCCACTACAATGTGAGCAAGGATGGTACCCTGGTCATCGCCCGGCCATCTGCCCAGGATGCAGGGGCCTATGTCTGCACAGCCACCAACGCCGTGGGCTTCTCCAGCCAGGAGATGCAGCTTTCTGTCAACAGTGAGTGATGGCCGCCCCTGTCCTGGGAGAGGGGCTTGGCAGGCATTGAGGCAGGGGCATGGACAGTCTGACCTCACCTGCATCTTCCTTGCATCTCGTCAACCCTGCCTCTAAATTCCTCACGTCTGAAGGGCATGTAGACTAAAGCTGTCCTTCAGAGCACTGTCCCCCGTAGTGTGGGCATGCTCTAAGAGTGGTTGCAACTCAGCCCTTTGTCACCGGATGGGGGGGAAAGCGTCACATTAATAAGCCTTGGAAAGACACAAGGCCCTACACTGGACCCCCTCCCATCTTGGCAACCCCTTCGCCCACCTTTCTCCCCAGCTGTTTGTGCCCAGACCCTTTGGCCTCCTTTCAATTTCTTAAATGATCCATCCTGCCTCAGGGCCTTTGCACGTGCAGTTCCTTCTGTTGGAATGCCCTTCCCTTACCTGGTCCAGCCTACTTCTCCCATCAGTCAGATTTCAGTTCTCTCTGATCTCTGAGGCTGAGTCAGATCACCTTGCTGTGAACTCTCTGGAATGTCCCTTTCTTAGTGCCCGTCACAACTGTGATTAAATAATTAACTGTGTGTTGAACTGTTTGGAACCAGTGTTTCCCTGGGGCCCTTGGCACAGAGGGAAACTGGGCATCATCTGATGGTTAATCCCATTTATTCCTGAGAATAAATGGGATAATCAAGGGCGAGAAGGGAGAGAGAGGAGAGGGAGGACAGAACCTGCCAGAATGTCCCCAGGGAAGGGAAGCAGGATGGAGAGAAGCAAGAGGAGGACACTGGGGCAGGAGGGACCATGTCAGGGTCATCAAAGCAAGACGAGCTTCCAGCGGGAGGTTGGGGTAGACAGGTAGGGTGGGGTATGACTGGGGGAAACCATGGGGTCTGGGCCCACCCTGAAACCTACACTCTGCCATTATAATAGAGCCCACTCACCTTCTGCATCTCTGGGGTGGCAGTACCACCTGAGCTTCCTGGGGGAGCCGCGCTGGTCCCCTCTGGGCCGCAACCCCTGGCTTCCTGCTCTGCTCACACTTCCTGCATGATTCTCCCAACAGCCAAGCCCAGGATCCTTGTGAATGGGTCACGTGACGCAGACAAGCCTCTGAGGGTCACAGCCAAGGCCAGTGACGAGGTGACCCTGGACTGCGAGGCCCAGGGCTCTCCGCCCCCACTGGTCACCTGGGCCAAGGACTCCCTCCCTGTGCCACCCGTCACCGACAGGTAACCCCAATCGCGGGGCCTTGCGTCTGGGGATGGACAGAGCTTGGGGTTTGAGGAAACTGACCTCCAGGTGACCAGTGACCCGGCCAGTGTGTGGGACCCTGTGGACACCCCCAGGGGCATGCAGTCCGATGACACACACAGCACTTTTGGCCATTGGCCTCTAAGGGAGCATGGGTGCCCTTCAGTGGGGGAAGGCCTCTGACATAACACGCACCCAGTGCTTCACGCACGGCCGGGGGGCGCTGCGTGCAGGATCGCCTTCAGTCTGCTCAGCAGAACAGAACTTAGCGGAACTCAGTTTTCTGCGCGGAACTGAGGCTCAGCGAGGTGGGCTGAGCAGCTCGTGGTCACTCAGCTAGGAGAGAGTAATGCCACGGTCGAGACAGCCTCCTGAACGAGACACGTGCTCCGTCCGTCCTTGCCTGCTCCGCGGGCCAGGTGTCTGGCAGCCGGGATTTCAGGGATCGTGAGAGTGGGCGGAGAGGGAGGAGGTGGCTTGGGCATCCTTCAAAGCCTGGCTGTACCTCCCCAGGCAGGGGTGTCGGGCGGGGTGGTTCCAGACAAGAAGGCCTCAAACTCCTGGGACCCTTGACCCTCGAGGAGTGGGGCTGTGGCGAGGGGGCAGCTCTGGCCGGTGACATCAGCCCTGGCGGGGCCTTTGAGAAGTTCCAGATGGAGGAGGTCTCGGAGTAGCCTGCTGTGCAAGCTCCTGACCCCCACACATGGGTCTCTACCTCTCAGGACATCTGTTTGGTGCGCCCTCCCGTCCTTGAAGCCTGCACACCTGAACGCGGCTGGGGTCCTGGGGCTGGGCTGGCGCTGTGCTGCCCCCATCCGCGCGCCCTTTGGTGTCTCTGCAGCCCAGGTCGTAGGTGAGGGTGGGAGTGGTCGTCTGGGGAGCCTGCATCTCTCCGCAGAAAGCCTGGTCCTGGCTCCTTGGCTGGGCAGCCGCCTGGCGGGTGCTTGTTTATTTATGGTTTGTTACTGAAATAGCACGCCGCATTTCCCATTTGTTCACCCCTCCTTGTTGTGATGCGTTAATAGATCAGCCGGGAGCCATAAATCTGTGAGAGCTGCTTTTGCAATGCTGCAGTTTTGTTCTGTTCCTTCTCCCCTGGCCCCCTCCACTTCGTGCTGGCTTACGGCTTTCTCTTGAGATTTATGAGATTCCAGGAGTTCACCTACATGAGGTGGGAAAATATGCCTGGAGGGTGGGGCTGGGGTGAAGGGCTCAGACCCTGGAGTTCATCAGACCTGAGTGCAGATCCCGGCTGGTTCTGTATTAGTCGTGTGGCCTCAGGTGGCCACTGGTTCCTCTTGGACCGTTTCTCCATCTGTAAAGCGGACAAGGTTTAAACCCTGTTCTCGAGATACAGTGATGGATGTGCGATGCTTAGGACATTGTCAGTGGTGGAAAATCACTCCCTTTGATAGCATTTTCCTGCTGCTGCTATAAACTAAAGCATCATTTCCAGCTTTCAAAAATTATCATCATCCTATCTGTTATTTAATTCTCACCAGCTTTTTTCAATGGAAAAGCTTTATTGAGATATAAATCACATGCTTTCCAATTCTGTTTTTTAGTAAATTCTGAGTTGTGCAACCATCACCACAATTAACTTTAGAACATTTCCAGCACCCTCCTCCACAAAAAAAATCCCCACACTCACTGGCAGCCACTTCCCATCCCTGCCCGACCCCAGCCCAGCCCCCCGCAACCACTCATCTGCTTTCTGTCTTTAGATTGATCTCTTCGGGACGTCTCATGTAAATGGAATCATGCGCTATGTGGCTTTTTGTGTCTGGCTGCTTTCACTTAGCGTCATGTTTTTGAGGTTCTTGCATGTTGTAGCAGGTGTCAGGACTTTGGTCCTCTTTATGGCTGAATAATATTCCGTTGCCTGGATAGAGCACCTTTTGTCGATTTATTCACCAGCTGATGGACACTTGCGCTGTTTCCACTTGCTGGCGATTGTGAATAACCTCATAGACCTTTGATTGTATTGACACTTCATTTGCGGGCTCTGGGTCCCCGTGGTTCTTTGGGCCTCGCTGTGGCATCTGACAACTTCCCCACGCAGAACAAAGCTCCCTTTTCTGCCAGACACACAGTTCCCCTTAGTCCCACAGCCATTCAGACAGAAGATGCAGGTTTAAAAAAACCCATGGGAAACACACAGGGAGCAGTGGTGGTGCGGGGGGTGGCTTTGCTGTCTGTCTGCTCCCCTTCCCCTCTACCTCCTCCACCTCTTCCTCTTCCTTCTCCGAGGGACCCCCAAGGCTCAGCTTCAAAGCTGCCGTTCTGGAAGCTTGAGAACTTATTCTGATGAGTCATGGGTATTCGTCTACCTCCAGATTCTGTGCTCCTTCTGCCTGGCTGAGCTGCCCCCTCTTCTGTGGTGGCCCCCTTCTCTGTCCTTGGATGGGGGAAGGCCTGAACCTATTCGGGTTGCCCGGGGCCTCTCTTTCCTGAACCTGTGCCAACCTTGGCCAAGGGCTGCGGTCAGGGTCACCAACAGACCTCCAGCGCTGGTGCTTCTTCAAAGCTCCTTGGTAACTCTGCTGCAATCGGGGCTGAGAACCACAACGTGGCCGAGCCTCTGAGGCCTCCTGCATCTCTGTTTGGGCGGGGCGGGGCCCTCTTCTCCGGCTGGCCATCCTGGAGGTGGGTGGGGTGAGCGGCATTATGCCCAGTGCCTTGAGGGGGAAACAAGCCATGGGGTGTGGGGAACTGGGATCCTGATCTTCCCACTTCCCAGGCTGTCCCCTAACGTGCACACCCACACACCCACAGACACACATAGACATGCACAGACATATACAGACATGCACGGACACATATAGACATGAATGCACATGGACAGGCACACAGACAGACACAGACACACACAGACACACAGCCACGCAGACTGACACAAACACAGATACAAACACATGTGGACATGCACACAGACACACCAGAGATGCAGACATGAGAACACGTGGACACATACATATCAGGCTTCTGGGCCAAGGTCGGGCAGGCCACTGCTCTTTCTGGAGATTCTAGAGAATATTCTGAACTCAGGGAGCCTTGACCTCCTGAGTCAGAAAGTCCTAATGGAAAGAAAACATAGTAGGAGCTTGAGTACCCATGAAACTCTAGACCACCCACCCACCTGTGTCCACGACCCCTTCCAGTGTGTTCTTGTAGATGCTTCTAGAGAATTAAATTTAGTGCATCTTCCATTCTGCCCTTATCATTGATATTTTTCCACATTTACCCATTTTCTAGATTCATCCTGGCTCACGTCATTGCTTTTCATTTAAAGGGCAAGATAACATTCCAGGGCGTTCAGCTCTCATCGTTGCTAAGCTCTTTCTCTGTTTGGGGCAGATGCTCCGTTGCCAGTTTTTGGCGGTAATAAATGGGGCTGTTGGAACATTTTTGCACAAATGCTTCTCTTTATCTCCTGGGTCATTTCCTTAGGGTATAGCCCTGAAAGCCAATGGCTGAGTCCAAGGCTGGGAATGGTTATCGGGTGCCTCTTACCCTGTAGGACTGCTGTTTGTGAAAAGACCATTTGAGTTGTGAATTCAGAATTGAAGTCCGCAGGATTTATTGAGCATCTCATGTGCCCAGGACTGTGCCGAAACTGTCTAGGAGAGAGAAGACATGGGCTCCGGCTGTGTGTGACATCAGGTAGCAAAAGACCTAGGGTCCCATCCCAGCCTTGCCCCCAACTCTCTGAATGAACCTGAGCAAGACCCTTCCCCTCTGTGGGCCTCAGTCTTCCCGTCTGAGAAATGAAAGGGTTGGACAGGCGATGGTGGCCAGAGAAGTGCCTAGTGGCTCTGGTCCCATGATTCAGCCCAGGGATGCTGGGGCGAGGTGGTGTTGCTAGGCAACAGTGTTTGTTTGTGGTTCTGATGTGTAGCTGGGACAGCTGCGAGTGCTCCTGGCTTCAGCACTGGCTCCCGGGGGCAGCCGGCCAGGGTCCCACACGGGGCCAAACCAGCCGCATCTGGGGGAGGGGAGGGGACAGGGAGAGGATGAAGCACCCCGAGGATGCCACGGGGCAGTCGGCACACCCACTCCCTCTCATGGCCCAGTGGAGAGGTGGGGGGCTGCAGCTGGGGTCTGATGATCCAGGAGAAAAGCTGCTTCCTCCTTGGAAGCCAGTGGCATGTCATGGACTGCCCAGGGGCCCCTCGTGGGGTCTTTACCTTGGTGGATCTTCAGAGCTCATCTGATTCCTGGCCTGGTGGCTGGGTGACCATGGACAGCGGGACTTCATCTCTGTGGGGCTCTGCAAAAGGGGTGATGAGATTAGGATCTGCCTGCCTTGCAAGTTTGGCTGTTGAGAGTTTCAAGTGACAGTGTGCGCGGAAGTGCTTAGCTGTGCGGTGGCGCATAGGAAGCGCTCAAGTGTAGACAGCTGTCACCTGTTAGCATCTCTGGGTTTATGTTGCACGGGCCCAGAGGATGTGTATTCTCCCCCTCGCTCATATATTGTGCTTGGCCCTTTCGTTGGTATCAGGCCCCTCTTCCTAAACTGCTCCAGCTTGGGGTTTCCGTTTGGGGCTTCCTTATAAGGGTCTACAGTGTGGGTCAGGGTCAGAGTGGCCACTGGTGGTTGAAGGTGCTGTCCAGGCTGACTGGTGCTGGTGGGGTGGTGGGGGGGGACGGGCAATCCCTGCTGCAGGCTCAGACCCCACCCTGGCCCAGCAGACAAGCGCCCAGCATGTATTTGCATGTGGTGGACGTCTGTTGAGCGCGGTTCGACTGCGTGCTGTGGGTGAGGATCAGCCTCTGGTGGGCTCGGTTCTGCAGGGGGTGCTGTTCATTCATTTGACAGCCTCCGCCCAGGAGGCTCTGCTCACTCAGTGAGGTTGGACGGGCCCTTTAGAAACGGGGGCAGCAGGATGAGCGTGGGACACAGCAAGAGGGACTGGGTGCAGGCCAACCACCCAGATTCTGAGCAGCCTGAGGGCGGGGAGCATTTCCTTCACCCCAGCGGCAGCCGGCTCACCTTGAACCCAGTGGCTCTTTGTCATACGAGTGAATGAATGAATGTACGAGAAATTGGCTGACCTCGGCTCCATGGAACTCAGAGCAGGGGAAGTGTAACGTGCCTGCACTTGTCAGGGAAGGGTTCATGGAGGAGCTAGAGGCTGTGCTGCCTTGAAGGGGGTCTGGGGGCAGGAGAGCAGCATCGAGACAGGGTGGGGTGAGGGAAACAGTGTGAGCGAAGGTGGGAAGGGGTGCGTGTGTGGACACGGACAGCTGGGATTTGCCATCAGATATTTATCGAGCACCTGTTGTGGGCCAACACCTGTGCTAAGCGCTGGGAACATGGCAGCAACCACCTGGGCAACCTGGCCGCTCCCTTCACGGAGCCATCAGACAGCGACAGGTGATTACAGGTGTGTTAAATGCCATAAAGCCTCCAGGAGTGTGTAAGTGAGAGCAGGGGTCCAGCTGGGGCAGCAGGGGCAGCTTCCCTGAGCCACAGAGGAGCTGGAGAGGGGACCCCAAGCTGGGTTGCAGCGAAGGTGTGGCCTGGGATTTGCACTTTCTATCAGATGCCCTTTGGCCTCTCCAGGCGGATACATCCCCCTTGGAGCTCATAGGACCAGGGGGACACGGCAGGGTAGGTGGATCTCCCTCCCCGTCCCCCATGATCTGCATGGCTGTGTGATCCTCACAGCCAACAGCGAAGCCTCGAGCGCAGTGGATGTCATAAACAGGAAATTCCCCTTGAACCTCTCCACGTTTTCATCTGGGCACCACACGGAGCCATCTGGCTGCTCTCGCCTCGGCGGGGAGGCTGCTGCTAATTACACCACAGGCACAGGGCACACGGCAGCGCTCTCCCCGCTTCCTCCCACCTACACCCTGCCTCTGACACCCCTCCTGGGGCTGCAGCCCCCAAACCCCAAGGAGCCTTGGGAATGTGGAGAGAGAGCGCCCGGGGCGTGGGGCGGGGGGCGGTGCAGAAGGGCTGCCCTGGAACCACTAGACCTCTAGGTCCTGTTTGGTCTGCCCCAGGCCCCATGCCTTTTTCCTATATCTGGTCCGAGTGAGGTTTGCTCTGTGCCAGGTCTGGGCTAGGTTCTGGGGATACAAAGGCAAATAAGATGGCTGGGGTTGTGTCCTCTTAGGGCCCACAGGTGACAGGTGGTCACAAGCTGGTGCAGTGAGGGTTGTGATGGGGAGGGCTCTGCAGGCCTCAGCTTGACCGTTTATAAGATGAAATTTCCATTCTTTCCATTTTCTCCTTTGTGGTATAGCGAGCAGCCTTCCCTTTCTAGGAAATGACCTGGGGGTCATCATGAGAAAGACAAGATGCCTACATTTATTGTTGAGAATTGTTTCCACTTTTGGAAGTTTCTTTCATTATTTTTTTTATCCCAGAAGCTCCCACTTCCTATCCTTTTAAGGGCTTGGTGAGGGAGGAAGCAACTTCTCTAAAGTTCTTAGAAGAACTAGAAGGCAACCTCTGAGATAAAGGAGCCCAGAGCAGCCTTTTCAAATATGAAGAAATTGGGGTTCAGAGACGTTGTCTGCCCTGCCTGGGCTTGCTCAGCATGTCTATAGCAGAATTGGACCTCAGATCCAGAACTCTGGTGCTCAGCCTAGACCTCTTTTTGCAGATCCATGCGTCCCTGCTTGGCTAGTCGAGGTTTGCAGCAAAGTCCCCTGAAGGAACCGTGTCCCTGCACCAAGTGTGACTCAGTGTGTATGTTTCAGCCTCAAACTGATTTGGCTCGTGTTTGGTGGATATCAACGTTATTTAACTTAAAAAAAAAATTTGTGGATGAGAAAAGCCAAGCCAGGGGAGGGGAGCCACACAGGGGAAATGTTTACTTGTCACTGAGACAAAAAAGCATCTGTGTTGTGTTTTTTCCTTTTTTCTTCCACTTTGGAAGATTAAGGGACCTACTTAGGGCTGCCCAGCTGATTGGGGGCTGGGGGGCGAAACACAGACATGTTGAGGGGGGCGTGGTTTTTACTAGCAGCAGGGCTGTTTATCGAGCACTTACTATGTCCCAGGGACCATGGGCTTTGTGTGCATCATGTCACTCCATACGTGCCATCTCCTGTGATCCCAGGTGAAGACACCGAGGCTCAGGGAGACGGAGTCCTTGGCCCAAGGTCAGCCTTCAAGAGGCCGAATGGTGGTGGATGCGGGGGCCACTTGCTGTCAAAGCCCTGTTCCCATCTGCTCCGCCGGGCTGCTTCTCAGGGCAGGGGCACTTCCCTGTGTCCTGGGGCAGTGCTCCCAAGGGGTGGTCCCCTCTGAGGACCTTGGTAAAACCCCGATTCCAGCCTCCCCCCACAGATCAGAGTCTCTGGGTGGGTCCTGGGAATCTGTATGTTTCATATATAGCTGGAAGATTCTGATAAGAAGCCCTGCTCTACAAGGGGGAATGATGGACTCTACCTGTGAGAGCTGATGGTGTGTGAGCCTGTGGCGCAGGAGTCCTGCTCCTGTGCGTGGGGACACATACATCAGTGTGCAGAGAACCCTGGTGGTGAAAGAAAGAAAGAACGAATGAAGGAAAGAAGAGAGGGAGGGAGGAAAGAAAAACCTAAATGTTTAAATGCCCACCAAAAGGAGAACAAATTAATCCAATTGTGGTACGATCACACAACAGGCTACTATACAACAGTGAAAAATGAATGAATTAGACCCACACACATACACGTGATGCCATTTATATAAGAGTTTTAAACGATGCAAAACTGCATTGCGTATTGTTATGGATGCACTGTCGTCACCATGACAACAGCTGACCTTTGTTGAATACGTCTCTGTTCCAGGCACTGTGTGTGAATTAGGTCTTTCAGTACTCTGGACAACCCTATGAGGGATAAGTACCACTGTTGTCTCTTTTTTCCAAAAGGAGACAACCGAGGCACAGAAAGGTTAAGTGACTTGCCCAGCCTCACACAGCAAGCACATGGCAGAACAGTCAGTCCTAGTTGTCCCAGCCCAGTGCCTGGGCTCTAGAGACCACTGCCTGGTGTATCATTCACAACTGTCCTCAGAGAACTTGCCCCAGGTGCCTGCTGGTTGCTCAGGGCAAACTGGACGAAGGGTTTGCTGGGTAGGGGGATTACAAGCCCACTTTACACATGGGGAGACAGAAGACCAGGAGGGCAAAGCTAGTCACCCGTGGTTGTCCAGAGAGTGAATTGCTAGCAATATTGACCTGTTTAATAAGTGCATGTCCAGCACTTGGCTTGCACCTGCTTGGGAGATGGGGGCTATTGTCATCCCCGTTTTGCAGAGGAGGAATCTGAGATTCAGTAGAGAGGGGAGTGGAGACCAGGACTGGAGCCCAGCTGTACCCTGATGAGCATAGGCGGGGGAGGGGCTGGCCCTTGGAGGTTACCGCCCCCACTCCCCACCCCCGTGCCAGCTGCTTGCGCTTGGGGCCCTGCTGTGGCCAGTGGCCGCAGCTGCCCACCCAGTTCTACGGGGGCAGGGGCTGCATGGAGCCAGCACATGTGGGCTGGTGACATCATATCTGCAGGGGCCCCCTCGGGTCCAGCCCAGCTGCAGGAGCCTGGCTGGGGGTCCCAGATCCCTGTGGGATGGGGGCCAGGTGACTTCAGCAAGGTGGGCCAGATTGGGGAGCGCAGTGATGGGGGACTTTTACAGCTTCCTCCTGAGGACCCAATACAGCGCCGGACAACAGGACACTGAAAAGCCCTGGATTCAGAGCCTGGCCAGACCTGGCACTTAGATGCAGGGGGCCTCTGGGCTGCAGCTTCTCCCTGGAAGCTGTGGGGGGGGCCTCCAATTGAGGCCTCATCCCCCCTCTCACAGCAGGGTCGAGAACGGTAGGCGTGTGCATTAGAGGAGGGGGAGTTATTGGTGACTAGGTACCAGGCCCTGGGCTGAGCCCACATGGAATCTGTTCACCAGCCTCAGCCACAGAACTTCTTAATATGCCGATTTTACAGATGAGGAAATGGAGGCTCCAAGAGGTGAAGGGACTTGCTTCACCCAGCTGGGAAGGGTTCAAAGTTAAACCCAGCCAGTGGACTCCTAGCCTAGTGCTCTTTGTCTGTTACGCCAGTTGGAGGGGACCTGGCCTTGGCCTGGTGGTTTGGGGGAGGCAGGGCAGGGGGAGGAGTGAAGGGTGGGTGGCGGACACTGCCTCAGTCCTGGCAGGCTTCCTGGAGGAGGCAGCTGGTTCAAGTTGGGTCTTGGGGCCTTTCCAGCAGAGGTGGGGTCGGTTGGGGTCTTACCAGTGCCCCTCACTCCCACAGGCATCGCCTCCTCCCATCGGGCTCCCTGCATCTGGCCCAGGCCCAGGTGAGTGACAGCGGCCTCTACGAATGCACAGCCAGTAACCCTGCGGGGTCCGCTGCTCGGTACTACATCCTCAGGGTGCAAGGTAAGGCCCTGGCTGGCAGCCTCTGTGTCACACCGCTCCCCCAACCCCCATCTTTCTTAGGCCTCTCGTGCCCCTCCCCCATCTCCACGCCAGGCTCTGTCACCTCTTCATGGCCCTCCAGTGTTTCTTCCATCAACTCTATTTCCTGTCTTTTTCAAGCCTTATCTCTCCTTCTCCTCACCCCCCTTCTTCCCCTCTCCTGCACCCCTTGGTTGAGCCCAGAGAGGCTGTTCAGAGGCCCCCTGAGAGCAGAGGGCAGGGCCCCGTGGCGATGGGGACTTGGGCGTTGGGAGGGGGACCCACGGAGGGGGTTCTGGTTCCTGGCTCGGGTGGGGGCCCAGGAGTGCGTGTTCACCTGGGTGTCCAGGTTCCATTCACAGAAGCCACCCAGTGGGGTCACTCCACCAAAGAGGCGGGGACCTTGTCATCTGCAGGAGCACGGGGATGAGTTGTCTGAGACAGGGGTCCTCTGACTGCAGCCCTCAGCCACTACTGACCTACATGCCGTTTTCACGTGGCTCACGAGTGAAGAATGATGTCTACATTTTTAAATGATTGGGGGAAAAAAGACAAATAATGTGACATATGAAAATTATATGGAATTCAGGTTTCAGTGTCCACAAATACAAGCTTTATTGGAGTGCCACCACACGCGTTCAGTTACGTAGCGTCTGTGGCTGCTTTCACGCCGTCATGGCAGAGTTGAGTAGTTGAGACAGAGACCATCTGGTCTGCAAAGCCTTTTCAGAAAAAGCCCTTTCCAGAAAAAGCCAACCCCTGATCTAAGCTGACTCCCCATTTTACAGGTGGACAGGCTGAGGTTCAGAGGGAGAGGCTCAAAGCTTCGCTATGAGTTTGCATGAGCGTAGGAGAGAAACAGAGAAGCAGGAAGCAGGGTGATGAGCAGGGCCTCAGAGTCGGCAGAGCTGGGTTTGAATGCTGACTCTGCCACGGACTGGCTGTGTGACCTTAGGCCAGCTGCTTGGCTTCTCTGAGCCTTGGATTCTTCTTCTATAAAGTGGAGGCAATAATGCCTATCCCGTAGTTGTCAGAAAGGGTATCGATGACATCAGGCACTCAGCACGGTGGAAACTGCTGCTGTTTTCAGCAAGTGTTTTTAGGGGGGTGGCGGGCAGGGCATGTACACCCTCGTGCTCCTGGACAGCGAGGCTCTGGGCTCCGGGTCGGGGAGCTGATCTCTGCCCAGGGGCCAGCTTCCATAGATGGTCTTATCTTCGGGCTCCTACTCTGAAGCTGGGAAGGGAGTGGGTGTCCTCAGCTTCCCCCGAGGGCCCAGGACACTTGTCCTCGTCTTCGAGAATTCTCCCGGGCTCATCCAGTCTGGCCCCATGGAAGCCACCTGGATTCCTGGTCACACAGACCCAGCCTTGGGGCTGGTCCAGCTCCTATGAGCCGACGCAGTGGGTGACTCTGGTCAAGTCACACAACCTTTCTGAGCCTCAGTTTCTTCATCTGCAAAATTGACATAGCATCACCCACCCCGTAGGAGGGACCAACTGGGATGGAGGATGGGAAAGTTGCTTGAAAAACACAAATGCGGAAGAAACAATACCCACTATCCTCCCCAAGCCAGGAAAGGGAAAGAGTGAGCTGGGAACCCTGAGAGTGAGTCTAGCCGCAATGTTTTAGGCACCACTGTGGAGCAGGCTCCATGCTGGCTGCTCTAGTGCTGCATCTCATTTCATCCCAGGGCTTCTTTGTGAGGAGGGGAAACCGAGGCTCCAGCCAGTGCGGGGTCCTGCGGCCGAGAGGGGCAGGGCTGGGATTTGAACCTCCCCTTCTGTGCATGCTGCCCCCTGGGCTGAGTCAGTCCCGCCGCACCCTGGGCCTCAATGTCCCCATCCAGCACTGAGCTGGTGTTTCCCAGCTGGTGGTTCTCAAATGGTGCTGGGTGCAAGCCTGGGGGTAGGGATGGGGGTGGGGGCTGGGGGGGGGGAGTAAGCTGAGCACGGAGGAGTGATTTTTTGATGGCAACACGTGTGTTCAAGGGAAAGGCTGATTCTACTCTTGCGGGGGGTCCACACGGTCGCCCCCCACAATGACGATTTCTGCTGGTTGGCGACGTCCAGGGGTGTAGGGAGCCCTGCAGCAGGCCAGGCCCTCTCTGTAAGTCTGGGCTCTGTGACTCCCCCCACCCGGGGCCCCTGCCTTGACACCCCTCTCCGTGGCCCTGTCAGTGCCCCCCCAGGTGCAGCAGGGCCCGCGGGTCCTGAAGGCACTGGTGGGAGAGGCTCTGGACCTGAACTGCGTGGCCGAGGGCAACCCGGAGCCCCAGCTGACCTGGTCCAAGGATGGGGTGGCCCTGCGGGGCGGGGGGCCCGAGGGCTCCGTCCACTTCATGGCCATCCGAACCTCGGACGCTGGGATGTACCGCTGTGAGGCCTCCAGTAGCGCTGGGCTGGATGCCTGGGAGCTGGAGCTCAGGGTGCTGGGTGAGTCTCCCCTGAACCCCCAGAGCTCACCTCCCCACTCCTTCCCCAGCAGCAGCCTGGGCTTCTGAGCTGCTGGACCCCTTCCTTCCTCCCAGCCCCCGAAGCCGTGTCGGGCCGCTTTCACCAGCCCTGGGGGGGCTCCGTCCTCGGGGTGGGGTGCAGGCACCGTGAGGTGGTGATTGAAGAGCAGCGGGCCAGCTTCTCTCGCTTTCCAGCTGCACAACCATCGGCCAGTCATTTACACTCTCTGACCCTGTAACATGGGTCCAGTAACATGTGAGGGGTCAGTGAGAGAATGTGTGTGAAGTGCCTGGTGCATAGAAAGTTCTGGATCCCTGGTGCTAGCATTTTCACTATGATGAATTTGAAACACACTCAGAGAAGGCAGGGCAGGACGATCCTGAGCTCAGCCCCCCGAGCCCACGGGGTCGTTCTTGGCACTGGGGGCTGTTCCATGGACCACCCTGCAGGGGGTGAGCTGGAGCCATGGCCCTGACTCTCCCTGAGGCTGAGGGCTGGAACACAGGGCTTGTACCCCCTTATTCCAGCTGGGGTTCTGGATGGGAATGCCCCCTCCACCAGCCCTGGGCTCCTGGTGGGGGGAGCATCAGGCTTTGGGTTTGGGCGTGTGAGTGTGGCCGCATTACCTTCCACCAGAGCCGCCATACTGGGGGGCCGATGAGACCAGTGGCCTGCTGGAGAGGGTAGCAGGAGAGAACGCCAGCTTGCCGTGCCCTGCCAGAGGTGAGGCTGGGCCCTGGGTGGGCTGGGAGGGGGAGAAAACCCACCCATGTTTCAGCGCCCTCGGTCACTGTGGGCAGTGCGCGTGGGTATGGAGGCTTATGGGGTCCCCACTCCTGGCCAAGACCATGCCAGGCACTTCATCCCATCAACAGCCCTATAGGATGGGTATTAGCATTAGCTCTTTTTTTTTTTTTTAAATTAGGGGCAATTTAGGCCCAGAGCGGTTAAGAGGGTTGCCTGAGGTCACAGCCAGAAGATGACTCAGTATAATCTGCTTTAACCCCAGCCCCGAGCAGTGCCCGTTAAACCCTGGGCCCCTCTGCGCCTGGGGATTGTAACAGCTGGGGCTGAGGAAGGCCCCAGGGTCCTAGGATCGGTGATTGGTGGCCCCTGCCTCTCCCCGAGCCCCAGGCTTTCTCACAGGGCATGGATTCATGCAGTGCTGGGCAAACCAGTCCTTTGGGACCCCCTTTGGGCTACAGCACAGTGTGGGGTCGAGATAGCCACCCCTGGGTCAATTGCCCGGTGCCAGGCAGTTCACACCTCCTTTCTGAGCCTCCGTTTTCTCAGCTGTCCAGTGGGGTCACACCTGTCCCTCCACACAGGGCTGCTGTGAAGGCCCAGTGGACAACAGAAAGTTTAGGTCCCAGCACCGTGCCTGGCACACAGTAGGAGCTTGGGGAAATGTGTTGAATGGATTCTACTTTTCTGTAAAATCTCCCTGCGGCACCCAGTGGATCCCACTGGCTGCCAGAGTTGCTTCTGGCTTTGGGTCAAAATGGCCAAAATGTCTCCCCTGTGCACGGATGGTGCTGTCTAGAAGGGCAGGTGTCTGGGTGTCTAAGAAGCAAGTGATAGCTTACAAAAAGCCTGGCAGGAGCCAGGACAGCTTGTTCTAGTCTGCACTGCACCTCCTCATGCCACGGGACCCAGGGAAGTCCTTGGAATGGGACAGAGGGAGGGCCAGGAAGGAGGCAGGTGGGAGCAGACCACCTACCTGGAGGGGCCATCGTCCCGCTCTTGACCAGGGCGCCACCTTGTGTCAGTATCTGGTAACAGCAAGGAACCTTTAGGGCCCTCCTGGGACACGGGAGGTGGGAGGTGAGACCACCAGCCCCGGCCTCCTGCCCTGATACCCCACAGTCACTCACAACCCCAGCATCATCCCTGGTCAGCCAGGGGCCTGTCCTCTGGGCCTGACTTCAGCATAAGCCAAGCATAAGCCAAGCATAAGCCAAGTCAGCATAAGCCAAGTTCCCTCCATCAAAACTGCCTGTCCCCGCCCCACGCCACCCCCCACCCCCCTTGGCCTTCTCTCTTTCAAGTAGGTGGCTGCCCGGTGGGCAGTGTTGGGCGCTGGTATTCACCAGCCATGTGACCTTGGGCTCGGAGGGCTCTGAGGGAGAAAGGAGAAAGCCTGGAGCACCAGAGGGCGTGACCCATGGGAGCCCTGGTACCTGCAGTGGGTGGCACCATCCGCCTCCTCCTCATGGGGTGGGACAGAGGCCAGGAGCCTGGCCACCAACTTGCTGGTGATTTTGGACATTGCTCCTCTCTTGGTCCCTGTAAAATGGGAGTGGAGGTAAGATGAGTGATTTTTCAGCAGCAGCCCTGAGTCCCTGGAGTCTTCCCGTCACAGAGCAGTGGTGCAGTTCTGTGTGGTTAGAGCTCATTTAGGCGTTAGATGTTTGCATTTACAAAAAAAAAAAAAAAAAAGCCTCCAGGGTTCAAAACTCAATACCCCTCAAGGCCGGCAGCTCTGAAGTCCTGGTCTCTGGGTGGTGGGAGGATGGGCTGGGGCCTTTGGGAAAAGATGAGGAGCTGGGAGGGGCATGTGTGTGTCTGTGGGGTGTATGTGTGTATGTTGTGTGTATGTGTTCACACATGTGTCTCCATGGTGGGGAGCAGCTGGGACACTCCAGCAGGCATCCTGGGCAGGCACAGAGGAAACGGCAGAGGGTTCTATGAGAAAACAGACACAGAGGATTAAGTAGCCCAAAGATCGCAGAGCATGGGTGGCCCTCCTTTTCCCTCAGGGCCAGCAGGCAGAGTCCCCAGCACTTAAGCAAGAGCAGTCAGTACAGGGTGGGGTGGGGCAGGGGCCCTCCCGATCGAGACGACACCCAGGATGCCTTGGAGGTGCCCCATCTTGATCGCAGCCCCATTCCCCCCAGATGGGGTGTCTCACCCGTCCCTCCGAAGGTGAGGATAAAAGAGCAAGTGAGGCAGAGAGAATGTGCTTCCAAAGAGCCCCGAGCTGCCAGGGGAGTCGGCAGATCAAGTGGGGGGTGTGGTGCATGATAACTGGTATTTAGCAACGATTATGACCCCGATGGGGGGTGACGGAGGGGCTGCAGGCTGCCCTCCTACTCGGCGCTAGCAGAGGTAGGAAGGCAGGTGAGGGCCCAGCAGGCAGGGCAGTAGGTAAGGGCTGCCCTTGTCCTGAGATCACTCAGCAAGTCTGCAGAGTTGGGGCTCACGTGACCCAGGCCTCGCTGTGACCACTGGGCGCCATGCCTCATGGGCATGTGTGCTGCTTGGAATGCTGGGTCATTCCTTCAACACCGATCTGAGGACCTACTGTGTGCCCTGGCCCAGTGGGGCAGCCGTTCATCCCGCACCCACTGTGCGCCAGGCCGTGTGAGCCGACAGGCTGGTGGCAGAGCCAGACACTCCTCATGTCGGAGAAGGGCCTCCAGGGAGACTGCGGCGCTCACGGTGGGGCTAGGGGTGTGTGGCCAGCGGTGCCCGCCTCGAGCCTGTGAGGGGAAGCACAGCCCGGTCCACCTGGGGCCTCCACCATTTATGCGCGGATCCGATGGGACAATATGGGTACTGAGCACGGCGGGCTCATTCATTCATGTAGCACCTACTGTGTGCCAGGCGCTGGGCTTGCAGCTGGGGGTGCAGCAGGGAACAAAGCAAAGACTTTGGACCTTGTGGGGGGGAGACAGACAATAGACCAAAAAAAAAAAAAAAAAGCCTAAAGAAGTGCATCTTATGTACGTTAGAAAGTTGGAGATGGCAGGCAAAAGAGAAAACACAGGGCGGGTGAGGGGGTTGGGAGTGCAGATGAGGTGGAGCCTCTGCGAAGGGAACCAGAAAAGGCTCTGGCCCCTGTGCCTGTGGCCCGCGGGCCGCTGGGAGGCCACGTGGACGCCAGCACCGGGTGAGGAGGTGGCAGGTGTGTGAGCACCTGCTTCTCCAGGGGCTGCTCCTCCAGCCTGGGGGGCAGGGAGGTACCTGAGACCCGCCCCCCGGAGGGTCAGCAACACGGGGGTGGGGGCAGTGTGGGTGTGGACAGGGAAGGGGACAGGGTTTCGCGCTGATGACTCTATGCCCTGCCAGGGACGCCCAAGCCGCAGGTCACGTGGCGGAGGGGCCCGTCCTCAGAGCCCCTGCGTGGCCGGCCGGGCCTGGCAGTGCTGGATGAAGGCTCTCTGTTTCTGGCCTCCGTCTCTCCCACGGACGGTGGAGACTACGAGTGTCAGGCCACCAACGAGGCGGGCTCCGCATCCAGGAGAGCCAAGCTGGTAGTCCATGGTGAGCAGGGACCCCAGAGCTGGGGAATGGCTTGTACACACCTCCCAGTGGTACCCATGGATGCCGGGGTGGGGCAGCGCCAGCTCCCCAGCCCGAGAACTCACCGCAGGGGAGGCCGCAGGTCCCTGTCCTCCCCTACCGCGTGCTTGTTGGGGAGGGCTTGAGGGTGTTAGGAAAGTGGCAGGTTGCATGGGCATCCCCTTCCCCAGAGAGAGCCCCACGGAGACAGTGTAAGGAGAAGAACCTGGAACTCCATAAATGGCTTTAAAATGGTCTAGTAGTGAGTTTATTTTAGAAGGCTCACTGATGGCAAATGAGAGTCCCAAAGCCCACCTCCCGCTGAAGCTGCTGAAACTACCCAAGGCTCCTATTCTTCCCTGCAGCAGGAAGAGCTTCCCACAGCTCCCGCCCCGTACCCCTCCCCCTGCCCCTGGTGCTGTGTGCAGGGGGAGGGGAGCCCTTCTCCTTCACACGGGCTCATGGAGGGGGTGGGAGAAGCAGTTTTATGGTTCCTAGGGAGCACCTTCCGCCTCCCTGTAAGCAGCCACCCCAGCTTGCCGTGAAATGACTTGCCTGGGAAGTTTGTTTCAAAGACATACCTAGGCCCCATCTTCAGAGATTCTGACTCGGGGTGGGGGAGGGTACCCCCCCTAGGTGACCATGACAGCAGTTTGGGTGTAGAGCCAGATGGATCCCGGGGCTCCCGCATCTTACAAAGCTGAATGTCAGAGCCTGTAGACAGTTCCTGGGCACGACCAGGGCGAGGTCCCAGGGCGAGGCCGCTGTGGCCATTCCCAGGTCCACGTGGCTCCTGATGGCCACATCAGGGGCTGGGGCGGGCATCCTGGAACCCCAGAATCTGGGGAAGGGCGGGAGTTGGGGCTGCCCGTCCAGGTGGGGAAGAATGGCCCAGAAGGGGTCCGGGTGGCCGTGGCTGTCCTGGGGAGGGGGCAGCTCCTCTGCTTCTCCTTGCTCCCAAGTGCCCCCCAGCATCCGGGAGAACGGGCACAGGGCCAACGTGTCAGGCATGGCTGGGCAGTCCCTGACGCTGGAGTGTGACGCAAATGGCTTTCCGGCCCCCGAGATCACGTGGCTCAAGGATGGGCAGCAGGTGGGTGTCCTCTGGGGTGGATGGGCTGTGGGTGGGATTTGGATAGGGTACAGACCTTCTGGACGGGTTCCTGCATGTGCCAGGTGTGGCGGGGAGGTGTGACAAGTGGCAGGTGTCTTTGGGGATGCACTGGGGCTCAGGGCCATGGAAGACCGTGGGCCCATGATGAAGCCTGAGGGGCTGCATGGTGGAGAGGGCACGGCACCGTTCTGGGAATCAGAAGCCCTGGGTTCCGGTCACCAACCAGCTCCCTGGGCCTCAGTTTCCTCATTGCTGATGGGGGGTTGGGGGTGGCCAGACCCCGCTCACCAGCTCCTTCTGGCCTCTTCTGCCCAGATCCCTGAGGTGGGCAGCCACCGCCTCCTGGACGGGGCCCGGGCCCTCCACTTTCCCAGGATCCAGGAGGACGATTCTGGCCTCTACTCCTGCAGGGCCGAGAACCAGGCTGGGACTGCGCAGAGGGACTTCGATCTCCTCGTGCTCAGTGAGTGAGGCTGAGCCCTCCCAGCTCCCAAGTGTGTCTGGCCCTGCAACCCCTCCCCTTTTAGGTGGAGCAGGGGACGGAAACTACCGGCTGAGAGCCGGGGGCATAGAGGGGCACATGGCAGACCTGGTCCCTGTCTTCACAGAGCTATGGGGGCAGACATTAGACAATCACATCATTAGCCTTGTAATTACATTATGCATCATGTATGTGTATTATGTGCTACAAAAGAGCAGCGCCGGCAGCTGAGGACGCACAGAGCAGGGGCCGATCCAGCCAGGGGTTTGGGGGAGCTTCCCATGAGGGCCGGGTAGGAGAAGGGAAGGGTGACCAGGCAGGGGACCTGCACATGCAAAGGCCCTGCAGCAGGCGGGGCTTGGAGGGGTTGAGGATTTTTCTCCCCCGACCCTTTCTCGCCCCCAGTCCCACCGTCCGTGCTTGGAGCCGAGGCCGCTCAGGAGGTGCTGGGCCTGGCTGGTGTAGGGGTGGAGCTGGAGTGCCAGACCTCGGGGGTCCCCACGCCCCAGATGGAATGGACCAAGGATGGGCAGTGAGTGACCCCTGACGGGTAGTGTTGGGGTGGAGCCTCGGCCTGGGCTGGTGGAGAGGGCCTCTGGGGAGATGGAACTCTGCAGGGTTGGAGCTTGACAGGCATTGCACGAGCCAGCCAGGGCCCAGGCAGAGGGCGGTGTGGGGCACATCCACCCCCCAGCCTGAGATCACCCAGGTGAGACCCCGCTTTCAAATGGCAGGGTTTTCTCATCACTTAGCCAGCCTTCCTTTCATTTTTAAAACTTTTTCAAAGGTGTTTTTTAAGGTATTTTAAGTTTTAAGGAATTAATATGATGTTTACCATTCCAAAGTACACAATTCAGTACGCTGTGTTCAGTACTAAATACAAGTACATCCACAGTGTTGCACATCCGTCGCCTCTATCTGGTTCCAGAACATTTCATCACCCCCAAAGGAGGCCCTATACCCATTAGCAATCACTGCCCTGTTCCTCCCCCGCCCCAGCCCCTGGCAACCACTAACCTCTGTCTCTGTGAATTTCCCTGTATTTCATATAAATTTCATGCAGTCATACATATGTAGTCTTTCGTGTCTGGCTTCTTTCACCTAGCGCACAGTTTTCGAGGTTTTTTTCATGTTGTAGCAGGTTTCAGTACTTCATTCCTTTTAATGGCTGAACAATATTCCATTGTAGGGATGGACAACTTTTTGCTTATCTGTTTATCCATTGATGGGCACTTGGATTGTTGGTACCTTTCAGCGACTGTGAATCTTCCAGGCTTCCTTTTCCCAAACAGCAGGCTCCCCTCTGTGTAGCCTGCCCCTGCCAGCTGGCCTTACTGACAGTCTTCTCTTGACCATCTTTCCAGACCTGTCCTTCCGGGGGACCCTCGCATCCAGCTGCAGGAGGAAGGCCAGGTTCTCAGAATCACCACCAGTCACCTGGGGGATGAAGGGCGGTACCAGTGCGTGGCCTTCAGCCCAGCCGGCCAGCAGGCCAAGGACTTTCAGCTCAGAATCCACTGTGAGCCCAGCCCCTTCCCGGCCCCCACCATGGGCTGCTCACTGCATGGAGGGAAGACAGGGCAGAAACGGGGGCCTATGAGGAGCGAGCCCCCGGTCCAGTGAAGCTGGGGGGCGGGGGGGTGGGGTGGACCGGGAAGAACAGAGGGAATCTGGCCCAACGTTTCCCAAATCCCACTGTCCCCATCTGAGCTTCACAAGTTTTCCTATTCCTGATACCACTCAGGATGATTGTTTGTTTAAATGAAGTCACTTTTCTTTACACTGAAACTCATTTATGTAAAAGGATGTTTAATACATCAAAGGGAAGTGGGAACCAGGGCTGCTTGGCCTTCGTGGGAGGAAGCTGTGAAAACAAATGCAACCAAAGAGGGATTTTGGAAACCCTTAGGCGTGAGCTGCCTGCATGTGGTAAAAAGGGCAGAGTAGAAAGTTCTAGAAAGGTTACGAACATAGTCGCACCAAACGGCCTTTTCCTTTGTCGTAATCAGGCAGGAAGGAGATTTGGGGAGGGTGTAGCTGTTCTGTTACGAGCTGCATGCCCACGTGCCCTGAGGATCAGCTTAGGTACCACCCAAGGTGTGTGACCTGCCCCGTAGGAACCCCGGATCCAGTTCGGCCCCTCGTTTTACAGATGGGGAGACTGAGCCCCAGAGAGGGGAAGTGACCTATGCGGGTCATACAGCGAGTCAGAGGCAAAGTGGGGTCCGGAGCCTGACCTGTGGCCCCTCCCCTGCTTTCTGGGCCTCTTGTGATGGCCGGGCTTGCCCCCCACGTCAGCGTGTCCCTGGCCGGTATCTCCTGTCTGTCCCCAGAGCCCCCCACCCCTCCTCCCACCCCTGCAGTAGAAGCCTGTGACATGTGCGGGGCTTGTGGCCCACAGACAGGTGCATGGGGCTGCAAGGGATGGGACACCAGCCACCTCGGTGCTGGGCAGGCTCCCTGTGATTGCCCCCCGCCCCCCATTGTCCTCAGCACCTCCCACCATCTGGGGCTCCAACGAGACAAGTGAGGTGGCCGTCATGGAGGGCCACCCCATGCGGTTCCTGTGTGAAGCCCGAGGAGTGCCCACGCCTGACATCACCTGGTTCAAGGATGGGGACCCCCTGCTCCCCAGTGCCGGGGCCGTCTACACCAGGGGTGGCCGGCAGCTGCAGCTGGAGAGGGTCCAGGGCTCGGACACTGGGATCTACACCTGCAGGGCCAGCAACCCTGTGGGGGTCATGGAGAAGGCCACCCGGCTGGAGGTTTTCGGTGAGTGGCCCAGGATCGCAGCAGGAGCAGTGGTCAGCTGGGGCGAGCGGTGGGAGGGACTCTGGGCCGGGGTGGCCTCCGTCTGGCTCTAAAGGTGGGTGAAGGGAGCACCCAGAGGCCCAGGAAAATGCGAATGAGGGGTTACCCAGGGAGAAGGGTCATCTCAGCTCGTCCAGCCTTCCTCAGGCAGGTGAGGAAACCAACGCCAGGGGAAGGGCCTGTCTCGGGGCCCCAGCGGAGCTGAGTCGAGAATCCAGGTCTCCCCCTCGTGGTTTAGGGCTTCCCAGGAAATTGCGCCCACACCCCCATGACCACAGCTAATAACTGACTGCTCTTAATTAGCCACGTACTGTGGTCCAGACGCCCTGGGGCTCGTCACAGTGCTAGCTAATTTAATCACGGCACAGGGACTAGGGCCCTGGTCCCCCCACTCATGGGTGAGTGCGGTGGGCTCTGGGGCTGGCCCAGGTCACCCCACTGGGAGGTGAGAGGACCCGGTTCCTACCTCGAGGGTCTGACTTGTGCTCTGTTAACGTCAGCGTTGGCCTGCCTGGAGGGGGTTGGCTCTGAGGACATGTGAAGAAATCAGAGGACAGGGTGTGTGTAGGAGGGCAGGGATGGGTCTGAACAGATGAAGTCTGAGAAGGCAGAATGCAGCCTGGTGGGGTCCTTCTGGTCCCTCTCGAGGAATCTGCTCCGGAGCTCTGGTCCCCAAAGATACAAAGGGCTTGGATGCTAGAGTCCTGGGGACCCCAAAGGGAAGTTGGGGTGTGTGGGGTCTACGGGCAGCCTCTGAGGTTGAGCCCAGCAGCCAACTCCGGGATTCTTATTCAGGGATCTGAGAACCTTCTGGAAATTGATGGAAAATGCACGTGTGTGTTTTCATTATATTTTCAGTGGGGCTAGTGACCCAGGCAATGTTGAGAAGCCCATCCCGTTCCCTCATCGCCCCATGTCTCCTGGCAACGACTCTGTGGGCTTAGCAACTTGGGGGCCCTCCCCAAGGGGAAGAGAGAAGCCCCCCCCTCTGGCTACCCCCTTGGCCATCACTGGCTGAGTTAGGAGCCCCCAGAGGCTGGGCCGTCTGGGCTAGGGTCTGCTCGCTTCCTCAGGCCAGGGAGGGGACCAGTAGGAGGAGCAGAGGCTCTGGTCTTGGGCCCTGGGGAGCCCATCACTTTGGGTTCGGCGGATCTTGAGACCTACTGTGTGCAGATACTGAAGACGCACAGAGACAAGTGTGGTTCTGCTCAGGCTGAGCTCACGGGGGTAGCAGCGTGTGGAGGGAAGATGCAGGCAGCGCAGGGGGGGTGGGGATGGCACCAAGGGGCAGAGGAGGGAGAGAGTGCTTCCAGCCAGGGTGCTGGGGGAGGCTCCCCGGAGGAGGGGATGTCTGAACAGGGGTTCCAGCTAGTGGAGGGGAGGAGAAGGCATTTCACATGGGTTGGGGTCTGTGAGGGACTTAACCAGGCTGCTGGTCCCTGAGCACCCCCTGCCTCTTCCCTAGTCCCGCCCACCATCGAGGGCGCTGGCGGAGGGCCCCGTGTGGTGAAGGCCGTGGCCGGGAGGCCCTTGGCGCTGGAGTGTGTGGCCAGAGGCCACCCACCCCCCACCCTCTCCTGGCACCACGAGGGGCTACCTGTGGCAGAGAGCAATGACACGTGGCTGGAGGCGGGCGGCGGCGTGCTGAGCCTGGAGAGCCTGGGGGAGGCGTCTGGAGGCCTGTACAGCTGCGTGGCCAGCAGCCCCGCCGGGGAGGCCGTGCTGCAGTACTCCGTGGAGGTGCAGGGTGAGCCCAGGCCTGCCCCACCCGAGTCACCTGGGCCGTGGACCCCTCCTCCCACGCCTAGTGTGTGCAGAGGGAATGGAAGTGACCAGTGTCCTGGACTGCATGAGACAGAAAAGGGGACAGATGAGGACACTGCGACCTGGGCTGGGGCCCCTCAGGGATACAGGGTGGGCAGGGTTGATTCCCGGGGTCAAGGGTCCCTGCTCCTGCCCATGACCCTGGGCCAGGTCATCCAGGGTGAAGGACACCGCTCTGCCTTCCAGGAGATGCTCCCGGTCAATGGGATGGACATTTATACCCCGAGGCCCAAAGCTGGGTGGTGGGCGCTGGTCCCGGGGATGGGTGGGCGGGCCCTTCTCCTGCTTCTTCCATTTCACAGACACTTCACAGCCATTAACTCTGGATAAGGCAGGGAACAGGCAGACGGGACTCCTGAGCCCTGGGTCTGGTGGGAAGACATTGAATAAACAGACCAGTCCCGTGGGGAGGCTGAATTTGGGTGGTCCTAGAAGGCCTTCTGGACGAGGGGCCATTTATGGGAGTGCTTGAAGGGTGAGGTGAGGCTTGGGCCTGACTCTGGCGGCACTGGGACTTGGGCGGGCTGTAGGCCGGAATTTCCTCAGCTCCAGACATCCAATGGTGGCTTCTGCCCACAGTGCCCCCGCAGCTCCTGTTGGCAGAAGGCTTGGGCCTGGTGACCACCCTCGTGGGACAGCCCCTGGACCTTCCCTGCCAGGCCTCAGGCTCCCCAGTTCCCACGATCCAGTGCGTATGGGGTGGTGGAGGCCAGAACTGGGGGGCTGGGGGACAGGCAGAGAGCATGCTTTGGGGGTGGGTGGGGACGGGAGATGCTACCCCTCCCAGGAGCATGAAAGAGGCCATGGAGCCAGGGACCATGGAGCCAGGGACGTGAGAACGGGAGAGAGATGCTGCCTGGCCTCTTGGCCTGTCCTGTTTCCCCTACCTTCCCTAGCCTCAGGCTGACCTGTTCCCCTCCCCACACACCTTAGGTGGCTGCAGAATGGCCGCCCAGCCGAGGAGCTGGCCGGGGTGCAGCTGACCTCGCAGGGGACCACACTGCACATCGACCACGTGGAGCTGGACCACGCGGGCCTGTTCGCCTGCCAGGCCACCAATGAAGCGGGCACTGCAGGGGCTGAAGTGGAGTTGTCTGTGCACGGTGAGGGCGGCCTGGGGTTCTGGGGCAATGACAGCCCGAGATGCCGGAGTGGGTGAAGCCAGCCTGTCAGACATGGGAAGGGCATGGAGCTGGTCTTCTCTGGACAGCATTTCTGGTCTGGACTTCCCAGCTCCCCAAAGAGACACAGGTGTGAGAAGGTGGTCTCAGCTGCTCACCACACTTGTCTACAGGCCTTCGATCCCCTCCCCAGCCTCCCCCCGACCCCGGCTTGCTGTCTTTATGCTGACCATGCTGAACTTCATTCAACTGTTTAAATACGTTGGCTTTCTTACCTCCAGTCCTGCAAATGCTGTTCCCTCTGCCTGGAACATTCTTCCTCTTTGTCTGATTAGCTCCTCCCTATCTTTCAGGTCTGTCCTAAAAAACACCCCTTCCTCCAGGAAGCCCTGCTTGATTCCACCATGGTTATAATCTGCACTGCCCAGCCTCTCGTGGCCATAGCCCCCCACCTACTGTATTGGGATTTCTCGTTTGGCTGTTCATCTCCACTGCCCAGCTTGGGAGCTCTGAGGGCAGCACAGAACTTTCTCTGTTGTGTCCCTGTGCATAGTGCAGTGTGGGACACAGAGTAGATGCTCAGTGCACATATGGACGGATAATGGATGGATGAATGATGGATGGATGGATGATGGATGGATGGATGATGGATGGGAGAATTTTAAAGGGGAAGACTAGCTCTGCCGGCTCTCAGTCTGGTGCTCTTTCCCCTAAGGCCAGGTGTCTGGAGGGTTGAGTGGGGGGAAGCTAGAGGCCAGCCCTGCAAGGCCACTCCCTCCCTCCCCAGGCATTGAAGAGGTTTCTGGGTGCCCACTGCACCCCTCCTAACCCTGACTGGGCCTCCCTGCCTCTCCCTCTGCCCAGAGCTCCCATCGGTGGTCGTAGTTGGGGGTGAGAACATCACAGCCCCTTTCCTGCAGCCTGTGACCCTCCAATGTGCAGGGACTGGGGTACCTACCCCAAGCCTCCGCTGGTGGAAGGATGGTGTGTCCCTGGCAGCCTCGGGGGGGAACCTGCAGGTACGTGCAAGGGCCCCAGGGCTGGCAGGCCAACCTTGCACAGGTGGAGGGGCTGCTTTTTAGTGGCCCCGGGGAGCCCAGGCGGAGCTCTGGCAGCCTGGGGGCAGGACAAACAGAGTCCACTCACCCTAGAAATGCTCAGTGGACCTTGGGGTGCTGGGTCTGAAGAAGGAAGGGAGCCCTAAGCCTAGTCCAGGTCCCCGGAGTTTGAGCTCCCAGAGGGAGAAAATGGGGAGAGGGGAGTATCCCCAAGACCAGAGGGATCCCCTGGAATCCTAATGTGTGGCTCAGAGCTCCACCCGGAACCAAGCTTGTGCCCATGCCTCACGTCTCCTGCGCTGGGGTCAGCAGCAGCCTGGCCACTTGCCATGTCCCAGTGTTGCTCTGACCCCAGGCTCCACCCACATCCTGGCACACACCTGCCCTTCCTCCTCTCCACCAGATCGAGAAGGTGGACCTGAGGGACGAAGGCATCTACACTTGTGCTGCCACTAACCTGGCTGGGGAGAGCAGGAGGGACGTGGCGCTCAAGGTGTTGGGTGAGGATGTGGGTGGAGGTGGAGCCTGGACCTGGGGTGGTGGGTGATTGAGGGCCCGCAGGGCTGCCGTGGGGGGTTGGGGACGGCTGGGGGTTCTAAAATTAATGTCACGTACTTAACTTTAGAAGTAGAAAATCATTTGCTCCGTGGCCACTTTTGGTTGTTTTCTGCCGGATTTTCAGTGGACAGCCTTGTTCTCATTCATATTTATCTTTGCTTGTTCTATTCATTTGGGGGCTCATTTAGGTCCTTGTGTATATGGGCAAATCCTTGCCCTTGTCACTCCTCATGACTGTCGGGGGTCCACCTCCCCGGTGTGCCTGATGCTGGCTGTTCCTGGGGGGTCAGGCGCCAGGGTCGTCCTTGTTGCCCAGCCCACCTTGGGAAGGCTGGGTAGGGGCACTGAGTGACAAGGGGCACTTGTCACTCCTCGTGACTGCCTGGGGTCCACCTCCCCAGTGTGCCTGATGCTGGCTGTTCCTGGGGGGTCGGACTCCAGGGTTGTCCTTGTTGCCCAGCCCACCTTGGGAAGGCTGGGGAGGGGCACTGGGGAGGCTGAGATGAGCCACCCAGAGCCTGTACCCTCGCCAAGCCAGGGCTCTCCTCGTCTCCCCTAGTGCCCCCCAATATCGAGCCGGGCCTGGTCAGAAAAGCAGTGCTGGAAAATGCCTCCGTAAACTTGGAGTGTCTGGCTTCAGGCGTACCCCCTCCTGGTAAGTAAGACCCCTCCTCTTGGCTGAAAGCCACCTCCAGCCAACCCCACTTCCCCATCCAAAGAGGTGGGGCAGTGCCGCAGGCACCACTCTGGCTGTGGACAAAGCAGGATGAGATCAGCAGTCCTTCCCCTTCCCTCCCCAGCGTTCCCCTCTTCCTTCTCAACAGCTGTTTATCCAATGCCCATTACATGCCAGTCCCTGCCAGGGCCCAGAGCCTTTGCACTGGTGTCTGAAACAAACCTGCCGGGTTTCTGCTGAGTTTGTGGCTTCACGGGGCTGCCCCGGGGCTGGCGGTGAGAACCAAGACCTCCATCTGGGCCTCTTCTCTAGACCAGCAGTTGAGCAAAGGTCTGGGAGCTAGGGCTAGGTGTGGGTGCCCGGCAGACAGGATGGGCCCAGGAAGAGGGTCCGTTTCCTGTCCCCCATCTGAACCAGGTCAATCCTGCTTTGCCTGGGGTGGTGAGCCCTGGAGGTATTTGCCCTCTGCCATGGGGAAACCATCTTCTGGGATGGACCCTGGCAGGAGGTAAGGAAGTTGAAGCTACAATCGGTCGTTACTAATTTATTTATTATCTCTTTATTAACTTTATTTTTTAAATTTATTTTTAAATTGAAGTATATTGGTTTACAATGTTGTGTTAATTTCTGCTGTACAGCAAAGTGATTCAGTTGTGTGTATATATATATATATATATACATTCTTTTTTTATATGCTTTTCCATTATGGTTTATCATAGGATATTGAATTTAGTTCTCTGTGTTATACAGTAGGACCTTGTTGTTTATCCATTCTATATATGATAGCTTACATCTGCTGACCCCAACCTCCCACTCCATCCCTCCCCCAACCCCCTTTCCCTTGGCAACCACCAGTCTGTTCTCTATGTCCACGAGTCTATTTTGTAGATAGGTTCATTTGTGTCATATTTTAGATTGCACATATAAGTGATATCATATGGTATTTGTCTTTCTCTTTCTTACTTCACTTAGTATGATAATCTCTGGTTCCATCCATGTTGCTGCAAATGGCATTATTTTGTTCTTTTTTTATGGCTGAGTAATATTCCATTGTATATATGTGCCACATCTTCTTTATCCATTCATCTGTTGATGGACATTTAGGTTGTTTCCATGTCTTGACTATTGTGAATAGTGCTGCTGTGAACATGGGGGTGCATGTAGCTTTTTATAATCAGTCCATATTTATGAGACTGCTGTTTTGGGGTATACCATGTTCTCCTCTAAAGATCTCCCTCATAGGTGGTCTCCTGGCAGGGGGAGGACGTGAGGGGCTGGGCTGACTTCGACTATCCTTGCTCCTGGCTGCCCCGCCTGCATCCCTCTCTGCCTTCGGTTCCATCTCAGACAACGCTGCCCTGTTCTGCCCCGCCCCCCTTCCTGGAGAACATTGGCTTTCTCCAGTGCCTGAAATAAAGGCACACCATATGACCACCCAGGAAGCCTCTCCTGGATGCCCATGACACAGGCACAGTCTGAAGGGCTGGCAGGGACCCTTTCATCTCTCTTCTCTTCACCAGATATCTCCTGGTTCAAGGGCCACCAGCCTGTCTCTGCCCAGAAGGGAGTGACAGTGTCAGCTGATGGGAGAGTTCTCCTCATTGAGCGAGCCCAATTTTCTGACGCTGGGATCTACCGCTGTGTGGCATCCAATGTGGCAGGCAGCACAGAGCTGCAGTATGGCCTACGGGTCAATGGTGAGCTGCCCTGCGACTAAAGGGATCCTTGTCCCAAAAGTTGTCTTCCATCCATTTGTCCCTCAGTCTGTTCATCCATCTGTCATCCATCCATCCTTCCTTCCATCCATCATCCATTCATCCATCCTTCCTTTCATTCATCTTTCCTTCCTTCCATCCATTTATAATTTATCCATCCATTCATTCATCCATCCATTCTTCTATCCATGCATGGAAACACCCAACTGTTCTTCCACTGATTCAACCATCCATCCAATCCTCTGCCTATCCATCCATCCACCCATCTACCCATCCAGCTGTCCATCCCCTCAACCATCCATTTATTCAAACATCAATTCCTCCATCTACTGAGTACAGGCGTCCCTCAGAGATACTGCAGGTTCATTCAGTTCCAGACCACCGCAATAAAGCGAATATCAGAATAAAGCAAGTCACATGAATGTTTTGGTTTCCCATTGCATAGAAAAGTTCTGTTTACACTATACTGTAGTCTAGTAACTGTGCAGTAGCATTATGTCTAAAGAAAGTACAGACCTTAATTAAAAAGTATTTTATTGCTAAAAAATGCTAACCATCATCTGAGCCTTTGGTGAGTCGTAGTAGTAACATCAAAGGTCACTGTTCACAGATCGCTATAACAAATAGAACAGTAAAGGAAAAGTTTGAAATATTGCGAGGATTACCAAAATGTGACCCAGAGACCAGAAGTGAGCCAATGCTGTTGGAAAAATGGCACCGATAGACTTGCTCAAGGCAGGGTTGCCACAAACCTTCAGTTTGTAAAAAACACAACATCTGCAAAGTGCGGTGAGGTGAAGCACAATAAAATGAGGTGTGCCTGTACGTGGTCTGGGCAGACCCTGGGGCTGCAGCCCTGAACAAGACGGACCCAGGAGCCTTCAGTCTAGTGGAGGATATAGTAATTGGATACTTACCCAAAGTATTGGTTCATGACAACTGTGATAAGAGCTAGGAAAAGTGAGGTACAACTGAATGCCTGGAACTGGAGCGCTGACCTGGCCTGGGGGGTCCCAGAAGGCATCTTTGAGAGCTGGATGCCTAAACAGAGACCATGTGCAAAACGCTAAGGCTATAGAGAATTTGAGAAACTGAAAGGAGGCTGGGGGCTCGGAGCTTACAGAACAGTGAGAGGAGGGGCCAGGGTGGTGCTGGGTACCAGATGGAGGCTGGAAAGATTGGGTCTTTATCCTAAGAGCAGGGGGTAGGTAGCTGGACAGGAGGCTGGGACCCTGGGTGTCATGCCTCATGCCTCCCAGATACAACTGAATCTTCTGACCGTTTTCTGCCCACGAGAGGCTGTCTATAGGCTGATACCTCTGAGTTGGAAAGCAAAACCTGCCCAGGGATTCTCAACCCTGGTTACCCCTCTACCATCCCCATGATAATGACCTCATGCTGACCAGAAGGCCCCAGTTCAGGTGCTGCTTCTGCCACTTCCTAGCTGGTCAGCCTCGGGCAGGTGACTTCCCTCTCTGAGCCTCAGTTTCCCATCTGTGGAAGCCGCGTGGTGGAGCTGGAGGGATGAGATGAGCAACCTCAATTACTGTGGAGTGCTGTGCCCGTGTTGGGAGTGGCTGTCCCTAAGCTTTTGTTTGTGGCCGTGTGCTCCTGTGTGGGTACCCAGCCCGGGACCCTGCCTGCTTCACCCCCAGCGGGGCTCAGCCTGTGCCCTGTGCCGCCCTCACCCTGCAGTGCCTCCGCGCATCACTGTGCCACCCAGCCTGCCGGGCCCCGTGCTGCTCCACACCCCGGTTCGGCTGACCTGTAACGCCACGGGAGCCCCCAGCCCCATGCTGATGTGGCTGAAGGATGGAAACCCCGTGTCCACTGCAGGGACCTCTGGCCTCCAGGTCAGTAGGGCTGGGGGGCCCTGACTTGCCTCCCGGGTGCCTCAGTAGGTGCTGGGAGCAGAGGTCAGGGCCTGGGAGTGCCGGGGGGAGAGGGAGACAGTGATGGCCCAGGATGGTCGGCTGGAGGGAGGAAGGGGATCTGCTGAACGGAGTCCAGAGCCAGGTGGTCTCCAGAAACATAATGTGCACCACCAAGGTGAACCGAGTATGTAATTTAAAAATTTCTAGTAGCTGCATTAGGACGAATAAAAAGAAGCAGGTGAAACCAGTTTTAATAATGCATTTTTAAGGAATTCCCTGGTGGTCCAGTGGTTAGGACTCCTTGCTTCCACTGCAGGGGGCACGGGTTTGATCCCTGGTCGGGGAACTAAGATCCCGAAAGCCTCTCAGTGAGGCATAAATAAATAAAAGTGTCCTTTGGCTACTTTATTTATTTATTTATTTATAAATAAATAAAAAGTGAATATTAAAAAAAAAACTGCTGTATAAAAATATACATTTTAGTTCACCCAATATATCCAAAAAGTATCATTGCATCACGTGATCATTATAAAAAATCATTAACCAGACATTTTACATTCTCCTTTTTGTACAAACTCTTTGAAATCAGTTGTGCATCTTACACTTGGGGACCAGCCCTATTTCAAGGGCTCCCTAGCCATAGCCCTACTCCAGGGGACTCTTTCTCAGGACCGATGTTATTCCCCACCAGCCAGCAGAGGTCCTGAGGTCTGGGTGGAGCTCGAGGTTCCTCTGCATTGTGGCGGGCCCCGGGGGTCTGGGGCAAGCTGCCCGCTGTGCCTGCTAGCAGGGCCTGACCTCATGTGGACTTCCTTCTGGGCCACAGGTCTTCCCTGGGGGCCGGGTCCTCACGCTGGCCAGTGCCCGGGCTTCCGACTCCGGCAGCTACTCCTGCGTGGCCGTGAATGTAGTGGGCGAGGACCGCCGGGACGTCATCCTGCACGTCCACAGTGAGTGTCAGGCCCTGGACTCTGCCGGGTGCAGGCCGGCGGCTCAAGAAGGCGGGGCTGGGGCAACCCCGGGGGTTGGATGTGGGAGGTCTGGCCTGAGACTGTGTCTGCCTTCATGTAAGGGTCAGTTGGACCCCCAGAGCCCTCTCCTAGAGTGTGAACTCCCCTGTTGTAGATAGGTGGGCAGGTGGGCTCTTTCCTCAGTGGTAACATCTGGTACAACTAAAGTACAAAATCATATTCAGGATATTGATGTTGTTATAATGCACGATCCTATTCAGGTTTGGGGGCCTCCTCTAAAGGTCATCAAGGGGAGGACAAGAGGGCTGCAGCTCAGGGGGTGGGCCCTCATCCTAATGGTGACTTCCCATCCCTGGTGTTTGCTCCTGGCTGCTGAGACAGCCCCTGCCCCACCCCCTCCCGCAGTGCCCCCAAGCATCCCTGGAGAAGAGCTGAATGTGTCCGTCGTGGCCAACGAGTCAGTGACCCTGGAGTGCCAGAGCCACGCTGTGCCCCCTCCCGTGCTGAGCTGGCGGAAGGACGGCCGCCCCCTGGAGCCCCGGCCTGGCATCCGCCTCTCTGCAGACAAGGCCTTGCTGGAGGTGTGCGGCCTCCCAGGCCACCAAGGGGGCCCCCACTGTGAGCAGAGCTGAGCCCTGAACAGGGCGGGCTGAGGTGCCCCCATGAGCATCAGTTCAGCTCACTGTGACCCTCAGGCCCCTCCAGTCCCAGGACCCATCAGAGCTGCTTCCAGCCAAACAGGGATGGAGAGCGAAGCCCCAGGACTGAGCCCTCAGTGCGGGAGGTGGGGGCACTTCCCTCAGGACCCCCACGAGTTTTTCACTCCTTGTTCGAAAGCCGCCTTGCCTTTGGGCATTTAAGGCCCTTCATCTGGCCCAGCAAGGCAGGGGTTAGTTAGGGTCAGGGACTCTGGAGTCAGCCTGGATTTAAATTTTAGCTCCACCTCCTCCCGACTACTGCGCCGTTGGGTTGGGTCGTGTTCTGACCACACTGGCCTCCCGTCTCTCACCTGTGAGCACCTGGTGCCTTTCTTCTGGGAGAGTTCTATAGAATGCCTGTGAGGTCCCACCTGCCCCAGAGAAGAGCTCATCCATGTCAGCTGGGGGAGGGGAAGTACCTCTCCAAGGTGCTGGGAGAACCCTCCACTCCAGCCTGCCCCTCCTTCTCCCACCCCTCTACATCTTGTGATATGATCATTCCCAACTCTGAGCCCCTTTGTTTGGTTTCCTCTGCCTGGAATACCGCCCCCTCCTTCCCTTCATTCTGCAAAGCCACAGCCTAGCTCCATCACCTGCCTAGGTCAGGATCTGACCCCTGAGGACAGGGTCCCCTCCGCCTCCTCCTTGGAACAGGACTGGGCTGTGGATGTGAAGTGGGGTGAGGCTGGCAGGGCCGCCATTTGTGCCCAGTCCGTGTCAGGCCACCAAGGCCCTGGCTTCCAGAAACTTCCCGGTACAAGAGGCACAGCAGGTGCCACCACTGCTCCCTGGTTCCAGGTGGGAGGGGGGACTCAGCAACGTAAAGTGACATGCCCAAGGTCACACAGTCTGTCCAGGGGTAATCGCATCTGTGCTGCCCCCGCTGATGGGTTGTTTTTACTCTCGGCCAGGTGGACAGAGCCGGGGTGGCGGACGCAGGCTGCTATACCTGCGAGGCGCTGAACCAGGCAGGCCGATCGGAGAAACACTACAACCTAAATGTCTGGGGTGAGGGTCTCCTGGGCTGGGCTGGGGTCCCTCCCCCTGCCCCTGTTAGGGCTGGCTCTCAAGCCCTGGGGTTGGGGCTGCCTTGAATGGGTTCTAGGATACAGCCCTCCTCCCCCACCCTCTCCCCCCGGGGTCCCTTTCTTATCCCAGCCCACAACTTCCTGCCCACCTCACCTCCTCTCTTTTACTCAGTCCCTCCAGTGTTCCCCTCACCAGAGCCTCGCACCCTGACTGTGACTGAGGGGCACCCCGCCAGGCTGTCCTGCGAATGTCGGGGCGTCCCTTTCCCCAAGATCTCCTGGAGGAAGGACGGTAGGATGGCTGACCTCGCCCAGCCCTACCCTCATTTCCCCACCCAAGGAGGCTGCTCCCTGCCCTCGCTGGGTGCCCCCACTCTAGCTGAGTTGGAGGTGGGTGGGCTTACAGCCCTGGGGGGTGCGGGTGCTGGTTACAGAAGACCCTTCAGCCCCTTCTCAGCCAGTGAGAGCTGGATTGATCCTCAGGCCTCACTTCAGATGTCTCTTCTTCCAGGAAGCCCTCCCTGACCTCCACCCCAGTCTAGGCCTCCTTGATGCCACCCCTGTATGTTAGCTTGTCATATTACCCGCCTTAGTCCTTCAGTGTCTGCTCCTCCGTGAGCCCGTGAGCCCGTGAGCCCTGGGAGGCACTGTCTGGGAATTCAGCAGTGGCTAAGACAGTGCCCGGTACAAAACAGGTGCTCGATAAATATTTGGAATTCATTCATTTAACCAGTATTTGTTGAGAGCCTCTCTGTGCCAGGCCCCATTCTAGGTGCTGGACATACAGCAGTGGATTGACGCAGTCAGATAATAAATGCGAAGTTAGTACAGGCATACCTCGTTTTATTGTGCTTTGCTTTACTGAGTTTCGCAGATGTCGTGTTTTTCATAAATTGAAGGTTTATGGCAACCCTGCCTCCAGCAAGTCTACTGGTACCATTTTCCCAACATTTTCCAGCATTTGCTCACTTTGGGTCTCTGTCACATTTTGATAATTCTCCCAATATTTATAACTTTTTCATTATTATAATTATGTTTGTCATGGTGGTCTGTGATTAGTGATCTTTGATATTACTATTGAAAAAAGATTATGGCTTGCTGAAGGCTCAGATGATGGTTAGCATTTTAAAGTATTTTTCATTAAGTTACGTACATTGTTTTTTTAAACATAATAGTGCACACTTAATAGACTAAACATAATCTTTATATGTACTGGGAAACCAAAAAATCACGTGACTTGCTTTATTTCGATATTTGCTTTTTGCGGTGGTCTGGAACCGAACCTATGATATCTCCGAGGTATGCCTGTAAATGACTTAATACCTGACATGATAAGTGCTATGGAGAGAAATAAAAGCCAGGAAAGGGGAGAAGTTGTGAGGGGGGAGGGAGGTGGGATTTGCAATTTTAAGTTGGGTGGCCAGGGACATTTGACCAAGCAGATGTGGAGAAGGTGTGAAGGATGAGCATGAGGATATTGTAGGGAAAAGCATTCCAGGCAGAGGTGATGGCAGGTGCAAAGGCCCTGGGGCAGGGGTGAGCCAAGCATGTTTGAAGAACAGCAAAGAGGCCAGTGGGGCTGGAGCAGATTCAGCAAGGGGACGGTAGCAGGAGATGGTCACCTGAGCGATGGGGGTGGATCAAAGGCTGTAAGGATCTCAACTTTTACCTTGAGTGAGATGGGGCTTCTGTAGGGGTCTGGTTTGTACTCTAGATGGTTCCTGCCAGCATGATGAGAATAGAGCATTGGGAGCAAGGGTGGGAGCAGGGTGGCCAGTGAGGGGGCTCCTGCAGGGACTTTGGGCAAGAGATGCTGGCACTTGGACTAGGTGGGTATCCATGAGGTGTTGGGAGGGGGCCATAGTCTGGATGCATTTCAAAGGTGGTGCTGGCCGGATTTTCTGACGGCTGGGATGGGGGCTAAGAAGAAGGAGGAGTCGGGGAATGACTTTTGACCTGGTAGTCGGGAGAGTGGTTCTGCCATCACCGAGATGGAGAGGCTGCAAGGGCAGGTTTCGGGGAGCAGATAGGGAGTTTGGGGCATTTAATTTTGAGATCTGTTAGACACCCAACAGGTTGTCAAGTGGGCAGTCAGACATAGGTGTCTGGAGCTCAGAAGAGAGGTCTGGACTAAGAATAAATCCAAAAGTGACAAGACAAGTCGAGGTCACCAGGGGAGAGAGCATGGACAGAGAATAGAATGTAAGAGCGAGGAAGAATGTCATGTGGCCACCTAGTCTCCTCCCCCTGCTGGGACACATGCTGATGGATGGCCAGAGCCCAGAGGGCCGCTCTGCTGTGAACAGGTGCAGGATGTTGGAAGTTAGTGTTTAATCCAGTGCCTCTTGGTTTACAAAATCCTTCCCTGCATCGGGGTCTCCTTGCTGCCAGGTGTGCCAGCTGCTTGGTCTCCCTCGCCCATCTCTGTAGCTAGATGGATGGGTCATTCATTCGATAGCCTTCACTGAGCGCTATTATATGCCAGGCCCCAGAGAGCCTCTAAGGATCCCAGGGGGAAAGTGAGGCAGGGTCTGCCCTCCAGGACAGCCCACGCCAGGGCAGGATTCGGACGTGCCACCTGCAGGCTTATCTGTGTTGGGGAGAGGCTCAGTGTTATGGGAGCTCAGAGTGGGTTCCGGGATCACATTTGGTGCTCAGGGAAGGCTTCCTGGTGGAGGTGACATCTAAGTGGGCACCTGATGCATGAGCAGGAGCTGGCCAGGATGGATGGGAGGACAAGTGTTCGAGGTGGAAGGACCAAGGACCAGGGGCTTCTTTCTCATGCCTCCAGGTCAGCCTCTGCCCATGGACGGGGCCGGCCCTGGGCAGGTGTCAGCTGTGGGGCGGCTGCTGTATCTAGCACAGGCCCAGCCGACCCAGGAGGGAACGTACACCTGTGAGTGCAGCAACGTGGCCGGAAATAGCAGCCAGGACCAGCAGCTGGAGGTGCATGGTGAGTCAGGCTGGGATGACCTGAACCAGGCGGAAGGGGCCAGAAGGGGCCCAAAGGGTGGGCAGCCAGGTGCCCTGGCAGGGCAGACCTCACCCCCAAACCCAAGCAAAGACAAAACAGGGCTGATGAGAGCACTTTCCTGTTACCCCTTAGCTCTCTGGCATTTCAACTGCCCCCTACCCCCAGCCAGCTTCTTACAGCTCCTGACCTCAGCGTGAGAGAGGGGGCAGCGTGATCCCAAGAAGCCCCCAATGGTCCAGAGGGGGGAAAAAACACAGCTTGAAACAGTTGGAAACTAAAGAAATGTAAAATTGATATGAAGCTCCTATATGTGATGGAAACATAAGTCTCCATCTACTTGTCCTGCCGAGATGAAATTAAATATCTCAACCTTGTAAAAATCATTCTAGAAAATAAAACCAAGAAAAATGCTGTTCAGCATCTTGGGGAGAACCCCACCTGTGGAATAATCCCCCGCCCTCGGCCAGTCCTAACAGCTGTTTAAGTTCTGGGAAGCCTCTGGTTTCTAAGGAAGAAAACCCCTCACAAATCTTCAGGGCTGTTCTGTGAGCTCATTGTCCAAACGGCAGGCCTTCCTGTGATTCACAGGGTGTGGGAGAGGGGGCCATGGGGTACTTTTCTGACCCCATTATAGAGATGCAAAGTGGAGGCCCAGAGAGGCGAGGTCACCTGGCTGAGGTCACACAGCCAGCGAGGGACATGGAGGAACACAGGCCAAATGGAGGCGAGCCCAGAGCCTGGCACGTGGCGCGTGTTTGGTGCCCGGCGGCCCACTTTCCCTGACGTGCTTTCTCCCCATGCCAGTTCCCCCTCAGATCGCGGGCCCCCGCGAGCCCCACACACAGGTGTCCGTGGTCCAGGGCGAGGAGGCCACTCTGGAATGCAACGCCACAGGGAACCCCCCGCCCAGGGTGACGTGGGAGCGGGACGGCGAGCCGGCGGGGGCCGCGCCTGGCCTGCGGCTGCAGAGCCAGGGTCAGAGGCTGCACGTGCAGCGGGCTCGGGCTGCCCACGCCGGGCGCTACAGCTGCGTGGCCGAGAACGTGGCCGGGAGGGCCGAGAGGAGATTTTCGCTCTCTGTGCTGGGTGAGGACCGGCGGCCTGCTGGAGGAGGGCAGGAAGGGGACCAGACTGCAGAAGGCAAGGCTGCTTCCGTCCCCAAGCTGTGCTCCTGGGGCCACCCCCTTGTTCTGCCAGGAGTCAGACCCCTCTGGGTAGGGCACCTGTTGGAAGAAGCTGCAAACGCTGCTCTCAAAATCAGGATTGGCTCCAAATAGCCCTCATTTCCCTCCCTCCCTGTCTCCCGTGTTTGCTGCTCCCCATCTCTGTTCCGGGCATTCTTTATCCTGCATGACTCGTATGTAATGGGGGAATTCGGGGGTTCCCCGAGAGATCAGGAAGATCCTGACCGCTGTCCTGGGAAGTCAGGGCAGCTTCCTGTAGGAGGTGACCTTTTAGCTGAAATGCAAAGGCTGAGTAGGGGTTCATCGGGAGCCGGGGTGAGAGGAAGAGTGCCAGGCAGAAGGAACAGACTCTGCGGAGGGCTGGAGCACGTTCACGGTGGCTAGAAGAGCCTTGTGATTCCAATCTCTTACTGAGCTTCTACTGCATGCCTCAGGGTGGAGGCAGGGAGTGGAGAGAGGCAAGGAGGGAGAGGTGGGCAGGGGTCCTTTAGGGAGGACCCTCTCATGTCTCCATCATTGCTGGGATCCCCAGTCTCGCCCACCTATCCCTGCCTGATAGGGTGTGGCTTCCTTTCTGAATGGAACTCTGCTCTGTGGATTTAGGGACCCATCTGGTGTTCCCATTTGCTCTAATTCCCGTCTCATTTGCTCAGTCTTTGCTCCGTGCCAGGCTCTGTGCTAAGTGCTCTACACATGTCCTTGTTGAATTCTCCTGGCATTCCAACGAGGGGTTGGGGAAACTGGGGCCCAAGCCTGATGCCAAAGCCCAGCCCGTGGCCATCACTCACGCCCTCTGATCTTGTCGCTCCTGCTCCTCAGGCTCCCCTGACTGGGGGGCGGGGGTCCTCGGGGAGGGCATTTGTGGGGAGCCAAGCAGGAGCGTACAGCTCCCGTCTGCATCCTGAATGCGGCTTCTTCTCTGTGTCTAGTGCCCCCAGAGCTCATTGGAGACTTGGACCCACTGACCAACGTCACGGCTGCCTTGCACAGCCCCTTGACGCTGCTCTGTCAAGCCACAGGCATCCCACCTCCAGGGGTCCTCTGGTTCCGAGGGGAGGAACCCATCCGCCCTGGGGAGGACACCTACCTCTTGGCAGGTAAGGTGCCAGTCGGGGGAGTATCTGGTTATCGGATCTGGCCCTCTACCTCTGTCCATCACATGCCTGTGACCTCTGATCCTGCACTGCCAGGCTTGGTTGGGATAACCGTTTTAGCTGTTGGTCCCCATAAACACTGGTCAGGTGAGGTGCTCCAGGAAAAAAAAATCAGATTTAAATAAGTCTGGAAAAGGCTTCCTGTTCTGCTGTCCTGGAGACTCACAGTGACCATCTGTATAGTCAAGGTTCTGATAAGTCCTGCAGAAAAAAATTCTCACGGCACCTATGAAACATAGCATGGAACTGTAACAAACTTTGGGAAATGCTGATCTAAGCACTTTCTCCTTTGAATATTCATCTTCCTCACAAAGTTGGTTTGTGATGGTTCTTGCTGGAATACAAATGGGGAAACTGAGGCCCAAGAGGCAATATCCCATCAGAATCTTGCAGGGACTTCCAGGCCCCCTGAAGCTCAGCCTCAATGACCCGTCAGTTGTTCCATGCAGCCAAAGCTGGGATGGTAAATAAGTTTCCCCTTGTGCACCGCTTCTGAGCACTTGGTGGGGGCCGCCAGATTCAGTGTGATGATATGAATTCAGAGACTGCATCTGGGCCAAGCAGAAAGGAGAGTGGCGATCGATTAGTGATGTCTGCCCTGGGTGCAAGAATAGCAGTGATGATGTGTATCTGCCTTCCTTGGGCTGGTCTTAGGAGATCCTTGCATTCCTCTGAGAGGAGCTGGTTCACCTCTGAGAGGTCCTTGGGAGAAGGTGGCCTTTTACCAGGTCCATCAGAGTCAAATGAGGGTTCTGATCTGAGCCAGGACTACATAAACCATTGCTGTCCTTTTAGCCCCAGCCAACCCACAGAAGAGAGGGTAGCCAGGTGACAGATCCTTCTTACTACAACAGGGTCCTCAAGTTTACCCTGGTGTAGGTCTAATGTCCAGGGGGCTCCATCTATCTGTTTACCCTCCTGGGCCTCAGTTTACCCATCTGAGGAATGGAACATTGTGGGAGGCAGACAGCTATACCTCTAAATATAATGCCTGGCATGCTCCTCTTCCTGGCGGGCAGCCTGGGCTCAGCTTGGGACAGAAGGCTGCTCATAGCTGTGCTTGGAGCCCACTCCCCCCCTCCCCAGGTGGCTGGATACTGAAGATGACCCGGGCCCAGGAGCAAGACAGAGGCCTCTACTCGTGCCTGGCAAGCAACGAGGCTGGGGAGGTGCGGAGGAACTTCAGCGTGGAGGTTCTGGGTGTGTCACCGCCCCATTCTCATGGGCACCCACCAATCCTTTCCCTCCGGCCTGGGAGCTTCTGGGGGTGGGGTCTGGCACCGGCAGGAGGGAGAAGCCAAGCCTTGTTTTCTTTGCCTCATCAGCAACCTCTTCTCTGAGGCTGCCATAGAACTTTCCAGAAACAGCTAGAACTAACCCCAGATGAAAGGGGGAAAAGATGTTCAATACCACCCAACTGCCTTCCTCTGATCAGGGCCTTCTCCCAGAGGCACTGGTACTTCCCTCAGCCGGCTGCTGAGGGTTAGGGTTGGGGTTAGGGTTAGGGTTTATTAAACTCACAGCCCCATGGAGGCAGGCGTGAGGGGATGGGGAAATGGAAGAGAGGTGCCGTGGGCTCTTAGCTTCCTGCTCCGTGGTTGTTCAGCATGGTCAGTTAGTGTCTGTCTTCCCTGCTTCTCCCAGTTCCTCCCAGTATCGAGAACGAGGACCTGGAGGAGGCAATCAAGGTTCCCGAGGGGCGGACGGCTCACCTGACGTGCAATGTCACGGGTAAGGGGCACATGCAGTGAGCTGGAAGAAGGGTGAGAGGCAGCTGCGAGAAGGAGGGGGTCCCCGGCGATCTGCCTGCCCCCAGCCCTACTGCTCCCCACGGAGGGTCTCTCACCATCTTGGCCTTTGCACTCTCTGTGCCTCTGCCCCAAACACTCTTCCCTACTCCTCATCTGACTACAGAGCTCAGCTTCCAGGACCCTCCACAAGGAGTCCTTGGCTGACCCTTTGGGCCCATGGGCTCCTACAGGTCCAGTGCTCCCCTATCCCAGCACTGACCACACGGGACCATAGTGGCCTTGTGACATCTGTGTACCCCAGCCAGGCTCTGAGCTCCTTGAGGACCAAGGGCTACCTTGTCACCATGCTTCCCCCAGTGCCCAGCAGAGTAGGCTCCCATTAATGCTTGTGGGCTGGGAGAGATGGATGGATGGATGGATGGATGGATGGATGGATGGATGGATAGATGGATGGATGGATGGAAGGGATAACTTGCCTTTCTGTCCTGCCTGTCTGTACCAAGCCATTCCTGCCCACAACCTGGGTAAGGAAAAGGCAATCAAACCACATAAGAAAGGGCCCAGGCCAGGCTTGGTGGCTGCTTCTGTGTCTTGCCCTGCTGCATGGGCCTCTGGACTAAGATGGAGAATTGATGTCCCCTGCCCCATCTTGGAGCAGCCTCTGACCTCTTGTTTGACCTGGTCAAAACCTGCTGAAGCATTTCACTTGCCTCTCCCCTCTGCATACAGGCCACCCACAGCCCAAGGTCACATGGTTCAAAGATGGCAGGCCCCTGGCTGGCGGAGATGCCCACCGCATCTCTCCAGATGGAGCCCTCCTGCAGGTCCTCCAGGCCAACCTGTCTAGTGCAGGCCACTACTCCTGTATTGCGGCCAACGCCATAGGAGAGAAGACCAAACATTTCCAGCTTAGCATCCTGGGTAAGTGCTAAGCATCTTCTGGCCGCCCTAGGTGCCGGCAGGCTGGTACCAAGGTGACCAGCTCCTTACAGACAGCTTCCCACAAAGCACTTTACTATTTTTTCTTCCACGTCAACAACAACAAAAATAATAATAACAGCCCTATTGGCTGAACATCTACCATGGGCCAGGCATTTGGACAGGCCTGATTAGTTGAATCTTTTCAACAACCCTAGGAGGTGGGAGATGTGCTTGTCCCCATGTCACCAATGAAGCCCTGAGGCTTAGAGAGGTGACAAGACTCCAGGCCCCAGGGTCGGGGCTCACACCCAGGCAGTCAGTCTCCCAAGGGCCGTCAGCATGAACTGTCTCGTTAGGAGAAACAGGGGTCTAGAAGTTGAGAGGAGCACAGATCTGTTTCTTAAAATGCTGTTAGTAAAAGGGAGGGTCCCCAGCGAGAGCTGAAAGAGAAAATTTGGGGACCGTTGAAAGCAGAGCTATTCTACCCAGCAGGGAGTAAAACTCCATTCCCACCTCTGCTCAGAGAGTGGTAAAAATTGGAACCACAAACAGAATTGAGAAGGCTCTGGTTAAATGAGTAGATTCTGGATGTTAAGAGACTATTAGGGAAATTGAGGCACAACTGACCAGCTTCCCCTATGGTATTGCTTAGTGATGGAGAGCCTGGGCTCTGGGTCACCCAGGCCTGAATTCAAGTGTGGCCACACAGTGCGTGGTTCCTCTGAGCTTCAGTTTCCCCTCTGTGCGATGCAAGTAGCAAAAGCACTGAAGCCAAGCACCAGGGTCTGAGGCTTTCCTGGGTCCTTGGGCCCAGGGTGGGGGACCTCCGTTAACGAGCACGCTCCCTGCCCCACCGCAGTGGTTCCCACCATCCTGGGAATGAGCAAGGACAGTGCGGACGAGGAGGTGACCGTGACCATCAACAACCCCATCTCTCTGATCTGCGAGGCGCTGGCCTTTCCCTCCCCCACCATCACCTGGATGAAGGATGGGGCCCCGTTGGAGGGCGTGAACAACATCCAGCTGCTCCCAGGTGACGCCCTCGGGGCGGGGAGGAGGGAGAGAGGGGGCAGGTGACGCGTCATCGGGCTGGGTCAGAGGAAGGGAGCCTAAATGAATGCCTGGGGGTGACCCTGGCCGCTGCCCCCCGCCCCCTAAACAGGCACCCACGGGCTGCAGATCCTGAATGCCCAGAAGGAAGACGCGGGCCAGTACACCTGCGTGGTCACCAATGAGCTTGGCGAGGCCATGAAGAACTACCACGTGGAAGTCCTCAGTGAGTCAGGGACCCTCCAGGGCACCAGTCGGGTGGGCAGGAGGCGGCTTGGGAACCCTAGGGCTGCTTTTGACACCCCAGATGCCTTCACATGGCTTGTCTCCTCTGATGGTCAGTGGCCAGCCAGGGCCGGCTCAGTCATTTTAGGGCCAAGGACCTAGGAGGAGGGAACCAGTGAGCTAGGACTTGGGCCACGTGGACGCCCAGAGCCACACCAGTCCTGGCTTCCTTCTGCCACTCACACTGTGGTGCAGCCAGAGACCCCACAACTTGAGACCTGGTACCCCCAAGAGGGCTCCCAGAGGTCACCCCAGGAATCCCCTCACCTCGGACCTGACCTGTCCCGTAACCATCTCTCCCCAGGAGCGGGTGGGTTTCCAGAGTCCCTGTTCCTCCACTCTCAGAGAGCCAACACCCCGTTTCTGGGACAGAGCCGGGACCAGGGGGAGCGCAGGGTCTCAGCACGTCTTCTGCTGGCCTCCTCCTCAGACTGCTTTGTGGTTTTCAGTCCCCCCTTCCATCTCCAAAGCTGACCCCTCCGGGGAGGTCGGCGTGAAGGAAGTGAAGACCAAGGTCGATAGTACTTTGACCCTGGAGTGTGAGTGCTGGGCCATGCCCCCACCCACCATCAGCTGGTACAAAGACGGACAGGTGAGCCCGGGACCCCCTGGCGGCCTCAGGCTCTCAGTCTGGTCCCCCTCGTCTGCTTGGAAGCTTCCAGAAAAGGCAGTCAAGGCATCAGGTCCCAGAGCTGGCCTGGGCCCTGCCCCGCCCTTTGTATTTTAACAAGAAATTCAACTCTTTATAGGAAACAAGTCTCACGAACATTAAATCCTATATTCACCCACTGAATTCTCTTCTAATTTTTAAGTTGTATGGATTTGGTGTTACAAAATTGTCGGGGTGTTCTTATCACTTTATGTTGTATTCTAAAAATTGTGTGAAAATAGAAGTACACTCGTCTGGGGGCCTTCTGCCCCGCATTTCTGATGTCTGTTTCCCCTCTTTCCACCCTCAGCCCGTGACCACCAACCAGCGTGTCCACATCCTTGGTGAAGGGCAGCTACTCCAGATCCGGCCCACGCAGGTCTCAGATTCCGGGCGATACGTGTGCGTGGCCACCAATGTGGTTGGCGAGGATGACCAGGACTTCAACGTGCTCATCCAGGGTGTGTAGGGCCACAGAGAGGGGTGGAGCGTGGGCCAGTAGGACCGGGAGGCCGCATAGCTGGGGGTGGGGAGTATCAGTGCTTCTGGGGTGGCCTGGCGGGAGGGCTCTGGTCTCATCGCTGTCTGCATGTCTGGCCCCCACGCCCCTGGCCTGGACTCTTTTATGAACTGACCTTGTGACAAGGACATCGTTGCCCCCCAGGCCTTGGTTTTACCTTTGTAAAGTGTGGGTGATCAAATCAGGTGACCTTGAGGGCCCCCCCAGTTCAAAAAGCCAGTGATGGGGGGCCTCCGTGCTCCAAGGCATACACTCTGGCTAACGCTTAGTATCTGGCATTCTCCTCTGAGAAATACCAGCGTGTCACAAGACTGAGTCCATTAGACACGAGCTCCAGAGAGAGGAAACTTATCCTAGTGCCCCGCATAGTAGTTGCTCAGTAAACACTGGTTGAAGGAGTGAGTGAATTTAAAAACTGCCTTGACTGAAGGGATTGGCTCAAACGGTAGAATTTCTGTGCCTGGGGGAGGCTGGGACGGGAATCTCTCTGAGCGGAAGTTCATCCCCGTCCCTCGGCTGTGGGTCCTAATGGCTTTGTCCCCCACTCCCCAGTACCCCCCGTGTTCCAGAAGGTGGGAGATGCCAGTGCAGCCTTTGAGACCCTGTCCCGGGAGGAAGAGGCCCGGGGTGGGGTGACAGAATACCGGGAGATCGTGGAGAACAACCCCGCCTACCTGTACTGTGACACCAACGCGGTCCCACCCCCGGAGCTCACCTGGTACAGGGAAGACCAGCCCCTCTCGGCCACAGATGGGGTGTCTGTTCTGCAAGGTAGGCCAGGGCTGCACAGAGAAGCAGGGCATTTGCAGGCAGGCACCAGGGTCACGCCCACATCAGAGCTGGTCTCCTCTGCCTTTCTGTAAGTCCTTGAGCTCTCCTGTGTGCTGCTTGCTGTGTGACCCCGGGCAGGGCACGTGACCACTCTGGACCTTAGCTGCCTTTTGTAAACCGGGGCTAGAAGTTCTTTACCGGTTTGAAGGCAAGAATGGGGTCCCCTTCTGCCTCTGGTTTTTAGAACAGAGGTTCTCATCTCGGCCGTGCCCACCTCTGGGCTTCAAGATCTGTAATGTCCTGGCCCCTTTCTCTGGAGGTGTGGCCGGTTCCTTTATTAAGATCTCGTGACCCCAGATGCTGAAGAATCTCTCACTGGGCTCTGATGACCACCCAGAGTCCAAGCTCATGGCTTATGTGACCTTTTAAATTTCTTCTTACAACTTTAAATATTTCTTTAAGGTTATTTAATTTTTGTAAACAACGGCTTTATTTCAGAATAGCTTTTTGTGGATGACTTTGAATTAAAAGGCTCCGGGGGTGGGACTTAGAAATGCCTGGCTTCCCTAGGGGGGCCCAGAACTGGGAGGTATTCGAGACACAGAGCCCGGATGGGGTCCTGCCGGGTCCTGCCAGGTCCTGCCTGGTCCTGCCTGGTCCTTCCAGGCTTGGGCCGGTTGTGGCGCTGTCCAGCAGAGGGGGATGACGTGGGTTGCAGGATGAACAGGGTCATTCCAGGGTTTGTACTTTGGTACTTGCAGAAGAAGGTGGCCCCTTGGAGATCTGGGAGAGGCAATGCTTACGGAAAGCTCGATTGACCTCTTAACTTGGCACTGCCCTCTGATCTAGGGACACAGTGAGCTCAGTCACATGCTGATTGGCCTCTGGCCCTGGCCACTGACCCCTAATCCTGGGTACACAGTGGTCACAGTCACAGCTGACTTTAATTCTGGCCCTGATCACAGATCAACCTCATGTATCGAGTGACCCCTCCCCCAGCCATGGCCACTGCCTCCCCAAATCCCGGGTACTGTCTCCTGGCTCCGCACATAATGAGCCCCTGGTTCTAACCCTGCTCACAGCCCACTGCATCCTGGGTCAGATATCCCCCAACCCAGAGTCCTGAGCACACAGCGACCCTAGCCCAGCTTCCACTAGAGACCAGCTCCAGCCCCACAGATGCCAGGGTCTGGCCCTGGCTGGCTCTTGTGCACAGAGGGTCCCAGGTGATACCCCCCAATTGCCCCCACGCCCAACCACCACCGCCTCCTGAGAGCCTCTGCCGACATTTGCCAAGCTCTCTGCCCCTTCCCTCTGCCTTCAATGAGGAGCTGGGCTCAGCCCTGCTGGGCACTCTTTGGGAGCCTCAGTTTTTCCATCTGTAAGATGGGAGTAGTAACAGCACACGCAGTCAGAGGCCAGGGAAATGCTCAGCCCAGGGCCTGGCACAGAGTAAGCCGCTACTGCGCTTTATTTGATCCCCTTGACCCGTGACCTGAGCAGAGCAGGCGATTCTCTGCGTTTCACAGATGAGGTGGGGGAGCGGGAGTGTGGGGGGGGGGAAGTGATACGTCCCAGGTCCCCTCCAGGGGGAAGAACGGGTTTCCTTGCCCTGGCTCAGGCCTCTGTCCCCATGTCCCCGCAGGAGGCCGGGTCCTGCAGATCCCCCTGGTACGTGCGGAAGATGCCGGCAGGTACTCTTGCAAGGCCTCCAATGAGGTGGGCGAGGACTGGCTGCACTACCAGCTGCTGGTGCTGAGTGAGTGGCCCGGCCTGGGCGCGGGCGGGGGGGGGGTGTGGTCTCATGTCTACAGGTCCCATGAGGGGCCCCCTCCCAAAGGGGGTCCAAGTAGAGAGCATGTTCAGTCCTACTGTACTCAGAGGTTGGTGAGGTAGGGGTTACGAGCTTGGGCTCTAAAACCAGACAGGACTGGATTCAAATTGCAAGTGAGCTGCTTCCTAGCTGTGTGACCTTGAGCAAATCACAGTGCTCTCTGTGCCTCAGATTCCTTAGCTGCGGCAGGGCCTGGGAGGGCTTGGTGGGCAGGGTTCAAGGAGCCCCAGCCAGTGCCCGGCACCAAGTGGTGTTCTTGCCTCCACGGCTGCCTCCCCCCGGGACCTTTCCCAGGGAGGCTGCCCGCTCCTCACCCTCTTCTCCCCCCGCCCAGCCCCACCTGTGATCCTGGGTGACACAGAGGAGCTGGTGGAGGAGGTGACTGTCAACGCCAGCAGCACCGTCAGCCTACAGTGCCCAGCCCTGGGCAACCCTGTGCCCACCATCTCGTGGCTCCAGAACGGGCTGCCTTTCTCCCCAAGCCCGTGGCTGCAGGTCCTGGAGGACGGGCAAGTCTTGCAGGTCAGGGCGACCCCCTGCTCGGGCTGAAGGCAGCGACTGCTGTGACTCAGTGCTGCTTGTCTGAGGACCAATGAGCTAACCACTCTCTGTGCCAAATGAGGCTCTTTGCCTGAAGCCATGCTGGAGCCCCTGGGATTTAATTCAGCCCACCAGATAATCGTACGTGAGCAGCCTTGCTGGGCTACGCATGGCACCTGGAAAGGACGCACAGGCATGCCACACTTGGAGCCCAGCACGGCACAGGGCAGCCTTCCTCGGGAATGCCATTGGACGCTTACAGAGCTGTGCCCAGCACCTAGGACCTCAGGCAGCTCCTCGGCCACCCAGTGTCCAGACACAGCCCCACGGGACCCCTGGAGTCCAACACAGCACAGAGCACCCTCCTTGGGGCTGGGGGCGGGGACTGTTGTCACCATCTAGTTTGCTACAGGGAATCATCCCTCAGCTTCACATCCCCCCAGATGTCACAGAAAGCCCTAGATGGCTGTGGGGTGACCCCCTAAGCATTGCTCCATGTAGGCAAAGGTGGTCTTCTGAGGGGGCTCCTCCTGGTCCCTGCCGTGCCTGGAATAGGTGGGAGGGAACCCTCACACTAGTTCCTGGTGGGACTCAGAGCCATCCGGCCGGTGGCATGCGCCCACAGGTGTCCACGGCAGAGGTGTCTGACGCTGCCAGCTACATGTGTGTGGCCGAGAACCCGGCAGGCTCCGCGGAGAAGCTCTTCACCCTCAGGGTGCAAGGTGAGCTGGGCTGAGCAGGAAGCCCCCTGGGTTCCCCAGCTGAGGAGGGGCTGGTGCTCTGGGTCTGCCCCACACGCTCCGAGGACTCACCGTGCGGGCAGACACAGCGCCTCCGTCCTTCCAGTGTCCTGGGCTCTGGGCCTGTGCCAGCCATACCCCAGGAGCGCAGCTGGGGGACCCTGATCACTAGATAATTTTAAGCAGCTTCGGAGGCTGCCGGAAGAATGGCTCTTCTGAGGCCTTGCAGCACCATGATTGCGCATTTACTGTGTACCTGGCATGGGGCTGAGTACTTTCCCTGGACTCAAAGCTGAGAGGTTAGCCCAATTTTAGGGCTGTGGAAACAGACTCAGAGATGTCACCCAGTGGGGGTCTCCCCGCCCTGGAGTCGGCCCTCTCAACTTCTGCATTCTTGTGACACATATACATCTCAGTGGCCATGAGCTCTGCCTCCAGATGTGGGGCAGCTGTGGCCTCAGGGGCGGAGGGATGTTGGTGTTACTCAAGGTCTAGCACTCAAACCTGAATTGATATTCTGGCTCTGCCACTGAGCAGCTGAGTGACCTTGGAAAAGTGACTCTCCCTCTCTGATCTCTAAGCCCCAGTGTTCGCAGCTGTAAGATGGTTATGACAAATAGGAGCTGCTGCACAGTGAGGTTTGAAGCGCCAAGAGCTCGTGAAGGCCCTGTGTTTCACTCTGTGGCCGTCCGCTCCCTGCCGGTATGCGTTGTCATGTGTCTTTCTTTATCCTGGTGGCCGCGGGGACAGTCCCACCACGAATCGCGGGTCTGAACTTGGAGCAGGTCACCGCCATCCTCGACAGCAGCGTCTCCTTCCCATGCGAGGTCCACGCTCACCCGAGCCCCGAAGTCACGTGGTACAAGGACAGCCGGGCCCTCTCCCTGGGAGAAGAAGTCTTCCTCCTGCCTGGTGAGTAAACTGAGGCTGGGGACCCAGCTCTGAGGCTCTGTGGGAAAGCAGAGCTGCCTCCCCAAACCTGGGACCGGACTGGATGTCTGGGAGGGCTTTAGGACTGTGGGCGTGGGGTCTGGGGGCTGGGGCCTGTTCACTGGTGCCAGGGGCTATCTCCCCCACCCCTGGCAGGCACCCACACGCTGCAGCTGGCTCGGGCGCAGCCATCGGACTCTGGAATGTACATGTGTGAGGCCCTCAATGCCGCCGGCCGAGACCAAAAGCTGGTGCAGCTTAGCGTGCTGGGTATGTCCTGTCTGTCCCCCGACCTGCACTGTCCCCCACTCCTTCACTCAGCCCTCATGCCCTCAGGCAGCACAGCCAGGAGAGGGGCAGCCGGCCCTGGGGGAGCCTGGGATGCCCTGTGCCCTCTGCTGCAGTGGTATCTGGGGGGCATGGTGGTTAAGATCCTAGTTTTTAGAGTTTGGACATGCTTGAGTTTGAAACTCAGCTGTGCACTTATTTGCTCTGTGACCTTGGGCAAGTCACTTCCCCTCCCTGAGCCTTGGGTCTCTCATCTGTAAGGTGATGGTTGGTATAAGGGTAAGAAGATGGTATGTGAGCCCTTAGCCCAGTGCCTGGTGCCCTGTGAGCTGTGAAGCTGAGGAAGGGACAGCAGGATAACAGCCAGAGCTGGCCCAGGAAGGGCCCTTCCCAAGCCTGATTGATCATGAACTTCTCCTCATGGAACCTTTTTGGGGGCTTCTGGTCTTCAGAATCCTCTTGGGGAAAAGCTGGCCCAAGATGTCACGAGCCAGCACTCCCTGGAGGGTTCTTTCAAGCCCTGGGGCAAGTTCATTCATTTGTGCCTGTTCACCTACTGTGCGCCCGGCACCGTGCCAGGTCTTGTGGGCTCACAGCTGGGGTGGGAGCTTCTACATTGGTTTGCTGGAGGGCCATGGGCCTGTGGACCCCCATGGAGGGCCCTAACCTAGCTGGGGCCTGCCCTGTATAGGAAGGAGCCTCGGAGGGTTGTCATAGCATCTCCCCCAACTGGGAGGCTGAACCCAGAGAGGGCAAGAGGCTTTTCCCAGGTCACCCAGCAGGCCCTTGGCATGCTGGCCTGGATTCTCTTCTTCCAGCTCCCTGGGTCTGTGCCATCCCCTGCGGCGGGGTCCACCACATGACCTTGTCTCTCCATAGGCTGTTAGCCTGCGGCTGGGGCCAGGGAGGACATGGGGAAGGCCACGCCCCTCGCTCAACTCATCTCCTTCCCCAGTTCCCCCAACCTTCAGGCAGGCTCCCAGTGGCCCCCAGGGTGTGGTCCTGGTGAAGGCGGGGCACAAGGCCGTCCTGAGCTGCGAGACAGACTCACTTCCCGAGCCAGCCGTGACCTGGCACAAGGACGGGCAGCCCCTGGTCCTGGCACAGAGGACCCAAGCTCTGCTGGGTGGGCAGAGGCTGGAGATCCAGGACACCCAGGTGAGATGTCTGGTGGTGCGGGCAGCCATGGGCAGCCCTGGGAATGTCACCTCCTGGTCCTGGTGAGCCAAGGATGGGCGTGGGGGGCAGCTGGGTGGCAAGATGGGGGGGCTGCTGCCTCCTTGGCCTGCAGGACCCCAATCCAAGGTGATTAGCAGTGTCCGGGGTGGGAGACGTGGGAAGAGCACAGGGCCCCAGATCCGGCTCCACACTGACTCACAGAATGACTTTGAGCAGATCCGCCTGCCTGTTGCCCCAGAATCCGGAAGCCTTTCCAGGTCCCTCTGGTTATGACTCCCTGGGAGTCTGTTCCACCTGCCCACGCCCCTCCCTGGTATGGATTAGACACTCACAAGTGTTCTTTGGATGAACGTTTGCTGCTCCTCTGGAAATGCACCCGGGCTCCGTCTCCTGACTCAGCGCCATCCCCACAGTGAGGGAACCTTCTCCTCCAGGCTCCGCTGACAGACATGCAGCCCCAGGGAAGGGTGGGGTCTGGATCCTGTGCACTCACCTTCCATCGGCCCTCCTGCATCTTAAGGCTCTTGGGAAAGGCCAGAGGGTCCCATCTCCCCTTTGGCTTCCCAGGCAGGACCAGCATATTTGGGGAGTCCCTGCTGTGGAAGGTTCTGGGACCTGGATGCTTTGGGAGAGCCGTAGGTATCCCCACTGCAGCCGCACACTGTCACCATGTGCTCTCTCTGTCCCAGGTGTCGGATAAAGGTTTATACAGCTGTAGAGTCAACAATACAGCCGGGGAGGCCGTGCGGGCCTTCATCCTCACGGTCCAGGGTAAGCTGGAGACCAGGCTGCGAGCGTCGCTGTGGTACCTCTAGCAGCACAGGGAGTTGCCAAGGATGGGAAGGGCCATAGCTGGAAAGGGAAGGTGTGGCTGAGTGTTTAGGGCACAAGATCTGGAATTGAAAAGACCAGGATCCGAATAGGACTCTGCCAATGACTTGCTCTGTGGGACTTAGTAGAGTGACTTTATCCCTTTGAGCCTCAGATTTATCTTCAGTAAAAGGAGCTAAAAGTAGTAACTGCCTGTTTGGCACACAGGAAGTGCTCCATCTGTGGTCTGCCATGACTGTGTCTAGAAAGTGCTGGAATCTGACTTCTCTCCTGCAGTGCCCCCAACATTTGAGAACCCCAAGACGGAGACCGTGAGTCAGGTGGCTGGAAGCCCCCTGGTCCTGAGCTGTGACGTGACTGCGGTCCCTGCACCTAGTGTTACTTGGCTGAAGGACAGAATGCCTGTTGGTGAGTGCCTTAGTCCTTATCTTTTTGGTGCCAAGTAGTCCTTTATTTAATGAAATGGCAATGAAAGCAGAAGGGGTAGTTGGTTGTTAACGGTTCTTACTTGGCAACATCAAAAGCTGGCAGCGCCCTGTTGGTCCCATCCCCCCCAATTTGTCTTTCAACCCTGTTGGCCTTGAAATCCCGACACTGAGGACCATTTGAGTGGGGGCTTAGTGCACTGCTCCTTGTGTTTGTATCCATAGTCAGCTCCCACGGGACAGAAATGCAGAGTGGGTGCTGAGGGTCTAGCTGGCCCGACCCTGGGCTTGGCATTGGCCCCCAAAGCTGCTCCTTCTCCAGTAACTCAGCTCCATTCGGCCCAGCTGTTGGTCACCCCCATCCAGGCCTTCAACCTTGCCCCGCTCTCTTCCTCTCCCCCGACCCACCCACCCATCAGTCAGTAGACACCTCGTCTTGTCAACATAAATGCCTCCGGTGCCAGCCCTGCCCTCCATCCATAGCCTTTCCCGTTCCAGCCACCACTGTCCACACCCCTGGGTGAGGGCAGCAGCCCCTACACTGGTTTCTTGGGTCTACTCCATGCCTCCAGTGCAGGCTCCACCGGGGCAGCAGGGATCACAAAGTGCAGCTCTGAGTGGGTCAGTTGTCTGTTGAAACTGAAAATCCTTTCGTGGCTGGAGTCCTCAGAACCACAGCCCAGGAGGCCCTTTGGGGCTGGGGCCAGCCCCCCTCTCCCTGCCCTGCTGCGTACTCCAGACAGACCCAGCTGCTCTTGACTCCTTGCATATGCCTATGTCTGTCTGTCTGTCTGTCTCTGTCTTTCTCTCTCTCAATAACAGCCTTATTGAGATGTAATTCACATACTCTACAATTTACTCAATGAAAGCATATAAATCAATTTTTTTTGTATAATCACAGACCATCCCCACAATCAATTTTGCAACATTTTTTTTCCAACTGTATATTTTATTTTTTTCTTTTTTAAAAAATTGAAGTATAGTTGATTTACAATGTTGTGTTAATTTCTGCTATACAGCAAAGTGATTCAGCTTTACATATATACATTCTTTTTATATTCTTTTCCATAATGGTTTATCATAGGATATTGAATATAGTTCCCTGTGCTATACAGTAGAACCTTGTTGTTTATAATTTTGGAACATTTTTATCACCCCAAGGGATATCCCTTACCCATCGCCTTCACTTCCAGCCGCCCCAGCCTTAGGCAGCCACTAACCTACTTTCTGTCTCTATAGACTTGCCTGTTCTGGACAATTCATATAACACATGGAATCATACAACACGTGACCTCTTGTGATTGGCTTCTTCCACTTAGCATCGTGTCTTCAAGGTTCATCCATGTTGTAGCATGTGTCAATTCTTCATTCTTTTTTTAAGTTAATTTTTTTCTTTCTTTTTTATGGCTGAACATTCCACTGTGTAGATATATCATGTTCTGTTTATCCATCCACTAGTTGATGGACATTTGTGTTGTTTCCACCTTTTGGCTATGATGGATAGGGTGCTGTGAATGTTCGTGTACAAGTGTTTGTATGGCATATGCTGTCCTTCCTCTTTGATGTATACCTGGGAGTGGAGTTGCTGTGGACCCTGTTCTCTCGTGGCTCCAGCTCTTGGCACGCGCTGTTTCCTCCCTGAAATACTCATCCCAGGCTCCCCGGACCACCTCCACTTTTACCTGGCTGATTCAGACTCACCTTCAAGTCTCAGCTGAGACTCACCTCCTCCAGAAGCCTGGCCTGGTCTCTCCATGCTCCATCAGGGTTTCACAGGGCTTCCTTGAGGACAGGGACCATGTTTCACTCATCTTTGATTCCCGAGCTCTTTCGCTGTTGGACATGTAGTAGTTGCTCAATACATTTTGTGTTGAAAGACTGGCTGGACAGATGAGGATCTGGGGGAGGGCAGACCAGCCTGGACTGGTGCAGTTAGAGAAGGCTTTGGGGCAGAGGTGCTGCTGGAGAACGTGAGGGGGAGGCATTCTAGGCTGGGGAAGGGGTGCAGCCTGAGCAGAGGCCCAGGGGAAGCCCCTCACTGGACTTATGTTGGAGTTAGTGAGTGGCTGGTTCACCTTAATCAATGTGGGGAGGGAAAGGTTGGAAGGAGGCGGGAGATGAGGGCCCAGTGGTGGCACCTGGGGCGGTGGGTCTGAGCAGGTGAAGTCCTGCCACACCCCTCCGTCCCACAGAAAGCAGTGTGGCACGTGGTGTGGTCTCCCGGGGGGGCCGCCTCCAGCTGAGTCACCTGCGGCCAGACCAGGCTGGCACCTACACGTGTGTGGCCAAGAACGCCCAGGCAGAGGCCCGCAAGGACTTCGTGGTGGCCGTGCTGGGTACGTCTGCGCCCTGCGCCCCCCGTGTCCCACCCCCATGCCAGCCCCAGCCACTGCCCCAGGCCTCACCACACCCCCTCTGCCACAGTGGCCCCCCGGATCCGGAGCTCGGGCGCCACGCAGGAGCACAGCGTCCTGGAGGGGCAGGAGGTGCGGCTGGACTGCGGGGCTGACGGGCAGCCACCACCCGACATGGCCTGGCTCAAGGATGGTCGCCCGCTGGGCCAGGGCGCCGGCCCCCACCTCCGGTAAGACCCAGCCTGTGACATCCCCGCCCCAGGAGGCAAGCCTGCAGGCCCTCACGCACCTGCTCCCGGCTCTCCCTCCCCGGGGCAGGTTCTACCTGGACGGCAGCTCCCTGGTGCTGAAGGGCCTGAGGGCCTCGGACTCGGGGGCCTACACCTGCGTGGCCCGCAACGCGGCCGGGGAGGACGCCAGGCTGCACACCGTGAACGTGCTGGGTGAGCAGCTGAGGGGCGAGGAGAGCGAGGCCGCCCCACCGTTCCAGGGCGGCAGCAGCCTGGCCGCCGTGGGGCCTCCACTGGGGCACCTGGAGGGTGGTGCCAGGGCCCGGATACGGGAGCCCTGGTGAAGCCCCAGCCGTGCCCACTCCGTGAGCCAGGCCAGTCTGACCTCTCCGGGCCTCTGCCCCATCCTCAGACTAGGGGCACAACCGCTCCAGCCCAGGGGCGCAGTGGGGGAGTCGGGATAAAGAAGAGACCCACGCCCCCAGGCAGTGGGCTTCATCCTCACCTGGGTTGGGCGCGGGTCTAAGACCCACATGATGATTGCCACACGATAGCTGCACGTGGCAAAAGTCGAGGTGTCGACGCCACCTCCTGGGACTTCCCTGAGAGGAGCCCACCTCCCCGCCCAGACCCCCTCACTGCCCCCGTTTTTCCTCTCTGCCCACCCACCAGTGCCTCCCATCATCGAGCAGGGGGCAGAGGGCACGGGGACCCTGGTGAGCAGGCCTGGGGAGCTGGTGACCATGGCGTGCCCTGTCCGGGGCTCCCCGCGCATCCACGTGAGCTGGCTCAAGGATGGCCTGCCCCTTGCGCTCTCCCAGCGCACCCACCTCCACGGCTCGGGCCGCACCCTCAGGTAAGGGAGTGGCTCCCCTGCCCACCAGCCAGCGGATGGCAGGCCCCAGATACACTCCTCAGGCAGCTTGGGCTTAAAAGCACGTCTGAATGGTTTTTAGACTAAAAATAACATAAACATACAGAGGTTTTTGATGGGGAGAGTGAGAGGACCCCACCCCCGAAAGGGAACTTCAGAGATGAAAGGGGCCTCTGCCCTCAGGCTTTCACAGCCCAGTGGGGGAGGTACAGATGCGGGTGATGACATCTGGTGGCACCTGACTCAGCCTGGCCCCAGGTAGAAGAAATCTGGGAAGGCTTCCTGGAAGAAAATGCCTGAGCAACGTCTTCATGCCTTCAGCAGCACTTAACGGAGTGCTTGCTGTTCCAGGTGCAGTTCCAGGTACTGGGATGGAGCAGTGAGCAAGATGAAGCCTTTGCTCCTGCAGCTTTGGGGAGGGAGGGGAATGGAAAATAAACAGATATAAAAGTGACATGTCACAAGGGATGTGTGCTCAGAAGAATAAAGTAGGGTGAGGGGATGGGAGGTGGCAGTGGAGGGTGCTATTTTAGGGTGGCCAGCAGTAGACACTCAGATGAGGTGACACTTGAGCAGAGATGGAAGGCGATGAGAAGGGGAGGTGAGTGGATTCCATGGTAGGAAGAATTCCATTCCTTCCAGGCAGGAAGAGCAGGTTCAAAGGCCCTGCGGTGAGCGTTTGGCTGTGTGTTCTAGAAACAGAGTTGGAGGGTCGGTTATGAAGGGGGCAGTCAGGTGACATAGGGCCTCGTAAGTCCTTCAAAAGACTTAGGCTTTCCTAAGGAGAGAAGGGAAGCCCTGAGAGGGTTTTCAGCAGAGAAGCATCATGATGTGACTTAAATTTTGTGTATGTGGTAAAATACACATAATAGAAAATTTACCATTTTAACCATTTTTAAGTGTACTGTTCAGTGGCATTAAGTACATTCACGGTGTTGTGCAACCATCACCACCATCCATCTCCAGACCTTTTCATCTCCCCAAACTGAAACTCTGCCCCATTAAACACTAATTCCCCATCCCCCTCCCCAGCCCCTGGCACCCAGCACTGTACTTTCTGTCTATGAACCTGCCTTATTCTGAGTACCTCATATAAGTGGAATCATGCAATCGTTGTCCTTCTGTGACTGGTTTATTTCACTTAGCATCATGTTTTCATCCATGTTGTAGCACGTGTCAAATTTTCCATCCTAATTTTTAAGGCTGAATAATATCACCTGGTATGTGTAGAACACATTTTGTTTAACCATTCACCCATCCATGGACACTTGGATTGCTTCCACATTTTAGCAGTTGTGAATAATGCTGCTGTGAACATGGGTAGTTCGCTTATCTGTTTGAGCTTCTACTTTCATTTCTTTGGGGTTGTGACTTAGGTTTTTAGACGATCCTTCTGGCTGCAGTGTGGACAGCAGACTGTAGGGCCAAGGGCAGAGTGGGAGGGCATTTTAGGGCTGCGGCCACAAGCCAGGTGAGACGTGGTGGGGCCTGGATCAGAGCCATGTGGTGGAGGTGGTGGAGGTGCTCCGGCTGGCGGTGTTTGCAGAGAGACGGGGAGGGGTTGAGCAGGGCTCTGGGGTCTCTATCTGGGAACCCGGAAGGCTGAAGTCCTGTTTTCTGAGATGCGTCCACAGTGGGAGGGGCAAGCTGAGGGGCGAGACCAGTGTTCTGTTCCAACCTGTTGGTTGGAGAGGTTCTTGGACATACAGGGAAGATGGAAACCAGGCATTTGATACTCCTGTTGGGAGTTTAGGAGGTAGATGTTTGGGGATTGTCAGTGAACAGGTGGTGTTGGAAGCCAGGATGGGCTGCAGGCCCCGGGAAGCGAGGGTGGACTGAGCCTGGGCTGCCAGCGTTAGGGTGGGTATAACAGACGTTTCAGGGTCACTGGGGACGTTGACAAGGGCGGCTCGGGAGGAGTGGTCAGGGCAAAAGGGGGTTTGAGAGACAGTGAGGGTTCAGGCAGTGGAGACAGTGAGTGGAGACGAGTCTGGCGAGTCCTGAAGTCTGAGAGGAATTGTCTAGAAGAAGGGGGTGGGAGTAGCAGGCTGTCCGGGGGTGGGCCAGTGGAGCTTCCAGAATTTGGGAAGCAGGAAGTCTGGCTGCAGAGTGAGGTGGGCAGAGAAGGCAGCAGGGGCGGGGGGTGAGGTGGGGAGCCTCTCTCTCTCTCTCTCTCTCTCTCTCTCTCTCTCTCCCTCTCTCTCCCTCCCTCTCCCACCCTCTCTCTCTCTCCCTCTCTCTCTCTCTGTCTCTCTGTCTCTCTCTCTCTCTCATGCCCCCTTTTGCTCGTGGGCTTCAGGATTTCCCAGGTGCAGCTGGCAGATTCCGGCATCTTCACCTGTGTGGCTTCGAGCCCAGCGGGCGTGGCTGACAGGAACTTTACCTTGCAGGTGCACGGTACGGAGCAGGGGAGTGGGTTAGCGGGTCCTTTGGCCTTAGGGGCGAGAATCAAGGCTCTTGTCCCCTCCCCTCTGCCCATCTGGGTGAAACCAAGGGTTGGCCCTCAGGGATGTCAAGGCAGGGCAAATACTCAGTCTCTGATTCATTCGGTCACTCATTCATTGATCTCACAAGTAGTTGTTGGACACTAGTGTGCCAGGGCCTTGCCAGGCCCTGGAATATGGCAGTGAGCAGAGGTAGCCCTGACACCAGGAAGTCGGTGAGGGAAACAGCTCTGTAAAATTAAAATTCCACGCAACTAGTGATACCAGGGTAAGGAGAGGGTGCCACAGGAGCACAGAGGAGGGCACCTCACCTGACCCCGGGGGTTCAGGGAAGGCTTCCTGGAGGAGGTGAGGTCTAAGCTGAGGACTGGAGATGAGAAGGAATAGTCCGGGAGAAGGGCATTCTGACCAATAGTTACAGTCTGTGCAAAGGTCCAGGGGCGAGGGCCACCTGGCATTGAATAAATTGGCTCGTGCCCACTCTTTTGCCCTGTGCAGTTCCCCCTGTCCTGGAGCCGGTCGAGTTCCAGAATGACGTGGCGGTGGTCCGTGGCTCCCCGGTGGTCCTCCCCTGTGAAGCCCGGGGCAGCCCCCTGCCCCTCGTGTTGTGGATGAAGGATGGGGAACCCTTTTTGCCCCAGAGCCTGGAACAGGGGCCTGGCCTACAGCTGGAGACAGCGGGAGTTGGCGACTCAGGGACCTACTCCTGCGTGGCCGTGAGCGAGGCAGGGGAAGCGAGGAGGCATTTCCAGCTGACGGTGATGGGTGGGTCACCTGCCCCCAGCGCCAGCTTCTCTGGGCCAGGGACGGGACAGGGACCCTCTGGGGGCGATGGAGGTGGTGAGAGAGGTGAGCACCCTGGAGGCTTGGGGCTTAGGGAACAGGCCTCGCTGACCTGGCTGCAGGGGCTGGGGGCCAGGACGCTTCATTCTCCTGGGGCTGTGCCCCTCTGTCTTGTCCTCGGAACCTCGTAAAGCAGAAACAAAGCCACCGAAATCTTGGGGCTCTAAGTCTCAAGCACAAGATTTTGCAAGTGTTGTGCCCTATTGGAAAGATGCGTTTCCCGCCATACTGTATCCTTGTTGGTTTTTAAGCGCAAATCATTGTCCCAGGCAGGTGGGCCCATGGTCTGACGTTTTTAGGACCCTCCAACACAATCACCACCTGCCTGTTTGCAGGCCCATGTGCTGTCGGCATCTGGGTGGTGGGGGAGGGGGATGAACCCCAGCTCCTGGTGCTCTGGGCACGGCCCCCGTGGCTGACCCAGGGTGGGGTGTCTTGCAGATCCCCCCCACATCGAGGACTCAGGCCAGCCTGCAGAGCTGTTGCTGACCCCCGGCACCCCCTTGGAGCTCCTCTGTGATGCCCGGGGCACCCCCCAACCCAACATCACCTGGCACAAGGATGGGCAGGCCCTGGACAGGCCGAAGGACAGGAAGAGGGCCGGGAGGGTGCTCCGGGTGGAGGATGTACAGGTGCTGCTGCCCCGCCTGCTGTGGGGTGAAGCTGGGCATGGGAGGGGAGGGACCCAGTGGCACTTGGCAAGGTTTGCCCAAGCTCCACTTTTATTCGGGGTGTGAGGATGTGAAGAGGACCCCCCACCCTGACCCCGGGCCATGCCCCTGGGAGCTCCCAGTCAGGTCAGACCCAAGGCTGATGCAGAAACCAGATAAATCCCGAACCCCACCAGAAAAGAACTGGTACAGTCAAGGGGGACTTCCTGGAGGAGGCAGACTCTGCCCTAGCCCTAAAGCAAGGGTGAGACAGTAATAGGGAAGAAACGTCCCAGAGAGGAGAAGGGGTTGGTGGGAAAGGCAGGATGGCTGACTCAGCAGGCCTGAGTCTAAATCCTGGGTCCTCAGCTGTGTAGGAGGGAAATCAGATCAGGAGGTGGGCAGAGTGGGGCCAGAGGTAGCTGCTCACCCTGCTCCATCCCCAGGTGGGTGATGCTGGGCTGTACACTTGCCTGGCCCACAGCCCTGCTGGTGAAATCGAGAAGAGCTTCCGGGTCAGAGTTCAAGGTAGGGGGGTGCCAGAGTGGGTGCAGGAGAGGGAGGCAGGATGGGACCTGCAGGGGTGGGTCCATCTCTCATGTCCTCTCTACCCACCTCACCAGCCCCCCCAAATGTCATTGGGCCCCAAGGCCCCCGCTTTGTGGTTGGCCTGGCCCCGGGACAGCTGGTTCTAGAGTGCTCGGTGGAGGCAGATCCAGCACTGGAGATTGAGTGGCACCGTGATGGCATCCTGCTGCAGGTGGGTGCCAGGCTGGGGACCCAGGGGCACCGCCTTCTGTCCCTCTCAGGCCGCAGACCCTGACCAGACTGGATCCCAGGTGCCGAGGGCCTATTCTGTGCCGGCACTTTGCATACCTGCTCTCCTGATGTTTTCCACCCCTGTTACTATTGTCACCCCCATACTGTGGATGGGGACACCGAGGCAAGGCTAAGATTTGCACCCCAGGGCTTCTGATGCATATCTGTGCTGTACCTTTGAGCTATGCTTAGTGGCTGTGTGGCCTGGGGCCAGTTACTGAGGTTCTCTGTGCTCACCCCTGAAATGGGGCCAATTTGCTGCTGTGGACCCAAGGATTGTAGATCTGGTGGAAGCTCCAGCTCCTAGTGTGAGCATGAGTCCCCCCTGCAACATGCCCGACAGGCAGAGCTCCAGGAAAGATGCTCTTTCCCTCCCAAAGGAGCCTATTTCCCCAGAAAGTCCTCAGCTGGGCATCAGTTCAGGGGTTGCAGGCCGGCCCAGAATGAATGGGCAGAGACCACTGTCCGGCCCCGCTGGTTCCTTGGTCCTGGTGCGTGGGGGGCTGGCCTGGCCCAGCCCAGCACTGATGAGGGTCTCTCCACCCTGGGGGTGTCTACAGGCAGATGCCCACACCCAGTTCCCAGAGCAGGGCAGATTCCTCCAGCTGCAGGCCCTGAGCACGGCCGACAGTGGCAACTACAGCTGCACAGCCAGCAATGCTGCAGGCAGCACCAGCGTGGCCTTCCACGTGGAGGTCCACAGTGAGTGGCCCCCACCCCACCCGCCCTGCCCACCCCCCTGAGAGCGACAGGGTCCCAGCACCCGCTCCCTCTGTGCCTCCTCCAGCGGTGCCCACCATCCGGCCGGGACCACCTGCAGTGAATGCCTCCGTGAACCAGACGGCTCTGCTGCCCTGCAAGGCCGACGGTGACCCCCCGCCCCTTGTGCACTGGCGGAAGGACGGCATCCCTCTGGATCCTGAGAGCCCCAGGTGGGAGCTGGTAGGGGAGGGCATCAGGGAGGGGCTCAGCTACCTCTTTACGGGTTGTAAACGGAAGCCCACCTGGGCAGTTGGAGCAGAAAGGACATGGGTCTTCTCAGAACCCAAGGACATACATGCCCATTCCTTAAGGGCGTGAGAACCCCTGGTGGCTGGCTGGCTGACTGTCTAGTTTTGACTCTTGGTTGCTAACCTCTGTTTCTGTGTGGGGGGGCTTCATGCCTCTCTCCCTCTCAGACCGATTTTCTACACCTTCTTTCTCTAAGAACATGGGAACATGGCAGAACGGCTCCCTCCACACACCTCCCCCCCGCCCCCCCGCCCCCGGCCAAGTTATAGCTGCTCTGTTCACACATCTGCAGACCCCGTGAGCTGTCTGTGAATCCCGGTTCCAAATTCCCAGGGCAGAGAATTCCATTGGCTCAGACTGCATGATGTGTTCATCCCCCGTCCAACCGGCTGTGGCTAGGGGCGGGGTCACACAGTACAGACATCACCCCTGGGAAAGGGCAGTTTTCCGACCTTATCGAGGGGCTGTTCTCAGAAAAGGTTGGGGTACCACTGCCCTCTGGCTCTTGGGGGGAGGCTGGGCCCAGGTGGGAGCACGGGAGGCCCGAAGCAGCCCCTCTCACCCTTTCTGATGCTGGGTTGTGGTGCAGGTTGCTGCCCAAGGCTGTGGCCCCACGCCTCACCCGCCCACTGACCTTGGCCTCACAGATGCAGGACTCCTGAGTTAGCATCCTCTTGCTCCGAAAACCAGAGACCAAGGGGAGGGTCTTGCTGGAGACACCATCAGGGGTCCAGCTCCTCCGTAGGGACTTGCTGGTTTGCCGGTATCCATGGCAACCCCTCCCTGTGTTCCAGGTTTCAGGTTCTGCCTGAGGGTTCCCTGAGGATCCAGCCAGTCCTCGCCCAGGATGCCGGCCACTACCTCTGCCTGGCGTCCAACCCTGCAGGTTCCGATCGGCAGGGCCGTGACCTCCGGGTCTTCGGTAGGTAGAGGAGGGAAGGTGTGTTTTTTTGCCTTCAGCATCCACCCCCTTGTCTGGACCGGGTCCTGCTTAGTTTCTGGGTCATCTTAGCTGTCAGGAGCCAAGAGCAACGATCTCCAAATGTTTTTGACCATGAATCCTATTAATAAAAAGTTTTGAGCATGTACACTCAAAGATGCATATTTATCTTTATGCATACGTTATATACACTTACTACTATACTATTATATTGAATGACAAAACATGCACAAGCTGTAAAACACTCAGAATCACTGAGCCAGGTGCTCTAATCTGCTCTTCAATCCCATTGATCACCTGGGTGGAGGCTGCTGGGCCCTAGCCTCGGGTGGGGCTGCTGGGGAGTTGTGCCCTGGAGGCCCCATTCAAGGAGATGTAGTTACGGGGATGCCAGCCTCAGGGGTGGTCAAAGGCCCCATCGCCCCAGCTTTGGGAGCCCGTTGGAAGATCCGCTCGGGGAGTTTCTCCTGCCTCCTTGCTCCTGCTTCCTCGGGGATGGGCTGAAGGTGGTTGGAGTATCTCCTGCTCCTGGGCTTCACCTTAGAGACCCCCGCCCTGCCCCCATCCCACACCCCATCTCCTGGTTACTGTTCTCTCCCCAGAGCCTCCAGCCATCACCCCCGGCCCCTCCAACCTGACCCTGACTGCTGACACTGCCGCCTCACTGCCCTGTGAGGCCAGAGGCTCACCCAAGCCCCTTGTGGTCTGGTGGAAGGATGGACAGAAGCTAGACTTCCGCCTGCAGCAGGGAGCCTACCGGTACTGAGCTGGTCCTTGTGGGAATGTCATGAGATGCCCGGGGTGGGGAAGGGCGTGCCCGTCTCAGAGAAGGGGAGCCAGGCCAGAACCAAGGCAGGGGCGCGCTCGGGTCTCACCAAAGCCAGCACCAGAACTTGTGTCCTGACTTCAAAGGGCCAGGAGGGTCTTTACACTAAGATACCTGGTCGGAGGTGGGGGCATTTGGGACATACAGCCAAATGGAAAATATATGGCCTTTGCAACCACTTTAGTCACTATTTAAGAACCCACGTAGAAGCCCAAGTTCATGCCGGTTGAGCCTGAACCCATGGCTCCTGCAGGAGCCTCGGTCTCCCCGTTTCTCAAATGCAGCTGATCCTGAAATGATCCCTGGGAGTATTAAGGGGTCAGTTCACCAATTAATTCACCAAATATTTGTTGTGTTAGGCGCCAGATCATCGTGGAGGTTTGTGACTAAGCAGGTGTTCAGTGAACACAAGCAGTTCTGATCAGGGCTTTGGATATGGTTACTATTACAGAAGTTATCATAGGTGGTGACTGTAGAAAATTTTTAGGATTATGGAGAAACCCAGAGGCAAACATTAAAATTGCCCACAAACTGGACAGGGAGGTAGAAATTTTCTACCTTCTACCTTTCTACCCTTGGGAGGTAGAAAATTCTAGGAGAAACTTCTAGAGTCAAGGCTGGGGGCCGGTTACAGGAAGGGAAAATAGTCATGAAACACATCCCTTGCCTCCAAATTCCCCGGGTAGGGAGGCCACGGCTGGCTGGTTTCAGGTCAGCCCGGCCAGTCACTTAGCAGACAACCGTCCGTCTGTCTGTCCAGGCTCCTGCCCTCCAACGCCTTGCTCCTCACAGCCCCCAGCCCCCAGGATTCAGCCCAGTTTGAGTGTGTGGCGACCAATGAAGTGGGCGAGGCCCACAGGCTCTACTGGGTGACGGTTCACGGTGAGTTCACGGTCAGGAGTGACTGTTCCCGGCGAGGGCAGATGAGGAAGCCGGGATGGGGACAGTGCCTCCCTCTCCTGGGCGCTCTCTCTGCCTCCAGGGACCTGCACGGGTTCCCTCTGAGCCTTTCTGTGCTTCCCGGGTCACCACCTCCAGGAAGCCCTCTCTGATCCTGCCCTCCCACACTGACATAACCCAACTCCAGCACAGTTCCTGGCCTGTGGGAGCTCGTAGGCGAGGCCTCTCCCCAGTCCAGAATGTTCTGAACCCAAATCTGACCTTGTCATCACCCCAGTTAAAATCCCTCCCACCATGGCTGCCCACTGCCCTCAGGATAGAATGCATGGTGTCACCTGGGCCCAGAAGGTCAGCCCTGCTGACCCCCCAGGTTCAGCTCACCCCATGGCCTGCCTCACTCTGGGATGCAGTCATGTCTCTCAGCTTTTTGTTCCTTACCTCAGGGCCTTTGCATATGCTGTTCCCTCTGCTGAACACTTCTCCCTTCACCCAGGCAATATTTGCTCTTCCTTCAGATCTCAGGTTAAATACCGCATGCCCCAGAGGCCTTCTCTGGCCTCCCTCACTCTGTGCCTCCACCAAGCTCCCTTGTCTTGTGAAACGCTCCCTGAGATACCTGGCTGGTATCTATAGAAAGCAGTTCATAACTATCCCACACGCCCAGCAAAACACGTCTGAGTGAGGAAATGTGACTGCTGCACCTCCCTCCCTGGAGCTTCGTCACTGATGTCACCTTGTGTCTTAGTCTGTTTATCCTTCTCGTCCACCTGGCCCCATGGTTGTGTGTTCCCCAGGGGACCTCAGCAGGGCCTCAAGCCTTGACTTGCGTTTCAGTGCCTCCCACCATTGCCGACGACCAGACAGACTTCACCGTGACCATGATGGCGCCCGTGGTCCTCACGTGCCACAGCACAGGGGTGCCAGCCCCAGTTGTGTCCTGGAGCAAAGCAGGCACCCAGCTGGGGTTGCGGGGGAATGGCTACCGTGTGTCACCTTTGGGTAAGTAAGGGTGAGCCACGTGGACCTGCTGCTGAGGGGACACTAAGGGCCATTGGGCAGAGGCTGTGAAAGCAGCCTGCTGGGGCCGGTGGTTGAGAAGATGGAAAGTCCTGGCCTGGCTCTGCCATTCCCTCACTGTGTGACCTGGGAGAACCCCCTTGCCCCGCCGGGCCTCAGTATCCCCATCCACGCACTAGAGTATTGATAACCATCATTCAGTCCCTGATGCTAGTTGGTAAATTGGTGCTCCTTATGGCAGAATGAGAAAAATAATAGCTACATGAGAGTTTTCATAAAGCTAGTTTTAGCTCATTAGAAGGATTGTCCTTTATTCTGCAATAATGCTTTTCTTAATAATTTGGTGTTGAAAGTGCCTTTCTTTTATGAAATTAAGGTGATAGTACATGGTAATTTTTTAAGTGTCTTTGCTTATTAAAATAAAAAGCTGGCAACTTTATGGGGATTCTCTAAATTAAATGTAGTTTTTAGTTGGTTGGTTAGTGAAATCCTAAAGTCTGTGAACCACTGGCCGGATCTGTGGTTTTCAAACTCTTCCAAAGCAATAGAACACTTCCTTCTGACAAGTGGTTATGGGGAAGCCCAACACGTGAGAGAAACTAGGTTCTGGTTCCATCTGGGGCTGGGATGGGGGCTGTGGGGTGGTCCAGAGTCAGGTGGGCCTCGCTCCCTTTGCCCCCTCAGCAGGCCCTTAGGGGTCCACAGGGGATGGTTTAGAAACCACCTTACCTGACTGTTGCAGCCTGTGGTCTGGGAAGGTTAAAATGGTATTCATTGAGCAGCCAAGGCTGAGGGAGAGAGGGCAAAGGGAGGACAGAGGAGGCAGCAATCCGGGGAGGCTTCCTGGAAGAGGCAAGTTTTGCACAGAGTGCAGCAAGGATAGCAGGGTGAGGGCCCGTGGAACCAGGCGCGGGCGGTCCAGGGATTCCAGGCCGGGTAGTGGCAGATCCCGGCACATCACAGCCAGAAGGGTCTAGAGATCATCCTGTCTGATTCCTCATTGTACACCTGGCCCAGAGACTAGAAGTACCAGAGAGTAGAAGGGACTTGCCTATGGTAATGGTCTGAGCAGGGAGCAGAGGCAGGCCCAGGTTCCCCCGTGCTGCTTACAAATGGGCAGGGAGGCAGATTGAGTGGCCTGTAACAGAGACACCAGTGTTGGGTGTGTAAGAGCCCTGCCGGCTCCACCCCTGGGACATCTGTCCCAGGTCCCCTCACCCCTCTCTGTGCCCTATTCCCGCCTACAGGTGCCCTGGAGATCGGGCAGGCCCTCCCCATCCATGCCAGCCGATACACCTGCACGGCCCGCAGCTCTGCGGGCGTGGCCCACAAGCACGTGGTCCTCACCGTGCAAGGTAAGCGTCCCCCAGGCCAGACAGCCATGGCTCTTGGGGCAGGGAAACCGGTGGAGGGCCAGAGGATTCTTTGGGAGAAAAGAAATAGCCCGCCCGTGTCCTCCTTTCCGACGTTTCCGGAACCCCTTGTTCCCTTTAGCAGCCTCTCTCTCCGGTGCTCAGACGGCCCCTGGTTGGAGAGGCCTGGGTGTTAACGGTGTCCCCAGGGACCTCTGCAGCCCTGTTCCTTTGCAGCCTCCCCCGTGGTAAAGCCACTACCCAGTGTGGTCCGGGCGGTGGCAGAGGAGGAGGTGCTGCTGCCCTGCGAGGCCTCGGGCATCCCCCGGCCGAGCATCACCTGGCAGAAGGAGGGGCTCAGCGTGCCTGCAGGTGAGTCTCCTTGGCAGCCAGCGTGGGTGGGAGGAAGACAGTATGAACCTGCGGTCCTCCTTCCTGCCCCCGCTTCACCTCCTGCCCTCCCGTCTCCCCTCACCACCCCAGAGCCCTTGGTTCTGCCTGAGCACTCGGTGGCTGGGTTGGGAGGTTGGGTCCGGCTTCCGTGCTCGCTCTGCCCCCTCGTCCCCCTGTGGCCACAGCAGGTCACTCGTCTGGTCAGACAGAACAGCCCAAGCAGCCTTCCTGCCCTCCTCGGGGGTCCTGTCGCCCCAGCGACCGGCCCCCAATTCCTTCCCGCCAAATCCAGGGGTGAGTACCCAGGTCCTAACCAGTGGACAGCTGCGGATTATCCATGTCAGCCCAGAGGATGCCGGGAACTACTTCTGCATCGCCCAGAACAGCGCAGGCAGTGCCCTGGGGAAGACTCGGCTGGTGGTGCAAGGTGGGCCCCGGGGGTGTGCGTGGGGCTGACGTGGACCTCAGTGAGCTAGGGGCTTTGAGGCTCCTGAGAGCCCCTCCCTTCTCTGCCCAGCCCTGGTCCCTGGCGGGGCATGTCCCCGCGTCCACCCCTACCCCAGCACGGCTTGTGGTTCTAGAAGGAATTCAAGAAAAAAATGGCTCCCATTTTGCACCCATGGTCTGGCTTCAGACAGTAACTCCAGAGTCCCCTCTGCCTCCTCTGGCCCCTCCTGGGAAACTAGTCTGGTCATTCTTCATTCATTTTGGCTTTCCAGTAGCAATAGCCATTTCTGTCCCTTTACACTGTGTGTGCATGTGGGTGAATGGGTCACTCTGTCACAGCTTCACCAAACTCGAGAGAGTCCCCAGATTATCCAGACCACGGGGCCTATGACCAGGGGCCGGTGGGGGCAGCAGACAGGGGTGGAGGAAGGGGCTGAGGATGTGTCAAGTGCCAAGGGCACTGGGGCAGGGATGGCCCACCCCAGCCTACCCCAGCCCAGCCCCGTCACCGAGGGGACCTCCCTCTCCCCACAGTCCCGCCTGTGATCGAGACTGGCCTTCCCGACCTGTCCGCCACCGAAGGCTCCCACGCCCTCTTGCCCTGTACGGCCAGCGGCAGTCCTGAGCCCGACATCACCTGGGAAAAGGACGGCCAGCCTGTGTCTGGAGCCGAGGGGAAGTTCACCATCCAGCCTTCCGGGGAGCTGCTGGTGAAGAACTCAGAGGTGAGGGCCTGGCCCCAGGGAGCAGAGGGGAATAATAGTGACAGCCGGAGCAGCAAAACCTGCTGAGCACCCCCCTGTGTGTCGTGCTCTGTGCTGAATGCTGTGCAGTTTCTTAATCCTGGAACCTGGGGAAGTAGGTGTTATCACCCTAGCTACAGATGAGGAAACCGAGGTTCAGAGTGTACCCAGGTTTTGAAGACATGCTACTGCCAAGAGGCAGAACCAAGATTTGAATCAGGGCCTCTATGGCTAGTCCCTAGGGGAGGGAAGGAGCCCTGGAAGAGAGGGAGGGGGGAGCGTGGCGATGACTTTGTGTCCCCAAACTGCCCCAAATGTTCTCAACCTGAGCTACAGGCGTGGGTGGGACCCCGGCTCCCTTCCGCCATCAGTACTCATCATGTTCTGTAATTACAAAAGAAGCCGCTGTCCAGATGGATGGGTGGGCACATCTCGAGGGGGCCATGGGGTGGGGATCCTGCCACACAGGGAACCAGATGTGCAGGGGTGAGCGCACCAGCCCTGCTGGGATGCACCACAGAACTTCTCCTCTCGGAGAAGGCACCGAAAGCAGCACCCGCCTCAGGGATGATGGATGAGGTGAGCACAGGTGAGCGGAGTGCAGGTTCCGTTCTGAGCACATAGGAGGTGCTTAGTAAATGGTGACTGTTACAAATGTGTGGTCAGGCTTAGATTATGAAGGCTGAAAATTTAATTAACAATCAAATTAAGAAGGAAAAAAAGGGAATTTTTTGGAGCCAAACTGAGGATTATAACCGGGGAGACCTGTTAGAAGTAAAGGCACAGTCACATACATTTTCAAGACAAAGAATCATACATCAGAATGACATACTCGTATTTTACATAAAGTTCGCCAAAGACACATAGGTCGGGTAAGCAGGTACAGAGTGAACAGCGAGTCACCATGAGCCCTTACAGAGCTGGGAAAGAACGCTATTCTTTTAAGAAGTTACATTGCTAGTGTCAGAGGAAAGGAAAAAAAAAATGATCTTTACAGCTGAGCAGGCACACCCGTCCTTGAGGAGCTCTGGTTAATGTGTAATGCAGATACACACTGCACATTAGGGATGGAAGGAGGAGGCCCAAAAAGACAGAGAATTTTATGTTTAATTTTTCTTGTCCTGCCTTAAAATATAAATTGTATTTCATCAGAGCGCATAGGCATATGAACGCTGCAGGGAGGTGCAGTGGTGAAGCCGAGCTGTTTGCTAGCTGTGTGACCTTGGGCAAGTCACTTTGCCTCTCTGGGCTGGATGGTCCATGGGAACCTGCCAGGGAGCAGGTCCCCAGGGGCATTCTGGCCCATGTTGGGGTGGGGGCAGTTCTCAGGCAGACCCCTCCCTTTGCCCACAGAGCCAGGACGCTGGCACCTACACCTGCACTGCCGAGAATGCCGTGGGCCGCGCCCGCCGCCGCATGCACCTCGCCATCTTGGCACCGCCTGTCTTCACCAGCCTGCCTGGGGACCGCAGCCTGAACCTTGGGGACAGGCTGTGGCTTCACTGTGCGGCCCGGGGCAGCCCTACACCCCGAATAGGCTGGACTGTCAACAACCAGCCAGTCACAGGTCTGGGCTTGCTGGGGGCGGGTGGGACAGGGGCCCAGGACCCTGGGAGGTTGAAGAGGATGGGCGGGGGGGGATGACCCAACCTGGTGAAGAGGAAGAGGGTACCAGTCAGCCTGTGGGTTCTGGGTCTCCAGACTTGGCCGTGCGTTGGGGCACAGGGCAAACACACATGTGGCCCTATGTGACCAGTCACATGTCAGACCCAGCAAGAAGCCACCTGTGAAAAAGACTCAACCCTGGAGACCTCAGGGCCAGGAGAGGGGCCTGTGCTCCAGCCCAGCGCTGTTGCTCCCATTGTGGGCCCCTCAACAAACTCCATCCATGGGGGGCTCTTTCCTCTCACCTGGGTCCCCAGTGATGTTTAGGGAGGTCCAAGGCCTGCACAGGCCCTGTGGTGTATATAGTAGGTACTCAATAAATGTCTGCCGAATGGATGAATTGCTAAGTCTCCTCCACTACAAAGTGATATTTTCATACCCTCCTATACCCAAGTCCAGGTGCTGGGAAACGTGTGCGGCTCACCTTTGCACACCTGTGCAGAAGGCTTTGCCTCAACCTCACTGCTTCCTGGGCGGAGAGATCAGGAGAGAGATTCAGCCTCTCTGAGCCCAGCTCTTCGTCTTGAAATAGAGATAACAGGCGTCCTGAGGGCGGAATGATTTAATGCAGGAGGCTCGCTTGGCAGGGCCTCGCCCAGAGTAAATGCCCCATCCGTGTAGCACTTGTCCTTATTCCTGGTGTAGGGGCAGTGTCTAAGGATTACAGGGAAAACAAAGGCTGTTAATAGCATCCATCTAGGGACTTCCCTGGAGGTCCAGTGGTTAAGACTCTGCGCTTCCACTGCAGGGGGCACGGGTTCGATTCCTGGTCAGGGAAATAAGATCCCACATGCGGTGTGGTACAGCCCCCCCCAAAAAAATTAATTAAAAAAAATAGCATCCATCTATATGTAACTCATGACAATATCTCTATAAGTGGCACATGTTAATAGGCCCCCGAAGACCTACCCTTGGCCACTCATCATACTCTCGGTGTGGACTTGAAAATGAGAAAAGGCAGGTCTTCAACCTCATCCTCCTCATCCGATCCTGTGCCTGCCACGATCGGATCCCACTTGCTTAGACTTCCAGCAGGGAGGGAACACTTTGTGCCTTTATGAAGCACCTGCTGGATACCGAGGCCTGAGTTAAGTGTTCAGGGCAGGAGGTCCCTGGCACCCTGAGCTCAGAGCCCCCTGGGGCGTCTCTTTCTCTGCCACAGAGGGGGTGTCCGAGAAGGACGGGGGCAGCACACTGCAGCGGATGGCAGTCACCAGAGAGGACAGCGGGACCTACGTCTGCTGGGCCAAGAACAGAATGGGCCGAGTGCAGGCGGTCAGCTTCGTCCACGTGAAGGGTAGGGAGTGACCACGTGGTCTTTCTCCAGACCTCTGCTGACCCAACCTAGTGGTTTTTCTAAGAAACTGGCCTCCTGATCTCTGAACTAGTACCTCTCCACCCTGGCTGGGCATTAGGATCTCCTGGGGGACTTTATAAAATACCGAGGCCCAGGTTCTACCCCCGACTCAGTAAAGGTGAGGCCTCGACATCAGTATTTTTTGCCCTCCCCAGATGACCGGCTGTAGGCAGAACTGAGATCTGACTCATCAGCCTGAAGCACTACCCTCAGCTGGATGGTGTCAATGTGGGAGGGGGATGGGGGCCAAGGTACCCTGGCAAACGATGCGTGAATCTCGCCAGCCTGCCGGTTGCTCCCCACAGCCCTGCACAGTAACCCTCATGGCACTGTGACTTGTATGTCCAACTTTAGGATGGGAGGGTGGGGCTCGATGGAGGGGAATGAGCTGCCCAAGGCACCAGGATTCAACTGTACTGTTGGTAGATTCAACCTCAGGAAACCGGCAAGGATGAAAACCCGCACAGGGCATCCAAGAGCGGTTTAAGAGTTGCATGAAATGAGAATCAGGGATGTCTTAGTGTTACTATGTCCAACAGAGGTGTCCTAATGATTGTGTAGTCCTTGTTTTCCAAAGTACCCTGCCGTTGGGCTAATCTATCTCTGAGCGCGAGTGTATGACACTCATACACTTTCTCCCCTCCTGTGCCTGTCTCAGGCATCACTAATCAATCATAGCACTATTCCCACTCAACTTCAAATCCTTCTCAGCACAGTGTTCCTGGCAGCCACTGCCAGTCTAGTTCACTCGACCTGCGACACGGAAGCTGTATGCCATCCCAGATGTATTGACTCTACACAGCCGTGCTGAGCCAGCAGGAGCCTCCATAGGTTCCTGGGGTCTGTCTGGCAGGCTTTTGGGGATGGATTTATGGGAATTTTAGCCTGAAGGAAACCTCCTTTCTCACTCCTTGTCCACTGTCACCTTGTGCAGAGGCTCCTGTCCTACAAGGGGAGGCTTTTTCCTACCTGGTGGAACCCGTTGGGGGCAGCGTCCGGCTGGACTGTGTGGTCCGTGGAGACCCAGCACCCAACATCCACTGGATCAAAGATGGCCTTCTGCTGCAGGGCAGCCAGCTCCGGCACTGGCTGCAGAATGGCTCGTTGACCATCCATAGGACCGAGGCAAGGCGGGGGCCTGGGCTGGGGCCACCTGGGACAACCCTCCACTTTGTCTGATTATCCAAGACGGTTCTTTAGGTTGGCACCACCCTCTACAGCCTACAAAGCACTTTCCTGCCTGTACCCAGAGATTCTCGCCTGACTAACTAGGGTGACCTCTAGCCAGTGGCTTAACTTCTCTGTGCCTCAATTACCTCATCCATTCAATGGGGCTAATAATTGTTCTACCTCATAGATTTATAGTGAGAAATCAGTGAGATGACCCACACCAGGTAGTTAAGAGTGACTGGTCCCTCAGTAATGCCAATATATGTTACTAATAACAACCCCATGGAGCAGAGTAAGCGGATAAGAGTGCCTCATTTTGCAGATGAAGACACTGAGGGTCAGAGAGGCCCACAGCCAGTAAGCACCAGAGGCAGGACCCCAGCCCAGGTCTTCTGATTCCTACTCCACGCCATTTCCAAAGCCTTGAGCTCGGGGGCAGACCCTGCTTACCTTCCCTTCTGTGTCCCAAGTCCCAGTGGTCCTGCAGAATTCCACAGTTCGATGATGTCAAGGACTCATCTTAGGGGTCCTTGATCTTGCCCATCTGGGAGCCTGTCTCAGACTGGTAAAGGCAGCAGCAGCAGCAGCAGTAAGGGTTGCCGTGACCTGAGTATTTGCTGTGGACCAGGCACCGTGCCTCGCGTTTAGGGAGCATGATTTCATTTGATGCTTACAACAATCTTATCGGTTATTATCCCCGTTTTAGAGATGGGGAAACTGAGGCTCCGGAGACATGGTGAACAGTGGAGCCCGGATTCGGTCCCATCTTGGACTGATGCCCAAATCTATACTCTTAATTGTGTGCCGTGCTGCCCGCTGACAGTCCCTTGGGAGTGGCCTCTGGGATATTATCTTCTGGGCGTGGACAGTGGCCTCAGGCTGCCCCAGCTGCATCTCATGGTGGTGCTGCCACACGGAAGCGAATCTGAGCCAGCATTCTTCCTGAGTTGCATCACTGCCATGGTCGTGGATATCCTGGGAAGAAACTTCCCTATCACCAAGGCCAGGAAGTGCTGCAAACCCTCCCCCTCTGGAAGACTCGCAGTGCGCACTCGCACAATAAAAGCCCCCGGGAGCCTGCAGGGCCGAAACCTGTTCTTGTCTAACTCAGTGTTTCCCAAACTTGCTCAAACACAAAACCCGTTTTTTAAGGAATTCCTAATAATGTGCCGTGGAGTCATAATACTTTAACGTGCACAATTTGGAAGAGGTGGATCTAAATCATGCTTCTGCAGCATATAGCTCCCCTTAGAGCAATGGGTTGTCATCACCCCAAGTTCCAGGGGTGAAGGGGGCTGGATTCTCTTTGGATTCTCTTGACAAGCAGCCATGGAAGCCCCTCTGGTGGGATCTGCGGGCCCCTGGCTGGTTGATGCTCTAAGCTCCTCCTGGTTAGATGGGTCTTGCTCCAGGTGCCCCTGTCTGTGCCCAGCTGTCCCCAGATGCTCCCCGCCCCCTCGTCCTCCTCTCCTGAATGCCACGCCCCCGCTCCCGTGCCCACCCACAGAAGGACGACGCGGGACAATACCAGTGCCTGGCGGAGAATGAGCTGGGCGCGGTGGAGAAAGTGGTGGTCCTCGTGCTACAGAGTGAGTCTCAGCCCCACCTTTCCTGGGCCCTGGGTGGGGACCGGGTGAGGTGGGCACGCAGTGAGGTGGGCACCCAGGGGGCAGCTGTGCTGAGGCTGTGGCTGCCGCCCCCCGGGCTGTGTGATGGGAAAGGAGGGCCATTCTGAATATTTATTCAGAACACACAGTTGAAGTCCCATGAACTGTCTTCCCAACGTGGAATGGGAATTAGGGGCTGGTGAGTACTGGGGACCCAACAGCCAGGCCTGGGGGACCTGTTTATTCAGAACTCAAAACTGTCATTGAGATCATAGTGACAGCTCCTGTGTTTGCCAAGCAGGTTATAGCACTATGTGAGCCTCAAAGTAACCCTGTGAAATAGTCTAAATAGGGATTAAAAAAAAAATTTTATTGGAGTATCATTGATTTACAATGTTGTTAGTTTCTGCTGTACAGCAAAGTGAATCAGTTATATATATATATATATATATATATATATATATATCTCCACACTTTTTTAGATTCTTTTCCCATATAGGTCATTACAGAGTATTGAGTTCCCTGTGCTATACACTAGGTCCTTATTAGTTATCTATTTTATATATAGTAGTGTGTATATGTCAGTCCCAGTCTCCCAATTTATCCCTCCCCTGCCAGAATGAAATAATGCCATTTGCAGCAACATGGATGAACCTAGAGCTTGTCATACTGAGTGAAGTAAGTTAGACAGAGAAAGACAAATATCATATGATATCGCTTATATGTGGAATCTAAAAAAATGATACAAATGAACTTATTTACAAAACAGGAATAAATAAGGATTTTTAATGAAACTTTTCATTGAAGATTAACACACAAGGAGGAGGGCACATGTCACAAGAGTACAGCTCAATGAATTTTCATAACATGAACCCACCCAGGTAACCTGCACCCAGATCCAAAAATAGAGCAGTAACAGTTCCCAGACCCGCCCCCCCCATCATGCCCCCTTCCAGTCTCTACCCCCTCTCGAGGGAATCACCATCCAGAATTTTGCCTTTTTAAAAAATAGCTTTATTGAGACATAATTTACATACCATAAAATTCACCCATTCGTATTATTCACCCTTAAAAAAGAAGGAAACTCTGTCACATGCTACAACATGGATGAACTTTGAGGATGTTATGTTAAGTGAATTAACCAGTCACAAAAAGACAAATACTGTATAATTCTAATTGTATGAGGTCCCTAGAGTAGTCGAATTCTCAGAGACGGGCAGCAGAATGCTGGTTGCCAGGGGGCTGGGGGAAGGGGAATGAGAATTAGTGTTTAATGGATATAGTTTCAGTTTGGCAAGATGAAAAAGTTCTGGAGATGGATGGTGGTGATGGTTGTACAACAATGTGAATACATTTAACACTGCTGAACGGTACACTTAAAAACGAGTAAGATGGTAAATTTTATGTTATATGTTTTTTTACCACAATTTTTAAGTGAAAAAATCCACCCATTATAAGTATACAGTTTGGTGATTCTTAGTAAATGTATAGCATTGTACAACCCATTTTTAGAATATTTCCAAGTTGCCTCTGCCCATTCGTAGTCAATCTCCGTTCCCACCTCCAGCCCCAGGCAACTGCTGATCTGCCTTCTGTCCCTATAGATGTACCTTTTCTGGTAATGTCACATACATGGAATCATATGCAGTTTTTCGTTCCGACTTCTTTCACTTAGCGATGTTTTGGGGGTTCATCCACATTACAGCGTATGTCAGTACATCGTTCCCTTTTATTGCTCCATAGTATTACATTGATAGTATTCCATGGTCTGGATTGACCACATTATGTTTATCCATTCCCCAGTTACTAGACATTCAGATTGTTTCTAGTTTTTGGTTCTTATGAATAATGCTGCTGTGAACATCTGTGTATACATCTTTGTGTGGATATATGTTCTTTCTCTTGAGATTCCTGGGAGTCTAATTGCTGCGTGACCTGATCACTGTATAGGTCACTTTTTAAGAAATCACCAAACTAGCTGTATTGTTTTACTTTCCTTCCAGTAGTGTATGAGGTTTTGGTTTCTCCACATCCTTGCCAACGCTTGGTAATGTCAGTCTTTTTTTTTTTTTTTTAAAGTTTTGTTTTTTTTTGTTTAATTTTATTTATTTATGGCTGTGTTGGGTCTTCGTTTCTGTGCGAGGGCTTTCTCTAGTTGCGGCAAGTGGGGGCCACTCTTCATCGCAGTGCGCAGGCCTCTCACTATCGCAGCCTCTCGTTGCGGAGCACAGGCTCCAGACGCGCAGGCTCAGCAACTGTGGCTCACGGGCCTAGTCGCGCCGCGGTATGTGGGATCTTCCCAGACCAGGGCTCGAACCCGTGTCCCCCACATTGGCAGGCAGATTCTCAACCACTGCGCCACCAAGGAAGCCCATGTCAGTCTTTTAAATTTTAACCATCCTTGTGGTTACAAAGTAGTATCTCACTGTGGTTTTAATTTGCATTTCCCTAATAACTAATGATATTGAGCATCTTTTCATGTGTTTATTACTCTTTCGTATGACTTCTTTGGCTAAGTGTCCATTTAGGTCTTTTGCTCATTTTTAAATTGGATTGTCTTATTAATGAGTTCTAAGAGTCGTTTACATAGTCTGGATACAGGTCCTTTATCAGATAGATGATTTGCAAATATTTTCTCCCAGTCTGTGGCCTGTATTTGCATTTCCTGTATTTTGCCTTTGAAGAGCAAAAGTGTTAAAATTTGGTGAAGTCCAATAGTATTTTATGGATTGTGTTATATTTTAAAAATCTTTGTTTAACCTAAGGTCACATCGTCTTCTGTAATTTTTACAGTTTTCTTATATTTAGGCCAAATCCATTCGAGTTAATGTTTGTGTGAGATAAGGATCTAAATTCCTCTTTTTTTTTTTTGGCATATGGATATCCAGTTGTTCTGTACCATTTATTTAGATCTTTTCCATTTCTCTCAGTGATATTTTGCAGTTTTCAGGGTACAAGTCTTGTACTTTTGTTAAATTGATTACTAAGTATTGCATGATTTTTGACGCTATTGTAAGTGGAATTCTTCTCTTAGTTTGATTTTTTGGATTTTTCATTGCTAGTATATAGAAATACAATTGATTTTTGTTATCTCGATCTTAAATCCTGCAACCTTGCTAAATTAGTATTTAGTTCTAGTAATTTTTTGGCAGGTTCCTTAGGATTTTCTACATGTCCTCTATGAGTAGAGTGGTTTTACCTCTTCCTTTCTCCTCTGGATGCCTTTAATTTCTCTGTGTTGCCTATGGCATTGATTAGACCCTCTGACACAAGGTTAAATAGGAGTGGCCAGAGCAGGCAGCCTTGCCTTGTTGCCAGCTTTAGGAGGAGAGCATTCAGTCTTACACTATTGAGTATGATGTCAGCTATGGGTTTTTATAGATGCCCTTTATCAGGTTGAGGAAATTCCCTTTTATACCTAGTTTGTTGAGAGCTTTTGTCGTGGATGGGGGTGAGGGAGGGAGGTTTCTGGTTCCAGACAAGATGGCATTAGAGGCACTTCTGCTTATTCCTCTTGCTAAGGACAGCTTAAAAACTCTAGACTTTATATAGAAAACAAACACTGAAAGACTCTGAAAGGTAGAGGAAAGAAGGATGGGCCAAGGATCTTGGGACCTATGGGATGATATGGCAGCAAAATCCCTAGTTTTTCTTTTTGCCTCATATATCCTGGGCAGGATGCTTGAGAAGCCGGCAACCTGGAAATACCGATGGGCTCAGACAAAAAAAAAAAAAAAAAAAAATGAGGGCCCCCCCCCAAAAGTCTGCTATCTCTTGCTAAAGGACCAGAAAAAGGACAGCATATCAAGCTAGAATACTTAGGTAATAACACCCTATTCCAGCCAAACACTATGAAAAACTGCAGCCTCACCCCAAACCCCATCAACAAAGACCAAGCGGGAGGCCTACACTTCTGCCTTTTCCTTGCTGTCCCGAGGCACCCCTCTCCCCACACTGCGGGGTGGGCAGGGGGTAATGGTGTCAGAAGAGGCCAAGTGGGGGCAGTAACCCTCCCAGCCAGGTCTGATATCCGTGGAGGCCTAGTGTGAACTCTGAACTCCGTGCCTGCCCAGTGATGGTAAAGCACCCCTTCTTGTTCTGGGGTGTCAGTGGAGGCCAGCTGGGGAAGCGGGGTTTCTACCTTCACCTGGAAATAATGAGGCCACACCTCCTTCCCGTGGCAGCGTTAGAGGCAGCCTGTTAAAACGAAAGAACTAGAACTAGAGTCTTTCAACTCAGAATGTTTAGTATACACTTGAAACTCAGTCATCATACCAAGAACAAGGAAAATCTCAACTCAACAAGGACTTTAAAGTGGCCATGAGCAGCTGTGAACATGCTTAAACGTGAAAAAGTAGAAGATCTCAGCAAGGAAATTGATATAAAGAAGAACCAAATTAGCACTAAATTTATAATAAACAAAATTAAAAACTCAGTGGTTGGGTGTAATAGTACAAAGAGGACAGAGGAAAGAATTAGCAAATTTGAAGATATAACAGTAGAATTTAACTAGTCTGAACAACAGAGAGAAAATAGACTGGGGAAAAAAATGAAGAGGGCCTCAGCGATCTGTGGGACTACCCCCAAAAGATCTCACATTCGTTCATTAGAGCCTCAGAAGGAAAGGAGAAAGACAGGTGAGAAGTAGTCAAAGAAACAAGAGCTGAAATTCCCCAGAATTTCACCAGATACATAAACCTACAAATTCAAGGAGCTGAGGAAAACTCAAACAGGATAAACTCAAAGATGTCTGCACTGAGACACATCGCTATCAAACTGCTGAAAATTAAAGGCAAACTTCTGAAAATTAAAATAAAACTCCCATCTTCCATCAATGAAGTGGAGCGTGGTTGTGGAGTAATTCAAAGTTCAGGCAATTTTGGGGGGTGATCAGGAAAGACCTCTTTTTATTTTTATTTTTTATATTTTAAAATTTAAGTTGAGATCTAAATGATGAGAAGGAGGCATCCATCCATGAGACAGTGTAAGAGAAATTGCTTTAAGCAGAAAGAATAGCAAGTGCAAAGGCCCTGAGGCAGGAATAGGTCATTCTTGCTTCAATCCTAGTGGTTGAGAGGGCAGGTTCTGGACTCAGTCCACTCGGAATTGTTATTGGTTCGCCCATCTGCTCTGTGACCTTAGGCAAATCATTTAATTTCTCTGTACTTAAGTTTTCTTATCTTTAAAATAGGGATAATAATAGAACAGGTCTCATAAGTCGTGTGAAGTTTAAATGGAATAATGCATGTAAAGTGCTTCAAACAGTGCCTGGCACACAGTAAGTAATCAACAAATGCCACCTAGTATTACTGTTGTTTTCAAACTTTTGATATTTATTTATTTATTTTTAAAATTTATTTATTTATTTATTTATTTATGGCTGTGTTTGGGTCTTCGTTTCTGTGCGAGGGCTTTCTCTAGTTGTGGCAAGCAGGGGCCACTCTTCATCGCGGTGCGCGGGCCTCTCACTATCGCGGCCTCTCTTGCTGCAGAGCACAGGCTCCAGACGCGCAGGCTCAGTAATTGTGGCTCACGGGCCCAGTTGCTCTGCGGCATGTGGGATCTTCCCAGACCAGGGCTCGAACCCGTGTCCCCTGCATTGGCAGGCAGATTCTCTGTGCCACCAGGGAAGCCCTTGATATTTATTGATTTGTTTTTCAAACCACTTTATTGAGATCTAATTGACATTAAAAAAAAAAAAAGTTCAGGCAGCTTTCAAGTCAGCCCTGGCTCTGACTCTCCCCTGGCCCTTTCGGGTCCCCCTGCCTAGGTGCATATTTCCCACATCAGCCAGGGGTGTGTGGAGAGCAGATCCAGCCTCTCCGGGGCTCCCTTATTCCCAGGTTCTCCTTATTGCGTTGCTGGCTGGTCCTTGGTTTCCTCAACCAGGGCCAGGACTGCAGGCCAGCAGAGGTGCCAGGTCCCCACTTGCTTTCTAGAGTTTTGCTCCTGTCCCTGATGACACCCCCATTTCTCAGAGTCTGCCTCCATCCTCTGCTGCAAATCAAGTTAGCCCCTGGTTTCTCCGCCAGCCCTGCCCGCGTAAAACTAGTGTGATGATGGGGTGGGGTGGGGCTGGGAGATGGGAGCAGCCCCAGGCAGGAAGGCCACACCCTTACACTGTTTGTGCCTAGAGTTCTAGAAGCTTTTCAGAAGTAAACAATTCTCAATTTGTTGTTTGCTCTTAGTCGATTTCTAGAGCCCTGGAATATTTGGTTTTGACAATTTTGTCAAGTTTTGTACTTGTTTTTTGGGGGGCCAACTTGCTGACCTCTTTGCTCGGCCATAGCCAAAGTCCCGCTCTTGCTTGTTTTTGACCTTTGTTGAAGTGGAATCATGTCGCGTGTACTCTGTGTCGGGCTTCTTGCGCCTTCCCAGTGTGTGAGATTGCACACGGGATGAGTTTATTCCTTCTCGTGGCTGTGTGGTTTCCACTCTGTGGCTACACCACAGTTGATTCATGCATTCGGCGTAGGTTAGTCTCCAGCTGGGGGCAAATGTCAACAGTGCTGCTGCGAAGTCCTTAGGCACGCCTTTCCGTGAACACGCGTAGGGAGATTCCAAGAGCGGAATTCCAAGAGCGGAATTCCAAGAGCAGAATTGCTGAGTCATACAGGACACACCGGTTCAGCTTTAGGACATACTGGCTGTGGGAGGCTATAAATGGCTCCCAAAGATATGACCATGTTCTAGTCTCCAGGACCTGTGAATTTTTTTTTAAATTTAATTTTTATTTTATATTGGAGTATAGTTGATTTACAATGTTGTGTTAGTTTCAGGTATACAGCAAAGTGATTCAGTTATACATATATCTATTCTTTTTCAGATTCTTTTCCCATATAGTGTTATCTTACTTGGAAAAAGGATCTTTGCAGATGCGATTAAGTTAAAGATCTTGAGAAAAGGAGGTTGTCTTAAATTGTCTTGGTGAGCTCTAAATGCTATCACAAGTGTTCTTTTGTTTGTTTGTTTGTTTTATTTTTTGGCTGCGCCTCGCAGCATGTGGGATCTTAGTTCCCTGACCAGTGATTGAACCCACTCCCCCTGCATTGGAAGCGTGGAGTCTTAACCACTGGACCTCCAGGGAAGTCCCACAAGTGTTCTTATAAGAGAGAAGCAGAGGGAGATTAGAGAGAGACACAGAGACACAGAGAGAGGGTGAGAGAGGAGGGAAGACCATGTTAAGTTGAGACAGAGAATGCAGTGATTCAGCTGCGGAATTCAAGCCACAGAATGCTAGAAGCCACCAAAAGCCATAAGAGGCAAGGAACATCTCCTCCCGTGGAGCCTCTGGAAGGAGCACAACACCTTGACTTTAGCCTTGAGAAACGATTGATCTTGGACTTCTGGCCTCCAGAACTGTGAGAGAAAAAATTTTTGCTGTTTTAAACCACCAAGTTTGTGGCCATTTGTTACAGCAGCCAAGGGAAACTGATACACTGGCAAACGGTTTCCACAGTGGTTGTACACTTCTGCCCGCAGCGTGAGAGTTCTGGTGGCACTGCATCCTCACCAGCACTGGGCATTTTCCATCCTTTTCATTTTAGCCATGCTGGAGGGTCCATAGTAGTAAGTGGGCAGGAAGTATCATCTTTCAGATGAGAAACCTGAGGATCAGGGAGTGACTTGAGAATCTCTCACCAGTCAAGTGACAGAGCCCAGGTCTGCCATGTCACCTGGCATCAAGTAGAGGCAATTCTGGCAAATGTCACCCCTTCACTGGAAACAAGCTAAATGTCCTATAATAGGGACCTGGTTAAGCAAATCATAACAGATCCAACAATGGAATACCAAGTAGACACTAAAAACAAATATTTAATGCCGTGAAAGGTAGTTATGATCTATTATAGAATTAAGGAAGAAGAAAGAGAGAGAGAGAAAGAAAGAAAGAAAGGGAGGGAGGGAGGAAGGAAGGAAGAAAGAAAGGGTAATATGGTCACATTCTCATAAGGAAACAGTGTCTAGAAGGAAATACTCAGGAATGGTAAGTGGGTGGGAGGATCGTTTGCCTCTGTATTTTCTAATCTGTCTGAATGAATATGTACCACTTGAATAGAGGCACACCTCATTTTATTGTGCTTCACTTTATTGCATTTTGCAAATATTGCATTTTTTATAGACTGAAGGTTTGTGGCAACCCTGCATCGGGCAAGTCTGTTGGCACCATTTTCCCAACAGCATTGGCTCACTTTGTGTCTCTGTGTCACGTTTTGGTAATTCTCAAAATATTTCAAACCCTCCCAGCAAAAAGATTGTGACTCACTGAAGGCCCAGATGATGGTTAGCATTTTCTAGCAATCAGTTATTTTTAAATTAAGATATATAGGTTGTATTTTTAGACATAATGCTATTGCACACGTAATAGACTACAGTATAGTGTAAACATACTGTTTATATGCTCTAGGAAACCAAAAAATTCATGTGATTCACTTTATTGTGATATTTGCTCTTTTGCGGTGGTCTGGAACTGAACTCACAGTATCTCCAAGGTGTGCCTGTATACAAAAATAATAAGATGTTTCTAAAAGCTGCCCTGGGCCTCCCACAGGTGCCCCGGTGTTCCAGGTGAAGCCCCAAGATGTGACAGTGAGATCTGGGGATGCCGTGGCCCTGCGGTGCCAGGCCTCTGGAGAGCCAGTGCCCACGGTGGAGTGGCTGCGAGCGGGCCAGCCCTTGCGGGCCAGCCGGCGGCTCAGGACCCTAACGGACGGGAGCCTGTGGCTGGAGCGAGTGGAGACTGGGGATGCGGGCGCATATCAGTGCGTTGCTCACAACCTCCTGGGCTCTGCCACAGCCCAGGCGTTCCTGGCCGTGAGAGGTATGGAGCCTCCCTGCCCAGACCTTTGTGGACAGGGGTGGGATTCCCTGCCCAGTGGGGCCTAAAACAACAGAAGTGTATGATCTTGCCGTTCTGGAGGGTGAAAATCTAAGGTCAAGGTGTCAGCAGGGTTGGTTGCTTCTGAGATATGTGATAGAGAATCTATTCTAGGCCTCTCCCTTAGCTTCTGGTAGTTTGCTGGAGTTCTTTGATTGTAGAAGCGTCACCCCTCTCTCTGCCTTCATGATCACGTGGCATCCTCCCTGCGCTCGTGTCTGTCTCTAAATTTCCCCTTTATATAAGGACACCAGTCATATTAGGTTAGGGCCCACCCTCATGACCTCATGTTAACATGGTTACCTCTGTACAGACCCTACATTCAAATAAGGTCACGTGCTCAGGTACCGAGGGTTAGGACTTCAGCACATCCTTTTAGGAGGACACAATTCAACCCATAACAGCATCCTTGCTTTTTTAATGGAAACAACTAATTTGTACCTTGTATATTTTAATTGTAGAAAGGCCAGATAATTTTTAAAAACGTGTGAAGAAAAAAGTAATGATCAGTTATCTCCCATAATTCACTTAGAAATAGCTCAGGTAATTATTTGAGGTATATATTTCTACACTTTTTCTCTGAATGTAAAGAGATACACTTTTTTCTTTTTACAAATGAGGTCAAATGTACAAGTTGTGTTTACAACCTGCCATATTTCCTTACTCTATCATGGACAGTAGCCCATGACAATAAGCCTAGCCCACACCTTCTGTAATGATTTCATACCATTCCATAGGAACATGTTTTAAACTTAATTGCTGTTGGCTTCATTAAATAAACAACAGGTTTGTGGGGTTTTTTTTTTTCCAGTTTCCCCTCCAGAAACCATCCTGTGGTGCACATCTTTGTGTGCTGGACTGAATATTTCTATAGGATAAATTCCTTCAAGGGACGTTGCTATATAAAAGATATTCAAAGGCGTTGAGGCCCCCTAACTCTCTCCCTCCTTTCCCATAAGTCTGGGGAGGGGCATCCTGGCCTTGTGGGGAACAAGAGGCTGCTGAGTCACCTCATGTCTGAGAAGGTTGCCAGCGGCTTGTCATTCCTGGCCTCCAATTTCCTGTCCCCCCCATAAATCCCAGAGCTGCGGATATTGACGAGAGACATCCCAGATGGGCATCAAATCTCATCAAACCCCAGCTAAGGGCTGCAGGAAATGGCATTGCTTCCTGGAATCCAAAATTAACCAGCCCCCTGATCTACCCACTTAGGATCTTGGCAGTTGAGTGTTGTATGTTATTTTTTTGACAGATATTGGCAATTTGTTGTCAATTTCCCCTGAGGGCTGGTGAGTGGAGAGTCAGGCTAGCTTCTGTCTCTTGCCATCTGTCCAAACGAGACAGCTGGCCCATTAGCCAGAGGAAGCATCCCCCTGTGCCTGTACAATCCATTTGATTAGTGCTGAAGAGCATCTGCTAGCAGACTGCCTGACGGCTGCTAGAAATTCAGCCCACCCCAGCTGGGCCAGCGGCAGGGCAGCTGGAGCCAGGGCCACTGACGGAATGGGAGGTGTTCAGGTGGCAGCATTCGTTTCCTGGCCCGGTGCCCTGCCTCTCCTCCCTGGCTCCTCCAGTGTGCCAGGCCCCCCGCCCCCATCACTTGGCATTTTAGAACCCAACAGGTCTTTGGTGCATCTGTGGTGCCCGCCTCCTCATTTTATAGATAAGCCAACTCAAGTGTGGCTTGGGGGCCGGACTTGCCCAGGTTTTCAAGAAGGTGATGGCAGAGCCAGAATTAGAAGCTGGCACCATCCCTGTGTGGGGCTCCTCTTAAATGTCTCCCTTCTCTCTCGAAGCCAGGATCCCCTGAGTGTTGAGTTCATCACCCATTAGCTGTGTGTCCTTGGGCAAGTTACTGCCCCTCTCTGAGCCTCAGTTTACGCCTTCATGAAATGGAAAACAGTACCTGCATATCCCTGAGGGCACAGAGGTGGATAGTGTCCCTCTTATTCTCTTCCTTCCTCACAGGGGAGCCCCGGGGGAGCCGGGGCAGCATGATTGGGGTGATCAATGGGCAGAAATTTGGCATGGCTGTCCTCAACACCAGCGTGCAACAGGAGGCACGTTCTGGGGTCACCACCCTCTGCAGCAGCATCAGCCACATCCCTGCGAGTGTGGGTAAGTGGGGGCCAGAGCATCTCCTGCGTCTGGGGACCCTCCGACCTGAGCTGAGTCTCAGCCAAAGTGGATCGAGGTGCAGGCCACTTCCTCTCCACCCCACAGCCCCCAACCAAACAAAATAACTGCATTTAAGATCAGCCCGAGAGTGCGAAATTACCAGTATTATGTGAATGCAGGGTCAGATTGTGACTTTTGAAACCACTGATTGCTATGTGAGGTTTTTTTCCCACTGTTAAGGCAAGAGCTGCTAGCGAAGTGAAGGGATCACTAGTAAGGAGTAAGGGATATGGGCTGCAGGGGACAGAAAAGGGGAAGGAAACGTGGAGAATAAAATTAGCTAGAAGGCCCAGAGAACCAAGAAATGTCCACTTTCAAACAGATTCATAAAATAGTGTGTCCTAAGCAAATGGAATGTTCTGAAGAGACATTACAGACGCTGCTGTAATGGACTCTGCCATCTCACCCTGCCCAGGGGGTCCTGCATCCCCTCGTGGGGGTCCAGAGCAGGGAGAGGGCAGTGTTGACAGCGGCTTTGCTAAAAGCAGCCCCTCCAGAGCTGCCCTTGACCACAGACTGTGTGAGCAGTGGGGGGGTCAGGGGACTCTGGCTTGGGGAGGGGGGGTCACTCCGGGCTGGCTGTCGGCAGAGAGGGAGTGAAGTGAGACACTGCCCAGGTGTGGCTGCTTCTTCCAGCTTCAGGAGCAGGAGCCATGGAGAAGCATCTGGCTCCAGGCCAGGCGTGCCTGGCTCTGTTTAGTGGAAGCAGAGGCACAGAGAGGCCGAGAAGTTTCTGCTCCCAGGGGCAGGGGCCCAGCTGGCTCCTGTGAACATCAGCCCTCTTGTACCTCTTCTGAGCCAGCAGTTTGGCTGAGAAGCTGGACCATCCCTGGCCCCAAGCATACAACGTTCCCCCTTCCCCAGTCCCAGACCCCACGTGCCCTGAGAGGAGGGCCGGGCATCGTGGGAAGGTCTGAGAATCCGTGTCCAGGGCACTTTTGGGCTCTTTTTTCCAAGTCAGTGGTTTAGAACCATCCTCCCTCTCCCAGGCTCTTCTGGAAGGTGTCTGCAAGTTAGGAGACAGTTGATTTTCTACTTGGTCCAGCATGCATGTAGTGACGGTCGATGCAGTCCCATGCTGTGTGGTGACCCAGTAGCCCTCAATATTTATTGAATTCAGCTGAATATTAAAGGCACTTCTTTGTATAAATATATTTTGCTCATTTTCACCGCTACTCCACGAAGTAGTTTTCACCACTTCCCACCTTCTGATCTGATTACCGGCCCAGGCAATCACGGGCTAGGCCTGGGTAGGGAGGGAAGGGGCTGAGCTCTCCTGGGGGCGGTAGGGAGCTGCAGAGGGACCTTGAGCAGGAGAGCGGCTGCCCTCGGCGTCTGGCTCTAGCCTAGCCTCGGTGTCCACCCCGTCCAGGGCCTCTGATGCGGGTGCTCGTGGTCACCATCGCCCCCATCTACTGGGCTCTGGCCAGAGAGAGTGGCGATGCCCTGAACGGCCACTCCCTGACGGGCGGCCGCTTCCAGCAGGAGTCGCATGTGGAGTTTGCCACAGGTGAGCGGGGGTCTCCCCAAGGTGGGCCAGGTGGGGCTGAGGTCTGAGCCCAGGGCCTCTCCCCCGAGGTGACTCCAGGCTGGGTGGGGATGGATTGCAGGGGAGCTGCTCACGATGACCCAGGTGGCCCGGGGCCTGGATCCCGATGGCCTCCTGCTCCTCGACGTGGTGGTCAATGGCATCGTCCCCGAGAGCCTGGCGGACGCAGATCTGCAAGTGCAGGTGGGGGGAGAGCCCTGGGGTGTGCAGATGGGGTGCACGCGAGAGAGTGGCGTGTCCTGCCCCAACCCTCCCCGGGCAGCTGGGCCCACTTTCCTTCCTGACTCCCCAGCGGGGTCTGGGGCGTGGCCTGGCTGGGCTACGGGGAGGACGAACCCCGCAGCAGGAGGATGCTCAGGCCCAGCTTCGCAGACAGCTCGAGGGTGCCCAGCTGGTTGGAAGAAGAGCCGAAAGGCCCACCCGGCCCACACCCCAGCATCCGCACTGGGGGCTGAGGGCCCCTCGGCCCTTGGAAGTTGATATCGTGATGTCCTCCTCCCCACCCGCCTCTTCCAGGACTTCCAGGAGCAGTACGTGCAGACGGGGCCCGGCCGGCTCTTTGTGGGCTCCACGCAGAACTTCCGGCAGGAGAGCCTCCTGTCGTTCCTGCGCTGCAACCACAGCATCCGGTACGACGTGGCCCGGGGCCCCCAGCCCCAGCTGGTGCAGCACCTGCGGGCCTCCGCTATCAGCTCGGCCTTCGACCCCGAGGCCAAGGCCCTGCGCTTCCAGCTCTCCACGGCCCTGCAAGCTGGTGAGGCCCCCGTCCCGTCTCCACCCCCCACTGCCCCAGCCAGATCCTGCCAGGGCCCCCAGATGGGCCTGGGCTCTCTATCCCCGGGCGCCTTGGGCACTGGGGCCCTCGTGTCCTCAGGGTCTGTCCCCTTTGCCTAGCAGAAGAGAATGAAGTCGGCTGCCCAGAGGGCTTTGAGCTGGACGCCCCGGGAGAGTTTTGCGTGGGTGAGCACGCCTCCCCACCCCGGCAGGGACGAGGGAGGCCTCCGCCTGGGAGGGACTGAGGGCTGGAGGGCCTGTGAGCGCAGACCACCAGACCTCTGCCCACCCCGCAGACAGGGACGAGTGCTCGGGCAGTCCCAGCCCCTGCGCCCACTCCTGCCGCAATGTGCCCGGCCGCTTCTCCTGCTCCTGCCCAGCTGGCTTCACCCTGGCCAGGGACGAAAGGACCTGCAGAGGTGAGTGGGCCCCAGGTGGAGAGGCTCGTCTTGGACCTGGCCCAGGTGTGCTCAGGGAGATTCCGGGGCTGGGACCCTGGCCAGGGGGCACATCCCTCAGGGGATGTGAGCCTAGGGGTTCCCATGCCCTGTTCCCACTGAGAACTTCTTATTTTGAGGGCCACAGAGGGGAGAGGCTCAAGTACTGAGGGGCGATGGGGCTCTCTAAAGACATGCATGTGGCCACCACGTGCTCACGGCACGCACACCCGCTGAGCCTGGACGTGGCCTCAGAAGCTTTCCCAGCCCTCGGCGGGCATCTCCAGTCCACCGGGCTTGGAAGTGAGCTGATACCATCTGGCCCTCTTGCCCTGCTTGCCCCCATAACGAGGTTGCTGGACGATAAATCTGACCCTGAGACGCTGTCTGGACTCTGATCCCGCACCTGTGTCCCTCCATCCCACCAGTGGGGCCTGGCGTGGCCAAGTCTCTTTGGGGCACCCAAAGGGCATTGTCTGCAGCCTCACTTCAGATGCTACTGGCCAGGCCCGCCGGGTCCCTCAGAGGAGGCTCTGTGTTTCTGGGGATGCCGAGATGATGGACAGAGCTAGCAGGAGGGGTGGGGACCTTCCTGCCAGGGGCTTCTGGGCCTAAGGACAAAGCCTGTGTGGGTAGGCTGGGCCTGGGGACAAGTGTTCATGCAGCCCCTGCCCCCGTCCACCCCACAGATGTGGACGAGTGTGCTTGGGAGGCCGATCCTTGCCGAGAGGGGCAGCGCTGCGTGAACCTGCTGGGGTCCTACCGCTGCCTCCCTAACTGCGGGCCTGGCTTCCGGGTGGCCACTGATGGAGCCGGTTGTGAAGGTGACAGGGGCATGGTGCCGGGCTGTCCCGACTCCCGGGAACCCAGTGGTTGCCAGGGTTCAGCAGAGGGCATGCTGTGTGTCACTGGGACGCTGGGCCTTCAGGGAAACCGGAACTCTCTTGGCAGAAGGAGTCGAGTGAGGCCGGGGAGAAAGCCTGAGCTGGGCTCAGGAGGTCTGAGTCCTGACCCAGCCTGGCTGCTGGTGACTTGAGTCCCTTTGGCAAGTGTCTTTTCCTTTGTGGGTCTCAGGTTTCTCATCTGTCTGATGAAGGGGGACCAGGTCAGGGATGGCAAACATATGCTACATCTACTGCCACTTCCCCTCTTTCCCCTCGTGGATCATGGTCCAGCCCACAGGCAGCCTCTGAATCCTTCTCAACACAGCTTCTCCAGCTACAGTGGCTACTATGAATCAGTTGCAGTGGGCCTTTGAGACAAAACCTAGGTGCCACCCCTGGATGGGTGACCTCTAGGGTCCTTCCTGTTCTAGAATTCTAGGCTTTCATGACTGTGGGTCCTCCTGGTTTCCCCAAGAGAGGCCGTCAGTGGAGGGGGAGAGCGTGGTAAACTTGGACTCAGAAGAGGCAGTCATCCCATTTCATCCCATTTCTAGGGCTTCTCCTGCCTTCCTCCCGCCCTCCCTTCCTTCCTTCTCACCAGTTTTTGAGCTCGGCCCATATACCAGGGTCCTAAGCCCTTCATGTGCATGATCCAGTTTTCTCCCCATGATCCCATGAAGGAGTCCTATCGTGACCCCTTTTTACAGATGAGGAAACTGAGGCTCAGAGAGGGAGAGTTACTGGCTCAAGGATCAAGAGACATGGCAGAGCTGAGTCCAAACCCAGGACTCTGCCTCCAAAGCCCACCTTTTAAGCCCCTTCCTTCTTTTGGACCCAGAACCTTCTTACCCTCCAAAGCTGGTATAATTAGGAAGGGTGGTTGCAAACGCTGGCATTCCTCCTGGTGGCACTGAAGTTGGAGATGGGGACGGGGATGAGGCCCAGATGCGGAGACGCGTGGTATGTCCTAGGGGGAGGGACTGTGGGCTCAGCGCGCCCCCGCCCTTGCCCCTGCCTTTCCAGATGTGGACGAGTGTCTGGAGCAGACGGACGAGTGTCACTACAACCAGATCTGTGAGAACACCCCAGGCGGGCACCGCTGCGGCTGCCCCAGGGGGTACCGGGTCCAGGGCCCCGGCCTGCCCTGCCTAGGTATGGGGAGAGCCACCCCGTCCCTGGGACCCGGGTCAGCGCCCACAGCTCACGGGCAGGGATCGGTTATGACAGGGGTGACACTGAGTTCTGTGAATAGCACAGCAGCCAACACCGATTGCGTGCCCACCATGTGCCTGATCCGTGCTTTGCCTGCTGTTTCCCACCGAAACCTCACCCCCTGCCCGGCAAGGTCGCCTTCCCTGGGAGCCCAGGAGGAGGAGGCGGGTGGAGAGAAGTGGGTGGGTCTCAGAGAGGCTTTGCAGGTGGAATGGACCTCACCAGGAGGCTGAAGGGAGGGGTGCTGAGGGACATTGGGGTCCGGAGTTCAGAGCTGGGGGAGGGTGGGGCCTCTCTGAGTAGTAGAGGCTGGAGCGGGAGAGGAGGCTGGGGGTGGTCCAGGAGCGGGAGGGCTTGGAGGCAGGCCTGTGTGCAGCGGGTGAGGCAGCTGGATTCTGGGGAGGGCCGGAGAGCGACAGAGGCGGCTGGAGCCCGGTGGGGCGGCTGCAGCGCGCCCTGAGCCACCTCGGCACCCTGCCTGGGCCTGCTCCTCTCCAGATATCGACGAGTGCCGGCAGCTGCCCCAGAGCTGTGCCTACCAGTGCCACAACCTCCAGGGCAGCTACCGCTGCCTGTGCCCGCCAGGCCAGACCCTCCTCCGAGACGGCAAGACTTGCACCCCGCTGGAGCGCAGTGGACCAAACGTGACCACCGTCAGCCACCGGGACCGCTTGGTGGCCTGGCTGCGTCCCCGCACCCCCATCCCCAGTGGGTCCTACCGCGCCTGGGTCTCCCTCCGACCGGGCCCCAGAGCCCTGAGCGTGGGCCGGGCCTGGTGCCCGCCTGGCTTCATCCGGCAGAACGGTGTCTGCACGGGTAAGACCGAGCCCCGGCCATGCCCACCGGGGACACACCCCGCTATGTTGTCTCAGGCTCCTGGGCTGGGCGTGTGGGAACCGCGCCCGTGTTCAGAAACCCAGGGTTCACAGGGAGATCAGCTCTGTGCTTTGTGACCACCTAGAGGGGTGGGAGGGAGGGAGATGCAAGAGGGAAGAGATATGGGAACATATGTATATGTATAACTGTTTCACTTTATTATAAAGCAGAAACTAACACACCATTGTAAAGCAATTATACTCCAATAAAGATGTTAAAAAAATAAAAAGAAACCCAGGGTTCACAGGCAAGCGGGGTAGGCGGCTCAGGCGGACGGAAGCCTCCTCGCTACAAGGTTTCTTGGAGTCTTGGCTGTGCTCACCGGCAAGGGGCTTCCAAAGTGGGTGGAGTCCTTTCCGAACCATTTGACTTCAGGACACTTTACCCAGAGGGAGGGCAGATGTTCCCAGGAACCCACTTTGAGAACATTCCTCTCGGTGTGCAGAGGTGAAGCAGTCAGGGAGGGAAGAAGTATGTTCCAGGTTGACGTGAGAATGTGAACAGGGACTGGGGGTGCTACAGGGGCAGGGGGTGTCGAGGAGAGTCCCTGGGCCCTGCGGAGACTGGCGCCGGGCTGCAGAGAGGCGAAGGGGGAGGGTAGCCTGGAGGGTGGATGTGCTTCAGCGTTGCCACCTGGGCAGCGGGGTCTGTCCTGGGAGCCCTGTCTCCACCCCCCATGCCTTGGTGCGCATCAAGCCCAGGGACTCTCCTAACCTCGCAATCCAGGGTTGGGTGGGGCCGGGCAGGGAGAAGGCCCGGGTGCCTAAGGCAGGGACTTCCCTGGCTTGTCCTGAGCCCTGCAGTTAGTCGTGTGGCCACCTGGGCACCTGTGACTCAGTGTTTCTCTGCCCCATCCCCCCACCCCACCCCCATGCCCCGGGCCAGACCTGGACGAGTGCCGGGTGAGGAACTTGTGCCAGCACGCCTGCCGAAACACCGAGGGCAGCTACCAGTGCCTCTGCCCCGCTGGCTACCGCCTCCTCCCCAGCGGGAAGAACTGCCAGGGTGAGCAGGAAGGGGCTTCTCTCACCCAGTCTGCTCTCTCCAGCCCCTTCCCAACCATCTCATGTGAGGGAGGGGCAGGGAGGGGGTAAGTGCCGCCCCCAGGTGGCCAGAGCCAGGCCGGGACCCATACTCCAAGCAGGAGCTAAGAAACCGCATGGGCAGGCGCTGAAACCAGCCCTGGGGGTCGACTGCTGCTCTGCTGTGTGTCACTGGGCAACTCACTTCACCTCTCTGTGCCTCAGTCTCCTGGTGAGATGGGGCTAACAGAGCCCTCCCCTAAATGTTGGGCAGAGACGTGTGGAGGGCGGGCACAGAGCCGGTGCTCGCAGCAAGGCAGCTACTGCTGGGAGTAGCAGGGAAGTCCTCCAACGCCCAGGCCAGTGCATTTTCCCTAACTAAGGCGCTCTGGGGTCCGGCCAGTCATGCTGCTTCTTCCCTGTAAAGCAGGAATCATGTCTGCCTTGCCAGTCTCCATCCCTACCTCTCTGTCACGGAGGTCAGTGAATGTCCTCTGAGAGGGGGGTGCTCCTACGGGGGGCAGAGAAGGATCACGGGCAGTGGCTCCTCTGGGTCCGAGGGCAGCCCTCATCTCCCCCAGCCTCTCCACCCCAGCTCTAGGCTCAGGCGGTCCCCAGAGTGCCCACCTGGGGAAATGGGGAGGTGCTAGGAGACTGCCACTTGGGCTGTCATGGGTCAGGCTGGCTGGGGACCGGGGAAGGGGCCGTGCACCTCGCTGCCCTCTGAAGGCATCTCTCTCCCACTTAACCCTCCCCCCACGCCTTCCCTGGCTCCTCCTTGGGCCCCTCCCCACTTTGCTCCATCTTTTCACCCCCTATCTCTTCACCTACCTCCCTGCCCAGACATCAACGAGTGTGAGGAGGACAGCATCGAGTGCGGGCCCAGCCAGATGTGCTTCAACACCCGCGGGAGCTACCAGTGTGTGAACACGCCGTGTCCTGCCACCTTCCGGCAGGGCTCCAGCCCTGGGTAAGGGCTGAGTTGGCTGGGGGGTGAATGGGGAGGATTCCCTGCCAGGATCTGGGCAGCCGACACTCTGGCTCCCGTATAGCCAGAAGGAGGAAGGAGGGCCTCCAGGAAGGCCCTGTCTCAGGCAGAGACCCTCTTAGGGTCAGTGGGTCAACCCTGCCAGGACTCCTGGGCGGGGCCCCTGAGCTCAAGGGGCAGTATGCCCTCAAGCACTTTCCTGCAGCCACTTGGGGTGTGAGCTCACCTGGACAGTATCATTTCCTGCACAGTGGTGCTTGGGCCATGCATGGAGCACAGGGGGGCTGGGAGACGCCAGAGTCGGGAGAGAACTGGAGGGAGGGGTGCTGGGAGATGGACACACAGGGACACATGGGAACACATGAATACATTCAGGAAACTCTGGACACAGGAACACATGTGCAGGCGCATAAACCCCACCCAGAATCCCACACAAAACCCCAGGGCTCAGACACGTGCAGCTACACAAACACAAAATACATTTCTCTCACTGTGGCTACAGATACTCCTAAACACGCACAGACATGGGGACCTTGGCTGGCACCAGCTGCAGCTGTTAGGGAAAGGATCCTGGGGTGGCGACTTGCCCCGGACTCTACTAACCAGGAAGCCTAGGCTGAGGTGGGGGGTGAGAGGGAGTGGGCGCCCTTGGCAAGGCTGAGCACGAGTCCTTGAGCACAACCCCACCCCCCCAAATCCAGAGCCCGTGACTCAGCTCCGGGGCTCCGGGGGACCTGGAGGGCTGTAAATTTTATCACCTATGGGGGACCTGCTCGGATGGGAAAGGGCACGTCTCTGGCTTCCTGGGGCCTCAGTTTGCCGCTCTCTAAAACGGGCTAACAGTGGCGCTTGTAGAGAGGCACGGGGCGCGTGGGGTGGGGGGGTCGGCGCATGGCTGAACTGCGGGGGTCGGGGGTGAGATCCGGTTTATGCGACTAGGCACGCTCAGATGGCAACCCAGAGTCCGTTGGTCTGTCCCGCCCGCAGGACGTGCTTCCGGCGCTGCTCGCAGGACTGCAGCGCGGGCGGCCCCTCCACGCTGCAGTACAAGCTGCTGCCGCTGCCCCTGGGCGTGCGCGCCCTCCAAGACGTGGCCCGCCTGGCCGCCCTCTCCGAGGCCGGCGTCCCCGCCAACCGCACGGAGCTCAGCGTGCTCGAGCCCGACCCGCGCAGCCCCTTCGCCCTGCGCCCGCTGCGCGCCGGCCGCGGCGCGGTCTACACCCGCCGCGCGCTCACCCGCGCGGGCCTCTACCGGCTCACCGTGCACGCCGTGGCGCCGCGCCACCAAAGCGTCTTCGTCCTGCTCATCGCCGTGTCCCCCTACCCCTACTGAGGGCCGCGGTCATGGGCAGCGGCTTTGGGGCCAGCGACCTCCGGGGATGGTGGGTGGAGAGGCCCCGGCCGCACCGCCCAGGTGGCCCTTGCCCACGCCACCTGCTGTGGCAAGCGACGTCATCTTCTCCCGTCCCCGTGCGTCAGCGAGACCTGCAGCAAACACGACCCTGCGCGCAGCCTTGACCCCGGGACAGCGAGAACCCGAGCTCCCCCTATTCCCCCACCCCCCCGTGGGGGTGGAGCCCGGCAGGCAGGTGACAAAGGCTGCCCTTAGGTGGCAAAGGGCAAAGGGTTGGGGTGAAGCCTGACCAGCTTCTCCAGGCTTGCCCCAAGCCCCAGGGGAACCTGGGCCGGGACACAGGGCACCAAGACACCCGAGGGGAGGGGCAGACCCTACCCGGTGGGGACGGCAGCAACTGTCACCCGCCCATACCTGGCACTGTCATCCTGAACCCGGTGTGTGTATGTATACTATAAAAACGTTTGTTTTTACCAATTCGATTTCTTGATCCAGTTATTTTGCTTTGGTAAGGAAGGGCTTTGGCTGGGAGGGAGACCACCACCTTCTGGTCCAGGAGCACCAGAGGAAGAGTCCAGGAGCCTCTGCGCTTTATTTGTAGGGTGGCTCTGGCACCTTTCTGGGCTCAGTTTACTCATCCAAAAATATGAAAATACGACAGTGTCCCCACCCCCAGGGCTGTGGGGAGAATTAAATGAGAAGGAAATTTATCACACAGACAGCAGCTATCCATGGTAGCAAAAAGTAATGCTTAATTAAGAATTATAATTCCTAATTATATTTAATGAATTAATTAAATTTAATCATTCCGTCATCCACCAAAGATTCATTAGGTCCTGCTTATGTGCCAGGCAGTGAAGGTAAAAATCCCTGTGCTTGTGAGGTTACGTTCTTCGGGGCGAAGGGTTTATAAACAGCAAGGAAATGAAGAGTGAAATGTGTACTTGTCCGTTAGTGAGGGTGCTGGGGAGAAAACCTGTTGGGAAGTGCGGGTTAGGGGGCAGTTTTTAATAGGCCGTCAGCGCGGGCCTCGCTGAGAAGGCGGCATCGGAGCAGAGACCTGAGGAAGGTGAGGGAGACAGCCGTGCAGACATCTGCGGGAAGGGTGTTCTGGCAGAGGGAACGGCAAATACCAGGGCCCTCTGGCAGGAGGATGCTCGGGGGTGGAGGTCTGGCAAGGAGGTTGGGGGGGGGCGTAGCTGGAGCTGGGGGTCGGTGGGGGGAAGGAAGAGGGAGGTGTGATTAGAAAGGTAAGCGGGTTGGGGCAGATCCTGGGAGCCTCTGGGCCTCTGTAGGGCTCTTGGCTTTGACAGGGTGGGCCGGGGAGGGACACGATTAAAATGTCTATGTATGTATTGACGTGTCTGCAGTGTGCTGGGACAGGACTCCTGAGAAGCCCAGCGCGGCTGCTCCTCTCACTCCCCCCGACCCTGTCCCTGCCCTCCTGCCTGGGCTGCCTGCAGCCCCTGCCAGCTGTCCCTCAACACAGCCTCTGGCAGAAGGAGGCTGTCTCTCTTGCACGTGGTTCTGGAGAGGAGGGATCCTTTCTTCCGGCTGTCTTTGGTCAGTGTGACTCTGTCACCTACCTCTTAGCATCCCCAGTCTCTCATCTGGGCAACAAGGAAAGCTGAGTTATTTCCCACTAAGGTATGAATGACCATCAGACTTCATAAACGGAGCCTTCCAGCAATGCTGGGGTGAACAGAGAAGGAATCTCTGTGTGCATTTTACAGATGGAGAAAAGGACGCCCAGAGGGAACATGGCCCAGTCACTTGCTTGATAGGTGACGGGTTAATGGTTAGACGGGGACTCCTGACTCCCACCAACAGCCCCAACTGAATCTTCCCCAGGGCACTCCCACTTTCAAAGCTGGTTTCTTTTGAATCAGAGGTCTGCAAACGTCTTCTGTAAAGGACCAGATAGTGAATCCTTTTGGCTTTGGGGAACGTATTAAACGACTCCCTTGGCCATTGCAGCGCAAAAGCAGCCACAGTCAACACACAAAGGAGGAGCGTGGCTGAGTTCCAGTAACACTTTGTTTGTGAACTCTGACTTTGAATTCATATAATTTTCATGTGTCGTGGAAATATTTTTTTGATTTTTTTTCAACCATTTACAAATGCAAAAACCATTCTTAGCCTGCAAGCTTTGCAAAACCAGTTAGGGACCATAGTTTGCCAATGCCTGGTTTAAAGCACAGAAGTTACCAATGGTGAAATTTCAGGCTGGGTGGGGAGAGATTCCAGGAAGGAGGGAAGCAGGGAGGGAGGGAGGGGCTTCCCAGTTCCCCCTCATACTCCATTTGTCCAGGGCCCACCTGTAGAGACTTGACTTGGACTGAACTACCCTCTTTGTGCAGCCCTAGGGGCCATGGGTCACAACTTTACCCCTGCCGTTTGCTGGGCTGTTAATATTTTATGGAGCCAGGGACTTTGCAGCCCATGAAAGTGTCAGCCCTGGGGCCGTGGCATTGAGCGCTGAGAACTGCTGCTCTCTCCTGCCTCCTGCTCCCCAGACTCACCCTGGCCCTTCATGTTTGTCAAAATACCATTTGTTGACTGTTCAATGCCCTATAGACCTGAGTTTATTTAATTCTTCCAGGAACTCCAGAGGCAGAGAATATTATTTCACAGATGAGCGATGGGGGCTCAGAGAAGGTGAGCCACTTGTCCAAGCTCACACAGCATGGAGGGGAGGGGAAGAGAAGGACTCGATGCAGGCCCATCTGACTCTGCAGCCCAGGCCTCCAGCCTCCAGGCTCCCCTGCCTCCATTCTCCGAGGAAGGAAGATGGGGAGGAGAGGAAGGTCCAGGAGCGGGATGAAAAGGAGGGACATCAGCAACTCGAGACCAGAGGAGCTGCCAAGGGAGTGTGTGTTCTGTCGGCCTCCCTTCTCTCCCACCTTCTCTTAAATTTCCCATTTGAGGCTCTGAAACAGAGGCAAGTGAGAAGGAGTGATTGCTCAAGGTCCTACAGCAAGCCAGGGGCAGACTTGGCCTGGAATCCAGGCTGTGATTCCAAGTCCTGTGCTCCCCACTCCACCCACATCCACAGGATGGTTGCCGAGGAGAGGAGGTGCCTCCCAAGGGAGCTCAGCCGGCTCCAAAGGGGTGTTTTCCACTCTGCTTTTCCAGCTGCCGCCACCATTGGCCAGGGCCCCATCCAGCTGCCCGGCCTCCTGGTGCTGTCTGACCTCTGAGGCTGCTCTGAACCATCAGGGGTGGAAAACAGCCCTGCAGGTCACTCATTAAACTCCCTGATGCAGCTTTTCCAAGAACCCACACTGGACTCTGTGTTCCTTCTGGGCAGGGACTGGCAACCTGGGGTCCAGCCCAGAGGACACTCTTTGTTCCTGGGGCCAGTGCCCAGGCCAGGACAGCAGCAAAGTGGCTTCTGGTGCCAACCATGAGATGGTTGCAGGGCGAGGTGCTTGGGGTCACGACACACCCAGGCACCTCCACGACCTGCAAGTGCAGAGCCCTTGAGTGGCAGAGGAGAGAGGGAGGATAAGAGGGACCTACTCCACGGTTACGTACACAGGCTGCATCTATGTTTTTAGGTCGCCGGGGGATTTAACAAGGTCACGTCCATTGAGTGTGCCCTTCAGTTCAGACAAGTTGACCCTACAGTCAGAGCTGACCCTTGGAAAAGGCACCCTGGCTGCAGTGTGGAGGGTGCATTAGAGCAGACAGGAAGACAGGTTAGGTGTCTCCTGCAGAGGTACGGGTGAGAGGTGATGGTGATCTAAGACCACAGCAGTGAGGGGAATTCCCTGGTGGTCCAGTGGTTAGGACTTGACACTTTCACTGCCATAGGCCCAAGTTCAATCCCTGGCTGGGGAACTAGGATCCCGCAGGCTGCATGGCACAGCCAAAAATAAATAAATAAATAAATAAAATAAAAAGGGGGAAAAAAAAAAAAGAAAGACAACAGCAGTGGGGAGAGGGGGAAAAAAAAAAAGAAATTTTGTCTAACAGCAGTGGGGAGAGGGGGAAGGGACCAGAGCCCTCATTTTCATCTGTTTTGTTGCCGGAGATTTCAGGCAGCTACTGTGTGCCAGCATGAGAGATAGCATATGACAAGGGACCAATCTGGTGGGAGGAGGAGAAGGGGTCAGAGAAGCATCCCCAAGGAATAGTATGTGCAAAGACCGTAAGACAAGGAAGAGGTTGGCACATTGAAGAAATTGCAAGCAGACCAGTGCAGCTGGAGTGCAGTGGGTGAGGGCAGAAGAGGAAGTACAGGGTTCTAGATTTTATCCTAAGAATGATGGGGGACCATCAAAGTCTTCATAGAAATCATTTCAATTCATTAATATTTCAGAATATATCTCTAAACTTTAAAAAATCTTTTTAAAAAAGATATCTACAATACCATTATCATACTTTAAAAAATCAACAATAATTCCTTGCTATCATCAAGCATCCTGTCAGTGTTCAAACTTCCAATTGCTCATAAAGATGGTATTTCTTTTTTGCTTAAAAAAAAAACAACCCAGGATCCAAATAAAGTCTACATGTTATGATTGATTACGTCCTCTGTGTGTCTTTTAACTCAAAGTTCCCCTGTCTCTTTTATTTTTTTCTTAAAAACAAACTTTAAATTAGTCTGGGAATGCAAGGTTGGTTCAACACCTGAAAATCAAGCAATGTAATTTACCGCATTTACAGAATAAAGAGAAAATCATATCATCTCAATAGATGCAGAAAAAAACATTTGACAAAATTCAGCCCCTACTCATGACAAAAACATAAAAGTGAACTTCTTCACCTGTGAAAAACATCTAATAAAAACCTACAACTAACATCATACTTAATGGTGAAAGACTGAATGAATGATCCTCTAAGATCATGAACAAGCCAAGGATATCCACTCTCACCAATTCTATTCAACATTGTACTGGGGTCCTCACCATTGAAATAAGGCAAGAAAAAAGGCACAAAGATAATACAGGGAAAGAGTAAAACTGTCTCTATTCACAGTCAACATTATTGTCTATATAGAAAACCCTAAGGTATTTACAAAAATCTACTAGAATTAATCAGCAAATTTAGCAAGTGCAGAAGACAAGGCCAGTAAACAAAAATCAGTTGTATTTCTATATATTAGCAACAACTTATTGGAAAATAAAATTTAAAATATTGTTTACAATAGTATCAAAAAACTTAAAATACTTAGAAATAAATTTAATGAAAGATAAGCAAGACCTGTACACTGAAAACTATAAAACATTGCTTAGACATCTGAGTCAAGATGGATCTTTCGGCACTCCTATTGAAAATGAGGACATTTGTGCCACCCATCAGAGATGCCCCACATGCCAGGTCTTCGTCTTCTCTAAATAAAAGACTTGGGCATTCGCCTGAGAATAAGCTTCCATCTGGAAAGTCATCCAAGGTGTCCAATAAAATATCTGTCTCAAAGCTGGGCTCTGGAGCAGCCATACCTGTGACCCCAAGAAGCCCTATCTCTTCTAGCACAAGAGGTGACCTGTTCACACTGATGCCACAGATCCCAGCCCTTTCCCATAATAGCCACACATTCTTTCCCAAATAGAGCACGTCTACTCTCGCCTAGTCCATTTACAACCCCTGATCACCAGCAGGGACCTTTTTTTTTTTAATTAATTTTTATTGGAGTATAGTTGCTTTACAATGTTGTGTTAGTTTCTGCTGTGCAGCAAAGTGAACCAGCTATACATATACATACATCCACTCTTTCTTAGATTTCCTTCCCATTTAGGTCACCACAGAGCATTAAGTAGAGTTCCCCGTGCTATTCAGTAGGTTTTCATTAGTTATCTATTTTATACATAGTAGTGTATATATGTCAATCCCAATCTCCCAATTCATCCCACTTCTCCTTCCCCCCTTGGTAACCATAAGTTTGTTTCTCTACATCTGTGACTCTATTTCTGCTTTGCAAATAAGTTCATCTGTACCATTTTTCTAGATTCCACATATAAGCGATATTATGTGATATTTGTTTTTCTCTTTCTGACTTACTTCACTCTGAATGACAATCTCTAGGTCCATCCATGTCTCTACAAATGCCACTATTTCATTCCTTTTTATGGTTGAGTAATATTCCATTGTATATATGTACCACATCTTTATCCATTCCTCTGTCAATAGACATTTAGGTTGCTTCCGTGTCCTGGCTATTGTAAATAGTGCTGCAATGAACATTGGGGTGCATGCATCCTTTTGAATTCTGGTTTTCTCCAGATATATGCCTAGGAGTGGAATTGCTGGGTTATATGGTAGCTCTGTTTTTAGTTTTTTTAAGGACCCTCCATAACGTTCTCCATAGTGGCTGTACCAATTTACATTCCCGACAACAGTGTAGGAGGCTTCCCTTTTCTCCACACCCTCTCCAGCATTTATTGTTTGTAGGTTTTTTGATGATGGCCATTCTGACCGGTGTGAGGTGATACTTCATTGTAGTTTTGATTTACAGAAATGTAGATCAATAGAACAGGATAGAAAGTCCAGAGATAAACCCATGCACCTATGGCCAGCTAATCTATGACCAAGGAGGCAAGAATATACAATGGAGAAAAGACAGTCTCTTCAATAAGTGGTGCTGGGAAAATTGGACAGCCACATGTAAAAGAATGAAGTTAGAACACTCCCTGACACCATACACAAAAATAAACTCAAAATGGATTAAAGACCTAAATGTAAGGCCAGATACTATAAAACTCTTAGAGGAAAATAGAGGCAGAACACTCTTTGACATAAATCACAGCAAGATCTTTTTTGATCCACCGCTAGAGTAATGAAAATAAAAACAAAAATAAACAAATGGGACCTAATTAAACTTAAAAGCTTTTGCACAGCAAAGGAAACCATAAACAAAAGGAAAAGACAACCCTCAGAAGAGGAGAAAATATTTACAAATGAAGCAACTGACAAGGGACTAATTTCCAAAATATACAAACAGCTCATGCAGCTCAATATCAAAAAAACAAACAACCTAATCAAAAAAAGGGGTGGAAGACCTAAATAGACATTTTTCCCAAGAAGACATACAGATGGCCAACAAACACATGAAAAGATGCTCAGCAGGGACCTTTTGCTTTTTTAAAAAATAAATTTATTTATTTATTTTTATTTTTGGCTGCGTTGGGTCTCTGTTGCTGCGCGCAGGCTTTTCTGTAGTTGTGGCGAGCGGGGCTACTCTTCACTGCGGTGCGCGGGCTTCTCATTGGGTGGCTTCTCTTGTTGCAGTTGTGGCACTCGGGCTCAGTAGTTGTGACTCACGGGCTCTAGAGCGCAGGCTCAGTAGTTGTGGAGCACGGGCTTAGTTGCTCCGCGGCATGTGGGATCTTCTCAGACCAGGGATCGAACCCGTGTCCCCTGCATTGGCAGGCGGATTCTTAAGCACTGTGCCACCAGGGAAGCCCTCAGCAGGGACCTTTGAAACTCTAGCTCTTGTAGCTCTGAGTCCTGCTGGTCTATATCCTTAAAAGATTCTCACCTGAGATTTCATGTCAAATAAGGAGCTGTTTTGTGACACTTGCTATATTTCAACATTATCTCCGAGATACACTTCTGATCTAAAGCACATATTGAATTCACCACAAATGAAGACCATCTCAAGATGTAGACTGACCTGAGTTTCTTTCTCATTGCTCATATAAACAGCAATTAATACTTTTGAATAAACAGTTTTAAGTTTTGGTATTTTTTAATGTTGGGAAATTTATGAAGATATAAATAAATGGAGAGATATACCATGATCATGGATTGAAAAACTCAATATTGTTAAGATGTCCATTCTCCCCTAGCTGATATATAGATTTATTGCAATCCCAATCAAAATCCCAGCAGGCTTTTTATATAAACAGGCAAGCTGTTTCTACTATTTGTATGGAAATGCAAAGGACCTGGAATAGCTAAAATAGTTTTGAAACAGAACAAAGTTGGAAGATCTATACTATCTGACTTCGAGCCTTACCGTAAAGCTATAGCAATCAAGATGGTGCGGTATTGGCATTAGGATAAATAAACAGTAGAACAGAAGAGGGAATCCAGAAATCGACCAACACTTACATGGTCAATTAATTTTCAACAAAGGTGCCAACACAGCTCAATGGGGAGAGAAAAGTCTCCAACTAATGTTGCTAGAACAATGGGGAACCGATATGGGTAAAAAATGAACCATCCAAGTTCAGTCTCTTCTCACCTTGATCTGTGCCCCTGGGCAACTATCCACCCTGGTGCCCAGTGGGCAGGGCCCCTGCTGGCAGTTGGGCCTGTTTTCCTCTCAGGAGAGCTGTGACCTCACTGCTCCTCACGTATCCAGTGCCTATGCATCAGGAAGGGACAGTCCTCTGGGCTGGAGCCATTTCTGCAGCAGGGAGTAAAGGTCCCCACAGCCTGTGGCCCTGGGACTGAGGCTCTGGCTCCTCCACCAATTCAATTTAAGCCTGAGCTAGAGCAGAGGGTTTGGGCTAGAGCTCCAGACCCTGGGTTCTAGTCCTACTCTGCCTTGGCCTTGGGGAAGATACACCCTCTCTCTGAGCTGCAGGTTCCTGTCTGTAAAATGGGGATGACAATAATAGCGACTTCATACAGGGTAGTCGTGAAAATCAAATGAACGGAAGCATAAAAGAGTGTTTAGTGATAACCGTGAGGGTTGTGGTTATGGCCCAGATCCAACCAGACATCCTAGGGAATGCTGACCTTACCTCTTCTTCCACCCCATGCCCCCCACCCATCCATCCTAGACTGGAGGGGCTCAGCCCTCACCCTAACCTCTTACTAAGGTCTGGGTAATGGGGATTCTCTCTGGGGCCACCATGACTTTGGGGAGCTTGGGAGAACATTAGGTCTTCCTGCCCCAGTTTCCCTCTCCACTTCCTCTGCAATAAGTCCAAGGAGGTGGCCCCTCTCCATCCATGCCTTCCCCAACTTTCTCGAAGGGCAGTGACATCTTAGAGGAAGAAACGAGGACAGAGCACAAAGTCAGGGGATGGAGACTTAAAGACAGGGCAGAGGGGATTCCCTGGTGGTCCAGTGGTTAGGACTCTGGGCTTCCACTGCAGGGGGCATGGGTTCGATCCCTGGTCAGGGACCCTTGAAGGAGTGTTGTTTTGTGGCTGCCCCTCACTTGCCCGCTGCTAGTGTGGAAGGCCAGGGGCGGCTCTGCGAGACCCCGAGGTGGCCCAGTGAGTGGGCTAAGGGGGTTCAGCCACCATCCCAACCTCCTGCGGGAAGGTGACTCAAGTCACCACAGTCACCCAGACCCACTGGGCTCACAGGGGACCCCTTGCCATCACAGTCACTTCTGGGGCTTGGGTGCCAGAGGCTGGGGGGCTCACAGGAAGCTGTGGTTTTGCTTTTAAGTTGGTTTGATGCTTTCTCCCTCCTGAAGGACTCACAGCTACTCATCTGGCCGAGGTGCTTGAGTGACTGGACGGGAGTGTGGGGCAGTGGGACAGGGGACTGGGAGGCAGAAGGACTAAGAGTGACTAGACCAGCAGCCTTCACCCCTCTCTGCAGAGGCTCCCTTTCTCTGGCTGCTTCTTGGTTGCAGGAAGGGGCCTGGGACAGGGCCGCCTCCTTACCGTGACCTACACCCCTACATCTTTTCCATGATGGCTGGATGGCTAACCTGGCAGGGCTGCCTCAGGGCTTCCACCTCCAGGGCAGGTTCAGGGCTGGGAGGATTTGGGAAGCTTCCCTCTGGGGGTCAGTCCTAACCAAGGCATTGCCTTGGACAGGTTGGGACCAGCTGTTTTACTGGGTTGTGGTTGCAGTGATTGGTGCTTTGGGGCCTATAAACCAGGCTGGGAAACTCCTGACACAAACTTCTGGAGGCCGGACTGGAGACACAACTCCCCGTTTATTGTGTGAACCTCAATTTTCCCTGCTGTTCAATGGGTTAGCAGTGGGCCAGTCTTCTATTCACTATTTATTGGGTGCCCTCGGGAGTTTGGTCAGGTGCCAGGCTCTGGGGAGACAGCCAGGAACCAGCCCTGGACTGAGGGATAAAACCCCGACCTTCTAGGGCCACCTCCACCTCAGTTTTTTCACCAGTACAATGGGCTCCGGCTCACGGGGACTAGAGAGGGGGGAAGGGAGGGGCTTTGAGGTCTGTAGAAAGGCCACCACGAGACAAAAATGGGCATGAAACTCACGAGCCTAAGGGACTTTTATTCCACTCCCACGGCGAAGCGCTTGAGCGTTTCCCACGGGCCAGGCGGCAAGTCTGGCAGGAGGGCTTGTCACCCTGTCAGTCGCGAGGATTCCAGCCACTACCGCGCCCAGGGGAGCCGCCAGCCCGCGGGCCGGGGCCGCCAGACCCTGCGGCCAGGGCGGGGGACCGGCCGGGAGGGTGTGTCGGCAGCTGGGAGGGCAGGAGGGAAGGAGGGAAAGGGGAGGGGCGAGGAGGGAGGGAAAGGCCTGGCCCCGATCCCCCGCCGATGGCCGCGAACGCCGAGCCGCTCCGCGAGGGGGCCGGGCCCGGGGGCGGGGTCTGCTGCTCTCTTCCTCCGACTTGTCCCCGGGCCCCCGGCCCTGCCCTCTGCCCCGGGCTTATAACCCGGGATGCGCGCCGCAACCAGCCCTGCTCTGCCGCCTGCCGCCGCCGCCTGCCTCCCGGTAAGGCGTCCCCTTCCCACTCCCCAGCCTACGTCGCCCTCTGCCCGGACCCCACCGAGAACGAGCCGAGGAGGCGGAGGGGACCGCGCGCCCCGGCTCGCACCTGGACGGGCGCGCAGGGGGCCGACGCCCGGACTCCTGTTGCTCGAACGCTTGGCGGCCGGATTCCTGGCGCCCTTGGGCCGCGGAGAGGGGCCCGGGGCGCGAGGCCGGGGGTCTGAGGGGCAGGTCGGGTTACCTGTCGCCTTTGCGGGCCGAGGTCCTTTCTGGATTTTCCTTCTCCGATCCAATTTCCCTTATGCCGCGAGCCCCACAAATGGAGACCTTGGGAACCCGGAGGGTGCGAGGATTCCCGATTCTCTCGGCCCCTCTCTGGCCCTGGTCTCTGTCTCCGCCTCTTTTCCTCTGCTCGCAACCAGGGGTCCAGCCTCACCGCTGCGCCTCGCGCGCCCCCGGGGCTTGGGCATCTCGGCCCCTCCCACAGCCCCAGCCTCAGTTTCCCCCGGGCGGGTCGCTCCGGGCTCCGGGCGGCCCACCCGGTGCCTTGGGTGTGGCTGGGCTCCCTCCCCTGCAGGGGGCGTCAGTCGCGCGGCTCTGCCTTCTGAAAGGGCACTGCGTTCTCTGGCCGGTGGGGCGGGGGCCTCGCCTGGCCGCGGTGCCCGGTTTCCGGCTGGCACTGGCCTGGGGGAGGGACCGCTCGTCAGGAAATGTCAGCCGTCCTGATGCCTGTTGCCTTTGGCCCCTGGGGCGGCCTCGCCCTCCAGGGAAGGAGAGTCTCCGTGAAAAGCAGGAAGCTCCTCTCCCATCCCGCCAGGGCTCTTCCTGAGGAGGTCCCGTGACCCGGCCGCCTCAGTGCTCCTCTCTGCAAAGTGGGGCGTCTCCTCCCGAGAGCAGCACGGTCTGGCTGCACATCCTGGGCAGGAGCAAACCTGTCCTTTCCCCAGGGATGGATCAAATCGGCCCTGGGCTTTGATCCCTCCCCGCCACGCCCAGGCTGGTGACAGAAGAGGGCAGGTTCTGGAGGCCCGCAGACCCCAGCCCGGAAGGCAGGCACAACGCCACAACTGGGTGAGCCTTCGGGCCAGCCTCCCAGAGTCCTAAGCCTCAGTTTCTCCATTCGTCATGGCTGGCACGGGCTCAGGGCTCAGGAAACAGTAAGGGGATGTATACTGTTGAGAAGGGTGCCCGGGTCCGTTCACTCCCTGTGTCTGGGGAGTGACTCACCGGGTGCTACCATGCTGGGCGTTCAGAACAGGAGACAGGGTCCCTGCCCTCCTGTCTTAGGTTCTGGTGGGGGAGGGAGACAGTAGAGGCAGGAACAGCCACAAAGGGCATGGGAACTGGATAGGAACTGGAGGAGTCTCCATTCTACACTCCCTCCCCCCGCCCATCCCGGTCTCAGAGCCAGGGCAGGGGGTCCTGTCCTGGTGGAGCCACCTGTGCCTTATGCTGAGAAGTAACTCTGGCTCTGCTGAGTGCTCGTGAATGAGTGGTGAATCCTTCCGGCTGAGCGCCTAGACCCCAGGCCAGACACAGGATGGGGTGGAGGGAGGCCCCCACTCAGCACAGTCTGAGCCCCCCTGAGTACCCACAGGTGCCCCCATCAGCTGCCTGCCTCCCCGGAGCTTGTGTGGTCAGTTGGCTCCGTTGGTAACCGTTTCCCTGGCCCAGGGCCCCAGGAGCCTGACTTGCGGGGGGGGCCAGGCCCAGACTCACCTGTTGTGCAAGCACTTTCCCATACCCCATCTCGTCTTCGTCCCGTGGGTCCTGGGAGGCAAGCCAAGACAGCCAGATGCCTTCATCCGAAAGCTGAGCGCACAGCCTCAGAAGCGAGCGCCTTGCCTGTGGGCATCCATGTGGAGAGAGATAACCTCTGGAATTCAAGGTCTAAGGCTCTGATTTCTGCTGAAACACTTTGGGCAAAGTTGATCCACCAGGCCTTGGCTCCTTCCTGTGGGGCAGACGCCCTCCCCCGACTTGGGATAGGCCAGGCATCCATAGGCATTTCAATATAGTAAACAAATGAATGAACTCATGCTTTCTTCCATAACCAAATGCTCTGGAAAGGGTTTAAGTGCCTGTCACTGGGGACTGATGAGGTCCACTTAGTCTTCCTATCTCCTACCTCAGGACATTCTCGTCGAAACTGGAGACCCAATCTTCCTAAGCCAAGGCACTCCCAAAGGACTCCCCCTACCCTGGGCAGAGGAAGTTTGCTGGAGTGCTGGTGTCCCCAAGAGAGCCTGGCATTCCTGATTTGAATCTCAGGCCCCAGGAATTTGCAGCTGAGAGCCAGCTCAGTATGTAGCCTAGAGCACCCCTACTGCCCTCAGCTTTCTCATCAGACACAGAAATCCTTCCTCTGTGTCTCGCCAAGTATGCAGATGAAATGAGCTGAGTGTGTCAGGCAAACAAATGTTCAGGCTGAATCCTGACACTTTGACCTCCTGGTCAAAGTGTGGAATTGCAGCCTAGCTCTATCAGACATGAATGAGGGCAGCAAAAGGATAAGAGTTGCAGTCCTAAAACGAGCAAACCCCTAAGTCAGGGAGAATTCTATGGCCTTGGTGGAGCTAGGCTATTTAAAAAGCCTAGAAACTATAATGAACTCAGCTCGACTGAGTTAGAATGGAAGGGGAGGGGTTCCAGGGGAACGTTCGTGTTGCTGCAGCACAGAGAAATAGAATACTGACTGGTGATGGTTCGTTGAGGATTTTGTCTTCTGGCAGACAAGTAATGGGAGGGGGAGGCAGTCTGTGGTCTCCTAGAGACCAGAGAGTGTAGGGCAGAGAGCAGTAAAGAACAGGTGGTCTACAGTCAGCCTGGGTTTCTATCCCAGCACTGCCATCCGCTAGCTTGAGACCTGGGCAAGTCACTAACTTTTCTGAGCCTCAGGTTCATCATCTGTAAATAGGTGGTAATAATAGTCCCCGCCTTGAAATGATGCACGTGTGGCACTAAACATAGTAACTGCTCTTGTCATCCTTCTAGCTTTGACGTTTTAGAGCCGCATGAATTTTCTTAGTGCTAAGCAACTGCCCAGGCTGGCCTGGCACGTTCACTGGGAGCTGGCGGGATGGCTCTGGCGGGGGCACTGGAGAATGCCCCCTGCCTTGCCAACTAAGGCCCGGCTGGCAGGCATCTTGGCATGAGGCCCTCTTCTTCCCTTCCCAGGTGTCCCTCTTCTGGAGCAGGATGTCTGGGCTGGCCCCGGAAGCTGGGGGCATGAATGTTCTTGGCAGTGGTCATGTGCCTGGGAGCTGGGGCACCTGCCCTGCGCCCTTCATGGAGGGTGGAGTGGCGGCCAGGCTGGGGCTGGGGGAGGCCGAGACTCAGGAGCCCCAGAGCCCCAGGAGTCCAGCCCCCCTGGGCTGGGGGAGGCCGAGTCCTCAGGCAGGAACTGGGGTGTCCTGGGGTGTCAGAACCAGAAGGGCTTTCAGGCTTTCAGGTTCTTGTGCAGACGGCGATATTGAGGCCTAGAGAGTGAGGGGCTTGCCCAAGGTCAGCCAGGACCCAGTGGTAAGGAGAGTTTGGTGGGCACAGGTGTGGTACCCAGCTCTGGGCTCCTCCTGGAATCTCACGGAACCCACGGTCGCCCTGTGGAGGGATGGGCTTTTCTTGCTCCCGTTTTGCAGGTGAGCAGCTTAAGCTGCTTGAACCCAGGTCTGGAGGACCCAGCCGCTGTGCTCTGCCCCTAGTCTCTTCCACTCTCCCTCCCCCTCCCCCAAATTGAGGCCTCAGCTTCCTTTAGTTTCTGCCCCACATAGTCTGCCGGAACCTCACTGGCAGGGACCTCACTGGCTGAGGGAGGAGGGAGCTTCGCCAGGAAGGGCGGAGCAATGCCAGTGTCAGATTATATCATTGTCTCAGCCCACCTGCCCAGCTAATCTCTGGACGTGCACACGCAGACTCAAACGCCACCCACCCACCCACCCACACACACACGTGAATGCATGCAGTCTCAGGTACATTCTCCCCAAGAAATGCAGGCACACATGTGTACACGCGCGCACACACACACACACACACCCCCCTGCACTCAGGCACATTCTCCTGGGTGCACCCATTCCATCACGTGTCTCAGACCCAGAGGCTGAGGCCCTCTGTAGCCGTGCATGCACGTGGCCTGGCAGGCAGGAGGGGCTCACAAGTTTCCGGATGAGAGCGTGTGGGATTCCAGACTTGGAGGGGATTGTAACCCTCTCTTTTTATAGGTGAGGAACTGACCTCCAGGCCGCAGAATCAGCAGCCTTGCTCTGAGTGCCTGCCATGTGCCAGGCACTGAGAGATGGTCGCTGTCCCCACAGAGCTCACAGTGGGCAGCGGGGGCAGTTAGAATACACTGTGACTGTGCTGTGATGGGCCACGCATCAGGCTCAGGGGGATCACTGAGGCAGAACAGGGCAGGCCCAGGAGGTCTGTTTCCATGGAGCTGCCCCTCCCCCACTCCGGTGCCCATCCTCTGGCTCCAGGGCCTTTGGGAGGTGGCACAGCAGGGGTGACTCTTGGGCCCGCATCATCTCTCCCTGTCACTCCAGGGTGTCTGAGCCACCTGTGGCTTCCCAGACCACACCTTGTCCCAGGGATCCCCTTCCTTGCACCTCCCAGAGAGGGGAAGCCTTGCACTTAGGAGTCTAGCTGATCTGAGTTTGAATCCTGGCTCTGCCACTCTCCAGCCAAGCAAGGCCTTGAGCAAGTTCCTTAACCTGAGCCTCAGTTTCCCTGTCTCTAAACTGGGGATAACACAAATGGAGGACTCGGCTTATAATGGATGCCTTCATTATCTTGATTGAGGTGATGATTTCCTGGCTGTAGACACATGCCGAAACCTACTAAATTGTACGCTTTAGATATATGCGGTTTATTGCATGTCAATTATATCTCAATAGAGCTTCACAAATACGCAACATTACACCCCCCACCCGACCACACCACCAGCCCCTTCGCACACGAACACACGGCTGGGAGCACGCACACTGCAGCGGGGCGCTGGACGGGGCTCTGGGGCTCCTGAGTCTCCCCACTCAGCGAGGCTGCCCAGGGGGAGTCCAGGGGCTGGGTAGGCTGGGTTCGCGGCCTCTGGTGTCACCCAGCTGCTGTGCCAGGCAGCCGAGTGGCCCTTGCATTTGCAAGGTGGTTCGCTGAGCCATCAAGACAGATTCTGGAAGCTGCAACCCACACCTTCAGCCCCAGGCACTTCCTACCTTGAGTGCTTCCTGCCTCCCTCCCACCTCCGCCCCTCCATCCTGGATGGCCTGTTGCCTGGCTGCGGTTGCCATGGGCATGTCTGCTGGCCCCGGCTGGCCTGGGACAGCCTGGCAGGTGGCCGAATGCCCACTGAAGGGGGGAATTGTGGACATCCATCCCTCAGAACCGCCCCCAACCTCGCTGTTCCATGAGGTGTTTCCCCTTTCAAGTCCAAAGGGCAGTAAAGACATGTGAGCCCTGGGATTGGCTGGCAGGTGGCCTGGTGAGATGCTGGGGACAGCACATAGGATGTGTTCTTGTCCCTCGGTTGGGCTGGGTTCTACTGCAAAGGGCTGGGTGACCACTTTGCCTCTAAACCTCCAGGCACACGAGAAACCTTCCGTATACAGGAGCCTGCATCCTTGGGGAGAGGCCCTTCTGGATGAGGCCCACATGGATCTGTGCAGTGATGTCCACAGCCTTTCCCAATAGATTCTATTAAGGACCCTGAGTTCGGTCAGTCTCCAGTGCAAATGCTCCCACCAGACACAAGCACAAACCCAGGAAATGCAGGAGGCTGTGGCCATGTCCATGGAGGCTGGAGACAGATGGACTGGATCCACATCTGGCCCTGCCACCTGCTGACCATAGGACCTCAAGCAAGTGACCTCGCCTCTCTGACCCTCGGTCTCCTCTTCAGCAAAGTGGGCACATAACAGCATCTACTCTCAGGGACATGTGGAGAGTGGGGGGGAGGCAGGGCCTGATGCAGCCCGAGGGTTCAGGGAGAGCCTTCTGGGCCGAAGGAACAGTGGCTGCAAAGGCAAGGAGTGAGGAGGCCCTGGTGCCTTCTGGAAGCTTCAGTGTAGCTGAAGAGAGGGAGGGATAGCGTGGGACACATCTGTCCTGCTGCAGAAGGACAGATCTACCATCTGTACATCCTGGTTACCTTCCTCCTCTGGGCCTCAGTTTCCCCCTCTGCACATAGGGAAGTTGGTCTCTGAGCTCCTCCCAACTAATCATTTTGGAGCTGAGTTCATTGAGGTGTTTGGGGTCTCTTGTGTTTCCCCTCTCAGAGGTACTTGCTTTTAAAAAGAGCCTAAAGTCCCATTGTGTGAAGGTTCACTGGGGCCCAGGTGGGAGAGGTCCAGGGGGGCATCCTATTCCCTGTAGAGCTGGGAGGCAGCCCTGCATGCTGGGAAGAACCCAGGTTCTGGAGCCAGACAGACACGTGCTCTGTGACCTCGAGCTGGCCATTGACCTCTCTGAGCCCCAGTCTCTGCTGCCCCGACATGCATGACAGCTCCTACCTCATGCGGTCATAATCGGGGTGCAGGGTGATCTATATGAGGCCCCTAGGGCCATGCCTCACTCGCACTGGCCCAGCCTAGCAAGGAGCAGTTCTGACTGGAGATGTGTGGGCTGCCCGAGCCTCAGGGCCACGGCCTCTCCCAAGTCTCCTGATGCTGTGCACCCTCCGCGTCTTGACCTTGACCCTGTCGTCTTCTCTAGCTGGTGGGGAACTGGCTCCAAGACATGCCTCCACCTGCCAGGCCCCAGCGTGGTGTGTGTGGGTCCCCTGAGAGGGTGTCGGGGGTGGAAGGCGTGAGGCTGCAGGAAGGAGCAGCTCAGCTGGTCCTGATGACTGACGAACATCCTGTTTCACACCTCACGGTGGCGGCTTGTCCAAGGGATAAGACTGCCCAAGGCCGAGGTCAGGGCTGGGGGACAGGCCAGAAGGGAGCTGTCGGGAGGGGCTGGCAGACGGGGAGGGGGCAGGGCTGGCTCTGGGTCACTCACATTCTTCCTCGTCTCCTCCCTCCAGACGAGATGTCCGGCAAAGGCTCCGTGGTTCTGGCCTACAGCGGGGGCCTGGACACCTCCTGCATCCTCGTGTGGCTGAAGGAGCAGGGCTATGACGTCATTGCCTACCTGGTGAGGGGGCGCCTGGCATGTGTGTCTTTCTACTGTCGGCCCTGCTGTCCATGCAGCCTGCCCACCTGCCCATTGTCACTCATCCAAGCCCAGCTCCCCCTCTCTAAGCCTGTCTTGAACTGTAGGAAAATGCTTCTCACTTACTGCCTCTTTCTCTTCATCTGTTGAGTGAACACCTTGGAAGTCCCCCAGGTCTGAGATGCCCCCCAGATCACGGAGGAGGCCGAGTCTCCATACGAGTAACTGGACGGGGGCACAGGAGTGCGCGTGGCAGAGCTGCTGGGCCAGCCTGCCTGGAGAGGGACCAAGGGCTTGGATCTGCTGAAGGCCACAAGAAGGCATACAATCTTCCCCTTTCCCAAAGCCCTCAATAATTCAGCAAAGAGTGTAGGATCCTACACTGGCTAAACTAGACGAGCCCTTGGAGATCACCTAATTCTGAGATAGCAAATAGGTCACGGGCCATAGGTTATGTATGATGCCATCCCCCATCCAGGGTCCATAGTAGACATCCCTAATTAAACCAGCTCAACTTCTGATAAACCTGGACATAACCTCTGAATCTTTGTCCATATGACTGTGCAAATTCTAGAAACCCAGCTTAAGCCAAACAAAACCAAAAACAAACAAAAAAGAAAACCAAAATAATACAGTTCTTCATGTAACTGAGAAGATCAGGGGTATAATGGCTTCAGGCAAGGCTGGATCCAGGTACTTATCCAGATCTGCCTCCATCTCTGCTTGGCTTCATTCTTGGCCTCTCCACAGGGCAGGCAAGGCTCACATCATCATACCCAAGTTTTCCCAGAGAAAGGAGAGCTTCCTACAGAGGCTCTGACAGAAGGGCCAGGGGGGACTCTCATTGACTGGCCTGAGTCCCTGCCCACCATGCATTTGTCAGTATGGTTGTGTCTCAGAGGGCTCGTCCCTACAGTGAGCAGGTGACATGATGTGCTGTCACCCATCCCTGTGGAAAGAGGTCCCAGGAGAGAAGGTTCTCTTTGCAGAGGAAGTAAGGATGGCACTCTGGACAGGAAAAGTTCAGCTGTTGTCAAGAACCGTTTGTTTGCAGTTGAAGTCAATCTACCATCCGTAACAGTGCTGACCCCGTGTCCCTCAGGTGGGGGAGGGGAAGTGCCTGGCTCACAGTTGCCAGCTGAGAGAGAGCCAGGGCTCTGAGCGGATGCAGAGAGTCTGGGGTGTGTGCACCCTGTCAGCAGCAGCGGTGGGCCGTCCAGATCCCGGGCTCCCACCAGGCGGATTTAAAAGCTGAGTGACCTCAGAAAAGCACCTGCAGCTGGACTCTGGGAAGATTCCAGAGTCTGTTGAGCAGAAGCCAGGGCCAAAGTCTAGGCAGGAGGCCAGAGTGCAGCCAGCAGAAAAAAATGCCCGTGTCTAGATGGGGCTGTCGGAACCGGAGGCTGGGCTCCAGCAGGGGGACAGCTGGGTGCCCAGAGCCCAGGCCTCAGCCTCGAGCCGGCTCAGGCGCCCTGGGACAGTCAAGTTGCCGCACTTGGCTGGGGAAGTGAGCTGAGAGTCGGGCAGCTGCTGACTATCCAACCTTTGTACTGACTTTGGGGGAATTGGGGGAAGAGTTAGAAGAGTTCAAGGGAAGCCTTAGACCTTCAAGGCAGTGACAGCAAATGTTGCAACCTAGCAGCCTGGGTGCACAGGGCCAGGCTCGGCCCGTCCTTCAACCAAGTATTAGCTCTGGAGAGTGTTACAGCTTCTCCAGACCCTGGTTGGCGCCCTTTCTCCTTCCTACTTTGACCTCAGCGATCCAGTCGAAACCACCACCATCTGAGGGCTGTTGTGTGTGAAACGCACTTGCCCAGGGCTCACCCCAGGGGAGCGGAGGGGCCGGGGGGGACATTCTTCTCAGCTCTTCTTTCTGCCCCTGGGTTGATGGGTCCTCTCTGCTGCTCCTCAGGCCAACGTCGGCCAGAAGGAAGACTTTGAGGAAGCCAGGAAGAAGGCGCTGAAGCTTGGGGCTAAAAAGGTACCAAGCGGGAGGCAGGGTTTGGGGCTGGAAATGGGATTTGACCTGGTGGAGGCAGCTGTGGGGGGTCCTGTCCCAAAGCTCCTTGTCTCCTCCACGCCTTCCAACGGGTCCTCTTGCTTCCAGGAGTATAAGGTCAATTCCTTCTGCTTTTGGTGTGCAAAGGGCATCATCTTCTGGTCTCCCCCAGCCACTCTTCTACCCAATCACCTCCCCAGCCCACCTCCCCAGCCATCTGTCTCTTCCTCAACCATCCATCCACCTGCCCATCCCTCTTTTATCTCGCTGTCCATTCACACATCCACTCACTCATCCATCCCTCATCCATCTAACTATCCATCCCTCCTAGCTCTCATCCACCCATCCTTCCACCCATTCAACAGAATCAGTGCATTGATTGAGCATCTAATCATGTGGTGAGCAGACCCATAAGGTGAACGTGGCCAGCGTGGTCCCTGCTCACATAGGCTAACAGTACAAAAGAAACGCAATATCTGCGAAGCACCATAAAACGCAATAAAACTCACATCAGAAGTATCAGGAAGCTCTCAAGTTCACGGTGTCAGATACAAGTTTTCCATAGTTCTAACTTTTACTGGAAAGCTTGAGTTTTATCATTGGCAACAAATTCTCAGTTTTCCTTGAAGTGATAGGGTCACTTCATTCTTATGAAAATGTTGGCCAAAAACCCAAGTCTGCATTGACCCTGACTTGTCTGTCGGTCCTTTGTTCAAGAACAATGTTCTATGAGAAAAGGGGCTAGTTGAGCTAATAATTCACTTGTGAATGCAGCAGATATGCTTCGTGTATATTTCACATTTTGTACTCGAGTCGAGATATAACAAAAGTTAATCATTTTTTACTGCATTTTCAAGACCACTCTTAAGAGAAATCTGCACTGTGAGAGCAAGGCGTGAGGAACACCGTGTCTCTGAGGAGTGTGGTTCCTCTGCCCTGATTTGTGCTAAGGTGCCAGCCCCTTCCCCCGTCATCACTTTTGCATATTCAATGTGAATGTCAACAGAGTGAAAAAGGCAAATATCAACTGAGTATCATAAAAAATGTTTTCAGTCTCTCCCTGAAAGGGTCTGGGGAACTCTAGGGGGTCTACATTTTGAGAATAATTCCTCTAGATTAGGGTTTCTCAACCTCGACACTATTGACATGTGGCTGGCTGTCCTGTGCATTGTAGGATGTTTAGCAGCATCACTGGCCTTTACCCACTAGAGGCCAGAATGACCCCCACAACCCATCAGTTATGACAACCAAAAATATCTCCAGATATTGCCAACTGCCACCTGTGGGACAAAATAATCCCTGGCTTTTGTGGATTGCATCTAGATTTAGATCTTAGATTTAGATCTTGTTTCATCTCAGGCCCAGAAAGCTATGGTGGGAGGGATTTAAGGACCACATCCAGTTTCACCTGGATGGTATATCAGGATCGATTAGTAATGTCTGCCATGAGTGCAGGAGGGAGAGTAACTGCACTGTATGCTGGATTGATTTATGATGTCTACTACAGATGCGGAAGGAAAAGTGGAGGTACAGCTTGCCCTGGGATCCATTAACAGCGTCTGCCTTAGATGCAGGCCACTTGAGGCCCCTGGGACTCTGCTTTCTGGCTGCATCCCGTCCCTGCCGAGGCTCCCTCTCATGGGCTCCTCTCCCCATAGGTGTTCATCGAGGACGTCAGCAAGGAGTTTGTGGAGGAGTTCGTCTGGCCCGCCATCCAGTCCAGCGCGCTGTACGAGGACCGCTACCTCCTGGGTACCTCTCTCGCCAGGCCCTGCATTGCCCGCAAACAGGTGGAGATCGCCCAGCAGGAGGGAGCCAAGTACGTGTCACACGGCGCCACAGGAAAGGTGAGGCCAGGATGGACGGCTGGGGACGGAGAAGGAGGCAGGGGGCCTGCGAGGGGCACACAGGCAGCCAGGCAATGGATGGTCCTCAAGCAGTTGTAGGTTCTCCCCCAGCACAGTCAGGAATGCAGTGGACGGACTGGCCCGTCCAGTCTGAATAAGAGGAATGTTTTTAGCGGTGAGTTAGGGACGGCTCTGCCCTGTACCCCGAGGTGTGAGTCCCGTGTGCCTGTTCCACAGGCGGTTTGAGCAGTGTCACCCCGTTTTGCAAACTTGCTGCTGAGGCGCAGGGACCAAGGTCACCGTGGGAGTCTCCGTGCAATGCAATAGGCAGGGTCAGAGACCACGAGGTAGCAAAGGGCTTGAATCCCAGCTGTGTGGCCTTGGGCGAGGCCCTTGCCCTTCCTGAGCCTCAGCTTCTTCACTTGCAAAATGGGGATGAGGCCTTGTCTTGGTTTCCCGGGGCAACAGCACCACAGACTGGGCAGCGTAAACACCAGGAATGGATTCTCTCATAGTTCTGGAGGTTTCGGAAGTCCAAAATCAAGGTGTTGGCTGCCATGCTCCCCCTGAAGGCGCTAGGGAAAGGCCGCTTCCGGGCTCTCCCCTGGCTTTGGGTAACTCAGGTGTCCTTGGCTTGTGGGTGCATCACTCCAGGCCTCCATCTTCACGTGGCCGTCTCCTCGGGTCATCTTCACATCGCCTGCCCTCTGCACGTGTCTGATTCTGTGTCCAAATTTCTCCTTTTTATCAGGACACCGGTCACACAGGATTAGGGCCTGCCCTAATGACCTCATCTTAACTTGATTACTTCCGTAAAGGCTCTATCTCCAAATAAGGTCACATTCTGAAGTATTGGAGGGGGGGTTAGAGCTTCAACTTATCTTTTGTGGGAGCCACAGTTCAACCCAGAACACACCCGCTACTTCTGGCCCTTGTGTGCAGGAGTGCAGACTGAAGGACGACCCTGGGGGTAGAAGGCAGGAAAGCCCTCAGCCCCGTCCCGCAGGTGGCAGGGCTCAAGAAACAAGATTCCTAACAATGTAGGCGACTGTAGGCAGTGTTACTCTGGAGTCATGAGCTCGCAGTTAGCGGACACGCCGCCAACGGCTTGCTCCAGATGGGGGGGCAGGGGGCCTACCTCTCAGCACGCGTGTCCTGACCTGACCCAGGCCCGCCCCCCGCAAGGCTGGTCGAGGCAGTCGGGAGTGGGGGAGCAGGCCCTGGCTCAGGGTGACCTAGGGACACTCACAGCTCAGACTGTGACGGAGGAGGTGTGATTTGGGGGTGGCCTTGCAGACAGTCGCCCCACCAGGTGGTAGTGGTGTCTTTGGAAGCTCACTCATTTGCTTGGTGCTCGGTCAGCCAGCTTGTACTGGCGTCTGTACAGGGCTGAGTACGTGCTGGACACCGGAACAGTGTTGAACTTCGCGGGCCCTTTTTCCTGCCCTCAGGGGGCCTGTGTCCTAGCGAGGGAGAGAATGGATGCAGGAGAGGGTGGCCGTAGGGTCGGTGCCAGGGGAGCCAAGGGGGAGCCATGGGGGCAGCAGGCAGGGGCCGCGGGAAGGCTGTCCTGTAGAGCACGGCCCTGAGGGAGGAGGAATGGGTACAGGAAAAGAGTGCCAGGCGGAGGGAACAGCCTGAGCAAAAGCCTGGAGACGAGGGTCCTGAACATGTAGTGTGAGCTGTAGCCTTGGGAGAAGCAGCAGGGCCAGGGCTGGGCCGGGGCCACGCTGCGGGGTTTGGCTTCAAACCCCCAGGCTGGATGGGGGTGGCCAGTGACCCTCCCCCACCCCCATGGTATGTAGGGGATTGTTCTGGACTGAAACCATGGGCTCCTGTAAAAGAAGCAGACTGGTGAGCGTGGCCCTAGTTTTCACTAACACCCTAGTCGTGAGCACCTTTTGAGCGGGGTGGTGGGAATCATAGGCGGAGCAGTGGGTGGACCGGGCCGTTTGGGCAGAGACCTGCATGCCGCCTTCCACTCGGGCGGTAGGAGAGAGTACAGAGGAATCCAGAGGTTCAGGACTTGGGACTTTGGGGCCAGTACAGCTGGGTTCAGATCCTGGCTCCCCTGCTTTCACACTGTGTGACTTCACCCCATGAGTCTCAGTTTCCTTATCTGTAAAATGGGAATAAAATAGAACCCGCTTATGGGGCAGTTGGGAGCAGTGAGTAGGATCATTCCAGTAAAGAGCTCAGCATAGACCTGGCACGTCGTAAACACTCAATGAGAGGGAAGTGCCCTGATCGCACGATCATCAGACCTGTACTGGGGCTTTGAGAACAAACATCAGTGCAGAATGAACCTCTGAGACATCTCACCTGTCCGTGATGAAATGAGCTGGGCAGTGAGCTCCCTGTTCCAGGAGGTATTCAAGCTGAGGCCAGGAAGTGAGGATTATGGAAGGGCTCCTGCCTGGAGAAGGTCCCTCCGGAAGTACCATCAGGACTGAGGAAGGGTGGCTTTCAGGGCTAGTGGAGTGAATGTGTGTGTGGTGCGTCTGCCCCTGGCCTGGGAGGCTCTTGGGGTCCAGGGAGAGACCCCCCCACCCTCCCCACCCTGCACTAGACTAGCTCACATGCAGCTGGGAATAGCTGCCAGCGGCTGTGTGCGCTGCTCCATTTGGCCACAAGAGGGCACCAGAGGTTTGGGTTTGAGGCCTCCCGAGGCTGACCCTGCAGGGAAGCGGCTGGAGGAGGCCCTGGCCACGCAGGGTCCTGTTTCCCACTCTGGTTCTTCGGGGCTTCGGTTCTGAGAAGAACACCCTCTGCGGCGGTTCTGTAGCCTCTTGAGATTCGGGGACGTCCCTGCAGTTCATGCTCAGTGTCCACAATAGGGACAGTCAGACTTGAAACAGCACTGGGGGGGGCCTCCGAGACCAGCAGCAGGAAGGCCACAGGGGATGGTGGGGCCCGGTGTCCCCCACCCCGAAATCTCCCATCTCTTCTGGGGGTTGATGGGCAAGGCGTACTCCTGTGCCTCAGTTTCCCCTTATTTAATAGGACCTGGGGAAGCCCCCAACAGCCTCTGCAGACAGTCTCCTAGAAGAGGGGGTGTGAGTGAGGAGGGGCAGGAGGGCCTGGACTGGGGCCCAGAGGGATGCCAGGCTTGAGGCGGGGGTGGGGTGGGGAAGGAGGGGCCAGCTACCTGCAGGGGCTGGTGGTCTGCTTGGCTCAGGGGGAGGGGGGCTGGGGGGGCGCATCAGTGACTTTACACGTCAGGAGATGGGTGTCCAGAGTGAGTGAGTGTGGCCTGCAGGAGGCTGGCACCCAGAGACAGATCTGGGCAGGACAGTTGGCCGAACTTTCTGCAAGGGGTTCACAGTGAAGAGAAAGAGCTGGGTGTAAGCAGACTGCAGGGGGGCTTCCCCAGATGGGGAGATTCTAGCATGGGCCGTCCTGAGCCCCCGGCCTCTCCCAGCTTCTGGCTCCCGAGTCGGGCGATGGAGAGACCCAGGGCCTCCGGGCCCTTGTTCCAGCCCTGCCGATGTCGCCTTCATGCATTGGCTCACTGAACCCCCCACTGAATACCTACCCATCCCTGGCTGTCCTCCACACACTGGGACACCCATACAGGGGACTTGGGAGCCCTGACCCAGCAGGGGGTAACAGTGATGCTGAGACATCCAGGGGAGCAAGAGTTAGCCAGTGACGCCAAGGAAGAAGGGCATCCCAGGCCGCAGGAACAGCTTGTGCAAAGGCCTGGAGGCCAGAGGCAGCTTCTCACCCAGGGCCCAGCCCAGGCGGCACCTGGTGCAGAGAGAGCTGGGGTCCACCCCTTCATACCCCTCGGGGACCCTGAATCCTCCCCACCAGAGAGCTGCACAGAAGCTGGGATGGCCCTTCGAGGGCCCCCTTCCTCCCCCCAGTTTTGGAAGAGGGGCCTGGAAATAGGAGCCTGAGACTCGGGAAGGGGTGTGGGCAGCAGGGGTTTTGTAAATGGTGCCATCTGTATGGCGAGGCCAGGAGCAGATGGGAGAGTCCCCGAGGGTGCGGCACCCGCACTTACACATGTATATCAGCACATGGACACACACGGGGTGTGTGGGACCTGCTACACCTCCTCCCCGGCCCCCGGGGAACCTGACAGGGCCACCCTGGGGCTGGGGCTCCTGGGGTCAGGGAGGGAAGGACCGGACAGGCCTTGGCTCTTGTCTGGGACAGAGTTTGAACCTGGGGAGCCTGTTTGGCTTCTGCGAGGGTCTCTGGCTCGGGAACAGATGGGTGTCCCCATGGCGATCCTGATGGCAGACCCCAGCCCGGCATGCCCGTCCAAGGAGGCACAAGCTGCCATTGTGCTGGGGGAAACTTGAAGCCCTGGAGAAAAAAATCACCAGGATATGCAACAGTAGACCATATGCTTTACGAATCTAAAATAAGTCTGCTTTTTATTGTAGACACCATTGCTCCAGGAACTGTGCTGGTCACTGGCCCTCGGGCAAGTATTACCGCCTGTGCCTCAGTTTCCCCATCCATGAGATGGGGATAATAATAGAACCCACCTCAGGGGCTGCCGTAAGGGTTCAATGAGTTATGCGTGAAGCTCAGACCCGTAACCTGACTGTGAGCTATTAGGATGGGAGTGGTGCCTGCTGGCTGTGTGTCCCTGGGCAAGTGACTCCACCTCTCTGAGCCTGAATTGCCTCATCTGTAAAACAGGGTTAAAAATCCCGCTGGTGCCAGGTGGCTCTCCCGTGTGACAGCCAGCGCATGGTAGGTGCTCACTGAAGGGATGGGATGGAGGGTGAGTGGGGTGGCTGGTCCGGCACAGCTTGTGGCCCCGGGGAGACACCAAGAGAGGAGCGGCCTTGGCCCCTTAGCTCCTGGCTCCGAGCAGAGGGGCTGAAACCTGTATTTCCGCGTCGCCTGACAAGACTCTGGAAAATAACATGTTATTCCCGCCGCTGCCTCGCTGCGCCTGTGCAGTTTTCACAGTAGGCAAGAGGTCCCTCTGTTATTTCCACAGCGCTTAAGCCTCCCTCCAGGCTGCCGAGCTGATGGGAAGCGGGCGGGCGGCTGGCAGCCATTGTCTCTGAGGACAGGACACAGGCACAGGGAGGCAGGGCCGCCTGCCCAAGGCTGGTGGGGGCCGTGGGGGCCCAGTGCCTGGGCTTGGGCCAGGCTCCGTGCCCTCGGACTTGTCCCTTCTACCTCTGGGCCTGTTTCCCTCTCTGTGCAGAGGTGCTGAGGAGCCCTCGGTGGTCACCTGGATCCACCCCTCCCCCAGCCAGCCACTGTCTAGACAGGGAAACTGAGACTCCCAGAGGAGACAGGATTCCCGGTTTTCTGGACAAAGCACCGTGGAACCATGGGAGTGGGGCAGGTGGGAGGCCCTCAGGAAGAGGCTGACGTGTGGGCAGCTCGGGGGCTGCCTGGAGTCTCAGCGGGGCCAGGCCTCCGGCCCTGCACGTGTGTGCACCCCCTGAAGTGCAGACACACGTGATGACCCGTGTGCACGCCCCCTCACACGCCAGTGCGCACAAGGTCACGACCATCACAGCTCAGCACACAGCGGGCACGTGGGCATCTTTCGGGCGCGTAGACACACGTCCTGCACACCTGAGTGCCCGCACAGCTCAGCTGTGTACTCGGGGAGTCCTGGGTTCCAGTCCAGAGCAGAAAGCCCTCTCCAAGAAAGCCCAGTCTTCATCTTTCAAACAGGCTCGTAGGACCCACCTCAGAAGGCTGTGAGGTTGGGGGTGAGCACATGCGGAGAAGGGAACCACCCCGGGGGTCCGCCCTGAGTGGCCCTCGGGTGCATCGTTGAAGGTCACGTGGCATTGCCCCCCCCCACACCCCGCAACTGGTCCCTGTCCTGTGGCTCCTGACCATCCCGTTCCACGTTTCAGGGGAACGACCAGATCCGGTTTGAGCTCACTTGCTACTCGCTGGCCCCCCAGATTAAGGTAAGACGTTGCTCCTCCCCCTAGAGGGTGGGCGCTGGGGGCTGAGGCCCCTGGGGGTGTGGGGCACGGGGTTCTGGGAGGTTCTCCAGACAGGGACCTTGTGGTGGGTGGCGCCCTTCTTTCCCATGGAGAGCTCCCTTCACTCACGCCAACTGCAGGGGGACAGCACTCTGTCCCTGACCATTTGTCCTTCCCGAGACACCGCCCAGGTGCCTGGGTGGGTCAGGCACTGGACGGAAAGATGAGGCGGCCCGTCCGCCAGGGTCCTCGCAATGCCGGGTCTGGCTTCCCGGCTGCAGATTGGAACCATTCTGAGACACGGTTGGCCAATATCTGGGCTGCTCACAGCCCTCTCGGCCCCAGTGGGGGCCACCCAGCTAAGGCCCTCCTCCTCCCGGCTGCCTGAGCCCTGATCCCCGGGGTCTTGGATTCTTTCCTGGGGTGGAATCAGCAGGATCAGGCCTCTGGGCATCCAGTGCACAAGGCCGAGCCATAGAAATACCCTAAATGCCACAAACACAAGGCCCAAGGGTGATTTCAGTTTTTCTAGTGGCCACGTAAAAAAAAAAAAAAAAAAAAAAAAGATAAAAAGCAACAGGTGACATCATTTTACTATGGTTTATTGAACCCTATGTATCCAAAATGGTACCATTCAACATGTTATCGATGTAAAAAAATTATTGAGATGTTTTACATTCTTTTGGTACTAACCCTTTGAGACCCACTGTGTGCTCTACACTTAGCTGGGACTGGCTACGATTCGGGCCTTGGTGGTCACACGTGGCGCCCTGGTGCCATCTTGGACGGCACAGGCAGGCGTGGGTCCAGCTCCTTTGAGGCCACTTCGGGCTAAAGCTACAGAAAACGTGCCCCTCCCAAGCCCACAAGGGTCCCTAAGGGGTTTCATTTTTTTTCTTTTAAGTGGAACATCTTTCTCTGTCCCTTTAACCAGCCAGCAGCTGCTTGGGGGGTGAGAGTGGCCTGGAGGTGAGCGGTAATGAACTCTAATGATCTGTTTTGACCCCAAACACCAGGCGGCAGAGAAGCCCCTGGAAAGTAGCTGCCTGTTGATACTGTAGGCGGGTGGGCGTGAGGCCCTCCCCCAACCCCCGTTCTCTGTTCCCCCAGCAGCTTGGGGGGCCAGGGTGTCCGGTTTCTGGGTCTTTGTCTGCAGAGGCCAAGGCCAGGGGTGGGATGGGGCTGGGGACAGGGCCCCAGGCTGGTCTCCGGGAACTAGGATGAGGCCAGAGGGTGCTCCGCGCCCAGGCACTGCTCATTCCAGGCCTGGGGGACCCCACTCACGCCACTCTCATCAGGTTCCCAGCCCAGAAGTCACACCAGCTTCTCCGTCTAGATGACACCTCCACCCCAATTAGGCTGCTGTCGGCAGAGGCAGGGGCCTGGCTGGCTTCATGGCTGAGTGGGGGCTTTTGTTGGGGACTTGTCCCCGACCCCCCAGGCTGGTGGGATGAATTCGGTCCCTTCAGTCAGGCTCCGACTCCCCTCCTTTCCCCACCCAGAGCAGCCCCGGGGGAGGGGGAAGGGAGGGAAGCAAGAGGAGTGGGTCAGGGGACGTTGCATGTCGTATGGGCCTCACTGCCCCGCAGCAGGGCCAGGCTGGGCAGCTGCAGCAATGTGAACCCCTCCTTAGTCACCAGGGATGCGGGGTCCTGGCCCTCTGGACAGGGGTGCCATCAAGAGACTTGAGGCCTATCTAGTTCAAACCCTCAAGTCTCAGTGGCAGAGACTGAAGCCCAGAGGGGCAGGGACCCGCCTGGGGACGCACGGCCATTCTGCCACAGAGCTCGGGCCTCTCCAAAGCCACCCTCTAGGGCGGCAGGCCGTGTCATTCCCCTGCCCAACGGGGTCCCCCTGCCCACACCCCGTGGGCTACATAGAGCCCCCACCCAGGTGCCCAGTGGAGCCTCAGGCCCCTTACCAGAGTGGCCAGCTCTGCAGCTTAAAGCCAGGAGAGGCTGCCCGGGCCTGACTCCTTGCCCCGTGTCCAGGTCATCGCTCCTTGGAGGATGCCCGAGTTCTACAACCGGTTCCAGGGCCGCAACGATCTGATGGAGTACGCAAAGGTATGGCCAGACCCCACCATCACCCCGGCCCTGGCCCAGTGCCCTCCAGGCACAGCCCTCCAAGGGGGTTGTCTGGGCCAGAGGCACGAGGCTGGGACTGATACCCACGCCTGGAGACTGAACCTCTGCCCTGGCTACTACCCTCCGCCCCGTAACGCCTGTTCCCTGGGCCGGCTCTGCAGAGGTGTGGTCACTGCCAGGGGCATCTCCCAAGGGAGCCCCCAGTCCGCCAAGCAGGAGGGCGACGGGCCCCCTCTGCTTCCTGTTCCAGCTGCCACCTCTGCGGGGTGTGTCACTCAGGGGACGGGTGGACGGGGGGCTGGGCGCGACTGTTCTGTGCCCCTCCGTTACCTAATTGTCCCCAGTGCTTTCCCAGGGACAGGTAGGCGCTCCGAGGGGCAGAGGCAGAGGCAGACAAAGACTTTTGTCGCACCAGCCCTTTTGAAGTACAAGTTGCAGTAAAACATATTAGAAGTTTTGCATCAAGATCCTTAGCCACTCCCCAGGGTACCTTTCTTTTTAGCGACTCGATGGCAGCCCTTGACAAACAGCCTCAATCAGTCAGACAGGGGAAAGCAACCCCATGCATACACCAGAAAATTGCTTGGGGTTTTAAACAGCAGTCACCAGGGCTGGCTGTGAGCTCTTGCCGCGGCCAAGGGGCCGCGTGGTAGGGGACACGGCGGGGACGCAGCCCTGCCCCTACCGCCAGCATCCCATTAAGACCTGGAGAGCTTGGAGGAAAGATCTCCTCTACCATCTGTTGTTTTATTATTAAAAGGGGAGTTTACAAGAGCAAGCCCATATGTTGCCAAACAAATTTTCAAATAGCAGAGCTCTTAAGAGAACAAGGTTAGAGGCTTTTTTCCCCTCCTTGGTCTCCTTGAGGATACAGAACACGAAGCACATTTTATCTTTAAGAGCAATGAATTGAGACCCCCGCCCATCTACATTCTTACGCCTGCGGTTGTGGTTCAAGAGAGGGCTGACCCATACGCTGCCCTCCATTTCCGTGAAGCTCCCAAACAAAAGCGGCTCCTGGTTTTTCCAGAAAAGATGAATTTCAGGAGTATTGTTGTCCCTCCTTCCCAGATTTTGGGGAGAAGGCCCTTGGCTCAGCTTCTGTCTCAAAGAACCTTTTAAACAGGAAAGTTTGCCCCGGAGAAATGAGTCTGTGTCCCCGGCCACCGACCCTCCCTCGGAGGCTGGGGTCAGAATTGAGCTCTCGGCAATCTGACCACATTCTAGGACGGAGGCAGTGTCCCTGCACCCGGGGAGTGACCAGAATGACTGAGCAGCAAGCAGACTCTGTCCAAAATTCAGAGCCAGGCAGCTGCTTCAGCTGAGACGAAAATCAATGGGGCTTTGAAAAGCCCTGCTTTCAAGATTCGTAAGTCGCCAAGGCCACAAGGTGCTGTTAGGAGACTCATCAAAAACATGCATTTGCATCACTTTCCACCTCCCCGCAAATCCATCATCCAAGGAAAAACAGGGAAAAACACTCAGAATCACCCCATCCTTATCCCTGTCACCATAATTCTTTTAAAGCCAGCGTGCAAGGTCGGGGGCTGGAAAGCAGGGCAGTCTCCTGTGTACATGCTGAGATGGTTTTGTTTTCTGTTCTCAATTGCATCCAGAATTTCCAGTGTGTGTGTGCTGGCGGGGAGCTCAGGATGGAGAGAGGAGGGGAAACAAATCTCTTTGGTTGAGGGACTACGTTTGGCATTTGTATATATCTCCCTGCTGAGGAAGGGCTGCCCATCCTGTTCTTCCTCCTCCGCCCCTTACCTCCCGTTCTTCTCTCCTCGCTCGGATGGAGCCCCAGTGGGAAAGAGGAAAGGCAAGAGTGTTTCCAAACCACCCCCCAGAAGAAAGCCTCCAGGGAACCCACCTGCTGGTTTTCTCAGCCCCCAGCCCGGGGAGTCCTCTCTGAGGGGATTTCAGCCCATCCCCTGGTCCCCACACCTGGCCACTCTACCTGGAGACGGCACAGGGCAAGCGTGTGGATTTGACTCTGGGCAGCTTCATGGGGGACAAGGAGCCCCCTGACATTGATCAGCCTCTAAATGGGGTGTTCCGTTTGCCCATGTGGTTTACGTTGAAGAGTATGCAAATTTTAGAGTGGGTGTGGGCTGTTTCTTTTAAAACAAGCCTCTGGGTAAAGCTTGACAAAAATCAAGGGGGATAACCTAATATATTTTGAAATTTTAAGGTGCTGATGAAGGAAACAGCGACTCCCTGGAGGACGCCTCTAGAATCTTAGTCGTGGGCATGAGCTGAGCCTGGGCAGAGCCCCATTAAGAGAGACAGGGCAATGCTGGTGGAGGCTGTGGGACCCTGGGCTGGCCAGGTTGGGGGACCCACCCAGGGGGCGAGGTGCTGAAAGGGGGCCTGGGAGGCGGAGTGGACAGTCTCGCTGACTTAAAGGGGCCGGGCTGGGCCACTCAGCTTTTGTGCCCAGTAAGCCCAGGAGGGGAAAGCAGGATGTAATGCATGTGCTGGATCCAACCAGGTGTCAGCCAGGGCAGCACGGGGCAGCTCAGGAAGCCAGCCACATCTTTAATCCAAAAGGCCTTCCGAGTGTCACCAACAGCCTTTCAGGCCCAGGGTCTCCGGAGGGATAACTTTTCTCCTTGAACCAAGGCATGGATCATCTGGGAAGCAAAGCATAATCAGAACCAACAGGGAGGATGGGGGCTATTCCTATTCAGGGTTGCAGAGTGATGTGTGTGGTGACTGCTGGGCAGTGGGGAGAAGTGGCCCCGGGAAGCGCCCGGCCACGCCCCGTAAACAAGCATCCTGAGCAAGCAGCTCTCATGGGCGCCTCTCGCTTCCTTGGGTGAACAGTAAGCACCCCTGTGGGTGCAGATGCCTTGGTTGAGATCCATATTGGAAGTTGGGTCCATTCCAGCTCCCGGCTCATAGGGCCACGGTGGGGGTCAGCCGGTGGTGCTGGGAGACCCTCGGCACACTGCCTGGCACACTCTTAAGTGCTTCGGGGGGCACTTGAAGTATAGACTCAGAATCTTCTGGAAGAAACCTCCAAGGCCAGCGTCCACTCCACAGCATCTCAGACACAGGGTCTTATAGTTTCTGCCTGGGCATGTCTGGAAATGGGGCCCTCACTCCCTCCCTGAGCAGCCTGGGGGAGGGGAAGGAAACCAGGGGTACGTCCAGGGCCTCGCCTGCATGGGAGCCAGAGTTTGGGGATGTCTTTGACCTTGAAAGAAAACCAAGGCAGCTGGGCCTGACCCTTGTGTCTACTTCACGCTGCCTCACGCCAACACGGTGTTGCCTCTTATCTGCAGCAACATGGAATTCCCGTCCCAGTCACCCCCAAGAACCCGTGGAGCATGGACGAGAACCTGATGCACATCAGGTAAGACGCCGCCCACCTGCCCGCTGCCCTGCTCAGCGTCAGTGAGCGCCTGTCTGCGTCGGGCCGGGACGTAGTGGTGGCCCACACGACACATGGTCCCTGCCCTTACGGAGCCCGGGGGCCTCGAGGAGGACAGGCCACCTCATTCCCAGCTCTTGCTGCAGTTCTGCTGAGTGCCAGCCGTAGATAAAGGGCACCTGGCCTCAGCTGGGGTGTCAGGGAGGGCTTCTCTGAGCAAGTGGCATTTGAGGTTAAAACCTTAAGGATGAGGAGGGACCAGCCGGGGCTCAGGGAAGGGCATCGAAAGCAGAGGGAACAGCATCTGGGAACAACCCTCTGAGAAGGCCCCCTGGATCTGGCGCCCTGAAGACTGAGGGAAGTGTCCCAGGCCCTTACTTGTAGCCTGCAGCTCCCACGGCCAGCTGCGGTGGGCCCAGAATGTTCCAGGCGGGCTTGGCAGCAGTTGCTTTGGCAGAGATAAGAGGACAGACCGGACTTAACATTGGGGGTAGGGGTGTCAAGGCTGTGTCCCTCTGCCCCACTCCACTGACCCCCATCTTTCTTCTCCCCTGCAGCTACGAGGCTGGAATCCTGGAGAACCCCAAGGTAATTCCCCATTTCCCCAAGCCGGCTGTCTAGCGGTGGCTGCTCCGTGCCGACACTGTCTGGTGTGTTTGTAGCCTAATTTGAAATTTCACGGGGGGCCGGGCGTGGGGCTGGGGCCGAGTCCTGCCTGTGTTCCCCGACCCTCCCCACCGGGCGCCCCGCCGCCTGGCCACTCCACACTGCGTTTTAAGATCCACCCCCCTCTCTGGTGCTCTTTTTCTAATTGCTGTCGGGATGAATAGGAGAAGGAAATATTTCAGGGCAGCACAGAGCCAGAGTGTGATTGTGAGACAATAAAGAAGCAATTAGGCAGATGAGACACTTGCGGGAGGGCCCAGCCTGTGCCCTCTCAGGCCGCTGCTGCCATCGGGGGAGGTGGCACAGATCAGAGCCTCAGGACCCATTCGTCTGGGCCTGTGCCCGCCCGCGTCAGGCCGCCCTGATGCCCCTGTCCCCAGCCTCCCAGGCTGGGCCTCGGCCGTGTTTGAAGTTTAGGATTTCTCTCCCTGGGGGGGTTTTCCTTTGTATCTGCCCCCGCCCCCCGTGGGAGATGGGGCGAGATCTACCCTGGGAAGAGAAAAGTCTCTTTGTCCCTGAGGGACTGTGTCTCCATTGCCTGGCTCAGCACCCCCCCCCCCACGCCGGGCAGGCGGCTGCTTTGGGGGTGCGGTGCTCGTCTGATGTTAGGGGAGAAGTGTGCTGGGGGGCCAGGCCTGGGGGGTCCAGGAAGATCAGCTGGAGTGGAGGAGGCCCGGGTGGTTGGGGGCGGTGGGTTGAGCTGGAGCCCTGCCCAGTCCCAGGGTGGCTCCCCGCAGGCACCAGGCCTCTTGGTCGGAGTTGGCAATAATATAACACGTACCAGTGACCGTTTCTGGAGCCAGGCCTGGCATTCGCATTTTCCCGGCTCACTTTCCTCGGCTCCTGCCTCTGAGCCTCCTGGTTGCCAGCTGCTCAGCAAGGGAGCAGGCCTGGTGCCCGTGTCGCCCCATCGCAGGAGTGGCCCTCCGGCCTCTGTGGTTCCCCAGCGACCCGCACCTCCCTTCCCCACCAGCTCAGCCCAGCCGTGTCACTCAGGAGAGCCTGCGCCTTCGCCCCCTGGGGGCTGCCTGCCGGCCCGGGCTTTTCCAGTTCATGCTCTGCCGACCCCACGGCACTCAGGCCAGCCACCCCTAATCAGCCAGTCAGCCAGCGCCCAGGGGGGCGGAGGGGGCTGAGCGCAACAGCGCGGCTTCGAGGCGGGTGTCCACCAGGCTCCAGGCCCGCTGGGCAACCATCCCACCGCTTCTGTAGCGGCCTGTGGTGCTCTCACCTCAGGACTAGGGGGGCAGAGCCAAGGCCAGAGGGGAAATCGCCCCTCAGGCAGTGCCAGGCAGTGCAGGTCCCCTCCCCTCTCAGGCCTCCTTTCTAATGAGGGCAGTGGATGGGTAAGTAAGTGCTAAAGAGTGCATTTTTCAGGATTCTACCACCCAGTCAAGGTGGGAAAGTTAGTGCTTGGCTCCCAGAGATCTGAAACCTGGGTCTGAATCCTGACTCTGCTTCTATTGCTGTGCAACCTTGGGCAAGTTACCCAACCTCTCTGAACCTCTGACTCTTTATGCAAACAGTGGGAAATCACAACACCTCTCTCCTGGGGCATCGAAAGCACTTGGCCAGTTCCTAGCACAGGGCAAGGCCTCAATCGTGGAGCCAGGGGTCCTGCCCTCCCTCCTCAGGCCGGCTAAGATTATTTGGGGAGGAAGGAGTGAAGGTTCTCTCAGGACCCCTCTCATCAGGCAGGAAAGGCTGGGCTGCGTGTGAGTCGAGGGGGAGACAACATTCCCTCTGAGAAGTGTAGGGCCAGGCCAAGGGACCCAGGGTCTGGCCACTCTGGCCCTGCTTTCCCAGGCAGCTCCGCTGCAGGGTGCGGGCCAGGGGAGCCTGCTGTCCTCCCGTTGCCACCAGTAGATCCCAGGAACGAGGGGGCAGACCCGGGCCCCTTGGGAGGCGCTGGGGAGACAGAGCTTCAGGGAACCAGTGCCCCCTCCCCCTCTCCAAAAAGAGCCCGAGACCTGCCGAGGGGAGGGTTTGAAGGCAGATGGCGGAGCCATTTTCTGCCTCCGTGAGGGCTGATTGAAGGGCAATGAGGCAGCTAATGCGAAGAAAGATAGAAATTTACTTGCTTTAACTTCATACGGCCCACAGTGAAAGCGTGCATTCAGTTGCCGGCCCGCCATATCTGATGGATGAATAAACCATTTGCAGCATCGATCATGCCTGTACATCATGGTTTAGTTCATGGGCCATTTGCTTTCAATTTCTCCTTCTCGGCCCTGTTTCATGCTTTCTTTTGCCCTCTCCCCATCACCCCCCCCCACTCTCTCTCTCTTTTTTTTCTTCACTCTCTTCCCTCCCCCAACACATCCCCCCAAGATGACATTGGAAGTGAGCCCTCCCGCTGGGATGGATAAATAGATGTTATTGATACTCAGCAACAAACTATTTGTCATTTGAACTGGGCTTTTAGGAGGGAGAGTAAAAAGAAGGCAGGCGTGAGCCACCTTGGAATGCAAAGCAAATGTCACTTTATTTCTATTTAGTTATTTTATTTAATCGGTGCTGTCAGGGTGTCAGAAGCCTCCTACTTCACATTGCAGAGAGCTGGGATGCTGGTCCCTCGAGGGCTTCCCACCTCCTCTCTCCTTCCAATGCAGATATTCTCATCCTGTCTGTGGCTCCGTTAAGTGTTTGGAAACTGATGGGCCGGCAGGGGCAGAACAGGTGGAGGTGGGAGGGAGGCGGCCTCAGGTGGAGGCGCCGGGGCTCTCAGCGCTGGTACCTGCTTTGAGTTCAGGCTGGGCTGGACAGCCAGTGAGGAGCCCCGGGCAGGTGGGAAAGGAGCTCTGGAGTCCTGTTGGTCACCCAGAGGTCCCAAGCCCTGGTTCACTTTGCCTTATGGCCAAGGATGGCCCTCGGGCCTGTCTGTTCCCAACGAATGTGGTGGTCGGCAGGACCCAGTAGGGCCTGGGGAGCCAGGCATTTCTCTGAAACCAACCTGATGCCCGAGCTGTCTCTGGCCACATCCCTGGTGCTGTTTCTCGGCAGAGCGGCTGGGAAACAGCATGGGGTGATGGAAAGAGCACAAGATAGGGATTCTAGGGTCCTCGGGGCTGACTCCCATGCCGATGGGGTGGGGTGGTATGATTTGGACAAGCAGCTTCTTTTTTTTTTCCATAATTTTTTAAAAATTTTTATTTATTTATTTATTTATTTATTTTTATTTATGGCTGTGTTGGGTCTTAGTTCCTGTGTGAGGGCTTTCTCCAGTTGTGGCAAGTAGGTGCCACTCTTCATCGCAGTGCGCGGGCCCCTCACTATCGCGGCCTCTCTTGTTGTGGAGCACAGGCTCCAGACGCGCAGGCTCAGCAATTGTGGCTCACGGGTCCAGCCGCTCCGCAGCATGTGGGATCTTCCCAGACCAGGGCTCGAACCCGCGTCCCCTGCATTGGCAGGCGGACTCTCAACCACTGCGCCACCAGGGAAGCCCCTGGACAAGCAGCTTCTTTGGCTTTAGTTTTCCAACTGGTCCATGGAGGCATCAGGCTGGAGGTCCTTAAGGACCCTCCTCCTCCTTGGGTCTGTCTTGGAGGTCCGTTCTGGGTTCTTGTTCCTGCCCCACAAATGTTCCTGCCCCACAAATGAAGGGATGCAGCTGGCCTCAAGCCACACAGCCCTTTGGAGGTGTGAGGGCTTCATCACCGGCCCCATCTGAGCTCAGAAGTAAAGCTAGAAGGATCAACTGTCCCTGTTTGCCCAGGACTGGGGGGTTTCTCAGGGTATGGGAACCAGGATGGTTGGTCACCCTGACATAGAGCCAACAAGCAAAGTGACCACAGATGAGGGATCTGAGGCACTCCTGGTGGCCCCACCTCTCCTGGAGCAGCTCTTCTCGGAGGGTGGCATCACCAGGAGGCTGTTCCAGCAGTCCTGTCACCTGCAGGGCAGGTTACAGCTTGTACCAGGTGATTTTCATGTCCAGTAAAAAAATATAAAAATTGTCTATACATTTAAATTGTAAGGCAGTCGAAGGCAGGTATCATTTCCCCCCATTTTACAGATGAGAAAACCGAGGCTCAAACTGGTGAAGCAACTTGCCCAAGGCCCCACAGCCTGAGGTCTCGACTACCGGCTTTGGGGGTATTTTCCACCACTCTGAAATCCAACACATCATTGTTGAGGGCCTCGTGGGCTTCCTGCCCTGGGCCATGTGGCCCCCACCTCCGCACAGCATACAGGGTTGCACCTACAGTCCCCCTCCGCCTCTAGTGCTTCCTCCATAGGTGGGGTAACAGTACTTGACCTTCTTACTAAACGGGGCTGCAGAGAACACAAAGGAAGCTGCAGATGCAAAGTGGCATGGGAATGTTTGCAGGGTTTTGAAAGGCAAGATTTAAGGGACTGCACTTCCAAGGATGTCGGCAGGTGGATAACAGCGCTGGGCCCTGGCATGCCCCCGGGGATGGACTTGAGCAGTCAGGCCCAAAGGGCCCCCACCGTGGCAAGTGTCCAAGCCACAGCCTGGGTTGGGGGTGGGGCGGGGCGGGTCAGGGCCTCGGGAGTGGGAGGCAGGAGGGACTTGGAGAGTTCCAGGCAGCCAGCGGCCCCTCCGCGCTGCATCAAGACGAGGGAGAGGCCCATTTTCCAACACGCCCAAGAAAAAAATATACATAAAGGTTGATGTGTTTTCAAATGGGTTTTTGCTTTGCTCTTCTCTTTTCTCCCTGTGAGTATTAACCTCGGGGACCCCGGGGACGGCTCTGCTCGCCAGAGCACCTGCTGGGGTCACGCGCAGTCATTAGCTTTGCGGTCAGTGCAGAATAAACCCCAATTCCCGGTGCCGGGGAGAGCGTGTGCGCCTGAGCCCGCTCCCGGGAAGCCCGCCTAGCGCCTCGCTCCCCCAAAGTCACGCTTTTCCTGCCTGACTGGCTCCTCCTGCTATATTCTACCTCCAGCTGCGGGGGCGTCAAAGAAAAAGATGAGATCAAGTTGAGGGGAAAAATTGTCTGATTTCTTGAGCCCTTTGTTTCCCAGGCCCCTGGCAAGCGGGGCTGGCTCTGGGTGGGGGGCTGGGAGGCCTGCTGGACTGGCCAGCCGATGGCAAGTGCCAGCAGGGCCCTGGTTCTGGAGAGGGGCGCAGGAGGCGGCGTGCAGGGTGTCCAGGGACTGGCATGGCACGGTTTGGCTCTGGCACACCGCCCTCCAACCTCTTTCTGTCTTTTGTCAGAACCAAGCACCTCCAGGCCTCTACACAAAGACCCAGGACCCGGCCAAAGCCCCCAACAGCCCAGACATCCTTGAGATCGAGTTCAAGAAAGGTAGGTGCCCGCCTGTCGGGACTCCAAGGCGTGGACTCTTGGGGCCCTGGCTCTTTTCCCCTCCTTGCCTGGGAGCCTGGGCACGGGCCCTCTGCATCCCTCCTGTGTTCCTGGAAGCCAGGGTCCAGGCTGGGGCTTCAGATGTTCCCAACTGCCCCCTCCCCAGATGGCGTGATCTGTGGAAGCCTCCAGGCTTGGGAAGAAAGCACCCTCTGCTGATGTCCATCAGTTCGTGGGCACCAGGTCTGGAGGGAACGTTCTAGTTCCTGAGCCACCACTTGCCAACTGCTTTGGCCCTTTGGGGAAGTCACTCCACTTTCCTGGCCTCAGTTTCCTCATCTGTAAACTGGGGATAAAAGAGTATCCACTGCCTCGTGTTTTCATGGTGTAGAATAAGATCTGGATGAGGTGTATCCAGCGCAGGGCCCTGCACCACAGAGGTGCTCAGCCAGTACGAGTCTTACAGAGCCAGCCTCGGGGGCCCCCCTGACTCCATAGCTAGTCCTAAGTTAGCTGCTTGATGCGTCTCCCTACCCCCCATCCTGGGTTCAAAGCTGCTACCACTCTTGCTTGTGTCCTGATCTCCTCATCTTGTCTGCTACCATCAAGAAGTGTTTGCTGGCCTGAACTGAGTGCCCAGCCTTGAGCCTGGCACCAGGGACAACCCCCTTGCCCTGAAAGATGGAGAGAAAGTAAGGCATGCTGGGTAATGGAAGGAGCAGGACCAGGTTCAAGGTGAGGGCTCAGAGTGTCCAAGGAGAGGACTTTTCCAGGAGGCTGCAGAAGTCGGAGAGGCAGAGATGGAGGAACCAAGAGGGGGCATGAGGGCATCCCAAGCCCAGGCAGGGAGGCTGGCCCTTCTGTGCACAAGGCAGCTGCAGGGAGGGAGCAGGGGGAGGGGGCTCTGCAGAGAGGCCTTTCCCAAGGCACCTGAGACGGAGGATGGGGAGGGGCAAGCAGGGGGAGGGGGCTCTGCAGAGAGGCCTTTCCCAAGAAAGATCCCCTGCTCTCACCTGCCAGTGTGACCTTGACAACCAGCTTCACCTTTCTGGGCCTCAGGCTCACTCGCCTATAAAATGGGCCACAGAAATGGATGCTCGCAGGTGCCGAGCACGGGGTATGGAGTGAGGCGCTGGGAAAAAAGCCTGTTGATACTTTAATAATCTGCCTCCTCCTGGCCTTTCCCAAGAGCCTGGCCAAGTCAATGGGCATTTTCATCGCTCCCCCCCAACCCCGGCCCGCCGCTATCAGTTCAAACCCTTGAATTTCATGCCCCCTGGGACCAAAAGGCCCTTAGTCTAAGGCCCCTAAAGGTAGCTGGAGCACTAAGGCCATCTTATGCCCACTCTCTCTGACCCCGGGCTGTGCTGGCGTGGGGCCTCTTTGGGCATCATCTCTGAGAAGATGGTGAGATGAACCCAGGCAGCACGCCCCACCCCAGGTCTCCCGGAAAACTGGGAGGGCGGTGAGCGTGGGAGGTGGGCAGGAGGCAGCAGAGGGTCCTGAACACAGGCTCTGACCCCCTTTCCTCCAGGAATAGGGCAGCTCTGAGGGCTGAGCCCGAGAAGAAACGTGATCCATTTTAATGATTTGCGGACTGTCTGGAAAAAAAAAAAAAAAAAGTAGACGGGAGGAACCCTCCTCGGCTACTTCCCATTCACTCTCTAGTTAATTTATTTGAAGTTTTAATCTAATTATTAACTATTTTAAAGGCTAAGAGGCTTTCTCTGGCAGCAGCACCAACAATGTCAGTTCCTCTCTGGGGCAGGCCCCATCCAAGGCCCCGCAAGGGCCATAATAGGACCGGGAGGGAGAGAAAGGGAGAGGGGAGAGGCGGGGGGGTGGCTAGAGGGGCTTAAGGTTCATTATTGGGCAGACTTACATTTAATAGCAATTTACAACCAAGTTATAAAACCCCTGGAAATGGGGGTTAAGAATGGCGAGGCTGACAGCCCCTGAGCGAAGCCCCTCCAAGCGGCGCCTGGCTAATAAAGACTCGAAAGCCGCTATTGAGGCCTGATTGGCACCCGATGGCTGGCTACATGGTAATGAGCTGGGCAGATGGGTGGGGGATTAGCCGCCAACTTTGAACAGCTTTTCTTTGTCACTGTTACAGCTCTCTTGTTAGTCCTCTAATACATTTATTGCTCATTTCACACCACTCGAGAAAGTGCCCCTTGCTATTCAAAGTCAACCCCGAACCCACACACTGCCCCCCTCCAGCCACCCCCCCTGACTTGGCCCTTCCCTCCCCGAGCGGCTGCCTCCCTCCTGCCCTCCTGCCACCCCAGACCCAACTTCTCAGAATGCAGACGCCTCCAGCACCTCGCCTGCTGGCGCGGGCATCATTTCACCCCCATCAATCAGATGGCTGCGTGCGGGTCTGGGGTACAGGGTTGGGGCTCGGGGGTCCGCCTGACAGACGTGGCCGGGGGCCGTGTGTGTGTGTGTGTGTGTGTGTGTGTGCGTGTGTGTGTGTGTGTGTGTGTGAGCTCAGCCGCACCTCAGCCAGGCGCTCCCCCCGCCCCGTAACTGGTGGGACAGAAGGTACTCCGGTACTCCCTCCTAAGACAATGGTGGAGCGTGAAATTCAATTAGTTCAGGGCCTGGTTCCAATTTCACAGCCCCTAAATGCAAAAGGGGCAAAGAGAATGGGAAGGGTGGGGGAGAGGTTTTTATTGCATTTTCCCTTTCATTCTGGGGGGCTTTCTCGCCCCTTCTCTCTCCCCAGCAGGCCTCAACCTGCACAGGGCTTTTCAAGGAGTCATTTGGAGTCCATATCTGTCACATCCATTTAAGGCGTTTCGGGCGGAGGGAAGGGGCGGGGTTGCAGGCACAGGCTCGTCCGCTGAGCTCCAGCCACGGGCCACTGCCCTCTCCTCCCGCCCTAGGGGTCCCTGTGAAGGTGACCAACATCAGGGATGGCACCACCCACAGCACGGCCTTGGAGCTCTTCCTGTACCTGAATGAAGTCGCGTGAGTGCCCGCAGCCCTGCCCGGCCTCCTGGGAAACCACCATCTTGGGCAAGCACCAGCCCGGACCACTGGGGCTGATGGTCCCAGCCTGAGGCTGAGGGGCCAGGGAGGACAGGCCAGTGTCCTGCAGTCAGCCTCGGCACAGCCCCATAGCCATGGGGTCCTCTGGTTCCGTGGGAGAGTCCTGGTGGCCCTCAGCCTTGGAAGGTAACAACCCCAGGGGTCTACTGCCCCCTAGGGATGGTCCGGAACTTCCAAGCTCTCTACTGGATCTGAGACCAGGGTAGAGGGAAAGATGAGCAGTGGATAGGGCTGGGTGCCACGTGAGCCCCAGGACAGAGATAAAGGAAGTTGCACGTTGAACTCGCTGTGTGTCCTAGGATAGCCCTTCCCTCCTTGGGCCTCAGTTTCCCCACCTGTCCAATGGGTGGTTGGACCAGGGGGCCTGGCTCAGATGTCCTCTGAGTCTTGGATCCCGAGACGGTGCCTGACGCCCTGCCTGTGACCCCGAGTGACCGGTTCTCCCCCCAGGGGCAAGCATGGCGTGGGCCGCATCGACATCGTGGAGAACCGCTTCATCGGGATGAAGTCCCGGGGTAAGTCTGCTCGCCACCCTCAGGGGCATGCCTCGGCTCCTAGCGGCCCCTAATGCCCCAGTCACATTCGGGTGTTTCTACTCCCAGGCTGACTTTGGGCAAGTCCTTTCACCCCGCCAGACTGTTTCCCTCCTGTGAAGGGGGGATGAGGGGCCCTTGGCCACTGATGTCTGAAGGCATCACGAGAAGAGCTGCCCCAGGAGCAGGGAGAGGCTCAGAGGACAGAGGAGACGCGGGCCAGGCCTGGAGGTCAGGCTCTCCTGTGGCCCTGGGGCGGGTCGGCCAGGCTTAGAGGCAGACCATGCAGAGCTGATTTCGTGGTCATTAAGGCTGCGTTGACGAGGCCAGCTGGCCTGGTGGGGTGGGAATCCCGCCAGGGGTGGGCGCTGCGAGCCAGCCAAGGCCTGAGGGCCTGTTCCAGGGTCTGGCATGGCATGGGGGCGGGGCTCTGCCTTGGTGCTGAGTGGCTGCCACCTTGGCTAAGCTGCCCGGCCCATATCCACCTCGGGCTGGGCCTGGAGGGAGGATAGCCTGGTCCCCAAGCAGGGGCTCTGTCTTCTCTTAGTAAGCAGAGCCCCATGGTTCCCTATCAGTCACTCATCGTGTTGTCTGGGCCACACCCTCCCCCCGTCCATATGAGGGGATCTCCTGTTCCCCGGTGGTAAAGCAAGCGCTGCGTGCTTCCGGACTTCAGGATGGAGGGGCAAGCTTTCAAGCAGTCAGAGTCCCTGGGTTGGGCACTCGAGTCTTTAAGCACCGGGGGTGGGGTTGAGGCCTCTTGTGTGGGCAGGTGTTTAACTCTGCTTAGGGTCAATTTAAAAGGATGACACAGCCAAATAAAACCAGGCCAGGGTAGAGCCATGGCCCTTTGTCTTTCAGGGTGTTTTTACTACGATTCTAAAATCCAAAGAGAGCCGATGGCTGGATTTCAGCGGTTAGAAAGGGCACTGGTCCGGAGGCAGGGTGCTGGGGCTTTCATGCCAGGTTCGCCGTGCCTTGCTAGATGACCTTGGACTTGTTATCTCTGGGCCTCAGTTTCCCCAGGTGTAATGCGGTAGGCATGGGGATGGGAGTTGGATCATTCTGGCTCTGACCTGTTTGAATTTATCTCAAAAGGGGAGGAAGGAAGGAAAGTGGCTTTGCCTCTTTTGTGTGCTTTTTCCTCTTTGTTACACATATACTCTGTGAGAAACAATCTAATTGAAACTCTCTCCGGAAGGCCTTGTGGAGAACAATATTACTAATTAGCTGCTCCCTTTTATCCTCACTTACCTTTGTATCTTACCTATATTAACATCTGATTAAATGTCCCTTTGTCTCAGTCTGCCCTTGGGAGCCAGCACAATACAAACTATCCAAGGCAGACCCTGGAGGGACCTTGGGGAGCCAGAGACCAGCACCCTCATTTTACAGGCAGGGAAACCAAGGCTCAAAGTCACAGGCACCAGGACCAGGACTGATGTCCAGACACAGAGAGGCATGGAGTGGAGGGCTGAGAGCTTGAACTCTGCTAGATCTGGGTTCTAGCCCATGTGTAATAGCAGGAAATGGCCCAGTGGAGGAACTTCATAAATGGCAGCAGCCCCACAGGGATGCTGAAAGGGCAAAGGCAGCCTATGCCCTCTGGGTACCATCCGAGTGGCTCAGAGATGTCCACTCTGCATCTATTGTCACGTCCCTCCCATGCCCAAGGCAGGCATCACTAATTGATTGTGGATGTAGATCAGTGCTGCTGACAATGGAAAGATAAGGACTGGCCTGAGGTCACTCTGTGAAATGGCACGCAAGTGAACTTGAACAGAAGGAGGTAGTCATAAAGGTGCGAACTGGGCTAATCTGGGAAGACATCCTGAAAGAGGTGGCAGGAGAATAGGCTTCAACTGGTAGAACGTGGAATAGAGTGGAGTGGGAGACTTCCAGCGGGAAAGGTAGAGAAGGTAGGAGGAGCCCCAAGTGGCCAGCTGGGTGGTGGGTTGGGTCTGAGGCTGACTGACCCCCTGGAGGCCTTGGGGAGGCACATTGAAGGGCTGGTGTCAGGGGCCAGGCCCTGTTTACCACACTTGACTCCCCATCTTGGCTCCATCACCGTTGGGAAAGCAACATAGCCTCTCTGAGCCTCAACTTCTTCATCTGTGAAATGGGTTGTGGTGCAGATCAGAGACCTGTTGACCCATAGCAGGAGCTGTGCCTGGATGGTAGACTTCCTACCTTTTCCCCAGAACTGGGGGCGTCATCACCACTGAAGGTGGGAGTCATGAGATTAGCACTCAGTTCCAACTCCCTTGGCTTCTGACCACCCACCTGAGGAAAAGATTCCTGGAGCACAGGCCTCACTCTGCCCAGGTACCATGTGTGTACCTGTGGGGGGCTGTCCCTAAAAGCATAGAATTTAGCCTGAGAGCGGTACAGTCTTTGGGGAAGACAACCAGGGTTCTAAGTCCCAAGAACTTGCTGTGTGACCTTAGGCAAGTTGCTTTCCCTCTCTATGACTCTCACCAACAAAGGTGGGCACACTAGGTGATCTCACCATCTCCCTCTGGAAGTTCTAATTTGCCTATTTTCTGACTTGGGTTGGGGGGGGTGAGAAAAGAAAGTTGCTTCATAATTTTAGGGGGAGGTCTTGTTTTTTATTTCTCCACTCCCAATAATTCACTGTGAGAAAGAAAGGCAGGGGTTGGGGGCAATAAATGAGGACGATGTGGATTCACCCACAGGTCTATGGTCACGGGAGAAGCTGTTAATTGTCAATTATATTGAAGGCACAGCAGGGAAAATGCTATTGTTTGTACCTTGGTATACAAGGGGAAAATGTCATTTGTATTGATTTTACAAAGCTCGCAATTGAAATTCGTTAAGGGCTTGGGGTTTTTTGGGGTGGGGGTGGGTGGCGGTGGATGGGTAGGAAGTTGGGCAGTGCTAGTGCCCTGGGTCTGGGGTGGCCGGGTCGGCAGCACTCGGGGCCACGGGGTCAGCGGGCCGGGGGCTGGGGAAGCTGCAGATGGCGTAGCTTTTGCTGTATCGTGGCTGTTCACATCGTCATTATCACATTATCTTTTTAATTCTGGAGGGGGGCTAATTAAGTGAAGTAAATGTAATCAGTGGGGAGGAGAAGGGGGGCAAGGAAGGCAGGAGGGAAGCAGGGAAGGAGCCAGCACTGGTCTTTCCCTCACCTTCTCTCCGGCTGGTTCCTCTCCTCCCAGCCCTGCCCTGTGGGGCTCACCTCTGCCTGCTGCCACTGCTTCCCTCTGCCGACTCACTCCGCCCTCTCCTCACTGCCTGCTTTCTCTTCTTCCCTCCACTCCTCCTTTCCTCCACCCTTCCCATCTCTCTCCCACTCTCCCGTCGTCCCTCACTTCCTCCTTACTCCTCCACTTTCTGGCTAAGAAGGAACAAGGGTTGCCACCCACCTGTCCAGGCCTCCCAGAGGCTCCACTCAGATGGAATGTTCCAGAGTGGAGGGAGACCTGTGAAGCAAAGGTGTTTGCATTCCCAGAAGCCTGGAATGGCCAGACTCAGAGGCCTGCCCTGATTCCCAGGATGGGGCCTGCGGGGTACCAGGAGCATAGAGGATGGCTAGAGCCCCACCAGGACTTGCCTCCCCCTCACCATGGCGACCGCCTCTATCCTTGGCCCTGGTACCTAAGAGGGGAGCCCTTGGGCTCCAGCCAAGCTCCCTTCCCCTGGCCTTTCCAAATCCCTCCCTCTGGATACTGCTTTCCCAAAGGATCAGAGGCTCTGGTCCAGGTGCCTTAGCCCCCAGCCCCACCCCCGCCCCCCAGCCGAGTTGGCGGGTCCCACTCAATTCTGCCGAATTGCTCAATCTGGGCTAACCTGGCAGCCTCAGGAACAGATGAGAAGGATTTAAGCGGCGGCAGCTGTTTTGGTCCCCACCTCTTCCTCCTTGGTCCACTCTCCCCCAACCTCGGCCACCCCCCAGCTCTTCGCCCTTCTTCCCCACCCGCTCCTTGGCAGTAATTATGGTGTGATTGAAGCTGCTCCACGGAGAACCGCTGACACCTCTGTCTTTTTCCTGTAAACACGGAGAGATGAAAATAGACACTTGAATCCGCTGCGCGTGTCACTCCGAAGATGTCTGCTGTCTCTTCCACAGCGACACCGGGACTCACCTGTCATTTCCTCCTTCTTTTTGCGCAGTGGTTTGTATGCCGACTGTCAAAAGCCCCAAATCCATCGTCTTTTAGCATCAGGTTTCTGTCACTGGTTTTTTTAAAGTCATTTTTTTTTCCCAGAAGAAATACACAGAAATCATCTGTACCCCCTACCCCTGTGGAGAGGAGAGGGAAGATCTTTAAGATACACACACACACACACACACACACACACACACACACACACACACGACAGCAGCAACCTGAAAAGAAGCTTTTTGATCAGTCACAATTAACTTTTACACCTTCTAAGAAAAGGAACAGGAATATTAACTGTGCTGGTGTGTTTCACGGCTGCGGCTTTTCTTCTTGCCTATGACTCTTCCTGCGGCGGCCTTGGAGGGTTGACCGCTGTGAGGCTGGTTCTAAGGGCTCAAGAATGGGTGACTCTGCCCGCCAGGCACTCTCTGCTCTTTTCCTGGGGAGCCTCTAAGGTGGGGCGATAGCGGGGGACCCTAGGGCAAGCATAGCTCTTCCTCGATGGAAAGTATGGGTGTCCTCTCGCCCTGCAAACCACCGGTGCTGTTCCCTCTCTGGACTGCGGGGAAGTGATGCTGGGGAGCTGGCTACAGTGTTCCAGAGACAAACCCACCAGTATGCACTGGGGAACAGTGTCTGGGTGCTCACCTTCAGGCAGGTCTCGGTGGAAGTTAGAAGGAAAAGCAGCAGACACTTGCCACCTTCTCCTTTTCCAGACAGGTGGCCGGGGCCTCAGAGGGGAATGAGGTGGCCCAAGGTCACATAGCTGTGCACTCTCCGTAAAAGTATAAGTTGCGAGGGACTTCTGGTCTACAGCTCCGGCCCTACAAATACAGCTTGCACCCTGCCCACAGCTGGCCAGATGAGGACAGGAGAGCAGGGAGACAGCTAGGTTCTCCAGGAGCTGAAAATGAGGAGGGCCCCTGCTATTGGCCTGCCGTTGTGAGTGTGTGTGCCAGCATAAGGAAGGCTTTGAAAGTTTCTGAGTTTTTCCCAAAATGTGGCAAAAGTAATAATGAGGAGGAATCAGAAGGCCCATTTCTAGTCCAATATATATTGAGTTCTTAGTATATACTAGGATGAGAAGACAAATAGGGCTTTGTTCTTGTCTTGCTTTTGGTGGCTCTAGGTGATAAAGTTCATGGGATAATTGAATCCTTTCACATTGCGGTCATTTCTGCCATTTTGGGGAGGCAAATATTTCCAAAAGTTCTGCACATCTCTATGTTTGGAAACAGACTGCTGAACCGTCAGGCCTTTCTCAGTGACCTGGGGCCATTGGGAGCCACTTGTTTGTGGCACCATAGTGTCCCCAAATGGAGCAGCCCCAAATCCTGTGCTGAATTCTTGTCTGCTTTTCATAGGTTTTTTTGTGTCCCCGCACCCCCCCTCTCATGCTGTCATTTTCTCGGCCACCCATCTGACTCCAACCCCATCAACCTTTCTAAGCCCTTTCTGGGTTGTGTCTCTGAGCCATTTTGCAGAAGTGGATGACAGAGCCTGTCTGAACCATGTTTATAAGGGTAACGACGAGGCCTAGTGAGGGCCTGAGGAACTCCCCAGAGAATCGAGGGCTTGGGCCTGGTGCATAAACTTGGGGATGTGGGTGTTGTCCTACTGGGGAGGCATTTACTCCCACAACTGATTCAGGACAGCAGAGGTGGCCCAAGAGCTGCGGCCACACAAGTGAAACAGGACAGGCACACTGTAATCACATTAGCTCCTGGTCTCTTTGATGTGCATGTCCCCCGAGACCAGGATATCAGGGGTTTGCAGATGAGAGACTCACCCCCCGCCCCTGCCAAGAGGCTCTTTTCCGCTAGGGAACACCTCGGAGACTTGGGAACAGCCCAGGGTCTTCCTCGGCCACAGCACCTCAGACTTGGGTGTCCTTTTCATGCCTGGTGAGCACTGGATCACTTGGCAAAGGCCCTAAGAGGCAACCTAGAGCAGAGATGGAAAACCTAGATGCAGGTTCCACTCCCCCTGGGCAAGTCATGTCCCTCCCCCGGGCCTCTGTCTTCCCATCTGTGCAATTGGTATGTTGGGCCAGATTAGCGTTTTAAGCACTGCTTGGTGGAGCCCAGGGTTTGCAGAGGGGCCTCTGCCCCCCTCAGTGGGACGTTGTTTTCGATTGTATATGCTGAGCTTCCACCTAAGACTGTTCGAATACAGCATTTGCAGCTAAGTTAGGAGAACGCAGGTGATCCTCAAGGGCCCTGACATTCCTGTGGTTTCCAGACTTAAAGATTAAAGACTAGAGAAGTTCTCTAAGGCGAAAGTTTCTGGCTACTCACATCAGACACAGCCTTGCCCATGTCCCCTTTGGACTTCAGAGTTGAAACAATCGCCTTTCTGGTTTTGGGGGTTTTTTAAGCATTTTTCTAAATTGTGGTAAAATATAGAAAACATAAAGCTTACCATTGTAACTGTTTTGAGTGTACAGTTCAGTGGCCTTAAGTACAGCATTCACGTTGCTGTGTAACCATCACCACCCCCCATCTCCAGAACTTCGTCTTCCCAAAGTGAAGCCCCGTTAAGCACTAACTCCCCATTTCCCCTCCTCAGCCCCTGGCACCCAGCATCCTACTTAGTTCCTATGAATTGGCCTCTTCTAGGAACCTCACGTAAGTGGGATCACACAGTATTTGTCTTTTGGTGACTGGTTTATTTCACTGAGCGTCCTGTCCTCAGGGTTCATCCATGGTGTAGCGTGTGTCAGAACGTCCTTCCTTTTTAAGGCTGAACATTTCATTGTATGTAGTTATCTCACTTTGTTTATCCACTCATCTGTTGATGGGCGTTTTGGTTGCTTCCACCTTTTGGCTCTTGTGAATAATGCTGCCATGAACCTGGGTGTACAAATCCTTTCTGTGGAAAGACGATGGTGGTAAATTTTGAGGATAACTGAAAACTTGCCCCTTTAATGCTGTTAACGTTATGTGGTGGGAAGAAAGGGACTTTGGGGGGCGGCATTTGTGGGGATGGGGCGGTTATTACCCCTCCATCAGGACAGCGGACGCGGGGCAGGTTTATCCAAGGTGCTCACCGGAACTTGATTCACGAGGCTGCACTGCTGGGAAGAGGGAGCCCGGCCATGTGCCCGGCGGCCATCCTGCCTCTTGGAACCTTAGTGCCCCCAAATCTGGGGTGGTGCTACTTATAAGACCTTCCTCTCAGGGCTACACTCAGCCAGGGCCAGGCGCCCCGTGTCACTTGGAGACCATGGGTTCAAGCAGATTGTTTAGCAAATGGAGGATTGGGGCCTGAGGTGACGGGGAGGGGACCTAGCAAGAGCGTCTTCCCGTGACCTTTTGGGTTTGGCCCCCATCACCTGCTGGTCCACAGGGCAGCAGACAGCGCTGCTCAGGGACTCGGGGGCCTAGATTCGGTTCCCAGCTCCACTTCAGCCAAGTCCCTTCTCCTCCAGGGCTCAGTTTCCCCGGCTGTACAGTGGGGTCAGCACAGGTGACCAAGGCAGTCAGGATTTCTCTGCAGAGACACGGCTGCAGGGGAGCCGCCGGCTGAAGGTGGCATGTGTGGGCACACGTCCACGCGCGTGCATGCGTGTGCACAGCCGTCCCCTCCCCTGGCTCCCTGGTGGAAGGCAGGAAGGGACGTCCGGGGCCCTGGGCTCGACCAGACTCGGTTTAATTACAGGTTTTCAGCTGCGGGCCGGTGGGCACGAGTTGGGAAGGAGGGGGGAGCAGCTCTGAAACCCTGTCATTTTCCAGCGTCTGAGGGCCTCTTCAAAGGGGGGCATCTAGACATTTTCTCCACAAGCTGCAGAGTGGACTGTCGTGGCCCCAGCATGAATATAATGACGGATGCATTTTGCAGCAAGCTGGGAGTGAATGGGTCCGACTGGCTTGTCTCCTGTCAGACGAGTCATTATTATTTTTTTCTTTTTGTCATTTGCTGACAGTTTGGGTTTCATGCGTTTCTCTCTTTTTTCTTCTTCTCCCCCTGCCTGGAAAAATGGCTAGGTATCTACGAGACCCCAGCGGGGACGATCCTTTACCACGCTCATTTAGACATCGAGGCCTTCACCATGGATCGGGAAGTGCGAAAAATCAAACAAGGCCTGGGCTTGAAATTCGCCGAGCTGGTGTACACGGGTGCGTAGACCCTGCAGCTGCTCCCCTCCCCTCCCTCACCCAGGGGCACCCTCCTCCAGTCCCGCCTTGCCCACTGCCACTTGCTCGAGAGAGCCCGGAAGATGCAGGGTGAAGGGGGTGGAGAGAGGGCAGGGGACGAGGAAGTGAGGAGGGGACGTCGGGACCTGCCTTATTCACAAGGTGTAGAGGGAAATGCGCCAGTGCCCCGGGCTGTCCCGCTGCCTCCGCCACCTGCGACCCGCATGACGGCCGCAGGGCCAGGGAAGCATCTTGTGTCATGCCTATGGCTGCCAAGTTTTATCCAGCACGTGCCGGGTACCTGGCACTGTGTGGGAACACAAGTCATCCTAGGGGGCTTCCCAAGTTTCCTAAGAGAGCTGCGGCCAGAAACTGAGGCTCCGAACAAAAGGAGCTTATCTAAAGTTACACAACTGGACATGGCTTAGCTGGGTTTGAGCCCAGGTCAGCCTGTTTCCAGGCGGAACCCGGAGCCGCTACATGAACTGCCTCAAGCAAGGGAAAGCCTACCTTGACCAAGAACGGGGCCCCAGGCCTGGGCATTGCCTGGGCCAGATCCGCACTGGGAAGCCACCGGGACGGCCGAATGCCCAGCCCATGTGTGGAGTGTGGGCTGGGCTCCATTCTACGGGTGAGGAGACTGAGTTTCCGTGCCTTACCTGCTGTCACAGAGTAGAAATCCAGTCCTCCCGACTCCAAATCCATCCCACACGTTATAACAGGGGTGACCAAATCCAGCCCATTGCCTGTTTTTGTTCAGCCCATGAGCTAAGACTAGTTTTTACATTCTTCAATGGTTGGGGAAATTTTAAAAAAATAATACTATTTCATGGCACGTGCAAATTATAGGAAATTCAAATTTCAGTGTCCATAAGTAGTTTTTTGGGCACCACCTTGCTCATTCGTGTACATGTTGCCTGTGGCTACTTCAGAGCTACACTGGCAGAGCAGAGTAGTTGCTAGAGGGGCCACATGGCCTGCAGAGCCTAAAATATTTACTATCTGGCCCTTTCCAGAAAGGGCTGACTCTATTCTATGACATTAACATCTCCCTAATTTGAGAAATCACATCAGACAGCCCCTCTGAGCTGTTGGGGGGGACAGGCTGCCGTGTATGGGGGCCTGGATGTCAGAGGGAACCCAGGAAAGTTAATAGTAATAGTAACTGCCTGGTAGAAGCCTCCACCGCCCTCACCTCTTCCCCTCGTCCCCCACTCGGAGGTTTTGTTTCCTCTGAAACCTCCTAATCGCTGGAACTCATCTCGGGATTTCAAGGGGACATGGTGGTTATTGGCTGGCATTATTTTTCCCTCCCATTGTTCCCAGGAGCTTTGAAGCCCAGTTCCCCCCCTTCCCAGGTACAGACAGGTGTTTAAATAACATCGTCTCCTGCGGGCTCTCTTGCTCAGCGGGGTTTCCACACTGAAAGGTGGATTTTGGTTACAAAGTGGGAGAGTCATTAAGACGCGGCAGGCTGCGACGGGGGGACAGCACCTGGCCAGGGAGCATCCGTGGAGGCCGAGCGGGGGCCGGGCCGCCAGCCTCCCTCCCCACGCTAGATCGGCTGCCACCTCTCTTGCTGCCCAGCCCTGAGCTGGGCACTGACGGGTATTATCTAATCTTAGCTGCACAGAGGGGAGATGAAGACGCTTGCCCAAGGTTTCACAGCTGCTGAGCAGTGGCTTGGAGCCCAGGACAGGCCGGCTTCAGAGGCCAAGTTCTCGGCCACTCCAGCAGATCCGAGGTGGGTAGGAAGCTGGGCTGGGGCCATTAGCAAGGGGTGATCAAGGGGCGCAGTGGTGTGTACAGGGCAGCCCTGGGTGTCAGGAGCACAGCTTGGCCCTTGGTGTGGGGCTGGCATCCCTGGACCAGGCTGCCTGGGTTGAGTCCTTGCTGTCACCCACCGAGCCCTCTAAATCCCCAAATGTCACAGTGATTAGGTTTAAAAGGAAATAAAATCTCAGAGTGGAGGCTCCTCCCAGGTAGTTGTTATTAACATGAACTTCGCCCAGGTGCCCCTGACGTCCAGGCCCCCCACAGGTGTCAAGGTCGGCCTCTGGCAGCAGCCTGTCCCCAGGCCCCAACAACTCAGAGGGTCTGTTTGAGGGGATTTCTCACATTTGGGATGCATAAAGGTTAGAGAGCAGGGATTAGCTTGAGCAACTTACTTGACCTCCCTGTGCCTTGGTTTCCTCATCTGAAGAATGGGGATAATTCTGCCTGTCTTACAGTGAGGACTCAATGCATGGATATTTGCAAAGCCTCCAGGACAGTGCCTGGCATGGTCTCTGAGCATGGACGCAGGAGAATGGGGCCTTGCCTCTGGCTGGCTTTATGATCTTGAGTAGGTCTGTCTCCTCCCCGAGCCTCAGTTTCCCCTCCTGTAAAATAAAGGGCACGGGCCCAGGTCCCTTCTCCATTCTGTCTAGCTCCCCAGTTATAGAGCCACCACTCTGCTATGGCACTCAGCTTCCTCGGAGCCCCTGTGGTCTCGGGGCCAAGGGAGACTGAGGCCCGGGGAAGCCCTTCTGCCTCGGTCCCACTCCTAGCTGCCCTGACTACTGTGACCACTGTCTCCCCCTCCTCTCATGCCATCCCCAAATTTCCTGATCTGCCTGTATGAGGTTTGTACAGACCCCCTCCCTCCAGGAGCACACTGGCCTCACCCCACAGGGTCATTCTGGCAGGACCCCAGCTTCAAGACCCATCTCATTTAGTGGGTATAGCTCACCTCTCCCCTCACCTCAGTTTCTTCAGCAGTAAAATGGGTATAATGCACAGAGGGTTGTCGTCCTGATTAGTACAGAATTTGGCCCAGCTCCAGGCCCCACCCACTGTGCATCCCCCAGCCTGGGACATGCAGGCTCTCCCCAGTGCAGCACTCAGGACTCACTGCCCTCCACCCCAGATTGGGTCTGCTGGGAAGAGAAATCTGAGCACAAGGCCCCCATGGTGGGAGGGGAGAGATCCTGAGATAAAGCCCAGGCCAGGCACTCCCACAGGGGTCTCTGCCCCCGTATCTCTGGCTCCATCTCCCACCTCTCTTCCCGCCTGGGAACCTAATGGTCTAATTATCCTGACTTAGAAAGATGGCCGAGCCACTGGGGCATGGTGGGGGGTGGCCATCAGTGTCCCCTCCCATGGGGCTCTGGGCTAGAGTCAGGAGCACTCTGGATCTCGCTGTGTGGCTTTGGAAAGGTTCTTTCCCTCTCTGGGTGTCTGTCTCCCTGTATACAGTGAGGGCTGGCAGAGGCCATGTTCAAATCTTGAAGGCAAAAACTCTCACTGAATCCACACAACCCCCCCCCCCGAGAATGGTTAGTATTACCTCCTTGTGCAAATGAGGAAACTGAGGCACAAAGAGATCACGTGGCTTGTCAAGGTGGAACCAGAGGTGAACTCAAAAGGCAGGACATCGGAGAGTGAGGACACAACCCCTTCTCTCCCTGCCTGTCCCTCCCCCACGTTTGGAAGCCACCGGACCCATCGTGGAGAAGGCCTGCTCCCCTTTCCCACGGAGGGCCTCAGCAGGTGCCCCTGGAGGCCAGGGCTTCCAACAATAGCCACAGAGCCGGGGCTGACCCACCCCTTTATCAGGGCAGGAGATCGCGCACCATCTGGCCTCACAGCTGCCCAGGTGGGCTCACCTTCCCGGCTCCGTTTCAGAGAAACCCTACCCCTCTCGCTGTCCCTCCCCCAACCCTGGCCACGGCCCCCCTGCCCTCGGCAGAAACTGAGAGGAGCCACCGTCCAGACCCTGGGCAGACGGGGGACTGAGCACGTGGCCCTCTTTGGCCTGAGGGATCTGGGGGACAGATATGGGTAACGGGGGATGGGGGCAGCGCACTTCTCAGGCAGCTCGGGGATGTCGCAGATGTAGACGGGAAAGCTCCAAAATGATCATATGAAGCACAGTTGTTAGAACTTGGGCCGACTGAGGTAAGGTCCAGGCCCCCCACTACAGCCTGTGTGATCGTGGAAGAGTCTCTCAAATTCCCTGAGCCTAACTTCCTCAGGCAGAAAAGAAAGAGGCTAAGAGAGGTTTTTCTCTTGCGACTGGGAGGATTCAAAGAGCTGGTCCAGGTAAAGAATTAGCATGGTGCCTGTGCTTCATCTGCAGAAATCTTTGCATGTGAAAATATTAGCAGTATTTTAAGGACAGGTCACTTATTTCCAAGGGGTCTGTCCATCCTGAGGGGTGGGGCTCTTCCCAGCAGCGTTCACAGCAGCCCCTGAGCCCAGGGCCTCCACGCACAATAAGCCTGCTAGTCCTGGGAGGGCGAGGCAGTGTCATCCCCACTCAACAGATGGGGAAATAGAGGCACAGAGAGGTGAAGGCCCCACACACCTGGTCTTTCTGACCCCAAACCCACCACCCAGCTGGGCACCCCCATCACTGGGCCCCGGTAACATATGTCTGAGTCTTGCTTGAGGTCTCCTGCCCAACTGTCTGCTGCCCTGATAAGACTGAGCCCCCTGTGGGCAAAGGATGGGGTCCCTTCAGCACTGAATGTCTGTGGTGTGAAGCAGCAGGTTAGATCCCCTCCTCCTGACCCTTTGGGGGTGACTGCATTGCAGGGTGTAGGGGATGCCTCCTTACCCCCAGGAGCCCTACAAGGTCACAGGACAGGGGCAGGCGGGCTTGGTCCTCACTGTTGTCATTTACAAGTGCATGTCGTGCCAGAACTCCACAGTGAACAAGGCAGATGCAGGACTGCCCTCCCAGGCTCACGTCTGCCATGACGGGGTGAGGCGCAGGGTGCCTTTCCTGGACCCCAGTCCTCCCCACGTCCTGGCCCGAGGCAGGCACACGGTGCGCCTCCCCAGCACCCTCGCTTCTTCCTCCCTGCAGGTTTCTGGCACAGCCCCGAGTGTGAATTTGTCCGCCACTGCATCGCCAAGTCCCAGGAGCACGTGGAAGGGAAAGTGCGGGTGTCCGTCTTCAAGGGCCAGGTGTACATCCTCGGCCGGGAGTCCCCACTGTCCCTCTACAACGAGGAGCTGGTGAGGTAGGCGCCCCACCCCTGCCCCCAGCTGGGCACAGACCCTCATGTCCGGTATCTCCTCCAACTGGCTTTCTCAGCAAAGATATGCCCAAGCACATGTAGGGTATGGGGGAGACAGTCCTGAAGATTATCCGCACCACCTCTGCCCTCATGGAATGTACAGGCTAGATGGGGAGAAAGGCCCCAATCAAAGGATCACCCGAGTGCAGGATTAGGGAAGGAGGTGCCGGGCTGTGGGGAGATACAGGATACTTGGGCTGGGTATAATAACGGGGGTGTGGGGAAGTTTCCCCATGGAAGTCATTTCTGAGCTGGTCTCCAAAAGAAAGGAGTGAACCAGGTGGAGAGGGGGCAGGAGAGTTTCCAGAGAGACTGTCCTGTGCGGAGGTTCTGAGCCTTGGAAGAACCCAGAACATCCCAGGCACTACAAGAACTCCAGAGTGTGAGGGTCCTGGAGCCAGATCTTAAAGGGAAGGACACATCAGACCTGTGGGTTTTTGAAGCCCCTCTTGCTGCTCTGGATTTGAGGGAGGTGGGAACTGGCAAGGGTGGACACAAGGGCTCCCCGTGGGACATGCTGGTGGCTGGGACCAGGCTGCTGGTTCTGGGAATAGAGAGCAGCAGGTGGATTTGGCAAATATTTAGGAGGTGGGATTGAAAGGGCTTGGATGGGGAGGGAGATGGAAAAGTTCAGAACCACCCTGGGTTTTCTGGCACGAGCCGCTGGGTACACTTTGGTGGCGATGACTGAGTTGAGGGAATGGGTGGGGGGCGGAAATCATGCATTTGGATTTGGACATCTGCAGGATGAGTTTTCTTTGAGATAGGCCAGGAGAACTATAGTCGGCCACTGGACACACAGGGCTAGAGTTGAGGAGAAACGTGGTCTGAGGACACTGGATGATGGGGCCCAGAGGAGACAGCCCAGGGGAGCGGCAGAGTTGGATGAGAGGGAGCCAGGAGGGAACCTTGAGGAGCTGCCTCCCGACGGGCCAGGCTGAGGGCGCTGAAAGGACGCGGGAGAGGCTGGGGAGCCCTGGCGGGCTGGGTCCAAGGTAGCAGTTGCCTATTAGCTGCACCTGTGTTTGCATCCTGAATGATAGACTGGCCTTGACCGAGGAGCAAGGTGTTCCCTCTGGAGTTCACCTGGCCAAACAAGAGGTGGGAACAGGCAACCCCACCTGATACAAGTCCCAGGTCCAGCTTGGCTCAGGCTGAGGCCAGCTCTCCCCTCCCGGAAGCCGGTCAGGAATTACAGTACGAGTTTTGTTTAGCGGTCAATATTATTTTTCTCTCTCCCTTCTCTTTGCCGTGTTGCGTTTCTCTCCCCCTCTTCAATCTTCCTAAACACTTTAGAAGCCATAAATATAACCGAATCAGTTTAGATCAGTCGGGGTAAATGTCAAATTATCTTCTCTCTTTCTCTCTCTGGCTCTTTCTTCCCTCCCCCTCCAAATCAACAGCCTCTAATAATCTGTCCAACCCTTCATTAAGCCTTACAGTCTCACTCAGGGAGATTAAATGAATAAAGTAAAAAGGGAAAGGGGAAAAAAAGAGAGAAAAGCAGGAGCATTTATTCTCACTGTGTCTCCGACCATTTCCCTTTTCTTTCTGATTTCTACATCGCTGACTTGAAAGCCCTTGAGTGACAGCGTCACAGGGACCAGCGAGGAAACCGCGAGAGGTAGCAGAACTGGAAATGCCGCGGCACAGTAGGTAGAAAGTACCGTAATTATAGAGCAGGTCAGAGCCACTCGAATGAACAAAAATAAAAGCACAGAGGTTTTCTGTAGACTGTCAGGGGAGGTAAAAAAAAAAAAAATCATTGTAAACTCTTTTTCCACCGGTACCCCCTACCCCCCAAAACCACAGATTTTAAAAGAGGTTTTTCGGTTCCCGAGAAACACCTCTGGGAATACTTCAGCAGTCCCGTTGGACAAGTTTGTCCCCGGATGTGGGCCTCTCTTTGCAGGGGCTGCTGGGGTGGTCTGAAGGGCCTGTTTCGGGGCAAGGGGGTGGCAGAGTTTGTTTCGACTCGTGAGAGACGGAGGTGAAAGGACGGATGCACACGGGGAGCAGGAAGGGGATCCAAGCCCTGCTTTCTCCCTGGGCTGAGCGCAGGGGCCCTTCCAAAGGGGACGAGCACCTCAGACAGCGGGAGCGAGGCCAGGAGTCCGAAGCCCGTGCGATGGTTTGGGATGGGGGTGTGGAGGCACAGGGCGGGGTCGTGTGAAGCTTCGTTTATCACCCCATCAAGGTCTGTAAAAGCTAGTCGAGGAGGCTGACGCTTTAGGTGGGTCCAGCCTTTCCCCTGCCTGGTGAGGGGTGCCGAGCTCAGCCCCTCGGATGTCTGACATCTTCTCCCTTCACGGGGAGCTTGCTAGTCGATTCCTGGTGGCTTCAGCCACCTGAGCCCTGGAGGGGCCAGTGGAGGTGAAAAGGAGGGAGCACTGAGAGCGTGGGAGTTCCCGCCTCAAGGTCCCCTGAAGGTCAGGGCGAGGGCGTGGCAGGGGGAGGCACAGAGCCCAAGTCCCGACAAGCTGCAGGGCAGCCGGGCGCAGAGACCCCGTTTGTTGTACAAAGCCCACAGTCCACAAAGAGCCAGTCAGAGGCACAGCCTCAGGGTCTCAGAAAAATGGCAGAACCCCTCTGCCCTCCTCCTCCCCGATCTCACCTCTCTGGAGAAGGCTCCTGAGGGGACAGGCCACCTCCTTGTCATCGAACCTTGAGACTGCTTTGTCCTGAGGCTGGAGTTCTGCAGACATGAAGACAAGGGGCTGATTCAGGGCAGGACGCAATAAGGGGCCCGTGAGAAACGGGAGGGACCCCCTTCCCCCAGGGGGCTCAGAGGGTGGCCTCGTGGAGTCAGATCTGAGACCACAGCGCCCTGAACTTGTCCTCAAAGAGCATATCACAGTCGTAATTGTTGAAGGCAGATGGATGATTGATTGCTTATGTCTGCACTCGCCACCCCACCACCACCTGCCCCCCATGTGGGTGCTGTTCTTGTTTTGTTCTTGTTTCCTCAGCACCTGGCACAGCGCCTGGCAGGTAGTAGGTGCTTAATAAACACCTGAGTAAATGAATGAGTGACTGAATGATGTTAGTAAAACTGAGTGCTTACCTGGTGCCAGGTGGCAGCTACATCATTTCATGTGGAGCCAGTGATAAGGCTGAGAGCCCCATCTCACAAGTGAAAGACTGAAGCTCAAAGAGCAAGAACATTTGCCCAAAGGTCTATGGCAGGGGTGGAGCCAGGATGCTCACCCAGGCGGCTGGACCTGACTGACTGTGGTTGGGAAGGGTTCCAAAGCGCAGCTAAGTGAGAACACCCAAAAGATGAAGGCTGTCGAATCTGGAAGATGGAAACTGCAGATGGGGGGAAAAAAATCTGTTCCATTGAGTATAGCAGGGGTTGACTGGGCACTTTTCAGAACCAGCTGGCATGGGGTGGGTGCCCATGTTTGAGGATGGATTAGACTCGGTCTCACTCAATGTGCAAACAAGGTGAAAAAGACTTCGTGGACAGATCTTAACTGCTGGGGCCTCTCTGCAGCTTGAGGGATGCCGTCACGCATATCTGAGGCTGTTTGGTGTGTAACTCCTGGCCTCCCAGGCCTTCAGGCCACTGGACATCACCAGCTGTTCCTGGGCACTCGTCGAAGCCCTCCACAGCCCGAGGGCAGAGCTGGCTCCAGGGCATGTCCTGAGGTTACAGATGCAGTGCTCTGGTTCATGGGAGGAGTTCACTGGGCTGGCGCTGGCTGGACCAGGACCCAACCTGCTCATTTACGTAGCAGGGATATGGCTCCCTGCTCTCCAGCCCCGGCATGATCCCCGGCCCAGGGTAGGGCTCCCTGAATTGGAAGGAATGGAATGAAAAGCCAAAGTGCAGGGAGTTGCATCAATACTGAGGAAATGCCTGAGTGTCTGGGAGGCTGAGGTCCCTTGGATGCCAAGGCCAAGGCCCGGGGGGTGCTGACGAGCTCCTACTCTTTTGCAGCATGAATGTGCAGGGAGATTACGAGCCAGTTGATGCCACTGGTTTCATCAACATCAACTCCCTCAGGTGAGACGCTCTGGGCCCTGATGGGTCCTCAGACCCTCCAGGTGTGGGGAGCAGGCTCTGATGGGACCTCAATGCTCTGACCACTGCTCTGCCCTAGACAAGCCCCACCCTCCTGTCCCTCCACCCACCACATCCTCAGCGCCTGCTTTGGACCCAGCCTGCTCCCATCCTCTGCGGGGCCAGAAGGCCCACTTGTGACAGCCAAGAGCAACAGAGGGTCCTGGGCACCTGAGTTCCGGGTTTCTGGGTTCTGCTCTCTGCCTCTGACACTCACTCCCACCCTCTCCAGCCACTAGGAGCCCCTTTCCTGGGCAGGTTAGCAAGGGAAATGGCCGAGGGGTAGAAAGAAGCCACAGAAGGTCACCTGGCTGGCTCCTGCCTTCACGTCCACATACATGAGCTTCAGGTCTAACTGGAACCATGGATCTCCATGGCCCAGTGGGGTGATACACACCATCTGAAGCCACTCAGACCTGGGTTTGAATCCTGCCTCTGCAGTTTGGTCTCAGAACCCTTCTGAACTTCTGGAAATCATAGGATGTTAACCATACCTGCCTCACAGGTGCAGTGAAAGTTTGATCTGAGTCCGTGGAAATCAAGCACTCTGCCCAGACCCTGGCACCCAGGGAGGGCACAGTGCCTAGCGGCAAGTGCTCAGTGGGGCTGAGTCCAGAAGGCCTGTCTGTCCAGCTCTGGGTTCTTAATCCCCAGCTTCCTTCTCCTGGGGCTTGGGGTCAGGAAGAAGGCATGAGTTTCTCTCCTCTCGCTGATAACATGCCCCCAGCACAAAACCATTTTCTCTCAGAGCCAGCCTCCTGTCCCTGGAGCCGAGACTGGGAGAGACATGGATTCCAGCCCGACAGTCACCTCCACCTCCCCGCCTCCATCACCCTGTTTGTGTTTTATGACTCTATAAACCCTTTTAAATGGCTCCGAACACACCGGGTTTTCATAATGGCCTCTTCATTTCTCCCATTGCCAGTTTAACGCTTTGTCTTAAACAATGGCAAGCAATGTTTTCCCCCTAAGATAAATTAATTACATTATCCTGATTGGAGGGCAGGAGGGGCCAGGGCAGGAGAGGGAGAGAGGGAGAAAAAAAGACAACTCCACACACATCTTAACAAACAGCTGCCCCGCCAGCCCAGCTCTGCCTGAATTAATTGAACTGAGTGCATGTTGTTATTGTTAATTTACATTTTTCTTTGTTTTGAATCTGGTTTACAGGCTGAAGGAATATCATCGCCTCCAGAGCAAGGTCACCGCCAAATAAACCGGCTGACAATGGGGAGCTGGGCCTCCTCGCTTTGCCCATCTCCCAAGTACGGCTGCTAATTGTTGTGATAATTTGTAGTTGTGACTTGTCCTCCAGGGCTGGCAGTGCAGTGCGGGTGCCAGGCCCCGGCTTTGTTCCCTGGTCCCCTGGAGCCTGCAGAAGTGGTCAGCAAACGGAAGGGGCGGGGGCCGGCTGCAGTCAGGAGCTGTAAAATGACGATTAAAAAAAATGATACATTGGTCTTTTGTTTATTTCTGCAGAGAGAGGAGTAAGAGTGTGTGTGTGTGTGTGTGTGTGTGTGTGTGGTGAATCATGCTTTTCTTAGACCGACCTTTGTGTTTTCTGACTTATGCACTGCCGAAGGCCACCTTTTGCCAGAGAACCTGTTTATCTAGAAGAATCGACCCCTCTCTCCAGCAAAAAGCATGGAATCCAGAAGCACCCACCCGCGTCAGACCCTAGCCCAGCAGCCTGGCATTTTGTTACCAGCTGTGCCCCTGTGGCACGTGCCAGGGAAACCGAGGAGAGTTTAGGTGACAAACTTGGGGGCAGTCGTGCCCACAGCCCGCAGTGAACTCCCGGGAATGGTGGCCACGACTGGCCACACCAGGCTTCCCCACCGTGGCTGGGTGGCCTTAAGTGTCCTACATCAAGGAGGAGAAAGAACCCAAGTACGAAGAGCAGCCTGAGCACAGAGGACAAAAGCACAGACATGATTTGGTGGTGGTGGTGGTGGTGGGGAGTGTTTACCTGGCTTACAATGTTCCCTCCACCCTTCCTCCTCAAACCACGGCCCAAAGCCACCATGTTTGTACTTGACTCCGCCCCTTTGGTCATATCTGATTGGACCATGGCTGGGCACTGACTAGAGCTGGGCCAATCAGAATCTCAGTCCCAGCAAGGGGGCCCAGGGAACCGGCCAGAAGCGAGGACAAGGGAATTTAGGCGTGGTGGGATGCCCTGTGGCTGGAAAAGCAGAGAGGGAAAAGGGAGTGATGGGAAGAGTGGGTGTCCGGTTTAGAATCCCAGTTCCCATCCTGGTAGGCCTCATGGAAGCTGGCGGCGTTTCTTAACTTGGATTCTCTGAGACACTGTGGTGTTCTCATAACCAATTACCATTTAGAGCTTAATTAAGCTGGTGAGACAGTTTGTGGTATTTGCAGACAGAAGCACTGCTACCGGGAAGGCTTGAGTGCTGGTTGCTCTGGACCCTTCCCTGGTTCTGACCTCCACTCCATTGCCTTCGTTAATGGGGGTTTCTTTCAAAAGAAATTTTGTTTTTAAAACTTGTTTTCCTCCTATTGTGAAGGTTACAAATGAATTATTCAGTGAATCTTAACTTTGTGCCAGACACTTTGCTACACACTTTATTCACATTATCTCTTTGAATCTTCAAAATGACACTGAAGTAGATGCTTTTATCTCTGTTTGGTGGAGGAGGCAACTGAGATGCAGAGGAATTGCTTTGCCAGCTTTCAGACAGCTAGCAAGTGACAGAGCCAAGAACCAAACTCTGGCCTGGCTGACCCCCCAAATCTTGTGTGTTTATGTCCTTAACCATCATTGGGCTGCACCTTATTAAAAAACAAAACAAAACAAAACACAATCTTATGGAAATAACTATCACCCATCATCTCACCACCCAATTATAAACACTACTTATACTTAGTGAATTTCTTCTCAGTCAAATTTTTCTACGCTTATAAATATTTTTACAGAGTTATTTAGGATGAAGTATTCTTTTTTCTTTTTGGCTGTGCCACGTAGCATGCGGGATCTTAATTCCCCCACCAGGGATCGAACCCATGCCCCCTGCAGTGGAAGTGGGGAGCCTTAACCACGGGACGGCCAGGGAAGTCCCTAAAGTATTTTAAAAGCAAGTGTTTTGCCCTGCTTTTAAATTAACATTGCATCATAAACAGTTTTCTTCATCAAAAACTCTTAAACACTTTCAACAACTATGTAATATTCTATTATATTGATAGCTGTTAACCTTTCCCCATTTATAGATTTAGTTTTTCACTCTAAACTATTTTCCTGCCTTTTGTTGGATTTAATTGAGTATTCTTGGTAGCTGGTTTATTAGCTATGCTTTTTGTCTTTTCAGTGGTTTCTCTAGGGTCTACAGTATCCATATATCTTTAGTTTACAACGGGCTACGTTCATTAATGTTGTACCGTCTCATGTGTAATATAAGAATCTTACAACAGTACAATCTTAGAACATTTCAGTTTGTGCTTTTGTTGTCATATATATTGCTTCTACAAAAACCCACAATATGTTGCTATTTTTTCTTTAGGTAGTCAAATATCGTTTTTAAAAGATTAAAAATAAGAAAGGTATGTGTTTTATATTTATCCTGTGTAGGATTGGTAATGTTTCTTTCTTAAGTATCTGATAGAATTCACTAGTGAAACCATCTGGGCCTAGAATTTTCTTGGCGGATGCTTTTAAGGTATAAATTCAGTTTCTTTTATTTATATTGGGTTATTCATGTTGTCCATTTCCTCTTGGGTCAACTTTGGGTAATTTGTGTCTTTTGAGGAATTTGCCCATTCCATTTAGATTGTCAATTTTATTGGCATAAAGCTTTTCATATTTTCTTATTATCCTTAACTGTTTGCAGGATTGATAGCAATGTCCCTGTTTCATTACTTACCTTGGTGATTTGTGTCCTCCTGTATTCTTTTTTTTCCCCCCCAGGGATTGCTGAGACATGCAGAGATTTTTTTTTTTTTTTGGCCATGCCACGTGGTTTGTGGGATCTTAGTTCCCCAACCAGGGGTCGAACCCGGGCCCTAGGCAGTGAGAGCACAGAGTCCTAACCACTGGACTGCCAGGGAATTCTGAGAATTTTTATTTATCACATATGTTACTACTTATTTTTACTTGTAGAACAGAGTCACAGATAGAAGAGCAGGCTGTTAGTAGGTATTAGTAGAGCTCAGGGATCTATCATAGCATCTAGTACATAGTAGGTTGTCCTCCCTTATTCTTTTTTTTTTTTAAACATCTTTATTGGAGTATAATTGCTTTACAATGGTGTGTTAGTTTCTGCTTTATAACAAAGTGAATCAGCTATACATATACATATATCCCCATATCTCTTCCCTCTTGCATCTCCCTCCCTCCCACCCTCCCTATCCCACCCCTCTAGGTGGTCACAAAGCACCAAGCTGATCTCCCTGTGCTATGCAGCTGCTTCCCACGAGCTATCGGTTTTACATTTGGTAGTGTATATATGTCCATGCCACTCTCTCACTTTGTCCCAGCTTACCCTTCCCCCTCCCCGTGTCCTCAAGTCCATTCTCTAGTAGGTCTGCGTCTTTATTCCCACCCATCCTGCCCCTAGGTTCTTCATGACCATTTTTTTTTTTTAGATTCCATATATGCGTGTTAGCATACGGTATTTGTTTTTCTCTTTCTGACTTATTTCACTCTGTATGACAGACTGTAGGTCCATCCACCTCGCTACAAATAACTCAATTTCGTTTCTTTTTATGGCTGAGTAATATTCCATTGTATATATGTGCCACATCTTCTTTATCCATTCATCCGATGATGGACACCTAGGTTGCTTCCATGTCCTGGCTATTGTAAATAGAGCTGCAATGAACACTGTGGTACATGACTCTTTTTGAGTTATGGTTTTCTCAGGGTATATGCCCAGTAGTGGGATTGCTGGGTCGTATGGTAGTTCTATTTTTAGTTTTTTAAGGAACCTCCATACTGTTCTCCATAGTGGCTGTATCAATCTCCCTTATTCTTGATCAAAGTAACTAAAAGCTTTTGTTGTTGTTCCTCGATATGTAATGTGTCTTTTTTCTGCCTGCTTTTCAGACTTTCTCTTTATTGCTGATCTTCAGCAATCTGATTATGATGTGCCTTGTTATGGTTTTCTTATGTTTGTTCTACTTGACATTCATTGAGCTTCAACCTGTGGATTTTTATCAAATTTGAACATTTGCGGGAGTTTTTTCCTCAAATTTGTTTGTCTACCCTCCTCTCCGTTCTGGCACTCTAATTATACATATCATAGACCATTTGAATCGTTCCATAAGTCGCTGAGACTCAGTTCATTCTTCTTTGCTTAGTCTATTTTCTCTCTGAGCTTCATTTTTTTAATAGTTTTCTGGTATCTTTTTAAAAAATATTTATTTATTTATTTTTGGCTGCGTCGGGTCTCAATTGCGGCGCTCGGACTTAGTTGCCTGGAGGCATGTGGGATCTTAGTTCCCCAGCCAGGGATCGAACCCTAGTCCCCTGCATTAGAAGGCAGATTCTTAACCACTGGACCACCAGGGAAGTTCCTGAGCTTCATTTTGTACAGAATCTGTTGCTATGTGTTCACCTTCACTGACCTTCGACACTATCAAATCTGCTATTAATCTCATCAAGTGTATTTTTCATTTCAGGTATTTTTTTCATCACTATATGAGTCATTTTTATATATCCAATTTCATGGTTATGTTTTCCTTTACATCCTTAAGCATATGGAACATATTCATAATGGCTGCTTTCATGGCCTTTTCTGTTAATTCTATCGTCCCCATTACTGCTTGGTCTGCTCCTATTGACTGATTTTTCTCTTAACTATGGGATTTTTTCCTACTTCTTTGTATAGCTCATAATTTTTAAAACTTTGACACTGGGCATTGTAACAATACATGGTTGGGTTTTCTTGTATTTCCTTAAAGAGTATTGGACTTTTTTAGAGAAGGCAGTTTAGTTACTTATAGATTAGTTTGATCCTTGAAAGATTTGTTTTTAAGCTCTTTTAGAGCAGCTCTAGTTTTTATTCTAGGGATAATTTAGTTCTACTTCTAAGGTGTAGCCTTTCTAGTGTTCTTACTTGATGACTTGTAGTCAATGAGGTCTCTCTCCTCTAGCTGGAGGACTCTTAAACAATTCCCAGTCCTGTATGAGATTCCTAGTAATTTTTCTTTCCTTGAAAATTGTTCTTGTGTATGCTCATGGGATTTTGCTTGAAGAGAGTGGCACCTGCCAAAGTCTCAACTGGACACTATGCAGATGATTGGAGTTCTTTCTCTTAGTAACTCCCTCCTCTCTGGTCATCAGTCCTATCAATTCCAGCTGCCTTGGTCTCCCCAAATCCCATCTGTCTTCTTAGCTCAGTAAGATCACTGGACTTTTTTGTCTTGCCTTCTCCATTCTGCATTTTGGGAATTATCTCCAGGCAGGAAGGTAGACAATAGTAGGACTCATCTTGTTTTTCTTTTTTCACAGTCCTGTGCTGCCTGTTGTTGAATGTCTGAAAATAGTTGTTCCTTGTGTTTTGTCCAGTTTCTATTGTCTACAATGGGAGTATGATTCTAGACCACCTTACTGCTTCGTGGACAGAAGTGGAAGTTGATTTTTTTTTTCAATTTAACAATAATACAATCCAAATACCCATAGGCCACCCTGGCCTGGGGTCACATTTACTATCTCATTAGCATAAGTCACATAATTTCTCATCCTTGTTGAACCAACACCCACCCACCATGGCTTCCGTCTCACTCAACATGAAATCCAAAGTCCTTACTGTAGCCAGCACCAACTCCCTGACATGGAAGTGCATGGGAACCTCCAGACCCAGGCAAGCCATAAGATGACAGTAGCTGCTTAAATGATCCCACATGAGACCAGCAGAAGAACCTCCAGACTGACAACCTATAGGTACATGAGAATGAATAAATAAAGTTCTGCTCTATTGCACTAAGTTTTCATTATTTATTTTGCTGCAACAGATAATTGATACACTTACTATGACCTTCAAATTCCTTCATGATCTGGCTCGCTACTCCCTCTCTTCCTCACCTCCCTTCACTCTCCCTCTCACTCTGCTCCAGCCCACTGTGTTACTTGCTATTCCTCAAACAGGCCAAGCTCTGCCTGGAGCCTCCTCCTCCCTCCCCCCGATAGCCACGAGGCTCACTTGTTATAGAGCCTAAATCTGGCATTTGCTATACCCTTTACCCTGCCTTTTTCTTCTCCATAGCACATATCAGCACCTGACATTATGCACTGATTTGCTTTGTGTGTCTAATAATTTTTTATTGGGTGCTGGGCATTGTTGAATGTCTCTCCCACTAGACAGGAAACTCCATGTGGGAAGAGACTGGCTCTGTCTGGTTCACAGCTGTGTCTCAGGTGCCAAAACCATGTCTGGTCCACAAGATTTACTCAATAAATATTTCTTGAATGAATGACTATCAATCCAACCTTTACTAGCTCAGAAGCCACATCCAAAGAACTTGAGGAACACACACTCCCTCCCCCCACTTCAGGGCTTTCTCTGCTCTGGAAGCCCAAGGAGTGGTGCGTAGGTGCTCAGGAGCCATTCCAATCCAGTCCTCGTGCCACAGCCCAGGACCTGCCCCTCCTGTCACTCCACTTCAGCCCCAGCCCATGCCACTGGCTGCTGCCCCAGCTCTCAAGACCATTAACCCCAGCTCCACTGAGAAGTGGGTAGGAAACCACCACTTTAGGGGATCTGGAGTAGGGTTGTTTGGACACCGAGATGTTAGAACTCTTACTTTTTCGTGTACACAGCCGCTCTCCACCTGAGCATGCAGGTGTCGCCAAATGGTCTGGATTGGCAGTAGTTTCAATCAATACCCCCCAGCTGCCACTACAACCACCTCGTCCCCCAGCTAGCAGATCCTATCGCAGGGGTTAGCTGGTCTGGACTGATTCTGCCTTCTCAGGGTAGATTCTGCCCTTGGGAGACCCTAGGTCTCCCCATCCCTGGCTATAAGGCTTTTATGGTGTTGCCCCCAGCCCATTACAGAAGGCTGAGTATGTCTGAATCAGGTCACTCCCAATGCTGGAGATCTTTTTCTAGGCATGTTCTTAGCTCGACTCAATCAGGAAATGCAAATAGATATTGGGGTATAGATGGGGGTGTTGGAGTCTCACACCATTTTTTACCGGGCTCAGCCAGAGTGTCCTAGTAGAATAATATCGAAAATTACAGAAACTAAGGAAAATCGTTAGGAAAAAATTTCATTTCTGAATCCAACATGTTAACCAAAACGTTTTGGTTAATATTTTTATGAGTTTCCTGCTAGTCATTTTGCATGTGCAAAATGTTTTCATGCAGGTAACGTAATTTGTTTACATTGTGTACCTGCACATTTGCTTCATTTTCTCCCTTTTTACCACAATAGTGCAATTAATTTTCCACATTGTTAATAGGCTTCTTAACAAACTTAAATTGTATACTTAAAATGGGTGAATCTTGTATGAGATATAAATTGCATCTCAATAAAGCTGTTAAAAATAAATAAATTTTTAAAGATAAGGGGTAGGGGGAAGATGGCCAGTGTTAAAGAAAGGAATGGAAAAGAGCATGGGCCAGGAAAGCGCTGGGCTGGAGCAAGCCTCTGGGAAGTACAGAGAAGGTGTTCGGCCAGAGTGGAGCACCGGATCCTCGAAAGGCAACTGTGGGCAAGCAGGTAGGGTGGCAGGGCAGTGCGGGGGATGGATCCCCAGCTCAGGGACCAGACTTAGGCTAGACTCATGCTAAATCCTGGCTACTCCCCTCCATTGTGAGAACTTGGGCAAGGACTTCACTCCCCCTGAGCCTCAGTTTCTCCGTTTGTAGGATGGGACCTTAAGGGGCCCTTCCTCCTGGGATATTGGAGGCCCCACTGAGGCACCCAGCGGGACATCAGAGACAGAGCCTGGTCTCAGTCACCACTCCACGTACAGGCACGAAAGCATTACAAAATCTGGTCAAGGCAAATAAAAGCTGCCCTTCATGTGTGCCCTGGGTGGACAGTTCAGAAGATCCTTTCTTTCTTTTTTTTAAGATTTATTTTATTTATTTATTTATTTATTTTATTGGCTGCGTTGGGTCTTCCGTTGCTGTGCGCTGGCTTTCTCTAGTTGCAGCGAGCGGGGGCTACTCTTCATTGCGGTGCGAGGGCTTTTCATTGCAGTGGCTTCTCTTGTGGTGGAGCACAGGCTCTAGGCATGCAGGCTTCAGTAGTTGTGGCACACGGGCTTCAGTAGTTGTGGCTCGTGGGCTCTAGAGTACAGGCTCAGTAGTTGCGGCGCACGGGCCTAGTTGCTCCGCGGCATGTGGGATCTTCCCGGACCAGGGCTCGAACCCGTGTCCCCTGCATTGGCAGATGGATTCTTAACCACTGCGCCACCAGGGAAGCCTGTGAGAAGATCCTTTCTTTTTCTCCTTTATGCCATGGAAAACCATCATGGTGAGGGAAGCGGGGAGGGGAATCCCCATTTTACAGGTGAGGCTGCACAGACCTGAGTTCAAATCTTGCCTCTGCCACTTCCTAACTGGGGACCTGGGGTGACTTCTTCAGTATTTCTGATGGCCCTCAGTGTCCTTGGCTATCAAAACAGGATAACAATAGTGCCCACCCTGCAGGAGCACTTTTTTATTCAGCAACTGTGGGTCTCAGGGCTCCTGGCTCCTAACCACGGTGTGCCAGCCCGTGCAGCACGCTTACAGGGGGCAGGAGCTGTCGGTGCGAGCTTGGCCTGTGTGTGTGACAATTCAATTTTTTGTTATAAAGTCACAACATGGCAGTTGGGTGCACTTTGTTTATTGGTGGCTGCTGCCTCTGAGCTGGTGAGCCTGGGACCTGACAAGGGCGACCTTCTTGGCCTTTGAGGTTAAAAACCACATCTTCCAGCTTTCCTTAAATGCCCAGCCCTGGACATTCCTGGGATGGATTCCATTTCCTTGCAGGCTGCAGGCAACCCTGGGAGCAGTGACCATGTCTGCTGTGCCCACCACTGTATCACCTGGCACTCAGCACAGGGCTTAGCAGGTAAGAGGCTCTCAATGAAATTGTATTGAATGAATGATGGGATTCTCCCATCCCCTCTTGGTTATCATTTTATTATTTTCTTTACTGTTTGTAAATCCCCCCCTCCTTCCTCTAGCTCCTGGCTGGGCAATGGGGGGTTTCTCATGTCTGGGGGAATCTTGAGAAGTCAGGTGTTGGGAGGTTGGGCTTCAGCAGGGTGGGTCAAGCAAGGACCCCAGGCCCCCTCACCTTCTGTGGCTGGGGAGCTGAGGAGGGGTCCAGGCCACCGGCCAGCCAAACCCACCTTCCAGGCCCCTCCTGCTTCCCTGGAAGAAACAAAACATTCCTGTTCAAAGGCGGAAGATAGAGTTGGTTTTTGTTGAGGTAAAATATACATACACAGACACGTGCATATAAACATGTACACATATGCACATACACGTGTACACGTACACATGCATACACTCGCATAGACACGTACACACACAGAAAAGTGCATACATCTGAGGTGGACAGCTTGATAAATTTCCCCAGTGTATCCACCTGTGTAACCACCACCCAGGTGAAGCTACGGAAACTTTCCAGTGCCCAGAAGGCTCCTTGGTGCCATGGTGAGACTGGTGGACATCACAGGGTTAAAAAAAGAAAAGGAGAATGCCTTTCTTCTTTTAAAAAATGTATGGGGGTGTGCTGGGCAAATAAGAAAGCTTCAAGCCATCTGGGCTGCTGCCGTCACAGTGCCCATGGATGGCCGGGGCCAGCGAGAGCATCTTGCTTGTGGGAGAAGAGCTCTGAGCTCTGATTGGTTCCTGCCCTGCAGGATTCCACAAATGAGTGAATGGGTGAAGGAGACTGCACCTGCCTCTGACGGTCAGCTGATTTCTACTAAGACATTCCACCTCTCATGTGGGCAATGCGTCCAGCCCCGTGCCATGGTGGGGGCGGTGTGGCGGGGTGGGCAGGGTGGGGCAGACACAGCCTCTGCCCTCAGGGAGCCTACCTCCAGGACCCAGGCCCGTGGGCATCCCCTTTCCATTTCCGGTGCTCCAGTGCCTGAACTGAGGGAGAAGGAACAGACCTTAGGAGCTGCCAGCAGGCCAGGCTGCCTGGAGAGGAGGCTGGATTCTCAAGAGGCAAAGGTGGAGTTGAGGTCGTGTCACCTCCTGTCCCAAAGTTTGCACTGCCCACCCAAATGCTGGCATCAGGCCGTCCTCCCCCGCCTGCAGCCTGGCCTCCTGCTTCTCCCTCTCCCGGGGGCCCAGCCAGACCTCACTCTCGAGGTTCTCCACTGACTGTCCTTTCCCACCTTCTCACCTTTGATCATGTGAACTGCCCCCTCCCCATCTCCCTCTTGAAAGCAAAGAACCTGTGGAGCCTAGACCTTGGCCAACCCAGATCAGCGCACCTGGCGGGGCTGCTGTCAGCTTCCCCTGGATCCTGAGCACACGGTTGGGGGGGGGGGGAGCTGCGGATAGGAGTCGGCAGGGCCCTGGCAGCCGCCAGCCGGGTGCAGAGCTGATCTGCACGCCTCTCAGGCTGGGGAAAGGGCTCATCTGGGGTCAGTGCAATCGATATCTCATCTGCAGCTCTCCTAGCGGAAGTGATGGCTATTGGAACATGGTAATGGGTGTTGTCTAGTGGAAGAGACTAATCTTCCCAGCTGTGGCGGGCTCCGCAGGTGGCCCGCACCGCTAGCTGCTGCCACTGGGGCTGTCCAGGCACTTTTAAAGCCACAGCAGCCTCGCTGCATGCTGGTGTCCGTCCTGGTTTCCCGGCAGCTTCCTGGCACAAAGCCTCAGAGGTGACCATGACCCAGTTCTTCTGGGCATGCTTGAGGAGACTGAAGCCAGTGATTCACCCAATGTCACTCAGTCAGCCAAGGACCAGAAATATCTGGTCTTCAGACTCCTGATCCAGTACTACACAGCATGCTGGCCATGGCAAACCCATGGCCATGGGCCATACTTGGCCTTTAGGTATGTCAGTGTTTTCCATTGTCTGGCTCGATGCTTCTTGAAAAAAACTAGGATTCAAAGGCCATCACTGTTGGCCACAGTCCCTACCTCTCCCTAATGTCTCACACTCCACCTGCTTCATACATTTAGTTCCCTGTCTGACCTGGGATCAGTGAAACTGAGGTCTTGGCATAGAGGGGTGAGGAGAAGGAAGAGAATCAGCCTTCTCCCCTGGAAAAGAGGAGCCACTGCCTAATCTTCCTTACCCTGGCTCACAGGCCACGGAAGCCTGACCGGCTGTGAGCCCCGTAACAGCAAGGGCTGCGTCTGTTTTGCCCACTGCTGTGGATGATGTTCAGTGCATATCTCTAAAATATTAACTGAGCAATTTCTATATTCCAGGCCCCGTGCCAGGCTGGAACACATCAGCCCAGCTAACACAAAGCCCTTTATTTTAATGGCTTCATGTGCACCTGAGAGAACTTGGCAGTAAGTACTAGCCCTCCAGGGATGGAACCCCAGACACCTGTTGCCCCAGGCAGCTTGACATCGTGGAAAATTGTTGAAATGACTCTACCACTAACGTGCTGTGTGGCCTTAGGTAGGTCCCTTAACTTTAGGGACCTTAGTTTCCCCAAATGTAAAACAAAGGGCTTAGATTTCACGACCTCTAGGTTCCTTTTCTTTTCAAATGTTCTTTTTACAGCTTGTGAGGCTGTGAAAGCCACTCCAGCATCCTCCCTGTGAATCTCCACAGTCCCAGCTGGTGACAGCCTGGAGAGCTCAGTGAGGACAAGTCAGAATTTTAGACGTGGTTCCAGCCCACTTGTCTGCGTTCTGGACCAGCTCAGGGAGGCCAATGAGACAGCACTCTGGGCTCATTTCCTTTGTGACTTCTGAAATGGTGGAGCTGTGTTTTGCCACTGGTGGTGCGATGTTTCTTGATAAACAGGCAGATTCCTGATTTGGGCCTTTCTTGTCTGTTTAACAAGCTACCTGTGTGATTCTGATGCTCACTGAAACTTGAAAACCATAGGCCTGGAGAGATGGTGGCTGATTGCATCCACCGAGGGGGAGGCCTGATAAATGTGTTCTGTGATGGTTCCTCTTTACCCATCTCGCCTCCATAGGATCTAGGTGGGGCCAAATACCTGTGTGTTTAACCAGGACTGTGCAGACTCAGCCGTCACTGGCCGTGTTCACCAGCCTCCCTGGGGAAGAGGGCCAGAGCTGCCAGGGCCTCTGAGGGCTCCCTGCAGAGCCACGGTAACAATGGAGAGCACAGTGGCTGCAAACTCCAGTTAGAACTCAGGTGGACCTGGATTTGGAGCCGATCACTTCATCTCTCTGAGTCTCAGTTTCCTCATCTGTAAAATGGGTCCAATAATAGTACTGACCTTTTGAGGCTGGCCTGAGGAATAAATAACGCACTTAAAGAGCTTAAACCAGGCCAGGCCCCCTGGTAACTGTCCAAGAAACGAGAACTGCTGTTCTATTATTATTAATGATCACAACTGCACCAGCACCCCACACACTTGCTTCCGCCCCCCCCACACACACACCCTGACCCTGAGGGTGGGCGCAGGCACCAATTGTGACTAATCACGACATTAGTCACCTCCACTGGGGCTCCTAGGGACCCAGCCGGCCACTCAGTTAAGACGGTAATGAAGCGGCTGTGACACAGGATGCCTTCCCATCTGGGACCCCGGCTGACCCGACTCCTGCCTGAGGTTTGAGAAATCACCGTGTGGACTCCAAACCCCCCAGCCCGGCTGTTTATGCCTGGTGTGATCATTTATTTACGTCCATGTTACACAGGCACGGCCCCGGTTCCCACCTCCCATTTGTCTTTGCTGGTCTTCCCCTGGGCCTCGCCCTGCCCCTGCCAGGCCCCAATCATGAAGACAGATGTCCCGGCCATGGCTGTGGAGAGGCAGCCCCCAGCCCTTCAGCACCACTCAGAGGACGGGGTGGGTGATGAGACAGAGGTAGGGGTACGGGGACCTCTCCCCTTTCCTGGGGTGGGAGTGGCCCAAGGGCGACACTCTACAGCTGTGAGTGGGAGATTGTGAGCCCCTAGAAAAGCTTTGGGATAAACACGGGCAGGCTCCAGGCCCTGGCCACTGCTTCCACTCGCTGGGTGACACCCCCTCGGGGAAGAGGACTGCGTCTTTTTTTCTTTTTTAATTTTTTTATTGAAGTATAGTTGATTTACAATGCTGCGTTAGTTTCTGCTGCCCAGCAAAGTGACTCAGTTATACACATATATACGTTCTTTTTTATATTCTTTTTCATGATGGTTTATCCCAGGGTGTTAAATATAGTTCCCTGCGCTCTACAGCAGGACCCTGCCGTTTATCCCTTCTATACGTAATAGTTTGCATCTACTAAACCCAAACTCTCAGTCCATCCCTCCCCCTTGGCAACCACAAGTGTTTTCTCCATGTCTGTGAGTCTGTTTCTGTTTCGTAGGTAGGTTCATTTGTGCCATATTTTAGATTCCACATATACGTGATGTCATATGGTAAGTGATGTAAGTCAGAAACGGGGCTGCTTCTTTTATTCGACAATTATTTACTGCCCATGTCCTAGGTGCTTGGCTGTTCTAGATTCTTCACTGTTGTAGGTGAAGAAAACAAGCTGCCTCACCTCCACTGTGTCCTGGAGGGACGTTAGAGGGGGAATAAATGGGATCTGAGGTGGGGGCGGGGTTGGACAGGGGAGCCAGGGAGGCCTCCGAGGACGGTGAGCAGGGGGCAGCCATGTGAGAAGTGCTGGGAAGGGCATTCCAGGCAGAGGGAACAGCACGTTCCAAGACCTGAGGTTCAAGCATCCGAAAGGGCTGAGTGGGTTCAGGAGAGAGAGAGAATGAGGGCCTGAGGAGGTGGGCTCAGCCAGGTCACCCACAGCCTCATGGGCCTTGGGTTTGCTCTAAGAGCATCCAGGGTAACGGGTGGCTTATGTGGTTGAGAAGAGCACCCCCAAATCCAGGACCCCTGCTCTCAGGGATCCAGGACCCTTAGCCCCACCCTCTCTGCCCTCCTGCGCCCAGGACTCAGTGAGGCCGATGCCCTGCCCCTGGGAGCAGCTGGCCCCATGCACCCTGGAGAGACCCTAAGGGGAAGGGTCTCACCGGAGCGGTTGGCAGGGGGGGGGGTGGTGGTCCCTGCTCTCTCTGAACCCTGCCAACAAGGCAGCTTTGTCTGCCAGCTCCAAGGACCCCAGGACTCCTCCCCGGCCCCCTGCAGTGGCCTGAACGAAGCTCTGAAAGGCGGCTTTATGTGTGTCTCGGGGCAGATCGCTGGGAAGCGGATGGCCGGGGCTGGCACATGGGCCAGGCGGCAGCCTCAGCCTTGACTCCTGAGGCCGCAGATGCAGAAAGAGGCCGGGGACAAACGAGTGCCCTGGGGGGGGAGCCTGTCAAAGCTGTCCCCCACCTCAGAGGGGGACAAGAGAACTACACAGGCACCCTTTTGCAATCTGGTCACTCCATCGCACTGGTCAGTGACATGGCCCTTTGTGCAGCCCCTGCCCTTTGGGAGAAGGGAGACAGGTGAGGCTGAGCCACCTGTAACCAGATCTCCCGGGCCTGCTCCCCACTCCTTTTCTCTTGTCCTGGGAAGCGTCAGGGTGGGAACAACCGTCAAGGAGGGCAGTCTTCCAAATGAAAAGGAGCCTCAAGAAAGACCTATGCCCTAAGCCACCATCGGGCAGTCTGGAGATGAGGACGGGAACCAGAAAGAGATGCCTTCCAGCTGCATCTGTCACCCCTGCTTAGCCCTGGTTAATGCTGACCATGGCAGCCGTGGTGTCCATGACGTGCCTCCTCGGAGATTACCTCTGAGGTCCACAAGACCCTCTGTGGCAGGGGATGGCAGCCCTGTTTCACAGGTGTGGATACAGCAGCCGAGAGGTTAGACTCTCTGCCTAAAGCCACCCAGCTGGGGAGACGCAGAGTCAGGATTCGAACCCGGGACTGTCAGAGGCCAGAGCCCAGGCCCTGAGCGCCGGGCCTCCCGGCTGAGCTGGGTCTGCCCACCAGCCAACTTACTTCACTCCATACGACAACCTCTAGGTCCATCCATGTTGCTGTAAATGGCACTATTTCATTCTTTTTAATGGCTGAGTAGTATTCCATTGTCTATATGTTTAATGCCTGCTGCAGGTGTGTGCAGAAGCCCCATGTCAGTTCCATCTGTGGACACAGCAGGTGTAAGAATTGGGAGGACACCTGGTCATCCTCCCGCAGGGGACCAACTTACTGCTATTATCTACTTACTTGCCCTTATTTCTTTAAGGGACTCTGCTCTCTCTGATAAAAAGTGAGATTATTAGCACTACAGAACTATACACTTAATGGTTAAATGGTAAATTTTATGTTATGTGTATTTTACCACATTTTTAAAAACAATTTTTAATGTTCAAACATTTTTAAAAATTTTTTAAAAATTATTATTTTTTTTATTTTTGGCTGTGTTGGGTCTCTGTTGCTGCGCGTGGGCTTTCTCTAGTTGCGGTGAGCGGGCTTCTCATTGCGGTGGCTTCTCTTGTTGCAGAGCACGGGCTCTAGACGTCTGGGCTTCAGGAGTTGTGGCTCGCAGGCTCTGCAGCACAGGCTCAGTAGTTGTGGTGCATGGGCTTAGTTGCTCCACGGCATGTGGGATCTTCCTGGACCAGGGCTTGAACTCATGTCCCCTGCATTGGGAGGCGGATTCTTAACCACTGCGCCACCAGGGAAGCCCCAAACATTTTTTAAAAGTGAGTTTAGCAAGGATTAAAAAGGCACTAAACGTATATACAATGGAATATTACTCAGCCATTAAAAAGAATGAAATAATGCCATTTGCAGCAACATGGATGGACCTAGAGGTTGTCATATGGAGTGAAGTAAGTCAGACAGAGAAAGAGAAATATGACCTTGCTTATATGTGGAATCTAAAAGGAAATGATGCAAATGAACTTATTTACAGAACGGAAACAGACTCACAGACTTAGAGAATGAACTTACGGTTACCAGGGGAGAAGGGTAGGGGGAAGGGATGGTTAGGGGGTTTGAGATTTCCATGTCCACACTGCTATCTTTAAAATGGATTACCAACAAGGACCTACTAGATAGCACAGGGAACCCTGCTCAATATTATGTAACAACCGAAATGGGAAAAGAATTTGAAAAAGAATAGATACATGTATAACTGAATCACTTTGCTGTACACCTGAAACTAACACAACGTTGTTAATCAACTACACTCCAATATAAAATAAAAAGTTTTTTTTAAAAAGCCACTAAAGACAAATCAACACCAACCCAAGTCTCCCTGACATAATGAGAAGGGTTGGAAGAGAATTGAAAGGACAGTATATTTATCACAACAGGGTCCGATGTTATTACATGCAAAATCCTAGCTCAGCTTGTGGGCCACCAGCTGTGCCTGTTGTTTTGGGGAAACACCAGTCATCATACAAATGGGGAGACTGAGGCCCAAAGAGAAGATGCAGTGCAGGGCCAGTTGTAGCAAAGCCTAGGCTGGAACCTGGGCCCACTGGCGTCTGGATGAATCTCACCCGGAGGGCTGGAGGGTCCAGCAAGGACAGTTAGTGCCGCCAGGAGGCAGATGCCCAGTCTTCTGCATTGCATCTGTGCCCTCAGCCCACCGTGTTGGGCACCAGGGACCTGCAGGTGTGATGTCTTTACCTCTGGAGGCCCCCTTGGAGGACAGCTAGAGAAGTCCAAGGCCAGGAGCACTGAGTCATCTGGGGGAGGGGTGCTGAGGTCGAGGAAAGGGGAAATGGGATATAAAGACAACAGCCATACTCACTTCTCCACCCCAGGCGCTGCTAAACCTTTCACACTCGTAGAGGTAAGTTTGGGGAAACGGAGGCTCAGGAAGGCGAAGTCCCTTGCCCACATCCACACAGCAAGTCGGGGGCAGAGATGGAACTCAGGTCTGTCCGGGAACTGTGGGGTGATTGCCTGGGAAGATGGTGGGGGCCAGGAGTGGTGCTGGGAGGGAAGTTTAAACCCCATCATCCACCAACAGCCCCAGGATGCCCACGTGAGCCTTCGCCACACCCACGCCCTGCGAGCATTCCAGAACAGTAAACGCATCATGCCGTGCCCCTCCCCATCCTGAGCTGGCATCCTCCTGTGGCTCCTTAAAGAGTGAAGCTGGTCTCTGGCCACCTCTGGGGCCTCACTCCCACTTGTCTGGACCTCCTTGTATTTTGTCCCCCAGCCAAACTGGCCCTTTTGTAGTTCCTCAAAAGCTCTGCCACCAGCAAGCTGAGCCAAGTCTGAGCCCAGTTTCCCCACTGTCAGAGGAGGCCATGAACCCCACCCCCTCGGAGGCTGCTGCCACAAGGACAGGGCGTGGAGAGTTCCATGCAAACTGTAAAATGCTGTGAACCCCATTCTATGATGACAAAGGAGAGCAGACAAACCCAGGCTGCCCAGGGATGCTGGGCATCTAGCCACTTGGGCCATTGTCTGTCACTTCCCTGGCATCTCCTGTCTCACCTCCCCCTTGCCCCTGTCTCCACAGCCCCCACTGTCCCCAGGGGAGGTAGATCCACTCCCAGATTTACTAGGGCATGTTAAGAACATGGTTTGAAGCCATCTCTGAGGTCATGAGGTCATGGCAGTTTCCCATTGATCTATTTGTCCCTCCCTTGGCTGGAGCCCTTTGCCCCTGCCAGCCCCCAGAGCCATATCAAACTTCAGCAGCCTCGCTGCTCCCAAGCTAGGCCCCAAGGAGGCAAAACACAGGGCAGGGCTTTAAAACGCTGCCCCTGGGCGATTTACCAGCTGGGCTGCCCAACCCCTGACCTCGGGAGGAGATGTAATGCATCTCCCTGGTTTAGCTGGATCAGCGGAGCTGTGAAAAACAGCCCCAAGTGGACCAGTTAGGACAGCAGAGAAGGACCCCTTCCCCCAGAAACCCCACCGTGGCAGCCACTGAGCTGAGGTCTGTGTGCACACGTGGGCGCAGGACAGCTCCAGGCTTGTCCACCAAAGTGTCTCAGGCACGAGCCCACAAGAGCTGGAGATTACTGAGCCCAGCCACCTAGGTTTCAGATGGGGAAACTGAGGCTGAGGGAGCTCCTCAAGGTCACAGAGCAAGTTCAAGGAGGTCTCTGGTTTTTCCTCTCCCTGCTCAGCACTTCTGCCTTTTCCTGTGGGCAAGGGTGGCAGTCCTGGTATTTGGGGTGTCACTGGCACCTTGGAAGGCCAAGCTTGTCTCTCCCACAGCCTTCAAATCGGACCTCAGTGGATCCAACGTGCCAGCAGGATGGAGCTCCCTGCCCTTAACTCCACGTGTAGAAACCAGACCTCAGGACAGTCTTCTGTCTCAGCTGAAACATCCCACCGAGGGCAGAGGCCAGAGGCAATGAGCCACCCTGTGTTCAGACCCTCTCACTCCCCAGAGAGGACAGTGGCCTTTATTTTAGGGAAGAAGTTTACCAAAAGCTGGAGGGCCTTGAGTCCAAATTTTCCTCAGTCATCATGTGACTTGCCACCCTCACCAGTGGGGCCAGCAGGAAGAGCGGGTGCTCCAATCTCCTACACCAAGCAGTGCCCATGGACCAAAGGGGTCACCTGGAAACTTACTAGAAAAGCAGAATCAGGGGCCCATTTCCCTAGGATGTACTAATCAGAAGTATTTTAGCAAGGTCCTCAGCTGATTCACATACATGTTAAGGAATGAGAGGTGCTGGTCTCGTAAAGTTAAATAAGTAGGTGTGTGTGTGGAGGGGGCATGTGTACATGTTAAGATCTTTACCCTAAAGAAAGAGCCTAAAGATGAAGAAAGAAAGAAGAGAGGGAAGAAGGGGGATGGAGGGAGGATACTCTTTTGTGTCCAAAAGTATTTGATGTAACTTCAGAACAGCACATGGCAACTCACTTGAAGAAAAACAAAATAGGGAATTCCCTGGCTGTCCAGTGGTTAGGACTCGGTGCTTTCACTGTTGGGGCCCCAGGTTTGATCCCTGGTCGGGGAACTAAGATCCCGTAAGCCATGCGGTGTGGCCAAACAAACAAAAAAGAAAAACAAAATAGATCCCACCTGAACAAAGCAGAGAGAGGTGGGGTGGCTGAGACAGGGGTGGTCCCAGATGGGCGGTAGTTTGGGCAGGACCCTAATCACTCAGAGTCTCGGGCCACTGGAGGATTTTGGATAGGGGTGACAGGTTTTGATTTAAATTTTTGGAAAGATGGTCACCTGGGAAGGGCTACCGCCTCTGCTCTCTAAATGCTGCCCAAGTAAGTGAGATTTTCTGCAAGTGATGACTAATAGGGAAAGAGGAGAGAGGATGTCTGACACTTGGAGGGAGGCCTTGGTGGTCCTGAGTGCCTGGATAGATAAGAGAAGATGGTGGGTGGGAGAGGGAGGGAGGGATAGAAAACCAGGGCTGGCCATCCACTGTGCTCGCCAATGGAAAAAAAAAATTTTTTTTAATTTAGGTATAAGTTACATATGATAAATTACACAAATCTTAAGTGTACTTGATGAATTTTTACTACTTAATACACCTACATAACCACCACCCAGATCCAGATATGAACATTTCCAGCATCCTGGAAGCCCCCTTATACCCTCTCCCAGTCACTCTCCTTCCAAGGGTGTATTAGGTACCTATCACAGCACAACAAACGATCACAAACTTAGCAGCTTGAAACAACATCCATTTATGATCTCACAGTCTCCGTGGGTCAGGAGTCTGGGCCCACCTTTGTGATCCTCTGCTCAGGATCTCCCATGGCTGCAGTCAAGGTGTCGGCCAGGCCGTGTCCCTTTCTGGGGCCCAGAACTGTCTTCCGAGACCTCCTGGTTGTTGGCAGCATCCAGGTCCTTGCAGCAGTAGGACTGAGGTCTCTGTTTTCCTGCTGGCTGTCAGCTGCGGCTGCTTTTGCCATGTGGCCCTCACACAGGCAGTTCACACCACAGAAGCTTGCTTAAAAAGGAGAATCTCTCTTTTTAAGGCTTTTGGCTGATTAAGTCCGGCCCACCCTTTGGGTGAACTCAAAATCCAACTGATTTGGGACCTTAATTACATCCACAAAACTCCTTCCCCTTTGTCACAGTCTATTGGCTAAAAGCAAATCACTGGTCCCGCCCACAGTTAAGAGAAGAGGATTATACAGGATGTAGACACCAGGAATTATGGGGCTCATCCTAGGATCTGTCTCCCACAAATGGTAATGACTATCCTGACCTCTATCATCATCAATTTGAACTTTACATTAAAGGAATCAGTGTCTCTTTGTGTAAGACTCCTTTCACTCAACATTGTGTCTACGATATCTATCCATGTTGTTGCCTATATAGCAATTTGTTTCCTTTCACTGTTACATAGTATTTCATTACATGAATGTACCATGATTTATTCACCCATCCTCTGTTGATGGATATTTCAGTTGTTCCTAGTTTCTGGCTAGTCAAATCGAGCTGCTAGCACTTGGGATTCTGGTTTGGATTCTAGAAGAGTAAAAGGACATTAATGGAAAAACTGGTAAAATCAGATCTAAGTCTGATTTAATAATATTGGACCAATGTTAGTTTCTGAGTTTTGACAAATGTGCCATGGTTACATATGAGATGTTAACTGCAGGGGAAACTGGGTGAAGCACATGGAGGCGCTCTCTGTACTATCTTTGCAACTTTTCTATAGAGCTCAAATTATCCCAAAATAAACATTTTACTTAAGAAGCAAATGAATAATGCTGCTAGCAACCATCTGCTACTGGCCATGGTGGAGTAATAGGTACCAACTAACCCTCCCACTATAAACATCCATAAAACTGGATCAAATATATGAGGCAGTTATTTTCAGGAAGTACAAGACTGCAATCCCCGGGAGAAGGGAAACCTGTGAGGTGAGCTCTGCACTCACCTGGCCCTCTGCCTGGGGCCAGTGCCCCAACCACAGATCAGAGAGCTGGGGTCCAAGCTGAATACAGTCATCCCACTGAGCTGGGGAGGCAGAGGTCAGAGTTTGGAGCTGCTAAAGCAGCTGGAATCTGTGGGGCTGGAGAATAAGTTGCTGCACAGCGATGGGTTTCTAAGCAAGTCCTTGGTCCAGATCTGGGCTGTATGTGCTCAGGACAAGACCCCTTGGGTCTTCCCAGAGAGCAGCTGCTATAGGGTGGGGAGTGGAACAGAGATACTGAAATCAAACAATGCTGGGGGATGTTGGCATTCTGGTCCAGCCAGAGAGGAGGGACCTCATTAACCTCGTGGGCCTCCAGCTCTGACATCAGAAGAGTCTCCCCTTAGGAATGAGGACTGTGCCCTGCAGTAAGGTCTACATGTCCTAATAACAAAAAAACAAGCCCTGACAAGATCCACAGGGGAAGCAAAATTAAGAGTTTCAGACCTGCCATGTTAGAGGGATTTGAGAAACACCTTGGGCTCTCTACAGATCTGCTCTAACAAGGTACAAAACCAAGCATGCATGAGCCCAAGGTGATCAGCTAGCAATGAAACTGCCTGCTCCAATAAGAACCAATAGTCTTCCTAAGAAGATTACAGAATCCAGAGTCTCTACAACGCATCATTACAATGTCCAGTATATAATCAAAAATTACTAGAGGCACAGGAGTAAAGCTCCTTTGAACATTCTTGTACATTAGTTTCATAGGCACTCATCTATTACCACTCAGGAGTGGAATTGCTGGGTCTCACTGTTGTTTTGCTAAAATTATTCATTCAGCTGCTTGAGAGGTTAAGAGGAAGGAACCCCAAACCCAGCCTGTCCCCTAGTCTTCAGACTATTTTAATGTGTCTACGAGGGGCAATCAGTACCCAACTCTGGGCTCCATAGCCTGTGAGTTTTTACCAGGAGAATGCTGGGCAGGGCCCTTGAGGGCCTCCATCTCCCTGATGTCTCTTGTCTCTCCCTCAGTGTGGGCTGGAGTCGGTGCCCTCAGATGAAACCCAACATTTTTGTCATTGTTGTTCTAAATCTCTCCTGCACCGCCAGAGTCAGGCCAAGGAGAAGGAAAATAAAATCACACCTGATTCATTTGGACAAACTATCCTTAGAAAAATAAAACCTGTGTTCCCTGACCCGCAAGCTCTGCAAGTGTCTATCCCCCTCTACCCACCGCCTTGCTTCCTTATCTCACTCACACTGGATGATAGCAAGGAACCCATCACAGCCAGGCTCATCTCAGAAGCCAAGGGGGCAGAGACCAACGGGAGGGAGTTCAGTTGTGGCACAAGGCACTGCACACAGTGGGCACTGATGGGCTGTGTGCCAGCTATTGGGCTAACCCTGGGGGGAACCAGAAGGGACAGAAACGAATAAGATCTTGTCCTGATCCTAAAGGGGAGGACAACTGGGGCAGAGCAGGAGTTAATAAACATGCACTGAATAAATGAATGAAAGAACGAACGAACGAGGCTGGAGAAGCCACCCCCTTTCCTGCTCTGACGGCCAGAATGGAGAAGGAGGGAAAGGAAGGTGGTGGAAGGTCAGCGTTTGGTCCAGCCACAGTCATTCTGTGAACTTCCACTCCACCAGGCATTGAGGATGCCCTGGTTGGCAAACCAAGTTTTTATGCCCATGGGGCCCACACTCAAGAGGCAGGGGAGCAGATCACGGACTTGGAAACAAATAGAATAAAACGTCAGATGATGATGAGGGCTAGTAAGATACATGAAGCAGAGCAAAGAGGTGGAGAGTGATGGTAAGGGACTATTTTTTTTTTTTCTTTCATTGGGACTTGCTCTATTATAATTAGCTCCATGGCAGTGAATGCTGGCATTGCCCTCTCCCCTAGAGCCATTACATTACTTGGTAACTGAAAATGGCATTTAAACCATCCACTTGTTTCCACGTTAGAGTCCCAAAGAATGAAAATATCTGCTCATAGGTTAGAGGCTGCATTTCAGGTATTTATACCTCCTATGAGTTCTACCCATGGGAGTACCATCTGCTGTATTTGCATACCTGATTGAATTTTTATTTTTAATCGTGGTAAATACATATAACGTAAAATTTACCATCTTAGCATCTTTAAGTGTACAGTTCAGTGGCATTAAATACATTCACGTTGTCATGCAGCCATCACCACCATCATCTCCAGAACAGTTTTCACCTTGTTAAACTGAAACTCTGTGCCCATTAAACAGTAACTCTCCATTTCCCTCTCCCCTCAGCCCGGGAAGGGGTTATTTTAAACAAGGCAGTGAGGGAAGCCTTTCTGAAGTGGTGACATTTGGGGAGCAACCTGAGCTAGCCCTCCAGATGGGGGGTGGGGGAGGGATGTTCAAAGTAGCAGGTGCAAAGGCCCTGAGGCGGGAGTGGGGTCATGGGTTTAAAGAGCAGCAAGGAAGTTGCTAGTGGGGAAGGGGGTGGGTAGAGGACAGAAGGGGAGAAAGAATAGGGAGGAAGGCAGGGAGAGAAGAGGAGAGAGATGGAGGGCAGATCATATAGTGTCTTGTGGGTAGAGAAGGGGACTTTGACTTTTTTTTTTTTTTTTTTTTTGGCTGCGTTGGGTCTTCGTTGCTGCACGCGGGCTTTCTCTAGTAGGGGCGAGCGGGGGCTACTCTTCGTTGCGGTGCACGGGCTTCTTATTGAGGTGGCTTCTCTTGTTGCGGAGCACGGGCTCTAGGCACGCGGGCTTCAGTAGTTGTGACTCGCGGGCTCTGGAGCGCAGGCTCAGTAGTTGTGGCACACGGGCTTAGTTGCTCCGCGGCATGTGGGATCCTCCCGGACCAGGGCTCGAATCTGTGTCCCCTGTCTTAGCAGGCAGATTCTTAACCACTGTGCCACCAGGGAAGTCCCAGGACTTTGACTTTTGCTCTGAGTGAGACAAAAGGCACCAGAGGCTCTTAGGCAGAGATGTGTCATGGTCCCTCGCTGTTCCCCCGCCACAGTGGCATGGTTTCCACTGGCTGCTGAGTGAAGAGCCTGAAGCAGGAGCTCAGTCTGGAGACCATTAGGAAGCTACTGCCAGGTCTAGAAGACCCATGATGGGGGCTTGGGCCAGGCGATAGGGTGGCAGTAGTAGAGCCAGGGTTGGAGTCAGGATTGATTCTGAAGGTGGAGCCAACAGGATTAGCTGATGGACTGGACATGGGGGTGGGAGAAAAGGGGGCCCCAAGGTTTCTGGTCTGTTGAGTTCTGTGACTTTTGACCTTTTCTTTCAGCAAATACCTGTTACTATTGTAATGAGAAAGAAAAAAGAAAGTACATCTTTTACTGAAGGGAGAAAAAAGCATCCTCTTCGTTGAAAGCGATCCTGAGGGGAGCGCATTACAGGAGGCACCATCTTTCCCCAGGTGCCCCTTGAAGATGGTTTATCCAACTTAGGGAACTTTAAGCAGGGCGGGTCCGAACCTGCCTGCTACACACGTCGGTCTCTTATTGTCCTTGTTCATTCTATGCCCTTCCTGTCCTCCAGCCTCTGACCAAGGCCCACAGGGATGCACAGAGCAGAAGAAGGTCCAGAACAGAGGACTGGGGGTTGGGTGAGGAACAGGGGCAGCAAGAAGGTTTTGGTGAGTTGAATGAAATTCTTGCTTTTGATGAAAAGAGCGTCATTCTCCTCCATCAACTAGATTCCCAGCACAGACTGGGTTCCCCTCCAAGGACAGTTCCTCCTGGGCAAGGACTGTCCTTGGCATCTCCCTTCATCCGCCCCTCTGTCACTGCCAGTGTTTACCATTGAAACGTGGAGAACAGAGACCCATCCTGGTCTCACCCCTGCGCCCAGGCTCACGTGGGTTCACTGGCCCTCAGTGTGTCCCCTCCCACTCCTCAGGGCTCTGTCCCTCCTCGGAGCCTTCTCACTACCCTTCTGCTGCCCAGATGTCTCCTTTCCTTCCCTCTCTGCCCATCTGAGGCTCTCAGTGTCCCCCATCCCCCTCCTCCTGCCCCACTTCCCAGCACCGTCCCCCCCACAAGGTCTCTTCCTCCAGGCAGTCTTCCCGACCCTCCACCAAGGTGCCCTACAGGTCCGTGCAGCTTCTCCATGGAGTACACATCACAACTATAATTAATGATTATCTCTGGGATTTTTAATTATCATCTGTCCCTCTGCTAGCCTGTGAGCTTCTCGTTCACTCTGTATTCCCAGCCCCTAGCAGAATGCCTGGCCCATAATCCGGGCTCAAAAAATACTTATTAAATGATCTATAACTCAAATAGAGAGGAGTGAATCTGAAAAAGAGCCACCCAGGAGCTAGCATGCAAAATGGACTTTGAAAGTAGATAAAATGTCAATCAACAAAGGAGGAAAGATGGGGGTTTCCAGGGAGAGAGCTCACCATGAAAAAGGAATGATAGTAGGAACGTATATGTCAACCTCAGTACTCAAAGCTGTATGTACAGCAAAATAAAATATTTTTAACCTTTATTGAACAAAAGGGCTTGTTAAATGAATGACTGTCCATCTGGATGGATGAATAATTGAGTGGATGGATGGATGGACAATGGGTTAAATCAAATCCTCTCCTTTTAAGAAACAAGACCTGGGAGAAAAGAGGATTAATAAAGATGGCTGCATTGAATTGAGGTTAAGGAAAACTGCTTTAACTCTAGACCATATCCCACTGTCTATGTACCCTTGTGTCAACTGCCTGTCTGCCACACTCCTTCCTGCTCCCCGGACCCCTGCCCCCGACTCCAGCATCCCCTCACAAGTAGCTACTTCCTTGCTCACTACTTCTTACCAAACCTAGAGCAGAAGCCCTGGGCATGAGTGTGGCCAGGAGATGGACCCTTTGTCCAAGCCTCAACCCAGGTAGGGGGGCGCCCTCCTCCCCACTCCCTCTGCCATCTCTCGGTGACTTTTGTCCTTGGATCGTCTGCGTGATCAGAAGAAGTTTCATTCTCTGGCAACTGGGCGGCCATTAGGAAGAGGCGGACGCATTACCCTCTCACTGCACAATGGTTGGCTAATTCAGTTATTCTGTTTCACCTGAAGACTGTCTTTGCTGCCTGAGCCTCTCCTTCGGAGCAGGGCAGGCCCCATCTGTCGGACAGTTCGCTCCAATGTCTCCGGCCATTATGCCTCCACTCGGAGGACGGGTGCGTGTGCAAGCGAGCGAGCGTGCCTGCCTGTCTGCACTCTCTCCTCTTGTCTCTTTATCATTCTCCCAGGGCTAAAGAGAACTTGTTTCAAAGAGTGCTGTCAGATGTGTGCAAAACAGACCGATAAAACCTAATGCATTTGCTCCCCTTTGTCTGCCTGACTCTCCTACTGAACATTCCCCACTCAGAAAGCCACTTAAAACACATCAACAGTAACTCCACAAAACAGCCACTTGTTGGCTAATTGTGCTAAGCAGCTGCTGGCAGGGCTGGGGGAGGGGTGAGGAGGGGACCTCTGCGAGAAGCCCCTTTGCTCCCAGCCCAGCTCCTAGCGAAGGGTCCTAGCCCAGGCATCGCCTCCCTCTCCTGCCTCTGCACCGGGAGGCTCTCGCTAGGAGAGAAGAGACAGGGCTCACTGGGTGGGGGGCAGAGAAGAATACAGGCCTGGGTGGGGGCTCAGGATTCTCTCCCAGCACCCCACCAACTTGCGACGGGACCCTGGGAGGGGGAGGGGTCACTGCCCAACTCTAGGACTCAGTTTCCACTTACATCCCTGGAGGGTTTTGGACTGTGGCGTCTAAGGTCTCTCCCAGCTCCCAAAGTCTGTCTGGTGTAGTGCTCCAGAGCCTCGGACAGACCCGGGTTCAAATCTTCACTCTGCTCCAGACAGGCCATGTGACCTGTAGTCCCAGCCTCTCAGAGCATCACTTTCCTGGTGGGGAAAACAGGATAGTTGCAATGTCAGCCCTCACGGATGCTATGAGGATTCACTGAGGTGGTGCCTGTTTGGATCTTGGAGCCGTGAGCACAGGTCCTCCCCAGCTCTCAAAGAATCACAGTCTGAAGGATGGGGGCTGCTGGGGACCATTACAGGGCACCCTGACCCAATCTCAGGAATCAGGCAGGTTAAGCTGAGACCTGAAGGTTAAGAGCTGAGCCTGCACACCGTGTGGGCAGAGGTGAGGTGGGGCGGGATCGCAGTTGGAAGGAACGGTATATGCAAAGGTCCTGAGGCAGGGCTGAACTGGAGGACCGGAAAGGAGCCCAGGGGAAAGGCTCGTGAAGTGACAAGAACCTGGCCAGAAGGACCCTGCAGGATACAGTAAGGAGCTTGGCTTTATCTTGAGGGCAATAGGGAGCCACGGAAGGGATGAGAACAACAAGGTGTTCTCACGAAATTTCTCTTTTTCAAAGACCCCTACTGGCTTCCAGGTGGAGAAGGAGTTGGGAGGCAGGGAGCTCTCCCTCTGCTGCTCCAACAGCCCAAGCAGGCGCTGGCTGGGTGGCAGAAGTGAAGGGTCCTCCCTGGGATGGGAAGAGGGAGGAGCCAGTGTTCCCTGCTCTGGATCCTCAGGACCCCCAGCTCGCTGGCCCTGCTGGTGTGGCCGCTGCCCAGTCTGGAGAGGCAGGGGTTAAGCGCCACAGTCTTGCAGAAATCAGAGGATTACAGGGTTGCGGGTGACCTGTCCCTTCTGTCAGACAGGTGCGACGCACCCTGCTATCTCTGGGCTCAACTGTCACCGCTGTGCACTGTATCAGGACTCCATTTAGGGGGCCCAGGCGCTGGCTGGCAGCTGTCAGGCCAGGGGTCTTGAGGACGGCAAGTCCTTACCCCACTGCACCTGCATGTGAAGATAGCCCTGTCCGCTGGTCCACGCTGCAGCCTCCCCAGAGGCAGGAGAGCCATGGGTGCAGGCAGCATGTGTGGGCTTGGGTCTGAGCAGCCCCACTTTGAAGCCTGCCTCTGCAGCTCCTGGACCTCGGATATGATGCTCAGTTCCCTGAGCTTCAGCTCTCTCATCTGCACGGTGAAAATGGTGATGGCAGCCTCCCCAGGAGGCCACGGAGAGGTCTCAACAAGGCCCTAGGCTTCAAGGAAGTGCCCAGCACACCGGAGCTGCTATCATATTCCTTACTTCTGTCGCCTGCCTTTCTACATTGCGAGGTGCTGGTTATTATTATCACCCGATCTTTCGCTTCTGCCAGTTTCCCTTTTGGCCTTGTCTTTGGAAGCTCAAAGTCAAAGTGAACCGTTGGTCAAAATAACTCACTCTTCCCAGGTTCCTGGTATAATTACCACCCCCTTCATCACTGCTTCTGATGCCTCCTTTATTTTTGCTTTGCTATCTTTAACCGTCCTTGGTGCGTGTGATTTCAGAGGCACCACACACACACACAAAAATCTTGCAAATGAGAATAACTTAATTGCCTCCCTGCCCTTGACTGTGGGTGGTCATTTCCAATCCTGGGATGTGGGCCCTGGAGGCTGCCCAGGATGCCTGTGCTGGGGGCAGCATTAGGGGTCCTTCCTCTTGGCCTCCTGCTCTGCCTCTGGGGGTCCATCTTCTCTCACAGCAACTACAAGAGGATCCCCGGTTCCATCCTCATCTCCTGCTGTAGAGTCGCTCACACCGGCATCTATGGATTTTGTGGCCTTTCCTGGAGATGGTTGGGCTAGGGGGTCCCAGAGAAGCCCGTGCTCCCCCCACACCTCTGCTCCTCACCCCCAGCCCCAAAGACCCCCAATTCTTCTCCCTCTGCTCTGCAGGGCACCTCCCGACACCCCTGATGTCTTGGGCCCCTCCTGGAACTCTCCTCCAGCCCCAGCTTGAGAAAGCTGCTGCGTGGTTTGGCACGGAGTTCCAGTAAGTCTGCCCCTGAGGCACATTGTTTTGCAACACTGATGCTGGATTAAGCTGCGCGGTAACCCACATGGGGTACCACGACTGGGGAAGTGTGCTCCCCTCTGGAGGAGCCGCTCTGCTTTTCAGCGCTGCCGCCTCTACAAAGTATGTCGTCATGGGCGCTTTTATGGAATATTCCCTCTGCACAGGGAGCTCATTGATCTTTCCCAGGTTGTTCACATCTTTCTTTTTTAAGGGGAAGATAATTCTTTAAATGCTAGTGGAATGCTCATTTTCCTGTTCCCCAGATATGTCAAGTTTATATACAGTCAATAAGCCTGTTAACAACTGCCCATCTTCATGTCTCATAAAAAAATATCCCCTATGTTTATGTTACAGCTCACTTTTGCAGTACATGGGTGAGAAGAGGAGGCTGGGAGAGTGACTTCTGCAATTTTTCATTGACTCGTTAATTCGGCAAATATTGTTGAGTTCCTGTTGTGTGCCAGGCAGGCCCTGTGTTACGTGCTCAGGATATAACTTTGAAAAGGGCAAACAAAGGCCCTGACCTTGGGAACTCACAGGCTAGTAGAGGGATTAGCCAGTTAGTATAATAGCCTCAGGGAAAGGAGGAGAGCATCCCTGAGGAGGTCAGGTCTGGCTGGGATCTGGAGGAGAAGGAATGTTAACCAGACCAAGAGGAGGGGAAGGGTGTTCTGGGTGGAGGGAACAGCACGTGCAAAGGCTAGGAGGTCAGGGAGCCACAGACCTGTCTGGGGACCTGATAGATCCGTGTGGCTGGAGGGAAGTACCCAGCCAGGGTGAAGGGGCTCAAGGGGGACAGGAGAGACTTGAGGGAGAAGATGAAGGCAGGGGTCAGGTCTTGCTGGACCCTTGGGCCGAGTTCAGGAGTATGGAGGCCATAGAGGAGGATTATGCAAGGGAGTGGCCCAATCGGATGCGTGATTAGTGGAGGAATGTTCAGGATCTGGCTTCAGAAGGGTTTGAATTCAAATCTCAATTCTGACACTAACCATTGACCTCGGGCAAATTGCTCAAGCTCTGAGCCTCAGTTTCTCCAGCTATAAAATGGGGACAGTCATAGGTTCTACCACCAAGAGATGTGGAGAGGAGTCACTGAGACACTGTGTGAAGCCATCAGCCTAGAACCCACATGCAGTGGGCGCTCCATGGACGGTATCTTCTGTGGGCAGGCTTTTTGCTTGATTTGCTCACTGCTGCATCTTCACACCCGGAAATAATAGACATGCAGTAAATACATGTCAAGTGAATGGAGAAGTAGACAGTGGATTGGAGAGGCAAGCAGGGATCAACCAGGGATCCCTCTTGATTACGGAAGACAAGAGGATAAGAAAATAAGAAATAAAGCTAATTCAATAATCAAAATGCTATAAGCCAGCACAAAAGGTTAAGTAACTTACACACAATAGCATTTTCCCTGCCCATTTACAGGTGAGGGCACAGAGGCTCAATCAATTGCCCAAGGCCACCCAGAGAGAGAGAGAGAGCTCTGAGGCTGGAATTTGCATCCAGGCCCTTTGACCCTGAACCTTTGAAGAACAACTATGATGTCATGGGTCCTACACATGTCCTGTTCCACCTGACTTACTTACCTTTTGGCTGCCCACACGCGGCTAAGCTACATGCAGGCATAAGAGGGGACCGGTGGACACAGAAATCAGTGGTCCCCAGAAAGAACCTTGTCCCAAAGGCCTTTCAGTCCATCAACAGCTATTTTTTTTTTTAATTTTTAAAAACTTTTTGACCATGCCGCACGGCATGTGGGATCCTAGTTCCCCGACCAGGGATCGAACCCGCACCCCTGCATTAGAAGGGCGGAGTCTTAACCACTGGACCGCCAGGGAAGTCCCTGTCAACAGCTATTTATCCAGCACCTGCGCTGTGCACTGCCCTGTAGGTACAACAGGGAGCACAGCCCGTCCGCACGGGGCTTACAGCTCGTGGAGGTGATGGACATCAAACCAAGAATGACCAGTGGGTGGAGAGCCGCGTTGGACAGGGACGGGCAAGCTGATGTTCACTGGCAGGAATGGTGGTCGAACTATGGCGATGTGTCTGTGTCCATTTCCGTCCCCTGGGACCCACCGCACAGGCCTCACCAGGCCCACTAACTAAAGAGTTAAAGCCTGCCCACCTGGGGGTCTCCAGGCCCCTGCTGCAGGGCTGCAGTCAGCGCCCATTGTGATTGGCTGTACCTGGTCCATGCAGCCATTCAGGATTTTGTGCGGTACCCCCAGGTACAGAGGCTACAGAGAGCTTTGAGGGCCCGCCCTGATGGCGGACAGGAGTGAGCTGGGAAGGCTGCTTGAGGAGGGAACATTTCAGGGATACCTGAGGCTGAGTGAGAGTTAGGTGGGTGAAGAGAGACAAGCAGAGGGAAAGCCAGGAGGAAGGAGACACAGCTGCAAAGGCCCAGGGTGGGAAGGTGCTGGGAGGGGACGGAGAGAGACTCCATGATGAAGCTGGAAGGAAGGAGGCCCTTGGGTGGTGGGAGTGGGGGGAGATTTAGTTTTTATCCCAAAGCCAGGCCAATGAAGGGCTTATCCCAAGGTCAAAGAACCAGAAGAGGTTCAAGGAAAGAGAGGGTCCTGGCTTGGTGGGAGGGGCCAGAAGGGGGAAGGGAGATGGGTGGAAGGGGAGGGTGGGGCCATGGTGAGGAGAAGAAGGCCAGGAAAGTGGGCTGGAGAGGGAGGCACAGGCCCCAGTCAAGCGAGAGGTCAAATGAGAGGTAAAATCCCCCATATAGCCCACCCACCAGGGTCCTGGAGCCTGATGCTCAGACATCATTCCTTGGACCCCCCAGAGCCCCAAAGGGAGCTTTCTGGAACCGGAGGCAGGTTCCAAGTCTCAGAGCAGGCAGGTGTGAGCGCTGCAGCATCCAGGCCCGGCTCCCTGGAGCACCAATTCTGAAAATGACAAATGGAGACCCAATAAGAAGGTTGGAAAATGGGCACCTTGGCGCCTCCCTGTGTCTACTGCAGGGTTTGGAAATAGCTGAGATGAAAAGAGAGCCACAAGGCGGGGGTGCCCGCTGGGCAGCTGGGAGGCCAGAGGGAACTGCTGCCACTGGTGCAGAGCAGGAGGCCGAGGAGGGAAAGGAGACACAGGGAGGATAATGGAACAGCACGATCGGACACGATCGGAAGATGGAAAGGACAAACGTCAAAATGGACACGCACACAAAGACCAGTTGTGGTGTGGCCTAAGACTGTGGTGTGTGTGTGTGTGTGCGCGTGCGACGCGGGCTTGGAGGAGCAATTTCAAAAGCCTCCAGGCCCTTAGCCCATCTGAACACCCCCCTACTGTCTTCACTCCCGACCACAAAAAAAAAAAAAAAAGCAGAGAGAGAGAGAGCACGAGAGAAAGAAGGAAAACAAAATGTCTACAGTTGTCGAGACAAGAGGAGAAAAATAGAGGCAAACATCCGTAATTTTCTCTGTGGGGCTTTGAGGTAATTGAGCCATTTGGATAAAAATAAAGGCAGCAGGCCCCTTAGGTAAGAAGAGCTTTTGCAATCTAAGAAGCTTGAATTATGCGTCTTGTGTCACTTGAAATCCCCCCATCTCCCCCTTCCCCGGGCAGCCCAATCCACTTTCCCTTTTCTTATTATTTTTTTAAGTACCCTGTCAAATGTCGTCTGCAGAGCAGAGAATTTCAGCTGTCACAACTAATTTCAATTTTTCCATGTGCTTTTCCCCCCTCGGTGTCCCGGGGGAGGGGCCTGGCTGAGCCCCTGTTCCCTCCCTCTTGCATCCGCTCACTCTTTTTATTTATCATTATTGTTATTATTTCAAAACCAGATTTACATCATAAATTTGTTTGGGGAGTGTTTAAGGACTGTGGTTTGCTTCTTTGGGAAACTGGGCCTGGCCTTGTAGGTTTCCAGCTTCCTCCCCCCCCTCCCCCATGCACACCCCCAGGTCCACCCCCTTGAGCCCTCAGGGACTCCCACCACTCTCTTCTCGCCACCCACCCCGACCCCAACCGTCCACCAGAGAAAACCTAGACCCCAAACACAACACTGATGCTTGAGGTTCTATCAGAAGCGTGGGAACCACTCACGTCTCCCCTGGTAGAGGGAGGGCCAGCGGGGACAAGTGACATTGATTTGGCCCACTCTTCCCCATTTCTCTCATCTTTTCTCTCATCTTTCTTTCCTTCTTAATTTATGCATTAATTCAAGGGGCATTGAGCCAGGGCCGCCTCCTACGTGCCCATCCTGCCAGGGTGCTGGACACATGAAGGTCAGCAGGCACAATCCTTACCCTAGAGGAAACGACAATCTGGTAGAGTCAGGAAGGCAGACAGATTGGTACAAAGCATTTGGTGTGCTGGCCGGTGGCTGTGCAAGGACAGTGGGGTACAGTGGAGGCTAGGTCACAGTAGCTCAGCTACTATGAAGCCTTTGCCAAGGAGTGGTGCTTGAGCTGACATTTGGAAGCAAATGGAAGCTTGCCTGCCAGACAAGTAAGGGAAGGGAGTTCCACACAGAGGGAACAGCATGGGCAAAGCCTAGTGTTATGAGTTGAATTGTAACCCCCAAATTCATATGCCAAAGTCCTAACCCCCAGCACCTCAGAATATGACCTTTTTGGAAATAGGATCCTGACAGATGTAATTAGTTAAGATAAGATCACACAGGAATAGGAGGGGACCCTAATCCAACATGACACAGACAGACACACAGATAGAGAAGGCCACGTGAAGATGAAGGCAGAGATTAGAATGACGCTCCTACAAGCCCAAGAGTGCCAACGATAGCCAGCAAACCACCAGAAGCTGGGTTCTGCCTCACAGCCCTCAGAAGGAACCAACCCTGTGGACACCTTGATCTCAGACTTCTAGACTCCAGATCTGAGAGACAGTAAATGCTGCTGTTGAAGCCACGCAGTTTGTGGTGCTTTATGACAGCAGCCCCAGTAAACTAATATGCCTGGAGTGCATGAAACAACATGTTCTGAGAAGTGCGTGTGATTCAGCAAGGTGGGTGCTGGGAGTTTGAAAGGGGTGGGGCTGGAATACAGCAGGGCCAGATCCTGCAAAATTGGAGACATTATCTGGAGAGCAGGGTGGGGGGCGGGGGCATGCGGGGAGGGCATGAGAACATTTTAAGCAGAAAGGGGGTGGGATGGGATGAACATTGTTTTCTTTCAATTTTTTTAATTGAAGTATAGTTGATTTACAGTGTTGTGTTAATTTCCGCTGTACAGCAAAGTGATTCAGTTATACATATATATATATATTCTTTTTTTTTAAAGATTTTTAAAAATTTTATTATTTATTTTATTTTTGGCCGTGTCAGGTCTTCGTTGGGGTATGCGGGGTCTTCGTTGAGGCATGCTGGATCTTTCGTTGAGGCACGGGCTCTTCGTTGTGGCACGCGGGCTTCTCTCTAGCTGTGGCGTGTGGGTTTTCTCTCTGTAGTTGTGGTGCACAGGCTCCAGAGCGCACGGGCTCTGTACTTTGCATCACGTGGGCTCTAGTTGAGGCGCACGAGCTCAGTAGTTGTGGCGCATGGGCTCAGTTGCCCCGCGGTATGTGGGATCTTAGTTCGCTGACCAGGATCGAACCCACATCCCCTGCATTATAGGGCAGATTTTTTACCACTGGACCACCAGGGAAGTCCCTCTTTTTTTAAAATATTCTTTTCCATTATGGTTTATCACAGGTATTGAATATAGTTCTCTGTGCTATACAGTAGGACCTTGTTGTTTATCCATTCTGTATATAAAAGCCTACATCTGCTGACCCCAACCTCTCACTCCCTCCCTCCCCCAACCCTCTCCCCCTTGGCAACCACCAGTCTGTTCTCTATGTCCATGATTCTGTTTCTGTTTTGTAGATAGGTTCATTTGTGTCATATTTTAGGTTCCACATGTAAGTGATATCATATGTTATTTGTCTTTCTCTTTCTGACTTACTTCACTTAGTTTGGTAATCTCTAGTTGCATCCATGTTGCTGCAAATGGCATTATTTCCTTTTTCATGGCTGAGTAGTATTCCATTGTATATATGTACCACATCTTCTTTATCCATTCAACAGTCGATGGACATTTAGGTTGTTTCCATGTCTTGGCTATTGTAAATAGTGCTACTATAAACATTGGGATGCATGTATCTCTTTGAATTATAGTTTTGTCAGATACGTGCCCAGAAGTGGGGATTGCTGGATCATACAGTAATTCTATTTTTAGTTTTCTGAGGAACCTCCATACTGTTTTCCACAGTGGCTGCACCAACTTACATTCCCGCTAACAGGGTAGAAGGGTTCCTTTTTCTCCACACCCTCTCCAGCATTTGTTATTTGTGGATTTTTTCATGGTGGCCATTCTGACTGTGTGAGGTGGTACCTCATTGTAGTTTTGATTTGCATTTCGGGATGAGCTTTGTTAAATGCACACCCTGGTTACAAAGAAAGCACTGGGGGTGAGACGTCTTTTTTCTCCCACTCCCTTACTTTCTCTTCCCCTTCAGCGTGTGCTCCAGAGCCAGGCCTGGTTTACTCACCAGTGGGTTCTGGGGCTCACGATGCAGCCTGTCCCTCATGGGCCCCCACCAGAGTCTGTCAAGAGAAGAAACAGGTCAGCTAGCTCCTGGTTCCCCAGCTCTTCCCCCATTGCCCCCTTGGTTAATGGCCCTCACAGAGCACCTGGTGTACAGAACACTGTTTAGCTGAGGGGGCTGAGTGACAATACATCCACTCTGGGACACATCCCACCGTGCAGCTGATGTGTCAGCACAGAGACTGCAGAGAAGTGGCCACCTTGGGACCAGAGTCACCAAATGAGGACGGACGTGGATGAGGTGGAGGGCCAGCCCCCACTTCTCAATCCCCTCTCTTCCTCCTTGGTCCACCCAGGCTCCTCGTGTGAGCTGCTTGGTTTTCTCCTGTGTTGTCCTGCTTTCCTCTCTTGTCCTGCTGTCCCTGGGAGAGAACAGAGAAGGGCCTAGAAAAGGCCAGGGCCCTTCCCCAGGACCTGAGACACAGAGAGGTTACATGACCTGCCCAAAATCACACAGCTGGTAAGAGGTGGAATCGGGGAATTGAACCCAGGAAGTCTGGGACAGAGCCCTCACTCTCAACACACACGGCCCCCCACAATACCCATTTGTTTAACTCAGCACTCACTTCCAGAAAGGCAGTGTACCTGGTGATCAGGGCATGCTCTCTGGAGTCAGGCTGCCCACAGCCGAATGCCGGCTCCATCCCCTCCCACCTGAGCCACGGGACCACTCCGAGCGCTGGTCTCCTCAATGCAAAATTGGGACACTAATGGCTCCTACCAGTGGCAAATACTGGCTGCTGTCCACCAAGCTGTTTCCCTTTTCCTCCCAGGCACTCCCAGACAGACTACGTTTCCCAGGCTCCCCTGCAGGCACCATGTGACAGAGTTCTGGCCAATGGAATGTAGGAGGAAGTGACGTCACAACTTCTAGGCCTGGCTCCTAAAACGTGCTGCACCATTCTTCCCACTCTGTACCCTGGGCCCATGAATGACCATGTGGAACAGAGTCCCCACCCAACACCCTTGCCCCACATTGGACTATGAAATGAGCAGGAAATGAGCTCTTATTGTGGGGTTATTTGTTAAGATAGTTAGCCTGCTCTTATGAACACCCTCCCCATCTAGCTCTCATGAGGACTGAAGGGTGAATCTCTCCAAAGTGCTCAGCACAGCACTTGGTGCTTATGAAGTTCTGGTTAATGAGTTACCATCATTGTTCCACAGCTCCGTCCTGCTGGAGTGTGAGCTCCAAGGGCCCGGCACATAGTGGATGCTCATAAATACACATCAGATGCCTTGTGTACCTGTGTCCAGCATTTGGGTCAGTTTTCCCTTCCCAGGCTTCCAGTCTCTAAGAGCTGGGCTCCCTGTCATTCTGTCAGGGATACCTCAGTCTGGTGGCTCCTGGCCTCAGTAACCTTCCTCCCTATAGCTGTAGACTCAGCCCTGCCTCCACTCACGATGTGAGAAAGATGTGCCAACACCCACTGCAGGATTCCCCAAACTATGGCCATGCCTCAGAACCCAGGCTCAGAGTTCCTATGCAGGGGTCTAAGGAACCTTCCCAGGATTTGGCTTCAGAGGCCCTGAGAACCCCCTGAATCAGATGCCATAAGCTGGCAGTGTTACCCTACCTCCTCTCTCTAAATGTCTGTGTGAGGGGTGCCAATACCACACAGGACCACACCTGCTAGCCAGCCCTGCCTTCCTACCATTTAGGAGCTCCTCGGGGGAGCTCTGTGATTTTGGATGTGCACCTTAACCTCTCTGAGCCTCAGTTTCCTACTTTGCTGCTCCTAGGGCCAGGCTGCTGGTTACGGTGCCCAGAGTAAGTGCTCAACCAATGCCTGGGGTCAAGGCTCTGCCCACCATTCTCATCCCAACAGAAACTGGGAGGATGAATCTTGAGTGTTGAGATGACGTCTCCACAGGCAGCATCAGAGCAGACCCAGGAAGCCAAGCCCCATGCTCTGTATTGGGGCTGGAAGCCATGTGGCTGGGAAATCACTTGTCCACAAGCCCAAGTCTAGTCACGGAGTTGTGGTACCACGAGGGAAATTGCCCTAAATGTGAGTCCACGTGCAAGCCCGGGGAAAGTGGCTCTGATGCGCGTGAGCAGATAGCGGCAGTCCTTAGTGCACAGTGTTTTCAGCTTGTCTGCCTTCCAATCACTCCTAAATAATATGTTTTATTTGGTGTGACTGCTCACAGGGGCCCTGCTCCATGCAGCAATGGCAGTCAAAGCATAACGTTTAAAGTCTCATCTGCTTTTCATTTGTAATGAACAAAATGGGTTTCAGACTCCCTCAGCTGGCTTGCCCAGTACTGAGAAGCAGCTCTCCCCAGGATACATTTGGGCCAGGCCCATCACTGAGCAGACACCAGCATGGCCCAGAAGGATGGACAAGAGAGGCCAGCTGGCTGGGAAGCAGCATTTCCTGCGGCAGTTCTGGATCCAAACCTTGAGTCCTCCGCTTCCTGTCTGTGTGGCTTCAGTAACGTTGCTTGTCCCCTCTGAGCCTCAATTCTTCATCTGTGGAAGAAATGATGAGGTCTTTGCCACCCAGGGGTTCCCCTAATTCTGATTTCTCCAGCAAGAAACCAGCAGGGGGAGTTCTTGGTTTTCCGCCCACCACCCGCCATGACAAAGGCTTCAAAAGTCAGCTTCTATATTTGCACACCCATGTTCATAGCAGCATTATTCACAGCGGCCAGAAGGTAGAAACAACCCAAGTGCCCACTGACACATGAATGGGTAAACAAAATGTGGTATACGTACAGTGGGATATTACTCAGCCTTAAAAAGGAAGGAAATTCTGACACATGCTACAAAATGGATGAATCTTGAGGACATTATGCTAAGTGAAATAAGCCAGACAGAAAAAGACGAATATTGTATGATTCCACTTATATGAGGTATCTAAAGAAGTTGAATATTAATATAGACAGAAAGTAGAATGGTGGTTGCCAGAGGCTGAGGGGAAAGAAGAATGGGGAATTAATGTTTAATGGGTCAGAGTTTCAGTTTTGCAAGACGAAAAAATCTCTAGAGATGGATGGTGGTGATGGTTGTACAACAGTATGAATGTACTTAATGCCACTGAACTGTGCACTTAAGAATGGTTACAATGGTAAATGTTATGTATATTTCACTACAATGTAAAAGTTTTTTGTACATTAGAAAGAAAACTCAGCTTCGTTTAAAAAAAAACTAAAAAGGAAGAAAAGAGAAAAACAACAAATATAAACATTAGGAATGGGAAAGGGAATACAATGATGGAGGAGATTTCAAAAATGAATAGAGGATTCCATGTATAGATCTGGCTAGTAAAATTGAAAATCTGGATGGAATGAATGATTTACAGTTTCCAAGACATTATAAAATTACTAAAATTGACTTTAAAAGAAGTGGAAAACCAAATAATACATTAACTATGGAAGAGGTAGACCATTTTCTCCAAGAATTCCCTCCCCAAAGAAAGTATCCGGGCCCTGATAGTTTTATGTCTGGATTATTTCAGATATCCATTGAATAAGTAATCCCAAGATTCAGACTCTTCCACAGCAGAGAAAAGAATGGAAGCCTCCCAACTTATCTTATGAAATTTGCATAACTTCATTGCCAAATGGTAACACAGCACAGAAAAAGAAAATCACAGTCTATGTGTCTTACAAATACAGATGCAAAAGTCATGAATTAAATTCTGGCAATTTTAATCCATCCATATATCACTGTCACAGAATCAGGATTTGGCAACGGCCATTTCTACCTTTCCTTTAATAACTTGCTACGTGTGTAAATCAGGAATTCATCTTCAAAAATTTTTAAATTAATTTTTATCGGAGTATAGCTGATTTACAATGTTGTGTTAGTTTCTGCTGTACAGCAAAGTGATTCAGTTATACATATACATATATCAACTCTTTTTTAGATTCTATTCCCATGTATTGTAGTCATTACAGAGTATTGAGTAGAGTTCCCTGTGCTATACAGTAGGTCCTTGTTGATTATCTATTTTATATATAGTAGTGTGTATATGTCAATCCCAATCTCCCAATTTATCCCTCCCCCTCCCTTTCCCCCTTGGTAACCGTAAGTTTGTTTTGTACATCTGTGACTCTATTTCTGTTTTGCAAATAGGTTCTTTTGTACAAAAAAAATTTTTTTTTGAATGTTCAGTGCTTTTATGTAGAAAGCATGGGAGGGATATAAAAAAATGTGAACTATAAAGTTCGTGTGATAGCTCAGCTCCTGTAGACACAGGCGCTACTGGGAACCCCTTACTGCTTAGAGATAAAACCAAGGCTGCAAAGATAAGCCAGAAAGACTTAGAGACGTGCCTTTTTGTGGGTGTTAAATGCTGAGACCTCCCGAGAGAAGGGGGAGGCTGTGGGGACTGGGCTGTCGCAGAGAAGTCTTCATTTATATACTCATACATTTATTTATTCACACGGGAAACATAATTGAGTGCCCACCCTTCTTGCTCCGCTAAAAATAATCCCTGAGTACTTACTGTGCACTGGACACTGTTCCAGGCACATGGCTACAGTGCAAACTAGAGAGGCAGAGTCCCCGCCCTCAAGCTCCCATTCTCAGAACCCTCAGGCAACAGAGGCAGGCCTGGTAGGGATGGGAGTACCTCCCTGCTGCTGTGCTACAGGCCCCATCCTCCTTGGTCTCTGCTACAGAGTGGAAGTGCGCACAGTTCGGTGGCTCGGTGCTTGCTTAGGACCCAGCCCACAGCCTCATCGGTGATGCCAATCCTAATAACGGGCACTTCCGAGCATCCTCTTGCCATCGTCTGCTGGAGTGCTCTGCGTGCATCCCATGTGCACTCCTAGAGCAGCCTTGGGACATGGCCATTTTCCAGGCGAGATCGCTCGGCTCAGTCAGAGACTTAAGGGACTTGTTCAAGGTGACTTAGTTACTAAGTGGCAGAGCTGGGATTGGGGCCAGGTCTGACTCCAGAACCTGTGCTCCTAGCCACTGGGCAACCCTGCCTCAGCCCAGGTGTGGCACCTGGTGGAAGTTTCCAACCAGCTCAGAACCCTCGGGATTCTTGAGCCTTCACCCCACAGGGCTCCCAGCACCTCTTTTCTCTGCCCTGTCTCTCTTTCTCTTCCTTCTTCTTCCTCCCTCCCCCACTCCCATCGCTCTCCTAACATTCTTAGAAGATAAGGGAGTCTGAGTAGCAGGGGAAAATTTTTACCAGATGGTGTAACATTGTAGTTAAAATTTGAGGCTGTGAAGTCCAGCAGACATGGCCTTGAAATCTAGCTCTGCATTGTACTAACCTTGGGCAGATCCCTTCAGCTCTCTGAGTCTCAGGTTCCTCATCTGTAACATGGGAGTAATTAACAGTACCCAACTCATAGGTCATAAAACTTGAATTAGATAAAGCTGCCCCTAGTTCAATAAACTTGACATCATCATCACCACCGTCACCATTGTCACTTGTTATGATGAGGGGCAAACGACAGGCAAATGTTCATTTCTATCCTTCCTTTATCTGACCTACAATATATTTTTCACCCGGCTAGATATTCTCACTATGCACTAAAGAATAAGATCTTTTTTCAAAACTGATTTTTAATTGGGAACTATATTCCATGTCTTGTAATAACCTATAATAGAAAAGTATCTGAAAAAGAATATATATATAATATTCAGTTATATATACATAAAACAGAATCACTTTGCTGTACACCTGAAACTAACACAACCTTGTAAATCAACTATACTTCAATTAAAAAATAAAGGAAAAAATTTTAATTGACTGTTAATTATATGAGCAATGCACAAATACATACTGTTTGTTTTTTAAAAACTACCATTATAGGTAAGACTAAAGTCTCTTTTTTTTTTCATCTTTATTGGAGTATAATTGCTTTACATTGTTGTGTTAGTTTCTGCTGTACAGCGAAGTGAATCAGCTATATATATACATATATCCCCATATCCCTTCCCTCTTGAGCCTCCCTCCCACCCTCCCTATCCCACCCCTCTAGGTGGTCACAAAGCACCGAGCTGATCTCCCTGTGCTATGCGGCTGCTTCCCACTAGCTATCTATTTTAAGTTTGGTAGTGTACATATGTCCATGCCACTCTCTCACTTCATCCCAGCTTCCCCTTCCCCCACTGGGTCCTCAAGTCTGTTCTCTACATCTGCATCTTTATTCCTGCCCTGCCACTAGGTTCATCAGTACTGTTTTTTTTTAGATTCCATATATATGCATTAGCATACAGTATTTGTTTCTCTCTTTCTGACTTACTTCACTCTGTATGACAGACTCTAGGTCCATCCACTTCACTACAAATAACTCAATTTCGTTCCTTTTCATGGTTGAGTAATATTCCATTGTATATATATGTGCCACATCTTCTAGGTAAGACTAAAGTCTCTTTTGAGTGCCTGTCCTATAGGCTCTGCCATCTTCTCATCCCTTCCCTCCCCACCCCATCCTTCCCCATCATTCTCCAAAGGTAATCTCTATTATCATTTGCTGCCTCTGCCTCAGGTTTTTTTTTTTTCTGTGCATTTGCCAGCACATGAATTTATGTGTGTGCAGTACATTTGATTTGCTTTTTACATAAAGGGATCAGACCAATCATATCTTTCTACTATTTGCTTTTTTTACTCAATAACACCTCTTTCGATTTACTAATGTCAGTGAGAAAGGAAGAAGGAGGGGCATCCTAGGTCTGGAAACTTCAGGACCAAAGACTGCATCTCACAGACTAGTCATTCCACTGCGGCACTTGAATTTGCTGGGCTCACCTTTGCTCTCCCTGTGACTTATCTGTTTTATCTTTGCAAACAAACCACAGTTGTTCTCTGTCTGAATCACCTGCAAGCCTCAGGTTCTAAAACATGAAAACATCTTTCTCTCCACTCAGTCGGGCCAGAGTATCCATCAAACCCAGCCAGTGGGAGGGAGGCTTTCTTTACAAGATTATGAAAAGACAGCTCAGGGTCTGTGGCTATGAGGCCCAGGCCTGTTGTCAAGGCCTCTTTTCTTGAGCCCCAAGTTTTTGGAAGCTGTGATCATCAACAAGAAAAACCAGAAAGACATGTGTCACTGCGAAGCATGGAAAACACACCCGAATGTTACAAAAGCAGCCTGTGATTTGACCCTGGAATCAGACCTTGTTCCAGGCATTGGGGTGAGAAAGGATAACCCACCACCTGGCCTTTAAGACTTTTTGACCCTTGAGGCAATCCCAGCCACTGATTTTGTCTTAGGGATGAAAAGCCCTTAACCAAGAGTGACATTTTGTTGAAAATGCAGCCAGGTTAACTTCCTGGGGTAGAATTTTCTTCGGAAGCATCACATTTTTCCTGCTTCATGGCAGCCTGGTTCTAGTGAAGTAGTCACTGTTTTTCCCCCTGGCCTCCAGGTCCAGAGCTGAGTCAAGCACCAAGCCACAGATAAAATAGACAACTAATGAAAACCTACTGTATAGAACAGGGAACTCTACTTGATGCACTGTGGTGACCTAAGGGGGAAGGAAATCCAAAAAAGAGGGGATATATGTATAGCTGATTCATTTTGCTTATAGTAGAAACTAACACAACATTGGAAAGCAACTATACTTCAAAAAAATTAATTTAAAAAATAAAAATAAAAAACAAACAACAACAAAAAAAAGTTAAAAAAAACAAAAACAAAAAACCAAGCCGCAGAGCAGAAAACTGGTGTTCCTAAAATGGACATAGAATAGAAGCAGGACACCTATGTGACTGGGAGAGAGAAGCCTGCCTACCTGCCTCTCTCTTTTCCAGATACTTCCAGGCTCAACCAGATTCAACACACACACACACACACACACGCGTGCACACACACACACACACACACTTTTAACTCTATCCCTAATTTTGTGGGACCAAAAGTCTTGAGAATCTCTAGAAATCTCTGTGTAACAAATATAGCATATGTTCTGATAGAAACTCTTCTTTTCCTTTATAACAAGCAACTCAGCCTCCGCACCTAGTTTATTCTTTGCAGTGTTCGTCACTGCTACCACCACCACTCCAGCCCATTTCTGTCTGCTGACTCATGTCTCTCTCCTGTCACAGATATCAATTGCAGGCTTTCTTTATGGTTTGGTTATTATCTTGTGTTCCTTGCAACTCCTTCCTGGATTTTGTTTCCAGCCCCCACCCTAGCTATCTTTTTCCTGATATCGTGCCATCTTGGTGAGGATGATTATTGAAGACAAAGGCCTTTCAGAGACCATACCTCAATAATCCATCCACAGGAAGAGCCTTTGTTGGAATGATGGATGGATGGATGGATGGATGGATGGTGGATAGACTGATGGATGGTGGATGTATGGATGGATGTATGGATGGATGGTTGTATGGATAGAGAGTGATAGATGGATGGATGGATGGTGGGTGGATGGGTGGATGGATGGATGGGTGGATGGATGGATGGATGGATGGATAGAGGATGGATGGATGGATGGATGGTGGATGGATGGATAGAGGATGGATGGATGGATGGATGGATGGTGGATGGATGGGTGGATGGATGGATGGATGGATGGACAGGTGGATGGATAGATGGTTAGATGGATGGATGGAAGGGAGAAAGTTTAATGTAATAATCCCTGGCAATCATTATTTACTCTCTATGCAGAAGGAAAAGAAACAGTTTCATATGCAATCAAATGATTTTGTGTTGGTCTAGCCAGGAAAGAAGTCCATCCAAGTCTTAGCTAAGGATGAGGGAGGATGGATGTGACCGGCAGGGCACATATAATTTACTGAAGTATAGTTGATTTACAATGTTGTGTTAATTTCTGCTGTACAGCAAAGTGACTCCCATATATATATATATATTCTTTTTCATATTCTTTTCCATTATGGTTTATCACAAGATATTGAATATAGTTCCCTGAGGGCACATATATTTTTGAATGCTGTCTGAGCATGACCCATTTGAATGCATCCTCTTTCAACCAAATCTGTTTCTTCTCCCACACCCTCAAACTGGTTTTGTGTCACCATATTTAGTGGACAAGAGTTGTTTATTTCCATTGTATCCACTTTTCTTCTGGTAACAGTTATATTTTCCTCCATCCCTTCATTCTCTCTCAATATCTATGGCTCTGAGATCTCTGAGCTCTCAGAACTCTATGGCTGAGATCCATGACTCAACTTCCTCCCCGCAAGATGGCTTATGTAATCTTTTTTCCAACATATTGTTATGAAATTTTCAAACAGAGCAAAATTGAAAGAATTCAATAATGAACACCCATTAACCCACCCCCTAGTTTCTACCATGAACATTTCACTACATTTGCTTTATCTCATGTCTATCCATCTATCTGCCCCTCCGTCAAGCAATTAATCCATCTTATTTTTGTTGCATTTCAAAGTAAATTGCAGACATCAGTACATTTCCTCCTAAATGTGTATCATTGACTAGAGTACAATATTTGTCTGCATGTTTTTTCTTTCATTATAAAGTTTACATACAATAAAATATACAAATCTTGACATATGCTGAATTTTGTATATACTGTGTAACCCAAATTCCTATCAATATATAGAACATTCCCTCATGCTCCTTTCCACTCAATCTCCATCCTCAACTTTCAGAGGCAACTACTGTTCTGATCTTTCCACTTGGGCTGTTTCTAGTTTTAGGCTATTATGAAGCTGCCATGATAATTACCGTACAACATTTTTTATGGACACATGTTTTCATTTCTCTTCGGTAAGTATGTAGGAGTGGAATTGCTGGGTTAAAGAGTGGGGATATTTTTAGTTTATTAAGAAGCTTCCACTCTTTTTTTCTAAGTGGCTGTACCATTTTACACTCCTAAGAACCATGTGTTAGCGTTCCAGTTGTTCCATACCTTGTCAACATTTGATATCCTTTCAGTTTTAGTTTTAGCCATTCTGGTGGGTGTGTAGCAGTTTTAGCTTGCATTTGCTTAATGACTAATAATGTTGAGCACATTTTCTTGTGCTTATTGACCATTTATTCATCTTCCTTTGGAATGTGTCTGAAATTTTTGCCCATTCAAAAAGGTACATGCACCCCAATTTTCATTGCAGCACTATATACAGCCAAGACATGGAAACAACCCAAAAGTCCACTGACAGATGAATGAATAAAGAAGATGTATATTTATACAATGGAATATTACTCAGCCATAAAAAAGAATGAAATAATGCCATTTGCAGCAACGTGGATGGACCTAGAGATTATCATACTAAGTGAAGTAAGTCAGAAAGAGAAAGACAAATATCATATGATATCACTTATACGTGGAATCTAAAAAAAAAAAAGATACAAATGAATTTATATACAAAACAGAAATAGAGGGACTTCCCTGGTGGTGCAGTGGTTAAGAATCCGCCTGCCGGGGTTTCCCTGGTGGCGCAGTGGTTGAGAATCTGCCTGCCAATGCAGGGGACACGGGTTCAAGCCCTGGTCTGGGAGGATCCCACATGCCGCGGAGCAGCTGGGCCCGTGAGCCACAATTGCTGAGCCTGCGCATCTGGAGCCTGTGCTCCGCAACAAGAGAGGCCGCGATAGTGAGTGGCCCGCGCACCGCGATGAAGAGTGGCTCCCGCTTGCCGCAACTGGAGAAAGCCCTCGCACAGAAACGAAGACCCAACACAGCCATAAATAAATAAATAAATAAATAAATAAATAAATAAATAAATAAATAAATAAATAAATAAATAAATAAATAAATAAATAAATAAATAAATAAATAAATAAATAAAAATTAAAAAAAAAAGAATCCGCCTGCCAATGCAGGGGACACGGATTTGATCCCTGGTCCGGGAAAGTCCCACATGCCGCGGAGCAACTAAGCCCGTGCGCCACAACTACTGAGCCTGCTCTCTAGAGCCCACACACCACAACTACTGAGCCTGCGTGCCACAACTACTGAAGGCTGCCCACATAGAGCCTGTGCTCCGCAACAAGAGAAGCCACTGCAATGAGAAGCCCACGCACTGCAATAAAGAGTAGCCCCCGTTCTCTGCAACTAGAGAAAGTCCGTGAGTAGCAACAAAGACCCAACACGGCCATAAATAAATAAATAAATAAATAAATGTATTAAAAAAGAAAAAAAGACCCAATCAAGGCGCATGAACTGTATCTGATTGTTATGCCTCTTTGGTCTCCTTCAAAAAAAAAACAAAACAGAAATAGACCCACAGACATAGAAAACAAACACGGTTTCCAAAGGCGAAGGGGAAGAGGGATAAATTAGGAGTTCGGGATTAACATATACACACTACTATACATAAAATAGATAACCAACAAGGACCTACTATAGAGCACAGGCAACTATACTCAATATTTTATAATAACAAGGGAAAGGAATCTGAAAAATGGAAAAGAATCTGAAAAAAATAGATATAAGGGAAAAGAATCTGAAAAAAGGAAAAGAATCTGAAAAAAAGGGATAAGAATCTGAAAAGGAAGGGGAAATAATCTGAAAAAAATAGATATATATTTATATATAACTGAATCACTTTGCTGTGCACCAGAAACTAACACAGCATTGTAAATCAACTATCCTTCAATAAGAAAATTTTTTTAAAGGAAGGAAATTCTGACACACGATACAACATGGATGAAACTTTAAGACATTATGCTAAGTGAAATAAGCCAGTCACAAAAGGACAAATGCTGTACGATTTCACTTACATGAGGTACCTAGAGTAGCCAAATTCGTAGAGACAGAAAGTGAAGTGGAGGTATCCAGAGCCTGGGAGAGGGGAAAACAGAATTCATGTTTAAGGGGTACAGAGTTTCAGTTTGAGAAGATGAGAGAAGTTCTGGAGATGGATGGTGGTGATGGTTGCACAGCAATGTGAATGTCCTTAATGTCACTGAACTGTACATTTAACAACAGTTTAAATGGTAATATATGTATATATTCACAATATAACAATTAAAATTTAAATATTTATTTTTAAAATTTAACTCATTAGATTTCAAAAAATAAAAATTGTGATATTAACACGTGTCAGCCAGGATGAGGAGTAACAAGAACTCATCTGCAGCTGGTGGGATGTGTGTCCCACTCTGGAGATATTTTGTCCACATTGGAGAGCAACTGGGCTTTCTCTAGCAAAGCTGAGGTGGCATATTCCCTACCACCCTCCCCCACCCCCAGCAACTTCACACCTGGTTGTATATCCTAGAGAATCTGCCAAACACTGCATAAGGAGACAAGTTCAAGAAAGCTTACTGCAACATCATTTTGTGGCAGAGAAAAAAATGGAAACAATTTAAATGGTGATTCACAGGAGAAAGAATACATAATTTCTAGTTTATTCATATAGTGGAATAACAGGGAAAGTAACTGAAATATGGCTACATGGGTGAACTTGGATAAACCTCAGAAATACACGTGGGGTCAAAAAATAAAAAAAGACACAAATGACAGAAGGATACATAGAGCGTGATACCATTTATATCAATGTAATGTTTAAAAGCATTAGACACACACACAGACACACACAAGAATACAGCATCCATTAGAATGTAGATTACCAAGTTCAGGAAGGCAGTTACCACTGGAGAGGGAAGGAACAGACTAGGATCATGGAGGGTTACACAGGGCTCTTCACTAGTAACTGCAGTGCTGACTTCCTTTGTTGGCATTGGGTACATGGCTATTCATTACATTATTCTATGTACTTGTTTGTCTGCTTGAGATATTTCATAATAAAAAATAATAAATCAGAGATTAAAAGAATATGATGGGACATTGCCAAAAGGGTCTATGCATTAATTTATAGAAATCATTGTTCACTGAACACATACTATGGGCTCAATGCTGGAGACACAATGGCAAACAACATGGATACAGTGCTGCTGTCTCTGAAGCTGATGATCTTGTGGGGGAGACAAGTTTTAATCAGATAATCAGGTGAATGAATGTATAACTTAAACTAAAATAGGTGCTCTGACTTCCAGGAAGGAGACTGGGAGTTTTCTATGGAGGGGTTTAACTGGTCCAAGAGAAACAACTTAAAGATGCTGACATTGGGAGATGCCCAACAAACAGCCCAGCTGGACCATTCTACATTGAAACCCACAGTCAACAATCCTCATCCACCCAGAAGCATGAACAGGCCACCATGTATTCCCAAACATCTGAGGAAAGTCTGTAACACGAAAGATAGGGACCATAAAGCCTACCTACTTAGATACATACATACATACATAAAACAACTGAGATCAGTGCAACATGAACTGTGCAGGGAGAGAAAACTTTTATTAAAAAACTATGTTTATCATCCTCAGAGAGATAGGGGAAGGTATTCCATCCACAAAACAAGAACGGAAGGCTACTTTTTAAAGAAAGGGCTGTTGGGAGAGCAAAGGAGATCTCTTAGGAATTAAAAACATGACAGCATAAATGAAAAACTCTACAGAAAGACTGGAAGATCAAATTGACGGAATACTCTTTTTTTCTCCAGAAAGAAAAGCAAAAGACAAAGAGATGGGAAACAGAAAAGATAGGACAATTAGAGGACCAGTAAAGGAGGTCCAGTATCCAAATAATAGAAGCTCTAGAGAGATAAATAGAGAAAATGATGGAGGAAATCCTCAATTAAATAGTTCAGGATAATATCCCAGAATTGAGGGACATTAATTTCCACATCAAAAGGGTAACTGAGTGGCCAGCATAATGGATGAAAAAAGATCCACTTCAAGACACATCACCATGGAATTTCAGAACACTGGAGAAAAAAAGAAGAGTCTATTAGATTTCCAAAGAAAAGGGGGAGAAAGTCCAAAAGGATAATATAACAGAATAGCATCAGGCTTCTCAACAGCAACAATGCTTGCTAGAAGATAATGAAGGAATGACTTGGAAATTATTGCCTCAATCTAAAATTCTATACCCAGCCAATCTATGCATCAATGGTGAGAGTGATCAGTAACGATCTAGAGTAATTTTCCTACTGTCAGAAAGGAGTGCAACTGATTCTACTACTTAAATTCTAGCAGATCATCTGAGGGAAATTGTATCCAAATGATAATATGCTGGGATTTGATAAACTGGGATTCATCCGCTCAACATAATTTAGTGTCTCTGTGGACCAGATACTTGGTGTTGGGCATACCGACATACAACACAGTGTAATTTCTATCAGGAATCTGGATATGTCACTTGACTTCACTATGTCCTTACTTTCTCCATTACTAGAATGGATCGGATGCTCACCTACTTTGCCTCACAAAGATGATGGAAAAGACAAGAGTATGAGAGAGAGAGTAATTTCACCTCCTAAAAAGGAAAATATGAACAAATATGAATCCAGTTCTTTCTCTGCTTAGCTCTGTTATCAACACTGACTTTTGTCTGCCCAGCAAACATCTCCAGGCACACAGTGCATTTGGAGAGCAGGGTGCCTCCCTTCCACTCCAACTCTGAAGTTGATGGGGAACTCCACTCCTGGCCACAGCCGATTGGTTTAGGGTGGACACCCAACCTTTCTGAGCCAATCAGAATCTTGCCCTGGAATTCTTTTTTTATATATATATAAATTTATTGTATTTATTTATTTTGGCTGCATTGGGTCTTCGTTGCTGCACGCGGGCTTTCTCTAGCTGTGGCGAGCGCGAGCTACTCTTCATTGCGGTCCACGGGCTTCTCATTGCGGTGGCTTCTCTTGTTGTGGAGCATGGGCTCTAGGCACATGGGCTTCAGTAGTTGCAGCACGTGGGCTCAGTAGTTGTGGCTCGTGGGCTCTAGAGCACAGGCTCAGTAGTTGTGGTACACGGGCTCAGTTGCTCCGCGGCATGTGGGATCTTCCCGGACCAGGGATTGAACCCGTGTCCCCTGCATTGGCAGGCGGATTCTTAACCACTGCGCCACCAGGGAAGCCCCGCCCTGGAATTCTTAAACTGGAATGGAGATAAAGAAGTCAGTTTCTCTTCAGGTGGCTGGCAATGATGTTGTGTAAACTCCAGTGCTGTTTGCTTCGATATTCCATCTTCCAGTCTGAGGAGCAGAAATAGCAAGTTGGCCACAAGAAAGGATGAAGCCCCAAAAGGCACAAGACAGTTACCAAGGTGAGAGATGAAAAGAGAACCCTTCCTGACTTGGCAGCCTTGCTCCATTGCCAAACCCATTCCTTTCATGGCCTGCATTTCACAAGCTTCCCACAGCAGCACTCCAACAGAGCCCCCTTTTTTTGACACCTCAGTATTTTATTTCCTAGGGTGATTAAATTTTTTATTGCAGTAATATATATATATAACATAAAATTTACCATTTTAACCATTTTAAGTGCACAATTCAATGGCATTGAGAATGTTCACACTGTTGTGCAACCATCACCACCATCCATTTCCAGAACTTTTTCATCATCCAAACTGAAACAGTACCCATTAAACACTAACTCATCATAAATGTACACTTACCATATGATCCAGCCATGCCTAGGTTATTTACCCAAGAGAAATAATAGTATATGTCCATAATAAAGACTGATATTCAACTTTATTTATAACAGCCCCAAATTGGAAGCTGTCCAAATATCCACCAACAAGTAAATGGATAAACAAATTGTGGTATACCCATTCAATTGAACACTATTCAACAATCAAAAGGAATGAGCTACTGATACACAGCACCACATGGATGAATAGCAAAATAATTATGTTGCGTGAAAGAACTCTGACAAACGAGTACATACCGTGTGCTTTTATTTATATAAAATTCCAGAAAACACAAACTAATCTACAGTGACAGAAAATAGATTGGTGGTTATTTGTGGATGAGGAGGCCAAAGGCGGGGAGGCTGGAGAACGGGGAGAGGTGGGATGGAAAAATTACAAGGGGGCATGAGGAAACTTTGGGGGGTGTGCATGTTCATGACTTTGATAGTAATGATGGTTTCTTGGGTGTATATGTAAAACAGTGTCAAAGTATACACATTAAATATGTGCAGTTTATTGTATATCAACATTTTTTGTTCTTTATTATATATCAAATTTTATCAATAAAACTGTTGTAAAAATAATACTGGATGTTAGAAGACAATGAATGATGACTTCAGTGTCCTAAAGGAGAATTATTTGCAATACCAACTTCTACAACTATCTAAATTGTTAATTGAGACAGCAGAATAAAGATTGTTTTGGACAAGCATGGCCCCAAAATATTTACGGCATGTACCCTCATAGGAACTTACTTGAGGATGTAGCACTACTCTGTGAAGAGTAGGGTGGTATGAGGGCAAGACTGGTACTCTTACTCTGATGGTAAGACACAGGGTACCTGTGTCTTAACATTGCTCTAAGGAATGTCCTTATTCCTCATCAGTGCTGGAGATTCTTAGTAACTCTTCTTTATTTTTAGATTTGATGCTGACATGCTCTTTAGTCTGCATTTGAAATTCCAGTAGATGTTTGACAATAGAAAAGGGGGCCTATGAAAACCTCTAAATGGAGAACACCCCACTCACAAAGAGTTACTACTATGAATTCGCTCTACCTCAGAGAGAAAGAAAAACAGTGCAGATCCTGCGATAAGAATGCAAGCCTTCCCCAAATTACAAATGACCAGATGTCAAGGATCCTTAGCATAATGAATACTGGAAATACCCATACTATATCCTTTAGGGTAAGGGTCTACTATACAACATTCCCCATATATATTTTGTTCCTCTTAATTTCTTTAGAAAATCATATCACTGTTCAGAAATATTCGTCTTTTCTCCCTGGAGGTGGATTATATTTCTCTGCCATTTGGCCAATACTTGACCACTGGCTTGTTTTGGTCAATGAAGTGTGAGCAAATGTAATGCATAGCATTTCTGAGGTGAGGCAGAAGCTTTAATAGACAGTCCGTGCTTTACCACACTTTCTTTTCCCTTTGCCTCAATGACGTTTAATGTTTGAGACAGGCTGTTCTATCAGCTTTGGTTGAAGAGTGAAGGCAATGTGTAGCAGAGGCACAACCTACCAGCAATGTTCATCATGTAGTATGAATGCTCATGTTCATGTGAAAAATAACCTTTCTTGCTATTAGCCACTGATATTTTGAGGTTACTGAAGCATAACCTAGACTCTTACAGATAAAATTTTATTTTAGAGTGGCTTCTAGTTGGTAATATCTAAGGAAGCATTTCAATGTCATCAGTAATGTACCTCTAAATCCCAGGGTGGGATGGCTTATTTAGGTGACAGTCTCATATGCAAAGCGAGTCACAACCAGAGTATGTGGATTTTTTTTTTAACCTCTGAGAATCTTTTCCTATCCAGTTTGGGCAAAATCATTCTCATTCATTCATTTCAGAAATATTGAGAGCCAACAAAATGCCAGGCATTTTGTTAGGTACTGGGAAGAGCAATGAACAAGGCAAGTGTGGTCCCTGTCTCAACAGAGGTTTTATTCTAGTGGAAAAGACAGACAATAAACAAATAATTACACAGTGATTTAAAAACAGTCGTGATAAATGCTAAGATGATGAAGTCTATGGTGTTAGTAGAACATAGAACACTGGACCTGACTGGGTCTGGGTCATCCTCCTCTTTGGTGCCCCCAGAAATAAGTGTGTTGCCCAAAGTTACTCAACAACTAAAAGGGGGAAGAACAAGAACCTCATCCTCTTACTTAGGCATTCTGTGATCTTTGGACCAAACCTTGAACTGTGCCTTATATTTGGGCCAATAACCCTGTTTTCACTCATAGGGAGAGCCAGCTGGAATTTGGATGAATCAACCTACTCACCTCAGATTTTTAAAAGTATTCAAAACTCAAGTATCACTGATACTGGGTCAGCAGAACCATCCCTGTTTGGGAAGGTTGATGCCATATCCTTGATTTTTACAAGGATAGCAAATTAAAACACTCAACACACCCAAGCTGGACCACAAATAGATATGTTGGCATGTGTTGGTCCTGCCTCACAATAGCACTTCAACAACAGCAACATTGCCAACTATGTGCTTTCCTACATGGCTCGAAACATTTTGTCCAAAAGCGATACTCTCCAATATTGCAATTTTGTCAAATTCTTTTATTTTACCATAATCTAGGAATTAATCCGATTTGGCTTTATTCAATTCAAAATAAGTTTCCTAAGCACCTAGGGATACAGGGAAAAATAAGACTCAGTCTCTGCTCTAAAGGAACTCACAGTCTAGTAGTGAAGTCATTAACAAATGAAGAACTGCTCTTTGATTATTGGCCATTTATTGCTCATACTACTTTCCAAAATCTAAAGTTCTCCTATCATGCTGACACAAGAGCTCAAGAGAAGTCACATTGGATTTTACTTCTTTATTTCCCCTTTCTTAGTGCTCATCTTCCTTCATAACTTCAAGATGGGCATAAAATGGTTGACAACATGACTCTCCATTAAATTCGATTCCTTGGCGCCATAGAGCTTGGAAATATTAATCATGAGGGCAATCTTGTTCATCCAAAGAGGGGCACCTCTATTTGGACCTGCCACTGACAAAATGTGTCAAGCCCCTAAGTCTTGTTTCTTGGTGGGGGCGGGGGGGGGTAGCTGTTTGCTCATTTGTAAAATCCACCTCAAAAGCTCAAGTGTGTTCCAGCTTTAAGATTCCTTCCCTTGCTTTGAAATATCTATATCTAGTTACCATCATTTTAAAAAGTTACTTAAGCATTCCAAGAAGCCCTCTTGCAATACTGCTTTGACTCAGCAGGCAGGGAAGCAATGATGGTCCTGTGGTATTTCCTGTATCCCCAGAGTCCCAGAGTTCGTGAAGGAATGTGTAAGAGGACACCACGCTGTCTTTCCAGTAGAAGCGCCCTTCCTAAGCTGTGTCGCTAGGCAACCCCAGGTGTGGCATTAGCCCATCCTCGAGGAAACTGATTACGATGCAAGAACTCGGGCCCAGGACTCTGCAAACGTGGGGCACTATTTTGTGGTGCTGTTCCTTGCCCTCCCTCTGGGTCCTCACGGTGCCATTTCAAAGCGCTCAGTCCCAGTATTCCTAATCGATGGTCATTTCTGAGAGGGGCAGCCAGGGTGCCGTCTAGGGAAAGCCGGGTCACTCCTCTCTGGGTTTCCAAACGGTCGACAGCCGGACACCTCGAGACACACACACACACACACACGCCTCAAGGGTCTGTCACGACATCATCGACGGCCCTGAACCAAATCACGTCTGGGAATGAAGGGATCGCAACCTATCCCTCGAAACCAGATCACAGCCTCGCTCGCAGGGCCCGCCCCCCACTTCCGGCCGGACCGCGATCACGTGCCCTGACCCCGCCCTGCAGACGCGGCTCCTCTCGCGTCGGCGAGCGTCCCGGCTTCCCTTCCGCCGGAAGTGGAGCGACTTTCCTTTTCCGGCTACGGGTCCCCAAGCGGAGCGGGAGGCCCGACGGGGGAGCCGAGCGGCGGCGGCGGCGGCGGGGGCGGTAATGGCGGAGCTGGTGCAGGGGCAGAGCGCTCCGGTGGGGATGAAGGCCGAGGGCTTCGTGGACGCTCTGCACCGGGTCCGGCAGGTACGGGCGCGGCCGGCTGGTAGGAGCACGGGAGCCCGAGGCGGGGCTGGGTCAGGCCTGATGGGGAGGAGGGGGTCCGGCCTGGGGGCGGGAGGTAACCTGGGCTGACGCCACAGCTGGGCTCGGCCGTTCCTTGTGGCTCCTGCAGCCGAGAGGAGCCGAGGGATGAGGCACCACTGGGAGGCCCAGGCCCAGCCTGTCGGGCCGGTCTCCCAGGTGCCTGCAGCCTTTGGGAAAAGATTTGTCCAGGACGCCTGGCTCTATCGCGTCCCCACGCCGGGGCTGGACCCGCAGGGCAGCCAGCGTGGGGTTCTGAGGTTTACGAGGGTAGGGGGCTAGGGGAGCTCACGGCGAGGACCCGGTCTAGACAGAAGGGGACTGTCTCAGGCCCAGTAGCTTTTTAAAACTTGGAAAACATTCTCTTCAGACTTATTATATTTCGAGGGTGGAGTGGAAGGAATTCGAGGGTATTTTACTTTTGAGGGTGCTGTGGGAGAGGAGAGAAAGAAAGATGTTAGATAGGTGTGGGTGGTCCATAAGACGTAGAAATTCCTTACGGGCAATAGTTTTTCCTCTTTCAGGGAGCATGTGATATGAAGTCATTCCAACAGTGAAACTTGACCATCTGACAATGTCGTGCATTTTGTCAGAGTTAAATAAACTGATTTTTAAGAGGTTGCAAGCTTCCCTGGAGAATGAATATGGGACCTGCCAGAAATACTCTTTGGTTTCTGGTATGATGTTTAGAACAGAACATGTCCTTGTGTGTGAAACTTAACTGAACTTAAGTGTTAGCTCTAACACTTAAATTTCTTCTGCTGAGTGTCTTATACTCATCATCTCTTCCTATTTAATTGTAGGCATACTAACGGATACTTTTAAAGTTGGGCTGTAACTAATTACTGCTTGATTCCTAACAGAAAGCTACAGGACTCATTGTATTAGAAGAAAGCCTCCACTCGGTCGCTTGAAGATATGGTCTTTACACCTCTTTCCAGTATTCGAGGGGAGGGAACCCTACCTGTTTCCCAGATACTGACTTTTCATTGTAATACTGATGCTCCTATAGACATTACATTGGATCCCAGAAGTTTCCAAACCTGTGGTTCCGCCTAAAATTTTATCCGATGACTTGTTACTTACTGCCTAGGCACCAACCAATATATAGTGAGTATCCATCTTACTTAGACTTCAGAGCCAACCAGTGGCTGTAATGGATGAACAGTGCCATCCAGCTCCCCTTCCAGCACTCTGCTTGCCGGCGTGTTACACTGCTCTCCTCTACCGTACAGGGTCCTGAACCTTGTTTCTCACTGGCTACTAATATGTAATGGCTTTCACTCTGTGCTGATGTGTGACAATCACCTTGTCGGCCTCTGTATCCAGGAAGAATTATAGTCACTACCCTAAAGAGCTCAGATCCTCAGTTTGCAGAAGGCCTGTAGTTGAACATAAAATGAATTTTGAACCATTGAGAAGACTTTCTGCTTCTCTTGAGCCAGTGGTTGAACTCATATTCTTGGACAACCTGCTCAAGAGGGAGGGAGACCCTCTGTTAAATGCTGACCTAATGTGGATTGTTGAAGCAGTGGTGTTTACTACTAGCAGAGGAAACTTCACTGGAAATGTTCCCAGCTCTGAAATGCACCATTGACTGGAGCAGTTGTAAGCCCAATGGAGACAGTGCTGTAAGTGTATTACTTCCGAATATTAACAGCTGGAGGGCGATACTATCTCCAAGGATTTGATGGCCTTTAAAAACTAAAGAAAACACAGGTTTGTGGGTAATTTTAGGTTTATTTATAGATTTGCATTGGGCAAGAATGGAATGTTAGAAATCTAAAATATTGTGTGCTTATATCAATAGTAAAGCTTACCTCAAAGGGGCTCATATCTGTGGGCATCTGATGATGGTGGTTCTACCTCGCCATTGTATACACAGCATGTTGCAGAAATGTGATTTCCCCCCCAGTGACTGGAGATAAAAGACAGTGCATTTCTTTATTTAAATGATTGGAAAGCTTTCTCTCCTCTTAGGTGCCCTCGTAAACACCAGGGACGGTCTGTAAGGCCCTCATAAGTTTGTCAGGGAGCAGTAAGCTGTCTGGTGCTCGGTTTATCCAGAACATCACAGTAGAGTCTGAGTTGACCCTGATGGCGTTTGAACCTGCAGTTTCTATTAAGTCTGATATGTAGAGCCCAGCACCTAATCCACGAAGCTTCCCTCCTGGCATCTTGAAGCCTCCTTTTGTATCCTTTGGACTCTTTCCAACAAAGGGAACCAATTGTTGCTGTTAGATCACTCTAAGCATGGTATTCCTAGATCTGAAGGGAGTCTCTGAAGATGTCATATAAAATTTAAAATTTCTGCAGCAGTGTGAAGTCCAGTGAGTTAATAGTGTTTGGCCAAAGGGATAACATAGTCATTTTGTAGGGAAGTACACAAATGTAGAAATGTGATCTGATTCATTCCTACTGGTGAAGATCTAAAACTGCTGGGTGTTAAAAAAAAAAAAATCATGTCCAGTTCTCTGAAGTCATTGGCTGGTTAGCAAAAATAAAGTGTTCCTTCAACTTGTTGTTTAGAGAGCACAGGATCCTAATAAGAATGGGATGTGGACTTAAAGCCAGATTATCCTGTTCTGTGGCCACACTGCACCTCTACGCTGACTACTGTCTGTCAGGCTTTCAAGGGGACCTCATGGAGGTTATGGATGAGTAGATACAAATCTGTTTTGTTTAGCTTTTCTAAAAATATAAAAGAGTTCCTGGAAAGCCCACTGCTGATAGTTTAGTAGCATCCATCACCAAGTGCACCCATTTGCATTTTAACAGGACGATGTCACACCACAGTGTACTTCACATTCCCAGCAGCCTTCCTTCCACGAGCTGGACCAACCACCTGCCAGTCATCACCCAAATAGACGTTCTCTTATCAAACTGCTAGGGCTTCTTAGGGCTTTAAGCTCCTTCCTATTTTGTCCTAGACCCAGTCAGTGCCTCTGCACTGCGTAATTCCAGAGTGTTCTATTCACAGAAATACAGTGTTCATTGGTACCTCATGGAGTTGGGCATCATGGTGATTCTGCTCCCAAATGATTGTGACCAGGCCACTGAAGAGTCAGTGGAAAGTAACCTTTGACAGATTCTAAGGCCTAGAGCCTGTTCTTTACTAGCGCTGTTTTTTGGAACAGTTGGTTGGTGTGGGGCCTCCGAAGTTCCACAGTCCTGCACAAAATGCTTCCCAGTGCTGCTGTTTCACACTTCGAGCCTGAGCAGTAGATGATTTGGCACGTGTGCCGTATAGAAACGCTAAATTTCCTTTAAAAGAATGTGCCTCTACCATTTAAAGAAAAGGCCTGTGTTCATTGGCTGTTGGGCACTCCTTGAGAGATACTGCCTTTGCTCACCTCATATGTGATGTTTGTGCCTCATGGCAGAGTCACGTGTGCTGAATGCTCAGTGGCTTTTAAGTTTACTCCACTGAGACTGTCTCAGACGTGCCCAGTGGTTGAGTAGCTCAGGTCATCATTTCACAAGGGACTCACTCCTGCATGTACATTCATTTGAACTTTCTCAGACACTTGAAGAAAACCAATGTCTGCAGGACATCTGTGGGTTGCTCTGTGTCTTTGCTTTGATGGGACCCAGTAGAGTACCCTACAGAGAGCGAGTTCTTGTTGAAGGGTTTTCATGATGTGACTGAGCCCATTTGGGTCACCGCACTTTAATGGAAGCACTGAACTTCATATTTGGTATTGAAAAGTAGATGGTAAATGAACAGTACGTTCCACTGTATGCCTCTAACGCTTTTCTGATATTCAGCTGGGACTTCTTTATCTTTCTTTTAAAATCTGATAACCCATGTGTATCATCAAAGTAAGGTTTCTTAAGTCCCAAATACAAATTTGCCTAGACCAGAGTTTTCAGACTGGTGGCTTGTGGGCTGGAGAAGGCTCAGAGCGGGCCTGCAGGCATGCTTTGTTTGACCACACAGCGCCAACACTTAGAAACTAGAACAATTTCACGTAAAAAGTGAGATTTTTGTCTAATACTTGGCCATACTGCTCCCACGTTCTGCAGTGACTTTATTTGGCAGGAGCTGGGTAGCAGCTGCCCCTTTGCACGGGGCATTGACTCTCCGAGTTGCCTTTGTTCTCACCACTTTGCTTTTGTTCTGCACTGCCCATCGGGATGCCTAGTCAGCAGCTTTTTTTCCTCATCCTTTTCCAAATTGTGAGCCCATACAATAATTTAAATTTCTAACGGAAAGAGCTGTGCTGGAGACTGAGTCTCCTGCAAGTAGCTGCATGACCTTGGGCTAGGTTGGCCTTTCCCCGCATTTGATCTACAGGCTGTTCATAGATCTTCCATGGAAAAGGGCTCATGGACAGAGAAGTTTGGGGGATACAGGGTTAAATAAAGGTGAATTGGCTTCTTTACTGCAGGACTTCTCAGAGCCCTTAGTATGCTTCTGTGCATTAAGTCCTACTAGGGTTTGGGATATGCATTGTAAATATACCCAAGTTCTGTCACTTCATACCCTCTTTTCATAAAACCGAATCACCGTCTGTGGATCAAACTTCAGGAAATATTAAGCTAGATAATCTCAGTGGTCCCTTCAAGCTCACCAACATTCAGAGCTTCCATCTAGCTAGATCTGAAAAAAGTTTTGGCCATATTATTTTGGTTCTTTTACTTTCTAATGTGTTGGGTGTCTGTTCAAGCTCCCCTCTCCCTAGCTTTGCTGTGCAATTCTTTTACTCTGTTACTCATCCCTCTTGAAAATGTTTTACATTTAGAGTTTTGTTTTAAAGACACTTGGGAAAGAATAGCCAATACTTTTCGAGGCATGAACTACATTTTTATCCTAGTATCAGATGATAGCAGATCACTTGCAAGACTGAGTAGTGCTCATGGAAATTGTGAAGTGATGGGGATTGCTTGCTATTGTTTGAGGATCTGCTGAGTCCAAGGCCTCTTGCTGGATGCCGGGCCAGTGTAAAGATAAATAAGACAAGTTTGCTGCTGGTTTTATCTTACCGTGGAATTAGATCCTCACAACAACCAAGCGAAATAGTCAGGACAAGGGTTATAATTTTCATTTTATATTTGAAAGTAATAAGCCAAAGGGAGATAAAGCAGTATTCTCGGAGGCACACAAACAGTTAATATATGCAGTAGTTCTTGGACCCATGTCTCCTGCATTCTAAGAGGGACTCGGTTCCTTTGCAGAGGTAGTTGGGTAGTTTTCCATCTCAATGAGAATTCTGCAGCAGAATCTTCAAAGCATCAAAGGGATGCTGGTGGAATTAGATGGGACATAGGGGAGAAAACTAATGGTCATGTCATCTTGAGGGTCTTTGGAGGGGGGATGCTAGCTGGAACAGTATTTCAGCTTGGAGCCTCAGCTGGTCATCTTAGCATTTTTCTGACAGGCTTCTCCGTATTCACTTTAATTTTAGCAAACGTTTAATGAGTACTTTCTATGTGCCAAACACTTTGCTGTGCATTAGGGAAGTTCTTGAACTTTTTTTGGAGCATAGACCTTTTTAAGACTCTTGAAAACTTTGAACCACTCCTCGGAAATATTTAAATAGTTTGTATGTAATTTCAGGAGGTTCATGAATTCCCTAAAGCTAATCCCTGGAGCTCCCAGTCAAGGAACCTTTGTCCTGGGAGTACCAAGATGATTGAGACAGGTCCACACCTCAAAGAGCTCCCTGTAATGGGGAGACAGTATAACCAGCAACTTCCTCAGTGAGGTCACGCTACTTAAAGGTAGTTTGTAAAGTGCTTTGCAAACAGATAAGGGAGTATTTAATTCTCCCCAAATGTGGGTGGCATGAAGTTGTCAGCAAAAGCTACTAAGAAGAGCTGATATCTTATTCGACTGACATATAGAATTCCTTGTTTTGGTTAATGCCAGTTAATAGGGCAGAATCAGCCAGGGCCCCATCTCTAATGACAACAATAGCTACCATTCATTGAGCTTGTGTTGTGCTGGGTGCCAGGCAAGGACTTTCATATAAGTTCTCTCACTTGATGGTTGCAGAATACCCAAGAGGTAGTATAGTGAAGTGGTTATTAAGGCTTTGGATTCAGTCTATATGAGTTCAAGTTCTGGTTCTGCCAGTTACTAGCTTAGTGACTTTGGATAAGTTATCTAACGTCTTTAAACCTCAGTTTCCTCATCTGTAAAAGGGAAATCATTGATGGTGGCTATATCTATCCATCTATGTATATCTATATAGATAGATAGATAGATAGTTTTGTGGGTTTTTTTTTTGGAATAGCTAATATTAGAAGTTAGGAGTTTACCCTTGGGAGATGGAGGTGGGTAGTGACTGAAGGGGTCATGAGGCCAGCTTCGGGGGTGCTGGTTATGTTCTGTTTCTTGATCTGGATGCTAGTTGCACAGGCATTTTAGTACATGAAAATTCAAGCTGTCAACTCACCCATGTACTTTTTTTGTATTATTATTTTATTATTTTTCAATAAAAGGTTAAAATAGCAAACATTTCTCGTTCCTTACGATGTGCCCAGCATTGTTCTGGGTGCTTTACATTGTTATCTTGGTATCCCCATGGGTACAATTCCAGGCAGACTGGCTCCAGATCCCACAGAATTGAGACTAGTAGCTACTGTCTGAGGTCACCGTGAAGATGAATTGACGGCACCATCAGGCACTTAGGAAGTGCACAATAAATTTGATACACTGCTGTCTTCATAGTAACCTAGGCAGTGGGTGCAGAACGAGGACTTGCCTCTGTGCACCACGGCTCCAGACCTGCCCTCCGAGACTTGCTCACTCCCAGCCACTGGGCTCGACCGCTCTGGCCACATACTGTGTCCTCCTGCTGTGGGGAGTAGAGACTTTCAGCTCAGTCTGTCAGTTCGCCAGGGCGGGGCCACCCTGGGTGACTTCAGAGCAGAGGTTCCAGGGAAGCAGGTTGGGTTCCTCCTCCCTAAGTGGTGGTGTGAGCTCTCACCTCTACTTTAGAATCGACAGTGACTATGTTGAAGGACATGGACCCAATCAGTGTGTGGATGACTTGCCGCCATTCAGATAGCTTTGCCTGTTTCCATTTAGTGTAAAGTTTTATTAAATGTGAAGTTGTGGAAATATTCACAGCTTTCTGTTTGGGTTTATAGGGTGAGCTACTCTGATTACAAAACTTAAAGATGTGCACTGGGAATAATTAATTGCCATGTTTCCTAACTTTAGTGAATCGTGTACCACCTTTATTATGATTCTTGTCATATCAGTGAACCCTCAGTATTCTATTTACTTTGTATTTTAAAATCATTTTAAATTTAGGTTTATTTAAAATATTTTTGAACATTCATCCATGCACCTCCCCAGTTTGCTTTGTACTCTTTAGAAAACACTGGTTTAGTTCATCCCTGCATTCTACAGGGAGCAAGACCACCGAAGGTCTTGCCCAAGGTCGTACACCGGAAGAGCCAGCTGGAAAACCAGGACTCCTGACTGATGCCTGGTCCAGTGCTCCCCTCCTCCACGTTTCCACTAACTACTGGCAGTGGAGGTTAAATGTCTGTGACGTTGATTTATATTTCATCTATTAGCTGTGCTTAAAATAGCACAGGTAGTGAGGTAACCCATTCTTGCCGCCTCCCCCCAGAAAGGGGGGAAAGTGAATCAAGTAGTAGAAAATCAGTAGCAGCGTCCCCTCAAGGTCTTGCTTTCAGATAAGCACTGGAGTGGCCTTGGTTTTCTTGGAATATCGTGGCTTCTGAGACTATTTTCTGGCCTACGCCATTGTTAACTGAAAACGTACCTCACTTCCCTTAAGCAGCTACTGTTCAGAATGGTCAGTTATGGACATGAGGAATTACTTGAGCTCTGCGTACTGGAAATCATTAGGTTTTAAGTCCTCGGGAAGTGACTATGTTTAAGAAAGTATTAGGTGGAGGAAAGGGAGTTAGCCTAGTGCTGTGGTTAGTAGCATGGACTCTGGAGTCAGGCCTGGGCTTCAATGCTGTTTCTGCCATTTATAAGATGTGTGACTTTGGGCAGGTCACTCAGCCTCTCTGAGCTTCACTTTTCCTTGTCCTAAAGTGAAAATAATAATACTAACCTAAAGAATCATCATGAGGAATAAATGAGATAGCATCTTTAAAATGTTCTTAGCAGAGTGCCTACACATAGTAAGCACTCATTGAATTTTAACTCATTTCAGTAGGCATTTAAAATCATGTCTTAGAACAAGGTAGCATTTGTATGAATAAAGGAATACATTGTTTCTTTATAGCATATTGTAATATAATATATAATGTGATATCAATGTAAGTTATGGTATAATTGTATATTATAATGTTAAACTCACATCTAACATTTGTTTAGCCGCAGTTCAAATGCAGTTATTGACTTCAGAGCTACACCTCTTAACCATTATCCTGTACTGCTTTTCTCTTAGTGAAAATTTCCCAAATTATAGATAACCTGAAGCAAACATGATTTAAAAACAAATCTGAAATCCTCAGTCACATTTTAGAAGGTCACTTGTTGATTTAATCAAAATTAGGAATAGAAAACTATTGTAACACTTCTGGCATATCAGCTTTGGGGAGAAAATTACATTCCAGCAACATATGAAACATACCATATAAGTTATAAGGAAGGCCAAGGACTCAGGAATGACATCTGAGCTAATTTGGAAGGAAGAGAAAAGGTCTGGAAGCTAAGAGGTCTCATCAGAAGAGGGTAGAGAGAGTGCCAGATATGTAGAGCTTACATTTAGGGTCCTGTCTTTGAGGGTGATCTGACATGCACACTACTGGGGGACTCCACTGATAACCATAGCCTTTTCTCTTGTGTTTTGGGGTCATCCTTACTGTCTCTTGCCAATGTTTTGGTCTGTCTTCAAACAGACAACTGGGCCAGTAATCTTGAAAATCCTCACATTGGCCATTTACCGCTCAGTTTATTGGGCAGACGAAAGGGCCTCGGTGGGGCATAAGCCACTGCAGTGTTCTCACCTTTTAATCTGCCTGCTTCCCGAGCTGAGTCCTTAAAGATAAGTTTTGCATCTTAAGTAAGTAGCCAACCTCCACAAGCTTATCCAAAACAAATATGGAGAGCAAGATTGAAAGCTGGTGGTAGAATGCTGTTAGGCGAGATTTATACAGTATTCTGTTTTAGAGCAAATGCCCACTTGCCTTGAAATTTGAATATAAGAGATGGGGCTTCTATCAGCAGTCTTAGTATTTTAATTATTTAACTTAAAATAGTGTTTTTCAACGAGCACCTGTCCAGGCTACCATCATCTGTAGCCTAGACAGGGCAAACATTTTCTTCAAAAGTCCAGATAGTGGGAATTCCCTGGTGGTCCAGTGGTTAGGACTCCACGCTTTCACTGCCAAGGGCCCAGGTTCAGTCCCTTTTCGGGGAACTGAGATCCCACAAGCCGTGTGGTGCGGCCAAAAAAAAAAAAAAAGTTCAGGTAGTAAATTTTATACATAGATATATATATATGCTCTGCACACCATATGATCTCTGTGAATGGGTGTGGCTGTGTTCTAATAAAACTTTATTTACCAAAGCAGGTAGTTCACCACCTGGGGTTTGCTGACTCCTGGCCTAGAATACCTCCTAAATGGTCCTGTGACTCTTGTCCCCTTAGAATCTATTGATATTTTCCTTGTCCAGGAACAATTTTTTAAATCATAAATCAGCAGGTTACTCCCCTTACTAAGCCTTGTAGTTGCTTTCCATCACCCTCCATATAAAATCCAAGCCCCAGAATTCCCTGGCAGTCCAGTGGTTAGGACTCCATGCTTCGACTGCAGGGGGGCACAGGCTCCATCCCTGGTCGGGGAACTAAGATCCTGCAAAGTGCGAGGTGCAGCTAAATATATACATAAATATAAATAAGTAAGTAAGTGAATAAACCCAAGCCCCTTCCCATGACTTCTGAAGCCCTATGTGAACTGCCCTTGCCCACCCCTTGGAACACATCTAGTTCCTTCTATTCTAGTGACGTCAACTTACCTATCAAGCTTGCTCCTGCCTCAGGGCCTTTGTACAAGCTGTTCCCTCTGCCTAGAATGCTCGTCCTCATCATTTAGGTCTCAGATCCCATCTCAGCTCACAGCAGCCTTCCCTGATCGCCCTGTTTAAAGTAGCTCTCCTGAGGACTCTGTATGTCCTTGTCTTCTCTTATTAGTATCATGCTTTATCACCAGCTGAAATGATCAGTTTACTGATTAGCTTGTGTACCTGTGACTCCCCACTGACTGCCAACTCTGGGAGAGTAAGGACCTGCTTATTCTTGTTCACTGCAGAGCCCAGGACATAGTAGACACTCAGCACTGCTGGGTGAGTTGCCTTCTTTTGCAGCCCTGGTATTTGTGAAGTGCTTTCTCATGTACAGAGCTTCTTTGTGTTCAGAGTATGTTGTTATCTTTTCCAAAACTATGAAGCAGATGGTATTATACCCAGAGGATCTTAGGCAGAGAGGAAGGGGACTTGCCCAACACCGCAGAACTAGGAAATGGAAAGGACGAGACCTGACCCAGGATACCTGACATTTAAATTCTGCCTTAGGTTTTCAGTATCATGATTGTCTTTGGTTGTTTATTTGTTTAAAGTAATTTATGTTGGTCCCAGAAAGTCTCAGAATTCTGGGCACATTTGGACAACCTCAGGAAAAACTACCACTGAAGACATAGGTCTGGGACATCTATGCTGGCTGCCCCTAATCCACCCTTGCTTGTTAGGCTTAACTGAGGGACTAACATCAAGACCAGTTGTAAATATTCCTTTGATTAAATCAAAGAGTTAATTTATTGTGAAAATCACGTTTAATTCCTAACGGAAACAAAGCAGATAAGTGTAGGAAGCTCTGCATAGCATTTGTTTCTAGGGGAAAAATTTAATAGCTATGTTCTGTTCTTTGATGATAAATGTTAAAAGTTAGAATAGCTCTCAGAGGTTATCTCGATCTCTCCAGTGCAGGAATCTTTCCAAACTCGTCTGGACAGATGGTCACCCCCCCTGCTGTTTGAACTTCCAGTGGAGAGCAGCTTGTTGTTTTATGTTTCTGTAGATCACATCGTCACTTTATAGGGGTTAAGGTTAATAGGACGAATATATTCCTAAAGAGCTGTCAACATTTGAGCAAACATGGCCTTTTAAATATTGCTGGGGAATTTGTTCCTTAAGGGAATCCTGTGCTAAAACCTTTTGAACAGAGTTCTTCATATTGTTGGCCTGCTTTTTTCCTTAAAATGTGGTATACCTATATTTTAAGTGATGACTTAAAAATTTGCTTGTAGAAGACAAATTTTTTGGAAGTATCATTTCTAAAGAGACATTATTACTAAGACCAAAAGGGAACTCAGTTAATAGTGCAAAGTCCATGTCCTGTCACGACATTGCTTTACATTAATCTCCGTCGGGGGGAGAAATGGGGTAACAGCCCTTTAAAGAAGACTCTTGTCTTTCTCCCTCGATGGAGCCATGATTTGTTACTGAGTATTTAAATCTGATTCTCTCTGTAGATTGCTGCTAAAATTGATTCAATTCCTCACTTGAATAATTCCACACCTCTAGTGGACCCCTCAGTGTATGGCTATGGAGTACAAAAACGGCCCTTGGATGATGGAGGTAAGTTGCTGTAAATATCTTTGCCTTTCAGGTGGTAGTGAACCTGCCAGTTAAGTTGGAGTCTGTGTCAGCCATTTCCTTAACAGCTTTCTCCAGCGTCACTCTCTGAAGACTGGTTGCAGGGAAGTATTTAAGATGATTTTCCTCAGCAGTTCTACGGCATTTGAGTTCTTACTTGCCTTGATAATACAGGAAGTCTTTTCGGCTGGGCTGTAAGGTAAAAGACAGTCTTCGAGCACCAGCTTGGAAATAATTTGACTGATTCGAGAGTTTTGCTTGATTTAGCCCTCAGTTATTCCTCAGTGCACACGTGGGAATTGAAGTTCCCACTTTTCTCCAAAGAAAAACTGAGATTTGGTGCGTGGCTCTGGGGAGGCTGTGGCTACATACTGACCTTAAAGAAAGGAAAGGGGAGTGATGACCTTTTTACAGTTCATCTGCTGGTTGTTTTCCACCATTCCCATTTTATAACAGGCTCTTTCTAGCAGCATCCATTTTTCTTTCATTCATTCCTTCGTTTATTTCATTGGTTTGTTTATATACCCTACTCATCCCCAAAAGAATTTGAGACCACTTAGAAGTGCGTCATTACCAGCACTTTGGCAAAGAGTATCAGATGTGTTTCTGCAGAGAACTCGGACTTCCTTTATCATATTTCGTCTCCCACAAAGTAGCTCTGTAAAGGGGATTCTGAAATACACTAGATTGCACGTGAATATGCACATAGTGGGTGGGCCAGTGTCTTCTCTTCCTGTCCTCAATCTGCATGTGTACCCAGCCACGTATGTGTTCATATTTCTGTGATACATTATTAAGTGAAAAACAGTCAAGGTATACAACAGTATATATTTTGTAATCTCCTTTCCCAAAAAAAGTGCATGTTTTATGTTCATAGAAAAAATGTAATTTGGCATGACTAATTGCTCTGGTCTCTTTGGAGATTCTAAAAAAGAGATCGCCATCATTTTTGTAAGTGGGAACCTTTTTGGAATAATTATATAGACTCACACGGTGCAGATTTTAATGGAACAACCCGCAGTTTGGGTGTAAAAGTTCTTGTCTATTTTAAAAAATTATTAATGTTTATGGTCACTCACAGAAAATCTACCTCAGGGCCACTGGAACTGAGGTGACGATTTACACTGCTACTCTGAAACGGTATCTTGTGATCATCTTATATTTGATTGGCATTAGTGATTTCTTAGACCAGACGTGAGTGATTGCATTATCTGCATTTTTGCCTTAGCAAAAAGCTGTCATGCAAAGCAACCTTTTTTACCTTTTCGGGGCAATAATGTTTCAGTTCCTCTTATGGGACATCAATATAAAAATAACACTAAGTTGTCTGGCTCTGAGCATATGTCTCATTAATGGACAGTGTGTCTCTCTGGCCCACCATTTCCAGAAATTGAGATCAATACATTCCACAACTCTCAGCCTTGTTTTCACCCACTGCGTGGAGTTGAAGTCTAAAACTTGTGCCCACAGAGAATAGTATCACTATGTCCTTTGCATAATGAATGCCTAAAAATGTGCAAATGAAACCTCTGGCATCTTGCAGACTTTTTTTCTGCCATTAATCCTTTGCACACCCATTTGAAAGAATGCGGCTCGTTAAGTTACCAGTAAGTCCAGAATCTCACTTGAAACTCCAGTTCATTATTATATGTGTATTGTCACCTTTTTTTTTTTTTTTTTTTTTTTTGAGAACCATAAGTTTTTGCATTTTGGGGGACTAAGTTCTTGTGATTAGAGAATAAATACAATTTTTCTCTTTCCTCCCCCAAAATATTAAGTCTCCTTTAGTAGGAAAGAACTGAGGGAGACCCTTTCCGCCTTGAACCGCGTCTCCTGTCATCCCCAGGCCTGTGTTTTACCATGACGACAGACTGTATTTGAAGTATGAGAAATTTCTCTCAGGCTTTTTACGTTCTACATAACGGTTTGATAAAGTTAATCCTCTCTTCTGTTTAAATAGCAGAATTACACAAATTGTTTGTTTTTCTCCAAGTTGGTCTCTTTGTGTAGAGTTTGAGATTCGCTGTGGACCTTAAGGAGAGCTGGGCATCTGGGGCCTGCCCCAGCCTCTTGTCAGTTGTCTCCCGACAGGGGTGAGGTCCCTGGGCCAGTTCTGTTCTCTTGAATAAATATGTGGATAAACAGATCCTGTCAAGGAAAGTGACGTTCGTGTTTACCCGACAGCTTTCTAAGGGTCACAGTCTTGCTGTTTGTGACATGAAAGTTTAGAAAAGCAGAGACGAACAACAAGCAGGAATGCCGGCACTTTTTTCTTAGCAGTAAAGATTTCCGAGGGCTTTGCAGTTTTTTGTTTGTTTGTTTTGGCTTGGGATTTTTTGTCGGAAGTTCACCAGATCACTTCTTTAGCAATATGAACTTGCAGACTTTTCCCGTGAAGCCAGGTTCTTTGACCTCTGGGAGGTTAAAGTTCAGTCCCCTAGAAGTTTTTGGAGGTGTTATTTGGGTCTGTTTAAAGGTACTTCAACTCTTAAGTCAACCATAAAGAACCTTAACATAGGGCTTATTCGGGACATTGAGATGTGCAAACACGTGTATGAATGGGAGGATTTTTTAAAGTGCTAGGCAGTAAAACAGGAGGAAAGCGATTTGAGTTCGTTGTGTTCTGATGTAGAAAGCGATTTGGGTTAGGTGTGTTCCAAGGCAGTTGTGAGTTGTCCGTCAAACTGCCAGTTCATGAGCTCACTTGGAACCCAGCAAGAGCTTCACACCCAGCTTCCAGAGCCTGCCTTGGTCCCTGATCTGGGAAGAGCAGTCATTCTGCTGCCCTCCCCCTCTGGGTCAGGTCATTTTTTTTTTTTTCCCAATTTATTTATTTATTTATTTATTTATTTTTGGCTGTGTTGGGTCTTCGTTTCTGTGCAAGGGCTTTCTCCAGTTGCGGCGAGCGGGGGGCCACTCTTCATCGCGGTGCGCGGGCCTCTCGCTGTCGCGGCCTCTCCCATTGCGGAGCACAGGCTCCAGACGCGCAGGCTCAGCACTTGTGGCTCACGGGCTTAGTTGCTTCGTGGCATGTGGGATCTTCCCAGACCAGGGCTCGAACCCGTGTCCCCTGCATTGGCAGGCAGATTCTTAACCACTGCGCCACCAGGGAAGCCCTGGGTCAGGTCATTTTAACTATCAGCATCTTCTGTCTTGGCACCCACGCTTTCTCATGGTTTTGAGGTGCACCCTACGGATTCGAGAAGCTCCCTGCTGGTCTTGGTGTGACAGTGGTTCCATCCAGTACTTTCTTCATGCTTCTGCTGGAGCCCATCGAACCAGTTCCATCCCTCTGCTCTATGACTTGTGGCAGCTTCCGGTAACCAGGGGGGCCAGCCCTTCCTAACCTGGCCACCGCCTCCTGCCCTTCTTGTCTCGCTCCCCCGTTCTGCACTCTGCAGCGGCCTAGTCAGGTTTCTTCTCTTTGCTCTTCCAGAAACACTTCCCCCATCCCAGCCCTTTACCTGGCTGACTCCTGCTCACCCTTAGTCTCGGGTGTGATGTGACTTCCTCCTGGAAACCTGTCCTCATCCTCACGTTTTGACTTTCTTCAGTGCCCTGCTCGCGTGCCCCCTCAGGGTGCCCCCTCCCGTCTTTCGTTTCCTTCGTCCCCTTTACTCCTTCCTCCCTCCCTGTTCCCCCTCTTCCTCCCGTTCTCACACGCCCACCTCATCGGGAAATAGTAAATGGCACTCTGCTCTGAACTTTGACAGCAGTTCACTTGTCCCCTTCTTGGGGCACATTTCATCTTCTTTATTCTGCAGGTGACGGGAACGTCACGTCCCTCTCCTACCAGATTCCACGTGCCATGATCATAAAGACAGTTTATTTCCCTACCTACCTCATGCAGTGAGTGAATAAATGCTTGATACCTAAGTTCTCCCTCTGTGTATCCTATGATTAGCATTTAGGAAATTTTGTGAAATGGAAGCTCCAAATTTAAGAGAATAGTATTAGCTAACTGATTTAGAAATGCAAGTTTAAGTTTAATCTAAATCAGAAGTTGGCAGGCTTTTTCTTAAAGGGCCATGTAGTAAATATTCTAGGCTTTCAGGCGGTATGGTCTCTGTCCCACCCACTCAGCTCTCCCGTTGGCACTCGAAAGCAGCCTTAGACAGTACGTAAACAAACGAGCATGGCTGTGTCCCAATAACTGGTTGTTTACAAAAGTGGAAAGCTGGCCCTCAGGCGTAGTTTGCCAACCTCTGATCTCAAATCAGCCTTGTCAAATGATTAACTCTAACACTTGCTTAATCGTCAGTTAGGAAGGTGTACAGAGGGTCCCCCCCTCCCCTAATTTCCTTAAACAAATCTCCTTGTCTCAGGTACCACTCTCTGTCTTGACTGCTGGAGAAAACAAGTGGTTTCTACTGTTTACGTAGAGCTGGTTGACAGATGGAAAAGGCACTCTTCCCATTGTCCCCGCCATATTTCGAGGGGCAATGAGAGCATCTTCTCCAGTTTTTTTTACTCTGGGAGAGTTTTAGGTAATCACGTCCCCTTGAGCTTTTTCAGTTCAAACAGACCACACTCTTCCTGTCTTCTCTCTAAAGAGTGGCACCAAAATCACAACTTGGGGTGAATAAAGCACCATTCCTGCCATTGCAAAGGATCGGGGTTGGGGGGCGGGGAGTGTTATGCTAGTGACTTTGAAAATATGCCTGCCTTTTCTACCAGAGACTTACCTTTGATACTTACATAGTACCATCTTAGATTTACCACACTTTCTGGTCTTCTTGTGGAATGAAGGAAGGAGAATTCTTAGGGGTACTGCCAAATGAATGATTTACAGGAAGATCGGAATAGAATACCTCTACGGTCCTTTCCAAGTTTTATTTCAGCACTTGTGGCATAGGGCAAGGAGAAGGAGGAAAAAAGAGTGAGGAGGAAAGAATGTTTTAAATTCCAGACTTTCAGAGAGAGAAGAGGGATGAGAGGTGCCCGTGCTCGGGAGTGGCGAGGGCCAGTGTGCCTGCAGCTGCGTGGCAGGGGCGTCCGTGCAGCTGCAAGCATGGAGCCTGCACCACCTCGGGCAGGAGCCTGCAAGGGCCAGAGCCTCTACTTTGGAAAGAGAAAAAAATGCATCTCAGAGATGCTCATACTCTCCCTGCATGGAGGGTAATAATGATGCTGCAGGGATGAAGAGCCAAGACTAAAACCCAGTCCCTGAGAGTTGGAGGGGGTGGGGGAAGATCTGCCTTTTACAAAGTAGGGAAAGTAAATCAGGGGTGTTGTCAAGCAGTAGTCTTCAAGCTGGGGTGCGTGATGTCCTCCCAGGGTTGGGTGGGTGTGGACAGGTTCACGGGATCCTTCTCCAGCTCTTACACTTCTGTACACCCTCTCCCCTAAAATGGATCTCTCTGAGAATTGTGTCTCTGCTGGGGATGCCACGTGGGCCTTCTCCTTTCCATGCCCCTTTTCACATCGCCCTTCTTTAGTTTATGGCGGTTCGTCACCAAGAGCGGTAAAATCCTCAAATGCCTCAAAAGGGGTGAGTCCAGGATTCCGAGTGGGGAATCCCAAGATGATAAAAGCATGAGAGTCTTGGTAAGAAATATTAAAGGGGTCAGGATCTGATTTTTATTTTATCCAGGTAGCAGCTCATGGCAAAGGCTCATGCTGTCCCCTCCTCCCCTCCATCTGATCCATCCGTTGTAGGATTATAATTCAGAAGTGAGTTGTAGTCACGTGAGTGCATATTAACACATGTGTGAGTTGGAAAAGGGAAGTGAGGTGTTTTTTTTCCTGGCAAAGTATGATCTGACTGGTTGGTTTGACAGTTGGCTTAGCCAAGTAGATGAAATCGTAGACATCTTCCATGAAAATAAATGAGCTAAATCTGCAGTATCAGTGTTGCAGCAGAGATATAACTGAAGCCATGTACAATACCTGATGTATTATTTGCACCCATTAACCTAGGAAAATAACTTAATTGTCAAATCAAGAGGGTTTCGTAGTTTTTCAAAATTCCTTTAGGGAATATATGACCCAGAGTGGTTCTTGACCCTGGCTGTATGTGAAAACCACCTGATGAGCTTTTTTTTTAAATTTTATTTATTTTTAATTTTTATTTTTGGCTGTGTTGGGTCTTCATGGCTATGTGTAGGCTTTCTCTGGTTGTGGCGAGCGGGGGCTACTCTTCGTTGCGGTGCGCGGACTTCTCATTGCAGTGGCTTCTCTTGTTGTGGAGCACGGGCTCTAGGTGCGCGGGCTTCAGTAGTTGTGGCACGCAAGCTCTAGAGCGCAGGCTCAGTAGTTGTGGCGCACGGGTTTAGTTGCTCTGCAGCATGTGGGGTCTTCCTGGTCCAGGGCTCGAACCTGTGTCCACTGCATTGGCAGGCGGATTCTTAACCACTGCGCCACCAGGGAAGCCCCCTGATGAGCTTTTTGCAAAACTAAATATGCACTTACCATTCAGGCCACGGTTACACTCCTGGGCATTTATCCCCAAGAAAAGAAAACTTATGTTGACACAAAAACTTGCCCACAGATCTTCATAGCAGCTTTATTCATAATAGCCCCAAACTGAAGCCCAGATGTCCTTCAACAGGTGACTGGTTAACAACCTGGTACCTCCATGGTCTCCATGGACTACCGCTCAGCAATATAAAGGAACAGACTGTTGATACCTGCAGCCACCTGGATGGATCTCTAGGAAATTACGCTGAGTGAAAAAAGCCAACCCCAAAAGGTTACATACTGTATGATCCCACCTCTATGAGATTTTTGGAGCGGAAAATAGATTAGTGATCGCCAGGGTTTAGAGATGGAGTGGTGGGAGGGCCCGTACAGAATAAGAAGAGGCCGGAAGAAGCCCTGGAGCCTGAACTCCTTATTGTAGAGGTGTCTGGAGAAGTGGTTTGACCAGGGGCGGGTACCTGATAAGTGGCAGAAGGAAGACTTGAACCTGGGTCTCTGTCTCATGTGCTGTGATAGGGTATGCTTGCAAGTGGAGACTCCGGAGTCTGAATTTGGGGTTTGCATCCCAGCTCTGTGTGTTGTTAGCTGTGTGGCTTTGGGCAGCTTGCTTCCCTTCTCTAAGTCTGTTTCCTCGCCTGTAAAATGGAGATAGTATTTACCTCATGAAATTATCATCAGGATTGTGAGAAGTTATTTTCACACTTTTAAAATACTACTCACAATGTAAGAAATACTCATATCTCCATCAGAACTAGTTACTACACACATACTGAAATCACACGTGTAATTGAAATTTAAACTTTATGAAATACATACCCTTAATATACATGGTCCCTTCTGTTTTCTATTTCATTTTTTATAAAGCTGGTCATGACCCCCTAAATCGATTTCATAACCGCTGGATGAAATAAAAATAAGGCATAGTGCTGTAAGTAAGTATCATACCCTTTATTTTTCCTCTTAATTTTTCTCCCGAGACCCTTGGGTGGGCACTGGAACTGGGGAGGGGTGCAGGTGGGGTTCCTAACACCTCTGCACTCCTGGAGACCAGGGTAGGTTGCTGCCCATCACAGAGCCGTCTGCTTTCCCCATGAGAATCTCACCTTGAAGGCAAAGATGACCTCGTTCACCATTTCACGCCCAGGACCCGGCACAGTGCCCAGTGCCTGAAAGGCGTGACGGTGCAGAGGTCACGTGGGCACGGGCACTCGCTCACCTGTGCCCTTTTCTGAGGGCTTGGGTGTGATCGCGCCTCCATTGGTCAAATGGGATGGGTAGTAACAGCATCTGCCTCGCAGGGCTCTTGTAGGACTAAGTGGGTTCTTGCAGGTGAGGCACCTAGAGGAGCGCCCTTTGAAGCTAGTGGTGGTCTTTTTCCACTCACAGACCATGTCAACTGCAAGTGAAAGTGACATTATTGAGATAAACTTGGATTTACTCTCACCTTTAAAAAATAATAATTTGCCAAATTAGTTACAGATTATGTGTCTAGGGACTTTCAGCTGAATTTAGCGCGTCAGTGTGTTGTGACTCTGGGATGGGGGTTGCTGCCTCAGAACGCAGGAAGCCTTCGTATTGTCCTTGGCAGAAAAGCTTTTTAAAAATGCCTTGGAAACTGCAGACGTCCCTGCAGCTAACTGCAAGTCTCACTGACCTTAACCGGGGCTTGGAAACTGCAGACGTCCCTGCAGCTAACTGCAAGTCTCACTGACCTTAACCGGGGCTTGGAAAGGCATCGGTCAGAGTCGAGGAGACTGGAATCCAAGTACGGGCGCAGGAGGGTTGTGTTCAGAGGCTGAAGAGGAAGGTTTGGTTTATTGCTTTGTTCTGCGCGTCACGGGTCACGTAAGAACTGCCGGCGCTTCCTCTCCAGACCTGCCTGCTCACCTGCCGCAGGTCTGCTGCTGTGTGCGGGAGGCCGGCCTGTTGTCTGCACTGTGACGAGGGATGACGGACGCTTTGGTCCCTTGAGCTTTTTTGAGGGGGAGTGGGAGGGGGTAACCGTTAAGATGGTTGTGTATTATAAAGCTGGATGTGTTCCCCAGCGATATTTTGATAGCATTTCTTTGGGGGGAAGAAAATGGAGACTTTTTTCCTCCTCACTAATGGGGAAAAAATGTGTCCAGTGCCTTTTTTTTTCAAAGATCATGATTGAAATTGGCAGAGGGTTACTCTTCAGAAAGGATTTCTCATGTTGTAGCGTGAATATTTTCTCTAGGAAGCTCATCTTCCCATCGCCCGGGCGGCCTCCCATTACATAGCGCGCAGGGTACACGAGAACCACACCTGTGCGCGTTTGCGCCGAGGGGCACTTCGGAGGCAGGCTGAACCGTGGTCGACCAGCAGGTGCCATTAACAGGAAATAGGACTGATTTTATTCAGCACTTTTCCTTTTTTACAGTAAAATGACGGTAGTTACCATAAATTGAGCTTGATAGGCGTTCCCATGTGCCTCCCTCGCCTGACCCCTTTTCATCCTGAAGACGCAGAGAAGGCCCCCTATTCGTGGAGTCGGACGTTAGCGGTTTGCTGTATGAGTGCCCAGTGCCCCTTATCTAACTGCTGGTTTTCATTTTTAGGCATCAAATGGGAATGTTTCCAAAGGGAATGAAACTTTAAATGGCGTTGCAGCCTCAGGCTACAGCATTTGCATGGAGGAGGGAGACGATTTGTCCTGCTTAAGAGTCCACCAACTCAAAGAGTTGGATCTGGCTTTGAATTTGATTTCATTCTTCGGTGCTGTGGCTCTCAGCAGTCCATCTATTTGTGGGATGGTGGTGTGTGCACTTTTATTTTCGATCTCTGTAGGCACCTCCACTTGGCAGCAAAGCAGTTGGCTGTCAGAAATGATACGGTGTGCATGACACCCGTCACACGTACTTTGCCAACAAAAAGGAATTTCCTTTTTTTTGATGAGCACAAAATTTCAAATGGCTTTTGACCACGAGCCCTCTGAATGTTCTTGTGAATCTCATGAAGTTCTTTATGGTAGTGTAGCCCTTTACTGTGTTTCTGCGGCTTTTCTAGCTGAAATATCAGAAAATCATCAGCCCTTTGACACCTCTTACCAAATAGCACAGGGGACCAGGAGCCAAGGTCCGGCCACGTTGCCGCGTTTGGGGACTGGGCACCTCTCCTCTGTGTTTGCATCATTTCAGGACATTTTAGTTCCTCTGTCTTCCCTGGATTCTTTACCCCTACGAGAAGAATTCTGACAGTAAGCAGGGAAGCTGAGCTTGACCCTTAAATAGGAACAGGGGGCCAGCCAAACTCAGCAACACTCTGTCATGGACCTTCTCCTTCAGTGTGTTGTTTTCATACCCACTGCCTTAGGTGTGGGCGTTCCCCTCTCACAATGTCCACTTTTCACGTGGAATGGGAATCATGAACACTGCCTATCCCAGGTGAGGGCGTTTGTCATATTCAAACTGGAAATGCAAAAAGAAAATTTTAAGATTCAATAAAAAACAATTCTGTTATCCCTGAGATAAGCAGGTTAATAGTATGTAATGTCAGTATTTCGGCTGTAGACCATTATGTTGCTGTTGATCCAGGAGAAAGATGGCATCGACTCAGTAGCTTCGTGTACTTTTTGCTAGCATGTTTCCCCGTGCTTTTTTATTCTCCTTTTAAAACATGATGATCTGGTTTCTTTTCCTTTGTCGTTTTATGACCGGTCAGAGAATGACAGGGTTAAGTTCAAGCAGAAAGAAGAGCTATATTGGAGACCTAGATTTCGGATGTCAAACCATTTCAGTCTTTGTTCTGAGGTTGATGTAATTGATCCTTCCCCACTTATCGCATATCTGTCCTTCTTATAACTTTCCCCAGAGACATATTTTTGAATGCTCTTGTTAGCATATTGTAAGATTCCTTCAGTTCCTTGTAAGACAGTTAGGATTTATACTTTTTTGTTGTCTGCTGACCGTGTTTCCTGGGCTGCATTTTCCAAAAGGGAAACACCACAGAATCATTTTTTGCTGATGGCTGGTGGAGACACTCATCAATAGCTGAAAGAGGAGAAACGAGCGAAAAGCGTAGATGAAGTGGTGGTGTGGGGATATGATTACAGAGTTGGTTTCCATCGTGAGAGCCTGTTGGGCACCGTTGTCTCTGTGAAATGGGCTTGAGAGGCAGTTGCTCACTCTTCGTGTCCACTGTATACAGACGGCGGTAGCGGCTCAGTGAAACGGCCCGGGGAGGGAGGAGGCCGGATCCTCTCCTGGAGATGCTTATGCTCTTGAGGGGGTAGGGAGAGTGGGGGGGGGTGCCCCGTGGCGTGGCCGGCGGGAACATATGTGCACTTTCTTAGGGACTGCAGCTGCCACGGAGCAGCCTTTAACAATGCTTCCGAGCTAGGAGGTTAAATCTTCTCATTTGTTTTAAAAAGAGAAAGAAGGGACCCTCGCCATCTTTACATTGAGTTTGGATCCCAAGCGGGAGGGAGGTAGGAAGAGAGAGGGATTTAGGCGAGCAGGATTTTCTCCCAGGCCTCTCAGCATGTGGACACACAGATCAATTTCTTATCCTGCGTTCAGCTGGACAGTGGGTTAGAGACTGTGTTGATCACGACGTCCCCTCCTGTTTCATATCATGTAACGTGTTCATTTCAGCCACTGAGCCTAAATTACTGTTTGCTTTCTTTCTGCCTTTCTTTTTCTTCCCCCCTGAAATGGTAAGAACTTGTGTAAGGATGAAGTTAGTTTATCCGTGCTAATGCTTTGATTTTTCTTTTCTCTTTCTCTTTGCCACAGTAGGTAACCAGTTAGGGGCCTTGGTACATCAAAGGTAAGCAGTGGGTTATGTTTTATTATTTATTGATCATTTCTAATTGTTTATTGATCCACCATCTGTACTAGAGTGTTAGAAAGTCAGAGGTTGAGAGTGTGAAAAAACATGGGCTAGATTTCCTTAAGACTCAACTTTTTTTGTAGTCCTTTCCAAGACAGCGTAAGCTGAAGGGATAAACTAATACAAGGTATTAAAAAGCAGCCATTATCGTCTGTAAACTTAGAAGACTTCTGGGATGTTGGCGCTGCTCTTTCTGCCCACATACGTTGAATTTAAAAGTAGAGAATGTGAGAATTGTCCTCCCCGTTGGATGGTTTTCCCAGTATTTGTTTTATGGACCCTAACCTCTTCGCTTGAGCAAAGCTGTGCTGAAGAAGTGTGACTTGCTGGGCTTTCACAAGATGGAGCTGGTGTTGCTCCAGTGATCACGGTCTGGGAGGTGGGAGCCCGGGTCCCCCCACTGCAGTGAGAGGCCTCGCCCGGAACCTTGGATGGCTGCCCGGCTGACTCCCTTCCTTAGTTTCCCCTCACACAGTTCCCTTAAACACTGAGAATTTAGAGAGAGACAAAGACCTCTGGGCTTTAAAAAGACCAGTCCGTAAGATGGAATATTTGTGGTCACAATGTTGTCCTTCAAAAAAGGATAAAATATACAGGAAACCGCCAGGAAGGCTTCTCTTCCCCAAGGGGTGAAATTTTATGCTGTGTATTTGTTACTGTAACATGTTATCCTTAACCTTCACCAGCAGTGATACAGTTATATCCTCTTGTGTTCTGTGCAGATGTTTAGGAGTTTCTAGAAATCACCAGGCATCAGATAACCAAAAGATCTGTTCTGGGGTTTTTTAGTTATTGTTTCTTTGTTTGCTTTGTTTTTTAATGAATTGAAATACAGTCATTGAAATGAGGTTGTGTCAGTATCAAATGTAACTTCCCTATAAAGCCATAGTTAATCAGGATTTTACTTTCCAAAATGTTTATACTTTGTGCGTTAGACCAGTTTCAGCCTTGCATTTAGCATAGAGCTTTGTCTTCCAGGAAGCCCAAAGCAGTTCATCCTAATACGTTTTTTCCTCAAAGAGAGTCTGCTAAAATTGTCCCTGCGGGCTGAGGAACTGCCTGAGTTTTGAGTTGTGCTGGTGTTGAACCCCTTCTAGTAAATTCCCCAGTGCTGTTTCCTGGGAGTAGACAGCGTGTGCTGCGTGTGAGCGGCAGCCGGGTGGCTGCACGTGCAGGAGCACTGTCAGCCTTCCCCGCCTTCAGGGAGCGTCCCGACAGGGACCCGCGTCTAGTGTGCGACGTCCTGTCAGGCCGGCCGAGCCTTGCCGTTAACGGCCACACTCTTACTCATGAGGAAGCCGGGAATTGCCTGATTTCGGTGTGAATTTGGATATCCCAAGAGGTAGAGAGAGCCCCTGTGCATATGTAATCTGAGGATGTAAACACAAGAAGACTGTTTGCTCGCATCAGAATGATACAGTGGCAGTGCTATTTATGATATTGCATTTCTTCTAAGTGCTGCACTTTCCCTGAAAACATGCACTTTATTCATTCCTTTCCATGATGGGGAAAAATCCAGCTGTGTGAGAGATGTTTAAAAATGCTTACCTTTTTTTTTTTTAAACTACTTGCATTTAGCTTCCTCCTAAGGTAAATGTTTAGATTTAATTGCTTTCTGAGGTGTTGGGCAAATTGGATATTGTCCACAATACACTATACAGCAAATTTGAAGATTTGTTTGAAAGAACCAGTGCAGTAGTTGTTTTTTTTAAAAAAAAAAAAAAAACAAACACGTAATGGATGGGGTAGCATTTAACAGAAGTACGTTGCCAAGTAAGCAAGGTAATTATTCTGTACTGGTCAGCACTGATTAGGCCTCGGTTGGATACCGGTTCCACTTGGGACGTCTCACACTAGAAGGCAGATAAATTAGAAGGAGGCCAGAAAGCAATAAAAAGATTGGGAAACAAGGAATATTGAAGAGTAGTTGTCCCTCTTCATCTAGGGAGACTTGAATAGAAGTCTAAAACACTCCGCACTCCCCACTCCCCAGAGGATCTTCAAGTGTTCAGCAATGCTGAGGGTAGCTATAGGAAGAAAAGGCAGTTGTTAGTGCAGTTGATGGTTTAATGAAAAAAAATAGAGGTTTCCTCCTCTGACACAAGGAAAGGGGAGGCTTGGATCTTTTGAAGGAGTGATGGACCAAAGGGTTCATTAGATGACAGTCTTTGTGGATGGTTGTGGACTTGTTAGCCAAACTGGCATGATTTCTTTTAAGCCTTTATCTTCTAACATTGCCAATATGGGAAATTCAGGGAACCTAAAATGACTGCAGAATTCTTTATTCTGTGTATTTTTCCAAAATGTTCTTTGTTTTTAGGGCAGTAATAACAGAAGAATTCAAAGTGCCTGATAAAATGGTTGGATTTAGTAAGTATCCACATTATCTACTTTTTCTCTCATTTCTGTCCCTTATTTTCATTTTAATCTCTTAGTGTGAGTGTCACTCGTGGTAGAATGCTCTGCACACCGTGTTCTCTAGAGCCCCGGAGCACTGCAGGACTCTCCAGGCTGAGGGGGAGACCGGAAGGTTGGGCCCTGGGTCCCCCCGCCCCCACTTCAGCTAGAGAACCCCGTGTCGTCGGCTGTGTTTCACATGCAGTTCCTGTGGGCTCTCTGAGGCCAACTTGATTTGTTGTGCCGTGAGCCAAGTGGGAATGTTTGCTGAATTAATTGTCACGCATGTGTGGTTAAATATGGAATGAAGGGGGCATGTTCTCACCCTGTTTAATTTGTTTCAGTTATCGGCCGGGGAGGTGAGCAGATTTCACGGATTCAAGCAGAATCTGGTTGCAAAATTCAGATTGCCTCGGGTAAGGGCTACTTTTTTTTCATAGATCTCAGTTTGGTAGAAATCAGTCTTTTTTTTTAACTGAGTTTTTCATATTTAGTACCTTTGCTTGTTGCTTAGAAGTTTAGGGGCTTGGGTAAGTATATGTGATTGCCGTTTTCCTTGCACTTTTGGAGCTGACCTCCCAATTGAGAACCAGAAAAACCAGAGCGGAAGTGGGCCCAGAGATGATGCTGCCCGTCTGGCCTCTGGGGAGACCCTCTGCAGCTCTGGGCCCGGTGTGGCCCCTCGCAAACACCTGCTGGTCCAGGACCTCTGTTTTCTGCACCAGAATGTTACGCCAGACATAGTGGGGCCTGGACGAGTCCTGGGGCTCTGGGCTCACGCCTGGGGACTGCTCGCCAGCTCCCCTGGAGTAGACCGTCCCTGCCCTTAGTCGAAAGAGGCCAGCTGAAGGTGCTGGCTAAGTTAGCACATGTTAAACACGGTTCAGGACCTTTCCCAGCCTGGTGCATTTTGACCATGTGATATGGAGAGAGACAAACTGAGGAAGAAGAGTTTTTACTTTCGTTTATAAGTTTCATCATCTGAGTTTGACCTCTTTCCACAGCAGAGGATGGGATTTGGAGGACATTCGACCACAGAAATGTTTGTCGTTTTAAAAGATACTTAGTACAGTGTCTTGAAGGCAGTTACTGCTGTTAGCTATTTCTCTTTAATTTTTTTTGAATATGAGTTTTCAGAGGCAGTTGTTTTTAGGAACAAAATAAAGCGTCGTGTGTGGTGTTGGAAAGTAAGATTTTTTTCCTCTCTTGTCAAATGGCCTGGAACCAGTTCCACGTGGGTGTCACTATTCTCTTGAAGTGTTCATGCAATTACTGGTCATAACTCTGATGTGCGTGCCATTAAATTCCTTACGAGTGTGCCTCAGGGCTGCAAACAGATAACCATTAAACTACACTGCAGATGGACAAACTGAGGAACAGCGGGTTAAGTGACTCTGGCACTTACTAGCACGCAAGCGGGTCAGATGTGCAGCTGAGGCTGGTAATCAGGACCGACTCAGAGACCTCTGCTGCGTCCTCCCAGCTTCCCCTGCAGGACTTGTTTTCATTTGGAGAATCTAGGGTGGAGCTACCATCTTGATATTCTCTCCACAAGTGGAAGCAAGCTGTCTTTTTCTGGGAGCCGGGCCTTCTGTGGGGCTGGTGTAGGAACCAGCCCAGAGAGACAGTCTGTACACAGAGGCGAAGGTGCACGGTTGCCTGATGCCCACCAACACACCTCATCTTCTTGATTCTTCTTATAGAGAGTTCTGGGATTCCAGAGAGGCCCTGTGTACTTACCGGAACCCCAGAAAGTATTGAGTAAGTTTATTTTATTTACTTTTTCCTTTCACTCTTCTTCCTCCTTCCCCAGATGGGGAGAAATGGAAGGGCAGAATTGTTACTGAACACTGTCGATCTGTGCTGCAATCTGGCCACGAAAGCAGGTGCTTCCTTAGAGAAGGATCTGGGAGGTTGCCACGCCAGGGGAGTTGTTGTTCTGTTACCTTAAACACATAAGGTATCACCTTTTTTTCAAACCCCACAGAATTTCTCACAGCTGTCATAACATCTGCTTCATAAACCAGGTCCTCGAGAGTGTACTTTCGCCCTGCCTGAATGCTCTCATTAACTCGCTTCTTCCGTGTTGATATCTCCTCTACCTGAGCAGGTCTGGATCAGAGTAAGCCTCTCACTTGGGGAAGCATTGAGAATCCTGGCATCAGGTCTCTGGCCTGGGGCTGATCCCGTTGCCCTTCTGATATTTGTGAACCAAATGAATCTACTCTTTGTGGCCATTGCTCCACTCAGAGGGCCATATGGACCGGCCGGGGGTGTTTGGACTTTTGGGGCCCTTACTGCAGCCTTAAGACGAGCATTGCTCTCCTGGTACACGCGTGCTTGGAGTCTTGTACCAGATGCAGGCCTCGTAAATCCAAGAAGCCCCTGGGGAAAGGGGAGGTACTAACTTAGAGTCTGCTCTCCTTCCTCTTTCAGTCTACCGAGTAGCGTTGCATTTGGGGACAGGGGTGCTGAGATTATGTCTGGCTCAATAGGTAGGGCTGTTTTATTGTTTCCATTTCTCAGGGAGTCTAGATGAGTTTAAATTTTCTTGTTCTGCTGTAACATTGCAAGCAGTGAACCAGAATAAATATCACTGGCAGGTGTGCATTATAGGGCAAGCAGGATGCTTTTGCTGGAGTCAAGGCACTTTTCTTCCAACACAGGTTAATCTAGTACACAAGCAAAATATTAAAAAGCTGCTGTAACTGAGAAGATACACAAGGCTGACTCTACACAAAGGCTCAAGACTACAGAAGGCAACATCTATTTCCTGCCATTCGCTTCTTTCTTCCTGCTCTTCTAAACATTCCTGCTTCCTCTTCTACCCAAGCAGTGGAGGCAATGGGATTATAACTTTAGGAGGAAACAGTTTTTTCTTCAGTGTGCAGTATAGCCAGCCTGTTTAGTAGCTGAATTTTTCCCTATTAAAAGAACCACAAAATAGATTGTACGTGGTGATTTAAAGAATAAATACTGCAAATAACAGCCATGGGAAATTCTGGTGCAGAAAAGGAAATTGGCCCAACAGATGACCTCGGTAGGCTGGGTTATTCTATTTCAGCATTGCCATTTCCCTCCCCAGTCTCCAGGTACATCAGCATAAAATCCCATGTGAGATGCAGGCTCTTGACAATCTGACATGAGAAGCACAAAGCAGGTGTATATGACTGTACAGCTGCACCAGGGCCCTGCCTCCTTTTTTTCCCACCCCTTGAAACCAAACTGGTGATTCGTAGCCGTAGCTTAGAAGTCATCGAGCAGTCTGGTTGGTTATGGAGAAGAAATTTGGAGTTTGAGAATTCAAATGACGATTACTAACCCTTGCTTTCTCTCTTCCCGTCTTTCTCATTGCTTTCTCTCCTGCTCTTATTTAACAAATATCTGTTGAGCATATGCTCTGTGAGAGGGGTAATGCTGGATCGGGGAGCAGCAAGAGGTGCAGAGGGGTCAAAGGTAGACACTGCCACCAGAGCAGCTGACATTCGAATTGGAGACAGGCGTGTCTGTGGAGTGCACGCGAGACACAAGCGCAAGCAGAGGGCAGATGTGGAGGGGCTGTTTTGGAACGTTGCTGTTGTGGTGTGCGTTGCTTTTAAATTCCAGCCCAGTAGCATGGCGGATGGCAGAGACCTCCCGGGTTGTGAGGGCAGGAGCTGAAGCTGGATGGAGGGCTGCCTTGACTCCTTCGCGTGTTCCCCCGGTGCTGTTTCCCCTTCCTGGGCGCCTACAGCATTCATTTAATGCTGGCTCTCTTGTGGTTCTTTTCCCTCCCAAAGACAAGCCAAACGGCTCCTGGGACAGATTGTGGACCGCTGTCGGAATGGACCTGGCTTTCATAATGACATAGACGGCAACAGCACGATCCAGGAGATTCTCATCCCTGCGTCTAAAGTGGGGCTGGTCATCGGCAAGGGAGGGGAGACAATAAAGCAGTTGCAGGTGCGTGAGCCCTTGGCAGAGCAGCGCTTGACGGCCCTCATCCTCCTCCATCTTCCCGGGTTGGGAGGTTCTGTCGCGGCTTTGGCGTGTCCGAGCTGGGCTGGCTGTGCACCACGGTGCAGAGCTCCCCTCGAAACCTCTGCCCGAGTGCCTCTGCGGTTCTGAACGTTTTCTGTGGCCAGGCTTGATGCCAGCTGTGACGCCAAGGCCTGGGGTCCCCGTGAAGTGGTAGCATCCACTGTGGCGATGAAGCCCTGTTAGGACTCAGATAAAAATCCTGTGTTCAGAGCCGGGGGCCCTGAGCCAGGAGCACTCCTGCTCGTTAGTTGTGAGATCAGAGTTATGTTCGTGTGCTCTTCTAAGGCTCAGGGTCCTCGTCTGTAAGAGCAGGGAGGGGCCGGCCTCGCTGTTGTAATGAGCTGAAATAATACCCGTTATTTTGATTTACATGAGACGCTCAGTGCAGAGCCCGCCACTGAGTAAATGCCCCGTGAACATTTGCTGCTCTGAGCTCCAGAATCCCTCACGTGAGACACGTGGGCCAAACGTGTTGTAGAATTTCATAGCCCCAGCAAGTTCTGGGGCTGCATCCCGTAACCAAGTGCAGGTTTCCATGGCTAAACCTAACAGTCACACTGCATGAGAGGAGGGCTGGAAGTACGCTCACGTGAGTTCAGGGTAGTTTTGCTGCCAGATTTAGTTAGGAGCAAACTCTTCTTTCCGAGCTCTGGGCTTTCAAAGTTGCGGGTCGGGGTTGTGGCCTGCCTGTGTGCTCTCGCATAGCCCAGTCCTTGGATGTGGAAGGCATTCTACTGTGGACTCCTAAGAGTTCAGACTTTAGAATCCCAGAATCCAAATTTTGGTGCCGCGCTCATCAGCTCTGGAGCCTTCGGTAGTTTGCTCAGAGCTCTCCTCTGTGAGGTCGGGAAGTGGTGGCCCTTCCCTCCCATTGCTGTGCGTGAGCTCTGACCACGTGACGTTAAATAGATTGTCTACCTCAGTGCTTATTAGCATTTTGTAAAAGTAGCTCATTCATATTTAGATATTCCAGGGACTGGAAAGGGAGGAGAGTTTTGGGAAACGGTTTTCTCTGTCAGGCTTGGACGCCCTCAAGCATGGCATGTACATCAGCATTCTCGGAGGCCGGCCTCACGGGCCGGATCAGAGGGCAGTGCCTTTGGTGGTGGGGCATGTCTTACTGTGGACACGCCCCGACCCGTGCAGCTTGTGCCATCCTGCGTGCCTCTTGCTGACAGTGAGGGCTGTACCGGTGTGTGTGCCCTCACAGGAGCGGACAGGTGTGAAGATGGTCATGATCCAGGACGGCCCATTGCCCACGGGAGCAGACAAGCCTCTTCGCATCACCGGAGACCCGTTTAAAGTACAGGTAGGAGAGAAACCATGGATCAGGCAGGTCCTGGGTGTGGCGGTATCACTTGGTGTAGTACTTGTAGAGCTTGTATGTCATTCAAGAAATTATAAAACTGGGTGTTCCTTGAGCTGTTTTCCCAAACCAAGTTTGGTGATGCAAAGAACGGGGCTGTGCCGCCCAGTACCAGAGCTGCTGGCCGCGTGGCTGTTGGAATTTGTTCAGATTAAATAAAAAGTGAGTTCCTCATTTATACCGGCCATGTTTCAGCGCTCAGAGTGCTCAGAGCCACGTGTGGATGGTGGCTGCTGTCAGGGCAGCCCATGTACAGAACTTGTCCATAAACGCAGAAGGTTTTATTGGCTGGCACAGCTCTGATCAGGTGCAGTTTTCGATGTTGCGCTGTGGTCAGCTCAGATGCAGGCTCCCCCTGGCTTTTATTTGTTTGTTCTCTAAACCCATTTTTACAAGATCACTGGCTGAGGTGGGAGGTGACCAAAGGTGCCAGTACCACACAAGGCACGTGTGTGCCCTCGTAGCAAGCGTCCTGTGTGCCTCAGAGGACAGCCGCAGGTGCTGAAAGCGGGGGCTTAGGTCTGAATCACCCAGGTGCTCCATCTTCCAGCACCTGGGCTGTTAGCAGGCATGTGTGTGGGCTGTGGGTGTGGGAGTGTGTCTGTCCCCGTGAGACACGAGTGCTCTTTTTTCTGCCCACTGCAGCCTGTCTGACCTTCGCTGCATTTAGAGTAGCTCCAGAGCGACACACCTTGGTGAGCCAGCCCGTCAGCGACAGCTGTCCCTCTGCAGGGGCTTTGGGGCTTTGGGGCTTTGATCCAGCAGAGGTTACCAGTCTCTGGCAAAAGAATTCCCGTAGTTCTTAATGCTGTCGTTCAGCTGAACTCAAATGATATCACTGGTAGTTTTTTTTGGTCAAGGTTTCTATATGTAAAATAATGATTTTAAAACAGGTTTGAGGGCCGGTGATTACAATGGCTGCTTTGCTTAGGTTCCCGTCAGCAGTGCAGCCCTTCACTATCTACTGCCCCGTCAGGTCCCCCAGAGTTTCTAACCTCTTTAGATGTAAACAGGTGGGCTTTAATAAAAAAAAACAGACCGCACCTAATCTTCCTCAATCGGCTCATGCAGTCCAGCCTGAGACTCCTCTGCTGTGTGTCGTAGAGCTCTGGACGGAGGGGAGAGCTGGCTGGACACAGAAAGCCTGCCTCCCAGAAGCCCTCCACTCTTGCCTTCTCCAGTGGAACGTTTGGCTTTATCTTTTGTAGAAAAAATACCTGGGCAAAGAGCTTATTTCATTGATGTTTCATGAATTTGCAGGAAAATTATTATAAAGAAAGGTTTTCAGTATTTTTTTTATTTTAAAACTGTGTATTCCATATTTTTTATTATGAAGAAGCTATCTGCTTTATTTAGGGTATATTGTTCTTTGGGTTTCTTTTTTTTTTTTCCCTCTTCCCAACTTTTTATTATGAAAAACTTCAAATATATAGAAACGTTGAAAAGATAGCGTAGCGAATATCTGAATACCCTCAACCTACTTACTGTTTTGTTTGTGTGTTTATGTTTTATTTTTTTGCTTTACCATTTGTACGTAAATGTCAGATACTGTGACTTTTTACCTCCAAATCCTGCAGTATGTATCTCCTAAGAATAAAACTTGCTTCTATAAAACCAGGCCTAAGAAAATAACGGTAATCCCATAACATCATATTATAGTCAGTCCATGTTCCGATTTCTCCAAATGTCATGAGACATTGCTGCTTTGGGTTTTCTTGTTTTCGTTTGGTTTGATTTTTCCAGAACTGGGACTCAGTTTCAGTTCTAACATGACCTTGAGTTGTGCACGGTTGCTCCTTAGCACAGGCTCCTATGGGGCCAGTGCTGGCATGGGTGGGATGGACTGACTCAAGTGCATTCTTGGGGGTGAGGACACTGAATGCGCCTTAGAGACGGTCAGGTGTGAGGGATGGTCTTGCCAGTTGGTAAGATGTTCGAGCTCTGAGTGCCAGAAGGTATTTTCGGGCTCCCAGGCTGGCCTTTTCCCTTTTCCTCCCTGGAGCGTCTGTGCCATGGGATGCATTGTTAATGTCCTCCTTCCCATGGAAACTGCCCACTGCCAGAGCTCTCAGACCCCACCCTTGCCCACTAGAAAGAAATGGCACGTCAGTAATACGGTGGAGCGACCATCATCAATTTAAGAGGGTTTGATCTTTCACCTGGTGTCATGTCTTTTTTCAGGATTTTGCTTTCCTTAATGCCTTTTATCTGTGTCTATGCAGCAAGCAAGAGAAATGGTATTAGAGATCATCCGAGAAAAAGACCAAGCTGATTTTCGAGGTGTACGCGGTGATTTCAGCTCCCGAATGGGAGGAGGCAGTATAGAGGTATGCTTGAGTTACAGGTTAGTAGGCAAGTTTAAGGTTGCAGGGCACGCTTCTGTTAGCTCTTTAACCTTGAGCAAGTTATTTAACTCTTTTCTCACCTGCAAAACCCTCCGAGTACACTCGCTTCCCAGGGTGGGTGTGAGGAAGGAGTGGGGCAGGCGGCTGTAGTGAGGAGCGCCAGCCGCGTGCATTTCAGGGGGTGGGGCCGCTCCCCCTGGTTGGGGGTTGTGCTTCAGAGCGTGCCCCACTGCCCAGGTGAAGACCGAAGTCCAGGTTTTCGTGGTGATCTACGTTGTGGTAGTATCAGACCCCTAAGCCCGTTTTACTGATGAGGGGGAATGGGATCGACATACATCCTTGGTGTCTGCGTCCGCTACAGCGTGGGTGGACCTTGCAAACGTTATGCTTGGTAAAATAAGCCAGGTACAGAAGGATGAACATTGTTATGATTCCACTTACATGAGGCACCTAGAATAGGCAAATTCATAGAGACGGAAGGTGAAGTAGAGGTTACCGGGGGCTGGGGAAGGAAGCACTGTGGTTTCACAGGAGTTCTTATTGCGGATGATGAAAAGGTTTGGGGTGTAGACATCGGTGGTGGTTACACACATTGTGAGTGTGTTTAATGCCACTGAAGTGTGTTTTTACAAATGGTTAAAATGATTAATACTATGTTATATATAGTTTACTACAATAAAAGAGTGAAGGAAAAGAAAAACATTTTATAGGACCATAGTATAATCAACGTGTGTGGTACATTTATGTTTATTTCATAGAATTTGGAAGATAAATTTTTAATCTTAAAAATTTTTTTTAATCTTTTATCTATGAGGTTTATTCTTACTTTACTTCATCTTTATAACTATTTTTGATCAGGTCTCAGACCTGTTGGATGCATTTAATGCACAGGAATGCAGTCATCAACCACAGTATTTTCCTAAGAGGGAAAAAAATGCTTCATTGTATCATTTCCAGAAATGCACTGTGATAAAAATCATTGTGTGTACACACACACACACACACACACACCCCCCCCAGGTTTGCAGAAAAACTCTGATGTTTTGTTTCTCTGTGCTTAGGTGTCCGTGCCTAGGTTTGCAGTTGGGATTGTAATAGGAAGAAATGGGGAAATGATCAAGAAGATCCAGAACGATGCCGGTGTGAGAATTCAGTTCAAACCAGGTAGGTTTTGATGGTTCTCAAAAGTCCTCAGCATTATGAAGAATTAAAGAACACCTCACAAAACAAGGACTTTGTTATTAGCCCACTGTGTGTTCTTTGCTCTCCCTCACCCTCTCTCTCTTTTGCAACATTCTGTTACCAAATTTCCAATTTAGGTTTGTCCTCTGGTCCCTCCTTTCTTTCTGTGGATTTGCTGGCCGGGTCACCCTTCTTGTGCCAGAACACTCTAGCCCAGGGGTGTCCAGGCTTTTTTCTTTTTTTCCTTTGACTAGTAAAATTGGGGGGAATCAACATAGCATTTCCAGTTTTTAATTTTGCCAAGTAAAGACTTAAAAAAAAAACGGTTCTTTTGATTTCATAAAATTAAAGGTAACTTAAAACCATTAAAAAAAATCGTAAAATCAAGGACCGTTCTTTAAATTTTATAAATTTACCTTTATGAGCAAAATCATCTACAATGTCTTTATTTCCCTCATTTCTCTGAAGATGGGAAAACATCATGATGGACTAGTTCTGGGAGAATACTGCTGTAGCTCAACTCTGTTTTCCTTGGCACTTTTTTTTTTTTTTAAGTTTAATTTAGTTTCTATAGTGATATCTTTTTTTAAATGGCTGTAATTGCATAAGAAATGAGTATTGACATGGATCATGCAAAAAGATGTAGCCGTACACGTTTCCCTATCCAAAAGGTTCCGTGATATGGTGATGTTCTTATTACCCCTTTGGCACTGGTAGGAACATTGATTGCAAATCAGATTGACGTTTGTTTCCTTCTGAAGTTGGGCTTTTCCTAATCCCATCTCTCACCTTGTTCCACAGATGATGGTATTAGTCCAGAGAGAGCTGCACAGGTCATGGGACCCCCAGAGCGATGCCAGCATGCAGCACATGTCATCAACGAGCTTATTCTTACAGCCCAGGTGGGTCTGGCTCTCTGGAGCTTCAATATCTCACCGGCAGAAGTGCCACCTGGGGCTCTCGGGGCAGCACCCTGGAGCAGTCACCCCCTCTCAAGCCACGGTTTTGGAAACCAGTACTCTTGTCAGTTACCCCCCTCCAAGATTATAGCCATGGGCTTCTCTACATCTGTCTCTTTCCCGCCTTAGTTTTTGTTTTTGTTTTCCTGCTAGTTTATTATTCTTCTGCCTTTAATATCTCAGAATCTAGATTTTTTTTTTTTACAAAGTTCCTGACTATTTAAACTGTTTGTGGGATGTAACAGTGCAGATTGCCAGGTTTCAAACAGTTCAGTGTACCTAGTATAAAACTACAAGTAAAGTCTGATCTCAGCTTTAGAAGGCACTTCACGATCTGCCAAAATCCTAACGCTGTCTTCATGCACTTGATTCCATGCACGTCTTTCGCTGGAATGTGAGCGGGCTCGTGTGATGCTGTTAGGATACACCTGCCCCCGTTGTAAATTGCTCTGGAGAACTACTGTAGCTGGTGGCAGGTTGGCACATCATGTCCCCCAGGTTTGTAGGAAAAGTCTGAGAACAATAGGAGCTGAAGAAAGAAGCCAGAGATTAGAAATCACCATCCCAGCTCTGGCATTTTTCATGTGACCTTCAGCGGGCCTTTGAACTCCTCTTGGCCTAGTTTTTTCAGCGGCAAACCAAGGGGTTTGTACCAGGTGATGCACCCCACATGATCCCCTAAGTCATCTGGGGGCACCTGCTGAGGTTACAGGTTTATAGACCCCACCCCCCGCCCCAGATCTCCTGAATCAGAGTATCCAAGAGGGTGGCTTGGGTCTCACCCACAGCCCCAGGCAGTTCTTAGGATGAGGCAAGTTCAGAGAAGCGTCACTAATTCATCTCTGGCATCCTTTTTAGTAGTAAGAACTGTTGATCCCAGGACTGCAAAGGCTGTGAGCTGATGAGGGGACAGCTTGTCTTTGAGAATCTGTGGCATACCCAGAAAGTTGGCCACGTGTTTGTGTTCTAATGTAAATCCCTGAAATCACCTTCTTTACTTGTCATTTGTCGCTCATGAAAGCAGAGTGCAACAGAAAGCGCTCCAGTGAGCTCGGCTCTCTGCTGGTTTCGATTCTGGGTGAACACTCAGTTTACCCTTAATGGACAGGAGCAGGCTGTGCCGAACGCCTGCACAGCTTCTTCCTTCCGTGAAGGAGCGCTCGGCTTGACCAGGTTTGCCCTCAACCTTTACAAGATTTTAAATGCTGCTGCTCCAAAGTGACTCAAAGGACAGAGGCCGGAATGGGGTGTTTTGCCCTCGAATGAAAGGAATCTTCCTTGCTTAGGTGTTGGATGTGGGTTTCGCTCTCTGGTGGGGAAACTGTGAGAATAAGTCGGGAGACTTCTCCAGCCCCGGACCATGGGCGGATGGGCCTGGCTTGTTCCTCCCTCTCTTGGGGAGCGAGACAACCAATTTTTCTTTGAAACCCTTTTATTCTTTTTGCTGGTTGAACTGCAGGGTATTCTGACTCTTAGAGCGGTGTCTGAATTGTCCTCTACAGCAGCTTTGTCGGGGGAGGGTCAGAAGTCATCCTTGCTACTCATGTGTCACTTTCAAAAGCTCATAGCTCTTTAGCATCTAGTATCTGGTTTCTGGTAGGCCCAGCATGGAGAAGAAAACCAGCTCCTGATGCCTGTAGATTAAGGCCCAGTAATTAAAACTCCAGGGATAAGGGCACTGGGCTTCAGACTTAGGAATTTATATCTGACTGCCTGTTTTAGTTGGGTGTGTTTGTGCTGTTTACGTAACCACGTGATTTATCCGCGCACGTCTCCTTGAATGCGCCTGTGATTTGTGTTAATTCTACTTGTAAAGAGCGCTTCAGAATCTGAACTGTGGAAAGGTGCTCAGGTTCTAATGCGTGGCGTTGATTACATCCTGTCACTTAACCTCTTCCCCGGAGGTGAAAAATAGTGCTGGTGACAGTGACAGAAATGTCACCTGAGCTTTGCTTCCTTCTCAGGAAAGAGATGGCTTCGGGGGCCTGGCGGTAGCCAGAGGAAGAGGCCGTGGCCGCGGTGACTGGAGCGTGGGAACCCCTGGTGGCATCCAGGAGATAACCTACACAGTGCCGGCAGATAAGTGCGGCCTCGTCATAGGCAAAGGTAAGAGGCGGTCGCTGGAGTTCGGTGTTCCCCTTCCAGGTGTTTGACCTGAGAGCAGACAGGCCACGTCCAATACCTTTGAAGCACAGAGTTCCTTCTGTTTGCTGCACTTGACTGAGGGGCCAGGTCCGAGGCATCCGCTGCCTTCTGCAGGAACCGTCCTCTGCACGGGCCTTCTCATGAATGGGGCAAAGCCAGTACTTCATTACAGCGTGTAAACAGATGGTCAGGAAGACCCCACTGCCTGTGGAAGCAGCTTAGGTTGTTGAAGAGGCACCCTGAACAGGTGAGGGGCCTCTGAATGTTTGTCGATCGACTGATTGGTGATTAACTCACCTCCAGGGAGCTTAGAGGAACCGTTAAGATAATTTCCTCAAGCGAAGATTGCTTTCTGACAAGTGCGTCATTTTTTTCCTTACTGGATTTGGGTATTTGTTCTCTGTTGACACAACATGTGAAAGTGGTTTTTATCTTTTCAACATACTTACCATGAGTCTCAGGCACCCTGTGGAGGGAAATAAAAATTGATTTGTGAGTTGTTTCTAGGCGTTTTCGAGAACGTTAGGTGGGAACCCTCGTTAACGGCCGACGTGGCTCCTTCCTGCCCTTCAGTGAAGAGCGAGGGAGGGAGCAGACAGGCTTCTAGGCCACTGTTGCGGGCTCGCCTGGGCTCACCTGGGCTGGCCTCGACCGAGGAAGGCTGCTGAGAGCAGGTCGGGGGCTCCCGGGGCAGTGGGCTCAGCTTCTCTGCTCTCTAAGCAAAGCCCCTGACCTGGTGGGAAACTCCTGTTCAGCATTGGGTTTTGTATTTGCCTGTTTATTCCCTTTGTGTGTGTTTGACGACATATGGAAGAAATAGATACAGTTTTCTCCCTAGAGTTTCCCCAATTTCTGTGATCACCAGACATCTCTTAGCTGTTGGAGGGGTGCTAGCATCCCATGGAAACTGACTTGGGAACGTCTTCACCAGCAGAAAGCTGAGGCTGCCGTGGCACGTCGTCACGAGCGGGCACAGGGCTGGAATTCCTCCTGGCCCCCTCACTCACCTCCCAGAATCTGCACTGGGTCCCACTCTTGGACAGTGTGTGTTTTATGCTCTTTTAAAACGTTTATCTCCTGTATCTGTGTTGTCTCTTGGGTGGTTAACCTCTCAGAGGTGGTAGGAACGACGTAGGTTTGTTTTAATTTTCTGGCAGGGCGTACATGCTGGGAGGTGTTTAATGGACATTGTTGGCTGCCCAAATGCTGTGATAAGTCAGACGTGCTGCCCAGACCATCAGCTGGCCCGCTGCCATGAGGTTAAATCCAGCTGATGCCTGGAGTTCGAGAATCGGATCTAGTTTTTCTGTGCTTTTTGAGAACCGTTTTGTCAACGAGGTTTTCATGGGAAGTGTCTTCTCTACACCTGGCAGAGCCTTGCTGTCTTCACTGTGACGGTTCCTCCTAGTCAGTGAAACCTCGGTGCTCACAGGACAGTCGCTCATAGTTTGTCCTCTACAAAGTCATCCTGAGCGACCCCCAGAGGGAAGAGACAGCAGAACGTAGCAGTAACCGATGCTGTGTCCTGGTGCTCCGGTAGCAGCCTTGGGAGGCCAGGCTAAGTTTCGTTTAGGCAGGAGCAGGGGTCTTTCTGTAACTCCGCGCCCCAGGGGCTGGGTATGAGGTCTTCCTGTTTCTTGGGAAAGGCACGGGGTGAGGGGAGCCACACGCAGGCAGGCCCTGCAGCCCTTGGACAGACGCTGCACCTCCCTGGGCCCCTGCTGGATTTCCATGATAAATACAGCAATAGTGACAGATAGTGTGGCCAGCCCTGCTCTTGTCAGCCAAGCCTTTTAGCAGGTTTGATTAATTGCTTTACGATTTCACATCCAGCCGGGGGCCACTGGTGGGTCGCTTCTGCCCCCCATCAGGTGGAAGAATGGAGCAGGCTGCTGAATGAGCCTGTAGACAGCCACCATGTGCCAGGCTGGTGACCTCATTTTGAAGGAAGATGAACTTAAATTAACTCCTTCCGGCCCCATGCAGTTTTGCGGTGCCTCCTCGCCTTATTAGCACGGGCCTGAGGCCTCAGGGAGGAGTCCGGGGCTGCCGGTCCAAGTGCCTGATGGAGGGGAGCCGGTCTGGGCCCGTGGGCTTCTCCGTTCTAGACACGCGCGCCCTTCTGTGCTTTTGTCTCCGGGACCGAGTGGTCTGGGCAGAGGGTGGGGTGGGGGGTCCCTTCAAGCGCTGGGTGTGCAGTGGGAAGGTCTCCGCCTATTCTTAGCTCTTCGCCGCTCCCCCAGAACACTCTTGCCTAGGAGCGAAGCTGCGTACTTTTCATGATGCAAAGGAGGTAAAATTCACGACCTGAGTAAAGGTCGGTAGTTGTGGGGCTGGGAGGGGCTTGCACGTACCTGGAAGCAAAGTGAAGCTGCTGAAGACTTTCTGCGACTTTCTTGCCTTGGCTGGTGCTGCCCCTGAGACCACGTGTTTGTTCAAGGTAGAAAACGTATAGAGACACCTCCCTTAAACTGCAGCAGATCTTTAAGAAAACCATGCATACGACACTTTGGTCTGCTGGGCTTTTCTTTTTTTTAATTTGCTTTTAAATTTAAAACTACCCTAAACCAAGCTAACATCCTACCCAGACTAACGTTTGAACGAAGCTCTCTTGCATGCCGACAGTCTCCTGGTTTCCTTATTACGGCGTAAGGGCCGCTCACGCTGCCTTCAGGAAGGATGGCCGGACCCGGGCTCCATCTTTGCATCCTGACCCTCGTAGAATCCCATCGTGCTTTCTGGATGAGAGGGCCGTGCCTGCTCTTGGTGTCCCTTACTTACCTACTCCTTGATGCTTTTGTTCAGACGTGGCTTTCCAGCAGGGCGGGTGGAGGGCAGGTTGGGAGTTTGAAGGATTGTGGACGTGTACAATGAAATGAGATATGTCACTGCAGCTTAGTTTCGACTCTGGGTGGGGAGGGGTGACACAGAGACTGGCCTTTAGTCTTCGCTTTGACCCTTTGGGGCTCCCTGGTACCCTGCACCAGATTTTATACACGTCGCCTTTTTCCAGTTCTGCAAAACTCTGCGCTCCCAGTTTTCCTTGAATTCTGGCTCCGCCAACCCAATTGAGCAGAGCTGATCTGTAAGTTCTGTGAAATTTGAAGAGAAGAATCAAACCATTGTTACACTGGTGGAGCTTTTGTTACGCAAATTTCATTAAGAGACTGGGACTCTCACAGGTTTTTCAAAGAGTCCAACTACATTTTCATTAGCCCCGCTCCACCCAGGCTTCTGTGACCTCCATTCTCGGGCTGCCGCTCCGTCTAGACCTGTCCCCCACCCACGGAGGAAGCAGAGACTTGAGAAGAGACAGGATGGGATATTAAAGGCCTGAGTGGGCTCTGGGTATTGTTGGGGCCTGTGGCCGTCTGTTTGACCTGTGGAGGGCGGGAGACAGCAGTGCGGTGGCCCACACCGGGGCTGAAGGCCCCCATTGTGCCATGGAGGGGCCATCAGGTCACCATTCTCATGCTGAGAAGGATGGAGTGCCTTCTCCGGAGCTGAGCTCATTGTGTGCAAATCTGTGGGCCAAGGCCCAGACCTGGTTTCTGGGCCACTCCAGACTTCTGCCTAGGACACTGAGATGGAGCCCAGCTGGTGCCACGTGGTGTCGTTGCGCCTCAGCTTTGCTTCACGAGTCTGGCTTCACAAATGAGACAGCTCTAGTTTCTACAAGAGCCGTTTTAAAGTATAAATGGAAAGTACTTGTCTACTCTTAGGACGAGCGCTGGTGTGCAGAAAATACCCATTCCTCCTCTGGAGGAGGGAACTGTAGCCACTTATTCTTCTGTGTCCTCCTGCCCACAGGGGGTGAGAACATCAAAAGCATAAACCAGCAGTCAGGAGCACACGTGGAGCTTCAGCGGAACCCCCCTCCCAACACGGACCCCAACCTGCGGATATTCACCATCAGGGGGGTTCCTCAGCAGATTGAGCTGGCCAGACATCTCATAGATGAGAAAGTCGGCGTACGTACACGGTCCTTTCCCCACCTGGCCTAACAGTAGCTGGGTTTTCATTTGGATGTCCAAGGCACCTGTTTCTCCCCAGAACCTTGTCCTTCCTGTGGCTCTCGATCCTCACGTGATGTGAGGGCAACAGCCCCCTCCCACTTTGCTGAGGGGGAAGGTCGGGGCGCAGGGACACCAGGGCCAGGCCCAGACGCGCAGAGCTCGCCCAGGCCACCGCAGCTCAGGCCCCGAGCCGTTGGCCCTGCAGGCGTAGATGAGCAGCCAGGGGCGGCAGCCTTCCCCCAGCACTGCCCCTGAACTCCCACTGGCATCGCCCTGGCGGCCAGCCCTGCAGGCAGCGTTCATTGACTCTGGCTTTAGTTTCAGGCACCTCAAAGCAGATAAAGAAAGGGAGTGTTGATGGAGGACAGATTGGCCACTGCTCACCTCAAAGGGGACGTAGAATGGCAGAAAGCTGTGGGCCAGCCTAAATTGACGGGAGAGTCAGCAGGTTGGTCCCTACCCCCAGGGTGACGTGCTAGGGCAGTCGCGGTGGTGCCAGTATTGGCTGAGTGGTGGTGTCGGTCGCTCAAGGGGCAGAAGCTGTTTCCGCAGATGAAGCCCACTGTGGGCAAGGAAGGCTAGTGCGAGTGCCGTAGGGTATCCTTACTTCACTTGTCTCTCCCCGAAAGCTGTGGTTTGCCTCGGGGCGGGCCTGGGCAGAGGGTGCAGGTGCAGCCGACAGGAGGTGAGAGTTCCCTCTGTGCCCTGACAGGGTGCCAGTCTCGGAGCACCCGGAGCCTTCGGACAGAGCCCCTTCAGCCAGCCGCCTGCCGCGCCGCATCAGAAGTGAGTCTCGTCTCGACTGGAAGAACTCACTCCCCCCAAGGGGTCCTCCTTTTCCAGCTATTTCCAGGGAGTGCCAGCCGAAAGCCGGAAGCTCTGGGTGTGGGCAGGACTCCTCTCCTTCTCTCTCACTGGTGGTCCCTCTGGCCTGTCTGTTGCTCACTGACCAGTGCTGGGGCAAGAGCCTTCCCAGAGGGCGGAGGGTCTTCTGGTCCCGCCAGCATCCCCGAGGAGAGCTTAACCGCCCTGGGGCTGGGTGGCGGGAGGGGTTTTTGTTTGTTTGTTTGTTTGTTTTTGCAAAAGCTGTTGTTGGGTCCCCAGCCATTGTCATTGTTTTCCACTTTCTTTCAGCACCTTTCCTCCAAGGAGCTCAGGGTGCTTCCCAAACATTGCTGCTAAAGTGAATGGAAACCCTCACAGCGCCCCTGTGAGGTGGGTGGGCTGCCTTTACTCTGTCCTGCCCGCTTCTCCTGCAGAGAGCATTGTGCTTGCCTGGGGGGTGGGCGGGCGGACCGGGGTCAGGGGCGGGGTGTGGCCTGCCCTGGAATGAGTGGCTCTTGTCCTCCGCAGTGGTCCTCCGGCCTTTCTGACCCAGGGCTGGGGCAGCACCTACCAGGCGTGGCAGCAGCCCACACAGCAGGTTCCAAGTAAGTGACTCGGGAGGAGGTGGGACGCCCCCGGGGACAGGCCTGCTGGCCGCATCTCCAGCTGGGCGGGGACGGGGGCCCGCCTCTCTCCTGGCCCACCTTCTCAGGCCTTTCTTTCCCACCTACTCCGTCCTTCTCAGAGCTGCGGCCTTCCGTCACTCTGGTCCCCCAGAAACGGGTCCGAAAGGCCTGTGGGCCCTGAGGGTGTGGTTTGACCTGAGTCCCTCCTGCCCCTCGGCCCCTCCCACCGCCGCCACCGCCTCTTCCAGCAGCCCCGCCTAATGGGTGCCCCGCCTGCTCCCCTCCTCTGGCCTCAAGGTGGCCTTCTCCCTCTCTCCTCCCCAGCACCATCTTAGAAACGGACTCTCTATCTCCTGAACTTCCAGAAAGCGCACGATTAGAGAATCTGCTCTCTATGAAAACTGATTGTAAAAGAGAAGGTTCTCATTGGAATTAAACCCCCTCCCACTCTCCGGCCCCCACGTCAGCTTCAGGAGTCATTCTTGAGTTTTACTGCTGGTAGAGCCCATCTTGCACAGCCTTCCAAACAAAAACAAAAACAAAACAAAACAAAAACCTTACCTTAGGTTCTTTTGACGTCTGAAGGGCCAGCCTGGTGGGGTTTGGAAAGCACTCTTCAGCACGTCTGCAGGCTCCCCTCGGCGCACCAGGCTGCAGGACCCGTGCTGCAGCTTTGCCCACAAGGGGCTGGGCCCGGGGTTCTACCCCTTTCCCCTTGAGCAGAGTGCTGGGTGTGGGACCCTGCCCCGGGGCGCCTGGTCAGGTTCACAGCTGGAGAAGCGCCCCACGAGTCTGGAGCAGTGCTGGGCAGCCTGAGGCGTGTCCCCGCTTCTCTGGGGCTCCAGTTCTGTCATCTGTGAAATGAAGGGTTTGGACTTGATTTCGAAAGTACTTGTGAGCTCTGAAATTGCATGGTTGTGTTTGTTCCCTCCCTTCCCCCTTTCTTCTTTTCTTACGGAATACCTTAAACGTGCAGAGTATCGTAAAGAACTTCACGCGAACACCTACACAGCACCCAGATTCTACCCTCCCCATTTCACTCTGCTCACTTACCCCGCAGCCCGGGCGTGTTTTGTTTCCTCCTGTTCCATCAGAGGGCACCCCCAGGGTGGGAGGCAACCCAGAGAGGGTTCCCCAGTGCCCATCGCCCAGGACAGAGGAGCCGGGAGAAGCCCTAGACTGTGGGGAGGCTTTCCCTTGAGGCTCCAGGGGACACGTCCATCTCCCTGCGGGGGGACGGTTCCCGCAGAGCCCGCTCCGCTGCCGCCTCAGGCCAGGCGGGCGAGGAGTTGGCAAAGGCACGTGGGCTGAGCGGGAGAAAACGCAGCCAGCGCCTGCTCCTTGCGCCGTGCACCAGCCTTCACCTGTGGTGTCGCTGGGTTCATTCAGGGGAATTGAGAATTGGTTTTGGTCAGTGAAATCTTGTTTAGAAGAAAAATCCCACTTGCCCACAGCCTCCGTGTCTGAGGGGGCAGTTCCTGCTGCCGCGTTGCCCAGGCCTTGCCTTCTCCTGGCGCCAGTGTCCAGGTCCGAGTCCCGTCCTGCCGCAGTGCGGGGAGGAGGGGTCCCCCACACACACACACCGACTGTCCTCGTGCCTGCGCCCCTCCTCAGCCTTGAGGAAATTAACTCTTGCGGAAAGCATTGTGCCGTGAAATGTGTTTTTTGAGCACGTCCTTCCTGCCTGCTGCAGGCTGTGTTTCTAACTGAAGAAAGGACGTTGTGGCGGGTGGGGGGCGGCCCTCGGCAGAAGGAGGGTCCCGACTTCCCGCTGTGGTCAAGTCTTTTAAACACTACCCGCCCCCCGTGCCCCTGGGCAGGCTGCTGCTCTGCTCCCCCCAGCCCAGCCTTTCTGCCCCCAGTGATGTGGAGAGGAGGGCGGGGACGACCCCCAACACGTCCTCGCCTTCACCCCGGACAGGCGCGAGGCTGGGGGTCAGGTGTGTACCCCGTCTTCTGTCGTCATCTTTAGCGCAGTCTCTGGACACTTTCCCTGTGTGTCCCCTGTAGTTCTCCTCGTGCAAAGGCAAAGCCATCAGTCCTTGAACAGAAGGGCCAGGGAAAGGGAGTGGTCAGCGCCATTTGGATTCTTTGTCGGTTTGCAGGCCAATCCAGGGAGCCGCAGACAGCACTCTGGCCCCGGGGGCTCTGCTCGTGGCAGCCCAGAGTCCCCGACTGAAGGGAGTTGAGGCCCTGCCTGCTGGTCGCCCTTGCGGGGCAGCTGTCTGCCAGCCCCAGCCTCGCCGGCCTGAGTGGAGGCCCTCTTGGGGGTCGGCCTGGCTCCTCACCGCCCCCCCCCCCCGACCCCGGGCCACAGGGGCAAGGGAGTGAGTGCAGAGAGCAGGGCCTGCAGCCTGCGGGCTGGGGGCCGAGGCCCCGGGAGCCCGAAGGCCTGACTGCTTTTGTGTTCTTCGCCCAGGCCAGCAGAGCCAGCCGCAGAGCAGCCAGCCCGACTACAGCAAGGCCTGGGAAGACTATTACAAAAAACAGAGTGAGTGCGTTGGCCTTCTTAACAAGCAGCTCCCCAGCCACAGAGCCCCCAAGACTGTAGACTTCAGAGTCCGTGGTCCCCTGACTCCTTTTTTTCTTTCCCGCTTTCCCTGTGTGAGTCGGATCTCCGCGTCTACCTTTGCTGCCCTCTCCCCGCGTGTGCCTGTCAGGGGAGATGCGCGGTCGTCCTTTGCCGTCCTCCACCCCTCCTCGCGCTTCTCTTCTGGACTCCAGAGGGCCCGGAAGGGCATGGCACCTGCCCTCAGGGACAGTCCCGGCCTTGGCCGTCCGCTTGAGAACCGCTTGGTTAGGACTCAGACCAGCCGGGAGCCGTTTCCTGACTGCCTTGCGGTCTTGCCGCTGCCCGGCTCTTTCTGGCCGTTTCAGGACAGGTGAAGAGGAAGGGGACGGTGACACTCAGAGCAGGGAGTCCAAGGTCGGAACGGGTGCTGAGTTGTTTTTCTTCCAAAGTAAGCTCTTAACTGTGCCAGTTTTCTTAACTAAACCAGTCTTTTTAAAAAGAGGAGGAGGAAACCTAATAACAACAACCAAAAACAAAAAAACCCTAAGTGAATCATTTAAAATTAGTACTAAAGTCTCTGGTGTGAATCCCAAAACTGCTGAACCGGAATGTTCGGGTATTGTTGGAAGGAGGTGTCTCACGTATCTTGAGTCTGAAGGGTGTTACTTGCTAGTTGGAAGAGCTCAGGTCATAGGCCGTCAAAGAAATGTTCACCCTGTGTTTGGGATCATTACCAGGTCAGTACCCTTCTGGGGGCCAGGGTGGAGGTCAGGGAGGTCACCGTCACCTGGAGCACCTGGTGAAAGTCTTCCCAGAGCCCCCCATCCAGATTCCCAGACACGCATGGGCCGGGATGCCCTGCGCAGGTGCACATACCCCCGTGCCGGGGCACCCGCTTTCTCGCCGTCCCTCCTCCCTGTCCCCCTCCGGCCTGGGGCACTGACTGGGAGCTGGCAGGACAGGCAGACGGATGCAGAGAATGTGATTCTGGAGAGAGAAGACAGACAGGAAGGTCTTGTAGGAGTGGAGCGGGGACCGGGCGAGGAGAGACTGATAACCGCGCTTTCTGCAGCCGGGCTCGGGCAGACCAGTCCTGGCGCAGCTCGCTGAGGGGTCTGGAGGGAGAGCTGAGCATCGGGCACTTGTTGCGGATGCCCCCGAGGCTTTGGGAAGGGATCCCTCCAGGCTGACGGTGTCCTTGCCTCCCACAAGTGCGTCCCTGCTCCCAGTAACCCGTGCTTTGCTTTGTCGATCAGGTCACGCTGCCAGCGCCGCTCCTCAGGCCAGCTCCCCGCCGGACTACACAATGGCCTGGGCGGAGTATTACAGACAGCAGGTCGCATTCTACGGGCAAACATTAGGGCAAGCTCAGGCCCACAGCCAGGTCTGTAGCCGATCGCCAGCACTGCCAAGACTTCCCAGACCAACCCTGACCCCCCCCACCCGCCCCGCCAAGCCTTCTGTGTGTGCCTGACCCCGGGGCCAGAGCACGGGGCCCCTGGGCTGTGGAGGAACCGCTTGGGCCCCAGCACTGCTCAGCACGGCCGCCGTCTGCAGAGTGCCCCGCGGCAGCCTCCCTGGCCCCCTCCTCGCCCCAGACAGGACAAGTTTGAGCCAAGTGGAAGAATTGTTCGGGCAGCCCCTACCAGGACGGGCCTGATCTTCCCTCAAATCCAGACCCAGAGCGCAGTGCTGAGTGGCACTCAGTTTCTTCCTCTGGAGCCCAGGTCCCCCAGCTATAGAGGAGCGTGGCAGATTTAGCTGACCCTGGGCCAGCGTGGCATGTGACCAGGGAGTAGGACTCGCGTTGGGGTCAGTCCCCAGGCCTGTTCTTGAAAAGAGTGGTGTGGCCAGGCTGTCACGCTTGTCCCCAGTCAGCAGTGAGGGGCCGCAGGAGCAGGGCTAGTCCACACCCTCTGGTGGCTGGGCCCTGCCTGGAAACCTGGAGGGCTCTGTCTAGTCAGAGGCCCAGAATGGTTTTCTTCTAAATGCAGGGAAGAGGACCAACTACTCCTGCAGGTCACATTTCAGGTGCATTTTTCAGGCGACCTGATCCCAGTCAGGTCCCTGTGGACAGTGTGTCAGTTACCACAGGCCCTGGACCCAAGGCCAGTCGTTCATCTCACTGCCAAAATGGCCCTCTGCGCCTGGGCCTGGTGGGAACAGGTGTCAGGGTGGTAGGTGACTGAGAAGAAGCATCACTCGCTCACTCCCCTCTCCCCGCCCAGCATCCCCTGTGGAAGGAGGTGCCCCGGGGCCTCCTGTGCAAGAGAGGTTTTGTCTGGGCCAGATCCCATGACGAGGCCCGGAAGGATGGCGTGTGCCCGCGGGCGTGCGTGCGTGTGTGTGTGTGTGTGTCAGCTCCTGTCACCTCCCTGCAGACAGAGCCCCCGACCCCAGGCCAGCCCTTGAGAACTCGCCGTCAGACTAACTGCTCTCCCCCTTCCTTCCGCAGGAACAGTAGGACAGTGGCCTGCAGCTCCCTTCCCCCCCCCCCCCCCCGAAACCATTGTGAGCAAAACCTATTTGTAACAGAGGTTTTTAGATTTGCAAAACCTTTTGATGAAGAACCTTTGTTTTGTTCTGTGAAACACTATATTTAGATTAACAGAATTTTTCTAAAAATCGGGAAAATCAGTTACTAAAAATTGCTGATAATTTTTGTTTTGTTATTTGTGTTTGTTACTTCAAATGTGTAAGCTCTGGGATTCTTTTTGGAGCAATACCTGCAAATTCGGGCACCAGAATGTGCCGCAGAGCAGTGACATTTCAACATGGTGTGTTTTTGTTTTGTTTTGTTTGCGTGTCTTTTTATTTACAGTTTTTTCTGTTGCAACAGAAAGTGGCTTGGAAGTCTTAGGTGGCTTGTAACAAATTCTTTAAAAAAAATTTTAAACAGTATTTAAATATTCTTAAATGTGTAAATTCATTAAATGTTTTACTTCTAATTTCTTGTATCTTGGCTGTCTGGTTTTATTGCATTTTTTTAAAAACTGAACTATTATGTATTGTAATTAATTATGTGAATTCTGAATTGAGACAGATAATTGTATTGCTGTCCAACAGGGATCGGGAGGGGGCATTTTATAGGGTTTGTATAATTTCTTAGAGTTCTAAAGGGGTAATAATATAAAAATGTGTTTGTGTGTTTAGCAGACGTTTTTTCATGTCTCCATTACCTACCGATTGCAATTGTGTATCTAAGACCTCCAAGCTTGTTTTAAAAACAAAACAAAAAAACCTTTCTCTATTCTCTCAGAAATATAAATACTGTTATTTTTAATATTAAAAATAAATTCAATATAACTTTTAACAAACACTGTGGAACATTAAACCGCATAAAAATGTAGTAACTATTTTTTAATTCCAAGGTGTTTTTTGCTTTTTTCTTTTAAATATTTTCTTAATATTTGTCAGATTAACTAGATGAATAAATAAATCTACCATTAACCACAATATGAATTAAATAATTTTGATTTAATAAAAGGGATAATATGATTTCCAGTGTTTACTGTAGTGTATCTTGTACAGATAACATGTATTTTTAAAGGAAAGAAAAACGGAATTGAAGCTATTTTTTCTTGCGTTTTTCAATTGACCTGGGGGACATTCCGTTTGAGATATACTGAAGTTACAGTGTCTGGGGTTTTTCTCCTTATTTTCCTTATAATGCTTGAAATGTCTAACTATTAAAAAAGGCAATTGGAAAATGTTATGCATGTTGTTTTTTTAAAAAAGTGTTGTTTTTATTGGACTGACAATTCATTTTACACTCTACATAATAAAATTTCCACAAGACATCTTGTGGGCCAAGTATTTTTAGTCTGTTTGCTCTCCGTTTGCTTGTTCCTCCCGCTGCCCCTGCCCGCTGCCCGCTGCCCACTGAGATAAAGGCGAGGATTCTGGCCGCTCTCGGCCGATCGTCTTGCGCTACGTCGGCCCGACCTAGCTGGTGCACAGCCTATGTTTGTAGCTACTTCGTTAAGCTAATTTTATCTTCATGGCTTCGTATAATCTAACAGTCTGACTTGAGAGCCTTGGTACCTCAGCCCCTCTTACCTGTCACATCTGCTCATCTCTTGATGTGGGTGTGACACCAAGAAGTCAACCGCCAGGTTCCTTGCGCAGAGGTGCTGCCATCCCAAGTGGAGCTGGAAGATTCACTGAAGGGGCTCAGCGCGGCTCGCCCTCTCCCTGCCACACACCTCCCCACACGTGCGCCTGAGAAGTGGGGACCGAAGCGGTCCGTCTGGCCCGCGGCCTGCTCCCTCCCTGTGTGGGTGCTGTTTACTCTCAGCCCTGGACCGGCTGTGGGACCCTGAGCTGCTGAGAGAGCTGGAAAGTGCCGGCGACTGTGCTCATTTTGTTTCACTGTTTTCATTAAGGAAACAAAAAGGGGGTGTCCTTACCCATAGGTTGAAACCACCGTGGAGGGTCCTGTGGTTTCAGGACACACGGGGACAGTGTGGGCCCTGGACTGCAGGGTTATTGAGGAGCACAGGAGATCGGCCTTCGACTCCTTTTTTTCCTGTTTCCTTGCCCGTTGATGGAAGCACCCGGCTTGGAGCACAGCTCTCCCCTCGACTGGGAACGTGCCCTGCCTCTGCCGCTCGCTTTGCACGGAGGCATCTCTTCATTCAGACACAGTGCTGCTAGGAGGGTCCTGTCAGACCCCTCCTTATGGCTCGTTCTCGTGTGTGTGTGTGTGTGTGTGTGTGTTTCCAGTTCTGGTCCCTTTTCTTTTCTCTACCCCAGGCTCTAAGAGGAGGGGAAAAAAAGCATCTGTGGCTCCTTTAGGCCAAAAAGGGGTGTGGAGAGCAGCCCATCTGCAGCCATTCTGAGGCCTGTTGAGAGCCGGAAGACAAAAAGGAGATGTGGCATCTTTAACTACACCTCTAGAGAATCGAGTTTGACGTTGAGAAATTGAATAGTAAAAGCCACTTGGAAGGAAGGAGGGGTCGAGCCAGAGGAGGGCATAAACGCTGATGATGGGAAAGGGAATTAGGGAGAGGGCATTACAGAGAAGGCTTCCTTCTAATTCATCTTCCAAGCTCTGTGCCAAAACAGCATTTGGCATGGTTCACAGGGAGCGATTGTGTGATAATGAACCCTAAGGTGTCCCTTAATTGAAGACTGAGCATTGCGGTTTGTGCCAAGAGTCATAAATGGTGCAGGCTTGCAGGAGGATGCATTTTCTTAAATGTATCGGTAAGTACAGATTAGCGCCTGTCCCCAGTGAAATGCCCATACTATAAATTATGGAAATCTCTCTCTCTCTCTCTGTCTCTCTGTCTCTCTCTCTCTCTCTCTCCCTCTCTGATGCAGCCTTTTATTGAGGCACAGGGGAGGAGAGGCGGGGTGCAGTCCAGCAGGAGGCAGGGGGAAAGTTTGCAAGCATATGAAATTTGGCCTCTCATTAACATGGCGCCCACGGAAGATGGTTTTCATCAGCAGTCTGGTGTCCTGGAAGGCTAAAGTGCTTGAAATGTACCAAGTTCAGCGATTGTGTTCCATTAAGAAAGCTGCATGGTCATCACAGAAGGGACAGTCTGTGTGTTGGGGGAGGCAGGGGAGGAGGGCGGGTGCCCAGTCTGTCTGCAGAACTCTCGCCCCACCTCCCATACTCCATCACACTTGCATGCTTGGGCTCTGCCAGCCGCCCGAGCTCAGGATCCAAGGACCCAGCTGGGCTGTTCCCAACTCACCCAAGAGTTTGGGCTGAGGGTGAGGAGTCCGCCAGCCAGGTGCCTCCATCACTAACCCTGGTCTCAGGTAGGAGGTGCAGTCTTCCCAGTGTCCCTCTCAAGTGGTGACCATCCACGATGTCCTCCTGCAGCCCCTGCAGTCAGGTTGGCTGGGGTACAGATGGCGTGTTGCAGGGCTTGGTCCAAGAGGGAGTTTGGATGCCACGGGGCCTCAGCCTCTAGCTGGCTATGGCAGCACTGTTTCCCGAGCCCACTTCTGGCCCCCTGGGGCCCAGCTGGGGTTTTTAAGATGGTCTAATGCAAATGGCCCTGATAGACTCTTCGAGATTAACGGCCAGAAAGTGGGTTGACGCTCAATTCCGCGGGGCGTGCTGGTCCTGGGTCCGCATCTTGGGTGGGTGGGAGGGCAAGTGAAGACAGCCCTGAAACAATGGGAATCTTCGCTGGCCTTTGTCTTGAGGGCCTTTTAGTAGCATCTACCAAGAAAGTTCTGGCCCTTTCCAGGCATCTCCTTTGCTGGTGCTCTCCACACCTAGGCTGGTAGGCAGGTCTGTTCTTCCCGTTTTACAGACGAGGGCTCAGAGTCCAAAGCTAAGTCAATTGCCCTTATCCACACAAGTACGTGGGGTTCTGGGCCAAGTTCTGTGCTGCCCTTCACCTAGGGCTTCAACAGAGAGCATCACGATTGCCCACAGGGGCCTCATGGTCAAGCAGGGGGACACGGCCAACGCCACCAAGTGAGACAGTTGATAGGATGAGGACACAGCCCTAAAAGTTAATGCCGTGTGCCAACCACGGGTCAGGCCCTGTCATTGCATTGCAGTCAATCATCGTCTCTGATTCCGTATTTGCAAATTCACCTACTCACTAAAATTTATTTATAACCTTAAAATTGGCACTCACCACACTTTTGTGGTCATTCCCAGGAAAAAAAAAAAAAAAAAAAAATTGAGTTGCCCGCTGCTCGTGTTCCCAGCTGAGATGAACCAGGCAAACAGTCTGTCTTCCTGTTCCAGCTCCTGTTCCAAGCAAGGGTCCTCCCGGCAGTCTCTTTAGTGCCATGTAGTTTGCATTTTTGTGCTTTCCCTTGGTTATTTTGCGTTTAAAATGACCCCTAAGCATAGTGCTGTCTAATGATGTCCTTTACGGAGAAGATACAGGTGTTAGATAAGCTTTGCTCAAGCATGGGTTATAGGGCTGCTGGCTGCGAGTTCAACGTTAATGAATCGACAATATATATTAAATAAGATGGCTTTAAACAGAATCACACATAAAACAGAGTTATGTGCTGGTTGGTTGGCGAAAAAATGCGGTGAGCCTGTATTTCCCTGAGGAGCAAGGGTTCGGTATTCGCTGGTCCAGTTTCTCTGCAACTTTATAGAGCATCACGCTGCAAGTAACAAGAACGGCCAATACCTTACTTTCCCGTAAGAGCCTCCTGGCCCTGGGGGCCCACCTGGGAGATGAGGAAACAGGTTTGAACAGGTTCTTGCCAGAGTCCTGGCTATGGAGGCGACAGAGCAGGGCTCAGACTTCAGTCAGACTGCAAAACCGGCCCACTTGGCCACTCCGAGGACAGAAACGGACACGTATGCGAGGGACACCTAAGTTGGCTCTAGAGGGACCTAATGGGTTCAGCCCACCGTGGGCACAGACTGGAAGATTCAAAGGTACAAACTCAAGCTCCGCTACTCAACAGTTTCCTTATCTGCAGCGGGAATAATAACTACCTCCCCGATCCCGGGGCTGAGGTGGGATTCAATGACACGTATGTGAAGCCCTTGACATCTGGCTTATCATAAGCTCTCAGACAGTGGCAGCTCGTAGTAGTAACTGAGTCCAGGGCTTCTGACTGCTTTGGTGGCTTCTTCTGTTCCCCTCTGAGCACCAGGACAGGCTGTGTGATCTGAAACAAATGTCAGCCTCAGCACGAACCCTCTAAGCTTCTCCTGGGCTCTCTTGGTCTCCCCAGGACACACGATCCCAGGTCCAGCTCGCTGGTCCCCTGAAGTCCGGGCAGCTAGGCCATTAGGAAGGAGCTGCCTCCGAGGGGCAGATGAGGAGCCAGGACCACCCCCCGGCCCCAACACACAGATGTGTGGGTGACGGCTTGGGCCAGTTGTTGGGTGATTCGAGGCTGCTCAGTATTGGCCCACAAGACGCTGTTTAAGGAAACCCTCTACGGGAATTCCCTGGCGGTCCAGTGGTTACGACTCGGCGGGGCCACTGCCAGGCCTGGGTTCAATCCCTGGTCGGGGAACTAAGATCCCGCAAGCTGCATGGCGCGGCCAAAAAAATTAAAAATAATAATAAGGAAAACCTTTTCAAGCACATCAAAAAGGAATATGTGATCCTTTGGTCTCTCCCTCTTGCATCAGATTCTCTAATCCTGACTTTGCTGGGAAGCAGGTACCTTGGCCCCTGAGCAGGGACTTGAGCCCCCCACCTATCCCAGCTGTCACTCACTGCCAGCCGCTCTGCTGCATTCAGACCAAGCCCCCAAAGTCCACGTACCTTCCATTCACTGGGGTGCGGTCAGATGCCTGCAGCTGCAGCTCTGTGTTTAAGAGAAGGATGACGATCAAGATTGGGTGCGGACAGGACAGAGGTCATAGTTTTGTCCTGGGGCTTGATGTCATGCCACGAGGTCACCTGTCTGAGCGTATTTACTGAAAGGTCCTTCCCCAGACCTGCCTTTTCCTCAGTCAAGGGGAGACAGCAACCAGCTGGGGCATCCAGAGTCCTGGCTTTTGTTCATTGCTTGGATGTCTGACTTGCTCTGTGACTTGAGCAGATCACGTCTCTTCATCTCAGTTTGTCTTCGGGAACCAGACCACACCAGTGGTTTCCAAATTGTGTTAGTGTTCCCCAGTTGTTCGATTCCAATTCCAATAAAATGCATTAAATGTCTTTAAACATTTTCCATTATAATTTTTTTAAACACCATGCACTCAAGTATGTTATATGCTGAATTTCCATTTGTTCAATCTGCTTGTCTATCTTTGTGTCAATGCAATGCTATCTTAATTACTGTACATTTATAGTGAGTCCTTCAGCTTTCTTGTTCTTCAATATTGCCCTGGCTATTCTCAGCCCTTTGCATTTCCATAAAAATTTGAGAATCAGTTTATCAATCCCCTACTCCCCACAAAAATGACTTTAAAGCTGCTGGGATTTTGATTGGGATTGCCTGACATTGACTGAATCTATGGGAAGAATTGATAACCTAACAATATTGAGTCTTCCTATCCATGTATGTGGTATATCCTACCTCTTGTTTAGTTCTTTGATTTCTCTCTATAATTTTAGTAGTTTTCAGTATAGAGGTCTTGCACATCCTTCTTTCCATTGACTCCCGGGTTTTCTTGATATTTTGCTGTTATCGAAAATGGTATTTTTTAATTTCTTTGTTGCTGGTGATAGAAATATAATTTACGTTTACACATTGATTCCAATGACCATACTTAAATTCCTTGTTAATTCTAATAACTTGTAGATTCATTTGGCTTTTCTATGTTCAGAATCATGTCATTTATAAATAATGATGGTGTCATTTTTTTGCGTTCCAATCTTTATGCCATTTGATTCTTTTTATTGCTTCCTTGCAAGGCCAAGACTGCCAGTACATTATCGAACGAAAACAGTGAGAGTGGACATCCTGGTCTTGTTTGCATTCTAAGGGAACACTTTCAATAACTCACCATTAATTATATGTTGTACATTTGTCGTATATACCTTTTATCGGGTAAGGAAATTCCCTTCTGTTTCTAGTTTGCCAAAAGTTTTATCATGAATGGGCGTGGAATTTTTCAAGTGCTTTTTCTGCATCTATAGACAGCATCACATGAATAATCTCCTTTTTAATTTTAATATAGTGAATCACATTGATGGATTTTCAAATGTTAAACCAGCCTTGCATTCCTAGAATAAACTTCACTTGGTTGTAATGTATTACCTATCCTTCTTGTGTATCATCGGATTGATTTGCCAATATTTTTGTTTAGGATTTTTGCATGTATATTCATGAGAACAATCGGTCTATAATCTACACCATAATTTAACCCACTGAAGACCTGAAACATGCCCACTCATGCTCCTAGCTTAACCCATTTCCATTTGGGTTATGCCACCACCGTTCACATTCCTGATGAGGAATGTTCTCACTCTGGGCTGGTCTTTGAATTCAGGCCTGCAGGTATCTGCTCCAGCAAAATCGTACCAAAAAGTTCATCACTCAGTTTATTACTGAGTTCCATGCTCAGTTAGAAGCGAGGCAGATCATATCACCATGGCCAGTGGTCAGTGTGCAGTTAACACCCACAACTAATATCGCTGAAGCACCAGCCATACTCAAGGTACTGTGCTTGGCCCTGGGGGATAAAGCAAAGCCACTTCTCCCCTTACGGAGCTTGCCATCCAGGAAAGGGGCTCATTTACGCCTGGCAGTGGCTACTTAGCAACTCAACTTTGAAACAAAAAGTTCTTCCTACACCTTCTCTTTGAATCTTCTGAATTTGTTTTATTAAAGACTATTTAAAATAACAAGGTAAGCAGTTTTAATATTGTTGTCCTTAACAACTGCTTATTTGTCTGAATCGAGTTCACGCCCACACTGTGCAACCGATTCAGAAATAACATGGATGCTGTGGCTCACGTGAAACTCATCCCCAAACTCCTTGTTTTGATTCTATCACCAGCCTCACTGCTGTCGTGGATTGACTGGCAAGTAAGTATGTAAATGTGAACTTATCCATCTCTTGCTATTTAAATGCCACTTGTATCTGTTTTCTTTGGTTTTCTGCAGTTTGAATATGTTATGCCCAAGTGTGGCGTCTTTTGTGTGTTTGTTTTTTTGTAGTTGTTTGTTTTGTTTCTTTTTTTAAAATTTTTTCTTAAATTTATTTCATTTTTTTATAAATGTTTTGTTCCTTTTTGTTTGCTTTGTTTTGGGGTTTTGTTTTTTGTTTGCTTGTTTGTTTTAATTTTTATTTATTGATTTTTGGCTGGATTGGGTCTTCGTTGCTTCGCGCGGGCTTTCTCTAGTTGCGGCAAGCAGGGGCTACTCTTCGTTGTGGTGTGTGGGCTTCTCATTGCGGTGGCTTCTCTTGTTGCAGAGCACGGGCTCTAAGCGTGTGGGCTTCAGTAGTTGTGGCATGCGGGCTCAGTAGTTGTGGCTTGCGGGCTCTAGAGCACAGGCTCAGCAGTTGTGGCGCACGGGCTTAGCTGCTCCGCGCCATGTGGGATCTTCCTGGAACAGGGCTCGAACCCGTGTCCCCTGCATTGGCAGGCAGATTCTTAACCACTGTGCCACCAGGGAAGTCCCCAACCTTGTTATTTATCTATTTTATATACAGTAGTGTGTAGCTGTTTATCCCAAACTCCTAAATTAGGGGGGATAAATAAGGAGCCTCTCACTAATTTTTGAAAATTCTCAGCCATCATTACTTCAAATATTCTGCTCCATCTCTCTTTCTTCTCCTCCTCCTGGTAGCCCAACTTCACAAACGTTATACCTTTTGAGATTGTCCCACAGTTCTTTGTTACCCATCCTGTTGTTTCTTTCATTCTTTTTTCTATTTGCACTTCAGTTTGAGAAGTTTCTATTGACGTCTTTTCAAGCTCAGTGATTCTTTCCTCGGCCACGTCCAGTCCACTGATGAGCCCATCAAAAGGATCCCTCATTTCTGTAACAGTGTTTTCAATCTCTAGCATTTCCATTCGATTCTTTCTTAGAGTTTCCATCTCTCTGCCTATGTTACCCATCTGTTCTTGCATGGTGCCCACTTTTTCTATTAAAGCGCTTAACATATTAATTATAGTTATTTTAAATTCCCTTTTGATAATTCCAGGCTTGGTGTCCTATCTGAGTCTGGTTCTGATCATTGCTTTGTCTCTTCGGATCGTATTTTTCCTTGCCTTTTGGAATGCCTTGTAATTTTTTGTTGGAAGCTGCACACGTTGTATGAGATGATAGGAAATGAGGTTAACAGGCTTTTAGATGTATGTTAATATCCCTAGGAGTCTGTAGCTGTAGGTGTCTGAAGCCTCAAATTCTCGAGTGTCATTTTTTTGTCTCCTCCCTTGACTTTGGGCTTCCCTACGTGCTCCTCCTCAGATAGAGTCTAAGACCTGCAGCTCTTTCAGCTGTAATGCACCATTAGTATACTGGGGCCCTGCTGGTGCCGTGGTGGGGGGCAGGAGATGGGGAGTATCCTATCATCTTCCAATTAAATGTCAGTCTTTTAAGTGCGCCTGTGTCTCAGGGCTGCTTCTCCAGTGGTAGAGCTTTTCCCTCTGCCTCCCCCTCCCTTCTCTGGCTGCAGTAATTCCAAGCAAATTCCTCTTCCCTGTTTGTTTGTTTGTTTCTCCCTTAGGTGAGACAGGAAGTCTGGAGGGGGCTGGAGGGAGAGGAATTCCCTTCCCCCATGTGGGATGAGGCTCTGGGTGAACTTCACCAGGATTTCTCTCCTGTCCCCCTACCAAGGACACTAGGAGGTCTCAGATCTTCTCCTGGAGAACCTGGTGGGGTTCCTGGTGGTAAAACCCATGAAAGCGCGAGCCTTCTCCCCCAAGACTGGGCACCCCAGGAGTTTCTCACCCTGATGCCAGTCCATACTCGGCCTTCCAGCAACTCATCAAAATTGCCATTCAGTGTTCCTACCAGTTTGTGACACCAGGGATCCTGCTCCAGGTGAACAGATCTCAGCTGTGATCCTCCAGAGTCCCCCTTCCCTCCAGCTGGCAGAGTGACAGTTTGCCTTGCAACCTCAGTTCTCTGACGGGTCCAAGAAAAACTGCTGATTTTCCATTTGTAAAGGTGAGGGTGATGACTTCCATGTTTTCTACATGGCGGAGTTGTACCTGGAAGTCCTATAGCTGTTTTCTAATTAGATTCCTTCCTAAGATCTCATCCGAAGAAAGCGTTTCACCGCTCACCCAGCTTCTGAAGCCCCCCCCGTCCAGGGATGTGAAAGTGCAGCTTCTCACTTCATGGTGGGGACATAGAGATGGCACAGAACCAGGCACAGTTGGCTGGTGTCTCCAAGCACCCCCTTCACGAGAGCTGTAGGGAAGAAGAGGACATTCCAAGCAGCTGGAGATCAAGGAGGTGAGGCTTTTCTCCTTGAAATCCCATGGAGAAGAATTCTACAACTCCAGCTAGTATCGCTCAGCCTGGGCACGAGGATGTGCCTGGCTTGCTCAGGAAACATCAACATCTTTTGTTGTTGTTGTTGTTTTGTTTTGTTTTTTAAATAAATTTATTTATTTTTGGCTGTGTTGGGTCTTTGTTGCTGCGCGCGGGCTTTCTCTAGTTGCGGCGAGCGGGGGCTACTCTTCGTTGGGGTGTGCGGGCTTCTCACTGCGGTGGCTTCTCTTGTTGCGGAGTGCAGACTCTAGGCGCGCGGGCTTCAGTAGTTGTGGCTCATAGGCTCAGTAGTTGTGGCTCGCGGGCTCTAGAGTGCAGGCTCAGTAGTTGTGGCGCACTGGCTTAGTTGCTCCACAGCATGTGGGATCTTCCTGGACCAGGGATCGAACCCGTGTCCCCTGCATTGACAGGTGGATGCTTAACCACTGCGCCACCAGGGAAGTCCAACATCAACATCTTGAGGGTGGGGACCAGCTGGGTCCTTTACAGCCTCTCAACGCCCAGACGGGGCTGGCACAGTGCAAGTTCTTCGTAGATGCTGGTTGAACTAAACAACCTTTAACTAAAGTCTCTGGGACTGGAACTACCAGGGCTGGACTGACGCTGCAGGACATGACACTCCCTTGCTTGATGCTCCAAGCTCCGGGTCCAGCCTGGCACACTGTGGGTGTGCATTAAATATTTGCATAATTAAAATAAATAAATACATGATGCTCTGAGAGTCTGGGGTGTCCAGAAGCCTCCAGAATAAATACAATTTGTGACTTACTGGACACCTGGAGCAGCACATTTCCCTTTCATTGTAACTATACCTTATTTAACTGGTCTTCAGGTGAGTTTGTCTTCCCTGATTGCCCAAAGTCTGCCATTGGACAAAGAGGAGGGAAGAGGTGGAAGGATGCAAATGAGTCTAACATTAAAAAATCTCGGCCTTCCCTAGTGGCACAGTGGTTAAGAATCCACCTGCCAATGCAGGAGACATCGGTTTGATCCCTGGTCCGGGAAGATCCCACATGCTGCCGAGCAACTAAGCCAGTGAGCCACAACTACTGAGCCCTCGTGCCACAACTACTGAAGCCCGCATGCCTTGAGCCTGTGCTCCACAACAAGAGAAGCCACCGCAATGAGAAGCCCGCGCACTGCAACGAAGAGTAGTCCCTGCTCACAGCAACTAGGGAAAGCCCACACACAGCAACGAAGACCCAACGCAGCCAAAAATAAAATAAATTAATTAAAAAAAAATCTCCATCCAGCCCAGTTTAACATTCATTTCCTGACACCTCTAGAGCCTTGCATGGGGGCACGTGGAGGGCTTTCTTGTCTGGCTTGCATGGGGCACACGGATATGATGATACAACCCCGAGGGCTTTCTTCTCTGGCTGTAGAGAGCAGGGAAGGCATAAAAGGGAAGGGCCCAGGCTTGAAGAGCATCCATTACTCTTGCATAGCCTCCATTTCCTCTGCTGTAAAATGGGGTGAGTGTTGGGAACTATCTTGCAGAGTTGCTGTATGAGCTGTTCATAGTCTCGTGTGCGTGTGCCTGATCCAGTGCAGCAGAGGAGCAAAAGGAGCTCTCAGACAGTGGGAGCCAGCACCACTTTATCCTCAGTGCTGTCCATGGTTTTGGAACTAGGACAGCAGCGGTGATCAGGTGCTACGGGAGAGGAATCTCTCTGTGGACAGGATACAGACTGGAGGCAGGGAGGCCCAGGGAGTCTGAGGCCCTGGCTGGGACGAATGGGAGGAAAAGAAAAGCCTTGGGAGGGCCTGGTCCCCAGCAGTGGGTCCCTCTGGCTCAGCCTCTCAGGCCTGAGGACACCCGTCCCACTGGCTCATGTCTACTCAGGTGGGAGCATCTGTGGCTGGGCCTCGGCCTCTCTTCCCACATCCTAACCGGGCCCCAGCATTCAGAGGATCTGGGCTCCCCTAGCTTGTTGGCTGTGCCAGCTTGATAGGGGCTGGAGGTCCCCAGATGTCACTTTGCTGGGACACAGAAGCTCCTTCATGCCTCCCAGAGAAGGTAAGCAAGTCCAGAGGCCTCATCGTCCTTCAAGCTTGTTCACACCATCGTGCCTGGAAGCATGCCTATTCATGTCTGTACACTTCATGCCTAGTTCCTCCGCAGCAAATGAAAGGTGCTTCCCTGACCACGGGAACAGCCTCTTGGCATTGGCAGACAGTGCACGGGTCCGCCTAAGTCACAACTGTGACTTAGCAGCCCCAGCCAGGAGGCTGTACGGGACAGTGGTGGAGGCCCAGCCCTGGAGTCAGGTTGCCTGAGTTTGAGTCTCAGCTCTGCTCTTTGCTCACTGTGTGTGACCAGGGGCATGTCAGTGACACTGCCCCCTTCACCTTCACCTGTGATGGCAGGGCTGCAGCAGCCACCTTGTGACCATGAGAACAGAGGGAACCTCGGGCCTCTCATCCTTGACATGCTAAACAAACTTATGCCTACTAACCTCTGCAATCTGTTTTGTGAGAAAATAACCCCCTTCCTACAGCAGCCATTGAGGTCAGGTCCACTGTTGATGGGGCCAGAAGTGTTCCTAAGACACCTAAAACTTCTCTGTGCCTGTTTGCCCTTCTGGTAGATGGAGATAATTATAGCAGCTACCTCAGTGTGACGGATTGAGAAAAATCCACGTGAAGTACTTAAAAGTACTGATACTTAGTGAGTGCCCAGCAAATGTTAATTATATTATTGTTGTGGTGGTGGTTGTTGTTTTCATTCCAACTACTTTTTGTAAGACATGGACTGGAACACAGACTCCTTAGCATACTGATCAACTTCCTTAGCATATGGTTTCCAATGCCCCTTTGTAGGTAATATCTGGTACCCACATTCCTACTTTTATATTTCCCAAAATTTCAAGCATGGACATGTGTTACTTTTTTTTTTAATTAATTAATTAATTTATTTTTGGCTGCCTTGTGTCTTCGTTGCTGCGAGCGGGCTTTCTTTAGTTGCAGTGAGCAGGGGCTACTCTTCGTCGTGGTGTGTGGGCTTCTCATTGCGGTGGCTTCTCTTATTGCAGAGCACGGGCTCTAGGAGCGTGGGCTTCAGTAGCTGTGGCTCACGGGCTCTAGAGAGGAGGCTCAGTAGTTGTGGCGCACGGACTTAGTTGCTCCGAGGCATGTGGGATCTTCCCGGACCAGGGCTCGAACCCGTGTCCCATGCATTGGCAGGCCGATTCCTAACCACTGTGCCACCAGGGAAGCCCGTTACTTTTAAATGTAATAAAGTTGCTAATGTTTTCCATATATCAAGTACATTCTCTATCCTATGAGCTTTCCACGCATGATGTCTTTTATGTCTCATGACAGCTCTCCCAATGGAGTTTCTATTCTTATCCCCATTTTGCAGATAAAGAAACTGAGGCTCAGAGAGGGAAAGTGAGTGCCTTGGCTCCAGGACAGTACCTGCTGGAGTCAGGATTGGACTCGCATCCTCAGGTCTCTGGCGCTTGGGGCATCTCCTGATGGGGCCAGAGGACCCGTACATGTGAGGCCAAGTGGTCTTTGGAGAGGGGGCAAGAACGGAGATGACAGCCACAGGCATCTCTTCAGTGTCAGCTCACTCACCGGGCACATCAGGCTGCATGAGACAGGCAGGGTGATTGTTCCCACTTTACAGATGAGGCCGAAGTCACTTGGACAGAGGCATCAGAGCCAGGGAGGTGCCAGAGCCACCAGGCTGGCCTGGGAGAGGCTGCCACCACCTCTGGCCCCACCAGAGTGTGACCCACCCCTGGAAGCTGGTCAGAGAAAGCAAGGACTGGGTCTGCCCTGGTCACCTGCTCCCCCCAGGGCCTTGCCCAGAGCCTGGCACACATAGGCACTCAATAAATATTTCTGGAACAAAGGAATGACCAGGGCCTCCAGGATTCCCCATGAGGCTGGAGATGGTATAGGTGGCAGTGGTGGTGGCAGGGAGCTGCACCTTTAGGGCACAACTCCCTGTGCCAAGCCTCTCTGCTCTGGGACATCCCCGGTAGAGGGTGAGCGGGTGCGAGGGCCCGGAGGTGGAGGAGGAAGGCCAGCAGGCTGAGGGTGGGGTGGGAAGGGCCTCTGGAGAAAGGAGGGGGCATGAGTGAGTCAGGCGTGGTTCCTTCTGGCTGCCTCTAGACTCACAGGAGGGGCAGAGAGCTGGTGAGGGTGAGGGGCCAGGCGAGAGGGCCTGGAGGAAGACGGGCAGGGAAGGGGCCCGCCCGTCTCCCACCTACCCGACCCGACCCCCCACTTCATCTTTCCTGCTTGCTTTCGTCGACCCCTCCCCCACTCCCACCCCCTACCCCAATCTCTGTCTGAGGAACCCCCGTTCCTCCCCATTCCTGCCTCTTCACCGTCTCTCTAACTCTCAAAGAAGTCTCCCCAAGCCTTGGGCTCCTTTGGAATCCCTGTCTCCGCTTCCTTCATTTCTCTGTGTCCTTGTGTCTCCACGTCTCAGACTGCTTTTTATCTGGATCCTTCCATCTCGGCGTCTCTTTGCCTCAGTCTCCCTCCATCTCGGCCCCACTAGGCTTCCGGAAGCCTGCGCTTCCTCTCCCGCCGTGCCGCGTCCCCCTGGAGGTCCAGCCTCCCCAAGTGCCTCACCCCTCCGTCCCGCCGCCTTGATCGGCCAGGACTCTAGCGGTGGCAAAGGCGGGCCTGGGGGTCCGGGCTTGGGAGACGCTGGAGAAGGTTCCCGGAGGCGCAGGAGAGGGGGCACCCGGGCCTCAGCACCCAGAGGGGCTCGCGTGCTAGTCACCTGCCGGCCGGGGCGCCGGCTCCGCGCCGACGCGCTCGACGTGGGCGCCCCGAGGCGCGCCCTTGTCTCTCCGCGGCCGCGGAGGCTAATTAGATTGAGGAAGGGGCGCTGTCCCCCTTCACGGCGCTGCGGCCGCCACTTCACCCGGCGGCCCCGCGCTGGCCGGCCCGAGTCACGTCGACTGAAACCGTCTCTGCGGCCCGCGCCTCCCATCCCACCTCGGCAGCGGTCGCTCCTTTGTACGCGCGAGCCGGGGCGCCCCCGGAGCCCCGAATCGTCCCGCGGGAACGCGGGAGGGGGCACACGGGCCCCACGCGGGGAAGGAGCTTCCCTAGGCCACGCGGGCGTGGGGACCAGATTTTGAGACTCAGCAAGACAGAGAAATGGGAGGAGGAAGCCCAGAGGGTGTGAGAAAGCCGGAGCGGGAGCCGGAGCGCAGGCGAAAAAGGAGAGGGCGCAGAGGAAGGAGGGAGAGGAGGAGAGAAGTGGATGGGGGACGCGCGATGGCGGCGGCGAGCAAGCGGAGGAGACGGGAACTCGCGTGCGGGAGGAGGGGCGGGGGCGCCGGGCAGGGGAGGGGGCGAGTAGCCGCCGGAGGCAGCCGGACACGCGGACCGCGAGACGCGCGGACGGCTCAGGGGCCCCACTCCCGCCTTGGGGCTGAAGCGCCGGAGGCCGGGGGACCGGGGGCAGGGGGTCGGGGCGCCGCTCGTCCACATTCTTCGCCTTTTCTTCCTCTGGCTCATTCTGGCCGATCGATACCTGCGCGGGACCTGCCCCCGCCGCTAATAACTTTTTAATGAGTTCGAGGGGCTTAGAGCGAGCGCGATCTGCCCTCCAGGGTGGATTTTCCCCTGGCAGATGTTTCGGGAGGAGGAGGCGCGCGGGGCCCCCGGGAGGTGGGAACAAATCTTTCCCTCCGAGGGTCGAGGCAGAAGACTTTCTTCTAAAGTTCAAAAGAAAGACGGGCTTTCACTCGGCCCCCAAAAATGTATTTCCCGGCGGACAATGGGCTCCTTTCTGCGCCTCCTAGGGCCGGCGGGGCGGGAGGGGCGGGGACCCGTGCGCCTTGGCCCCGCCTGACCGACGAGCGCCCCCTCCACCCGGGCCGGGACGCCGAGCGAGGGCGCGGAAGCCAGGAGCCCGGCCTCCCCTCCGAACGCCCCTGGAAGAGCGCAGTCCGGACCTGGGCGCACAGGCGAGAACGAAAGTGCCCTGCGGGCCGAGAAGCGTGGCCTGGGGAGCCCTAGGCTGCCCCCCACCCCGTGCCCTGGGCCTTGCGGGTGCGGCCGCCGGACCCGAAGGGGCTAGTGCGGGTGCCTCGAGGGGAGGTAGGACAGGTCTCCGGGCTTGGGCAGCGGCCCCGGTTCTCTCCGCGATCCGCCCTGCGCAGGGCAACAAGTAGAGGTCAGCCGGCTTCCAGCGGCCTCGGGGCACTGAGTCCCTCTTCACCTGCCCAGGCCCGGCCACCCCTCCCGATGTCCCCGTGCCCTTGCCACCTCCCCACCCACCCAGTGCCCCTCAGCCCGTGGGTCTGTCGGCCCGCCGCCGCCTCCCTCTCTCCACTCCCGTGGGCGCGAGGAGACGGGGGTGCCAGGGCTATGAGGCTGACCTCCGAAGAGCCGCGGCCGATTGATTCGTTCCGCCCGGAGCCCGGGCAGCGTGAATGGGGGCCTGGGCGGCGGCGGCGGCGGCGGGGATAAAGATGTTCTTCCCGCAAGGGGGAGGGGGCGCGGGGCGGGAAGCGGGGCCATTCACTCCTGGCCTGGCCCCTCGGGAAGCCGCGCCGAAGAAAGGGGGCCGGGGCCTATTCAAGCCCTACGAGCCGCCCACAATGGACCGATATACTGGGGGCCTCTCTATTAACGTCCATGAATATTGAAGAGAGCTCGGAGCGGCGGCCCGCGGCCGCGAGGGGGGCGGTGCCTGCGAGTTCAGGCTGCCGGGGCTAAGGGAGGGGGCTTGGCGCGGGCACACTCCGCGCCCGGGCCCCGCGGAAAACTACACGGTTCACCCGCGGAGAAACCCCAGAACGTGCAGTGTTTTCCCTCGCGATCTCAGCGAGGGGAGATGCCAGCGCGGGGGGCCTTGCTCCCCAATTCCAATGGGCCCTGAGACTGGGGCGCTCCCTACAGGTCCCCTTTTCCCTGGAGCGCGGTCGGGTGGGTCTGCGGCTAGAACAGAAGCACACAACTTGAGGGCTCAGAGGAGACGCTCGGGGCCGGCTCCGCTTCCGCCCGGCCCCCAGCACCTCTCCCAGGGTTTGCGGGTCCAGGGGAAAGAAGAGGGCTCCCTGGCCGCACTCCGGACCCTCGATCCTCTCATCTTCTGACCCCGAGCTAGCGTCCAGGACCCACATGCTGCACCCCCAGGACGGAGGGACCGCACAGAGCTGAGGACTTTTTCTCAGTGGGGTGTGGGCTGGGAATCCTCGGGGCTTTCAGAGGAAAGTGACCTGACCTAGAGAGACCAGGCGGGAAGAAACCTCAGTTCACAAAGTCCAACCCAAACCATTGCACACATCAGGACACTGAGGCTCAGAGAGGGGAAGGGCCGACCCAAGGATGCACAGCAGTCCTCATCCCTCCTTGGCCTCCCGGAGGCGCTGAGGTTGGTTGCGGCTCCTGGTGACTCTCTTCCCGTCCACCAAGTCTTTGTAGAAGCCGAGGTCCAGGCGCGGGTGAGGCTCCCATGCCCGGACTCCATCCGCCCTCCTCAGACGCGAACTCTGGGCCCAAGCCAGAGCCAGTGTGACTCTCCGGCGACATCTGGAAGAAAGTTGAGGTTCCGAAACCCTAACCCGCGGGCTGCCCTCGCTCTTCCGCAGCTCTGCCCTCTGCTGGCACCGGGCCCGACGGTCGCCCCTGTTGCCCAGTGCGGCTTCCCCTGGGCATCAGACTCGAGGTGACCCGGGCTCTGGGTCTGAAGGCCAGTGGTTGCTGCCTTCCTTACTCTACGCCCCGATGCGGACCCCGGGGTGCCAGGAGACCACTGGCCGGAACGGGGTATGCAGAGGCCGGGTGTCTGCGGCCGCCAGGTGTGAGGCTGGCTTAGCAAAGGCAGGAGGACCCTGCGATGGAGGGAGCACTTTGCCAAGGCGCCTGAGGACGGTACTCCTTGTAGGAAGGCCAGGCCCCCTGCCCCTCCACCCAAGTCCCCTCTCTGAGGACAAGGCCTGGGGAGTCCGATTCCTCCAGCTAACTGTGAGCCCAACGCACTGCCCTGAACGTCCAGAAAACCCAGCTCCATTATCGGAATCTGACGTTGCAGGGAGGTGGAGGTGGGGGTGGGGGTGGGGGAGGGCTGAGGAGTTCAGCAGATGGAGATGTCCCTGTGCTCCCCATCCCTTGTCTGGGGCTGAGGTGGGGATGAGGCGAACCCTGGGAGGCGGCAAAGCCCGCAGGAAGCGGTGACCTTTCCCGCTTTGGCTCCGCGCTCAGCAGCTCCCTGTCTCCGGCGAAAGACCGCGCTGGCGCTCTGGGTACCTCGGAACCTCCGCGAAGAAAGTCTACCGGTGGGACGAGGTTGAGGTGGGGTGGGGTGCGGAAGCGAGAGGGGAAGAAGGGAGAGAGGAAGAGGGAGGCCAGAAGAGAAAGGATGAGAGCAAGGAGGCAAGAAAGAAGGAGTGCAGGACGCAGCGGGCCTCCCTAGGTCGCAGCTGAGCGAAGGAGCCTGGAGGCTCGAGCCTTAAGCCGAAGGCGCACAGCGGCCTGGCCCGGGGCTGCCTGCAGATTCGGAGGGCGTTCGCTCCAGGGCACAGCCACTGCTGCCATTCACGACGGTCCGGAGATCCCTTTCGGTCCCCCTGCCTCCGTAAGGAAAGCCTTTTCCAAGCGACCCGCGGCTATCTCGGATTTCGGTCTGCCCTTCCCGACCCCGACCTAGCCCCCCTAGGACCGGGGGACGGTCGCCTACGAAGCCGTCTCAGGCCGGGCTCAGCCCCGACGGCAGCCCCGCCCCGCAGCCCTGTCCGCCCAGGGAGGAGTTTGACAGCCGGCCGCGGGCAGCGAGCGGGGCGGCTGCAGCGGCCCGTTTGAAGCGAAGAGCAGGCCTCCGCAGCGCCGTCTGCGCAGGAGTTCAGCGCGGCCTGCGCCGGGCCTGCTGGCTCCAGGGCGACTACCGCAGTCTGGGGCGTGGAGCCCGGGAGAGCGCGGGACCCGGCGGGCCGGGCGGGCCAGGGAGCGTAGGGGAGGTGAATGCCGGCCCGGCCGGGAAGGGATGCTGAGCGCAGATCCGGACTAGGATAGTGGCTGAGCGCAGGGCCCGAGGCCAGGCGTCCCCTCCGGCCTAGTCTGGTCCCTGGAGTCCGAGCGATCCTCGCTGCGCCCCCTGCCCTGCTCTGTCCCCTCCTCTCCTCGCCCCGGGCTTAGCCTCCCTCCCTGCCCGGCACTTCCCACGGGGAGAGGAGGAGGAAGAGGAGGGGGGTGGAAGGGCCGGGGAGGGGCGGGAGGACGCAGGGGGAACGTTCCGAGCGGCCCGAGCGCCCCCGCCCCTTGAGCTCTCGCGGCGAAGGCTCCTCGAGCCGGGCCGGGTACAACAAGTCTGTCCTCCGACGTCAGGAGGTCATTAATAACCAATTAGGAGGGTCACTGCGGCTCCTATAAAGGCGCTGAGATTTTGCCAAGGGGAAGACCGTCCGGGCCGGGTGTGCGAGAGGCGAGCGCGCGGCCGAGAGCCCCTCGCCACCGTTTCTCTGAAGCCACCCGCCTCCCACCCACCCCGCACCGCCCCCCTCCCCGCACCCGCCTCCGCCTCCACCTCTGGCTCTCCAGCCCTCCGCGCCGCCTCTGCCATCTCCGCAGATTTCTCCATCTCTCTCTTCATTTCTGCCTCGCTCCCCCTCGTTCACTTTCCTCCCAGCGCCCCCCTCGCCTCCCGCTCCCTCCAGCGTCCTATCCTCACCCTCCTCGTCGTCCCCCTACTCCTCTTCCTTCTCCTCCTCCATCACAGCCCTCTTCTCTCGCCCCTGTGCTCCCCACTCGCCCACCACATCCCCGCCTCGGCCCGGCCGTCCGTCCGTCCCTCCCCGGCGCCGGCGAGCCCCGGGCCGCCCATGATGGGCTCCGTGCTCCCGGCTGAGGCCCTGGTGCTCAAGACAGGGCTGAAGGCGCCGGGGCTGGCGCTGGCAGAGGTCATCACCTCCGACATCCTGCACAGCTTCCTGTACGGCCGCTGGCGCAACGTGCTGGGCGAGCAGCTCTTCGAAGACAAGAGCCACCACGCCAGCCCCAAGACAGCCTTCACCGCCGAGGTCCTGGCGCAGTCCTTCTCGGGCGGTGAGTCGCGCCGTCGAGGCCGATCGCATCCCCTCCTCCCCGCGGCCCCTGATTCCCGGGCCCACACGCGCAGGACGCGGCGGGGACACGGGGCGTCTCAGCAGCTCGCGCCAATCTGGGCGTTCCGGATGCTGCGTGTGACTCAGTTTCCCGCGAGCCGAACCAGGGAGCGAGCGGCCAAGCCCGGGCGGGGAGGGGCCGGGGGGTGGGGCACCTCCACCCCGCGCGGCTCGGTGAAGAGATCTCGGCGTCCAGGCTGCCGGGCGCGCCGCCCCCGCGCTTCCCCATCCGCCCCTCACCCCTTAGAGCCGGAGGGTTCCCGGCATTTAAAGCCTTACTAGGCGTGTAATAGCAGTTGACTCAAAAAGAAGGGGTTTTAAATTCATTTAGTTAACTTGGGCTTGACCCGCGAAAGTTCCCACTTAAACCAAGAACTTTAAAAGGCAGCGGGGGCTGGGGAGGGGGCGGAGGGCGGGCGGGAGGGAGAGAAAGCCGCGGAGAGAGCGACGGAGAGAAAGAGAGCAAGAAAAGTTTCTTTTCTTTAAGATGTCTCAAGTTCTTACTCCTCATTCATCAACCCGCAAACAATATCTTTCCCCGGCGCTGGCATCTCTGCGCGTCGCCCCCTTTTCCCCCTTTACGATTTCTGTTCCTCTCTTAATTTACCGTGCAGACTAATTCCACTTCCATTCACGCTATGTCAACCATCTAATCCCCCCTTTTTGTAAGGGGAATTCCTCGGCCCCTTTTAAACAAGTCCCCTCCGCATTGAGCTACAATTTACTGCTACAGCATTCTTCCAGGGCTAATGAATTTAGAATTAGCAATTTCTTTCGAATGGAGCCGAATGAATGCGATCACTTTAACAGCGTGACAAATTGCCGGCCGCGCCGCAATGGACACCGTTTAACCCCCCCTTTCAGCTGGCCCGCTGGCCGGGTATTTTCCCAGGTAGCTTAGAGGGGGACCTTGTAAGACACGGAGGCCGCCCCTGTGCGCCTCGCCGCTCCCACTCCGGCTGCCCGACCAGGCGGGGGGACCCTCGGAGGTTGCGGGCCGCCCCGGCTCTTGTCCGCCCAGAGAGGCGACTTCGCGGCTCGCCTCGATCCGGGCACTGCCCTTCCTGGCACCCCGGATCCCGGCGGCAGCGAGGGACCTAGGCGCGCCCGGGGTCACCCAGAGAGCGCGAGACACGGCCCGCCGTCGCCTGCGTTTCTTTTGAGCTTCCGCCGCCTCGAAACTAGATTTCGTTTCCGGGCGCTGCCAGCCCGCCCCGGGCGCGAGGCCCGCCCCCCAGCACCGCGAAGGGAGTCAGAAGCCCTGACCGCGTCCTGGGTCCTCCGACCGTGCCCTGTGCTCGGTGCCGCGACGCGCAGTGAGCGCCGAGCGACGCACGATCGGCCCAGAACGAGACAGGGCGAAAGAATCTTGGCTGGGCCGTCACCCCCTCGTGGGAGCGGGCCTCAGTTTACCCATTAGTAAAGCCACGCACTGCTGTCGGCTCAGTAGTTCTTAAACTTTGCCGGGGTGGAGGGCAGGGGAGGTTGTGGGTGCTTTGAGAATTCTTGGAGAGACTAAAAACAAAAACAGGTGCAAACAAACAAACAAAAAACTCCCCTCGAAATGAGTCCCAAAGCACCTCTCGCTTTCGGAGGGTCCCCGGGTTGCAATCAGAGGAGACTCGGGTCGCTGAGCCTCCACCCCCGGGGAAGAGCCGGGCCTCCTCTGCCTCAGGCTCTGACCCAGTCCCCATGCCTGGCGGCCACAGAGGTGCAGAAGCTGTCCAGCCTGGTGCTGCCGGCTGAGGTGATCATCGCGCAGAGCTCCATCCCCGGCGAGGGCCTCGGCATCTTCTCCAAGACGTGGATCAAGGCGGGCACCGAGATGGGCCCCTTCACCGGCCGCGTCATCGCCCCGGAGCACGTGGACATCTGCAAGAACAACAACCTCATGTGGGAGGTACGCGCGGGCTTCGGGGCGCGGGCTGCAGGCTGCGGGGCACGGGCTGCGGGGTGCTGGCTGCGGGCTGCGGGTGGGGCCCTGGCATCCGGCCGCTACTTCCGCACTCGCTGGAAGCTGCGGTCGCTTTGGGCCAGGCCTTGACGCTCCCTGAGGCCGGATCCTATGCCGCCTGATGCCTGGAGGTTCCTCCCCAAATTGCGAGGCGAAGGCGCTCTCCTCTGGCCGGCCCTAGGGATCACGTCCCTTGTTAGGTCCGCTTCATAGAGGAGGGTACGGAGACCCAGAGAGGCCATGCCCTTTGCCCAGGGTCCCACGGAGAGCTGGCAAGCCACGCCTGGGAGCCACCTCCCAGCCACCTGCATTCTTTCCCTCGCTCCAGAAGCAGCAAGGAAAGCCCCTCAAAGCCAGCCCTGGCCTTGGGGTGAGGGGTGGCTGGAAGGAAGGATGAAGGGAGCCTGTGCTCCTTGGGAGTCGGCTTCTCAACCCAAGCAGAATCATGACATTGGAAATGAACACCGATTAACTGGCACTGAGTCGGCTTTCTGAGCCCTGGGCCTGCATTCCACCAGATTATCTCAGCAGCCCTATGAGTTATTATTCCCATTTTACAGAAGGAAACTGACCTTCCATCCAGGGTCTTCTGACCCTCCTCCTCCACAACAGTGCCAGATGCCAGGGAGGGCCACCCTTGGGACAAAGCCCCTCCCAGAGCACTTCCTCTTCTTGGGGCTCTCACCTTGAGGAGGCCAGGCTGAGGCACCCTCTCCCTAATGTCATTTCCCCTCCTTCCCCCATGGCTCCTCACCATAGCCCCCACCTGGCAGACCATTAAGGAGACGAATGGGACAAATCCTGCACCTGGTCACAGGAGCAAAGGAAGAGAGCAGAGGGCCATGAGGCCTCTCCTAACCTCACCTCCTTCCACCTCTGGAGGCCTGGGCCGTGGTTCCCATCTCCACTTGTTGCTGGGTTAGGAAGTTGGGGTCCAGTTTGGTTTCTGAGTACTTTTGGCAGCTCCCACAAAGGGGGCCTAGGGCAGGCCAGGGTGACACAGTGAGCCAGCCTTCCCTTTCTAGGCTCTTCTGTGTCCCCCGCTGAGGTCCTGGCCAGTGCTCTGTGCTGCTTTGGGGAGCACCTCTGCATCCCCAGAGAACTAGCTGGAGTGGATGCCACTTTGTATGCTCAGTGATCTCTTGGAGATGCTTTTCATCTGGAGATGGGGAGGACATGGCAGCAGGAGCCTGTGGGGCCCCGGAGACTGACTCCCTGTTGGCCACTTCTAGCCAGCTGGCCTCAGGCAAGTCACTGTACTGCTCTGAGCCTCCCTTTCATCGGCTGGAAAACTAAGACAATAATAGCTGCGTCCACTTCCTGGGGCTGTTGTGAGGATGGAGAGAGAGAGTGTGTGGATGTGCCCAGCCTGGGGCCTAGCCCTGGCCACAGGCGGCACACATGACACAGCCCTGCCTCACCCGGCCCCCGATTCACCTGCGCCCAGGTGTTCAACGAGGATGGCACGGTGCGCTACTTCATCGACGCCAGCCAGGAGGACCACCGAAGCTGGATGACCTACATCAAATGCGCACGTAATGAACAGGAGCAGAACCTGGAGGTGGTCCAGATTGGCACCAGCATCTTCTACAAAGCCATTGAGGTGAGTGTGTGTACTGTTGTGTAGAAGCAGCCGGGCCGCTGTGTCCGGGGACTGAGGTGGAGAGAGGGGCGTAGATGCTGGCCCAGCTGGCCCTGCCCAGGCTGGAGGACTGAGGCCCATGCATCATTGTCTCTGGGAGCACGACCTCCAGGGCAAGCTTTCTGCTGTAGATCAGAAAGGACAGAACTTTCCACTTTATGCCACCGTGAATATCATGAGCACCTCAACTGGGGTCCCCGGATAACTGGTTGAGAAGCCGTAGAAATACAGAAAGAAAGACACCAGAAGGCAGCCCAGGGAAAGCATTTGGGTGGGAGAGAGGGCGTTGTGTCAGCAGCGTTTTGGCTGTGCGTTGCCCGTCACCAGTGACGGGTGGACCACGCACGACTCTAATCTCAGCTATCACATCCTGATCACTTGTGGCGTCAGGCTTTTCCTAGACGCTGTATGTGCGTTATTGTATTTAATCCACAAGGGAGGATTCTGTGATTACCTCCAGTTTGCTGGGTCTCCCTTGGTGACTGGCAGACTTGGGAGCTTTCATGGGCATTTGTGAGGGATGCTAACACTAATGTCTGAGCTGGGTGAAGCTTCTCAGACGAGAGAGAAAGGGAGAGATTAAATAGCATATCCCATGGTGGGTGGGAGGGGGTGTCAGAGGAGCCGGCCAGGCCCAGGGCAGGGAGAGGTTCAGGCGGGATGGGAAAAGGAGGTGTCCCCAGTGGGGAAACGCTTGGGCAGAGGCAGACAGGCTCACAGTGTTTGGGGAGATGATGATAGCACAGAGCAATCCGAGTGGTGGTAGCCGGGCGGTGGTAGCCGAAGCAGCCATGCTGTTAGGACCCTCCCTGCACGTTGTCTCTTGGCAGGACATTTGCTCAGCGTCCCGCCCAGGAGGGGGCAGGCAGCCCAGCTTCCCTGTGGCAGGTTGGTGGCGAGTGCTCTGCACGGGTGGTGGGGCTCTTCCCCCCGTAGTCCTCTGGACCTCACGCTTCTTCTTCTCTGTGGAGGGACAAGCACGGTGCCCCTTGGGGTGCAGCTAGGCTTGGCTGAGTTTGGGGGTGTTCTGAAGGAGCCCCCTGCCCCAGGCCAGAGAATGACTCTCCTTTCCTTTAGTCCGTTTTCTTCCTGTAACTCAGAGCCCCATGTCTTTCTACGGCCCCGAGGGGCACTGGACAGTTGTCCCTCAATAACCAGGCCCCTGGGAATCTTCCAGGAGTGACAACAGAATGGCCTTTGCCTGGGCCCTGGTGTGGTCCAGCCAAGGGCTGGACCTGAGGAGAACCAAGAAGGGTAAAGAAAGGTTGGGAATTCCCTGGCGGTCCAGTGGTTAGGACTCGGCGCTTCCACTGCCGGGGCCTGGGTTCAATCCCTGGTCAGGGAACTAAGATCCCGAAAGCTGTGCGACACAAAAGAAACAAAAAAGAAAGGTGAGCCGTTCTTGGACTGGGGTTCAAGTGAGGTGGGACAGTGCGAGGATAGGACTGACGGTGGCCCAGGCTGAGGACAGAGGTGTTTCTTGTGACTGTTGGCTGGGCTGCCACCCTATGGGAGCAAGGGCCTCCCGTTAGACATCCTAGGATCAGCCTCATGTGTGGCTGAACCTCACTTCTGGCAGAGAGCACCCCCCTTTACCCGCTCAACCTCACACGCGTCCTCACATTTGCACACTGCTTCCCGGCCACCCTGAAACAGATGAGATGGGGGACACACAATCATTCCATCCCTCCACGCAGACACACGCACGCTCACACACACACGTGCTTACACATAGGAGAGAGGGTAAGGATGCTGATATGATTTTGGCAAAAGGACTCCCCATGGCGTCAGTTGCGGAGGCCTGAGTCTCATCTTGCTGTTCAGGTCACACTGGCTGAGAGCTGAACAGAGTTGGGAAATATTAATAGACGTTTATACAGAAATTCAGAGTCGGAGGACAAGGTGGCTGAAGTGTATCTCCATGGAGGAATCTAAGATTATAAGATTTTTAAAAAGTCATCTACATTTGATCAGGAATTTAAGTTGAAAAAAGAGGATCGGGAAAATCTACCGTATATGATCAAGATAAGTAGATATCACCAGTTTGGCTATTCATGCTTTTACAGAGTTAGCAAGCCGAGCGCTGGAGTGAGGAATAAGGAAACACAAAATATCACCCATTTCACTTTTAGTAAGTGAAGTTAGGTACATTTTTCGTGGTGGCAGTTTTCTTAAAGCAATGTGTCAAAATGTCAGATGCCGCTTACCGGACCAACCGTGTGTCCAGGTGTGTGTGACCACCGTGCAGCAGGGCTCGGCCAGAAGAAATTTCTGGAATACGTGGGCTGTTTGTTCTGTGCGTGTGTGTGAGGGAGCCAAGAAGGGTCTGTGCCATGACCTGTTTTCTTAATCTTTCCGTCACTCAGAACCACTGTGTATATTTCATAACAGTAACCCATTACTTGCCAAAAAAAAATGAGAAGAAACATCTTCATTCAATAAGCAGAATATACTACTGCTGCTCTAAAATTTCCCACAAATACAAGTTAACAGCTGTCCAAACGGAGACGAGGGTGATGGGTCTCCAGGCCGGCCAGTCTGTGCAGAATCCCTAGGCGGGGTTTTGCATCTGGCTGGATCTACCAACATGTTATCCCAGGCTCTCCCCTCGCTATCTTCAACCACAGAAGAACTTACTGTAACCTCAGGTGCCTAATATGACATTTCTAGAAAGCGCCCAGCACATAGCAAATGGGCACTAAATGTTGAATGAATAAGTCCAGGTGATGGGGGCTGGGTTGAAAGTGGACACACGGACCCTTTTCTCCCAAGAAAACAAAACCGGCAAAGAAACCAGCTGCCCCAGGGAAGCAAGAACTTTGACCCCAAAACTCAACACAAGAAAACGATTTAGGAAGAAATTATGAAAATTTTGGATTTGGGAACCGGGAAGAAAATTCCCAGGCTTTTCCCCTCCTGAGTTTTTGGCAAATGACTGTGCCCTGAAGTGTGGGCTTTTTCTTTCAGCTGCTTTTCTTCTCATTTTAGGCAATTGAGGTTTGTTTTGGGGTTTTTTTCCCCTAGAGCCTCATAGCCCCATCTCTCTTTTTCTTGGCTCTATGAGGGCAAGCACCATTTTCCTTCTGAACTTGCTCACCGGTGGGTGCAGTTAGGCACTTTGATTATTAATAATAAGCATAATTAATGATGCTACCATCTGTGGAGCAGTTACCATGTGCCAGCACCGTGCTAAGGGTCTTAGCAACTTTGAAAAACTCGAATCCACTCAGTCTGGTGCTATCACTATCCCTGTTTTAATGACGTTGAAACTAAGGTTCAGGGAGATCTTGGGAGATTGTTGAGCTGTGATTTGAATCCAGACCTGTGTGACCCCACGGTGGAGCCCTTGGTCACCATGCCGTGGGACCTCCCTGGCCAATATCTATTTGCTGGAACTCTATTAATTGGTGTGTTGGGACATCTGTGGTACAATGGAAATTGATATTCATCCAGATGACACTGAGGTCCTTCTAGACAAGGGCTTCTGTACCACCGGGGGACGGGGAGGACATCAGACCCTCCTGGGAGCATGTTCAATACTGTGACATGAATTTGTATTGGGAAAACAAACCAAAACCCCCAAACGTTTTCAATTGATAATAAAAATTCAGAAATGGGTCAGGACAGAACTTCTGGGCCAATAGGGAAGGTGAATAGGCACCAGTTGGGAGAGTATGTAATTTGTCAACCAAGGAGTCAGGCGCTGATATTCACCCCGTGTCTTGATGATGTGGATTTTATGGTACAGGATTCATTTCTTTGGGAATTGCTTTGTTTATTGTGTATCCTGAGCCAGTCTCGGATCCCCAGAAAAGTAGATGAGCAGCTGATTCTCCTTCTCCGAGCCCCCGTGGAAAGCCCTGGCTGGGCCAGGCCAGAGTGTTGGTCATAAAGAAACAGGCCTACTGAGGAGGCCTGCACGGGACCGTGGCCATTCTTTGCACTTAGGTGATTGGCTGATGGGACCCTGGCAGCCTCTGGACAACGGTACTAAGATCTCAGGGAAGAGGCTGTGGGTCTCCCCGGCACTCCTGGTCTCCATCTCTGGGGTCATTGCATGAGGGGTGTCCAGGAGCAAGCAGATGCCACAGGTCCAGGCCAGGACCTGCTGCTGGTTTCCCAGAGCTCTGAAGGGCAGAGAGAGACTCCAGTGCCCGGCCTCTGTGCGGGTGAGGCCGCCTTCCCCAGCGCTGCTTTACAGCTGGAGGCTTCTTGCTGTCTGGGGATGTGTGTCATTCTCAATTCTAGTAGGTTCTTTTTAATAGATTTCCTCTCTTTAAAAAATATTTTTTTGTATAAACGTAATATGTGCTCATTAATTCTTAAAAAATCAGATGCATCTTGTAGAAAATGAAAGTCACTCTGCTCCATCATGCTGTTCCTCACGCACCTTAAATCAGCATTAAAAAAAAACACTGGTCTCAAAACGACAAACCCTTCTGAGGAAAGATGCGCAGAAAACCGGCCACAGTGGCTGGGTGCCCTGAGTGGGAGAGAGAGTTACTTTTCCTTACATACTCCTTTGTGTCTGTATCACTGTTTTAATTTTAAAAATGCACTAGTAAAATTAATTTTAGTACATTTGAAAAATGTGTTAGTAAATACATGACTCAGCCTATATTGAAACGGTCAATATTAAAGCTCTTATTTTAAAAATATTATTCCCAACCACCATTTTAAATAATAATATTCAGAATTTGTTCTTGGCTCCTCATTCACCATCATGATTGTTGTTGCTGTTATATCTGTTTTATATTTAATAACAATTGTTAGTCAATTCAAATGAAAAGGCCGGTGTTGACTTAGATATTTGATTCCCGGACTGCATGTCTGGGGGTGGAGATGCAGCTCGCACTGGGGACTTGCTGATCCTCTCATCCCACATCTGTGCTCCCCCCTGGGCAGATGGGCCAGGGAAGAGGTGGCACCGGAGTGGCACTGGTGTCCTGGGAGCACGTGGGCCCAGCCTGTGCTGCTTTTTATTTTTTCGCTGCGCGGCTTGTGGGATCTTAATCCCCCGACCAGCGATTGAACCCAGGCCCTCAGCAGTGAAAGCGCCGAGGCCTCACCACTGGACTGCCAGGGAAGTCCCCAGCCTGTGCTCTTGATGGTCACTGAAGGCAAAGCCGCAGGTCATCCTGGGCCACCCCTCACGCTCCGTGGGGACAACTGAAGGACCCCATGTCCCGGAGATGGCTGCCAGCTTCTCTGAGCGGTTGATGAGCTCTCGGAAAATAGTACAAACAGCTTTAAGTGCGTGGCCCCGTTGAGCCCAGACAGGCACCCCGTGAGGCTACAGAACCGTCCCTGCTTTCCAGTTGAGGAAACTGAGAACCAGTGACAGAAGGCACCTTGCCCAAAGTGGCACGCTCGGCAGGTGGGGAGCCCAAGTGGACCCCGACGTGTGTGAGCCCAGGGACTGAGCCGGAAACCTCAGCAGTACCGTGTCCTGAAGGAAGGGGCGTGTACAGACAGTTGGACAAGGGGTTGGTTGCTTTAGAAGAACCGTGATGTATAAACATCTGGTGTCGTCTGAGAATTGAAGCCAGGGGTTGGGACAATGTCAGAGGTGACATAATCAGAGTCTTAGAGTTGGGGGAGCCTCAGGGATCATACTCCCCACCCCCTTCACTTGAGGAGACAAGCTTAGAGAGACAGAGTGCTTGCCTAGGGTCACCCAGGGACCCAGTGACCGAGGGCCCACCGGCACCATCTCTCAGCAGCTTCCTTCACAGTGAATTTATCTTGAGTATTTTAGCTCCATCACCCTCTTTTCTAAGGGGTTCACAAAACTCTCTCAGCTCCACCCTTTCTCCAGCAGGGTCTCCAGCTCTGACCCCCGCTGGCCTCCTGGACAGCGGCCGTGACTATGAATGACCAGAGAGGCCTCGAGGACTCTTGCTGTGGTGCCACATTCTAACCTGCCTGCTTTCTTTGACGCACTGCCTAATTTTCCTTGGGTTCCGGGACTGCATTTGGTTTTTCCATATTTAAACCCCGTCAGTCCGAGCTGGTGTGGCACCCTCTGCCCGGCTCCTCATCACTCACTGTCCCTGAGGCTTGATGTGACACCCCATGGGCTGTAGGGTCTGTTGGGAAGGGGCACAGTGACCCCTGGCTGAGCCTTAGGAGGAGGGACGTTGCCTAGGCCCCCTGGAGCTTCACTTCTCCCACCCCCTCCTCTCTCTGCTTCCCTCTCCTTTCAGGGTCCAGCAGGGCTGGCTGTGATGCTCTGAGGCTCTTCCTGGCTCTGACCAGAGGAAGGAAGGTGTGGCGAGCAGATCGGGGGTCTGCAGGCCAGAACCAAAGGGAAGGGGCGGGGGCCTTCTCTGTGACCGTGGAGGCCAAGGAGAAGGGCCCTATTCTGGTGTGATTTCAGACAGCCCTAGATGGAGTCCTGTGTGATCTTTTGTACTTCAACTAAAAGAAGACCCACCAGAAAAACAGTCCAGCCATTGCCCGGGGGGGCGGCATCCACCTTCCTCTGGGCAGATCAGAGAGTGACCCCCAGGGTGGGTGCCACAGCTAGCTCCTCTGGGGTCCAGGCCTTGGGAGGCGATGGGCCTTCCCCTCTCTCGTTTGCTCTAGCTGGCTGGGGCCTGAAGGTTCTTTGCTTTGAGGAATAACTGGCTTCCACCAAAGGTGTGGCGGGCCCCTGGGCTGTCCCAGAGGGCGGGGTCAGCGCCACCTCAGGAACAGGCCTTCCACTGCCTCCCTGGATTGTCACTGCAAAGCCCTCCCTCCTGACCGCCGGCACCATGTCCCTGGGGCAGGTCCTCCCCTGGGAGCAGCAGAGCCCTGTCACCATTTGTGGAGTTCTCTGCCATAGACCTAGGACATGGCAAATGGATCTTGTTTAAGGCTGTGTGCTCCAGTATTTCCGGAGGTGGAGGTGTTCACTGAACTGAATGCTTCTTTTTTAGCCCCGTGCAGGGAGTCAGGCGGAGCCCTGTGATGGGGAGAGAAGGGTATGTGACGTGGCGCTGCCTCGTGGTTGCTCTGGATAAGAGATATTTCCAGAACATCATCAGGCAGGGTGTAACCGAGAACCACAGGGTGCCCCGCAGGCCACACTCCTTGGGAACGTCTGGCTCAGCCCCACAGACCTGAGGGCTGGCTGACTCTGCTTCCCCTCGGAGAGAAATGAAAAGTTTTCTAGCTTTCCTTCTTCCTTTACTTCTGCTTGTGGCAAGGTTTCCATTCCATTGCTGTCAGTTTGGGAGCTCCTGTGTGGCCAGGAGACAGCTCTGGTCCCAGCAGCAGAGCCAGGACAGAGAGAGCGAGAAGTCCAGGCAGAGGCAGGCAGAGGGGCAGAGCATCCTAAGGCCTTCCGTGTCTGTGAAGCTTGCCGGGGATAGCTTGGAGGAAAGGGACCCAAGTGTGCCTTTCTTGGGGCTGAGACTGTATCCACATCTCCATGGTGGGCACCAGGACAGCCACTCCCGGCTGTGAGGGGACCCCCCCCGGGCTGCTGCCTTCCTGATCTTTTTTTTTTTTTTTTCCTGATCTCCTTTTGCCTCCTTCCCTACAGATGATCCCTCCAGACCAGGAGCTGCTGGTGTGGTATGGAAACTCACACAACACCTTCCTGGGGATCCCTGGTGTGCCCGGGCTGGAGGAGGAGCAGAAAAAGAACAAGCATGGTAGGTAGTCCCCACGAGGCCACAATGACAAGGGGGCCATGGAAGCCCGAGAGAGAGAGTGAGTGAGTCAGTGAGTGTGTGTGTGTGTGTGTGTGTGTGTGTGTGTGTGTGTTTGGCAGGGAGGCTCCTGGCCTCTGGGGACCCTGGTTCCACGTCCAGCAGCATCAAGCACATGGGACTTACTGGTTCAAGGAGGCCAATGCCCCTGGAGCCGCTGCCATGGTCCAGGCATAGATAGAAGACAGTTCTGATTTTGGACAAGACAGACTGTCTGGGGGCAGATTGGGTGGAGGAGCAACAGGCCAGGCAGTAGGAGACTGGATTGAGTTCCAGTTCTTCTGTGCAATCTTGGGAAATGGCTCGGTGCCTCAGTTTACCCACCTGTAAAAGAAGGATGTTGGGCGAGATGATCTCTAACCTCCCTTCCAGCTCTCACAATCTACATTTCCCTGCCCTGTCCCTGGTGCTGAGCCTGGCCCAGAGTAGGTGCTCAGTATAAACCTGTTGAATGAAGGCAGAGCAGAGTGTGCCTGTGTGTGTGTTGCAGCGGGGTGGGGTGGGGCGCTGATCATCACGGTAGAGACCATTTGCTCAAGACCTATTTCCTGCCAAGTATTGCGCTAAACCTTCTACAGGTGTCATCCCACATGGGTCCTCATAAAACCCTTGTGATATTTGGTTATCCTTATTTTTAGAGGATGAATCTGAGGCTCAGGAGCTACTGTTTATCCAGCCCTTGCTCTGCAGCTAATGTTTCACAAACCATTTCTCTGACCCTTACTGCAACTTTTGGGCGTGATGCTATTATTACTTCCATTTCAGGGATGAGAAAAGTGAGGTGCAGTTCACTGGTACATAGTTGGCATTCAGTAAATATTTGTGGGATGAATAAATGAAAGGTTTTGGGAGGGAGAGGAGGAGTTATAACAGTGACTACCACTGATGGAAGGTTACTATAAACCTGGTACTTCCCCATGTCCGGCCTCAGGCAGGTAAAGTGATCAATACAGAGTAATCTTCAAAGACGTCAGTTTTTTGTGATCATCTCGTGTAGTCGTGCATAGCCCTGTGAGATCGTAGTACGTTCCCATTTTACGGATGAGGTTTCCCGAAGCTAAGTCACTAAGTCCCTGAGATCTCGCAGCATGGTCTGGAGTCCCACTCCTATTTGATCCCAGGCCAGGGCTCTTGCTGCCTCTCCCACCCCTCTGCCAGTGCCAGCAATCTGCGCAGTGGCCACCCGACGATCGGAGGCGGTTGGGCCCTGGGAGGGGCGCACGTGGGGGACGGGTACGGGGAGACCGGGCCGCGGCCGCGCGGGTTCTAACGAGGCTGCTCTCTCTCTCCCCCTCCCCGCCTGCCCCCCGGGCCCCGCCCGCGCGGCCAGAGGACTTCCACCCGGCGGACCCGGCGGCGGGCACCTCGGGCCGCATGCGCTGCGTCATCTGCCACCGCGGCTTCAACTCGCGCAGCAACCTGCGCTCGCACATGCGCATCCACACGCTGGACAAGCCCTTCGTGTGCCGCTTCTGCAACCGCCGCTTCAGCCAGTCGTCCACGCTGCGCAACCACGTGCGCCTGCACACGGGCGAGCGCCCCTACAAGTGCCAGGTGTGCCAGAGCGCCTACTCGCAGCTGGCCGGCCTGCGCGCCCACCAGAAGAGCGCGCGCCACCGGCCGCCCAGCGCCGCTCTGCAGGCCCACTCGCCCGCGCTGCCCGCGCCGCACGCGCACGCGCCCGCGCTCGCCGCCGCCGCCGCCGCCGCCGCCGCCGCCGCCGCCGCCGCGCACCACCTGCCGGCCATGGTGCTGTGAGCGCCGCGGCGCGCCCGGTCCCGCCCGCTCGCGCCTCCGCCGGCCAGCCCGCCGGGGCGCGCGGCGGGGCTGCTCTCCCTCCCGACTCGCACTCCTTGCGGCACGCGGCCGCCGGACCCGGCGCTGTAGGTGCGCCCCAGAAATGACGCCCAGGCATACACTCTTCGCCCCGTTTCGCAGATGAGGACACTGAGGGGTGACGTCCTTTTCGCGGGCCGCCCAGCTGGTGCAGCTGCTCGGCCGCCTCCTCTTCAGGGGGTCCCCATGCTCGGCCTCAACCCCGAGTCTCCCTCCTCTTGTGGAGTCGGCTGCCCAGGCTGAGAGCCCCCTGGTGGGTGCCAGGAGAGGGGACCGAAAGTCTCCGAGGGACCTCAGCGGGGAAAGGGGGCCCTCACCACCCCCACAGAGAGCTGCGTGTTGAGATGGAGCTCCCTGTCCCAGTGTGGGCAGCGGGCCCGGGCAGTACGCGCGTCTGTCTCCTCCTCCTGCCTCTGAGACTGGTATCCTGCAATGTCAGGACTCACGGACGCGACCGTGAGAGTTGGGTACTGAAGGGGTTCAGGGGCAGCCAGAAGAGGCCGGAGAGACCTGCCCTTCCCTGCCAAGCGGGCCCTTCTCTCCTTCGGGCCACCTTTCCCCGAAAGTCGGCTCCTTGGGGATGGACGAGGCACAAATGTGCCAGGTAGGCTGAGAATGAAGGCAAGACGGAAATCCACTATGGGGACCCTGGGAAAGGCCCTGCCCTTCTTTGGGCCTCCGTTTACCCTTTCCCCATCTGTAAAATGAGAGGGTTGGACCAATGCCTCCTCCGCTTCAGCTCTGACATCAAGCTTGGAAAGTGGAAGTTTCCCGCCCCTCCTCGCCACTATCCGACCCGAGGAGGCCAAGACTGGCTTCTCAGCCCGGAAAGCAACTCCGAGCTGTGCGGGATCCCGGGAGGTTCCGCCCTTGCTCTGTCCCAAGTTTCCCCAAGCTCCGGCCGTGGGCGCCCTCTGGTGTCGCCTTTCCCACCTTGCAGTCATTTACTAGAATTCCCGTAGGGCGTTTTGTAAAATAAACTATAATAATATTAATGAAAAGTACAAAATGTATAGAATTTTCAAAAACTTGTGTTCTACTTCCAGAAACTGGTCACTTTAACTTTGTAAATATTTATCTAAAATGATATTTACGAAACTGTGATATATATTATTTGATTGTATATGTACAACTGTAAATACGTTTGTACCTCTCTTGTATTCTAAAATAAAAATTACTTGGAACATTTATCACTTAGCATCTGAATGGATTGATGCTATTGTCTGCATGAAAAGGAAATATGGAAAAGGAAAAGGAAATATGGAAAAGGAAAAGGAAAAATGTCTAGAAGTTGGAGAGGCGGCAGGAAGAGTTGTTCCACTTGCTGGTTTTGAAAGTCACCCTTGTCACAGCTGGGTGTCAGCTCCCAGAGCGATGACCACAGTACAAAAAAATCAGAAATCTCCCAAGGGGCTGGGCAGATTCCTCGTGGTTTCCAGCTGACTCTCAAATATCAGTGTCTTGCTTTGTTACTGCTCCCAAATCTTTACTTACTTTTTTTTTTTTTCATTTTCATGGACAACTTGAGGAATCTAAGCAGCCAGTGTGGGTGGGCCAAGATGGACACCAAGTGCACTCCCAAAGCCTAGAATTTCCAAATGCTCTGGGCACCCATTTCCAGACCCTCCTTGAGGAAGACCAAAGAGCAAGGAGGCCATCAATGTAGGGCCGGGCCCTGGCTCTCCTCTCCAGGACCTCCTGACCAGGACGAGGTGTACAAACTGGGAAGTGTGAGTTCACACCTGTGCTCCGGCATGTACAGCTGTGAGGCTGTCACCCTTCCAACCCACTGGCATCCCTCAGGCACACCTCTCTGTGCACCCTCATCTAGCTGTACACACACACACACACACAAACACCTGAAGACACTGGAATTCACACTTGTACACACAGGCCATCCCCATTTGGAGCTTCAGGTATTCCCAAAGACTGCATACTTTGGGGGACTGGTCTTGCACCCTGGCAGATGGGGGAACAGGCAGAGATGTACACTTGATGTGTTCACTTGTAGGTCCCATCTAGGGTCTGGGGTTTCTTCCTTGGGCTAGTGGGGGATGTCACCCTTGGTACTCCCCCTCCTCCCATTACAAACCTTGCCTCTCCTTTGATTCCTCACCATGAGGATTCCGATGCCTCTGGTGGCCCCTGGCCTTACCCTTCTCTCACTGCAGTGCAGGTGTCAGACTTCAGAGAAGTCAGTGGGGCCCTTGATCAAAAATCTAAATCGCTCTCTGTAGGTAATTCTGTGAAGTTTCAGCTACAGTTCACAGGGCCGCAGCGCGGGCTCCAGAACCCACCTGGTGGCAGCAGGCGGTAATTGCAGACGAAAGTGCATGTGCTCTGCCGGCTGCTGACCTGTTTCTCCTCCAGAAGTGTGCTGGTGCTGGAGATGCTAGGATGAGCAGATAGGAATCATCATTCTGAAGAATTGCACGCCGGTGGGAGGCCTGGTACTCAAAGCCTAATCTACCTTGCTCCCATTTCCAGAAGAGGCTTCGGGCCCCTTTCCCAAGAGTGCACGCCCCCTCCTCCCCACAAAGGCATGCAAACACAGCCACAGTCATTTTGGGGTTTAGGGATTTACATGCGTGCATTCCAGGAATCCTCCCCATGAACCGATGAGCTTGGTACTCTTTTTTCTTGTTTCTCCCCCATGCTCTATTAAAGTCCATTTGAAGTATGAGAAAACTGTGGCAGAGAGGAAGTCATTTGCCCGTGTCGCTCAGCCAATGAGTGGCAGAGCAGGTTTCACCATGGCAACTGACCTTAGAAGCCATGCTCACGACCAGCAGGCCACACCACCTCCCAGTCAGCCTGCAGATTCGGCCAGAAGGGCTTGCTGCGTATCCCATAGGGATGCAGTGTAGACCAGCACTGTAAATTGTCCTTGTATATTTCAACCTTGCAAAACTCACTTATTCATTCTCGTAGCTTTTTGGGGTAGACTCCTTAGGACTTCTATGTACATGATCATGTTGTCTGTGAACAAAGGCAGTTATATTTCTTCCTTTTCAATCAAGATGCCTTTTATGCCTTTTTTTATTGCATGGTTCAGGACCTCCAGGTGTAGAGGATTCTAGACAGAGGCCACTGGTCTGTGTTTGAAACCCTGCTCGGCCATTCACTAGCTGTGTGACCTTGGGCAAGTCAATTAATGGCTCTGTGTCTCAAGTTCCTCAAATGAAAAATGGGGTGATACTTAGCTCCTGAGGATATTGTGAGGATTAAGTGGGATAATATAAATAAATGAATAAAGTACATGGCTTGGTATCTGGCACATAGTAAGTGCTCGATATATGGGAGCTGTTGTTAACATATGGATGCCTTTGGTGGTTAAGAAGGGTTGTAGCTGCTTCTACCACCTACCTCACTGGACATACCCCAGAGGGCATCTAAGGCAGCTGTCCATCTCTTCTTCTCCTGCCCTTTCCTATAGCCATAATCCTCAGATCTCTTGAAATGGAAGAACAGATATCCTAAGCTTTCAGCTTCCTTCCCACCTTGGATCTGGTCTGCTGGGATGTGTGGCCGCGAGGGGTGGGAAAGGTTATGGATGGTGGCTGGTTAGCACCCATCCTGACTGCTTCCTACAACATGGCTGCCTCAGGGAAGTCAGACTTCGTGCCTGTTGTCTCAGGGCTTCAAGGGCAGGTGTTGCAGGAGAACCAGGTAGAAGCCACATGGTCTATTCTGACCAGTCCTTGGAGTCCCGTAGAGGCACTTCTGACATGCGCTAGCTATCGAAGCAGTCACAAGCCTGCCCAGATGCAAGACGAGGAGGCACTGACTGCACTTCTTAATTGAAGACGTGGCAAAAAATCTGTGGACATGTATAAAAACTGCCACAGACATCAAGGCTATTTCTGTGTTTTCAGGAGAAGGCAATACTTTGATGAGGGTCCTTGGGCAGAAATCTTTGTGCACTTCTCTGATCAGAAATTTTCTGAAGAAAAAAAAAAAGGGAACTCCCTGGCGGTCCAGTGGTTAGGACTCGATGCTTCCACTGCCAGGGGCACGGGTTCGATCTCTGGTTGAGGAACTAGGATCCCACAAGCCGCGTGGCACGGCCAAAAAAAAAAAGCAAAAGAGAAAACTTCTGCAGTTACTTTTACCATTTCATGGAACACAAGGTGAAGCCAGTGGGTAGATCAGGATTGGGCAAGAGCTCAGGGCCAGAGGGTTCCTGCTGCCTCTGTTTTCACACTTTTCAAGATTTCCCTGTTGTTTACTTTCATTTGAAGTTCATCTGTCCCTCTCAACCCACTCCCCAGTGTCAATAGTTCCGTTCCTTCAAGGCTCACTCATACGCCGCTGTTGTCAGGAGGCCTTTTCTGTCCTCCCCTCACCCCCACCCCCCACCCCATCCCTGAGCTCCTGACCGAGCACCTTGATGCCTGGGGCAGAAAATCCTCCAGAAATGCTTGCCGAATAAGTTTATTCATTCGTTCCACAAGTATTTATTGAGTGCTGTTCTAAGGGTACCCGGGATTTGTTTTAATCAAGTATGGTAAGACATGCAAACATGGAAATGACTGTCCTGAAGGGAGAAGTTCATCATACTTAAGATCGCCTAGAAACAGGAGGCACGGCACACGGCGCAGAGCCACATGGGGAAGCACATGGGGGGCCGATCAGAAGGCAGCGGGAATGAGGAGAAAATGTGGGAAAGAGCCTTTGCTAGGGTTTCCAAAAGGAAGGACCAGGGGAAGCAGGGGAAGCAGGTTTAGGATTGGCTGGTTTGAATAATTTCAGTAGGCTCTGAGGCACAGGGCCTGTCCCTAGTTGTCTGGTACGGGGCCCTGGGGGGATTAGGGCAGGCGCATAGGGGCCCAGAGTCTGAGAGCCCCGTAGAAGAGGTGGTAGGGGGCATGGGCTCTGGATTGATTGGTTTGCATTCAAAAGGCACACTCCTGGGCCAGTTGTTTACCATTTCTAGGAATCGGCTAACCCTGGAAGGGGCAGTCCTTCCAGGCTCTGGGAGGCCCCAAAATGTCCAAACATCAGACTACAATCGAAGATATGGTTAATAAAAGGGCCTACTCTGTACCCAGACAGTGCTAGGGACTGGGCAGTGAACAAAAAGTCTGGGCATTTGCAGGGCTTATACCCTGTGGGGAAGATACATGGTGAGTAAATATTTTGTAAATATATGTCATTTTTTCGACAAATGTTTTATGGTTGCCCTCTAGGTACCAGATGAACAAAATAGATAAAGGCCCTATTCTCAGAGTATTCCTGTTCTAGTGGAGGAAGACTGCAATAAACAAACAAACAAACAAAAAAAGAAAATTCAGTGACAAGAAATAAAACAGGATCAAGTGGTAAAAGAGGGACTGAGGATTATTCCAGATAAGGTAGTCAGGGAAGGCCTCTCTGAGGAGGTGATATTTGAGCTGAGATCTAAGTGAGGAAGAGCAGCCAGCTACACAAAGACCTGGAGAAGAGCATTCTATGCAGAGAGCACCAAAAGCACGCAGATCCTGTGGCCAGCGCCTCTGGCTGCAGCGTCTGTAGTGAGTAATAGAGCAGGTTAGGTCAGAGATGGGCAGAGCCAGGCAAATGCGAGTTTGGATTTCATTCTTGTGTACAGGGAAGCTGCCAGAAGTGTTCTAAGCAAGGAAGTGGTTTAATCTGATCTGTTTTTATTTATTTATTTATTTTTGAATATCCTAAAAGACTTATTTATTAATTTTTATTCTTTTCCATTATGGTTTATTACAGGATATTGAATGTAGTTCCCTGTGCTATACAGTGGGACCTTGTTGTTTATCCATTCTATATATAATAGTTTGCATCTGCTAATCCCCAACTCTCAATCCATCCTTCTCCTACTCTCCCTCCCCCTTGGCAACCACAAGTCTGTTCTCTATGTCTGTGAGTTTGTTTCTGTTTCGTAGATAAGTTCAGCTCCCTCTGGCTGCTGTATGGAAATTGGGTGGTAGGAGGGGCAAACACAGAATTAGGGAGCTGAGTTAGGTGGTGATGCCCAGGTGAGAGATGACATTGATCGGCTTGGGGAGATGGCCCTGGAGATGCACAGATGGGGAGGTAGAAGGATATGGGAAGAAGTGGTGAATGTTAGACCTGATCAGCAATTAAAATCACACTGGGAGTTAAGACACACCCTCACAGACTTCTGGACCCCACTATACAGAGCCCCAGTGCCTAAATCTGGGCTCAGGAATCTGTATTTCTAACAAGCCTCTTAAGGATGTGCACTCAGTGGCCCCAAACGTCCATCAAGGATAGCAATGCCTACGTCCAAGATGGGCTGAGTATAAGGAATTCATAACGTAATGTTTGTAAAGCATTCAGCAAAGGACCAGTCCCTCAGGACGTGCGGGCTCTAGGGTAAAGCAGGTGCAGTCTGAAGGAACATGGCCCTGCTACCAACTGCTGTATGAATTCTAGCCCTTTTTGGGCCTCGGTTTCCTCCTCTTTAAAAAGGTACCTACAATGGACTGAATGTTTATGTCTCCCCCCAAGTTCATATATTGAAATCCTAACCCCAAGGTGATGGTAGTAGGAAGTGGGACCTTTGGGAGGTGATTAGGTCATGAGGGTGGAGCCTCCATGAATTGGATTAGTGCCTTATAAAAGAGAACCCAGAGAGTCCCCAGCCCCTCCCACCATGTGGGGACACAGGGAGAAGACAGCTATCTGAACAAGGAAATGAGCTCTCACCAGACACTGAATCCGCCACTACACTAAGACAGATCCATAATCCCAACGTTGTGACAAGCTCCCTAAACGTAAGTGCTGTGAGAATGGGAGGGGTTAACATTATGTCCATCCCTCCTTGAAACTGAATGATGTCAAGACTATACCCCAGCCTTGGTCTAGGGGCACTCCCAGGCCTAGCTGCCTAGCGGACTGAGCTATGCTGGTTCAAAGGACAACACCGCCCTCTTCTGGCTGAGGCCAGACTCCACATATGGACCCTTCTCATGCTTTCTTGGCTCTAGCCCCTTCCTTCAAGCAAGGAGGAGGGCAAGCGTCTGGCCTGTCCACTTACCGATGACCTGTGGGGCATTAGAATTTATATCATTGACTGTCTCACAGGGTTGGCTTTCTTGACAAGTGTAGTTGTGAGCCGTGCTTAGGTGAAAGAAATGCTCTCCTTTTGGAGATTTATCAATCTCCAGACAATTTCTGGCTCAATTCACTGTATGAGTAAATACAAGTGAAGATCTTCGTATTATGCGTGCATTTGTCCTCCCTGCCAAATACACCCTTCTGGAAATGCTCCTGGCCCAGTGCCCCTAGACCAAGGCTGGGGTATAGTCTTGACATCATTCAGTTTCAAGGAGGGATAGACATAACGTTAACCCCTCCCGTTCTCACAGCACTTACATTTAGGGAGCTTGTCACAACGTTGGGATTATGGATCTGTCCTAGCGTAGTGGCAGATTCAGTGTCTGGTGAGAGCTCACTTCCTGGTTCAGATAGCTGTCTTCTCCCTGTTGGACCTTCAGGAGGTCTGTTGGACCTTCAGGAGGCAGCAGACCTGATTTACTGGGCTCAGTGTGTGGTGCTGACACAAGTTATTTCATTGAATCCTCTTTAGAGTCTCTATGCATGAAGAATTATCATCTCCAATTCCCTGAGGTTGAAACTCAGTCTGTTGTGGATGCTATAAACCATGCAGGGGAAAGGTGAGGGAGAGGGTAGCGGGAAGCAGGGAGAGAAACGAGGGAAATGCTCCTGGCCCAGAGATAAAGCCACACATCCATCTATCTGTTCATCACGGAACCCTTAGAACAGCTCCTGGCTCAATTCACTGCATGAGTAAATACAAGCGAAGATCTTCGTATTATGTGTGCATTTGTCCTCCCTGCCAAATACACCCTTCTGGCAAGGTTTGAATGTCTTCTTAGATGGTTCCTTGTTTTTTCAAAAGAAATACTAGGGAAATCAGCTCACTTAAGAAAGAATGGAAACAGCACCTGGAGCATTGTTTGGGGGTGTAGGTGATGGTTGGTGCTGAACCAGCGCCCACGAGGCAGCAGTATGTAGAACACAGGGGCCACTAGTAACAGTACGAAAAGGGGCTCTTCTCTCTGTCCTAATGGTGTTTTCTGTATATCCCACCTCCTGATCCTCCTGGGCAATCTCATACCCAAAAAATTAGATTTTTTTTTTAAGATAAGGACTTCTTAAAAATTAATTAATTTATTTATTTTTGGCCTTCTTGGGTCTTCGTTACTGCCCGCGGGCTTTCTCTAATAGCAACAAGCTTCATTGTTGTGCGCGGGCTTCTCATTGCGGTGGCTTCTCTTTGTTGCGGAGCACAGGCTCTAGGTTCACGGGCTTCAGTAATTGCAACACACGGGCTCAGTAGTTGTGACACATGGGCTTAGTTGCTCTGCGGCATGTGGGATCTTCCAGGACCAGGGCTCAAACCTGCGTCCCCCTGCATTAGGCAGGTGGATTCTTAACCACTGAGCCACCAGGGAAGTCCTCCCAAAATTAGATTTTAGCAGCTTAGAGTTGGAAGGAAACTCTGAGGCCCATTTCTCAATTATCTCTAACCCTGTAAAACAATAACTGGGATGACGAGTACAAGAGAGTTTTGGTGAAAAGTCAATACATCATACAACTTGAGATTTTTATTACTCCACAAAGGCAGCCTTGCCAATAATAAAAATGGCAACTCGACTCCTTCCTTCCCTTCATGTTAACCTAATGGTTGACAATAGTCAATATGGCAGCCAGACCGTGAGTTCCCATTGGCGGCTGCTCTGAGGCCCCGCCCTGCCCCGCCCCTAAGAGCGAAGGGCGGGAATTGCGGAGGCGGATATTGCGACTCCGAGTCGGGCTGCGCCTGCGCAGGTTATTGGCGTCAAGATGGCGATGGAGATGAGGCTTCCCGTGGCTCGCAAGCCTCTTAGCGAGAGCCTGGGCCGTGAGACGAAAAAACACCTGGTAGTGCCGGGGGACACGATCACCACGGACACAGGCTTCATGCGGTACGTGGGGACGTGGGGGACTCTGGGCCACAAGGGGCGGCTGCATTGCTCTCCACGTGAAACCCGGGCCTGTGCTCTCTTGCATCTAAGTTCCCGTGGTACCCGGGGCACATCTGCTGAGCATCTCAGTCGCCTCGTTTTCTAGGCTTCGGACTTCTTACCCCCTGCATCTTGTGTGTCCTCGTCTGCATTTGCCCCAGTCCCCTGAAACCTTCCTCTCTTGACCTCTGGTGGCCGCGACTCGTGGGTCCTCTGCCTGAGGCCCAGATCCTGAGCCTTCCTCGTTGAGGACTTGGAAAACTGGGGTGGGTTAGGAGCTGGGACCTCTTAACAGTTTTCGGCGGGGAGACGGTGGGCGTTTTTGACTTGGCGCCCTTATCCCTCAGCGTCGTCTTCTAGCCAGGGGCACGGTTTTGGAACGAGTCATTGTTTGGGCTTAGGGCGTACAAATACATTGTTATATGCACCCAAATCTCCACCGTTGAATCTGAGGGCAGTACCGTATGTTGTCGTTAAGAGGGCAGGCCCTTGAGTTGGACAGCTGGAGCCCCAGTCTTGCTGCCATCACAATATTATTGGCTGTATTGTCTCTCCGAGGCCAGTTTCCTCATCTGTAAACTAGTGATAATAACATTAACTATTCGATAAGGTTGTGAGGATTAAATTAGGTAATGATTACGAAAAGAAGCAAAACTCACCGTTCTGTCACCATCATAGAGAAACACTAGTGGTTATCTCAGCCTTTTTTTTTCTTTTTGGGGGGGTACACTTGTATATACAGGAGAGGTACAGCATTTATACCGTTGCCCTTTAACCTCTTAGTTTGGGGTTATTGGATCTCAGGAAATCTTAAGATTCAGTCCTTTATTTATGCATTCAGTATATGTGTGCTTGGGGTACAACAGTGAACAAAGTGGAAGTCAATGTCCTGGTGAAGTTTATATTCTACTTGGGAGAGACAGATAACAAACAATAAGCACGACAAGCAAATACGTTATTCAGAATGTTTGGCGATAAATGCAATAGAAAAACTTAAAAGCCAAGCAGGGTGAGTGGAGCGTAGTTGGGATATGGTAGTGGTGGCAGCAGCAGGGTGGGTGACTATTATAAATGGGATAGTCGAGGAAGGCCTGGTGGAGAAAGTGACATTTGAGTAGACTTGAGTAGAATGAGGGAGATGTCCATGTAGCTGTCTAAAGAAGGAGTGTTTTAGGAAGAGATGGCAACCAGGGCAAAAGCCTGCCTTTAAGGCAGGAGAAGTCTGTTAGGTTTGAGGAAACCACTGGTCTTGATGCGAGAGGTCACCTCAAGTGTTACCCTGGTATTCTTTGTATCTTCCTGTTGCAACAGGGGCCATGGGACCTATATGGGGGAAGAGAAGCTCATTGCATCTGTGGCTGGCTCTGTGGAGAGAGTAAACAAGTTGGTCTGTGTGAAAGCTTTGAAAACCAGGTGAGAACAAAAGGTGTGTATTCTCTTGTGGCATCCGAGTTGCACAGCCAGGTCTTTTCTGCCACGACATACCCTCCACCCCCATCCCGGCCTGCTCTGTCGTTCTGTAGGTCTGGGATTTGGGGAACATGGCTATAGGAAGGGTATAGATGACTACAGGTAAGCGTGGGCTTCAAAGGTTTCCCTGTGTTACCTGACCTCTCCAAACTTTGGTTCCCTCCTCTGCAAAATGAGACCTAGCATGACCTACCTTGTAGGATTTTCATTGGAATTCATTGAAACAGTGCATGTAAAGTACTTACATAGAGCCTCCTACCTAGAAGGGCTCAGTGAAGGTCAGCCCCAGAATGTAAGCCCGTGGGGTTGGAACCGAGTGAGCAGGCAAGGGGTAGGAGCAGATGCAGGCAGAGAGGTGAGGTGGGCAGTCTGTCTGCCTTGTAGCCACAATAAACATTTTCGACTTCCACTCTGTAATCTAGGAAGCCACTGGAGGAGGTGGAGCAGAGGAGGGACATGATCTGACTTCTGTTTTAATAAAATCACTCTGGCTGCTGTGGGCGGCCGGGGAGGTGGGGGGATAGGGGCAGGGTTAGGGAGACAGATTAATGTACTGTTTTGAGTATGTTTTGTGTTCTGAGTGATTTTTTAATCATGAAAATGTGTTGGATTTTATATTCCTTGGCATTGTCTCTATATAGGACCATGTCCTATATAGAGAAGAGATATTCTTCCTTTCCAATTTGGATGCCTTTTATTTTCTGCCTATATTGTAAAGGTCGAGGTAGTAGGATCTGCTGCTGGACTTGTCCTGGAGCATGAGAGAGAGAGACAGAGAGCAAGAGATTGAGAGAGATCAAGGGTTCCTCCAAGGATTGTGGCTTGAGCCACTGGAGGGGTGGAGTTGCCATTTCCTGAGCTCGTGACAACTGGGGGAGTTTCAATTTGCTATGGGGGAGTGAAGGGGGCTGGTGGAAAGTTTTGTCGTAGGTGTGTTACTTTTGCAAATTCCTATTACTCACGTAAATGGAGGTGCTGGGTAGCCAGCAGTTGACTAGAGTCTGGAATTGAGGGGAGTGGTGTACTCATTAGTGGTATTTAAAGCCATTAGGCTGGATGAGCTCACCAAGTGAGTATGGGCTGAAAAGAGAAGAGGTCCAAGGACTGCGCGCCTTCGGCATGGAACACATCATCATTAGAATTGGGATGAGGAACTAGCAAAGGGGCCTGAGACAGGCAGCCAGTGGGTGGGGGAACAGAGAGCAGACTGGTTTGGGCGGTGTCCTGTCTCAGTTTCCTTTCTCCTCCTCTGGCTGATGCAGAACCCGTCTGTGTTCCAGAGCCCACCAGAAAAGATTCCATGCTTATCATTTTCTTTTTATTTATTTATTTATTGTTTTAAGTTTTTGGCTGCACCCCACGGCATGTGGGATCTTAGTTCCCCGACCAGGGATCGAACCTGCGCCTCCTGCGTTGGAGGGCAGAGTCTTAACCACTGGACTGCAGGGGAAGTCCCTCACTTTCATGTAATTAACAAAATAGGGGTTTCAGGCTTAATGAACTATTTGCAATAAATGGTTTAAGAATAGTTAGTTAATGGAGACTTCGTACATATAGGATGTTTGAAGTTATCAGTTCCTGAGAATAAGTCCAACCAGCATAGTTACGTGAATTTACTAAATGTGGTGCCTCATCAAGGCCTTCATCCCTGTTTAACTGAAATCTCAAATGGTAACTTGGTCTTGTCATGAAGTCTTTTCACTGATGGAGGACCTTCTGTTTTATCTTTCAGATATCATGGTGAAGTGGGAGACATTGTAGTGGGGAGAATCACAGAGGTAAAGTCTTATCTGATTGGTTTTTACAAAGTAAAAGCAGGCTGGTGATCCAATGAATGGCATAGTCATTCTACATGCATTTATGCTAACTAGGCATTCGTTGTGTTTGGCTCTCATGTGACCTTTGATGTCAACAGGTTGTTACATTTGGAATTATTGGTCATTTACAGTGTGAGCTCTGGCCCCTGGAGTATGTGTCCAGGTGTGGGGTTTCTTTGTTTGTAGGTTCAACAGAAGAGGTGGAAGGTGGAGACCAACTCCAGGCTGGATTCAGTCTTGCTTCTCTCGTCCATGAACCTTCCCGGAGGAGAGCTGGTAAGGGTCTCCGGCTGGGACTGTATAGTTTGGTGGCGAGAGCTCTGGGGTCCTTTGCTCCGCCAGAGAACTTTGCTTTACCCTGAGGTTGCCACTTTTACTCCTGTTTGTCTGCTGTGAAGTTTGCTGCCTTGATGTACATGTAGGCTTTTCACTTGGCCCAGGCCTCCCAACTTAGGCAGCAACTGGCGTATGGTAGGATCTGGAATGTCCATGGGGAGCGATCCCAAAAGAGAGTTGAGAGAAGCTCTCAGATGCTTGGTGCTAATAATTTTCCTTTTCTGGGTGTATCAGCTTTGCTCAGTGAAAGTGTTCCTTGAAAAGTTGTGTTTAGATTAGCTTTTCATGAATTGAGTAGCATTTGATTATTCCAGACAACCACAGGACCTAAGCTGCCTCCTTTTATAAAATGCAGTGGTTCAGCTTTACCTTCAGGCCAGCATCTATCTATAGAGAGGCTCACTGTGCTAGGCTCTCTGGAGAATGCCAAGATCCAGGAGGCACGACTGAGTTCCTGAAAGAGCTTAGACTAGCAGGGGATATGAAATAACTGGTCTGAATACCCGGCAGTCCAAGAATAAACAAGCGTGTGATTGTACAAAAGGAGTGATTAAGTTCCCGGAGAGAAGCTCATAGGAAAGATGAGTGTTGGAGTTGATCCTTGAAGGATGGGTAGAATTTTAATGATGAGTTCAGGGAATCTGAGATAAAGGGAAATGTGTGAGCAAAGATACAGTCAAGCTGGAGGTAGTCTGGTCCTGCTGGAGCGTGGAGGGCGTCCACAGAAGGTAAGCGTGGAAAAGGGGCCTGGTCTAGATTGGGAGGGTTTTGAATATCACATAAGGAGTTTGAATATTATTCAGAGGAAGGAGAAGAGGAGCCGTGGGAAGGTCTGTAAGATGGAAAGTAGTGGTTGTCACTTTGTCTTCCTTCAGTGGTACAGGTTACCTACTCTGGTGTGTGAACATTGTGGCTGCCTTCAGAGATCTCGGGAGGAAGTGAAAGAGAAAGAAGAGATGGATGGAGAGAGATCTTCCTTTAGGATCTGACTTCCATAACGTGGCCATCTCTTTGTGTATTTCAGAGGAGAAGATCTGCAAAAGATGAGCTGGCGATGAGAGGTTTCTTGCAGGAAGGGGACCTTATCAGTGTATCCTGTACCTTGCATTCCAGCATCTTTATGTTTGCTGTGGAGCTGGCAATTGGGGCTTAAACTGTAGGTCTCCCACACGAGAAACATGTAATCCTGGCAGGGATCTGAGTCCTTGACTGGGTGTGAAGGGCTCTGCTACAGCCTTTCTCTGTCTCCTTAACCCAGCTGACCCTCCAGCTCTTGTTCGGACCTGCTGCTGCTCAGTCATGTCTTTGGGTCTTGTAACTTACGGTGGCCCATGCTTTAAGCTAGCTCAAATTTTCTTAGCGATGTTAACTTTTTTTTTTTTTTTTATGAAACTATAAGAAAGATATTGTTTGGTAAAACTTTTGTTTCAGTTGCTTACACAAACACAGATACATGTACTCTGAGTAAAATATGCTTCTTACTGTGGGTTGTATAAAGAAAAGTTTGAAAGCCACTGATCTATATTTTTGTTTATTTATTTATTTGAATTTTTGAAATTTATTTTTTTATACAGCAGGTTCTTATTAGTCATCAATTTTTTTTTTAAATCAGTCATCAATTTTATACACATCAGTGTATACATGTCAATCCCAAACTCCCAATTCATCCCACCACCCCCCCCACCCCCCCGCCGCTTTCCCCCCTTGGTGTCTATACGTTTGTTCTCTACATCTGTGTCTCAATTTCTGCCCTGCAAACCGGTTCATCTGTACCGTTTTTCTAGGTTCCACATACATGCGTTAATATATTTGTTTTTCTCTTTCTGACTTACTTCACTCTGTATGACAGTCTCTAGATCCATCCACGTCTCTACAAATGACCCAATTTCGTTCCTTTTTATAGCTGAGTAATATTCCATTGTATATATGTACCACATCTTCTTTATCCACTCACCTGTTGATGGGCATTTAGGTTCCATGTCCTGGCTATTGTAAATAGTGCTGCAATGAACATTGGGGTGCATGTGTCTTTTTGAATTATGGTTTTCTCTGGGTATATGCCCAGTAGTGGGATTGCTGGATCATATGGTAATTCTATTTTTAGTTTTTTAAGGAACCTCCATACTGTTCTCCATAGTGGCTGTATCAATTTACATTCCCACCAACAGTGCAAGAGGGTTCCCTTTTCTCCACACTCTCTCCAGCATTTGTTGTTTGTAGATTTTCTGATGATGCCCATTCTGACTGGTGTGAGGTGATATCTCATTGTAGTTTTGATTTGCATTTCTCTAATAATTAGTGATGTTGAGCAGCTTTTCATGTGCTTCTTGGCCATCTGTATGTCTTCTTTGGAGAAATGTCTGTTTAGGTCTTCTGCCCATTTTTGGATTGGGTTGTTTGTTTCTTGAATATTGAGCTGCATGAGCTGTTTATATATTTTGGAGATTAATCCTTTGTCCGTTGATTCATTTGCAAATATTTTCTCCCATTCTGAGGGTTGTCTTTTCGTCTTGTTTGTAGTTTCCTTTGCTGTGCAAAAGCTTTTAAGTTTCATTAGGTCCCATTTGTTTATTTTTGTTTTTATTTCCACTACTCTAGGAGGTGGATCAAAAAAGATCTTGCTGTGAGTTATGTCAAAGAGTGTTCTTCCTATGTTTTCCTCTAAGAGTTTTATAGTGTCCGGTCTTACATTTAGGTCTTTAATCCATTTTGAGTTTTTTTTTGTGTATGGCGTTAGGGAGTGTTCTAATTTCACTCTTTTACATGTAGCTGTCCAGTTTTCCCAGCACCACTTATTGAAGAGACTGTCATTTCTCCATTGTATATCCTTGCCTCCTTTGTCATAGATTAGTTGACCATAGGTGCGTGGGTTTATCTCTGGGCTTTCTATCCTGTTCCATTGATCTATATTTCTGTTTTTGTGCCAGTACCATATTGTCTTGATTACTGTAGCTTTGTAGTATAGTCTGAGGTCAGGGAGTCTGATTCCTCGAGCTCCGTTTTTTTCCCTCAAGACCGCTTTGGCTATTCGGGGTCTTTTGTGTCTCCATACAAATTTTAAGACTTTTTGTGCTAGTTCTGTAAAAAATGCCACTGGTAATTTGATAGGGATGGCATTGAATCTGTAGATTGCTTTGGGTAGTATAGTCATTTTCACAATATTGATTCTTCCAATCCAAGAACATGGTATATCTCTCTATCTGTTTGTATCATCTTTAATCTCTTTTATCAGTGTCTTATAGTTTTCTGTATACAGATCTTTTGTCTCCCTAGGTAGGTTTATTCCTAGGTATTTTATTCTTTTTGTTGCAGTGGTAAATGGGAGTGTTTCCTTAATTTCTCTTTCAGATTTTTCACCATTAGTGTATAGGAATGCAAGAGATTTCTGTGCATTAATTTTGTATCCTGCAACTTTACCACATTCATTGATTAGCTCTAGTAGTTTTCTGGTGGCATCTTTAGGATTCTCTATGTACAGTATCATGGCATCTGCAAACAGTGACAATTTTACTTTTTCTTTTCCAATTTGTATTACTTTTATTTCTTTTTCTTCTCTGATGGCCGTGGCTAGGACTTCCAAAATTATGTTGAATAATAGTGGTGAGAGTGGACATCCTTGTCTTGTTCCTGATCTTAGAGGAAATGCTTTCAGTTTTTCACCATTGAGAATGATGTTTGCTGTGGGTTTGTCCTATATGGCCTTTATTATGTTGAGGTAGGTTCCCTCTATGCCCACTTTCTGGAGAGTTTTTAATCATAAATGGGTATTGAATTTTGTCAAAAACTTTTTCTGCATCTATTGAGATGGTCATATGGTTTTTCTTCAATTTGTTAATATGGTGTATCACATTGATTGATTCATGTATATTGAAGAATCCTTGCATCCCTGGGATAAATCCCACTTGATCATGGTGTATGATCCTTTTAATGTGTTGTTGGATTCTGTTTGCTAGTATTTTGTTGAGGATTTTTGCATCTATATTCATGAGTGATATTGGTCTGTAATTTTCTTTTTTTGTAGTATCTTTGTCTGGTTTTGGTATCAGGGTGATTGTGGCCTCATAAAATGAGTTTGGGAGTGTTCCTTCCTCTGCAATTTTTTGGAAGAGTTTGAGAAGGATGGGTGTAAGCTCTTCTGTAAATGTTTGATAGAATTCACCTGTGAAGCCATTTGGTCCTGGACTTTTGTTTGTTGGAAGATTTTTAATCACAGTCTCAATTTCATTACTTGTGCTTGGTCTGTTCATATTTTCTATTTCTTCCTGGTTTAGTCTTGGAAGGCTATACCTTTCTAAGAATTTGTCCATTTCTTCCAGGTTGTCCATTTTATTGGCATAGAGTTGCTTGTAGTAGTCTCTTAGGATGCTTTGTATTTCTGCGGTGTCTGTTGTAACTTCTCCTTTTTCATTTCTAATTTTATTGATTTGAGTCCTCTCTTTTTCTTGATGAGTCTGGCTAATGGTTTATCAATTTTGTTTATCTTCTCAAAGAACCAGCTTTTAGTTTTATTGATCTTTGCTATTGTTTTCTTTGTTTCTATTTCATTTATTTCTGCTCTGATCTTTATGATTTCTTTCCTTCTGCTAACTTTGGGTTTTGTTTGTTCTTCTTTCTCTAGATCCTTTAGGTGTAAGGTTAGATTGTTTGAGATTTTTCTTGTTTCTTGAGGTAGGATTGTATTGCTATAAACTTCCCTCTTAGAACTGCTTTTGCTGCATCCCATAGGTTTTGGATCGTCGTGTTTTCATTGCCATTTGTCTCTAGGTATTGTTTGATTTCCTCTTTGATTTCTTCAGTGATCTCTTGGTTATTTAGTAACGTATTGTTTAGCCTCCATGTGTTTGTGTTTTTTACGTTTTTTCCCTGTAATTGATTTCTAATCTCATAGCGTTGTGGTCAGAAAAGATGCTTGATATGATTTCAATTTTCTTAAATTTACTGAGGCTTGATTTGTGACCCAAGATGTGATCTATCCTGGAGAATGTTCCGTGTGCACTTGAGAAGAAAGTGTAATCTGCTGTTTATGAATGGAATGTCCTATAAATATCAATTAAATCTATCTGATCTGTTGTGTCATTTAAAGCTTACGTTTCCTTATTAATTTTCTGTCTGGATGATCTGTCCATTGGTGTAAGTGAGGTGTTAAAGTCCCCCAGTATTACTGTGCTACTGTCGATTTCTTCTTTTATAGCTGTTAGCAGTTGCCTTATGTATCGAGGTGCTCCTATGTTGGGTGCATATATATTTATAATTGTTATATCTTCTTCTTGGACTGATCCCTTGATCATTATGTAGTGTCCTTCCTTGTCTCTTGTAACATTCTTTATTTTAAAGTCTATTTTATCTGATATGAGTATTGCTACTCCAGCTTTCTTTTGATTTCCATTTGCATGGAATATCTTTTTCCATCCCCTCACTTTCAGTCTGTATGTGTCCCTAGGTCTGAAGTGGGTCTCTTGTAGACAGCATATATATGGGTCTTGTTTTTGTATCCATTCAGCAAGCCTGTGTCTTGGTTAGAGCATTTAATCCATTCACGTTTAAGGTAATTATCGATATGTATGTTCCTATGACCATTTTCTTAATTGTTTTGGGTTTGTTTTTGTAGGTCCTTTTCTTGTGTTTCCCACTTAGAGAAGTTCCTTTAGCATTTGTTGTAGAGCTGGTTTGGTGGTGCTGAATTCTCTTAGCTTTGATTTCTCCATCGAATCTGAGTGAGATCCTTGCTGGGTAGAGTAATCTTGGTTGTAGTTTCTTCCCTTTCATCACTTTAAGTATGTCGTGCCATTCCCTTCTGGCTTGTAGAGTTTCTGCTGAGAAATCAGCTGTTAACCTTATGGGAGTTCCCTTGTATGTTATTTGTCATTTTTCCCTTGCTGCTTTCAATAATTTTTCTTTGTCTTTAATTTTTGCCAATTTGATTACCGTGTGTCTTGGCGTGTTTCTCCTTGGGTTTATCCTGCCTGGGACTCTCTGCGCTTCCTGGACTTGGGTGGCTATTTCCTTTCCCACGTTAGAGAAGTTTTCGACTATAATCTCCTCAAATATTTTCTCGGGTCCTTTCTCTCTCTCTTCTCCTTCTGGGACCCCTATAATGCGAATGTTGGTGCATTTAATGTTGTCCCAGAGGTCTCTTAGGCTGTCTTCATTTCTTTTCATTCTTTTTTCTTTAGTCTGTTCCGCAGCAGTGAATTCCACCATTCTGTCTTCCAGGTCACTTATCCGTTCTTCTGCCTCAGTTATTCTGCTATTAATCCCTTCTAGTTTATTTTCATTTCAGTTATTGTATTGTTCATCTCTGTGTGTTTGTTCTTTAATTCTTCTAGGTCTTTGTTAAACATTTCTTGCATCTTCTCGATCTTTGCCTCCATTCTTTTTCCGAAGTCCTGGATCATCTTCACTATCATTATTCTGAATTCTTTTTATGGAAGGTTGCCTATCTCCACTTCATTTAGTTGTTTTTCTGGGGTTTTATCTTGTTCCTTAATCTGGTACATTGCCCTCTGCTTTTTCATCTTGTCTGTCTTTCTGTGAATGTGGTTTTTGTTCCACAGGCTGCAAGATTGTAGTTCTTCTTGCTTCTGCTGTCTGCCCTCTGGTGGATGAGGCTATCTCGATCTGCTAGTGTTGGAGGGTCTCCTGCAGAGGTGGGGGGTGGCTGTGTCTCACCGTGAGGACAAGGACACTGGCAGCAGAAGTTCTGGGAAGTACTCCTTGGTGTGAGCTCTCCCAGAGTCCACCATTAACCCCACCCGCGATGTTAACTTTTATCCGAGGGAGTAGAAAAGGTGGTGTTTATGTCAGAGTATTCATGACAGCCAAGGGGGAAAGGTTAGGTCACAGCAGTGTGACCTCCGGGTCCGTCTACGACTTTGGGCGGGACTCTTGGCCACGGGAGGAAAGGATGGAGGGGGGAAGCCAGGGACGCAGGTGACGTGAAAGTGTTTGTTCCTTCATCACCCGGCCAGGCTGAGGTCCAGGCAGTGTTTGCTGATGGAGCTGCCTCTCTGCACACGAGGAGTCTCAAATACGGGAAAGTAAGTTGGGCTCTGGCTGTTCTCATTTGCTGACTGAGACTTCAGATCCATTTCCCAATCCCCAGTGCTCTCTGGAATTCTGACCTAAAGCCCCCCAGAAGTCAAGCCTTATCAGGCTGGCAGCCTACACACTGATTCACACAGTCAAGGGCCGGTAGCATCATAAAGGATGACAATTCTTAACCCTTTTTCTACGGAGGAGATTGTTCTGGCAGAAGAGCCCCTATGACCCTGGACCCCGGGCCCTGCAGCCCTGCTGTCTCTGCTCTCTCCCAAGGGGCGTGGCAGCTTTGCATTGCATTTGTGCTGAGAACAAAGGGAGGTCATGTACTGATGAAGTAGGATGGCCTCAGCCCTTAGACACATGTCCAGTCAATAAAATGGATATTATTGTTAGGAAAGATGGGCTTGTCACTTGAGCCTCTAAATGAAATTTTACCGCTTTTCTTATTTAAGGTGACAGTATGGAGACTATTTATTTTTTTAATGACAGCATACTTTCCAAAACAAATTATGATTTATCAGTCTCTTGCCTTTCTCTGGGTGAACGTTCTCATTTTCTGAGTGGAACAAAAACCTCTGTCCTCAGTGGAGTGGCTACAGCCAATCATGCTCACATCCTTGAAGCAGGAGAGGAAACAGCTGCACTGCACGTGCTGACCTTCGTGGGCCCGGGTCCTGTAATAGACGCCCCCTCAGCGGGATGTGGGCCTTGAGCTGACCTGCCGGGACCAGGGATGGATTTGCACTCAGCCTAGGCCAGTCGCCTTGTCCAATGGCGTATCTCGTGGGCAGGATGGGTGGTTGGGGTCGAGGTGGAACAGAATAGTGCTCCTTGACCCACAGGAGGCTCGAGCCCACGTCCTCATTGGCTCCAGCTTCTCTAACAGCTGTGGCACCAGCCCTGGATTAGAATGTGAAGACGACTGCAAAGGAAAATAAATGGTAGAGAAGAGATGGAAAGTTACCTTCTGTTGGGATATGTAAACAACTTAATGCATCCGGAAGTGTTCTCTGTATTTACTATGTATGTGCATGTAGGGGCAGTTATCAACAGGAAGGATGCCGATTCCAGTCTAACTAGGACATATCCTGTACTCTGCTTTTAAGTTACCTCACTGATGACCCTACAGTGACTGAATTTATGATATACTTTTTTAGCTAGGTCAGGGCGTTTTGGTTCAGGTCTCCCCCTCCCTGGTGAAACGGCAGAAGACTCACTTCCATGACTTGCCATGCGGTGCCTCAGTGATTCTGGGCAACAACGGCTTCATCTGGATCTACCCAACCCCTGAGCACAAAGAAGAGGATGCAGGGGGCTTCATTGCAAACCTGGAGGTGAGTAAACGCCATTGTCACTGTTGGGATGGAGCGGCCCTTAGTCGGTGCTGTGCTTCTGTGGCGGGTGGGGACGCTCTCTATCTATCTGCCGCATTGCTATAGTTTGAGTTGGTTTGAATTTCCATGGAAACATTGTGTCGCCCTCTCTTGTTCTGAAGAGATGAAATCAGCGCCTGGTTTGATCTTTGTTGGCAGAGATGGCAAAGTTGCAGGGTAATAGCCCAAGAGCCACCGAAGAAGCCGTCCTTTTTAATCTCCCTTGGAGTTAGCTGTTTGATTGGTTTGGAGTCCCAGAGTGATACTGCCTCAGTTATAAATGATTCCCGGGATTTGCTGTAACCATTCGCTTCTTTTGGTCCTGATTCTATTTCCCTCCCCTTCCCCTTGGCATCCCCTGGTAGCCTGTCTCCCTTGCTGATCGAGAGGTGATCTCCCGGCTTCGGAACTGCATCATCTCGCTGGCAACTCAGAGAATGATGCTGTATGATACCAGTATCCTGTATTGCTATGAAGCATCCCTTCCGCATCAGGTACTCTACCCGGGGCTTCCCTTTTCCTTGTTGATCTGTGAGCAGCCTTAAGTGTCATCTGCTCCATGTTTCCTCAGACGGCAGGCACGTCTCCCACATACCCTAACCATGTCCATCGGTGTGAACTGATCTGGTGGACAGCCTTGTTGAGTGTCTGGAGAGCTTTCGCCGAGTTGCTAGTAATATTCTCAATGTCTAATGTCGGTGTAAGGATTTGTGGGCCTTTGGAGGTGCCAGGTGGGGCTAATTTACAACAGCGACCCCCTGGACTTCATCTTGCCCATCCCAAGTTTTAGCTGTCTTTCTAGTGACTGCCAGAGTAACATCTTTGTTCTTGTCAGCTGTATCCCATAGAATCTTGCTGATTTATTAAGCTGGTTCTAGCCGATCATATCTTGCAAATACTTAGCCTCTGATACGTGAAAGGAAAACAGAAGGTTCATGTTAACCATGCTTGGTTTCTGCATTTGGATTGGCTTGATGGTGTGCTTACTGATTGAACAAGTACCTTTTTTCCTTTCTTTTTCAGATCAAAGACATCTTAAAGCCAGAAATAATGGAGGAAATTGTGATGGAAACACGCCAGAGGCTTTTAGAACAGGAGGGATAAGGAGAGGCACCTGAAGGACAGGACTGTGTGTACCTGACCGGAGCAGTCCTTGAAAGTGAACAGTTTGCTTGGTGGTCCCCATGTGCAGCTCAGTGAAGACCTGGGGAGCTCATCACTTTACCTACAAGGGGCCGCCTCCACCCTCAAGACCTGCTTTCTCCTGTTTTAAGGCAAAGCCTGGGGGAAGGTGAACAGCACTGCCGGACCCTTGGGTTGCCCACAGAGTTTTGGTACTAGGAGTAGTTTCAGGCCCTAAAAGCACTCAGTGTTCCAGCTGAGTGGACTCCTATCCTGGAATAATACAAGGAATCTTTTGTCCTGTACTTACCATCAACTCACCAGGCACAATGCCCCATGAAATTGCCTGTATAAAAAACATGGCCTCCCTGACCCCCAAATTGTCTGTTTTGGCCTCCATTCCCACCTCCTCTACAGCGCGAGTACAGCACTGAAGAATATAGTTGGTAAAGTTAACCCAAGAATCAAATGGAAGAATAAAGCAACCAAGCAGCCTTTTGCTTGGTTGGAATCTTATTTCCCATTGCGTGTTCCTCCTAGTGATAGATGCGAGTATATTCCCGCCAGGCTGCCTTAATCTGTCCTGCCTTCAAGGATGATTTGTAAGAAGTTGAATTATTGATAAAAGAGAATGAATGTTTTGGGTACTCTGATAAACATGAAAACAAAGTAAGAAAAATGGAGATGGGAAAAGAAAAGGTGTTTTCCTCCTACAATTGAAGGAGTAATGCATTAACTTTTCAATAATTCAGGGTTAAAAGGTAAAAACAAGATGTTGAAGTTCTCAGTGGGAAAGGCTAGAATGTCTATGCATTGTTTTTCGGATGACTATCTAAAAATGATGCCCTGATTTGGGTTTTGGGAAACATTCTTTTAAAGTCAGTATTTGAGAGTGCTATGTGGTGAACTGTTTTTTTATATTTATAAATGTGGCATCACTGTTTCTGTTCTTGTGTTCTGTGTAATACTTGGGAGCTGAGTACAGTTGAAGGAAGGCTTGGGAGATAGGAATTCTTCTGACAGAGACCTAACTACTCTACTCGGGTCACCTAGTAAAATTTAAACCTAGGACAGTTTCAGGAGTAAGGTGGAGCATTTGACAGTTTTGAAATACAGCTCAGCTCTTTCTTGTTAAATTGTATGTCTTTTCTTTATAACATTATTCAGACAAATTTTATCTCTTTTTTTTTTTTTTTCTATCCCAAGTGTATCACCTGTTTTGAGGAGTTTGCAGACAACTGAATACTGTATAGGCTATGTTGCAACTTTGGATTTGCTCCCTTGTTGTTTCTGAAACACATTCCAGGTTGTGTGCCCCTTAAGAGAAGGGAATGGGGAAGGATGGGAGCTGCATCCCTGGTTTGGGCTGGTTTTGACCAGGACCATATGGAGGTTCGTTGAAAGTTTATCTTTCTCACTTGGTCTCCCAAGCTGCCAGCCTCTGCTGTTCATTCAGTATATTCTGAATAGTGATTACCTACTAAGTGGAAATATATAAAGGTCTGAAAGCACCTTTTGATGATTATCCACTTTCTGTGGCCCACTAGAGGGTGCCCTTGTTAAGTGTAATTCCAGTAGGTGTTTTTTAAAAAAAAAAAAAGCTGAAGTTTTTACACGGGTACTGAATCCCGGTAGCAACTTGTGGGTTGCTTTGCTTTATAAACATGAGGACAAAATTAGACTGAACTGAATCACTTTTAATAGAATATATGAGCTTAAAGGGATTTATTCAAATTTGGCAACACTCATTTACTTCTGACTGTCATGCATTTGCTGGGCTCAGGATTCTAGTTTTAAGTCCTTAAGAGTATCATTCTACAGTGTTATACAGTGCATCTGTGGAAGAAAATATTACAGTCTGGGCTTGGGGTTCACCTAAAACTAGTGCCGTTGGCTTCTACCCAGACTTTAGGAAGCATAGTCTCAATCTTTGTGGGAAACAAGATCCCATTTGATCCTCATGATAACCTTGTAAAGTTTGATATGACCCCCATTTATAAATGAAAGCCATTCACAGAATTAAAGTGACTTCATTAAAGCTCATTAGCAACTATGAATCAGTAGGTTTAAGCTCTAGAGAGGGGTCATAAAGCAACGCTTTAGAGAATGGGTTGGACTGATTGTGAAAGGTTATGGGGTCCAGAAATTTTATTTCCAGCATTGAGACCAATACTTGGTTTGGATTTTACTCATTTTACTTATTGCCTGTCCCTCCCATGTCTGCTCTGGGAGGACAAGGGTGAATCCGTTTGTGTCCCTCCCTCAATTTTATCCCAGCACCTAGGACAGTGGTACACAGGGGCTCAACGATGCTTGTGAATGAATTATTAGTTTAAGAAGTGTGGGTTAGTAAGAGTTCTGATGTGATTGCTCAATTTTAAGCTAACCTAGAGAGTGAAGAATGAAGATGTGTAGGAAATGATGAAAGCATTAATAGGAATAAAAAGCAAAATTCAAAGAGAAAGATTAGGGTGATAGTCAGGATAAGAATGGGTGAGTAAAGGGAACAAAGTTGTTGAAGTTTGAAGAGTGATCTACAAGCCAGGACCAAGTCTGTCAGCCAGACTATTTAGTGGTAGAGCAAAGCTAACCCAATTAACATCTAAATATAAATTCCACTTCTAAATTTGGGCACACATTTTCATATGCTTCACATTCAGTACCTCCAAGTGACTATTTTTTCTTCAAGCCAATATCTATAAAATTAGCACCATTTCCCAATCCAGCAAAAGTATTTCTAAAATACACAACTCAGTAACTGAATGTACAACACCCGTAATGCAACTGGTTTCCCCCTACTGTCAGTAGCAACTTCTAAAAAATCAACTGTCTGACACTAAGTCAACAGTTACTTGATACTGAATGGTACAGTGGAAAAATCAAGGGCTTTGGAGCAGTATCAGTCTGGGCTCAAATAGTGACTTTGTCACATCACTAGGCCAGTGACCTTGAGTAAGTCACATCTCACTCGGTTTCCCCATCTGTATATGGGGGATAGCAATCCATGCCTCACTGGGCTAGAGTGAGGATTAAATGAGAATACAGTTTATGAAAAGCGTAACAGCATAGTATAGACTAGGTGTTGTGATGAGTGGATCCCCTTAGAAATGGGTATATCCGGGGAAGGTAGGTGCACTGCTCTGGGGAGACATGGAGTGAAGAACTGGGGACAAGGGTACATTTTAGTTGCATAAAATGGGTTATGGCAGGTGTGGGTTTGGTGTGTCCGGGTCATCGGCTAGCTCTGTAGGCCTACTCAACAATCTCGGCTAACATGTTTTCATGTAAATATGTGTACACCTCTGAAATTAGATTGTTTAATCTTCCGCCCCCCGCCCCCAAGAAGTTAACATACATCACTGTGTGAGTTTGAGATTAATCTCAAAGGTTCCTTCTCACCCAAACATCTACGATTGTGCTTGGTTTTGCCTCCGAAAGGTTCTTAAGTGCTGTTTCTTTAATGGGTGAGCTTCCTGATACTCCAAAGAAAGAATTCGTTAGCAGAATGTCGGACGCTTTCCGGTTGTCTATTTTTCGCTAGTTCTAATATTTATGCTTCTTGGAGTAAAGGTGGAAGCCGGGGGTGAGGGACGGCGGTGAAGTCACCAAATACCTCGGTTTCCAGGAGCGAGCTAAATTTTCTCTCCTAAAGAGGCTCAAGGAAGTAATCCAACTCCAGTTCTGGGGAAATCCAATCCGCAGATTTCCCCTTGCTTTGGTTCCTCGCCGGTCTTAACTACCCGCTCAGGGGAGCCATCGGCCAGCCCTACGCGAGGCCGGATAGAGTCCACCGGCTCCCAGGAGGGCGGGACCGAAGCTCAGGAGCTGGGAGTAGAAGGCAAGTCCTCGGCGAGCGCTGACAGGCGCTGGCGCCGCAGGACCACAACTCCCAGCACGCCCTGCGGGCTACGCCGAAAGTGGTTGGCTGGGAGCTCTAGCCGTACTGTCCCTACCGGCCAATGGGGTGCAGGAAAGTGATCTGACCCGGATTCTCGGGGACCAATGGCAGTACAGGGGAGGCGGGAGCTTCCTTACCACTCACCTTGCGCTCGGAAAAACCACATTTAACAGGTCGTGCGGGGCTGGGCTCCGGAGGGTAGGGAGACTAGAGCCGAAAGGCGTGGCGGCGTCCCAGAAAGCGGCGCCGGGAGGGTCCCGGTCACCTCGCGGCGCGCACCGGACGTCACCGGGGGCGGGGCCAGAGGCGGGGCCTGGCCTCGTTGTGAGCGGCTCGTAATCCATCATGGCGGCCGCGGGGGTCGGTGACCGTCCCTGAACAGCGCTGGAGCCGGAGCCGGTTCCCGGGTCCTGCGGCTGAGGAGCCCTTCCGTTGTCCACGGCCCCTACCTGCGGGGGGAGGTCGGGTCCTGCGACGGAGCCCGGGGGATGTGACTGCCTGGCGGCGGCGGCCATAGCAACGTCCGGGGCCGGGGGAGGGGGTGTTTCGGGCAGAGACCCCCAGGCTCGGAGCAGCTGAGGCAGCCGGGCCTCCTCCCCCCTCTCCGCCCGCGACCCGCCTTCGGGGCCGCGAGAGTCCTTCGTCCCTTACAGCTCCGCCCCGGCTCTGGGACCCTCGGGGTGGTCTCTTTCCCCAGACCTGGGACACCCCGTTTCCTGAGGCGTGGAGGAGCGTCGCCCCCGGAGTAAGCCGCCCGTGCCTCGCCCCGGCAGCCTCCCTCTTGCCCCCGAGCCGCTCCTTGCTCCGACTCCCGGCCCCAGGTTTGGCCTCGGAGCCCCCCATTCAAATCCCATCCCTGCTGTCAAGGGGCCTCCCCTTCCCCCCAGGTTGCTCCCGTGAGCCTCTAATGCCCTGACTTCTTCCAATGTCACCTACGGCCCCCTTAGTCTCAGCCCAGCCAAAAACTTTAATGCAGAGGAAAAGCTTGGACTGGTTTCACAGGCCTTTTAAAAAGCGGACTTAAAAGTTGCTGGCAATGCATTCCTTCTCGTCTGAGTGGAGGGCCAGCTCTCGCTGAAGTCGGGGTGACCCGTGTCCTTTTCCGGAGAGCAGGGTAGAGAAGCAGGAGCGGCAGCTAGTGCAGCAGGAAGTTTGTCGGAAGATGAAGACACCAAGATAGGGGCTGGGTGACTTCCCCAGGAAAAGTTCTGGAGGAGCATCCAAACACGATCAACGTTTCCTTGATGTGTGGAAATCGACATGACTTTAGCCTTACTGACCCTTGTACAGCATACCCTGTGAATATTTCTGTTTAGGTTTTTCTCCTTGAAAGGGAAGAAACTTACTCAGCCAGTAAAAGACACTTAAAATCAAGAAACTTTGGGATCACATCGCAATTACATTACTTCGAATTGATAAACTGCGAATATAATCTGAACTCCTCTGTTTACATATGTCAACCTAAAATCTTCGCTTCCTTTCATTGTGGAAGATGTCTTGTGATTGACCTCAATTACTGACTTGTGGAGATGCGGTGAATGTGAAATCCCACATATAGATCGTTTTCCTTCTAAGCTCACTGATCATTCTGAAAGATCTTGAACCCTCTTCTGGAAAGGGGTGCCTATCGTTACTTTATGGGGCAGCAGCCTGGAAAAGTTCTTGGGGACCAGAGAAGGCCAAGTTTGCCTGCCCTGCACTTTATCAAAGGAGCAGGGAAGAAAGAATCATCGAGGCATGGGGGTCCACACTGCAATGTTTTTGTGGAACATGGTGAGTGCTTTTCAAGCTTTCTGGTCCTGTTTTCAGCTTCGGGATGCCTAAGGAACTTTTGAACCACAGCACTTGTGTCGGTTCTTTCCAGTTTTACTTAAAACTTCTGTTTTTGTAGTTATCTCTTAGTTTCTGGTGGAACTTTCTTTGTATAAGAAAAAGTTACTTCGTGACACTGGATGGCTTTATTCAAAATCTCTTTTGAGTTGGTTATTTTTGCCTGATTCCCCTTCTTAACTCACTGTTGACCTTGGACAAGCCATTTTACTATTCCACCTTCCTGAGGAGGTTGGATTTAAGTGGTTTCTCAGGATCCATAGTCCACGATTCTGCTCTGATCTAACGCATGGGCTCTTCCTTCCCCTGCAGTGCGGGGATCTTTTACTACTTTATCTACAGGGAGCTTTTACCATATCCTCAAAGGGGTTTGTGCTCCCCTCAAAGTTAAAAACCACAGGTCCTAGTTGACACTAATATTCTTGACCTTTTCAGTCATAAGTAGAACTTGAAAATACTCACTTTGGAGCCATGTGGGAACAGTCGAGGCGGGGGAGGCAGCATTCCTTGTGAATTGAGGATCCCCAGCTTCTAGTTATTGCACCTTACCCCAGGAGTACTCCTTTGCCATGGATGGAGCTTTTTCCTCCTCCTCTCTCCCTGTTTCATGTGACATTTGGGGCAAGAAAGGTTGTCTTTGACATTTTTATGAACGTCACTGGCATTTGAGTGCTGACAGTACATATTATACTGGTCACGTCCAGTCATTTTGTGTGAAGTTTTAATGCTAAGTGTCAGCTTAGACTGATGTCTGGGACAGGGGACAGCCATGCACCAATTAATTAGGGTCCTGTTTGTACTGTCACAGCCTGACATTTTTCAGACTGTGTACTTTATATTAAAATATCAACTGAGCTCACCCACCCTATTAGCAAATGTAGGACGTGTGCAAGTAGCATATACTTTGAAATTCAATCACAAATACCCTTAACAATGGGTGACTACAGTGAACAAAGTTCTCTATTCAGTGAACTTGCATTTGACAGTTGAGGTTGATTTTCTTAACGGAAATCGTCATCTAAATAATCTGAGTACTTGGATTTTACTTTGCCTTGAAACATTAGTTATATTTTAGCATTGGTTTTAGACAGGCGAATATAGTAATATGTTATGGCGCTTCCCAAATTCTGGATTTATAAAGTGAATTGTTCACATTTTTAATTAGTGATGATCATGCAACCTTAGTGAAAATTGGTACAGACTTTTTGGAGAGCTTTGGCCAAACTTATCAGAATCTAAAATGTACATACCAGTGACCCAGTAATCTCACTTCTAGGAAACTATCCTGGTATAGAACACTGTAGTGCCTTACATGTGCCTTATACCCCTTCAGGGGGTCCAGAGGTTAAAACTTTTCGTATTAACACAATACTGAGACGTTATTTGCACCCTTTGCTCTATTGGTGCAAAAGTAATGCAGGCTCCTAAGCATGAATCAAGGCTGTGGCAACTAACTATAGTAGCCATTGTATCCTTCATGCCATGCACTCATAGTAAAAAAAAAAAATTTTCTTTTTGGTTTTCACTTAAGAATGTTCCTGGTGAAGCAGCAAAAATTATTAATTTTACTAACTCTTGACTCTTGTGTATATATCTTGTTAATCTTCTGTGGATGAACGGGGAAGTAATTTTGTGTGCTGGTTGTCTTCTAGGATGAGTGCTTGGGCAGTGGTTAGTTGCGAGCTGAACTTGCCACTTTTTTCATGGACTACCATTTTTACCGACAAACTATGGTTATTCAGATTAAAAAATGTATAACAGAGTCTTTCAAGGAAGACAACTGGTAGTGTCTGTTGTCAATGATAACATTTTTGCTTTCCAGCGAAAACTAGGGTTTTGGAAAACTTGTATCTGCTACTGTGATGTAGAGATTGGTGGTAATATTTACAAATGTGCTATTTTGATATCTTATAATGGAATGTATTATTTGGAAAATCTACATAATTCAGTGAACTGATATTTTCTAAATGATCAACACATGATGTTATAAAATCAGGCACAGGTAAAAAAGATTCATTCAAGGTGCAAGATGGACCATTGGATTTTAATGTAACAGAATACAAAAATTAATTGATAGAGTTTTAGATTCTACTCAAAACTAATCTTTAAGAAACTACCACTTAGCGAGTTTGGTGTAGCTTCAAAGAACAATACCTACAATTATCTATAAACAGAGGAAAACAAGTTATTTTCCAGTGTTAATAAACTGTTTATTTTTAGGTGAACAAATGAATAAATGATTTAAATTTTTCAGTTTAAATTTATACTGTGGTAAATATTGATGAGATAACCTATATAAACAAAAGCACTTTGGGGTCCTATATAATTTTCAAGAGAGTAAAGTGGTCATGAGATAAAAAAGTTTTAGAACTGCTGCTACAGAAAGTCTATCAAGAAGTCATATAAGGGCGTGCGCAAAAAAAAAAAAAAAAGGAAAGTCATGTAAGGATGTTTATTGCCAGCATACTGTAAAGTACCAACACTGAAAGATGTCCATGTAATGGTAAGTGGAAAAAAGCAATTTGGGGATCAGTCTGCATGGTATGGCCCTATTTTTGTAAAACAAAAATTAACTATTTATTTGTACATGCACAGAAAAAAGTGTGGAAGGATTTAGACTGACATAGTGGTTAATCTCTAGGGAATTGGGATTTAGGTGGAACAGCAGAAAACTTTCACTTTTTACTTTGCATTTGTGATATTCCAGACCTTTTACAACAAATTTGTTTTATTTTGTAATACCCAAATTATGAGGGTTTAAAAACCAAATTGGTGGCAGCCCAACCAAATAATCACTTCTTTGTAGCACCTTTTAATGAAAGAAGTTGCCTAGATCATGTTTTACTGAAGATAAATCAATTTCTTTGGACTTCGGGTATACTTTTTCTAGGGGAACAAATGGTTCTTGATGTCTCACAGGCTGATCTTTCTAGAGTTGGTTAACATCCATATAGATTGGATTAAAAAACTCACAGCCATAACATACAACGTTGAACCAGACATGAATCTGGAAGCCAAGAATAATGTTGCGTGGTGGTGGTGAACGTGAAAGGAGTGGGCAGATGGCAGCTTTTTGCTAGGATCTTTCAGGGTCAAAGGGCTGCTCATATGTACAGGGGAAAAAAAAAGGAAACCATGATATTATTTCAGGGGCCATATGTTCCTTCCAAATTTCGGTGTCTTGACTAAGAAAATTCACTTTTTTTTTTAGAAAATTCACTTTTATGAAAGCTGGTAAAACAGGATTGAAAGCATTCACTAGTAAACCCTGTTTACCTTAGTGTGTCCTTCTTTCTTCAACAAATATTTATTGAGCTCACGCTATGTTCCAGGTAGTGTTTTAGTCATTGGTGATACATTAGTGAATAAAAACGCTTCCCTGCCCTCCTTAAACTTACATTCTAGTGGGTGGAGACAGACCATAAATAAGCTAAATAAGTAAAATATAGAGTATATTAGGTGGTGGTAGGTGCTGAGGAGAAGAATAACATAGAAAAGGGGGCAGGGAATATTGGGGGGGTGATTTTAGTTAGGGTGGCTAGAGAGGCCCCACTGAGAAGGTGGCGTTTGAATAAAGACCTGAGGAGGGAGGTGAGGGAGCAAGCCATGGAAATGATGGCTTTCAGGCAGAGGGGAATCAGGGCGCACAGGGCCCTAGGCAGAGCTTGCTTAGCAGGTTCACGGAGAAGCCTAGAGTAGCTGGAGCAGAGAGGGCAGAAGGAGAGTTGTAGGGGATGAAATGGGGGGTGGGAGGAGGTGGCTGGAGGAGAATGTGGCCTTGTTGTCCATTTCAAGAATTTTGACTTTTACTCGTGTTGGGAGAATTTTGAGGGAGGAGTAATAGGGCTTGATTTACGCTTTAATAAAATCTCTCTGGCTGCTACGTTTTGAAGGAAAGCAAAGGAGGAAGGAGGGATTCCACTTGGCTGTTGATGGCACTACCCTAGATGAGAATGGTGAAGGCTTGGCCCAGGGTGTGGCGGTGGTGAAGGGTCAGATTCTGTGAATATCTGAAGGCACGGCAGACTAGATTTGCTCTTATATTAGATATGAGACGTGGGGTGTGAGGGAAGTCAAGGGCTTTTGGACTGAATAACTGGAAAAATGGCGTTGCCTTTTACTGAAATGTAAACTAGAGGAGCGGGGTTTGGGGAAATGGGTTGGGGGATGAAGATCTGGAGCTGAAGTGCCTGTTAGGCATCCAGGTGGATATGACAGATACACAGTTGGGTCTACAAATCTGAATTCAGGGAAGCAATCCAGGTTGGTGAGAGAACCTGGGAGTCACCAGGTTCTAGATGGTATTTAAAGCTAAGAGAATGGATGACATCCCCAAGGGAAATCTCCATGTATGTGTCTTTCATATAAGTAAGGTGCTATTCAGTAGTTTATGATATTAAGACTTTACATTTTTATATAGGATTAGTTTGAATCTTGTGTGGTTTTTTTTTTTTGCGGGGTGGGGGGCGACATTCAAATTTTGCATGGGAATGATTTTTAAATCCTATATCTCTGTGGATTTTTTTTCCCCTAAATCAGAAAGTTGCAGAGTTAAAAAAAAATTGCACACAATTTTTCCTATTTTTATTGGTAGTGAATATTTTTAATATAAAATCATTTCAATTTTTAAAGTTTTATAATGCTTTTCTAGTTAATGCTTTAAAAAAATTGAAGCTTTTTTTTTTCTCTACAAATTATTTCTGGATTTTCTAATTTTAAGTTAGTACATCTATGTCCTTCAAGGTATTACTTATTTAATTTGTTTATATCAGATGTTTTGCTATGACCTTAACTGAAAAATGATTTTAAGAAATTGTTTACTCTCAATTTAAAACTACTGTTTTCAAATAAAACTTTATTCAAGGTAATCGAACAGGAACTTGATAGATCAACACTGTAATTCTCATCACTGTTAAATTATACTAAGCATTCAAACACATCAGGAGGTGGGAGAACATACAACTATTGAGTCTTATAGGTATTAAAGTTCAATCAGATCCTTAAAAAGAGGTTGTTTGGAAAGATTATATCCCTGTATTTATGTTAGGTATTGGGTTGTGGTACATGAACTAAGAAAATGCAAAATTGTATATTTGTACATTTTTTTTAAGGCATCCTGTTATTTTCCATAGTCTAATACATTTTGTATGGTTTCTTGTTTTTCATGAAATCTTATTGCCCACTTTAAGAAATATGCTTATAATATAGAAGAATACAGAAATTTCAGTTATGGGATAAGTAACGGAAGATGATCAAAGATGATTTAATGAAAAGAGTTTTTACCTTATTTAAATGAAACATCCTGTTAAAGAAAATAATAGAAATTGGAGAAAACAAGAAATCATTTTGTATTGGTTAAGATCTGTGCTTCAGATCTCCGTGTGATAACCGCTGGTGTGTTGTGAAGTGTGTTGCGAAGAGATACATTTTATGAGTGGGAGGAAAAAGGATGCGTTAACATGATTGAATTAGGAATTATACCCATAGGAGTATGTCAGGCATATTATCTGGGTCTACAGGATAAAAAGATTAAAATTGCTACTTAGATGATGAGCTTCAGTAAAAAGAAGCACTCCCTTAAGGTCTTCTGTGTGTGTATTCTGCAGTTCCCTGACTCCTTGCCTTTTTGGTGGTTGTGCCCCTGACATCACTCTTCTGTGGGTTCAAAACCCACCTGCCTTTCAAAACTCTGCTTGGGTCTCACCTCCTTCTTGAACACAGATTTTGATGTGTTGTCTTTGGAGTGTTTATTTCCCAGGTATTTGGGAGAGTCTAGATATCTTACTGATTTCTAACTTAATTCCATGTGGTCAGAGAACATCCTCTGTAAAATTTCAGTTTTTTGACATTTACTGAGATTAATTTTATGGCCCAGCCTATGACCTGTCTTACTGAATGTTCCATTTGTACTTGAAAAGAATATGTGTTCTGCAGTTGTTGGTTGTAATTTTCTATAAATGTGAATTAGATCAAGTTGGTTTACAGTGCTGTTTAAAATCTTCTACAGCCGTACTTATTTTTTTGTATACTTTTCTTATCTGTATTTTTGCTAAGTTTCTTTTTGGTCTCTTTTGTTACTGAGCGGGGGTGTTAAAAATCACAGCTATGATGATAGTTTTTGGGTTTTCTTTGCTTTTAATTCTATCTTAAAATTTTTTTTTTTAGCTTTTAAAGTGTTTATTAGACAACAAAGATGGCAGGGGTGGGGGAAGGAGAGGGGCTAAGCAATTAACTAAAGAAGCTAGAAAAACAAAGTAATCCCACAGTACACAGAAGGAAGAGAATGGTAAAAATAAAAACAGAAATTAAGGGACTTCCCTGGTGGTGCAGTGGTTGAGAATCTGCCTGCCAGTGCAGGGGACACGGGTTCGAGCCCTGGTCTGGGAAGATCCCACATGCCGCGGACCAACTGGGCCCGTGAGCCACGATTACTGAGCCTGCGCGTCTGGAGCCGGTGCTCCGCAACAAGAGAGGCCGCGATAGTGAGAGACCCGCGCACTGCGATGAAGAGTGGCCCCCGCTTGCCACAACTAGAGAAAGCCCTCGCACAGAAACGAAGACCCAACACAGCCATAAATAAATAAATTAATTAATTAAAAAAAAAATCCGCCTGTCAACGCAGGGGACACAGGTTCAAGCCCTGGTCTGGGAAGATCCCACATGCCATGGAGCAACTAAGCCTGTGTGCCACAACTACTGAGCCCACATGCCACAGCTACTGAAGCCCGCGCACCTAGAGCCCATGCTCCACAACAAGAGAGGCCACCACAATGAGAAGCCCACATACCGCAACGAAGAGTAGCCCCCACTCGCCACAACTAGAGAAAGCCCGTGTGCAGCAATGAAGACCCGACACAGCCAAAAAAAAAAAAAATTAAGAAATGATAAAAATACCAAAAGCTGACTTTGAAAGAAATTTGTAAATTAGGTGAATGTCTAGCAAGATTGATGAAGAAAAAGGATAGGCATACACGAGCAATATTGAGAATGAAAATATAAATATTCTGTTAGTTTTTGTTTCATGTATTTTGAAGCTCTGTTAGGTCACCAAAACTTAATTTTTTTTTTCTGTTTTTCAGTTGGGATACTTTCTGTTGATCTATGTTCAAGTTCACTAACTCTTCTGCAGTTCCCAATCTTAAGTTTCTTTAAAATTTTCATTTCAGATATTGTCATTTTAAATTGTGAAATTTTCATTTGGTTCTTTTTTATAGTTTGCATTTTTCTATTGAGATTCACCATCTTTTCACTCATTAGGTCCATCTTTTCCTTCAAATCCTTGAAGGTATTTATAATAAAGATCTGTCTGTTTATTTAAATATCCAGGTCATCTTGGGGTCTATTTTTATTGATTGCTTTTTCCCTACATTATGAATCACATTTTCCTGCTTCTTTGCATGTTTAATCATTTTTTATTATATGTCAGACTTGTGGATGTTACATTGTAGGGATTTTTGGATCTTGTCTTACTTTAGAGAGGTTTTCATTTTGTTCTGACAGGAAGTTAAGTTACTGCCATACTCTTTTGACCCTGAAGTTTGGTTTGTGTTTTGTTAGATTGAGTCTATTTTGGTTTTATCCTCAGTCCAGAGGCATGGCTCTTACTCTAGGGGGCATTCTTTCTTTTTTTTTTGGCTGCGTTGGGTGTTCATTGCTATGCGCAGGCTTTCTCTAGTTGTGGTGAACGGGGGCTACTCTTCGTTGTGGTGCATGGGCTTCTGATTGCAGTGGCTTCTCTTGTTGCGGATCACTGGCTCTAGGCGCATGGGCTTCAGTAGTTTTGGCTCGTGGGCTCTAGAGCGCAGGCTCAGTAGTTGTGGCTCACGGGCTTAGTTGCTCTGTGGCATGTGGGATCTTCCTGGACCAGGGATCGAACCCATGGCCCCTGTACTGGCAGGCGGATTCTTAACCACTGCCCCACCAGGGAAGTCCTAAAATTCTTTTAAATTAAAATTTTTCTTTCAAATTTTCTTTGATACTTAGTACTTGGTTCCTTGATGGTAGAGACCAAGTTCATACATCTTCATGGGTCAAGCACTATATTTTTTGCAGGCTAGATGCTCAGTAAATATGGAATTGAATCTAGTTAAGTGATTTTCTCAATGCCCCCTCTGTATCATGAACTGTGTCAGTCTGGGGTAGGACAGCAGACTACCCCAGAACAACGGGACAAGGTAGCTAGCCAACAAAAGACTCTTTGTGTCCAGTTTACAATCCTGAGGACCACCATTGGCCATCTGCTTGGGAAAGTGGTTATTGCCTTTGAATCAACAGTGTGGGGTAGGTCCAATAAACGGGCTGAAGTAAGGGGGTACTTGTTCAATTTGATCTTGGTGGTTAAGTGGTGGGGAGACCCCTGTTGGAGCCAACAGCACCTTTCACCTAGGTTCTCATCTTTTTATGCCAAGGGCTGCTTGTGGCCACTAACTGAATCTGGAAATACAGTATAGCACAGGAGTATTGGGCTGAATTTATAGTAATACCTGAACTTAATTGGAACCTTCACTTAAACAGATTTTATTTTTGGCATTTTCACTTTTATGAGAAAGAAAGAAAGGCAGCCAATCCAGTATTAAGAATTTGGTCAAAACAAACAACTCCTGAATTTGCCCTGGTATTGAGTAGATTCAACCTCAACTTCCGTACTTTCTGCTTCTGCAATATCATTTAGTAATTTATGGTTTTATTGGTGATTCTGTAGAATCCTGAATTACAGAGGGTGTTTCTTATGGATGTGTAAAGATCTAAATATTTTAAAAGCACTTTCATATACTTTTTTGGGGGGAAATCTATAATGTAGATAGGATAGATGTTATTCCTCCTTTTCAGTAGAGAAAACTGAGTTTCAGGGTGGTGAAGTAGTGTTTTTGGGATTATATTGCTGATTCATTATAGAGCTGGGGTTGAAATCAAGTGTTTTTTGATAGCTTGAGTATTTTTTCTGTCAAAAACATTACTTTTTTGAAGATGGACTAAGGCCTTTTGAAAATCTTCACAACGTTGAAATGGAGCGGGGTGGTGTTTAGATTTAGAATGCATCTAATCAAGAAGTTTATTTTTTTACTGTTTTGTGGAATATGTTTTTGACACTATATTGAATATTCTTACCTTTTGGTAGTTGGGTGTTTGGGGATGCTAGTACATAACAAAATACCTTATTTAGGCATTTATAACTTATAATTTATGCTTTAATAAATTTAATTTTACTATTCATAATTTTAGAAACCTATAAGTTTTCCAAGCTTTGTGACAGTTTTAAATTTTATTTTAAAATTTTTAATAATTTCAAATAGACAGTACAATTTCTGATTTAACTACAAAACTACATTACATACATTTAAACTATAAAACTATATTACAAATGTGTATTCTGAGAAGCTTGCTTCTATCCCAGGCCTCTCTATCCTTTTTATTCCACTACTCCCTTTGGGAAGCCAGTTTTATTAGTTTCTCTTATCCTTCCAGTGTTTCTTTTGCAAATATGAGCAAATATATATTTATTAAACAAATGATAGCATGCAGTATATACTGTTCTGTACTTCTAAAATTTTTCACTTAATGTATCCTTAGGATCTCTCCATATTGGAATATAGATATCTTCATTCTTTCCGTTGGCTTCTGTTGTATCCCACTGTCTTGGAAGTACCATTGGTTTTTCAACTAGTCCTCTGTTTCTGGATATTTGGGTTGTTTCCTGTCTTTAGCTATTATGGACAAAGCTGCATGAATAACCTTATATCTGTCATTTTATACTTGTGCAGGTATAGCTGTGGGAGAGATTCCTAAAAATGGGAGTACTGGGCTAAAGGGTAAATGCATTTGTAATTTTTATTAATAGCTAGATACTACTTAGTAGATAGTAGTAGCAGATAGATAGATATTAATATGGATACTATGTTGATGGCTACATTCCCTTCACTAGTAATGCACAAGAGTGATTGTATCCCCAGAGCCTAGCTGAGAGAGTGTTACCAAGTTTTGGGACTTTTAAGCAAGTGATAGTATTTTGGATTTACTATGGATTTAATTAGTAGCTCTCCTATGAGCAAGGTTGAGCATTTTGAACATGCTTAATGGACATACATACTTACCTTGCTGTGAACCATCTCACCAGGTTCATTATGTGGCAAATGCTGAAGTAGGGAACTGTGCAGGGCCAGGTTGGTTGCCTGCACAGCATCCGCTGTCCTCTGATCCGTCACTGCCCGGGTATCTCACAAGAAACAGCCCCATCCCAGCCTCCGGAGGGGGCCTGATTAGGTGGTATCCAGCCCTAGCTGTACATTAAAATCTCCTCAGGAGCTTAAAAAGACTTCTGTCCAGGTCCCACCCCTAGGGAGGATTTAATTGGCCTGGGGAGATGCCCGAGCATCAGTTTTTTGCTTGGTTTTCTATTAAGGAGAGATTTTATTCAAAAAGATTATTGCGAGGGAGGGTAAGGGACTATTGAAATAGAACGCTCTCACCATAAGGGCTGCAAAGTGTCCCCTTGTTTTTGTTTTTAACTCTCCAAGTGATTCTAACAGGCAGCCAGGATTGAGCACCCCTGGTCTAAGACAGTCATAGCATTCTGAGTTGACCCAGTCTGATGGAAAGCAAGGCCTTTTCTTCCCTGGAGCTGGGGGTGGACCGTCTTTGCTTCTGGTCGTCAGTGTAAACCTAGAGGGCAGCCAGCCTCAGGCTGGAGCCTGAAAGCCTTGGGGGGGTTGGTGTTGGGGGTGGAGTGGGGGAGGGAGTGGGCACAACGTGGGGCTGCTACGCCAGCTTGCCTCTGGACTTTGAATTATGTGACGTCGTATGTTTCCTTATAGTTTAAGTCATTTTGTGTTGGGTTTACTATTACTTGCACCACCGGTGTTCTCGCTGAAAAAGCAATACGTTTTAACTTGATCAATTATTTCACCTTTCCATCTTTTGAGAGAAAAACGACAGATTCCATTGACAAATGATGTTATAATTCTTTATATTTGTTAGGCTCTTAATTTACATACTACTTTCACACTTGTTTTTATGTTTTGTAAAATTGGCAAAATCCTGTGTTATAAGGATATTCTTACTTCTCCCTACCACAGTGTACTAATTATATCCCTGAGGTATATTGCTGGACTGCCATGTTATAGCAGCACTTTGTTAAAGATAACGCGTTATTTATATTGTCTTAAAACCCAGTCCTGGGTTGGTCGTGCGGCCTGGCCGCTGCCACTTCTCGGGCACTGACTCGCTCAGCCACTGCCAGCCCTGCTGTGCCCCTACAGCTTGGCTTGTCCTGCAGTTGGCACCTCCAGCTAACGTGCTGAACGCCGGGCCGCTTTGCAGAACGCAGGACTTCTGGCTTAAGGACCTTTTATGTTTGTTCCAGACTGTGCTGCGAGGAAGCCACGGGGAGAGTGGTAAAGCCTGCTGAGTGCCCAGGGGGAAAGACTGGTCAAGGACTCAGCTCAGTTCCGGTATCTACCTTGAAGAATGCTTCTGGCTACTGTTTGCCTAAATGTTAAAACAGCTTCTACCTCACAACAGTGTCTGTTCTTGAGGAATGACGGTCAATTAGGAGGAAAACCAAAAAAAAAAAAATCCCAATGCTAAGAACCTCATAGCCTAAGATATAGTCAGAACATTGCCTGAGGGGAAAGAAATGTCATGATAATGTTTGTCTTTCAATTGCCCTTCCTTCCGGAGGCTGACAGTACTGACAGGTGACATTTGATGAGTGCGTACTATATTCAGGCACTAGTCCAATCACTTGTAATATATTAAGTTATTTAACACAACAACAATTTCAGATATTTTTAACAGCAACGAAAAAATGGAAATTAAGAAGTGATCATTATTAGCACATCTGGAAGGTTTGTTTTTGTTTGAGAATCGCATTTGAGGTAGTTGCTGGGATCCGGTGGTTTGTGTGGATGAACGATAACACATAAAAATGTTAAAACATGCTATTATGAGTAATAGTAATAGTTACTACTCTCCACCCCCCACTATTCAAAACAAAATATATTGTTCAGTGGCTACAAGGTAAGGAAAAATTTTTACCCTTAGAGAAATGTGTTGTTTTTTGGGGGTGTTGGGGGGTGATATGTGAGCCTTTTCAGTCTAGCAGGGAAAATAGAGCTCTTGAAATACAGAAAAGTGCATTGCCTCTGTTATGTGTTCGCAGTAAGCTGCCTGCATAGCCCTGTGTTACTTCGGCTGAGCCATGACATGTGACGTTTAATTAGTAGCACCCTCCTTGGCATTGTCTAATTCACGAACATGCCATCATGTCATTGTCAGTTAAATTAAATGCGTAGTGTTTCCTGAAAAAAAATTTTTTGAGGGCTCTTTTTTTTTTAAGTTTAATTAAGATATGGGCATAATAGAGAAAAGCCTTCAGAAAATATAAGAAAGATGTATTATTTTTAAAATAGCTACATTGTTTTTTATTTAAAAAACATGCATTTCTGTAAATTATTCAAAGAAGATTTGATTCAGAAAGTAATTCGAAGTTCAGTCAGCCTGATCAGTGTTACTTTAATTCCTGTTCAAATGAAAAGTAATCATTTCCTAGTAAAAGTAATACATGATCAAAGTAAGAAAAATGTAGGTGTCCTAAGAGCAGTTTTCAGGGTGCATTTGGGTTACAGTGTTTCCAACTTATGAAGTCATAGTTACTGGATGGATTTTTATAAGTTGATCAAATCCTGGTATGACTTTCTGTGTAAGTTCACATCATTGCTTTGTAAGAATGTGTAATCATGATGTTCATAGTGAGTCAGAAGGGCCAGTAACTTACGATTCTTTAATAGAAATGAAGTTTTTGTTTAAATTGGCTTGTTGGAGAACTTATCAGTAAATTCATAATGAATCCCGTAATGAATGGTCACAAATACACAGTCCAAAGAGCCATGTCCTTGCTCTTTGGGATGTCCTTTCATTGTAGGGCTGGAAAGAACTGGAAACTGCCTCCTTCTCTGTGCTCAGGTACAAAGTTCCTAAGCTAAGTGGGCGGCTGCTCTGCTCTGTGTGAGTGCTAGTCGTGGGTCTGCCTGTGCCCACAGATGCCGTTGCAGACCCGTGAGCAGGGATGCCGGTTAACCCACTGGAGAGCATGTTTTGGCCAAGAGTTGTGGCTTACCCAGAAGAGGGCAAGACCACACCTGTCCTCAGGCATTTACAATCCAGTACAGAGAAAAACAAGAGAGAGGTGAGAAAAATGTAGTAAAAAGGAAATTGGATGAGGGCCTAAGAAAAGGGATAAAGTAGGTTGGTTAGGATTGGTGACACCCAGCTGCTTGCCACTGCATAGCACCGGGGCTCTGGGGGCTGCAGTACATCTGACCCAGACCTTCTCGAGCAGGGGACTCTGTGCCCTTTTCAGACCAGTTGTCAAGAGAGAGGAACCCAGACCAGAGGGCAGACAGCAGAAGCAAGAAGAACTACAATCTTGCAGCCTGTGGAACAAAAACCACATTCACAGAAAGATAGACAAAATGAAAAGGCAAAAGACTATGTACCAGATGAAGGAACAAGATAAAACCTCAGAAAAACAATTAAATGAAGTGGAGATAGGCAACCTTCCAGAAAAAGAATTCAGAATAATGATAGTGAAGATGATCCAGGACCTTGGAAAAAGAATGGAGGCAAAGATGGAGAAGATGTAAGAAATGTTTAACAAAGACCTAAGAATTAAAAAACAAACAAACAAAGATGAACAATACAATAACTGAAATGAAAAATACACTAGAAGGAATCAATAGCAGAATAACTGAGGCAGAAGAACGGATAAGTGACCTGGAAGATAGAGTGGTGGAATTCACTGCCGTGGAACAGAATAAAGAAAAAAGAATGAAAAGAAATGAAGACAGCCTAAGAGACCTCTGGGACAACATTAAATGCACCAACACTCGCATTATAGGGGTCCCAGAAGGAGAAGAGAGAGAGAAAGGACCCGAGAAAATATTTGAGGAGATTATAGTCGAAAACTTCCCTAACATGGGAAAGGAAATAGGCACCCAAGTCCAGGAAGCGCAGAGAGTCCCAGGCAGGATAAACCCAAGGAGAAACATGCTAAGACACATAGTAACCAAATTGACAAGAATTAAAGACAAAGAAAAATTATTAAAAGCAACGAGGGAAAAACGACAAACAACATACACGGGAACTCCCATAAGGTTAACAGCTGATTTCTCAGCAGAAACTCTATAAGCCAGAAGGGAGTGGCTTGATGTATTTAAAGTGATGAAAGGGAAGAACCTACAACCAAGATTACTCTACCTGGCAAGGATCTCATTCAGATTTGACAGAGAAATCAAAAGCTTTACAGACAAGAGGGAGGAACTCGGCCATTTGCCCCATAGTCTGAGTCCTCTGTGTGGTGTGAGTCTCATTCCTAGGCCCATCAAGGTTACAGTGTCATGTGTGTTCTCTGGTTGTCTTTGGTTTGGGCTGAACTCAAGGGATGGCCATTTGTGAGGAATATTGGTACATTTTACCACTTATGTGCTCCAGCTGCAGTGGATGTCATTTTGAGGATGTACGCTTGGCAGTGAGTCAGATGGGATGCACACATGGCTTTTCAGTTATTAACCCAATACAGTGCACTCTCCTGACAGACTTCTGAGAAGTACGGGTGACTACATTTAAAAGCTTTTCTCCGCTGGCTGGAGGTTGAGCCCTATTTCAGCAAAAGCACTTCCATCTCTTCTGAAGTGCATTAGGAAAACTGGAGGCCGTCCCTGATTCACAGACAATGGGTTGCACCTAAATAACCCATCTTAGACACCAGGTGTTGTCATACATTCCTTACCTGTTGTAGCTGCCCTTTGAGTGCTTTCTCTGTGCTAGACTCTGTGCAGAGCCCTTGGCATATTATTTTTAAAAGTTACCAAACAATGCCAGAGCCCTTATGCTAAGAACAATCTGAGTTTGGGGTTTTGTAGCTTAAAACCCTCTCGTGGTTCCCATTGTGTGGAGCAACAGTCTCTATTTTTGTAAAAAATCACGTACCTTTATCCCTAAAAATTTTTTGAGCAAGCAAATTATAGTTACCAGTTAACGTCAGAGCCCTTATGCTAAGTTGCAATCTGTTTGGCGTTTTGTAGCTCAAAAACTTCTGGTGGTTCCCATTATATAGTGCAGCAGTCTCTATTTTTGTAAAAATTTATGTACTCTTTGTTTTTTTTTTTTTTTTGCTGTGCCATGTGGCATGTGAGATCTTAGTTCCTCGACCAGCGATTGAACCCACGCCCCCTGCAGTAGAAGTGCAGAGTCTTAACCATTGGACCACCAGGGAAGTCCCCAAAATTATGTACTCATCTGAAAATTTTTTGAGCAAGCAAACCATATATATATATATATTTTTTTTTTTTTTTTTTTCTTTTGCCAAAGTTGTGTTTAAAGTTTTGGAGTTGAATTTTCTCACCTGTTTGCTTTTATGGAGACCAAGTGGGCAAGGAGTAAAGGTAGGGAGGTGAGAGGGTACTACCCTTCCTTGGGACCTTTAATTGTCTAGTGTGTGGGTGGTTTTTGCTGGCTGACCTAATAGAGCACCCTGCTGTTTTGATTTGCAGTTTTCGGTAGAAGGAAAAAAATCAAAGCTCCTCGTTTCTCCCTTCCTTCTGCCTACATACTCTGGCTTATGATAGGAAATGGAAACTCCCGGAGTGAGCGGGAAATGACTTTCACATTTAGGTTTCTCATTCTAAAGTTCTTTCCCTCAGATTTCAGCCTGAACTCTTTTGATAACAGACCTTAGCTCTGTTCTTTGAAGTGCATATGGAAAAATGTTTATCAATGTTGAAATTTAGCATTTTTGATTTCATAAAACTCCCAGTTTGGCTGATTATTAAATTCCTGCTTGTTTGGTTGTGGCTGAAGTCTGTTTTTAAAAGAGTAGACTGTCCTCCCAGCAAATTGAAGATCAAATTAATAAATAAAAGTGGACCTGGAAAAGTAAGGCTTGACAGTGTGACAGTATATGTTAAACCAAACCTTCCCAGAAATGAAAATACAGACTGTAGAATGTATAGTTATTTTGTCCCTTGACAATTTCCTGCTTCTGTGTTTATCTCCTAGTTCAACAGGGAGACAGGGGTGAAGTTGAAATCATGGTTTTATCTGAACTCAAATCCCAGTTTACCACTTAGCAGCAGTGTGACCGCAGGCATCAGGACTGACGTAGTAGATACTGGTTGAGCGCATTGCTAGCACCTGGCAGTACAACAAGTCGTTTTAATTCTCGGAGTCTCTGGTTCCTGATTTGCAAAATGGGAATATAGTACTTACCTTGATTGTGCTGTTGATGAGAGAATTAAATGAAAGAATAAGTAAAAAATGTCTAACAATGCCGGGCACTTAGCCTCTAACAAATATTAATTACTGCTGCTACTATTATTTATAATTCTAGAATAATATACCTGTCAGTAATAAGGAGCAGGCCAAAAGAGACTACACCAGAGAAAGATTAAGAAATAAACTCTAGTAGTACTAACGTTGTGATGAGCAGTTTGCCTGAGACAAGGTTGTACAGGGTTGGTAATTATGGATTATCTGTGAAATCCGTGGGTTATATCTGAACACATTGACGACACTGGAATGCAACTCCTCCAGAAAATTCTAGAGAAGACCCCTGCTTAAACTGTAAATACTTTTTTTTTTTCAAAGTACTTCCTATAGGGTGATTGGAGGATGTGAGCTGTAGAGATCTTTCCACCCCTGCTGCATGAAATCCGGGCTTCTCATGACTTGCCCTGAGGATTTCCTTGTCGTTTGGGCCTTCAGGCAGTTCTTGCTGTGAGAAGCAGCATCCTCTGACCAGATGGCTGCTTTTCTTTTCCTCGTGTAATTTATTGTTTCTTTAGGACAAAGTTATCTGATCCTTAAATCTACTGCTTCTTGTTTAGCACACATTTTTTCAGCTCTTTTCTCAGAGTCTGCATAGGTTTTATTTATGAACCTATGTAGACGACAGATTCGTGAAGCACAGTTTGGTGTAATATATTGTGGTTAGTTGGCTAGAGGTGAGTTCTGAGGTTTATAAGTGTGTGTGGTCACCAACCCAGCAAGCTTTTAATTTTCCTTGGTCCGAAGGATTTCTTGTGTGGACAAAAGCCTAAGAAATTTACTGGTCTACCAGAGTATTTGTGTTTTTTCTTTATGTTGTTGTGATGGCTAATTCTCCTCGTGACTTTCTGGGAATCTGTCAATTTAAAGAAATTTATAGGAATTTAAAGTAAACCTTACGCTCTGTGCCAGTTATTTGGAGATTGGTCTTCCAGGCCCTTGCTTTCAGTCTCCTCCCTTCTTATGCCATTTAGCCATGTTATTTTTTTGCCAGCATCTTCACTACCCATACGATGAAGGGAACAGGTGAATTTCTTTGAGGCTCTTCCCCTACAGGAGCATTTTTTGACTTTATAGTCCTTAAGTTTATATTTAATTGTGCAATGAAAGTGGGCTGACCCAAACGTCTTTGGAGAATTCTTCTGGCTCGGAAGTTATTTCATTCTCCTTTGTTACTGTGCTAGTGCTGATTTAAGTAGGGAAGATATAGAATAGACTATAAATAAAACTTAAAGATTTGTGTAACTACCACCCATCACAACAGGACGCAAAATACTTCCATAACCCCCATAACCTTTCTCATGTGATCCCTTTACAGTTATTCCCTCCCCTCACCCCTGCCCCCTGGCAACCACTGATCTGTTCTTATCGCTGTATTTTGTCTTTCTGAGAATGTCATATAAATGGAACCATGCAGTGTATAACCTTTTAAGACTGGATTCTTTCACTGAGCATAAGGCCTTTGAGATGCATCCAAGTGTTGCATATATCAATAGTTTGTTCCTTTTCATTACTGAGTAGTATTCTGTTGTATGGATGTACCACAGTTTGTTTATTCATTCACCTGTTGAAGGACATTTGGGTTGTTTCCAGTTACTGATGCTTATGAATAGAGTTGTTATAAATCTTTGTGTACAGTTTTTATGGGAATACACACTTTCATTTCACTTAGCATCTTAGTTTCCTATGGTTGCTGTAACAAATTACCACAAACTGGGTAGCTTAAAACAAGAGGAATTTCTTTTCCCACTATTCTGGAAACTAGAAGTCTGAAATTAGTATTGCTGGCCCAAAGTCATGGTGTCAGCAGGGCCGTGCTCCTTCAGAGGTTCTAGGGAAGAACTTCTTCCTTTCCTCTTCCAGCTTCTAGAGGCCACCAGTATTCCTTGACTTGTGACCCCTGCCTTGAATCCCTCCAACCTCTCACTTCCATTGTTACATCTTCTTCTCCTGTTTTGTAGTCACATTTCCCTCAGCCTCCCTCTTGTTTTTTTTTCTGTTTTGTTGTATTCATTCGCTTGTTTTATTTTTTAGACTCCACGTATAAGTGATAACATACAGTATTTGTCTTTCTCTGACATTTCACTAAGCAAAATACCCTCGAGGTCCACCCATGTCCTTGCAAATGGCAACATTTCATTCTTTTTTATGGCTGAGTAGTATTCCATTGTACGTATGTATACCACACCTTTTTTATCCATTCGTCTGTTGATAGACACTTAGGTTGCTTCCATATCTTGGCTATTGTAAATAATGCTGCTATGAACATTGTGGTGCATGTATCTCTTTGAATTAGTGTTTTTGTTTTCTTTGGATATATACCCAGGAGTGGAATTGTTAGATTATATGGTAATTCTAGTTTCAGTTTTTTGAGGAACTTTCATATTGTTTTCCATAGTGGCCAGTTTACATTCCCACCAACAAGGTACAAGAGCTCCCTTTTCTCTACATCTTTGTCAATATTTATCAATTGTGGTCTTTTTGGTGATAGCCATTCTGACAGGTGTGAGGTGGTATCTCATTGTGGTTTTGATTTGTATTTGCCTGATGATTAGTGATGTGGAGCATCTTTTCATGTGTCTGTTGGCCATCTAAATATCTTCTTTGGAAAAATGTCTATTCAGTTTTTCTTTCCATTTTTTAATGGGGTTGTTTTTTTGATAATGAGTTTTATTAGCTATTTATATATTTTGGATATTAACCCCTTATCGGTCATATCATTTGCAAATATTTTCTCCCATTCTGTAGGTTGTCCTCTCATGTTGTCACTAGTTTCCTTTGCTATGAAAAAATCTTGTTTAATTAGGTCCCATTTGTTTGTGTTTATGTTTGCTTCTTTTGCCTTAGGAAACAGATCTCCAAAATATAGCTACAATTTATGTCAAAGAGTGTTCTGCCTATGTTTTCTTCCAGGAGTTTTATGGTTTCTGGTCTTACATTTAGGTCTTTAATCCATTTTGAGTTTATTTTTGTATATCGTGTGAGAAAATGTTCTAATTTTATTCTTTTATACGTAGCTGTCTAGTTTTCTGAGCACCACTTATTGAAGAGACTGTCTTTTCTCCATTGTATATACTTGCCTCCTTTGTTGTAGATTAACCATAAGTGCATGGGTTTATTTCTAGGCATAGATATTACTGGCTCTTGTGATAAGTTTATTTAGTTTTATAGGAAACTTCCAAACTATTTTGCAGAGTGGCTATTATTTTACATCCCTACCAGCACCTTTCCATGCCAGAATTCCTGGCATCCTTGCCAGCACTTGGTATTATCATTATTATTTATTTTTGCCATTCTTGTTGAGTTCTCATTATGGTTTTAATTTGCATTTCCCTGCTGGCTAATGATGGTGAGCATCTTTTCATATGAAAACTTCAGGGGCTTCCCTGGTGGCGCAGTGGTTAAGAATCTGCTTGCCAGTGCAGGGGACACGGGTTCGAGCCCTGGTCCGGGAAGATCCCACATGCCGTGGAGCAACTAAGCCCGTGCGCCACAACTGCTGAGCCTGCACTCTAGAGCCTGCAAGCCACAACTACTGAACCCACGTACTACAACTACTGAAGCCCGCGTGCCTAGAGCCCATGCTCCACAACAAGAGAAACCACTGCAATGAGAAGCCTGCGCACTGCAACGAAGAGTAGCCCCCGCTCGCCGCAACTAGAGAAAGCCCGCACGCAGCAACAAACACCCAATGCAGCCAAAAATAAATAAATAAAATAAATTTATTTTAAAAAAAGAAAGAAAAGAAAACTTCATGCCTTTTAATTTTTGTCTTTTTGTTGCCTTCGTAAGTATGAGGAAGAAAAGCGTGAACTCAATCATAGCTAAAGAAAGAACATTATAGTCTTATAGCAGAATCTCGCCTAACAGCATTGTTATACAGTACAGTACCATAACACGTTCCAAGTCTCTTTTATTCCATTTAATCTGTCTTCTGTTAAATTTCTTTAATTTAAATTTTTTAAATAAAGTATTATCTGAGTTGTTGATATGCTTGGTTCTATTTTAAGAGGCAAGTGTTATATAGCTTTCTAATGAATAATAAAAAATCTAAATCATGCTGGTTCTCTACCAAATTATCTTTTTAAATGAAAAATCTCTACCAAGCCCCACCACCACCATGATCCCAAGCATGATATGGGCTTATCTTTTTGCTACTGTCAGGCAGCAGTTCACACTGGTTTAATGTTGCTGTAGATCACTTTTAGGGACATTTAATCATCACTTAGACTAGATTTGAAGTCCTGACCATTTATCTTCTCTTGAAGCAGTGGTTTATAGTAATAAATTGTGCTAAGTTGTGTTTTGGTCCTTGATTAAGTCCAACACAGTAGCTTCTGATGCTTGAGTTCTTACTGAGTTATGACGGGCAATTAAATGAACGCTGGTAACCATTATCTGAGAATTAAAAACCTCGGTTCAGAAGGGCATGGCAGAGTAGAATAAATGAGCTGATGCAAAGTAAATGACATATCTTTATATTATTAAGTTATTCTAATTGTGCTCCTTTTAATATGACATTTGGGGTTTAATATAAATAAATAGTACCAAGTTTCAGTCTCTGAAAATTGAAGAGCCCATTATTTAACCTAAAAATGGTCATGGCTCAGAAAATGGGATTACATGTCATTTCCTTGCTACCTGCCAGAATCCGCCCCCTCCAAAGAGGTATCACTTCCTCTGCTCCCACAGCATTCTTTGCTTATCACTGTGTTATTTATCGCACTGTGTTATAATTGCCTCCCTGTCACTTCCTCTTAAATGCCTTTAGAGCAGAGATTGTGTGGTAGTGCCTATCACACAGGATGTTCAGTAAATATTAAATGAATGAATGCATAATGAATAGTTAAAGAACCTGGGTGATGTTTTGAGCTTGGAGAAGAGGAGACTAAGGGAAGGTGTATTAGCTGTCTGAAAATATTTAAAGGATGGTTGTATAAGAGGGAGTTGGTCTCACCCTGCACTGCTTTGGAAAGCAGAATTAGGAGAAGTGGATGGCAGTCACAAAATAAGACATGTTTGGGCTTAGCATGGAAAGAGCTTTCAGACAAGGAGAGCAGTCAAGCAATAGAATGGGTGCCTTGGAAGACCATGATTATTCTGTCACTGGGGGTATTCTAGAGGAGGCAAGATATGACAATAAGGAGGGATTTGAACACAGTGGGGCTTCTCAGGACTCTTCCTTCTCTGAGTATCTTTGTTGAGTACACTAGGGAACAGTCTCAGGGAGATTATTATGTAGTAAGGGAGAGACGATAGCTTCAGGTGGCAAAGGGCAAAGTATGTTAGGAATAGATGGAAAGGCACGTTTGGTCTACTTCAGTGATGACCTTGAGTGCCAAGCCAAAGATTCCAGAGATATTTGGTGGCCAATGAAAGTTATAGATGTTAGCATCATGAAAGTATCCCCAGTACTTAGAACAGTGATAGTACATGTTCAATAAATATTTGTTGAAGGAGTTTGTCAAAAGATCAGAGCCACATGATTTAGCAAAATTAATCTGTAATCTAAGTTTAGGTTGCAAGTGGAAGGGAGGACACTTAAGTAGGAAGTAAGGAGAGCCTGAAGAAAGGAAGATGACACCAAGAGCCCTCTTGGATATGGGATTGACTGGACTGGTCAAGTGGGCAGAGATGGGGAAGAGGTAAAAATGATTCTCTGAACTTCAGTCTGGTGACCAGAAATGGGAGTGACATTCACAGAAATACGGTGGTTCCTTGTAGTTCTTATGTAAGCAGAAGGCAAGGCTTTTGGTTCTGGACATCCTTCAATAATGGTGTTGGGTTGACAGTGTCTATCCACTCTTCCCACTGTGGTTTGTACGCATGTGTCACTCACTCCACACTTACTTCCATGTTATTCACGGTTCTCACCATGACTTGGAAGTCTGGGTCTCTAGAGAGGACCAAATGTAATGATGAGAATAAGTGCCTGGTAGGACTTATTTCCTGTAGGTTCAGTAAGACACGCCCCTTCATGTGGTTTTCCTGTTCACTCATAAGGTGTATTTGATGTGTCAGCTATAGTAGTGGGTAAATTAGGAGACCCTTTTGACCCATTCTCCCCTTTTTGCTATCTTGGAAAAGCCAAACAAAGCTCTGTTTTGTTGAGTCGTTGGCGCCAGCCCTGGAGGTCCTTTCCCTGGGCATGTGGGGTTGTGGAATAAGGGCACTCTGCGCAAACCCAGCGCAAGGGGCCTCTGCTTGGATGCTGCTCTGCCTGGTCCCCAGAGATGGGGTCTGTGACCTGCCATCTGTAGATGTCCGCTTCGGGTGACCGAGGAGGACCAGGACACGCTCCAGGACCTATGCCTTTCAGGACTTTCATTGTGCAGAAAGAACACTCTTTAGTGTCAGGATAAGGTTTTGTCAAAATACAGAAAAGTGTTGATTGCACTTCTCATTTATTAAAAAGTGATTTGTAAGCATTGTAGTTGGCCCATTATGTAAGCCATTTAGTATAATATTTCTCCATGAGAAAAGGGGCAACTGCTTTTCTTATGAAGAAGAATGGGTTTATTTATTTATTATTTTTTAATTTTTTAATTTTTGGGGGCTGTGTTTGGGTCTTCATTGCTGTGCATGGGCTTTTCTCTAGTTGCGGAGCGGGGAGGCTACTCTTCATTGCGGTGCGGGGGCTTCTCTTGTTGCAGAGCATGGGCTCTAGGCGCACGGGTTCAGTAGTTGGGGCTCGTGGGCTCTAGAGCCCAGGCTCAGTAGTTGTGGCTCACGGGCTTAGTTGCTCCGCGGCATGTGGGATCTTCCTGGACCAGGGCTCGAACCCGTGTCCCCTGCATTGGCAGGCAGATTCTTACCCACTGTGCCACCAGGGAAGTCCCAAGGGTAGGTATAGAAATGCAAATAGCAACAAACAGAAGTTGGTTCCCTGCTGTAGCCTGCTTCCAAATTTATACTGCTTTAGGAAAGCAGCTGAATTCGGGAGGCTTTGTAATTTTTCCTTTCTCCTGACTTTTGACACACCGGGTTCACACCGAGGCTTCCCCCCAGTTCTCCTCCTGCAGAAAGCTGCTTCTTGGGCTTTCTGCATTTGGATAGGGAGTTTAATTAATTATGTGGTCAAATGAAAGACACTTACCTCAGACTTTCCACATGAAATTGCAGCAGTCTTTAGATTTCCAGTCAGCTAATTCAGTGGGTCACGTAGTTCTTCGTAACTTTTAAAACATTTTACAAATTCGAACACTACAAAGTTGGTGCCTTTTTCAGCTATTTTTCAGCACTGCTATAAATGGAAGGTTTTCTCTTCCGAGCCATTGAAATGCATTTTACCCTAACATTGTCTCTTCACCTTTGGAGTTATCTTGACAGTGTCTAGGGCAAAGAAGAGAAGTTAGTAGGGCTGCGGGAGTGAAGGGAAGGTGTCGTTTCTGTTGCTGCTACTTGCCGAATCATCTGTGGATGTCTAAAGGAGCTTCTGTACCCGCGGTGCGGGCCGGCTGCTGGCCTCTGCAGCATCAGCGCTGGCTGGCTGCGTTGTAATATGTGGTAACTGATCTGTGTCCGCTTTGACTTGACTGTAAGAAGGTTTTGAGGTGTGTGTGTCTGGGGCGTTTTAAAAGGAAATGAAAACAAAGCTCTTTCTTGCCTTGCGCTCATGGTTCTGGAATCTGGGCATTTGGAATCCTCCAGGCCCTCAGCCTGGGCCGAGTTGGGCCCTTCTTGGTGCTGCCTGCTGTCCTCTCCACATAGTTGACCTCAGGGAAGGGGGGGAACCCTGAACACTGGATTTTATTCTGCAGAATGCTCTTCTGACCTTGTGGGAAGGCAGTTTGGGGCCCTTTTAGAAGCTTGCTTTATAAGTCAAGAAACTGAGGTTGGCTCAAGCGTACATTCTCAGAGCTCAGAACAAGTTGCTCTAAGACAGGCTCTGAGATCAGCCCCCTTGGGAAGGGCTGCTCGCCTCCTGGAGGAGAACGCCAGATGGTGGGAAGCATACAGGCCCTGTTGAGAATCTAACTTTCATACAAGAAACTGGAGGAGTTTGAGGAAGATTCTGAGAAAGCTAAGAAGCTGTGGTCCCTCCAGGGCATCCCCCAGGCACTGTCTTTTCTCCCCCAGGAGTTTTACCTCAGTTCCTTTAGAAACTGGGACCAGTAATACCTTCCTTGAAGGGAAATTGTTAATGCTACTTAGGTGATTCGCCAACTTACATTGAGTGCTTACTCTGAGCGGGCGATGTGCTGGGTGCTTGACATATTGTCCCCCTTTTGATTTGCAGAGTGGTGAAGAGTTTGGGCGCAGGAGTCAGTCAGAGCTGGGATGGAGTTCTGACTCTGTCTTTACCAGCCGTCAGACCTAACTACTTATTTCGGCCCAAATCATACCTGTTTCATTGGGTTTGGGAGGTTGACTAAGAGAGGACATTCTCTCATTCATCAGAGGAGAGGGAGGCCTGGTAAGGTGCCTTCCAACCGTTCTGCAGAGCTGTGGGGGCCTGGGGGCGCCTGCACAACTTGCAGGCACGGGAGCAAGGGGTGAGCGTTTCCCAGGATAAATGCCATTATCGTAGTAATTGTTGAGTATATTGTGTGTCTGGGATCCTCCTGGTCTCTTGCTTAATCCTCCCAATAGCACTGCAGGGCCAGGATTACTCACTAGCCACGCTTCTCACTCACTCAGTGGTGAGGCCAGGACGGGAGCCCAGGCTCCTGTTGCAGACTTGGAAGGCTCACCCCAGGCCACGATGCAGTTGTTTAGTTTTCATGATTTAACCTGGTTGAAATTGGTCTCCTTATGCTTGGGTCACACACCGATTGTCATTGCCTTGATTGCATATCCTGGTGCCGTTGGGATGTCATTTTGCTGTACCAAGGAGAAGCAGTTGCTGTGTTTGGCCTCTTACCCCCTCCTTAAAGGCAGTCCTTTGGTGTGGGGACTTGCATTATTAAGAACTGGAACATTGTTATCAAATGGATTCCTGGTATTCTTGGGTTTGTGATAGACACTACCATCCTGTAACAAGAGACCTGTTGTTCCTGGATTTCTTTCTGTTCACTTAACATACACCCTTCCCAGTCTTACAAATGTCAGGGGTTCTTGAAAGCAGAAATATTCTGATCTTTTCCAAGGGGCTGCATAACTGATCCTTGTAAAAAGACCCAAAAATATTAGGAGATGACTTTTCTGCTTAAACATTAGGATAATAAATCATTATACTGCTTCTCTACGTTTTAAGGAAGAAAATTTCTCTTATCAATTTTTTTTGGTGGCTAAATGTATTTTTTCCTACTTTTGTGACTATTCACGGTCTTTGGCATATTACTAAAATCTGATAATTGACTTCTGGTTAGCAAAGTGACATCTATCTTCTCTCCAACCTGTCCGTTCTTCCCCACCCTGAAGCCTCTCACAGCCTTTTCTCTTTTCTTTGTGAAGGAAAGGTCTTTGTTTTGAAGCATTTTTAGGACCAGGAGAACAAAAATCAAGAAATGCTGAAATATCCTGTTTTAACCAACTCCCCCTTTAATTTTTAAAAAAGTCATCATTAGACGTTAACAGACAAGAAGCCGTTCACTGTTATCCAGCATTGAGAGCACCATTTCTTCCCTGCTCTATCATGAACGTTGCATTTCGCTGTTGCAATGTGATCAGAAGATTCTCCCAGTTAATATTATTTCCCCTTTGAAATAATAGAAATTCTTCATTTAGTGGACTATCCAGCCATTTCTTCAAATTTCTTTCTTTTTCTTTACGTATACAGAAAAGTTAAGGGTTTTCCTACGAATGAAAACAATTTTATATTTATCTCTATTAAATAAATACATGTTCATTATTAAAAAAGAGAATTCAGAAGTATAGAAAGGGATAACGAAGAAAGTAAAAATCACCCACAACTGCACTGAGATCTCTAATCCTATTTAGAGATAACCACTGTTTATTTTGTGGAAACCATTCAGATTTATTTCTCTGCTTAGAGCCATGCCCCTCATGCATAGAAACTGTTCATTTGCTTTTTAAAAAACCTTTAACAATATATTGTAAACATTTTCCCATGCCATTGAATGTAGAATATGGTAAGTTTTTATTCTGTGTTGTGTGCATGTGTACTTTATAGTGATTGCATACGTTTATAGTGATTTTCAAATTGAGCATTTGCAAAGAAAAAATAACAGTTGGGTGCATAAAGTCTGCCAGGCGGTGTGCTAAGCACTGTATAGGAATCATCCCATCAAATCCTCACTTCATCTGGACTTGTGCAACGGCCTCCTCTTGCTTTCAGACTTTCTGCTTTACAACTTATTTTTCATACAGAAACCTGAATAATCTTTCAGGAATGCAAATGAGATCATATTGCTCCTCTGCTAAAAACCCTGCAGTAGCTTCTCATTTTACTTCAACTAAAAGCCAAACGCCTAACTGAGATCTGGCCTATGTCCCCGGCATCCCCTCACAGCCACGTTGGCCCATCTTTCTATTCATTAAATATGACAAATCCATTTCAACCATAGGGTCTTTGCACTGCTTTCTAGTTCTTCTGCCCTGGGGCATTTGGATGATTGGCTTTCTTTTCTTTCAGATCCCAGTTCAAATTGAATTCAAGTGAGGTGAACCCCATAATACATGTACTTTGTAGAAAAATTTTAAAATATAGCAAAGTATAGAATAGAACATGTCACCTATAATCCCACCATTGACTCTTAACATTTCTGTGATTCTTTGCATTTCATTCACTCCATTTATTCATTCTTTTGACAAAATATCTGCTATATGCCAGGTATATTGTACTAGTGTTTGGTGGGGTTACAGCATTAAAAAGACAGTCATGATTCTTGCCTTGTGAGGTCTTTTGGGGCATTAATCCTGCTGTGGAGAAGGCTGCCTGGTGTAATGGTTAAGAACTCAGGCTCTGGAGTCAGACTAGCAAGATTCAAAAATTTTGGTCCCACCACTTATAAGCTGTGTAACTGTGAGCTAGTTACGCTCTGAGTCTCAGTTTTCGCATCAGTATTAGTTATCTATTTCTGCATGACAAATCACCTCACAATGTAGTGGCTTAAAACAGCAAATATGTATTATCTCACAGTGTCTGTGGGCCAGGAATTTAGAAGTGGGTTAGCTGGCTGGGTCTGGCTTGTGGTCTTCACTGAGATTGCAGGCTGGATGTCAGCTGGGGCTGCAGTCATCTGACAGCTTGACTGGGGCTGGAGGGTCCGCTTCCAAGGAGGCTCACTTGCAGGGCTGGCTAGGCGGTGGTCGGCAGGAGGCTTTAGTTCCTGGTCACATGGCCCTCTCCACAGGCTGCTTGAGTGGCTGCAGAGTAGGCAATCCAAGAGACCACAAGACAGAAACCACTATGTCTTTTATGACCTGGTGGCAGAAGTCACACTGTCATTTCTGCAGTATCCTATTGGTTACACAGGTGAGCCCTATTCAGTGAGGGAGGGGACTAAACAAGTGCGGTGGGAATCACTGGGGACCATTTTGGGGGCTGACTACTATGCCAGCTGTACAGTGACCATCATAATGGTACCCACATCCTTGGTTTATAAGGAGGATTAAATGAGAAATACATGTAAAATGAATGAGGAAAAGTCCTGGTACTTAGTAAGCACTCCAGAAATCTTAGTTGCAATCATGTGTTGTCATTACCATCACCACTACCTCCTCTGCCAGCCCAAGTGGGAAACGAACCTAACATGATGGGGTCGGGGCGGGGGGAGGGCAGGAGGAGGAGACATTTAAGCTGAGACTGGACCAAGGGGCAGGCTTTGGAGAAGTAAGAACATTCCAGGCCAAGGGGCAGTATATGCGAAGGTCCTGAGTGGGCAGGCTGCTGAGTGGAGAGGGCAGAGTGGCCACGAGGGGGCAGAGATCACGTCACGCCCAGCTGCCGAGGCCAGGATGCAGTCATCACCATGCTTTTTAGGGAGATTTTCTTCTCTAGGAGTATAGCTGAGTTTATCCAGAAACCAGTGGAGAAAATAAGAGCCGAGCTTTCTGGATTGCATTTATCCTGCAAAGTGAGGTTCTTCTGTACCATGCATCTCCCCAGAGCTCTTGAAGTGGTTTTGTTTCATTCCCTGGGGGGGAATGTATATTTGGGTCTTCTGGTTCAGACTACACTCCGTTGCTGACCTTTCTTTTGGTGAGAAGGTCCATAGCCTTTACAGGCTTCTCAAGGCGGTTGTTGGAGGTGCTAGGAGAGGCTTTGGCGCGGTGATGGTAGCGCTGCAGCCAGCAGCCCGGGGCCACCTGCGTGCTGCTCACCTGCTTCTCTACTGAGTTCTTGCAGGAGGAGGGAGTGCAATACAAACGTGTGGCAGAATGGAAATCTGCCATGTGAGAGATGTGGATATATCATGATTTATTCTCCTAATCACCTATTCATGAGCACTTAACGTTGTTTGCAGTTTTTCTGCCCAGAATCTTCTTCATGATACATTTTTGTATGTTCTTATTATTTCCTTAGGATAAGTTTCTAGAAGTGGAATTTCTGCATCGAAATAATAGGTACTTTAAAGGATTTAGAGACATACTGCGAACTGCCCCTCTGGAAGGTGTGTCCAGTAGAACAGTTTACCTGCACGCTGACAAGGACAGATCAGTATGTATTTCTCTTTATCAAGGAGGAAATCCAAGTCAGTTTGTGGCATAGAGCCGTAATTCCACCCCACAGCCCCTGTGTTTCTGATCTGTCTTTTAGGCCACCAAGAGCCCTTTTTGCTTTTTTTTTTTTTTTTTTTTTTTTAAACACCATAGCTTAAAGCTTTAACAAATGTTGAAATTTTCGAAAGTGTTATAAATCCAATAGGGCATCACAATCTGGCACATTTTCCCAATCCTGGCACTGACCACAAAATCAATTGTATGCAGCGGCTTGGTGGAAAAACCATTCGTCAGCAGAGTTAGGTAAGGAGACTGTCACAAGGACTGGGTGTTGGTCTCCTTTTGAGCACTTCCCCGAGGAGAGAAAAGATAAAGCAAAGAATTGGGTAAATTCATCAGATTGTATTTGGCAGCATGGAGACCAAGTGGGTGCGGGTCATCGCCCACGACAAGTTTCCCAGGGTTGTGGAGAAACGGCTGCCCGGGGCTTCCGGTGCGTTGGTGTGCTCTGAGGAATGCGGCCGTGGCCGTGGCATTCCACCCGCACATACCGAGCACACTTGGCCTCCCCCGGCGTCTGCCGCCACTTGCTCACGGTCAGGCTGAATAACCAGAGCAAGCCGTGTGACCACAGCATGGAAAGTGGGTCCGGCCGGGCACCCCAGACGCCTTACTGTTGGCTCAGGGAGAGAAAGGATGATCCTAGACAAACTTCTGAGAAGGACCCTGAGAAAAGAATGGAAAACCCGTTGTGAACGGCAGCCCCAGCCAACAGTGGCTTCTGATAGGAAATTGTAGGGCCGAGTAGGTAGGCTGCCGGGGTGGCTGTGTGGGACGTGGCTCATTAGGGCACAGATGAGAATGTGCCCTATGATTATGAAGAGGAGGAAGGACAGGTCTTTCAGGGGCTTTTTCTTTCGCATTAATGGGTTCTCACCAAACCTGGTCTTCACATTGTCGTCCTGTCCTTTTTTGGATGGCTTAGGACCTGGGGAAAGGGTGACAGCCTGTGACCATGGCATCATATCCCCAGGTACCCTGCCACCCCCGTAGGTGTCATCCTTGACTCCTCCCTCCCACATCTGATGCAGCAGCAAACACTCCAGAATAATGAATCCTACCATAAATCTTAGAATAATCCTAGAGTCCTAGAAAAAATCCTAGAGTAAATAAATACCACCCTGGCCCCTCACCACCGCCATCTCTATTCTGAAAAATTTCTCAGCCTTCCAGCCTGGTCTTGTTCCCATCTGTGTCTGCTCTCTTGCCAGCAGAGAGACCTTTCCTCAGACATTTATGTCAGACCTTTTCACTACCCAGTTTTTAGCCTCCATTGGGTACTCATCTCAGAATAGAATTCCCAACTTCTCTCCACAGCCTGTTGGCCCTGTGTGGTCTGGGCCTGGTTTCCCTCTTGGACTTCCCCTCCCGTCACTCCCTTTGTTTACTGGGGTGCTCTTCTCTGTTAGTGCCCGCTGCAGGCCCTGCCCTGCCCTCTGCTGGGTACTGTTACACCAGATCTGGTGCAGGCCCCAGCTCATGTGGCACCTGTAGGAAAGACCTCCCCTGACGACCTAATCCGGAGTACCTGTGCTGGCAGAGTACCCATGCCAGCACCAGCTCTTTATCTGCTTTCCCCCTTTAATTTCTTCACAGTTCATGCCATCTGAAATCACCTTGTTTAGTTATGGGTATAGTTTGCACTCTTACTAGAATGCCGAGGATGCCTTCATACTCCTGTTCTTCTGAAGGCTCACCTGGCCTCAGAATGCCCTGGAGAGTCTGACCTCATGAGGAAATACCGAATTTTAGTTCCGGAAGAGCTGCAGGTTGTATGAGAAACACATTTGATTCCTCAAACCAGCCACGGCATAGCCTTCCAAAATAAAGTGCACACATACACCCATTTCTGCCCCACCCTCCACAGAAGTAAGGCATCTCTTTTAAACAGAAACTGTCACCTGCATTTGAGCAAGGAAAGTTTCCCCACCAAAGGGAACATCAAAATATAGCTCCTACCATGTTAAGCTCAGTCATCAAAATTTAGACAGAGGGGAACTCTGGAACAAATGACTTGGTTTAATTAATGAGTAAATTGGAAGAAAAAAATTAAGTGGAACCTATAGATTAAAGGAGACATAATCACAATATATGGAGCTTATTAAGATCTGAATTCAAACAAAGTATAAAAATTGGGATGGTGGAAATCCATAAATTATATAATATTAGACATAGGCTTCAAAATTATTTGGGCCGGAGGAGTGGGTGGGGGTCTAGGTGAAAGAAGATGAGCTATGAGTCGATGCTTGTTGAAGCCAGGAGGAGTAGGACGTGGGTACGTGGGTACGTGGGGTATGTGGAGTGCACGGAGGTTCTGATGCTCTCCTACTTTGAGATATATTTTTAAAATTCCATAATCCTTTTTTTTAACTGGGAGATTTTTATCCCCTGCCTTTTTACTTGCAGCTGTCTGCTGGAGCTGAGTGGCTGCTTTTCTCTTAAGTAGCATCTCTTAAAATGGGAGAGCTCTCCCTGTACATTTCATTCATGTGCACAACTGTCAGAGCTTACGATCTCCTCTTTTTGTGTCCTTTTTTAAAAATTTAATATCTGTCTATCTATCTATCTATCTATCTACCTATCTAGCCAGGCTGCGCCGAGTCTTAGCTGTGGCACTCGGGATCTTCAATCTTAGTTGAAGCGTGTGGGATCTTTAGTTGCGGCATGTGGACTCTTAGTTGCGGCACGTGGACTTCTTAGTTGCGGCATGCATGTGGGATCTTGTTTCCTGACCAGGGATTGAACCCAGGCCCCCTGCACTGGGAGCGCAGGGTCTTATCCACTGGACCACCAGGGAAGTTTCCTTCTTGATAGAAAGATTGGTGGCAGGATTTACTTGGTGGCTACATTTGTGAACACGTGAAATAATTCATGATTTGCTGAGAATACAACTTCCTCGGAGGCTTGGTGTGAACTGGCATTTAGCAGCAACATGCAGCTTATGGAAGGCTTTCGTTTCGAGAGCAAAGCCTCTCTAGGATAGAGCCAGTGTTGACTCTCACTGTGTGTCCTTAATCTGATGGGGATGGAGGAGAGGCAGCACCAAGTAGCAGAAACAGGAAGCCCTCCCCCGGTGGTCACTCTGCACCCAGTCCGGGCTGAGAGTCCCTCTGCAGGCCCCCAGAGCCCTCCTCTCATCAACCCTGACTTGTATGGTCAGGGGGGTTGAGAGGGTTGTTGCCTGTTACAGCCAGTGAAGAAGAAAGGTAGTGAGTTACATGATGGCCAGGAGTATCTGACCCTGTGCACTGCTGTATTCCTGGCACAGAGTAGTATTTGTTGAAGGAACGAAGTAGTGCATCTTTCCAAGCCTTGGGGGACTTATCTGTAACAGGTCCACTCTACAGGGTCGTTGGGGGAACTAAACCCTCTGTGAGGAACCTAACTTAGAGCATGTGGAATAACTTAAATATTCATCATTAGGGAATGGCTAAATACATTGTGGCCAGCGTTCTGTGTAACATTCTGCAGCTGTTAAAGAGATGAAGGTAGCTTTATGTGGATTGCCGCGGGGAGATGTTTAAAGCATCCCATAGAAAAGCAAGTGCACTACAATCCCATTCATACTACAGGGAAAACTGTGGGTCTGTACACGTGTAGAAAAAAGTCTATTGATAGCTGTTATCTCTTGGGAGTGGATTGGATGGCGGAGTATGGTGTGGAGAGGTGAGGGGGCATTTTTCCCTCTTTATTTTACATACATCTGTAGCTGACATAGAAAATTAAGCAGTAAACCTAAAGAAGCAGAATAGTACTTGTTACATAGTTAGCTCAATAAATTATAACTATTATAAAGGCTAGTTATAAAGTTAATAAAGGCTAGAGGTCTAATTAGAGTAGGTCACTTACAGAGAAAAAATCTGATCAGGTTTTGTTTAACTTTTATGGAATGTAACTTCTTTAGCTTCTGAAAACATAACCAGTCTTTAATTTGGAAAGCCAAACTATGGACCTAGTCTTTTATTGTATTTTATCTTATTATCTATAGTCAGGTTTATTGAGTTATAACTTCTATATAGTATAAAATTTACTCTTTAGTGTATAGTTCTGTGGACTTTGACAAATGCATACAGTTGTGAAATTACCACCTCATTCAGATGCAGAACAGTGCTGTCACCCCCTAAATTCCCTTGTGCTGCTCCTTTATAGTCATCCTTCCTCGATCCCTCCTCAGCTCCTGGCAACCACAGTCAGTTTTCTGTCCTTATATGTACAGGATGACATATAATGGAATCATGCAGTATATGGCCTTTTGAGTCTGGCTTCTTTCACTTACCGTCATGCACTGCAAGTCGTTCACAATGTTACATGTTATCACAGTTCCTCCTGTTATATCTCTGAGTGGTATCCCCTTGTGTGGATGTACCACTGCTTGTTTATCCAGTCACCAGTTGAAGGACAGTGCTCCAGCCTTTTGGAGCACGAACAGACTTCTGGCTTTTGCTGTTAGCTTTATTTCTACCAATTTTGCCTCCTTTTTTTTTTTTTTTTTTATAACCCTAGAAGATTGTTGAGATTTTATAATATAGGCTGTTATTTCAGAATCCTCAGATGAGAAGAGTTGCATTAAATACAAATTATTTGGAGGTTTTAATTTTTTGTTTATTTGACACGTATAGTGCTTACAACAGTTGCAGGCACATAGTAAGTGCTATATACATGTTTGTTAAATAAATAAAAAATTTAAAGTTGCCAAATAACTTGCATTTTAAATAGAAGAGCAGGGCTGTGGGATAGTACAGAGAGGCAGGAGACCAGGGTGGTAGGCCCTAGCGATATTCCTTCCCCATCTCACCCCTGCCCCAGTTGCAGGCTTTGGTACCGTGGGTGATTAATTGACTCTGGGTCTCACTAACATGAAGTAAGGGTCCCAATCTGAATCCTCCTGAAAGGAGCAGATAATATCTTAACTCTAACATTTTAACTCTAAAGTTTGAGCATTGTGAAAGTAATCTGTTATAAAGTATCCTATAAAATGTGGCCTGGGTAATTTGTTCCTTCCCCTACTGTTTTCAAGTACATAACACATCCTATTGGTATCTATGTTAAAAGTGTACTAAAGTTAGTCACCACATGGTGGCACTCCCTTAAAAAATGAAATTTAAAACATTATAGGTTTGGGCATGGAATTGAGTACAGGCAGCTAGAGTGTCAGTTTATGTTCTATACATTTGTGCCTTGAGTTTTGGGGGTCAAATAGGGACATAGAATCCTTTCATTCTGTTGGCTCAGGAAATTATGCAGATGTCAGAATACAGGAGCATTTGTTCTTTCTTAAACAGTGTGACATATTCATGTTACATTAACCAATGCTATACTTTTAAAATGTTGCAGATATCTTCACTCAGAAGCTTGTGTGCTTAGCAGGAAAAAAATACATCTGTAAAGAAAATATCACCAATATTTCTCCTTCAAAAATTGGTATCAAAAAATGCTGCCTGATAATTACTGTAGGGAGTGCAGTTTTAACATTTTAGGTGTGATTCTCTTGAAGCAAAGTGTACATGCCTTGTAGATTTGAAATGGATGCTTCTAAGCAGTTCTTGCTGTGACTGTCTGGATTTAGGACGTTTACATCAGAATGTCAGGCTGGTTGATCTTTGCCCCTTTGGGAGCTATCTCCCATTATACTACTTTCCCTTCAGGATTTTCATTCCTGCGTGTGTTCAGTGATTCACTTGCCGGGTATTTACTGTTTGCTCACATGAGCACAAGGCATTGTGCTATAGAGCTGTGGGAGATTCAAAGATGGTCCTGATTTTCAGGAATCAAATTGAGAAGACGAAACACCCAAACGTTTAATTCAAATGCTAGGCCTTATTTTGTTCACATTAATAATATAGGTAAGAAGAATTACAGTGATTGAGAGAAGGAGAGACTGCTCTTCACTAGGGTGAATGGTCAGGGAGAAACTTGGGAGTGGTATTTGGTGGGGGGAGATGAGGAGAGAGAGCTTTTGGGCATATGAAGAGGCCAGGAGTAAGGAGGTAGAATCTCACCCCACCCCAAATCTGACTATTGAAAGGAGTGAAGGGTACAGGACAGTGACACAGATTCCTGGCAGAGGGCATGTCCTTCCTGTACAAGAGTCTGAGGAAAGGAAAATACAAGGTCCTTAGGAATTAGGTTGTGATCCAGCTCTGTATGCTCGCCTAAGGGGTTTTGTTGTTGAAGGATTTGGGATGGGATGGGGACAATGTGACAGAACTTCCGGGAAATTTAGCATTGCCTTCAAACACAGATATGAGGGAGACTTTTGCTGGCGATATGACAGATTAACTGTTCTGAAAATCCACCTGATAAAAATACTTAGACATGATGCCTAAATATATGACATCTTTTTAATGAATAGCTGAACTTGCAAGAAAAGGGGGAACTCCTCAAGGCCTAAAAAATAAAGGACAAACTGGAAGTTTGAGGTGCGAGCTCAAGCTACAGCTGTCTTGGAGTCATTTGCTGATTTCAGTAACCAAGAGGCTTTTTTTCCCCCCAGATAGTTTTATTGAGGTTAATTGACATACAATAAACTGCAGATATTTAAAGTGTACAATTTAATAAATTATGACATGTGTGTATACCCATGAAATCATCACCATAATTAAAATAATGAAAATATCAATCATCAAGTTTATGGCCTTCTGCAGTCTTTTGCTCACCTACACCCCTCCATCCCCAGTCAACCACTTAGCTGTTTTCTATCCCCATACATTAGTTTTCATCTATATAAAATTCTAGACAGTACAGTCATATACTATATACTCTTATCTGCCTGGCCTAATAATTTTGAGATTCATCTGTGTTGTTGTGTGTATCAATAGTTTGTTCCTTTTTATTGCTAAGTACTATTTCATTGTCTGGATGTACCATACTTTGTTTATCTATTCACCTGCGGGTGGGCATTTGGGTTGTTTCCATTTTGGAGTTATTACAGATAAAGCTGCCAGAACATTTGTGAACAAGTCTTTGTGCGGACATATGCTTTTATTTCCCTTTGGTAAGGAGCTAGGAGTGGAACGGTTCAGTCATATGGTGGGTGTCTGTGAGACTTGGGTTTTAAAGGCTATTTGGGCGCAGGAGACAAAGTCTTGGGCTTGTGTTAAACATGGAGGTGGAACTGAGACTACCATATAAAGCTGGGACTTTTGAAGTGCTATCCATATCTCTAGCAAAATGGTAGAATGAAAAAATAAGCCCATTGGCAGATTTTTTTTTTCTTTAAACTTGTCTGATTTTGCCTGTACTTTGAATGGGGGAAAAAAGTCTCCTCAGGTAGTTCTTACCCTAGGCCTGCCTTCTCTTGAACTTTGTTCGAATTTACCTGACCTATGTAGTCTGGGTATTTCCAAGAAGAGAAATTATCTTAAAGAGATCCTAGGTTGATAGAGTTCCCAGATATTGTCAGTAGTCAATACATATCCTTTTTGGATATTCCTGCCTTTATCCAGCCTTAGCCCAGGATTCCCACAGATAAATCCTCTCCAAACATGAGCTCATAACCCAAAACTTAAAAACACAAGGAAATAAACAACCATGAATGAGAGAGAGAAAAAAAGCAGAACTAGAGTGGAGCTTTAGATATTAGAATTATCAGGTTCAGAATATAAAATAATGGCTTAAAAACATTTAAATAAGTAAAATGTGAAGTAGAAAATAAGTAAGGGCTAAAATCCTGTGAAGAAAGATCTGGAAGAATTGAAAACAGAGATATATCATCAGTGAAATTAAACCCTAATGGATGGGTCAAACGATGAGTTAGATACAGCTAAAGAGAGATTTTGTAAATTGGGGATAAAGCTTAAGAAATTACACAGAATGCAGTATAGAAAGACAAAGATGAAAACTATGAAAATTAAATCTAAAGAAACAGAACAGAATGAGATGATTTAAAATAAATGGTGAGAGGGGCTTCCCTGGTGGCACAGTGGTTGAGAATCTGCCTGCCAATGCAGGGGACACAGGTTCGAGCCCCGGTCTGGGAAGATCCCACATGCCGCGGAGCAACTGGGCCCGTGAGCCACAATTACTGAGCCTGCGCGTCTGGAGCCTGTGCTCCGCAACAAGAGAGGCCGCCATAGTGAGAGGCCCGCGCACCGCGATGAAGAGTGGCCCCCGCTTGCCGCAACTAGAGAAAGGCCTCGCACAGAAACAAAGACCCAACACAGCCATAAATAAATAAATTAATTAAATAAAATAAAAAATTAAAAAAAAATAAAAATAAAAAAATAAAATAAAATAAAATAAATGGTGAGAGACTTCCCTGGTGGTCCAGTGGTTAAGAATCTGCCTTCCAGTGCAGGGGACGCATGTTCAATCCCTGGTCGGGGAACTAAGATCCCACATGCCACAGGGCAACTAAGCCCTCAGACCCCAACGAAGAGCCCGTACGCGACAATGAAAGATCCCGCATGCTGAAACTAAGACCCGACGCAGCCATAAATAAATAAATAAATAAATATTTTTAAAAAAATGGCGAGGCAGAAGATGATAGAGGTAATAGGGGAGAGGCAGTATTTGAGGAAATTATGCTAAAAATTTCCAAAAATATTGAAAACCAGAACTCTTTAGATTTAGGAATCAGAGTAAATCCCAAGTAGAATTTAAAAAAAAAAACCTTATCCAGACAAACTGGAGTATAATAGAACACCAAAGACATAAAGGTGATCTTACAGCAATCAAAGAGAAACTGATTACCTACCAAGGAATGCTATTTGACTGCAAGGAAACTTCTCTGCAGCAACGATGGAAACCAGAATACAGAGGAATAGTATCTTAAAGTGCTGAGAGAAAATTATCGCCAACCTAGAATTTTAAACTCAGCTAAAATATAATTTAATAATGAGGGAATGATAACATTTTCAGTTAAACAAAAACTGAGCTTTTACCTCCAACAGACTCACAAAGGAACTTTTATACTTTAAAAAAAGGGAAAATGACCCCAAAAGGGAGAATGTCTGCAATGCAAAAGAGAATGTCTGTGCAATACCCAGGAGACTAGCTCTTGAATGATGAAGCCACTCTGAGATAAAGGAGTTAAACCTGAGAGTCCTCTGTCAGTCTGCTGTAGGTGTCCGCTGTGAAATATGAATCAAGTGAGCTTTAAGTTAACCTAAATTAAGAAGTTTTGGTAACTGATTTTCAGGCACATTGGTGGCCAAGGATGGCACGCAGGAGAAAGCCCTGGAGGGGATGGGCAGAGTTGCAGGGATAGTGCAAACAGCTACAGAGCAATGAAACAGGGTCACGTTTCTTAGAAGGGGCTCTTTGTTTGTATTAATTTAATATTTGCCCTCCTGGACCTTTGCCTTTTTTCCTTTGCTGTTTGGGAAATTTCCTTGACTACTTTTCATTCATTTTTTTAAATTAATTTTTTATTTTGGCAGTCACATTTTTAACTACCAGAGGTTTTTTTTTTTAATTAATTTTAAAAATCTTTCTCATAACATGACATTCTTGATTTCTGAACGTATAATCCTTATGAGTGTCTCTGAGGATATAAACTAGAGGAGTTGTGGGGGTTTTGTTTTTTTGGTGTTTTTAAAAATTTTCTCCAGTTTCCGAAATTATCTGTTTCCTTCAAGGTTAATCTGTTTGTCTTGGTATTTTTCTGTGATGTTCTACGCTTTCCTTAAACGTCTGATGATCCTTGTTGTCTATTCCTATTTAAGAAAGTGGGAGTGGGAGGGAGGGAGATGCAAGAGGGAAGAGATATGGCAACATATGTATATGTGTAACTGATTCACTTTGTTGTAAAGCAGAAGCTAGCACACCATTGTAAAGCAATTATACTTCAATAAAGATGTTTAAAAAAAAAAAAAAAGAATTGATCTACAATTATACCTCATATAGTCACTTTCAGATCATTTTTGATCAAAATTCAACAAATAAAGTTGATATCTCTTAAGCAGTGTACGATTAATGGTTGATTACCTCTGTCAAACTCCAGATATTTAGCTTTTCTCATAATGAGAAAAAAAAAAAAAAAAAAAAAAAAAAGAAAGTGGGAATGGGAAGGTTGATTGGGAGTTCTATGTACGTGGGGGGGATTGTAGCTTGGCTGGTTGCATTTCTGGATTAACGAGTAGGGGAATTAAGAAATCTTCTCAGATGGCTTATATGACATTGGGGCACCAACATGCTGCATTAGTGTTTTCCAGACTTTCCTTTAATTTCTTTTCTTTTTTTATTAATTAATTTATTTATTTTTGGCTGCGTTGGGTCTTCATTGCTGCGCGCGGGCTTTCCCTAGTTGTGGCGAGCAGGGGCTACTCTTTTTTGCGGTGCGCGGGCTCCACATTGCAGTGGCTTCTCTTGTTGTGGAGTACGGGCTCTAGGAGCGAGGGCTCAGTAGTTGTGGCTCGGGAGTTCTAGAGCAGAGGCTCAGTAGCTGTGGCGCACGGGCTTAGTTGCTCCGCGGCATGTGGGATCTTCCCGGACCAGGGTCGAACCCTGTCCCTTGCGTTGGCAGGCAGATTCTTAACCACTGCGCCACCAGGGGAGTCCCTCCTTTAATTTCTTTAGAGGAGATTCCTCCTTACTGGTGGTAAATGTCTGGGCGTGCAGAGGTGGGTCAGGTGTGTGTTTTGGCTGTCGACCATTTCATGTACAGATGTAGAATCATCAGTTTTCACCCCTATGTCTCACTTCCACCTGCATTCTACCTGCAGTCTTCATGTTCGGAGCTCTTCCTGGCACGTGGGCTCCCTCTGTCACTCTACTCTTTCAAGGCTCTCCTCAGCAGGGATTTCCTCCGCTCCGCTTCACTAGGCAATGTGCACCCATCCACTTTCAGATTCCAAAAAATTTGTCGAAATTTGTTGTATGATGACAACCCCCTTTCTTTTCTCTTCACTGTTGTGGGTTTAGACTTTTTAAAAATTCCTGTATTGTAATTTAAAGGGGTCACAGTCAGGAGAGGGGATAAGCACATGTGCTCAGTCCACCATCTTTCCCCAGAAACACAGTCATTATTTTAACACCTTTGATGATTATGGATTACTGCAGATAGAGAAAACATAGGCCATGAAGCCAAATATATATTAACTTCTAGGGTATTATCCAGAGCTTAGAATTTTTTTTTAAGTTCCTTATATTTTGAAAATTTGTCATTTTCTCCTTGAAAATTAAAAAAAAGTTTATGGTAATTTGGGAGGAAAAAACTTTCTAGTTAATTGAGAATTATGATTAAGTGAGATTTAAATGTTATCATATATTGAGAACTATGACTTTTTAAAAAAATCTAAGAATTAATTTCTAATTACTTGTTCACAAAACAGCCCCCCTGTGTGATGTGATAACAGCCTCTGGTCTAAGCAGCTGCCAGGTGAATGAAAGCTGAACTGGAGTGACAGAGTGGCAGTAACAGCACTGGAGATGTGTATGCAGTTGTTAAGATGATTCAAATGGTAGTTATGGCAACGAAGATCAACAGAGGGAAAAAGAGAGACACTGGAAAAGCAGCAGCACATTTTAGGAACAGTCATTATTCACAATGGCAAAGTTGTTTACTATAAAAATTCCATCCTCCTTTGCCTCTTTGCGGCCCTCCGCCATTTTTTACTTTATGTTAGAGCTTGCTGATTTATGGCATAATGTGGTACAATTTCACCTCTGAAACAAAGTCTGTAAAGTCTCGAGGTACATTAAAGACTTTAGTCCCCAACAGTAAATCACGAAAGGATCTTGTACTGTTTATCCCTTTATGCTTGGAGAGGGGGAGCTTATAAATTTATATAGAGAAATGAGTTTGAAGTGGTGTGTTTGATAGTGAAATGCTTCAACTAAGCAACCAACAATATGTATATCGTATGAGTAATCTGTTATGTGGGGAGTTACTTTGGGTTTAAGACAATGTCATACTTTTGATACTTTTGGGTGGCTAATGTCTTGGTAAGGATAAAATAGAAATACAGTGAAGTTGCATTTGATTTTGAGATACTACTGGCAAAGCCTGACATTTAGCTTGATTACTAGAGGTTTTATTATTTACAGCTGCTCAGTTATTGTATTAATAGAGCCCACTCTGCTTTCTGGCACCACGGATACCTTTTATAATTTGAGTGTTCTCAAAAGAACACTGTGTGAAAATGATCAGCCCCAAATGTAAACTACTTTTGTAAAAAGCAGACACATTTTATGTTGGTTCAGTCTCTGGTTTTTGGTTGTGTGTTTTGGGAAGGAAGCTGTAGGGCTGGAAATGTGGTGAACCAGGTAACGCCACAGTTATCTGGTTACAGGCCACGCAGACGTAGCCTTATTTGCCTTTGTCATATTGGTGGTGATCTTGGGACTGTCTGTATCTGACCAGTCCCCAAATGAAACCTCTTGAAGCTTCAGTTTTGGATTCTGTTCACCTCATATTGATTCTCTTAGTAGGTCCTTCCTTGCCTCAGGCCTTTGTACCTGTGATTTCTAGGTGAACTGTTCCCCCCACTTCCCATATCTCACACTTTCCTCTCCTTGGCTAACATCACCTCTTCCTCCAGGTCTCATCTTACATGTCACTTTCACAGAGACCTTTCCACTCTCAGTCAGATTCTCTAGCACTCGTGTTAGTCTGTGTTGGCATGTTCCATACTTACAATGAACCCTATTAGTGTGGCAGTTATTTAAAGCCTTCCTCCTTCACTGTACTGTCAGCTCCAGGCAGGGAAGGGCTGTGACTGTCTTAGTCAGTCTGCTCTGTCTCCAGCGCCTGCATTGAGCCTGGCACATGCCACGGGCTGATGCTCTTCATTTTGAATGGCTGGGTGGAGGTCTGCCATTGCCAGTCCTTTCCATTATCCACTATGCCCATGGTTGGTGGATGCAGATGGGGACTGATTTAGGAGATTAGGTGAGCCATTCAGTGTCATCTCTATTAGTACTGGAAGAAATACTGAGTTATAGCCAGCTCTCAGTTATTTCTAATAATGGGGCAGGAGAGCATGGATCATTTAAGTTGCTCTCCCACTCCCCACAACGAGTTTTCTTTTTTTAGGTAAAAAAAAAAGGAGGGAACTGGAGATGTGTGAGATACCCAGCACTGGAGAAATTTGAAGTGGATTTCTTGTTTTCGTTCTTTTCTTACCACATGATCAAGTAAGTCCAAGAAAGTAGATTGGCCCCTAAATGGGCAGTGAAGATGGATGTGAGGTCCCAGAGAGGATGGGCAAGTTAAGAAAAGATTTAGAAAAGATGGTCAAGCTATTTTACCAGTTGAAGAAAGAGATTAGACTGTGATGAAACTGAAGATGAGGAGCAGAGCATTCTCATTACCTGCCCGGTCCTAGCAGTCCTGTGAATGGGCGCCTGGTTGGTCTCTTGGCTCCTAAGACAGCCTTTGCCTGGATATATTCACAGTCTGTTTTGAAGTTGTACAGAGAAGCTCACTTGCGTCATTCTGAAGATGCAGTGAGTCAACACAGTCCCAAGGGAGCAGTAATGGCCTCAAACAGAAACTAGGAATGAAAAATTGCTGTGGATTTAAAGACATAGTACTTTCTTCCTATGACTTCATTTGGTAATGGTAAGATTAATTCAGATAACCCTCCTTTAACGGTGGGCCTTAAACACATATGGAATTTTTTTTTTCCTTCACTTTTGTCATTTAACCTTTTAAAATAGGACATCTAGTTGGGTGCTTGGTTTGGGGAGACTCTATTGATATAATTCTCTACTGCTCACTTGCCCTGCCCACCTCCCCCCACCCCGCCGCCAAACAGCACAGACACATACATACACTCCTCAACTTGGACTTTTCAGTATAGTTTTCCCTGGTCATTCTTGACCTCAGTCATGTTGACATGCAATGGGATTTTCAGTGGAGAAGAATCACCAGAGAAGAATCTTCACTTAACTTTAACAATTGACCATATTTATATGTACTATTTCAGCCAGAATTTTAGATTGATATTATTTAATAGGATTGCAGATAACATTTTACTATAACAAACATCAAGGGGATTATCCAAATTCCTACTTGCAAATGTCTTAGCAAATTTAGCAAATTTACCAGCTGCATGATTATCCGATAGTGTGTCCTAAAAGTATATTATTTTGGCTTATTTTGAGATTAGAGAATTCTCAATAGAGTTTTTCCCTTAACTATCCAAATCTGCATTGCTTTTTTTCCCTCTAGTCTCCTAAACAGTGAGCCTTCTGGGCAGGAAATGAAAGAGGAGGAAGGAGGCAATATAGAATAATGCAGTGGTTTTCAAGCATTGCAACCTGCGTGGGGAGTACATAACTCTACTATGACTCTGTGTGTGTGTGTGTGTGTGTGTGTGTGTGTGTGTGTGTATCTGAAGAAAGTCTGTGAATTAATGCATACCCTCATTATACAGCACAGTGATTGTTTTTTTTTATTTCATATTGAAAAATGCTGGCTGTGACTTACTAGTGGATCTCATGACCAAGAGTGAGTCCTGATCTAGGTTTGAAGAGATGGTAGTGTAAAGAGTGTGGGCTCCAGAGTTTCTTTCTCCAGAAATCCTGACTCTACCATAACTTGAGTGGGATCACACAGTTACCGGATTAGCCCTTGAAAGCTTTGGCTCTGACTCCTGTGAGATAGGAATGGAGATAACACACACCCACCTCAAAGGATTATTGAGAGGATGCGAAGAGGCAGTGCACTAAAGCTCTTAGCATCGTGCCTGCAGAGAACCCCCAGTCACTGTAGCTGCTGCAGTGGTAGTTGTGACTGTCCTTACTAAGGTGCTGTAGCTGTATTGGCTTCATGGGAAGTCGTGGAATTTCCTTTCCTGAAGAAGTTTAGAAGGATAGATTGTATTTATCAAGAGCATTTATTTTATTTTCTTAATTTTTTATTATGAAAAATTTCAAACCTATAAAAACTTGAAAGAATAGTGCAAAGAACTACCAATCTATCCCTCACCTTGATTTCAACTCTTAACACTTGCCACACGCTCTCCATTTCTCTTTACATAAAACACTTCCCTTTTACCAGACCACCTGGAAATTGGCTGTAGACTCATGATAGCCAAGAATAAGGACATTCTCTTACACCACCACAGCACCGTTGCCGCACATAAGAAAACCATCATTAATCCAATAACATTGTTCAACATGCAGTCCGTATTCAGAATTCCCCAGCTCTCAGTAATGTTTTAAACATGAACCATTCAAAGAGTTTAGGATGAACTAGATGGCCTGTGAAGTTCCTCATGGAGCTGAAGACTCCTGTGAAGTTGAAAGTAACCACCAAAAGTGTAACTCTCATGTGGAATATTAAATCAGTTGTTGGCATCCTTTTATGTGAACCTTAGAGAGCTGGTGAGATGAGATGGAGGTTGTGGTTGTCTCCTCTGTGTGGGACAGTCAACACACCTGCTTTAGAGATTGCATCCTTTACTTTGCCAGTTCACGCAGATGTGTTCTGGTAATAAAATGAGGCACCAAAAAGATACCCGCCGGAATGCAAAGTGGTAGAGCAGTAGGTTACGTTTGAATTTAAACGGCTGTGAATTGGAAACACATATTTGTTGGAATTAGAATGTGTCTAGGTAGGAATTTAAGTTCTTCCCTCAAATTGAGGATGACAAGGATGTTTTTTAAGGAGAGAATTTAAGATGAATAGTATGGAAGTTTGTACATGTGTGTTTTTTAAATACACATACACACACAGTAAGAAAATTAAAGCAACAAAGGCAGGCATTCAGTAGAAGTAAGGCCTACCTTACTGGTTTCTTCTGTATTTTTTCAAAGCTACTTTAATTAATTCCAAAATGTCCATTATTTCACATTAAAAAAAACTCTAAATAGGAAATATTTTATAATAACTACAAATGGAATATAACCTTTAAAAATTGTGAATCACTATATTGTACACCTGTAACATATATCAACTATACTTCAGTTTAAAAAATTAGTTAAAAAATAAAAAATTGAGAAGAAAAAAAATCTCTAAAATCAGGATGGATCTTATAATAATTCTATTATAATAGAATGCCATGGTTTAATGGAACATAAAGTAAAGGTGTATCTCACAGTGACATCTTAGATTTGATGAAGTACAATATTCTATGCATTTACAAGTTGGTGTGTTCTTTTTGTTTTTTTCCTCTTTTTTAAGACATATAGTAATGTAGAAGAGTCGTAGATTTGTATACTACTCTACTACCCAGCTGTGCAGAGATATGATAGTCTTAAAAAAAAAAAAATCACCAATCTGCCTTCCTCATAAATTGCCATGTTGTAGTGGGGAGAAGTAAATAGAAGTGTTTTAATTAGCCAATTAACAAGGTCTCTCTGCCTTATCCTGCCATGCTACTCCCGACTTTTATTCTGTGGCCATCCGTGTATACACGGATGGGAGGTTGCATCCTGCAAGGTGATCTTCTCTCAGAGTTTCAATTAGGAGGTGGGGCAAAAGCTCATTATTTCCCCCTCAATCTACCAGTCTGACCTCCCTTCCCCTCACTGTGCCAGTTACAAGTTTATTGCCCTTCATCTCCAAATCCATTTTTCTTCGCTCTGCTTTGTGACATAGGATCTGGACTCTGTAAGCATTTCTCCCTTGCCAGCTGGCTTAATGTTAGGCTTTGTCAATAAGGGACAATGTTAAAGGGACACTGCAAGGCCATCGAAGGAGAAGGGGTTTCCTTTCCTATTTCCGGTGTGCTGATTTTCAGTGGGGTATGGCTTTCAGTAGACTATGCCCAGTGACACTCAGCATCCCTCACAGACCACCCAGGAGGCCGTACTGTGGGCTAGCGCCAACCCATTCACACCCTCCAACAAATTTCTCCACTGCATGGTGGGCCGCTTTCATAGACCTCTGTGGATTACTCCCTCTGGCAGGCGTCCTTGCCGCTAGCAGGCTGTGTGTTCCTGCGGAGCACGACCTCTCTGCAGGGTCTGAACCTACTCTTTGGAGTGGAGGGGAGGTTCTTCTAAGTTCTTTAGTTCCTTCCTTGTTTGCTTTCCCTCAGCCCTAGTTGTCTGGTGCTTGGCCCTGGGTGACTTAGGGCCGGGGAAATACTGGCTTGGTGTATGAGAGTTGGATAAGGAGGTGGTTTAGAGTATTGGCTCTGGATCACAGGGCAGATCTAAACAAGTTGGCTGGGTACTTTGGCCTTGTAATTAATGGGTGCCAAATAGACAAATATGGACTCTTAAGAACACACAGTTAGAAAATCCTCTTATTAGTTAACAACTTTTTGTTAGTTAATTCTTTATATTAAAATTTCCCTGTACAAATTACTGGTTTGGTTTCTGTCTCTTGACTGGACCCTGACTGATACATCATCTCTTCCCTCAGAATTTTGCAGGGAGGGGAAGTAATGACATTTGTTTGACTATTTGCTTCTTCCTCTCTTCTTCTCTTCACACTTTGATATGATGGAAGGGTTGGACCTTCTACTTCTTTCTGGTGAGATGGAGCTCCTCTCATATCATTTCCTCCCTCTTCCCTAATGCAGTAAACATCTCTGCCAATTTGTCATAGAAGGACATTTGAGTTATTTTGCTAACACGAACAGTGCTGCAGTGAAAATACGGCATATTTTGAAATGAGTTATTAGCTTTAAAAGCTGGTTATCATATAATAATAAGTAAAAAAGTATATAAATAATTAGCTTTAAAAGCTGGTTATCATATAATAGTAAGTAATGAAAGTTGGACCAGTAAGGATGGAGGAAAAGCAAAGAAATGACTAGTCAGAATTAAAGGGAAGACTAAATTACTTTTATTTATATTATTTCTTTTTATATTTTAAAGCTCTGTTATCAGGTACATACACATTTAGAATTGTTAAGACTTTTTGTTGAATGGACCCTTTTATCATTATGTAACATCCCTCCTTATCCCTGGTAATATTTCTTGTTCTGATAGCCAGTTCAGCTTTCTTTTGATAATGCTTGCGTAATATTTTTTCCCCATTCTTTTACTTTTAACCTACCTTTATTATTACCCTAGTGGTAAATTGCTGTAGCTTTTTACTTGGAGCCAGGCTCATGGTTGGTTGGGGCAGAGAATTCCTTGGTCCTCTTAGTCCTTAGTCCTAGACATGTCCTGTGGTGGGGCTCTCTTAGCATTCCAGCACTTCCACCGGTGCTCCGTGGCACCCAAACTCTACCTTCCGGTGGTGGGGGGGGGGCGTTGGTTGGGTGGGATAGAATTTCTCATGGGCCCCTCCTCCCCAGCAATAGCAGACCTCTATATTGTATCAGTGCATGATCCAGCCGACAATGGCTTTGCTTCTCCTCCACCCCCAGAAGCGGTAGATCTTTGCCTGGATCCTGGGGGGCAGGGAGGGTTTCTTGCCCTTCCCCCAATGGATTAAAGTTTTCACGCTATATGAGAGAATGGTCCAGGAAGTGGGCAAGATTTTATCCCAGTTCAGTATTGGGGGACTCTCTCTAGTCTCCTTCTCTGCTCCCAATCTTTATCATGAGCATCTGCTAGAGGCCCCATGGAAAAGAGCTTGCAAGTCAGTTCAGACAGCTGTGATGTCTGGAACTCCCAGGGATTCGATATGTTATACTAAGCCACACTCGGCTTTATAAGAATTTATTAAAATTTAAGCTGCTTTCCTCTTACCTAATTTTATGGCAGCCACCTGTTCCTCCTGTGCTCTGTGAAAGGTCACACAGTTTGTATGTCTTGTCTCTCTTTGGAGGGACTTGTCACTCTTTAGAATTCTGTTCACTTGGTTACCTTGTGACCTCACTCTCTGATTAGCTCAAGAAATGTTACGATTTTATAGATTATCTAGCCTTTTCTTGTTAGGTTGGGAAGGATGTTCTCTTACGGCTTTCTATGTCTTAAGCAGGAGCAGAACTCTATATTATTTCTTCACCTGTTCCTCAGCAGAAATATTTGGTAAAATGGAGTTTTAGGTTCCTCACAGATCAGTACAGTTTGCTAATGCAAACACTGTATGTTTGTTTATTCTATTTTCCACATCTACCATTGGCTGAAGTTTGACCACCCGTGTTTTTTACTTTGTATTTTGAAATTGTTTCAAAATTTACTAGAATAGTAGAGATTCCCACATGCTCTTTACTTAGAGTCATCAACTTTTAGCATTTTGCCACATTACATTTGCTTTATCATTCTCCCCCCTCCTCTCTCTCTTTCTGTATGTGTATGTGGATAGAAAACTCATTTTTCTGAGTCAGCTGAGATTAGGTTGTAACATTTTGTCCCTTATGCTTCAAATATATTTCTTTAGAACAAGGATATTCTCTTACTTAACTACCGTATAATTACCAATTTTAGGTAATTTAACCCTGATAACAATATTTTCGTTTAATCTACCGTCCATATTCCAGTTTTCTCAAAGTAATGCCTTTTATAGTATCCCCCCACCCCCACCCCCAAGTGTAGGATCCAGCCCAGGATCATGGATTGCACTGTCATGTTCTTCAATCTCCTGTAATCTGGAACAGTTCCATAGTATTTCTGTCTTGCATAACATTGATATTTTTAAAGAGTATAGGCCAGTTATTTTATAGAATGTTTTTCAGTTTTGGCCTGATGTTTCCTTACTATTAGATTCAGGTTACACATTCCTGGTTAGAATACTACAGGAGTAATGTTATGTCTTTCTCATGGTATCACATCCAGGTGCACACAGTGTCCTTCTGCCTGTCAGTAGTGACATTAATTTTGATTATCTAGTCAACGGTGTAGTTTGGTTCCTCCATTGGATAATTAGTTGCTAGTTTTCCTCTTGCAACTAAAAAGCAATCTGTGGGGAAGACATTCCCTGACCATGTAAATAATCTGCTCCTCACAAGACTTTAACCCCAGAAATTGATGATACCATGTGTATACAGATTCAAATGACCCAGAACTCTGGTGGGGTGAGGGAGGAGAGTAGTGTGCCTGTGACAAGCTTGGGCTCTCTTAGGGTAGAGAAAGGGGTCACTGATCCAAGACTATTTCTTGTAAAGCCAAGACTTCAGAGAGGTTACACTCTCAGAGAAAAGGTGGACTAGGAGAGGAGTACTTTACACAGTATCGAGCAGCAAAGAAAATTTTCCATTTCATTTTTGGCCTTGGGTGGAGGACAAAGTAAAAAAAAAAAAAAAAAAGTCACATGAGAACTTGTGGCTACTGACCAGCTCTCACATGGGTTTGGAAATTGATTTTATATTATTTGTGTGACACTGCACCCCCATAATTGCAAGTTGGAAATCTTGATTTAAAGTGGACCTAGGTTTTTATTGTCCCTGGGCACATGACAGAAGCAAATTGAAGTCTTCTCTGGACTCAAAGAATTCCCATGGATCATTCCAACTAATATGAACACACCAAAAAAGGAGAAAGGCGGACACACAGACACACAGAAACAGGATATCATGAGCAAGAGTCAATAGAAATCATAGTAAACTCAGACATCTAAAGATTTCAGATATTGGAAATATTGGGTATTGAATATAAAATAAATTCACTTAGTAATTTTTGGAAACAAAAGAAGGAATCAAAAATATGAGTAAAGAAAAAGATATCATCAAGAACAACCAGGCAAATTTATTTTAAAAACCAAACATAATGTCAAGAAGTGAAAAGTGTAATCTTTGAAATAAAAAATTCAAGGAGAGGTTGACTATCAGAATAGATATAGCTGAAGAGAGAATTAATGAACTGGAAGATAAATCTGAAGAAGTAACACAGCTTGCAGTTTAGAGAGATAAAGAGATAGAAAATATGATTGGTTAAGAGACAGGGTATATAGTGAGAAGATCCAACTTATGTTTAATTGGAGTTCCAAGAACATAAGAGGATGCCATGGGGAATGGCAAAGAGGAAATATTGAAAGAGATAACTGGTGAGAATTTTTATAATTGATAAACATCAGGCCATCCCTTGTCATTTGTGGAAGCTAGGGCATCATTATAAATGGAGGCCCACAAACTATATGTCTAAATATTTAAAAGTTACAAGTGTAACAAACTGCTAAATAAAATATGTTCTATACTCCTGCCTTGGTGAATATACCATAGTAACCTAGAAATTTAGAGTGTTTGAACTACACAGAGTTTTGCACTGGCATGTAGCAGCACAGACTGAGCCAGACCCTGACCTATGGCCTGACCCTCTTCTCTTTCTTCCCCCAGCTTTTTTATGCACTCTGAGGGGCCTCATGCACACATGTATAGATGTTTCAGCCTGCCTATATAATCTCTGTTCACATTTCTCACAAACATGCCACTAGAGGACACCTCTGGCATGTTTTTTGTTTTGTTTTGTTTGTTTGTTTGTTTGTTTATGGCTGTGTTGGGTCTTCGTTTCTGTGCGAGGGCTTTCTCTAGTTGTGGCAAGCGGGGGCCACTCTTCATCGCGGTGCGCGGGCCTCTCACTATTGCGGCCTCTCTTGTTGCGGAGCACAGGCTCCAGACGCGCAGGCTCAGTAATTGTGGCTCACGGGCCCAGCCGCTCCGCAGCACGTGGGATCTTCCCAGACCAGGGCTCGAACCCGTGTCCCCTGCATTGGCAGGCAGATTCTCAGCCACTGCGCCACCAGGGAAGCCCCCTCTGGCATGTTTAATCTGCCCACACTGCTGGTGCATTCCACTTTCAGAGTAGACCTGGAAAGAGATCCATGTAAGCCCTGAATGTGGGCTTGGAGCTGATTAGGTAGGGAATTCCAGGGTCCTGGATACCTAGAATATGGTAGTTAGGCTCTGGGTGGGCACATCCCCTGAGACTTCAGACCCCTTGCCTTGTGGGGAGAGCTGGAATCTGTTAAATTGTGGAATTGAGGACAGGGTCCTCTCTTGTCCTAAGTTCTAAGTGTGGTAGAGAGATAAAAGTTCTCAGGTTCAGGAAGCCCATCAAAGTCCAACACAGTCAAAAAGGAAAGGAAAAGAAGGAAAGAAACCCATGTCTAAATATATAGTGAACCTATAGAATATCAAAGACAGAAAAGACTCTTAAAATAGCTAGAGAGAAAAGACAGATTACCTACAAAGGATTAGGGTGATGGCTGGCTTTTCTACAGCAAGAGTAGAAGCCCTGAAAAGGTAGAATAATATTTTCAAAGTAGGCAGAGAAAATAACTATTAACCTAGAATTGTATAGCCATAAAACAGTCTTTCAAGAATGAGAATGAAATAAAGACATTTTCAGATAAATAAAAACAAAAAGAATTTACCACTGAGAACTCATCACGAAAGGACATTCTCAAGGATATATTTCAAGAAGGGAAATGACTCTAAGAAAGAAGGTTTAGAATTTAAGAAGTTAAATAGACCCAGAGATGTGGATTAACTGGCCTAAAGATCCCAGTTGGTTTAGAACCGAGCCAGGACTTAAACCCCCAAATCATCTTTCTTCCATCCAGACTGAATGAAAGTAAGAAATAAAGTTGAAAGCAGAATAGCATTTTCATCTAGGAAGTAGACCTAGGGTGCCTTGGGGTTCACTTCTGAGGTAAGCCCTACATTTATGCGAGGACACACTATCACTTAGGTTGTGTCTTGACAGCCTCTGGGAATTCGCTCTGAGCTTCCCATTGCTAATGTGTCATTTTTCCTTTCTCCTGACACTGAGTTGGTTGCTCAAACTGAGAACTTTACATTCTGCCCTTCAAGAGGCCACATGGTAGCCTGAGGCCACAAGTAACCGAAAGCCTCTCCAGGGAGGTGACCACTTTCATGTCACTGCTTGTCTCTTGATTTTCTTCTTTTTCCTTTCCAGTTTCCATCAGCTACCTCCTGCACCGACTGGTCCTTCAAGAATTTCTTCATCCTCCCAGCCCTCCGCTTGTACCCTTTCTCTATAACAAACCAGTAACCATGTCAAATAAGATTTCTGATGTGGGGTCCTGGGCAGCACAAAGAGTGGAAGTATTGAATGGGGGAGGGTATAAGGTGGGTTAAGATGTGTGGAAAATGTTGAATAGGATATTTTAAGAGAAAAGCAACTATACTTAAATAAAACTTAAAAAAGGATATTTTAAGAGATATTTCAAATAATACTGTACTGTCTATTTACGTAGTTGTGCTTGAATTTTTAACTGGTGGTAGTCATAATAATCAGAATTTCCTGTAATTGGAATGTTCTTAAACCTTTCAGAACATTGTTGATATTATCCTCTCCGTGCAGTTTAGAAGTTTCAGACTATTTCTTCTAAGAAATAAATCTGGTCCATACAAGCTGTGCTGTGAATTGCACATTTTGACTTGAGTTTTAGTACTGAGCTTTGCCTGCTTTTTAAAGAGTCAGGTAAACACAGTTAATGAGTGCAGTTTCAAACCTGAGCTACTATTATCCTGCAGGTGACATTGGATCATGGTACATCGCTATCTTGTTGAGTTTGGTGCTTCAAACAGCAAAGTTTGTGACTGCCCTTAGGTTATATATATTTTCTTACCTGCAAGCTTACATCCATAAAGTTAGCAGGATATATCATAGTCAAGTTCATAAACTAGCTGATTTATTTTGTTCGTTTACTGAGCTTGGGAAGAATCTTTTTTTAAAGGCCAAGTATAAGATACCTTAGAACATAAAAATATGTGTGTTTCCTGGCCCATTCTATCTTTTGAAGGCCAGATTTCATCAAAACAAATGAATCACTGTTTTCTCTTCCTTCATCATCCCCTAATTGGTTTCCAAAATAAAATGATTAATGGCTGCGTTTCTCAACTGCATTGTTTTGATTACAGTCCTACCACCAGTACTGATGATACACTGGGAAACACTTTCAAAATGGGTGATTTTCTTGACTGGGTCACATGACTTCCCGAAGGGTTCCCCTGATGTGTTGCCACCAGGAAGTCTTCAAAGGGGCAAGCCCTTTCTTATGCTTTTGTTATGTTAAGGTGAATGATTTTAAATAATGAAACCTCGGTTATGATTCAGGCTCCATTTTTCTTCAGATCTGTTTTAGTTTTCAGATTGGAAAAAAGTATGCATTTTAGAATTCCCTAGAGCATATTTTTAATTCCTGGAGTGTTTTTTGTTTTTTTTTTTTAAAGCATCAGTTTGTGTGAAAGCGTCATCAGTTGACCCACTGGCAGAATATGATTATTCCTGACTGTAGGTACCTCTCTCCTGGTACCCTCAAAAGAGCGACTCTCTTCACATTTCTTTAGCACTTTGTCCGATGTGTGATAAGGAAGCATAAAGCTAGTTGGACTAGCTAGAAGACCCAAGGGTTTCTTGTGAGCATCCACTTGTGCTACAATTGGGCCTTTTGTTCATTGGTGAACTGCTCCTTGCCATGCTGTCTTATAGCTCCTTGGCCATTGAGTATTTCATTTATAGCAACAGGAAGGAATAATTACCCAGATATTATGAAGTGGGTGGTTTTAGAATTCCACTTCAGATGGCATCGACCCTTAATGCAGCTGGTTTCACTTAATACATTTTGTTTAAACAAACCCTGTTCCTGGAAGTGGTTTCGGAATAGTCTGTTCCTGTAGCTGTTCCTTTGCTCTTATTTTTAAAAATGTTTTCCCAACGATATCCTAAGTGCATGAGCCTGACAGATACAAAAATTTTGCTTAAAGTTATTGCACTTATGAATAGAGTTGTGTCCAGATACGATATATTGATTATCGTATTCATAGCTTAAAGATTTAATTGGGTACCTTTATTTTGCATAACTGGCCACATTTTTTTTTTTTGTTTAGGTGTATTTCTCTTTAAGGGACTCTGATGTCTAGAAATCACGACTGACTAAATAGATAAATTAGAGAATAAGTGTTTTTCACTTTATAAACATGAAAAATTCTTAACAAAAAGCCATGGCTGGGCTGATTAAGCAATCAGTATATTTTCAAGTGGGCTATAAATTTCTAGTTTAGATATGATACCACAATATTAAAATTAAATTTTAAAAAAGACTGAATAGAAATAAAAAGTAAGATACTGGTAGTCTCTACTCTGACTTTTCTAAAACAAGTTTGTATTACTTTATCAAAAGAACTTTAATGAGAGACTCTTTTAAAAACAGGAATTTAGAAAACATATGCAAGTCATTAAGAACTTTTTACATAAACTTTCATTTTGTTGTCTTCTCTCATAGGATTTATTCTTGTCTTTGGAGAACTTATTTCGAATTATAATTATACTTTAATTAATGTGATACTTTGTTCACTGCCCCTCCCCTCCTGGACCGTAAGCTCCCTTAGGACAGGACCATGCCTATCTTGTGCTTTTATTAAATCTCAGTACATATTCTGTTACCTGGCACATAGTAGATGTTTAGTAGAAACTTATTGAGTGAATGAATGAATCAGTGAAATGCTTTTCACATTTCTATACTACTAGAGTGCAGTATAATGATAATGATAGCAAACTTACATTACTCTTAACTATGTCAGACCCTCTTCTGAGTGCTTTATATACTCCGTAAGTATTGGGTGGTCACTGCATACAAAGCATTCAACAATGTGATGGTTAACATTTAAATCTTGCTGCCAAGACCTTTATTATTTGTGTTTGACAGTTATTCCAGGCATTTTCCATATAGGAATATTTTGGTAATAAAAGAACACAGGATGTTCTTCCGCTCCCAGGACTAGTGCGTTTGTGATTCCAGGTACAAATCTCTGTTGCAGGACCCATGGACCTGTTCTCAAAGCTCAAACACTACATCAAGAGATTAGACCAGGTACCTTTTCCTTTTTTCCCTCTCTTTTTCTCTCCTTTTCCCCCCCTTTAGTGTTCATCTCTTCAGCAGGTCAGAATTGATACAGCTTCCAGAAGCTTCCAGTAAACAAATGATTACCTTTTAATTCTTATTCTGATGAATACTTTCTGGTTGTAAGTGTTTTTATTACAAAGGTAGTATTTACTCGTTATTTAAAGTAAGTAAATGTCTCTTTCTCTTGATCACCCACCTTAGGAGTAACCCCTGTTGTTTGTTGAATATTCATCAGACCTTTTTCTCCTGGCTTCTTGAATGTTTAAGAAGGTTGCATTTTGAAAACACTGTGTCCTACACCATATGTAAAAGTGGATGTTCTGCTTCTCAGAGTACAATTTACTTTGTAGATGTTATTAATGAAAGGCACAGAAGACACTGGGCCCAGTATTAAGTGTGGAACTTATAAAACATATATTAATGATTGTTACTAAGTTATTGCTCCCAATGGAACCTGTAACATATTCCTGTTAAATTAATCTCAAATTGCTAAGTATATTATTCCAGTAATCAGAAAATGTAGATAAGTAACAAGGAGCAGGAGACTTGTGCCCAAGTAAAACATAAATGTGGATTTACAACATCTAAGAATCTTTTGGCAAATCAAGAATGATCACCAATAGCAAACAGCTTTACTGGTCATCTGTCTGCTTGGATTTAGTACACTGGTTTAGTACAATATTTGGTAGAACATTACTGACCAGAAAACATGGATGTCACATCTCTAGAAAGAAAAACTATAGTAGTTCAATTCCCAATGTGTACCTTAGTTGTTTTTTGTTGTTGTTGTTTTTATTTTTACTTTTCAAGTAAAAATAAGAATCTCTAAAAAAAAGAAAAGAATAATCACCAAGCTCTTTCTCACTACTTGAGAATAGTGAAAATACAGAGGAGACATGCTATGAGATTGATTGGTATTTCCCAGCGTGCTTTTTCTATTTCTTGAAAATTGTACAGTACTTTGCCACGGTTTGTTACCTGGATGAAATGAGAAACCTGTGCCTTCAGTATTTCCTACCAACCCTTTCTTGACTTTGTTCTCCACCTCTCCCTATAGTAACAATGAATTCTTTAAGGATAGCAGGGGGATTGAAGAAGCAAGGTGGTTAAACAAAAATTGTCTTTACACATACCAGCCCATTCTGTGATGTACATGAGTTCAGAGCAACCTCAAAGGCCCCTCTTCCAGCCCCATGCTTCAACCTTAACAGTAATGTGAATGAAGCCAGGAGAGTCATAAAACTGTGGGTTTAAGGTGCCATAAGGAAAGGAGGCTTCACTAACGCCAATGTTTAGAGCTGTGTTTGTCCTCCCAGAGGTGTTCGTACTGGTAAGCAGTGCTCCGTGGTGAGGGTAAGCTTTGCCTTTGTAAAGTGCATGGCGGGTGATAGTGAAAGGGCCATGGGAAAGAATTACTGGGAGGGTTGCAGGTGCATTGGCTCAGGCAGATTGATTGTAGGAAGAGTACACAGGAAGGCTGAGGTTTGGGAGTTTATTCTCTTGAAAGTGATCCGTGTCTAATAACCCCTGGAAAATCTTCGTTTACTTCCAAGGGGTTCACATACCCCAGTCTGAGTCCTGATCTAGATTCTATCATGTATTAGCTGTGACCCTGGACAAATAACTTTACTCTTATTGCCTCAGTAAGAAAGTGGATCATAATGCCACCTCCCTAACGGGTTTGATGGGATTTCAATGGGATATTGCATATAGAGTGCTTGATACAGTAAGTAAAAAGTTATGTGTCAACCATTATCGATATCATGATGATAAAATCTGTAACATAATGGTTTTTATAAGTGAAATATAGTTGAAATTTGTTAACAGTCAACTCCTCACAGACCTTCAGGGAAGCCTGTCAAGGAAGGAAATCTTAGTGAAGTAATGGAGAACACTGAACACTACCTGGACAGAGTCTTAGTCAGGGGAGGATATGTATAGAATATTAGGGCCTGGGTTGGGGGATATTTTTTAAGTAATTGAAAAAAAAAATTAAGGTATTCTTTACATGTAATAAAGTCCACCCATTTTAAGTGTACGTTTTGATGAATTTTGGTGCGTAATCATGGAACCTCTGTCACAACTGAGATTATAGAACAGGTCCCTCGTTATTACAATTTTTTCTGTGCCCCTTCCCAGTTAATTCCCTTCTCCAGCCACTGGTTCCAGGCAGCTACCCATCTGCCTTCTGTCTCTGTAATTTTGCCTTTTCAAGAAGTTCATGTAAGTGGAATAATACAAAAACCATAGACTTTTGTATTTGACTTCTTCCACATAGCATGATTTTTTGGTATTCATTCATGTTGTTGTGTATACTGTCTCTTTTCTTTTCCTCGCTAAGTTTGTTTATCCATTTATCAGTGGATAACATATGGATTGCTTCCGTTGCTGGGGCTCTTATGAATACTGCTGCTATCAACAGTCCTGTACTCATCATTGTGTGGACATATGCTTTTATTTTTGCTGGAGAAAAACCTAGGAATGGAATTTCTGGGTCATAGGACGAGTGTAAATATGGACCTACAGATGGACTCTATTCTGATTCTGTTGATATGTGTCTGTTCTTCTACCAATGTCATACTATCCTGGTTACTGTAGCTGTATAATGTATCTTGAATTAAGGTGTCATCAGATTTTATTGTTCTTTTTCAAAATTGTTCAGCTATTCTAGGTCTTTGCCTGTCCTTATAAAGTTTAAAATTACCTTGTCAATTTCTTCAAAAAAGCCAGTTAAGATTTTGATTGGGATTGCATTGTCTATTATCCATTTGGAGGGGCTTGCCATCTTAATATTGGCTTCATGAGGAATCAGTATTCTACAATCCATGAGTATGTCTCTCAGTGTATTTAGGTATTTTATAATTTCCCTTTCCAATGTCTTAATAATTTTCAGTGTACAGGGCTTGCACATCTTTCATTAAGTATATAAAAAAGTATTGTTAAACGATATTGTAAATAGAATTGTTATTTAATCTTTCTAACTTTTTTTTTTCACTAGACAATGAATTAAGCAAACCTTTACTGAAGCTTAAATTGTGGTACAGAAATACATTTCAACGGATTTAAGTCCAACACCATGAAGAGAGAAATTATGGCACCAAAATTTTCCCTCCTCTGTCATACACACTAGGATTAATTTAGATTACTATTCAATCTAGTTTTCATTTTTCTAGGCTTTGTCCATACAAATTTGTGCAGTTTTTCAACATTAAATAGAAATCTTAAATCTATTGGGGTGGGGGGAATCAGACCTCAAGCCAATAAGTGTTCATCAAATCTACTGGGACACTGTTCCACTTTGAGCATTGGTCCTCATAATAGCACCACAACATTAGGTACTGTGCGCTAATTACAGAATCAGACTGATCCATTGATTGAAAGCTTCTTCAGTGAAGCTCTGAATCAACAACATGTTTAAAAGTCAAAAGTGTTCCAACCACTTGATTTCAAACCAAGTAGAATTTATGTTTAGAAACACTAAAAAAAAAGTGTTTCATTTATAAATACGGAAGGAACAAAAACATCACTGCATCATCCAGAAAGAATCAAAAATTGTTTGAGGACAAGAAGAAATACAAAATTGAGTCAACTTTGCTCTTTTCTCAGCTGCTTAAATGTCCGTATTAGCAAATACAGCTAAAAGATGCCAACTCTTAAGCCTGTATTTCTAGTCATTTCCCATTGACCATTTTGGAATTCTGTATGTTATGTTTTATGGATAGCGTTCTGCTTCACTGTGTAGTATGTCTGAATAACCTGAACAGTTCTCATTCATCACTTGATGTTACTCCATGGTGAAAGAAATACCAGTAAGAGGAGCCATCAGAACACTATCACATGCATCACAAAGTCACAGAAGTTTTTAAGTCACAAGACGGCAAAGACATCGATTCTGCTTTGAACCAAAGTTTATGGCATTACCATTAATAGAAATTAGTGGAAATGGCTGCGAAAGTAAAAGTTAAGGTGAATCATCTGAGCTGACTTGACTTGTTGAATCCAATACAACCTTTATCTTAAATCTCCTTGCTAACAAATTTAGTGATAATTCTTTTATACTACTACTTAGCAAGTTAATAAAGCCATGGTACTCATGAGAAGCTACTCTCATTTAATGGGGGGCACAGAATGGCATACGGTTTCCATACAGTTCTGCCAATATTCCCTAGTATCAATCTACACCTTCTTTGCTAATCAACACCAGCTTATTCCAAAAGAGCTCATGGTAACGAAAAATGCCAAACTCCCTTGACCTTAAAAGAAAATTAAGCCCAGGGTCCATCCCCCCGTTCCCCCTCTGGGGTATAAGGTTAGTGTAAACCCACAGTGTAACAGTGTATTGCTTTATGGAGTGGGTGTGGTTGGGAGGGAGACACCATGGTGAGGAACGTATCAATTAAAGTCACACAAGTATAGGAAGCAGTGAGATAGTAATACACAAAATGGATAACCGGAGTCATTTTCTTAGAGGACTCGACTCGTGGAAGAAGAACTTTGATTGGTGCTGCAAAAACATTTGTATGAAGTAGAAATTGGTTTCAATAACATTAGTAGAGAGTATGTTCTAGTAAGTGGAGGTAACTGGGTGCAAAATCCTGGTAGCAATTTAATAGAACAGTCCCAGATGGCTAGGCTGAGGCCAACGCCTAATGAGGACGAAAACCTTGTCTGTGGGGAATTTTGGATGATACCTGGAGAAATATTACACTGTACACAAACCAAATTGAATCGTTTTCACAAGTGTTGTAAAGTTTCATATAGTAAAAGGTTTTTTCTACATGCACTTCAATTTCACAGCAAGAGTGGCATAGGATAACTAAACAAAGAAGAGAGCATTCATGCAAGATATCTAACTCCTAGATATAATAATGCATACAATTCAAAATGATTACACTATCATTACATCTAGGGCTTTCTGCAACTACAAGGTGGTGGTTATGGAAAGCGTGGCCCTTGGTAAGCAGCCACCATCTTCTTCTATGTGTGTTCTCTTTTTGAGTCTTTTCTTCATTTTTCTTAATCAACTCTGCTGTTGTTGCTGCTTCTTAGCAAAACTGGTAAAAAAACAAAATTGTAATCATTGAACATAGCGCTCTGGCAATCAAGACGTTTAAAACCTTCAATCTTCTGGGGCAAAGAAAGCACTGTGCAACATTTAGAACTCTGATTTACAAACAGGGTGGTCACAATTTTCCTGGCTTGAAGACTTCCACAACTTTCCTGATCAGGTCATCATAGGAGGTCAGACTTAAGTTTGTTTCAAAGCTAACATAAGAAAATTGTGGTTCTGGAGTGATGTGAATAGTCCAATAAGTTCCATCCGATTTCATTCCATTCATTGAATAGCCACAAGGATTGAACGGTGTGGGATCAATGACAGAACCTGGTATCAGGTCACGAATTCCACTCTCACGAGTGACATCCTTTGCAGTAACACCATCTTTCATGTAGAACTGGTCCATAACTGCTGGGTCAAGCTCACTCATCAGAATTTCCAGGGTTTGATCTGGCTGATTGATTACCCGACTCCCTGAGAAATCCAAAGTATACAAGTACCAACAATCAGAATTCATGCCTCCCATACAATATGCTGCTCCATTTGGGAAAATTGCATTAAGAAACTCTATTTCTTCCTGGAAATTCCGGTGTGGGTACCCTTGGTGAGAAGACTTCATGAAATTCTTACAAGAATAAAAGAAGCTTTGAGTCAAACCCACTGTAATCCCTAGCAAGTTTCAACAAGGGAACCAGTGCTTTCAGCAAGAGGGAGTACCACATGTCTTCAAAATGAAACGTCTCTTGGAGACAAACATGCTACTCTCACTGAGTACATAAGCTTCCTGCTTGTCAGTTTTTGTCACACTTATGATTGAACACTGCACATCCTTCAAAAGTATGTCCCACTCGGATCTTGGGATGGTGTGAAGATCCCCAGATACTTGGTTTGCGTCGGGTTGCTGCCTGGAGAACCAAACCTCCAGCACCTTCTCGGTCTCTTCGAAAAAATGTGCAACTTCCATCACCGTGAGACTAGCGAACAACCAACCACCACAGAAAATCAACTAAATTAAATCTCTTCTCCCGCCGCTGCCGCCGCAGCTGCGGATTGTTCCAGCTGTGTTAACTAAAGTTCAGGTTCCATTTTTGCTATAATTTTATATTAACTTTTTTTTAAAAAGCGTTAATAAAATTTTCCCGGCTTTTTTTGTGTGTGTGTGAGCGAAAGTTGAACGTGAGTCTGTTGGAAATAGAGGCAGATACAGCTCTGTCTCTTGTAGTCCGCTGTTTCCCCGTTAGAGAGTAGAGCGAGCGCTGACTAATGTCGCCGGCCATACTGTGGAAGCCTCAAACTTTTTATTGCTAATGTATAGAGGTAAGAATGACTTTTGTATACTGAACTTGTATCCTGCAATATGCTAAATTCACTTAATAGTTCTAGTAGCCTTTTTGTGTGTTGCTTAGGGTTTTCTCCGAACACTCGGAGTTTTTTGTTGCTGTTTCTGTCTTTAGATCTTTTGTCTTTAGCTGAACTGCTTTGAGTCTGTCCCACATATGAGTATAAGTAATTCAAGGGTCAGTGAGAGATGAGTGTACAGAATTTGGAGATCACCCCGTCTCTCTCCCTTCTAAGATTACTCTACTCTCTTCGGCATTCGTAGTTGACTGGCTTCACTTTTCTGATTCACCAAGTCAGAAATGCTGTGAGTTTCTCTATGCATGTTCCTACCCCCTCTGTATATGACATGTCATAGTATCCAAAGACAAGAAATTGTTGATTATAGGAACTTAAAAAAAAAAAGGGAACTTTTTTTCAAAATGATTCTTGAGTAATGACAGAAAATTCAGATAGTTAACATAATATTTTGTTGATAAACAGGAAAGGAATCTCTTATCTGGCAGTGGAATAACTTGGTCACTTTACGGAAAGAAAACCCAAATTCTGATTTTACTTTTTGTCTATCACTCATTTAAAAATTTGCAATAAAGATTTATAAGGCCTTTTCTTAATGAATAAATAAATTTATTAACATTGAGCCAAGATTTCCAGTATTTTTAAACACAATTCAATATTTTCTTCAAATTCACTATCTGTAGGCATTATAAATCTAGACAAACAATTTATTTTCCTCAGACCCTTTACGTTTACCATTAATAGTTTATCCTCAAATTTGTCTTCTGGTTATCTTTTATCATTTATAAACCTTTGAATTAATTAATATACCTTCTTAGGTATGTGTTTATGAATAGATGACAAAAATTTTTTTTTAATTTTATTTTCTATTTATTTATTTTTGGCTGCCTTGGGTCTTTGTTGCTGCACGCAGGCTTTCTCTACTAGAGGCGAGCGGGGGCTACTCTTCATTGCCGTGCGCGGGCTTCTTATTGCGGTAGCTTCTCTTGTTGTGGAGCACGGGCTCTAAGCGCGTGGGCTTCAGTAGTTGTGGCATGTGGGCACAGTAGTTGTGGCTCCCGGGCTCTAGAGCGCGGGCTAAGTAATTGTGGCGCACAGGCTTAGTGGCTCCGCGGCATGTGGGATCTTCCCAGACGGGGGCTTGAGCCCGTGTCCCCTGCATTGGCAGGCGGATTCCCAACCACTGCGCCACCAGGAAAGTCCCATAGACGATAAAATTAAACCTCTTAACTAGTTGTAAAATTGAACTGACTATATCACATTAAATAAAACAACGCATAGATTATATTGGTTTACTCTCTTAATAAACTAATAATTTTCTTAATGAAAAAAACAGACAAACCACATTTATCTTATATACATATTCCTATTTCTCTTAACCATTTATATTGGCCGACTTTAAAGTTAAAGTTTCTAGACACAGGAGAAAACTAGAAGACTGGAAACCAAGAACTGTCTAGCAAATTTTTCTATGAGCATACATTTTATGTCACTTTAACAAATTTTAAAGTGGCAAAATAAGCATGGATATATCATTTAGAGAAATTTACACATCCAGTTAATCAATCTATAGGTAATTTTTATATAAAAATAAGGAGGAAGGGTAATTTAAAACTATATGTGGTGCCCAATGTTTGGATCTTTTCCTTTAGTTAGAAATTATCCATATATCCAAAGATTATTAATTAACTCAATTTACCATTTGTTTAAGAGATCTTTAAGTGGACTAAACATCTGGAAATTAAAACTTAGACCAACACATCAAATCTTTATGATTTAAAGCATTATAAGAATTCATGAGATTAAGTCATTTTAAAAAGATATTTTATTATATAAGTTCTTTCAATTAAATTCAATTTTATTTTTTATAATTTTAAACAATTTGTGGAAACAATGATAACTTACTGGATCCGTAGAACTAATAAAGTTAATTTAGAAGGTTTAAATCATGAGAAATTAACCCCAAATCTTACATTGATATAATTATTGCATTATTTTTATATCATAATAAAATCAGGAGGCATAGAGTTATTTTTAAGCTAATTTTATCTCACTCTTGTATATAGTCCAAAGAATCATCTAATTATCAGGAATATTACATAAATATTTTAATATAAATAAACCTCCTATGGTCATATATCCAAAAAGATTTTTAAGACTCTTGGATATACTAAGCCTAGGTATAGGAAACAAAACTATTACCCAAACCCACATTTAAACTTTTGGGTTATAATTTCAGCAAGGGAAAAGTAGAAGCAAAAATAGTTTAATTTTTCTCTCTTTCTTATGGAAATTTTGGACTGTTAATCTGTACTAGATATTTCTTGAGTCTGCACATAAGGACAGAAAATCTATTTATAATTAGTTAATCTCCAGACTTTCCCAAGAAAAGAGAAAATATGGGAAAGGAAGGAAGAAAGAAGTGAGAGCAAGCTGGCTGCAGATAGATGCGAGTGGCTGATTATCTTCTCTGTGTAAGGAGAGGAGAAGACAGACAAAGCAAAACCCATTTTGACACGCCCACTCAAAACTACCAGAGCTAAAGTCAGTACAGCTCGTTTAAATAGTAATTCAGATTCTTGGCATCCTATTAAGTCATGTCCTTTAAAAGCTGGCACTTAGTAAGTATAGGAAAAAAGAGGAGGTCTCCCAATTTAAAAAGGTGATCTGTCTTTTAGATGGGCAAGACAGAGACTTTCCTCATGAGGTTTCTTCCCTTTTTTGTTCTGTGTTTAATGTGTCTCTTAAATGAAAAATCTTATTCATAACAAAATTTTCAAAATGGCAACTGCAATTTCAGATTGGTAGAATTATACCAGCTAGAGAGAGATACATATGCATTCAAATATGAAGAGAGCAGGTATTTGGCCCAAAGGGCCAGGAAAAGAAGACCTCACAAGAACGGTGTCAGTAGGAATGGTACTTATGCAATCTTGAGAAAGAAGAATAGAGCTAGAGGTATCACACTCCTTGGCTTCAGACTATACTACAAAGCTACAATAATCAAAACAGTATGGTAGTGACACAAAAACAGACACATAGATCAATGGAACAGAATAGAGAGCCCAGAAATAAACCCATGCACTTAAACAGTCAACTGATCTATGCCAAAGGAGGCAAGAATATATAATGGGGAAAAAGACAGTCTCTTCAATAAGTTGTGCTGGGAAAAGTGGACAGCTACATATGAAGGAATAAAATTAGAACATTTTCTTACACCATATACAAAAACTCAGATTAAATGTAAGACCAGAAACCATAAAACTCCTAGAAGAAAGCATAGAACACTGTTTGACAGAAATTGTAACAATATATTTTTTATCTGTCCTAAGGCAAAGGAAGCAAAAGCAAACATAAATAAATGGGACCTGATTAAACTTAAAAGCTTTTGCACAGCAAAGGAAACCATTGACAATATGAAAGGACAGCCTACAGAATGGGAAAAAAAAATCTGCAAATGATATGACCGATAAGGGGTTATTATCCAAAATATATAAATAGCTCATACCACTCATTATCAAAAAAATAAACAACCCAATTAAGATGGGCAGAAGACCTGAACAGACATTTTTCCAAAGAAGACACAGAGATAACCAACAGACACATGAAAAGATGTTCAACATCACTAATCATCAGAGAAAGGCAAATCAAAACCACAGTGAGATATCACCTCACACCTGTCAGAATGGCTATCATCAAAAAAGACCACAAATAACAATTGTTGGCAAGGATGTAGAGAAAAGGGAACTCTTGTACACTGCTGGTGGGAATGTAAATTGGTGCAGCCCCTATGGAAAACAATATGGAAGTTCCTCAAAAAACTGAAAAAGAATTACCATATGATCTAGCAGTTCCACTCCTGGATATATATCCAAAGAAAACAAAAACACTAACTTGAAAAGATACACGCACCCCAATGTTCAAAACAGCATCATTTACAATAGCCAAGATATGGAAGCAACCTAAGTGTCCATCAACAGATGAATGGATAAAGAAGATGTGGGGTGTGTGTGTGTGTGTGTGTGTGTGTGTGTGTGTGTGTATAATGGAATACTACTCAGCCATAAGAAAGAATGAAATTTTGCCATTTGCAGTGACATGGATGGACCTGGAGGGTATTATGCTTAGTGAAATGTCAGACTGAGGAAGATAGATACTGTATGTTGTCACTTATATGTGGAATCTAAGAAATAAAACGAATTAATATAACAACTGAAACAGACTTACAGATATAGAGAACAAACCAGTGGTTATCAGTGGGGAGAGGAAAGGCAGAGGGGTTAAGAGCTACATACTACTATGTATAAAATAAATAAGCTACAAGGATATATTTTACAGCACAGGGAATATAGCCAATATTTTATAATAGCTTTAAATGGAGCATAAGCTATAAAAAAATTTTGAATCACTGTGTTGTACACCTGAAACTAATATAATATTATAAATCAACTATACCTCAATTTAAAAAAAAAAGAGAGAGACTGGTGCTTATGCAAACTTCATATCTCCAGAATCTGGTCAAAGGCCAGGGAGTCACCAAGTGGAGTCCCAATGAACCCCCCAACAATTGATGTCTATCACTACCCTTAGAAAACAGGGCTTGTGGAAATTCACTTTAACACCATTTGCTTAATGGTAGAATTAGGTTCTTAATTCAACCAACCCAAGCAATCAATAATGAGCAACTGTATACGGGACTTGGCTGTAGGTATATACAAAGATGGATCAGACAGAAGACATAGTTTCAGCTGCCTAGGGAGCTCACAGTCTAGCTCTTCTTTTGAGCAAAATATTGCTTAAGTTGTTGCCTTAATGGTAGGATAAATCTGCCTTGGAACTGATCCAAGGTGATTTAATTACTGTGAAATAGTTACACCAATAAGACTTAAATTCCAGAGAACCCCCCTACTGGATTCCAGCATGCTGCAGAATATTAGGATTCCTGTTCTTATGTTAGTAAGCCAGGCCAGCCCTATTTTCTGTGATGACTTTTTTTTTTTAAATAAAATAATGCATTCACTAGTTTAAAAATATATAAAAATGTAGATTGACAAGTCTTACTCTGACCCTTGTGCATATCTACTTGGTTATTGCATTCTCATTTCTCCCATGAATAAACACTATAATCAGTTTCTTAGATGTCTTTCCATTGTTTATTTGTGCAAATACAAGCAAAAATGAATTCATATACTTTTAAATCCCATTCTTACACAGAAGCTAGAATACCAGTTCAAAGGTGGTCAGGCAGGAGGAATTCTGTCTTACTTGGGAGAGGATCAGTGCTTTTTTTTCTAGTCAGGCCTTCAACTGATTGGATGAAATCCACCCACATTAAGGAGGGCAATCTCATCCAAAAACACCCTCATGGAAACAACCAGAATAATGTTTGACCAAATATCTGGATACTCTGTGACCCAGTTAAGCTGACACATAAAATTAACCATCACAAGGGTCTTGCCCCAATTAATGGTAGAATAAATGCTACTCTGGTCTTGCCTAACAACATTTAAGAGCAAAACCCAAATGGATCAAATTGTTTCCAGACTGTATCTCAGAACAAAGCTAAAGAATATTTTTAGCAATGCAAAAATATCTAGGACCCAACATGGTAAAATACGCAATGTCTGCACCCAGTCAAAAATTACTAGGTACGTAAGGAAGTAGGAAATATTCCAGTAACTGACCAGAAATGACACAGATGGTAGAATTAGTAAATATGGACATTAAAATAATTATTATAATTGTATTCCATATGTTTAAGAAGCTAGAGGAAAGATTGTGTTAGAGACATGGAAGATGAACTTCTAGAGATGAAAACTACAATTGCTGAGATGAATACACTGAATGAAATTGATGTCAGAATAAACAGTGTAGAAATAAAGATTAGTGATTTTGAAGACAATGTAAACTGTCCAAAATGAAACACAGAAAGAAAAAAATCTGAAAAAAATAATGAACAGAGCATCAGTGAAGTACAGGGCCAATTATATGTGTAATTGGAGTGTCTGAAGGAGGAAGGAAGTGTGAGGGATAGAAGAAATAACAGAAGAAAAAGTGACTTAAAAAGAAGCACCTCCAAATGTAATGAAAGTAATAAACCCATAAATCCAAGAATCTCAAGGAACTCCAAGCACAAGAAACATGAAGAAAAATGGTATCAAGGCACATTATACTCAAATTGCTTAAAACTAGTGATAGAGAAGAATGTTAAAAGCAGCCAGAGAAAATGAAAATTAGGATGACAGCAGATTCCTCTCTGAAAACAGTGTAAGCCAGGCAACAGTGGAGCAACATCTTTAAACTAGCAAAAGAAAAACATCGTCAACCTAGAATTATTTTCTTGGTGAAAATATCTTTCAGAAACAAAGGCAATATAAAGTCTTCTTCAGACATATCAAAAACTGAAAGAATTCATTACCAGCAGGCTTGCACTAAAAAAAATGTAAAAGAATGTTCTTGAAGCAGAAGAAAAATGATACCTGGTGGAAACCAGAGCTACAAAAAGAAAGTGAAACACTGGAGAAGGGTAACTACCTTGTAAATATATAATATTTTTTCTCATTATTAATTAATTAATTCATTTATTTATTATTTATTTTTGGCTGTGTTGGGTCTTCGTTGCTGCACGCGGGCTTTCTCTAGTTGCGGAGAGCGGGGGCTACTCTTCGTTGCGGTGTGCGGGCTTCTCATTGCGGTGGCTTCTCGTTGTGGAGCACGGGCTCTAGGCACGCGGGCTTCAGTAGTGGTGGCATGCGGACTCAGTAGTTGTGGCTCACGGGCTCTAGAGCACAGGCTCAGTAGTTGTGGCGCACGGGCTTAGTTGCTCCGCGGCATGTGGGATCTTCCCGGCCCAGGGCTCAAACCCGTGTCCCCTGCATTGGCAGGCGGATTCTTAACCACTGTGCCACCAGGGAAGCCCTTTTCTCATTATTTAAATCTCTTTAAAAGATATGTCTTTTAAACAAAAGCAGAAATAACACACTGGCATTTACGGCTTATGCAGAAGTAAAGTTTATGACAGCAGTAGCACAAATGGGAGTGGGAAAATGGAAGTATACTGCTGTAAGATTCTTATACTATATGTGAAGTAATATATCATTTGCAAGTAGATTGTGATAAGTTAAAGATGTATATGATAAACTCTAAAGCAGCAGAGTTATAGCTAATAAGCCAACAGAGATAAATTATAATAATGAAGGTATTTAATTAATACAAAAAAGGGCAGACAGAAAAACTTGGAAAAGTGAACAAAGAACAGATTACGTAGCAGTACATCTGAAACTTATTTTTTTAAAAAGAACAGATTGTATAAATATAAAATAGCAAGATGGTAGATTAAATTCCATATTGATATTATGTTAAATATAAAAGTCTAAACGTCCCAATAAAAAACAGAGATTGTCAGATTGGATAAAAAAATAAGACCCATTTATATGTTACCTACAATGAACCCACTTTTAATATAAAGATACAAATAGATTAAAAGCAAAAGGGTGGAAAAAGATGTACCATGTCAACATTAATCAAAAGATTAACTTGAGGGCTTCCCTGGTGGCACAGCGGTTGAGAATCTGCCTGCCAATGCAGGGGACACGGGTTTGAGCCCTGGTCTGGGAAGATCCTGCATGCCGCGGAGCGGCTGGGCCCGTGAGCCACAATTACTGAGCCTGCGTGTCTGGAGCCTGTGCTCCGCAACAAGAGAGGCCGCGATGGTGAGAGGCCCGCGCACCGCGATGAAGAGCGGCCCCCGCTTGCCGCAACTGGAGAAAGCCCTCGCACAGAAACGAAGACCCAACACAGCCATAAATAAATAAATAAATAAATAAATAATTAAAAAAAAAAAAAAAAGAGTGGAGTCTCTGTTTCCCACAGTCCTGTCGAAGTCCTGCAATCAAATCCCGCTAGCCTTCAAAGTCTGATTCTCTGGGAATTCCTCCTCCTGTTAAAAAAAAAAAAAAAAAGATTAACTTGATTGTCTATATCAGACAAAGTAGATTTCAAAACAGAACATATTACCAAGGATAAAGAGAGTCATTTCGTAATGGTAAAGAGGTCAATCCAATAAGAATATATAATCCTAAGTGTTTATATATGTATTAGAGAGTCAAAATACATGAATCAAAAACTGATAGAACTGCAAGGAGAAATCCACAATTATATTTGGAGATTTTAACACCTCTCACTCAATTGATAGAACACATAGACAAAATCAATAAGGATATGGGAGATTTGAAGAATATAAACAACCGTCTTGGCTTAATTAACATTTATAGAACACTCTACCCCTCCACCCCAAACAGTAGAATACACATTCTTTACAAGTGCTCATGAAACTGTTACCAAGATAAATCATTTTCTGGGCTATTAAAAAAGTCTCAATGAATGTAAGCTGATTCAAGTCATAGAAAGTATGATCTCTGACCACAGGGGAATTAAATGAGGAATCAGTAACAGAAAGATATCTGGAAGAGCTTTCAATTATTTGGAAATGAAATAACACACTTTTAAATAAACCATGAGTCAAAGAAAAAAAAAATCAAAAGTGAAATTAGTAAGTATTTGGAACTGAATGAAGGTGAAAATGCAACATAAAATTTTGGGGATGGGGCTAAAGGGAAATTTATTTAACACTAAAACCCTGTATTAGAAAAGAAAAAAGCTTCAAATAACTGACCTTGGGATCCCATCTTAAGAAACTAGAAAAATGAAAGCTAGTGAAACCCAAATTAAGCAGGAAAAAAAGGCCAATGTGGAAATCAATGAAATGGAAAACAGAAAAACCATAAAGAAATCTATGAAACCAAAAGCCAGTTCTTTGAAAAGAGCAGTAAAATTGATAAACCTCTAGCCAGACCAATCAGGAAAAAAAGAGAAGACAAAACAGCAACCTAGGAAAAACAGACAAGTTCCTTGAAACACACAAACTGCCAAAACTCACTCAAGAAGAAACAACCAGAATAGGCCCAAATCTATTAAAGAAACTGAGTTTGTATTGTAGTTAAAAAACCTTCCCACAAAGAAAATGCCAGGGCCTGATGGTTTTACTGGTGAATACTACCAAACATTTAAGAAAGAAATATTACAAATTCTATACAGCCTTTCCAGAAATTACAAAAAGAGGGAACAAACACTTCCCAGCTCATTCTTCAAGGTAAGCATTACTGTGCAGATGTTCCCTCTTAGTCTCTTCTCCCTGTACAGCCAGAGTACTCCTTTTAAATATAATCAAATCCCAGTCTCTCCTCTGCCCCAAACCTCCAGTGCCTTCCCAGCTCCTTCAGAGTAAAAGCCAAAGCCCTAGCAATCACCTTAGGCAGACAAGATCTCCCCACCTTCCTGCAACTTCTGACTAATGTCCTTTTACTCTACCTCTTACCTACTCTGTTCCATCCACGTTGACCTCTTTGCTCTTCCTTGGACCTCCCCCAGTCATCCTTCCTGCCCACTGACTTTGCAATTGCTGTTCCCTATGCTAGGAAAGTGCTTCCCCTATAGTTCACGCTACCTCCTTTGGGTCTTTGCTCAATTGTCATCTTCAGTGATGGTGTTTCTGACCACTTTATTTAAAATTATAATCTCAATCCCCACTCAGCAACCCCATCCCTCTTACCTGCTTTTTCTCCCTAGCGGTTTTTACCCTCTTATGTATTCTATAATTTATTTTGTTGTCTGTCTCCCCTCCCCCCAATGGAATGTGAACTATCGAGGGGCAGGGATTTTTTCCCCACATTCTACCTGTTGTAACCCTAGAGCGTAGGACAGTACCTAGCTCTTAGTATGTACTCTGTAAACGTTTGCAGAATATTTCTCTCTTAATGGTGCTCCCTTTGCTTTGTTCTCAAAAAAAAAGAAAGAAAAAGAAAACCACCTTCCTGTCTAAAGCGATATATTCTCAGATTGTCCCATAGTTTGATGACCAGGAATTTTTAAACCCATGGATTTACGAGAGGTGTTCCTCTCCTTTGCGGGGAAGGAGAGGGGTAATTACGAAAGCAACATCAGGAAAGGAGAACTGACAGAGGAGTTCTTAGGCAGATCAGTTTTAGAAAGGATGATGTATGAAATTGAGGCTTTGAAAGTTGATTCCTTTTTAAATAAATACTTGCATACTTCTTGGAAAGCTTACATGAACCCCCATCCAGGCATCAATGTACCCCATTTTGAAGGCTAAGACCAAAGTTTATTTAACTTAATGATAGATCCTTGCTATTTAAACAATCTACAGTGAATATAAGTGTATTCATATTCACTTGTATGTGTATGTGTAGGCAAGTCTGTAAATTCCCAGAAATAGAATTGCTGGGTCAAAGGGTAAATAAATTTGAAGTTTTGAGAGATATTGAATATTGCCAAATTTCAGTTATGGGGCTTTTTGAGAACCAGGAATCAGATATGCAAATCCTAGGCAGAGTCAAGAGCTAGCAACTATAGGACAAAGTTAAAGGCAATTTTGTCACCTTAAATAGTGGAAAGCTGCAGAATTAATTAAACACTGCTTTCAGTCCTTAGGAGACCATGTACAAACCTGATAAGCCCCCGCCCCTTGTCTTTGTACAACTCACTGGCAGGAGGTTGAACACCCAGGGCTCTGGACACTGTTTTTCATAAAGCTTTCTGGCTCACTTGCTCTGGAAATGTTGAGACAGGAATCAGTTGCAGCCAGCCAGGGCTGACTGTCCATGTTCTTGATGTGGTTTGCTGGAGACCTGCCCCTCATCCTCCTGTGGCCCAAAGGCTCCTAAATCCATTTGTGAGGATTGGTTGGTTGTGGGCACAGTCTAGATAAGGGAAGCCAGTTTTTGGGTACAAGTGCTGGCATTTGTAAGTTAGCAAACTTACTCTTTCTAGTCAGGAAAATGTCATTTTTAAAAAGCTCTTGACAAGGAGAAAGAGAAAAATTTACCTTAGACCTTGAATCAGCTCACAGACTGAGAGCCTAGACAGATGATAACAGGCATTTGGCTCAGCCTCCATTTTGCAGGTGAATGAGGCCCAGAGTGGGGGAAGTGCCTCCCCGAGCCTCCCACTGGAACCCAGGGCCCTGCTCTCTTGCAGGGCTTCTCTCTACCACCCACAGCTGCCTCTCCTCCACGGTCACCAGTGCTTTCCTATCCAGGTACAGGGAAGTTTGCATTAGAGAAAGACAACCCTTTAGCATGGATTTCTACCACCTGGCATGACAATGGATAAAGCTACTTATCGGTGCTGTTTGTACTTGTGATATATATTCCACTTGGGGTCTTGTAGAGCAGAAAGAACGAAGGGAAAGAAACTGAATTGTATAGACTGTACTCACTCTAGGACCACTAATATAATTCTCACCAGCCAAATCAAGTCCAGCAATGGAGTGCCCTCTCACAGCCCCAGTGGGGCTCTGTTCACAGGGAAGCACCAAGCAGGGGCTCTGGCAGTGAGTGGACTCCCCTGAGGAATGGGACATTTGAAGAAGGAAAACTGTTTTTATTGAGGTATAATTTACATATGGTAAAATTTGCCCCTTTTAGAGTATGAGTTTTGACAGTGCTTATAGTCATGTAACTACCACCACCCTTGAAATCTAGAACTGTCCCATCACTCCCTGCCCCTCCCCCGCCAGTCCTAATTCCTTTGGTCGTCAGTGCATCCTCCCAGCCCCTGCAACCACTTTTCAGTTTTCTGTCCTTAGGATTTTGTCTGTTACAGAGTATCATACATAGAATTATGAAGTGTATAATCTTTTGAGTCAGGATGCATTTACGATTCATCCATGTTGTTGCATGTAATCAACGTGGTTCATTCCTTTTTCTTGCCGAGTAGCATTCTGTTGTATGAAGATACCCCAGTGTGTTTATCCATTCAGCTGTTGAAGGACATTTGAGTTGTTTCCAGTTTTTGATGATTATGAATAAAGCCACTGTAAATTCACATACAGGTTTTTGTGTAGACATTAATTTTCATTTCTCTTGATTAAATAATTAGGAATGGAATTGCTAGGCCATATGTTAAGTGTATGCTTAACTTATGAGAAACTGCCAAACTGTTTTACAAAGTGAATGTATTATTTTGCATTCCCACCAGCAGTTCCTACCAATTTGCATTCATGCCAGTTGCTCCACATTTTTACCAGCACTTGATATTTTCTCCCAGTCTTTGACTTGTTCTTTTCATTCTCTTAACAGTGTCTTTAGAAGAGCATAAATTTTGGGAATTCCCTGGCGGTCCAGTGGGTAGGACTCCACGCTTTCACTGCCATGGGCCCAGGTTCAACCCCTGGTTGTGGGGAACTAAGATCCTGCAAGCCTCATGGCACGGCCAAAAAAAAAGAATGGCATAAATTTTTAATTTTGATGGGAGTCCAATATATGAGTTATTTCTCTTAAGGTTCATACTTGGTATTGTACCTAAGAAATTTTACCTAACCCAAGATCACAAAGATATTCTTCTAGAAGTTTTAAAAGTTTTAATTTAACATTTAGATCTATAATCCATTTTGTATTAAATTTTATATGTGGTGCATACTGACCAAGTGTCATCATTTTGTATATGGATGCACGATATTCCAGGACCATTTGTTCAAAAAACTATCCTTTCTCCATTGAATTGTCTTTGCACCTTTGTGGAGAATCAATTCAGCACATATGAGTGGGCTACTTGTATGCTTTTAACTGATTTCTAAATTCTGAAAGGAGAATGGTAAAAGGAAGAATCTTCCAGTCTTTCTATACTACTCCTTTCTCCACTAGGAAGCCTCTCCTAACATCTGTAGGCAGAATTATCCACTTCTTCTGGGCTCCTTTTTATTATTATTTACTTATTTACTTATTTATTTGGCCACACAGCACGGTTTGCGGGATCTTACTTCCCCGACCAGGGATTGAACCTGTTCCCTCGGCAGTGAAAGCGCGGAGTCCTAACCACTGGACTGCCAGGGCATTCCCTGGGCTCCTATAGCTATTATGCATATACTTATTATTGAATTTTTCTCACCCTTATGATTCCTTGTTTCAGGGTCTGCTCCTCTCTCCTTCCCACCTCTCTCTCAAGACCAAGCATCCTTGGAGGCCCAGAAGTGTGTCTTCTTCCTTTTTATCATCTTCATCACCACTGGCTCTATAATGTTTGTTGAATGAATGGCCCATTCTCAAATCTCTGATGACAAGTCAAATCTTTGATTGACAAGTGATGACAAGTCAAGAGTTTTATGAGAGCTATACCAGTCAAATGAGGACCAAGAAGTGAAGATAAAGACCCAATTCTCTTTAAAGCAGGAGCTGTTTCTTATTCTACTTTGGTGTGACCTCTGTTTTGCCGGGCACGTGTAGGGTGGGTCTGTCATACCAGGCACATTTGGGTTATTGGTGGAATCTCAGCTTCAGAGCATGCCTGGCTTCTTGAGTCTCTCTTCCTGTGGGATTCCTTCATGCTGGGCTTCAGTCACTGTGGCTTTGTTGGGAATACAACTCCCTACTTCCCTTGAGTTGTTTTGGAGATCAGGCAAGAAAAAGTAAGGGAAAACGCTGGACAGTATTGAGAATTATTGACTGATTAACCTTTGCAATTCATTTGTTTATCAGAAGCCTAAGACTCATGAAATGTTTATTGTTAATTCCAGTATTTAATTGGTTGCTTCTCCTTCTCCTAGTACTTTGGAAACATAATATTTACTACCTAGAAATTTTACTACTTAGAAATTTTCCTACAATAGATCTTAAATATTCTGCTTAACATTTTGATCTCAACTAATTTACTCTGATTCTTGGTTTCTATGAGAAGTTTAACAGTTTGGACTGTCTGTCCAGATGATGAGTGGTGCCAGGGTGTATATTTGGGAACTCTTAAAGTTGCAGCCCTTCAGGCGTCTGTGAAGGCTGCAGACTGGAGAGCTGCAGTTACTCGTGAGAGTATCCAGGTACTTCCTATGAGTGGGAGATGTGTTTCTGTGCCTTTCAGTCTTTGATGTGCCAGGCTGCTGGCTTTTTCAGATGTCTCTATTTTAATCAACCTGAGCTACATCTCCCACTCCCACCCAGGTCTTGATCATCTTAGTTGTATATACAGTCCTCCCCCTCACATACACTCCTTAGCCAGGAGTATGCTGGGAGTCAGTAGAGGTGTCAGGGCTGGGTGGAATTGTTGCATGTTTCCTCTCCGGGAATGTGGCTCTCATCAGAAGCATCTCTAAATAAGATGCCACGTACCTGCAACACGTAGAGCATGGTCTTTTTAGGTTCACAGCATGGAACTGAGCAGCCAAACTTATTGCATTTCTAATCGCCTGTCTCATCCTTTTTATGACATCCAATCAGGAAATGGGGTCAAAATCATAGAACACATTGCTTTCTCCCTTTTTTATTAACATTTTTTGAGGTAAGATTTACATGCCATAAAATTTACCATTTTAGTGTACAATTCAGTGATTTCTAGTAAATTTATAGAGTGTGCAGCCATTACCACAGTCCAGTTTTAGAACATTTCCATCATCCCAAAAAGATCCCTTGTGCCCCTTTGCAGTCAGTCCCACCCCCATGCCCAGGCAGCCGCTAAATCTGCCTTCTGTCTCTGTAGATTTGCCTTTTCTGCACACTTCCTATAAATGGAGTTATACAATATGTAGTCTTTGTGACTGGCTTCTTTCATATCACAGTATGTTTTTGAGGTTTATCTATATCGTAGCACATATCAGTACTTCCTTCCTTTTTATTATTGAATATTATTCCATTCTTTGGATGTACATTTTGTTTATTAATTCATCAACTGATGAATTTATTAATTCATCAACTGACGTTTGGATTGTTTCCAATTTTGGCTGTTATGAATAATGCTTCTGTGGACATTCATGTACAAGTCTTTGTGTGGATATGTTTTCATTCCTCTAGGGTAGATTCCTAGGAGTAGAGTTGTTGGGGCTTATAGTAAGTTTATGTTTAACTTTTTAAGAAACTGCCACAGTGTTTTCTATAGTAGGGCTGTACCATTTTGTGTTCCCACCAGCAGTGTATGAGTGTTCTAGTTTCTCCACATCCTCACCAACACTTGGTTTTGTCTGTCGTTTTGATCATAACTATTTGAGTGGCTGTGAAGGAGTACCTCATTGTGGTTTTAGTTTCCATTTCTGGAATGACTAATGATGCTGAGCATCTTTTCATGTGCTTATTAGCCATTCATATTTCTTCTTTGGTGACACATCAATTTAAATCTTTTATCCATTTTTTAATTGGTTTGCTTACTGTCTTATTATTGTGTGTTGAGTTCTCTGTATTCTGGATACAAATTCTTTATCAGATATATGATAGAACACAGAATTTTTTAATCTTCCTCCCACCAGTACCAGAGACTCTGGAAAGGGGAAGGGACAGTTAAGGTAGCAATAATAATTAATGTGTAATTTTGGAGTCTTTGTTATGAGCTGGATACTGGACTATGTGTTTCACAGCGATTATTTAAGACACTTTCTCATTTTCTAAAGGTTATAGGATAATTTCAAATGCTTGCTCTTCAATTAACAGTTTTTAATAGATAAAGAAAAGAAACAACTGATTTGGGAAATTCTTAGATTTACGGGAGTTAAAACTGGTCTTTTAGTATTACCGTAAAGACTAAATGGCTGTTATACAGATGCAGAATACCAGCGGTTTAAACAGCTAGATGTTTATTTCTCGCTTCTGTTAACAGGCTGACATTAGCAGTCCTGCATGTGTGTGGGGACTCCACAGAATCAGACACCTGCTTTGTTGTTACTTTTAAGGTGTGGATTCTACCTCAAGATCCAAATGGCCACTCCAGCAAGCCTGTCCCCTTGCAGGCAGTGGGAAGTAGAAAAGAGAGGGAGGGCATTCTCATTCCTTTTAAGAACCTGACCCAGAAGTTGCATGTATCGGTTCTGCTCACCATATCATTGGTTAAAACTTAGTTACATGGTAATGACTAGGCACAAGAGGGACTAGGAAATGTAGTCTTTATTCTGGGGCCATATGTCCATCTAAAACTTAAGGGTTGATGGTGAGAGAGGAGAACAGATGTTAGGGGACATTGTTGGGCTTGGCAGTTCCTGTAACTAGTCTGTGTGGGATTCCCATTACTTCTTCATCAAAGAAAGTCTAGTTGATATGAGGTTATTGGCCTAAACCTTCTGGAGGAGTTCATTTTACTTTTGTTTTAGAATTGCACTAGAATGTTCTTAATGGTGAAGTAGCGATAAATATGAATTACTATTGCTTAGGGAATGTGAAGATACCTTAGTGATTAAATACAATTCTGGAGTTGCTTTACTGAATACAGATTTTATATACCAGCTCGGAGGAGGGGTAGCAAACAAGAGGACAGCTTCTGCCAGGTTGACTTTGTTTTGTAGTTTTCTTTTCAAGTGGCTCTTTCCTCCAGACTGTGCCATTTAATGAGCAGTTTCTCCAATGTTAACTGTAGCTGTTCTTCTCTGGTTAGTATGTAGTTCTGGATCAATATGCCAGATCTGTCTCTTCAGGAAGAAAAAGAGCAGTACTGTTTCATTTAGAGATGTCATTACTTGTCTAAGGACAACAGTAATTTCTAACACGTGTAGGGAAGCAATCTTCTGGATCCATTTGTCCTTTGTATGTTTAAAACTCTGACAACAAAACAAATTGGTACTGAATGTTTTGAAGAAGCAAACATTAATGCTCTCTGAGTGTTTCATTTCTAGGTTTTCAGGCCTTGGTAACATTACCAAGAAATCTGCTTTCCCGGGTGCAGCTCTATTGCTGAGAAGATTTTAATATCAAAGGAGCCCATACTTTTACAGCCCATTTCAGCTGCCCCAGAGATAACTTGGATAAACATGGGCTCCTCCACGTACCTCCTAATCCCTGCTGGGTCTTACACTGTGGGGAGGTTCAGACAACTTGTTTTCTTTCCCTTCTGGCCCTTCTCTCTACACTCCCCTCCAGCTGCCTTCTTTCCCCCACCCCCAAAGTAACGTGATCTCCTAGGCCTGGTCTGCTGCTTTGGCAGATTCTTTTAGTCTTAGAGAAAGAGAGGAAAAAAGTTAACCATTGGTTTTCCAGTTCAGACTTAACAAAACTATAAAAGCCAAAAGCAGTACCAGTGTTTGAAAATAAAAGTATTGTTTGTAAATAACCAGTGCTTGGGCTTTTCTTCTATCAACGAGTTCTACTTAAGTGAGATTAAATTTACCTTATTAAAATGATGATAGTTTATCGCCTTTAGATTTTTGCAACATTGCTACTTTTGACTTGTTTGTTTTGTAGATATCTTAATCTTTATTCAGTACTCAGATTAAAAACAAACAAACAAGGCTTTCCACGATTTAAAATAAAATTCTGTGGCATTTATTTCAAAAGTTAACCAAAGTAAAAGGGACAAAGACAATTCATGAAATCATGCAAAACCTCTTTAAGTTGAATTCAAGCACTTAGATTTTAATAAGAATATCTCAAACTATTTTTGTTTAATAACATACCTGTTTATAATTTAACTTTAAGTTATGTGACTGGATTTAAGAATTCAGGGTTTGGTTGTTTCTTCACCACCAGCAATATTAAGATTTGAGACCTGTAGTTTGCAACAGATTTTAAATACTTTTTCAGCCTAGTATCCTAAAACTAGTCTGTCAGCTCTTAATTATGGGTGCCTAGTGGGTGTCACATAATCGAAAAAATCTAGCAAGGTGGTTTGGAGATCTGGGCTCTTTTCCTGGCTCTGCCACTAACTTGCTATGAGACCTTGTACAAGTTTCTTAGCCTGTTAGTGCTTCAGTTGTCTCATCTGTAAAATGGTCGAACTAGATTCTTTTTTTTTTTTTGATTTTTTAAAAAAATAAATTTTTTTCTTTTTAATTTATTTTTGGCTGTGTTGGCTCTTCCTTGCTGCACGCAGGCTTTCTCTAGTTGCGGCGAGCGTGGGCTACTCTTCGTTGCGGTGCACGGGCTTCTCATTGTGGTGGCTTTTCTTGTTGTGGAGCACGGGCTCTAGGCACACGGGCTTCAGTAGCTGTAGCACGCGGACTCAGTAGTTGTGGCTTGCGGACTCTAGCATGCAGGCTTAGTAGTTGTGGCGCACGGGCCTAGTTGCTCCGCGGCATGTGGGATCTTCCCAGACCAGGGCTCGAACCCGTGTCCGCTGCATTGGCAGGCAGATTCTCAACCACTGCGCCACCAGGGAAGGCCTGTTTTTATTTCTATTACCTCCCCCAAGCCCCACTGGAATGATAATAAAAAGATTTTTTGAAAAGTGAAAATGCGTAAGGACCAAATGAACCCAAAGGGAAAAGTAGATAAGAAAGGTGAACACATTTTTGGAAAATGAGAGGCAGTCAAAAGCGTGGTAATAGACTTAGCAGAATCGAAGAAGCTGAAGCCTAACCTCTTCTAAGAGAGACATTGATTAGAAGTAAGCCAGTTTACTTGTAAGAACCTGAGAGAAAAAGTCAGAAATTAGAGGCATTAGTACCACGGAAAGCAAGGGGTCGTGAGGCCTTAACTGAAATCAAGGGGATCAGTTGAAAGTCTGTAAAGGAGTTTTTAGATTCTTCACACCCTTCCCCATCCCTGTACAGCCAGATGACCACTTCTGTTTCCCACCTACATGAAATGAGAAGTATTATTGAGAAATTGCCCTATAAAGGCTCCAGACTCAGGGATATTACCCCCAGCTGGGGTGCAGGTAAGCCATTGGGCTGAAAACAGTGGGGTGGGCAAGAGCAGATTTTTTTTTTTTAAGTCTGCATGCTGAATAATGAGATTCTCAGGCCTCTTCCAATATCTGGTAGCTAGAGCCCTAACAGAGAAGAGATGGAAAGATTCTTTTCTAGAGAAAAAACAAAAAAATAAAATTGAATGGTCCCAGAGAAAAGCCCATTTGGGGGTTCTCTTGATGGAAAAGTAAGCTCACCACCTCCCTTCACTGAAGTCCACATGTTGTGCCACTTCCATGCATATTTTTTTAGTTCCTCTTCCATGTATAATGAATGGACAGCCAAATTAAAAGTCTCTGCATGATAGATAGAGGGTAAAACAAATTCACAGAAAAAGGGAACATGGTGGAAATAAAGACAATGCAGGAAACAGAAGAAGAGTTCAGAAGAACTATTCATTGCTCTCCTCAGAGAAAAATACAGCAAACATCAAACAACAGTGTGTTATTAAAAAGTAACAATCAGAATAAAATGAGCTCTTTAATATTGAAAACATAATAGCTAAAATTTAAAATTCAACACAAGACTTGGCAAATAGTCTATCTCAGAAAGCAAAACACAAGACAAAGACTTAGACAACAAAAGAGAACAGATAAGAAGATTAGAAGCTCAATCCCAGGGCTTCAGTATATATCTGGTAGGAATTCCAGAAAGAGAGAAAATGGAGGAGAATTCAGGAGACAATAAATATCAGAAAAATTCCAGAGCTTAGTGAAGTGAGTATTTTCTGGAGTTAAATGACAAGTCTTTGAATTGCATTGGCTCCCTGAGTACACAGCATATATATATATATATATATATATATATATATATATATATATATATATATGTATTGAGTCCAAGCCATATCATTGTAAAATTTCAGAACACCAAGAATATTAGAAGATCCTAAAAGCTTCCAAAGAGAAAAGCAGGTGATATATAAAGGATCAGGAGTCAGTGTGGAATTGCACTTCTAAACAACAATACTGAAAACTAGAAGACAGTGGAGAAATGCCTTCAAAATTAAGTGGGGAAAATGATTTTCAACCTAGAATTCTATACCCAGCCAAACTGAGTGGAATGGAAAGGCATTTTTTAGACATGCACCTCCCCTCACCCCCTAGGAAGCTACTGGATGATGAATTCCAGCAAGATGAGGATGTAAGTCAATACACAGAACTGAGGATATTTTAAGTGTCTTAGTATTTGGAAAAAATTCTACTAGGTGTTTGGCAGATACTTGAAATGTTTGGGGAAAAAATAGTAATAGGCATAGAGAAGACTAATCAAATGAAAAAATCAAGGCAATTAATATCTCCATGATAAACAAAGTTATATAATAAAGGAAACATTCATAGTATATTATTGGCAGAGCAATGAACAATATTTATATCATAATAATAATGTCAACACTGACCAATGATTTAACCAAAAATTGTGATTTTATTGTTATGGGAGGTTGGAGATGGTGATAGTATAATACTACTATAACAAGTTAATATATAATGTGGAAAGCTGAGGAATCCAGAAACAATAATATGAGGATATTAAAAATCTGAAGAAGGCTGCCTCTGGGGAAACAGACAAGGGGATGGAGTCAGGGGACTACTGATTTTATTATAAGACTTTTAGTACTATTTGATTCTTAACAATGTACGTATTGATATATTACTTTGATTAAGAAAAAATAATAAAAAATATTTAGGGCATACCAACAATATTAGTTTCTTCCGGGAGAAAAATTGTTTAATCATTATGTTTGACTTGTTGATTATAAAAAATATAGTAAAATCTTACTAAAATGAGATTTTCTAGAAAGTGGATGTAATTACCCTAAAGCAGTTTAGATTTGGCCCCCCCATTGAGAATTGTAGCTCTGTAAATACCAAAGGGACTAACAAAACAAGCAGTGTTATATGAAAGACAGTCCTATGTGTGGCCTGCACATCAAGTTCTGGGCCTGAAATAGGCCCCCACTAAAGATGTGGGGTGTGGAGTTTGTGTTTTGCCACAAAGCTGTGGTTGTAAAACTTTGGCTTTTAGGATTAAAGATAGGACTCTGTGTGACATTTGAACCTTGGTTGCTACTCCTACCCCATAGCTAGTGTTTCTTTCCCTTAATAAAATCAGTTGATTTCCTTGTCCCTTGGAAAACCTCCAGACTGCTTTCACTCCCTCAGACTGTGCTTTCTGGAATCATTTGCACATATCACATTTGTTAATTTTAGCTCTTGACTTAGTGGCAGTAAGACTTAGGCAGGAAAACAGACCATCACCTGACACAGTAAGAGGCCTCTTTTGGAAATAACAATAGTTATTGTTTATTGAGCACCTTCTCTGCATTGGGCACTTTCCATACATTATTTCCAATCTTCATAACCCAGTGAGAGAGCTACTCTTAAGACCATCCCCCAATTTTACAGACTAGAAAATTGAGTCACTTGCCCAAGCTGTCACAGTGAGTGGCAAGTCTGAGACTAAGAATATGTTTGCGAGATGTCATACCTCATTCAGTCTCCATTGTGTTGCCTCCCCCTCTCACCTGGTTTCCCCATACCAGAGTCCCTGGACCTTTCTGACACTTGACCAATAAACAGTGTTATCTCACTGAAAATGTATGATACTTAAAGGGTTGCATGTATGCCCTTTACAGGGGCAAAAGTGGGTATGATTGATGTGATATTCTAAGCTGCATTCTCCAGTGGGTTGGGCCCACATCACTAGGGAGCCTGGCAGTCTCTCACTGGACAGTGTCTGCAGAATCAGAGGATGTGGGCTTTGTTGGCATGTGAAATAGCATACACATACCTCAAGATCTTTGCTCTTTCCTCCTAAAGTTATTAACTGGGCTGGAAACAGTGAAGGGATCAGTCAGATCTGGGACCATCTGGTCCTGGGGGCCCCAAACCAGGCACCATGTCAGATTCATCTGTCTGCCTTAAACTCCCACCCCCATCGTGCTGCTCCCAGGTGGAGCTTCCGCATCCTGCATCTGTGTCCTGCTTTCTCCCCTTGACCAACTTCTGTGGTGGGCCCTTGTCCACCCGCCCACCTTGCTTTTAAAAAAATAGGACTGAACTCCAAACTTTAAAAAAATTCAATCTGTATCCAAAATTTTCAGAGAAGAGTTCTCTTTTGGTAACTTGTTTAGAGTTATACAATTTCTTTAACTCAAAAATTGCTTTCAAATGAATAAATTTTAGAAATATCCATCCCTGTTTGTCCTATTCCCAGGGAAAATAAGAAGCAGCTCTTCCCACTTCCAAAACAGTGGTTTTTAAACTTAAGTGTGGGACTTCCCTGTGGTCCAGTGGTAAAGAATCCGCCTTCCAATGAAGGGAACGTGGGTTCGATCCCTGGTCGGGGAACTAAGATCCCACATGCCGCGGGGCAACTGAGCCCGCGCGCCACAACTACTGAGCTTGTGCGCCTTAGCAAGAGAGCCCGCGTGCAACAACTAAGACCCAATGCAGCCAAAAAGAAGAAAGAAAGAAAATAAATAAATAAATATAATTTTTAAAATGTCTAAACTTAAATATGCACACAGATCATCTGGGGAACATGTTAAGATACAGCCCGCTCCATATATTCTGATTGTGTAGGTCTAGAATGGAGATCAAGAGTCTGCATTTTAAGTAAGCACCCCAGGCGATTCAAAATAGGTTGTCCATGGACTGTACTTTTAGAAACACACAGCTCAGATCACATACTTTAATGTAATTAAGGACCTTTATTCTTTCTTTCTTAATATTCTTAATATATTTTAAAATATTCTTAAATATCAATAGTTCTAATTCCCTGAATTGTTTTAAGACATATTTTTCAATAGTTAATGATTTTTATTTCATCCTCTGGCTTTGCTACAGTTATCCACCTTTCACTTAAATTGCAAATTATGTCCATTTTGGAAAGTTCAAGGGCTTTAGCCCTTACTACTTCTAGGTGTGTGAACCTGGACAGAATACTTACCTGTCCCGATCCCTGCTTACCCTCCGTTTCCTTACCTGTGAAATGAAGTTAAACTACACAAAATTCGTAGGGTTTTTGGGAGGCTTGTGCCTGGCACATATTAAAAGTTTATTCCTTTCCCAAACTGAATGTAATGTAGCAAACATGTTAGTTCACAGTCTTTTTAATTTCTTTGTTTGTTTTCCTTTTTTTTTTTTCTTCTTTAAGTTAATGGCTTTTAGGTTTAAGGTTGCTTAGAGGGAATCCTTCTCAGGCCTTTCTTCATTCTAGTAAGGAGATTGAAGCTCTCTTATTTGCTTGTAACAGAATGTTTTTTGTATCTTGTGAATAAGCTTCAAAGAGCATCAAAAGCCAGATCTGGAAAGAATAGTACTTGTTTAATTTGGTGGTGTGCAGCTTGACAATGTTTTCAATATTCGTTGCTGCTAATTCAGAGTGTTTTGCCAGACCTGTTGATGTATGGTTTTATAACTTAAGTTTTAAAAGATTTGGACACAGTTTATAAGCATTACTCATTTTAAGAGTTTTTAAAGGGATAAAGTCATTTTATTTTATTTTATTATTTATTTATTTATTTAGGCTGCGCCTGACCTTCACTGCGGCATGCGGCATCTTTTTAGTTGCAGCATGGGGACTTCTTAGTTGTGGCATGAGGGTTTCTCTTAGTTGCAGCATGCGGACTTCTTAGTTGCGGCATGCATGCGGGATCTAGTTCCCCGACCAGGGATCAAACCTGGGCCCCCTTGCATTGGCAGCACAGAGTCTTACCCATTGGACCACCAGGGAAGTCCCCAAAGGGATATGGTCATTTTAGACTCAAGAGCAGAATATTAGTAACGGTCATTAGCTTTTTAAAATAAACTTACATCCTAATATAAAGTATAGCACATGCAAACAAATACGTGGGCCTGTATTAATTGATAGAATTCAAGGATATGGTCAGAATTGCAAAAATGTCCATTAACATATAATCCTTTGCATTAAGGTGCCTATTTGAATATAGCCCATTAAATCTTAAACGCTATATAATGACAGACTTTATTATAGTCTGGTCCAAAGACCTTTAACTTTCTAAAATGGCACCAACACAGTAGTTTTCAGCTTATTTGTACTGGTGGCACCCTTTGGGATTTTATTTTTGGCATTACACTGGAGGTTGAAAGTTTCAAGTAACACTAAACAAGTTGGCTATCATTACAAACAGGCTCTCTAGCAGAAATGATAGTGTCTCCCAGAATCTAGACAGCATCCACAGTCACTTGTCACCTGGTGGCCCTGTAGCCCTGTGTCTCCAGGCGATGGGAACTGCTGTGTCTTCTTAGGTGCTCATGAGGCCTGACCTGGTACTACAACACAAACCATAGGTCCCTTACTTGCAGTAGAAACACATTTTGTACATGAATCAGAATCTGACAGGACATCTCTGAAAAGTTAATGATGCCCTGGCTGAGAAACCCTGTGATATACACTAGTCACATCCAGTCCAATCTTGAACTGTCGGGTACTAGTTTTGGCAGACCTGAGTGAAGATCTTGTTACTTAGCCATTCCTGGTGTACTGAAGATACCCAGGTTTTTGTCACTGCAGGTTAGGCTAGACCACGAACGAGTCCAGCTTTGCCTCTGGAGCTGATCACCGTTGCTGGGGTCTCTTGACCAAGGCTGCTTCTGAAACATATGACAACCTTAGTTATTTAACCAAAGATATAGATATCCAAAGCTTTAATTTACTTGGAATTTATTCTTGGTGGGAAGGGGCTGCATAATCCACTGGTTAGGAGCCTGATCCTTGGAGCTAGGTAGACCTGGGTTGAGTCCAGCTCCGCCTGTTTCCAGCCATAGGACTTTGGGCGAGGTGCTTGACTTCTCTAAACTTCAGATTTTTACCTGAAGAATCAGATAATAATTCTGTTTTCCTCACAGGATAGTTGTGCAAATGCAATGTGGTAATGAACAGAGGGTGCTTCTCACAAGAGTCTGACTCATAGTAAGATCTCAATACATGTCAGCTCTTAGTATTCATGTGCTCTAAGATGTGTACTAACTTAATTTTTCTCCCTATTGCAGTTTAGTTATCTAACACTCTTTAGATAACTTCACTTTCCTATAGTTACTGAAATTTACCTGATTTTATTTATTTATTTATTTTCGGCTGCATTGGGTCTTCGTTGCTGCAAGCGGGCTTTCTCTAGTTGCGGTGAGCGGGGGCTACTCTTCGTTGAGGTGCACGGGCTTCTCTTTGCGGTGGCTTCTCTTGTTGCAGAGCACGGGCTTTAGGTGTGCAGGCTTCAGTAGTTGTGGTGCACAGGCTTAGCTGCTCCGTGGCATGTGGGATCTTCCTGGACCGGGGCTTGAACCTACGTCCCCTGCATTGGCAGGTGGATTCTTAACCACTGCGCCACCAGGGAAGTCCCTATCTGATTTTTATTAAATTATTTGATATGATTGGATTCCATATGGTTTCCCACTGATCTGGATTTCCGGTTTTGTGCCAAGGAACACATTATTGTGATTATTGTTATTTATTATGTTGTTATATGTTATGATATTGTCTTATCATTAGTTATAAAAGGATTTGAGCCAAGTACAGCAATGAAATGGGTTTTAAACAATGGCCCCCATGGCACACACCAAACAAGGGGAAGAGTTCTCTGTTGAAGAAAATGAGGCTTCTTAAAGAAGGGACACAGGCCATGACCCTGATGAGTTCTCATTGTGGAGACTAAGCTCCCTTTACAAATTATCAGAAGTTATGTTTGAATTTGAACTCGCCCATCTCTTTTGTCTCCTAGTCTGGATGTATGATTTGACAAATGTGTTGCAAACTTGTGTAGTTGTAATGTGGGTTGCAGCTCTCTGATTATTCATTCCTCAGACACCCATTGAGTTAGCCTGAATCACAGTAAGCTCACTGAGTATAAATGAGACCAGAATTGATAATTCCAGAGGAATTTGCATTATTCACCAACAGTCTAGGGACATAGGGTTCGCCAGGGCACCGCGCCCAGTGGAACTCGCTTGGCCTTAAGTGGTGCAGGTTGGGGGCATCTCCTGCCACAGAGATGCAGGCCTGCCCTCCCCAACTGCCCTAGTTGTCGGTGTCTTTCTTGGGGTGTTAGGACCGCACTTCCCAACGTTGAGAACCCATGAATGCCGCGCTTAAAATAACCACCCCCTCTTTCCTTAACCTAGAAATTGGCGGGGCCTCGGTTTCGGACCGCGGTAACGGTCCAGGGCCGCGCTGGGCCCTGAGAACGCCGGGAAGCTCTGGGTCCGGGCGCGGCGCGGCGCGGAGAGGGTTAAGGCGGCGGGGGCGGGCCTCGCGGGCCGGGCTCCTGGCCCTTTGTTAACAGGCGCGTCCGGAGCGGAGACCGAGACGCGGCCGCGGCCACGGGCGGGCGCGCGGGGCGGCGGGAGGCGGCATGGCGGGGCCGCGGGGGCCCGGGAGGGCAGGCGGGGCCAGCCGGGAGAGCCGGGCTTGAGCCGCGCCGCGGAGCCAGCCCAGGGCGCCGGCCTCGACGCCGCCGGCACGCGAAAATGTTGGAAATTTGCTTGAAGTTGGTGGGCTGCAAATCCAAGAAGGGGCTCTCGTCCTCCTCCAGCTGTTACCTGGAAGGTAAGCGCGGGGCCGGCGCCGGGACTGGGTCTAGGCGGCCGCGTGTCCGCCGCCGGGCCGTCCTAGGCCTCGCCCGCCCGCCCGCGCGCGCTCCCTCCTCTTCCTCTCCCTCCCTCTCCCTTTCTCGCCCTCTCCCTCTTTCTCCCTCTTTCTCTTTCTTTCTCTTTCCCTCGCCCGCCCCTGGGCGCTGCCGCGAGCCGGGAGGGTGCGGGGCTCCGGCCCCCGCGCGCTCAGCCCGGGAGAACCCACGTCGGGAGGGCGAAGTCGCGGGCCCCGGTCTGCGGGGCTCTACCCGAAAGTTGGGGAAAGCGAACTCTACAGGCCTGAACGGCCTTGTGAGCCCACGTCGTCGAATTTCCACCGTTAATTGGGAATTATGTGTCAAAAAGGTCAACCCGTGTTTGTGAAACATATGATTTTCATTAAGTCTCGTGTACAAAGAGAACACGGCTCTACCATTTATGGATACAGAATTTCAAGTGATCTTTCTACTCCCCCCCCCCCTTATCTACGGACCACGACGAGGTCTTAGGAATTCTCTCACTTTTGCGGGGTGAAAAGAAAAGTTACACCGTATTTTAAGAAGGCATTTTGAATGAGTCCAGGGTGCTTGGGAGGGAGGAGGATAAACTCCTGTTAAGTTCCTTCGATAAAGCCTCAGAGCCCGGACCGGTTCACTTTCGCCCTCTTTCCATTCTACTCTCCGTTTCTTCTCTAATCCCATTTTTTTCTTTCCTGTTTATTTGTCTTTGTTTTCTGTCTTAGTAAGGTGACAACTGGAAAAAAAAAAAAAAAAAGCCAATTGAGTATGATGAGTGGCCCTCATTTTGTAGCTTCAGGATGAATCTGAAATTTATCTGATTTGGGGACTGGTCATCCCAGACTGCTTGCTTTCAGCAGAAAGGCTAATTGTACTTCAGAGATGTAATCCTGCTTGCATTTGTTTGTCATTTTCATTTAGGACTTGAAATAGGAATAGAAATGTAAAGCTCATTTTAGAACAAGTAGGATTTCTGCTGCTGTAGTGCCATGAAGTTGTAATGTTTTTCTTTTTAAAATGAAGGCGAGATAAACGGAGGCCTTGTTAATCGTCTAACCTGTTTTCTTTTCTTTCCAACTTTTTGACTTGAGGGTCTGCCTGAAGTCACATACATGTGCAGCTCAAACCATAAATAAACACCAGTGATACAGGTGAAACCCGTTGGCCCCTCTTGCCATGAGATGTGTATATTGTTAGCCCAAGGTTAGTCCCTTGGAGAAGATGCATCCAGATGGAGTGGGCTCACAAAATCTAGCATTTAGAGGGGAAGATGGTTTATTTGTCCCTAAAAGTTGGCATCTGAGCAGCCAAAATCATCTTCAGTTAATATGTTGCTTACTTTCCAAGTTGCTCAAAATCCTGGACACATTCTCATTTACATCTGTAACGAATTAGTGTTAGGCATTACCATCTCCATTTTGCAGATGGATACTTAAGGCAGAGTAGATGAATGGGCTTTTGTAACTGCAGAGCTGGAAGAAAGGTTAGGTCACAGCAATGCTGTGACATTGTTTTGTTTTCCTGGGAGTAAACAGGAGATTTAGTTCTTACCTGGCTGGTTTAATTATTGTTTTGGGGGAGGGGAGGCAAAATCTAATGCGTCTTGTTCCAGCATGTCTTGAAATACTGTTGACTGTCAAGTCTCAAAAAAAAAAAAAGTTCTGATTACAGCAGACTGCCTTGCATTAAGGCTTCATCTAGGAAGGTATCACTCTAGGAATTCTTTTTTGTGACTGAGTTTTCCTTCTTTCATTGTTATGGTTAATCGGAGAAAGTAAATGGAATTACTGTTTTGTAGTTGAGAGAATTTAACAAACCTCAGTGATTGTTTCTTAAAGACTGCATGTGCTATTAGTCGCTTGGGAAAAACACTTGCCAACATCTGGATAAGTAATCCAGGCTTTTTGCTTTTACTGACATCCTCAGTCAGTCAGTCAGTGTTTAATTGACATGCACTAGGGACCCAGGCATCCCGAGTCACGGAGAAAATTAAATATGGTCAAGTTTTCCATTCTATCAGAGAAAGTTCAGCCATAAATGCAACTTGATCGTGCATCTATTGCTACTTGGGCCTAGCTGTCAAAGCAACAATTATTAAATGCTTACTGTGTTCCAAGCACTGTTTCAGCATTCTATATGATTTAATTTGCTTATTTCTCATGATGGCCCTTTGGTTGCTTCCGTTTTATAGATGAGGAAGCCGAGGCATCTGAAAGTTAGGAAACTTGTCTAAGGTCACAGAGCTAGCAAGTGGTGGTGCTGGGATTTGAACCCTTGCTGTCTGGCTCCAAAGAGCCCAGTTTTAGCCAGTATATGCTTTACCAGCTGTGATTGTTTATCTCCTTTGTAGCTCTCTGTGGATGTTAAAATGGTATCTTCAGAAACACTCTAAAGCCTGAAACGAGGATATTCTTTTTTTCTCTTTTAGAAGCCTAATACTGATAAAAATGATTACCTTTAGCAGTAGATGTATATTAAAATAGCTGTACATCATAAAAAATTCTAAATAAGAGAGTGAAGAGAAAATTCTGTCCTTTATCCAGTTTCCCTACCCAGAAGCCTCACTTGAGTTTCTTGTGTGTCCTTCTAGAAACATTTTATGCATATATAAGCATTTATAGCATTTAAATTTTGTGCTCCAACTTTGTGAAAGTGTATGTTTATAGCAGTAACTATTCACCATGACCACATTTTGCTCTACAATCTTAGGTTTACTTCAAGCACTGAATTTTCTGATTATTTCTTCCCTCTTCTAGAGGTGTGAAAGAAAACATGAACATTGGCCAATTGAATTCTTTTTTTTTCCGCTTTACTTTTCTTTGTTCATGTATTTGTATTTGCATACATTGTGCGTGAATGTTGTACATGGACATGTTAGTTCTGTACTGTGGAATCAAAAACTAATGTCTGTGAAGTGAACTCTTCTTGAACTTTCAAAATTTATTTTAAGGGCCCACTTTTAAATGCTTCTTTTCAGCAGTTAACTTTCTGGCAAATGCTTTATGTGGTGCCAGCCACACAGATACACTTTTAGAACTTATGCCTCAGAGAAGCTTATGCTCTCTTTCTAAATACTCTCTTCTGAGGTCATCAAATACTTCCCTTGTTTAGTAACAAAGAAAATCTGAAGCTCTTTCTGTAACCAAGTAGAAAGCCAGTCAGTCCTTTTCATTTGGGGTTACGTTGAAATTGTTGAGCATTTATGATGTGACAGTTCTTTGGCACCAAGCACTTCATAGACATCCTCACTTCATTCTCATACCAACGCTATGAGGTTTCTAGAGAAGAGGAGGAAGAAGGGCCCCAGTTCACGTTGGTTGGAAATACTTTTGAATTTGGAGTCAGGCGATCCCAGTTTTCGTTCTCTCAGCTTTTCTGTTTTCTTTCCTCTAAAGACGGAGAGAACAAGCATTCTGTCCAGCCCACCTTCAAGGATTGTTTTGAGGATCTAGGAGATGATTCAAGGGAAAGTGTTGAGACCAATAAAGTGCTAAATGTATGTATTTATGCTGATGTGAGGTTCTTTTGAGATGTCCTTAAGTCAAGGCAGTGTTATGGCTAGGGTATTGCCAAGGTCCCATTCTCACGTGAAGCACACAGCTCTGGAGCCAGCCTGCCTGGGCTCAGATGCCAGCCTGGGCCCAGATGCCGGTGACCACGGGCATGTTGCTCTCCGAGCCTTGGTGTTCTCATTTTAAAAATAAGGCTCATAGTAGTCCCTACCTTCTTGAGTTGGGAGATTCACATGAGAGATTTCATTTAAATTGTTCAGCACAGAGCAAGATGTTTGCAAGTGTTAGCTGTTGTTATTTTAAGTAAATATTTCACAGTCTAAAATATTGGCATTGCCAATTTCTCTAATGGCTGAAGTGTGATGGTAGAATAGAGCTAAACCCACCCATAGTTTTTCTTGTTGTTAAGAAAACAGTTTGTTTCCAAGTTTGCTTTGATGCATATAATTAATACTTCCTGTCCTTGGTTTTAAGGAAAAGTATCTTCCCTTCCTCTGACCCTTTTTTTTTTTTAATAAATTTATTTATTTTTTGGCTGCGTTGGGTCTTCATTGCAGCGTGTGGGCTTTCTCTAGTTGCGGCGAGCGGGGGCTACTCTTTGTTGCGGTGCGCGGGCTTCTCATTGCGGGGGCTTCTCTTGTTGCGGAGCACGGGCTCTAGGCACGTGGGCTTCAGTAGTTGTGGCATGCGGGCTCAGTAGTTGTGTCTCGCGGGCTCTAGAGCGCAGGCTCAGTAGTTGTAGCGCACGGGTTTAGTTGCTCTGCGGCATGTAGGATCTTCCCGGATCAGGGCTCGAACCCGTGTCCCCTGCATTGGCAGGCGGATTCGTAACCACTGCGCCACCAGGGAAGCCCTCAAATCCTTCTTTCTTAATCCACACCTTCGGTACTTTGTTATACTGTATGTTGGGTGGTGGTGATAGAGAAGACAGACAGAAGGGAGAGATACAGACAGACTGGGAGACAAAGACAAGAAGTCAAGATAAGAGGGAAGGAAGGGGTGGAGGCTGGGACAGGGGCAGAGGGGCGATGGGGGGCGGCAGGGAAGAGATCCAGAGATGAGAAGGAAAAAGAGCCAGATCGTGAGAGAGCAGTGCTGGAGACAGTGAGACCGACAGACTGACAGACAGACAGGTGGCTGATGGATGGATAACTGGAGGGAGAGCAGGTGAGTGACTTCACCTCAGCTTCCACTTCCTGCCCTCTCAAGTGCACTCGGTACTAGCTGTTATTCACTCACGTTCAGTGGCGTAAACTTTAGCCTTATTACTCTTAAATCCTCTTTGGAGACCTAATCCTTATCAGTCTCACCATCCTCAGATTTACCTAATAGCATCGTACGTTGAATACCTTAACATTTAATTTAAAGGCGGGCCATGAGTAGAATTAGCCATTGCTTTTTGGAGCCAAAATACCTGTTTGGGGGTCATGTTCACTTACTCCAATTAGCAATAGGAATAATAATGGCTAATGAGACATTCTGGGGAACTTGCCTGCCATTGGGCAGCCCCTTCACTTAAGTCAGTCGGGTCTAAACTGGCCCAGGAGCCTTGATGATGCTTTAAAAGAGAACAGGAATTGCGAAATGAGTGCTTTCAAACCATCCCAGGCCTGGCAGGCAGAGGGGAAGGCTTTCAGTCTGTTGCAAATGGCCTGTGACAGAATAAAAATGCTTTTATGGTTAGCAGGCTCACTGTGGACGGTTTACATCTGGGCCAGTAACAGGGATTCATGGAACCTTTCTTCGCCCACAGACAAGAAGTGTGTGGAGGCATCGGGATCTCACCGGGTGTCTGCCTGTTGGGAGACTGTAACAAATCCTATTTCTTTTGAAAGCACAGAGACATGTACTTTCCTGTTACACCTTGTTTTAGGATCTTGGCCGTGGTTTACATTCCATTAAAAAGTTACTATATTTCCTAGATCTTTATAAAAGTTTTCCTGGTCAGGTTGCATTTGCTTTTCATCTTTACTGTCTGTCATTTCTGCTTTTCTTATTTCAGGTTAACAGATAATTAAGGTGCACTCTTCAATCGTGACTTAATGTTTTTACCTTGTTGCTAAAGACAAACAAGTAAAGGGTGTTCTTACAGTTGAGTTCATTTTAAGAAACACTGAGCGGTGGTGCTGTATGTCCTGCATTGCATTAGGCAGGTGCTGAAGACTCTGATAAGAATGCTTGGTCTCTGCCCCAAAGGAATTCACGTAATTGTGGTAACAATAACAAGAGAAGGAATAATTATCCTGTAGTGCAGTGCCCTGGTGCCAGGTACCACTCCCACATTCGTGCAAAAATTCTCTGCATGCAGTATGCGTTGACCCCTCCTGACGGCCCAGCTAGGTTGAAACCATCGTGCAGTTGAGAAACTGAGGCTCAGAAATTAATATCTTAAAGACGTGGTGGGCTGAGATTTGAACAAGGCTTGTCCACCCTGGAGCCCAGGCTTACTGTACTGCAAGGGACATGGGAACAGATTCCTTACTGTGTCCCTATCAGACACCACGTGCTCCCCAGATGAGGTGAAGGGGAAGTAATCAGCGGGAGGAGAGGCGGTAGGGAGGCAGAAGGACCCGTCAGAGGTTTCCTAGAGGGCGTGAGGGCGCAGGATGCAGAGTGGGCTGGGAAGGCATTCCAGGGGGAGTGACTGGCCCTTGTCCAGGTGCACACAGCTGAGGCAGCAACAGGGAAACTGCAAGGCATTTGGGGAGGCTGGGTGAACAGTAGGTGTCGGGGGGCGGGGGGGAAGGTGCCGCTTCTGGAGCGCGGACTTCTCCTGTAGAGGTGGTGGCAGTAACAAGCCCAGCCGTTTTCTGAGGGCCCGTTTTAGTCGCTAGGAGCAGTGTCGCCTGCATTATCGGCAGACTGCCAGCTGTCCTGCAAGGCACGTGATAGCACTGTCGCTTCTGTTGCCACAGGTGACAGTGCTAGTATTGATAAATGTGACTGAGCGTCGACAGGCAGAGCTGCCCCCCAAGGTTTCTGTTCCTGTTCTGCCTCTTGGCCAGCAGCCATCTCAGTGGGTTTTAACAGAAGAGTGACTTGGTCAGATCTGCATTTTAAAACGACTGCTCTGGTGGCAGCGTGGAGGCGGAATGCAGGGGGTGGGGTCAAAGGGGGAAACCAGTCAAGGGTGTGGTGGGACATGGAAAGTACGGGACTGATCAGAGGTTTGGGAGGGAAAGTGGCCAGACTGTGGGTGTGCACTTACTGGGATGAGAGGGAGAGGGAGGGGGTGTGAATGATGGGGTTCAGAACGGTTTGAAGACGGTAGGGTCTTATTTTATATTGGTCTTTATACTTCATTTGCAGTAACTGTAGACTTCTTTGACAGTAGGTTCTTAGAAGATGACACAAAATTCCTTTTATTTTTTGGCTTTCTGGTGGAGGGAGGGGGGCAGGGACCGTGTATCTTCAGAAGGGAGCGCTGTGTATCTGGACTGCTGATAGGGACAGAGGTTAGGATGGAGAATTCTGTTTTCTAAAATTGGCTAGGAACATTATAAGGTAAAAAGATTCCCAGACATAGTTAGACCTTGGGCTAATTTAAATAACTTTATTTTTTAACTTTTTATTTTTTAAAGGAGATTTCTCTAAGAAACCCATTTAATTTATTACCTACAATGCCCCTAAGTGGGAAGTAATAAAACTGCATTTATCTAAAAAGAAAACTGAATAGTGCGGGCTTTGCACTAATTTATTGCAGCCCCCTTTCTAGGCCCCTCTCCCTGTCAGATGACTGGGGTTCTAGTGAACCAAATCTGTAGTGTAGCAGTTGTGAACCTGCAAGGCCCTCGGGGTCTGGCATGGAATTCGGAGCCTCCATGTCCTTGGATGGAAAAATATTAAAACTTTATTTCACTAAACATAACTGAAAATTAGTATATTATTCTTTTAAGAATGTAGGTAACAAACCACAGTAATATTAGCAGTACTTGTGACTTTGCCACCAGTAGAAATCAGATATTTTCATATCATGTAACAATTGTAATTATTACTTACACTCATTACTACTTTGAAATGACAGTAGCTACTACTAGAGCTTGTTATTTAAGGTGTTAATAAAGGAGCATATATTTAATGCATTAATAAAGAAGCACCGTATCACAAATTACTTTTTTAAAGATATTTTGAGGACTGTTTCAGTAGAGTTTTCCTTTGCAGTCCTCCATATGTATTTGATGCATTTACAAACTGTATTCTGAGAAGGAGTCCCTGGGCATCACCAGAGGGTCCACAACACAGCCCAATTGAAGACCCCTCCCTTAGTAGCCTTGATGTGTCAGGCTGGCCTTGGGTCCCTGTGTCAATCCTGCTTCTCTTGCCAGGCACGGTCTCGTTCAGGGTCCACCTCCTTCCTGCTGAGCTCGCCCCCCTCACAACTCCTGGCCCTCAGTGTCTGTGTCCTTATCAATTAATCTGCAGGACAGCGCCCATCTTCTGTTAGACTTTTGCTTTGAGGGTGTGTAAATTTTCATGAACTGTGTTTCTCCCACAAGGAGCAGAGGCTGTGATGATTCCTTGCATCGTTACCACGTTGCCCTACCCCTGCTCCCCAGCAGCTGACACAGTGTTTTGGGGTGCTGGGAACATTTTGTTCAGAGTGAGAACTTAATGCCAAGGCTATATTCAGCTAAACTTGTTTTTTTAAATAATTTTAACTGCTCCGGGTGAGGGTGTAAATTACAAAATAAAGGGCCATGTAGAATGTAGATAAAATGGCTTTCATCGAGTTCAAATTGTGGGAAATAATACTTTTCCTCTAAGCTCATATCATAAAAAGTTGTATTAGACTGTTATAAACTGACTTGAGAATAGTCTGAGCATGATCTCATCAGTTGGAACCGAGTATGAAATAAAACACGAAGGCTTCCTTCTTTTTTGAAGGATCTGTTTTATAGATTTTTAAATTACAGAGATTCCTTGAGCTAGAGCATAATAATGAAGGGCCCACAAAGGAAACAAGACTAAAGCAACCAGGGTTTAAATAATTGAACGTGAGCAAAAGTAAAGGGAATGTTTATCACACGCGACACGCCCCACCCCCGCGCCCCTCCCCCACACTGAGCTGTCCCCGAGAGCCCCAGTGTGGACAGTAATGACTGCCACAGAGCTGGCTGCTCTGACTCTGGAAGGAACCGTGACCTTGGGCACGAGCGCCAACAGGAAGGTAGGAAGCTTCCCAGGGATGTTTTTCCTGGAGGTGAAGTCTCCCCTCCCCTCCCCTCGGGACTGCAGTAACACATGACTTCCTCCTGCTTGCCGGTGGCAGCTCCAGCAGCAGCCCCTGAAAGTCTAGACAGATATGCCGTATGGGAGAATCTTTTGTAAACATTTTTGATCAGTGACTCACAACTTTAAGAAAGGATTATCTTTGTATAAAATGCTCTTTAAATTGTACTTTAAAGACCCAAGCTATTTTCTTAGAATACTGTCCAAATAAGTTAATCAGCGCAGATCCAGTGAATTCTATGGCATTGTTCTTACAGAATTTTCAGTTTGTTATTCTCATAGTTGGAGCCATAGCTTTTTAGAGCTTTGGAGGCATTTTTTTAGATAGCACCATTCTTGGTATATGACTTTTCCTGAGTTTTGTTGGTGAGTGGGAACCTTTTCGTTAAAGATGTGGTGAAATAACAAAAGGATTTTCAATGAGATGGGAGGCATTTTTGAAGATATAAAAAATATTTTAAAAATATAACTCAGGATGCTGCAGAAAATGTTAACTAAAATTTTTAAGAATAATAGATGCTAAGATTTCTTTATCCATTGGCAGAACAGAAGAGGGGAGCTGTTTGGGACATCCTTTTTTTTAATGAATCCTTTGAGCTTCTTTAGGGGGTCTAACCTGGGACCGGCAGGAAGTTCATGTATTAAGCAAGGAAGATTTAAGTACATTCTGCAACTCTGGCCTTGTAAACTGTGATCATTTTTAAGGTTGACGAGCATAGTTCACTGTGAAATGAAGCAAAGAACTTGGCATTTATACATTGTGAGTCAATTTTGACATCAGCCTGGATTGGGAATTGACTGGAAGGTTTTGGTGTTCGACTGTGGCTACACTTCAGTGTCTCGATCCAGAGGCAAGCATGAGCAATACTTCCCTTTGGGCTTTGGCCATTAATTTGTGGAATGGAGCAAGAACTGGAGAGGAAAATTGAAAGGCTGCCTTGGATTTCCTGACGTCCTGTTGAATCAAAAAGCTGTGGGAGGCTCTTTCCTTCCTGACAAAGGCCTCATCCCCTCACATGAAATTCTCAGCATCTGTCTCCATGTTAGGGACAGTCCCTCCTTAACCCATACTTTAAGTCGACAGTCACCCCTGAGCCAGTATCTGTGTTCTGCCTATTCCAGGTGTTTTCCAGGCTACTTCCCCTGATTATGTAACTTTGATCAAATCCAGATGCTGCAGAATGTTTGATAGAAGAGGTCAAATGGCATTTGAGAAGAAAAGCATTTCTGTATTCATGACTTTGCTTTAATTTCCTGTGTAGGCCTGGTCCGCGAAAGTCGTGTGCTCATGGCCACGAGGTTGGGACACTGGAGGGGAATGCACACATACTTTTTCAGGACAGCTTGAGGAGATTCCCTCCCCACCCTGTGTACTTTTTCATGTTAGATTATCAATTATATGTGTCCGCTGGCTTCTATATATGACAGTTTTTTAATTTTTGTAATTGTTTTCTCATTATAAAAACAATCCACATTCATTGTGAGAAATATGCCAAAATACAGAAAAGAATAAAGAAAACTTAAAATGTTTGTAATCCCACCACCCCGAGTTAAATTACTGTTAATGGTACTGTTAACATACTACCATGCATTAACTACTGTTCACATTTTGATGTAGTTCCTTCTGGACTTTTTTCAATCTTTATGAAATGGGGGATTGTTATAGTATACTTCCAAGTTAGTAAATATTTTTTCCAAAAATATTTTGAATGGCTTTACGAATGCATTCCATTTTATCGATGGACCACGAACTAACTTATCTTGTATTGATAAATATTGTGTACCTTTCCTTTTCTGTGCTGTTATTTAAAAATCAGTATATACAAATCCTTGTGTGGGTCTCCTGGGATAAATTCCTAGCAGTATGTCAAAGGTGATGGAATTCTTTAAAGACTCAGTTCGGTTCACATTTCCAGTTTTTCTCCTAAAATGTTACAGCAATATCTATACCAACTATTAGCAGTGTATGAGAGTGCCCATTTCATTGAAGTTTTACCCTGTTAGCCTCAAGAAAATGTCCCTGCCCAATTTCATGGAGAATTTGCATTTCTTTGATTATTAGGAGGGTAGACATGCTTTCTGTGTTTAACGGTAATTTAAATTTTCTGTGCGCTGCTTATTCATAGTTTTGGTCTATTTTTCCATAGAGGAGAGTTTTATCTTTTCCTTTTGATATGCAAGAGTTCTTTTATGTTAAGAATCCTTTGCCTAATAATTTTACTTAATATCGACGTTAACGGCAGTAGAAGCTCTTTTGACTTGCTTTCACCGAACTGACTCGCTGAAGCGACCAGCGGCTCGGCTTCCTTCATAACACATGACTCTCTGGTGCCCACGGGGTAGGGCAGCCGCTCCACTACCACACATTGCTCCCACCACCTGAGTCACAGCCACACCCAGAGCCACTTGTGTTTCTTTCTACATCTCTTTATTTCAGATACACTTGTTGCTTTAACTACTTGGTTAATATGAAACCAGTGAAATCCAAATGTGAACAGAGATTTGTCTCTATGAAAATTTAAGTGAATGTTTTCGATAGCCTCTGTAAATGCAGGTAACTTTTTAAAAATTGCTACAGGACTAGGTGTGACTGACACACCTATAAACATTGGAAGGGATTGTACTGGGATGACATATCGAATGGCTCTAGCTTCTTCTTCCACCTGTAGGAAGCTGAAGTGAGATGATGCATTATAGGTAGGATGGTAAGACAACATCCAACTGTAATCACATACCCACACTCAAAAGGACAGTCCTTGGCCCTATCGTCAAGACTAGCAAATCAGTGTACATTCAGGTGGGGTTAGGGGATCGCAGACTTTAATTTTCAAGAATTCCCTGCTTTGACCAGCGTTTTTTGGTTAATCAGTCAATCTGTGATCACGATGGCACTAGATATACTTTTAGAGCTGCTGTAAGTAAGTACTCAGAGAATCAGGGCCTAACACATCACTAAGCTTTTTGCACATTCTAGGAAATGGTAGTGTTACAGGACGCTCTTCCTTGAAATTATCTTTGCCCTCAAGATTCATAAAATGAAATTACCAAGCACAGTAGTGACGTAATTTGGGATTTTCTCTTTTAGAAAAACAATTCCTGAAGGTTCACTATAGTCAGTAGTACAAAAGCTAGAATTGAGAGGCCTTCTTATTTATGTTCTATTGGTTTATTCCAAAGAGATAGTTTAAAGAATGTTTGTTTCTGAAAGTTCTCCAGTTGTGTTTCTGGAAGTTTAGGCTAGTCTCTCAGATGTATTAGGTGCCTCCAGTGTCTTTTTCGAAGTGAGTACTGCAGAATCACGCCCATCCCTGAGATGGGTGCTATTGCCCAAGAAAAGATGTTTGGGGGTCCTCTAAATCCATAAAAAGGGAAATTTAAAACAATTTTGTTCTGTTGCCATTTATGTTTGGTGTAAACAGATGGTAGATCTTTCCATTCTTCTCAAATTAGAATTTTCCCCTTTCCTCCTTTTTAAAAGTTTGATTTCTTAGCCATAATATTCTATAACTGTTAAGATCTACTTGGAGTAGATTTGCTGGGGTGAAAGAACCCATGGAGAGTTTGAACATAGTTCAAAAAAATAAAAAATAAAAGACAAGAAAAAACTTCAGGAAAAAATATTGAACTGTATTTAACCCTGTAGTGAGTAATAGTCACACATTCCTAACATAAAAGATGTTGATTGGTTTTCAACTCTTAGAATCTACTTATAGACAAAAATGAAAGACTTTATTAAAGAATAGAAGAACAGAATTTCTTTTACACAAAGTAGAAGAAAATGTAAAGAAGGCCATACTTTGAGTGTAGAGGGGGGAAAGCTGGAAGGAAGGGTAGGATGTTAATATCCTTATCTTGTGAGGTAAATAGTTGAGAGATACGGTCTCTAGCAGGAAGAAAAAGAAATAAAAGTGTAAGTCTGTTACTGAAAATGCAAAGGTGACCAGTAGAGGCTGGTGCAGGAGAGATGGGGGGAGAGGGTACAGCGATTATAATGATGTAGCTTCTGTTTAGAGAGATGGAGGTCGTCACCAAGAAAACAGCTGTTGCCTCTGGGTGTAGAGGGGAGTGGGATGGAAAGTGTTTGTCCTTCATTATAAGCTCTTCAGCACTATTTGACTTTTAAATTATGCACGTTTATTAACTTTCATACATTTAAAAATGTTTTAAAGCAAGAAACTTTTGCTCCATGTTATAACATAAGCAACGGCAAGGACGTGTGAGGATGGACTGTCTCTATTTCTAGTTGAATTTTTTGAATTAGTGAACTTAAAAAGTTTAAACCATTTGGGAACGGTAGTTACCACTCTGGAATGTAAATATTTCGGGTTTTTCACGAGATTTGGGAAAGGAAGAGTCCATTTTTTTTTAATCACCTTTCTGATTAATAGATAATACGTGCAGATGTTAAGAAATGAAATAAATTAAGAATATATATAATGTTGGATGCACAGACTTTTTTGTTCCTGAGAATAAAACTTTCTTCCCTGCTTCTTTCTTCTGTTTCTCTTCCAGAAGCCCTTCAGAGGCCAGTAGCATCTGACTTCGAGCCCCAAGGTCTGAGCGAAGCAGCTCGTTGGAACTCTAAGGAAAACCTTCTCGCTGGTCCCAGCGAAAATGACCCCAACCTTTTCGTTGCACTGTATGATTTTGTGGCCAGTGGGGATAACACTTTAAGCATAACTAAAGGTAAAAGAGCTGTGGGCAGCTGGTGATCGTTGCAAGAGACAGAAATCCGGGGAAGCCGGAGCCGGACTGGCTGCCCCTTTGCTGGCGGAAAGAGCAGCTTTAGTTTGGAATGCAGAGAGACCCGAAAAACTAACAGCATCCTTACAAGAGTCACTTTTCCTTAAGGAGAAGAGTTCCTGCATAGTTCTTGGCAAAAACAGAGCTTTCCCTATTTTATATTGAAAAAGACATCTGGACCAAACACTGAAAACACTTTTTTTTTTTTTTAAGAAAAAGTATCTTTCCACTAAAAGCTTCCTTATATTAGAAACAAAGCACTTGAGTAATAGATTTATAAAAACTGAGGCTATATATTTATCTGCATATTCAATATAAACAGGAAGCTTCATACTCATACGCTTGTAAATACATATATTTATGTGGACTTGTTAAAATGAAATAGGTATTTAGGAATTTGGAGATCTTTAGTAATCATAGAAGAGTACATGAGAATGAACGAATTAGCTTTTAAAACTGATATGTCTGATTTGGTTCTTTTCTTCTAAGGTGAAAAGCTCCGGGTCTTAGGCTACAATCACAATGGGGAATGGTGTGAAGCCCAAACTAAAAATGGCCAAGGGTGGGTCCCAAGCAACTACATCACGCCAGTCAACAGTCTGGAGAAACATTCCTGGTACCATGGGCCCGTGTCCCGCAACGCCGCTGAGTACTTGCTGAGCAGTGGAATCAATGGCAGCTTCTTGGTTCGGGAGAGCGAGAGCAGTCCCGGGCAGAGGTCCATCTCGCTGAGATACGAAGGGAGGGTGTACCACTACAGGATCAACACTGCTTCTGATGGCAAGGTAGGGGGCGCCAGGCAGGGCAGCCTGTGGGCCAGGGTGGGGGCAAGAGGTCCTGCTGCTAGGTGGATAAGTTTTTGCAACAAAGCTCAACCAAGAAGTTGTTTGAAACAGCAGGCATCATCCCACTGGCCTTGTTAAAGGCCCTCCGTTGAGGACCGATCGTGTGACATTACAAGTCCACAGGCTGATGTGGTTCTCTAATTGTCCTGTTGGAGTTTGGTTGTTAGCAGTTTCGTAAGATAAGTGGATTGTCTGTTGGGTTTTGGACATATTTCTTACACTAAGACTCTTCCTTTTTAAAAAAATCTCTTATTCTGAAAGTAATTTATCCTCAGTGAGGAAAATTCACACAATAGATGGTTATTTTTAAAGTGAAAGACCACCTTAATAGCACCTCCCCAAAACAAGTCTGGTACATAGCTTTCTTTCTACAGATGAAATCACATTTGTGTGTGTGTGTGTATAATACATATATACACACAGTTTTTAAACAAAAATGGGATCACGTCATACCCGTATATTTCCAAACCCAAATTGTAGTTTTGTAAAGGAGTTGTTATATATGGTTTTGTGATCATCATATAAACAGTCATTAAGAGTCCATGAAGGGAAGGGAGAAATGAACATTTACTGAGTTCCTACTGTTTGCTGGGGCATTTTTCAATCTTCATTTCTTTTAAACCTCACCTCAGTCCTCAGGGCAGATACTGCTTTTAGCTGCATTTTTGCATTAAGGAAGTGAAGGCTTAGAGGGATAAAATTTCTTGCTGAAGATCACATAGTGAGTAATTGATGGAACTAGGCTCAGATTCCACTGTCTGTTCCACTGCACCATGCTGTCATTGAGGGTGTAGATAGGTGGATTGTCGGGATGGGCCCAGATGGTGTATGTGTTTTTTAATAATATGTAATGCATGCACGTGGTTTAAAAAAAAAAAAATGAATTGCCGTGAAACGTAATTCTGTCTCCTAATTCAGTTCCCCTGCCCAGAGGCAACCACTGTGACCAGTTTCTTCCAGAGTTCCCCAGTATATATATGTTTATATTTTTTAAAAATCACAAATGATGCATAATCTACACTGTTCTGCATCTTGCTTTTCCCACCTAATAATATATTTTGGAGATTGTTTTATGGCAGCACATTTAGAGCTGCCTCATTCTTATTAATGACTGCCTAGCATGGATGGACCGTCATTTATTTAAGCAGTCCCCTGCTGGCCGACTTTTAGGCTGTTTCCTAATCTTTTGCTATTATAAATAATGCTGTTGTAAAGTGGATTTCAAACCTTTAAAAAAAAATCTCAGCCCACTGTTAAAAAAAAAAAAAAAAAAGTCACCACCCAGTACACACACTAGGAACAGAAGGTTCATGAAACCCTACTTACTCTTACTATACGTAATGCATTCTGATATTTTGTATACCATTCTGTTCTGTTTCATTTTTTTTAAAACTTCCGGTCATAATGCACTGAGTTTATTTCATAGACCCCCTAGTGGGTCACAACTGGCATTTTGAAAATACACTGCACATACTTCTTTGTGTACAGTCCAAGCATATGCAAGGTAAGTTGCTAGAACTGATTGGAGGTTATGTGTATTTAAAACTTGTGTAGCTATTGCCAAATTACTTTCGTTAGAAATTGTACAGATGTGTTTTCTCACCAGCAATGTGAGAGTGCGTGTTTCCCCTTCCCCTCATCAGCACTATATTCTCAGACTTGTAAAAATATCCCTGTCACTGATTGGTAAAGATGGTATCTCATTATGTTTAATATACCTGTGCTTCCTATGCCATTTACTAAACTCATCCTTTCCTGTGTATTTGAGGTATACCAAATTTGCATATGTATTTAGGTCTGTTCTCTTCCATTGGTCTGTCTGTTCATATGCCAGAATCAGACTTTTAATTGTTATGGCTTTATAATATGTTTTAATATCTGGTAGGGCTAGTTTAGTTCCCTCTTTTTTTTTTTTTTTTTTTTGGCCATGCCATGTGGCGGCATGCAGGATCCTAGCCTCCTCTCCCCACCTCCACCCCCCCGCCCCCGGCCCCCCGACCAGGGATCTAACCCATGCCCCCTGCAGTGGAAGCACGGAGTCCTAACTACTGGGAAGTAGTGGGAACTACTGGGGACTGGGAAGTCCCTAGTTCCCATTTCTTAATCTTGCTAGCATTTTCATGGCTATCCTCACACATTCATTTGTACCATACAAATGCACAATACGTTTCTTTTTTCAGTTTTCCTATCTGTTGTTTTTTCCACATGTCTCAGAGTCTTCTGGCTAAAGTCCTTATTGCCAATATCTGATCCTTTTCGTCACTGCACATGTCTTTATACCGGCACTGTAGTCTGTAGGACAGACAGCATAGTCTGCCTTTGATGTGTGACCAGAGATCGGCTTCATCAGCATGCTTTTCAGGTCATTGTTCTCATCCCAGATGTGGAACTAGGTCCTGCATTCTGTGGGATATATTCCAGGGTGCTGGGCCCTTTGAAACCTTGACTTCAGACCACAAGGGTGCCTTCTTAGTGAATTAGAACACCAGAGTGCACCGCCCATGAGGGAGGTGACTTCCCGGAGCTGACAGCTTGCTTCCCATCTGTGCCATTTATCCAGGGCGAGCCCCGCTGCACCACGGTAATCAGTTGAGGTTTGTACTGAACAGGATAATGGTTCTTTTTCCCTGGAGTTGTTTAATCAGCATCCTTGGAACAGATGCAGGCAAGCATGATCCAGTTTGACAACTCATTAGCTGGGGGTTGGTCTAAAATATGGTTAAAAGGGGGAGAGCAAAGCCTACGTGGATACATGATTTGCAGAATTTGAAAGTCATCTGACGAGGAAGCTGAGCCCTCTGTCTAAAAGCTCATGTGCGCCAGGTGGGTTCCTTTCATTCCAGGTAGAGCACAAGGAACCCATTTGATCAGGCAGTATCCGCTACTCATCGAAGTGACCTGGGCACCTTGCCCTCCTCCTTCCCTCCCCGGCAAAGACTCTCCCTTCAGCTGTCCGAGCACCTGGAGACTTCTCAACCCACGGGGTCATCAGGCCACACTCGAGGGGGCTCTGTTGGGTGGGATTATGTTCCTGGAATGAGTGGAACAATGTCAGAATCGGGGAGGGGGGCTGTTATAATGACGCATGGGACGGTGTGGCTCGGCATTGAAGAAAAGCTGCTCACATAGCAGAGCTTTGATGCAATCCTTTTTGGATTTCGAAGGGGAAAATTTAAAGTTTGGTGGGAGGAATAGGCTGGGGTTGACTAAGTTTTAATTCTTATTTTTATATTAGCTAATCTTTAGAAAACAACTGAATTTAGAAGATTCTTCTCTAAGGCCCCAAAGGATTTCTTTCTGCCTCCACCCTCTTGGCTCTGGTTTACCTCCCTCCCATGTTCCTGAGCATTCAGCAGCCGTTGTCAGTTGGTCAGTCAGCCAGGGGCCACCGGCTCAGGGCCCAGAGCCTAGGATTCTGGGAGTTTCAGGCGAGACTCTTGAAAGCACCATACCAGACTGAGCCGTTGCTGTTTCCTAGGCGTCCTGAGAGTCTTAACAGCCCTCAGATACCCTGGGATTTGGTTTTCATTCTTGCTGCTTTCTTAAAGTTTGGAATCCTCTGCCAACCTAGTGGAATTAAAGACTGATTTTCCTCCTCCACCGCCCACCCCCAGTCATTCTTCACTTGTTCTGGTTATTTGTGCCTGCATCTTATGTACCTGGGTGGGATGCTGCCACCAAGCCTCACGATTATAGCCCTTGATAGAGTCTTTCCTCTCCTTCCTTTTCTCCAAGAGATGCAGTTGACGTTTATTTTCATGGTCTCCTAAAGTGACAGGTTTGGGTTGACAGGAGTGGAATTCGGGCGTCAGCTTTAGCAGAGGTGGCAGGACACTGGCTCAGCAGGTGCAGGCATCTGGTGAAAAGCCTGCTAAACCGTAGCTGATCTTCCCTTGTCGAGGAGACTGGAAGCATTATTATTAAGCACTGCTTCATTATTAAGCACTGGCTTCCTGCTGGTATGTGGGTAGCTTGGAGGTTGGCTGGGGGTGGGGGGTCACTTCCTGGCCTTGCAGCCTATAAATACTACGTCCCAGGTGGGACTCCAGGGTCTGAGGCAGCCAAAGGTTGCACACGTCCGATAAGCCTGTGAGTCTGGCTGTCAGGAGGAAAGCTGCTTCTGGTGAGTTTCTTTGACAAATCCTATCTTTCGGGTCCCTGCATGATTAGGAAGAGGCGCACCCTGGCTGCGCACCCAGAGTGTTTATGTAACTGGGTGCATAGCATAATGACATGCCATTCATAACAGTAAGTTCACTTTCTTCTGTGAACATGCCATGGATTCCTGATGAAGATTACCCAGTTCGCTAGCACAGTGCTGCTCACGAACTAGCACTCATCAGAAGGAAGCCACCAGACTTGACTGTTAGAAGATGGCTGTGCAGTCCATTTAAGGGAGTTTCAATATTTAATGTGTTGGTATGTTGGTGTTTTATGTTGAAAAATGAACTAAGTCTTGGGGTCTGTAAATTTAATTATTGAAAAAGATAAAGTCTGCCCATTCAGTGAAACCTCCCATAACTCTGAAACCTCTAATAAAGGAGCCTGAGAGGGAATCAGCTGAGACCAAGAACAAATTCTGCATAAACTAGGGCTTCGGGGAGTCATTAGCATTCTGGGCGATTGAGTGAACTTGATCTTCGGGTTGGGGAGTGCTCCTTTCAGGCTGACGGGGAGAAATAGGTAATGAGCCTTGTTCCCAGGCGACCTGCCCCAGGAGCCCAGCAAGTGAAACAGGCTCTTTTGCGTGTACTGTGCCAGTGATTTCCAAGGCGAGAGGGGTGCTGTGGCTCCAGGAGGTGTCTTCTTGGAGTGGGTTTTCTCTCCTCTCGTCCCTCCTTGGTAGGAAAAGTGCCCACCAGCTGAGTAGCCAGAGAGAAGAGGGCTTGGAGCATTTGCAGCCTGGAGCGAAGCAGTTGGACAGCTGACTTCTCCAGAGAGGGGCGAGGATTTGGAACCCTCCCTGCATCCCCCACTCCATCATCTTTGTGACTTGCACGTGCATTGGTGACTAACACCGAGGAGAGTGCCGTGTTGTCAGTGTGCGGGCCTTAAGCTAAGGGCAGGCTCAGCGGTGGCCGCCTCTGCCCCCCACCCCGACCCAGCCCCCGGCACGTGCAGGGGCCTGAGTGAGACTCACGGCCTCTCCCTAGAGTGGTTCACTTAGAGGTTTCTCCTCGGTGCTCTGAGGTCTAAAAGTAGGGCCTCCTGGCGGGCTGCCTCCTCACCCTGAAAGGTCCTGCCGTTCAGAGGCACCGTCTTCCAGAGGGACGAGGTCCCCAGGGCTGCAGAATCTTTCTGGACAATTCTTGGGTTGCTCAGAATTTTATTTTAGTAAGATTGCTACAAAAAGATTGTGAATTATAAACCTCTAAGCCAAAGTTTGCCATTGGCTTGCATGATTTTTTAAAATTTGTTTGTCACCTCCCCAGGCAAAAAAGGAAAAAAAATCTCCCGTTAAAGACTCCTGTTTACCCTCTTGAGACTTACAGATGGTTCAGATTGTATATTTGTTGTTACTTCCTTCTTCTGAAGTATGTTCATTATCTAACATTACAAACGTACAGAAGGTAATGGAGCCTACCATCGCCAACAGCCAAGGCCTTGGCCCTGCCATATGTGTTTCAGGCTTTTTCTTCCTGTTTCTTTTTTTTAAGTAGTAAGATATTACAGCTACAGGTGACTGATCCTGTTCTTTTGTCCCTCTGGCCTCAGGCATCACCACTGTCCCAAATCTGTTTCCTCCTTCCCATGTCTTTGCAGTTTGGGCACGTCTTAAATGAACACCTAGTCGTGATTCTTCGTATCCTTTCCACCTTCAGCAATCATCGGCTGCCCTTAGTGAGCCAACAGATTCAGTTATGTGCCTGGAGTCCAGATGTTCTATGTGAATTTTAATGTGAATTGGCTTTGGGAAGGAAATATCCCCTCACTACATCACTGAACCAAACAAAAAAGAGAGGAGAAGAAAGATAGCTGTCACCATCCACATTGTTGCTCTCTGCCGGCCTGCACCTTTGCCTTCCTCCCCTTCGCAGCGTCCAGACGTGAATGACCCAGGGAGGGGCTCCCTGCACGGGTTCTCACCCGCTGTAGGTCTCAGTTAGAGACTCACGTGCACTTGTGTCTCATATCCCTTCTCCTGACTTCCCTGTGCCGGAGGAGGCTGCACGGCCTCTGTGCAGCCCTCCCAGTCCCCACCCTGTTCTGGGAGAGCGCTGGTGGGGGCATCCCACGTGGGCATACTGCTGGGATTTGCAAGTCTTGCCCTCTGATGCTTCTTACTCAGCCCAAATCGAGGGAGCAGGAATGAGACGGAGGTTTATGTTTTATAGTGATTTTCATCTCTGATCACTGTTTAGTTCTAGATGATTATATAACTATAGGTTTTAGGTAGTAATAATTAAAAATTACTTTCTTTTCCAGCCAGCAAATGCTTATTAAGTTCTACTCTTTATTAATTTAATCAACAACATTTATTGAGTACCTGTTATGTGCTCATTTCTTGTGCTGGACATTGGGGATACAGGATAAAAGCAGACAGCTTAGGGCTCTGCTCTCATGAAGCTGACATTCTAGTAGCTGGAGACAGCAATCAGGCAGATAAACAAGGAGTTGTGAGCTAGTGGTAAGTACAGTGCAGAGAGGTAAGACAGGTGATACGATGACTCACTGGTGCCGGGTGATGACTCTACATTGGGCGGTCAGGGACTACTTCATGGACATTTACGCTGGACTCAGAATGGTTACAGAGAACCAGACATGTGAAAATGAGGCAGGTGGAGGAGGTCGTGGAGAAACACAGCATAAGTGATTTTCTGAACACTTGGCCCTGTGCGGAGAGCTGTTTATCTGAGGTTCTGCTGCGCGTTAAGTTCAGGCTCAGCGGAGCTGGCCTCCGGAGTTGTTTGAGCGTGTGCCGCTCTGTGGCTGAAGGCCGCCCCTGTCTCCTCAGCTCTACGTCTCCTCAGAGAGCCGCTTCAGCACTTTGGCCGAGCTGGTTCACCATCACTCAACCGTGGCTGATGGGCTCATCACCACTCTCCACTACCCGGCCCCCAAGCGCAACAAGCCCACCGTCTACGGCGTGTCCCCTAACTACGACAAGTGGGAGATGGAGCGCACGGACATCACCATGAAGCACAAGCTGGGCGGAGGCCAGTACGGGGAGGTGTACGAAGGCGTGTGGAAGAAGTACAGCCTGACGGTGGCCGTGAAGACCTTGAAGGTAAGCCCGGGACCACCCGGCTGTCCGTCCAGCGAGAGCCTCGCTGCCCACAGCGCCTCGAGGTGGCGCACCACCTTAGTTCAGGGTGGCCCGTTGTCTGCTGGGGCGCAGCGACGCCTGTCTGTGCGCACGGCCCGGGGCCTCACTCTTCAGCTCAAGCCATCTGTGTTTCTGTGTGCGGGTTGACTCATTCTCTTATTCTCAGTGTGTTTCCACATATGCCGAGAGCTGAGAAGTGCTGTGGGTTTTTTGGTGTAAAAAGATTAGTCGTTTGGAGGAGTTTTTTCATTCTATGGCAAGGGTGTTTTAAAGCCGTGGGTTTCCGTTCTGTTTGTGTGGCATTTGGATCGCTTCCTACTGAGTTAAGAGAAGGGGGGCGGGTGGGTGGGGGCGGGTCTCTGAGTTGTAGGAGATGTAACCAAAATGCGTTTGACTCTTCTGTGGATTTTTGTTGGTGGATTTGAGAGGCAAGTGCATTGGGTGTTTCTAGCAGGTTCCCATTCCCCAAATCGTGTGTCCAAACTTCTGGAAGCACAGGTGTGGGCTGCCTCCTCTAGGAAGGCACCAAGGAGACATGGGGGCTTCGCAGGGCCTCGGATACTGCCTGCCCGCCGTCCATGACTGCGACTTCCACTCTCCACTGAAGCCTGGCGTTGGTAGTCTCTAGCGTTGTTGGCCAGCCAAGGGAAGGAAGTTCAATTTGCAGGCCTCGCCTCCATCAAACTGTGAGCCATGTGGTTAGCTGTGGTGAGAGTGTCCCCTAGTGTTGCCCTGTGTGGCCTTTGCTTGCTTTAAATGAACTCCCATTATGTTGACCCGTGCACAGAAATTGAGAGGGGGAGCCCTGTTTTGCAGCTGTTAACAAAGAAGCAGAACTGAAGCACCCACCACTGGGAAAAACGAACCCGAGTGTGTGCGTGCTTCTCGAAGGTCGGTCAGGTGCACGCAGCCAGAACGCCCGCCTTTTCGGGACTCAGTCATTTCCCTGCTGCCCTCACTCAAAGGCGCAGTAAAATGGAAATTGTGATTTCTGGTTGATGTGAAGTGACACTTTAGAGAAAAGATTGCATTTTTTAGTCCCAGAAACCAAAGGTGGCTTCCTGGCCTTCATGTTGACTGTGTCCCCTTAGCTTGGTCCTTGGGGCAGGACTGACGCTTGGGGAGGGAGGTGGGGAATGGTGGTGGCATGGGTATTTCGAGGACCCCTGGATATTTTCCAGATAGGATTTTCTTTAACTTAATAAGCATTTATCAAACTCCTCACTTTTATTTGCCAGACCCTGAACTTAACACTGGGATTGTGGAAACGAATTGGACAGAGTTCTTCACCTCAGGCTGGTCTAGGTGGTTAGAATCATCTGGTTGGTGGTAGTCTAGTTAGTAGGAGAAATAGGCAAGTATGACAGTAGTTGCGGTGTGGTGTGACAAGGGCTGTGTTAGAGGCATGAGCTCAGATCTGTGGCACCATGTGGGGATGAGAGGAGGGACAGGTGAGCTCTGCTCAGCAGGGAGAAAGCAGGACGGGAGTTGTGAGCAGGGCAAGCAGGAGTTGGCCAAGGGAACGGGGCCAGGGGAGGAAGGTAGAGGGCAGAGAGGGCTCGCCGAGTTGCAGAGGCCTTGAACCCGGCTGAGGAGCTGGGACGCTGTCCCGGAGGCAGTGGGGCGTGTTGAAGGGTTTGATGCACAGGAATAAGGTGGTTGGATTCGCTGTTCTCGGGGACGCCTATGTTGGCGAGCCCTCGAATGAGCTGAACAGCTATTGCCCCACCTCCCGGAGCCCAGGCCAGGGCACGGGGAGGCGTGCGCTCCAGCGTCCCAGGGTGGCACGCGGCCGAAGACCAGGCCCAGGGAAACTGAGCCTTGACCAGCTTGTAGAGCTGTTAAAGGCTCAGGCGCTACCCACACATTTGCCAGGATTTGCCAAAACAAAACAAGAGTAAAAGCACAAAATACACTAGATAGCAGTCCAGGAAAGGCTTGTTGGAAAACTTTAAAAAGAGGTAGAGTTTGCACTTGGGGAAACTGTAGCTCAGTAGCTAATGCTGTGCCATTATTTTCCGAACAACTGAAGAAGATGATTCTAGAGGAGGGACCCCCTGGAGCTCAGCGGTGGGTTTTTTTTATACCAATACATCAGAATTATCTGGAAGTGGGTGCCTTCTAGAACATACTTCTCTAATGATGTGTTATTAAGCTTTTTATTATACTTTTAATGATTTTTCCTAAGAGCCTTATTAACTTGTGATCCCATAGTTCATTAAAAAAATTACAGAATATAGTTGCATAGATTTCTGTGAATAGTCACTCCAAGGGGTAGCTAATTAGGGAAAAGGGAATGTGTCATTTTCTTTTTTTTTTTTTTTTTTTTACTTGTGAACGTGGTTCTTTTTTCTTTTTTTAATTTATTTTTGTCTGTGTTGGGTCTTCGTTGCTGCGCGCGGGCTTTCTCTAGTTGCGGCGAGCGGGAGCTACTCTTTGTTGCGGTGCGCGGGCTTCTCATTGCAGTGGCTTCTCTTGCCGTGGAGCACGGGCTCTAGGCGCATGGGCTCAGTAGTTGTGGCTCGAGGACTCTAGAGCGCAGGCTCAGTAGTTGTGGCGCACGGGCTTAGTTGCTCCGTGGCATGTGGGATCTTCCCGGACCAGGGCTCGAACCCGTGTCCCCTGCATTGGCAGGTGGATTCTTAATCACTGTGCCACCAGGGAAGTCCCAAGGGACTGTGTCATTTTCTAGAGGTATATTAACCCAAAATAAGGTACTGCTAAATAAATTATCCCTCCTTCCACCCCACCCTGCACAAAAAACATCTGTACAGTATGTTTCCCACTTGGCAAATAAGATTAGTATCAACATTTGGGGCGTTCTTCTCCACTACAGACATTGAGAGTTTGAGTGGGTTCTAAATAGCAGTGATGGCTAACATTTATCGATTCTTACTACGTGCCTGAGTCTGAGTGCCTTATGCTTTACATAGAGCATCTCATTTAATCCTTCCAGTTACCTTAAGAGAAGGCTACTGATACTACCACCATTTAAGGTTGAGAAAACTGAAGCAGAGAGAGGTTAAGTAACTGACCTAGCGTTAGTTACATGGCTAGCAGTGACAGAGCCAGGATTTGAACCCAGGCATCCTGCTCCAAAGCCCAGGTCTTTTTTTAAATTGTTACTCAGGTTCTGATTCCTCATATACCATGAAAAATATACCTAAACCACAGTTATGCATTTTACAAATCACCGTTTCCCCAACCCCCCCCCGTTCACTTCCCTCACAGGCTGTAGCTACGATCTGCCTGTCTCTTGAAGACTACTTGGGAAATACTTGCAGTTCTAGCCCAAGCTTTTGTTTGTTCAGCCGGTTACCACTGAGCCCCTCTTTGTGCCGGACCTCCTTGTCCTGGGTGTTTGGTATTGCGGCCCCCTCAGCGGACAGGACCAGACTCTCCTTAACCAGCAGGGGGAGCGAGGCCCTACTTTTATCCACCACTGGGCCCTGTACCTTCAGGTCAAAAGGAAGACCCGGAGAGAAAAAAAGGGAGTACTAGGTTGGCCCCTATGGATGGGAAACTGGAATTACAACAAAGGCCCCCTGATGGGGAGCGGCTAGTTTGAATTTTGACACCATTCAGCAGGTCGTAGGCATGTACTCTCTTTGTTAAAGGCAGGATGTGCCTGAGAGAACTGTCAAGTACAAGAAGCCCGCGGCTTCAGAGGAGCTGTATAGTAAGTTTGTAAGTCTGTTTTCTTTCTTGAAACAGTTGTGTACGTGATAGAATTTGGAAAGGTCTACTGTTAATCTAATTGTGTTATTAAAATTGACTCATAAGCTAGCTGACAAATTTACTAAAATAGCAGAAATTAACACTGTTGAAAAAAGTTAAAACTTAGCACTGTACTCAGTTCTTTACCTATTTTTCCAATAGGTAATATATACAGATAGTTTCCTCTACCCTTGATTTTGGTGTTTTTCCAGAAACAGTCCACATGCACGTATCTTTCTTAAGCATATGGCAGTGTGCTATAGACACTGCTGCTCTGTACCCTCTGTTGTTTACTTAATGTGTCTTGGCAGATATTCCTTGACAGTACATGTAAGGTGGTCTTGTTTTTGTATGGATATATTTTAATATCTCACCAGCCTTCAGTAGACACTTGTCTTCTTTCCACTACTTTGCTGTTACAAACAGTGCACAGGGATTCTCCTTGTTTGCACACGTGGGAGAGTGTCCTGTTAGGTCAGCTCCTCAGAGTAGAACTGCTGGATCAAAGCGCTCGTACCAATTTGCACTCCACCACTGGCGTGGAGGAAGTGCCTCTTTTCCCTACCCTCACCAATACAGTATGTTTTGGTTTGGGTTTTATGTTTGTTATTTTCCCCCGCAGGATATAAGGGGTCCAGGACAGCGTGAACACTGGGCCGTCGCACGCGGTGGCTCTCACTTCACGGCGGGATGGGGGCTGTGCGCTGGGGAGAGAGGCTACTGCCATGTCGCAGTCGCTTGGGCAGCGGCTTCCCTTCCGGCCATGAGCTAGATACGGCCGCAGTACTGGGGGACCAGAGTCATGGGGGCTCCTCTGTGAGATTGTTTCCTGTGGACTTTTCACTTGAGCTTCAAGTCCCCCACCTGGTTCGTGAACCATCCGCCTTCCTCGGTCTGGCTCGGGAACTGCCCCATCTCTCCAGTGCGTGGACCCTGGTCGAGCCGATAGGTGCAGGGTGGCACTTCGCCGTGCTTGTAACCTTACTCCCCTGACATCGGGTAAGAACCGGAAACATGTGGAAACTGATCTATCTTAGACACGAGCCCAGCACTGCGGCCAGGGGTCCCTGCTGAGAGGAGGCACGGAGAGCTCTAAAAGCTGTGCACCAGCAGCGGGGCGCTGAGCTGTGTTTAAAAATAGTGTTCTTTTTTATGCTGTAGAATTCCTACTCTTGGGGATGAGGCCAGTGAGCAAACGGGACGAAGCTGGTTAGAAAACACCTGTGAGATGTTGAGTCTGGAAGAATGTATCTTTGAGAAAGACCAAAAAGCCAGCGTTAATTAAAGAACCAGCCCGTCTTCCATACAAGCAATACGTTTAGTCTGCTTCTCAGGAGTAGAGATCAACTGTGTTAATAGTAATGAAAGCGAGTCCCACCGAGTGGGTGCTGGCCGTGTTCTGGGCACTGCACTCGGCACCCTTTGTGCACGAGGCAGGTACTGCTGTTCCCTCCATTCGGTAGGTGAGAAGACAAGCTCAGAGATAATCTGTTATCTATTATGTAGGTAACTTACCATGGTTACACAGCAGCAGAGCTCGGTCGGTATAACTCGCAATCACCCTCTTAACCTCTGTGCTAGCCGAAGCATTCGTCCACACCTGGCCAGGCCAGTCAATCCTCATGAAGAGGGGGCAGTTGACCCAACTCCCTCCTTGACAGACAAGACTGAAATTCACAGCTTTTATTCAGAGTTTTGCCTTTGCCCTAATCATTCGGAATTACTTTTATTTTACTATGTAAATGGAAGAATCCTCTTCAAAAAGATGATGGAAATTTTTAAAATAAAAGTAAAGGAATATAACAGGGATAGCATCAGGGATATTTCCAGTTTAACACAGCTAGAAATGTAGGATGCTGTTAGTAGTTTAAATTATAAATTGAACCAGGTCTGATTCCAGCAGGGGGAGACAAGTTCACACTGATTGTCCTGAAAGAAAAAACAAAGAATTATTTATACTGTCCACACGTCATGTGCGTGCGGTTCGTGTGTGTGTGTGTGTGTGTGTGTGTGAATGGAGAGAGAAAGGCAGAAGAGGGATGCCTTTGAAAGCCATAGTGTTCCTTTTTCATGTCCGTGCCTCTCAAGACCTAGAACATGGTTCTTGTAGAAAAGAGTCAGTAGCTGTAAGCGCAGTGTTCTATCGGAAGTGATTTCACTGTGCGAGGTTCATTACGTGCTGCCTTAAACCTAGAGAGCTTCATTGGAGAGCTACTTTTTGAGCATATTGTTGGCTGAGCAAGATTCTTAAAGGCCCTGGTCCTTACGTGAGCAGCACTGAATCCCCTAGTTCTGGCAGGCACTGGGCTCTGCAGCCGTTGACGGCAGTAGCGTGTCACCCTGGTAGATCAGAGCACGCCACGCCGCAAACGGTATGGTCTGCTGAGCATGTTCAGGGGCAGGGAGGACTCCGGAGAATTAAGCAGCCAGTGAGGTGGTGGCGGGGACGTGTTCTTCTCCCACCCGTGCAGCTCGACACAGAGACTACACAGGATGTTGAACTGACATTAGGAGCAGCGCACCATTTTTAAAGAGCAGCAAACTGTGTCTAAGTTTCAGTCCCGTCGAGCCCTAAGCCAAGTGATAGTGGGCTGACCCATCTCCTCGCTGGTCATGCTTCGCTTGTAAACACGATTGACCAAAGCAAGACAGCACTAAGTAAAGGGTGACCCGTCCTCTGGAAGTCTTCCCCATGTGCCAGGGTAGGAACCGGCTAGCCACAGTGAGTAGGACGCTTTAGCTCTTTGTTGCCTGAAGGGGCAGGTACGGTGTAAATAAAGCTCCACATTTAAACAGTTGATAAAGCTTTTCTTGGGGAATCTGGTTTTCAAGAAGCTCTCTCCCTATCTCCCATGCAGTCTTGCTCTTCAGACAGACTCAGACTCCATGTTGAAACTTGGAGGGTGGGGTCCTGCTTCCCTTGCTGGTTTTTATAGCAACAGACTGTGTCATGTATCGCCCACCTGCTTCTTGCTTTGATGGTCAGTTGAGAGGACAGTGGGTTCTTTAAGTCAAAAAGAGGTTTACCCGACGTAAACCCCACAGCCAGGCTCCTGAAAACAGAGCTGACAACAGCACTCCAGACTGATACGTGAGGAAATGCAGAAACATTATCGCATTTGGTCTGGGCATTTGCTGATATCTTTGTCTCCCCTTGGCATTTAAATACTGTGAACTTGCCTAAAACGTGATGTGTACTGATGATACTTGTGAAGCCGTTGTTAGGGGAGCTGCTAGTGAAGATTATTTTAGAATCTGTGAGTAATTGACCTGACAGGTAGTGGTGATTGCTTCATTGAGAGCCCCGTGAGACCGCATTCTTAAGAAGTTCAACATCCTCTCTTTCTGCCATATCTTGAGGCATCGTTCTTTGGTAGTGCTCTACATCTTTTTGTGTCATCAAGGTCTCTTCTCTTAAATCAAGTACATTTCGGATTCTTCAAGTGATTTTTCTTTTTTTTTATATTAAGCATTTTGGGAGGCCTTGGAAGCCAGCTGTTCCTTAGGGAAGTGGCACCAAGTTTGTGGTATTTGCCTGTACACATCTCCCTCACTCCCCACAAACTCCACGGGTGATGGAAACAAGTATAGTCTGCATAGAGCCACCAGAGCGAGTCACCAGCATGTGCAGCCAGCCTTGACATAGTACTCAGGGTGGGAGTTCCAAAGCTCAGCACCGAAGTGGACAATTCTTCGTACCGTTGGGGTGATGATCGGGCCACCTTGGAACCTGTCCAGAGCGATGTCGTGGTTGAGACTGGTGGACCGGGATGATTGTTCGTGGACGCTCCAGTTTGTATTAACCATTCGGGTCGTACTTCCCCACTTCAACACTTTCCTTGCTGAGATAATGTCATCACTTCTTTTTTTCCTGCAGGAGGATACCATGGAGGTGGAAGAGTTCTTGAAAGAGGCCGCAGTAATGAAAGAGATCAAGCACCCCAATTTAGTACAGTTACTCGGTGAGTGTGTGGAGCTCTGGAGAGAGGGCCTTTTAATTAGACCCTCTGGGGTGATACAGGTGCTGTTAGAGAAGAGGTGGGTGGCTCACTGCATTGAGGTTTCTGATTTGTACGTCTGTCCCCCACCAGCATCCAGCCCTTGGTAAAAGGAGGCCTGTGTGGGAGGGAGGTGTGTGTGTGTGTGTGTGTGTGTCCGTCCGTGTGCCCACGCGAGCGAGGGAGAATGTTATTACTTTAAATTGATACCCAAAAGCAGTCAAATGCAAATCGCCATCTGAAACCTAAGAATTTCAAGAGTTCCTTCACGGAGGTGATTCTGTACGTAGACATATCCAATTGCGGGGAGGGGGCGGGTGGGCGGCGGGCCTTAAACTAACAGTGATTTAGTTTGTCTGATGTGGCCCGGCCTTTGCTTATGAACTCAGTGGCAGCCTCTTCAATGAGTTGAAGTTCATTGGCTTGAGAGGAAGGAAAGAGCGGGGCCACGTCCCTCCCACATGAACATAATCTCAACCCACAAGTGCGTGGAACCATCTTAGAACTTGGGCCCAGGACGCAGGGGCAGAGTCCGAATCCGTTTCGGAAGCCTTGTTCTTCAGGGCTCGTCTTTTGCGATATGTGTTCAGTCGGGAGCAGGGCAGCACACTGAAGCCTTGTCTTGTTGGCAGGGGTCTGCACCCGGGAGCCCCCGTTCTACATAATCACTGAGTTCATGACCTATGGGAACCTGCTGGATTACCTGAGGGAGTGTAATCGGCAGGAGGTGGACGCCGTGGTGCTGCTGTACATGGCCACTCAGATCTCGTCGGCCATGGAGTACCTGGAGAAGAAGAACTTCATCCACAGGTAGGAGCCCGGCGAAGCTGCCCCCCACGGGTCTGTGGGGCGCGCGTGGGGCGCGGGCATCCTTCGACGGAGAGCCCCAACCTGCGAGGTCTTCTGGCTCAACCTCTCACTTCAGTGCTGGCAGCTCATCGGACCTTGGAGCAAAGGCAACCGCCAGGTTCCTGACGCCGCCGGCTTCGGGTGTGCATCCGGGACTAAATTCAGCCCGGCCTGGCTCCTGGACCGCCAGAGCGCTTACTCCCCTGCCTGAGAAGTATTGAATATTTCACTTCGGAAGCATTTTGGGCTAAGAGGAATATTGAATGAAGTTTATCAAAGGCGCCCCTTGTAATCATCACGGCTCCCTCTGGAGTAGAGCACTCATTGCTCCTCCAGGGCCGGGGTTCATCAGTTATGACCTCTTCCTGGGAGCCGTCGGCATTGCTTTTTACACAAGCGCTCAGTAACAGCCGTGCGTGGGTTTTGTTTCTGTGCTGCGTGTTTTTCCTTCTCTTCATTATCATTTCATTCTCCACTTAACTTGCTGTCATCTGGTTCAGGGATGTTTCCACGATTGTCAGAATTGTGTATACGTCATTCTGAATTAAGCGTCTTTGCTGCTTTAAAGCCTGGAGTGTTTTGACCTTCAAGTGTGCCACAATTATCCTGGTCTTCGCGTTCTTTGCTGGTGGAAATGGCTTCCTAGCAAAGTGACGGCCTGTGCAGGACAGAGCCTGATGGGCTTTGCCGGAGTCTTTTACACAAGACGTTCTCCCCGCCACCATGGGGACCTTTCCTACCCAATTAACTCAAGTATGAAACCTGTACATGACACTTCATAGTGAGGAGTAAGAGTAGCATGTGTGAAATGCTGGCGGTTCCTTGTAAGACGGATTTTCTCTGCTCCATGAGAGCCTGCTTCAGATGCTCCTGTCACTCAAGAAAGTGAACCCTCTGAGGCTGCAGATTGAGATTTCTTGACTCCTGGTTTGCCTTGCATGGCTAGGTTCGTTCTCTCTTCATTCAAGCAAACTTCAAGTGCTTTACCAAAATCCTATTAGGCACAACTCTCCTGTATTTCCTTCCCCTCTGATCGCTGATGACCAGGCTATCTTACGCAGCCGTCGCCTTAAGCTGGTGCGTCTTCTCATCCCTCATTCCAGTTTGCCTTGCGATTTCATGGTTAATGTCCGTGAACCAAAGATTAGCCTCCTACTTCCCAGGGAGAATCAGGAGGCGAGAGGAAGCTGATTACACAGGAGAGAGTTTATAGGACGCATTTGGATAAGCATCAGGAAGAAACAGGACAGTGGGAAATACATTTGGGTAAAGGATGTCGTGGGCTTTTTTAAAATTTTGTCCTATCAAGTCTGAATAGGACACGCGAGGCTCAGTCTGATGTAAGTTTCTCGAGATCGAGGCCTGGCCTACGCGTTTGTGCCCCGTGCCTGGCACAGAGCAGTAATAACTGAACAGACGCTTAAATGACACTTCTCCAGGCGTCGGTCAAAGTGCTTTACCTATTAATTCACTACCACTCACAACCACCCTAAGAAGTAAGCGCCGTCATTATCGTCTTCATTTTATGGCTGGCGTAACTGAATCCGAGGGTGATTAACTTGCTCCAGGTCACGGGGCCAGGGAGCCTGCTCCCTGTGCCACCCTCTACGCGTGGGAGCGTGGTGGGTGCTGAGGGACGGGCGCTGCTCCCCAGGGGTCCCGGACTCCATTTTCCCGTTGTCGGTATTGCACCTTTATAGACGACGGTGGTGGACTTGTGAAGCTGGAAAGCTAGCCGGGAACTCTCACAGATTAACTTTTTCCTTTCCCAGAGATCTTGCTGCCCGAAACTGCCTGGTAGGGGAAAACCACTTGGTGAAGGTGGCTGATTTCGGCCTGAGCAGGCTAATGACAGGGGACACCTACACAGCCCACGCCGGGGCCAAGTTCCCGATCAAGTGGACGGCACCCGAAAGCCTGGCCTACAACAAGTTCTCCATCAAGTCGGATGTCTGGGGTAAGGGCTGCTGCTCTGGTTTTGTCCTCGCCCGTGCGGAGTGGGGCTGTTTCCCTGTTTTTCTTTCTCTCCTTGCTTTTTCACTTCCTCTTTCTTGCTCTTTCATTTCTTTTTCACTACTTAATTCTCTTTCTTCTTTTTCTTTTTAAAATCTTTTCTCCCCTGTTTTCTGTCCAAAATGAAGTAAAAGTGAGCTTTTTTCTTCCAAAATAATTCAGATTAACTGTTTTTCCCCACTCACCATCTTTATGTCTTCACTCTTAGTTTGCTGCCTAGGTTTGCAGGGGCAGCCGGCCCACCCTGCAGGCACCCAGAGTCTTCCTCTGTGGAGAGAATGCTGTATAGTTTGGTTTGGGATTCAAATAGAATATTACCCTCTGAAGCCTCTGAAGTGTGACAGTATTTTATTTTTACTTTTTTGAAAAGAACTTTTTATTATGCCAATTGTAAGCATACACTAAAGAAGACAGAGTTGCCTAATGCCCCCCAGGCACCCATCACCCAGCTTTGCCGTCATCACCTCATGGTGCCTCTCATCCTGTACACCTGCCCACCCCCCCGACTCTTGCTATTTCAAAGCAGATCCCAGACAGCATAATAGCTTGTCCATGAATATTTCATAGAAGTCTCTTAAAGATGACTTTTTTATTTGTATAACCACAAGTTGAGATTAATTTCTGAATATTATCAAATATCTAGTCAGTGTTCAAATTTCCAATGAAATCATAAAAGTCATGCTTTTTTTTCTTTTTTTTTTTTTTTTAAACAATATGTTTGAATTGGGTTGGAAATACGAATCTCACAGTGCTGTTAGTTGACAGTGGCCCTTAGGTCTCCTCTAATGTGTAAATTCCTTCTTTATCCCTCTGCGTCCCTTGCTAGTTATTTGTTGAAGAAATCCCGTCATTTGTCCTTTAAAGTCTCCCACACTCTGGATTCTGCTCACTGTACCCCTGTGGTGAGAGTTATCATGTTCTTCAGTCTTCACTCTCCCTAGATAATGGGTATTTGGATCGAGACAGCTTGATCACATTCGAGTTTGACTTGTTTTTCTTTTAGTAAGAGTACTTCATAGGAAGGGGTGTACATTTTCATCAGTAGGCTCATAATTCTTGATTTTCTCTGTTTGTCTAGATCCGCTGATTTATTAGGGGTTGCCAAATGATAATTCTCTAATTCTCATTCCTTATGCATTTATTAGTTCAATACTTCTATAAGAAACTTCTTCTCCTCTACTGTTTGGTTATAGTAGAAGTACAGTTCATACAGGAAAGATAGGATAAATGTTTGCTTCCTTGCCATTATTTACCGGTTTCCATGATAACAAATTGGTTTCTTAATACCCTCCAATGGTGACCAGGTTTTTGTTGTTTTTCTTTTGTGATATTATTATAAGCTCTTGGATTTAAATATATTTGAGTATATTATTGATTAATCCACTGCAGTTATTTTTTTAATTGATACTCAGATTGTCTCATCTTTGGCCAGTGGGGACTTCAAATTGTTCCTGGTCCTTTTGACAAAACCCTGTACTCTTCTATAGCATCTCTGCTATCTGGAATGATAAAATATTCCAGGTTCATTCTCTGCCCCAGACCTGAATCACCTGTTTCTCCAAGGAGTTCTGGTTCCTTAATGGGACCTGGAATTTCAACGATTCTGTAAGATTTTAATGAAATTTTTGGAGTTGGAAGGGCCCTTAGAGATAATCTCATGTACCCAGAAAGGAGAGGTGGCCTGTCTTAGGCACATGGCTAGTTGCTCACAGAGCCATGAGTAGTAACGGCCTCCTCAATTCCAGTCCTAGGTTCCTTCCACCACATCTCCCAACAAGATGGCTAGGCTACCTAAAAGACCCTGGAGGGGCTGATCAACCCAGGCCCCTTCTCTCCTTCTGTTTTAGTCGGTGGGAGTGAGTAAACGGAAAGCTTCATTCTGTCCTGTTCTATCCGGGGCTGTTGGTAATTAAGAGCCGGGTAAAATGTCAGTGTCTGACCTGCTTCTGAGGATGTAACTTCTGATGTCTGCTGCACAGTTAACCAGTTTTAAATGCAGTGTAGTTAAATCTTACACATCTTGAACGATCCTGCTCTTTCTTTTTTCTTTTAGCATTTGGAGTGTTGCTTTGGGAAATTGCTACCTACGGCATGTCACCTTACCCAGGAATTGACTTGTCCCAGGTGTATGAACTCCTAGAGAAAGACTATCGCATGGAGCGCCCGGAAGGCTGCCCAGAGAAGGTCTACGAACTCATGCGAGCATGTGAGCCTTCCCCTGCCAGTTCTAGAAGTCTCTGTGGGCACTTTACATATACCCAGGGCAGGAGGATATATGTAAAGTAAAAAAATCGAAGTATTCCATTTCCTCTCTTCATTCCCTTTCTTCGGAAGCAACTAACGTAACAGTTTGCTACCTATTTTTTTTTTCACTTTTTTCAGTATGCCTTTATTTACCCATAGTATTTTATGTGTGAGTGTTTTTTTGTTTGTTTTTAATGCAAAAATGAGATTGATAGATACCAAACCTGGGTTTCTTAATAAATACAAATTTCTGGTATAGTAGGTAAATATTCCAGGTGACTTTTATCCACTCTTTTTTTATATATATGTATAAAAATGTATTCCCTCAACTTTTTTTTTTTTTTTTTGCACTTAGCAGTGTAACAGGTGTGTCTTTCCGTGTCCGTAATTCAGAGCTTGTGCTCTTTCTCTCTCTCGCTCTCTCCCGCTTTCTCGCCTCGTGTCTTTCTTTATATAGCTGCCTGGCATCTATTACATGATTTATTCATTCATCCAGTCCTCTTCTGATGAACATTTGTTTGTTTTTCGCCATTATAAACAAGACAGGAACCAGCACCCCCATACGTACATACACACCTCTGTGCGTTATGCTAGTACTTATAGAAGTTGAACTGTTGGTTCAGAGAGCCATGTGCATTTTAAGTTTTGACAGATTTTCTCAAATTGTTTTCCCAAAAAGTTTATATGAATTTATATTCTCACCAGAAACATGTGAGAGGGACCCTACGTCCTCACCTACACTGGGGCTTGTCAGTCAGTCCTTAATCCTCATTTTAATCTTGTTTTAATTAGCACGTCTTTACTGATGAGGAATTCGGGCTTCGATAAGCATGAAGTAAGGGTGAGCTGGGAAGCAGGCTACTTGCTTGAGTAATTTTCTGCATTTGCTGGAGGCAGGTTGGGAAGAATATATTTGTAAATGTAGCTGTTGACGTCGGCGTGTCTCTGGGATTTTATAATCCATATTCCTGCCCGTATCTAAAGTCTTCCCAAATTCTCAATGTCTGCAACAGGGCACAGTGACATTCGTCACTTTAACTTGTCACAGCAAAAGACGGTTAGCAGGATTGGAATGCTACTTTAATTTCCAGGCTTTTCCTTGAGAACTTCTCGTCCCCTGCTTGTTAGCAAGGCCTCATGGGTAGTCTGACTTGGGTCTCATCTGTCCAGGTTGGCAGTGGAATCCCTCTGACCGGCCCTCCTTCGCTGAAATCCACCAAGCCTTTGAAACAATGTTCCAGGAATCCAGCATATCAGATGGTAAAGTGCTGGTCCTTGGGGTGCCTGCAGTGGGGAGGGGGGTTGGGATGGGAGGGACGGCCGTGTGGGACCCAGCCCAGTCCTTCAGTCCACTTCCTGTTAGAGTGCATGGGCCAGCAGCTTACCTGAGACCAGAAAGCTGGGCGGGGGGTGGCCCTCTGTCTCTTGCAGCCAGGGTTCTGAAAACTACTCAAGTACTATTTCCTCAGGATGTGTATCTCTTTTCTGTAACTGCGTGTAGATGACTACTCTTGTCTTAAAAAGAAAAAGAAAACCAACATACCAAAATGACGTCGTTACTGATGACTGCTGGTTTTGTTGTTGATTTTTTTGGTGGTTCTTAGAAGTGGAAAAGGAATTGGGGAAGAAAGGCATGCGAGGGGTTGCAGGTACTCTGCTGCAGGCCCCAGAGCTGCCCACCAAGACGAGAACCTCCAGGAGAGCTGCTGAACACAAAGACGCCCCCGACGTGCCCGAGACGCCCCACTCCAAGGGCCCAGGAGAGACCGGTACGTCCTCACCACCCGCACCCGCCTGAGGCCTGGGGGAGTCGACCCTCAGAGCCAGTGCAGGCAGATGGGAAGCAGTGAGTGGAAACTGCACAGAAAGACAGGCAGACCCCGTGTTAGTGGTCCAGCTTCGAAGAGAGGAAGGTTCTCCTTTTCCTACAGCAACCCCCTGCCCCGTCATTTAGGAGCCATTGGCTTAGGCAGTGGTGCTTATGAAACCTACTAAGAACAAACCCACCTTTTCACGTATTATGCACAGCATCTGTGGTTGCTCTCGCGGCAGATACAGCAATAATAAAATATCGAACCAAACGAAGAGCAGCTCGTTGTGAAAGCACTGATACGAAAAACTCACTGGCACTGACGGGGCCGGGAGACACCTGCGGAGAGCTGAGCCGGTGTCCCCTCGAGGCCTCTGAGAAGAATCTGTTTCTGGTGCTGTTCCCTAGACCAGCGAGGGCAGTGGGAGTGGTGAAAAAGGGCTCTCGAGAAGTTATCAGGAGTAACATTAGCAAACACTGATCCAGTGCTTCCTATGGGCCAGGCTTGACTCTAAGCGAGACTGTTCTGATTTAGCAGTTCCCCCAACAAAAAAAAAAAAAAAAAGAAAGAAAAAGAAAAAATACAGATGTCTGGGTTCTACAGCAGACCAACTGAATGGAGGTGTCTGAGGTGGGCCCGGCATCTGGGTGATGCTGTGATGGACCACACGCTGGGTGAATGGGAAGGGACAGGACAAAGCCAGAATCTGTAGACCCCATGATTCCCAATTTTTTTCATCATGTACCCATATTAATTTTAAAAAGTTGAGGGTGGGAGGGAGGGAGACACAAGAGGGAAGAGAGATGGGGACATATGTATATGTATAACTGATTCACTTTGTTATAAAGCAGAAACACATCATTGTAAAGCAATTATACTCCAATAAAGATGTGGAAAAAAAAAAAAAGTTGAGTGTGCAGGTCTTCTACATAGGTATGTGTATGTACTACTGCACAGACATGTATATTATAAAATATAGCAAAAATATACCCTTGAAAGGTTTACATAAGAAATGAATCTAAATCAGAGTGCGTTCTTGGCACGCCCTTGGACCGTCTTGCTCACCCCGCTTTGACAGCATGTAAGTTATCCAGAATCTGGCCCCTGCGTCCTTCTCTTAGTGGTCCTGATTTCAGGTCCTGGAACAGTGTGGGGAGGAGAGGCTGCTATGAAAACTTACGGCTTATTAAAAGCCCACCGATAAGCAGTCGTGTTCATTTATGCCCATCAGTATTCATCTGAGGGGTATTTTGATACGTAATCTCGTGGTGAGCCAAGAGTGTCAGTTAGCTGTTCAGCCCGGAAGTAGAGCTGTGCATAATTCATTAGAATTTCACTTTCTTCACCTTCTTCCGCTGGATGAAGGTTTGGGGAGGTCCTTGGCTTCCCCTGATTCAGAAGCCCTGTGTGCCGCCTGGTGTTCTCACAAAGGTCCCCGCTACCTCAGCTTTGAGTTACAGGGCGCTGACGGCACCCGTGCTCGCAGCTGCCCTCGGAGGGGGAGTTCTGTCATTCACTCGCGGGGAGCTTGGCAACAGCAGAAAGATTTCTTAGGAGCTATTATTCATATTTAAAGAATGCCCATTTAAAAATTTTAAAAGGTCACCCATCTTGTTTCCCAGGCATAATGGCCCATTGTCACTGCACCCTGTGGTATGTGGCCCCTTCCCTCCTGACCATCCTCGTGGGAGCCTCAAGTGGCTGACTGGTCTGAGAGGCGCAGGTTCTGACCCTGTGCTTGGCCTTGTCATGCTTTTTCCTCTCCAGATAGTGGTGTTGAGGGGACTCTGCTACTTTAAAGGAAACCAGCAAAGAGATGAGGGGACTGTGGGTGTCCCCGCTTTTTGCTGTGCTGTCTTCAAGGAGAGAGACCTAAGCTTTTCCTAAGAATAATACCAACAACAGTGACAACAGTTGCTGAGAAATTTCGTGCCAAGAGCTGTGATTGCTCCACGTTCGTTATCGCGTTACATTCTCACAGCAGCGCTGTGGATAGGTTTCATGTCCTCCGTGTTATAGGTGAGAAAGCCAAGGATGAGCAGGGAGAACTAACTCGCCCAGGTGGCTGGCAGTGGGACCGCGTGCAGGCCCATCAGAGCCCAGTGCCCAGACCCGTGGCTGCTCTGTAGGAAGAGGCCGGCCGCTCCGGGCAGGTTCCCCGCTCACTCGGTCGCCTTTGGCCTGGAGTCATTAAACTCTTCCCCATGTGTTTCAGATCCTCTGGACCACGAGCCTGCTGTGTCTCCACTGCTCCCTCGAAAAGAACGAGGTCCTCAGGATGGCGGCCTAAACGAAGATGAGCGCCTTCTCCCCAAAGACAAGAAGACCAACTTGTTCAGTGCCTTGATCAAGAAGAAGAAGAAAACAGCCCCAACCCCTCCCAAACGCAGCAGCTCCTTCCGGGAGATGGACGGCCAGCCAGAGCGCAAGGGGGCCCCTGAGGAAGAAGGCCGAGACATCAGCAACGGGGCGCTGGCGCTCGCACCCGCGGACGCAGCCGAGCCAGCCAAGTCCCTAAAGCCCAGCAGCGGGGCTGGCGTCCCCAATGGAGCCTTACGGGAGTCAGGGGGTACAGGCTTCCGGTCTCCCCACCTGTGGAAAAAGTCCAGCACGCTGACCAGCAGCCGCTTAGCAGCCAGCGAGGAGGAGAGCGGCGGCAGCTCCAGCAAGCGCTTCCTGCGGTCCTGCTCCGCCTCCTGCGTGCCCCACGGGGCCAAGGACACCGAGTGGCGGTCGGTCACGCTGCCTCGGGATCTGCAGTCCACGGGAAGACAGTTTGACTCGTCCACGTTTGGAGGGCACAAGAGTGAGAAGCCAGCTCTGCCCCGGAAGCGGGCAAGTGAGAACAGGTCTGACCAGGTGACCAGAGGCACAGGCACTCCCCCACCCAGGCTGGTGAAGAAGACCGAGGAAGCAGCCGACGAGGTCTTCAAAGACGCGGCCGAGTCCAGCCCGGGCTCCAGCCCTCCCAGCCTGACCCCAAAACTCCTCCGCAGGCAGGTTGTGGTCGCGCCTTCCTCTAGCCTTCCCCACAAGGACGAGGCTGGGAAGTCCAGTGCCTTGGGGACGCCTGCTGAGCCGGTGCCCCCCACCAGCAGGGCAGGGCCAGGTGCTTCTGGAGGGGCCAGCAAGGCCCCTGCCGAGGAGTCCAGAGTGAGGAGGCACAAGCCCTCCTCCGAGTCCCCAGGGAGAGACAAGGGGAAATTGTCCAAGCTCAAACCCGCCCCGCCGCCCCCTCCTCCAGTCTCCGTTGGGAAAGCCGGGAAGTCCTCCCAGAGCCCGAGCCAGGAAGCAGCCGGGGAGACAGGTGCCAGTGGGAAAGCAAAAGCCATGGCTCTGGTTGTGGATGCTGTGAACAGTGACGCTGCCAAACCCAGCCAGCTGGGAGAGGGCGTCAAAAAGCCCGCGCTCCCGTCCATGCCGAAGCCACAGTCGTCCGCCAAGCCAGCGGGGACCCCAACCAGCCCAGCCCCTGCTCCCTCCGCGTTGCCGTCAGCATCCTCTGCCCTGGCAGGGGACCAGCCGTCCTCCACTGCCTTCATCCCTCTCATATCGACCCGCGTGTCTCTTCGGAAAACCCGCCAGCCTCCGGAGCGGATTGCCAGTGGTGCCATCACCAAGGGCATGGTCCTGGACGGCACCGAGGCCCTGTGCCTGGCCATCTCCAAGAACTCTGAGCAGATGGCCAGCCACAGCGCCGTGCTGGAAGCCGGCAAAAACCTCTACACGTTCTGTGTGAGCTACGTGGACTCCATCCAGCAGATGAGGAACAAATTCGCCTTCCGCGAGGCCATCAACAAACTGGAGAATAATCTTCGGGAGCTTCAGATCTGCCCTGCGACAGCAGGGAGTGGCCCGGCGGCCACTCAGGACTTCAGCAAACTCCTCAGCTCCGTGAAGGAGATCAGTGACATCGTACAGAGGTAGCAGAAGCCGGGCGTCAGGAGCCTGCAGCGCGTGAGGGCTCCCCCGTGCCCGTGACGGTGGCTGAGAGAGGACCAGCGAGCTGGGACCTTGGCCCAGGAGCTCTGCGCCGGGCAGGGCTGAGGCCGCCGTGGAGTGCAGCCCTACTACCTATGTCATGGCCCCGCTGTTCTCCTGCACTTGCCTTCTCCTCAGCCCGGGCTCCCTGAGCCATCTGTCCGAGTCCTATCTGTGGAGTTCCCTGCTCTGTGGACTGCACGCCAGCCTCTTTCCCACATCGTGCTTCAGAACTGAGCTCTTGGGGGCAGGTGGGAAGGCAGATGAGCGCTTCCTTTTCATCTGTCTTTCTGGGGGACCTCCCCTGGCTATGCCTTCGCCTCCATTTCACCCCCAGAACGAGTACCCTGCGTGGGAGCTGTGTCACCAAGGCCTTGGGAACCGTCACCTCCACTCGCCCTGTGCAGAGAGGTTGTGCACTCATCTTCCTCGTGCCTCCTGTGCTGAAGACACGTTTCCAGAACTGCATCTTGGGAAGTGCTGCCAGCTGGCCACCCTGCCCTCCACTGCTGCCGCGGGCTGGTGCCCTCACCATTTCCTCACGTGAAGGACAGCTCTTGATTTGGGGGGTAAAACAGGGTGCTAAAACCAACCAGCCTCCGGGTCCCGGGACAGGTGGGGAAGCCGAGGAGGCGCGTGATGTGGGGGAGGCTCCTTGTCACCCGCTGTCTCCGTGTCCTTAAGAGCCCAGTTCCCGGCTCTCTTGTGACGTGCACTGCTAATCCTGGATAGAAAGCTTGAGTCTTAAGGGTAGCAGGGTCGCTGGTCAGCATACGGGGGCTCCAGAGGCGGGAGGGGTGGCGGTGGGTGAGCAGCTGCTGCCGAGATAGCCCAGGGCTGGGCCGGTCTGCGGTGAGCGCAGGATTACCTTCCTTCCGAATTTCCAGGTGCCCTGAAAAGGCGCTTGGTCTCGCTTTCCGATTGATCTCTTTCCGCTCTGTTGTCCTCCTCTAAGGCACAGCTGATGCTTGCAGGGCTCTTTCCCTGGTGACGAGCCGGTCTTCAGCTTTCTGGAGTTCCTGAAGCCTTTCAGAACTCGGCCCTCAGCACAGCTGCCTCCGAGACGGAAGGAGCTGCCGTCGGGCGCCGGTGCACACGAAGGAGGGAAGGGACTGCGGCACCAAAGCCCAGCCAGCCTTGGCCGCACCCTGACGGGCACACGTCTTATTTAATTACCGCGAGCAACACTTAATGTTTCGGTTGGGCTCATCAGGGATGAAGAAAATCACAAACAAGTGAACCCCCAGGAAGGGTCTCAGAGAGCAGCGTAATCACCCCCAGGCTGTCCAGGACTAGGCTCGTAGGGCAGGAGCCCAGCGTCCTTGACCTTGACCTAGAGCGGCTGCTGAAGAGCAGGCTGACGGGCACCTGTCTGGGCCTCACCACGCTCGGGAGCGCCCCCTGGAGAAGCCAGGAGGAAACCACCTTCCGCTCCCCAGGCCTCCTAGGGCCCATGACCCGCACAGGCCCGATTTTTACGCTCGTCACCTAAATTTGTATTTTATTTCTCTGGTAGAGATGGTGTCCTCTGAGTCGTTTTATGCTGTTTTCACAGCACGTCACCTCTTTGCCCCCCAGACTGCTGTGCTACACAGACCGAGGGAGGTGCCAGAACACCGCCAGTGGCCTTGCAGACAAAGCAAAACAAAGCCCACCCAGGTTCCCTCCACTGCCTGTTTCTGTGAGGTACTGGTCTCTTCTTGTTCACATGATGTGCCACTATATTTTGCATTTATACTTTGGTATTACACTCTTTTTATAGACTTGCTCTTTTATAAATGATGTGTAAATAGTTTTCCACCGTCCTCCCTTCCGGAATGCCTATGGTGTCTTTTTTTTTTTTTTTTTTTCAGTCCAATACATTTTGTTTCTGTATGTGACTCTGTTTTTTGAATCCACGTCTCTCCTCCGTAGTATTTTTTAAATAAATGTTTACAACACTAGCACGTGGGCAGGTTGCTTTGGTCTGCAATTCCTCCCTGTTGTTCAGAGCCGTGGCGTGCATGTGGGCAGGGAAGGACTCAAGCTTTCCTGAAGGGGCCGGGGGCTCCGTGTTGGGTCTTACAGAATAGAACGATCCCGCATCGGCCGTTTCACAAGCCTGTCCTCATCTCAGGCCCTTCCTGTGCCCACCTACCTGCCAGCAGCCTGGCTCTTGGCGGCGGCCCTGAGAGTGGGCCGTGCCACCTGTCAGGCCGTCACGGTGTCATTGGAATGGGGGAAGGAGGTCACGTCCCGGATTTCTCTCTGGCCTGAAAGGGTTAATCCCTCCCCAAGTGCCTTCTTTCTCTTTACATTTGAACTCACTTTCAGCCACTGTCATCAGTCCCCAAAGCACCCCTCGCTTGTGTTTGACGCCCCGGACATCTTATTTCTTTGTGTGGCCGAGGAAGAGCAGGGTGTGCCGGCCCGGGCCAGGCTGTGACCTCTCCCAAGGGGACTGTGGAGCAGGGTGCTGACGAGTCCTCGTCTCGGTCTGCATTTAACGCCAGCTGGCAGCTTGGAAAGTGGAAGTCGGGGGGAGTGAGTAGCACCCTCTGATAATGATACTTATTAAGCCAGCAGCCTTGTCAGAGGATACAGATCCTGTCCACCAAAGCACATTGAAGAGCGCGGTTCAGGGAAGCCTCTTCCCCGGAGACCTCGGCAGCGGCCCGTGCTGCACATCAGGCAGCGCGCTCGAGCCAGAGCTGCAGACGGCCCCCGGGACCCATTTCTTCCCTCGTCTCACAGAGGCAGGACCCGGACCCAGGCCGCAGAGTCTGAGAGTGGCTGAACCATCACTTGACACCAGACCTCCTGAGTCCAGGGCTTTTCCACGGGCAGCGCGCTCTTCCCTTGAGTGACAGCTCGCAATCTGAAAGAGGGCGTAGAGCGATTATGTTGACAGCCACACTGACGTGGGCCTGTCACGGGATCCTCACAGCAGCCTCTTAGGCAGGGTGCGTCGTCCCGTTTCCCCATGCCCTATGACTGGAGTTTACTTGTCCAACCATAGCTCACACGTGGTGAGGCCGGGACGCAGCCTCGTATACACGCTAGCCACCTTGGCGGCTGTTCCGGTGTGAAATAAGGGTCTTAGAAGACTCTTCTCCAAAGTGAGAATCTTCCATGAATGTCACCCGAGCCCAAGAAACTTACTTGGGTCTAGCCATTCTAGGACAGTGGTCCTTAACCTTTGTTGGGTCACAGAAACCCTTGAGGACCAAATGAGGACTGCGGATTTAGCCCCAGGAAGACGTACCCATGTGCACACACAACGGTGTTCAGAGAGTTCTGAGTCCTGCCCTCAAGGTCCGGAACCAAGGAGTGAGGACCCGAGGGCCAAGCCCACCGAAGGCGGGCAGCTGCTGTTGATAGCGCTACCACAAAATACAAGCCTCGAGTGTCAAAGTTTTAAAAACAAAACAAACACTTGCTCTTTCTGACTGCCGAACGTAAAATAGATAGCTATTGGGAAGCAGCCTCATAGCACAGGGAGATCAGCTCGGTGCTCTGTGACCACCTAGAGGGGTGGGATAGGGAGGGTGGGAGGGAGGCTCAAGAGGGAGGAGGTATGGGGATATATGTGTATGTATAGCTGATTGACTTTGTTATACAGCAGAAACTAACACACCATTGTAAAGCAATTACACTCCAATAAAGATGTTAAAATATATATATACATAACAAAAAAAAAAAAACCCAAACACTGAAGAACCCCAAACGGAAAACAACCCAAGGTCATCAAGAGCAGGAAGGATAGGTACGTGCGGGGTGTTCACTCTGTGGAATGTCGGGGAGCAGTGGGGTGGGACAGACTTGCCCCACTCCATGCTATGTTATGCCGGTGGCCGCCAGGCGACACGGTGATGCGTCAGCTCCCATGTACTTCAACGGGCATGTAGTCTGGTGTAGAAGTCGGGGGGTGGGTGATCGGGGTGCGGGAGGAGGCTCATGCCTGGTCGGGGCACAAGGGAGCTCTGGGGGCAGGTGGTGTCCTCTTGCTTAGTATGGGTGGTGCTGGCTAATGGGTGTGTCACAAGGTGAAAATTCATCAGACTACACTTAGAATTGGGGCACGTTCTGGATGTCTGTTATATTGCGATGAAAGTTTTCTTAGAATTACAGCTCACACGTGCGTGCTTTTAGCTATTACAGACGCGCTCTGCATTACTACGTGAAACACCCACACCCTTTTTTTTTTTTTAAATGAGGGAGGTTCTGTCACTGTCTTCATTTAGTGGGTGAGAAAGCTGGCTTCAGAGATGTGAAGCAGCTTGCCTGAGGTCACATAGCACGTGCCAGCTTACATCTTCTGTGCCAGACGAATTTGTTGATGGTCCAGAGGGCCACAGCATGACTAGCAGAGACCTGGGCTCCAGGGCCAGGCTCCTCCCTTCATCGTGGAAGAGAAGAAGTCAGAATTACAGCTAGCCCAGCTTTTTGGGTGTCGGGGATATTTTATAGACAGGGTTCCCCAGCTGAGTGCTCTAGGGGATTGATTTCTAAATGTCCTCTTGGTACAGAAGACATCAGGTGGGATAAGAGTGCCCAACCACAGTATCCCCTGTCCGTGTCTGCCCTCCTCCTCGGACGCCCAGCATCTTGGGCGGGGCCCCAGCTCCCTGCCTGGAGGGTGAAAGCCCCTTGCCTGGGTCGGGGTCTCCAGTGGTGTGTGTCGTGCAGCATCTTGGGCACCAGCGCCAAGTTAGGACGAGGTGGCTCCTTGTTTACTATGGCAGTGCCCTGATGCCTTGCTGGCCACACAAATCTCTTTTTTTCTTAGACATTTTTCTTAACATTTCAAACATACAAGAAAATATAGACAAATATTCCCCATCCGTTTTAATAGCTAAATACCTTGAGATCTACACGCCAAGATGAAGCCTTTTTTGTGTCTTGAATGTATAAAATGGGCGAATGCAAACAGCTCTCAGGTGCCTGGGCTGGAGGAGAGACCACTGCCATGCCAGGTGGAGTGGGCCTGGCGGCCCAGGGGAGCTTAATCTCCCCGCTTCCAAAATAAGTGTTTTCCGAAGAGCCTCACCTTCGCTAATCTGGGGAGTAAACTTCCCCACCAAGAAGAGAGCGAGGGTGTGGGGTGGCACGAGAGGCCCCCAAACCTTGACAGAGCCAGTGGGTTCGAGAGGGCTGGGGGGTAAAGAGGAAATTTAGCCAAATGTAGTGGGAGTGGATCTAACAGATCAATGCCCTCAGCAGTTTGATTGCTCTGATTTCCAGGGTTATTGAGTTCAAATACACAAGCAACTGGAAAGAACAGCTTTGTTGTTGATTTTTGTTCAATGATGAAAGCCTAATGACAGGATATCCTCTGCTTTGAAGGCTCTCCCCCTCCCCGCTTTATCTCAGATTTCTCCATCAAGGTTAATCTAATCCTACTAAATTAAAAACCAGCCAGTGTATACCCAGAGTGGGTGTAAACACATGCAGGAGTGTCTCCACCTTGGTGACCTCCGAGTTCTCACAATTAGTGACTACAGGGGCGGCTCCTTTTGTCCTAAGAGTACAAGTTGGCGAGAGAACGTCAACCAGGTGACCTTGCCACGGGGCGTCCCTCTGCCCTTGGCCTCTGGTCTGTTCTGTTTCACCTGGTCTTTCGTGAGCACGTTCCCTGGCTTCCTTGTGTGTATAAATGAGCTAAGGGATGGGGTAATCCAGGCTGCTGCCCCCGCACCGCCCTTAACAGAGTGGAAATGAGCACATGCTTGGGTGAGAGCCTGGGCTGGGATTGTACTTCCTTCATCCGGCCACCCTGTATTGTACAGTCTCAGCACCAGGGCTGTCCTTTATGGACACACTGGGGCTCGTTTTCTTGAGATCTGCCTTCCGTGGCTTGAGGGCTGAGTGTTTGCCTCTTTCACCAACAGACAAAGACCCACCCCTGTCAGTCTGTCACGTTAGCAGGAGGCATCCTGGATCATCCCTTCCTCGACAGTGGCAAAGGGCAAAGAGTATGTTGTGCCTCCCTGACTCAGTGTCACCGTCTGGCCCCTGTCACAGCGGCCCTGAGCCCCAGGACACGTATACCGAGGCATCGGGGGGAGCAGGGAGGAGCCCCAGGAGAAGGCAGCTCGCCTCAGCATAAGGTAACGTTCTGACTCCTGTGTTCCCGTCCCATCTCTCCAGCCCATTTCTGCTCCCCAGTCAGCCCGCCTCTTTTGTGGCTCGGATCCGTCACCCCTTAATGAAGTGGCTTTCTGGCTGTCGAGGACTGAGAGCTGCTACTGGGGAATATAAGTCTCTAATAGAATGGAAAACACTGTGAAATGCTCCAAGGTGCCAAGCTGGGCCCTGCCCAGTGTGGGTCTAAAAGGCTAATAAAAATCTACCAATTAATTGTGACAGCTCAATGGAAAATTATTCAGTTGTGAACAGGGGCAAGCAATAGCTCAGAAGGAGGAGGGGGGATGTTGCCATGGGAACATCAATACAGGTTCTCATCTCAGCGGTTGAAGCCAGCCTAGGAGTGAGCAGCACCAGACTGCTGTATGTGACTCGGGATGGGATGCAGGACGCACCAAAGCAGCGTTTGAAAGAGATGCTCTGCCTCACGCCCGGGCTGCAGCCACTCCAGGCCCAGCGCCGGCTTCCCTCGGGGCAGAGAAGTTGTTTTCAGAATGCTCCCTGCTTTGAGAAAACCAGGGAGAGAGCAATCTAGTGGGAGAGGAAAATGCACTTTGTGTGTGTCTCCCTACACCTTTGACCCTGGGTATTTTACCAACTGCCAATTAAGGGGGTGCTGGGAGGGGTGTGTGGGTACATGCAACACGATTTCCATCTCCCCAAAGTTAAGGCACTTGCAGCTCAGGAAAGTGAAGTTCCTGGGGCACAGAGGACCTGTAGCCAAGAGTCAGGCGGGCTTTCCGTTACAGTTTTGCAGTTGTTACAACTTTTATTTCAAAAGATACAACACATTCATAGTCTGAACATTGGAAATGCAACCTTGCTACAGCAAAAATGTATTCCTTCCTCGTTCATCTCCCACGGGACTCTTGGCTTGGCAAATGCTGCAGCACCGAGAAGGAGAGTTGTCAGAAGGGGATGGGCAGGTGGTTCCGAATGGCATCTCAACACCAGCGGGATGAGGTTTTCTTGCCAGAGGGATGTTGTGTTAATGGAATGGAGAACAAGGTTTCTTTTTTCCATCGTTAACTTTCAGAACCATACTCTGTGCCCAGTGGAATGTGCTCGCTCACAGTTGCACTTTGGATGTCAACCACAGACGTCCCGATAGAGACGGTCAAAACTTTATCCCACTGTAATCGCTCAGTCCACCGACCTTCAACTCGGAGCCAGCACGGCCAGCTCTGCCTATTCATATTCGCGGCCCAACGGCATCCTCGGCTCCATGCCACCAGGGCCAGGGGACTGCTCAGAGCCAGCCCCCCGGGGGAGGGGGCTGAAACGCAACGTCCGCCAGGGAGCTACACCAGCAACAGTGTTCTCTTCTTCACTGGGACTTGCTTTTGGTCACCTCCTTTTTGACACCATCCAGAATTTTGCTTCAGCAAAGTTGGAAATCAAAAGTAAGCACCCACCTAACCAAACCCACCGCTATTATAATTCCTGTTATAATTCATTATACTAATACCCACACCTTCTCAGCGTCTTGGTCTTTGAGGCTCGAGGAGAAGATAGGAATGGAAACGGCGGGGTGGGGGGGGAGCGGGTCACGGAGGAGCCCTTTCTGGGGTGCTCTGGCCCCTTCACCCCCGGCCGAAGCAGAAGCTGAAGCCGCCTTTCTTCCTGCTGTAGCTGTTGAGCTCCTCTGCCAGGGTCCCTAACAGGCCACCAGCTTTCTCGCCGTCACCCAGAAGGAAGCCGGTGGCCTCACTGCCATCGTCCTGCTGCCTCCCGAGCCTCAACTTGAAGCCGGCACACGCTCTGCCCAATGTCTGCAGCTCCTTGGCCATGCCGAGCAGGGCGTGTGGGTGTGGCGCTCTCGGCCACCCAGGGGAGCCCCAGGGGAAGTGGCGTCCCCCCGCCAGGTCGGCCCGGCTCATTTCGCCTCCAATGCCACCCACGGCGTCCACGGGCTCTTCTGTGTCCAGCACAGGAAAGCAGGCACCCAGCGGCAGGAAGAGGAGGTAGGGCAGCGAGTAAGGGCTCATCATCTGGTCCAGGGGAGAGAGAGGAGGGTTACATGCTGCACTCCTGGGCCACAGCCCACTTCCCAGGGCCCAGGCAGCCATCAAAGGCGTAAGCTGGTGGCTCGGCTGAGCCCAGCTCGCAGGCAGCGAGAGGAAGTGTCACCCTGTCGGGGGACCAGGCCTTTGTTGTCTTAGCAGGCTCAGGAGCCGAGCACACCAATTAGGCTGGTTCTCCCTCTCCTTCAATCTTTGACGACCTTGGCAACTGAGCACTCTTAACACCACTGCTGCTGGGATGGCTTACAGACAGCCCCGGGAGAGCCGAGCAAATTTGGGCTCATTCTTCCTGTATTATAATTACTGACTCTTGGGCCATATCATCTCAGAGCCGTGGGCTAGAAAGTTAATAGCATCAATCCCTCTTAGTTTTCAACTTGATGATGAATGGGTCTGGTTAAGCTGTATAGCCGGGACGCTCTGCTAATGTCTCTCTGATGTGGAGACGAGTTGCTCCTGAAAGCAGGCCTAACTCAGACGTCCCCCTGGAGAGGAGTGGCCGCCAGTACCTGCTGAGCACCACCTGTGTGCCAGGCTGTGAGCGAAACCTCTACGTGCACGGTTGCACTTTATCTTCACGATAAACCTTATTTTAGGCACGGTTATTCCCATTTTTTTCAGGCAAGAGCTCTGTCAGAAAGGCTAAGAGATTGTGCCCAGGCCACACAGCTAGAAAGTGGAGGCTCTGGGGTTCCTGATCCTAATGGCCAGGGGGCTTGTTGGCGTGCCAGGCCTGTGGGCAGTGCTTTCCGTCCGTACCTGATACTGTCCCTCCTACAGGAGGGCGTCCCTTATCCCCTTTTACAGAGGAGGGAGCAGTCTCAAAACAGGTGACTTGCCCAAACTTGTCACAGTTTTGTAAGTGACAGAGCTGGGATGCTAGCCCAGGTCTAATTGGGCCTGATGCAGGAATTGCCACTCTACCCCAAGGATGGCGGTCCATGGGGGATTTGAAACACAAATAGAGCTTCCCAAAATGCCCCTGCCTTGGCAGTAATTGCTCGTTCCCTCGCAAAGGAAGCCTTTTTGGTAACGACCACGGTGAGTTTGTGCCGGCTGGTCCTCTGAGGAGTAGAGCCGAGGCTAGAAGAAAGAGAGTGGGTTCTGGAGAAGATAGCGCAGACTCCCAGAGCTCTTTCCGGCAGTGGCTCCCTTGAAGACATTTCAAAGTGTACTCAGCCAGAAAGCTTAAAAAAAATAAATCATAAAAGCAGCCCTCCTCTTCCCAAATCCAATCCTCCTAAGCTTCCCTCATCCCCTGAGGCTGGAGCAACCTCTCACCTGCTTCAGGGAAGCCTCTCCATCGGGGCCTGGATGGAGTGGGGGCTTTTCACAAGGTGTTTCCTCCCCATAGAAAGCAATGCAGACAGCTTTTGGACCGGATGGAATTCCATCTGGTGGATGAATCCACCTGCGAAGGATGGCCTCTGGGTCTCAAGAAGGGGGGCATCTTGATGCACAGAAGGAAGTGACACTTCTCCCCTTTGGGAGGGACCATGGACCTCTTCAAGAACCTAGTGGAAGCTTGGGACACTCAACACCGAAAATTGGGCCCCAGCACAGATGCAAGACCAGGGGCCAAGCCCTGGAGGGCACCTGTGGCCAATCTCTGCGCTGCTCTGGGCTGCAAGGTGAGGTGCTGGTCTCCACCTCTCTGGGCCTTCCCAGCCCCGTGGGTCCCCGTGGTTCCTACTGCCCATGCCCAGCTCCTGAGCTGGAGGAGGGCCTGCGTGGGGTTCCTGCTGGGGATGGAGCGGCTGTACTCACCATGCTGTAGGCCTGCTCCCAGGAGGGCAGCTGGACCCTGGGCCGGGCTGGGCAGAGATGCTCTGGGTTCCCGTCCAGGAGGTGTGGCTCCGGGTTCTCCCTGCCTTATACAGGCCCCCTGGGTGCACGTGTGTGGCGCGCCCTGATTGTTGCACATTCCTGACCCTGGGATTCCATTGGGGACCTGGTGGTGAAGGAGGGCGCAGTGTGGACCACATTGATAAAAGACCCAACACAAACAGGATGTGGTCTGATGAGAGGGCCAGACGGGGCTGCCCGTTGCCCAGAGGCCCGTCTTGTTCGGAGGAGCGCGGGGGGCAGCGTCGTTACCTATGAGTCACAGGCATGGCCCTTGAGTACCCTTGGAAGAGGCGTCCGAGCCCACCCTGCAGAGCCCTAACAGTCCTGCCTTCGTGGGGTCCGCCTTGCACTCACTGCTCACACAGCTGCTGCCCAGCCAGCACCACCGCCCCGTGGGCTCAGGAGGTCAGATGGCTGTGAAGCCAGCCCTGGCCTTTCACTCTGGTTCGGTGTGAAGTTGTGTTCGGTGCCATAGCCCACCTGCTCTGGAGCCTTATGAGGGGCATCCGGCGCCAAGAGGCTGAGCTGGGCAGTGGGAGAGGGCGCGGAGGGGGTTTGGCGAGCCCCTCTCTCAAGCCCACGGCCCCCGAACCACGGTAGGTTTGCTCCTTAGGAGGGAAGCTCAGTCTTCCCATCACCACAGCCCCAGGGCCTGGCTCGGTGCCTGCGGCCCACTTGGGAAAGGACAGACGGACCAGCGAGTGTTTTCAAAACTCGTCTGCCTCTCTCACGTGAGTCGTGGAGGTGAGGCTGTTAACCCAGGGCAGGGTTTGTCAAGGGCTGGGTGAGGGTCCTGGTCACGGAGGACACCAGCGTGTCATCTCCCCAGGTGAGCTTACGGGCCAGGATGGGGCGCATCACGAGTTGTCACCTGCACCGCACCCCCACGGTGGGCTTTGGGGCTGGAGGGTTAGCACCGAGTCCCTGTGGGATCCACGCTGGTCCAGGCGTGGCCACAGCCAGGCATCTTGCTCACGCCTCAGGGCGCCCACCCCCCGACTGTTCACAGCAAAGTCTGCTGCATCCCTCCCCCTGCACCCGTGTGACCGCAGAGCGTCCCTGGGGTCTGCTGCGGGCACAGGGGGCTGTGCGGCTAAGCCAGGGCACGGTCCCCGTTGGGCAGAGCGCTCTGCGGAGTGCTCTCCGGCCACCAGCCAAGGGGCAGGGCCGGCGCCCAGGACAGGGAAGCGCTGCCCATGGGTGCCCTGCGGACTGGTCCAGCCGCCCACAGACCCAGGAGCACCCCTCCCCTGCCCGTCCCCTCCTCCTGTCCCACCGCTGCTGGGAGACCAGCAGATGCCGAGAGGGCCCAGCGCTGCCCCAGCCTCTGCTTCTCGCCGGGCCTAGATCTTCCCTCCGCTGAGAGCGAGCAGGTGCTTGGCGAGGCTGCGGCCACCCTGCAGTTGTCTGGGGGTAGCCGCGCGGGCCAGGCTGGGGACTGAGCACAGAGGATTCCGTCTCCAGGGCCCCCATCCAGCTGGCCTGTCACCTTTGCCTGTGGGGTCGAGGGAGTGGAGGGACCGAGGGGCGGAAAATCACCCCCCACGGGAATAGACGGCCTCGAAGACCCTTCCCCGCCCCCAGTGCCCTGAGAGGGGCCAGAGTCTTTACCCCCTCATGGTGAGAGGGTGGGGAGACTGAGGGTCCCAAGTCAGAGCCCTGTCCTGCGCTCCCCTCTCCGGCCCCGTCTGAGGCAGGAATGAGGTCAAGAACAGGCAGAGAGCGTGGGCTGCCTTTGGACCCCTCGGGATGGGGTGGGGTGCACTCTGGGTCCCTTGGCAAGGGTGAGGGCTTTGAGAGCAGGTGAGGGCAGAGGGTGCACCCATGGGCCAACCGGAGCCGGTGCAGAACCAGGGCTGCCTCTGAGGGGCTGGCGTGCGCGTGCATGCACGTATGTGCACGTATGTGCACGTGTGCGCACGTGTGTGCATGTGTGCACGTGAGATGGGAGGTGCGGTGTCATTTTATCTCCCTGGTTAGTGCTGGTTGATTGAGACACTGGGTGCTGGTTAACGATGGAGTGCAGCCTGCAGTGGGTCACCAACTCGCTGTGAGGCCTTGGGCCAGACGCTTGCCCTCTCTGTGCCTCAGTTCCCTTGGGTGTAAAATGAGAGGTTTTGGTTCCCAAGCTGCGCTCTGCGGAATTCCTCAGGGACAGCTGTGGAGAGTGGGGAGTGCAGAGGTGAGGTCGAGCCCCGAGGGCCACACACCCCCCCCCAGGAGGAAAGCTCCACTTGGCCGTTGACACATTGGGCCCCAAGAAAATTCTGCTGGGGAAACCACCACTGGCCTGGCTCCCTTCAGGACGGGGGCCTGGGGCGCTGGGAAGTGGCCATAGGAGGTCCCGAGTGTTGGGCATGGGTTGCGTGGGGGGCAAGACTGGGGGCGGGTATGACTCCTCGGCCCCAGCCCTCAAGTAGGGGCACCTGGAGCCAAGTCTGATGCCAGATTTGGTGCCAAGCTTCCCAACTCCAGGGGCTGCCAGGTGATCTCCAGAACTCCTGGCCCAAAAGATGGTTTGCAAACGCACTTCACTGCATCTGGGAAAGATTCCGTGAACCGGGCCAGAGCAGCTTGGCTTGGTGGCGGCAGGAGAGGGACCCACCTGGGAGGTGGGTGTGGCCCGTGGGGAGGTGGATGGCCACAATCACCTCAGTGACTCCCCATGGCCTGGCTCAGGGGTGTCACCCCCAGGCGTCCCTGGGGGCCTGATACGAGCCATCAGCGGGGCCGGAGGGCACGCCTGTTAGTGAGAACACTTTCTGGAGGGGAGTAATTAGTGCTGAGGATGGTCTGGGAGACCACGGGCCGCACGGCAGAGACCTCTGTCTGCACAGGCGGGCAGTGAAGACGCTCCAGCCACGGGTCCCCTCACAGGTCGGCCCGAGGCGGGACGTGGGGCACATTCACTTCCCCTGGCCCTGCGCCACGTCTCCAGCACAGGCACTCGATAAATACTGGATTTCATCACATAAACTCAGGAGATTGCTTTGTCCTTAAGCTTCAAATTGGTTTTATGAATAAACAGCCATTCGAGACTGTTTTTCTTAATAAAGAGTCTCGACTCCTCAGGACTCCAGCCCCGGACACAAGAGAGACCCACAGGGACCGACTGTGACCCTGGGGACTGTGATGGGAAGCACAGGTAGAGCGGCCTCCCCTCCACCCACGCCGACCCCCGGGGCTGCTGGCCAGGTTTGGAGCCGGCTCTGCCCAAGGGTCTCGGGCAGCTCCTGGGGGCACAAAGATGTCCGGGGAACACCGTTTCCCATGCAGAAATAATGGCGCTGGGGAGTCTGGGGAAACGGTGCAGGAGGCGTCTTGGAACGCTGGGGTGTCTGACCCACCTTGTGGGACGCTGAGCAGGGTGGGGGGCAGAGGCCCGAGTCGGTCACCACGAGACTTTATTGGAGACAGGACCACACACACGACAAGTGCACACAGGCCGCACTGGCGGCCGTGCCTGCTTTGTCCATCGCAAGCTGCGCTGGCCTCTAGCTCCCTCCGAGCCCCGCCCCTCTTCCCACCGCAGGTCTTGTGTGGAGTCAGGCAGCCTGGGGACACACCCGGTCAGAGCCCGGTTCCCCACTCCCTGTGCCCCCCGTCCCGCTGAGGTCCAACTTCAGCCCTCCGGGTTTGCCGGGTCCTGCCAGCTGCGTGGACACTCAGGGTTTGGGGACAGCCCTCTCCCTGCTAGCGGATGAAGAGACAGGCCCTGGGGAGGCCCCAGCCACTCGGACCAAAGCCTCATGTCCTTGTCTGTACATCCTCTAATGTGTCCTCCGGTCGGCATGTGGCTCCTTAAACTCCACAGGTCCGAGCCTTGCTCCCGTCCCGCCACCTCCTCCCTCCCCTTCTGCTGTAGGAGAGGCAGCTGGCACTTCCTGCTGATGAACCTCACGAATCCTCCGAATCCTGGGTGACGGGGTTCCCACCTTCCAGGCCGGAGGCCTGCGTGGATGAGGGTGGGTGGCCGTGGGGGACCCAGGAAGAGGTGGGCCCTGGGATATGGATATCGCTTCTGCCCCAAGACAAACATTATACAACCTATTTACATGCGGCTGCAGGGGGAACATGCAATTTGAGACCTGCCCACAGCTCTGTCCTCATCTCCTGCTGACCGTGCTGAGGCCATCAGGATGGAAACCCAGCGTCCGTCCCTCCCCTGGACTCGGGGAGCTGGGGTGGCCAGCTGGGTGGCGTCCCAGAGATGTATCCAAAGTTTGCGGGGGCAAGGAAGGAGGCCATTGGCTGATCCCACAGGACCGACCTGTGCTGTGGAAAGGAACTTTCGGAAGCTTTGGGGGGATAAATGCACTGCCTGAGGATCCCAGTGTGGAGAGCACCCCTCCCCTGCTTGGCTCTCTCCTCATGGGAGAAGGAAGGAAAGGGGAGGGGGGGGATGGTCAGCCAGGTCACGTGGTACAACTGGGCCACAGGCACCCCACCATCAACTCAGGCATCGTGGGTCAGGGTTCGGGTGCAGTGACCATGGGTCCTGGGTGACCTTTGCACCCATCTGTCATCCCTCGGTCTCGGCAGAGCTGTCGCTCCCCCCGGCTTCCCCAGGGCCCCCTTCCTTCTGTGGTCACTCCCATCTCCAGTGATGGCCATTTGCGCTGAAATCACACTGTGAGCTCCTCCAGGCCAGGGCCCAGGCCTGCCTCGCTCACCTCGGCCTCCTGGCCCAGGGACTGTTCATGCTCAGCACCAGCCTGTGAAGGGATGCCCTTCAGGAAAGGGGGTGCGCTGGCCTCAGCTGTCCTCACCATGACGGGCTTTGTGCCCATTCAGCCAGCATTTGGTCCGGCCGTGTCCCCAGTGGTGCCAGGCCTGGGCTGGGACCGGGGCTGGTGCTCTCCGGCGGAAAGGAACCAGTGTCTGCAGGTCGGCCAGACACTCCTGAAAGCCACCCTCGCCCAGCCACCCGCCAGGCCCAAGCGGTGGCACGTCTGTTCCTCGGCCACGCCCTGGCACGAGCGCCCCGAGCTTCCTGATGCACACACGCATCTGTGAATCCACTAACATCACGCTCACCAGGAGTGTGTTTGATGACAGATCAGAAAGCGCTTGGCACTTTCTAAACAGTGGCTGCCGCTGTGAGGCTGGCAGCAGAGGCTCGCCCCAGCCTGGGGCGGGAGGGGGAAAAGGGGCTCTCGGGATGAGGACGCGGGGCCCATCCAGCCTCTGCTTCGTGGCTGGGGGGCCCAGCGGCCCAGGTGGGCTGTCTCTTGGTTTCTAGAGGATGGGAAAGGAGCCAGCAGGGGGGCTCTGGGGTCTTCTTACACACACCTCTGCCACACTGCCCCCTACCCGCCCGTGCCTGTGTGCTCCTGTCACCGCCCTGGTGACACTGAGCTGTCATCACCTGTTCCTTGGCCGTCTCTGATGCCAGCTGAGGGCCAGGAGGGCAGGGATGGGGTCTTGTCCAGCAAACCTTGCCAAACGCCGACAGCCAGGTGGGGCGAGAGGGGACCGGCCAGGTCACGTGGCGAGTCAGTGGCGCTCGGGGCCTTTCCTGCTGCCCCTGGCCGACTCTGAATATCATTATTGAAGCACAAAGCTTGGTGGGAGGGGAAGGGAGAGCTGAACCCCGCACTCCCCCACTTGACTGCCTTCAGGTGTCCTGTATCGGAAGCACCCCTGCCCCCCTGCCTGAGGAGGGGTCGCTGGGCTGCCCACCCTCTGGGTGGCTCTCCAGGCTGACCTCCTGGCCCCCTCAGGCCCCCTCAGGTGGGAACGTGGAAAAGCAGCCCCGCTCTTCCTGGCCGCTGGCCTTGGGAACCTGTGCCTCTTGTTGGGGGAGCAGTAACAGCACATTGGGCGTTGAGAGGATTCCGTGAGAAACGTCTCTGAGTGCCTGGCGGGCACCTCAGGCCCCCCACTTGCCCGGTGAGGCCCTCCCTGCCCCCGACTCCAGGTGGCAACACCCCCAGTCACCAGCAGGGGGCGACCTCCCCACTGAGACAGCAGTGTCCGGGCTGACCCGGTAACAGCCACCAAACCCATCTGGGTCCAGCCTTCACCCTCCAGGCCTGCTCCTAGGAGGTCCTAGGGTCCCAGGGTCCCTGCCTGGAAATCGGAGGTGGGGTGGTACAAGCCCAGCCACAGCCCAGGAAATCAAAAGGTCTTCACTGGCCCGGCCCGGCCCAGCCCAGCCCAGCGGTGCAGGCCCCGCCCCTGCCTTCCACAGGCAGGGGAATGGGGTGGGGCGGGGCTCCAGCTGCCCCGGAAAGACAGGAGGCGGGCGGGCACAACAGCCAAGGGGACTGGGGACGTCCCAGGCCTGCAGAGACAGCGGGGTGGTTCAGGGTGGGGGGCGGGGGAAGGGCTCCAGGGAACTGATCTCAGTCACCTTGGGGAGTGAGTTTCCGAAGGCAGCTGCACTCCAGCCTGGCCGAGGGGCATGGCGGGATGTGGCCACCCAGCCCATGGGCACCGGCAGCCCTTAGCACCAGCCACTCCCCAGTCCTTGGGAGAGAGGCCGGACCTCCAGGCACCAGAGGAACGAGGAGGGGTCCGGAGGGCCAGGGAGGCTGGCCTCAGACCTGACCCAGAAAGATCTGACCCTTCCCTCTGTCTGCTAAAAGGGCTCCAGGGGTGCCATCTGCCCCTCCTCTGTGTGCCCATCACTCCAGGTGTCTGGGCTGGCAAAGTGGAAGGGCTGCCAGGAGTACGTGGCAGATTCCTGGCCCAGGGAAGACAAACAGTCCAGGAGCCAAAGTCTGGGCAGGCAGAATTTGGGGTGCTCAAATTTGCCTGGCCCGCAACAGCCGGGGCAAATTGGGGATGGGGACAATGTGAAGGTGATGTGTGGCCTCACTTGTTCAGGGAGTGCTTAGTGTCGGGGTTGGCCTGGCCCACTCCATCGCAAGAGCGGGTCAGTCATGCCCCGGGCAGGCGGGGGCGTCTGAGCAGGAGCGGAGTTCGGGGTGGGCGTGGGGACGCCGGGCGGGGGTGGCAGGGGATGGCGAGGGGACGGGCGGGGGCAGGGACGGACAGCGCGCCCGTCTAGCGGTCCTCACGGACCGGCCGGATCTTCATCTCGGAGAACTTGAGTGAGTACTGCCAGCCGGTCCAGGAGGACCACTCGACGCCGTCGGCGTAGGAGGCGTGTGCGCCGCGCAGGTACTGCCCGTTAAGGTTGGATGTGTGGCAGTTGCGGTACCACCAGGCGCCGCGGTAGAAGGCCGCGCAGTTGTTCTCCGAGTGGTCACTGTCTCGGTCCTTGGTGGTGAATCTCATGCCGCTGTGCTTCAGGAGGGAGTCCCCTGCGCAGGCGCACACAGGTGTGTACTCACGGGGGCACAGGGGCGTGGATGCATCACAGCTTCCCGTACGCGATGCAGTCCCCTGGACGTGCGTCCAGGATGTGTGTGTGCACACATGCAGACATGCGCCCCCCCATATGCACACTGGTGCACACATGTGCGTGCACACCTGCCCCGCCGCCACGCTCCGTGTCCACGCAGCTCACAGGCACGCACGGTGCCGCCTTGGTGGTCCCTAAGGCTGTCCCTGCGTCTAGGCAGCCTCTCCCTCCTCCTAGCTTTGTCACACACTCCCTCTCCTTGCTTTCTTGCCTTGGCCTGAGAGGAGAGACACAGCCCAGAGGGGGTCTAGAGGCTCAGCAGAGCCCAGACTCCAGATGTCCTGATTCCTGGCTCTGGGCTCACTTTGTTCATCTGCAAAATGGGTGATTTTGCAGGTGAGGCCCTGCAAGCTTCACGTGGCTGGTGTGAGGACCAGTGGGGACTGGGAGGTGGCAGTGAGAAGCCTTGATCCTGGCCCCTGGCCTGGAAAGACCTCCTTTGTCCTCCCAGCTGGGGAGACTGCTGGGCTACCCTTGCCCTTCCCCATCCCCGCTGTAGCCTGGAGCCCTACCTGCAGTGCCCGAGTAGTCGGCCACAGTGAGCGGGTACCCGTCTTCCTCGGGGTCCACAGAGAACAAGCCCACGCCAAAGCTCCCATAGTGGGCGTAGGCTGTGCCATTGTCAAAGTCCTCCAGGTCCACGTGTAACTCATAGGCTGCCTGTGTGGTCAGGGCGTGGATCCTCTTGAGCCCTGGAATGGGGGAGAGAACGGTGGGAGAAGTTGGGGGGGCCTAGGTAGTGACCTCCCCAGAGAGAACCAAGGAGAGAAAAGAGTTAAGCTCACGTGGCTGGTGACAGAAAGGGACAACCACCACCAAGTGTATGCTGTCAGTCCTGGGCTGCTTCCTTCTTCCTGCAGGCCTGTGTTTGGCAGGAAACAGGACTGACAGTTTTTCACGTTTCATGTTTTCTGTGCTCGCTTTAAGTCAGGCTGTGCTTTCCAAATGTTTTAAGCTGAAGGCTGGTAGAAAGACTGCAGGAATCAGGAAGAGTCTGGAAACTCTTCTGGATTGGGGGTGATGGCACCTTTATCTTCTCTGACACTCTGGGCTCCAGCCAGATGGGATCTGGTACTCATATGCACTTCCCTGGCCTCTGAGCCTTTGCACATGCTGTTCCCTCTGCCTGGGACACTTGGCCCTACTCCTCCTCACCTGGCTACCTTCTGTTCATTTTCAGGTCTCACTTCCTCAGGAAGGCTGCCTGACCTCCTGTGGAGGTTGAGGACCTCTGCCAACCCAGGTGCCCCCATCGGTGTTTATCATTCTGGTCCTGGCTGCCTATTTCCTTGTCGGGCTTCCCCCCCACCCCGTGTGGAAGCTCCATGAGAGAGCAAGACGACTGTCCCGCTCACTGTAGAATCCCACCATCTGAGGGTGGGTCCAGCGCACAATAGGTGCTCAATAAATGCTGGCTTCGTGGATGAGAGGCAGAAGACCATGCCCGCTGCCATCTCTGGGGCCTGGCTCTGGATGCCCCCTCATCACCCCTGCCCCCTTCCTCCCCTCCTCGGTCCTCCTGCGCCCACCTTGGGGTCTCACACCAGGCCCTCCCCCTCCCCACACTCACTCACACTCAAGGTGCTTCCCTGCCGGTTTGATTACCTCTTGATTAAGAGGGCATTTAATTAAATGCCTTACAAGTTATCAGCACTGAGTGACATTTCATCAGCCGCTCCACACCGCCACCCCCCCCCCACCCCCCCCCCCCCCCCCCCGCCCGCTTTCCTTTCCTGCATGAGTCAGCGTGTGCACGCCCCTAGGGCGTGAGGGCTGTATGGCCCCCTCCCCACCCAGCCCAGAAGAAAGCCTCTGGTCCAGGGTCCAGGTCCAGGGCAAAGGAGAAGGAGCCATGAAAAGAGCAACAGCCGTACAGACAGCAGACCCGCCAGAGCCTCAGAGCATCCACCCGCATTCCTCACCGAGGACCCGGCCTCGGGAGCATAAGGGCCTCGTCTCCCTGCCTCTCTCGCTCCTCCCTGGGCTGGAGGCTCACAGCAAGCTGCTGTCCCCCTCTAGGTCCCAGGCTGCACACCTGTGGAGGGAGGGCCAGAGGGCTTTCCAAGCTGTAAAGGGCAGACTATAGGCAACACTGACAACAGCTGCCCCCCTACCTGGACAGCACTTACAAGTGCTAGGCACTGCTATGAGCGCTGCACATGGGTTAATGAAGCCAGTGGGATTAGAACAAGTCCAGTTTAATTAAAGTGTCCCTGTACAGCTCTTAGAACAGTGCCTGGCCCATTGCACACATTAGCCAGGTGTTTGCTGCTTCTGTCAGGATTCAATGAGGCAGGTGCTATTATTATCCCTGTTTTATAGGTGAGGAAAATGAGGCCCTGAGAGGTTAAGGAACTGGCCCAGTTCACACAGCTGGTAAGTGGCAGAGCTGGGATCTGAACCCAGGCAGACTTGCCCAGACTCTGTGCTCTCATTCAGTACTTTTTTTTTTTTAAGGTATTTTTCCCCCAACTTTAGAACTCTATTTATTTATGTTTTCAAAATGGACACTGCTTTACATCATCATCATGAAAATAACGCATGGTCTTTCAAAGGAACAAAATCCAGTAGTACGTGAAGAATGAAGTGAACATGTATCTTCCCAACTCATCATCTTTTGTAAACAATTATTTAGAATTAACTACTGTTAACAAGTTGATTGACATACTCCAAGACATTTAAAACATCTCATTCAGTTCTTGCCTAGGACAAATAATCTGATCCAGGAATAGGGCAAGAGGGAGAGCAGCCCAGCGGGGATGCTGGAAGATTCCTTTCCCCACCACTGAGTGGTCGCTGGTGCCCATCATTAGCACCCCACTCCTCCGGGCAAATCAGGGCTCCATGCGCGGTCCCAGTGCCCACGAGGGTGCCCTGAGGGAGGGCCGGGTTCCTCTGGGATTTGGTCCCCCTCGCCTCTACCCTTCTTCCCCTGAAGGCCACCTCCCTCCCTGCCTCTACCTCCCTCAGTCTTTACTCTCTGGGTTTCTCCAGCCCTTGTTGATCTGCCAGGATGCTCAGAACCCTGGGGGTGAGCCAAGATCCAACCCCATCATCTATCAGAGTTCAGATCACAGACAGTGGGGAGGAAGACCCTGGTGGAAGACTACTGAGATGCCCATCATCACCCCAATGAACTCCCAGATGGATTAAAGATCTGAACCTACCACCTAACACTGAAAAAGCATTTTAAAAATACTCCTATTTTTTAAATTTTTATTGATATAAAACTAGGAGGGGAAAGCAGGGCCTAAAACTCAGAAGATATGAGGGAAAAGATTAGCAGAATTGACTACATAAAAATCGAAAACTTCTAGGAAATAAGCAATAATGTTACCAAAAAAAAAAAAAAAAAAAAGCTGAAAGACAAATGACCAGGAGTAACTATGTATCATGTGTATCTGACAAAGAATCAATCACCTTAATATATAAAGAGCTCCCATAACTCAATAGGAAAAGACAAAACACGCGATGAGAAGGTGACAGGAGAGTGTGGAAAAGCAGAGGCAGGGAACAGTGCAGGGCAGTCGAGGGCTGGGCTCAAGTTGACATTCTCGTCAGGGCTCCCTGTCTGTCAGGAGCTAATCAAGACCCCGCTTAAATGCTTCTCCCACACTCGGTGGCTGCCGACAGATTTCAATTAAGATGCCAGGAGTGGCAGAGGCACCAGTGCTGCTCCAAGGGGGTGGGTGGTGCTGCAGGAACAGGGTCCCCACCTGGCCAACCTCTCCCTATCTTTATACACCCACCTGGGTGTGGGGGACGGAGAAGGGACTCCCCACCTGGAAGCTTCTCTCCCCTGACCCCTATCCTGCCCTGCTTTCATTCACTCAGTTCAGAGTATGGTTCAGAGCTTGGATGGACTCCAGCGCGTGAACCCTGCTCAGGCTTCCCCGACCCCAACTCGTGCGCGTGCACACACACACACACACACACACACACACACACCAGCCTATGACTTGGGTCACTTGCCACCTCTCTCAGCCTCAGTATCTTCATCCCTAAAAGGAGAGGACACAGCAGTTCCATCCCCCTTGGGTGGGCATGCGGTGTCAGGGCTGATGTATATAAAATGGGCTGAGCGCACAGCAGGAGTGCGGTACGTAGGGGCTGAGGTCACGAGGTCCATCTTGGGGTGTCTGGCCTTTCCTGTGGCCGGTGCTCGCCTGGGCACTGGGGACACAGTGGAGGTCAGGGCAGAGAGGGTCCTGACCCTCTCATGGACTCCAGGTGGGAGGGAGATAGACATTAAGCAAATGACAGTGCAAAGCAGGTGCCTCTGTGCCCAGGGGAGTGGGCACGCATCTGGATCCCGCCCCTGGGACCCACCTTCTCCTGGGTTACCTGGGACCCTCCTGACCCCCACCTGGAGCCCAGACCTTGGCACCCAGCGCCCCCTGGTTAGTGCTCCCGGCCAGCCACGTGCCTCCACCTTGCTCTCCCCTCCTCCCCTCCTGCCTGGCTGGGGAAGATTCCCGAAATCCGTGCCCAAGAAAGCTGAAGGGGGACAGGTATGCCGTGAGGTGTTCAAGGTCATTCAAACAATGCTCGCGGGGGGGGGGGGGGCATGTGGCTCCAATGACGTGTTTATTTTATGTTAAAAATATAAATGGGAGATGACTGCTAAAGGGGCACAGGGTTTCTTTTGGGGGTGGAGAAAATGTTCTGGAATTAGATAGTGGTAACGGTTGCACAATTCTGTGAATATACTAAAAACCAGTGGGACTTCTCTGGCAGTCGAGTGGTTAAGACTCCGCGCTTCCAATGCAGAGGGTGCGGGTTTCATCCCTAGTTGCGGAACTAAGATCCCACATGCCGCGCAGCGTGGCCAAAAGAGAAAAAAAAATGATAATAAAAACCACTGAATTGTGCCCTTTAAAATAGTGAATTATATTTCAAACAAACCAAAAAAAACCCAAACCTGACCTCAGGCCACAGCTTCCTCCCAAATATATACATGACCTCCGACCTGCGATGTTTATGGATGTTATTCTTTAGAATGAAATTATGTGAGATATTTACATTTTAAAATACTGAGTGAATTTAAAGATAAATAGTAAGTAAATAATAGTGATAATAATAATATTAACATAAGCTCATTGAGCCCTTACTTTGTGCCAGGCAAGGAATACGTGCCAGCCCCGGGACCGTGGGCGCTGTGGCCAGGAGCACCGACTGGCCGCTCTTTTGGAAGATGCGCCCTCGGTGTCCAGAGCACAGCATCGGGCAGTGCTGACCCCCAAGCGCAGGGCAGCACTGGGGTCGTCCTGGTCCTCCAGCACCTGGAACAGTGCCCTTGCACTGGCCACAGCTGCCTGACCCAGGACAGTGACCAGGTCCCAGGGCGTCCCCGGCAGGAAAAGCACACATCTCTGCGGGACACCCCACCCCCTCGGCGAGCGCACCGCCTTTGGTTTCGTGCTCGTGGAGCTCCTTCACACTGGACGCACTGATCCCCTCTGCACGTAGCACCAGGGAGACCCGGACGGCATCCACGTGAGGACGGGGCTCGGATGTGACAGGGTGTGGTGCACAGGGAGAGGGCAGGCCACCCCGCGGGCCGGGCATCAGGAGTCTCACCTAGCCAGTGCTCGCCCGTGAGCTTGCCGAAGCCATCCCGGTACGCCTCCCAGCCTCTGAAGAAGTTCACGGAGCCGTCCTCCCGGCGCTGAAACACCTGCGAAGCGAGGAGGAGGATGGAGAGCTAGCTCCAACCTTCCCAGGACCCCACGTGCGTCCCCCTGCCCCACACTCTCCCTTCGCCTGCCTGCTTGGGGACAGCAGGGGCTGGGCCTCCATTTCCCTCAGCAGCTCCCACCGGGCCCCGGAACAGGGCAGGGACTCGGGAGTCTCGTGGTGGCCCGAGGGGGGACTGACCAAGTGCCCCCAGGCCCTGAAACGTCCCCTCCAGAAGGAACTGGGGTGGGCTGGGGTGCAGTGGAGGAAGCCTGGCTTCCAGGCCCACCTCTGCCGCCTCACTGTGGCACCATGGACGGGTCCCATCCCTGCTGGGGCTTCAGTTTCCTCACTGGTCAAATAATAAGGGGGTGAGCAAGGGTCCCTGTATCTTTTCCCAGGTCAAAACAAAACTGAATAAAACCCCATTCTCAAGTTTTTAAAACCCGATAACACACACACACACACACACACACACACACACCCCCAGGCCTGGCCGCCAGAGCTCTGTCTCTCGATACGCCTCTGCTGCAGTCACGCACTGCACATCCCCCTGTATAAAGAGCCTGGGCAGGGGATGAATGGGGGCTTGGGAAAGCAGAGCCCCGGCCACCTCTCAGGGGAGGACCAGGAGTCCACAGCCAGCGGGGGTGTGACTCGGGTACTGACAAGCAGCCCAGCTGCCTCTGTTCTTCATTTTAATAACATTCTTGATTTGGGAGTCGGGAATCCCATCGGTTAAATTGCTTCGAAATAAGTACCACGCTGGTCCAGGCCAGAGCTGCCTTGAGTCTGTACAAGATCCGCTGACAATCCTGTTCCCAGCTCGCCCCCCCCGCCCCCCAACTCTTTCTGTCTAACAAGCGTTTTTCTTGCTCCTTTGCAGAGGGAGGCAGCATCCGCCCTCAGCACCCCCATCCGCGCCCACGTTGGAGGTGTCAGAGATCTGGCTGCGGCACCAGCGAGTCGCCCGTTTCATCCTTAAGCAGCCTGATTTCTGCCGCCCGGAGCTGCGTCTGCCCGCAGCTCCGCATGTGTCCGCGGGGACCCATCTGTCACAGCGCTTGGGCAGCTCTGACCTCAGGTGGCAGGAGGGAGGCGACACCTTTTTTTCTTGTTTCGCTACCTGCAACCTGGCCCAGCCCTGACACGTGAAAGCCCTCAGAAGGGACGGGCGCGGAAGGAAATTCGATCAGGCTCAGAGATCTGAGAGCCTGCGGAGAGTGGTATTGATGGCTGCAGATCGGGACCCTGAGCACGCGCCCCTTGAAAGGCCTGATCCTGGCAGAAGCTCAGATGCTCCCCCGAGAAGGCATCGGACAGCGGAGCCTGTTTCTGCAGGAGGCGGCGGGGGAGAGGGGGGCTGGAGGGGCCGGGGAGGGGGGATGGGGGCAGTGGTTACAAACCTGGGCTCTAGAGCTCGGGCTCTGCCCCTTACAGCACCGGCCAGTTACCCCACCTCTCTGAGCCTCAGTTTCCACATCTGTAAGATGGGGACCCCGGCGGCACCTCCCCCATCGGTGACCCACCGAGAGTAAGCTCGGGGCCCAGCACACCGCAGATGCTCAATCCACACCAGCCAAGGAGACCCACAGCCTCGGGATGCAGGCCGGCCAGGGCCACCCCTCCTCCCCCTCCCTCAGCCCCTGCCTCAGGCCACACCCAGCCCCTCCTTCCAGACTTGGGCCCTTCTCCTCCCGAGCCTCCCGTCCCAGGGCACGTCCCCAAGCCTCGCTGATGCGCTCAAATGTTCCACTGAGCATCTCCATGTCAGGAGCAAGGTGGGGAGACCGAGTCAGGGCCCTCGGGGCAGAGGAACACGGGGAGAGGCCTGGCTCAGGGGACCCCCACCCAGGCAGGAAGTAGGACTGGTCTGACAGTGGCGTGTGGCCAGCGGGGCCGGCATCTGGGAAGGAATCCAGGGTGGCCCTGAGGAAGGGCCGGGTCCTGGGCCCCGCATTTCCCAAGGTGTGGTCTGGGAAAATCATTCCTCCCTCCGCAGCCCCGCGCCCCGGGCCACGCTCTCCTCGCCCACTGATCAGCCCACCTCCCGGGACCTCAACGAGGAATAAATTACCGAGTGGCTGGTAGTAGTATTGCCATCGTTATTGTTGTTCCTGTTCCTGCTATTATGAAGTAGAAGTGGGGTTACCACGCTTCCAGGCACGGGCAGGACCCCCAACCCCAGAAATGGGGACGGACGGGCAGAGCGGCCAAGACCGGCTGGGGCTGAGAGCTGACCACAACAGACGCTCGGGGTAAGTCTTCCCTGCCCAGCAACACGCATGTCTTTACCCCAACCCTGGGAGGCTGGTTCTGTGTCCCCTGACCCCCCTCCTTGTTACAGGAGACAGAAGCTCGGAAACTGGCCAGAAGTCAGGTGGCCGTGAGTGGACAGTCTGACCCACACCTCACCCCTCAGCCTGAGGCCAGGCTGGACACCCGGAGGCCAATGTCCTACCCCCCACGTCCACGCTCTCATTTGTCACTGGCCAGGGCTTCCCAAGCCTGCCCCCTTGCCTCCTTGCCAGGCCTCTCAAGCCAAGAGCTGACCTCTAAGCCACCGTCCTCGGCCCCTCTTTCCCTCTGCCCTCCGGGGCTGGGCGCCAGTAACAGGCCGGGCCCCGGCTGGGGCTCGGTCTGGGCGCATGATCAGAGGGGATGAGTGCACGTTCAAGGCCACCTGGGCCTCCCTGCCTTTCTCCTCCATCTGGGAAAGTATCTGCCATCGGCTGGGAGGGGCAGACATCCCGACGAGATGGCTCGAATCCGCACCAGCTCAGAGGCCACAGCATCATTTGCTAACGCGGGCGCTTTACCCTGAGCGGTAATGAAGCATGAACCACCCCTTGAAGACACATCCACGCCACGGCTCTGCAGAAGCGGCTTTTAGACGTTTGGACCGTGATCCAGGGAAATGCAGTTTACATCATGACACATACACTCACAGCTGTTTGTATCTGAAACAAAAGCTTCCCGAAAGGATATTTGCCTTTAAGATGAAGAGGCACTAATAGGTTCTATCCTGTTCTATTCTATTCCACTCTATTTGATTAAAAAAAATGTTGATCACAACCCATTAAGTTGATTTCTCCACCTGCCAACGGAGCACAACCCACAGTTTGATGTTGCCGGCCTTTGCCACGCGCTGCCCTGATTCCTTGGTTCAAACGCTGAGTGACTGAGCATGCTGGGCACTGGCTGGGATCTCAGACTCGAAACCCTGGCCTTGCCCTCGAGCCGACCACAGTGCTTCGTGGCCAGCAGAGGCGTGTTCCAAGTGAGCACAGGTCACCCACGGGTCCTGCAAGGCTCCCAGGAGTATGTTTCCTCTGATTCAGAGGCTCAGGGTGAACTGCAGCTGTGGCTTCAGATTTCTGGAAACCAGCTGGACTTCAGGGGACGCCGGATGGCAGGATGTCACCAACGAGAAAGCCTTCAGTTACAGAGCAAGGATCAGCCAGACAAGAAGATAAAAAGAGGGAACGAGTGAAGGATTGATCCCCCTCCTCCACCCCGCCCACAGAACAGGGGTCCCCACTTAGGCAAAAAGTGGGGGAAAGGCAGGGAAACAAACTAACAATTTTAGGGCTAAAACATTCATCAGTCTGGCTCCCGGGGCCTTCTCCCTAGGGTTCCGGCTGCAAAGTGATTGATGTAGAAACGCTTCCGCGGCCTCTTGGGCAGGTGCCACGAGTGGGAAGACAGACGGGGTGCGTTTTCTTGGTGCGGATTCTCAGAAGCCAGCAGCCTGCTGCCCGGCGTCTTCCAAGTGCCGCTTAGCGAGGCTCTGCCAGGGGCGCGCTGGGCCCACACGGCCCTGCAGATGGTGACGGGCGGTTTCAAAGGAAGGAGCGGCCGCACTTGGGGAGGCAGGAGGGAGGGGGAGCGGCAGAGCGGCTGACTCTCCCGTGTGTGTCAGACGGGGCTCCCGGGGTCTGTCTCGTGCTCAAACGGGCCCTGTCCGACCTGCTGCTTGTTTGCCACGCGGCCCAGAGTGTGGAGTCTTCCCGAGTGTCGGGGCCCGGCTCTGTGGTCACCCCAGTGCCTTCAAGGACAGTCACCGCCCTCCCCGCCACAGCCCGGGAGGGAACGGTTCGTGCTCTCATTTGTCAGATGAGAAGACTAAGGTTTGGAGAGGTGGGGCGACCTCTGCAGAATGGGGGTGCCTCAAGGTGGGGGCCCACTGAGACCAGAAGAGGAGAGACGACTGAGGGCAGCCGAGGGGTACCCCATGGCTGAGCGGGTGGACATTGCTCCCCTACACCCATGAGCCCCCGTGGCCCTTATCATAGCTGAGCCAGACCGGCTCCAAAAAAATGCCCTGGGCTGGCACTCAGGAGACTCAAGTTCTAGCCAGACTCCAGTCAACAGGCAGTATGACCATCTAAGTCTTGGCTTCTCTCCTCTGCAAAATGACAGGTTTGCTGCTCCAGACCCCGTATGGTGTGCCTGGACTCATGGGGGACTCTGGCCCTCAGAAAGTTCACAGCCCCAGGAGAGATGGATGCACAAGCCAGCAGTCTCAGGGCAGAGCAGCTCCCAACCTGGCATGCTCTTTTGATCCTGGTGCTTCCGTTTCCTCATCTGTAAAACGGGAATTATAACAGCTCCAACCCACAAGGATAAATGTGCTGGTTGATACAGGGCATTCCATAAGGGTAACAATTGTTGTTACATTTGTTGGGAGCTCAGAGGAGGATGAGCCACCTGCTGGGGTGGTTGGGGGGGTGGTCCTAGAGGGCTTCCTGGAGGAGGAGGTGCTCAGCTGAACTGCAGATTGAACAGGGTCTGGGCAGGTGGTCAGAGGAGCTGAGGCGCAAGAGATAGAGGCGGGGTGGGTCCAAACGCTACGAGATGGGGAGGGTGTGTCTCTGCCGCCTGAGAAGGGTCCCCACGAGGCAGCATCTGAGATTTTTCCCTCAACTCTGATGAAGCTGCTGCAGAAACCAATTACAGGCATAATCGTGTTGGTTGTGCAGCTGCGGCATCCACCAGCTTCCCAGGCCTCCCGAGCAGGCGATTCCGTGAGGAGGGGTGGCGGGCTGTGGCAGAGGCGGATTCTTGTCTCTAAAGAGCAAAGAACTTGGACAGGCGAGCAAATGCAGCCCTTCAAAGGCGGCCCCTGGGGAGACTCTGCCCGCTTTCCCGGGAGACAGTCACCCCTCAGATCCTTTCTGGACACCTCTGGGTAGCACGCCCACCCCAGCCCCGCTGCCTGGGCCTGCGGCAAGAGCACACTTTCTGGACTAAGGCCGAGCTGAGTTCAAATCCCGGCTCTGCCTCTCCTGGGCTGTGTGACCTCGCACAAGTCACGGACCTTTCTGAGCCTTAGTTTCCCTCTCTGTAAAACGGCCCCACCAGCAACGCCTTGGTGACCCCTGCAGGATCACGGCAAAGATGCAATGAAGAAAAAGGTGTACGCTCAGTGGGGGTGTGGGGGACGGAGCACAGTAGGTCTAACTTCCCTCCCCTTCAGAACCAGCTGCCAAGCCCAGAAGGAAGTGGGCCCACTCCTTGTTTTTGACTGCAAATGGTACCCCTGGGCCTGGCTCCCTGCCACGTTTCCCAGGCTTGGCAGTCGGTGCCTGCCAGCTCCTGGCAAACACTGCTCAGAGCTGCCATTTATCAGATGCTGAGGCACCGGGCCGAGCTCCACGTGCATCACCCCGTCTACGTTCAAAGTTTGAGAAATCCAAACTGCTCTGGACAGAGGCAGGTTTTCTCCGACCTAATGGGTCAAGGACCAGAGGGGTGTTGTCACCAGTCGCCGTGGTCATTGTTAGCGTGTGCAGGGCTCCGAGGACTCCCCAGAGCAGTTCGGAGCCCGACAACAGCCTGGGGCACTGATGTCACGGCAGGTCCTCCTGCCACCACAGCCTGTGGGACACAGGGAGGAGACAGCACCCCTGGTGGACTCCCAAGTCCTGCTACCCGGCATCCCCAGTGCATCCCGAAGCATCCTGGCTGGGCCTGGGGAGCTTCTCATCTCTCCGGAGCCTGATCCCCCTGCTGGGCTGGGCTCTGCTCAGGTGGCGGCTTCTTTGATGAGAGAAGGATTTTCCTCCCACCTGGGGAGCTCAGGTAGGGTGGGAACAGGGCACGGTGGGAGGGGAGGGTTTCTCTCACAGTGGAGCCAATTAGAGGCCTATCTGAGCCGGCCGACCCCGCGAGGCAGCAAAATGCCTGGCAGAGAACGCAGGTCCGGGCCACTCGGCTCATGGCGCTGGGGAAAGCTGGCTTTGCTGTGGATCTGCATGGGGGCGCAGAGCAGAATCAATCCTATCGCAGGTCCCCGCGGTAGGAGATGCTGAACTGGACCCGATTTCTGTGACCCCGGCTGGTGATTATGCAAAGATGAGGGCTTGGCAATCAGGCCCAGTTAGCCGCACAGCAGAGGCGGATCTTGGTTGGGGACAAGGCTGTGCCTCGGGGCCGAGGGGCAGGACAGCAGGGGACCCAGTCTGCTGATGCCGGGCTGGACCCACCTTCCAACCATAAAACACACATGGGGCCCTGGGCATGGTCACCCTGTTCCCTAGGCCCTGAAACGTGGCCACGTGACATACAAGGGCCACCCCACTGGCTGGACGAGGAAGGGGATGCCACAAGAGGGAATGTGATCTTTCCAGTCTCACAGGGCCAGGGAGATGAAGTGGAAATGGCTGCTTCGTCCCATGCATCACCTTCCAAATAAGGAAATTTGGCCTCTGTTTTTACGAATCTTCTTCCCCTTTAAAAACACTGCTTGACTGTTAAGATCCTGCAGGGTGGAGCCAGATTCCTCTGTTGGCAGGGAATCCCCAAGGCTCACATGGACCCCTGCTGTCCCTTCCCCCTTCCCCTGCTCCTTCCCTACAGGTGAGCACCCTGTGGAGGATTCTGACTGTTCCCACCATGAAGAGCACTACATTAACCCATTTAACAGATGAGAAAAGTGAGGCTCCGAAAGGTGAAGTTACACTGCCAGAAGATGCCAACAGTCACCTGTCTGGCAAGTATTTAGGCAGCGCAGATGGTGTGCAAGAACCGTGCGGACCCCTGAGCTACAGTGGCCACCAGATGACAAGTCGCTGCCCTGTGGAGTGCAAGCCTGCCTGGGACATAGACGGGCAACACCTGGGCAGTGATTGCTTAGCTGCACCTGTGACAGGTCCAAAAAGGGAGCATGAGGGGTAGACCCAGGAGGCCTACCAAAGGACCTGGCGACCAAGCTGGGCCCCTTGCCCAGGGTCACAGGTCAGCAGGGGCCGGCCTTTCCTTCCTGCCTTCCCCCTTCTTTTCTGGGGCAGGGGTGGGGTTGGGTGTATGTCTTAGGTTCAGGAGTGGCCTTGCTGATCAGCGTGACCCTCTGTGGCCTGGGTCACTGGGGTCGTTGGTGAGTGTAGAGAGGGGCTGGGGCTCAGCCAGGGCCAGTGGCCCATCAGCGGAAAGGCCACCTTGAGGCCTGTGTCCATCTGTCCCTGACCTCATTCCCACGTGGCGACTCCCACGCCCTCAGCAAGGGTTCAGGGCCCGAGGAACTCACGCGCCCCCTCCACCCCTCAGCCCCACGTTTCTGGGTCACTCCCTCCGTGGGGAAATTCTGAGGGTGGCAGGAGCCCACTCTGCCCCCCAGGTAAAAGCCCGATTCCTATTGCACCTGCAGAAGCCACTCGACCCAGGCCCTGCCTGCCTCTCCACCTGGCCCTGGCCCCGCGAGCGCCATACACCAGCAGAACGGAGCCACTGCGGTCCCAGAACAAGCCCTGCCACCTCCCTGCTGACCCCGCACGTGTTCCCTTTGCCTGGAACACCGTTCTTGCCTCACCCCACCAGAGCTCCAAACTCCCAGTGCAGAAGCCTCTCTGGTAACCCCAGGTGGCGTGCGGGGCTCCGCAGCCCTCACACAGGTCAGCTGATGCGCCCAGCCCCCCGCCAGGCCGGCAGCGTGCTGCGGAATCTCCTGGCCTGTGGTTGGCGCCCTGTGGTTGAGTCCATGAATTGACAAGTGACACCGTGTGACAGTCAGTTCCACGGACTTGCGTGAGGCTGGGCTGCTTATTTGCTGGGTGGCCTTGAACAAATCTCTTGCCCTCTCTGAGGCTGCCCTGCTGGCCTCCAGGGGTTGGAGGAGGGCTGGCACGGTGCCAGGCAGGGCCGTGGTATATAAACTGTAAAGTGTCCCTAAGCGGGCAGGGATGCTGAGCCACATCCTCGTCCAGGCCCGGCCGGCTCTCTGAGAAGCAGGCTCCAGTTGACGTGTCCGGCCCCAGGCGTCCCGTCCGCCGGTGTTGGCACTTGAGGCCCGGCAGTTTGGACATGGGGCCTAATGAGGATGGATGGTATCGGGGTCCAGAAAGGCGGCGGCCAGCTCCCTCCCAAACCATTGAGTTTCCGAGCGATTCCGTGTGGCAGGGAGGTAAGCCTGACAGACGCCCAGAGGTATCTGGGACAAGATTGCTTTTGATGGAAGCCCAAATGGATATTAACGTCTATCGGCCTCGCAAGCACTTCTCAGCTGAGAATGGCCTTTCTCCCAGGCCAGCTGATGCAGATGTCTGAGAGGGAGAGCTGAGCAGGCCGGCGCACCTCATCGACTCTAATCGGCCCCGAAGCCCGGGCCCGAGGAATTACCTGCCTCCCGGCCCCAATCCTGATTGACTTCCCAGGAGACTGGCTTCAAGTCCACTGGAGTGGAAGATGCATGGCCCAGGCCGGCGTCTTGGTGTTTCATTTAGCCTGTCCTAACCCTTAACTCTGATTTCTGGGCTCTGGCTGGTGCATTGGAGCTGTTCTGCCCGCCGAGGGGTTCCCAGACGCAAAGGCCATAACTCAGATGTTCCGAGTTAGGAAAACAAAAGCGCTTTTAGGCCCAGAATGTGAATCCAGTACATTTAAACTCTCTCCTCTGGAGCTTGAAGAGAGGTTTAGAGGTATGTCTGTCTCGGGGTCCTCGGGGGATTCTCAGCTGCTCTCCCAGCAGCTCCTAACAGCAGGCTCTGCCCCCCGAGAGCATCTGCTTGCCCCCTGCCCACGCGCCTCGCTCGGGCCTCCCCGTCTCGCCTCCTGCTTGGATGGTTAACCACGTCGCCCTCACCCCTGCGTGCCACCATGCAGCCCCCAGGCATTTTTGCTTTGTGGCTACGTTCCCCCCGCGAAGGCAGAGTTGAGCAATTGCGACAGAGACCGTGGGAGACCAGTGGGCCGACCCTGCTCTAGAAGGGGCTTCCCAGCTGGCAGATCTGGAGACCCCTAGGTCTTCAAGCCAGGGCCTCTGCCCCGCCACTCCACCCCTTTCTCCTGGCCCTGGGGAGGTCTCAGGGCCACCTACGGCTGTCTCGCCCCTGCCTTTCCATTGCTCCCACTTCCCTCCCAGGCAGGAACCAGAAGGCGCAAGGAAATCACGACGGCTCCTTGCCAGGAGACCACCAGGGTCTCTGCTTGCAGCAGCTGTGCTCCCCCTTTTATCTCCTGCACACGCACCATCTACCGAATAACTGAAAAAGTCAGCCCTTGAACTCACATTAGCAACGGTTCATTCCAGGACCCAACCCTAGCACCCCCGGCACAACTGCTCGGGGAGGGGGTGGAGGCTCCAGCCTCAGGGAGTGGAAGGCGGCTCCGTGGTCAGACCTCCACCCGAATGGACCCCCAAGGGTCAGCACATGACCTCCACTCGCCCCGTGCAAGCTTCTCTGAACGTGGAGATCTTTGGTGAGGTTATGGGCAGGTCTGCGTGCCCGGGAGCACCCGGGCAGGGCCAGGCCAAGGGTGGAAGTCTGGGTGACAAGCCTCTCAGAGCACCCCGGGTTCACGTGCACAGCCTCCTGGGTCACCCCAGGGTCTGCTCTGACCATCTGCAGGGCCCAAAGGAAGCGGGGCCTGGCCGAGCTGGCCACACAGCCCAGGAGACTCACCGTCCAGCCACCACCGTCAGTGCGCATGTCACAGTAGACCTGGAAGCCGGCGGGGTCGTGTGTGGGGAAGACAGAGTAAACGCCATCCTCCTGCTGTCCACTCAGGAGGATGTCCAGACAGTCGCGTGGCCGAGAGCCTGAGACAGGGAAGACCGTCAGGGCACTGGGCCTGGCACCCGTGTCCCCCCACCACGGCCCCCCGCGCCGTCCCCGGGTCTCTCTGTCTTGTCCGGCCATCCAGCAATGTCAAGTGGGCTCCAGAGCACTGGCCTTGGGGTCAGACCGTGGTTCTGCCTCTCCCTGGGTGAATCTGGTGAGTGAGCACCCTCTCTGAGCCTCACTTTCCTCATCTGGAAAATGGGTACAATGAGCTCCGCCTCATCAGGCTGGGAGAGGGGTCAACAGGAGGGTGTAGGTAGGGCGCTCAGTGCTGCCCAGCAGCAGGAAGTCCTCAGCAAACAGCAGCAGTGTTTCCTTGTTAGTGGGGCGGGGGGGGGACAATGTGGGGACGAACCTGGGTACCCAGGTCACCCAAGGAAGGCAGCCCCCACCCCACTCACCATTGGCGCAGCCCCGGGGCCGCGATCCCCTGGCAGGCGCCCTCTGAAGGTCAGCCTTAACGTGGGGCCGCCCCAGCCCTCGGTCCCTCTGCAAGGCGTCCAGGACGTCACTGACGGAGTTCACTAGGTGAGCCATGTGGCCTTGGCTCTCGGAGAGAAGCTGTGGAGCACAGGGTTCAGTGGAGCACAGGGTTCGGTGGAGCTCCGGGAGGGTGGAGCACGGCAGTGGGTGGAGCTCCAGCTGGGTGGAGCTCCAGGAGGGTGGGGCTCCGGGAGGGTGGAGCACAGGGTTTGGTGGAGCTCCGGGAGGGTGGAGCACGGCAGTGGGTGGAGCTCCAGCTGGGTGGAGCGCCGGGGTGGGTGGAGCTCCAGGAGGGTGGGGCTCCGGGAGGGTGGAGCACAGGGTTTGGTGGAGCTCCGGGTGGGTGGAGCACCGGGGTGGGTGGAGTGCCAGGGTGGCAGGGGCTCTGGTGGGCACACAGCCGTCCCAAAGGCGGAGGTGGGCTCCTGGTGGGATGGCAGCCCCTGCCCTACTCTGGCCCCCATCCGAGGCTGTCTCAGCCCCAGTGCTCAGAGGGCAGGGGCTCAGGTGGGAGGAGACAGAGTGGCTTCAGCAGACACCTGTGCCCCCGCTGCCCCCAGGCCCTGTTCTTCATCCATTTCTGTGCCTTCAGCCCAAGTGAGCTGACTAAAGGAGGCCCTGATGTTCAAAACCCCAACTCACCCACTGGCCAGTTACACAGCTGCGGGTGAGTGATTAGCCAAGCCTCAAAACAGGGCTAACCTGGCCTCGCTGGCCCAAGTGCTATGGGGACCGGTGACAACGTGGGGAGTACCCAGCACAGCGTGGGGCCCACCGCAGGCACTCAGTACTCAGTACCTGGGTGCCCACCTCACTGCAAGGCACCTTCCAGGTTACAAAACACCTTCACCCACCGTCTCTTCTGACCCCCCCAGCGAGGCTGTGAAGGCAGGGGTGACGGGTCTGCACTGGACAGGTGGGGCCCTGGGGACTGCACTCCCACCCATGCCCCATGGCTTTGACTTTCCAGGGCCCTCTGGTGTCCACCCCTTCACCTGCCCCCCACAGTGTTGCCAGGAAGGAGGGCTTGAGGCGTCATCCGCTTGTTACAAATGGGGAAACTGAGGCCCAGAAGGAGCAGTCCCCCGGGCTGCCTGGCAGGAAAGGAACGCTATGGGACCATGAGGAGGGGAGACAGGGTCACGGGCAGACTGCAAGCAGCGAACGTGGAGGCATGCTGGGTCTTTACACACTGAATCTGTCACTTGCCAGATAATAATAGCTCATTCGAAGAAGGAAAACAGAAATATACAGTGCCGGCAGTTTACAAAATATGATTCTCGACTTGTCTGGAAGCAGAGGCCCTGCAAAGCTTTTAGTTGCCCTGTAAGTTTCTCCTCTACTGAGCAGATGATTCAGTGGGGCTGAGGCCTTGGGGAGAGGCTCTGAGAGGGGTGGAGGGAGCATCGGGGCAGGGTGGTGGGTTTCTCCCTGGGCTCTATTGCAGGGTCCAGTAGACAGGCCCTGTTGGGGGAGCCCTGCAGAGGGATGCAGGCCGCCCGAGGGAGCTGGGGCAGGGGGCCACCCTGCAGGGTGTGTGCAGCAAAGATCACCGGGTGCATTGGTTAAGTCGAATCAGTACTGCCCATCCTTCTGTGACAATGCAGACACGCTCGAGAAACTCAGGCACGGCTGGCTCTTGCTAACGGGCAAGGAAGACCTCAGTTTAAACCAGCAAATGATTAAAGTTGAAAATGTACATATAAACATGCCCCGAATTAATGGGGAAAGTCAGTCCCTGCTCGCTGAGCCGCACAGATGCATTAAAGAGGAATTGGCAGCTTTTAGAGGCAGTGAAATCGGAGTTGCTGCTTCCGGCACTTCTCAGTTGTTTGAGTTTAAACAAAGCACTTCGCCCCGCCGAGCCTCAGTCTGTCACTCCGTAGAATGGGGTAATGATCCCCACCTCCTAGGGCTATTGTGCTGCACAGTGCTTATTAACACCCGGTGTGGACCCAAAAAAAGATTTTCAGTGGCGGTCCCCCATGGGCTGAAACTTCAGTTTACAAACAATTTCCACCATCATAATAAAAGAGGTGCTGATGTGCAGACAGCCCCTCTCACGTGCCATACGCCAGCCGAGCCCTGTACAGCCACGAGCTCCAGCATCCTATCAGTTATGGACTGTGCTATCCCTGTGTTACAGGTGAGGAGGCCCAGCCCAGGGAGGGCACCTGACATGCCCAAGGTCCCACAGCTGGTACCTGGTGGAGCCTTCACTGTGCTTCACTGGCAGCCCCGCCCCCGCCTCCCCCAACCCCTGCCCAGACCCCGAGGCGCAGAGCCCACCCTTACCTGGATGAAGCGGCCCTGCTCTCTCTGCAGGGCGCTGAGCCCCTGGCCCAGCGTGCTGTGCCCCTTCCGCAGCCCCACGCACTCCGCCTGCAGCTCCGAGGCCCGGGCCAGCAGCCGGGGGAGCTGGTCAGCCAAGGTGTCCAGCAGCTCCCGCTCCTGTTCCCCCGCCAGCCGCGGCTCAGGCTGGCGCTGGCTCAGCGCCTGCAGCACGGAAGCCTGGGCGCCCTCCAGGCGGGCGAAGCCGTCGGCGAGGTCAGGGCAGCGCGGGTCGATGAGGATGTTGAGGCGCGAGCCGTCGGCCCTGTCCACGGTGACCAGGGCGCTGTTGGCACCGGCTGGCCCGGTGCTGACGATGGGCGGGGGCGCCGTGCCCGGCGCATGGGCGTGGTTCAGGAAGAGCACGGCGCCGGTGACGGCCACGGCCAGCAGCACAGCCAGGGACAGCAGCACGGTGCACAGCGCGTAAGTGCAGCTCGGCCGCTGTGGGCCAGCCCGAGGCACGTGGACACAGAGACAGAGGGACAGACGGGAGAAAGAGGGGGCAGCATCAGGGGCAGGCCGGGGCCTCCAGCTCTGCCCGGTGAGGAGGGCCCAGGCAGCCCTAGGACGGGGCCGCTGGCCTTTGTGAGGCCTGGACGAGGCTCAGAGGGTCCCTTTCTTGGGGATGGGGGAAGGGAGTCACACAGAGATGAGAAACAGAGTCCCAGAGGGGAGACAGAGACAGGAACACACCAAAGATAGCAAGATGGAGAGAGCGAAAGTTGTAGGGAGACAAAGATGGAGAGGATGACAAGAGAAACAGAGGCAGAGCTGGGGAGACCGATGGAGAGAAAGGCACCTTTCCCTCGCTGCCCCTGCCCTGGCCCATGTGGCCTGCCTGGGGTAGGCGCATCTCCCCATGTGGAGCCCTCCTGGGTCTGGTAAGAGCGGGAGGTGGAGACTCCCACTCTGCAGCCAGACGGGCTGGACTCAGGTCCCCAAGCTGTCATTTCCTGCGGGGTGACCTTGGGTGAGGGACTTCACCCCCCTGAGCCTTGTTGTCCTCATCTGTAAAATGGGGGCAATAATGACATGCCCACCCCATATGCTGGTGCCCGCTGTGCAAACTCAGGAAGAGAGCTGTAACGGTGACAGCAGCGATGCTACAAATCATTGCGCTGTCTCAGCGGAATGAGTGCCTTGGGGTCATGGGCGCCCGTCACTGAAGGTCCCTTTCAACCCAGAGCACCCACATCCCGAGTCCTGAGGCCGTTGCAGGCGCACAAGGCTGCCACGAGTCCCCAGGCAGAGGGTGGCCACCTGAGCATCTCCCCTCCCCCTTTCCTCTCCTTCCTCCTCCTCCCCCCCACCTCTTCACAAAGCACCCTCTCCACCCCCCAGACCCAGTAGGGACTAAGAACAAAAGAAGCTGGAACCCAATGCAGCTTGTAATTAAAGGAGGCACCGTGATGTATAACAAATCCAGACTCGCTGGACCGAATCACGCATGGCCCAAAGGGAGCTTGCAAAGCCATCACTGAGCATTTGACACACGGGGAAACTGAGGCCCGGAGAGGGCCTGGGGCTTGCCCACAGTCACACAGCAGATTAGAAGCAGAGCTCAGACTGGACCCTCAGCCTCCTGCCTCCTCCCAGGGCCAGGCATCTCCTACCACTGAATTTCCCCACATTTTCAACTATCTGAATCCGAGACGCATCTTTGAATGGGTTAGTATATTAAAGCAGTTGGAGCTGTGCCTGTCATGCTGTGTTTACACAATAAATATTAGCGGCTTTTATTATCTCATGATCAATGTGCACAGAGCATCTGGAGGTGTTGGGTTTTTTTATTTTCCACCCAAAGTGCTATTTCTGTGTCATTGATGCTAGGATGTACGTTCCCTGTTTTGTTTATTTTTTTCCCTTCATGTTTTAACATCTCCGATGTTTGGGGGGAATCTTACAATTGTAATTGACAACTTTCCTTTCTTTCTTGGTGCTATATAAAATAGCCTCTTACATCCTGCGTTTTACTATGAGAAAATATGGTAGAGCAAACAGCTTCTTTTCCATAAATTCAAATTCTACAAGTAACTCCTGAATCTCCTACTTGGCACCAGAGGAGGATGAGGGCAGGGGTCTGTGTTGTTGGCAAGATGAGGGAGAGGATTCCTTAGCCTGTCGCTGCAGTGATGGGATTCAACACTCCACCCCTCCCCTCTCCACCCCTGCCCAGGCCCCGGGGGCACATCCATCCTGGGCTCCCCACACCTACGGGATTTACTCCAGCCAGACCCTAAGGTGTCAGCTCCCCTCTGTCAGCTCTGCACAGTCTGCGCCCTCAGCCCGAGGCATCCACTTCCTCTGCTTCTCTTCCACCGGCCTAAACTTGATCTCTTCCTTCAGGGCTCAGCTGGATGTCACCTCTTCCAGGAAGCCTTCCTGGACTGTTTCCTCAGCCCTTCTCCCGGTATGGGTGGGGCTCTTCCTCTGTGTTCCCACAGCCCTCCCTCCCCCCACGGTGGCATTTACCAATACAGTCATCACCTTCGACTTCATTCATTCACTCAAACACCTGTTCAATATTCCTCGGTGTCCCCATGAGTCAGGCTCCAAGCCAGTCCCTGAGGAGGACAATCAGGGAAAATCATCCCAGCCCTGCCCTGAGGGAACTCATGTCCCGTGAACTATGATTCTTACCCTCTTTCGGGGCACGGATCCCCTTGGGATTTTGGGAATGTGATGAAAGCTGTGGATATAAGGAAATCTGGGACTTGGGGGCCTGCAATGCCCAGGTCCAGAAAACCTGCCCTGGACCATGAGCCACAAAAGGCACAGAGTGGCTGGTTGTTGGCTTGATGGAAGGACAAGCAGAGGGACTAAGTCATTTCTCCGTGGCTGGCCTGGGGAGGAAGCAAAGGCCCTGGGACCTACGGTGCTTGGCAGGGCAGAGGCCATGACCTCCACGCTGAGCCCTGTGCCCACCTGGGATGGCCTGGCAGAGAATGAAGGCCACCTCCAGGCCGCCCCATCCCTGTCACTGTGGGTCAACACGTTCCACACGGGCAGGCACTGCCTTAACACCGCTAATCCTTGAGTGCGTACTGTGTTCCTGCCACTGAAACCTCCAACACCCCCCTGCTGTGGTTGGATTCATTTTGCAGATGGGAAAACTGAGGCTCAGAGAGAGAAGACCCTTGCCCAAGGTCACACGGGAGGCAAGCCAGCATTTGAACCCAGGCCCGGGTGACTCTGGAATCGCCCATCTGTGCCGAGGCTGCTTGCTAAGCCATCTGACCCCATTCCTGCCTCTGCCAGAAGTGTGACTGGGGTTTGAGAGACAAACCCTGTGTCAGCAAGTAAGTCCCTGTCAGGCCCCTCCCGGAGTCCGCTGGGAGACACCTTGCCCCGAGCAGCTCTGAGCGACGTCCTCCACTGGAGAGCATTAAGGTCCCCAGCTGGCGAGGCAGAGTGGCCAGCCTCGTCCCTCCTGTGTCCCAGGACCCCAGCCCTCTCGGCATCCGCTTCCACCCAGGCCCTTGGTCCCTGGCGGGAAGACAGAGGGCGCAAAGGAGGGGAGGGGCTGGAGAAGGCTACAAGGTGTCCCCTGAGGGGCAGGGGGACGACGAGCCCGGAGATGAAACAGGCCACTCAGCAGAGGAGAATTAGTCTTCAGAGATCACCTGAAACATGAAGTGCTGTTCACTTTTATAGGCTGCCGCTTACGTGCCTTGCAAAGAAATCTGCCCGAGATGATAAGGGGGGGGGGCTTCGGGCGTGAGCAGCCCAGCAGAGCGTGCGGGGGTCTGGCGCTTACTCATCAGCCCTTGGCCGGGGCTGAGTGGGTGCCCACACCCCTGGGATCTGCGGGAGGCGGGAGGAGGCACACAGGGCCCCCACCTCTCAGGGGCAAGGTGCCTGGAGATCGGGAAGGTATCCCAGGCGGTGGGCCTCAGAGGAACCAGGGTCTGAGACCCACTGCTGGCATGAAACACCTGTGTGAGCTCCCGGCTGGAGGGATGTGGCTTCGTCCCCTGTGTGACCCCCAGTGCCGGCCCACGGTCCAAGGCTGCCCGGGAAGTCCCAGCCAAGGGGAGGACAAGATGGGCTCGTGCCAGGGGAGGTGGGGGGCAGGAAGCCCCAGAGCTGCCTCGGTTGAGGGGTGGCGCCCGTCCCAGCTGCCTCCTCTGAGTCCCCAGCCTCCAGAGGTGGCCACGGGGTCTGGCGGAGGACAGGAGAGCTCTGGAGGAAGGGGCTCATGGCCACCGTGCTCCGCCCAGCCCGCACCCCCTTTTCTTCCTTGTTTTTTAAGGCAGCTGGGTCGTGGTCCCCTGGGTAGGCTGAGACTACACTCCTTGTACCAAAGTGGGAAGAAGAAAGTCTCCCCCCCTGGGGGAGGCCAGGCAAGGCTGCTCCCAGCCCCCCATCTCCTAGGCACACCCCGGCCACTGGCAGCACGGCTGTTCATCGTGGCAGAAACACGCTGTGTGGCTTTGGATTGGGAAAACCAAGGGGGCCGTGGTGTGTGCTCTGGGCCCAGCAGGGACTCAGAGCTGCACATGGGCTCACGGATCGTGCAGGGGGGGGGCAGCCCAGCCCCTGCCCAGTCTAGAGCCTCTGGGGGAGTCTTCCTCGCCTCTCCCCCGGAGCCCACATCTGCTCCCATGGCCAGGCAAATGACTCCTGACCTGGGCTGGACTCCGATCCCCTGACCCTGGCAGAAGGGGGATCCCAGAGACCCCTTAAAATGAGGAGCTGGATGTTCTGCTCAAAATTCTGGGGTCCCAAAGGTGTGGGAAGAGGGCTCGCTGGCTTGTTCTATGCGCCCTGAGGAAGAGTGCCCTGTCCTGCCTCTTTTTTTTTTTTTTTAACATAAATTCATTTATTTTTATTTATTTAATTTTGGACCAGGGCTCGAACCCGTGTCCCCTGCCTTGGCAGGCGGATTCCTAACCACTGCACCACCAGGGAAGCCCTGTCCTGCCTCTTAATGTGACCTATGCTGAGGGCCATCTGAAGCCTCAGGCCACCGGGAAGGCCCCGGGGGGAGTGGCCAGAGGTGTTCTAGGGGACAAAGAGAAGGGTGTGGGAGCTGCTCACATCCACCCCCTCCCGGAGGTTCCAAGCCCCCCAGGCTCTGTCACTCCCCAGACGGCACTCAGCTCGAGGTCCGTTTCAGATGAGGGAGGGTCTCCAGATGTTTCTTGTGAGGGTCTTGCTCACCCTCCCCACCCCCCCACAGCTCCAGGCCTCCAGCCCACGGAGCCCCAAACCAGGCTCGCTCCACCCCAAACCTGAGCCCTCCTGAGATTCCCACCCGGGGTGGCACCAGCCTCACCAGCCGCCCCCTCCAAAACCTCCCCGGGCTCCCCTCCCTCACCCCCCGCAGTCAGCCAGCACCTGGCTCTGTCCACTCCACCTCCTCTAATGCCCTGGTCCCCTCTGTCCCCGTGCCCCGAGCCCTGCCCTGGTCCAAGCCCCGTCATCTGCTTCTACGTCACCACAACCATCTCCCCGTTAGCCTCCCTGCCTCCTCCTGGCCCCGCCAACCAATTCCCCACCCGGCGGCCAGGGACGCTCCTGATAGCAAAGAGCCCAGGACACTCGTGCTCAGACCCTTCTAGGGCTGCGGAGGCCCAGGAGCAGGTCCCACCCCACCTCCCCCATACCAGCCTCAGCTATTGCTGCCCTCCTCCAGCCTCCGCCTGGTGGTTCTCTCCACCTCCCTGGCTTCTGTCATTTCCCCCAACACACCTTGGTGTCCCTGGAGCACAGATTTGGCAAAAGCTGTTCAGCTTAAGCATCACCTCCCCGGGGAAGTGGTCTCTGTACTCCCACCCCGGCCTCCCCTGGACTCCTGGCCTCCCCCTCACAGCCACACCACTGGGCTAGCGGGGGAGCTCCATGGGGCAGCCCGTGGCCAGAGGAGGGGCCCAGGAAATAGAAGGAGAAGGAAGGAGTCCTTGACTTGGAGCCCCTGTTCTTCACTTACTTCACCCTCCTTCTCTCTCAACCCAGGCACAGTGACCTCAACCCAAACCCCAAGCAACAAGACAATAGAGGCGTGTATTGTTTTCTTTATAGTGCCCATCGTGGTTTGTAATAATCCCACGATGTGAGTTTGTTCCTCCCATGAGACTCTAAGCTCCCGAGGCACAGGTTCACAGCTACATCTCCTAGATGAGGTAGGGACTCTATAAATAGTCACTGAGTGAATTAAATGCAGCAGGGTTTAGGTTAGACATCAAGAAGAACTTCCCAATGAGAATTTTTTTTCCCTTTCTGGAATGTTTTTCAAAGTTTTGAAAATATCAGGAGACATGGCCTGGGATAGTTCAGAGGTCGACATCCCTGTGGAGTGGCTTGACTCAGGGACTGCTCAGAAAAAAAGCCCTCCCCTCCCCGCAACAGGGGGAGAAGGTTACAGGGTGACTTCCTGCCCCACACTCCAAGACTAGGAGAATCATGTCTATTTCTAGATCCTTTTATCTGAGCAACTCCAAACTCCTGGCAAATATTCCACCGTAATCTCCTGCCCTAAGGCTGTGAGAGCCCCTTCGTTCTGCAAGGGGAGAAGGGAAGTTCTAACGAAGTTGGCACCTTGTCCAACGTCACCCAGCAAATGAGGAGCTGAGGCCAGACAGGCCTGGGACAGAGCCGGCCCGAGGCTGTCCCTGAAACAGCAACACTTGGATGCAGGCCCTTCAATGGCAGTGGGTGCTGCGCATGACCTGGGACCACGCACCGGGCGCTGGAGCCCTCTCCTTGGGAATTACATAATGTGCCTGAGTGGGCTGAGCCAAGGGCAGCCAGCCTCTCTCCCTGCATCTTCCCAATAAAGCTCATCGGCCACCCTGGAGGACCCAGGTTCAAGTCCTGGCTGTGGCTCTTTTAGCCTCAGTTTCCTCATCTGTCAAATGGGTTGATCGTTCCTGCCGCCAACCTCCCAGGGTGGTTTGACTAAGAAAGGAGAGATCTGCAAATGAACCCAGCTGGCACTCAGAGTGTGGCATTGGCATCTTTTCTGGAGGAAGTGTCCTGTTAAAGAACCTCAGCCAGGCCCTTCTGGAGGGAACTGGGTGGTCAAGTTGCTTTCCCTGGTGGGCAAAGGGGAGATCGGGACACTGACAGCCTGTAAAAAGGGACAGGCTGCTTTGAGAGCGACCCTCCTCAAGGGTGCACAGTGCTTTACAGTTTGCAAAGCACACCAGTATTTCACTCGGCCCTCGTTAACAGCCCTTGTGAAGTGAGGAGGAAGCAGGGATTGCTCTTCCCATTTTGCAGATGGTAAAGCCCAGACTCAGAGAGGGGGAGTAACTTACCCAGAGTCACACAGCATGTCAATAGTCAAGATGAAACTATTGGAGAAGCAAAGGAGGAGAGAAGGCCAGACCCAAGGGAACCAGGGCAGGTGAGGTTCTCTCTTCCAACAGCGGGCACAGGAAAGGCCTTGTCTCGTATCTGAAGCTTCAGGCAAGCCTGGAGCTGGCATAGGACAGCCTGTCTATATGCTGGATCACCAAAGGAGTGTAGTGGGGAAGTGGTGCTTGATATTGGCCCAGGCCTCTAGGACCAAAAGCCCTCAGCAGCCTCCAATGCCAAGGGGCAGACAGCTGGGCTCTGGCCTCGTGTCAGCTGGAATATATTTTCCAGGAAGCAGCGGAGAGGCTGGGGCCTGTCCAGGAGGCCTTAAAGCCACATTTCAAATAGATCCCCCAGAAGCCACCTCCCCTTGAGACACATCAGCACTTGCCGGCTCCTCTCCCACAGTTCCTCCTGGCAGGGCTTCATGCAGTTCAATTCAGCAAATATCCCTCAGCTCCCAACCTGAGCTGCATGGAAGGACAGGAGACTGGACTCAGGGGGCGACTCCAGGATGGGGGCCCAGAAGGAGTGCATGTCCACAGGGAGCTCCTGATGGAATAGGGACTCAAGGCTAGGGAACATGGCAGGGAGAGATAAAGGCAGCTGAGCAGCACAGGCTAAATGCTGCTGGGACTTCAAGGCAGAGCCACCAGGCATCAGGGAGGGCTTCCTGGAGGAAGTGGCATCTGAGTAGGTTTTGAAGTATACATAGGGTTTTCCTGAGTGAAGTGTGTGTGTGTGTGTGTGTGTTTGGGGGAAGACGAGAGAGCAAAGGTTTGGAAATGGGCAGTCTGGTGTGGGACCAGAGGCTGGCAAATGCCAAGATGACAAGCAACCAGTACCTGTAAGGAAACTAACGGGAAGGGAGAGTGGGCCAGGCTGGAGATGGCTGGAACAAGTCGAGGAGGTAAGACTGCTCTTGGTAAGCTGGGAGAAAGTCAGATCCCAGCAGGAGAGGACTTTTTGTCTGGGGCTGGCTTGGGTGTGCACCTGATTTAACAGAGGAGTAGCCCAGCCCGGGAAGGCATTGGGAGAGGCTTGGGGTCAGACCTGGCTTTGAATCTTTGCTCTCCTGCTAACATGCTGTGTGACTTGGGTGCAAGCCTCGACCTCTCTGAGCCACCATCCCCCTGTGACGTGGGCATGTGCATCCCTGCCTAGCCCCCAGGCTGCTGCAGAAAGTGAGATTGTGCAGACGGTTGGGAAAGGGCTTTGCAAAGTGTGGAGGCATGCCACGGCAGTGTCACTCCAGACAGAACGCGCAGGCTGCCGCTCCTGAGAGTGAGGGGCCGCCAAGGCCCGCCCCTGCCACCCCCTTCCTGCCACTGCAAACAAGAACTGTTCCTTCCCCAATGACATCTGTCTGGGAGAAATTTGAAATTTAAAACGGGCAGCTCCATTATTTCCTCTCCTTGCCGAGCGGACTCCTCATCTCGCCTGCCTGCACCAGTCCCTTGGCAGCCCAGCCTGGGGCAGCCTCAGGGCTGCCCCTCCACTCAGCTTCCCATCTCCAGCCCCCTCTCTGGCCAGTCCTGGAGCTCTGCCCTCACCCCCTTCCAGGGCACAGCCCTAGGCACCCTCCACTGCCCCTGAAGAGGCAGCAGGAAGGGTGGAATGAACAGACCTGGAGCCCAAGGATCCAGGTTCAAATCCCAGCAGAGTTGCATAGCCTCGGGCAGAAGCAACCCTCGCTGAGTCTTACTTTCCTTGTCTTAAAGCCGGAGAATCGCAATATCCAGTGTTCTTACATGAGGCAAATATTTATTGATTCTCTACTGTATGGGGTGGGGGGGTAGGCTGGCTAAAGTGTGAGGATTCAGAGGAGATGGGGGTGAGGGGGCGCATGCCAGGCGCCTAGCACAGGGGGTGCCCAGGGTGAATACTTAGTAAGTGGTTCAGATGCCCATTGTAGAGGTGAGGAAACGGAGACTCACACTTAAGGGCCGGTGACACTGTAAACTCCATAGGTCCCCTACTGCCTCTGCGCAGACGGGCACCTGAGTCCGTTGTGGAACAAGCGGGCTTCTGCAGGGGTGCCGCCCCCATCCGCAGCCCGAACCCCAAGTTCAAGCCTCCTATGGAGGAGGAGGAGAGGCGGGTGCCCGCCCCAACCCGGGCCTGTCGAGCCTCACGGGGGTACGCCCCAAACTCCCGCCCGGGTGCCCAGCCCCCCGGCCAGAGCGGCCACCGCCTCGCCCACCGCCCCATGTCCCCACGATCCGGGCCGCGCGTACCTGCGGCTTGTCGCGCGGCCGGTCCTCAAGTTGGGAAGCGCCGCCCACGGTCTTCCACCGGTCGTTGACCATCTTCCGGCAGGACTGGCGGGGACGCCGGGCGAGGTGCGCCGCTGCGGAGCGCAAAGGCGCCGACGTGGGCGCGGGCTCGGACGAGGGGCGCGTTCTGCTCGCCGGCTTCCCGCCTCGGTGCCCAGCGCCGGGGCGGCCCGGGCCAGCGGGCGTGCGTGTGCGGGTGTGCGAGTGTGTGTGCCTGCCGGCGTGTGCGCGGGTGTGTGCGGGCGACAGCGGGAGCGGGAGCGCGAGAGCCGCCGGCCGCCAGCCGCCTGCCCGCCGCTCGCGCTGCGCGCCGTCCCCGCTCCCGGCTCCCGCGCCTCCCCCTGCGCGCTCCTCTCCCTCTCCCCTCCTCCCTCCTCCCTCCTCCCTTCCTCCTTCTCAATCTCCGTGTCTTTTTTGTCTCGTACTCTCTTTGCCTTTTATTGCTCCCCCGGTCTCCCTCTGACACACACGCACACACTGCGGACGGCGATAAACTCCACCTCCCCAAAGCCTAATAAAGAGGAGGCAGACCGGCCCAGACCCCAGGGCCCAGCCCGGAGGGCAGCAAACAGCCGCGGGCAGCCCGGGCCTCGCCGGCTCCGGAAGGGCCCGAAAGCCCCTGGGGCCGTCTCCTCGCAAACTTCCTCCCGGGCCGGACCCGCGCCAACTCACCGTGCGCGGGGGGCGCGGCGCCGGGCGGGCCCCGTGGGCGCCCGGGATGGGCCGTCGGGCGTGTCTGGGGAGCGGCGCCGCGCTTCTCCTGGCCCCCTCAGGGCGCTGGGCTCACCCTGAGACCCGGGCTGGGCCTGGGGTGTGTGCCGGCCGGCGTGCGCCCCCTGCCGGTCTCCGAGGTCTGAGTCCGGACCCCGGGGCCAGTGCGCCCAGTCCCGGAGTCTCCAGCCACCAGGGACCGCCCCCTCCGGACCCCGACCCGCGAGGCCGGCTCTGGGGGCGCTTCGGCCACAGTCGGTAGACCTGTGCCCCGGCGCTCGCGGACGGTGAGCCGGCCCGACGCCTCCCAGCCCAGGCGGCCCGCGGGCTGAATGGGGGTCCCCGCCGGCGCGGCAGCCGCCGGCGCCGCGGTCTCGAGTACGAGCCGCTCCGCGCTCTGCCCGCGCTCCCGGCCGATCGCCCGCGTTTCCCGGGCGCGCCCCGCGCTGCCTCAGCCCCCGCCTCCTCCTCTGCCCGGGAGAGGAGGGATTTGTGCCGGGAGGGGGCTTCTTAGTCGCCCCCTTCCATCGGCAGCACTTTTAAAAGCATTTAATCCGCCCGGTGCAGCCTTCAGAGGTAATTGACAAAGTCCTTAATCTGCGCTGTTAACGAGCTGCTATTGTGGCTTCTGACCGGGAGGCGCCCACACGACCCGACGCCCCGTTCCTGGCGGGCCGCCCCCTCCCCGGGCCGCCTCGGGAGCCTGACCGACTGCCACCCCCGTCCCTCTCTGCGGCCCCTTATCCTCTGCTCCCCCAGCTTCAGAATAGACCCCCCCTATTCCCTGTCCCCCGCTTCTCCCTAAAGCTGTTTCCCGGCTCCCAGGGCGCCTTGGTCCGCCACGCTGTTCCCTGGCACCATCTTCGTCTCTCTCCCGCCGGCTGCCAGTCTGTCGCCCCATCTTCCCTCTTCGTGCCCCTCACGGATGCAGCAGACTACCTGGGGGTGGGGGTCCGGGGCACTCCCTGCCCCTTGCCACCTAAGCAGACTGTCATTCACCCACAGAAGCTGGGTTCACAACCTGCCAGCTGTTTGTCCCCAGCCTCCTCTTCCTTCCAGGGCTGCCTGCCGGCCTCACCTGCTGCCCCACCCCCTCTGCCCCAAGGGAGGCAGCCCAGCGACCCGGAGTGGGTCCCACGGCACTAGCTGGGAGTCAGGGGACCCGGGTTGGAGTCCTGGCCCCATGGCTCTTTCTGGATGGCATCTCTCCCCGGAGGCCTTTCCTGTGGCTTAAAGGGATTGGCAGGTGATGGCGTGGGCCATCAGGCTTGGGCAGAGAGGTGTAGTGGAAAGCACAGGGCCCTGGCCAGATGGCCTGGGGCAAGCAGCTGTGCCTCTGAGCCTCAGTTTCCCCATGGATGCTAAAAGGTTAACAGCACGTTCTTCAGAAAGGCTCTTGTGAAGTTCTGAGAGACAGTGCATTGAAACACCTGAGCAACTTTCCCACTATGACTTGGGCAGATTTCCTGTCTTCTCCAAGCCTCAATTTCCTCATTGAATAAGAAATCACAATCTCCCCCTTCTAAATGGGGGAATTGTGAGGTTTGTAGGCATGAGGATGGGACTGCAAATCGATTCCAGTTTGGGGAGAGGATGTAAATTCCAGACGTGTCTATGCACAGACAGAAGACCACCCTGAGGGGACCCTGAACTGAGATTCTAAGTGTTGAGAGGGATACTAAGGACCAAAAGAGTTTCAGGGTGTCTGCTCTGGGTGAGCAGGGAAGGCATCCTGGAGAAGGACGGGTGTGAGCCAGGCTGTGAAGGTGGGGACAACTGGATGTTGGGGGGAAGGCATTTTGTGAAGCCAAAAAGCAAAGGCAGAGGATGGAGAGCGACAGTAGCCTGCACGGGCAGGTGCCAACCGGAGGATGCTGGCTGGAGGATCGCCTCCCAGGCCTGCAGAAGGGCGGTTGGACAGCTAAGCGGGGGCCACCTAGCGGCTCCTCCTGGCACTGTTTGCTGTCAGGCTGTCTCACATGCTCGGCCACAGATTCCTCACTTTCCTGCCCGCGGGGCCGTGGTGAGTGCATGTGTCGGCGTGGTCTTCACCCATCACCCCCTCTGTGATGATGCCGCTGCTCAGCCCCCCAGAAGAACAGTCAGCCCTGGCGCAGCTCTGCCAGGAGCCTGCAGGCGTTTGCTCATCGCCTTACACACTGCCCTCACCTGACACGCTTGGGGTGGTGTCTTGGGGAGGGGAGGGGCCACCCTGTTCAGCGGCCCAAGGAGATCTAAGTGAGCAAAAGTGCAGCTGACCCCACAGAGGGGACAGTGCCCCGCCCTCTGATTTCCTCTGGACAAAGTTGGTGTCCACAGAGCCCCAGGGATCAGCCCATGTGTGCTCAGCGGGATAGAGGGGGATCAGGGCTTTCCAGCCAGCCCAAGACAGGGCATTCCAGGAACCAGCCAGGACTTCAGGGGAGCCGGACCCCAGGACCCCCCAGGCTGCTCCAGCGCCCCGACTGCCCACTCCCTGCGCATCCACTCACCCTTCTCCCTCTGGCTCACCGATTCCCCATGTTCTTGTCTTTCCTGCCTGTGGCCACCTAGGTGTGATGGCCCCACCAACAGAAAACTCTCGTCTGGGATTTTTAGTTTAAATTCCAGAGAGACGGGCTGTGATTCGGCCTGCTCATCCTTTGGAGCCAGGACATATCAATCACAGGTCATTAGCTGGCCAAAGACAGCTGTCCTTGGTCAGGTGCCTACCATAGTCCGAAGGAGGGCAAGGCTGTGGGATCCTGACGCAGGGCACCCCCCTTAGCAGGGAGTGGGCACAGGGCAGGCAGCGAGACATGCCAACATGAGAAAGGTGGAAAGGAAGAGAGCCTTCTCATCAAGGAGACGAGAAAGAGTGTTCAGAGACGCTGGGTGACAACATTCAGGTTACTGCTGTTTGACTGGCTGTGATCCATTGCCCATCTTCCCTACACTCAGCCCTGTGCCAGGCACACTGTATCCTCCCAGCCACCCTCATAAATGAGAGCTATTGGTATCCTCATTTTATGGATGACAAAACTGACTCCAAAAGGTAAGTTACATAACTTGGGTAAGAGTGCTCTTAGTAAAATGATGTAAATAATAGCTACTATTCAGGAAGCATTTTTCATGTTCTGTGTACCATTCATTAGCAATATATCTTATTTCATGTAATCCTCACCAAAAGCCTATGGGTGTTATTAATATTCCCATTTTATAGATGAGGAAACTGAAGCTCAGAGAGGTTAAGTAACTCAGCCATGATCACACAGCAACTGATGGGGCCAGAATCTGAACCCAGGGCTCTGCACTGCTGGAGTGTATCTCCCTTTCTCCCCTGCCTCCATCCTTTTGGTCGGCTAGAGCTGGGCCTGAGACCAGTGAACGTGGAGCTCAGTGAAAGTGGGCTGAATGTTGAATGCTCTTGTCTCATGGGGCCCCAGGGACCGGCTGGCAGGGAGGTTGGGACCTCTGGCCTTCATCCACCCGGCCTCTGCCCCACGCTGCCGAGGGCACTCAACTCTCACTGAAAAGCTGTCTCAACTTACCTCTGACAGTCACATTTATCATTAAAAATAAATTTATCTTGGCTTCCCGTGGCATGGAAAGCTACTGTGCAGTGATTCAATGGGCTTGTCACCCCTCACGGTTAGGCACGGGGAGAGGAACAACTGGATGGTCTCCAATGCCAGCTCCTCATTTTCTGTGGCTGGAGCCAGAAACATACAGTGCGCTGACATTTAATTTAGCATCCAACATACCTTGACATAAACCCATAATACAAAGGCGAGGGCGGGAGTGGGGACTGCCAAGCCTGGCGGGGGTAGGGGCATTCCAAGTGACAGGGCGGATTTCTTTCTTTCTATTTTTTATTTTGCTTTGTCAACCCTGAGTGGTGATGACAGACTAGAGGCCGCGATCAAAGGCGAGAATTAGTATGGAGTGAACGTGCGTGTGTGAGTGTGTGAGCTTTTGGCGTTGATGCTCTGTGCACAGGCCGGTGGGTCTGCACCCTGAGTCCACTGGGATTCTGTGTGTGGCATCTCTGCGGCGTGTCCGTTGGAGGGAACCAGAGAAATGCGTGCCAAGGCTGGGCCCTCAAGGCTGCGTCTGGAAACCAGGAGAGGGATAACTCAGGCAGAATGGGCGAGATGGGACCACCCCATGGGTCTTGGTGTCCCCAGCCCTTTCCACGGGTCCTCTGAGACATAATCAGTGCTCTGGAAATATGGAGCAGGACGGGAACACTGTTATTTTAAAAGCTGGAGGCAGAGTTCTGGCTTTTTATTCAACAGAACATCCTGATGGAATATTTGGGTGCGAAAAGCTGAGGCTCAAGCTTGGCCAGGGAGGGGAGGGCAGGACCCAGGAGGGAGGCGAGAAACCCAGGGAGAAATGTGGTTTTGGCAGAAGCAGCTGGAAGGGGAGGGGCCGTGAGGGAGGGAGAAGGGAGGCAGAGGGAACAAGAGAGGGAGAGGTTGAAGCCCACCCAGCCGGATGGGGGCCTCGGGAGGAGGCTGGCCTGGGAACCCCAGCGCAGTTATGAATACGAGAGGGAGGTTTGTGGTTTCCATGCTGTGCTGCAGGAGATCCCATCTGTTACCCCCCGGTCTTTGGTAAGAGTCTGCTCTTCGCAACAGCCTGTGTTCGAAAGGCTTTGGGGGAGATGGAGGGAGTGGGCCCCGCCCCCGCCGAGGTCAGCGCAAGGCAAGGTGAAAGGCAGGTCCGGCTATGGGAGGGCAGGGGAGGGATGCTACAGAGGTCCAGAATTCAGGCCAAGCAGGAAATTCGACCAGCAGGTGACCTGAACTAGAGCCGTTTCAGTTTTCATTTTAGAGGAATCAGGATAGGTGCCGTTTTACTGAATGCCCACTGTGCCAGGCACCATGCAGGTGACTTGGATTTTCTCACTGAAACCCTCACAAGAACCTAAGAGGCAGATGCTATCACTTTTTATGCCATCTCACAGATAAAGAAACAACTAAAGTACGTGAAGGCCAAGTACCTCGCTCAAGGTTATACATCTGATAAACATCACAGCTTGAATTTGAGCTCTGCAATCTGGCCCCAGAGCCCACTTCTCCAGAACCCACAGCTGCAGAATTCCCTATGCAGCGAACGCTTGGGTTACCAATGTTTGTTGTTGAATGAAAGGAACTGGGCATGGAAAACAAAAATCTTGCAGCCAACAAAAATCAACCAACCAAACAAAAATCCCAACTTACAAGTGGCCAAACTTTCAAAAATGGCATGCCTTGCTTTCTGCTTCTTTCACATTCTGTGTCCTGTAAGATACTGGATTCACCATCTCGAGTTTCTGCAGTGCTAATCCTGTTGGTCGCTATATCTGCCGACTCTCACTCATGGTGATTGTTTCCCCGTGTGTTTTGTAATTTTGGATTGTGTGTTCCTTCTTTGTTAGAGCTTTATTTTTGGGAATCCGGTGTGTTCCGGGCTGAGAATTTGTCCTTCCCTAGAAGAATGGCTTTTGTTTCCACTGGGCACCTGCGGACACTCTGAACTCACGGCTACTTTAAGTTCTCACCCTGCATGTAGAATGAATTCAAACCCCAAATCTTTATGAGAACAGACCTGTGGTTTTTAGTCTAAAGTGGAAACTTTTTTAAAAATTTTATTTATTTTTAATTTATTTTTGGCTGTATTGGGTCTTCATTGCTGCATGCGGGCTTTCTCTAGTTGCGGCGAGCGGGGGCTACTCTTCCTTGTGGCGCGCAGGCTTCTCATTGTGGTGGCTTCTCTTGTTGCGGAGCACGGGCTCTAGGTGCGAGGGCTCAATAGTTGTGGTTTGCGGGCTCTAGAGCGCAGGCTCAGTAGTTGTGGCGCATGGGCTTAGTTGCTCCGCGGCATGTGGGATCTTCCCGGACCAGGGCTCGAACCTGTGTCCCCCGCATTGGCGGACGGATTCTTTACCACTGCGCCACCAGGGAAGTCCCCAAAGTGGAAACTTTTACACACATTGTAAAGCAACTATACTCCAATTAAAAAAAAAAAAAAAAGTGGAAACTTTTTCCTTGTTCTCTTCCCTTCCGCCAAAGATGGAATTTTTCCTAGTCTCTGCCCATCTCCATGCAGGTTCCCTGCAACCTTTTGGTTTCTGGCCACTGTCGATCTCCTTTTTTTTTTCTTCAGTTTAGCTACACATTTAAAAGAATATTTGTGATATCATATCCAACTTTTGTAGGCTCTTTTGTTGTAGGCGTCTAGCCTACCATATTATTGAAAAGTCCCTTCTTCTCTCATGCCTATTTACTTTTTTTAACTTAAAAGAATAAAGTCTAATTTATATGTGATAAAATGCACAGATCTCAAGGGTAGAGTTTGGTGAATTTCGGCCACCACACCTGTCATTTCCATCACCCTAGAAAGTTCCCTCATGTCCCTCCCCCAACGCACTGCCCACCCCCCATCCCCCGAGGTAACCAATGCTCTGATTTCTATCACCATAGCTTCATTCTGCCTTTTCTTAAATTTCATGGAATGGAACCACATGGTGTGTGCTCTTTTGGATCTGACTTCCTTCGCTCAGCATTAGGCTGATGAGATTCATCCACGTTGTGTATTTCAGTAGTTTGTTCCTTTTTACTGCAGTAGTATTTTATTTATGGTTCTGCATAATTGGCTTAACCACTTTCCTGGTGATGGACATTTGGGCCATTTCCATTTGGGGCTGTCAAGCCCAGTGTGGCTGTGAACATTTGTACACCCATGCTGGTGCACACGTGTACATATTCCTTTGAATTGCTGGGTGATGGGATGGGAGTAAGTTTAACTTTGTATGAAACAGCCAAATTGCTTTCCAATGTGGCCGTACCGTCTGACACCCCACTAGCAGTATGTGGGGTGCAGGCGCCCTGTATCTCACACCTGGTTTTCTCCCTGTGTACCTGTGGGTACCATGTGGGTGATGGTGGCTCTGGTGTGTCTGCTGGAAGCCCCCTTGCTCACTCACTCAGTCATTCCACAAATATCTCCTGAGCACCTGCCCCGCAGGCCTACCCGACCTGCCTTGCCCCATTCATCTGGGCCTCAGGGTGGCCGGGCAGCCTGCCCCCGTGTGCCGCTCTGCTCGTGCGGGTGGTGTCCTTTCCTATCACGCCTGCCAGAGGGTTTGTGTTGCAGCCATGGCCGGGAGGGCAGCTCAGCTGTCATCTGTGCTCCACAGTTGGCGTCCTGGTCACACCTCAGAAATGTGTCAGCGTGGGGAGCGGCCTGTCGATCATCGTTCTATTTCCCATTCCGCCACTCCCCCACTTTCCAGGTACACGGCCCGGCACCCACCAGCATCAAGGGCCGAGGGCCGTGCCCTCATGAAACAATGGCCAAATTGCTTCCCAGCGTGGTTGTAGCACTTGCTGCTCTCATTAGCAGCATGAGGGGTAGAATAAATTCAGAGCCTATGTCTCCATGAGAACAAGCCTGTGGCCATACATTTGTGGGAGACACTTTTTTCCTTGTTATTCTCCTGGCTCCTTCACCTGCAGGTGGATTTGTTCTCAGTCTGCCTGTTCACTGAGGGTGTGGCCCTGACTTTCTGCTGGGTTCTGACTCCCTGCCTTCCTGGAGCCTAAGGCCTTGGAGTGGGAGGTTCCAGGTGCCCCCCATCTCATGCTCCAGGTCTCACCTGGAGTGCCAGGTGAGGCCAGATAGAGAGAGCCCAGCAGGTAGACCGGCCCCTGAGAGCTCCTGCGGGTGAGAATGTCCCAAGCCTCAGTGGAGATTGGACCGCCCTCTGGCGGGGCCCAGGGCTCAAGAGCCGTGGTTCCCGTGCAGTCCATGCCCCCTTCTGGAGACCCATCTGAAAGCCCCCCACACACACCCCCAGCACCCTGCACCAGGCCAGCTGAGCTCCAGGGAGAGCACTTGCTCTCTCACCTCTTGCCTCACTTCCCATGTCCAACCCATCAAAGAGTTCTTTCAACAAATATTTATTGAGCACCTACTATGTGGAGCTTAATTGTAATGAACAAATAAGATACTTTCAAATGGTGATATGTGCTCTAGGAAAATAAAACAGGGTGCTGTCATACAAGGTGGTTGGGGAGGAGGTGGTGCTTGAAGGACAAGAGGGAGCCATGGGAGGCTGAGGGAGGGCTCTCCAGGCAGACGTGGCAGCAGGTGCAAAGGCCCTGAGGTAGGATCGAGATTTGCATATGTTAAGACCTGACAAAGGCCTTGTGGTTGGAGCACAGTGGACAAGGGGGCAGAGGTGAGGTTGGAGAGGGAAGGAGGTATGGATGATGGCAGGGCAGGGAATGAGTTTGGATTTTACACTGGTTGCAATGGGAAACCATCAGAAGATTGTAACAGGGACACGGTGTGAGCTGATGGATGCTTTTGCGAGTTCATTTTGGCCGCCATGTTGAAGCTGGGCTTCAGGGGGCTCTGGGTGGGAGGGCAGGGACCACGGAGGAGGTTGCTTGCAGCCCTCTTAGTAAGAGATGGAGGCAGCTCAGACTGGAGAGTTAGCAGTGGATGTAGAAAGAAGTGGACAGATGTGGGACACGTTTTAGAGATGGAGCCAGTAGGCTTGGCCGATGGAGTGGATGTGGGAAATGATGTAAAGGGAGAGAGCAAGGGTGATGCTGAGGTCTGGGGCCCGAGACCCAGGTGGATGGATGGTGGTACCACTTACCAAGACAGGGGAAGCCCAGGGGAGGCGTGCTGTGGCTCTCTGATCAGGAGTTCTGTCCCTGCCATGTTAAGTTTGGAGTGCCTGTTAGACCTCCCAGAAGGGCATGGAGTGGGCATCCATACCAAAGCCTGGGGTTCCAGGGAGAGGTCCAGGCTGGAGTCATCAACTCTGAGCCATGAGACGAGAAGAGGTCACAAGTGGGTGGTGGGCTCTGGAGTAGATGGAATTATTGCTCCCTCTTAGGGAATCACTCAGCCATGCCCCTTGCCTGGTAACTCTCCTGTGCCTCCCACCCCATTGACATTGGACTTGGCCATGTGACTTGCTTTGGTTCCTGGAATGCACGCAGAAGCGCAGAGTGATGTTCTGAGTCCAGACCTTGAGAGATACCCTCCTGCACTTGTCTCATGACCTTCAAAAGCACATGCCCTGGGAAGCCACTGGTCCCAGGGGTTGAGAGACATGTGGCACAAGCCTGAACCCAGCAGAGCCACAAACCAGAAAAACTTATGCTGTTGCAGTGTCATCGAGTGTTGGGAGTGGTTATTACACAGCATTGTTGCAGCCGGCGCTGACTAATGCACAAGCAGAGGCAGGGCCAGCTCCTCCTTCCCAGGGCAGGGGGGAGGAGGAAATGCAGCCGTGCACTTGTGGGCTCAGCGCAGGACCTGGTGCACAGTGAGTGCTCAGCCAACACCACTTAGTGTTACTAACATGGAATTAACTGTGAATCTAAACCAGAGACGCTCCCCTAAGTGTCTTCCCAACCCTGGGTTCCTCATGGTCGCCCCTGCCACAATCTGTCCCATCTATGTTTCTTTCTTCGATTTCAGTTTTTCCAGTTGTAAAAATCACCTGTTTTAATTGTGCCCAGAGACAACCCCGACTTCCATTTGGGGTTCTTCCTTCCAGTCTTTTTTCTAAGTATTTACCGGACACTATGGGCCACGGGACCAGCAACGTCTTGGGAATCTATTTGTATGTACTCATATAAAACACACACGGGGAGAGCATCTTGGTGGTGTTTTTGTGGGCAGGCCCGTGGAGTTGAGATGGGAAAATATCAGCAGCATTTATTCAGTGTTTACCAGATACCAGTGCAACGGGCACCGCTGGATCTCTGCCCACGTGGGCTCTCACCACGCACGGTTCCAGAATGTGTGGAGACCTGCACCCTCTCCCCCAAAGGCAGCCCTTGGCGAACGACAGAGGGGAATCGGGAGAGTGAAGGGTAAATACCCCAGCTCCCTCACTCTCTGGCAAGGGCATGGTCTACCCCGTTTCCCAGAGTCCCCCTGGGGGCCGGTGCTCCAGGTGCCACACAGTACAGTCTGATACACGACACGCCCATTGCAGGCTGCCTTCCCTCCCTGCCTCACCCTCCTACTCCCCTGGCAGCGCTTCTTGGGATCACCTCCAAATAAACCTCTTGTATTTACATCTCTGCTTCTGGGGAAGCCAACATAAGGCAACCAGGTGCTGCGTGTATAGGCTTTACGTGTATCTCTGCTCCCTCTCAGTCATTCAGCAAATTCTAGCGTAACCATATTCTTGTATGACTTACTGCTACTGTGCGCCAGACCGTGGCCAAAGTGCTGATGGAAGTGACCCAGCGTCTGTGCCCCAGCGACCAGGTCTCACCCTCAACCCAGAGGAGCGCCTCAGGCTGAAGTGGAGATGGTTATTTCTGGCGCGCATCATGTTTTACCATATGGAGATCATACCATACATACCATTGCATAACCTGATCGTGAGAATTGTCCCGTGTTCTTAAAGATTCCAAAACTCACTTTTAGAGTTAAGCCTGTGTAATGATGCTATTAGCTAATATGTACGGAAGATGATCTCTCTTTCAGGAGCTGAGCTTAGCCTGCTCCGGGTGCTAACTCATCAAACCCTTACAGGGGCCCGTAGCTAAGTCCCGTTATTCTCTCCATTGACAGAAGAGGAAGTTGAGGCACAGAGAGGTCACAGCTGTAGACTGGAGATTTATATCCAGGTCATCGGACTCCAGAGTTGGGGTCGGGGACACAGCGTTTATAAGCCTCCCTTATTTTTGGACATTTACTTCTATTTTCTAGTTGTTGTAAACAATGCACAGCTAACAGCCTCACCTCCCCGCCCCCCACCCCCGCCCAGCCCCCATTGCTGTCGGCCTTGCTAATTACTTCCTTAGGGTGGATTTCCAGGAAGAGAATTACAGGGTCAAAGGACGGGACTGTCTTTAACACTCTTCATCCCCATTGCCCTGCTCTGGCCTTGCTTTTGGAATCTCTTACCTTCTTTCCCACACTGTCTTGAGCCAAGCATCACTGGGTAGCGTCCAGCCTTGGCCTCTCTCCACCCGGTCCCAACCTGCCCAAGTCTGCACCTGACCTCCAGCCCGACATCCCAGGTCCTGACTTGTATCCCCACTGAGGAGGGCCGAGGCTCTCAATGAGGCAGCTTTCTCCCAGAAAGGATGGGAGAGGAGGGGAGGGTCTTAATGGAGGGATTGTGGCTGCTCCTGGCACACAGTAGGGGCTTGGTTATCATTGAATGAACGAATGAATGAACAAGACCCCTGGCCTGCCTGGATCCACTTCCGGTTCCCCAGCAGCTCCTTGTGAAGCAGCCTCCCCACTCTGGAGCCCACAGGGGCAGCTCCCCACCACTGGGTGGGGAGACAGGAGGAAAGGGGACATGCAGACCCGAACCCCTCGGTCTGCAACAAAAGCCCTACGGCTATCCCTGGTTTCATCCCCACTGTGCACCTTTCCTGACAAGTGCTTTTCTTTCTGAGATGGGTGCTCCAGCCAGGGCACCTTTGCTTAAGCCAGGCCTGCTCCCCAGGGTACCTTGGAGCTTGGTTTTCTAGTCTGAACGACCAGGGAACAAAAATACCTACTGTATTGGTTATCGACTGTGGCATTACAAATTACCCCGAAACTTAGCAGCTTGAAACAACAAACATTTATTATCTCACACAGTTTATGAGGGTCAGGACTTCAGGAGCAGCTTGGCTGGGTGGTTCTTGCTCAGCATCCCCCAGGAGGATGCAGTGAAAATACCGGCTGGGGCTGCATCATCTGAAGGCTTGACTGGGGCTGGAGGACCCACTTCCAAGGTGGAACACTCACATGGCTGCTTGGCGGGAGGCCTCAGTTCCTCGCCACATGGCCCTCTCTAGAGGGTGACTTGAGCATCCTCACAGTATGGCCCCTGGCTTCCCCCGGAGCAGGGGATCAGAGAGAGCAAAAGAAGCCACAGTGTCTTTTATGACCCATGGTTAGAAGTCACACTCCATCATTTCCTCCACATTTTGTTCATTAGAAGTGAGCACCTATGTACAGTCCACATTCAAGGGCAGGGGAATTAGGTTTGCCCTAAGAGAGGAATGGAAAATTTTTAAAACCACCAGAGCTGCCTCCCAAGGGTGCTGAGAACACATGGAGATGTGCCTGACAAGCACTGAGCCTGGTGCTGGGCACCTGCAGGCCCTCAGTCCATGGTGACTCTGTTATTTTATTATAACTACCAGCACACAGCCTTATTACAATTACCCAGCACCCAGCACCCAGTCTATGTCAGATGGCACCAACAGCTGAGTCAAAACTGGGACCCACAGTGGATTTGTTTGCAGCCTAAAAGAATGGTGCACCTGGGAGATCCAGCTGCATGCAACTAATGCAAGAGGACTTTCTGCTTTAGGGGTTCAGGAGGAGAAATGAGGCAGAGTCGCCTGGAACAGTTGTTCAGGCTGTGCCCTGCACAAGGGCGCCTGGCCGAGAAAGGTGGTGGGAGCTGAAATGCGTGCCTTTTTCTAATTCATTCAAAAGCACCAGGTGGGATGGTGGGGCCCCAGAGGCATTAGCACATGTCTAGAAGTCGAGGGTTTGGAGGGGATGGTACGGGCTGACCCAGAACATTCGAACCAGCAGCAATTCCCAGGAAAGACTGAGACTCTGGACACAAGAGTGTGTCTGACGGGTGGGAGGGGTTGAGTTCAGCTCAGCAAGGGGAAGGGGACTTCTCTCCATGTCAGACCTGAGATGCAAGGCTGAGTCCAGCACTCACATGGACACAGCTACCAGGGCTGGGTCCCCTCGCACTGCTGCCTCCTGGGGCTGGGAGAAGGGCCCTGGCCAGGAGCCTGCTCAGGGGGCTGGGGGTAGGACCTGCAGTCACGGCACTGGAGCCCCCTGCTCCTGGGGCCTTGAGAGCCCACCCCAAAGACTCCAGCAGTAACCAGAACTCTAAGCGAGGGCTGGGGCCTGCCCTGGGCCAGGTGGACCCTCTAGAAGCATCTGATTCATCCTGGGAGCCTACACATAGCTGTCATCACCACTACCACGACCGCCACTTCTGGGGGATAAGGGCAGCTTCTGGAACTTAACCCCAAAGCAGGCACCATTCAGCCACCACAGGCCCCACAGTGTCAGGAAGGACAGTGGGAGGTAGAGGCCTTTCCCCCTGCTGATCCCTGCCCCGCGTGGAGTCAGAGACCCCTCGCTCTGACAGCGTGAGGATCTCTGCCCTCTGGGCTCACCTGGTCTCTTGCTCTCCCTTGTGTAGCCAATCCAGAGCCTGGCTCAGGCATAACTCCACTGGGCCTCCGGCTCCTGCCTCTCCCCCTGGGGACTGCCGTGCCCCCTTGGCCTGAGCTTGGGGGTGCTGGGTCCCCCAAGGAGTGCACCTCTAACACAAGCCCGCGCAGCCAGCCCTGCCCACCTGTCATAGCTGCCCCTGCTGAGTTATAGGTTACAAACCCTCTGGCCCAGGGCAGGGGAAGGACAGCCCTGCCCAGAGTGTCTGCTCTGTGCCCGGCAGTTATCGAGGCAGACTGTCCCTTCCCTCCAGGGTGCCCAAGTGATGGGAAAGAGCGAGGAGTGGGGGAGCCATAGGGGGAGGGGTGGCTCAGGGCTGTGTGGTGGGAGCCGGGGCCTCCCAGATGCCCCCAACTCCTGGCGCCAGCTCTGTTCTGCCCGGAGCCCCATGGCTGAGCCCTCAGCTCAGAGCTGACAGCCATGCGAATCCCGTCCCAGGCTGGCAGCTGTCCCTGGCCGGGAGGGGGCACTGAGCCACCCGGAGAGCTGGTTTGGAGTCCCCATTCGTTGTGGATGGCATCACGGTGCCACCAGGAGATTATCTACACCCGGCTGGTCCCCAGCAGCCGGCCCCAGCGCCCCAAAAGAAGGCAGCTACCTATTAAGGAGAGTCCTGGGAAGGGGGCCAGGCGGGAGGAAGGCTAATCAAGCCTCCTGATTGTAATCGTCCGAAGGTGCTGGCCTCCTCGTGAACTTGCAGACCGGGGCCTGCCTCTGCGGCTCAGCAGGGCTTCCCCCTGCTGGGACCGTGCTGGGTAATGTTCTTTCGACATAACTCTATTTAAATTCACATTTCCATCATCCCCCAGAGGAGCCGGCAAGAGAGCTGAGCTGCGTGGTGTAAGCCAGGAAAGGATTAGATGGGGTGGGTGTGATTTTTTTCCTTTTATTTTCCCTTAGTGATGGAGATGAGGTTATAGGGGGTGGCTGTTCTAGAATCCTACAGCGTCAGAGTCAGAGGGCCGTGAGAGGCCATCCAGCCTGAACCTCCCCCCAGCGTCCAGATGGGAAACTGAGGCCACAGGGGCCCTCAGCACACACAGCAGAGCCCCCTCGCCGGCTTCCTTCCCTGACTAACCCCGGGGGCGGATGTCGAGGAAAGGCCCAGAGCCCAGGTCTTTGCCCCTTTGCTAATTGGCAGGTGGGACAACTTCCCTCAAAGCCGACCAACATGCCGACCAGCTGAAACCCCCCAGAGACCCAGCCCCTCCCCTCCTGTGCTGCCGAGTGATCTCGTCAGTCACCTTTCTCCGGAGCACAGCTGGGGCCTCATTTCCTCTGCAGGAGGCCCCCAGGGCCTGGCAAAGGCCGGGCATCCCAGGAGCGGAGGAGGGGGCAGGCCCAGGCGCAGGGCCAGATCTAGCAACCAGGAACGTGGCTCCCGGGGGAGGCCGAAGCCTGATAGAGGGCTGAGTCTACAGGAGATGGAGTGGGGGGAAGGGGGAGGAGGCAGGGGGAGGCGGGGAGGGGGGATCCAGAGAGAGGAGCCGGCCCTCCCGTCCTTCTGCTGCCCACCTGGAGGGCGGGGGAAGCGTAGAGCTGAAGGCAGGCGGCAGCAGGGGAGAGGAAGTTAGCTGCGTTTGGGATGAAACTCTTAGCCTTATGAATGCCAAAAATGTTCAAAGAAGCATCTGGTTTTGTTTTTTTCAATTTCCCCCATTATCAACAGCTTGGGTGTTGCGGAGAGGGCTGCAGCCCAGCCTGGATGTCCCCACTGCCAAGAGGCCTTGCCGCCCTGGTGACAGCGGGTTGTGTGCGTGTGAGGACCTCCTCCTACAAGCAGCCCGTGGGACCCACAGCTCAGCCACTCACGTGAGGCTCAGGAAAGCTCTTCACCTCCGAGGCTCCTCCTCTGAGACCCGTAGGAGGGGGGTTTTGGCTTGTCCTTAACTGGACTTCAACCCCCTGGGATGTACTGGGTCCCCTCCTCTAGGGTGAGCACATTCCATCCAGGGCGGTGGGCGGCAGGGTGGCCTCCTGCATGGATCCCAAGGCTCTGGGCTTCTACCACTTGTGCCCAGCGTGGGCCCTCTCCTACATTTTGGACCAACATTTTGTCCCATTCCAGGGCCTGTGCTGAGTCCTGACCCAGGCTCAGAGAGGTTGAGACACCCACCTATGGTTGCACAGCCAGGCAGTGCCCTCATCACTACCTTTTGCTGCCCCCTTTTGGGTGTCCCTGTGACCAGGCTAATGGCCCCAGGGAGGTGCTGGGTAGAACCTGGACTGAGAGTCAGGCACCTTGCATTCTAGACTAATTGCCTCCTCAACTGTGCTCCGTGACCTCTGTCCAGTCACATCTCCTCTCTGGCCCCAGTTTCCCCATCTGCTAATCAGGTCTGCCTCTTAGGACCACTGCGGAGGTCAAAGAAGACAAGGGCTGTGAAGTCAGTCTGCGAAGGAGTTAGTGAGTCACACACTCAGATGCTATCGGGGCAGGCGGGTATGTGAGGTGGCCCAGGGAAGGGTGACTGGTGGGGGGAGGGGACAAGGGGTATGCCAGTTTCCTCCAGCAGGTCTGCCACCTTCTGGCCACCTTCTGTCCCTGCAGCGGGGGCCAAATATGAGAGGTTAATGCAGTGCTATGTAGGCAGGCATACACGGTTTCCTGTCCTTACCTCACCACTTACCAACTGACCTTGATCTTGAGGAGGTGACTTTGCCAGTCTGAGCCTCAATTTTATCATCTGTAAATAGGATGATAACACAAGAAGCCACATCTCCTTGGGTGGCCATGAAGATGCAGCGAGATAAGGCTCATCGACTCCTTAGGACAGGGCTTGGCACACAGTGAGGACTCAATAAATTTTGGCTGCTGTTGTTACTATCATTGCTACCACCACCACCATCACAACCATTACCACCACCAACATCATTATCACTACTATCACCATCATCACTACCATCAGCACCACCATCACTACCACCACCAAGATAACTACCAGCATCGTCACCATCATCACCACCACCACTATCACCATCATCACTACCACCACCAAGATAACTACCAGCATCGTCACCACCATCACCACCACCACTATCACCATCATCACCACCACCACCAACACTATCACCATCATCACCATCATCACCACCACCACCATCATCACCATCACCACCACCACTATCACCACCATCACCCCCACCACCATCATCACCACCATCACCACCACCACCATCATCACCACCATCACCACCACTATCACCATCACCACCACCATCACCATCACCACCACCATCATCACCATCATCACCACCATCACCACCACTATCACCATCATCACCATCACCACCATCATCACCATCATCACCACCACCACCATCACCACTACCACCACCACCACCATCATCACCACCATCACCACCACTATCACCATCATCACCATCATCACCACCACCACCATCATCACCATCACCACCACCACTATCACCACCATCACCCCCACCACCATCATCACCACCATCACCACCACCACCATCATCACCACCATCACCACCACACCTCCCCATTACTTTTACACAAAAGTCCTCATTCCCCCCCTTTCACCCCAACCCTACTCTCCCCATAGACCATCAGGTACACCCCCAGGGCCTGGGCTGAATCTGAGTGGGCCCTTGAGCATTAGAGCTCTCTACCCAGCTCACAGGGCCCAGTGTTAATGCCTTGATTATCATCCCAGCTCAGGCCCGCCCAGTGGGACCTGCTTATGAAGCAAGGGCCTATCTTTAGCCCGGATTTCCTGCTGGCTTCCCTCCGCCCCCGCCGCCCCCGCCAGTCAGCCCCCTTTTCCATAAATTATCAACATCAAACCTAAGAGGGCTCACAGAGGACCAGGATGGGGTAAACCATGGACATGGCTACCCCAGGGCTCCAGCCCCAAAGGCACCTGGAAAAGGGGGTGAGACAGACTCTGCAGGATATGATTTGGCCAGGAACTCAAGGATCCTGCCCCAGACCCTGGTCACCCCCCCCCCCAGAGGCCCCTGAGGGAGATTGGTTCCAGGGACGATGATGGTGAATGGGAGGTGAAATGGGACTTGAGTGTGCATCCAATTCCAGAAGGTTCCGTGGAGAGTTCTGCCTAGTCCTGAGCAACTCGGGTCTAAACTGCCCCGACTAAAATGAGCTGAGAGGTGGTTCTGACCCCCAGGTGTCCACCCCGAGTCTCTGCCAGGAAAGGAAAAGTCAGTTCTCACCTCAGGCCCCAAGAGAAGGGGTATGAGAACCAGGGTGGGGTGTGGTTGGTCTGCCCTCCCTGGGGCCGGGGCCTGGACTGCCCACCCAGGCTGTGACGGGAGTAGGGGGCCCTCAAAGGCCGAGAAGGAGGAGAGGAGAGAGCTGTGGTCATGGGCTCTGACAGCTCCACACAGCTCTCTCAAGCATGGTGGCCCGGAGGAGAGGCTTCCTCTGGACCCTGATGGGAGAGCAGAGTGAGGGTGTTTGACCTCCTCTCCCCAGAGGCCAGCAGTTGGGATCTTGCCCTGGAATTGTCTCTCAGCTCACATGACTGGTTGGGAGGGCTCAGGCCAGGGCAGAGAGAACAGGTGGCCTGAGGCCAGGACGGGCTCTGCCGTCCACAGGGCTGGGGGCCCTGGGACCAGTCACTGAATGGCAATCTGCAGCTCCTAGAATCTTCCAACTACTGAATCTGGGGACCAGAGGATCTCAGAATCATGAAATCATGGGCCTCCCAGGATATTTGGGATAATATTTTTTTTTAAAGAGAGATAACAAATGGCAAAGGAATTTGGTAATTCTTCCCAAACGTGAGGACGGCTGATTGCTTTGTGCCGTCTTGGAGGGTGGGTGTGGGGTATCTGGGAGGGGGTGGAAACACAGAGGGGGCTGGAGAGGCTGCCAGGACACCTGCTGCTTCCTGGGTGAGAGCCAGAGACTGACACCCACTCCAGATGTTGCCAAGCCCCCCTGCTCCCACCTTCTCCTGCTAACTCCCATCCCTGCTGCTGGGTCCCTGCTAGCCTGGGATGTGGCTGGGACCAGGAGGAGCCCCCAACCCAGTGCCCCCTCCCCCAGGCCCAGCTACACTTTTCCCATCTTCAAATGAGGTCTCTGGATTCGATTTTAGCTGCAACGCTCTGTTTAAATGAGATCTTTTAAGGACCCCGCAGTCTAAGAGAAGAGTTGTTCTGGGTTGGGGGGCAGGGGGTACTGAAGGCCCCTGGCCCCCTCCTGGTCTCCCAGGTTCCTCCTTCAGCCCCTCCTGCCTTCAGCACCCCCAAAGCCGCTCCACAGAACCTGAGATTGTGAGACGTCTTTAACCCCTGGCCTGGATGGATGCTCTGCCGATGTAACACCAAAACTTCTGCACATTGGAAAGCCCTCGGATTCTAGGACAATGGATGAGCTCCTCAGATTCCAAGGGAGCCTGGGCTCCTTGCCAGCCTGGCCGTCAGCTCTGTTCGTGTCTATAACCAGCTGAGCATGGGCCCCAGATGTCAGCGGGTGGAGGTGACTGAAGGAGGTGGGAGTTGGCGTGTCTGCTCCGAGGAAGGGGCCCTTCCGAGGGCGGACCTTGGGATGCTCGGGGCTACGCGGTGCTGCTCTGGGACCCAGGGGACCAGGCCTGGCCCAAAGCAGGTGCTTAATAAATAGAGATTGAATAACTGGCACGGAAGGGGGTGGCCCATCTCGCATCTCGGCCTGAAGCCAGCTTCCTGGGTGATGCCAGGAATCTTACAGTGGAGCTGGCACCCCTTGGGCATTGGGAGGGTCAGCTGGTGGGGGTGGTGTCCCCCGAGAGCTATCAAGTGCCCTCTGTGATGTGTCCTGAGGGAGAGAGACCCCAGCAGGGCGGGAACTTGCTTGGGGGTCTGACCTGGTCAGGAAGGGTCCCCTGAGGAAGCGACAAGGAGCAGATGAGATGGGAAGGCTAACAGGTGTTACAGGTGAGGAGAGGAGGGAGCCAGGGCCCTGTGCTGGGGTGGGGGGGGGACTGTGGGGGAGGGGAGGAGAGGGGAAGGGTGTGTAATGGGGGCTGCAGGGCAAAGGGACCAGACTCTGTGTCCCCTGCCAGCCCTGCTGAGGAGAGAACCGGGAACTCGCTGATGGTTTTAACCAGGGGCTTGATGTGATCAGCTGGCGCTTCTGGAAGTCCACTCTGATGGTGATAGGAGACGGACTGGGGACCAACCAGGGGCTGGCTGCACAGGGGCCAGAAGAGGTGCTGGCCACCTGGACCAGCCTGGGGAGAGGAGAGGGAGTGCGGAGGACAGAGTTGGCAGGGACTTTGGAAGGACAGTGTCAGAAACAGGTGAAGGAGAGGCGGGCGTCATGAGTGACCCTCAGACTGGCATCTGGCCCAGGCATTTCAATGACAGGGTGCTATTCACTTCAACAGGAAACCCGGGTGAGAACCAGGCTTGGTGGGTAGATCTGAAGCTTCCTACTGACACAGTGGGTTGGGGGAGCCCTTGAATCATTCCATGCGGCAAGCTAGAGGCCACAGTTAGAGGCGGTTAGAGGTCCAGGTGCTGGACTGCAGGTGCAGGTCGTGTATCATCGCTGCACGCGGGGTGATCATGGGTGCAAGATCCCGGGGCCGAGTCTCAGGGACTCCCAGCTTGAGAATCCTAGGTCGCCATCCTGGGCAGGTCGCCTGCCGCTTGGCCGAGGGGAGCTTCCTTCGTCAAGTGGCCGCTGCGGGACATCAGTAAGGACTGGTGGCCTCCTTGCGGGAAGCCCCCAGGATCTGGGTGGCTCTGAGTGTAGGCTGCAGCCACAAAGTCGTGTGGATGGTGGGGAGTAGCAAAGTGAGTCCTGTGGCTCACGTGACTTCGTCAGAACTCACAGCTGCCAGGGCCATTTAGATGCAGGAGAGTCGGTAGCAGCCCTTCCAAGATGCCGTGAATCTGAGAATCTGTGACCTCTGATTCTCAGACACTGATCTCAGAGTCAATGATTGGGACCCATCACAAGCAAAGCTCCCGGGGGGCCGTCCCTGTGCCCCTCTCCTAAGGATGCCTCCAGCTGACCTTCCACCCTCAGCAGTGGCCCCTGACACTAGTGGGGGGTCAGAGGATGGAGGGAGAAGTGGGGGGACGAGGGACAGGCCTCCCGCATCTGTCCCACAGGCTGGGGGCTGCTTGGAAAGGGACCAGGCAGCCTGAGTTGTGTCCCTGCCCACGCAGCCCCTCAGACATCCTCATAATATTAATATTATTAATATTAATATTAATAATGAAAGGGCCTGCACTTGGCTCCAGCAGGAGCTTGGAATGCCAAGTTGTCCCCCGCAGACAGATGAGGGAGCACTCGGGCTGGCTGCCGTGGGCAGGGTCCCGCCCCTGGGGGGCTGTCTGGGCCGTCTTTAAGAATGCTTTGTTAAGCCCCATTAAATATGCATCGTCCCCATGAAACTTTAATGTCCCATTAAAGGTGTCACATTTTTCACCTCCTGGGATGAAGGAGGGTTGATCTTCCAGTGCTGACATCTGGCACTGGGGACCCAGGCCCAGCCCCTCGGCCAGCGCCTGGGCCTTGGACAAGGCACAGCTGGGAGACACCGCCCAAGGGTGTGGATTGTGCCCCAAACCTCATGCACCCACCCCCGCCCTGAAGATGGGGGGCTCCTCCATAAGAGTTTCTCCTCTGGGCAAAGCTGGGGTCAGCAAACTTTTCCCGTAAAGGGCTGGCAGTGAATGCTTTCGGCTTTGCATGTACATCTTTGATTTCTTTTGGCAACCTTTTAAAAATATGAACACCCTTAGGTCACAGGCTGGAGTTGAATTTAACTCTGGGCTGTAGTTTGCCAACCCCTGGGCTACCATATTGTGCCTAGAGACGGGGGAGCAAAGGGCTTTGGAATCAGGCAGACATGGGCCAGGGTTGGTGACCTTTGAAATATTCAGCAACGTGTTCATCTTTGTTCCACCAATCAGAACAGGTGCCAGCTGAGCCCTGTTACCCTGCCTGCCCCGCCTCTGGGCATCTGTTTTCTCTCTTAGTATAAAGTGGGTACACAAACAGGGCCTCCAAAGACTGTCATGAGAATCAGAGATAAGGTGGGAAAACACTGACCAAAGCAAGCTAGGAGTTTATACCACAGGCTGTCCATCAGAATCACCCAGGTCCTGAAAAAATTCTGGGGGCAAAACCACAGTGAACGAACAAGGCAAGGTTGTCTGCTTTAACCACATCTGTTCAATGTAGTATTAGAAGTTCTAGCCACAGCCAGAAAAAGAAATGAGAGGCGTCCATCAGAGAAATGAAAATCAAAACTGGAGATACCACTTCACAACCATTAGGATGGCTGTTACTGAAAACAAAACAAAATAAAAAAGAAAATAACAAGTGTTAGTGGGGATGTGGAGAAATTGGACTCCTGTGCACTGCTGGTAAAAATGTAAAATGGTGGTTCCTTAAAAAATTAAAAATAGAATTACTGTATGATCAGCAATTCCACTTCTGGGTATATTCCAAGAAAAATATATTCCCAAAAGAACTGAAAGCAGGGTCTCAAAGAGGTATTTGTACACCTGCATTCTTAGCAGTATTATTCACAAGCGCTAAAAGATGGAAGCAATCTAGATGTCCATCAATGGATGAACGGATGAACAAAATATGGTACATCCATACAATGGAAAATTACTGAGCCATAAAAAGGAATGACGTTCTGATACATGTTACAACGTGGATGAACCGCAAAATCATTATGGCAAGTAAAAGAAGCCAGACACAAAAGGCTGAATATTGTATGATTCCATTTATACGAAATACCCAGAATAGAAAAATACATAGAGACACAAAGTAGAATAAGTGGTTGCTAGAGGCTGGGGGGAGGGGTTGGAGGAGAAGAGAATGAAGACTGACTGCTTTATGGGTATAGGGTTTCCACTGGGGTGATGGAAAAGTTCTGGAACCAGATAGTGGAGATGGTTGCACAGCACTGTAGAAGTATTGAATTCCATTGAACTGTACACTTTAAAATGGTTAAGACGGTAAATTTTATGTTTTGTGTATTTTACCACTGTAAACAAATACCGGGAGATATCCGGGCTGGTGGAATTGGACTGTGCCGTGTGAGACCCAGGAATCTGGGCCTCTGATGTACAGCCAGGGTTGGGTGGCAGCCACCTAAGGGAGGGGCTTCAGGAAGCGTACGTTTGGAGAGGAAGCTCATGTGTGGGGGGAATAAGACGGTGAGGGGAGCAGTTTCCCTCTAACCCTCTGTTCTATTGAGCCCTTGGGGCCGAGCAGCGTGGACGCCACCTGCTAAGACAGGAAGGCTGTGCCGTCGAGCTGGCAGTCTGCAGAGAAAGGGCGGGCAGAGTCGAATCGCTGCTTAGCTGGGTTATGGTGACGACTCGTAGACCAGGGTGGCGAAGACCTTTTGCTCCACGCAGAGGCAGGACCCCAGGACCAAGCCCCAGAGATGAGCCCGAAGTGGCCACACCTGTGCAGGCCCTGAGCGAGGACACATGGGTTAGGGGCACGGGCGGGAGGTGTTGCTGGGCAAGGGCCCTGGCCTGACGGACGGGAAGGTGGCCCAGAGCAGGGGCTGGGGTCCCAGTTCTGCCACCACAAGCTGTGCGACCTCAGATGTGACACCTCCCTCTCCCAGATTTTAAATGAAGCCGTGAAGGCGCTCTCCTTCCTGCGGTGGCAAAGCTGAGACGGGGCCGCACCTGGGCCTGGCACGGGGTGGGCATCCAGCAGACGCTCCCGGTGGTGGCTGCAAAGGCAGCCTGCACGTTGCTGCCCAGGCCTGATCTGATGGGGTGCGGCAGGCAGGCCCCCCAAGATGGATGCCCAGCTCCAGCCTCCCCTCCCCTCCCTCCTTCAGGGTGCACCAGCCAGGGTAACATTGCACAGAAGAGGCTCCACGCGGTTTCTGAGCTCGGAGAAGGAGGCCTGAGGTCCAGCAATCCGCGGGTGGTCAAGAACACTCAGAACAGCCTCTGAGGAACAGTGGAAGGGACGGGAGACACCTAGTTTCCAAAATTGTTTATCAGTAATCTACACTAGCCAGACAACTCACACATGTTCAAGAAGTGAATGAATGAGTGAGTGAGTGAATGACTGAGTGAGTGGACGGGGGAATGAATGAGTGAATGGCTCTCTGCCCCTGGTGGTGGACATTTGCCTATTTTTTTTTTTTATTGGAGTATAGTTAATTTACAATGCTGTGTTAGTTTCAGGTGTACAGCAAAGTGATTCAGTTATACATACACATATATCTATTCTTTTTCAGATTCTTTTCCCATATAGGTTATTACAGAGTACGGAGTAGAGTTCCCTGTGCTATACAGTAGGTCCTTGTTGATTATCTATTTTCTATATAGTAGTGTGTATATGTTAATCCCAAACTCCTAATTTATCCCTCCTCCCACCCTCCCTTTCCCCTTTGGTAACCATAAGTTTGTTTTCTATGTCTGTGAGTCTCTTTCTGTTTTGTAAATAAGTTCATTTGTATCATTTTTTTTAGATTCCACATATAAGTGATATCATATGATATTTGTCTTTGTCTGACCTACTTCACTTAGTATGACAGTCTCTAGGTTCATCCATGTTGCTGCAAATGCCATTATTTTGTTCTTTTTTATGGCTGAGTAGTATTCCATTGTATACATGTACCACATCTTCTTTATCCATTCCTCTGTCGATGAACATTTAGGTTGCTTCCATGTCTTGGCTATTCATTCACCCATTCTTAACAAAGGACTTGGGTTGCTAGGTCTGTCTGCTCCTAGGACTTGGGTGGTAGAAACAGATTTAAAAATGGAAAGAACAAGAAGGGTCCGTGTCCCGATCTCACCTCTGCGGAGGTAGTTCTGTGGCCTCGGTGGCGTCACTTCTCTTGTAGGCCTCCGTGTTCTCATCTGGAAACGGGGTCTCTGTGCCTCACTCTGATGGTCCTCAGGTCCCCAGATGGACCTGGCACATCAGAAGTTTCCAGAAAGGGTAGCTGCTGCTGGACTAGTGGTTCTCATCTTCTTCACCTCGTTTAACCCTCGAGACCACCCTGGGAGGCAAGAGGTGGGGCCTCCCCCTCCATTTTGCAGATATAGAAACTGAGGCAGGAGAGTGGTGAGCTGGCCTGGGGTGGGAGGTCACAGCCCCGCCCATCCCTCTGACCTCAGGCACTGCTGTCAGGTGGTCCATCATTCTGTGTCCTGAGCACTGGGGCAGGGGGACGGCCACACACACGCCCCTCACCTGAGGACCAAGGACAAGACCCCATAACTGGGATGACAGTGGGCCCAGGACTTCAGCAGCTTCACCCAAGCTCCCCTGAGGAGGCTCAGACCCCATAGCTCTACTCCCCCCAGCGCCCCGGATCTCCAGTGTCCCCCATTCTCTGGGTGTCCCCCTGTGTCCCTGTGTCTGTTTCTGGGTGTATGTGTCGTGGTGGGGGTCTCAGTCTCTCCCTTTCTCTGTGCTGTATCTCTGTGTGTCTCCGTGTTATGTATTTATCTGTGTCTGTCTCTCTCTATCCCTCTGTCTCTGTGGATTTCTGCCTGTATCTCTCTGTGTCGTATCTCTCCGTGTATAAGTATCTCTCTCTGTTTTCGTCTCTGTTAATCTGTGTTTCCCTAGGTCTCTCGTGTCTCTCTGGGTCAGTCTCTCCCCCTCCCTCTGTCCCTCTCCTTCAGTGGAATATCGATCAGCCTGGCTTATTAAGCCTCCTTATCTCTCAGAGCATTTGCCTTTGAAATTCCAGCAGGTGGGCTGGGGCCTCGGGTAGCACAGCCCGCTGGGGGCCCAGCCAGAGAGGTGCCGGGTCCACTTCCCACTTCCCATTTGTACAGATGCCAGACCAGCCTTCTTGAGGTCTCTGCCAGCCCCTGCTGTTCCCATGCTGTGGGCAGCCGTCGCCTGTGACAGTGACAGCGACGGTGGCAGGGCAGGGCCATTCCAGGAAGAGTCGCTGTAGAAGGGAGTGGTGTGCAGGGAGAAGCAATGGTCCCAGCACCACGGCTGGGGGCTCCCCTGCAGGCCACCCAGGGCTGACCCCCTCCCGGCGTGCCGCGGGAAAGAGGAATTGACCTAGGTCTGTGGGCACCGGGGTTCACTGAGGCCCCAGAGCAGCAAGTCCCTGGCTGCTAACACAGCCCGGCTTTCTTCCAGAGCGTAGTTGCCCACCCTGGGCTGGGGGGATGGTCCCCTGCTTCCAGCAGCCTCCCATCGGCCCCAGCCCCAGCCTCTACCCACTGCGTATCCCCAGGCTGTTTAAATGACAGTCCCTCCATCAGGCCTGGAGGCCGGGGGCATAGCTGTGGCCACAGCTGGGACCCTTCAGTGCAGACCCTGCCACCTCCCCGGTGGGACAGGAGGGGCGATCCCCTCCCTTCCTGGCTCAGCCCCACCTCCAGGACAAAGCCCAGACTCGTGCCTGGGGGGCTGCTGTGCCCACCTCTCCAGCCCCGTGTCTCACTCCTCCCCCCACCTCCGCCCCGCCAGGAGCAGCCACCCAGCCTTCCCTACACACACCCTACACACAGATACTCTGCGTCTTTATTTCCTCAGGGCCTTTGCACAAACTGCCCTTCTGCCTAGACCACTCTTCCCTGCCTGTCATCAGCAGCTGACTGTAACTCTGGTTGATCCTTGGGTCCAGTCTTCCCTGACAGTCCGTGCCAGCCCCTGAACTTCCATCACAGCCCGTGGCCAAGGACTGCTCACTCGGCTCCCTGCAGCTGCGGCCAGAGTCATGTCTGTGTGCATCCCCGTGGTATCGCCTCCTCCGGCTCCACTGGCCCCAAGCGGGCACCCATTGAGGAAGGGGTGGAAATGCTTCCAGAGCTCAGTGTAGGAGGACCTGCCTCTCCGGGGCTTCCTTGGGGACCACACAGCCTTTCGCTGAGCCGTGCTGTCACCTGTGAGCCCTCCCTTCCCAGCTCTGCCCCCACGGGAGGAGACAGGGAGCGGGAGACACAGAGGCAGCCCCACGACGGTCCCACGGTGGGGACTCCCCTGCCTTGGTCCCAGGCAAGTGGGAGGCTGCGGGGAGCTCCCATGGGGCAGCAGGAGCCAGGACAGCGATGTCCACCAGGCCACGACCCCTGGCCATTCCAGCCGCTCCCACCTTTTGCTTTGGGTCATAAATTCAAATCCTGGACCAGCCCACGTTTCACACTCACTCCTGCCCAAAGTCCAGGGACTTCTGCTCATTGTAGTTGATCACGGCCAGAGGATCACAGGTTTGGAAACGTGACGAAGACTTTCTCTCTCAAGCCCTGCCTGGGCTCAGAGAGAAGAGAGAAGGTTCACCTAATGATCCCTCAGGCCGTCACCTGATAGCTGTCAGCCTGGTGGGACGTGGCCCTTCTCCCAAGGTGAGGCCACACGGGCTCTCGGGGTGGGAGCACTCTCCAGTGATGTTGGTGTCACACCTTCGACAGGTACGTCTTCTTTGAGAATGTAGACAGGTGAGTGGTTTCTTCCAGATGTGAAACACTCCACCATCAAGGCCCCTCGGTGGGAGAGGCAGTTTCTGCAGAGGGCCAGTCCATTTTAACACCCTGTGACTCTCTCGTGGTCAGCAGTACCAGCCTGGGGGAGCAGGTCCAAAGGGCAGGGCTGGGTGGCCATGGTCATAATAGTAACAACTTCAGACTCTGGAAGTTGGCTCCCCAAATCCTCATAATGGCCCTTGGAGGTGGTACCATTTTATACCCATTTTACAGAGGAAAAGACTGAGGCTTCCCCCGAGTTGTCCAGTGACTTGTCCAAAGTCACACAGCTAGTAAGAGGGACTGGAAGGGAGGTCTCTCTGGCTCCAAAGGCCAAGGTCTTTACTACCCAGAACTAGCGTGAGGCACATGCTCAAGGCTGGAGGTCTGACTCCTGGGGGGCACAAGGGGTTCTGCACATGAACTTCAGAGAACACAGACCCTGAGCACAGGGGCACCAGTCGCTGCCAGGACTGTGGGCAGGAAGTTCGAGTTCACGAGGGTGTTGCCCCATGAAGGGCATGGCTCGTCCACGGGGGGGGGGGGGCGGGTCTTGGCCTGGGTGTGGACCCCAGGACAGGGGCAGCTGGGTCTGTGTCCCAGCTGGGACAGGCAGAGAAATTCAAATATATCTTCATTGACTCACGGCCACTCGAGGTGTCAACCAGTACAAGGCATTCATTCATTCATTCATTCATTCAGTGACTATTTAAATGCCTCCTTTGTGCCAGGCACTGTGCAAGACTCTAAGGACACACAGTAAAAAGGCAACGTCCCTGCCCGCATGGAGCTTCTGTTCAAGTAGGGGAGGTGGATTGGGAGCAAGCATGGCTTGACGCAGTGGGGACAGGGCCTGGGCAGAGACTAGAGCATCTGGGGAGGGGTGTTAGGGAAAATGGAGGTCACACACACACACACACACACACACGCTCACATGTGTGTACCCACGGTTCCTGGGCCCCGACTCTGGGCTCTGGGGCTCCTCCACCCTCACATTTACTGCTTGATACTGCAGAGGCCTCTTAGACGTCTGAGATGAGGCCTGAAGGAGGTGTGAGAGTGAGCTAAGATCGCAGGGACAAGTGTTCCAGGCAGTGGGAACAGCCTGTGTGTGGGGTTCTGAGGGACTGAAACAAGCCCAGATTGTCCCAGGGATAGAAGGGAGCTGGGCTGGGGTTGCTGAAGGGACTGGATCTGGGTCCTGCCGCCCCACTTCCAGGGGCATGACCTTGGGCAAGTCTCCTCTGGCCTCTGAGCCTGTTTGCTTATTTGTGAAATGACCCATCAGCATGACTGGCTGGTAACAAGCCCAGAATTGCCTTGGCTTAAAAGCTCTGGGAACCAGGCAAATGGAAGCTCTACCATTTGGAGGGAGAGCAGAGCCGGGGGTCCCACACCCACATGTACCTGCTCTGGCCCAGAAGTGGCCCCCTACCTCCCCGTCAGCTTTCCTTTGCCAGAGCAAGCCACACGTCTGCGTCTAACTTCGAGAGGTGACAGCCCCCAGAAGCGGGGTGATGGATCCCACTTCCCAGGGCGTTGTGAGGATGGCAGCTGCCTTGTCTGGAGCCGATGCCCCGTGTAGGCAGGAATGACTCTTCCAGGAGTGACTCCCCATCCCTGCCCCTCTGTTTCCTCCTCCTTCAACTGGGCGGCTTGATCCAAACCTCAGTCACCCGGCCATATCCATGGGCCAATGGTCACATCATTTACAGAACTGTTTTCTTTAAATCCACTCGTTTGTTTGTTCGCTTTGCCAGGCAAGGAGAGGGGCCCTAATTCAGGAGTGTCTAATTGTCCCTCTGCGCGTGGGGAGTTCTCCGAGTGTGCAGGGCCATATGGGTATATATCCAAGGCTCCCCCAGTGTACCCCTGCCGAGAGTCCCATTGCATAAAAGATACATGAGGCCCTGAGCTACATTTTCCATGGTGAGACGTGTATTAGACATGATACAGTATGTGGGATAATGAAGGCGTGTCACTTCGGCACCTACAATATGCCCCATGGCTTCCTAGTAGAGAGCAGGGAACAGAGGGGACGCTGGCCTCTGAGTGAGGACATGCCAGCCCCAGGAGAGGCCATGCAGGACAGTGGGTGAGAACCCAGGGCTTAGCGCCTGGCTGGACTGGGTTTGAATCCTGGCTCTGCCACTTTCCAGATGTGTGACTTACAGCAAGTAAGGTAGAGACTTTGGTGTTCGGCCGGGTCCCCAGAGTCCCCTTTACTGGCGCTGTTGCCCATCTGCCAGCTTCTCTGGCTTTGCTGATAACAGTTTACAGCCACTGGCTGGTGGGTGGGTACAGAAGCCCAGCCTGGTCCTCGGATGAGACAAAGGCGAAGGGTACAATCTCGGCTCCAGCGCTCCTCGCGGGATCAGGCTGAGTCCGGGCCTCACCTGAAATCACACGCTTGTCTGCCTTCTCTCCCTCCCCGTCCTGCTTCCCCCACTGCTTCTGGCTTCTCCTGGGAGCACTCCTTCATAAAATCACTTGCCCTGAAATCCTTGACTCTGTTCTGCTCCTGGAAGACCTCGCCTAAGACAGCAGGTGACTTTGCCTCTCAGAGTCTCACTTACCTCACCTGTAAAATGGACAAACATAACATTCCCTGCTGCATGCGGTTAGCACGGAGGGCCTCAGTGTAGGGCCTGGCACACAGTAAGTGCTCACTAAATGAAATCTCTTCTGATTGCTGTGGAATGCATAGCAGTCCTGTCAGTATGGATATTCAGGGACGAGACACTGCCCCTCGGGCAGTGGAGGGTGTCCCGGGTCACCTGCACAGTGGTTGGGCAGAAGCAGCTTTAGAAAACGTCTGTAGCCCCTCTGAGCCCCGTCCCACCCACCCCTTCCCATCAGAGAAGTTCTCATCCTTGGCTCTGTGATTTAACAGCCCCTCTGACTCTCAGGCCATGCGTTGGTGCCTTGGGGGGTGGTCAGTTACGAGAGTGGGTTTGGCCTCTGACATGGTCATTTCCTGGAGATGTGGTCTAGGCCATGTGGGGCTCTGGGTTAGAGAGTGTGGGCATTTTACTGTGAAGCCATCCTCATTGCGGGGGGACTTGAGGGTCTCTGCACAGACGGCAGAGCCGATGGGCTGTCAGAAAAAAGAGCCATCGGTGGGGGCCACCTGGACCTCATCCCCACCCTGGGCCACCCACCTCGGCCAGAGAAGACTCAACTGGCTGGGGAGCCCAGGGCAAGTCATATCGTCTCCCGGGGCTTGTGGCCACGTCTGTAAAGAGGGACATAAGTGAATAAGGGATCAAGGCAGGAACGTGCCCTTGCCCCAGAGCAGGCCATGGTGAGCCTCTCTTCCAAGTCCAAGGGAGATGATTTTGCAGTTCTGCAAACTGGTTCAAAAAAAGAAAAGGAGGGACTTCCCTGGCGATCCAGTGGTTAAGACTCCTCGCTTCCAATGCAGGGGGCGCGGATTCAATCCCTGGTTGGGGAACGAAGATCCCATGTGCCGCATGGTGCGGCCAAAAAAAAAAAAAAAAAAAGAAAAGGTCAGGCTGGGGCGAGGCCACCCCACCACATCCACGATGAGGGCAGAGCTGGCCGTTGGATGGGGCCACCCCACTAAGGGCCTCACTGTGCTCTCTCACTCAACCCCCACCCCCCAACCCCGGGGAGGGATGCTACCACTCCCCCAGTTCTGATGAGGAAAAGGCCGCCCAGCCTGTGAAAAGAGGGGACTCAGGGCCAACCAGAGCAGAACTCTAACCACTGGCCAGCCGTGCCCACCTCTTAGGAGCCACGACTCACACTGGTCCCTCCAAGGCTCTGTCCCCGCCTGGGGGGTATTTAGGACCTGAGGACTTTCCTCACACCTGGGCCTGGCTTCCCCGGCCCCCAGGCCACATCTCAAACCTGCAGTTGGTGTTTCCTGCACCTTCAGAGCTGCCTTTATTCTTATTAAGTCAGCAGCCCCGTGGAAGGAGGGCATCAGCCTCCTTCTGCCTCTCCCCCCACCCCTCCCCCTGCCCCACGCCCCTCGCTGCACCTTTCATCACAGGGAAAAAAAATCCCAAGAAGATGACTAACATCAACTCAGCCCGAGTTACCAAGACAACCTTCCCTGCCCACCACGGACGGGCAGGGAGGAGAGGCTGGAGGGGCGACCCCACCCACACCCGCGGCCCACACCCTCCAGCAGGTCCCGCCAGGAGAGGCTGGGACGGCGGGCACCGCTGCCACGGGGCTGTCAGCCTGGCTTGCAAGCTGCAGCTTTCATCTGCGAGACGCTGCCTTTGCAGCAGATTTGATTCTCTCAGGTTCCCGGTGGCAAGATAATTGAGGAGGGGGTGACGAGTTGATGGAACGAAATCCTCTCCACTGTGGAAAGAGTTCGGTCATGGCTGCCTCCTCCTGCTGCTTGCTGCCTCGTTCGGCCCAGGCCCGAATTTGGAGGTCCAGAGCCCTGGGGAAGGACAGCAGAGGGGCCAAGACGATGGGCCCGAGGGGTCAGACCTGCCTGAGTGTGAACCTCAGCTCCGCTGTTTCTAAGCTGTGTGACGTTGGGCAAGTTACTTAACTTCTCTGAGCCCCAGGACTGACCAGACACCAGTTACAGGCTTCATGGGGTTGTTGAGACATCAAACAAGAGACAGTGTGGACAGTCCCTCCCATGAACCTGGCACCTAGGAAGCGCTCAGTCGATGAAAGGGGCTAGTGTGGATGCCAGGTCTGTTTCTGTCCCCACCCCACCCTCTGGAAGGGAAGGGGACTGACGTTAACACAGAGCCTGCGGGGCACCAGTCCCTGTTCAGTGTTGCAGCAGCGATGCCCAGGAGGAAGCGTTAGACCCTGTTTGTGGTTGGTTTGTGTAACGAGTGGGGCTCAGAGAGTGAGCTACTGTCCACAGCACTCAGCAGAGAGGGTGAGGCAGTGCAATCCCGCCAGGCTGCTGTGATTCGAAGCCCAAGGTCTTCCCCAGAGCCTGCCTTCTTCAAGCTGCCCCAAGTTTCCATGGCTTCAGCAGCAGGGGATGCAGGGCCTGCAATTAACAGTGGAGACACTGGAGTCTCCATGAGGGTCCATGGCCTTCGGAGAGCCCCAGTCTCCTCATGACCACCCCCTCCTCCTACTCTGGGCCTCTTCCTGGGTGGTGGCCAGGCTTTCTACCCACCTCCTGTCCTTGTGGTGACCTCAGAACTGTGACAGAATCCCTGAGAGACACACAGAATCCAATCACCTGTCATTAGGAGTCCTCCATGGCAGCAGCCCTAACTGAGAGGAGGGATATGAAGAGCTCAGGACAGAGGAATCAGTAAACTGATTAGCTGAATCCAATCTCCTGGGGAGGGGGAGGACGGGATGGGGGGCTTCAGGCTAGGCTGAGCAGAGAGGAGAAGGAAGGGCCCAGGGTCACATCCCCACCAGCCAGGAAGCCCTGGGAACCTGATCTTTCCATGCTGGGTTAGCATATTTCAGCCTCAAGAAGCTTTAGAATTAAGAATAGGCACCTTTGTGACTTCCCTGGCCATCCAGTGGTTAAGGCTCCACGCTTCCACTGCAGCGGACACTGGTTCGATCCCTGGTCGGGGAACTAAGATCCCGCATGCCGCACGGTGCAGCCACAGGGGGAAAAAAAAAAAAGGCACTTTTAAGAGAATCAAAACAACAACATTAATATCTTTGTCTTTAGTGTGTGCAGACTGGGTGGCTTAAGCATTTGTAAGTTTCAGGATTTGCTGATTAAAGCACTAGTCAAGCCTTGCAATTCGAATTTAAAATATGAAATTGAGTACTTGATTTAGACTTGGGATTTCAGGTTATACTCTTAGGAAGTTTGTAAACAGTGCTGGAGTTTACCACATTTACAAATTCCATGTATTAGATGTGCAAAGAATGTACTTAATTTTGCAGAGAGGCTGCCTTCTCAGTCAGATCACTGAAGTACTTAAAAGAAAACTTGATATATTCAATTTATTTATGCAGTTTCAAATGCTTAAAGGAGTTTAATTAACTAGTTTTGTAAACGGGACAAAAGAGTAATCAAATGGCCCTTAAAAGAGATTGTTCAGTTGTGCTACATTTATAAATATAGAAATAGAAATAGAATAGTAAGGTGTAAGGTGAACTTAAAAACTTAAGAAAGAACAGCATTTTTGTGTTTGGTTTTTTTTTTGGCCACACCACGTGGCTTACAGGATCTTAGTTCCCCAACCAGGGATTGAACCCAGGCCCTCGGCAGTGAAAGCGCCAAGTCCTAACCACTGAACTGCCAGGGAAGTCCCAGAACAGCATTTTTTAATATGGCACATTCATGAATCAAATCTGAATGTTTAAAGTCAAAGTCATTGTCTCAGTCATCTTTTCTGTGCACAAAAGTCACCCAGGGAGCAAACCAATCACAAGCCTACATTCCTGCCCCCGTTCAAAACTTATCCCTCCCATGTACCCCACCTGCCATGTCCCTTCCCAAAGGTGAGCTCTGGAGGTGACAGGCCTGGCTGTACTCATGGGTTTATGGTTAACAGGCTAATGTCTGGCTTCAGCAGGAAACACTTGACCCTTTGATCTTGGCCTTGGTCTCTAATGGTGGGGCTGCCCCGAGGCCTTTAGTTGACCCTCCTGTTCAAGGGGGAAGGAGCTCCAGTCGTACCTAGGAAGTGTTCAAGGTACCCAACATGGTAACGAAAGCTAACACGGCTATGGTGTTATTAACACCAGGGATATTAACTCATGAGATGGCCATAACAACCCATTTCACAGATGAGGAAGCTGAGATGCAGAGCTGTGGGTGGCAAAGCTGGGACGTGGCTCTGAAGAGTCTGGTGGCAGGACTTTGGCTCTTCATCATCTTCATCTCCTCCATCCTCCCACCTCTGGGAAGTAGACATTATTGTCCCATTGTGCAGATAGTTAACTGAGGCTCAGAGAGTCTAGAGCCTTGCTCAAGGCTACATGGCCAGCATGGGACAGAGACTCAGCAGCTTCTGGCCCTTCCAACCTCTGTGTAGCCCAAATCCAGTGGGAGGAGATGGATTTCCACATACAGCCCTCAAATGGTTTTGTAATAATTATTGTCATGGCCAATGTTTTGCAGGCAGAGGACAGGGGCTCAGAGTGCATGCAGCAGGGAGACCTGGACTGGTCTGGGGACAGGGGAGGCCGGGTGGGTGCAAGGGAAGGAGATGGGGGGCAGGCTGGAGCGGGTAAAGGGACCAGGATGGGCAGCACCCTGGAGGTGTTTCCTGCCTTTGGACTTTCTCCCGAGAACAGCTGGAGGTGATTGATTGAAGGGTTCTGAGCACGGAAGAGACTTATGGTTAGACTTATGTTTGTAAACCGTCCATCATGGGAGGGCAGCAAGACAAGACAGGGAGACCAGAGAGGGGCTGCCTTTGGCATCCAGGTGAGGGAGCTGGAGCCTGGGCCAGCCTAGTGGCTGGAAAACTGAGCCAGCTGGGTGCGTTGAGGTTGGTTCAGTTGGCAGCCTGGATAGGGTTTGGAAAGGGTGGAGTGGGGAAGGGACTGGACATCAAGGAGGACCTCCAGGGCCCGCTTGGGCCCTGGCACATGTGTGGACCCCCTGGCCTGCCACACCAGGACCCCAAGCCGAGGGCCTTCTGCTGGCCTGGAGTATAGCGTGGAGGGCAGCTTGCAGGGCCGGCTACAGCAAACTGGCTTCTGCCGAGCCCCCCAGCCTGGCCTGAGGTGCCCTCACAGCGACCTGAACCGCTTAACACCCCCCAGGGGCGTCCGGGTAATTCAGTCTCTGTGTTTATTCCCACGGTGAGTGCCTCTGAATCTTTCAACTTGACTGCTGACTGTATCAAAATTCCCGTGGTAATTGGATCAGGTGCAGTATTTTCCATGAGGATATTAAATCAGGCCTTCTGCCCGCATCCAGAACGATCCGCTTCAGAATATAAAGACGCAGGAGATGGCATTACCCAAGGTATTTTTCCTCCTTTAAACTTTCTCCCCTGCTCTTAATCATGGCAGCTCTTTATTTGTTGCCAAATAAATTGGGTCGTCCTCCCCTCCCCCAGTTATCAGCCAAAGGAAAGGAAAGATTCCTGCGGGTCGAAGAGGGAGGCCAGAGGTGTGAGGGAGGCGGGCAGGGGTGTGGGACGGCAGAGCCCAGGTTTGCCCAGGACTGTCCCACCTCTAGGGGACCTGTGGGCCCAGGCAGAGTGGCCAACAGTGTGTGTGTTGGTGGGTGGCGGGAGACGGGGGGACAACCAGCCACTTCCCTGCCCCCAGTCTCTGCATCAGGTCCCTGGGAAGGCCATGTGGAGCGGGACATTCTGGGCACGGGGATGGGAGCCCCCGGTCAGCCAACCTTCAAAGTGGGACGTTTGGACCATCTGTAAACACCATAGGAGAGAGCTCCAGGACACAGCAAGACTCAGGGCTGGGAGCTGGAAACTCACAGACATTTAGTTGTTTAAAAAAATAAAGAGGGGAGACTGTTAAGGTCACATCAGAAGTTGAGGAGGCCACGTCAAAACTGCTGTCATTTGGAACAAGACAGGGATGGTGGTTGCACGACTGTGTGAATGCGTTACGTGCCACTGGACTGTGTGCTTTAAAATGCTTACTTCTACGTTATGAGTTTCATGTTCATTCAGAACAGGGGCTCTGCTAAATGCCATGTTACCTGCCACTGACTCGTTTCAACTGTTCAGCCAGTATTGATTGAGCCTCTGCTCTGTGCCAGGCGCTGACCTAGGCTATGGGGATGCAACAGGGAGCAAAACACAGGTGCTGCCCTTGGAGAGCTGGCACCAGAGAAGGGGGGACAGATCACAATGGTGGGGGAAGGCCCGAGCACAGCAGGACCCATCAGGACCTCAGCTTTTACTTTCAGTGAGCTGGGAGCTATGGGAGGGTTCTGAGCAGAGGAGGGTCTTGACCTGACAACAGGGTCCCTCTGGCTACTGAGTGCTGGATGGACTGCAGGGGACAGGAAGTCAGCCCAGGGACCCCAGGTGGGAGGTCAGTGAAGTCATCTAGGTAAGAGTCGGTGGGAAATACAAATTAAAACCACAAAGAGATCTAGTACATAGCCACCAGAGTGGCTAAAATTAAAGACAGATATAACCAAGCGTTGACATGCACCTGGAGCAACCAGAACTCTCATATGTTGTTGTGGGCACATAATGTTACGGCCGCTTTGAAGACGTTCTTGGCAGTTTCTGGTAAAGTTAAATGTACCTCTACCCTACAACACAACAATTCCACTCGCAGCCATATACCCGAGAGAAATGAGTGCTTATATTCACAAAAAGGCACATACAAGCAGCTTTATTCACAATAACCCCAAATTAGAAACAGCTCAATTGTCCATCCACAGGAGAATGGATGAAAAAATTGTGTATCCACACAATGAAATACTATACAGCAACGAAAAAGAAGGAACCCCTGATACATACAGTGACATGGATGTATCTCCTATACACTAATGTCAAACAAATTAGAAAACAGACACAAAAGAGTACATATTATATGATTGCATTTTTCTGAAGTTCTAGAACCTGCAAAGTGACCTACAGTGACAGAAGTGCAGCTTCCTTTGGAAAGGTGTTAATGACAGGGAGGGAGCATGAAGGAACTTTCCCCAGTGACAAACGTTCTTTGTCTTGATCCTGGCGGTGTTTTTACATACTCATGTAAAATTTCATCAAGCTATGTACTTATGTGTGCATTTCACTGAACGTGACTTACATCTTGGGGAAAAAAAACTGTCATAGGATGAAAGAGAAAGAATCCAGGCTCCAACCAGGTGCCAGGGTGGTAGGTGTGCAGGTGGAAGCAAAGGGCCTGCAGAAACTTACTTCCCTCCATGGGCTCACTGCATCAGGGCCCGGGCACCTTGTAATTCCAGCTACCGCCTGCCCTTTCCCGAGGACCCTGCCCCTTACTCTGGGTGAAGGCAGCCCGGGTGACCAGATGCCTGTCTTAAAGAGGGCAGGTGGCCTGAGGAAGTGCTTATTTATTTTGGGGACTCAGCCCATTTGTCCAATGGGAGAGGGGCTGGTGGTGAGCATCGCGGGACCAGATTCCTGATTATAACTTCATAACGGGCACTGGCTATTCGGGAGGTGCTGATATTTATGGAATAAATACGACGCGATTTATGGCTGTATCTCCCTCTGATGTCCCATCTGATATGCAATTCAATTTCTTTTATTGTCTTTGGGCTTTTGCCATGGAGGAGAATGCATAAATAAATAAATATATGGGTAAATGGCAGCCGGCAGGCTGGGCTGGGGCTGCCAGCCCGCCGTCTCCAGTCCCATATTAGGCCCATCTATCACGCTTTATGAAGCCTGAGCCTGTCCCCCGGCTCGGACGGGGAGCAGTCATGCCAGTCACTCCCTGTTATTTAGGGGTCTCTGCTGGCAGGCTGCCCTACCCGCCTTCTTCCTGCCACTGGGCCGAGGCGTCCCTACTCAGGACCGAAACCTGTGCCACCCGCTTGCAGGGACCCCTGAGGTCCACGTGTCCCAGCTCTTCTGTGGGTGGAGAACACTGAAGACTCGTGACATGTGCCCCCTGCCCGCTCTCCCATGGGGACCCCACGCCAAGTGGCCAGGCTGTGCTTCTGCTTGGGAGACAAACCACATCTTGAAAACCAAGCAGCGGCACCTCTGAGCCCTGGGGGCCTGGGTAAGTCACACTGCCTGACCCTTGCTTCCTCATCTGAGGAGGGGGCAGCGGCCTTTATCCCAGGGCTGCTTCCAAGATGTGGGGAGGCCCTGCACACGCTCGGGGCACAGGGCTGGGCGTTCAGTCCACACAAATGTTGCCCGGGCACTGACTGGTTGAGGGGCCTCTGGAGTGGGCAGACCCCAGCCCTGCCCTCAGCCAGCCCTGTTCTGGGGGTGACAGAAGGGCTCAGTGGCTGGTTCCCTGCCCCTTGCTGAGGACACAGCTGGAGAGCCCTGAGGCTGGCTTCAAGGCTGCCCTCCATAGCCGCTCTGTGGCCCCCCATCTCATGTGGACTCCTGTACCCCATGATTTGAGTAGCCTGCAGCGCCCCCCCGTGCCCCTTGGGGACTGTCCTCCAGGGGCCAACCTCTGGCCTCAAGCCCCCCTCCGTGAGGTGCTCCCATCCTCTGTGTCTCTCCATCCCAGCAGTAGGCTTGGAGCCCTGCACGCCCCCAGCTGGGCCAGGCCACAGGGTCTATGACAACCACCGCTAACTTCAGGCTCCAGGGGATGCGTCGGTCACCCCCCATCAGTTCCCGCCACTCTTCCTCCTCCACCTCCCACGGAGCCTGCCTGCTGGACCCCACGTGTCTCAGGGCTCCACAGCCTTCAGACCGTGTCTGTGCCCACCCCCAGCCCAGGTCCCAGCACACACACCACAGTCACACCCACACAGGCACACACCACACACACACACAGACACACACCACACACACCCGCCCATACCCCACATCGATCTCACACACACACGGCTCACACTCACAAAACACACATGTGTGCTCATGCATGCACACACACGTGAATGCACACACACACACGTGCACACGCCCACATGCACACATCCAAATGGAAGCCTGACAGCTCCAGCACATCCCTGACACAGCAGTGCGGGAAGGGCGATTTGTAAAGATGATCTCCATTGAAGAGATAAATTTCCCTGCTGGGGAGCAGGACGGACAATCGACCACAGTTTTGGAAAGGAAGGGGGTGCGGTGGGGAGGTGATCCAGTGGCAGGAACAGCGCATGTGCAAGTGCTCCGTGGCCCAGGCAGAGCACCCAGGATGCTCTCGAAGGGACTTCTAATCTGACACGGATGCTGGGGGCTGTCCTACATGTGGTTTGTTCCGGAAATCGGGAAAGGTGGGGGAGGGCAGGCAAGGAGGCTGCTAGAGAATCCAAGAGAACTGAGTTCAAACCCCACCTGACCCCTCCCAGCCAGGTAACACTGGGCAAGTTACTTTGCTTCCTGAGCCTCAGTCTCCCCATCCGAAGCATGGGGCCGATACCTGCTCCCTAGTAGGATCCCCGTGAGGAGGAGCCTGATGGTTTGCGTGTCAGGTGGTCAGGGACAGGCCCTGTCCGAGGCGGGGAGGGTGAGCGGTCAGCAACCAAGGGTGCAGCAAAGCGGGGCCTCTAACCCCCCGGTCCCCATGGCTACCCCCACCTGTGGGAGCTACCCTCTGCCCACCTCCCTGTCCTCCAGGTGCCCCACCCTCCTGGGGGAGGCACAGATTTGGCAGCTTTACTGTTTTATTTTCTAGATGCCCCTGCTCCTGCCTTGGCCTTGGACCGGCCCCAGCAGGCGGCATAAATTTCCCGCAGCCCCTGCAGAGCCCCGTTAAGCTGGCACCAGGAATGCTAATGGCTCCTTGTGGTCCCAGGCTGAGAATCCCAGCCTCTCCCTGACATTTGTAAGGTTCACGTTTTCAAAATAAAGCCACGTGAAGGGTGAGGTGCATTTGTAGATCACTTCCCAGTCGTGGGTCATGGGCTTGCGAGCTCCTTCCCTGCCCTTGGTCTTCACCCCCATTTACGGGCAGCCTCACCCCCAAAGAAGAGCCCAACTGGAGCCTGGGCCTCGCTGCCAGATTTCTTTCTCCTTCGTTCCCTCCCTCCGTCCAGTCTGCTTTCCTTCACTCATTCATTCACTCTGTACTATTTATGGACCACCTAGTGTACACCCTGCCTTGGGTGCACGTCAGGGACAGAGCGGGAAGCCACAGGATTCTTGTCCTCTGGGACCGGCAGCCTGGTGGGAAAGAGGGACATGAAAATAATGATGGGTTTAGAGGTGCCATGAGGTCAGGGGGCGGGGCAGCCTGAGGAAGTGCCATTGTCCTGAGGTCTGAGCCCTAGAGGAGGAGCAAGCGTCAGGCTGGTGAGAAGAGCAGAGGAGCGTCTCAGGCAGAGGGACCGGCAGGTGCCAGAGTCCTGGGGTTGGAGGGGACCTGGAGACCCTGAGGGTCGGAAGGTGCTGGCCGATGATGTAGGAGTTCTGGAGTCTTAGGAGCTGAGGTCTCAGAGACCGCCCTTACCTGAGAGCGATGGGAGCCTCTGCAGGGTCGTGCCAGGCCCTGGGGACAGACAGGGGTCCAACTCAGGCCTGGGGGTCCCATCCTGGTTCCAGCGGTGCTCACGGCAAGGGTTAAGAATCCCTGGGGCAGCTGGAGTGCAGGTGTGGCTTATCTGTGCCTTCCCTTCCCTTGCTAGGTTCTGCTGCTGACTTATAATTGCTGTTTCCTTGTCCTCAGCAGAAAGAGCTTGGAAATGAAATTACTGTTTAAGGGCAGCTTCCCCGTGGTGGGGATTGCTGGCGCAGACCAGTGTCTGCGTGGAGCTGGTCACTCCACTGGGGACTCTGTGGCCTTATCTGCTGCTTTGTGCCCCATGGATTCATCCCGCAAGTGTCCCTGCTGGGCAGAGAAAGGGGGGGCAAGCACAGTTGCCGCCCTCAGGAAGCTCCCAGTCTGATGGGGGAGACAGACCACAGACAAACAAGCAAGTATGTGTATGTGTCACAGGTTAGGAAGGAAAACACTGCACAGTGCAGGAGTAGGAAGCACAGGGGAAGGTCTAGGAAGGTCTGGGTCGGACTCTCCATATCGGGACCCTGGGGAGGGAGGGACACAGAAATCTGCAGGAACAGTGCTCCAGGCATAAGGCACAGCACATGCAAAAGCCTTGAGGTGGGAATGTGCTCTGTGTGTTTGGGAAGGAGGCCCGTGTGGCCGGAGCTGAGTGGCCAAAAGGAGAGGGTGGCAGGTGCAGTGGGAGAAATGGGGAGGGGGCTGTCAGGTTGTGCCTTCTGCTGAGAGGGCAAGGGCCCCAGAACTGGGGGCAGAGGTTGTGTGAGGAGAACCCAGGGAGAAGAAGCCCTCACTTCCCGCATGCATGCATTCATTCATTACCATGATAATCATCATCACCACCATCATCACCATCACCATCATCATCACCATCACCATCATCATCACCATCATCACCACCATCATTACTATCATCATCACCATCATCACCACCACCATCATCATCACCATCATCATCACCATCATCATCATTATCATCACCATCATCATCATCACCATCATCACCACCATCAACATTACTATCATCGGACTTCCCTGGTGGCACAGTGGTTAAGAATCTGCCTGCCAATGCTGGGGACAGGGGTTCGAGCCCTGCTCCAGGAAGATCCCACATGCCGCGGAGCAACTAATCCCGTGCGCCACGCCTGCTGAGCCTGCGTTCTAGAGCCCGCGAGCCACAACTACTGAGCCCGCATGCCACAACTACTGAAGCCCACGCACCTAGAGCCCGTGCTCCGCAACAAGAGAAGCCGCCGCAATGAGAAGCCCACTCACCGCAACGAAGAGCAGCCCCCGCTCGCCACAACTAGAGAAAGCCCACGCACAGCAACGAAGACCCAACGCAGCCAAAAATAAATAAATTTTAAAAACCCTATGTTCTCTTAAAATCCTTAAAAAAAAAAAAATTACTATCATCATCACCATCACCACCATCACCATCATCATCACCATCATCATCATCATCACCATCACCATCATCATCACCATCATCATAATCATCACCATCATAATCATCACCATCATCATCAATCACACTTACATCCATTCGTTCACCATCCATCCATCCATCCATCCCTCCATCCATCCATTCATTCAGATGCTCTCATTCTTCATGTACTTTTCATTCACTTACCATCCATTTAACATTCATCATCCTTCATTCATTCACTAGGCATTCTGTAAGCACCCACTTTGCTGCCCACCCAGGAGGTGAGTCACACCCCTCCTGCCTACCCTCCAGGGGCCCCTAGTTGGGGGAGCGGTGCAGACATACAAGAAAAGCCACTGAGGAGCAGCTGGACTCTGTGATCTACCCACAGGGTGGGCTCCATGGCCTTGTGTTCCTGGCTGACCTGTGTTGTGGGTGACTTTGGCTGCGTGTGGGCAGTGTCAGGCACAGCAGAGGCATGTCTGTGCGGACTCGGCCGCAGGCTTTCCCCAGGGAGTGCCAGGCCCAAGGAATGCCAGGCCCAAGGAGTGCCAGGCCCAAGGATTGCCGTGCTGGACCCTGAGTGTCCAGAGGAAGTGGGAGGGGACCTAGCAGGGGCCAGAGGCTGGATCTAGGGCAGGAGCCTCTCACTGGGGAGCGGGGAGCCTGGACCCCTGGGAGAGGTTGAAGAAGGGAGGCTCCTCTCTGGCAGTCCCCACATGGAGTCCGGCTCTTCATCAGGACATGTGGGGCTGGCCTTTGCCCACCCCACCAGCCCCAAACTGCTTCTTCCCAAACTCCCATCTCCAGCCACCCGGGGCTTCCTTCAGTTCTTCGGTTTTGTCTCCAAGCCTTTCACATGCTGTTTCCTCTCCTGGAATGCTCATTCCCAACCCCTTTACTGGCTATCTCCTCCTCTCTGGGTCCCAGCTGAGACCTCACCTCTTCCAGGAAGCCTTCCCTGACTTCTCCAGACTGGGGTAAGCACCTTCTCTTTATTCTCTCTTCCCCAGTGCTCTGATCACTCTGTGTTATAATCACCAGTTTATTATTGGGGCCCCCCAAGTGCAGGGACAGTTTCACCAATTCATCACTCTGTCCCCTGTGCCCAGCCCAGGGCATGGCATGTGGACTAAGTAAATGTCTGTCCAGCGAGTGAATGAATGATGAGTGGACAGCCTTTTTTTTTTTTTTAGAAATTTATTTATTTTTGGCAGCGTTGGGTCTTTGTTGCTGCACGCGGGCTTTCTCTAGTTGCGGCGAGTGGGGGCTACTCTTCGGTGCGGTGCGCGGGCTTCTGATTGCGGTGGCTTCTCTTGTTTCAGAGCATGGGCTCTAGGCACGCGGGCTTCAGTAGTTGTGGCACGTGGGCTCAGTAGTTGTGGCTCGCGGGGTCTAGAGTGCAGGCTCAGTAGTTGTGGCGCACTGGCTTAGTTGCTCCGCAGCATGTGGGATCTTCCTGGACCAGGGATCGAAGCCGTGTCCCCAGCATTGGCAGGCAGATTCTTAACCACTGCACCACCAGGGAGGTCCCGACAGCCATTGTTACCTCCTTTGCAGCCCAGCCTCTGGCTCCTGCACCACCCGGAAGGGGGTGCATCATTTATCCATCTGGGCCCCTTGGATTTGAAGGGCTATCCAGGGTTGACTCAATCCCAGGCCCAGGCCCTGCTCGGTCTGGGGACAGAGGAGGGTTGAGACAGTTGCTGTACTGAGGGGTGGCATGTCCCGAGGCCAACCATGTCCCTGGGCCTGTCTGAACTTGTTAACTCCAGGGAGAAGATGTTCTCTGAGGGTGACAGCTGATGGGTCCCTGTCAGCTCCCATCAGCGTGAGCCCTCCCTCTCCACCCTGCCTCTCATCCCATCTTTCAGGTCTCCACTGTGCTGTCGCCTCTTCCAAGAAGCCTCCCCTGATTGCCCAAACTAAACTTAGCCCCTCATCCTGGCCCCTTAGTGTGGTGTGGTCCCCTCAAGAGCCATTGCCAGGAGCTGGGCAAGGTCAGGGAGCACCCGGCTGGCGCCTCTTAAAGGAGCCATCATCTCCGGCCCTGCCCCCGTAGGATCAGCCTTTGCCAGCCATGTGGTTCCTGCTTGTTCCCCAAACATTCCCTGAACTCAGGGAATGGGGACAGTGGGTGAGGCACACGAGGTCCCTGCCCGCCAAGAACTCACAACCCTCAGCAGCCACAGATCCTCTACAGGACGAAGCCCCTGCTCATCACCATGGTGCCCAGCACCCCACATCATCTGGCCTCTGCACCCTGCTCCAGCCTCACCCCCAGGACCAACTCCCCACCCAGAGCGGCAAACACACAACAGGTTTGCCCTATCGATTCAGACGTCTGAGCCTTTGCACATGCTGTGCCTCCTGCCTGAGATGCCCTTTCCCCTACTCATCCTTTACAACTTGGTCTATTTATCACCTCTTCTAGGAAGCACCCTCCACCTGCAGGCAGAACTAGCCACCCCACCCTCCTTACACCGCAAGTCCCCCATGCACCACCTTCCGTTACATCCTATCAGCCTCTTCATGGACATCAATGGATATGGTGTCTCTCCCTCACTAGGGGGTGGGATGGGGGGTGTCTAATTCACCTCTGTGTCCCCAACACAGTGCGGGGTACACAGTGGGCAACACTACATGTTTGCTGAGGAACAAACGACTGGAAAACACGTGGTCACAATCCAGTCTTATAAAACAGGCAAGAACAAGCCTTGGAATGTCATCAGGCTGTTTCTTAGTGCCTTGTCTCCCTCTCTAGTCAGACCGAGGGCTCATCGAGAGCAGGATCTTGTCTTCATTGTAGTGATAGCAATTTATTGCCCACCCTCTCCACCCTCTCCACCCTCACCATGCTGGGCTCGGTGCCAAGCACTTGGCAAGTGCTTAGGTGTTTGCAACAGGAAGGACTGAATGCAGAGAGGTAAGTGCTCAGGGGATGGATGGAAGGACACTGCAAGTGCTGACATCCAGGACATTGCAGAACTGACCCACCCGGGAAGCTGCCACCACCTGAGGCTCTGGGAGCTCACTCTGTAACTGCAATCCAGGGGGCAGAAATAGGAGTCAAGATGCCACGGCTGCTGCTACCACCACACAAAGCCCTCTCAACCCCCACAGAGCTGGAGAATGGGAAGCACGCTGCTGCAGAAAGCCTCCTCCTCTGTGACCTCACTTGCCACCAGAAAAAATCACCAGATTTTTTCTTTCTTTTTACTTTTACTTTCCCAGTCTCAAGCAAGGACATCTGATGGGAAGGACCTAGCTGCAAAGGCTGCAGCTGAAAAATAGTCCTGAGCATGTTTAGGAAGTTTATTACTATTTTCCTTAGAGTTTTTCTGTGAAAGGCTGCTAAGTTTTATCAAGTGTTTTCTCTAGCATCTATTGATACGAGCATCTGGCTTTCTCCTTTGATTTACTGATTTTAATGAATGGCGCATATAAGGGGGCATCTCCTGCGGGTGGGGGGAGGGAAGGTCTCTCTCTGAGGTGATGTTTGTGATGAGACCAGGTATCCTTGGTCACAAATGTCAGCTTAGAATCTCTGCTTTGAGAGCAGAGAATAGCCAGCAGCAGAAGCACTTTTCAGGTTAATGGAACAGTGGAAACTTAAGGAACTACCCCTAGGGCGACTTTATTGCTGGGAGGAGACGTGCAACGGGAAAGACCAGGTAAAGACCCTGATGCCCCCTTTTATTTCAGGACTTGAAAGGCACTAGTGAGCGGTTTCCATGTCATGAACAGCCATTGAAACCTCACAAGCACGGTAATGAACCTGCATCATTACCAATCCCGTTTTACAGACGAGGACACCGAGGCTCAAAGAGCCAGGGTCCCCCGGCAGAGCCAGGGCAAGGCAGCTGGGGCTGACTCCCAAGCCGGGCACTCCCGGGCACGACCACCAGGTGGGGGTGAGCGGCCAGGGACGGAGCGGTCGGGAGGCTGGGGGGCGCTGCCCGCCGTCTGTCCCTCCCTCCCGCCATGGGTCCCGCCCGCCGGGGGAGGTGCGTCCTGGGGCCCCGCGCGCGCGGTCCGCGCACACCGGAGCCGGAGCCGAGGCGGGCGCGCAGAGCCGGGCGCGCACTGCCTGATCGCAAGGGCGTCGGTGCCCTGGACCATGGCGGCGGTGGCCGCGCTCCTGCTGGGTCTGGCGCTCCTGGCGCCGCGGGCGGCCGGCGCGGGCATGGGCGCGTGTTACGACGGCGCGGGGCGCCCGCAGCGCTGCCTGCCCGTGTTCGAGAACGCGGCGTTCGGCCGGCTAGCCGAGGCCTCCCACACGTGCGGCCGCCCGCCCGAGGACTTCTGCCCGCACGTGGGCGCTCAGGGAGCGGGGGCGCAGTGCCAGCGCTGCGACGCCGCCGACCCCGAGCGCCACCACAACGCCTCCTACCTCACCGACTTCCACAGCCAGGACGACAGCACCTGGTGGCAGAGCCCGTCCATGGCCTTCGGGGTGCAGTACCCCACCTCGGTCAACATCACTCTCAACCTGGGTAAGCGCGGGCTCAGGACACCGCCATCACCTCGTCCCCTGTGCCCACCATCGGGGGCTCGAGGCTGCGCGCCCTTGGTTAGCTGTGGGATCCAGATATGGGGGGGCCTCAGGAAAGGGACCTGTGCCCCCCACTATCTGGAAGGATAGACTGATGGGTGTCTGTTGGGGCTGGGAGGGGTGGGAAGCCTCCTGGGAGCCCTTTACAGAGCAGTGGACCTGGGTGCGAGGACCATGCCCTGTAATGATTGTCCATCCTAGACCCAGAGCTGTTGTGGGCAAAGAAGGGAGGTCACCCACCAGGGGGTGAACTAGTCAGCTCTCTGGGGCAGGGGCTCCTAATCTTGGGTCATCTGGTTGACTTCTGGGGTTCAGTGAATCCCTGAGGCTGTGTGTCGTCCCTGGGGGTGATCTTGGGGATAGAGCCAGTGTGTTCATCACCGGGAAGGTTGCCCTCAGGGCAGGAGCCAAGTTTCACCCGGCTATTGGGTAACTGGACCAGATGGCATGGCCTCTCTGCTGTGCCCAAGCCTCCCTCCACCCAACCCCATGCCAAGGTGCAGGAGCCGTTAGGTCCCTGGGAATCACAATCCCGAGTCTGGACCCAGCACTTCACTCCTGGCACCTCCCCCATTTCAGGGAATGGGAATAATCACCTCCCCGCCCCCGCCCCCCAGCTCCATAGCCCTTTCAGGGAGGGAGTGTTTCCATCGGTCCACACTCCCTTATCTGTGTGTTCAAAATCTCCCAAAGCTCTGAAAACTCAAAGTATTTTTATAACTCATTTTGGTTGCTAAACCTGACCTGAGGCTACTTATAGACCTTGTTGATCCTAGAGTGAATAGTCATACATTCTGTTTCTGAGATGTTTGAACATGGCTGTTAGCCCCAGACCCGGCTGGAGATGTTAACACAATCCATGGCATAAGGACTGCATCATCTCTCTAAACTCTGAAGAGTTCTGAATTCTAAACTACATCCGGAGCCAAACAGTTTTGATAAGGAATTATGGGAATGTATCCCTATTTTTCAGATGAGAAAATTGAGGTTCAGAGAGGTTAAGTCTTTTGCCCAAAGACACACAGCTGCTAAATGATACTGACATCCATGTGTATCCAAGATCAGAGCATAAACTCCTTCACATGAATTCCACCCATCGGTGGAGTCGGCTCTTCCTAGCTCTGGGTGACAGTGCCTTGGGGAGGGCTGGGGAATGGCACTGAAGTAGTAGGGGGGACATCGAGCCTTCTCAGAAGAGCAGGCTGTTACCCACTGCCACCCCAAGAAGCTCGGTTGCTCTGAGGCCTTGTTACCACCCATTGACCTGTCGGGCTCTCCAGGTGGGGCTTGTCGATGGGATGGGAGGGATGGAATGGGACAGGGTCTCTACCCAGGCTTGCGACAGGAAACCAGTGGGGGGAGAGAGGTTGGGGGAGCTGGCTGGACTGGCCTGGCAGGACCCCAAGGCCACAGGGGAAGGAATCTGGGATAGGATGGGGTCTGTGGGAGACAGTCTGTTCCATGACAGAGGACGCGGGATTGGCTGATGTGTTGCTTGTGTGGGTGGAACCCGGGGCAGACGAGGGGCTCAGGCCAGGCACAGACGAGGCGGGAGCGGGCGGGGGAGGGTCTACGTGTTTGGATTTGGGGCAGTTCCCGTTTACACTTGGTGTGTGCCAGGCCCTGCGCCACACACACACACACACACCATTGTTCTTCCCGTCGTGTTGTGCAGCACCAGGCATGTGGGAGGGGCTCTGGAAGGGTCTGCACAGTGAATGAATGAGGGAGGGACAATGTCACCTCCTCCATCCTGTGCCCCGGGCCCAGCTCAGGGGTCTCTTTTGCCTGCCCCAGGCCACCGAAGAGGCTTTGCACTCAGGCCCAGCACAGCCACTCACTGGGCAAACGCCACCCCCTCCCCGTGCCTCGGTTTCCTCCCTGTCAGATGGGGTGAGAGTTGCCACCTCTCGGGCAGCATGCAGGTCCTGTGAGCTCAGGTCGGCCAAGTGCTTACAGGAGCTGGGACAGTCCTTGTGTGTGACCAACAGGACTCTGCTGAGAGCGGCTCAGGCTGAGGTTCCCCTTGCGGTGGCCTCTTCCAAAGGGATTGAGAAATGTTCGCCCACCTGGCTCCCAAAAGACATCCTGACCCTGGTCCCATTTATGCAGGAGGGGTTCTGGGGACCCACAGCAGCCCCAGAGGTGGCCCACGTTTGGTTGCATTCAAATTTGGTTTTCTCCACTCTGAGCCACAGATTGCATAATATCAGGGGAAGAAGAGGTCTGGGATCATCAGGGTATTCCCAGTGGGGGCCTGATGGATCCTCAGTCAAGGTGGGCAGGGAAGCCTCTCCTAGCCCTCAAGCCACCTCTGCTGGCTCTGCCCCTTCTCTCCTTGACCTCGTTGGAGGCAGGAGTGGGCAGCGGCTCTGGCCCCGGTCTCCTGGAGGGAGTGGGGTGAGGGTGGGGGAGGGACAGGCGGCCGGTCAGCCCTGGATGGAGGTCGCTGCTTTCCCAGCCCCCTGCGAGCTCGCAGACATCTGTTCCAAATCCCCGAGTCCTGTCACTAAGCTGAGGCTTCCTGTCTGGGATGAAAGGCAGCAGCGGGGTCTGGTGGCTCCCAGCCCTCCACGGAGGCCATGGGAAGTGAGCAGGCTGGAGCCTTGTAGTGGGTGTGTGGGAGATGGATGGTCATCAGGGGTAACACAGTATTCAGGGGGCCCTCACCACGTGCTAGGGACCCCACTAAGTCAGCACCCCATCCCAGCACCATTTGTTCCTTTTCTTTGGCCACGCTGTGCGGCATGTGGAATCTTAGTTCCCCGACCAGGGATTGAACCTGTGCCCCCTGCATTGGGAGCGTGGAGTCTTAACCACTGGACCGCCAGGGAAGTCCCCGTTTGTTCTTTTATAGACAGGGAAACTGAGGCTCTGAGGATGATATCAGTGCCTAGGGTCCCACCGCAGACCCTGAGACCCTTCGCGCAGCGCGCTGCATTTGGGGATGATAAACGTCCAGGTTATGCCTCAGCTTTTGGCTGGGCTCAAGGGAGTCTCCCTTCTTGCTTGTACACTTTCTTGGATTCCTGGGAACCTACTGGAAAGACCATTAAGTCCCTGAGCAGGTGAGTTCTGAGCCCCTGAGCAAGGGGAAGGTTTCAGGAGTAATGGTGGGTGGGCTCCTGCCCCCCGCCCTCCAGCCTCAGATGCCGGCTGGGGGCTGCCCGTGTGCAGGGCCAGTTCTCCCTGCATCCATTCAGCATCTGCTCCATCTTCATGGAGCCAGAGACTAGCTGGGCCCCGGGAACGATGTGGATGAAGATTTATGCTCAGGGGACACACCCGGGGTGAGCGGGCCTCTCGGAGATCTGAAGGGTGGTGGGAATTGACAAAAGAATGGAGGGCATTCCAGGTCAAGGGGAGCCAGGAGGCCGCTCTGTGTGTTCTTGGACCTGCACGGCCTGGATGGCCAGAGCGGAGGGGACAAGAGGACAGTGGGGCCTGGCCCAGTGGGAGCTGGACGTCAGAAGGACCTGCCGGCCCCTGTGGAGCCCGACGCCGGCTGGGTCTCCTGAGCTTTGGCTCCACTGCGTCTTCCTGTCGAGTGGGTGGCCGTGTTTGCATTGGACGAGGCCAGTGCCGGGGGGACAAGTCCTCCTTCCTTCTCCCTGGGGGTTCTGGCTGGAATGCTGGGCCCCAGTCAGGTCAGGGGTCAAGGCAGCAGCCCTGATTAGCCTCTACCACAGAAGCAGCCCCCCATGGCCTTGGGCCCAGCTGGCCCTGGCCGCCTCGCCCCCCTCTGGGCTCAAGATGGACCCAGCGGTTGCAGGAGTGGGAAGTCCCAAAGCCCAGGAAGGATGCAGGCAGCCTCCAGATCTCCCCTCCCTCCGCTCCCACTCTGGCTGCACCAGCTGCCCTTCAGCAGGGCTGAGGATGGGCCGAGACTGCCTCTCTCCTCCTGGTCTTTGCCTTTGCTGTTGCATCTGCCCGGCATAACTTCCTGTTCCCGCCTTCTCCTGGATAACCCGTATCTCATTCATAAACAAAACAGCCTAGTGCCTACTGCGTGCCAATCCCTGTACCAAGCCCTGGGGATGCAACAGCGGACAAGCCACTATCTGCCCCACTCGGCTTTGAGGTCACCTCCTACAGGAAACCCTCAGCCCCCAGGATTGGGCGGAGAGCCTGCCTGCGTGTTCTTGCAGCCCCTCACCCTTCCCCTGTCACCGTCTAGATCATGAGCGTGAGGTTTTGGTTTGTTTGTGTCGGTCACTGGCTCCAGGCTACAGAGGGAATGCCTGTTTTCACAGCTGCACCCCAGCGCCCAGTGCAGGGCCCCCTGCACAGTGGTGCTGTTGGTTGGGTGGATGGATGGAATGACAGCATTTAGTCGTGCATGTGCCGGGGACTGTTGTAAGTGCTTTGCAGTCATTTACTCATGAAGCCCTTTTATTGTGATGCCCATTTTGCAAATGGGGAAATGGAGTCACTGTGTTCAAGACACTTGCCCATTTCACTGGAGGGAGGTTAGCTATTTTGCCCAAGGCAACAGAGCTGCTAAGCAGTGGAGCGGGGATGTGAACCCCAGCACATCATGGCTACACTGTATTTCCTCCCTGGAAACAAGGAATGAGTGGATGAATGCATGAATGAATAACTCCCCAGCCTTCCTGATACATCCCAGACTCCTAAGCTGTGGCCCCACCCTTCCTCCTGGCCCTGCCCCGCACCTGGGCACCCCAGGGCTCCAGCCGCTTCACCCGCCTCCCTGCCCCTGCTCTCTCTCATCTCCCTGCCAACCCTGCCACCAGCTCTGCCCTCTCCCCATATCATGCCCCTGGCTTTGCCTGTTGGGATCATGGTCGACGTTTGGGGCTCCACCTGCACCTCCAGCCCAGTCTCCCACCTGAGCCCTTGACCAGGTCATTCAAGCATCCTCCTGAAAGTCGACCCTTGAATGTCACACAAGGGCCCCAAACTTAGGGTCCAAAAGTAAAGGTGCACCGTGTAAACCATATTCATAGCAGCATTATTCACAATAACTGAAGAATGGAAGCAACCCAAGTGTCCACTGATGAATGAATAAGCAAGATGTGGCATAGCCATACAATGGAATATTTTTCAGCCTTAAAAAGAAGGAGATTCTGACACATGCCGCTACGTGGATGAACCTCGAAGACATTATGCTCAGTGAAATAAGCCAGACACAGAAGGACAAACACTCTATGATTCCACTCATATGAGTCCCTAAACGAGTCACATTCATAGAGACAGAAAGTAGAATGGTGGTTGCCAGGGACTGGGGGAGGAAAGAATGGGAAGTTAGTGTTTAATGGGTGTGGAGTTTCAGTTTGGGAAGACGAGAAAGTTCTGAAGATGGATGGTGGCCACGGTTGCACAACAGTGTGAATGTGTTTAATACCAGTGATCCATATGCTTAAAAATGTTTAAGATGGTAAATTTTATATTATATATATATTTAAAATTAAAAAGTAAATGCATCCTTCTTCCTTCCCCCTCGTCTCTCCATGCACCAAAGCAAGGAACTCAGGAATCCGCTGCAATTCTTCCCTCCTCATCCTTTGACTTCAGCATTCGCCAGATCACTAGATCACTGTCTGGAATGTTCCTTGTCTTTGCCTTCCTCTCCATCATTCCCACTCAGCCCCTCATCTGTTCCCTGATTTATTGCAATTGTCTTAAATGCCCTGACACCTCTCTTTGCAGACTTGTAGTTTGTACGTTTCAGTCATGGCTCCATTCAGACTGGACCTCAGAATCCTTCTTAACACAAAGCCCTAGGCAATAATCAATCAGACGAAATCTGTTCACTCTCCCCAGGTTAGACAATAGGCTTGACAATCTTGATCCATATTTGGGGTTTAGACTCTTGGCCCAAAGGTGAGGGAACTTTCGTGGGCCTAGCTCTGATTCAGCCAGGCTCTCATGGTGTCTGGCATTGTGGTCACAGGGATTCCCCAGCTCTTCACAGGGATTCAGCGAGCCCCAAATTGCCAAGAGCTAGGGTGGGAGAGGAAGACGAGAACAGTGGATGGCCAGATGCTAGGGCAGAGGAGCCCTGCTGTGATGCCTCCTGCAGGCTGGGAGCGGCTCTCCCCACCTGGTTCTCATGCCCACAGTGGGCAGGGCAGCCTCGGCCACGCATTTCCGCTCAGCTCCCCACCCTGTCCCCTCCAGCCCCATCCCCAGGCCACTGCTCCCCAGATGGCTCCAATTAAAGGGCTTTGTTTTGTTTCCCTTTTCCCAAAATAAGCCTCTCCTTCGGAGCTCATGCTGCTTGGTCAGTGCCGGATGTGGGCCAGCCTGCTTTTATGACCGCCCTGGTGTCATTCCTTTCGGGCTTTATGTCCCAGCTGGCTGGAGAGGACATGGCTTGGTGCTCCTGGTGCTGGCTTGGGCGACCTCTGCAGTTTTCATGGGCACTGGCACCTGCTTCCTGGGCAGCCCTTTCTCTCTGAGCATTGAATGGAGGGGGGGCTGGTTCGGCACCTTGGGGGACGACAAGCCTGTAGTTGAGTAGAGACTCAGCTGTTTTCTACGTGACCTTGTGCGAGACCCTTTCTCCTGCCTGAACCTCGGGTTCCTTGTTAGTAAGATGTGCACGGTTATGGAACTGTTTGGGGGTCTCTGAGATAGAGTGTACATAGAGCACTTAACAAGGTGCCTGGCACATAGTAGGTGCTCACTAAATGCTGGCTGTTGTTAAACAGACTCATTCGGGGGTCGTGATTGGCAGAACACTGTGACAGCCTCAGTCATGTTGTCAGGCCTGCCTGTCTCAACTTGTCCACTGGATTATAACCTCCTTGAAGGTACAAATCATGCTTCATCTGGCAAGCATTTATGGAGCACCTACTGTGTACCAGGCACTGTGTTCAGCTCTAAGGATTCACTGCCCCGTCCCAAGGAGGGCACAGACTAGTGGGAGGGATGAGCAGGTCTTTACAGAACAGGGTGACGAGGCTCAGGGCAGCTGGGGAGCATCAGTGAGGCACCCTAACCCACAGCTCCAGGGATGAGTAGCCATCAGGGAAGGCGGGAGAAAGGTGTTCCACGCAGGACTCAGGCTGGGGCATTTGATCAGTCTGCTAAACCAGTGGGATGAGCAGGGATGCACGGGAGCCAGCCAGGTGAGGAGCGGAGGGAACAGCGTTCCAGGCAGAGGGAACAGCATATTGGGTGGCTGGGAGTTGAGATCCATGTGGTCCCAAGCAGTGTCGCTCCGCAGTTAACAGGTGGGGAAGACGTTTTGGCCCAGCTTTTTTGATGGGAGCACACCTGTCTCAATCACCCTGAAGCCTCATTGGCCCCTGGAGCTTGCAAGGGTCTGGGTTGAGGCTGCAAATTTAATTCTTGTCACTGTTTAGATCTCAGGGCCAGTTCCTTCCCCAGCCTTTGGGTTGCCTTTGGCAGAAACCTTTTCATCGCAAAGCAGGGATTAAGTTGCTTTCTTAGCCCTTCTAATTAACTCTTGTAACAGAAAGTCCCTGCCGCGCCTCTGTGATGTTCCTGCGTCTTCTCTCACCTCCTGGCTTGGCAAGGAAAGGGAAAAGCCGCGGTGTTTCCTAGTGTGTGATGTTGTTCATTTGCATGAAATCCCAGTGGCTGCCTTTTTCCAATCACGCTTCTAGCTGCCAGCTACCTTTTAAGTGGCTCCAAGCTCCCCTCCTGAGAGGTGTCTGGCTGCTAGATGTTTACAGAGGAACCTGGGCCTGTGGACCCACGGCGACCTCCACATAGCATCCTTTCGTGAACGCACACCCGGGGCAAGTCCTCACCTGGTTCCGAGATCTGACGCCTGCTCAGAACAGAAGCGGCCGCCCCAGACACTGGCTCCGTTGGCGACACATGCTTTCTTTTAAGGGACTTGGAGTGACAGTGCCAGGCTGTGCTGCAATGTAACTTTGAAAAACATCTTAAAACAGAACATGGCAAGGCGGTTGCTTTTTAAATTTTTTTTTTAATTTGTGTTTTCTCCAGTTTTTAAATTAGAACAAACTTTGTGAGAAAAAATTGGGAAAATGTAGAACACTTGAAAAGGGAAGAAAAGTCACTGAGTCCTCTGCCCTGAGGACAGTCATGCTTGTGCGTTCGATGTCTTTCTTTTCTGCTTGTTCTTTAGGGATTTTTAAATATCATCTGATGATTCTAAACGTAAGATCGTTTGTCTTTTTTTCATTCAACGTTTTCACTTTCCCATGTACTATAAACTCATTGTCAACTGTTTCAGTGGTTTCAATCATCCTGTGAGTTTTTGCCCTACAATTTATTGAATCTTTATGGTTCCAGTTTTTTCCCTATTATAAAAAAAATTCCTTGATGAACTTCTTGATTTAGGTTCCATGTCTTGTTTGAATTCCCAGAAGTGGGATTTTTTTTTTTTCACCAAAGGCCAGGAATATTTTTATGGCCCTTCATCTGTGTCACCACACTGCATTCCCAAGGGGCCAATATGTATACTTTTGCCCCAGCTTTTTCTTTTATTTTGGTAAAATACACATAACATAAAATTTATTACCTTAACCATTTTTAAGTGTACAGTTCACTGGTATTAAGTATATTCACATTGTTGTATTATTGTTGTATATTCACCACCATCCACCCACAGAATTTTTTCATCTTCCTAAACTGAAACTCTGTCCCCATTAAATACTATTGCTCTCTCCCCTCACCCACCATTCTACTTTCTGTCTCTATAAATTCGACTCCTCTAGGGGCTTCATATAAGTGGAATCATATAGTATTTGTCTTTTGATGACTGGCTTAATTTGCTTCACATAATGTCCTCAGGGTTCATCCATGTTGTAACATGTGTCAGAATTTCCTTCCTTTTTAAGGCTGAATACTATTTCACTGGGTGGATGGACCACATTTTGTTTTTTAATTAATTTATTTTTGGCTGCATTGGGTCTTCGTTGCTGCGCGCGAGCTTTCTTTAGTTGTGGCGAGCGGAGGCTACTCTTCGTTGCGGTGCATGGGCTTCTCATTGGGGTGGCTTCTCTTTGTTGCGGAACACGGGGTCTAGGCGTGCGGGCTTCAGTAGTTGTGGCACGAGGGCTCAGTAGTTGTGGTTCGCGGGCTCTAGAGCGCAAGCTCAGTAGTTGTGGCACATGGGCTTAGTTGCTCCGCGGCATGTGGGATCTTCCCGGACCAGGGCTCGAACCCGTGTCCCCTGCATTGGCAGGCGGATTCCTAACCACTGCACCACCAGGGCAGTCCCTGGACCACATTTTGTTTATTCATCATCTGTTGATGGACACATGGGTTGCTTCTACATCTTGGCTATTGTGTGTAATGCTGCTATGAACATGTGTGTCCAAATATTTCTTCAAGACCCTGCTTTCAATACTCTGGGGTCTATACTCAGTAGTGGAATTGCTGGATCATATGGTAAGTCTATTTTTAATTTTTTGTGGAACCGCCAAACTATTTTCCAAAGCAAATGCACCATTTTACACTCCTACTAACAGTGCACAAGGGTTCCAACTTTTCCACATCCTCACCAATGCTTGTTATTGTTATCTGATTTTTAAAAATATTTATTTATTTATTTATTTTTATTTATTTATTTATGTTGGCTGTGCCGCGTCTTAGTTGCGGCATGCATGTGGGATCTAGTTCCTCGACCACGGATTGAACCCGGGCCCCCTGCATTGGGAGCGTGGAGTCTTAACCACTGGACCACCAGGGAAGTCCCTGTTATCTGGTTTTTAAAAAAATAATAGCCATCCTAATGGATGTGAGGACCAATTTTTAAAAATGTATGTAACGGCTTTATGGAGATATAATTTACTGTACAATTCACCCAATTCAAGCATACAATTCAGTGCTTTTTAGTATTATTCATAGAATTGTATACCCATCACCACAATCCATTTTTGAACATTTTTATCACCTCCAAAGAAACCCTGTGCCCGTTAGCAGTCACCTCCCCCTGCCAAGTATTCACCCAACACCCCAGGCCCCGAAAACCACTAACCTACTTTCTGTCTTTCTGGATTTGCCTCTTCAGGACATTTAATATAGGTGAAATCATACATTATATAGTCTTTGGGATTAGCTTCTTGTATTTATCACAGTATTTTCAAGGTTCATCCACATTGTAGCATGTGTCAGTACTTTATTCCTTTTTCTTGCCAAATAATATTCCTTTGTATGATATACCACATTTTATTTATTCATTTATCTGTTGACGAACATTTGAGTTGTTTCCATTCTTTGGATTTTATGAGTACTGCTGCTCTGAACATTGGTGTACAAGTTTTTGTGAGGACATATGTTTTCGTTTCGCTTGGGTACGTGCCTGGGAGTGAGATTGCTGAGTCACTTGGTAACTCTATGTTTAACATTTCGAGAAACCACCAGACTGCTTTCCAAAGCAACAGCACCGTTTTACATCTTCACCAGCTGTGTACGAGGCTTCCGATTTCTCCACCTCCTTGCCAACACTTATTTTTGTCTGTCTCTTTTATTATATCCATCTTAAGGGAGCGAAGTGGTATCTCATTGTGGTTTTGGTCTGGCTAATGACGTTGGGCATCTTCTCATGTGCTCATTGACCACTGATACATCTTTTTTGGAGAAAGGTCTATGTAGATCCTTTTTTCTGTTTCCCATTTTTAAATTGGGTTATCTGTCTTTTTTTTTTTTTTTTTTTTTTTTGGCTGCGCTGCACAGCTTGCGAGATCCTAGTTCCCCGACCAGGGGTCGAACCCGTGCCCTCTGCAGTGAAAGCGCGGAGTCTTAACCACTGGACCTCCAGGAAATTCCCGGGTTATCTGTCTTTTTATTTTTGAGTTGTAAGAATTCTTTAAATATTCTAGATAAATCCCTTAACAGATATAATGCTTTGCAAATATTTTCTCCTGTTCTGTGGGTTGGCTTTTCATTTTTCTCAATGGTGTCTTTAGAAGCGCAAATTTTTTGATTTTGATGAAGTTCAATTCATCTGTTTTTTTCCTTTGTCAGTTGTGCTTTTGGTGTCACATCTAAGAAGGCTTTGCCTAACCCAGGTCATGAAGATTTACTCCTATATTTTCTTCTAAGAGTTTTATAGATTTAGCTCTCACATTGGGCCAAGATGTTTAAACAGAGGATTGAAGTGACTTCTCCTCTGTGCGTAAGGAAGACTGTGGACAGTGACAGAGGTGGCAGCAGCGGGAAAGGCCTCCTGGGGTATCTGGGACCAGGGCAGAACAGCCAGAGGGAAGAAAGCAGATGTGGGAAAGGGGTGTAGAGAAGTTCTGTGCTGCTCTGGGGAATGTGAGTCGACTGCTAATAGTAGACTTTATGGGAGGGCTCCCTCTGTTGGTCATTCATTCGTTCCTCAGCCCATCGGTTTTTCTGTTCTTAGGCATTGCTTGCTGACACCTGTCGGGGCAGGTGAGGATGTAGGCGTCTGTTCTCCCCACCCGCCCTGCTCCCCAGCCACATTCCCCTTCCCATCCCGGCCTCCCAGCTCTGAGTAATTGTGGTGGATCTGGGGCCATTGTGAGCGCTCCTGCGGCACAAAGGTGGCAGCTGGGCAGAGAGGAGGGCAGGGTGGGGCCTGAAGATCCCACATCTTGATGTCAGCAGGGTGGGGGAGGGGAGCAGGACTAAAGCAGATGGAGAGGCCACTGGGAGAGGGGGCATTGAGCAGAGGGGGCCGAGGAGGGGACCCAGGGTGGGCTGGCAGGAGCAGCCCAGGAGCAAGACCCAGGAGGCAGGGCCAGGGGTGTGGGCTGCACGGAGGCCTGGGGGAGGGGGCTTCCAAGTAACAGGGATGATCCATAGCCCAGGAAGTAAGGCAAGGCGTGGTCCCCTGGCTGTGACCACAAGGGGCTGTTGGTGAGGAGGCTTTGCGAGAGCAGTTTCTATTGAGTGGCCCAGAGAAGCTAAATTGCAGTGGACTGAGGGTTAAATTGGGAGATGAGACCATGGGGCCAACAGATATAGACTTCTCTTAAGAACTTTGGATCAAACAGAAGTTAGATGGAAGCAGGAGAAAGAGAGGGGTTCAGGGGGGATTGTGTTAGGATTGAGGGGGCCTTGAAACAGGCATATCTCCAGACTCCAGGGGTCTAAAATCACGGGGAGGGAATGAGACCAAAAGGCACAGGTGGAAGGTTTGGCTTTGTTGGAGCGTAGTAAAAGAAATAACTTTCTAATGGTAGAGCAGGCTTCTTCAGGATGTGGCAACATCCCATTGCTGGAGATAGTTGAGCAAAAAGGGATGGCTGCCTGTCAGGGGTGTTACACTGCAGATTCCTGTGGAGGGAGACAAATGGGCCTAGTTAAGGGATGGCAAGTACTTGGGGAGCATGCCAGCATTGTCCTATCCTGTGTCCTTGACAGGCATCACTAATTTATCACGGCACACCCAGCACAGTGCTCCAGGCAGCCTCTAATGATCCATCCAAGATAGTATATGCAGCACAGCCGTTCTGCTCTCCCTGGACCAGGATTCTGACGCTCCCTTCCCTTCTGTAAAATGGGTCCACGTCTTCCCACTGCAGGGAAAGCTTACGAGATCACCTACGTGCGGCTGAAGTTCCACACCAGCCGCCCTGAGAGCTTCGCCATCTACAAGCGCAGCCGGGCCGGCGGTCCCTGGGAGCCCTACCAGTACTACAGCGCCTCCTGCCAGACGACCTACGGCAAGCCTGAGAGCCAGTACCTGCGCCCCGGCGAGGACGAGCGCGTGGCCTTCTGCACCTCCGAGTTCAGCGACATCTCCCCGCTGAGCGGGGGCAACGTGGCCTTCTCCACCCTGGAGGGCCGGCCCGGTGCCTACAACTTTGAGGAGAGCCCCGTGTTGCAGGTCAGAGAGGAGTGGGGCTGGGCGGGGGCGGGGTTGGGGCAGGGGCTGGGCTGGACACTCGGGTCCAGGGGACCACAGGGAAGTCTAAAAGGGCAGGAGGACACAGGGGACTGTGGGAGATCCCATGGTTTTCAGATTTGAAACAACAGAAGCTTTTGTTGTATCTTAATCTTTTGTGGATGGCTGATAATGAAATAGATGGAAGAGGGTGCCCTGTGACAGCCACCAACTCAGCTGACCCCTTCCTTAGGCAGGTGTGGAAACTGAGGCCCGGAGTGGGGAAAGGACTTCCCAAGGGCACACATGGGTTGGTGGAAGGGCCCAGCGCAGACCCCGAGGGTCCTGACTCCTAGCTGGAGCTTCTGCTAGAGCTCCCCGCTGGGAGCCCCGCTTCCTCACTCTGTGATGGATGGCGTGGCCTGCCCTGTGTATCTCCAAGGGCTGTGACGGGGATAAAAGGGAAAACGCGAAAAGAATGTGAGTTTGGAGTCATAGAGTCCTGGGATCTGTGCCGTCAGGCAGAGCTATCCAACAGAACTTCCTGCAGCGACAGAAATGATCCCTGGCAGCACCCTCCGGTATGTTAGCCACGTGTGTCTGTAGAACACATGAGATGTGACTAGCACGACTGAGGAATTGCATTTTCATTTTTATTTCATTTTAATGAAGTTTAAACAGCCACATGGGGCCAGCAGCTGCCACGTTGGACAGCCAACTATAAAGTGACCGGCACAGTGCGTGTCCTAGAAGAGATGCTCATTCACGCTTTGAAGATAAGAGCTCGTGGTAGCTCACCCATCTCATCCTCATGGCAGAGAGAGAGCGTGGCAGGCTTGCGGCTGTGTGCATCCATACAGGGCCCCCATCCTGCCCACCTGGGTCTACTCAGGTTTGTGGCCCTACCAGTATAAGCACCCGCGCATGTCCACATCTCTGTGCGTCAGTGACGGCTCATCTGTGGATGTGGTGGGTCTGTTGGATGTTTCGGGGCATTGGACGGTACTCTAGTCCACTCCCCTGCGTTCCGACAGGCCTCTGCCGAGAAAAACTGCTATCTTCTTCCCTCGCCATATTCAGAGCATTTCCTTTGCCTGTCTGGGATAATGAGGGGGCTGGGATTAGAATCCCGTTTGTTTCTGGAGGGGACACTGAGGCCCAGAAAGAGGTTGTGCCCCACCCAGGCTGTGCAGCATAAGAAAACACGGTGTCAGCTGGCTTGAGGTCCCCAAGACCACCCTCAGCTTCCGTGATTCACTGGAAGGACTCTGTACAGAACTCAGAAAAGCCGCTGTACTCACGGTGACGATTTCTTACAGTGAAAGGATCCAGACTGAAACCAGTAAAGGGAACAGGCACGTGGGACGGGAACAGGCACGTGGGACGGGTCCAGGAGAGACCAGGCATGGGGCTTCTGCGTGTCCTCTCCTAGTGGAGTCGTGGGGACAGTGCTGATTTCTCCTAGCAACGGCATGTGACAAGTGCATTGCCAACCAGGGAAGCTCACCCGTGCCTTGGAGTCCAGGGTTTTTATTGGGGGTCAGCCACATGCACATGGCGGACTGCCTATGGCTGACCTTGATCTCCAGCCCCTCCAGAGAGCAGGCTGATTCTGTGTGGCCCAAGGCCTCCCCATAAATCACATTGTCAGCATTGACCATCTGGGGTGGCCCAGGGCCCCAGGGGAACAAAGTTACTCTTATCAAGCAGGACATTCTGAGGGCTTGCAGGTGACCCCCCAGGAGTGGGGGGCAAAGGTCAGAACTCTCTCAGGCAAGGTTAATCCTTTCCGGCACAAAGTCTCATCTCCAGACGCCCAGGCCCTGCTTATCCCATTAAAAACGTTCACCTGTGATCATCACATGATTCTGTTGAAAATGACAATTTCTTCTCCATGGGGCTCCAAGCTCTGTAGATTAGAAAACATCGGCCAAGGTCATCTGAAGACAAGCACAAGGGCTGGGCCCCTGCTCTGCCTGCATCTGTGCTATCTTGACAGAGGGGCCCCCTGACTTGTTGCCCCTTATGTCCTGGATGCTGTCCCTAACGGAAAAACAGCCTTTTCGGAAATGAGACCCCTGCAGCCCCCAGGCAGAAGAAGGACAGAGAAGGTCAGAGAAGGACAAAAAAAGCCAAGCCCCCCCTCCCCTTCTCTCCCCTCTGGGCACCCCCAGGGTGGCGCTTCCTCTGAGGACGTGGAGCATTTGGGGTGTGGGGTAACGAAGGATGTGTCCATGCGGCTGCTGTGTCTTGGGTCCCTCTGTCCTCCATGGGGGCCAAGGACCTTGGGGAGAAGGCTGACCCTCTCTGGGGTGCTGGCTGGAGCAGAACCGCTGCTGCTTGGAGACGAAGCTCCTGCCTCCTGCTTCTCGTTAATGCTGCATTCTGGCTCCCACGTCTGTCCACAGTCAACCCGAGAGCCCACTTGTAGTTTTAGCTGGGCCATTGCAAGTTGCACAAGGTCCTTGCCTCTGTATATTGGGGCTCCGGTTTGCCCCCAAAGTTACCTCTAAGGCATCAGGGAGTGACCCGTACAATTTGGGCTAAGGGAACAAATTCCCCTTCTCTCTCCCAGCTCCCTTCCTGGTGTCTCAGGGAGATTTTGATGCTGTTCCTATCACCATCGTCTTCAAGACTGATGGAGCAGGTCATAGGCTGCAAAGCAGATGCAGGAACCCAAAGAGGGGTCACTGCGGGCCGAGACCTTGGGCAGGTCATTGCCCTCTGGGCTCCATTAGTATGATGAGGGCGTTGGGGTAGATGCAGGAAGGCAGGCTACCTAGTAGCTAAAGCTGGGACCCTGGGGTCAGATAGATCCGAATCCCAGCTCTGCGGGCACCAGCCGTGCAACTAGGAAGCAGAGTACTTACCCTCGCTGATCCTTAGTCTTCTCCTCTGTAAAACATGGGTAAGAATAACACCTCCCTGTGGGGTTATTGTGAGGACCTGAGCCATAACCACACAATCAGCATCAGCTACTGCACCTTCCAGCTTGGACATCAGCTGGTTTGGGTTCTCTAGGGGCACTTTTTCTGGAGAAAGAAAAGGCTCTTAGACCATCAGTTGTGCTCTGCTGGGTTCCCACCCGGGGCCTCAGCCCCTTGCTCCTCAGTTGCTTCAGGGACCGACCAGCAGCATCAGTACCACCTGGGCACATGTGGAAATACAGAGTCTCAGGCCCCACCTCTGATCAGAAGCTGCATTTTAACCTGATCCCTAAATGTACACTGACATTTGGGAAGTGGTTCAAGGAGTGACTCCCCGGAGGTTTACAAACTCAGCTGAGTGCTGAGGTCCCCTCTGAAGCTTTCTGGTTCTGGACCCCTCCCTGGCTGAAGCATCCTCAGGCAGAGGCCCGGGGCCCCAGGCCACGGGCTCGAGAGTTGCTGAGCCCAAGGGGATCGGAGAGGCCCGCTGGCCTGAGTCATGCTGGGGTGAGAAGTCAGACTTTGCCAGTTCATTTTCTGTCCTGATGGGCCTGATTGCTAAACCAGCAGCTGCTGGGCTGAATTAAAATGCTGATTAACATTCAACTGGAGCTGCCTCTGATTATAACAGCAGGCAGATGAAAATGTCAGCTTTCACGTGGGCTCTCCCCCACTTCCCCACCAGCTCTTCCAGGGGGAAGCCTCTCATTCCGCCATCAGCAAGTATTTATCGAGTGCCTGCTGTGTGCCAGGCAGAGCCCGGGCTGGGGGTGCAGCGAGAACCAGGGGCCCTGAGTCCTTGTCCTCTTGGGGCTGTGTTCTGGTGGAACAGATGTCACCTGGGGCAGGTGCCTTGTCTGTGGGAGCCTGATCCTTAGAACGTGAGAAGCCTATAAACCCAGGGCCCACCCCATGCCAGGGCGCTGGGACGCATCTTCCCTCAGCTGCTCTCTAGAATGGGGGTGCAGTCCCGCTGAGCAGTCAGGTAACCTGCGTGACACGGTTTTAGATGGGCTGCTCCAGCACCTCGACCATGTGCCAGCCTCCGTGCCCCGCCGCTGACATTGGCCATCCTCCTCCAGTACCCTCCTGGAGCCGGCATTATTCCTTGTCCTGTTTCACAGATGGGGAAATGGAGGCCCTGAGACATTGAGCAAATTCCCCAAAGCTGCACAGTTAGGAAGGGGCCGGGCATCCAGGTTGGTGTGACCCAAAAGCACAGGCTCCTTATTTCTGCAGCGTTCTCGGAATTTGTCTGTGTTTGGCCTGTCCCTGTGTCCCAGAAGATGCCCCGGGGAGCCAGCTGGACCCTCCAGCAGAGCAGGGTGGGAGCAAACACTCAGGAGCCTGCAGATGGCGCCCTTTCCCTTCCACCTTGTCCCCCAGGACTGGGTCACCAGCACCGAGCTCCTCATCTCCCTAGACCGGCTCAACACGTTTGGGGATGACATCTTCAAGGACCCCAAGGTGCTGCAGTCCTACTACTACGCCGTGTCGGACTTCTCTGTGGGTGGCAGGTAGGTGGGAAGCAGGGCAGCGGCCGGGACGCTGTACAGGGTGGCTGCCACGTGGGGTCACCCGGTGGCTACCGTGGAGGGTAAAGAAACCACTTCTGGTGCTCCAGGGGGGAAAAGGAGCAGGAGCCTGGTTCCTGGGCCTGGTATTCGAGGCCTTCGTGACCCACCTGCCTCCCGCCTCCCAGCCCCGTTCCTGCTGCTTTTCCCATGTCAGCTGTGTTTCCGCTGCCGTCAGTGGGACACACCAGCCCTTTGCACCTGTGATTCCCTCTGCCTGGTGGTCCGTCCCCCTCTCTTTTCTTTCTTCCTTTTTTTTTTTTTTTTTTGCATCTGACAGTACATTCATTCACGCCACATGTGCCCACGTGGGGCAATGTTCCACGCTCTCGTCTAACACGTAGAACCTGCTTAAATTTCCAGTCGGACCACCGTTCTGTGGGATGTGGGCTCCAAATGAAGCTGGTTAACAGTGGCCGTAAGCAGGCGTGGGACCCCAGGCTTTCAAAGCTTTGCTTCTTTCATCAGCACTCATGAGCTTATAACTGATGGAGCCCATCAACCCCATTCTTCCCCAAATCTTCCGGTAAACTTGGGTAGAGTAGGGCTTCCTGGGGACCCAAGCATGTTTAATAAGGCTTTGAGGCATCTCCAAACAGTACGAACGGTTCAGGCCACTCCAAAGCCCCACGGCCAGTGACCCAGAAAGGTCACCGAGGAAGGAGGCACCGCACTTCTGCCCCCTTCTCATGTGAGGGGCGTCGGGCTGTTCCGTCGGGACCCCTGGCCCTGGCCTACATACTTCTTTAGCTTCGATCAGTGCACATTGTAGTTTAAGCATCTCGTCTCTCCAAGAAGCAGGGGCCATCCTGTACACACGTGGCCACCTGGTACTGGGCCCTCCAGGCACAAATGACGTCTTCAGTATAAACGCTCCCTCATCAGGCTCCTTCTTGGAAAGGCGAGAGGAGACAGATGTGTTCCCGCCCCAGGCAGACAGTAACCAGATCAGTCCCCAGTAATCATGTCGCACGCCCCAGATTAACAAGGATAGGAAGCCAGGGCAGGGTGTGCTGGCGGTCAGGGAGACCACCCTGCAGATGGGGACCCTGCGGGAGGTCAGGGAGACCACCCTGCAGATGGGAACCCGGCGAGGCTGGAGAGGTGAGGGGCAAGCATCCCAGGTGGAAGAGCCAGCATGTACGAGACCCAGGCTTGAGGAACGAGGCAACAGTCCTGCAGCTGGAACAGGGGGCGTGGAGACGGCTGGAAGGTTGTCGGGGCCGTGGACCAAGTTTATGCAGTCAGTGGGAAGTTGCTGAGGGTTTGGCCAGGGTAGTGACAGGGTCGGATTTCTAAGACACCCCAACCCCTGACGTCGCAAGGGGGCAGATAGGAGGAGAGAGAAGAAGCTGGCTGGGCAGAGATGGTGGTAGGACGGGAGAGGTGTGGATCCGAAAGCTGTTTAGGGTGGGAAGTCAGCTCCACGTGGGAGTGGTGGCCCGTGGGGGTAGGGGGCGAGGGGCTTCCAAAATTCAAGGATGTTTAGGTGGCGTTCAGAGAGGTGAAGATGTCTGGGAAGGGAACGCGGGCCCAGCTGCCTACACTCAGGGTGTCTGCACCCTCTGGAGGCTGGCGCTCGGGCATGAAGGGGAAATGGGGGGTGTCTGTGAGGGCCCCTCTGCTCCTCCTCCTCCCCCGCCACTCCCACACTCGATTCAGGTCAGACCTCCCGGGAGCAGGGCCTCTCCAAGGATGGTGGATGGCGGTGAGCTGCAGCGTCTGCCATCAGGGGGCTTCGGGACAGAGAACAGCTGGGCCCCAGCTGCCAGAGCCGGACCACCCTCAGGCCAGCAGTTGGCTGGGGGGCAGTGGCCCGGCAGCCTGTGTCCCACAATGGCCTATAGGAATTTCACTCTTTCCCTTGGGATCAGAGGGCTTCGTGGAGGAGGGAGTGTTTGCAACATCCCCTTGGGGCCATGGGTGGTCCCTTGTCCCGAGACAGGTGACCACTGTCTCCCAAGGCCGCCTGGTGCCCGCCTCACCCCTGCCAGAAGTGCTGGGCATTACCTGCCTACCCTGAGCTCCCAGGGAGGCCTGGCGAGGAAACAGTGCTCTGTGCCCTTCCCAAGCCCTGTGTCCCCAGTACCATGGGTACTGGCAGTGGTCAGAGGTTCTTCAACATCCACTTAGGACAGAGCGTGGAACCTAGCTTATGGGGAGACACCAAGTGGCCGTAGAGGAGTGTCTAGGAGCTCAGGGTCTGTGTGGAGTAGGAGAGAACGGGGCTCAGATTCTGGCTCTGCCACGTAGCATTCGTCACTTCATGGTCTGAGCCTCAGTTTCCTCATCTGTGAAATGTGGATAGTTGTGGTCCGTCCTGCTGCAGTGGTGAAACTCCAGAGAGATGATGTGAGCTGATTGCTCGGTTGGGGGCTGCTACAGAGGAAGGCTGGGAGCTAGGAGCCATGGCCATCCTCTGTGTGGCTCAGTCTGGCCACCCGGGATGGGGGCGATGACCCCACCGGGTCAGGCTCAGCCGAGCACGCTGTGTGGCCCCCTGAGCACCTTTGTTCCTGCCTGATTCCGCCTGTCTGACTCTGCGGGAGAGGGGCTGGGGCAGGCCCAGGGCTGCCCTCAAAGGCACAGGCTCACTGGGGTCTTGAGATGAGTTGGGGGCTGTCCTGAGTAAGGCGCTGTCTCCTTCTCATCCCTTTAGATACGAAGGAGGGGGCATGAGGCGGCCTCCCGGGCTGCCTCCACCTCCCACCCACTGCCCTGAGAGCTGGCCCACCCTCTAGCCAGGAGACTGAGATGACTTCTTCCTGGGTCCCCCTTGGCCCCTGGGTGTGGTGCCTTCAGTGGCAGCATCGAGAACTTTACCATTACTAACTGGTGGCCTCGGGCAGCCTCTCTGTGCCTCAGTTCCTCCGTCTGTTAAATGGGGATCATAGCGGGCTTGTGAAGATGCGATGGGTTTAGACGTGTGCAGAGCTCAGAACAGCCCAGCGCGGTCGGTTCCGTTGCTGGTGCCCTGGGCACGTAGTAGGAGTTCAGTAAAGCTCCATAGCTGAGCCGTAGAATCAGGAGCTCACCCGGAGGCAGGGGCTACCTGGTGACTAACCCCTTCTCCGCCGGCACCTCCCCCAGCTTCCGGACACCCGCCACCCCCGTGTTCTTTTCCCAGGTGCAAGTGCAACGGGCACGCCGGCGAGTGTGGCCCCAACGAGGCGGGCCGGCTGGTCTGCCGATGCCAGCACAACACCATGGGCCCAGACTGTGAGCGCTGCCTGCCCTTCTTCCGGGACCGCCCGTGGGCCCGGGGCACGGCCGAGGCGGCCAGCGAGTGTCTGCGTGAGTGTCCTGGGCCTTTGGTGGCCGGAGGCCGGGGGTGCAGGCCAGGAGACGAACTCCCCATCCCTGGCGGCGGGGCTGCTCCTGGGTGGGCCTGGCCACAGCTTGGGACTCTAAACCCTGTGCGGGGATGAGGAGGAAGCGAAGGAGAGCTGGAGGGGGCACGTGACCCTCCGTCCTCACCCCCTCAGGCAGCTCCCCAGGTAGAGGCATGCGTGGCAGGAGGGCTGAGAAGGACCCCCAACTTATTCCTTTGTGTCAACTGCTCCAACCACAGCTGCCGATCAAAGCCAGGCCACCCCAGGTCCTGGGGTGCTGACCTGCCCGCCCAGCCTCTCCTGCAGGCCCCCAGGCAGCCCTTCGCTGCCCCGGCCCCCATGCGATGTGGCTGGCACTGCCTAACCTCACAGACACGCCGGAGAGGATGTTGCCATCATACTTTTTCCGGGGACGGGGGCCGCGGACGGGGTGGGGGGCTCCTCCCAGCCTGGCGTGCCCCTCCAGCTTCCCTCTGTCCCCAAGCCCTGCCCTCCGACAGTCATCTGGCTTGCTCCGGACCCCCATGTGTGGCTGGTCGTCGCTGGGCACCAGACTCCACCCTAGCTCTGCTGCTGGCAGGAGGCATGTCTTCATGGGCAGGCGCTCCTGACGGCTCAGCCTCTGGACCTACTGTGCTCCTGGGCTTGGGCTGCTGACATGTAGAGCTGGGGTGGGGAGAGGACAGCTTGTTCCATGGAACAGGGTGCTGTCTGCAGGAGCTTCCCAGGGCCACTGTGGCCCTAATGAGTTCCTGCTGCCCTTGCTGGCCTGCCTCCACCAGGAAGTCCTCTCGGGGCCAAGGAAGCTGGCTGGCTCACCCGTTCTGAGTCTGGGGCTCTCTCCGTGGTGGGGACACAAAAGGCCAGATTGCTTCTCCTGTCAGGTCCTCACCCCTGCGGTCACATCTCTGTCCTCCCAGCCTGGAACCTGCGTTTCATGCCTGGCCCCTCGCGCTCCCCAGTCCAGGCAGCCCCTGAGCCTCATTCACATCCCCCCAACCCATCTGACTGTGTCCTTCTACACGGTCAACACTGTGGTCTGGCCAGTCACCCCTCCTCTGAGCATCTGAAGCCCCCACCTCCCTGCTCTCCCAGCCCCCATACCCCACCTGCCGCCCAGCTGAAGGCACTTTCAAGTGCAGATGCGATTACATTCATCCACGGAGCCCCTTGCTCCAAGGTGAAGTCCACTGACCGTGGCTGCCCAGCCTGCCTGGATCAAGCGCTGGCTGACCTCTTGACCTCATAACTGCCCCTGCGCCCCTCCCTGTCCCGTCACAGTGCACAACGTCCCCACCCTCTGCCCTGCCCATCACATGACATGCCACCCTCCCACGCCACACTGGGTGAACCTTGCTTCTCTGCCTTTGCCACAACTATCCTCTCACCTCCTGCCTGGGACTCTCCCTTCCCTCTCCTCCCCTCCTTTGCCTGGACACTTCCTTCCTGCTCACCCTTCAGGTCCCACTTAGCTGTGACTTCCTCCAGGAAGGCAGCTGTAGGGCCCTCCTTTCACCTCCCAGAGCCTCCCTGCTTCTCCCATCACAGCCCTTCACCTGCAGGATTTTCACCTGCTTGCTGCATCTGACCTCCATCAAACAGTGGGACCATGTATGCGGGCCCTGGTCCACACCATGCTGGGCTCACCACGGGAGCCAAGATGGAGCCGATCTTTGGTACATACTTTTTTTTTTTTTAACATGAATGTACTTTGTTTATTTATTTATTTATTTATTTTTGGCTGCATTGGGTCTTCCTTGCTGCACGAGGGCTTCTCATTGCAGTGGCTTCTCTTGTTGTGGAGCACGGGCTCTAGGTGTGCAGGCTTCAGTAGTTGTGGCACGTGGGCTCAGCAGTTGTGGCTTGCGAGCTCTAGAGCGCAGGCTCAGTAGTTGTGGCGCACGGGCTTAGTTGCTCCGCGGCATATGGGATCTTCCCGGACCAGGGCTCGAACCCATGTCCCCTACATTGGCAGGTGGATTCCTAACCACTCTGCCACCAGGGAAGTCCCTTTGGTACATACTTTTTAAAAATGTAGGAAGAGTAAGCTGGGACGAAGTGAGAGAGTGGCATGAACTAATATATACTACCAAATGTAAAATAGATAGCTAGTGGGAAGCAGCCGCATAGCACAGAGAGATCAGCTCGGTGCTTTGTGACCACCTAGAGGGGTGGGATAGGGAGGGTGGGAGGGAGACGCAGGAGGGCGGAGATACGGGGATATATGTATATGTATAACTGATTCACTTTGTTATAAAGCAGAAACTAACACACCATTGTAAAGCAATTATACTCCAATGAAGATGTTTTAAAAAAATGTATTTATGAGTGAATGAAAGGTGACTTGTATTTTCCATGCTTCTGAGTGACCTCATGGTCACTGGGGATCAGATTCACATACTCTTATGGCTCAGAGGATCCACAGGAGATCTTGGAGGGAGCCACGCTGCCACTCGAGAAGGTAGCCAGTCTGTGATCCATGACCAGGTGACTCTACGTCCTGGCTTGCCTGGGAGGGTCCTGTGTGTGGGTATATTTATTAATGGTGCCCCCTTTGTTCTCGAGAGTGTCCTGTTTTGGAAGATCAATTGACTGGTCTCCAGATCCTTGATCAAGCCAGGCCTGAACTCCATCCTTGCCCTTCCTCCAGCTGCCTGCTCACTCACCACAAGGAAGCTGATTGGCCCATACTCCCCTCCTACCATGTGCCACGGCCTCTCTCACACACCCTCCCCCGCCTCCTGCCCACAGCTTGCAACTGCAGCGGCCACTCTGAGGAGTGCATGTTTGACCGGGAGCTCTTCCGCAGCTCGGGCCATGGTGGGCGTTGCCTCCGCTGCCGTGACCACACAGCCGGGCCACACTGTGAGCGCTGCCAGGAGAACTTCTATCGCTGGAAGCCACGGACGCCATGCCAGCCCTGCGACTGCCACCCAGCAGGTGAGTGGGCCGCACTGCCCCGGCCCCCACCCTCGGCCACCGCCACGGGCTCCCGCTGCCCTGTGCCCTTCCTTCCCAGGCTCCCTGCACCTCCAGTGCAATGACTCCGGCACCTGCATCTGCAAACCCACGGTGACGGGCTGGAAGTGTGACCGCTGCCTGCCCGGGTTCCACTCGCTCAGTGAGGGCGGCTGCAGGTGAGGGCGGTGGGGACAGTGGGTGTAGATGACCCAGCAAGGGCGCACGGCGGCAGATTTGGACTGAATGATGGGAAGCAGGAGGGAGAGTCCCAAGCCCCTCAGAAGGCAGAGTTGGCAGCAGGTGGTTACCTGGGAGCGGAAGAGGAAGAAGGGATGAAGGCTGACCCCCTGGGGTTCTGCTTCAGGCACCTGGGCGAAGGGAGGCCATTCATGGCAAGGGGAGCACAGGATGGGGAGAGGCTGAGTCTGCAGTGCTCGTGGGGCATCCAGGGGGACAAAGATGGACAGGGGCTACTGGGGTCTGGACCTCAGAAGAGGGTCTAACACTTGACTATCACTTGATTGAGAAAATACACAATGACCAAAAAAAATAAAGCCCTTATAAATTCAGAAGTACTATTAAATGAGCTTGGCTTTGGTTCATTGAACCAGTCTCCTTGTATATTTGAAAGGCAGTGGAAATGCCATTGGGGAGGTTTGGGGAGTCTCAGATCTCTCACAAAGTACTCAGTGGTTCAGGCGTAAAACTGGCCATCAGGTGGGGACCTGGATGCTTCCCCAGGGTCTATGGTCTCTGGGCCTCTGTACATGCCACTTCTCCTACCCTAGAGCATTCTCTTCTCCCTCAACACCCTGCCTCTCCCCGGCCTGTGTCTGAACAAAGTCCTACTCATTCTTTAATTTTCAGCCAAGGTACAACTCCCCACCTTGTTCCCTCTCCAGACACCTCATTGGTGCTGCCACAGCCTCTTCTTGTACATTCTCTCCCATAGCTTGTATCAAAGTACAACATCTACCTGTTTGCCTGTCCATCCTCACTGGACTCTAGGCTCTGTGAGGACAGGGACCATGTCTTATCAGATGGGGGATGGATGGATGGATGGGTAGATGGATGGGTGGGTGGGTGGAAAATGCATGGATGGGTGAGTGAATAGGTGTGTGGGTGGGATGGATAGAAGGATGGAAGGATGAATAAATGAATCAGTGGATGGAAGGATGAACGGATGGATGGATAAGCAGGTGGGTAGGCAGATGGATCACTGTTCAGGTGAGTGGATGGGTCACTTCCTTCACTCAGTGGGAACAGTAGAGCCAGGGGGCAGGCTCTTGGGTCAGCCTGCCTCCTGTTCCTCTCGGGCGTGGGGAAGGATAGAGGGATTCCTTCCAAGGAGGGTGGGCTATTCCCACTCTGGAGTTGCTCGTTGGATGCTTTCCTCTTGTCCTCTCTCTTTGGCAGACCCTGTACCTGCAATCCCGCTGGCAGCCTGGGCACCTGTGATCCCCGCAGTGGCCGCTGCCCCTGCAAAGAGAATGTGGAAGGCAACCTGTGTGACAGGTGGGTGAACCGATCCAATAATAAGCCTGCTGGAAGTGACCTCAGTGGTGGTGGGAGGAGCAGGGGCCATCATCCTCCCAGACTTGGGCAACCCCACCACCTGGCACCCTTCCTGGAGCACCATGGATCTGACACCCAGGAAGTTATCTAAAGACTTTACAATACCATTTATACTTTGACCCACCACCACTGAGAGTTCATAAGCTGTGAAAATACATCTTTTTTCCCCTAGCTCAGAATCCTGAAAAGAAAGAGCTAGAAAGGATAGGAGAGACCATCTAATCCAGGGAGAGCAGATACATGGTACTCGTACCACAACCCTCCCATCTCACACTCAGTGCAGACATCACTAATAGAGTGCTACCACAACCCTCCCATCTCACCCTCAGTGCAGACATCACTAATAGAGCACTACCACAACCCTCCCATCTCACACCCAGGGCAGACATCACCAATGGACCACAGCAGTTTACCATGAGCTCTACTGTAACCTCAGAATCCTTCTCTACGCCCTGCTCCAAGAAGCTCCCACCAATTGAGCTGAGATTCAAGCTTGTTTGCCATCCTTGCCATCCTATCATGGTACAAATGGAGCTTCTAAGGCTCAACGAGGCAGAAGGACTTTTCCCTGTACTTCCTCCTTCATGTGTTTAGGGGGCCTCCTAGCCCCAGCAATGGGCTGGCAGACAATTGTGGGTTTACGTCCTTGGGCACACTCTGTCCCCTCTTCCTGGCTTCATCTCCAACCTTTGAAGCCTTTGCAGCCAGCGTGGGGTGCGCCAGGGCCTCTCTGATCCTCTGGCCATGGGCCATGTGTGGGGAACCTGACACGGCAGTATATTGTGGACTCTACTCTTGCCAGACTATGTTGGGCCTCTACTGGTTCAGGAAGAAGCACGGCCTTGACTCTCACCTTGTCCACGCGGGGCCTGTGGGTCCTGGGGTGGGAGGTGGACTCCCTGCTGGGTCTTCCTTCCCCCAAGACCCCTCAAGCTGAAGAGACAGAGTGGAGTTGGGGGACTAGATCCCACTAGCTCTACGCCACTGCCTCGTACCTTGAGCAGGTCCGCCTCTGAGCCTCACTTTACCTGTTTGTGAGATGGGAGGGCTGGTGAGGTGTGTTCGTTGGAGCTGGCCCAGCTTTGGGGTAATTGGCAGCTTCTTATGAATTGGATTCCTCCACCTGGCTCGGCCCGAATGGAGCCCCCATGGTGTAAACCAGGAATATGTGTTTGTAAAAGGCCTCTGCAGGGCTCCTGGGAGAAATGGCTGATTCTGGGGCTGGGGCGGGGAAAACACAGGATGAGCCCGAAGCATCTTGTAGAAAGCCGGGAAGTGCTTAAAAACAAAACCAGACAAAGACAAACCCAGAAAACCCCAAACCAGGATGGGGGCCCGTGTCAAACGGACATGAGCGCCAACCTGAAAGAGTTCCCAGAGCTGGAACAAAATAAATAACAACAATATCGGATTATAATCCAAAGTATAAAATAAACATCCACGAGTCCACACTGATATAAATAGATGAGTGAATAAATAAATACAGGGGGATGAAGGGACAAATCTTCCTGGCAGAAGAATTCCACATTATAAATGGAGAAGGAATGAGGGAAATATTAAAGCACTGTTACTATATCAGAGTAACGATCGCTGTAGGCCAGAGCCGCTGATGAATGCTGAAATTCGTGGGCAGAACATGAGGGAGAAACAGGATATTTGCATAGCCCCCAAATATCTCCCTCAAAATATTTACTAATTACTGTGGTGCTTTCACCATAGGTCCACAATTCTTTGATTACTGCCCCCCTCCCAGAGGTGGAGCTTAATTCCCTTCCCCTTGACCCTGGGCTAGATTTAGTGACTTGCTTTTGATGACTAGAATATGGCAGTTTTGCAGTGGGGAAACCTGGCAGGGACTTCCCTGGTGGTCCAGTGGTTAAGACTCGGCACTCCCAATGCAGGGGGCCCGGGTTCGATCCCTGGTCAGGGAACTAGATCCCACATGCCACAACTAAGAGTTTGTGTGCAGCAACTAAAGATCCCGCACGTGGCAACGAAGATCCTGTGTGCTGCAGCTAAGACCGGGCGCAGCCAAATAAATAAATATTTTTTAAAAAAAGAAAGAAAAGAAAGGAAACCTGGCAGGCAGCGCCTTAACTAAATGGTGAAGGTTAACTTTACCAGTGACATCATACATGACCAGTGATGTCATACATTACCAGTGACATCACACAGGTATCGGTTACCCTGATATGATGTGAGAAGAAGGGCACTTCGCCTCTATTTCTTCCCGAAACCCACAGCCCCAGTCTAATCTTGAAAAACACCAGACAAACCCAAATGGTGGACAGTCTACAAAATACCTGACCAGTACTGTCAAAAGTGTCCAGGAAAGACCGAGAAGCTGTTACAGATGAGATTAAGGACACAGCTAAATGCAATGCCATGTCCTGGATGGGATCCTGGAGCAGAAAACAGACGTTCATGGAAAAGGGGGAGAAATCCTAATAAAGTCTGGGGTTTAGGAAATAACGTTAATCAGTGTTAATTTCTTGGCTTTGATAAACGTACCCTGGTAATGGCAGATGTTAACATTAGGAAAAGCTGGGTGAAGAGGCCATGGGAACTCGTGTCTGCAATCTTTGCAACTCTTCAGTAAATCTGAAATTAAAACGACTTTCCCCAGTGATTCTGGGCTCCGGTTAGTCTAGCTGGGATCCCCCGAATGTAGCCAATTCATCTGGCCCCCGTGGGCATGTCCGCCTCCATTGCAGATGTCGCCCGGGCACGTTTAGCCTGCAGTCCCACAGCCCAGCCGGCTGCCGCAGCTGCTTCTGCTACGGCCACTCCAGGGCGTGTGCGGCCGCTCCCCACTTCCGGGAGTACCACATCCTCTCCGACTTCCGCCGGGGTAAGAAGTGCCCCCACTGCAGCCACCTCCGAGGGGTCTGCTTCCCAGCCCAGCTGGGACAGGCGGTCCTGGGTCCTGCTCTGGGGAGATCCTGTGATGGTGGTATGGGTGGGTGTGGAAAGGAGGGGGCAACCTCTGGCCCCAGCCCGGGCGTCTCCCACAGGCCTACACAGCGGCCGTGCCCCTCTGGGTCCTTCAGTACCCCCAGCACCTACCTGCACCCCTTGGCTCCCTCCTGGCTGCTGCCAGGGGTGGGGGGTGGGCACCTGGCAGCCCTTGGAGCCTGTGGGGGAATTTCCAGTTGCTCCTTGGCCCCCTTGGTGTATCCTAGTGCTGGGATCCGGGCTCGATCCCCTGGCCTCCATTTATTGAGCACCTGCTGTATGCTAGGCACCATGCGGAGCTCGTTATGCCCATGGAACCTCCTGGATTCCCTGGCAGGTAGATATTCTCATCCCCATTTTACAGATGAGGCAACTGAGGCCCAGAAAAGGAAGGTCACGTAACTTAGTTGTTGGCACCTTGGGTTCATCAGCTCCCGAGTTTTGCTCTTCACTGCTGTGCAGGTCTTCTCTCTAGGTCCAGGGGTGCTGTGGGGACCTGGGTCCCCAGCTCCAGATGGATCTTTGGAGCAGGAAAGCAGTGGAGCTCTGAATTCTGCATTAAATCATGGCCTGCGTGGGTCCCTGCCATGCCCACTGAGTCTCCCCACCCCCGCGTCTCCCCCAGGGAGCTAGAACCTCAGGGCTGGCTCTGGGGCGCCCTAGATGCAGGGGGAGCAGTGCGCCCTCTGCTGGACACCACAGAAAGCAGGACCGAGCGGGGCTTGGAATGGGGACCGCATTGTGGTCCCTTGGGCTGTAGTCCAGGATGTCAGCGTCAGAAGGGACTCATTTTATAGATCCTAGAATAACATCACGATCCTCCTCTCTTGGAGCCAAGCCCTGGGTTTGGCACTTCAGTCTCAGCATCTCACGTGATCTCACTAACACCCTCGGCCAGCAGTTCTCAAACTTTTTGATCTCTGGATCCCTTCATGCTCTTGAAAATTAGACAGAACCTCAAAGTCCTTTTGTTTATGTGGGTTGTTTATACGGATATTTTCTGTATTAGAAATTAAAACAGTTTTTAAATATCTGTGTATTAATTCATTTACAGATGACCGTAGTAAACTTATAACAAAATATAACTTCTGCCTGTGAAAAATAACCCTCTTTTTAAAAGACAAAAAACTTTGAGAAGAGTGCCGCCCGTTTTACCTTTTGCACCTCTCTTTAAGGTCTGGCTTAATAGAAGTCAGCTGATTCTTACCACGGCTTCTGCCATTTAGTCTGTTGTGATATCACGCATCCTGTAGCTTCTGGAAAATTCTCACCGTGAGAAAGAGAATGAAAAACGCAAATAACATTTTAATGTTATTTAGAAGATAGTTTGATGCCATGGACCCCCTGAAAGAGCCTTAGGGATCTCCCAGGATATTCAAACCAACTTGAGAACTGCTACTGGGACCACAGTACCTCATTGCCCCCATTTTGCAGATGAGGCACTAACTGGCTTCAGAGAGGTTAAGTAACTTGCCCAGGGTCACACAGCCAGCAAAGGGGCAGAGCCTAGTCTATCACGGAGGAGCCCCAGACTTCCCCTTTCTGACCTCTTTCTCTTTCTTCATCCCTCCCTCCTCACCCCTTGGGTGCCCCAGGTGTTGGGCCTCCACCCTATTCTCCAGCTGCCCCCCTGGAGAGCGCCCTCTGGAGGTCACTTGTTCTGTGCCCGACTGTGCCTGGTGTGCTGCCATCACCAGAGGGAGGGTGGACTGAACTGGGACTGGGTTCCCACCCTGACCTGGCCACTTCCTAACCAGGTGGCCTCCCTGGGTGCAGTGGGGCTCGTGGCACACACACCTGGAAGGACGGGGTGGTGAGGTCATGGGCGAGGAAATCCTCTGAAGACCTGAAGACGAGGTCAAGTCCAGTCTCGTTAGAGACGGCCCACAGTGGGGTCTCTGGGCTGTTCTCATGTCCTCATCATGTGCTCAAAGCCCAGTGAAGGGGACTTCCCTGGTGGTCCAGTGGTTAAGACTCCATGCTCCCAATGCAGGGGGCCCAGGTTCGATCCCTAGTCAGGGAACTAGATCCTGCATGCTGAAACTAAGAGCCTACATGCTGCAACTAAAGATCCGGTGTGCCACAGTTAAGACCCAGCGCAGCCAAATAAATAAATATATATTTTTTTTTAAAAAAGGGGGGCAGGGCAGGCCCAGAGGTCTGACTGTGCCCCAACAGAGCCGGGTCTCTGAGCCTCCTAGCTCCTTCTGGAGCCACCTCCCACCCCAAGACCCCCAACCTGATCTGGAACGGGGATCCGAGCTGCCTGGCTCTGGGCACGGAGCATTTGCTAGCACCAGCCGGCTCTCATCCCCCCCCGGCCTGTCTCTAGAACAGTCTCTCCCCTCCCTGGGTCCTGGTGTTTCAGGCTGCACTCAGGCCTCTGGGGGTCGTCCTTGGGACCCGGGAAAGGGTGTGAAGTGGGAGGGGGCAGAGGCCACCCTCCAGGGCCTCACAGGGGCGTGTGTGTGTTTGCTGTCCAGGAGCCGAGGGCTGGCGGACCAGAAGCGTGGGGGGCCCAGAGCATCCTGCACAATGGAGCCCGAGGGGGCTTCTCCTGGACCCAGAGGACGAGGAGCTCACAGCACCAGGTACCTGCCTCCACAGGCAGGGGCAGGGCTGCCCGTGTTCATTTCCTGCGGCTGCTGTCACAGATTACCACCAACGTCGTGGCTAAAAGCAACGCAGATGTATTCTCTTTAGTGTTCTAGAGGTCGGAAGTCGAACACGGGGCTTGCTGGGCTGAAATCGCGGTGTCGGCTGGGCTGTGCTCCTTCTGGGGGAGGCTCTGGGGGAGAATCCGTCCCCTGGCCTTTTCCAGCTTCTCGAGGCGGCCTGCACCCCTCTGCTCGGGGCCCCTTCCTCCTCCTTCAAAGCCGGTCAAATCTTTCTCACGTTGCATCTTCCTGACACCACCTCTTCTGCCTTCCTCTCCCATCTTTGAAGGACCCTTGTGATTACATTGGGCCCAGCTGGATAATCCAAAATAATCTCTCTACTTTAAGTCCGGCTGATTAACAACCTTAATTCCACCGCAACCTTAATTGCCCCCGCCATGCAGCACAACATATTCACAGATTCCAGGGATCAGGACCTGGACACTTTTGGGGACCATTTTCCTGCCGACCACGTGCCCCACAGCCTCTGCTTCCTCATCACAGCCTTGCCACCCAGGGCTCCCTCAGGCCACTGTCGCACCCCAGACAATCCCTGCGCGTTTCCCATCAGCGTCTCACCCTGCCAGGCCACCGCACCCCCATGCCCGGGGCCATGGTATTCCTGTAGAAGCAAGAAGTTCTAGATTATTCTGAACCACTCCCCACCAACTAGGGCAGCTTTGGTCTCCTGGAAACTGTATCAGACCAGGAGCCTGGACCTCATTCTTAGCTCCACTGTGGCCAGATTTGGGGTCCACTGGCTCCCTTCACCCAGTCCTGCCCTTTCCCTGTCTCTGCAAGAAGGGCTAGAGAGGTGGCACTCAGACGTCTGAGCAGCTGTGTGGATGCAGCACCCATGCGCCCTGCAGCCAGGAAGCAAAGGACATGGGGTCCTCGGGTCCCCTCCTGGGGCAGGTGTTCCAAGTTCAGAAGCCCGAGAGCAGAAAACACGCTCTGTTCCCTCGCTGCTTTGTCAACGGATTTAAGAAGGAGTTACTCACTCAAAAAGTGTTTGCTGGGTTCTCTGCTGGGTGTGCTGGGCACACCGCAGTGAGCAGAGCAGGTGGTGGGCGAACTTAACTGTTTTTATTTCACTTCTTTTTACGCACACATTCAACAAACACTCTCGTGAGTACAGGGGGCCTGAAGGGAGGAAGGATGGGGTGTCCTTTGGTCCCTTTCCTTCTGTGTCATGATTTTCCGCCTAAGCACTTGGCTAATACAGAGAAATGACAAAGTAAGACAGGCTATGATAAGGCCCCTTGGTCCTTTGTGCATCTGCCTTCTTTCCACTGGAAGCAAGTTCTGATTCCTATGGAAAGTGTGGCCCTTGGGGGCTGTCAGTGCCCCTACTTAGTCACACGTGTAGCACGCTTGCCTGGTACTCGCTTTGAGCCTCACTAAATGCCATGGATGCGGGTCCCTAGGGATTCTGAGCTCACAGGGTGTTGGGCGTCATGAGCGCTGCGTGAACGGGCAGGCAGGTGCCACCGCCTTGCATACTGTGAGTTTCTCCTCTGCTCCTGTACAGACTCCCTTGTCCCATGGCACTTCACTTACAAAACCCAAGGTCCAAGATAAAAGTCTTAAGAGCGTCAAGATAGTGACAGCAGAGCATTAAGCCAGGCGTGGGGCCCCAGATAACTGCCAGGGTCACATGCCCAGGAAGCCAGCCCTGTCTGCGGAGGTATGCGTGGGCCACTCTCAGCTTCTTCTGTGCAGGGACCCTTTGATTTTGTAGTTTTATCTTTTGAAGGTTTAATTGCCAATAAAATCAGTGTAGACATGTAAAATCCAGCTAATTAAGTGAAGACCGTCAAAGCTGCCCTCTCTTGTCTTCAGAGAAGTTCCTGGGAGACCAGCGGCTCAGCTATGGGCAGCCCCTCACACTGACATTCCGGGTCCCCCCCAGGGGCTCCCCCATCCCTGCGAGGCTGAGGCTGGAAGGGGCGGGTCTGACCTTGACTCTGCGGCATTCCAGCTCGCCCAGCCCCCTGGACGCCAGGCAGCCGGGGGAGGTACAGCTCAAGTTCCTGTAAGTGTCCTGCTCTGTCCTGAGAGATGGGGTCGAGCAGTCGGGGTGGTCCCTGAGGTCCAGGCACACTTGGTTCCCCGGGGTCTGGGGGCTCCCGCCCTCCCCACTCCTGCTGGAAGATTCCTGGCACCACCTGCCCCGGGCCTCAGGGTCTGCTTTGACCCCCTCCCCCTGCCAGGTTGCAAGAGACCTCCGAGGACGTGGACCCTCCGCTGCCCCCCTTCCATTTCCAGCGGCTGCTCACCAATCTGACTGCTCTGTGCATCCAGGCCAGTGGCCACAGCGCCAGCCCTTCCGGTCAGTAATGATAGGGACAGCCCCGGCCCCAAAACCAGCTAGGCCCCCGGGCTCTTTCGTGCATAGCCTTGTTGAGTCCTCACAGCAGGTGGTCATCGTCCCCACTTTACCACGAGGGAGTCTGAGGCTCAGAGAGGTTGGGACACTTGCCCAAGTTCATATAACCAGTAAGGGCAGCAGGAGTGGATGCTGAGAACAGAGGCAGGGGCTGGACAGGTGAGGGGCCTGAGGATGGACAGCTCTAAGGGACAGGTGCTTGGCCACAAGGCAGCCAAGAACCTGGCGTGGTCGCACCATGGCAGAGTCCGCCACTGCCAGGAGGCCGGACCCCAGAGGGCCCTAGGTTGGTGCTGGCCGCAGGGGATCGCTTCCCCCTGCTGGTGATCGGAGGTGTTGCACCTAGAGAAAGCCTGGTTTCTAAACCCTCTCAACCAACCAGCTAAGTCATCACAACTTCAACCGGGACTTCTCACCACCTCCCATCCTGGTCACTGGGTGATTGCCCTGACGGTCCTCTGACTGTTCCTGGTTCCTCCCTTTTTCCTTAATGTACTTTCTCTCCTCCCCACCCCGTACCTGTATGTGCCTAGACCAGGGATCCTGCATGCCCCTTTTTAGAACAGATCTTTCATATATAGCACCCCTTTTACTATCTGGAAATGAAATTCACAGATATTATAACCTGGACACAATTTTTAAAAAACAGTGTAATATTCTAACTGTAGTACACAGAATAAATAAAAGGAAAGTAAATGCTATTTTAAAATAACCATATGAATTCCAAACAGTCACTGCTTCTAGGAGGGTGATTTGCTCCTTTTGAGAACCCCTGGCTTAGATGGCCAGCTTTTCCTGGGGCCCCTTTGAGTCCAAGGCTTGGGGGTTGTAACCCAGCCCCCTCCAGCCCCAGACCTTCCTCCTCTTTGGGGCTGTGGTTTAATTGCCTTCATCCCCATCATCCTTGCCAGTACTCCCTGCTCCCCAGAACCCCCCTTGCAGGAATTTCATTTTTACTCTTTCCAGCAGCTTCCAGAACTTCCTTCTGTCACTCACTCAGCCGTCAGTTAACAGATGTTTACAAAGCACCTACTTAGGCCAGGTCCGTGCTGGGAGTGAACTGGAGACGCACGTGGACGTATTGATACTCATCTCACCCCACCCCCCAAACCTCCTCTGCCCACTGGTAACGTTCTGGGGTGTATCACTCCAGACCTTTTTGTGTGCATGTACTTACATTTGTATTTTTTTAATACAGAAATGTGATCCCACAGTATAATGATCTGCCACTTGCTTTTTTCAGCTAACGGTGCATCCTGGAGGTTGTTACTTGCCTTACACGTAGAAAAGCCTGGCTCTCTATGTCCACCGCGTATCACTCTGTGGTAGAGATGCTCCATAAAGTTTTACCCATCCCCCTATTCATAGGTATTGAAGTGGTTTCCAGCTTTTCACCACTGCCAGCAGCGCTGCAGGGAACAGCTTCGTATAAAGGTCTTTTATCCTCGTGCAAGTGTGTCTTTAGGACAAATTCCTCAAAATGGAAACGTTAGGTCAAAGAGTGTACATTTTACATTTTGACACATGCTATCAAATTTTGCTTCAGCAAGGCTGTACCAATCTATATTCTGATGACAAGTGTCTATTCTCCTCCCCTATTTACCTGCTCTGGTTTTCCACCAGTGTTTACAGATAGTTTTTATATTTTGTCCCAAGTTTCTAGTTGTTTTCTGTGGGAAGCTTGGTCTGATAGGAGCTTCTCCCCTGTTGCTAGGAGCAGTACCTCCTGATTTGTATTCCCACAGTCCCGTGCCTGAGTTCCCCATACCCACATCCTCCACTGTCACTGATCTGTAAAATGCTCACCAATCTGAGGGTCGTGAATGATAGCAGTCTTTAAATGTACACGTCTTTAATAACCAGTGAGAGTGAATGTCTTTCTGTAAAATTCCCAGCCATATCTATTTCTCCTTCTGAAATTACCTATTTTTTCCTTTGCCCTTGGCCTGTTTTTTAAAAATTGTAAGTGATCCATGGACTGCCTTTGTATACGTGAGCCAATAACCCTTTGCCTTTTACATATGTGAATAGGAAAGTTTGGGGGAGAAACACGTGCATGGAACTCTCTCCTTCTCTCTCTCCTCGATCTGCAGGCCCAGTGTTCCTGACTGAGGTCCGGCTCACGTCGGCCCGGCGGGGGCTCTCCCCCCCAGCCTCCTGGGTGGAGACTTGCTCATGTCCCAGGGGCTACACGGGCCAGTTCTGTGAGTCCTGTGCTCTGGGATACAAGAGGGAGACACCACTGGGGGGTCCCTATGCCAGCTGTGTTCCCTGCACCTGTAACCAGCATGGCACCTGTGACCCCAACACAGGTGAGTCTCCCTGCATCCCCCCCACCCCCGCAAGGCCACCTGGGCACACAGAACAGCGAGATGAGTACTGACCTGCACGGGGTCAGCTATGAGCATGTAAGTGATCACGAAAAACAATACCAATAAAATGGTGTCCTCGAGTCCCTCCAAGTGCTAGGCACCTTTTTATATGCTATGTCATTGAATCCTGCAAGAACCCCTGGCGGTGCCGGGACCATTCCTGTCCCGTCTTACCGGTGAAGGACCTAAGGTGCAGGGAGGCTGCACGGCCAATAGGTGGCAGAGCTACTCCTCCCACAAGTTCAGTACCAGCTATTCATCCCCACTTGTAGCAGAGGAAACCTGGGGAAAGACCTCGCCGACAGTCACTGGGCAGGAGATGCCTGACAGGGGCTGGACGCTGGTCCCTCACACAGGAGGTGGGAGGGTCAGCGCCCTGCTGCTCTCCTGGAGCTGCTGGGGTCTCTGAAAAGGGAATTTCTCAGCTGACCAAGCACAGTAACCTGGGAATGAACAGGCCAGGCAGGGTGGGCGTGCACCGGTAACATGAGGGGCCTCCCCGCTTCTTGTGCCCATGGCAGGCATCACTAATCGAGCCAGATGAGACTTCATAGTCCTTCTATGCAGGGCTCCAGGAGAGTTGTCTCATGAGATGGGACTAGTTTGTCATCCCTCAGAGCCCCTTGCCTTGGCATGACCTCCAGCTCCATTTGGGCGAGTCCTCATCTGTAAAATGGGCACAGCAGCCACTGCTGTCCACCCTGGATGGGAGGAGGAGTAGTGACCGTGTGGGTGCTGGGCCGAGACAGGGACCAGTGGAAAGCAGGGCAGGTGTGACAGCTCCCCCGGATGCCACCCCTGCTCTGCCTGTCCACCCTGCGTCCCCTCCCCTCCTGTTCACCTCAGTCCCTGCTGGGTGCTGCTGGGGGCCTCTGGGAAGTGCTGGTCTTGCTTAACCCCTTCTCGGCCAGGCTCCTCCCTTAGTCCCTGGCAGTGGCTCTGAGAAGACTCCAGATGCTGTGGGGCTGGAGAAGGTGGTTTGCAGAATCCCCTTCATTAGAAACCAGTGGGCAGAGATGGGGGTTCTGTTCTATGAGACCAGGAAACCTCTGGAAACCCATAGACCCCCTAAACGGGAGCCTCATGTCAAGGCCAGAATCCTGGGTCTGTGTCACTGTCCCTGAAGTTAAGAGGACACGGAGGCTTCAATTAAAAAGAAAAAGAGGACACAGAGGAAGAGGAAAAGGAAAACCGTGACAGCAAATGCTAGCTGTATCGCCAGCTGGTTCGGTTACAGGTTTTGGAATACAAAATAATAATGACGACAGTAATAATAATTGTGTGCAAGAGACCGTGCAGGGCACTTTGACTGCATGGCCTCATTGAATCCTGATGAAAACCTTTTGAGGTCAGAGCCATTTATGCCCATTTTGCAGGTGAGGACGTTGAGGCACAGGGGTGCCCAGGTTCACACGGTCAGTAAGTGGCGGATGTGAACCTGGGGTGGATGCTTCATCCCTGGGCTATGCTGCCTCCACCTTGGAAGTGTTCCCACCCCTTTTCTGCCTGGGACGTGCTCTGTGACCCCCACGGCCAGAAGCCTGCCTGCTGTCTCTGGAGCGTCTGGGCTCAGGCAGTGGTGACCAGGTGCTTGTCTTGCCCCTCAGGGATCTGCCTATGCGGCCACCACACCGAGGGCCCGTCCTGTGAGCACTGCTTGCCAGGTTTCTACGGCAACCCCTTCACAGGCCAAGCCGATGACTGCCAGCCCTGTCCGTGCCCTGGACAGTCGGCCTGCATGACCATCCCAGAGAGCAGAGAGGTGGTGTGTACCCACTGTCCCCCGGGCCAGAGAGGTGAGTGGCTCATGCCCTGGGGCCCTGCCTCTGCCCAGCCTCCAGGAGTGAGTCCTGGGTCTGGAGTGTGACAGATGACGGAGGGCCCTGCTTAGGGGTGACAGGCCTGACCTCTGGGGACACTGAGTCTCATAGCCCCATAGCCAGGGCCCTGGGCTGAATGGGTTCCTGTCAGAACTTGGGCCACTGAAGATACCACGTGGGATTTTGGAAATCCTCATGTCCGGTGCTGGCCCCGCAGAGCCTGGTTTAGTAGCTTAAGACAGAGCTCAGGAATCCGTATTCTTATCAAGTTTCCTGGCTGATTCTTTTACGTAGTTAAGGTGGAAAACCTCTGATTGAACTTTCAGCTTTAAAAAAATGTTGTCATGGGAATTCCCTGACAATCCAGTGGTTAGGACGCAGCGCTTTCACTGCCGTGGGCCTGGGTTCGATCCCTGGTCGGGGAACTAAGATCCCACAAGCCACATGGTGCATCAAATAAATAAATGAATAAAATTTTAAACTGTCACCAGATAAATGTGTGAAGCAGAAGTGTCCCCATCCCCAGCCCTCTCCCTTTTCCTCATTCCCGCTCCAGGACTCAGAGTCATCCTAGGCAGCTGATTTTTTTTAAAAAATTGTGATATTATTCACATACCCTATGATTCACCCATTTGAAGTGTACAGTTCAATGGTTTTTCGGTATATGCCATTATTGATTTTTTTTAATTTTGGCAAAATACGCATAACATAAAATTTGCCATTTTAACCATTTTTAAGTGTACAATTCACTGGCCTTAAGTACATTCATGATGTTGTGCAACCATCACCACCATCCATCCACAGAATTTTTTTTTAATCATCCTAAATGGAAACTTCACACCCATTAAATTATTGTTTAATAGTTCTCCCTCCTCACAGCCCCTGCCATCCACCATTCTAGTTTCTGTCTCTGAATTTGACTATTCCGGGTACCTCATGTAAGTGGCTCAGATGGTGTTTGTCCTTTTGTGTCTAGCTTCTTTGTTTCTTCCTTCTTTCCTTCCTTCCTTCCTTCCTTTCTTGCTGCGTTGGGTCTTTGTTGCTGCACGCGGCCTTTCTCTAGTTGCGGCGAGCAGGGGCTACTTTTCATTGCAGTGCATGGGCTTCTCATTGCAGTGGCGTCTCCTGTTGCGGAGCACGGGCTCTAGGCGCGTGGGCTTCAGTAGTTGTGGCACGCAGGCTCAGTATTTGTGGCTCGCGGGCTCTAGAGCGCAAGCTCAATAGCTATGGCACACAGGCTTAGTTGCTCCTCAGCACGTGGGATCTTCCTGGACCGGGGCTCGAACCTGTGTCCCCTGCATTGGCAGGCAATTCTTAACCACTGCGCCACCAGGGAAGCCCTGTGTCTGGCTTGTTTCACTTGGCATAACGTTCCAGGGTTCCCAGACATCTGGTTCTACATCTAGTACCTGTGGCTGCATCAGGACAGCCCATTACCTTGGTCCTGTCAGATGCCTGCTTTGTTGGGACCACTCCGAAAGCAGCTCCCTGACGGCTAGCAGGGCTGGGGAGATGCCCCAGAGCAGGGGTCCCAAGAACTGAGGGAGTGAGGTCCCATCACAGGAACCTGCCCCCTGCCATCATGATGCCCCTCTGTTTCCATAAACTTCCCCATATCTTCTGGCTCCCTACCTGTGGCTTCCTCTGGTTTGCAACACGAGGGGATCCCACTCAGTGAGAGGGGGGACACTTAGAGAAGTTACCCAAGGGAGGATTTCGGGGGAGCAAGGCACTGCTGTCCACAGAGGGAACCCTGGGAAGGCTGCCTGGGGTCGACGTTAGGCCCTGGGGCTTTGAACCAGTTCCTGTCTTTATCACACCATCATCCTTCAGGTCCCGCCAAAGCCCTCACCCAGACAGTCTGAGCCGGGACTGACCAGGGTCAAGTCCTGATCCCTGCCTGCCTCACTTGTCTACCATCCTGAACCCTTGCAGCCGCCTCCTACCTGGGAGCTGTCCTCACTTGGTCCCAGGTGGATGGCAGGTTAACTATGGAGACCACATTCTTCATCACCAGCTTCAATCTCCCCCTTGCCCATCTTACTTTTTTTTTTGGCCGCGCTGTGCAGCTTGTGGGATCTTAGTTCCCTGACCAGGGATCGAACCCAGGCCCTCTGCAGTGAGAGCGTGGAGTCCTAATCATTGAATTCCCCCCTCTTACTTCATTTCTGTTTCAGAGTCTCAAAGCCAGACACTAGCCTCTACCTTGAACTCCATTCAGATTTTTCTTTTCCTTCCTTTTCTCTCTTTTTTTTTCATCTCTTCCTTAGTATTCCTCCTCTCCGTGTTCAAGGTTGCCTGCCTTTAGTCTCATTAACTTGATTTCAACTGGACCAATGAACTTTGAGGACGCAGGGAGCCCACAACTGTTTTTCACCACGACAGTAGCTATTTTTTAAATTATAAAGTTAGTAATACTCATTATAACAATGTAAACTCTTTGTAAAAGTGTAAAGAGGAACATGAAGGTGCATACAAGCAAGAAGACAACTTAAGATGCCCATCATCCTGCCACCCCCAGAGTGCCCCCAGTCGTCTGTTTCATGCAGATATACACAGAGAGGAAGGTGTATTTACGAAGAATGATCTGCCACTGCATGAAGTACATGGTACAAGTGTGTTCTTTTATGCCCCATCTGTGTTCAGAGTGAATCTCCCAGGCCATGACCCTCCAAAGGCCTCCTCACACACCTTCTTTCCTGAGACTCACAGTAACCCTGGGGCTGGAAGATAAAGCAGCAGCCCCAGATCAAACCCAGGAAGCAAGGTGGGAGTATGAAATAAACAGTCCAAATGGAGTTCAGAAACCATGAGAAGCAGAAAAGGCAAAGGGGTCAGAAACCACAAACGAAAAAGCAACCACAGCTGAGGGAGGGAGACGGGGGAGAGGATGAGGAACAGAAGGGTGAAGAAGAGGGAGACAGTGCTGTTGAAGATGGAGACAAGGAAGATGATGATGAAGATGATGAAGGTAATCAAGTTGATGCTAATGATGAAGATCAAGATGGTGATCAAGATGATGATGGTGATGAAGATGATGATGGTGATGGTGATGATGATGAAGATAATGATCAAGATGATGGCAATAATGACGAAGATGATGGATGATAATGATGACAAAGATGATCAAGATGAAGATGAAAATGACATCAACAAAGGCGATGATGACGGTAATGATGAAGATGATGGTCAAGGCGCTGATGAAGAGACTGGTGATGATGAGGAGAATGTGGGTGATGACATGATGACGAGGAGGGTGATGATGGTGAATGGGTGATAACAGCCACTACTGTTGAGCACCAGCCATGTGCCAGGATCTGTGCTAAGTGCTTTGCACAAGTGATCTCACCAAACCTTCTCAACAGTCCTTTGAGGTAGCTGCCATTATTGTCCCCACTCTGCAGACAAGGAGCCCAAGTTCAGAGAGGCACAGTGACTTGCTTAAGACCACACAGCCTGCTAATGGCCCAGCTGGGCCCTGGCCCCAGGTCAGACTGACCCCAGAGCCCCTGCTCTGCTCCACAAGGAGACTTGAGGGAGCTCACTTTGGTTCATGCCCGGCCTCACCCCTCATGGACCCAGCGGGCTGGGTTCCTCAATCACACAAGGTTTCTCCTTTCCCAGGGTGGCGCTGTGAGATCTGTGATGATGGCTTTTTTGGGGACCCGCTGGGGCTCTCTGGGGCCCCTCAGCCCTGCCAGCTGTGTCAGTGCAGTGGGAACGTGGACCCCAACGCAGTGGGCAACTGTGACCCCCTGTCTGGCCGCTGCCTGCGATGCCTACACAACACGACAGGTGCCCACTGTGAGAGCTGTCAGGAAGGCTTCTACGGGAGTGCCCTGTCCCCTCGGCCCGCAGACAAATGCGTGCGTGAGTACCCCCCTCCCAGACCCACAGGGTGGGGCGTGGTGGGCCCCTTCTCCACCAGATCCAGCTGGCTGCTCTGCAAGGCTGTGCAACCTTAGGCAGGTTACTCACCTTCCCTGTTGCCTTGTCAAGAAAGTGTAAGGGTTTGCTCTTCTCCGAGGTCTTTCAGCCTTGGGATCTGATCAACTCTGACCCTGTGATTTTTTTTTTTTCCTGCCCGGATAATTTAGCAGTTATCTCACGCTCCACAGTTGGCATGCAAGACTGTCCCAGATGGCCTGTGCCACTCATCATGTTTGTCCTGCCCCTGGGCTTCCTGTCAGGCCGTGCCTCCCCACCAAGATGCTCAGCCCTCTGTGCCCTCTCAGAGGGCCACAGCGTGCGTGAGCTCGTGGGAGGCTTCCAGAAGTGCTGCAGGGAGAAGCTCAGCATTTGCCCCAAACTCACGTGCTCCTGAGCCCCTGCTCCTTGCAGCACCTGTCAGCCTCTTGTTTTATGGGGCCCAGGAGAGCAGAGACAAGTGACCCAAAACAGTGGGAACAGAGGTCTGCCCCTAACCCCCAACCAAGTTTCTGGCCTTCTCTCCAGCCTGTGGGGACTCAGGGCAGGCTCAGAAGGGCCATCTGCCACCACGACTATTCTGGGCTGTCTCTCCAAGGACACAGAAAATGGGCTGAGACTGGAGCCCAGCCCTAGAACCTTTTTTCAGAGACTGCTTAGAAGTCTGAGCTGAATGTGAGTCATCTCTGTGGGCTCCCCATCTTCTCTGCCTCTCCTGGGTCCCCAAAGGTTGAACAGATGATCGGCATGGCTCCCCAACACGCTTTCCTGCTCCCACCCCCAGCCTGCAGCTGCAACCAGAAGGGCTCAGTCAGTGAGCAGAGACCCTGTGACCCAGTGACCGGCCAGTGCTCCTGCCTGCCTCACGTGACCGGACGGGACTGTGGCCACTGCAGCCCTGGCTTCTACGACCTCCAGCCTGGCAGGGGCTGCCGGAGGTGGGTGGGGCGAGGCTGTGGGTGCCCTTCCCCTGGGTGTTTCTCCAGGAGGGAAGAAGTCGCCAGGGAGCCTCCAGAGAGGGGCCTGGCTTGGCATGTGTCATCCCAGGCCCACTGCCAGGTACACTGTGCCCTGCACTGAGGGGGGACAAAGGGACGGTCCCTTGGGGGTCAGATTCATGGCCCTGCCAACCCAGGATGCGGGCCAAGAGCAGCCCTAAGGGATGTCCAGGTGGGCAGGGGCTGGTTTGGTCTCTGATTCCCTTCTCGGTAACTCCGTCACTCTGTGACCTTTTGGGCCACAGCAGCAGCTTAGATACCATCTTTACGGAGCAGTGGAGAACTCCAGGGAAATGCCTAGTGAAGCAAACAGGTTTCTTCCTGACCAGACTTCTCAGGCCTTTAATATGCTAGTTGCATTGTGACTTTCCAACTGAAGGGTATAGTCCAAATGTATATATGTCCCCATACCTTTTTTTTGGGGGGGGGAGCATTTTATGAGACTGTGCTTTCCGGGGCACAGCTTGAGGGAAGCTGTTTGACATGTGCAGACACAGAGATGGGGCCTTGTCAGCAGAGGGCGTGATCACCAGCCCTAGCCGGCAGAGGCGGGGCTGGGAGTGGCCCAGAGCTGGACTCAGACCTGGGTCCCTTCCCTTATCGTAGCTGCAAGTGCCACCCGCTGGGCTCCCAGGAGGACCAGTGCCACCCCAAGACCGGGCAGTGCCCCTGCCGTCCAGGCGTCGAGGGCCAGGCCTGTGACAGATGCCAGCTGGGTTTCTTCGGCTTCTCCATCAAGGGCTGCCGGGGTAAGGAAGCCAGGTCCTTCCCAGGCTGCCTAGAGAATGAGGCTTCTAGGAAAGAGGACCAATGGGGAAGATGGCCATGCAGCAGGAGAGAGATCAGATATGGGGCAGGTTTTCTTAGAGCAGCCGTGGGAACATGGAGTGAGTGAGCAGAGCAGAAGACAGCATAGGAGGCCAAGAATCTAGTCCTAGACTCCACTGCTAAATTCCTGTGTGCCTGGGGCCATCAGGTCACCTCTCTGGGCCTCATTTGTATGGTTAGACTGCATGGCAGTCCTAAACCTGACTGGTCCTCAGATCCCAGGGGCACTGAAATAACTCAGGCTCTCAGTCATGACCTCCAACCTTCTGAATCAGTCTCCCAGGAAGGACCCAGGAATGTACTTGAGCTGCCCACGGGGTCTGGAGCAGCCAGGTGCAAGGGTGCAGGGGACCTGGGGGTTCCAGTGTGGGGTGGCCATCAGGGCACCCAGCGCCGTCTGCCCCGGCCCCCCCAGCCTGCAGGTGCTCCCCGCTGGGCGCCGCCTCGGCCCAATGTCATGAGAACAGCACGTGTGTGTGCAAGCCCGGCTTTGTGGGCTACAAGTGTGACCTCTGCCAGGACAACTTCTTCCTCACGGCCGGCGGCACAAACTGCCAGGAGTGCCCGTCCTGCTACGCCCTGGTGAAGAAGGAGGTGAGCCCTCCCCATCCAGGCCCTGCCCAGGGCCGCTGCGCCTTCTGTTCATTTCATGCCCCCAGTGAGCACCAGCTCTGTGCTGGGCACCGGGAAATGCCCGCTTACCCACAGCTCTCAGGCCTTCGGGGACCACCGGCCACCTCCTTCTTGTGCCCACCCAGCCACCTGGCCCAGCCCCACCTCTGCCCTTCCCTGGCTCCTGAGCGGACAGGAGAAAGGTGGCTCCTGTGGCATGTCCTTCCCGACCACCCAGGCCGAGGTCTCACACTTTCTCAAGTTCAATGGGGACGAGACCACAGAAGGCCCTTTGGGGGAGGGTCAGGAGGAGGGCAATGCCCATTATGGGACACAAGTAGTATTTCAAGCAGGGAGGTGGTGTCGTGCAGGGGTCAGGAGCATGACCTCTGGGGTTCCCCTACCCCGCCCCCAACCCTGTTAGTTGTCACATGCCCAGGCAGGTGACAGCCTTGGTAAGTTTCAGTGTGTCTCTCCTACTCCAAAATGAAATAGTTCAGGCCTGCAACCCCTTACCTGAAACCAGTGATGGTTCTGTAGAAAGATAGGATGGTGTGTGCTGAATATTAGGTACCACTCCCAGCGATGCCTGGGCCAGCCCCCTAATCAAACCCAGTGATACATCTGCAGGAAAACAGGTGAATAGTCACACCAAGGGGGTAAATAAAGATCATAAGTAGCCTTGTTCAGAGCAGTTTTGTTTCTAAATGAGTGCAGGGTTTTTTCAACCTGATTTTGCCACCCAATAAGGAATGGAAAGCTTTGCAGGTTTTCAGAGCATTTTGGACTTTGGAATCGAGGCGTGGGCTCGGGACCTGTATCCCCTGCCCCTTAGGGTGGTTACAAGGTGAACGTGAGCTGGTGCGTGGCCAGCGGTCGCTCATACCTGGCTCCTAGCAAGTGCTCCATAGATGCATGTATTGTTCACATGATTGAAAGAATGGGGCTAGGAGACGTTGCAAAGCACACTCACTCAGCCTGCAAGGATCACATGCCTGCTCTGTGCCAAGTCCTGGGAACATAGCAAAACAGACAGAAATCCTCCTGGGGCTTCCCTTCCCATCCCTCCCTCAGTAGGGCAGAGGTGTGGTCGGCTGAATGCCAGCAGGTGCTGTGGGTATGAGAAGGGAAGGGACAGCTCCAAGGACAGGGTGGGCACAGTTGGTTCTCAGAGGTCCGGTGTGTCCTTAGCTTTGGGGCCCAGGGTAGGATTGGAGAAGGCAATGCTCGGGGCGGGCAGGCCAGGCAGAGGTTTCCAAGCAGGACTTTAGGCCACCAGCCTCACACACCCTTCCTTCCCTGACCCCTCCAGGCTGCCAAGCTGAAGGCCAGACTGACCCTGATGGAAGGGTGGCTGCAGGGGTCAAACTGTGGCAGGCCCTGGGCACCACTGGACATTCTACAGGGAGAGGCCCCACGGGGGGACGTCTACCAGGGCCACCCCCTGCTGCAAGGTACAGTGGGAGAGCAGAGTGGGAGACTGGGAGGCAAGGGGAGGGGGCTGGCTGGTCAGATGCCCCCTTTGGAGCCCTTCAGTCTGACCTCAGTCGGGTTCACCCCTAGGAGAACTCACTTGCTGGGAGAGCCTGTCTGACCTCCCCAACTAAGTGAGTTCCTCCTGCTATGCAGTCCTGTCATCCCACGGACCTCTCTTTCAATATCCCTCACCCAGTTGTATTTTGTAGCTTTATTAATATCAGTCTCTGACTATAGCCTCGGTCCCCATGCCCCCTGCGCCACCTAGACTGTACCCATAAGCTCAGTGAGGACAGGGTTGGGTTTATTCGTTGAGTCAGTCACTCAACAAATAATCATTGGGGCGCTGTCCCAGGTGCTGAACAGGTAAAGTTCCTGCTGTCTTTGACTGTTGGCCATTTTGCCCACTGCTGTATCCCCAGCATAGAAAATAAATGGGTAAATAAGAAAAAAGATTGTCATTAAGTCCACGTGGAATTTGTCCCTGGGACACTGAAATTTAGGAGCATCAAGCGTGAATTGCTTATTTTGTTAAATTTCCTGTTCACAAGCACCTGTACTCCTGTAGCAGCCATAGGTGAGCAAGACTAACAAAATAGGGAGCTATCAGATGCTGTGCGTTAAAACGCCCACACTGAGCCATGCTACGAATTACAGAGCTGACTCAAGGCGGGTTTTACTGCTGTCTCAGGTTCAGGAATTGTTCGCTGTGGATCTAGAAGGCCTGCATTCCTTCCAGCCCTTCCTCTGTGGCTGACTTCCTGTTTGGGGAACCTTGGGTCATGATTTGCCATCTCTGGGCCTCAGCCTTCGCATCTGTAAAATGGGGAGGCCTTTCCTTTGGAACCAGTGCTCAGGCCTGGTGATGGAGTCAAGCTGTGCCCAGGAGGAGTAGAGGACACAGATGGGGCCCCTTGAAGGTGCAGGCTTTATTGTGAAATCTCGACTGCTCTGTGACTCCTGGACTCTGGGCTTTCTGCAGGGGCCCAGGAAGACTTCCTGGAGCAGGTGACAGGCCTTGAGGGTGCTGTGAAGGCTGCCCGGGAGCAGCTGCAGGCACTGAGCAGGAATGCCCGCTGTGCCCAGGCCAGAGCTGAGAAGACCTGCGTCCAGCTGGCAGACCTAGAGGCGGTGCTGGAGTCCTCAGAAGAGGAGATTCTGCATGCAGCCACCATCCTTGCATCTCTGGTACCCCAGGGGACCCCTCCCCAACTCCTCCCCTTTACTGAGCCTGGGGCATGCCCCCACCCCCTGCTTTGGGAGGCTCAGTTTTCTCATCTGCAAAATAGCAGTCACACAGTGCCTCCTCTGCCGATTCAGTGAGATAATATTTGCAAAGAACGAGTCATATTCCAAGTAGACAGTGAATGCCCAGCAAGTGGTAGGCGTCGTTACTGTTATTTCCAAGCTCTAGGGCTCTGCCCACTGGATGCTGACTTTGTAGCTGGCTCTGAGCGTTTATGAAATAAGTGGCATGGCCCAGGTCTGCCCAACAATTTAGCCAGATGTGGCCCCTGCCCTTCAGGGATGGACCAATAGTTTCCTCCTATTTCTCTCTCTTCTCTAAAGGTGATTCCTCAGGAAGGGCTCGGCCAGCCCACCAACTGGAGCCACCTGGCCATAGAGGCCCGTGCCCTCGCCAGGAGGTGAGCCCCCATGCCCCGGGAGCATGGTGAGGTCCTGGCCACACAACCATGAAGGGAGCCCAGCCCTTCTGCTGGGGGCTTCCAGGGTCAGGGCCAGCCCCATAGGTATCCCCACCCCGGGAGTTGGAATCACTTGAGTACAGAGCTGAAGTGTCATCGCCGTGGGAAGGAGAGGTGTGCAAGGATGGCATGAGATGCGGGGGTCGGGGTGGGGGTCTGCCGACATTGGTCGACTGAAGGCATCTGAGAGCCTTCACTGGCTTTTTTTTTATAACAGCTTTACTGAGATATAATTCACATGCCATGCAAGTCAACCAGTTAAAGTACCATTCAGTGGTTTTCAGTATATTCACAGAATTGCACAGAATATGCACAGAATTGTGCAACCATCTCCGCAATCAGTTTTAGAACATTTTCCTTACCCCAGAAACAAGTACCCATTAGGCATCACTCCCCATTCCTCCTCACCCTCCTCAGCCCCTGGTAACCACTAATCTACTTTCCGTCTCTATAGATTTGCCAATATGGACATTTCATATAAATGGAATCGTACACATGGTCTTTTGTATCTGGCTTCTTTCATACAGCATAATATTTTCAAGGTTCATGCATATTGTACCATATATCAGTACTTCATTCTTTTTTACAACCAAATAATATTCCATTGTACGAATATGCCACATTTTGTTTATCCAGTCATCCATTGATGGACATTTGGGTTGTTTCATCCACTGCTTTTAAGAAGCAGCTTAAGATCCTAAAGACACAAGCTCTGAAGCAATTTGTCCCTTTAGCTGTACGTTAGGGACTGTAGACCCGTTTTACAGATGAGAAGAGAGACTCAGAAAAGTAAAGTGACTTGCTTAAGGACACGGGGTTAGAAGTGATAGAGCCAGATTCAAACCCAGGCTGTCTTTTCTATGCTCTCTTTATTAGGGTAACCATATAATCTATTGTCCAAGCTGAGATTTTATGTGTGATAAAAGGCCCTATTATTTATTATGCCAGGCCAACAGGCATAAACCCTATATAACAGAAACAGGGGCCTGGGTCCCCTTCCCATCAGTCTTCATTGTGTGTCAGGCAGAGGGAGGAGAGGAGCCTGGCACCCGTGGCTGTACTCTCTTTGGGACAGCAAGAGGCCCATGCGGTGGCGGAGGGGTGGGAATTGGGCCCAGGCCCCCTTCTGTGTCAGCTCCTGGTGATGGTCGGGCGGGTATTGTCACACAGTCACAGGGACACCACCACCAAGATTGAGGCCACTGCTCGGAGGGCCCTGCTCACCTCCAACAGCAGTTATGCGCTTCTCTGGAGTCTGGTGGAGGGGAGAACAGCCCTGGAGGCCCAGCAGGAGCTAGAGGACAGGTGAGGAGACCTCCCAGGTGTGGGTAGGAGCTTGGGTTGGCTTCCTGAAGCTGGCAGGACCTGGTCAGAGGCCGCTGGTTCCAGAACCGGCTTCCTTCCCTTGAGTCCTGATGTTCTTTGGGGCGGGGTGCGATGCCTAGGGTCTTGGGCCTGCTTGGTGGTGCGTTAGAGGAACCCACTCATGCCGGGCTGCAGCTCAGCCTCTGGAGAGAAGGAATGAGAACCTAAACAAGGAGGGCCCAGATCAGCTCATCCTCGGCCCCCTGCAGCTCCCCTGCCCCTCCCCAGACCCCTGGGGAGCTCCTCTCAGGCACCAGCTTTCTTCTTGGCCTCTGCTTCTCTGCTGTGGGTGGCCCCCTTGTATCCAGCTCATTCAGAGGGTCAATGGAGACCCACCAACATCTCACTGAGCCCAAGTGGATTTCCTAGATGAGAGAATCTGATTGGCCCAGCTTGGGTCAGGTGGCCAGTCCTGAGCCAATCGGTATGGCTGGGTGGATCACATGACCCACTCCCAGGGGCAGGGGGGCTGGCTCTCTGTAAAGGGGTGAGGGATGGGAGGCACCCTGGTGGGGGTGTCCAGCAGTACCCATGGTAGGGGGAGCTGGGTGGGGCAGGGTGTGGACAGCTGGACAGGAGAGCTGTCCTAGTTGACTGATTACAGCATTTCAGGGAAAAAGGGCTCCAGAACAGTCAAGCAGCCCAGAGGTCTCCATTTACCTGGAGAGCAACATGCCCAAGGTCACTCAAGGGCATCAGGGCCTGGGCCGCTATCCCTCCAACAACACCAGGCATTTTCCTCTTCACGATTCATCCAGAGGAGCCAAACATTTGCAAAACATGTGATTCTCAAGTGGAAACCAAGCGGGAGCTCCTTCAGAAAAGCGTGATTGAATTAAGTGAATGAGGAAACAAGAATGCAGTCCCTCGGCTGCCTTTCCCATTCATTAGACAGCTGCCGAGCAGCAGCCAGTTTCCGAGGCCAGCTGCTGGGTACCAACTCCGCAGACAGCGGTTCTGCCCGGGAAGTTGCCAGAGCCCCTTCAACCGGGGGCTCCGCTGGGGGGGCCGGGACAGCAATGGGGAGGGATGGCCTGCATCCTGTTCCTGGGCCATCCTGCCTCTGTCTCCTCCCAGGTACCAGGAGGTACACGCGGCCCAGAGGGCGCTGGGCACGGCCGTGGCAGAGGTGCTGCCTGAAGCTGAGAGGGTGCTGGCCGCCGTGCAGCAAGTTGGCGCAGATGCAGCCCAGCGCCTGGCCTCACCGGCTGCCCCTGCAGCACCGGTCAGCTCAGCTGTCCTTGGAGCTCTGCATGCGGTGGTTGTGAGGGAGAACGTGGCAGCTGGGAAACCAGTGCGGCCCAGGCAGAGGCAGAGGACGTGGCTTATTTCTAACTCTCTAGCAGTTGATTAGAAGATCTCAGCCAATCTTTGTTGTTGATTATAATGATAATATCAAGGCCGAGGCCTCTTCTTCATCATAGTGGCATTGGCAATGACACCAGACGGACATGGGGCCAAATCCCAGCTCCGCCACTCTAGCTCTGTGACCTTGGCAAAGGACTTCCCATCCCTGTGCCTCGGTTACTTTGTCCGTCTGTCGGCTGGAGCTCACCCATTTGGTTATTTCAGGGCTGCATCCATGAGGGGCCGGAGGGGATTCGTGAGTAATGCCCTCATCCCCTATGTGCCCGCCACCCTATGCTCCTCACCTCTGGATAAATCAGCTCATCAAGTCTTCTCAGTAATCCTGAAATTCCAAAACTTGGGAGCTAAACTTTAAAAAAAAAAGACTAAACTTATAGAAATGCATCTGGGGCCCAGCCTGCCCAGGACTGACGGCTCCCAGGCTGTTTACTCAGAGTGTTTGATCCTCCCGCTGTGTGTGAAGAAGAAAAATGTAGGTAGTGACGTGTTTGGCCCTGAGCACTGCCCCAGATACTGCTGAGGGCGTTAGGTAATAAGCAGTGTCCACAGGAAATTCTGAATTCAGAAGTACGTCCGGCCCCAAGGTTTCAGCTAAGGGATTGTGAGCCTGGGGAAGGAAACGCAGGTCAGGGAGGTTAGCTGGGTTGCCTGAGTCTGCGCTTCTAGAAATTGCTGGGGCTGGAATCAAACCTCAAGTGACAGCTTCCCCAGCCTGGCTTCTCTCGCCCTGGCCCCTCTGCTTCTTAGGGTCCATGTGCAGCCCTGCCCCCCACGGTCCCTGCCCCTGGGCTTCTCCCACCCAGTAGAGGACCTGCCCCTCGGACCTTCCCGTCAGGCCTTGTCTGAGCCCTCCATCTCCCGGCAGCCTCAGAAGTCCCAGGCCAGGACCCTGGGCCTGAAGGTGCAGGCCCTGGAGAAGACGGTCACATCGAGAGAGCGCATGGTCACCGAGGCTGCCCGGGCCCTCCAGGCCACCGCCCAGGCTGTGCTGCACAAGACAGAGCCCCTTACGCAGGTGGGCGCTTGTCCTTTGAGGCAGCACCTGGAGAAGGTTGGGGCTGCCCCAGGCATGATCTGGGCTCAGGGGTTGCAGGGGGAGGGAAGGGCAAAGACCAGAAGTAGTTCTTTCCACACCTCCAGTGCCTTCCCCCAAATTCCAGAGAACCTCAGTTAGCTCGTGCCAAGGCAGGAGGTCCTGATTTCCCGAGAAGGAGTAAAGGTGTGAGAGGAGGCAGGATGGACAGACAGACAGACAGACAGAGCCGCGCCCACCACCCTTACTCAGTGTTAATTACAGCTGGGATGGGTCTCATTCACTTATTCTTGCATTCATTAGTTCACTTGCCAGATATTTTAGCGAGCACATACGTTGCTCTAGTGCTAAACCCCACTGTTTGGCATCTACAGCCCAGGAGGGGAGGCAAGGCTAACTAATCAGGGAATTCAAGAATTATGGGGTGAATTGAGCCCCAGCCAGTGGTTTCCAACCTAATAAAGTATAAGCACCCCTTCAAGTGTTTTTTTTTTTTAACTTTTCATCTTTCATCTAGACTTAGAAAAAGGTAGCGAAGAAAGCACAAAGAAGTCCCATATAGCCTTCACACAGATTCTCCTTCTGTTAATGTTTTACCCAGCCACCTTACAAGGATCAAAATAAGGAAATCAACATGATATAGTACAATGAGCTAATCTACAGACCTTATTCAAATCCTAGCATTGGCTTATCCCGTAGCCATCTTTTTTTGGGGGGGGTGGGGCGCGGAAGATCTTAGTTCCCTGACCAAGGATCAAACCTGTGCCCCGTATAGTGGAAGTGGAGTCTGCCTGAAGCTGAGACCGCCAGGGAAGTCCCCTGTATCCATCTTTATTTTCCTTTTAAAGACAAGAAACAAGGCAGAAAGCTGTTGCCTGCATCCGAACAGCTGGGCCTGGTGCCTGTCACATACTGGGAGAGCTGTGCTGTGTCAGAGCCCCCTGGGATGGTACCCATTGATTTAGTCCATCACCCTGGTCTGGGGCACAGATGAGGCCACAGCAGAGTTAGGACCAGACCCCAGTGTGCAGAGCCCCAACACAGTGCCTCCCACCTTCCTCTCCCATCCTGCTAGGCATTTGGAGTAAGACTTAAGACACAAGGGCTCCCTGGGCAGCATCTGGTGGCTCTTCAAACCCACATGATTGCAACTTCCCTGGTGGTCCAGTAGTTAAGACTTCTCCTTGCAATGCAGGGCATGCAGGTTCCATCCCTGATCGAGGAGGTAAGATCCCACATGCCTCGCAGCCAAAAAAACCAAAGCATAAAACAGAAGCAGTATTGTAACAAATTCAATAAAGACTTTACCAAAAAAATTTTTTTAAACCCCACATGATTGGTTGATTGATGGATTGAAATTCACATCACATAAAATTACCCATTTGAAAGTGTACAACACAGTGGCATTTACCACATTCCCCAATGTTGTGCAAGCACCACCTCTGTCTAGTTCCAAAACATTCACCACCCCAAAGGGTGACTGCTTATACCCATCAAGCAGTCACTCTTCATTCCTCCCTCCCCCTAGCCCCTGGCGACTGCCCATCTGCTTTCTGTCTCTCTGGATTTACCTGTTTCAGACATTTCATATAAATGGAATCGTGCCGTACGTGACCTTTTGTGTCTGGCTGCTTTCACTTACCATAATATTTTCCAGGTTCATCCACATCGTAGTATATATCAGCACTTCGTTCCTTTTCATGGCTGAATAATATTCCATTATGTGGATACACCACATTTTGTGTATCTATTCATCCATCAAACCCGTATTCTTTAAGTATCCAGCCTTTTTTAGTGGCAATGGGGAAGAAACTAATTTTCTATGAGTAAAAGTTGTATAATAGACAGATTCACTATTTCACGTCCTCTGGCTGAGATGCAGCAGCATTCTGACAAGAAATTTTCAGTTGTCCATCTTTCTTTTAGTTCTTAGGTTCCAGTTTTCCTCTGAGCTTTTGTGAGACAGGTAACTTCTTGGGAGAGATATTCAAGGTTTAATATTGGTATAATAAAACAAATCAGATGTTCCTGGTAAACAGCATAATTCAGTGTCAGAGTTTTGGTGATGTTTTGGGACCTTGTACATGTGGGTTTGGTGCCCACCTGACCCCTCTCTGCCCAGCACACCTCCAGCACCACCTGACCAGCCTCTCTCTTCTCTCTCCAGCTGCACCGGGAAGCCAGAGCTGCCCTGACCCGGGCTTCCTCATCTGTCCAGGCTGCCATGGTGACTGTCACAGGAGCCAGCACTCTGCTGGCTGACCTAGAAGGTATGTGTGCCCTGCTTAGCCCCGGGCTCATGGATGCACAGATGCCCATGACAGACACCAGGACTCATGCCTCAGCCAGGGCAGGCTTGGCTGCAGGGGACAGAAGTCCAGTCATGTGGGCATAAGCCAAGGAGACCATTCCCTCTGCCTCTAAGGACCTCCCTCTCCTGTGGTTGCTTGTCCCTCCCCGTCTCACATACCACTCACCAGGTTCTTGCCTACGTGGCCATCCATCATCAGACCACACGCAGAGCCCCTCAGGACCAGATGGGAAGAGAGTCTGATGCCATCAGCTGTCCATCCCTGATCTAGGCCACTCTGGCTGGGGGGTCTGGTTGCCTGGTACAAATACGGCTGCCCTGGTCCAACGTCCAGTGGGGCTATGGGAAGGGATGCAGCGTTTCTCTTTAGAACGTGGGTTGATGGGTTGATGGCAGTCCAGGTCTCTTTTGAGCTGTAGGAAAATGAGGCCAAGTGCCCCCATTTTACAGTTGGGTAGACCAAGAAAGGAAATTTTACTGAATGAAATGTGGAACAGCCCCTAGCCTGTAGTTGCTCTGCCAAGAGAGGATTTGTGTTCAAATAAGTTTAGGAAATGTCACGTGCTGTAGATCCCCCTGAGGCCTTTGCAGTGCACACCTGAGAATATTAAAGGCTCTGAGAAGTCCTTCAATAAAGAAACCGGGTTCACTTTATGTAAACTTAATTTCCCCTAGCATTTATCAACACCCTGTAGAATTAGGGCTCCCCAGTGTGCACTTTTTTTTTTTTTTTTGGCTGCGTTGGGTCTTCGTTGCTGCACGCGGGCTTTTCTCTAGTTGCGGCGAGCGGGGGCTACTCTTCGTTGCGGTGCGCGGGCTTCTCATTGCAGTGGCTTCTCTTGTTTCAGAGCACGGGCTCTAGGCGCGAGGGCTTCAGTAGTTGTGGCACGCGGGCTCAGTAGTTGTGGCTCGCGGGCTCTAGAGCTCAGGCTCAGTAGTTGTGGCTCACGGGCTTAGTTGCTCTGCGGCATGTGGGATCTTCCCAGACCAGGGCTCGAACCCGTGTCCCCTGCATTGGCAGGTGGATTCTTAACCACTGTGCCACCAGGGAAGTCCCCCCAGAGTGCACTTTAAGAAATGCCAATTTTGTGTACAGGAAGCAAAGTAGATCTAACTTTTGGATTATCTTCGTAGAATGATTATGTAGTATTATGTCCCTGGATATTAGAAGGCTTGATTCTTTTTTTTTTTTAATATTTATTTATTTATTTATATATTTATTGGCTGCATCGGGTCTTGGTTGCAGCACACGGGATCTTTCGTTGCGACGCGTGGGCTTAGTTGCCCCGCAGCATGTGGGATCTTAGTTCCCCGCCCAGGGATCGAACCCACGTCCCCTACACTGGAAGGTGGATTCTTAACCACTGGATCACCAGGGAAGTCCCCTTGATTCATTTGAAATTTTGACTTTGGTCTACTATAATCAGTACTCCTTAGGATAAATTTCCCTTAGAATTTTATCTGAAAGGAAATGAAAAAGTCTCTCTTTCTATGTAGAAGGAAACTACTTCTTATTAGATAATAAAAACCTATGTGAATTGTAGAATTTCTCTTTTTGTCTTGGCTGCTAGGAGGCTAAAAGGTAAATAGTGCATTTGGTACCTGCACCGTCATTATCCTAATTTTCTGGCACTTCTCACTCTTCATCATCCCCCTAGTTACATATGGCCTTTGGTTTATCATTTTAATGGTCCAGTTTTTGGTCTGTTCATCACGATAAGCTGCCTCAAAGCCTATTTAGAAATGCGTGGTATGTAAAACCAAGGAACTTAATGGATCTTTCTGTGTACTGTGCTATAGCTCCCATCTCTACCACTGGCCCAGGCATTGGCCACCATGTAATTCTGTGACTTTAGTAAGTATCATAATATAACATGCATCTTTACACTCACAGGGCAGTATGTCTCACTCATTTGTTTTCCCTGGGTGAGCCTGAGAAGTTTGCACACAGATCTCAAGCATCTCATACTTCCGCTCACGTTGTCCCAGGGTCTGGGGTTGGTCAGACATCTGGCAGTGACCACCCAATGGGCTCTCCAGGCATGAGCCCAGCCCTCCTGACACAGCCTCGGCCGGGTTTACAGGAATGAAGCCAAGGTTTCCTCGGCCCAAGGACCAGGCCGCACTGAGGAGGAAGGCAGCCATCGTCCAGGACAGGCTCCTTGCAGACTCCAAAAAGAAGACCAAGCAGGTGGAGAGGATGCTGGGAAATGCGGCATCTATCTCCTCCAGTGCCAAGAAGAAGGGCAGGGAAGCCGAGCTGTTGGCCAAGGACAGTGCCAAGGTCAGGGCCACGGATGTGACTCCAGGGGCATCCCTGCCGTCTGGGCCTGTGGGAGGACTGTCCTAGAAGAGGTGCCCTTCTGCAGGGTAACTGCCCCTTCTGTATGCAATGCCGAATACTCTGCACTTACTAAGGGGTCCCAGGCTCTGAGCTCTGGAGCTTCACGCGGGTGACCCTGTTGATTCCGCATGAAAGAGATGTCACTGCTGTCCCCATGGGACAGGTGAGGACCCTGACGCCCAGCCCAGTTCAGTAACTTAACATAACCAGGACTCACACCTCGGTCTGTTTGGCTCTACTCCCTGAACTTCTAGACTTTTCTTGTTTAATTAGGGCCACATTTGAATCGGTATGCATCTTCCCAGCACCGTCACTCAGGGCCCAAGTAAACTGCCTCTACAGCTTCCTAGAGAAAGTGCTGGATTGAAGGAGCCCCCAGGCTTGGTTTCTGGTCCTGCCGTTTTGATTTTGGCCAGCTCCTCCTCTCTGCACCTCTGTTTCCCCATCTGTAAATTATTGGAATTTCTCCTCTCGGGGGAGATGGGTAGTGTCCAGCCATCTGCACTTTGCCGGCATCTGGTACACAGCTGTTGAATGAATGAATGAATGGTCTGGTGTATGAATCTATGACCGCTTGGCGGGGCGGTCACCCTTTACCTCTAAAAGGAGTTTCTCCGCTCACACTCCCCTCCCTGCTGCTGCCGCCCACCCCGTAGCTTGCCAAGGCCTTGCTGAGGGAAGGGAAGCAAGAGCACCGCCGGGCTGGCCGGCTCTCCAGCCAGACGCAGTCGATGCTCCGACAGGCCTCCCAGCAGGTGCTAGCCTCAGAAGCACGCAGACAGCAGCTAGAAGCAGCTGATCGGGTACGTGTGCTGAGACCCCAGCACTGCTTCTCCCGTTGGTCCCGGGAGCCAGCCAGGAGCCGCTCAAGCTTTTCTTCTCCCCCCGCCCAAAAGGTGGGTGCTGGGCTGAGCGAGATGCAGCAGCAGATCCGGAAATCACGCACCTCTCTGGAGAAGGACATCAAAGCCTTGTCGGAGCTGCTTGCCAGGCTGGGTAAGGAGACCCCAAGGCCGGGCCCCGGCCCCCTGGGTCCCTGCTGCATCTCCGGGATCTTCCTGGGAGGCCCCGTCCTGGGGAAGCTTGCCCCCTAGCCCTCCTGTCTATGGCTCCCCCCATCCCGAGCCTTGTGGTCAATGACAAGCATTTGTAACCGCTCCAGGCCCCCCGGGGGCGAGGCAGGGATGGTGTCCAGAAGCGTGCTCACTCCGTGCCCCCAGGGGCTGCTAGTCAGGAGGAGAGGAGAGACACAGAGCACTCACCACCCACAGAACACCTGTAGGTGCCAGGTGACTAGGTCCGCCCTCAGTGGTGGAGGGTTTCAGAGAAGGAGAGACAACGTCACAGAAGCAAGTCTGGCATCGAGGATCAGGTGCTGGATTCAAGTCTGGCACTTTCCCTTCCTTGGCTGTGAGACCTTGGGAAAGTCACTCCACCTCTCTGAGCCTCAGTTCCCCCACCTGGGAAATGGGAGTAACAGTGGGGTAGTTTCGAGAGTGCTTTCCACACCGTGCAGTGTGTGATGAGACAGCACATCATGAAAGGGACAGCCCCCAAGACGTGGAGCCCTCAGAGCAGGGGCGAGGGGACAGTATCAGAGCAGTTAGGCTGAAATGAACAACAAGCAGTTTTAAAAGTTGGGGTAAAATACACAAAACATAAAATTGGCCATTTTAACCATCTTTCAGGGTGCAGGTCAATGGCATTAGGCGCAACATTCACCTTATTGTGCAGCCATCGCCACCATCCATCATCCCAACATGAAACCCGTCCCCATCATACACAGACTCCCCATTCCCCCTCCCCCAGCCCCTGGCAACCCCTGTTCTACTTTCTGTCTCTGTGAATTTGGGACTGTAGGCACCTCGCCTAAGTGGAATCATATAGTGTGTGTACTTCTGTGACTGGCTTATTTCGCTTCGCGTAACGTCCTCAAGGTTCATCCATGTAACAGCATGCATTTCAGTTATCATGATCAATAAGACAAGGGAGAATCACCATGGTCTGCACTTTGGCTGGATGCCAGGCCTCCACTAAGCTGTTCACACACATGATCTCATGTTAACTTTCGAGGCAAGGGTCCTTATGCTATTGCTATTTTGCAGATGAGGAAACAACTAAGGCACAGAGAATTTAAATGATGTGCCCAGGGTCCCACAGCCAGTCAGTGGGGAGGCTGTGGATCACACTCAGGTCTGACCAATTCAGAGTGCCCGCTCGTAGCCACAGGTCTATACCCGCAAGAACTCAGTGCACTGGACACGATGCCCAGCATGAAACAAACGCCCTATGTGGGTAAACCACTCTGGCCGTTGTTGTTGTCATTTATTCGTTCACATCGGCACTATGCTTGACTCGGGGGTGCAGGAGTGACCACGCACACCTAGACCCTGTCCCCGCCCCAGGAGACCCAGCTGGGCAGATAGAGTGGAGGCTGTAACCTCCTCCAAGGCCAGGCTGTTTGGACTTCCCCGTGGATGGTGGGACCTCTCCGAGTCTTGGCTGGGAGCAGGGCCTGCCCGGCAGCAGGGCTCAGCTTCGCTCTGCTTCTCCCTGCCCCGGGCTCAGCCCTTGCAGCCGCCTGTCCTCCAAACCAGCCTTCACTGCCCAGGAAACTCAGGGCCATGATGGGGAGCCCTGGGGCCCAGGGGGGTCCTGTGGGATTCGAAGCCATTTAGGATTTGTTGCTGTGACTCCAGCACTCTCCCACCTGGCTCAGCTGTCTTTCCATTGAATGCCACCTTAAGGACAAGGTGACAAAGGCCAGGTGGGGGAGACAGCCCGTGGATTCCATGCCACCATCACCAAGTTCGTATGTGAGCACCCGGCCCCACCCCCTCGTTTTACACTTGGAGAGGCTCCTCCGGGAAGTCCTAATGTGTGCGGGGCCAAGACTAGACCCCTGCTGCCTGCTTCCCAGGCCTGCAGCCCCTCCTGCCCCGTCTGCCTCACCCACCCTCATTCTGATGCCAGAAACCTTTCTTTTCACCCTGATGTCCCCGCATCCTGGCTCACAAGTGCCATCTGTACGTGTGGGCTCTCAGCGAATTGAAACGGTGTGTGGGAGCAGCAGGCATTGTGGGGGCCTCTCACACACACACTGCTTTACAGATGAGGAAACTGGGGCTCAGGACTCACCCAAGGCCTTCATTTTTTAGCAGTAATAGTAATACCAACAACAAAAATTAACCGTTGCCCAGTGCCACCCAGGGGGAAAGTTCCAGGGTCTGCACATAAGCCCGGTGGGGTGCCCAGGCCAGGCCCTCACCTGCCTCACCACGCTGCCCTCTCGGTCCCTTGCCTTCCTGGTAGATCGTGGGCACTCGGGAGCCTGGAGGGTTTGGGCTGGGGAGGGCTTCTGGGGATGGGGCCTGCAGGGGAGGCAGCCCACCCTGAGGCTGTCCGTGCCCCTCCACAGGGACACTGGACACCCTCGGAGCCCCCGCCCGGGCCCTGAATGAGACCCAGCGGGCGCTGGAGCGCCTGAGGCTGCAACTGGGCCCACCAGGGGTGCTGCAAGGGAAACTGAGGCTCTTGCAGCAGGAGTCGGAGCAGCAGGGGCTGCAGATCCAGAGCTTCGAGAGCAACCTTGCTGAGATCCGTGCAGACAAGCAGAATCTGGAGGCCATTTTGCGTAGCCTGCCCGAGAGCTGTGCCAGCTGGCAGTGAGGGCTGCCCGGACCCACGGTGCCCCCGGCCCGGGGCATGCACGCCCGCCACAGGTGCCTCATGCAGGCACACTCCCCAGATCCTGCTGCCGCGTACCCTCCCGAGTCTGTGCCCACATCCCCCTCCCCACCGGCAGGAGTGAGTGTGCATTCAGAGCTCACCCAGGCGGCTACGGTGTGCACACCCCCATCAGCGTGCACTCCCACCCCATACGCACATACACATGCACAGGTACATGTGGACATGTGCCCGTGTGTGCAGTGCACACGTGTGCAAGTCCATCCATGTGTGGTGCGCCCCCTCTGGATGCTGGGGGTGTTTGTTATGTTATGTTAAATGCCCTGTGACACTGACATACTCAGGCAGGGTTGGTACCTGGGAGGCTGGGACCGGGTAGGTTGGGGGGGGGGGTCATCCGCAGAGATCCAGGGTGGGTTCAGCAAGAGCCAGAGCCCCCAGTCTCAGCCCTGCCCTCTGTCCTGCAGCCCCCTGACCAATGTGTCACCCGCCACGAACACCCAGTAGCTCTGCATAGCTGAGGGACCAGGCAGGTCAAAAGACACAAGATTCTGGGGGGTTCTCAGCAGAGGAACCTGAGGCCCAGGGCTCCTGGGGGCCGGGCCGTGGCCCACCCATGCAGGGGTATCTTTGGCTTTATGGAATACTTCCTTCTCAAGATCTTGGGGCTGGGTCAAACTCACTGAAGGAATCACCTGCCCTAGGTCCGGTGCCCCTTTTGGGCCATGGCCTTGTGACCTGAGGGGGCCTGGGTCAGGGGGCTCAGACAGGTCGCTTGGATCTTCCCTTTGTGACCCTGCCAACCCTGGCTGGCCTTTGACCGATCGACACTTCCCAAACTGGCCCTGCAGCCCTGTGGCCCCACCTGCCACACGGGAGGCCCTGCTGGGCGTGGAGGCCTGGCTGCCTTTCTAGCCTGTCACGCTAGGGTCTCCCCCTGTGGCTAGGCCCTGCCCAGGGTTGCCGGCATCTCCTCCTGGCACTCCTCCCCTTTCCCGGGCCCTCTTCCAGCAGACTGCGGGGCCTTGGCACTGGGAGGATGGGTGCCTCGGGGGGCCCAGCCCCTTCCCAGCGTTCTTCCTGCCCCCCAGCAGGGGTGAGAGGCAGCAGCCCAGACCGTTTCTGTTTAACCAACTCTGTTTAACGTGGCAATAAAGGACCCCTTTACTAGCTGGTGGTGTGCCTTTGGTCCTCCGGTGCTGGTCGGCAGCAGGAGCCCCGGCTGTGGGTGCACATGTCCCCCCCCACAGTGAGTCAGTGGCAGACGGTTCAGTGATCCCTCTTGGCCCACATGAGGTAGAAGGAAGGTGACAAAGCTGAGCCCATCGGCTTTGCCAGTGTCTTCCCACTGGGGGGACTCTGCTGGGGTCCTGCAACCCCAGGCATCTGCCCTCTCCTCTCTGCTCCGGGGGGCTTATTAGGCAAAGTCTAAGGCCTGGGGGAGTTTGAGGGGTGGGGTACAGAGAGGTCCTCAGCTGACCTCTGGCTCAGGCTGGAGACACCGAGGCAGGAAAGGAACTCAAATCCAGTGTCCAGCAGCGCAGAAAGGCTCAGGGAGGGACACCAGTGAGGAGAGGGGGAGGAGGGCTTTGGGCCAGGCCTCAAAGGGTGGGGAGACAGCGGGGAACATTCCAGGCAAGAGGGTGGGCAACAGCCCAGCATTTGCAGGGTAGGGGCCTGGCCCACACGGGTCACTCCAAGAACTCAGGTTGCAGGCGGGATTATGGCGCATGCCCAGTCAGGGCTCTTGACCACGAGGCCTGCCCCCCTCCCGGGTTGGTTTAAGCAGAAAAGGGGAGTTTGTTGGGAGGACTTGGGAGAGTCTCCTGGAATCCTGGGGTAGGAAGGGCTGCCAAAGCTCAGAGATGGTCAGGGGCCGGGGGTTTGCCTCTCCCTTCCCTCCCGCCCTTCCCCTTGGTGTCTGCGTCTGCTCCCTCCGCGTTTACTTTGTTTTCTTCTCTCTGCAGAGCAGCTTTCTTTGCTTTTCTTGTGCTTGATGGAAGAGAATGTCCCCACTGCCCCCACCTGGACCCACCATGGCCCCCATGTTTACTTGTCATCAGGTCAAAAGCTTGGCAGAGACAAGCTGGAAAACTGACCTGATTCCAACTTCCCAGGAGGGACCAACCCAGCTTAGGCCGGGTCCCCCCCTACCCCTGTTCAGAAAATCAAGGGTCTCTGGGTCCAAGGCCATATAATGAGAGATGGGCTGTGCCTTCCCCACCCCCGCAAACTCACTGGGGGAGAGCATTCAGAGAAGAGGTGCGCTCCTCCATGGAGAAACTAAAAACAGAGGCCAGGGCTAGTGGGGTGACGTGATGCATGTCAATGACCCAGGGAGTGAGCTGGTAGGTTTGGGAGGGAGGACAGGGGGTGGGGAGGCCAAAACAGGAGGTTGCTGCTCTACTGTGAGTTTGATGATTGATGTCTGGTGTAAGTGGTGTCAAGGAGATGGGGGTGCTTTGCAGACCTCTGGGGCGGGGTCTGATGCCCCCAAACCCTCTTCCCTGCTACCCAGCTTCTCTGCTGACAGAGGCACACCGCTGTTCTGATGGCTGCTCTTGGCCTTAAACCTTTCTGTGCTCAAGCCGTGGGGGGCTCAGCAAGGCCCAGTCTCAGCATCCCCAGCGGGTGGAGAACAGGCTTCCTCTCTGTTCCGCGGTGACGTACCTCAGACCTGACATCTCGTGACTCATGCAGTCCAGTCATGCTTCGGGTGTAGAGAGCCACTCTCTGGCCCCAGAGGTGGGGCTGTGGCTGGGTGGAATGTGGCAGCTGCTGCACATCTGGCTAGCCCAGCAGCTGAGCAGTGGAAGATGGGGTGGCCTCTGCCCTGCAGAACCAGTGACTGGGGCCAACCAGCCCAACCAACCAGGGCAACAGGCTCTCTGAGCCTGAACCAGGAAGTGCATTATGAGGGTCCCATTCTATGTCAGCTGTCTTCTCTGACCTCCAGACGGGACATCTCCCAGCAACCAAGGGTTATAACTCCTATCTGCTTAAACCACCCTGATGGTAATAAAATTTATAACAGCCTCTGCTGGGTGAAAAGCATTGTTTCCTCCATTCTGCAGACCAGGAGACTGAGACTCAGACAGGTCAAGTGCCTTGCCCAAGGTCACACAGCTTGGTCATATCCAAAACCTAGGTAGGGATGAATGGGCCTATGGAGAGTAACTGACTGTGCTGGGGAGGTGGGGCCTGCCCCTCTAAACTGCTGCCCTGGCATTAACCCATCTTGGGCCGTCCCATTCTGTGTAGCCTTCTCCCTTGGGACAGCCTGGCCACTTCCCTCCCCAGGGGCAGCTACAGAAAAAAAGAGAACCAGCTGGTCCCAGGATCCCAATCCTAGGGGTCAGGATGGAGGCAAGTCTGTGGGAAGGGGACTTCCTGGATCCAATCCCCAGGGACCCACTCTGTACCTTTGGGTGGGTTGGTGGGGGGTGGGTGAGTAGGTACACATTACTGGTGACCAGGTGTGCTGTTTGCCCAAGGGAGTCCCCATCTGTGCCTGTGACCCCAGCATAATTGTTAGGAGTGCCGCCTCTCATTCTCAGAAATGTCCTGATTTGGACAAGTCCCCAGTTCCCGAGCCCCACTATTCCAGGAGTTAGAGTCTTGGTTTATCATCCTGGTGGACCTGTACTCCAGGCTTCAACTTTCTGACTTTTCTGTAAAATGGAAATGCCGAGTCCTATTTCATAGAGGTTTGAGAATTAAATGATGTAACACATATATCCTGGGTTGATCTGGCAAAGTGCCTGGTGCCCGGTGAGTGCTCAAGAAAAAGGTTTTATTAACGAAACACTAATTCGTTCTAATTGATTTCAAGTGTCACTGATACCCTAGAGGCACTTTGTCGTTATGCATTTTCTCAACAAACTAAAAGTTTGTTCATCTTTCAAGAGTTCAGAGTAAAGTTTGGGAACCTAGGCCTCCCTTCCAAAAGTGCGTGCTGCGCAAAAGGCCAAAGGCACGTTACAGCTCCCGGCAGCTGGGACCCGCATTTGATCCTTACAGCCATCCCACGAACCGCGTACTAAGGTCGTCCACGGTCTGTTTAAGGCGAAACCGCGGCGCGGAGCGGGAAGGGACTGGTCGAGGTTCCTGAAGGAGCGGAGAGGGAGGTGCTCACGGGCGGCCCCCGCGCCGTGCATTTTCCGCGTCCTCCAGCAGAGGGGCCGGCGGCGGGCTCGGCGTCCAGCATAATAGCCGCTTTGATGCCGGGCGGCGGGGAGGAGAGGAGAGGGGAGGCGGGCCGGGAGGGGTAGGAGGGAGGGGAGTGTCCGGCCGCCCGCGCCATCCCTCCGCCCCTCGGTCCCGCCGCCACACGCCGCGCGAGCTCGGACCAGGCGCCCGCCCCTCCTCGTCGTCCTCGCCGCGGTCGCGAAGCCCCGAGCCGGCGGAAGCCCGGTGCTCACCATGTCGGTCGCGCTCAGCAACAGGTTCCAAGGTAGGCGCCGCTGTCCCCACGCTGTCCCGCGCCCCTGCCCACACCCGGTGTCCCCCGCCCGCCACCTGTGCGCACGGGGCGGTCGGTGGGGTCTGCCGCGCGCGGGAAGCGGGCGCGGGCCGAGGGCGCGCGGCCCGGGGGAGACCCCCGCTTCCCCGGCCGCCTCTTTGTCTCCTCCAGGAGGGAAAGCGTTCGGTTTGCTCAAAGCCCGGCAGGAGAGGAGGCTGGCCGAGATCAACCGGGTAAGCGCGCGCCGCCGCCTTCTCTTTTCCAGCCCCGCCGCCTCTGAGGGCAGCTGGCGAGTCGGCCCTAAAGCTCCCAGCGCTCCGCGAGTCCCACCTCCGTCTGCGCGGCTGTGCCTGCCGCAAAATCAAGCCCCCTTCCTCTCCTTCACCCGGGCTTCCCCCGATTTCTTTCCTCCAGCCCCCTCCCTGTGCCTCCAGGTAGGTCCCCCTCCACCCCGTCCACCGCCCTCTGGTCTCGGGTTGCAAGTTGTTACTCATAGACTAGGGAGGTAGGGCCCTCCCAGGAGCTCTGATGCCAGCCCGGCCCACCGGCCCCGGGCTCCCCAGGAGCCGGCCTGGGACCAGCTGCAGGGACTTGGTGCTGGAAGGGACCCCTGATGTCTCGAGTAATTCCCACTTTTACAGCGAGGGAAGGAAGAGAGGCTCAGAGAGGCGAGGTGGCTGCCCCTAGATTGCACAGCAAGTCTGGGTCAGGCTGCAGTTAGAACCCTGGGCTCCAGATTCACAGGCCCGTGCTCTCTCCACCCAAAAAAGGTTGGCCTCCTGCCTCCCACCACCCCCCCCGACCCCCCGCCCCAACACACACACACACACACAACTCCTTCTCACTCAGGCTTTTAGGAAAGGTTGCCTTAGAGACTTGGTGCTTTTCATCCTGATTCTAGTGGATTTCTAAAAAGAAATCCTTCCGGCTGTTGCCAGGCACACAATGGGACGTTTTAGACCTTTGCTTAAACACCATTTAAATTCTAGAAGATAAGGAAAACTGTTAGGGCCTGCCTGGATTGGCCGAAACTCAAAGGCAGCACAGCAAGACCTGGGCTCAGATCTGGTCTCCATTAGGTACCAGCTCTGTGGTCCCCAGCAAGGACCTCTCATCACAGAGCCGGGGTCACTGTAAGGGCTCCATGAGGGAAGGCATGTAATGTGATTGGTCCAGCATCTGGCACAAGAGAAGACCTCCATGGATGGTACTAGGATTACTTCTTGAGGAGGATGTCTCCAGGTTTCCTTCTCACTGGTTGCAGAATCATGCCCACTGAAACAAGGCTGGACATTTCCCCTGCAGGCTCCCCCGGGCTACTGGGCACCCAGCTCAGAGTCCCAAAGTGGAAAGCTGGTGAGGGTCAGCAGGGTCCTGGTGGAGTCCATGTGGAGGTGGGTCCACGGGCTGCAGCACGGTTGTAGTATAACTCTCGCCAGGGGCTTGCCGTCTTTATTCCCTCCTTGATTTCCTTGGACTGCCTAGAGCTAGGCAGCCTACCTGGTTTCATTCCACTGGCCGTAGGAATCCCATGGAGGGTTCTGGGGACCCCAGGGTCCCTCCAGGTAAACTCTGGCCTCCTCATCGCCATCCTCATCTGGCCTCTTAGTGCCATCTTGAGCACAGCTGAAAGGGAGCCTGGACGTCTGGCTGGGGTTCTCAGGGGTCCAGGCTGCTGGGCTCCCCCGCAGTTGACTCTGCAGCCAGCTCAGCCTTGGTCTTGGCTGCTTTTGCCCTCTGGACAGGAGCCTGGAACCCTGACCTCATACAGCCCCCTGGGCCACTCAGCCGGCTGGGTTCCAAGCCAGTTGAATCCACCCACAGCCAGAGGACCCCGAGCCAGAGACAGCTGGAGATGGGGGAGAGGAGATTGTAGTTGGACAGACCAGAGGAGCTGAGAGTGTGTGGGACTTTCCATGCCAACCATGCCCTTGGGGGGATGGGGGGATTAGGTGGGGTGTGGAGGTGAGGCCACAGGGCTGTTTTGGGAGGTGTACTGCCTTGGCTCAGGAAGGGGAGGGGCTGTGGCTCTCAGGGGCTGGTCTGGACAGCGCTGAGATTGGGGAAGGTGAACAAGAGGGGGCTGTGTCCAACCACCTCGGGACCCCAACGCCCAGAGAGGGCAAGCAGCTGGCCAAGGCCACACCGAAGCCAGTGGCAGAGCGTCCAGTCTAGCGACCTTTCCCTGACTGGATGCTATTCTGAGATCCACCGTGTGAGCCCGGGCTACTGTCAGGTTGCTGGGACCCAGGCTCTGGGCTCCCGGAGGAAGGAGGCTCAAGGAACAAACCAGAAGCTTGAGCTGCTTCCCACCACAGCAGGTCAGGGTGGCCCCACCATAGTTTAGAGTCATGGGCAGAGGGGGGTGCTCTGGGACCTTGGCAAGCCACTTGAGATGATGGTAGTAGGTTTGTTGTGATTTTGCAGCTGAGATAATCTATGTAAACTACACAGGAGAGCTGGCTGCTGTCTTGATCGCTATCATTGGTTTGTTTGGGACTTAAAGGTGTGGGAGTGGAAACCCAGGGGCAAGGTCTGAGGTAGACTGGCTGCTCAGCCTGGACCAGACCCCTTTGTCTGGCAGAACCTTATCTTCCCCTGCCTGAAATGGGAGCAGAGACCCCTGCTCTGCTCTAAGTCCCTACAACGATCAGAGGAGATGAACAGACTGAAGCTCCTTGCAGACTCTTCAGGGAGTCGCTGTGTTTGAGGGTCTGAGTCGGTTTCACCCACGGCCGTGGCCATGGTGGAAGTTCCCTTGGGTGGATGGATTCTGGAGGGAACCACATTGGCAGTCCAGATTGCCTGCCTTTGGGGTGCAGCTTCACTGCCCCACTGGAGGGGGCCTTCTGGGGGGCTGGGCTGAACAGCTGCCCCAGTGGTCCTGTGGAAGCCAGAAAGCGTGATGGATGGGGCTTCATGACTCACTGTATGTGCTTGGGCACCGCAGTGGCTGCTGCCTGGGGCAGAGCCCAGCCTGGCTATGAGCTCTGGAGGCTTCTCTGGGCCAACAGTTCCTCTGGGGCCTTTCTCCCCGCTGGGATGGGCCAGCTTCCAGAGGGCAGCGGGGTAGCTCAGTCTTGGCTATTGTTCTTATAAGGGATTCAGGAGTCAAAATAGAAGGGGACTTGGGTGGACCTAAAGGTCCTGGTGGAACTGTATGAAAATGCACTTTTTTGGGGTTTCGCTCTAGATTTTGCTCTCATTTTCTGAGCACTTGGCGTGTGCCAGGCATGCTTCAGACATTATCTCGTCGGATGCTCACTCCAACCCTGCGAGTGTCTGTTCCCATTTTGCAGGAGACGAGAGTCAGAGGGCCTGAGTCGATTGCCTGGGTTTAAACAGCCACACTTGAACCCAGCCTCTTCTCTCCATTTCTGAGCTTGACTGGGGCTCCTCTGTATGTGCCCACCCCACCTCCGTGCTGTGTGTGTGTGCCTGCGCGTGCTCTGCACCACTGGAGCGGGCCGGACCAGCGCGTGCCTCCTACTCCCCCACATAGCTGACATTCCCTGTGCCCTGATGGCATGGCAGGTGACCCTGGGCCAGCCAGAGCCGGCCTTATATGGCAACGGGACAAATTCCCTCCAGCTTCCTACAGGGACAGAGGGAAGCTGTGGGGCCGGGTGGGTGCCCCTCAGAGTGCCCTTAGCCTTGGGATGGAGGAGGAGGAGCCTGGAGGATGGTGAGAGCTGTGGCTTGCACCGGCCAGAGGCCAGGATCTTTAACAAAATAGCATGAGTGGTGCCTTTGCTCCGGGCCTGGCACTTGACATAAATCATCTCACTGACTCCTCTCAATGGAACACTTGATTAGATAGATGCCCAGCAAGAGTCTGTAAACATCCCCATGAGATAAGGATTACTAAGCCTCCCATTTTACAGATGAGGAAACAGAGGCTCAGCCATGTAAAGTCACCCGCCCAAAGTCACCCAGCCAGGAAGTGACACAGCTGGGATTCTGTCTCCAGATGCTGCCCCTGGCCCGCCCTGGCCCCTGTCCACCAGGTGGCTGTGGCCTCGCTGTGACACAGGCCTCTCTTGCTTATGTGGATAAGGATCTCTGGCTACTGTCCTGCCCTCTCAGCCATCCTGGGTCGAATGAAGGGCACTCAGCATTCCCTGTAGCATTTCAGTGCCTGATGGTTATTTCAGAACCCACGTGGCACCTGTGCTGGAAAGAACTGGGTACGGCAGGCTGGGTATCTCTACGTGGGGTGAGGCTTGTCCCCAGCCCCTCCCCCAGCAGCGGGGGACCTCTGAGACCTGACCCAGGCACTACACAGGTGTGTCTCTTTTCCTGTGTACTGGCAGTGCCACCCTGCCCAGGTGAATATGCCCAGCTGGCATCGCCGGGCACCCATCTCTCTTGTTCTTCCTTAATATATTATAAGGGAGATGGTGATAAGGAGCCACGTGAGCCTCTGAGGATTCAGTGTCCCCGCAGGTCCAACCAGTCTCGACCTCGGTGTGCCCGTGTCGCAGGAAGCTGGAGCTGGAATTTCTGCAGGGTCTGCTTCATTTGTGTAGGCAGTGGGGGTGTTTTTCTCCAGCTGCCCCATCTATTGGCGAGGACGCAGAGTCCGGATGAGGCCCCAGAGCTGCCGTGCGGAATGTGAGCCTGCTGTCCTCGTGGGTGCACGTTACAGGCTCCTGCTACACGCCAGGCACCAGGCCGGGCATCTATGGCCTGGCCCTGGCCCTTTAAGAACCTGTGGGCTGCATCAGAAGCCAGGCCGCACGGCCAGGCCAGGCATCGTGCCGCCTGTCCTTGGGGTTTTCTCCCAAGGCTTCAGCCACCAGCCCCTTGGATGGCCTCCAAGATGGTGCTATCTGCCAGCCCTAAAATTCTGCTGCGGCTAATTCATAAAGGCAAGCCTGGAGGGCCAGGAGCAAGCATCCAGGAGCAGGTGCTAGAGGTACCAGCCCAGAAAGAGAGTTAAGTCAGGGTGGGCGTTGGGCAGGTGGCAAAGGTCTGGAGGCCAGGACACAGCAGGGGCTGCCAACCTCTGCTGGTTGGGGAAATAGCCCCTCCTGGTCATGAGCACTTGGACGGGGCTCTCAGGGGGTGGGAGGAGTCTCTGATGTGCATCAGAGGTTGTAGATGGCCAAGAGAGGCAGCAGTGAGCCCACGCAGCTGCAGACACCGTCCCTCAGGGCTGAGATGGGTGCACTCTGTCCTCCGTGGATGGCCAGTCACGGCCAGTTCAGCCAGGTATCCAAGGACAAAGCAAAGTTTGCCCTTGAGGAGGAATGACCAGAGGGTCAAGACTCACCAGGAGGACTTCGTGGCACAGTAGGGGACAAAGAAAGTTGTGGGTGGATCTCTTCTCTGCCCTTCCCCTGCTCACAGTCGTCTCTTGGTGTGGCTTGAGTTTGGGCGATCCAAACGCACGATGATAATTGCTAACCGTTAGTAAGTATAATAGGAGCCAGGCTCTTTCTTTGCAGTTCGCTCATTTAATCTTTACACCAACCCAGTGAGGAGGTTCTATCTTTATGATTCCATTTTGCAGATGAGGAAACTGAGGCCCAGAGTGGTAACGCAAGTTGCCCAGGGCCACAGAGCTAGTAAGTGCTGGAGCTGGGATTTGAACCCCAGCAACCCAAGTCAACCTCCCTGCCCCGTCCCTCTGCCTTGCACGCCCTGTACTTGCCTAGAGGAAGGATGGTTTAATCAAGACCTTGCCCTCTGGGCCTCAGTTTCCCCAGCTGTTGAACAAAGAGAACAAGCTGGATGCTCTGAGTCCCTTCTGGGTTCTGTGACTGGGTGGATGTTGGAACAGCTCTGCCGCCTCCCTGGGCCTGGCCTGTGGACACTGGCTTGAGAAGTGACTGCCTGGTTCAGAGCTTCCTGTTTTCAACCCCAGGCTCCTCCCTGCTTGCATTTCCTGGTTCTTTGCCAGGGACTGACCAGGCCACCGAGGCCTCTAGACTTGCCACTCTCAGAGCCCAGGGGACCCCTGCATCCCTCATACCTGGAGGCCCTGACAGCAGTTTCTACAGCCTGAAAAACTTGTCTTTTGGGACAGTGGGTTGGAGTGGGAGAGGGGATGGGGCTAGAATAAACCATCTGCACACACCCCCATGCCCCTAGAGGGCTATAAAGTGGTTCCCTGGCCTCTGGAATAACATCTTTCTGTAGCTGCCCAAGAGGAAAGGTAACTCCCAGTATTGGCTTTCTTTGCCCAGAAACCTGTGGCCAGGCCATGTTTGGGGCAGGGAGGGAGCTGGGATGGTGAAGGGAGATAGGCCTTGAATTGTGAAAACGTTGTGATCTTGAGTAAGTTGAGCAACCTCTCTGGGCCTCAGTTGTCCCATCTGTCAAATGGGAATACCCAAAAAGGAGAAAGAGCGACCATAACCAGCCTAAGTTAGGGGAGGGGTTTCCTTCCTAATCTATTTAATAGTCGATGATGGTCTCGATGATGAGCTGTGGGTTGTAAGTGGACTGAATGTATATAGATGTTAGCCGATAATAATAATAAATGACTAACATTTATTTAACATTTACTAAGTGCCAGGCACTGTGTTAAGCACTTTAGATATGTTTACTTACATACTGTAATTCTCAGGACAAGCCTATGTGGTTAATATTTTTATCTTTCCTACAGATGAGGATACTGAGGCACAGGTAAATGAAGTCATTTTCACACAGCACTAAGTATGCTCGGACCTAGGCATTCTGGCTCCAGTTTGCCCTCCTTTTGTTTCTGTTTTTGTTTTTCTTCCAAACATCTGGAGTGACTTCTAGCTCCATCTCCTCTGCCTGGGGGCCCAGAGTTAGGGCAGGGCGGGGTGGGGCTGGGGGCTGGAGTGGGGTGGGTACAAGGTACCTGCCCAGTGAACGTGGCTGTGCCCCGAGGCTGAGCTAGGATATGGGGGGAGGACCCCTGGAGGGAGGAAGCTGTGGGCTGTGCATGAGCAGGAACCAGGAATCCAAAGCTCGGAGGTGGGGTGGGAGCCGGCAGCCCAGCCAGTGGAGCTCCTGTTCCTGCCACCCGCCTTCCTGCCTCCCCGGCCCCCTGGTCCACACAGCTGCCCCAAGCCCTGGGTCAGCGAGGGCTGCCGACCCACACGTGAACGGGCCAGCTGCTTCTCCCACCCCCGGTCACTCTGTGGCTCAAGCATTTGTCACTGTTGGCTCTAAGGAAATATGTGATTCCAATCTCTGAGGCCTCTCCAGCCTCTGTCATACACATACACATGCATTTGCAAAGCTGCCTTTCCATTGCAGGGCTGAGAGTGGAGAAAGTCATTCTGGGCTGAACGGCAGTCTTCTCCATTCATTCAGTAATGTTTATTGAGCACCTACTGTACGCTGGGCACTGCCGGGTGCTAGGCATCCGTGGGGCAGAGACAGTAAACACATCCTCCTGGATGTGTCTTGTGACCAAGGACCTGCCTCCTCTCAGCATCCTTCCAACACCCACTTTCTTGGGTCACTTCTACTCCCCAGCTCTCTGCAGGGAGGGAACCCAAGCAGCCTCTGCCGTGGAGCTTAATCCCAACTCAGCCACCTGTGAGCTGTGCTGCCTTGATGAGCAAGTTGTTCCTCCTTTCTGAGTCTCAATTCATTGACCCTTCCTGCAAATATTTATTGAGCACCTACTATGTAGAACCCAGCAGGGGGAGACAGATAATGGACAACACCCTTAATAAGCAATTACACTGTAAATTGTGTTAGGAGATGACTCATCATGGAATAAAAGGTGTTATCTTAAGGTGGATTGGAAGTGGAGGAGGGGACTCCAGTGGGCAGAGTGGATGGGGCTGGCCTCATTGAGATGGTGACAGTTGAGTAAAGACTTGAAGGAGGTGACATGCAGATATGTGCGCTCCAGGCAGGGCACACAGCTGGAGCAAAGGTCCCATGGTGGGAGCACGCCTGGCATGGGAGAGGCGTAGAAGGGAGGTCAGGGTGGCTGAGGCACCCACTCTGGTGGAGAGGGGTGGGGAGTTGGGGACAAAAATGAAGTACCATGTTAGATGGTGATTGGTGCTAAGGAGAAAACCGGCTTCATCAGCGAAAAGACAATAATCCTGGAAGCCCTGGGGCTGCCGAGAGCATGGTCCCGGGGTCAGGTCCAAGGAGGGGTGTGGCTATTAAGCACCCTGCGGTTTAGGCTGAGCTCTTGTCTGTCTTTGTCTGTGTCTGATTTGTCTCCAAGACCCAGGACCATGTCCTACCCCTCGAACCCAATCTGTCTGGATCCCTAGAGGTGATCAGTGTATATTACCAGACAAGCTCCAGGCTGGTGCGGGATTTCGGGTCAACCAGAGTCTGAGAATTTGGAGGACCCCCAGGTCTTTCCCCAGAGGTTCCCAGATGTTGAGCCTTACCTGTGTTCTTGTGCCTCTCCAGGAAGGCTTTCCAGTTCCTAATGTGGTGAAGTGAAGAGAACATAGGGACAATGTGGTGAGTTGAACGTAGGCTAAATGGGTTCCACTTAAAAATTCGGAGATTGTGAAGTTCCTACTTTTACGAAATATCCTTTTCTGAACTCGTGGCAACAGTCCATGGTCATTATTTAAAGTCTTTACTTGGCAAAATAAAATCTTGGAAGCCCAATATTAGCACCTTCCCCCACCCTTTTTTTTTTTTTGGAAATGTGTCTTTCTGCTTTACCCCAGAGTCTGGCCAATTGGCCAATTTGTCATTGGCCAATTTGTACCTCCGTTGGACAGATATGGGATCTGTGACCCCAGGAGGTGCCTGGGTTGCTCAGGTTCACAGACAAGAGTTAATTGTCCTACTTTTGGTCAGAGAATGGGGGTGGGGGCCTCAGTGGAGAAGACCTGTGAGAGGAAGCCAAGAGGAAGGGAAGGACAGACAGAGCCAGCCGACAGGAGGGCAGGCTCCCAGGCTGCAGGGGAAGGTTCCAGCTCCGTGGAGCTAAGTGCAGGCAGGGCTGTGCATGGCACACGGTAATGAGGCTCTGAGTGAGGCTGTGGCCGAGCCAGCTGGACCCCATGGGTCCTGGAGCTGCCCTCCACTTGTTCAACTGCTGGAGGCATGGGCCCTGGAGTCTGATGGACACAGGTTCCAAACCAACCCTGAGCTTCCCCAGGGCCTGGGGACCCTGGACATATTATTAGTTCTCTGGTCCTCCTGTTCTCACCTGTAAAATCAAATAACAGTGGCTGTGAGGGTTGAATGGGATAACATAGTGCCTGCCAAAAGCAAGGGGGCTATCAGAGGCCCCCTGACCCAGCGAGGGAAGCCACATTGGCGGGGGGTTCCTTCTACTCAGTCAAAGGATGCTGAGTTAGTATGGAGGAACTTGAACCCTGGAAGGGATCAGATTCTACCCCACACGGAATTTTACCTATTGTTTACTGAGCACGGACGCTCGAGCCAGGTGCTAACTGCCCGCAGTGGGTTGTCTCGATTGAGGGGTAGGTGCCTGAGGAGGTGGGTACCCGTGAGCCCATTTGACAGCTAGTAAGGAGGGGGCTGAGGATCCAAACCCAGAGGGCTTTATCCTCACTTAGGTTCTTGTCATTCTCCCATTCTACATTCCATTTACAGTGACTGGAGAGGTAGTGAGTTCCCTGTCCTAGGAGGTATGTAAGTACAGACTTGGTCATCATTTAGTGGGAAATGACGGCAGGAATTTAGAAACATATTGAGTGATTGACCCAGATAAATTTTTTTCATTCAAGAGATCATTTATTGAACTACAAGTACATATTTGTATGGAATGTTCCAAAATTTAGAATTAGAATTTTTTTAAACCCCTCAAAATTAACTTATAAGATGTCTTTTTACAATAGTAGTTGGCCTAGTCATAATAGGAAAAACATTCAAGAGAATGGTAGAAACCCCAAGTTCAGCATAATGATTACCTCTGGGAAGGAAAAGAAATTGGATTAGGGAGGGGCAGAAGGGGCCTTCAAACTGTGTATTAGTTAGACGTAGATAACATTTAACATCATTTTGTTTTGTTTTATTTTATTTTATTTATTTATTTATTTTCTTTTGGCCGTGCCACGTGGCATGCAGGATCTTAGTTCCCTGACCAGGGAACGAACCTGTGTCCCCTGCAGAGGAAGTGTGCAGCCTTAACCACTGGACCGCCAGGGAAGTCCCTAACACCATTTTAAACAGAGACTTCCTGTAATTTTAGGATAAAATTTAAATTTATCCTAAAATTATCCTTTAGGATAAGGACCTTGTCTTATTCACCTTGGTCTCACCCGCTCCCTGGATGCCTAGAACAGAGCAGTGTATACTGTGGTCCCTCAAAAACTGTTGAAGGAATGAAGGAGTCACAGCCATGTCCAGTTGACTCAATGAGGAAAGCAAGGTCCAGGGAAGTAGAGGGGATTTGTGGACTCTGGTGCCAGGATGGGAACACACCCTCTGTTTCCTCATCTGAATGCAGGTTCTAGGGACGTTTAAAGATTAGCAACAAGGCGAGTAAGATACCTGGCCACTGCGCCCAGCCTAGCAAGGGCTAATTGTCAGTTTTTTGTTTTAAAGCCGGATGAATACCTGTTCACTGCCCATCTTTAATTGTCAGGGTTAAAGATAGATGCAGGCTCTAAAGTCAGACAGAGCTGACTTGAAGTTCTGGCTCTGTGAGCCTCAGTTTCCTCATCTGTAAAATGGGAGTAATAATGGTTGCTCCCTCTTGGGCCCACTGGGAGATCCGGAGCGACCATGTGGGTAAGTGCTTCATTCTGGGGGCTGTTGTTAGTCCCTTCCCATCTCCTCCCAGCTCCATCTGGTTCTGAAAAGACTCATTTGAGTCTCTCCAAGCATCTGAGGGGAAGGTGGGCCCTGTTTTACAGGTGAGGACACAGGTGAGAGGGTAAGTGACCTCTCAAGCAATGGACAGTTATTTTCTGACTAGAGAGAGACTAATAATAATAATAATATAGCAGTTGCTGTTTACTGAGCTGCTAAGATTCATATATACACTCTCCTTGGATTCTCATGCAAGAAGAAGCTATGATAGTTCTACCCATTTGGCAGATAAAGCAATAGAGATTCAAAGAGGGATCAGTTTGCTCAGGGTCACATACCTAAGAAGTTAATGCCAGAGCCAAGTCACTTGTCTTTGGTTGCTCATGGCTTCATGGATCTTGGAGCCGGGGTGCCCTGGGGGGAAGCCCAGGTCCCTGCACCCGTAATTCAGAGGTTGACTGAAGGTGTTTAGTCTTCTACAGCAGAACCTCTGGGCCCCACCCCCAGCTGCTGAGCAAACTTCCTACCCACGGGGTGGATTATACCGATCTGCCTCTGCGGGTTGACAGGAGGCCAGGGCTAACACTGCCCTGCACGGCCAAGCCCAGCCACCTGGCGGGAGAGGAGGCAACGGGCAGTGGGCCTGTGTGTTGGTGAGTTCTGCCTGCTGACCCCTTGCTCAGTGCTGTCCTCTCTCCTCTGTAGGAGTTCCTCTGTGACCAGAAGTACAGTGATGAAGAGAACCTGCCGGAAAAACTTGCAGCCTTTAAAGGTGAGCTGGGGCTGGCTGCCCACCCCTCCAGGAGAGCTGGGTGGGCCCCTCCACCCCTTATACAAATCCTCACCCACAGGGCCAGGCTGCACCCGTGTTGCATCCACAATACCCCTCTTCCCGACGGGCTGTGAGACGGGGTGCCCAGCCCGGGGGCACAGCCCCCTCGCCCCTCGCCTGCGGGCCCCGGCCTGCCCTGCCCTTCCCTCCCTTCTGTTGCCCAGCAGGGCTCAGGTTGGCTCCTGCCCGCCCCTGCCCAGGCCCTGCTCGCTCCTGGGGCCCCAGCACACAATCAGCTCTTTGTAGCAGCCCTTGTCTCTCCCCCTGCACGGTGGAGCATCTTGGGAGCCCCTGCGGAGAATGGACGTTTGTGTCACCACAGTGGGGCAGGGGGCAGAGTTTCTGCCCATTGAATCTCGGCAGCACAGGATGAAAAGAAAACAGGGCCCGGGAGTCCGCGCGGGGAGGGGGCGGCATAAAGGTCCTTCTGTTCCAGGCCCTGGCGCTTGGTTCTCAGCCAGCGGCTCGAAAGGAGAGGAGCTGTGCACATAAGGAGTGGGACAGACCCACCTTTCCTGTCCGGGAGATGCACTGGCGCTGTGGGAGCCCTGGGCGCGCTGGGGGACCACATCCCACATCCTCCAGGCTGCGTCCCCCCTGCCCCCTCAGAGTCTTGGCAGCGTGGACATCTTCCCTGCTCCCGGGCAAGGAACCTGCCGGTGCTCCTCAGACCGCGTATCATGTAGCCATCCTTAGGCAGGACACCAATGGCTAAGCATCTATTGAGCGCTGACCTTGTGTTCAGGGTTGCGATCTTCCTGCCTCATCCCAATCCAGCCAGGAGGGAGATGGTTGGAGCTTTAGTTTACAGATGAAGAAACTCAGGCTCAGAGAGGTGGGGTCATTTGCCTGGGGTCACACAGCTCACCTATGGCAGAGTTGGGGCTTGTACCCATATTGGTCTCACTCCAAAGCCCCTGCTTGTGACCGTTACACAATGGTGCTTTTTACATGGGAAGGAAGGAAGGGAGGAAGAGAGGGAGGGAGGGAGGAAGGAAGGAAGAGAAAGAAAGAAAGAGAGAGAGAGAAAGAGAAAGAGAGGGAACGAAAGACAGAAGGAAAGGAAAGAACTAGAAGAAAGAAGGAAAGAGAGAAGAGAAGAGAAGAGAAGAGAAGAAAAGAAAAAAGAACTAGAACAAAGACACGCCCACCCCGGGCTGGTTCCCCTCCCCCATCCCTCTGCCCCTCCCCCTCCCAGTGCAAAGGAGGAGCAGCCAGTCCATTCCGTTCTCTCTGGATACCAATAGGGTCACTCTTCAGAGGTGACTCTGAGAGGAGGGACAGAGGTCCCAGGGGTCTAACGACCATTCTCCTTGTCCTCATTGGACTGTAGGATAAAGGTCCATCCTGGGACCACAGGAGGTTACCTTGGAAGCAAAGGGACTACGGAGGTTTCAAATCATTCACTCATTTGATCTCCAAATGAGCCTTACTAGGCACCAGGCCATTTGGGGCCTGGGTACACAACGGAGAACACACAAGACGGCCCCTGGCCAAAGGAGCCCGTGTCCTAGTGGGGGAGGGGTGGTGAAGAGAGAGCAAGGAAGTAGAAAGTGTGTCAGATGGTAGCAGGTGCTTTGCGGGGGTGACTGACGGTGCCCAGTTAAAAAGGCTAGGGGGCCCTGAAGGCATGAGGAGGGGCCCTGAGAATGCCTGGGAGGAACATGCCAGGCAGAGGGGTGGCAAGCCTGGGCTCAAGGGTCACTGGGAGGACCTTGGCTTTCTCGTGCTGGCTGCTAGTGCAGAATAGACCCTGTGGCTACCCAAGGCCACACGACTTGTTTGCACCCACTGCCTTGTCAGGAGACACCAAGCTCGTTGCTCTGACCCCTTGATCAGGGAGGTTTAACTCAAAGTTTCTAGGTGAGGTTTGCGGGGAGGGTCTCTGCGCCCCGGGCACTGTATGTGCCACTTGTAGTCAAGGGCAGGTCTGTGGGCATTTCTCCGGAGAGAGCATCAGATTCTCGGTGGTAGCCATGACCCCCCCACCAAAAGTTCAGAACTACAGGGACTTCTTAAATTGGGGGTTCTCACACCCAGCTGCCCATCTGAATCACCTGAGATACTCTGAAAACACACCAATTTCTGCCTCCCAAGTCTGCTTCCCAAATCCTGCGGATCTGCATCTCCAGGGCCGGGAATTTATTCCAGTCACTTTACAGCCGATTCGGATGCAGCCAGCCCACACTGGGGACCTGGGAGGAAGCCGCTGCCCTTCTTGGTACAGGGTCAGAGTGGCCCCCGGGCACCTTTCTCCATGGTGCCTGTGAGCAAGTGATGCAGGTGGGCAAGCCCTTTTCCCAGAGACAATGGTTTTCCCCAGAGGAATGACGGGACTTGTGTCAAGACTCCAACGTGGGGTGAGGAGGATGGTGTGGGCACCCTGGGGACCCAGCCAACTGCCCTCAAGGGAGTCACTGGGACCCTGCAGGGGGCAACCCTGCTTCCCAGTTAATGCCAGTTTTTGCTCTGTGATTTCCAGAGAAGTACATGGAGTTTGACCTGAACAATGAGGGCGAGATTGGTGAGTGAGGCCTTGGGTGAGCCGGGGGGTGGGGTGGGGGAGAGTGCTCCGTGGGTAGCGGGTGTGAGCGTCCAGAGAACCCCACTGACTCACCTGCATGGCTGAGCGGCCTGGGGCTCTATTTTGAGGGTGACAAGCACCCACTGAAGCTTCCCCGATGGGCCAGGCCAGCCAAGCTGGCCTTGAACTTGTCTGCCTTTCACCCTGGATCCCCTGCCCCCCAAACTCCTCTCCCCACTGCTTCCCTCCCCCCGACCCCAGCTCCCTGCCCACACCCCAGCCTCCCACCCCAGGTGCTCCCGGGACTCAAGATAGAGGTGCCACCCAGCCCAGGGCTGGAGATGCTCAGGCTGTTGCCGCCCTGGCCCAGGGGGCTGGCATTTCCCTTGTCCCCAAGCCTGTCCTTCCATCTGAACACTGTCCTGCAGTTGACAAGGGGCTTCCATGGACGTTGGTCCTCTCTTCCAGCAGACCTTTATTGTGTCCTGCCGTCCAGGCGCTAGGGGTGACAAACACCTTTTCCATGGCACTTATGTTCATGACCATACCTTGACCTTCACCAGTAGTGTTATGACACGGTCAAGGCCAGTTTAATTGTTCCCATTGTACAGATGAGGAAACCGAGGCTCAGAAAGGTGAAAGGACTTGCTTGGGGCATGTGGTCATTAAGTGGCAGCCATGGCCCAGATCCCAGCCTGTGGTTTCCGAGTGGGTTCTCCCTCCAGCGTTTCTCCGCCTCCTCTGTCTTCTCACATTTTTCTCCTTTTTGAATATTTTTATCTCTTTTTTTCTTAAAAAAAAGGGGGGGTTATCAAATGAATACATCGTCATCATAAAATGTTTTGGAAATCACAGCAAAGCACAAAGACAAAAATACATCACCACAATCCCACCTCCCAGAAATAACTGTGATAAAGATTTTGGTTTATATCCTTCCATTCTTTGTTCTAATCACAAACACTGTTCGATACCATTTTAGAACCTCCTTTTAAAATTTTTTACAATATATTATTAGTATTTTGACATATAATTCATTTTTTAAAAAATATAATTAATGGCTGCATGATATTCCATTTGGGGACAGACTATAATTTATTCAGCCAATGCCTTAGTATCACCCATTTCAATGACGTTTGGTTTTAACTCTTATTGATAATCCTGTGAAGAACGTCTTTGTACATCAATCATTGTCCACAATTGCTGATTATTTCTTTAGAGTAAATCTCAGGAATTAGACCTTCTGGGTCAAAGGCTTTTGAAGCATCTTGCCAAATTGCCTTCCAGAAAGGTCTTGCCAATTTAGAGTCTGGCCAGCAGCGTGTAGGAGACCTTTCACTTCTTCCTGTAGAACTCTGCCCAGCTTTCTTTGAAATGTCCTGGACATCCTGGCACCTAAGGGTCTGGCACCAGTCGTGCCGGCCCTGCCTCTCCGGTGAGCTGGCCCACTACTCCCCTGACCCTAAAATTGGCCCCCTGCCCCACCCGCACTCCCTCTGTCCTTTGCTGACCTGACCCATTGTTCACGGAACAATTTGAAGGAAATTGCCTCAGATCTTGGGAGCCAGGAGGTCAGAGGCAGCAACTCCTCAGAGTGTAGTGACTTTGGTGCCTCCCTTGTTTTTCTTGAATTTTGTTCTTTTGTTGGCTTTCCTGCTCTGCGGGATATTCTTGGCATCCTCTCCCTTCCAGCGAGGTGGAGCCCAGGACCGCAGGGTGGGAGTGGCAGGTGGGGAGAAGCTGCCACCGTGCCCTGGAAAGTAACTCCTGATGCCTGGGTCAGGCCAACTCCCTGACCCCACCTCACTGGGCCGTGACTTCCCGGGTAGCTGGAACAGCAGGCTCACGGTCACCTGAACCTCAGGCAGCAGCAGAGAGAACAACAGAATGAAGAAGAGAGGCTGTGTTCCTGGGCACCTGCTGTGTGCCAGGTGCTTCTGGTGCATCCTCACTCCAGATGATCCCATCAACCCATTTTACCACTGATGGGAGTAGGGGCTCAGAGAGGTTAAGTAGTTTGCCCCAGGTCCCACAGCCAAGAATAGCAGAGCTGGGTTCCAACCCAAGTCTGTCTGACTTTAGAAGCCCAGGTCCCTAACCACTAGTCCATACTGCCTCCGCAGAGAGCAGGGAAGATGTGATGGGCTCATTCTCCCTGGAGGAGAAAAGCTGTTGACTGCAGTCTCCAGGGATGGGCTCTCCTGCCGGGCTTGTTCTGGGCATGGGGGTGCCAGAGGGGAGCTTCCCCACTCAGCCTGGCCCCCTGTCTCCACTTAACGGCTCTGCTTTTCCTCCGGCAGACCTGATGTCTTTAAAGAGGATGATGGAGAAGCTTGGGGTCCCCAAGACCCACCTGGAGATGAAGAAGATGATCTCGGAGGTGACGGGCGGGGTCAGCGACACCATCTCCTACCGAGACTTTGTGAACATGATGCTGGGGAAACGGTCGGCGGTCCTCAAGCTGTGAGTACCTCCCACCTCTCCTGGGGCCTCTGGAGGCAAAGTCATAGTGTGTGGAGAGGCTCCTGGCTCGGGCACCTCAGCCAGTCCCTAGCCAGGAGGTAATTCACTATGTGATCTGCTGGGCAAGATGCTTAATTTCGATGAACATGATTTTCTTATTTGTCAAATGGTCACATTAATATGTACCTTGCAGGCAAAATGAGTCTGTAGCAGAACCTCTGGTAGAATCAGTGCTCGGTAAGTGGCCGACTGTGATGGTGACGATGATGATAAATGCACTGCTGAAACCTTCTGAGCCTCAGCTTCCTTGTTTGTAGAGTGACTGTACCACCCCATGGGGTTGTTGTGAGCATAACAGAGTCAAAAACTGGCTCTAAAGGGAGGTATCGTTCAAATTTTGATGCTATTTCTTGCTACTGAAACGACCTTGGGCAAATTACTTTCCTTCACCTACAAGACAGAGATGGTCATAAATATCTTGCATGAAGTGTTGTCCTGAGGGTTAATGAGATAATACATATAAAGAGTCTAGCCCAGTACCTGGCTGATGGCAAACACCTAGTGTATGGTGGCCAAAATCACACTTTGCGGGTACTTCCCCACTGGAGAGCAGCAGAGAAATTCCTTGGAGAGTCCCATGGTATGTGTTCAAGCTGTAAAGGACACTCGCTTGGCTTTTATGCGATAAGATTAACTTTTTCTTAAAAAAATTGAAGTATAGTTGATTTACGATATTGTGTTAGTTTCAGGTGTACAGCAAAGTGATTCAGTTATACATATGCATGTTTTTTTCAGATTCTTTTCCATTATAGCTTATTACAAGATACTGAATGTAGTTCCCTGTGCTACACAGTAAATCCTTGTTGTTTGTCTATTTTATATATAGTGGTATGTATCTGTAAGATTAACTTCTTCAAATGTACCAATGTAAAATATACCTGTCTCATTTTACAAAGGGGGAAGCGGGGTGACCTGCTGGTAAGCCCACGGTTCAGGCTGGTCTGGTCGGAGTGTTTATTGTAGGGAGGGATGGGCAGGAGGTGTGGTGGGAAAACCATCCAGGTCAGATCATGCTGCACCTGAGAGGCCAGGTGGTAGCAATAAGAGTGGTGATGCTATTAAAAACCACACCTAAGATTCAGTGGACATTTACTATGTATTGGGCACTTCCAATTTGATACATCTAGTCTGCATATTGACTCCTTAGATTTATCATTCATTCATTTGGCAAATACTTATTAAGCACCACCTATGTGCCAGGAATTATGCTCGGTGCTGGGGACACATGAATTGCTTACATTCTAATGGAAAGAGACAGACAAAAACAAACAAAAGACCAAAACACCAGATTGCAATAGTGCAATACAAAGAAAAATAAAGTGGGCAAGAGGAATAGGGAGGGGCGGGATAGTGGGCAGAGAGGATCTCATTGAGAAGGTGACATTTGACCTTCTGCGCAAGGGAGATGTGAAGAAATGAGCCATGTGAATATCTAGGGGAAAGCATTCCAGGCAGAGGAAGCGGCAAGTGCAGAGGCCCTGTGGCAGAACTGTGCTTTTATGCTCAAGGAATAGCACAGAGGCCAGTGTGCCTGGAGTGCAGTGAGTGAAGGATGAGTCTACAGAGATGGGCAGGGGCCAGGTGATGTGGGGCTTTGTAGGCCACGGTTGATTTAGCATTTTGTACTACCGTGGAGGGATGCCATTGGAGTACTTTAAGCTAGGAGCTGACTTTTAAAAGGCCCCCTCCAACTGCAGTGGGGACAAGAGTGGCAGCAGGCAGGCCGGTAGGAGGCTCGTGCACTTGTGCAAGTCAGAAATGAGTCTCTCAGGCTGGAGAGGCTGTAGTGGAGGTGGGGCTGTCAGAGTTGGGAGTGATTTTGGAGGTAGAGCTACAAGGGTTGTTTCCAGGTTTAAAGGAAAACAAGGAGTCTGATGGTTGTAAATTCTGGGGTCTGAGTTAACTGAGTGATGGTGCTGATTGCTTTGAGAAAAGAGCGGGGGGGAAGGTGGGAATTGAGCTCAGTTTTGATGTATTGAATTGGAAGAGACCCTAGACACGCAAGGGGAGAGGTTGAGGAGGGAGCTGGCTGTGCAGATCTGGAGCTCAGAGGTAAGCCATTGTGGACTATATCACACTTTGTTGTTGTTGTTTTTTAATTTTATTTTTTAATTAATTTATTTATTGGCTGCGTTGGGTCTTCGTTGCTGCGCGTGGCCTTTCTCTAGTTGCGGTGAGCGGGGGCTACTCTTCGTTGCGTTGCGCGGACTTCTCATTGCGGTGGCTTCTCTTGTTTCAGAGCACGGGTTCTAGGCGTGTGGGCTTCAGTAGTTGTGTCACACTGGCTCGGTAGTTGTGGCTCGCGGGCTCTAGAATGCAGCCTCAGTCGTTGTGGCGCACGGGCTTAGCTGCTCCGCGGCATGTGGCATCTTCCCGGACCAGGGCTCGAACCCGTGTCCCCTGCATTAGCAGGCGGGTTCTTAACCCCTGCGCCACCAGGGAAGCCCGTCTATCACACTTTGGATGGGATTTAAAGCCGGGGACTGAAGGAGCCCACCCAGGGAGGGAGTACAGAGGGAGAAGGGCACTGTCACTTGGAACAGCTCCAGGATGCAAGCGCTTTTGGCATCCTCACTTTCAGTTGGAAACATTGAGCGTTGGTGGGGTTGGGTGTCTTGCAGGAGTCACCAGCTGGGAAGGAGTAGGGCTGGGATTCAAAGCCAGGCAGTTTCCCTCCAGAGGCTATACTTTGAACCCCCATCCTCTTCTGCTGCCCAGATTTTACTGTCAGACTAGTGGGAGGTTTTTGAAGACCTGAAGGGGTTTTGAGCAGAGCCACGGCCCAGCCGAGCTCTGCTTCCTCCAGGCAGTGTGCTCAGGGGAAGGCGCAGGACCTAGAAGTCCGAGGTCTCGAGTGAGTGTCGTCCTGCCTCGGGCTGCCTGTGTGACTCTGACGAGTCTCATTGCCCCTTTGTGTCTCCGTTTTCTCCTCTGTAAAATGGGACTAGCAGCCCCCTCCGTGGAGTTGCCGCATGGGCTTCTGGGAAAATCTCGCTGGAGAGTGGATGCAAGGGCATTCTGTGGAGGACCCTGCAGACGTGAGGGCTGGGATGATCTTTCCCTGGACGAGGAAGGGAGTCCTGATCCTGTTTTGTGTTTTCTTTTTTTTCTCCGTTCCTGAACCAGAGTCATGATGTTTGAAGGAAAAGCCAACGAGAGCAGCCCCAAGCCAGTTGGCCCCCCTCCAGAGAGAGACATTGCCAGCCTGCCCTGAGGACCCCCGCCTGGACCTTCCCCACCCTCCCCACTCCTATTCCTCCCTCCTGATCTCACTGCCCTTCTTGACTCATTGCGATGTGTCTTATTTGTTCTGTTTGGTCGTTGTGCGTTTGTTTTTTCATCTGCAGAGTCAGAGTCTTTGTATAGCACAAGTTATCTGCCTTAAAGGGGCTCTGGGTTGGGGAGTCCAGATCTCCTCCTTCTCTTTTTCCCTGCGTCTCCCCTCCCTGTGCAGAAGGGCTGACATTAAACCAAAAACCAGAGGGGGCAGGGCCAGGACAGGGAGACCAGAAGCCTGTGATTCCCACACTTGAAGGTGGTACTGTTCGTCCTTCCAGGTCACTTGAGCTAAGTCCTGGTACCCTGGCCTGGCCCTGGTGAGGCCCTCAGCCCCTTTCAGAAGACCCTGGAGTCAGGATAAGGCTGCAGGGCCTCGTTAGGGTATCCTCGGACAGCTCTGTGGTTCCAGTGCTCTTGGGTGGGCCAGGATGTGGCCACGCAATGTCCCACCTCCTCAGCTGGTCCCCTCTCAGTCCACACTTCGTCTTAGACTTAGTGAGGTGACAGGAGAGAAGGAGAGGGACTTGGGAATTTGAGCCCTTCAAGAAGGTTCCAGAGGAATCCTCTAGTCTTGCCCCCTGGCCACACCTTTACAGGCAGCTCAGAGGAAGGGTGCAGCTCCCCCTGACCCTTGCTGGGGCTTCAGAGGCAGAGGGGATCCAGGGGCCTTGAGGGAGGGGATTCAGCTCAGTCTAGTCCCACCTTTTAGGGAGGATGTTGAGGGCAACAGGATAGGAGGATGAGGACTTAAATGCTCATGGCAAAGAGAGGCAGCACCACTGTTAAGCCAGGAGCTGAGAATAGGTTGCCTTTCTGATCCCAATCTGCTTGAAACCTGACTCTTGCTTCCCCATTTGCCTTCACACCTTCCTTACACCATTCATTCATTCATTCACTCACTCCGTCATTCAACAGGTATTTATTTACAACCTATTATAAGCTTTAAGTCCCCCAACTTTGTCCTGACATGTGCCATGTCCAATGTCTCTCTAATTCATCATTCTGTTTCCAAATCACTCAAAACCTTGAGCTTGGGGATTAGATTGGGGTCACCTGTGTTTTTTATTATGGACTAGGGTTTTAGAGCCCTGATCCACCCTGTAGGTTAGCTGGGCCAGGCCTCTCAGTTCACAGGTGAGAAAACTGTGGTGACCCACAGGGATCAAGTGCCTTGCCCAAAGTCAGGGGTTAATCTGGAGATGGAAGATCTGGACTGGGGCCCAGGTGTTCAGATGCCCTGCCCATGCCTCATCTCTGCTCTGGGCTGCCTCAGTCAGTGATGAAAACAAGGGAAGGGGCGGAGAGGGGCAGTCTCTTAGGTCAACCCGTGGGCAAGGCCCTGGGCCAGGATTCACCCTTCCCAGTGCCTCCGAGGTAGCATCAGCAGGGACCCCAGCCTTGACCCTACCTGTATTCTGGAGTCCCTTCCCCTGCCCACTCAGGACTTAGATGCACTCATCCATTGAACATGTTTATTAACCACCTGTTATGGGCCAAGAGCTAAGAACCCAGTAGTGAAATGGACAGACTCATGGAATTTAGAGTCTAGTGGGGAAGTCAGACCCAGGCGATGAATGTTAGGAAAGAGGAGGATATGAGGTGACTGCGTGGCAATCCTGGGGGCCTAACTGGGCCCAGCACTGGGCAAGGGTCTTGGAGAAGCCTTCGCAAACCTGAAGCGGAGAGCTATGCGGGGCGCTGGAGCCCGTGGGAGCTCCCTGTGGCTCCTCTGACCCGTAATCAAGGGCCCAAGGAGCTGACTTTACAGCAGCTGGAGGGAGTGGAGCAGGTAAGGGATGGGGAAACGGCCAGGTTGGGTTAATCCACTGGTCTCGACCAGTTCAGGAATAAGACTATTTGGCCATGACAGGCTGATCTTCAGCCTAAGAAGGTACTTCAGATGCATAAGCCTAGTTGAAGTTTAAACCCCAGCAAAACATTGCACCCTGTAAATGTAAAATCTCACCCCCTCTCCCTCCCCTGCCTTTTTTTTCCCCCCCTGAGATCTTAGATGAGCAACTGCCTGTCTCCACCCCTTCCCACTGCCTCTCCTTTCTGGGACAGGCTGAGACCTTTGAGCAAGGTAATGCCTTCCTTGACTACCCATCATAGTCAGTGTATCTGTACCTCACTCAGACAGGAGGACAGAACCAACTAGGCTTATTTCAGCGGGATACACACTTTACAAGACTGCAGGAAACCTTAAGGGAGGAGAGCAAGTGGGTGTGTCCCTAGCTTCTAGAAAGGGCAGGAAAGAGTTCTCTCATTGGATGGGGAGTGTCCTGGGAAACTCTACCAGCTCCTTCATCATTTGGAATTCAACTTCAGAGGGAGAGGGTCTCAAGAGTGATTCCTGGAAAGGGAGGGGGTGGTCTGCATGTATTTCAGGTTGTGGCTATTAGCTCTAGGACTCTTACTTCTCTGGCTAAGGGCTCAGCTTCTAGAAGTTCAGCTGTCTTCTTTCTGAAAGACCAAATCTAACTAATGTAACCAGCAGCTTGGGGACTGCCGAGTATGGCTCTGTCCCTGCCATTCAAAAGGAAGGAGTGTGTCGGGCAAGTTCAAGTGGATGCAGTATGTGTGTGCGTGTGCGTGTTGAGTGTGTGTGGTACTGGACTGGAAATAAAACAGACAAACTTATCAACGTCTTGACTGGTGTATTTTGAGGGTGGTTCTGGGGTCAGCAAATTCAGAAGAGCTAGCTGATATAGTGACACGACTGAATGTGTCCTGTGTGCCTTTACTCCTCACAGCAACCCCATGAGTAAGGTTCTATTATATAATCCTAGTTTGATAAATGAGAAGAAGGCTTGGAGCAGATAAGCAGTTTGCTGAAAACCAAATAGTAAGTGGCAGAATACACCCCCCCCCTCCCGGGGCTGACCCATGGGCTCCAAGTTAAGAATCTCTGTCCTAGAGCATTTATAATATAATTCCACTACAAAAATCTCTACGTAGGACTGTGTAATAGCCAGCAATCAGCAAGGCTGAATTCGAATCCAGCCTTCACCACTTTCTGACTGAGGGGCATTGGGGAATTTTCTTAACTTCTCTGTGCTTCCAGTTGCCTCATCAATTAAATGGCAATGATAACCCCTAGGTGACTAGGATGTCTTTGCGCAGTTTCCAGGCTTGTTACTCCAACGAGTAAACAAAGCTGATCGCGGGGACCCTTTAAGCCTTCAGACACGTAAGGGTCTCCGTGTTGAGAACCCTGCCCCCCAACTTTCTGAGAACCTTTTTCCTCCACACTCCTCTAAAGCCTTTCTCAGAAGCTACCCCTTGGAAATATCTGTCAAGTTCCCAACTCCTCTGAAGTCGGAACTATTAATAACCACCTACATCCAAAGACTACTGCGAAGTCTCAACGAAACGAACGTGGAGGACGCGCGCTTGCACTTCCCAGTGTGAGAAACCGACAGGAAACAAGCGCGTTCCACCTGAAATCGCGGTGGCTGTACCCGGACGCCCCCGGGCGCAGGAGCACGGACCCCGGGCCACGCCCCCTACTGTCTCAGAGCCGGCCAATGGGAGGCGGCAGCCAGAAGGGCTCGCGACTTTAGATGGTCCCTCCGCCTCCCTCGGCCGGAAATATGTGATGTCATCAAAGCGCGCCGGAAGTGCGTCATGTCTGCGTGCCGCTAGAGCTGAGGGAAGGAGGTCGGCCTGCGAGCCCCCTGGGCTGTGTCTGCAAGGACGCGGGCAGCTGCGGTAGCTGCTTTGACCAGTTGAGGGCGGCGCGATGGGAGACGAAATGGATGCCGTGATCCCCGAGCGGGAGATGAAGGTCAGACACTGGCCGGGGCCTCCCTCCCTTCCTTAGTTCCGGTGTTGCCTTGGAGCCCCGCTGACCCGGGAAGCTCGGATGTCCGCTGACCCGCCCCCCCCCCCCCCCCCAGCGCCTCCTGCTTGAACAATTTGCCGCTTTCAGAGTTCGCATTACCGCGTCCTGGAGCGCTCTGCCGTGCAGTTGGCGTGAAAGCCCCACGGAATGCGGTTTCCGCGTCCCCTGTTGGTCTTGTGCGACCCTCTTGAGTTATCCTAGCTACTTTAATGTGGTGATCCGAGTAGTGGTACTAACTACTGTTTATTGAGCGTTTACTGTGCCAGGCACTGGTAATTATCACAGCAACCCTACGAAGTACTTGTTAATGTAGAGGAGCAAATTGAGGCTCGGAAAGTAACTTACCCAAAGCCGCATTTGACAAGCGGGCTGAAAACCAGATTGTTGTTATTGTTTTTAAGACCCTCTCTCGCTGTACTAGTAAGGCGGTCCACGCTTGCCTAATGCAGAGCCAGGGTTCATCACTTATCCTACAAGAGCTTTAGTTAACTAGGATCGGAGGGCTGTTTCGGTACTGGAAATCAGCCTGAAGTCAGGAAACTTGAGAGGGCCAGGTGATCCAAATGATGGTTGTAAACACCCGAAAGGAAACAAGTTGTAGGAATATTTTAGGCATTTGAACAACAAATCACTGAAATGCATTAGGGAGTAGTAATCCATACCATGTTTAGAATAGTGATGCTCTCGTTCTTGAGAATCACTGCCAAGGGTGAGCAACCCAGTGAGAGTGCGCCATATTTCATATGCTGTAGCAGAAGGATAAAACGGTTTTAGACCCACAGACTTAGAAAATGATGGCCTCCCTTTGAGTTTCTGATACAAGACCCAAGTAGGATATTTGGGATTATCAGGATGAGAATTAACAAAAAAGGTTGAAAATTTTATGGTCTGACCTGGAAAGCCGTGTGGATTTCTGATCACCATACTCAGTTGGAATTAAGAAGAGTATTTCAGTTAATCTTTTAGCAAATATGTATTAAACATCGAATCCAAGGAAATTAGTATGTGGGGTGTGTTAGGGATCCTGTATGAAACACCGTAAATGGACACAAATGAAGGCTGAGAAAGGCTGTCTTTGGCTTTTACACTTTTTGGAGTGTAAGCAAAAGGAGATTCATATTCTTTTCACCAAAACCTTGACTTAAAGATAGGTTTAGAATTGAAGAAAAAAAAAAGTATATATATATAACACAACTTAGCATAATGCTTGGTAAACGTATGGAACTCTTTTTACCAAGAAGTGGTACACACTGAAAATTCTTTGAAAGCAGATCAATAAATTCATGGAAGACTGGATGAATCAGGCATTGACAGGAGGTTGGGGAAGGCTCCCAGGCCCTGAGGTGCTAAGGAGCATGAAAACGGGAGGAAATGAAAACTGGAAATAGGTGGGGGGTGGAGGTGGCACTGGATGTGGCAGAGGTGATGGCGCAGTTGTGGGAGGGAAGCAGAGTATTGTGAGGTGAGGCTCTGGAAGTGGACGAGTCAAGCCGTGTTGGCCTTACAGCCTGTGTTAAGGGGTTTGGACTTGATTTTAGATGTCCTCATAGCATCTAGGTATGTTTATAGGTCTTGAACGCCAAGAGATTGACCTCTTCTGTGGTGGGAGTTTTGTTTAGTATCTGATGCAGGTAAACCAGTTCTTGGGATTTGGTTACCGTTCAGTGGTCATTATTTCCATGTATCTTTGTTGAGTACTGCACTGGTAGTTTGAGCATACAGGGTAGTTGAGTGATGCTTTCAATATGTAACAACAATTTATTAAGCACTACTCTGGATCATAAGACATACCATGAAATAGGACAAGATTGTAAATTTAAAAATGCAGCTTGTGTGGTGGTTCAGACAATAAATAAGCTAGGAATTCAGAAAAGGAAAAGATCAGTGTTATGTGGGTTAGTCAAGGAAGGCTTCATGAAAGAATTTTTTTAAATTTAATTTATTCAGTAAATACTAATAAGCACTATACCAGGTGCCACGATATCACAGGAAGCTTAAAAATGACTGAGCCACATAGCCCTTACCCTCAGGGTAATGTATATTTTGTTGTGCTGGAATTGGGTGTACTGAAATATAATGACAGATGTGATTTAATTTACTGTTTTCCCTGAATTGATCTTGTTTTGACCCCGCACCACAGGATTTTCAGTTTAGAGCACTGAAGAAGGTGAGAATCTTTGACTCCCCTGAGGAGTTGCCCAAGGAACGCTCGAATCTGCTTGCCGTGTCCAACAAGTATGGCCTGGTCTTCGCTGGTGGAGCCAGTGGGTTGCAGATTTTTCCTACTAAAAATCTTCTTATTCAGAATAAACCTGGAGATGATCCCAATAAGATAGGTAAGTTCCTTGGTTTACGTTGCATGATAGAGGAGTGAAGTGCTAATGTCGTTTGATTTACAAGAAATCATTCTAGTAGGAAAACTGCTGTTAGTCCTGAGATTGACCCCAAAGAAGAGGAAGTTCTAGGTAGGCTTCTGGAAGCCCTCCTGGGTGTTCTCTTTGGTCCTTTGTATTTCTCTTTTGGTGAGCTGTCGCTCTGAGCTCAGAGGGAAGAACAGCTTACCGTTGCGCCATATGCTCAGTTGAACTTGGGTTCCGGCTCCCTGTGAGAAGAGTTTCATTGCGTGGCTTTTTAGTTGTCACAACAGCGCCATCCAAACAAATGGGAATGTGTGCTATCTGGAGCATTGTTGCAAAAAGATGGTACAGGGCACTGTTTTCAACAAGGGCTACAGCCACAGTTAGTTTTCTCAGGTCGGATGAGGAAGAGTCCCTATGATACTTAATGCAACATTATACATCTGTAAGAAAGCTACGATTTATCTGCACAACTTGTTATCAGGGTGTGTGCATATTTTTATGTAGATGCAAAAATTGTTTCACATAGACCTGAATACAGAGTTTGTGGCTTATGCTTAGAACATTCCATTTTCTGCTTTGTGTTTTTTTATGTTTTCATAGTTGATAAAGTTCAAAGCTTGCTAGTTCCTATGAAATTCCCGATACATCACCTGGCCCTGAGCTGTGATAACCTCACACTTTCCGTGTGCATGATGTCCAGTGAATATGGTTCCATTATTGCTTTTTTTGATGTTCGCACTTTCTCAAATGAGGTAAGCTGCTGGCAAACTGTAGGGACCTAAGAAGATTTCCTGGTATTGAATCATAACCTAGAAGCTCTTGGTTGACCTTTGAATTCTTTTTCTAGATTAAAATATGGGTTTTTAAAAGGTCCTTAATTATAGAATCATAGATCTTTGGAAATAGAAGTGACTTCAAGAAATTATTTCATAATACCACCTGCCCCAAGATGTTATCATTTCTTATTTATATATGAGACAGCCAGAGCCCAGTGACCCTTAGGTGACCTGCCCAAGGCCATAGAGTTAGTAGTTAATGTCAGAAGTTCCTACATCCTGGATCTCTGGCCTCCTGATGTAGTGTTCTTCCATTCCAGGCCGTTTAGTAATGATAATAGTCAATAATATTGAGTGTTTATACTGACTGTGTGCCAGGCCCTGTACTAGTGCTTTACATGCCTTGTTCTCATTCATGCCTACCCCTCATGGCCTTATGCAGTAGGTACTGTCGTCTTCATTTCATAAGTAGAGAAACAGGCCCAAGGAGTTTTAAGTATTTGGGGTTCTTGTGTGTTTGTTTGTTTGGGGTACCTTTTATAGCATTAATCTTTCATTAGCCTTCCACAACAAATCTTCAGTGAAGCTCTTTTGGAATTTTGAAGCCTTTGGTGGTTTCTGCATACCAGTTAAAATAGGTACAATATTTTAAGATGAGAGCTCTCTAAAATTCAAGGGCCCAACACTATTAAGAAGCAGAGCCCAGATTTTTATTTAGTGTCTGCTCTTTATGGATTATTTTGCATTTGTGTATTCCTTTGTTGCGAGTCCCTCTGAGTATGCTATAACAATTGATTGCCGTTTTCAAAGTTGTGTTAAAATTGTCTGTAACAAATAGACTGTTGTGCAGAGCTACATTTTTTTTTCATGGTCATGGAGAAAAGTGAACTGTAATTCGAGAAAACCTGCAGATTCAGTAATTTTCTTTGACTATTAAATGTCTCTGTACTTATTAATTTACTAGTATATTTTTGCTTCTGGGCATTTGTTTTAAAAGGCCAAACAGCAGAAACGCCCGTTTGCGTATCATAAGCTCCTGAAAGATGCAGGAGGCATGGTGATCGATATGAAGTGGAACCCTACTGTTTCCTCCATGGTGGCAGTTTGTCTGGCTGATGGCAGCATTGCTGTCCTACAAATCACAGAGACAGTGAAAGTGTGTGCGACTCTTCCTTCCACAGTAGGGGTAACATCTGGTGAGTAATAAAGTCTTCTCCTCTGTAACATATGGTAATGGTAATCTAGTTAAAATTTAATTTCTGGAAAAAAAGCAAATGGGGTTTTTTGTCATATTTGTTGTTCTTTGGTAGAAGTGGAGAGAGTGTTTTTTATTTCCATAGTTAATGTCCTTGAAGCCAAATAGCATACATGATTTAACTTGAATGTGCTTGGGCTTTCTGGAGAAAGAAGTATTTTGGCATAGTTGGTTTAGAACTGTGTTATTGAGAATAATTGTTTTGATCTAAAAGGGTCGTACTCTGAAACAGTCATTTGTACCTTTGAGGAAAAGCATTAGAAAATATCAAATAGGAGCAAGAGAATGATATCTTGATATTTGAAAACCTTCTGTATTCTCCTTGTTTTATCTAAAGACTACAGAGTTTTCTGTACTTTACAGCTTTCTGGGCAATACTCCATTGAAAAAGCATTTTTAACAGCTGATTCAGTGGCCCAGTGATAAATCACAGTTGGCTTGTATCATCAAAATGATCTTTATTTTTCACTGTGCCAAGTAAGGATGATCCCACAGTCTTCCGTGGACTGACAGAGGAACAAGAAGTGGTTATTATGTGGCTGTTTTGGTACAGATCTCATTGGTTTGCTCCATTTTATTCAGTTTTTAATTGGTAGCATTCTCTTCTTTACCCAGTCTGCTGGAGCCCCAAAGGAAAGCAGCTGGCAGTGGGGAAACAGAATGGAACTGTGGTCCAGTATCTTCCTGTAAGTCTTGCCTTGGACTTCAGAACTTTTTTACTTAAGTTACCCACTGTTTTGGGGATGGTTTGGGAGTATCTTTCCTGTTTTTTTCTATTAAAATGTAATTTATGCTCATTGCAACAAATCTATCAGTACACAAGTGAATGCAGGAAAGAGTTGTCGCATGTCCACTCTGTCAACTTCCCCTTGTGGTCTTCCAGAGGTAATATTCATGAATATTCTTCAATATAAATTGACAAAGAGTCCATATATATCTGGTCACATCCGAATGGGAAGGAGGGGTTCACAGGCAATGCCAAGGCCTGTGCTGTTGTGCATTCCACCTGTTCTCTGTGGGGCTGCAAAGTGGTGAATGTGGTGGAATAGGTTTGAGGTTAAGGTTTTGTTTCTTCTTTGTCATCACAAAAAGTTATGTGACATTTGGTACATATTCTTTTAGAGCATTAGCCTGTAAAAAGTTAATACAGTTGGTTTAATTTTATTGTTTGCCTTTTTTTTTTTTTTTTTTTTTTTAAACTTAATAGTGTATTGGAGGGACTTCCCTGGTGGTCCAGTGGTTAGTACTCCGCTCTTCCACTGCAGGGGGCATAGGTTCAATCCCTGATCGGGGAACTAAGATTCCTCATGCCGCGCGCTGCGGCCAAAAAAAAAAAAAAATGGTGTATTGGAGTCTTTTTTTTCCAGCTCATTACATATAGAGTTACTTCATTCTTTTGAATGGCTGCATAGGACTCCACTGTGTGAATATCTCTGTTCCATTATTGATGGTTATCTGTATCAGTGTGAGTGGTTTTGCTACTCTAAGTGGTATTGCATTGAGCATCCTCATTACCTACATTGATCACGTTGCTGTGAGTGTTGCCATAGGGTAGGATTCTAGAAGTAGGCATCCCCTCGTCTCTGTATTCATTCTCTCCTGGCTGGGGAGATGAGACTTAGGTGGTTTCTAGGGGAACTTACTGGATTTGACAGTTTCATTGGTTTGGGGATTGTTTCATTCGACTCTGTTTTTTTTGTGTTTTTTTTTCAAATCTCTTTCAGACTTTGCAGGAAAAAAAAGTCATTCCTTGTCCTCCATTTTATGAGGCAGATCATCCTGTCAGAGGTAACACATCTGCTTTTCTTATTGGGCTGACCGCTAATGAGGTGCTGTCCGTATTGCAGAAATTTCAGATCATGTGATGTACCTGCATACCTGCTCAGGGAAGTGTGGATACCTCCTGTATGAAAACTCCCATTATTTCAGTTAGCTAATTAAGTCGCTGTAACCATAATCCTCTGGTAGACACCTGTGTCTCTTGGTAAATGACATTAAATGGATCCTGATTTTTTGATTAGAATTCTTCATTATTTGCCTTGATTATAATCCACCAGGAAAAAAATAAAATACCACTTTGGGATGAATTTGGGCTTCTTGAGTCTCTGTGAATTGTATTTAGTTAGTGAAATCTGGACCTTTTTAAAAGCTATAGGAGTTGGATTTTTTTTTTTATCCTTGAGATGGTACTATAACGTACAGGGGTTATTCCAAGCACAAGATGGTTTATTAGGATGTGTGTCTTTCAGTTCTGGATGTGCTGTGGATCGGTACCTATGAATTCACAATAGTATATGCTGCTGCGGACGGGACCTTGGAAACTGCTCCAGATGTGGTGATGGCTCTACTCCCGGTATGTCTATGAAAAGGATGTCTCTGTTATTTGAGAATTTTAGAAGACTTCTAATAAAGTTTGCAGTTAGGCTTCAGTTTCCTTTTCCTGCTGGCAGTGGTCGTGCAACCTGAGGTGTAAGATTTTAATGCTGCACCGGGATCCTAGGGACCAAAACGGTGGTGTTCACTTAGAGCATGTTCTACTGTTGAGTCACAAGGTGAAAAAAGTCCTAAAACTTACTTTGCTTAAGTTGCAAACTATGAGTTGTGGTAGATGTTAACCTGATAAAGACATTTTAGAAAAGCAAGAAAGTACCTTGATTTTCAAAATTCGTTTACTTATTTATTCATCAGATATTTATCGAATGCCTACACAGTGCGCTTTAAAGCTGAGAATATAGCTGCGACCAAGGCAAAGTCCTTGCTTTTGTGGACCTTGCATTCGGATGAACGCGCTAGTCCACAAACAAGTGTCGGATCACGGAGTGATAGGGGTGAGGGAGGACATAAAGCAGGGTAAGGGGTGGATGATGACTGGGGCGTGATTTAGCTTGGGTGGTCAAGGAAGGCCTCTGAGGAAGAGCCATTTGAGTGAGGGAGTGAGTCATTTTGAAGGACAAAGAAGGACCTGAATAATAAGATCTACACTGTCTTACTGAATTGCAGTGGCATTAAAAAACAGCAAATATTTCCAAATCATGTTAGCTTTCAAAGTCTAGAAAAACATTAAATACATACATAAAAGTCTAAATATAACAAAAGTGGGGGTGGCACTGGTCATTCTGTTTTGCAACCTTGTTTTACTTAGTAAATTGCAACTATCTTTCTACCTCAGTAAATCTGAATTTTGCTTTTGGGCAGATAATCAATTTATTTAGCGCTTCCTCTAGTGCTGGATACTCAGGTTGCTTTCACTTTTTCTCTGTTTTAAAGAATACTAACACTCTTTTATGTACACTTAATGGGATTATGTTTATTTTTTAGGATAAATACCTAGAAATGAATTTGCTAGGTCAAGCAGTATATGCTTTTTTGATATAGGCTTTTGAAAACACTGCCGAAGTATCTTTTAGAAAAGTTGTATCAGTTTATACTCCTACCACGGATGGAACTACCAGTTTCCCAATATGTGTGTCAATATGCAATGGTACCATTTTTAATCTTTGCCAATCTGATACGAGAAAAAAGTGCCTTGTTTTTATTAACTCTTTTGGGTTCCTGACAATATTGAATTTTAAAAATAAGTTTATTAAGATGCCTTGTTTCAAGATATCACTAGGATTTTCTTTTCCCAGGGATAATATTAACATTAGCATTTATTGAATACTACTTATGTTCCATGTTAGACTGGATTAGATGCTTTATATGTATCCTTTCCTATCTCACAACAGCCTTTGATGTAGGTTTTTTAGGTCCATCATACGTGAGAGAAAACATTATCAGAGAGGTTGAGTAATCTGTCCATGCTGAAGTGACAGAAAACTTTGAATTCAGTTTGGTCAGTGGCCAATGCTTCCGTTCTTTGTACTGCTCAATGCTGCCTTTATATAATGTCTATATATTTTGAATGAATTTTCTCATAAAACTTAAATGATTTTATCTTTTGAGATTCTTAACTGTGTAGGATTCAGGAAAAATCGCCGATGAGATTTTTTTTTTCTCGTTCTGTTCATTGTAGAAAAAAGAAGAAAAGCACCCAGAAGTGTTTGTGAACTTTATGGAGCCCTGCTACGGCAGCTGTACAGAGAGGCAGCATCATTACTACCTCAGCTACATTGAAGAATGGTGAGCCGCGTACCCAGGGAGGGTACAACCTGCCCTCACTGTCAGGTCACGCCTGAGTCACTTGGTCCTGCTTGTTCTGTTTTGTTTCCTTTCTGTAAGGGAGGAAAATAGAGGCTGGAGATACCCCGAACATATTTTCAGCTCATGCTAGATAATGCCTTGCTGACTACTACTTCTGTTTTCCCAGTCTTGAATTATTTAGCTCGAATACATACTAAACTTAGAAATCCCATTTTCTCATTAACTCCAGTGATGACTTAAGAAAATACTGATATTTAAGGAACATACTAAAATTTCCCTCTGAGCAGAAGTGTCCCTTTGAAAGATGACTTGAAGCAAAGCTTCTGTTCCTCTAATTAGATTATTCTCTCTACAGGGGGGTATTATATTTATTGGGAATTCTGACTTCATTCTGTTGTGTCTATCCTTTGTCTTAAGTAGGGAGGCAGTTGGCTGAGTCTCCAGGGCTCTAGCCTATGAACTAAAAAGTAAAGCTTTACATCCAAAATCTTCTTACCTTTCTTCAGCCAGGTAGAAAACCTTGCTTTTCTCCTTCACATCCCAACGAAAGCCTTGTAGATGCTACCAGTGACTCAAGTCAAGGTACAACTGTTGCTGTTTGAATTTAATGGTCTTCCGGTTTTATTCTTTGAAGGGATTTAGTGCTGGCAGCATCTGCGGCTTCAACAGAAGTTAGTATCCTCGCTCGACAAAGCAGCCAGGTAAATGTCTCTCTTTTGTCACTTTTATGTGATACTTTTCTGAGAAAGATTTTGGAGGGCTTTAACTGAGGTTAAGATTTAGATGAAGTCACATCCCTTTTAATGAGTTTCTGGATGAGAGCACAGCTTAAATGACCAAGAGCCTTGGACCAAATGGCTTGGATATTGCATTGGACAAACATGGGTGTCAGATTTAGCCGTTCCTTCAATGTCATCAAAAGCCCTTCCGTTAGGTTAGGATGTATCCACTATGTGTGGAAACATACTAGTAATCAGCCTCCAATAGGAGTGTACCTGGATGTGTAGGAGGTTTTTTCTGCCTTGTTCTGTTCAACCATCTTTATTTTCTTCCTGTTACTTGAACCTGCCTCTTCTGTTTGGTTAACTATAACCCATCCTTGACTATGGAAGAGAGACATGCAAATCAAACCAAATTGTGACTCATCAGAAATACTTTCTGTTTGACTTTGAAAAACTGCCAGAAAGCGAAAAGCACCTGTGCAGATAAGCACCCATCTCCCTTCTTCCCCTGTGTGCTCCTTGCAGGCCAGGGTGGGCTGAGGTTGTCGTGGTAAGCTCTCCTGAGCTCTGGTAGATGATGCGCAGTGACTGCACAGGAGAGACAATGAAAGGGAAGCTTTTCTTTCTTTCTTTAATTATATAATTAGTAAAGGCCAGGTAATGGTTGTATTAAATTTGGGTACACATCAAGAATAAACATTTTTTTTTTTCCAGGAGGCACAAAACATTTTGAAAAATTGATCATATCAAGTCAGAGGTAGAAATGACATTGCACTGTTTCTGACATTGTAATAAAGCTGGATAATGACACAATTTTAAACAATCAAAACAAAACTGCAAAATACTGGCAAATATATATACGTGTATATGAAGTCACTAACTGAAATAACTCAGGTCAAAGAGAAGCTCAGAGCTACAGTTGCAGACTACTTAGAAATAATGGCAGAGACAAACATAAAAACATACAGAGCTGTTCTTAAAGAATAAGAGAGAATGAAAACTCAATAAGCTACAGAAGACCAAATCAATAAAATGTTTTATTTAAAATGTGAGCCAAATTTTAGTGCCTCTGCTGCATTTTGTAAAGGATTATAAGAAAAGGATGCAGAGAACTTTGAATATGGGTCAGTTACTTATTCAGCTAATCAAAGTGAGTACAGAATTCTGCTAATTTTATTTATTTTTTTTATAAATTTTATTTATTTATTTATTTATTATTATTATTATTTTTTTGGCTGTGTTGGGTCTCCGTTTCTGTGCGAGGGCTTTCTCCAGCTGCGGCGAGCGGGGGCCACTCTTCATCGCGGTGCGCGGGCCTCTCACCGTCGCGGCCTCTCCCGTTGTGGAGCACAGGCTCCAGACGCGCAGGCTCAGTAGTTGTGGCTCACGGGCCCAGCTGCTCCGCGGCATGTGGGATCCTCCCAGACCAGGGCTCGAACCCTTGTCCCCTGCATCAGCAGGCAGATTCTCAACCACTGCGCCACCAGGGAAGCCCAAATTCTGCTAATTTTAAATATTTTTTCTTATTGCTAAGAAAACCAGGAGAATGACCTAAAATTTCTTTCACTTCTGAACATTAAAATGAACTATTTTTCTGCTACTGTCTTGGTGTTAGGTGTGGCCACGTGACTGAGTTCTACCTATTACAATGGGAGCAGCAGTTTCTGTGCTAATTCTAGGCCTGGCCCCTAGGAACTATGGGCCTCCTCCATTTGCTCTTCTCTTTGTCACCTGGATACAAAGTTGGTTAAGGACTAAAATAATGGCTTGTGTAGCCACAAATGAGGAGCTTGGATCCCTGAATAAAGCTGGTAGGACAGCCACTCTGCCAACTTGAATACCCAATCAAACTCCAAAAATCTTCTGTAATGTTGGCTAGTACATATTTGGATCTATATTTGTTACAGGGTGTTGGTATACCCTAAATAGTGAACTAGGCAAAAAGAAACAAAATAATACATGGACCAATAAAATACAGATGAAGTAGTATCTGTGTCAGAATTTGACATTCCAAATTAAGTACCACTACATTAAATAAGGCATTAAGCAAAAGAATCACATGCAATAAGCAAGTGGAGTTTATTCCAGGGATATTTTTCTATCTCATATGTAAATGTTTAAGTGGCAACTCCTCTTGTATTTTTAAGAGGCATCTTAAACTAATACTGTCTGTAAATAAACTCTTGTTTTTCTCCCAATACCTGCTCCTCCTTCAAGTTTTTCCCTTCTTTGTAGGTTAATCTCCATTCCATCAATTGCTCAAGCAAAAATTATGGTGTCACCTCTGACTCTCTTTCTCTCACATCTCACATCTATCAAAAGGTAATGTTTGGTCTACTTGCAAAATGCATCTGCATTCTGACCATTTCTCACAACTCCTCAGCCAGAAACTTTGCTTTTTAAAAGTCTACCTTGAGTTTAAAAATGTTTTGTGCACCCCATGCACAGGTACATATGCCTCTTCCTTCAGTCGTTCAACATTTATCCATCCTTCTCTGGGCAGCAAGGTGGCCAACCATAAGTGCATAGCCCTCAGGGTCACAGGCCAGAGTTCAGCAGTCTGATTTGCTGTTCTTGGATTAACTTCAGTAAGAATTTCTTAGTAGCACAAATATTTTAAGTATTCACACATTGAAAAACACTTTTATTTTTGCTTTTTATCAAAATAATTATGTTCACGGTTGAAGAATCAAATAGTGGAGAGAGGCTTATAAGTGAAAAATCACCCCTGCCCATCCTGTCCTGATCTGTTCTGTTCTCGAAAGGGGACCACTTTTAACTTGTAAACTTTTTCTTTTAATGGTTACCTCCTTATCCCTAAATAATAATTTGCTTTATCACTAGTTGTTGATTATTAATGTTAAACTATTGCCTGTTAGGGCAAATGAGGATTTAGCTCACATGTGGCCTTCAAACCCTCCCTCCTTCCTTTCAGTAGGGTTATAGCACTGTTTTAGTTTCTTCTATTGGTTATCTTTGAACTTTAAGTAATCATTTTTACCTTCATTTCTTATGGTATTCCCATACACCATCTCTCTTGATCTTCCGAGCTGTGAGAGGAACATTTCAGCACCCCACCCTTGCCTTTAGCACACCTTCCCCACTCCCACCTGTAAGCTGTTGTCATCTGTGTCTCGTCTTTTGCAAAATCAAAGCTGATACTGTGTGTATTCTGTTCTGTAGTGATTGGCAAGCCTTCTTTATTTTGTCTATAGATTGTTTTTCCAAGGTGGAATCCACTTTGTTTACGTTATTATGAATGTGACTGTTCAGTCCATGGCTAAGTCACGGAGCATGATTATGTTCCCTTTCCTGAACAGTTTTTTGTTTTTCTGTTTCTCATTGAGCATTATTCCCCTTTGATTCGTGCTGCCCAGTTTTGGTCAACGTTGAAAGGTTAGATTTTTAAAAACCAGGAATCATTTGTTGCAAGGAACAGATCCCACTCAAGCAAACTTGAACGAAAGGGGAGTTTATTGGAAAGATGTGGTGGTTTCTCAAGGAATCCAGTGGCAGGAAGATTGGCCAGTGTGAGGAACTGACACCAGGAACTAGGAAGACAAGAACTAAGGTTACCTTCTGTCTCTGTGGTCGAGTGAGCACAGGGCATCTGGCCAGCTTTATAAGCTGCTCTGCTCAAGACCTCACTAGAGATCCCCTGGAGATCCTGCTTCCCGTCCCAGATTTCTAGGAGCAGCTACTGACTGGCTTAGTGCAGCTATTAGATTTACCCTCTGTGTTCAGGAGTCTGCCTAGTTGTGGTGGACGATACTTCAGAGAGTGTTCACAGTAGTGGTTATTTATTCACAAGGCAGGAACTTCGTATGCCAGGAACAGACAGAGAGGTTGACTTGGAAAAGTAACCCCTCGCTTGTTGGGGGACTCATAGCTTTTAGACTGTTTTTCCAGATTTCAGAGTCTCAGTCAACACATAACTCTAAACCACGTGAGCTGTCTTTTTTCTTCTCTCCTGTTGAGCAGTGCTGGAGAAAGCTCTAAGCAACATGGCGTTTTCTTCTTCTCCTTGTTCTTTTGTCCAGAGTAATTGGGAATCTTGGCTGCTGGAGGATTCTAGCCGAGCTGAACTGCCTGTGACAGACAAGAGTGATGATTCCTTGCCCATGGGAGTTGCCATAGATTACACCAACCAAGTGGAAATCACCATCAGTAAGTATAGTCTGACATAGCTTAGTGCAGAAGTAGTCTTCTTCCCATCATGGTTAATATTCAAATCCAGCTCTACGTTTTCATGATAGAATCTACTCTGCTGTGCACTTTTAACTTGTTGTACCATGTTTCTACTTAAAGAGTGAGAGAGTGTGTTGTACAACGCTCATCTAACTTGAATGGATATTCATTGACCGAGGTCACATACTCTGTGTGTCTGAGCGTCTGAGTGTTGGCGTGTCTGTGCGTGCTTTAGAATACGGCTGAAATACACAGCGCTGATTTCATAGCTTTGTCTCTGTGCCCCTTCCAGGTTCCCGGTGCCTCCCAAGGGGACAGCACCCCACGGCACGCGGGTGCTGCATACCAATACTTGGTTCGAAGGCCTGGTTAGAAAATGGAGGCCTCAGGCACAGGCTTCCAGATGGGGCCTGAGCACATGCTCTGAGTCTGTCTTCTCCCCTGCTGAGGCTCGGCAGGGCCGCAGTGCCATGAAATGTGAAAGTGAGACAAGACATATTTTTTCTCACAGATCTAGAGAACAAACTAGTGGTTACCAGTGGGGAGAGGGAAGAGCTGGGCAATATAGAGGTGGGGGAGTGGGAGGTACAAACTGTTGGGTGTAAGACAGGCTACAAGGGTGTATTGTACAACATGGGGAATATAGCCAGTGTTTTGTAATAACTATAAATGGAGTGTGACCTTTAAAAATTGAATAAAAAAATAAAGTAAGAGAATAACAAAACAGAGAGAGCGCAAAGGAAACAGCATAACCAACAACGTAACGAAAAGGCCGCCTGTGGAATGGGAAAAACTACAAACCATATATCTGATAAGGGGTTACATCCAAAATATATAAGGGACTCATACGACTCAATAGCAAAATAAAACAAAGTAAACAACCTGATTAGAAAATGGGCAGAGGACCTGAATAGACATTTTTCCAAAGAAGATGTACAAATGGCCAACAGGTATATGAAAAGGTGCTGAACGTCACTAAATACCAGGGAAATGCAAATCAAAACCATAATGAGTTACCACCTCACACCTGTTAGGACGGCTCTTCTCAAAAAGCTAAGTGATAACAAGTGTTAGCAAAGATGTGGAGAAAAGGGAATCCTTGTATACACTGCTGGTGGGAATGTAAACTGGTGCAGCCAGTATGGAATAGAGCATGGAGGCGCCTCAAAAAATTAAAAATAGAACTCCCATGTGAGCCAGCAGTTCCACTTCCCTTTCCAAAGGAAATGAAATCAGGATTTTGAAGAAATAGCTGCACTTCTATATTCATTGCAATGTTATTACCGCAGACAAGCTATGGAAACAGCCAAAGTGTCCATCAGTGGATGAATGGATAGAGGAAATGTGTTATATATATTACAATGGACTGTTCAGCCATAAAAAGGAAATCCTGCCATTTGCAACAACATGGATGGACCTTGAGTGAAATAAGCCAGACACAGAAAGACAAATACTGCATGATCTCAGTTATATGTGGAATCTAAAAAAGTCACACTCAGAGAAGCAGAGAGCAAGCATGGTGGTGGCCAGGGACTAGAGGGTGGAGGAAATGGGGAGGTGTTGGTCGGAGGGTAGAAACTTTCAATTATGTTATGAATAGGGTCTGGGGATCTGTACTTGAAATTTACTAAGGGCGTAGATCTTAACATAGACACACTACTATATATAAAATAGGTAACTAATAAGGACCTACCCTATAGCACAGGGAACTCTACTTAATACTCTGTAATGACCTATATGGAAAAAGAATCTAAAAAAGAGTGGATATATGTGTATGTATAACTGATTCAGTATAGCAGAAGTTAACACAACATTGTAAATCAACTATCCTCCAATAAAAATTTAAAAAAAAAAAAAGTTTTCACCACACACACAAAATCGTAAAGTACATGAGGTGGCGGATGTGTTAATTAGCCTGATTGTGGTGATCATTTCACAGTGTATACATCCATCAGATCATCATGTTGTATACTGTAAATATGTACAATGTTTGTCAGTTTTATCCCAATAAAACTGGGAAAAAATATTTGTTTACAAAAAGCCATATTCTTCGCGCTTTGTGCTTCATTTTAGAAAGGTGTACCCGTCAGACACCACTAAGTTCCTTGTCCTTTCCCTGGTCAGGCTGTTTGGTCTGATGAGCTCATTTACTCTGATTCTCATAAAGACTCAATTGACAAAATACATGCTTATGATTCAACTGTGAATGAATATAAAGTAGTGGGACTCACTTCTCTGTGCCCTACCATGTGTTTTCCAAAGAGGCTCATCTGTCATTTTTTTTTACTAAAGGAGTGGCTTCCTGGAGACTCCTGTCTTGGTCAGGGGAATGCTAAACCTACCTCCCAAACACTGGGGCACACGTAAAAATCGGAGCTTTGGGAGTAAGAGCCACTGCAGGACTGCTAGGGCTTCCCTGTAGGGCTGGCTGGACGGTGGCCATCTGATCATGGCAGTAGCTCTTCTTTAAGGAGCTGTTTCATAAAAGGCTGTTCAGATCCAAATCAGAACAAACCAACTCGAGCTACTGTAAAGATGAGTCCTGTGAAGCGTCTTTTGCTTCCAGCAGTCTTCCGCTTCTGGGCCCAGGCCCTTCAATCGACTTGGCCCTTTTATCACCTTTGTTTTCTTTTTTAACAGATGATGAGAAGACTCTTCCTCCTGCTCCAGTTCTTATGTTACTTTCAACAGATGGTGTGCTTTGTCCATTTTACATGATCAATCAAAATCCTGGTGTTAGGTCCCCCCTCAGGACACCAGAGCGGCTCTCATTGGAAGGAGAGCGACAACCCAAGTCATCAGGTGCGTGCCTCCCCCCATTTTGGCCGAGAGGGGATACCGAGGGCTTGTACAGGAGTATTTGCTAGGATGAATACTGTGAGGACACACAGTGGTTATCTTTATCAGCCGGTCTGTCTTATCGAGGCAGGACTAATCTTTTCCTCAGACACGTGCACATGCTTGCCTTCTCTCACCCCCAAGCTTTATTCTCCAACCTTTACTTTAGAGAAAAAGGAATCTCAGCCCGATGGATCCCATTAGGTAATTTACTGACAGTATCCTATTATAAGACCCTATATTATATGGTCTGAAACCTAACATGTTTAATCATGAGAGGTTGGTTAAATAAATGATTGTACATCCATACAGTGAAATGCCATGTAACTATTAAAAATGTTGTATTTATTGACAAGGAAAGGACAGAACATATCGTAAAAGAGCACTGTATACTCTGATTCCTTTTTTTTTTTTTTTTTTAATTTATTTATTTTTGGCTGTGTTGGGTCTTCGTTTCTGTGCGAGGGCTTTCTCTAGTTGCGGCAAGCGGGGGCCACTCTTCATCGCGGTGCGCGGGCCTCTCACTATCGCGGCCTCTCTTGTTGCGGAGCACAGGCTCCAGACGCGCAGGCTCAGTAGTTGTGGCTCACGGGCCTAGTTGCTCCGCGGCATGTGGGATCTTCCCAGACCAGGGCTCGAACCCGTGTCCCCTGCATTGGCAGTCAGACTCTCAACCACTGTGCCACCAGGGAAGCCCTCTGATTCCTTTTTTATGAGAAAAATATGTACATAGAAAAAATACTTGAAAGATGTTAAAATCTACATAGTGGCTATTGCTGGGTGATGAGAACATGGGAATTTTCTCTTTGTATTTAATTTTCTTTAGTTTTTTTTCCCCCTCCTCTTTGAAGAGATCACTTAAGTAATATATGTTTATTGGAGAAAAATTAGAAAATACAAAGACAGAATCACTTCAGAACCCATCATGCAATAGCCAGTCAGCATTTTGGTACATACACTTCACATACATAAATGCATGCATATAAATGCCAATCTGCATTTTCAAAATTTTCACAGTGGCAGTGTATCACTTGTGAGAACAAAGTGAACTTTTTAGAAGGGCGTTGTTTCATACTTTGGAATTTTACTAATATTTCTCTTTTTGAATTCTGTGAGTATATAACTAGTAAGTTTTTTCTCTTCTAATATAGCTAAAAAAGCTCATATTGCCACCAATTCTATATCTAGGAAGAAATGTTGACCAGTTGGGTTAGATGTGGTGGAGAACACTTAAGGGATCTTTCCTCACTGCTTCCCAATGCAGAGTGAGTTGTACTTCATTAATAGAGCCACTCAGATACTTGGGCTCCCATCAACTGGCAGTGTGCCCCCAAGTAACATAGCAGGTGCCTTGCATAGACTGTATCAGTGTTGTTGTGTTGGGATATCTCCTTATCTGCAGTGTGTACTCTGAGTTATTTTTTCCCCTTTAAGTGGTGCTGAGTCCCATGAACTACCTACACTCAGTTGCTGGGTCTGTCTGTAACAAGCATTGTACCCTGTGAAGTCGGGAGCCTGTGGGATGATGTTTGTTTCTGAGCACAGTTCAGTGTGAGGGACTTGCTACAAGCCCCTTATTCCCCGAGCACGAGCAAAGACCAGTTTTACTGTTTGCCTCTCCTAGAGAAACCCCATGTTCCCTCATGCTTGGCCCAGAGGTAACAGCCATGTTTAGATGAGAGGAAGAGAGCCACTGAAGGGGGAGGAGGTATCCCACCAATTCACCAGCTCTAGCCGAAGCTGGCTCATGGGTTCAGAGGACATCAGTGGTTCTGCTTGCTTCCACACTCCAGCGCCAAGGATGCTGTGTTGAATGAGCACAAATAGCAGCATGATGGTTTTCAGATATTTCGTTCCGTTTTCAGTGGGGAAGATGCCTATGATTTCTTTTGGGTTTGGCATATGCTTTTTGTATTGGTCTACTAAATGCATGGAAGTGATTAACACATATGCTTGGGTCTCTAAAGAGGTAAGCTGTTGTTGGTTCCATATTTATTGTGTAAAGGAAGTATTAACAGAATAGATAGGCTTGCATTATATTACTATCATAGAAGTGACAATTTACCTGGTGGTCGTTGTTTTCAGAAAGTGGCATTTTCATAGTTGTATCCTAAGTATTTCCTTGCTTTAGACATAGTGAAGATAAACTGTCATCTCTGACAATTTGGAAGAACCAAGACCCATAAATGTATTGATTAAAAAATATTGCTTTCTTAGTTAGTTATTTAATTTGGAAAATTAACATGTTTACTTTATAGAAAGTTTGGAAAATAGAAAAAATTTTAAACTTGCCTTTTATGGTATTCTCTTTCAGTGTTTTTTCATAAACATCTTTCTTCATAGTTGTGATTATATTGTATACATAATTGGTATGCTGGTCTTTTATTTAAATTTTAAGTGTTTTCCAGGTTTTTAAATAATTTTTATGATTCATTTAGGAGTGTTTAACACTCTATTGAATATATTTTACCATTTGGGTTGTATTAAATATCTTTTTCATTTTTTAGGTTATTTCCGTAGTCTTTATTCTTAAAATTGGGATTACTAGGTACATGTTCTATGATTTTTGAGACATAATGCTAAAATGCTTTCTGAAAGACTGTGCTAAAAAGGTACCTAGTAGTGATAAAAAGTTTCAGGTTTGTTTTACCCTTTCAAACATAGGGGATTATATGTATTTTTATTTTGATAATTTAGAGGACAACCAAAAATATGCCTCATTTAAATTTGTATTTCTTTGATTAGAGAGATTGAATACATTTTCTTTTTGTGAATTAGATTCCCAGCTTATATCTATTAAAGTCTCAAAAATTTTTAAATCTCAATTTGTATGAGCTTTAAAAAAAATAAAACATATTACTTGTCATTTGCTGCAAATTTTTTTTCATTTACCTTTTGGTTGTATAACTATTTCTGTACATAGTCAAATCTTTATCTTTTGTGGTTTTTTTGGTCACTTTTAGGTTTATCAAGTTGATAGACTCTAAGAGACAACTCACTTTTTGCCTCCTTTGTTTTGAGATATAGTTATATATATGCTTTTGTATATGTGTTTATCTTTAATTAACCTGGAGTTGTTTTAGTGACTATTATGAGGTGTACGTCTGAATTAAAGTTTTTCCCTGATAATAAAATATTGCAGAATAACTTATTTTTCACTGTAACATCGAGAAGTGTATTTTTTCTGCATTACTCAAGTGGGTGTTCATGAAGTCCTATTAGTCTAATGTCTTTTTGCATTTCCTTTTTCCTTCAAAGTTTTAGACATCTTACTATATGGAATGTTTGCTATGGAAAGTCCAACATCAACTCCACTTCCCTTTTTTTTTTCCCTTGTGGAACGAGAACCATTATTTCTGGCTTCATTCTTCCACAAACCCACTTGCTTTGTGTGATGTGGACCTCCACTGTTACGGGGTTAACTTCTCCCTTCCTTTTTCTCCATATTTCTCATTGCAGGAAGTACTCCTACTACCCCCACCTCCTCTCAGGCCCCGCAGAAGCTCGATGCCGCAGCAGCCGTAGCTCCTGCCTCTGTTCTGCCTTCATCACCGGCTGCTCCCACCTCCACCTTCTCTTTGCCTTCTGCCGTTGGAGCCCCTGCTGTGTTCTCCTTTGGTTCTTCATCCTTGAAGTCGTCTGGTTCTGTCACTGGGGAGGCCCCTTCGTGTTCCAGTGCCTCTGACAATTCCAAAGCAGCCTTGGGCCCTGGAGCATCCTCCTTCTCTTTTGCTCCTCCTCTTCCTCCTCAAGCCTCCCTCGTACTCACCCCAGCGGCCTCTCCCATGGCACCCTCAGCTGCCTCATTCTCCTTTGGATCATCGGGATTTAAGCCTACCCTGGAAAGCACGCCAGTGCCAAGCGTGTCTGCTCCAAACACAGGAATGAAGCCCACCTTCCCACCATCAGCCTCTGCAGTCAAGGTCAACCTTAGCGAAAAGTAGGTAACACTTAAAGTTTGATGGATAGAAATACCGCTTGTTATTCACTAGAAATAGAGTCGCTGTGAGTGGAGTTATTGAATAGATTTTCTTTTCCTTTTTCCCATAGTAATACTTGCAAATGGTAAAAATTCAAACAACATAAAGGTTTGCATTTCATCAGTGGACAGAGTCCAGAGATGTCTCCTAGAATTTTTTTTTTTAACTATTAGAAGTTTATATTTAAATGCTTGTTTTGCTTTTTCAGATTTTAAATGTAGGAAATATTCCTTACTTTTTTAAAATGAAGCAGTACAGATTATATATCCCTTAAGGAAAATGAATCTCTCTAGTCCTTTTTCTCCCTTGTGTCCACTCTTGACTCTCTGAACTGTTTTCCACATAGCCACTGAGTGATCTTGTGAAATTGTAAATACGTCAGATGACAGTCCCCAGCGTCTTCTCATTTCTCTTTGAGTACAGTCCAAACACTTCAGCATGGTATTCCACTTTCCTCCAGATCTGGGTCCTACTAACTCACTCATATCTTATTTTTTACTTCTTTATCTGCTTGTTTTGTTCTCACCACTAGCATGTAAGCTTCTTGAGAGAAGTAATCCCTTATACCTTGTAACCCTTCCTAAGATAGCCATTGAGTGGAAAGACTACCAGTTTTCCCCCACTCTTCTGTATTATCTCTTATTACTATGAAGGGGCTGCTGGCCGCTGTCGTTGTTAATATTGAATTTGCCATGCAGCCACTTCATTCTAAAGGTTGCCTAGTATTCCATTTTGTGGCCACACCATAATTTATTTGACCAGTCATCTGATGCTGGATGTTTAGATTGTTCACAGACGTTTGCTCTTTAGGTGAAACTTACCTCCCCTGCCCAGTAGATGGTCAGCATCCCAAAGATGGTGACCTGCTGTCCTCTTCCTTCCTCATTCCCCAGAGATGATCACCCCACAACGAGTTCTCAGTAATTTCCTTGGCAAAGGGAGAGCACTAAACTCTCCTAAGTCCAGTAGAGTCCCACCCTCTTTCTTTACTCAGCTTGATAGAATGGACAATAAATGTTTTATACCATGATAAACTTAGTTTCATCATCATGTTAAATACTTATTAGATGTTTTCACTGAATTTTTCATTCCAAATAAGCAGATGATAAATGCTTTCATGCAGCTTTCACCTTTTATAAGAAATAGCTAAATGTTTGCATTTCCTGAAGGCAAAAAAGTATGGATAGTAAGTTATCCTTTGATGATCGCTCATGACCAGTGTGAAAGGATCTCACAGCAGCAGGCTATTTTGATCCATTTGGGCTTCCATTTTCAGGTTCACAGCCGCGGCCACCTCTGCTCCTGTTCACAACTCACAGAGCGCACCCTCAATGCTGCCATTCTCCTCGGCCTCCAAGCCAGCATCCTCTGGACCTCTCAGCCACCCTGCACCTCTCTCGGCATCATCCAGTTCCTTGTCATCCAAGTCCTCAGTCTCTTCCTCAGTATCGGGTATGATTTTAAGCAAACTGCTTTAGAGCTCAATCCTGAATTCCCAGATGACTATTTTTCCAAGTTGTGGGACTTCCCTGGCGGTCCAGTGGTCAGGACTCCGCGCTTTCACTCCCAAGGGCGCGGATTCAGTCCCTGTTTGGGGAGCTAAAATCCTGTAAGCTGCACGGCACGGCCAAAAAAAATTTTTCCAAGTTGTTTAAAAATCCCTACTTTTAAGGACTGTTGTTTACATCCTTTTTCTTGCTTCCTGTAACTCACACTGAAGTCCTGTGGCTTTTGTACTCTGGATTGGGAAGGTGCACAGTGGCCTCAGTGCTGCCATGCTGTCTCCATCTTGTTGTGGGACATTTATCTTCATGCAGAGCCTGCCCTGCGTGAAGGTCGGTCACAGAGCAAGTCTTTAAGCCACATAGATGAGAAGGAGCCTACGGTGGCTTTATGCTTATTTCCTCTGATGACTGTCTTTGGGTGTTCACAGTCAGCCCTACCGCAAGCAAACTTATTAAATAAAGATCATAAATGGGAATAATGATTATAGCCAAGTTGAAGTGCGTTATAAAACCCCATGAGTAAATGTATCTAGCCTATCTCTTTCTTCTTTCAAACCTACAGAAAGGTTGCATAAATTATATTCTGAATACCATGCCCTTCCCTGAGAGTCAACACTTGCTAACATTTTGCACCATTTGCTTTATGTCTTTTTTTTTTTTTTTTTAGGCTGTGTTGGGTCTTCATTGCTGCGCGCGGGGGCTTCTCATTGCGGTAGCTTCTCTTGTTGCGCAGCACGGGCTCTAGGTGCGCAGGCTTCAGTAGTTGTGGCACGTGGGCTTCAGTAGTTGTAGCTCGAGGGCTCTAGAGCGCAGGCTCAGTAGTTGTGGCTCGCGGGCTTAGTTGCTCCACGGCATGTGGGATCTTCCTGGTCCAGGGCTCGAACCCGTGTCCCCTGCATTGGCAGGCGGATTCTTAACCACTGCACCACCAGGGAAGCCCCGTCTTTCCTTTTTAATGTAATTTTTTTTCTAAAACATTTGAAAGTTAATCGCAGACATGAAACACTTCACCCCTAGGAACTTCAGTATGTTTCCTAAAAATAAGGGCACTCAATACATTGTCACACTGAGGAAATTTAACAGTAAACAGTCTACAGCTGGTATTCACATTTCCACAGTTGTCCTTTTAATGTTCTTTGTAGCCGTTTTTCCCTCCCTCCAATCCAGGAGCCACTCAAGGACTACACGTTATATTCCGATTTTGTCTCGTTAGTCTCAGTCAGTTTCTCACCTTTTTTGTCTTTCTCAACATTAACATTCGTGAAGAGGTCGGGCCAGTTAGTTTTGTGGACTGTCCCTCAATTCGGATTTGAGAGTTTCCACGTGGTGAGATTCACATGAAACATTTTGAGCAGTAATACCACATAGGTGATGTGCATCACATCACATGATTTCTTTTTGTCCTGACGTAAGTGATGTCAGTTTGCTCACATGGTTGGGATGGTGTTTGTCAGATCTGTCTCGGTTTTTAAGTTGGTTGCTTCTATGAATTCCAGTGATAATACCTAGCCAGACATACTTGGGTAGCCATTTGGTGTTTGAGCGTAAGGAATAATTTTATCTTGATAGATATTGAGCAAGCATTGAGCTGTGAAATTCCTGAAATCTTCTCTCTTACCTATTGCTCAGGAGAAAGGGCTGCCTTGTGGCGTTTGCCAAAGTCACCTCATTCTGGGACTTGTCATCAAATTCTGAAAAGCACCTGTCTGTGACCCAAAAAATTAACAAGCCTTCCTTTAGTCTTTTCCCATGTCTTTACAGTTTGGGAGAGAGGAGATGTACCGTAACACACATTTTCTCCGTTTCCACCACTTACCACCCAGATCTCCCTACGCCCATTGACATATTTAATTCTTACAGTTTGGTGGGTCTTGGATTATTGGATTGCAATCCCAGTTGTACACTGAACGCAGTGGGGGATCCCCTCCCTAACCGTTTAATCAGGCTCTCTGGAGATGAGGCTTGGGTATGAGTTTTGGTGTATTTTTTTAAAGAACTCCTGGGTGATTCTAATGCGCAACAGGGTGAGACTTGTCCTAGAGGCTTCCAGGAGGGTCCCGAAGACCTTGTGAGTTCTTAAAGGGTGATGGGGATTACTGTTCTGGTGGTCTTTAAACTTTGCCCCCAGTTCCCAGAGGTGCATCAGGAGCCTCTGTGGGGAGTAAGGATGGGCCAAGTGGACAGCTTCCTGGGCTTGCACACCATCCACATACCTATTATCAGAGACACTCCAGTTCTACCTGCTTTACAAAGGAGTTTCCTGTTTTAAAATGTAATATGTGTTTTTTAGTTATTTGGGAACTGTGGGTGTCACTCTTGGTAACAAAGATCATAAACGGGGGCTAGGGACAATGATAAACTTTTTTTTTTTAGATTTGAGGAAAGGATGTTCGCGATAGGAGAAATAACGGGAATAAATACTGTTTGTTTTAACTGACTTCTTGTTCCAGCAGGGCGCTCTGCTCAGGGGAGTCCCAGTCCAGTGCCGTCAATGGTACAGAAATCACCTAGGATAACCCCTCCAGTGGCCAAGTCTGGCTCTCCCCAGGTATGTTTAAACTCAACCTACAGTGCTGTGTTTATTAATTTACTGCACAAAACATACATGTTTATAAAATGGGTTTTTGTGTTTTAGAATTCACACCTTTGAAATAGTATATAGGATTATGTGATAGGAAATACCAAAGTATGACCTTTGAATATTTGTAATGTGAGCTCATAAAAGCCATTTATCTCAACCCTAGAGTCTTAGAATTGTTTTCTCTGCTGGTTCCTGAGCTTATCCATGTTATGTTCCGTTTGTTGAATTCTGTTTATGTCTGAAGACTATGGTGTAGCCCCTGATTTTTTTCTATCATTCCCAAAGTAACCAAGAAATCTACCCACTGCCTTCTTTTTCTTTTTCTTTCCATAACAACTCAGTTTATTTTAGTTACTTAGTTTTTTACTAACATAGACTACACATGTGGGTAAAAAGGATACATATGACACATGTCCACCTCAGTGAATTGTCACCCGCTGAATACACCTTGGTAACTAACACCCAGATCAAGAAATAGAACATACTAGGGTCCCAGAGTCCCCCTCATGTTCACCTTTCTGGTCACAACTCTTGCCAAACGGGTCTCACTATTATGATTTCTAACAGCATAGCTTAGTTTAGCCTGTTTGTACCTTCTGTAAAGTGGAATCATACAGTATATATTCTTGTGTCTGACTGTTTTGCTCAACATTATGTTTGGGAGATTTTTCCGTGTCATTGTTGCTGTATGGAATTCATTGGGCGACTCTACTACAAGTTTCATTCCATCCTTGACAGGCATTTGAGTAGCTTCCGGGTTTAAGTCATTGTGAATAGCGTTGTTATGACCATGCTAGTTGACGTCTTTGGCTTAATGTGTGTATGCATTTTTGCTGGGCAGATGCCTAGGAGTGGAATTGCTGGGTCATAGAATATTCATGCGTTCCTCTTCAGTACGTTCCTGCTGGGAGCTTATGAGTTCAGCTGCTCCACATCCTCACCCGTTTTTGCATTTTTCATTGTTTATTGTTGTTGTATTTTGTGGTTTTGATTAGTATTTCCCTGATGACTAGTAAAATTCAGCTTTTTTTTCATATGACTATTAGCCATTTGACTATCTTCTTTTACAGGGTGTCTTTTGGGTTGTCTTTTTCTTACTGATCTGTAAGAGTTCGTTCCTTGTTGGATATGCACATGCATGTGCAAACACATACATATAATGCAAATACTAATACTTTCTCACTCTCTGAATTGCCTTAACATTCTCTTTGTGGTGTCTTTTGATGACTACAGTTCTTAATTTTAGTGTAATTCAATATATCAATTTTTCTTTTCTAATGAGTGCTTTTTGTGTTCTGTTTTAGAAATCATTTCTTATTCCAAGGTCAAAAAGATGTTTTCCTATGTTTTCTGAAAGTTTTACTGTTTTACTTTTCATATTTAGATCTGCAGTCTATCATCTCCATTTATTTTTATGGTTTAACTTAAAGAGCATTTTCTGTCCATTTCCCACTTGATTACTTGAGTGCCCTCAGAACAGGAGTCATGTCTTTTCCTTCTGTCCCTCTCCCAGTCAACCTCCTTCCTGCCCCCAGCACACACCTGTACAGGCTCCACAGTAAATGGCCAGTTTACAGGTGTAGCTTTTGGCATAAAGCATGACACATGGCATTTATTAAATAAAGCTGTTTTAATGAATGCTTACGCAGTCTAAAAACTCTCCATGTGTTAATTGCTGTAGGTATCAAATAGTCTGAAAGCCATCTCAAGTTATAACATCTCTAAAGCAGAATTCTTGATTTCCATCTTCCCCAGAACCTGTTCCTTTTCTAGTATTCCCATCTCAGTAAGCAGCACTAACCAGGTAGTTTGCTCTACCCCCAGTCCAGAAGTCATCCTAGATTCCTCTCTTTAATAGCACCTCCCCCAGTCTATAGTAGCAAAGGTCTTGCCAGCTCTGCTCTGTGATGTGTCATATGTCATAAATCCACATCTCTGTCCCCTGCTAACGTCGTATTTCAGGCCATTATCATCTCTTCCCTCCTTAGCCTCCTGACTCCTCTTCCTATTTCTTTTCCTACCTGTCACTGTCATCCATGCTCTATGTAGCAGTAGGAGGGATCCTTTAATATCATAAATCAGAGGATAGTTTAAACTCTCCTAAAACTCCGCTAGTACTTTTCCAACACACTTAGAATAAAATCCAGACTCCTTGGAATAGCTTTACACGACCTGCCTCTGCCTGCCCCCAGCTCCCTCCCTGACTTGATGTGCCCACATTCACTTTATATCTTTGCCTCAAACTTGCCAAAGTCTTTCCTGCCTCAGATTCTTTGCACTTGCTCTTCTCACTGCCTGGAGGTGCTTCCCCTAGAGCTTTCCATAGCTTTCTCCCTTTCTTCCGGTCTCAGTGCAGAGGCAGTGCTCAGTGAGGGCTTTTGGGCTGTCTCATGTCAAGCAGTGCCCACTTTTATTCTCTCTATATGTTCCTGTTTACTTTTTTCATATCACTTATCACTAGCTGAAATTACCTGTGTTGTTTACTTCTTATTATCTGTCTTGTCCCAGTAGAATGTGTTCCATGAGAGTAGGGACCTCATCTACCTTGTTTACCTCTATCTAGAGCATGTCTTATACCAGGAAGGTACCCAGTAAATACGGGTTCAAAAGAGTGAGTGGTGGAACAGTGAGGGTATTGTGAGAGCGCCGCACCTGTGATAGGCACAGAGCCACCTGCTCCAGGAAGCCATCACTTGGGGTGTGGGATGCACTTTAAAACCTTTGCCTTTCATTTCAGGCAAAATCACTTCAGCCTCCTGTTACAGAAAAGCAGGGACATCAGTGGAAAGAGTCAGATCCTGTGATGGCTGGAATCGGGGAGGAGGTAAATTTGTTCCTGCAGATTTTTCCAGAAGTAGCTCTGATAGTGAGACTTGCCTGGCTCTGAGTGTGGACTCCTACGAGACTGTTTTATTCTGGCATTGAGCCTTGGCGTGTCCCGGGAGTCTGCGCTGTTAGCGGGCCCGGGGGCAGTGACATGACTGCCGTGCCATTCAGACTGAGCCGTCCCCTCATTTGTGGCCTCTACAGGTCACTCACTTTGAGAAGGAGTTGGAAGAGTTGAAAGCCCGGACTTCCAAAGCCTGTTTCCAAGTGGGCACTTGTGCGGAGATGAGGATGCTGAGAACAGAATCAGATGACCTGCACGCCTTTCTTTTGGAGATTAAAGAGACCACAGAGGTTTGTGTTTTTGATATTCTTCCTAAGTTGAATTGCACATTTGCAAATTGTTGTCCTGATACTCCACGGATGTATGTATTTTCTCTCTTCAGGAACCACCAGTGTTGTTTTTTATGTGGATGAGTGGTTTACCTAGGAATGCCTGACTTCAAATCCTACCTTTAGCACTTAATAATAAATTATGTGACTTTGGGCAAATTATTCCAGCTATTCTATATTTTAGTTTTCTCATGTGGAAAATGGAATAATAAGTACTTTCTACCCCATTGACACTTACAAGGCACTCCATAAAAGTGTATTCTAGTTGTTAATTTAGTTTAGATATATTTGAAAATTTACTAAGTTTTTTTTCTTGGTATAAAAGCGGACTTTAATGAAGATACTGTGGGTCATTTACAGGAGAAAATTTACTGTCTTTTATAGTAAATTGTTAGGTTATAAAGGGTTAGGTTTAAGGTAAAAGCAGGATACTTAAGAGCATATACAGTATAAAAATAACAAATATTTGTTGTTAACTGTTTATTTACTGTGTTACAATTATTACCACTTACTATGTGCCAGGCATATCTATATTATCTCATTGAATCCTCACAGCTTTTCTGTGTGGTAGGCACTAGTATTCTTTTTGTTTTGCAAGAACAGTAAACCAGTTCTTAGAGAGATGAAGTAATTTGCCCAAAGCCACCCAGTTACTGAGTTATAGAGCCAGGATCCCAGTTCAGGCTGCCTGACTCCAGAGCTCTGGTTGTAAATAACACACTTGGAAAGAGGAAAGTTCTCAAGGGTGGGGAAGGGATAAATTGGGAATTTGGGGTTAATAGATACTACTATATGTAAAGTAGATAGACAACAAGGACCTACTGTATAGTACAGGGAACTATATTCAATATCTTGTAATAACCCATAATAGAAAAGAATCTGATAAAGAATATATATATATGTATATATAACTGAATCACTTTGCTGTACACTTGAAACATTGTAAATCAACTATACTTCAATAAAATTTTTAAAAATTAAAGAAAAAAAAGAAAGAGGAAAGTTCTCCACGGTTTTAACAGTGATCATCTTTAGATGGCAGGATTACCAGTACTTGTCTTATTTCCTGAGTTTCTGATCATTAGAGTATGTATTTTTTTAATGAGGAAGGAAAAAAAATGAACATTAGTATCTTTCTTTCCAAGCAGTGAAATTCACTTTTTGCTATATTCATATGTTCATCATGTTAAATATTTGAGAAATACCACCTTCCTTGATCTAGAAAGACAGGTTTATTTCTTGGAAATACCACTTTTGTATCAATTCATCCTCGTACCTTTTCTAGTCTCTTCACGGAGATATAAGTACCCTGAAAACAACTTTACTTGAGGGCTTTGCTGGTGTTGAAGAAGCCAGAGAACAAAATGAGAGAAACCGTGACTCTGGGTATCTGCACTTGCTCTATAAGAGGCCGCTGGACCCCAGGAGTGAGGCTCAACTCCAGGTAGGAGAACCCCGCCAGAGCTGCTGAGAACAGACTCCTAGACAGGCGCTCCTTTGGGAGGTACAGGCTTGCCCAACTGCTTGTACAAAGTTGTTCATTTCCTGTGAGTGTTGACCCACTTGGCGTAGACTCCCTTCACTGTCGCAAAGGAAATGGCACCTTCCCACTTAAGGTTTTTTGGATTAAACAAAAACATAATTCTTAATTAAACCTTAAGATTGGTAGAGAGTAGCTGTTGAAAAAGATATATTTAGAAATCAAATCAGGAATAATAATTATTAAACTAGCAACTGTTCATTGGGCACCAAGTACTCTGTGAGGTGGTTTTTTTTTGTTTTTTTTAAATATAAATGTATTTGTTTATTTATTTATTTATTTTTGGCTGCATTGGGTCTTCTTTGCTGCACGCAGGCTTTCTCTAGTTGTAGTGAGCAGGGGCTACTCTTCGTTGCGGTGTACAGGCTTCTCATTGTGGTGGCTTCTCTTGTTGCGGAGCACGGGCTCTAGGCGCGCGGGTTTCAGTAGTTGTGACACACGGGCTCAGTAGTCGTGGCTCGTGGGCTCTAGAGCACAGGCTCAGTAGTTGTAGCACATGGGCTTAGTTGCTCCGCAGCATGTGGGATCTTCCCAGACCAGGGCTCGAACCCGTGTCCCCTGCACTGGCAGGCGGATTCTTTTTTTTTTTTAATTTTTATTTATTTATTTATTTATTTATTTTTGGCTGTGTTGGGTCTTCTTTTCTGTGCGAGGGCTTTCTCTAGTTGCGGCAAGCGGGGGCCACTCTTCATCGCGGTGCGCGGGCCTCTCACCATCGCGGCCTCTCCCGTTGCGGAGCACAGGCTCCAGACGCGCAGGCCCAGCAGTTGTGGCTCACGGGCCCAGCCGCTCCGCGACATGCGGGACCCTCCCAGACCAGGGCTCGAACCCGTGTCCCCTGCATTGGCAGGCGGACTCTCAACCACTGCGCCACCAGGGAAACCAGGCAGGCGGATTCTTAACCACTGCGCCACCAGGGAAGCCCTGTGAGGTGTTTTTTAATACATTATTTCTAGTCTTCAAAACCTGCTGCTCTGCAAGGTGAGAGTTACTGATCCCATTGTACAGATAAGGAACTGGAATGTCATAGGCTAAGGAGCTTGCCCAAGGTAATGTTGATTCTAGTAAGAGTGGGACCAGAATCGAAACTTCTACCTGCCAGGGCTCCTTCCTGTAACTATTAGCAAAGTTACTTTTCTCATTCTTAATTATTCCTATATTCTCTTTGAGCTAAATCTGAGTTTTGTTTCCATCTTTCAATTTATTCAAAATGGTTGCATCACAGCTTTAGTAGGGGTCATCTCCCACCACCTTGCATTTCCCTAGAATCAGGTAGGAAAGGGTGCAGGGGTGGCAGCACTGGCCTTCCTCACCTGGGACCTGAGGGTCTGTGAGTATGGCGAACCCCCTCCTGCCTCAGAGGATTTGAGGCTGCAGACTCTACTGTTGCTGTCATTTCCATCCCACACCTGGTAAGCATACTGACAGTAGGAAAATGAAAGAAGTGGAGGCCTCCCAGAAAGGTTGAGGAACCCCTGCTGTGTCCTGCCACCCTTGAGGTATTCCTAGGTGTGTCCTTCTCCTGGGGATGGTAACCCTCTTAGCAGAGAGTGCCGACCACCTGCCTACCACTCATCAAATTACAGGCCTCCACGTTGAATCTGGTTACTCTTTCTTCCTGTGTGCCTTTTCACCCCTTGCTCTGTGTGCAAACTAAAAGAATTCAGCTTTGGGTGAACCACTTTCCCCATTCAAGGGGAATAATTTTCTCTTTTCCACAGTGCTAAGTAGATAATAATAGCTAGCATTTATTGAATGCATACCATATACAAAAGAAAGATAAGGAATCAGAGACACAGGAACTACCCAAGTCTCACCACTAATACATGCTGGACCCTGGAGCCTGGGCGGTCTGGCTCAGAGCCTGTGGTGTTCAACACTGCACTACAGCTGGATAAGTAGCAGCAGAAAGATGGACTTGTAAATACAACGTGGGGTGTGTTGCTGTGGGATTGCAGATGGGGGAGCAGCTAAGCCACAGAAAAATATTTGTGATAGGCCTTAAAAGAAAAGTTTTTTTTCCCTGGCAGACAAAGTTGGGAGGGCATTCAGAAGAAGCAAGATCAGGTAACGCACAGAGGTGTGGTCACATGTGCAGTGTCCACAGTACAGGGCCTCCGTGTAGCCATGGAGCACTGAGCTGAGATTTGTATTTGATGCCCAGGTTACTGCTGCTTCCTAGAATCAGCCTGGCTCTCTTTAAATGACATTTTCTTCTTCAGTTAGGACACATACCCTTGTCTGAAAATAATTTTGAAAATACAGTTAAACACATTAAGATCTTTGTACAGATGTAAAGAGTGTTTTCCACTGTAAAGCACATTGTCTTCATTTGTATACATGTTTAATGGAATGCTTCGTTTGCGTTAATGGAATGCTATATTTTTTTAATTTTTGAGAGTCAAATGGTATAGCCATGAAGGTTAACACTGGACCAATATTTAAAGAAAATTATTGCAGGCCTAAAATAAATTAATAGGTAAGACTTTTAATAATGGTAAATTCAGTTTCTAGTGCTGATACTATACTTTGTTTTTGAGAAATGAGTTTTTCCCCACTGGTGAGATGACTTATGTGTTCTACTCTATGAATAGATAGGTGCAGAATTATTTTCAGCACTGTTTTGTAGAATAATTTTGTCTGTATTACAGTTAATTTCATGGGTGGGAGAGCAAAAGCTAAATGGGTGCCCTGTCGGAATAACAGAGTGCAGTGGAAAATTCCTAGGCCATGTGGAGATACTTTACAGGAGCTGAAAATGAGAACTAAGCAAGAACATTGGTTGCCTAGAGGCCCTAGGCCGATACGCCCTTTCTGTTTCCCTTTTCTTCACACCACCTCTCTGTCACATGCTTTAAAAGGTTGAGTTGCTGTTTTTCATTTGAATTATAACATTCTAATGATTGCATTAAAGCCTATTACGTTTTCCTTGTTCATTATGGTTCTCAGTATAAAAAGACTTCAAAGTCATTTTAACTGTTTTGATACACCTTCCTGCAAGCTACTGGGCAACTGAGTCATTTTGACGTTTCATTTTTTTCTTGTAGGAAATTCGGCGCCTTCATCAGTATGTGAAATTTGCTGTCCAAGATGTGAATGATGTTCTAGACTTGGAGTGGGATCGGCATCTGGAACAAAAGAGAAAACAAAAGTGAGCGAGGCCTCTCATCCACTGTGTAGATAGTTGCTGTAGCCCTTTTAAAGGATCATTTAGGAGGATTTATAAAAAACCCTACAAAGGTTCATTCTCTTTGACCCAGTCATTATACATCTAGAAATTTGTTCTACAGAAATAATAGCAATATTCACAATAATTCACATAGAACAATTTATATTACAGCACAATTTATGAGAGTGAAAAATTGGATTCAGTCTAGTTACCCAAAAGTTAGAGGAGTGGCTAATAAATCTGGTCACATTTTTTTCTTAATGCAGAATACTGTGTAACCGTTGAATCGCATATTCTCAAAAAAATCATATTAAATATATTTTGTGTTACATGAACTATACAAAATATATAATCCTGTAGCTAATTATTAGGTATAAAATATGAAAAAGGTAAGACATAAAATCAAACTAGGTGACCTCATTGTGGAGGTCTAATGTAGAAAAGGCTGGAAATAAATCTGTCAAAATACTCATACCTGCAAGACGAGATTAAGAGGAATGTTTCTTTTATACTTTTCTGTATAGTCCAAATTTTCCTTTGGAGGAAACATTCCTAATTAGTATGGATAACTAAAAGGATGAGAGGAGTGGTAACAGAGGTAGAGGAAAACCTTCTATCCTAATCTTCCATCCGTGGATATTTGGTTTTATGCCTCGTGTTTTCCAGAAGGAATAGAATGCAGTACATTGTGAAAGCAGTAAGGTGCCCACAGGAAATGTGAAAACCAGGTCAGCCCTCAAAATGCTAGATTTCTGAAACACCTATACTTGATTAATGTGATTAGCCTTGTAAGGAAACAAACCAGGAAATGATCTATTCGCTTGTTTACAAAGCTGTGAGGTCACAGACTTTTTTTTTTTTATTTTAATTAATTAATTAATTAATTTATGGCTGTGTTGGGTCTTCGTTTCTGTGCGAGGGCTTTCTCTAGTTGCGGCAAGCGGGGGCCACTCTTCATCGCGGTGCGCGGACCTCTCACTATCGCGGCCTCTCTTGTTGCGGAGCACAGGCTCCAGACGCGCAGGCTCAGTAATTGTGGCTCACGGGCCCAGTTGCTCCGTGGCATGTGGGATCTTCCCAGACCAGGGCTCGAACCCATGTCCCCTGCATTGGCAGGCAGATTCTCAACCACTGCGCCACCAGGGAAGCCCCGGTCACAGACTTTTAAGTGGGGCAACCTGGGTGTTGTGTCGGGGGCAGGGCTAGAAGGTGTTTAAAGTTCAGTAAACAGAATTTAAGACATTGTATTTTACAGTGTGGAGAAAGGCTTTGTGCCCGACCTGAGGAGCATAGGTATGGGAAGACAGAGGTGAACGTTGATCCTCCAGACACTGGCAGGGGGAAGGTTCTGTGGCCTGGAGCACTTGTCCCCGTGGGCAGTTGGGCCCCTTTAGAGATTTCGGAGCTTACTCCCCCGGTTCGGAATTCATGTTCCCCCCCCATGTGAGAGAATGGCTTGACCCAACAGTGAGAACGTTCTGCTCTGCTTGACAGTTGGATTTCTCTTTGCTAATTAATAAGTTGGCTTTTTAAAAAGTGCATGATGGGGACTTCCCTAGCGATCCAGTGGTTAAGACTCCGTGCTTCCACTGCAGGGGGCACTGGTTCAATCCCTGGTCGGGGAACTAAGATCCCACAAGCTGCACGGCCGATAACATAAAATAAAATAATAAAAAAATTTTAAAATTAAAATAAACAATAAAAAGTGCATGATGCTAACAGAGAAGCCACGCTTTGTTCTCCTTTAAACAACCCCATGGATTTTCTACTTAACGTGCTTTTTTTTTTTTCCTCCGCACTCGGGCTTTCTTTAGTTGCGGTGAGTGGGGGCTACTCTTCTTTGCGGTGCGCGGGCTTCTCATTGCGGTGGCTTCTCTTGTTGCGGAGCACGGGCTCTGTCTAGGCACGCAGGCTCAGTAGTTGTGGCTCGTGGGCTTAGTTGCTCCCTGGCATGTGGGATCTTCCTGGGCCAGGGCTCGAACCCGTGTCCCCTGCATTGGCAGGCAGATTCTTAACCACTGCACTGCCAGGGAAGTCCCTTAATGTGCTTTTTTTAAGTTCCCTTTCTGTAGAGTTCAGATTCTTAAATCTGTACAATTTTCTAGCACTTCTCTGTTTTGGGCCCTTCTCTAAATGTTGCCTTGTACCCTATTGAAATGCCTGTTAAAAATATATGTTGAACTAACTACCTTGTCACCAGAAAGACAGGGACAGTTGTCCCTGTCTTCTTGTAATTCTTTTGGGTGGGTGACCCCCCCTGCTGCTAAATCGTGTGCTGTTCCTCTGTTTCAGTGTTGACAGCACTCTGAAGAAATGACTGACTGACTCCCTAGATTTCCCTGCACCCTTGGGCTTTTTCTTTTTATTTCATATAATTTACATACAGAGAAATATGCATATCCTAAATATATAGCTGGATGAATTTTTCCCCATTTCTTCCCTGGCACCCATCTGAGGTTCTGTCTGGCTGTGCTGTCCTCTGCTACAGGCCCGGTCCTGCACATCCTAAGCTGCTCTTTCCTCCTTCCACTTTATCCTCATTAGGCTTTCATCCCCTTTTTATGTTCTAGTAATTTCTTGATGTTTCTTTCCCACTAGTGGTTCTCCAGTTTAGTCTTCTCACTGTTAACAGTTGTGGTCTCTTTTTTTCCATTCAGTGGGGAGTTCCTTTACTTGAACCATTCACATTTAATTCTTTCCTCCTTGCTCTCAACAGACGCCTGCTTGTGCCAGAGCGAGAGACGCTGTTTAACACCCTTGCCAACAACCGGGAAATCATCAACCAACAGAGGAAGAGGCTGAATCACCTGGTGGATAGTCTCCAGCGGCTCCGTCTTTACAACCAAACCTCCCAGTGGGGCCTTCCCTTGGATGTTCCCTCGCAGAGCAGCACTCACAGGTGTGCAGGAGAATGGGCCTGTTAACGCCCCGTGCACTCAGTAAATGTGGCTGGATGAACGAATGAATAGTCAGAGTTAGGTGGAGTAGTCCTAGAATGGTTCACATGTGGCTTTGAAAGTGACTCTGCTGTCTTTCACCTGTGTGAGCCTGGTCAGATTCCTCACCCTCTCTGATCCTTTGTTCCTTTGCCAAAAAGTAGGGCTAACAATACGTGCCTCATGGGGTTACTGGAGAGTTTAAAACTAAGTCTTTAAAGCACCTAGTAGTGTGCCTGATGAAACAGATGCTCAATAGATGATAACAGACACTGTAGTCACAGTATTATTGTTTAATTGAAAATCAACTGTCAGGGTTAGGTTGACCAATTTGTCTTGAAGCTCAGATTTATCATTTTGCAAGAGTGTGGAGATTTCAGACCCTGCAGTTAGACAGTTTACCCCTGAAGTTACCAAGGTGGTCTTGTGTTTCTGCCTTTAGGCTGAATGTGTAGATTTTAATTGCCCTTCCTGCTGGAGCCCCGTTGGTGGTGTGTTTGCTCTGGGGTTGGGATATAATATTGAGACTGTGATCTCTTTCCTCTTGGATTAATTTCCTTGATTGGTCAGATTTTCCATTTCTGTATTGGGATGCTCTCATATCTTGCCTTTAGATTTAGGAGGATAATGTACCACCACCACCCCCCCGATTTCTCAGGTCGTAGTTGGTTCATATGTAACACTATCCTATTTCAGTTTTGACAGTGACCTCGAAAGCCTGCGCAATGCTTTGTTGAAAACAACCATAGACTCTCAAACCAAACCCTTGCCCAAAGTTCCAGGTAAATGAGTTCTTCCCAGTCTTTAAACTCTCTTTGTTCTCTTTCATCTACTGACATCTTAAAAACCGAGTCTTATGCATTTATGGGTTCATGAATTTCTTGCAGCTAAACTGTCCCCCGTGAAACAGGCACAGCTGAGAAACTTCTTGGCCAAGAGGAAGACCCCACCGGTGAGATCTACTGCTCCAGGTAGAGGAAACTGGTCCTGAATTTTTAGGATAAACCATATAGTACATGGTGTGGGAGTAGGATGGGGGGTGTGTGTGTGTGTGTGTGTGTGTGTGTGTGTGTGTTTTCCTTTGGTTCTTAATGGGAGATAGAGAAAATGTCCCCAGAATCTGTCATCCATTTGAATATTGGGGTAAGAAGCAGCTTATACATGGTCAATGAAGCAGTTCAAGGTAGTTATTCTGGCTTTTACACTGTGTTTTCCACAGTCCTTAGGGTCTGTGGCAGTGATTCCCAAGGGTTTTGGGGGAAGCTGAGCTGACTCCAGGGGTCCTAGCCTCTGCTTTAGCTAGAGAAGCTTTACTTTTTTTATTGGTATGGGGTTTTGAGGAAGGCTACATTTGAAAAAAAGACGTTCTAAGAAAGAAGAAAAAAAAACGACAGATTAGGGAATGATGGCTAAAAACACTTGCTGAAAAGAAGCCATATACCTGATAAAAAATATTTTGTCATGAAATTATCTATATAATTACCTGAATTTTCTTTTAAAAAACTATTTGTTAGATGCAACTTTAGGCATAACCCTGCTTTGCTCTAGTGCCTGTAACTGCTTTTTTCTTTGAAATTATGTTTTGAGTTGAAATTTTTTTTTTTTTTTTGGCTGCATTGGGTCTTCGTTGCTGTGCGTGGGCTTTCTCTAGTTGTGACGAGCGGGGGCTACTCTTCATTGCGGTGCGCGGGCTTCTCATTGCGGTGGCTTCTCCTGTTGCGGAGCACGGGCTCTAGGCTCGGGCTGTGGTAGTTTCAGCACACGTAGCCAAGCTTTTTGGAAAATCAGGATCCAGTCCAGGATTGTACATTGCATTAAGCCGCTGTTCTCTTTAGTCTCCTTTATTTTTCCTTTTTGACAGTTTTACTACTTAAGCTTGCCTCCCCAAACACCATAATTTGGTTTTGCCTGTTTTTTGGGCTTTGGATACTGCGGAAGTCCATTCGTTTATTCTCTGGATGGGTTTCTCTTACTCCACATCAGGTTTCTAAGAGTCATCCATGTTGCTGCATGTAGCTGTTTGTTTTTGTTGCTTTGGTGTATGAATATACTGCATTTGTTTATCCATTCTCCTTTTGGTGGACATTCACTGTTTGCAGCTTTTAGCTGTAACATAGTAGAATGTTGCTCTGAACATTCTTGTGCTTGTCCCTTGGGGTACACGTGTATGTCTTTTGTGTGGTCATGTGGCTCCGAGTGGAATTGTGTCTCGTACTCTGTCCCTGCGCTCAGCTTCAGATTCTGCGTGCAGTTCTCCAGAGTGGTTGTACCGAGTCACACTTGGCCATCGGTGTATGAACATTCCAGCTGTTCCACAGCCTTGCCAAGCCTGATATTATCAATCTTTTTCCTTTTAACTCTGCTGGTGTCACCTTTTTATATGTTTAATTACCATTTGGGGATCTTCTTTTGTGAACTGCCTGATTAAATCCTTTGCTCATCTGTCTATTGGATAATCTGTCCTGCTGATTTGTAAAAGTTTTTACCAGTTCTTGATACCAGCCTTTTGTTGGTTATATGAGTTTGTAGTTATTCACTTTGTTGCCTTTTTAGCCTCTTAGTATCTTTTGGCAAAGAGAAGTTCTTAATTTTAAAACAGATTTTTCAGCCCTTTCTTTCTTTTTTTTTTCTTAAGAGACTTTTTTTTTTTTTAATTTATTTTTTTATTTATTTATGGCTGTGTTGGGTCTTCGTTTCTGTGCGAGGGCTTTCTCTAGTTGTGGCAAGCGGGGGCCACTCTTCATCGCGGTGCGCGGGCCTCTCACTGTCGCGGCCTCTCTTGTTGCGGAGCACAGGCTCCAGACGCACAGGCTCAGTAATTGTGGCTCACGGGCCCAGTTGCTCCGTGGCATGTGGGATCTTCCCAGACCAGGGCTCGAACCCGTGTCCCCTGCATTGGCAGGCAGATTCTCAACCACTGCGCCACCAGGGAAGCCCCCTTTCTTTCTTTTATGGTCAGTTCCTGTTGTTCTGTTGAAGAAATCTTTCTCTACCTCTAGGTAACAGGAGTATGTATGCACCTTTATTATTGTCTAGAAATGTTAATGCTTTGCCTTTCAAATTTAGATCTGCTATCTACCTGGAATTGATTTTTTTAAAACAACTTTATTGAGGTATAATTTGCATATCATAAAATTCACCTGTTGTAAGTGTATAGTTTGACGATTTTTGGTAAATTTACAGAATTGTATAACCATCACCGCATTCCAGTTTTAAAACATTTCCATCACTTAAGAAGTTGCCTCATGCTGTTTGTAATCAGTTCCTATTCTGCTCCCAGCAACCACTGATCTGTTTTCTTTCTTTGTGGAACTGCCTTTTTTTAGAAACTGCGTATAAATGGAATCATATGTAGTCTTTTGCTTTGGCTTCTTTCCCTTAGTATAACTTTGAGGTTCACCCATGATGTGTATCATGTATTAGTAGTTCATTCCTTTTTTTGTTGAATGGTATTCCATTGTATGGGTAGACCATATTTCGTTTATACTATCTGGAATTGATTTTTGTGTATGATACAAAGTATGGCTCTCATGTCATTTTTTTGTATTTAGATATCTGATTGTCCCAACACTGTTTAGTGAAGATTCTTCCTCCCTGCTTAGTGGCCACCTTTGTTGTGAATCGGTTTTCCTTATACTCGTAGGTCTGATGGTCTGTACACTGATGAGAAACCACTGCCACCGCACTGCCTCAATTAACTGGTGCTAAAATAAGTCTCGATACTGTTTTTTTTTCTAGATCCTAAAGCTATGCTGTTCAATATGGTAGCCTGTTCAAATTTAAATTAATAAAAATTAAATAAAGTAAAAAATTCAGTTAATCCCAGCAGCCACATTTCAAGTGCTCACTAGGTACATGTGACTGGTGGCTACTGTAATGGGAGACGCAGACATAGAACATTTCATCATCGCAGAAAGTTCTACAGTCTAGAGTAGGGGTTGGCAAACTGTTTCTTAAAGAGCTGGATAGTAAATATGTAGTAAATATGTAGTTTCTATGGTACCTAGTGAACTCTGCCCTTGTAATGGGAAAGCAGCCACAGACTGTATGTAAACAGATGGGCATGCCTATGCTTCAGTAAAACTTTATTTATAAAAGCAAGCAGCTAGCTCATGGTTGTAGTTTGCTGACCCATGCTCTAGAATGTTTTGGCTCTTCTTGGTGCTTTCCATTTCCATATTAATATTATAATTGTCTTGTTAAGTTCTACCACCCTCAGCCCTCAAAGAGTTGAGATTTTGATTGGGATTGTATTGAATCTCTGAATTGACTTAAAAGAATTGACATTTGTACAGTGTTGATCTTTCATGTCCTAGACATGGCGTATGCTTATTTGGGTCTTTAATTTTTCTGCATGGAGGACATGCACATCTTTTGTTAGATTTATTCCTAAGTTTGATATTTTTGATGCTTTTATAATGAGGGGGGTTTTTTCCTTAAATTTTACTTTATGTTTTATTTTATGTTAGATATAGTATATAGAAATGTGCTAGATTTTTTGGTATGTTGACTGAATCTAGCATCTTGGCTAACTCGTTTCAAATAATATGTCTGTAGCTATTTCTTGGACTTTCTGTGGAAACAATTATATCTTCCATGGATATGAACACTTTTGTTTCTGCTTTTTATTTCATTTTCTTACCTTATTTCGCTAGCTAGAACCTCCAATGCAGAGTCCAATAAAAGGGGCGAGTAGGCATCCTTGCCTTGATCTCAAAGGGAACACTTTCTGTAGTTCCTTATAAGATATGAGGTTTGCTGCGTCTACTGAGATGATCATGATTTCTACCCCTTCTCCTTCCTGTTAATGTGGCTTTCTGCCTGTCCTGATCTGAGCTAGCATTTAAGCAGAGTAAGATTCTTTAGGTTTCAGTGGGGCCCCCTTTCTAGTGCCAGGAAGGTAGCTGCATCCTTGATCACAGCAGGAAGCAGCATGTGTCAGCTGCGGAGGCAGCATCATTGGGACAGTTGAGCAGACCAGGCCTCTGCAAGTGAGCATGGCCATTGCATTTTTCAATTGATGGGTGTCCCTCCACCCAAATCCAATGAATGGCATCAGAAAGATGAAGGAAGGAAACTGAGAGAACCCCCAGGTGGTATCAGACCTTGGGAGTTAAAGTTATTTCCGTTTTCTATCCAGTTCCTGAAGATGATGAGTCTGAGTCATCTCTTGTTGCTATTAACTCTCAGGAAGTGCGATTTTAGAGAAATTAGTGAGAGCACTGTGGCCCTAAGAGAGTGTGGGGTTTATATTAGTTTTCTGTGGATGCCGTGTAACAAATTATCACAAATGTAGTGGCTTATAACACCACCTGTTTATGATCTCCCAGTTGTGTGTGTCAGAAGTCCAGGCGCAGCATGGCCCTGCTGGGTCCTCTGCTCGGGGCTCACAGGCTGAAGTCAGTGCTGGCTGGTCTGAGCTCTCATCTAAAGGCTCTGGGGAAGATCCTGCTTCTGAGTTATTGGAGTTGTTGGCAGAATTAGGTTCCTTGCAGCTGTAAGACTGAGGTCCTCGTTTGCTTTGCTTGTGCCCCCGGCCCCGTTCATCTGCAGTCCAGCAACAGCACATTGAATGCTTCTGTGTCCCCACTTCTGCCACCTCTCTCTGCTTCCTCTTGTGCTTCTTTTCTCTACCTTTAAGGGCTCTTGAGATTTTACACTGGGCCCACCTGGAAAATCCAGGCTAATAACCTCTCTGTTTTAAGGTCAACTGATTAGTAACCTTAATCGTGTCTGCAAAATCCCTTTGGCCATGTAATATAACCATCTGACAGAACATAACCATGGGTGTGGCACTGGGGGCAGGGGTCGTGGGGTCAAAATTCTACCTAGCACAGGGTATTTTATATATAACAGAGTATTGTTAAGAACATGGTCTTTCAAGTCGGATACACGCCAGGTTTGAATTCTGGCTCTACCACTTACCAACTTCGTGACCTTGGGCAAATTACTCAGCCTTTCTAGGCATTAACCATAAAGTCAGATAACAGGAATTTCTAATTTAGATGCTTTGAGCAGTACCTGGTACCAGGTAAGTTCTCAATAAATGTTAACTGCAGTTTTACTGGTGGTGCTGGTGGTTATGGAGGGACTTGCTAAGTGACCCTGCTGCACATTGACCTGCATCAAAACACTTTGGTACAGTGCTGTCCCGTAGGACTTCCTGCAGTGGTGACGATGTTCTGGATCTGTGCTCTCCAGGAGAGCAGTTAAGCTGCGGCTATTGAGCACTTCAAAGGGGGCTGGTGCAGCTTAGGATTCCAAATTTTCATTTATTTACTTTACATTACTTTTAATCTAAATAGCCACACATGGCTGGTGGCTACCAAATTGACAGTGCAGCCTAGCAGCAGCGCTAGCACACAGCATTGGTTTTCACTTGCATTTATTTATGTTCCGGTTCCATTATGACAAATAAAATCTTGCAGAGTGATGTGCCTATAGGGCAAATAAGTCAGTAAATATTAGCAATACTTTTACATAACTTGAGGAGGAGAGAGGGCTGTTTTCTGTTTAGTTTTGGTTTTTTCCAATATACAGACAGTAACATGACTTCTGAAATTCATGGTAGAAAGTAACATGGCATATTACCCCATAGTTTATGGAAGGAAAAAAACAGGGAAGGTGAAGATTGATTTCAGTGGGTTTTTTTTTTTAACCTAATTGATTCAAAAGAATGATTAGATTTATGTGGCAGTGTTTGAGACCCTCAGCATTGAGGACATGATGTCTTTTCCAGTTTGCGTTAGGCCTGTTCTCAGAAGTTTATTGTTGGAAAGCAGTGGCAGCACTGGGACTGTTTACTCTGCTCTGGAAGCTTGTCTGTTGCTTTTCTGAGCCGGTGTTATTGCCTGTGAACTTCCTGCTTTTACACCAGCATGCATCCCGTCTCTCACCTCACATGTTTTTTGTTTAACAGTCAAAATGTTCTTGTCCTACACAGCTGGGTTTTGCAAAGCCCGCTTGAGCAAAAAGTATCTTTGTTCGCATTCAGCAGCAGCTGCTTCCACTTAAAATAAGTAATAATTAAGGCGATTTATAAATTGGATATTTCTCTAGCGGCAGTGAAAATTACATAGCTTTTGGACTTGAATTGTCTAAGTTGTGTTTTGTTTTGGGCTTTGTAGCCAGCCTGTCTCGGTCAGCTTTCCTGTGTCAGAGGTATTATGAAGACTTGGATGAAGTCAGCTCAACGTCATCCATTTCCCAGTCTCTGGAAAGTGAAGACACACGGGCATCCTGTAAGGATGACGATGCAGTGGTTCAGGTTCCCCGGCATGCTCCCGTGGTTCGAACGCCTTCCATCCAGCCCAGTCTTTTGCCCCAGGCGACTCCTTTTGCTAAATCTCACCTGATTCATGGTTCGCCAGGTGTGATGGGAACGTCAGGTAAGTAAACAATGAGACAGGAAATGATCTTTTTTCCCTAAGAGATCTCTAACTCCTGAAGGAACTGTAACTGGGTTTTATATCATCACGCCCTTAAGTTATGGGTTCCAGCCCATTTCTGTTAATATTCTAGAAATTACAGGACGGATTCAAGAGGTGTGTTCCCCTTGAAAGTGGTTGGTAGGACCTGAGGAAGAGGAGACCCTGCAAGGTTCACAGTTACTGCTTTACTGTGGAGCACAGCTTGTGCCTTTCACGTCCCACCTCATTTCAGCTTCTCCACTGTAGCCATGTTGTGCCAGAGCTCACCAGCCAGAATGCTCATTGTCTGTGTTGGCTCGCTGATGTGACCTGTGTTGTGCTGTCACACCTTCAGTTCAGAGCATCAGGACTTTGTATTGCAGTGACTTCTAAGAGGACAAAGCCGGGCATGAGGTACCAGAATGGAGAGATTTTATGAGAGGAGAGCAGGACATTGCTCTGTTTTGGCACAAAAGTTATATTTTGCTCAGTGTCAGAGGAAATGATCGTGTGAAGTATTTTCACTAATAGAAGTGGGCAGGCAAATTGCCTGCAGCATCTTTGAAAGATAAAGGTGCCAGCCTGTCAGTTTGCCAGTACTTTTCTGTGTTAGTGCTTAAGGATTTTTAATCTTAACATTTTCCCTGCAACCACACATGGAGAATTTACCATTTTAATTTTTGTGTTTTCTTCTTCTCTGACCCACTCTCTCACTTAATTTATCTTTTTTCCTCAGTGTCTACACCTGCTAGCAAAATTATTCCCCAAGGGGCTGATAGCACAATGCTTGCAACAAAAACCGTGAAGCATGGCGCTCCTGGCCCTTCCCACCCCATCTCTGCTCCCCAGGCGGCCGCTGCGGCAGCCCTGAGACGGCAGATGGCCAGTCAGGCGCCAGGTAAAAACATCTATGCAGGAGCTGATGGTGAGCTGTCTGAGCCCCAGGCCAGGACACAGGTGCCAAGAAACGGCGGGCTTTCTTTGCTGCCCTTCAGAAGAGAAGGCTGATGTGATAGGTCTCTCACCTTTTGGGGGAGAGAGTTCTGCGAAGGCAGAGACTTAGTCGGGAACTTTCCTTTTAAGGGGCGGTATTATCTGCAACATTCAGTTAAGTGGGAGATCAGTGGGGTTTTTTGATGGAGTTGTTAATCCCTACTTTTGAATAATGTCTGCTTTAAGCCCAAAATTAATCTTCGCAGTTAGATCACCTAATAACATTAGAGTTGTCTGATGGTATCTTAAGGATCCCAGCCACCCTCTGAGGTAGGTATAAGTGTGCCCGTTTTGCTTTTGAGTAATGTAAGGTTTGGAGAGGTGAAGGTCACCTGACCAATAGGTAACAAAACCCAGACTCCAACCGTGTGTTCTTTGTATCGTAGTACAGCTTTTTCTTAAGACTGCAAATTTAAGATGGAAACTTGACAGATGAAAACTCTAAGGAGCTAATCAGCTTTTGCATTTTGTCAGTGGTTTGTGGCTATCCGGAATTTTCTACATTGAGATTTATAGGTAGTTCGCCTCGGGGCCTCAGTTATCACTGGCTATCAATTTTTACAAGCCAGTGGTTCTCAGCCAGAGGCTATTTTGCCCCGCCCATCTCCCCTCCAACAGTTGGCAGTGTTGCTGGCATTTAGTGGGTAGAGACCAGGAATGCTGCAAAAAAAATCCTAAATGCACAAGACAACCCCGCAACAAAGGATTATCCAGCCCCAAAATGTCAATAGTGCCAAGGTTGAGAAACTCGGCTATAAATCAAATATTTTTGTTTTAGCTGAATAAAATTATTTTTTAGTTCTATAACTGCTTAGAACACATACCAATTTAGACTAAAATTTTAAAAGACTAAAAAGACGTGATGGTTTTATTTAGACAAAAAAGAATTACCATTATATAATAATAAAAGATTTCTAGGAAAAGTTCAAATATTAAAACCCTTATTAAGCCATCTAAAATAGATATGAAAGAGCAAAAACCGGATAACTTTTTAAGGCACTTTTGAGCCGTCTGAAAAAATAAGAAACCTTTGATGTTTTAAATATTGGTTGGACCAAGCAGAATCTTAGCATTATGCTGAACAGGCCCAAAATCAAGCTGATTGAGTTGGTTATTCATAAACTTAAAGTCTGTCAGTATTTAGGATTATTCCACTCTCAGCAGGAGGTGGTGTGATGTCTGTTTTCATTTTGGAAGCAAATATGTCTAAGGTGTAGGCACCTCTGAATGTGAAGGATGAAATACGTGCGGTCGTGGGCCAGATGTCCCTGGTTACCTCTCTGAACGAGGGAGTGAAGTGAGCTGCCATGGACCCACCGTCCTACCTGGGCTGCAGCTTTCAACTTTGCCCAAAGTATAGTTCGAAGAGATCTAAGAGCTTTGCTTAGGCCTTCTTAATAGTTAATTATGAAATATCATTAAGTCTTGGGCTACAGCTTTAAATTATAAGACACAAAAAAGGAGCCGTGAAAGCTGACAAGCCTAAGATAGATAAGTAGATGTCAAGTCAATCCCGGTTGCCATTCCTTAATTCAGGCCTCTTGGCCTCATTTTTCACATTTTATTCATCGTGTCTGTCTCACTAAGGCATGAGCTTCTTTAGACAAGGAACTATGCTTTAGACATTTTTTTGTATTCCCAGCACCTGAGTCGGACAATAATAAGCTCATGCGAAAGAACGGTTGAATGAAAATGCACGATGGATGGCAGAAGCCCTTAGTCTGAACACTGCTAATCCTCTAGCTCTTTCTGCCCTTTTCCAGGGCGAGCCAACAATATGGCAGGTATCTCAGCTCTGCGGTATAAAAGCTGGCTAGGGAATTCCTTTTTTCTAAACTAGTACATTTGATTAAATTGCGCAAAGCTTCACCAAATAATTTTTATGAATGGAGTAGGCCAGGTGCTCCACTGAACACAGTTTGCATTCTGCTTAAGCTTGCGTCCCAGTTATTCATTATACCTGGCTAGAATTTTTGATCCTTTACTGCAATTAATGTGCCTTTCTCTTCTCTATTTAAATAGCTGTCAGTACTTTGACCGAATCAACTTTGAAGAATGTCCCTCAGGTGGTAAATGTGCAGGAACTGAAGAATAATCCTACGGCCCCCTCTGCAGGGATCGGGTATGTTACTACTTTTCAGTGTGTTTAAGCCCGTGAATTATTCTGTAATAGCGGTGAACTGCCTGCAGGGAGCAGCATTGCCATTGTCAGAGTGTGACTATTTATCCTGCACAACTTTAGGTTATAAGAGGGGTGGAGTGGACGGCTAATCTTGGGTACACAATTGGGTTTTCAGGAGATTGTCCTCTTCAACTGGCAGTAACAGTTGCCTCATAAACCTTCAAAGTCTTGGTGATGTATACTCAGTATGCTGTTTGCCTTGTGTAAGTCTACGTAGGATACACATTACGGTTATTAAGTCAGGTAAGGTGTAGTGTTTGATTTTTGGTTTTTTTTGTTTTTTAATACTCTTGGGGCTCCTGAGTTGGCACTTCGACTCTAATGCTGACTGTTGATTCTGAAAACCCAGTGATGATCTTGAGATTGACGGTCTCTCCTCCCTTCCTTCCTCTCTCCAGGCATTCCTGTTCTTTCAAGTTTCTCATACCTCTTGTATGAAAAAACAATCTTTTAAAAGGCACCAGCTCTGTTTGGAGACTTCTAGCTTGTCTTCATGCCATATCTGAGGGCCAGATCATTGCTGCCAGAGCTGACTTTTCTTTTTTTTCTTAATTAATTAATTAATTTATTTATTCTTGGCTGTGTTGGGTCTTCGTCTCTGCGCGAGGGCTTTCTCTAGTTGCGGCGAGCGGGGGCCACTCTTCATCGCAGTGCGCGGGCCTCTCACTGTTGCGGCCTCTCTTGTTGCGGAGCACAGGCTCCAGACGTGCAGGCTAAGTAGTTGTGGCTCACGGGCCCAGTCACTCCACGGCATGTGGGATCTTCCCAGACCAGGGCTCGAACCCGTGTGCCCTGCATTGGCAGGCAGATTCTCAACCACTGTGCCACCAGGGAAGCCCCAGAGCTGACTTTTCTTAAGTCTGAATCTGTGTTTAGAATTCAAGTCATTGACTCCGTGTCACTGTTCTGGGCAGCACGGTTCATAGCATATGCCTGTGCCCTGTTGCTCTGCGTATTTTGTAGCCAGGAACTCTTCAGTGTGGCCGAAGAGGGAAGAGTTGGGGGCCGTTTCCTCAGTCTGAACGTAGGGATCGTGAGGACCAGTGTCATTCAGGCAGTCAGAGCCTGGTGCCCATTACTAGTCCAGCGGTGAGAAGAACAGCCACAGACCCTGTGTTTTTTCCGGTTTGCATGAGCTCTCTCCTACTCCCCTGCCCCCAGGTCTGCTCACTGTTCTGGTGTGGCTTTATCGAGTGGCCCTGCTGCACCAGTCCACTGGCCTCTTTTTTCCACATTGGCCCATTTATCAACACTGCCAGGAATTTCTCAGTTATCTCAGGGCCATACTAACAGCCAAAAAAAAGCCTACTCGCTTTCCTATCAAGTGACCTTGAAGCTTTGGTATGCTGTTTAGACCAAGATGGCATTTGTGGTCGTTGTGAACTTCTCAAAGGAAAGAACTATGCATTAGAGTTTGGGAATTATAGCCAGATTCCTAGTGTAGAGTAGGCAAAGAAAAGCCACTGCAAGGCAGAATATTACATAAGACAGGAAAATCCAGCTTAACGGTGAAAGAAATATGGTCTGGTATTTCTGAGATATTTTAGCTGTTAACCATGTGTGAGAAGCACCTGTTGGTGATTTCCTTTATCTTATCTCAGGCTTTGTTTCCCTCCAAGGTTCATCTGAGCTAATCATTGATAAGGGCTTTGTTAAAGGAGCAATGCTGAGTTTGCCCTTTTTTCTGACTTAAGAAAAATAGACACAAAAGTTAAAAAGGAATTGAAGAAACTCTCTTCCTTTCCCCACAGAATTGGACTCTGGTGCAGTTATTTAACCTGTAAGCCCAGCGTGGTGCCTGGAATGCAGTTCCTTTTTAATAACCACTTGTTGAATAATAGGTGGATCTAAGCATAATTGACAAGTGGAAATTGGTATTTACCACCTCCCCCAAGAAGCAAGCTTGAGAGGGAATTACATTCATTATAAAATTACTTTCAGATTCTCTTAAGCAGTAGTTTGGTAAGTGTATTTTAAATATTTAATTTTGCATTTAACTTTTTCTGAGTAATATCTTAAAGATATTTATTATAAGATGAGCTTACACATTTCTTGCAAATCAAAACTACAGTGAGGTATCACCTCACACGGTCAGAATGGCCATCATCAAAAAATCTACAAACAATAAATGCTGGAGAGGGTGTGCAGAAAAGGAAACTGTCCTACACTGTGGGTGGGAATGTAAATTGGGTACAGCCACTATGGAGAACAGTATGGAGGCTCCTTAAAAAACTAAAAACAGAACTACCATATGACCCAGCAATCCCACTACTGGGCATATACCCGGAGAAAACCGTAATTCAAAAAGATACAAGCACCCCAGTGTTCATTGAAGCACTATTTACAATAGCCAAGACATGGAAGCAACCTAAATGTCCATCGACAGAGGAATGGATAAAGAAGATGTGGTACATATATACAATGGGATATTACTGAGCCATAAAAAAGAACAAAATAATGCTGTTTGCAGCAACGTGGGTGAACCTAGAGATTGTCATACTGAGTGAAGTAAGTCAGACACAGAAAGGCAAATATCATATGATATCACTTATATGTGGAATCTAAAAAAAAAAAGGGTACAAATGAACTTAACAAGACAGAAGTAGAGTCATGGAGGTAGAAAACAAACTTATGGTTACCAGGGGATAAGGGGGGGAGCGATAAATTGGGAGACTAGGACTGACATATACACACTACTATATATAAAATAGATAACTAATAAGAACCTGCTGTAAAGCACAGGGAACTCTACTCAATACTCTGTAATGGCCTATATGGGAAAAGAATCTTAAAAAAAAAGAGGAGTGGATATATGTGTATGTATAACCGATTCACTTTGCTCTACACCTGAAACTAACACAACATTGTAAATCAACTATACTCCAATAAAATTTTTAAAACAAAAGCAAACAAACAAAAAAGATGAGGTTACACATTTCTGCCGTTGGTATATCTTATGTTCATTGGCCTCATCCCTTATATTCATCTCCTGTTTTCAGGAAGAGGGTTTATCTGGAGCAAACCCATGGCTATCTAGACTCCTCTCCAGTGCTCCGTCACTTGATTCAGCAGGTTCCTAAGGGGTGTCTGCCATGAGCATGATAACACCCTGGGTATTTGGGATCCAGTAGCGAGTAAGACATACCAGGTCCCCGCTTTCACGGCACTTAGATCTTAGCAAGAAGACAGCCACTAAATGACCCATTACATCGACAGTTCTCTAACTGCAGTATAATGAGTTGGATGAAGGAGACGTACAAGGTGCTAAGAAGGCACACAGTGAGGCCATCTGGTTGAATCTGGGGCTGCTGAGGAGGTTGGGAAGGAAAAGGTGTTGTAGCTGAAAGTTGAGCAGTGACCAGAAGCTGCCAGGCAGAGTGGAGAGAAGATGGTTATAAACAGAGGGTGCAGGATGGGTAAAAGCCCAGACCTGGGAAAGGACAGAGCATGTTTGAGGTGAAGGTGAAAGAAGGCCAGTATATCGAGAGACCTGGCAGGAAATGAAGGATGAAGAAAGCAGGGCCGAATGAGGTTAGAAATACGGTGGGATTTTTGGTTGGTTGGGTTTTTTTCCAAAGCGCACCGGATAGATCATTCCTTTCAGGAATTTTGGCATTCATTTATTCATTCTTTCTACAAATACTTAATGAGCATTTCCTATATGCCACACACTGTTCTAGGTGCCGGGGATAAAGCAGTTAACAAAACAGATTCCCAAAAACCCCCAAACCCTGCCCTTGTCACAGAGAGACAAATGGTACGTAAAATATATAGTATTTTAGGTGGTGATAGGTATGATGGAGAAAATTAAAGCAGAGAAGGGGTTTAGGGACTGTTGTCTGGACATGGGTTGCAGTTTTAAATAGGAACAAGGAGGGCGCTATTCATACATGGCTAATGACTAAAATATCTCAGAAATATCAGACCATATTTCTTTCACCATTAAGCTGATTCTCCCATCTTATGTAATATTTTGCCTTGCAGTGGCTTTTGACACTTAACATTTGAATTAAGACCAAAGACCAGAGAGCAGGTCGCATGAATATCCTAAGGAAGAAAGCCCCAAGCACCAGGCCTGTAGTGAGAGCATGTCTGGCAGGTTCAGGAAGGAGCCAGACAGCCACTGGTGGCTGGAGGGAGAGGGAGAGCGGGGCCGGGGCCCGGGATACAGGTCCTGTAACGTCTGGTAAGCCTCGGTCAGGACCTGGCTGACCAATGGATGTTGAGCAAACTGATCTGATTTATGTTTCCTTTATTAAAAGCAATTTTAGCAATTTTTTAAAATATTGGGGCATAATTAACACACAGTAAAATTCACCTTTTTTTAGTGTAAAATTCCATGAGCTTTGATAAATGCAGACAGGTGTCTTGACCTATGGTTTTAGCAGGAAGCTTCTGGTTCTTATATTGAGAATAGATGAAAAGGGCTGGAGTGAGGAATGGTAGAAACAGGGAGAACAGTTAGGAAGCTTTTTTTTTTTTTTAATTGTGGTAAAATATATGTATAACAAAATTTATTAATTTAACCATTTTTAAGTGTACAGTTCAGTGATATTAAGTACATTTACAGTGTTGTGTAACCTTCACCACTATTTCCAGAACTTTTTCATTATCTCACAGAAACTGTAGCCATTAAATAGTAACTCTTTACTCCCCCTTCCCTCTAGTGTCTGGTAGCCTTTATTCTACTTTCTGTCTCTAAGAAGTTGCCTGTTCTAGGTATATCATATAAGTAGAATCATACAGTATTTGTCCTTTTGTGTCTGGCTTATTTCGCTTGAATTTTTGAGATTTATCCATGTTGTAGCATATGTCAGAATTTCATTCCTTTTATGGCTGAATAATATTCCATTGTATGCCTATGTCCTATTTTACTTATCCATTCATCTGTAAGTTGACACGGGTGTTTCCCCTCTTCATGTACAAGTATCTGTTGGAGTCCCTGCTTTCAGTTATTTGGGGTAATGTTTTAGGAGTGGAATTGCTAGATCATATGGTAATTCTGCATTTAGCTTTTTCAGCTAAATGTAGTTCAAACTGTTTTCCAAAGCAGCTGCACCATTTTACATTCCCAGTAGCAATGTATGAGGTTCCAATTTCTCCACACCCTCACTAATATTTGGTATCGTCCATCTTTTTGATTATAGCTATCCTAATGGGTGTTACATGGTATCTCCTTGTGGTTTTGATATGCATTTCCCTTATGACTAATGAATGATAATTGGGTGTCTATTCATGTGCTTATTGGCCATTTGTAACTTCTTTAGAGAAATGTCTATTTAGATCCTTTGCCTGTTTTTTAATTGGGTTATTTATCTTAATTGTTGAGGTGTCATATTCTTTATGTAATCTAGATTCAAGTCCCTTATCAGATACATGATTTGTGAATATGTTTTCCCATTCTTTGCGTAGTTTTCACTTTCTTGATAGTGTCCTTTGGAACAACAAAATTTTTAATTTTGATGAAATTCAGTTTATTTTTTTCTTTTGTTGCTTGTGCTATAGGTGTCTTACATATAGGTATGTGTTTAAGAAACCATTGCTTAATCCAAGATCATAAAGATTTACTCCTGTGTTTTCTTCTAAGTTTTATTGTTTGAGTCTCACATTTAGGTCTTTGATCTGTTTTGAGTTAATTTTTGTAAATAGTGTGACTTTGTGGTCCAACATCTTTCTTTTTTGCATGTGGATATTCAGTTGTCCCAGCACCATTTGCAGAAAAGACTCTTTTTTTTTCCCCCTTTGAATTGTCTTGGTGCCCTTGTCAGATTGATCGGTTTTCTAATGTTAAACCAATTGTTGGTAATGATGTATTGTCCTTTTTTTATATATAGTTGGATTCAATTTGCTAAAATTTTGATAAGAATTTTTTCATGTCTTAATGAGGGATATTGGTCTGTAGATTTTGGTTTTTTGTAATATCTTTGTTTCATTTTGGTATCAGAGTAATGCTGGCCTTACAGAATGAGTTGGGGAGTGTTCCTTCCTTTTCAGTTTCCTAGAAGAGTTTATGTAGATTTGTTATTATTTCATCCTTAAGTGTTTGGTAGAATTCACCACTGAAGTCATTTTGGCTTGGAAATTTCAGTTTCTTTAGTAGATATAGGACTATTCAGCTTATCCACTTCTTGAGTGAACTTTGGTAGTTTGTGTCTTCCAAGAAATTTGTTCATTTCATTTGAGTTGTCGAATTTATTGGCAAGACGTCTTTTGTAATAGTCACTGATTATCATCCTTTTAATGTGGATAGAATTCATAATGATTTCACTTCCCTCTTTCCTGTTAGTGGTAATTGTTGTCTTTTTTTCCCTCATCAGTCTAGCTAGAGGTTTATCAATTTTATTGATCTCAAAGAAACCAGCTTTTGGTTTCATTGATTTTTTTTTTTTCCTATTACTTTTTTTACTTGGTCTTTATTATTTCATTTTCCTGCTTACTTTGGGTTTTATTTACTCTTCTTTTTTCTAGTTTCTTAAGGTAGAAGCTAATGTCATTGATTTGAGACTGTTCTTTTCTAATACAGGCATTTTAGTGCTATACATTTCCCTTAAGAATTGCTTTGGCTACACCCCACAGATTTTGTATATGTTATTTTTCATTTTCATTCAGTTCAAAATATTTTTGTTTTTTTTTTATACTTATGGATTATTTTAAAGTGTGTTATTTAGTTTCTAAATAACTGGACATTTTCTAGATATCTTTTTGTTATTGATTTTCAATTTAATTATTGTGGTCAGAGAACATGCTTTGTATGACTTGAATTCTTTAGATTTATTCAGACTTCTTTTATGGCCCATAACTGGGATCAGCAAGGTTTTTTTTTTAAGGGCCATATAGTAAATATTTTAAGTTTGTGGGACATACAGTCTCTGTCTCAACTACTCAACTCTGCCATTGCAGCCTGAACACAGCTGTAAACAAACTGTAAATGAATGGGCATGGGCTTTGTTACAGTAAAACTTTATTTACAAAAACAGGCAGCTGGTCTTTGGTCTGTAGTTTGCCAGTCCCTGACCTAGAATATCAATCGTCTTGGTACATGTTCTGTGTGTACTTGAAGAGAACATGTATTCTACTCTTGTTGGTTGGAGTGTTCTATAAATGTCAATTAAGTTAAGGTGGTTGATAGCGATAATTTTCTGTCTGCTTGTTCCATCAATTAATGAGAATGGTGTTGGTATTTTCAACTATAGTTGTGGATTTATTTTCCTTACAGTTCTATCAGTTTTTGCTTCATGTTGAAGTTCTGTTATTAGTTGCATAAATGTTTAGGATTGTTACATACTCTTGATGAAATGACCCAGTTTGTCATTACAAAATAACTCTCTTTCTCCCTTGTAAGATTAATTGCTCTGAAATCTACTTTCTCCTATGTTAATGTAGCCAGTCCAGCTTTCTTTGTTTAGTGCTAGTGTGGTATAGCTTTTTTTTCCTTCCTTCTATTTTAGACCTATCTTGTGTCTTTATATTTAAAATGGGTTTCTTGTAGACAGCATGTAGTTGCATCTTTTTTTTTTTAATCCAATCTGACAGTCTATGACTTTTAATTGGAGTACTTAGGTCATTTACATTTAATGTGATTATTAACATGTTTGGGTTTTAATCTGTTATATTGCTGTTTGTTTTCTGTCTGTCCCATTTGTTCTGTGTTCCATTTTCCCTCTTTTTCTGCCTTCTTTTGGATTGAGTGATTTTTTTTATGATTCTGTTTTATCTTTTTCTTTGGCTTATTAGCTATAACTGTGTGTTATTTAAGTAGTTGCATTAGGGTTTATAGTACACATCTTTAACTTATCACAGTCTATCTTCAAGTGTGATTATACTGTTAAAATATAGTAAAAGAATCTATAACAGTATTCTTCTATTTCTCCCCTCCGCACCTTTGTGCAATTGTTGTTGTATATTTTCCTTCTACCTATGTTATAAACCCCATGATATGTTGTTATAAATAGTTGATTATCTTTTAAACAGAACTAAATAAGAAGAAAAATATCTTTTCTTTTCCCATATAGTTATCATTTCCGGTGTTCTTCATTCCTTTCTTCAGTCCCAGGTTTCCATCCGGTATGATTTTCCTTCTGCTCAGGGACTTCTTTAACATTTCTTCAGGTTTAGATCTGAATTCTTCCATCTTTTGTGTGTCTTCCAGAGTCTTTATTTCATCTTTGTTTTTGAAAGATATTTTTCCTAAGTAAGGAATTCTAGGTTGACCGTTTTTTCCTTCACTGACTTAAAAATGTTGCCCCACTTTAAAAATAATAACTATAGTAATTACCATAACCTTAAAGAAAACTTTCATTCTTTTATTTTTCTTACTACAAATGTTCATTGTAGATAGTATGAAAATCTCAGATAGTTAAAAAAGAACAAAATTTAAATTACCTTTATTCCCACTGCAAATGTTTAATCACTGTTTACATGTTTCTTCATCTTTATTCCATGAAAATTTAGTTTTTTAAAGTAAAATTTGGAGGGAGTTCCCTGGTGCTCTAGTGGCTAGGATTCCGCATTTTGACTGCCGTGGCCCGGTTCAATCCCTGGTCAGGGAACTGAGATACCGCAAGCTGCACGGCGTGGACAAATAGATAAATAAAGTAAAATCTGAATACATGCTGCTTTGTAACCTCTCAGCTTAATCATGAAACTTAATTGTTAACATTTTTCCACGTCATTATAAATTCTTAACAATCCTATTTTCATATTTAATATAGGTCTTTTTTAAAGCTCTAATGCAGTTCCAACTTGCATTAGTTAAGTTACTTGGCACCTAGACACGCATGCAAAAACTACAGTTTGATTTAGCAGACTTTTAGGTGATATTTTGGAAAGCATTTGAGTCTTCAAAGACATAAAATTTACCAATAGGGGACAACAGTTGGTGGTAACAAGACATAAGAAACTCCTAAAAGTGATCGGATAGCTTTTTTTTTCTCTACTGACTGATGTTCAGGGATGTGCTTCTTATGTTGTTACCAACAATGCTAAAATAATTTGACACTTAGATAATTTTGCATGCTTGCAGCCATATCTGTTGGATAAATTCTCAGTTTTAGGACTGCTGAGGCAAAGGAGATATCCATATATGTGAGTATATATATATACATATAATTTTTATAATTGTTGTCAACTTTCTCTCAGTAGAGCTTATACCAATTTCTCCTTCCCACAAGCAGTGTATGACAATCTGGTTCCCCATATCTTTGCCAAGATTATCAAACTTTAAGATTACTACAGTCTGATAGGTGAAAAAATGAACTGAGAGCTTTTGTTTTCAATATCTTCTATTATTTTCTTTTTCTCTCCTGATTTATTTGTTCAGTCGCTCTTGATAAGTAGTCCTGTCTCCTTACTTGCTTCACCTTTAAATAATTACAAAAAATTCATAGTTCATTAAATAGTTAACTTTAGCAGCTTTCACAGTTTAGATCCACTGTGTCATATGTGACTATATAAAAAGATATACATGATAATGATTAAGACTTACCAAAATAAAACATAACCAAGTCTTTTGTTTTTTAGGCTCTTTAAAATGTTGAAATAGGTAGAAGAATGAGTAGTTGGCCCCTTTCACAACAATAGTATGAATATTTACCTTATTAAAGTTCATTAAAGTTTAAGGGACCACTAAGAAAGGGCCTAGGCAACATTTTAATGCTTCACAATCTTAACTCAATTTTATCATTGTGTGTAGAGTACACAGCCCTCGAATGTGTGTGCATTAGCCTGCCTATGTCGGCAGGCAGTGCTGATAGGGTGTGGCAAAAAAACAAAAAAATGGCTTTCCTGTGTTCAAGGCAGTGTTAGAACGAGGTTTGTTGTGACATTTTTTGATGTTTATCATACTTGATATGTTCACCTCCACTTGTGTATTAACTTTTATCAGGATGGTCTGGATAATGGAAAGTCGGAGAACTTAAGTTCTGTTGCAGTTGTTTTTCTCCAAGAACCTAATTTTACTACTCTTAGTGACCTGTGTAGCTCCATTCCTCCTTTCTAAAGCAGTGCCCTAGTGTTGGCAGTAGTATAAATGTCATTTGTAGACTCATGTAGTAAATATATGTGACAGTGCCATTTTCTGCCTGTGGTCCTTTGATTTCTGTTTTCAGCTGTGGAACAGAACATTTCAAATGAATTTCCAGTGATCTCTTTTCAGGTCCATACAGCTAGAAAGTAGAATACAGTCATCCAAAATATGATAATTCCAAGTTTAGTATTTCCATCTTCTCTTGAACGTTTCTAGCTGTTGATTTCCGTTGTTTTGGTTCACAGTCACGCACAAGTCTTTGAACACATTTGCTTGGTAGTATACTGTTCTTTTCTGTTTGTGCTCTTGGATCATGGTGGGTCCGATTTAGTGAGTAGGTTCGTTAGCTGATTGCACTGAGCAGCATTTCTCTGCAGGGTTGTCATATGGCCCGGTGTGTAAGTACTGTGAATCCTAATTTTGTGTGTTTGGGGATTTAGGACACCCAAGAGATTTATAGCATTATCACAAGTAAATAGAACAATAATTACACTCAGTCTGCTTCATGCATGATTTAATTTACCGTCATGTCATAACTAAGTTTAGGGTGCAAAAAATGTTCTAAAATTGGGTGAATTGCTGCTTTTCTTTTTATTTGTAGTTTCTTTTTTGCTTATCTTTAAGGAAGCATGAAAGATTTTCATTGCCCTCGTGACTCGCCTGAGCTGCAGCCATTTTTCCACCTAAGTCTGCTGTGTCCGCCCAGGGATTTCTCAGTCTCAGCATCTCAACTCACACATTCCTTTTCTCGTTGGAGAGTCAGCAGATGAGGGGAGCAGTGTCCCTGCGTACCTGTTTGGTAGAACATCTCAGGGGAACAAGGGTGTGTCTCTTCAGAGAGGCGCACATTTACAGCTGCTTCTCTCTTCAGTAGGAAAATAAAGAGGTTCTGTTTCATTGAAAATAACTGCCTTTTTTCTTCTCTCTGAATCATATAAAGTTTGTTTGGGAAGGTTCCTGTATTATTCCACGAGAGTATCCTGAGGTGACTGTAAGATTATTAAAATGTTTGATAATTTTTTTCTATGAGGCATGGGCTTATTTTTGTCTTTCCCCCTCCGAGTTAATCTTTCGATGGAAAATTATTAATCCTCCCTAAATGAGAGTTCTGAAAAATAAAACCAGGTCCTACAATTGCTATTCCTATGCATACTAGTCAAAGTAGCTCTGCACTGAGGACAGATACATTGATGGAAAGAATTGCTCCCAGGAGCCAAGCTTTGCGTTAAACAGGTGATTTTTTTCCGTCACATATTAACACTAAGTAATTATTGAAATAACAGTTCCCTGCTTACTGTGTTCAGGGGTAACAAAAGATGGTGAGAACTCTTTGTACACACACTGGATGCACTTTTCATACCATAGCAGAAGTGCAGGTCGGGAACGGAACCGTGGTATGTTTGACTCTCTTGTGTGCTGACATCATGAGCGCTGGGCTCCCAGGGCTGGTTGCTGTGAGAAGCTGAGATCTCTTCTTTGAGCCAGATCATATACATCCCATAGATCCTGTTGAACATTTTCTCAGGCTTGGAAAACAGAATCAGGCATTCCCCACGTGGTCCGGAATGGCGGTGGGTGTTGGGGAGGAGGTGCAGAAGGCTGAGTCTCCAGATGAGAAAAGGATCTGCTTCTGAATATTCATAATTTTTTCCTTAGGATTGCAGGAAGAAAATTCATTTTAAGGTCACTGCTTTGACTTTTATGCTAAAGACCCAAATTTCATTTAAAGAATTTATTCTTCAATCTGAAAAATGTCAAATGACTTTGATTAGGGTCCCAGACATCTATATTCTACCCCAAAATTGATATTATTTTTTGGACAGAAGGTTGGCTCAAGGATGAATGTGATTTACACCCAGTCATGCCTTTCTCTTGGGCATATGCTTTGTGTTTTTCAGTTCTTCAGTGCCGTACTCTGCAGCCAAAACACCTCACCCGATGTTGACCCCAGCGGCTGCTAACCAAGCTAAGCAGGTAAATTGCTGATTGTGGCTTTGCTAACGTGACATGCAGTGACTGTCTTTGTAACTGAAGACAATACTGTACTAAGCCCTCATGTTGTTTAAATGAACTATAAGTCTGACAAAGACCTGTGATCCTTTCCCCACAATTTATGCCAGTCTTGACCTAGTAGGTCAGTTAGGACCTGATACTATCTTTGACATTTTGCACCTAGTAATCTTGGGTCATAATTCTATATTTGTATGGGGTATCTGTATGGAGTTGAAATTTACTTTCATTTAACATTGTCTTAGTTAACCCATACAACAACCATATAGACAAGACAGGTGTTCAGCTATGTTTCACTAATGAAGAAGCCGGGGCTCAAGTGACTAACGCAGGCTTCCACGGTTTTTATTAAACGATGGAACCAGAGCTGGAACCCAAGTCTTCCAGCTTCTCCCTGTCCACTGCTTCGTTCATTGTCCCTTTCAGTGTCAGCGTCCAGGGGGTAGGTTCTCTTGCTTTCTCTTGCAATCCCTGTTTTTCAGACCTTGCATCTTCAGTGATGTTTGTTATGTCTACTTTCAGGCTTTTGCCTGATAAACATTGTCTCTTACAAAAATAGGTTATATTGTAAACAGTTAAACAATCCAGAAGAAAATAATAGGAGATGGCTGAAAGGTAGATCAAGCTCTCTCTGAAACTTTCCCTAAGAAAACCTGGTTTCTCTGCTACTCATCTCTGTCTCTAGAAATAATTGTAGATTGTGTTTGAGATTGAACATCAGAACTTGCCTATTGTGAGTTCTCAGACGTGGCTCTCTACTCCTTAGCTTGACGTGACTTAACATGACACTTAAGCAGTTAGCATTTGGTCTTTCTTCTGGAGTTTTCCATGTTCACCTTGGAGGACACATGGTAAGGCACAAATCCTCTTGCCTTACCAAGAGGAAAGGAACATTGACTGGAGATGGATGAGTTGAACAGTTTTGCTTTCTAACCTTATTATAAGTTTTATTGAGAGCCAGGACCTATTTCATTCATTAACTTCTTCCTTCATTTGTGTATCAGATATCCCAGTGCCTTTTACGTGCCAAGTGTTGTGTTAGGCACTGAGGAAATAGCCACAAGCTAAACAGGCATGACTCTGTTTTCTTGGTGCTTGTGCAATATTCCCATCTCTGATACGATCTTACATGTGGTAAGCATTTAAAAATACTGACTTAAATTGAAACGGAAAAAACAAAATTAAACTAAATAAAAGTGTTTGTGCTTGCTTATTTTAAATTATGGTATCATTTTACATGTTCCTTTATTCCAAAGGCTCGTTTGTGGTTTCACATAAATGTCTTGCTCCTGTTACAGGGATCTCTGATAAACGCCTTAAAGCCGTCTGGGCCCACACCAGCGTCCAGTCAATTGTCATCTGGTGATAAAGCTTCAGGTAAGTTTGCACTTTTGTTTTAGTGAAAATAAAGGTGAAAGATACGCTCCACAGTAGAGTTTATTGTTGTAGATCACAAAGGCAGCTTGATGTGAAATCAAGTACAGTAAAGACATATTTGAAAAGCCTCAGTTGATGTAGAATATCCAGGAAATTAGTGAGCCCTTCAGCAGCTCTGTAGACTTCTGAAATATGAGAGCAATAGGAGAAAGCCTGCCTTTAAATGTTTTTCCTAAAAAGGAGCACCTGCCTTGCTGGATAATCAAAGTTTAGAGAGGAGTGGATCAGAACATTGAACTCTATTTCTTCTACTACAAAGGAAAGAAAAACTCTCTGGGTTTACAAGGACAATTCAAAAGCTGGTAAAACACAGAAAGTAAAATGGATCTGTTACAATATAAGATCTCAGAGTAGATATAATTCAGTATTAAAAGACTGTGGCTTCACATGCTTCCAACACTCACTCAGGCGTAATGACTCTTAACCGAAATTAGTTTTTACGGTCACCATAAAGTGCTCTGACCAGGCATCCACGCCGCCCTCGCCCACTTGACCTAGAAGTGTGCTGACACGTCGTGCCTAGTTTAATGTGGGCTCTTCCGCAGCAGCCCCTCTTGTTGACTCTGTGTTGGAGTCCACTTCATTTGACATGTGTTACTTTCTGCTACAGTCCAGAAAATGCTAGATTGTGCTGCCCGCAGTCCAGCGTTCTCACCATGCTCTGGACTCTAGCTTTTATTCTGATTCATGCTCTCCAGTGGGTCTTCAAGCTAATAAATTCTGCTCGAGATGCTGAACTTCACACTTTAGCAGCCTGCTTTCCGTAATCTCTACACAATCATACCATCATCCCAACTTCTCTGTAGTCAAATCTTTCTCATTGGATATTGGGTTTATCTTCAGAAGTATTCCTTGCAGTCAGAAGAAAACCATTATTGTGTAAGCCCAAGTTGTATTCTAGAATTCAGATTAATGGAGGAGCACAGTTTTTATCATATAAGCCTTCCATGAGAAGGAGGTATATAGCACTTCTTAACTAGCAGCTAAAACTTTATGTTAGAAGGGAAATTTCAGTGGAATTTGTCAAAGACTTTTGAATCATTTAGGATTCAAATTAAGAAATTTGTTTCCATTTCTACCTAATATTTTAGAAAAATTTTTTGAAAGATTATGTATCTTAACCCCTTTCAAGGATTTTATTGGAGAGTTTTTTGTCACTCCTGAAGTTAAGAATCAAGGACATCTAAGGGGCTTTGTTTTGTGCATGTCTAGGCAGTTAGCATGACTTGCAAAGAAATTTCTAAGATTCATCATTCAGTGATGATTGTGAAATATTCTCTGTCCTTGCTATGTGTTTCCTTCTGTCCTCACTTTCTGGAAACAGACTTTTTTTGCGTAGGAAAATTTCCCTGAAAAGTACTATTTAAGAGTTTGCAAAAACTTTCTTTTAAAAAAAAAAATGCATTTCTGAAACCTCTATAGAATAATTCCCTTATTACTTAATAACGGAAATACCTTCATTGTTTTTCTGATTATAAAACTATTACAAGTCCACAAAAAGTCTATGGTGTAGAGCTATATAATGTAGAAAACGAAAGCTGCCCTGTAAGTTCCCTGTTCCAGAGATAACAGCCCTCAACGATTTGATGTATATCTCTTGGGGTTTGAAGTGTATCGTTTTTTTAAACAAAAATAGTCATATCCTGTATATATTGATATGTAATCTGTTTCCCCGCCCCCTCAAAGTAAATATCGTGTTCATCTTTCCAGATCTGATACAACTCTACCTCACTCATTTTAATGGTAGCCTAAGACCTCACTGTACAGTTGTACCCTGTTAAGTTTTAGTAGTACTCTGCAGATAGTTTAGATTGTTTTTAACTTTTCAAGATTATAAGTCAGGCTGCCGTGGACATCCTTGGACACATCACATTGTATTATAGCGGTTTGTTAGATAATTTTACAAATATTTATCCCATACTTACTTAAAGGGAGGTGCTTTTTCTTATTGTTTGGTTTGGTTTGATTTGGGCTTTTTAAATGTAATTCCCCCATTCCCCTCCTCCTTTTAAAAGTAGAGCGATAGGGGAAAGATTGTAGGTAATACCCCAGACTATTAATAAGTAGTTACAGTATATTGAATGTGGGAAGGATGATGGATTACACTTTTAACTCTCTATACTTCTCTATATTACAGCAATCATATATTACCTCTGTAATTAAAAAAAAAGAACTATTATTTAAATACAAAAAGTCTATGGAAAATACAGAAATGTGGAGAGAAAGCAAATAGCCATGAAGTCACTACTCAGAGATATTTAGTTAACCTATTTCTCTTTGGAATTTTGTCTTTCCTTTGGTATATATTACTTTTCGGTAATTGTAAAAGCTACTTTTAAAGCCTTAAATTTGAACTGCACTCCAGTTATTTTGACCTCTTTCCTGGAAAGGGGCAAGTGTGGCATGTCCTGGTTTGGAATTGACAGTGACTGAGCCAGAGGGCAAGTTCAGAGACCTTGAGGCAGCACGACTTAGGCAGCACTGCGGCCACCGACTTGTCATAGAAAGTGCGTGACCTGGGGCTGCACTCTACACGGCACCACGCTTTCGCTGCCACAGAGAATTAAACTAAAATGGTGATTCTAACTGGTTTTTTGTAATGTTCTCATTTTTTTCCATAATTTCAGGACCAGTGGCAACCAAGATAGAGACAGCTGTGACGTCTACCCCATCTGTTGTTGGGCAGTTCAGCAAGTCTTTCGCATTTTCTCCGTCAGGGTCAGTAGTGAACTAAATTTTGTGACATCACCAGCAACCTTACAGATAGCTGTCCCAAATCCTACAATCAGTAGGTATACTTATATGAAGCCAGAGTTCTTATCACTGCAGTGATGCGTTTGATAATAGTGACAGCAGCTTAGTGTCCTAATGTAAATCTGTTTCCCCTTTTTGATTCAAGTTTATACATGTGTTATTACATACTTGCTTATCTGTTTTGTTTTTTAGGATAAGCTTCATTTTCTTTGGATAGTGAGTCTGTGGTTGATCAAGTTTATCACACTGAGGTGTTTTCATTCTGACACCATCTGGGGGCTGGGTGAGAAGTTTGGATTGGCTTTGCTGCCCTGAGAGGTCACGTTATATGCGACTTCTGAGAGATCAAGACAGTAGTAGCCATTTGAAAATTTGGGTTTTATATAGATGTGGGGAAATACATTTCTGTTTCATTTTTTAAAAAGTAATGATGGCTATACTTGACAAGTTGAGTCATCTTTAAAAACAAAAGGGTCTTCTCACCCTCATTCCAAAGGGAGCTTTTATTAACCTTGGAAGGAGAGTGCCTTTTCTCTGTGCTACAAGCACTCATCTTGAAACCTGTGAGAGTCGCCAAAGCGTCCTTCCCCTTCAGGGGTGGAGTTAGGCTCTGTGTGGCTGAGATAAAAACCCATCCAAAGATTGTTTTTACTGTGAAGAGTTGCATGTTCAGTTCCATTAGAAAAGCCTCTTAAGCTCTTTCAGTTTATGCTTTTGTAACTGCAATCATATTGACCACAATCTCTTTTTCCTGACATGAATTTGTTTCTTGAGCATCCTTCAACCTAACCCCTTAAGAAAAAGGAGGTGGTTAGAATAGAATTTGAGGGGAGGAAATTATATATATTTTACTGTCAATCGTTATGTTTTCTACTTCCCAAAGGTAGTTTGGAGCAAATTTTGAAGAGTAGGTCAGTGCCAGGAGTTACTGCATCTTTTTTTTTTTCTTAATAAATTTATTTATTTTATTTATTTAATTTTGTCTGCTTTGGGTCTTCATTGCTGCGCGCGGGCTTTCTCTAGTTGCGGCGAGCGGGGGCTACTCTTTGTTGCGGTGCGCGGGCTTCTCATTGCGGTGGCTTCTCTTGTTGCGGAGCACGGGCTCTAGGCGTGCAGTCTTCAGTAATTGTGGCACATGGGCTCAGTAGTTGTGGCTCGCGGCTCTAGAGCGCAGGCTCAGTAGTTGTGGCGCACGGGCTTAGTTGCTTCGCGGCATGTGGGATCTTCCCGGACCAGGGATCGAACCCGAGTCCCCTGAATTGGCAGGCAGATTCTTAACCACTGCGCCACCAGGGAAGCCCTGGAGTTACTGCATCTTTTAATCTTTACTTCTGTGAACTGATAGTCTTCTTGCCATTTTTAAAATAACCTGAAAAGGTTTGGGTCATTGGGTCAATGGCTTACCTCTATTAGATAAAATTTCTTCACCAAGTTTGAGACAAAGAAAGAGAATTGTTTTCTTTTTTGATGTGATGAAATGTTTAACATATCTTCTTAGGTGGTCTTAGTTCATTTGACGAAGCCAATGATGGGTTAAAAAGAAAACCCAAAGTCCAGTCCTTACCATTACTTACCATATTTGGTATGCTTGGTCCCTTATATTTTAAAGCTGTATAGTTTTAAATTTGCTATTTGAACTTTTCTCACAGTGAATAGTCTGTTCTGGCTCAGCTTGTGCTGAGTTTTCTTCTTTGGCCATGGTGTCTTCATTCACGGTGTAAAGAAAATGTACAGAAAGAGAGGAGGTGATGAAAAGAGTCAGAAAAGTTTTTGAGGGTAGTTTCCTGGTGGTCTAGTGGTTAGGATTCGGCGCTTTCACTGCCAACGGCCCGGCTTCAGTCCCTGGTTGGGGAATTGAGATCCCGCAAGCCGCGAGGTGCGGGCAAAATTTTAAAAAAAGAAAAGAAAAGTTTTTGAACCAAATTTCCGAGCCCAGAACTAAGCATTCTGTCAGAACGGCAGAGACAGTGGCTCCTGTTCCGCGCTGTCCGTCGTCTCCCTGTGGCGTGCACTGTCCTGACGCGCTCTTTGGTCTCGGGCTGGGTCATAGAGGTCCTCCAGCCTGTCTCGTCTTCGTCACTCGGTGGGCCGTCTGCTCTGGCCACTCTCCCCACAGAAACATTCCCAGTGCGTTTCTCCTACTCCTTTGCTTTCCTTGGAATAGGTCCCCACCCCAGCCTCCACCATGGGAAGCCCAGCCGTTCCTCCAAGGTCTTCTCACCTGCTTCTCCCTTCTTACCTCACCCACAAATTGCCTCTCCCCGCTTAGAGAGCTTGCGATGGCTCTGCTGCTTCAGAGATAACGTGCTTTTACTTTGTTGATGTTCCTCTTCTAGATTATAAGTCCCTTGAGAGCAGTTTGTGTGAATGAATTATAAAATGTACTATTAAAAGGGCAATGTTGTGCCTTGGGTTTGTTCATTTTTAGCTTCTTTTCTTCCCCTCCCTAGGACTGGCTTTAATTTTGGGATAATCACACCAACACCGTCTTCTAATTTCACTGCCACACAAGGTACAGTCTCTGCATGGCATAGCATTACTTTTGTGTTTCCCCCTAAACAAGTGCAGGTTTTGGGGGGCAGATGTGTTGACATTTTGCTTGCTGCTGCATCTTGCCTAAAGTATCTGCAATTAACCTGGTGTTGATATTATGCATTAAAAATAGGCTAGATTTACGAAACTGTGGGGAAGGACTTATACTCTTCATAATTAAGTACAAGGAAAGGATTTGCTTCCAGAAAAGCAAGGCTGTGCTTTAAATGTGAGTGTTTACATGTGAATTAAAATTTTTCTCCATCTTTTTCCTATGTCATTTAAAATTGTATCAATTTATAGGATGAGATAGCCTTAGTACTATAGAAATCAAAGACTGAACTCATCTTTTTTCCTTGATAACCTATCAGAAAACACACTGGTCTCATGCATATTGTTACAGATCTACCAACCAGCATGTTTTTAATGTTTAAAAGAATTTGAAGACCTATAAGGAAACCAAATATACTTTTTAAGTGCCTTCCAGTTCTCAGTTTAAGTAATTAAGTTTACTTTTATTTTAAAAAGAAAGCTTTTATTATAAAAGTGATTGTTACATTTTATTATAAAAGTGATGTGTTCTAGAATCACACATTGTACCCTTAACCATTGCCATTTGGTTATATTTCCTTCTGGGGTTTTTGCTTCCACTCTATTTCATTTAACACAATCTCTTGTGAGTTTTCCAATATTACTGAAGATCTTGTGTAAATGTCATTTTTGATGGCTACATAATTTCTATCTTGTGGATATGCCATAATTTATTTAACTATTCACCTTTTAGACATTTAGGCTCTTTCCAGGTTTTCCCTATGATAAGACTATGACCATCTTTCATCTCTTCATTCAACACATTTTTATGAGTGCTTTCTATGTGCCAACCCAAGTGGTAGAAGTTTTTTTTAGTAAAAAAGGGCTCTCCTAAAACCTCCTAGAGGGAGATTAGGGAGTTGAAAGCATAGCAGACTTCCTGAACCTGAGCTGTGTGTGGCACTTAAAGGGTTGTTGATCTCATTCCTTTCTCTCTGGAATAGTGATTCTTAAACTGTTCTGCCCACTTAGATGTGGCTGAATACCCTTGAGGCCCACCCTCTCCCCAGTCTCACTTTCTAGAAGAAAAACAACTCAATGATATAAAAAGATTGGAGAGGAACAGAATAATTGTCAAAAATCCTAAATGAAATAAATTAGTAATAAAACACAATAGTAATTCCATAAACATTTTCATTAATATAAGAATAGACAACAATCCAAAATCATAAACAACTCAGTACAACACCAGTGATACAAAGAGGGGTTTCTGGAAATTATCTGTAAATAGTAGGGGCTTTGCAGTGTTCTCAGGAGTTTGTGATAGACAGACTTTTTAAAACAGCATGGAGTTAGAAACCTCAACCAGCACTTTCGATAGACCAATTTCAGTTTGTAAGTATCAAATTAGTCTTTATTGATCAGTTTTTTGACCAGGCCTTGTGAGTGCTTTACCTGTATTTCATTTAATCTTCGTAACAACTCTGTGAGGTACGTAGTGTTATTATCTCTCTCTTCCAAATGGAGAAATTGAAGCCCAGAGAAGTCAATTAACTTTTCCAGAGTTGCACAGCCAGCAAGTGGCAGAGCCCCCAGCCTCAGAGCCCACCCATGTCCTTGACCATCTGGCCACACTGCCACCGTGAAAGCACTTAGTGAGGAGAGCACTAGGAAGTAGCCCTTAATTATAGGTAAAAATGATTGCCTGTGGATTGACACTTTATCTGTCCATAAAACCAAACGGGGAATTCCCTGGTGGTCCAGTGGTTAGGACTCTGTGCTCTCACTGTCAAGGGCCTGGATTCAATCCCTGGTTGGGGAACTAAGATCCCACAAGCCGCACGGTGCAGCCAAAAAAAAAAAAACACCACCAAAGGATCAGTTCCTGGTCTCTCAGGAGGTCCATAGGCTAGTACTGTTGCCAGGAATGTTATTGCGACATGCACACGGGGAAAATGTGGGAAGATGCCTTTTCTTTCTCTTTTGGACCACTAGGTTAATTCCATGTACTCTAGAGAGAGGTGTATTTGTTATGATTTAATGGTCATAAAGAGAACGTTTGTTCATCTCGCCTCAGTGAGATGACTCAGAGCTAACGTTCCTGCGGAGAAGCATTTGTTCTGTCTGCACCTGTCCGAACAAGCTGTCCCTGACAGTGTCAAGGGAGGAGAGAGGCTTTGGCTTAGAAAAGTCAGTGAGATTGTGATAGGTCATATTTTGTGAAATCCAGTCCATTTCTTAATTTCTGTTTCTTGCTAGGGGCAACACCCCCCGGCAGAGAGTCAAACCAGCTGGACACATTCTCCTTTGGCGGGACAGGCAAACCTTTTTACGAGGCCGTTCCTGAAAGCTCACCTCCCTCGGGAATGACGACGTCAAGTAGCACGGGAGCTGCCGGTCCCTCTCCGGGGGAGTCTGCTCCGTCCGGCGGCAGGCCCGTGGCACCTTCTGGAATTGCTCTTTCCACCCCCTCTGGCAAGCTGGAAGCTCCACCGTCCAAGTTGGGAGAGCTTCTGTTTCCAAGTTCTCTGGCTGGAGAGACTCTAGGAAGTTTTTCAGGACTGCGGGTTGGCCAAGCAGATGATTCTACAAAGGCAGCCAGTAAGGCTTCATCCCCAGGCGGGACTGGTGCTAGTGTACAGCCCACCAAGACTTCGGCCGTCCCCTCCGGGTTTAGTTTCACCGGCCCCGTGGTGCTGGGGAAGCCCGCGGAGCCTCCCGTGACCTCCTCTGCGGCCACCACCACGGTGACCCCGGCGGCGGCGGCCGGCCCCAGCCCCAGCCCCAGCCCCAGCCCCGGCAGTTCCTCGACTGGCGTCTTCGGCAGCCTGCCGCTCACCAGTGCGGGACCCTCCAGCGTAATCAGTTTTGGGGGGCTATCTCTAAGCGGTAACAAGACCAGTTTTCCGTTCGGAGGCCAGCAGACAAGTAGTACAGCGCCGTCCTCTGCCGTTGCCGCTGCCACACCCCTTCCCACGTCCCTCCCCGCCTTGTCGTTTGGCAGCCTCCTGAGTTCAGCGTCTGCTCCCACCCTGCCCACGTCCTCCGGTAAAAGCACAGAGGCAGCCACGTCATCGGCTCTGCCCGAGAAGCCAGGTGGTAGTGAGGCCTCGGTGTCAACAGCCTCCCTCCTAGGGCAGCAGCCATCCACCCAGCTTCCCCAGGCTCCTCCTCAAACGTCTGACTCTGTGAAGAAGGAGCCCGCTCTCGCCCAGCCTGCGGTCAGCAGCCCTGGTACAGCGGCGCCCAGTGCCACCGTCCTAGCGCCGTCCGTGGAGGCCACTCCGACAGCCACGGGGGCCCCGGACGCCAAGACCGAACCACCGTCCCCGGCCCCCGCCCCGGCCGCGCCTGGGCAGATCGCCGTCGCAGCACCTGCCGTCCCAGGTGCCGGCCCCGTGGCCCCAGAAACATCCAGGCCTCCCGCCACCTCCAGCGCTGTTTCCGGTGATGCTCCAGGCCCAGCCACGGAGCCTGCAGTGTTTGGGGCGGTCACTTCGGGCTCGCCTGTCTTTACTCAGCCGCCGGCCGCCAGCTCTAGCTCGGCTTTCAGCCAGCTCACCAGCCACACAGCCACCGCCCCCTCGGCGACCCCCATGTTTGGGCAGGTGGCCGCCAGCACCGCCCCAAGCCTGTTCGGGCAGCAGGCGGGCAGCATCGCCAGCACGGCAGCTGCCGCGCCGCAGGTCAGCGGCTCGGGGTTCGGCAGCCCAGCGTTTGGCACCTCCGCCCCGGCGGTCTTTGGACAGACGAGCTTCGGGCAGGCCCCGGCCTTCGGGCAGCCGACCAGCAGCCCCGCGAGCGGCTTTTCCTTCAGTCAGCCTGGCTTCAGCTCCGTGCCGGCTTTTGGTCAGTCCACGTCCCCCACCCCCGCGTCCACCAGCGGGAATGTCTTCGGTGCATCTTCAAGCGCCAGTAGCTCCAGCTCCTTCTCATTTGGACAGTCTTCTGCCAACACTGGAGGGGGACTCTTTGGCCAAAGCAGCCCTCCTGCTTTTGGCCAGAGTCCTGGCTTTGGGCAGGGAGGCTCTGTGTTCGGTGGCACCTCAGCCACCACCACGACAGCACCATCCTCTGGGTTTAGCTTTTGTCAAGCTTCAGGTAAGAATTTATAGAAGATTTTTACTTTGTTGTTCTCTGTATTATTTGAAACATTTGCAGCAAATCTGCAGTACTTTGGTGATTAAGAGAAAGGAAGGGAAAACAGAAGAGGCTCTGGAAAGTCCGGAAGGGAGTCTGGCCACTGGCAGTCTCGGGCATTTCTTTGGTCTTATCACTGCGGCTCCAGTTCTGCTTCTCAGCAAGTTCTCCACTCTCCTAGCCACCGGAGTACCAGTTTCATGGGGGGAGGAAAACAGGTGTAAAGTCATGGCAAGTAACGAATGACTCATAAGTATGAAATTTTACTTTTGCAAGGTACTTTAGAGGTCATTATGTCCCAACCTGTCAAGCCTCGAGGTGACTGATGTAATGTCACTTAGTGCCAGTAGTGGAGCCGGGACTCGACGCCAGAGCTCCTCATCCTCGTCCGCTGCCCTGCCAGTATTTCATATTTCCTCTGGCACCACCTTGCTTTCTAGAAGGGCAAATAGTGACATTTGAGAAGTTGGATTTTTTTTCTATTTTCGGTGTAATGTTTTAAAAAAAACAAATCTTTAAATTTTACTATTTTTGGAAGTAAAACGTAATCCTCACTATTGCATGTCCAATCTTAGCAGATGCTTTTGCTCTTAAAACCAGTAGACAGGACAACTCGAATATCTTTTTCTAATTTTCCTTTCTCCATGGTTATCTTATGAAAGGCATTTCTTCAGCCATCAGGCTCAGGGGATGGGGGGTGGAATCAAAGATCAATGATTTCTTGGTGGACAGGATTACAAGTAACTGCGCGTTCATTCCTTTGGTGAAAATTTATTTGAAACTGGTTCATAATTTATTAGAAAGGAAGTCATTTCCTTCCTGCCTTCAACAAATGTTTGTGAAGCTCCCACTGTGTTCCGCTACAAGAACACAGTGGTGCAAGACAGTTTTGGGATCCACCTGATGCCCTGTGAAGAGGCTGGTTGGCCTGTTTGAGTGACGGGAGATGTGATCAGTTGGTCTAGAGAACGGGCAGGGAAGAGGCCTTGTGGGTCTTAAAAGAGAGTAGGATAGTTAACGCTATCGCTAGTGCATCTTTTTGTTCTGCAGTCAGAACTTGAGAATCCTCGTTCACAAGTATAATCAAAACTATTTCAGTACAACTGAGAACCTCTGAAAAACCCTACTGTCCTATAGGAGCTAGGTGGAGAGAGAACCTGAGCAGCCTCTCCAGCGCTGGTTGAGGAACTAAGACTTGCCTGAGCTCCCCTGCCTAGACCAGTAGCAGAAATGAGCATGGAACTCTTGTCCTTCAACTCCTCGTCTAGGACTCTTTTGTTATAAAATATGGTTCTGCCTGATTTTCCCAGGCCCTGTTAACTCAGCACCTCAACCATGTTATGCCACCTAGAAGAAAGATAAACTACCCTGAAAGAATCTGGTATTTGAGATTAGAGGTAACCAGGGAGTAGGAATATTCATGATTTTAAGTCAGTCATTGGAAGCACTTCTTGGCCGCTATAAGTCTAGGGGAGCTACTCTGAGTAGTCCTCACCCACCTGGGGTTTGGTAGGAGACAAGGATTCAGTCCTTGGGACTTTGGGACTTTTTTTACTATTATAAAATTCTAGCAATGAAAGAAAGGTGTTTTTAATTATTTACTCATAACTTTCTCCATTTCCTAGGTAGGAAAACAGATTTTCTTCATGAGTTGATTTATTGTGAGGCACTTTAGCACACCTGAATGCCATTTAAAAAAGAAAAAACAAAACTTTGATATTATAGAAGGTTCATCCAAATTAAACTTTGGTTTTCTTTTTACTTTACAGGTTTTGGGTCTAGTAATACTGGTTCTTTGTTTGGTCAAGCAGCCAGTACTGGTGGAACTGTCTTTGGCCAGGTAAATATGGATGTTTGCCTCTATTCATGTCAACATGTATCAAACCCATTTGCGTCGTTCCTGTAGGATGTAATCAGTCATGTTCCTGTAGGATGTAACCAGTCCTGTAGGATGTAATCAGTCATGCTCCTATAGGATGTAACCAGCCCCAGCAAACAGCCCTGTTGTTCTCAAGCTCTGCCTTCTGTAGCTCCCTTGGGGACGCAGAAGTCTCAGCCTCTGATTTGAGAGAACCACTACAGTTTTGATCCTTGTGTGAAAGTCCTCTCGGGAAGCACTTTAAAGCACATTGCCTGATTTCCATCAATCTTCTGCCTGTTGTTAGGCCAGGGATTGGCAAACTATGGCCCATGGGTTAAATCTGCTCCTTGGCCGTTTTTTTTTTTTTTTTTTTTAAAGGCCGTTGAGCTAAGAGTTTTTATTTTTTTAAGTTGTTGTTTAAGATGAAGAAGAATATACAACAGAAACTGTATATGGCCCCTGTGCGGAGCAGTATATTGTCCAGGGACCTTTCGGTGACCTGAGCCGTTTCACTTTGTCTGGCTAGTGGTTATCTATGTGCTGGGTGTGGTTTTAAGTGCTGTACACACACTGAGTCATGGAATCATTAGTACTTGTATAAGGTAATGCTGTTATTATCCCCATTTGACAGATGAGGACACGGAGGACCCAGAGGGGTTAAATTTACTGTTGTAAAAGCTAGCTGCTTTTAGATCATAGTAACTTCATAAGGGGAGTCCTTCCGAAGAAAGGTACTCTGATATATTGGAAACGATTGTGACTTTCTAAAGGTGGGGTTGGTACTTGTCCAGTAGTTAAGAAAGTGGTAGCCATATTATATGTTTCTTCCAAGTCTTCAGTAGGAGATTTTCTTTATCACCTTTTTCCCTAGAAGATGGGCTCTGCCCTAGTCAGTGATCCTTGACCGAGAAACAGAACTTCTGGTTTTCAAGTTCCCCACTGAAAACAGCTAAAAATGGCTACATAAAACATACAAACCATAGTTTCAAAAGCCCTTATAAACTAACAAGGTATTTAACCAAACCGGATTAAAGGGAAAATGGGAACCTGTAGAAGTGAGTGGAGCACAGAAGCCAGTTCTGCCCTGAGAGCATCTACTAATCTGAGAGCACCTGAATTGCCTATGTTAACAACCCCAAAAGGGCAAAGGGGCAGACATCATTCACCAAGACGTGTACAAAGTGGGAGGGCTAAAAGAGACCCTCCCCACGATAAGCTGTGACTCCAGATTCACCGGTCTTGGCCTGAGAATGCGGCTTGAACCGATCCGAGGATGCCGGTGTCTCCAGATGTCTGGCAGAAGAGCACAGGCCACTCTGAAGAAAAGTAACTGTAGGCCTCCGATAATTTTTAAGGACATTGATTCCCACACATAAATTCATCACAACAGGAAACAAGGAACTATGATCAAGAGCCAGAATAAACATGAGACACACATTTCCAAAGACTTCCTAGACTATAAAACAGCTGTGTTTTACGTGCCGTAAAGAAATAAAAGACAAACTTGAAAATACCAGTGAAGAATCGGAAATTATAAGAAGTGTCATAGCAGCTTTGAACAAGAACCAAATAGAACTTGTAGAGAGATATAATAATTAAAGTTTTAAATCAGCAGATTAGACCCAGCTGAAGAGAACAGTAACATACTAGATCACGGATGAGGGAGCTTTTTCTGTAAAGGGCCAGATAATAAATATTTTAGACTTTGAGAGCTACATACTGCTCCTGTCACAACTACTCAACTCCACCATTGTGACACAAAAAGCAGCCGTAGACAGCACATAAATGAATGAGCATGATTATTTTTGCATAAAGCTTTATTTATAAAAACAGCAGGCTGGGTTTGGCCCATGGGCTATAGTTTGCTGACCCTTAAACTAGAAGTTCAGGTTAAGTTATCTGGAATTCATCACGGAGAGCATAAAAGATGGAAAATACAAAAGAGAAAGCAAAAATGCTGAAAGAGAAAATCTAACATACATTTAATCAGGAAGAGAAGAGAGAGAGAAAGTATGTATGGCAATATTAGAAGAGAAAAAGACAGATTTCCAAAACCAACAGAAAACAGTAACCCACAGATTCAGAAGTCCAAAACAAATACCAAGCAGAATGTATAAAAGGAAATTGAATCCAAGACCTGCCATAGTGAAACTGCAGAACTACTAATATAAAATATTAAAAGCACTCAGAAAAAAGACAGATTACCTTCAAAGGCGCAGTAGTTGGACTGATGGCTGAGTTCACGGCAGTGACAGGGAAAGCCAGAGACAGTCTATCTGCCTAGAATTTTTGAACCCGGTAAAAAACATCTGTAAGAATTAAGTGAAATCAAGACACTTTTGGGCAGATACTGAAAGGATTTATGCCTAGCAGACCTGAAAGAAATTCTAAAGGATATTCTTCAGGCAGAAGGAAAGTTTGACCTCACTAAAATTACAGCTTTCTTAATTTTAGGGTAAAACAAGCCATGAAATAGGAAAATTGTAGCCTATATAACCAACAGAGTAATTGTATTCAGAATATATAAACGATACAAATCAAAAAAAAAAAACTGCAGCCCCATCAGAATGGCTAAAATTGAAGGGCTGATGATACCCAGTACCGGGGAGGAAGCAGAGCTACTGGAAACTCTCACAGAGCAGGAATGTAAGTTCATAGAATCACTTCGGTATCAAAACTAGGTACACGGAATCCCTGTTGACCCAGCATATCTACTCTAGATATGTAACCCACAGAAACAAGTACCTTTGTTCACCAGAAGGTATGGATAAGAATGTTCATAGCAGCGTATTCAGAACAGCTAAAAACAAGAAACAACCCAAATGCTTATCAGCTGAAGGATGGATAAATAAATTGTGTATTTATACAGTGGAGTGCTACAGAGCAGTGAAACAAGACGCACAGCTCCTGTACAGAACAAAACAGATGCACCCCACACACAGTGTTAATTGAAAGACACAGACACAAGAGAACACACTGTTGTTACCTAAGAGTCAAGTACAGGCAAAACTTAGCTGTCACGATACAAATCAGAATGGTGGTTACTCTTAGGACATTGAAAGTGCGGTACAGGGGAGCCATCTAAAGTACTAACAATGTTCGATGTCTTAAATGTTGAACATTGGGACTTCCCCAGTGGTCCAGTGGTTAAGGCTGCACATCCACTGCAGGGGGCATGGGTTCTATCCCTGGTCGGGGAACTAAGATCCCACGTGCCATGCAACTTGGCCCCCCCCAACCCCCCCCCCCCAAAAAAAAAGTAAGGCTGGACTTCCCTGGTGGTGCCGTGGTTAAGAATCCACCTGCCAATGCAGGGGACACAGGTTCGATCCCTGGTGTGGGAAGATCCCACGTGCGGCGGAGTAACTGAGCCCGTGTGCCACAACTACTGAGCCCGCGCGCCTAGAGCTTGTGCTTCACAAGAGAAGCCACCGCAACGAGAAGCCCGCGCACCGCAACGCAGAGTGGCCCCCGCTCACCACAACTAGAGAAAGCCTGCGCGCAGCAACGAAGACCCAATGCAGCCAAAAAAAAAAAAAGTTGAACATCGTAAACAGTTATATGTCAAAATTCATTGAGCTCTGTACATAGAAAACTTAATAGAAAACACAACAGAAAGAAAAAGGACAAGAGACCTCATGAAAAAGGATAGTGTTGGTTGCACAGCATTGTGGAATGTACCCAATGCCACTGAATTATACACTTAAAATGCTTAAGATGTTGCCCCTGACCCGGGTCGAGTGGCACCTAGTTGCTGGTGCCTGTCTCATATCAGCCAGGGGCAAAGCAACTCCTTGCTTATCCCAGCTTGGCTTTTGGTTTGTGCCCATGCCTGGTTCATGCCCCGGACACGTGGGGGGTGGGGGGAAAGCTTAAAATGGTAAGTTTCATGTACATTTTACCACAATTTAGAAAAAGAGAGAAATAAGAAAACATTTTTTAAAAAGGATAGCCAGAGGACCGTAAACATATTCAACTTAATTAGTAACACAAAGTAAAACCACTAAGAGATGCACACCTGTAACACGGCAAAAATTTAAAAGCCCAACAATACCAAATGTCAGCAGATATGCAGAGCCACAGAAACCCACGTACACTCTTAGCTGGGGCGTAGGTTGGCACACCACCTTGGAAAATAGTCTGGTGTGATCTAGTAAAGCCCTGCGGTTCCACTCCTAGTTTGTTCTTTAGAGAAACTGATGCACCTGTGCGCCAGGGTACAATGTTATAATAACTGAGGACTAGAAGGAACCCAGACGGTTATGGCCATTCCACTGGGTAGATGAGCTTATATTATTCTGTAGTAGAACATTACTACATTGCGGGAATGAACAAATTAGAGCTACATGCGTGACTTTCACAGGCATAAATTTTTTCTCTCTCTCGCAGGCATAATTTGAGCCAAGAGATTTAAAGCTTACTGTGATAAACTCCATATTGGTTACTGCCCTGCACCTCATGTTCTTCCTTCACAGAAATTATGTTTGCAATTGGAGGGGCTAGAAATTCAAATGAATTTTTTTTCTATCATGGCAGGGGCTTTATCTGTTATATTTGTTGCTATATCCCCAGTGCTTAGGACTGTGGCTAGCACAGGATAAGCATTGTAAAAATGAATGAATTTTCAGGTAGTAGGGGTATTCTCAGAAAAATCTAAGGATACAGGTAGATTCTGGCCAGGATATAGAAGAACTTCATTTTCATCATAATACCAAGAAAAATCCAGATGGTGTGAAAATCACACGAATTCTGTGGATATTAGAATTATCTAGTGCTGTGTAACAAATTACCCCAAAACTCAGTAGCATTCTCCAGTGGTTGGCTTGGCTGTTAGTTCCAACCTTAACTGGAACTCTTGGCTACAACATCTACATGTGGCTTCTCTGTATGGCCTGGGCTTCCTTACAACATGGTGGCTGGATTCCACGGAAGAATATTCCAAGAAAGAGAGGGAGCCAGGCAGAAGCTGTCCTCAGAATTCACAGAGCATCATTTATACTGCATCTTCTTGTTCAAGGCAGTCCCCACCCAGGTTCAAGGGGAGAGGAATAGACTTCACCTCTTGCTCTAGAAGAGCATTTCGGTCTAGAAGTACTACTGTGACCATCTTTGGAAAATATAATCTGTCACAATGGGACCATCAAAACATGGCAGAAAGCCTTGTTGAATTGATTTCCAGACAGGGGAGTTAATCGTAGGTGAGCTTGATGGTACAGCAGCTTTTGGGGGCAAATGTCAGGTCTGGGTTTAGGAAGTGGAAGAGAGGCCTTGCTGAAGGAAATTTACTGGCTGGAGAAGCCAGAGGAAGCTATTGGCAACAATGAGGGCAAACAAATGACCGATAAACACACGAAAAGATAATCAATAGTATTATAAACATTAGGAAAATGAAAATCAAAACCATAATGAGATACCACTCCACAACCACTAGGAGGGCTATAATTTAAAAAAAACAACAAAGAATAACAAGTATTGACAAAGATTGGAGAGATTGGAACCCTCATATATTGCTGGTTGGAATGGAAAATGGTACAGCCATTGTGGAAAACAGGTTCCTTGAAAAGCTAAACATAGAACTGTCATATGACCCAGCAGTAGAACTCAGACACTTGCTCACCACTGCTCATTGCAGCATTATTCACAATGGCCAAAAGATGGAAACAACCCAGTGTTCATCAACAGAGGATTGGATAAACAAAAGGTGGTCTGTTCATACATAGGAATATTATTCAGCCTTCAAAAGGAATAAGGTTGTGATTCATATAACATATGGATAAATCGTGAATACATTATACTAAGTAAAATAAGCCAGATATAAAAGGACAAATATTGTATGATTCCACTTGTATGGAATATTTAGAATAGGTAAATCCATAGAGCTGGGAAGTAGATTAGAGCCTACCAGGAACTGGGGGGGAGGAGGGACCAGGGAGTTCTTGTTTAATGGTTACAGAATTTCGGTTTTGGTGATGAAAAATTTTGGAAATAGTGGTAGTTGTTGCACAACATTGTGAATATAATTAATGCCACTCAATTGTATACTAAAAGATGATTAAAAGGGCAAGTTTTATGTCATACATATTTTACCACACTTTTTAAAACTTAAAGATGTAATATACCAAAACCATTGAATTTTATACTTTATAAATTTATTTATTTTTTATTTATTTATTTTTGGCTGTGTTGGGTCTTTGTTGCCACACGCGGGCTTTCTCTAGCTGAGGCGAGCAGGGACCACTCTTCGTTGTGGTGCGTGGGCCTCTAATTGCGGTGGCTTCTCTTGTTGAGGAGCATGGGCTCTAGGCGCGCGGGCTTCAGCAGTTGTGGCTCGCGGACTCTAGAGCGCAGGCTCAGTAGTTGTGGCGCACGGGCTTAGTTGCTCCGTGGCATGTGGGATCTTCCTGGACCAGGGATCGTACCCATGTCCCCTGCATTGGCAGGTGGATTCTTAACCATTGTGCCACCAGGGAAGTCCTGAATTTTATACTTTAAATCAGTGAGTTGTGTGGTATATGAATTATATCCCAGTAAAGCTGCTTTTAAAAAAACAACAGCAACAAATTGGAGTCTGAAAGACTTGCAAGTTCAGTATAAAAATCCTCTGTTCACCTCTCCCCCAATTTTGCTGAGAGAAAGAAAGTAAAGCAGAAAGAACTTGCAGTCTAGCAACCTCCTGTTCCCTGAAACTGTTGAATCCAAAGGTAGCACTGCAGCCTAACTGCCTCCTGGCTCCAGGCTCCAACACTTATACGACAAATAACCTAAACCCTAAGCAAAGACAGTGTTTGGCTAACGAGAGGTGAGTTCGGTCTAAATCTGTGAACCAGTTCCCGATCAACTGGACACTTAGTGAAATCTGAATAATTGCCTCCTCACTTTAGGACACAGACGAGAGTGGTCTCTCTCTCTCTGGGGAAAACGCTAGCATTCCTCAGTCACCACACCACCGTTCCTCTGTATAAAGTCCAGTATACCTAACAAACAAAAAAAATTATGTAACATACGAAGAAGCAAAATGAAAAGGGGGACCTACGGTCATACTTTAGAAATCAGCAAAAAATAACCTACAGATGATCCAGTATTAGAACTAACAGGCAGAGACTTTATAATAACTTGTGCTCAAGGATTTACAGGAAAATAAAATAATGGTTGAATAAGGAATCTCAGAAGAGAAATGGGAATTACAAAAACAAATAGAAAGTCAGTCTGTATCTGAAGTTTAAATCTAATATCCAAAATAAAAAACAATTAGATTAAACAGCAGAGTGAATACTACAGAAGAACAGTGAACTTGAAAATATGTCAGTAGAAATTACCTAAAATGAAGCTCCGAGAGACTGAAAAAAAATTGGACAGAACATCAGTGACCTGTGCAACAGTATCAGGCAATTCAACATAATGCAATCAGAGTCCCAAAATGAGAGGAGACAGAATTGGTGAGAAAAAATTTTTTTGAAGAGACAATGGCCAGGCTTTTTCAAATTTGTTGAAGAACAGGAATCCACAAATCCAAGACACTCTGTGAACCTCAGAAAACCACCCCTGGACACAACCTAGTTAAGCTTCTGAAAACCAAATACAAAAAGAAAACTTTTAAAGCAGCTGAAGAAAAAAGATTGATGACATAAAGAGAAACAATGTATTGTGCGGTTAATAACAAGGAATTAAATATATGACAACTGTGGCAAAAAGAACATCTTTGCTACCTTGGAGTAAATCAGTGCTTCTCAACCGGTATCGATTTTGCCCCCTGGGGGAATTTCACAATCACAACGTCTGGAGACACATTTGATCCTCATGAGTGGGGGATGCTACTGGCATCTTGTGGGTAGAGGCCAGGGATGCTGCTAAACATCCTACAGCCCTCCAAAACAAAGAATTATGTGGCCCAAAATGTCAGTAATGCCACTGTGAAGAAACCATTAGGAAGACAGAGATTTCTTAGAACACAAAAAAGCACTAACCATAAAAGAAGAAGTTGAAAAACTGGATTTCATTAAAATTACAAACTTACGCTCATCAAAAGACTTTGTTATGAAAATGAAAAGGCAAGGTATAGACTGGGAGAAAATATTTATAATACATAAATGAAAGGGCTTCTGTCCAGAACATATAAAGAACTCCTATGACTCAAAAATAAAGACACCTCAATTTTAAAATAAGCAAAATACTTGGACAGATACTTTACGAAAGGAGCTATGCAAACGGCCAATAAGCACATGAAAGCTTGCTCAGCATTGCTAGTCATCAGAGAAATGCAGATTAAAACCATGAGATACTATGTCATACCTGTAGGATTACTGAAATTTAAGAACCAACAAGACCAAATGTGGAAAAGATCTAGAGTGACTAGATCTCTTAATGCGGTGCTGGTTGGTGGGAAGGTAAAATGGAGCGGTCACTTTGGAAAACCATTTGGCAATTTCTCAGTAAGTTAAATATACACTGATTTTATGGTTTAGCAATTCTAGTCCTAGGTATTCACCCCAAAGAAATGAAAATATATACTCACAGACAGATTTCTATCAGAATGTTCATAGCAGCTTTGTTGATGATAGCCCAAACCTGGAAACAGTCCAGATGTTCATCAGCAGGAGAATAGTAGACCCTGGCGTCCTCACACAATGGAATACTATTCAGCAATAAGAAGGGAAGGGCGGCTAATGGCATGCAGCCATAGGGATGGCTCTCAAGAGCATATGTTGTGTCTAGCCAGGTCAGTTAGGCAAGAAATGAAATAAAGGCATCCAGATTGGCAAGGAGGAAGTAAAACTATGCATCTGCAGGTAACATGATCATGTATATAGAAATCCCAAAGGAATCCACTACAGAACTAGAACTAATGAATGGGACCAGCAAGTTTGCAGGATGCAAGATCAATATATAAAAATTAATTGTATTTCTGTACATTTTCAACAAACCGTCTGAAAATGAAATTGAAATTAAGAAAACAATTCATTTTCAATATCATGAAGAGAAGTAAAATACTTAGAAATAAATTTAACAGAAGTGCAAAACGTGTGCTCTGAATACAATGAAACATTGTTTAAAGAAATTAAAGGTGATCTAAATAAATGGAAGGACATGCTGTGTTTATGGATCAGAAGATTTAATGTTGTTAAAATGGCAGTAGAGAACCAGGACTGTGAAAATTAATTTAACATTCATGCCGGGATTCAGTAGTGAGTAAGACAGACAAAAGTGGCTATGTCCATAGAGCTTACATTTTGGGGGGGTGGGGAGGGGTGTCAGTCTTTATTAAAACAGTTTCATTTCAGATAGTTAATTTAAGTACTATGAAGACAGTAAAGCAGGATGATGTGGCAGTAATCAGGGAAGCTGATTTAGGTTCGATAGTCAGGAAATGCCTTTCTGAAGAAGTCTCATAAATGTCTGTTTTTACATTTGTTTCTTTGAATCAGGATCAAGTCAGGTTCACTCACTGAGGTTGGCTGATAGTTCTCTTCAGCCTCTGTATCTATAAATTGCCCTCCCAGGACCGCCCCTCTTTTATTTTCCCTCATAGTACAGTTGATGAACAAAGCAGATTGTTGGTCCTTTGCAGATCCCCGGGGTGTAGCCCCCGATTAACTTGTTCCTCTGTCCTCTCTGTTACTTCCTGTGAAATGGTGCTTGGGTCTGGAGGCTGGATGAGATTCACAGGGTTTTTTGGCAATTTTATTAGGCTGGATCTTGAACACTAGCACTCTATTCAATGATATAAAGGAATTAATTTTTTAGACACGATAATGTTATTATGGTTATGGTTTATGTTTTAGAGCTTTATACTGGAAGATCCGTGGATGAAATGGTGAGATGTCTGGGATTTACTTCATACTAATAAAGGATGAGGGGAAGAAAATGGGGCTCTAGGTAACACTCTGTGAGTGTGAGTTAACGGGTGAAACTGGGTGATGGGTACATGGGTTCATTATGCTCCTCCATCTATACTTTTGAGATTTTCCATAATTTAAAGTTTTAAAAACTATTGTTATTTATTGTAGTTAAAATGAATGGGATACTCTAACCCGCTTCTGAGGATGCAATAACTGTCGATTCACATTCACTTCAGTGAAGTGCTACCCACTTCTATTCATTTCTGCAGATATGCATTACTTTTCAAATCATGTTTTTAAAAATAAGTTGAGCCATCTGAAATTGCTGGGTTTGGTGGGGTTTTTGTTTTGGTTTTTTCCTTGTAGGGCAAAAATGTCCGTATATTGGCAGTTTCCTATGTTTCAGCCTGATGCGTGGAAGTCAGCTAAGGAACCTGATATTTTCTATTTTCCGCATGCATGCATAGTTGTCACGTCTTCGTTACTTTGAAAGTCAGTTTACTAGTTATCAAAGCCTGTGCTCTTATGGTTGGATTTCATTCCAAGTTTTAAAAAGCTGTTACTCATCATTAAATGGTTGTAGTAAACAGTTACTGTTGTTTTTAAAGAAGTTTAAAGGGGGAAAAAAAAAAAGGAGAGAGACAAGCAAGTACATGAAGTACGTTGCCCTCAGGTAAAAATTAGCTTGTCTTGTCCAAGGCACAAAAGACTGGTGTGACTGTACCAAGTGCAGGGGGGGTGATAGAAGACGATGCCAAGAGATGGATGGGGCCAAGTCGTGTGTGTCTTTCAGAATTTGTAAGCAGGAGTGAAATGTTTTGACTGCCATTTTCAAGGATTAATCTAGCTGCTGTGTGAACACAGATTGTAGGGGAAGCAGAACGTCAATGAAGTTGTCGTATGGTCCAGGCAGAAAGTCACGCTGCGGGGGCTCAGAGCAGGGATGTGCTGGGGCATGTTTCAGGGGCAGCCTGCTAGAGGTTTGACTGTTGTGGGGATTAAATAATTATTTGTAAAGTGCGTAGAAAAGTGCCTCACACAGAGAAAGTGCTCGGTCATTGGTTCGTTATCGTCATTGTCAAAATACTGAACAGCAACCATTTTTTGAGTGTGTAAATTACATTTTAGGCACTTTTCTGAAGGGCACTACCTTCCTAGCTCATTTACTGATATTTCACTCACTGTTTTGAGGTGGGTGGTTTATTTTGCCAGAAAGAAGAGGGACTTGTACACTTCTCTGGTTCCCCCCCACTCCCCTCTGCAGGGGCTCCTGTAAGGTTCCTGTGCACAGCGACCCATTTCTAATGGCCCATCGTATTCTACATTATCAGCCAGGGAGATATCATACTTAACTAATCATTAATGGTCCCTCAAATCTAGCACTGGTCTTCCTTAAAGAACCAGTTTCTAAACAAAAATACAGTGTGTGGTGCCTGATACAGCTTTGTTGTCAGCACGTGCCCAGCATCCTCTGAGCATAAGATTTGCAAACTTGGACAGAATTCAGCTGCGGTCATCGTTTCAACAGCGGAGCTAATTTAAGCTCATTTCTGCAGTACTGGGGAAGTCATTACGAAATAAAAGCACGCAAATTGGGAGAAAAGACAGTGTAAATCCCTTATCGTCGGTTGCTGATGAGGTCAGCCAAACACTAGAGGAATCAAAATAACTGGTGCTCATCATAACCTAGACATGTTTTTAAACTTTCGCATTTGGGGGCGCTTTTAAGGGTTTGGTTTATCCTGCCCCTGGCGTCATGGCCAGCAGAGACTGCAGGCAGCAGGGCAGATGAACTGTTAAAGACTCCCACCTACCATAAATGATGTTTTCAGAGAACTGTGCACATAGAAGAACTTGAGAACTTGTGATTATAGGGAGTGTTCCTGTCCAGAGCTCAGCTTCCTTTGTGGGTGTTAGAGCACCTGCACCAGAACTAATCAACGTTCTCTTGCTTCTTCCACTTGTACAGCTGTGAGTGCCCCCCCTCCGTGGATGTGACCCGCCATTTACCGTGACCTCTCATCCTGTCTTGCTTCCTCTCCCTTTTGTTTTTTAGCAGTCGTCCTCTTCCAGTGGCAGCGTGTTTGGGTCTGGAAACACTGGAAGAGGGGGAGGTTTCTTCAGTGGCCTTGGAGGGAAACCCAGCCAAGATGCAGCCAACAAAAACCCATTCAGCTCGGCCAGCGGGGGCTTTGGATCTACGGCCACCCCAAGTAAGTTAAGAAAGTTTTCCCAGTCTCTTGGTCCCCTGATGTCATTGTCATCCTCATGGTGTTATCAAAGCTTCAGTGACAGGTGTAGAAAGGAAAGAAAAGGTCTAGAAGGCCCATTTAAAATATCTACCCCAAAGCAGTGTGATCTGTTTTGATTTTGTTTTTTATTTTTGGTTTTCTAATGAGATGTCCTATATAATCATGGAAAGACATCAGAGCTGCAGGGAGAGAGGATCTGTGTATTGAGCTACTCCCCTCTTCTCTCCCAAGGCCCAAATTGCTCTGTTTCTTAGGACTGAAATGAGTTGAAATGAATGCGGGCAGACGAGCATAAAAGAAAGCAGCAGGACAAGCTGGGGTGCTTGGAGGCGCATCCGGATGTTCATTCGTGTTGGACTCTCTTTGAATTTGCTTTAACATTCAGCTACTGTAGAGAAACGTCACACAGAAGTTGAAGCCGTCATTATTTCTCATCTCTTACATTTTTGTCTTATTTTCAAATGAAGCTGTATCTTTCTGCTGGCACTTTCTTCTCCAGCTAATTCCTTGTCGATCTGTCTGTTCGTGGTTGGAAATGAAAGAAATTTGTTTGTTTAAATCTTCTAAAAAAATATATCCTGCTGCCAGTGGAGACTGAGATGGGAAGTCGGGCACCTGTCACCTTCATCTTAGCTTCTCTTGTTTAATACGCTCTACCAGAAGCTTCTCTCATCTGTTGTGCTATACGTGATCTTAATGTGAGAGCTCATGCTCCATAGACAGGACAGATGTTTCCTTGATATTAAGGCTCATGTAGTTAAAAAGCAAAACTCTTTGCTGAGACTCCTGGAGTCACAGATCAGTTATTTTGATGTCACTGTTCATCTAGTAATATGTAAGGTGAGATTACAGTGAAGACACACATAGCTTTAAACTTGCGAAATTATATAATCAGAAATTTGTGTTCTGCTAGGAGGAATTCAGAACCCTAGAAGGGATCTGAGAAGTCAAGTCTAGTAACAGTTTTCGGAAGCCGTTTCTGCAGATGAACTCTTACGCAGAATCCTGATACATAAAACAGAGAAAAACAGGGTATTCAGAAGCAGGGGCCAAGAGCCAGCGATACTCCTGGGTGGTTTCCCCATCTTTTCCCCAGCTATCAGCACACAACTGCAAGGTTCCATAGCACATACTTTGAAAACGTGATCCTTGGGTGTCAGTCTCCCTTTTCCAATAAAGAAACAAGCCCAGAATGGTTAGGTGATTTTTAGTTACAAAGCCAGAAAGTGGCAGACCTAGAACTCAGCTAGATCATACATAAGGTGCCAAACACAGCATCTAGCACAGAACAGGCATTTGATAAAACATGCTAGTGAGAAATGTGGGTTTGTCCCATAGGTAGATTATCGTCTGCAAGATTGTGTTACTAGCCTATTTTGTTAAAACGTGGGTGTGTCATATCCTTGTAAAAAATTCTTTCCTCCTATCAGATTCACCTTTAATGCCAAGGCTCTTACCTGGCAGAAAATGGCCTTCTCTCAGTGATGGGCTGGAGCTGGCCTGCACCGGCTCAGGAGAGCCAGCTTGCACATTTCTCCCCAGCTCCCTGTTCAGTGACATCAGGGAGTAGTTATTTACACCATAGTAACTGGACAGTGCTACAGATCGGGGACAGACACCCCCCGCCCGGCCCCGACCTGTTGTTCATAGGCACACCATTGTTTCTAATTCTTTAATTCTGGTTTAAAATAAACATGTATCTGTTCTTGATACCAGACACCTGCGGGTCTTCGTCTCCTAAACGTCAGCTGTTGTAAACTAGCAGTTTACTTTCACACTTAAGGGAAGTTTAAGTGAATTTGAAAGTATGCAGGAAAGATTTAGCATTATTTTGCTTTTTAAAACTAACTGCGTGATTTGCTAGTGAAACGGACAAGAGCTTCTGTAGCCCTGAGGACCAAGTGCAGGATGAGAGGAAGGAACAGTGGAGAAGGAGCTGGAAGGCCCCTGGGGAGGACCCTGGCCTCGCCACAGTACTGAGAATGTTTTCTGCAGGTCACAGGGGCGGCCTCTTTCCCCTCGGGCGGCCCTGCGGCGTGTGACCCTCTGAGCAGCACTGTTTCCTGCCCTGTGTGGATGGGCTCCTGGCTCCTTTCCTGCCTGCCGAACAGTTCCTTCCCTGCACTTTCCTTCTCCTTTCCCCCTGTCACTGTGGGGTGTGTCCCCATTGTCATCCAGGTTATCACAGGAGTCTCCAGACTCCCCTCTCTGCCTGCTGTCTCCTACACTGTGGTCTGGAAATCTGTACCAAATTGAATGTCTTAAAACTCTTTTATTTTGCCACTCTCCCTACTCAGAACCCTTTAGCAATGTCCCACTAACTATAGAACAAAGTCCAGACCAACTCCTTAGGCTATAATGCAGGGCCCTCCATGAGCCCTGACACACTTTTCTGACTTTGAATTCCTTCGCCTGCGCGCACACAACCCCCCCTCACTTCTCCCTGCTTCAGTGCCGGGGTTCACGCTGCTCCCCACACCCCGCTCCTCTGAACCTACCGTTCCTTTCAGGATGAATGTACGTCTTCCTCTGTGCAGCGTGGCCGAAAGGTCACGAGGATGCACAGCGATCTCTCCCTGTCTGGAATCCTGCAGCCCTTATGCTCTGTTCTTTCACGAGCCGTCAGCAGAAGGGAACTCATCTTGACTGATCACCTGCTGTGCGCCAGTTGTTCAGTGGGTGCGGTCTAATCACCTTTCACCTCGGAAATACAACAGTATTTTCAGACGTGGCCGTCCCCATTTTACCAATAAGGAAGTAGGTTCAGAGTGGGAATGTGGGCCTCCAGTGGTGACAGCCGTTAAGTGGCGTAAGGAGGGTCTCATCCTGGCATGTGTGCAGAACTCTGATCCACCGTGCTGCCTTCTGAGATCTTCTGGCCTCGCCACGGAATGGAGCGCCTCCCCATGCACCTCGTCTGACAGCCCTTGTGATCACTCCGCGTGGCACCGAACAGGCTCCCCTGCAGATAGATATCTGAGCACAGATTGGGCGGCCAGCGGTTCCCTTGGTGACATTTAGGCCCCAGGCTGTCTGGTCCTGGAGCTGCCCTCTTTAGGCCTGAGAAGTAATTGGAACTATGCATAGATCGAGAAAGACAAGCTAGGAACACTGGTGCTTGGAGTTGGCGTGTTCTGTATCCAGAAGCTCACACTAGAAAGGTTTCTTCTCTCTCTCTTCCCCGAGACTCTACCACAGATACAGTTAACCCCTGGGGGTCCTGTGAATTGCTACCTGTAAGGCCCTATTGCCTCCTTGAGTCTTGTCCTAAAGACACTGGTGAGAACAATTCTCAGCACATTCTTTCTGCACAGGGGCTTGAAAGACATGTTTGTGTGAGGATGAAGGAGTCATTTGATGAGAATTTTTGGTCCCACAAGGCTCCTTCTACTACTGTTCTTTAAGAGAATGTCTTGGGAAGGTATCCTGGATGAGGGCTTCCTGAGAACCGCCTTCTCAGTGTGTGTTGAATTCTCGTCTAGTGACTTTAGACCTGCAGGATGACGTGGGATCTGGTCTCTGTGATGTTGTTTATATCAAATTTATATCAAGTATCATTTAATTTAAATTGGGTCTGACCCTGATGTTGGATTTTGCTAGTGTTTTTGCCAAATAAAAGACCATGGAGGATCCACGTTGCACCAGTGGGGGGAAGCCCAAAGCGGATGCCAGTGTGAGCCGTTCTTGGAACCCCCAGTGGAGGTCATCCGATGGCTCTGCAGAGACAAGCTTTCCTACTGGCTAGTTCACAAGTGAAGAAGTCTCTTCCACAATGAAATATTGTTCCAACAACCAAGATACCATATTTTCAAGAGCTAGAGACTGTTACTTTGGAGCCACTAGGAGAAAACTGAGAAGCACATTGTTGGCCATAGAGACAGAGAGAAGCAGACATCCCATCATTTAATGCCACTTCGTTTCAGAGCAGCTTAAATAAATCCTAAAACGTTTCAACATGCAGAGCTCCTTTTGAGACTACAAATGACAACTATTACAACTTGAGTGGCTTGATTCTAGTGATCTTTGCAAAATGAAAAGGGTTTAACTTTCTACAGCTGACCTGCTCTGTTTTATTATATTGAACATGATTGTGATAGGAAACATGATTGGCAGGAGGGAAGTTAAACAGGGAGGGGAAGTGCTATTTTCTAGGACCTACCTTATGCCTGACTAGGGGCTTTCCATACATTAGTTCATTCAATCTTCCCAGCAGCCTTGCCTGGGCACAGTGGCTGTCCCATTACATGTATGAGGAAACTGGGACTCGGGAAGGTTAGGTCCTTGCCCCACAGTTATTAGGTTTTCGAAGCCAGGGCTGACTGCACAACTCATTTATTCCACTGTCATATCTGTGAACATCTTAAAGACAAAGGAGTCTTAAAGAGATAAAGGGATAAAGAAGCCCGAAGACTTCTAAATGTTCTCTGACTTCTCTAGAATTTGTCTTCCAACACTGTCCCAGTAAAATCATTTCATCTCTGTATTTCTGATTTCTCCAAGGGGAGATCTAGCCTCTAATCTTGTACTTGAATTTGTTTGCTATTTGGAATTTTTGCCTTGTTAGCGCTAACAAAGTCAGAAAATTGCAGTCCTGTGTTCTTGAAATACCAAATAAAAGGAATGGCTGAGAAGCCTGGTTTTGTACTGCCATTGGAGGAATCTGATGTAACCTTCAGCCGGCTCACTAAGGGAAGGATCAGACTGCTCAAGAGGGCATTTTGCAGACTCTACCAGAGGGTATATAGTCCCGTGCGACCGTATTTGAAGGTGGTGAAAAGGAATTTGTTAACCACTCCTGCTCTCAGTGCCTGACCTACTCGCAACCAGGCTCCCAAACTGTCAGCAGTAGTTTTACAGAGCAAGTGACCCTGTGGTGGTCTGAGGCTCTATGTTATCGGTGCCTAGAAATTTGAGGTGGTTGTGTCCCTGAGGTGAGGCTCCTCACTTCTTGGCCTGCAGATCAAGAGCATTGCAAGCGGAAGTAGTAACGGAGTTGCATCTCCCACTGGGGTGGGATTGGCAGCAGAGCGAGATGAGAGACCCTGGCGCTAACGGGCTAGTGGTGGACCACCTCTTCAGACGGCTCGACTTGCAGAGTTATTCGCCCTCCACTCTTCTCCTTTCCGTCACCTTCTCTGTGAGCGCCTGACGGGCTTGGGGGAAGACTGGCCTGGGCAGGTGTTTGTAGGCCTCGCTTGGTGACATGGAGTCAATGCCCCATTGCCACCCGGAGCATGTCATTTCAGCCTCCTGTCCGTGCCTGTGGCTTTGGGCAGTGATCCCATTTCAGCAGAGCTTCTTGCTGCCTTACTGTGGGTGCAAACTCATTTTAATAAAACACGCATCCAAACATGGTGGGGAAATGTGAGTTATCCCTCCCCTCTCCCCCCCGGAAAAGGGTTAAAGAAAAATTCCTGTTATTTAGTGTGCTGTTTGTACTCTCTCCAAGCACTTCTGTGTATATGACTTTGGCTGTTTATACGTTGCCTGTCAGATTCGCATTACTTGTAACAAAAAACTTCTCACCCATCTTGGTTTTTAGTAGTTCACTTCCTTTTTTTTTTTTTTTTTAATTAATTTATGTGGCTCCAGTGGGGTTTAGTTGCGGCACGCGGGATCTTCGTTGCAGCATGTAGGGTCTTTTGTTGCGGCACGCGGGCTTCTCTCTAGTTGCAGTGCACGGGCTCAGTAGTTGCAGCACATGGGCTCTTTAGTTGTGGCGCGTGGGCTCAGTATTTGCAGCACACAGGCTCTCTAGTTGTGGCTCGCAGGCTCTAGAGTGTGCGGGCTCGGTAGTTGGCAGCGCACGGGCTTAGTTGCCCCGTGGCACGTGGGATCTTAGTTCCCCGACCAGGGATCGAACCTACGTCCCCTGCATTGGAAGGTGGATTCTTAACCACTGGACCACCAGGAAAGTCCCTCATTTCCGTTTTTCCTTTAAGTCTTGGAGCCGATTCAGTGTGTAGCTGCGGGAGCGACCCACTAGATAAGCATCTGAAAGGTCAAGGGCTTAACTGAACCTCTTAGAAAGAGGAAATCAGACTGGAAGTCTTGCTGGCCCCTTACATTCTTCAGAGCATGCCTAGCTCCTGTCAGATCAGAGGTGGGAGCAGCAAGGTTTTTCCTATTTCGTCTGCCATTCTCCGCGCAGATCAGGCAGCGGCAAGCATGCCCAGCTAGACTGTAAAAGCAGAACGCCGGAAGCCACCGCGCTCGGTTTGGATTCGCTCTTTGTTTTCTCTAGTTTGACAAAATTTGAAGTTGGTCTTCATACGAGGAGATCCATGAAAACCAGCCCTGTTCTTCAGAAGCAAATGGTCTCGTGTGTGGCTGCGGGGTTGGTCCTGTGCTGGACATACCTGTGTGTGATACCTGTGGGCACGCAGGTACCTTTCTGCAGAAGAGCCTCTTCACTGGGACCTGCTGCGGCCCCGTTGTTCTGTGCCTGTAGAATCGCGCCAGGAAATCCTGAGCCTGAGCACCAGAATGATTAAAAACTTGTCGTCAAGATGCACGCAAATCAAAGAAGGTTTCTGTCTCACTGCCACTCAGCGACCTTGGATCCTCGACTTCTCTATCATTCCCTTCTCCCCAGACACCTAGTGAGGTTCCTTCCTTCTCTGTTCGGAGAAGTAGATAAGGACATTTTTCTCCCTCTGACCTCCCTCATACGTGTTCTTCATCTCTTCAGATACCTCTAACCTTTTTGGAAACAGTGGAGCCAAGACGTTCGGCGGATTTGCCAGCTCATCATTTGGAGACCAGAAACCTGCTGGTACCTTTAGTGCTGGAGGAGGAAGTGTGGCCTCCCAAGGCTTTGGGTTTTCCACTCCAAGTAAAACAGGTACTCCTATGCCTGTTAGCTGTGGTTATTGTTAGATGCGTATTTAACATTGCATAGACCTCTGGAAGAAGAGCTCTCTGGGGTGTTCTTAGGGGAGAGTATGGAGTATGGATGAAGGGATCTTTTCCCCCAAATTCATTTTCTAATTATTGAGCATCTACTACGTTTCTGACGCTGTTCTAGGTCCCCTGAGACATGTTAAAAAGCACAGAATGCATAGCATGCAGCCCTGAAAAGAACTTCATGTTTTCTTAGGGAAGAAAGCATTGTAAATATTTAGTTGCATTTAACAACCAAAGTGAGGGAACATATAAGCCCATGATAACTGAAATATAAACAAGAAAGCATCCTAAGTCAGATTTGCTTGGATGCCCATTACCTGTGATGGGCAAGACAGATTATTTATTTAATTTCTTATGTCTATATCATTTGTCCTCCTTCCCAAATCACTTTTTTTTTTTACTTTTGAGTGTAACATACATAAATGTATTGATATTCCTGTATATATACAGTATCCACATATCATAACTATGCAGCTCAATTAATTTTCGCAGTTGGAATATACCCATGTAGTCAGGAATAAAGAACATTACAGTACTACTTTTTATGCCAGCATTACTTTTAAAGTATACATTTATAAACTGTGTGGCTTCTTACAATCATGTATTATTACACTTATAATTAAAAATTTTAAAGAACAATATATGTTTACCTGCAAAACCGTACTTCATCTCTGTCAGCTGCCCCTCTGTCCTATTTCTGTCTCTGAGATCTACAGAGGGGATCTGTGCATACCTGCCCTTGTTGTGTGGAAAATTGTGTGAAAAGATTTTTTTAAGGCAGGGGGCAAAGGGGAAGGATATTTGCTGAGAAAGCAGTTCTTTAAAGCAAATCCCCCACAGGTGAGCGGGCAGGATACTTCTCCCTTGTGTGTATGGGATACTCTGAACTTATGGGGGGATTGCAGAGGAAGGACCCTACCCAAGGAGCAGATGCCTGGGTGGCTCTGACTGAGGAGCAGAACTGCCCCAAATTAGTACCTGGAATCCCACCTTTTAGAACCGAAATTGCTGTGGTTTCTGAATGCACTGTGCACCTTTACTCAGACCCGTGCCTGGGCTGGGTTAGTCTATGAGTGCTAGTTTTTTTATACTCCTTCCTAGAATTTAAAATGGACTAGAAATGAGCATCACAGCTTTATTCTGCCACCACCCTTCCCTGCAGTGAATGATTTAAAAATGAAAGGGCTACTAAGGTTTTGGTCCTGCTTGACAAGGCAAATATTATTTGACTAAGAAATTTTCGTTTATTAATCATCAAGACTTTTAAATTTACTTTTTCAGGAACCTGATCACGTTTTCTTCGATTCTTGTGTTTATCTTCTATGTTGTTCCTTATCCTAGGATCATGTCCCAGTTGATCTGAGAATTTGCCCCTTTTATTTTTGCAGTCTGAGAGAAAATGTGTCCTCCCACATTTCAGAATATTTTTCCTATTTGATTACTTGCCCCATGAAACCACCTAGATTGAGGTGTTGAGGGATTTTTAGATTGATGGTTTGGATGGGTCTCTGAAATCCCAAAAGTGCCCATCCTCCCTTGAGTACAGTTGCAGTAGAAAATAATACCACTGGAGATCATTTGAGGAGAGGACAGGAAGTGGGACAGACTGACACCCCCCAGTCCACTGGGGTCTCCCCACTGCTCTGTCAGTGGAGTTGCTGGATTTGGCGGCAGTGGCAGGGGGCAGCGTGGCACGTAGTGGTGAGGGGATGGGTAGTCTTGTGAGTCACTCAGCCCCGTTCCAACCCCAGCTCTACCGCTCGCCAGCTGGCTCAGCGTAGATGAGAGACATGTTCTCTGAGCCTCGGGGTCCTCACCTGTGAAGTAGGGAGTCCCAGGTTTGTTGGGAGGATTGAAACAAACTGGTGTACAGCACCTGGCACATGGCGGGCCCTCAGTAAATCAGAAATCTTATTATCCTTGAGTACTACTAAATTTCTGTCTCTTCTGGAGGAGAAAAAATATAAGCATCTAATAAAATTGGAACCCCCTAGCATCAGGAGTGAGTTGCCTGTCTCCAGAAATAAAGCCCAAGTGACCATTCTCTTCTGTTTCACGTAGCTGTGACATGGATTCGTTGTTTTGGGGGCATTGTGTGTGTGTGTATGTGTGTGTGTGTGTGTGTGTGTGTGCGCTTAATCTCCTCCCCTCCCTGTCCAGTGTACTTTCTGTATCATTGTGACTTCTCATTTTTCACTCACCTTCCACCAAGAACTCTGAACACTATTGAGTACAAGGCACTAGATAAAGGCCTGTGTGTCCAGGAAGAAAGTGTAACCAGATCTGTGATCAGTCTTAAATAATTCAACTGCAAGGGTTTTTTTAGCACTTTTTTTTTTTTTCCAGTCTGTTATATTTGTAACCCAACAGTCTGCATTATCATGGCTTGGAATTTCACTCAAGGTTTTAAAATACAGAATGTAAAGCCAAACGTTAGCCCGCACAGAAAGCACCTTCTCAGCTGTGCTTCTGCTGTTCATGGTAAATAAGCAAACGATTGAACCACAAAGTAGCAGCTAACTAAGGCGTTCAGCTGACAGCTTTTCGTGTCCAGCAGTTGATCTTTCCTGTTGCAGGTGGCCGAAGCTTGTGCTGCGATTACGCTCATAGTAAGAAGGCCTGAGTGATCCCTCTATCAACGGGATTCACTTTCTGAAGGGGCGAGAATGAGGTCCCCGTCTCCCTGGGCAAATCGCCTCCTGGCTCTGCCTGGGCCACCACTCCTCCCTTCAGCATGTAGCTCCTGGGCCGATAGTCACTGTAAGAAATGCTGCCCTTTAGAGCACACGTCTTGTACCGTTTTGCTCTGTTCTGCTCAATGGATACTCAGCAAGTGTCTCTGCTAATAGCCTAGAGTGACGTGTGCAGTATCTTGGGGTTTGGGAACCCTCCTCAGGAGCAGGAGGGACAGTTAGGGAAGGACCTTCTGTCTTCCCGCCCGATGGGCATCCACCAATCCGGGGAGGTGGCCTGGGCACGCCTGGCCCTTCCTGTGCGGTCACCTGCGTGCGTGCCACCCCTGCGGGCCTGTGTCCACGTGAGTGAGAGCGCTGGGAGCCTGCCCAGGGGGTCGTGGACCCAGGGCTCTCCTCCCGGCTGATTGATTGCCTTATCACATTTATGCAGCAGCCTTCCTCCAGACAAGAAACGGCGTGCTTTTTTATTGAGGAGCAGTTCCTGACTGCAGAGAGAGAGCATTTTTTTAAAATTCTTCTGTACAGGGAGAGAAAGACTCCTGTGAGAGATGTGAGAGCTCTCAGGCTCTAAATAAGTAAAAAGCACCTGGCCGAGCGTCAGCCTCTCCGTCTCCTCTGTAACCCGGCTCGCAGATTCTCCCTGAGAGGGGATTTGAGCCTCTATTTTTATAATTTGTGTTTCCATGAAGCGAGATGCCTTGCCTATGTGATGATAAGTAATAAACTCTGACCACTTTGACAGCTGGGTAGGGATTGGCGCTTTTGAGCGTGACTTTTCGGTGAGGAGTCTCCAAACGTGGCAGAGGGTCTGGGCGGGGGTCTGCCGTGCATGGAGTTGGTTCTTGGTGGCAGTCGGATCTCACGAGACTTGGAGCTGACGAGTCCAGCTTGCCTCTGGGAGGGACCAGGGAGCTCGCAGACAAACACGGAGTCTGCTGGATTCTTAGAACTCCAAGGAGCTCTCCTACGTGGACCCCAAACCCCTCTGCTAGAAATGGAGGGGGTGGCGGGTTGGGTTGGGTTTGGGTTTGGGTTTGTTATTTTGCTGATAGAAAGGGTGTTGTGAATCGAGTTTCTAACGTATCTTCCCCTTTCTCCTGCCTCTTGTGATTTGGTTTCTCACTGCTCATTGTCTTCTCTTCCTGTCTCCTTCTTTCTTTCTCCCCGTTTCTGTTTGTTTGCCTCTGTTTTGCTCAGGTGGCTTCGGTGCTGCTCCAGTGTTTGGCAGCCCTCCTACTTTTGGGGGATCCCCTGGGTTTGGAGGGGTGCCAGCATTCGGTTCAGCCCCAGCCTTTACAAGCCCTCTGGGCTCGACGGGAGGCAAAGTGTTCGGAGAGGGTACCGCGGCCGCCAGCGCGGGAGGATTCGGGTAAGCCCCCCAGAGAGGCCTGGGCAAACCCACAGGCGCAGGTCAGCAGAAGCACTGGGGCCCAGTACTGCTGCTTTGAATAGAAAGTTCTTCTGTTTCCCCTACTCTCGACTGAGCTGAAAGCCCCTCCCTCGAAATCAGCAAGCCAGTCGCTCCAGGATTCCTGTTGTCTCCAGGGGAAGGTTCGTGTCTTCCAAGGCAGACTCTGTCCAGTACGTGGTGGACACCAGCTGTGTTGCTGTCCGCTGATACGTGGCGTAGTGGCTGGCAGACCCCTGTTCTCCTGGTGGAGCTAGAGGATTGGTTAAAGGAAGAAAAACAGTCTCACCTTGGCTGCTTTACAGCCACGATTGCCCCTTGTATGGTGACTTCTGTTAGGAAACTCTGAATGAATAGTTTTTAATCAGATTCCTTCCTCTTGGGATTGTTGCGCAGAAGACCCATTGTCCTTGAGCAAACAACTCCTGCGTCCCCTGCTCCGCTCCAGACCCCCGGAGTGGGTCTTCGGTGCCCAGTCCGCTGGGCCAGCTTCCTTAGGCACTGCCTGGGCCCCGTGCGTGTTTCAGAGTCTCCATGACTGCTCAGCCTTCAAGGCGGCTCTCACTCCCTTGTGCACATCCTCACTTGAAAATGCCATATTAGAGATTTGCTTTTAAGGGCCCCAGAAACTCGGTCTGGTTACCAAAACCCCATGGAAAAAATAGCCTTCACCACACCACAAATTCCCAGTAAAATATATGTGGTGATGACTACAAAGTGTCTCCTTCAGAGGAGGTGTGGACGTCTGAGAGGAATGTCTTATCGGCCTCTCGCTGTCCTTGTCCTCAGCGCTGGCTCAGGATGTGTAAAGCTAAAGAGTTGGGGGGTGGAGCCAGGGGCTTGTTTGGGAGAGCTGTCAGGGTACGTGGGGTGAGGGTTGGCCGGGTGAGAGCATCTTTATCTTGAAAATAAACTCAAGTGGACTCCTTATTCATACCCTTTCCTCTCCATGAAAGATGCTGGTGCAGCAATGCTGGCGAATTTCAAGGAAAGTGAGCAAGTTGATGTATTGCTTCTTAGATTTCATGCAGAGACCGATGGGTCTTTTAAGTTTCTCCCAGGAAGTCAGGAAACCCCAAGACTTAAAGTTAAGAAAAGCTTTTAAAGGAGAGCTGGGATCGACTTAAGCCAGTATTCTGGCAGGTTCTGACGGACACTGTTCTCGCCAGTGACCGCCCAGCACATAATGCTGCAAAGTTGGTGGAAGGTTCGTGGTTGACTAGGAATCTTGAGGTTTTTATTTATTTATTTGAAACCAGCTATTTTCTTCACTAGTTAAAAAAAAAAAGTATCAGATTCTGCCTCGGCTGGGGGCTCTCCCACATAAATCCTGACTGGCTGGTTCCATTTTGTCCAGCAGAGCTGAGTACCGGCTTTGGTATGAAATCTCCGAAAGAGCCTGTCACCTTTTTTCAGGTCCCTGGCCGGGAAACTGTATCTGACCCCGACTGACATCTGAGGAGTTCCCACAGGCGTACACGAGAGACCCGAGGCAGGAGTGGGATTAGAGTAGGACCAGACAGGGGAGGAGAGCTCAAACACTGGGCGAGGGGGATTTCATATGGCGTCCCTTTACTTTTCTTCCCGAGGCTGAGGTGAAGGTTGGCTCTGGGCTCTAGCCTGTTTGTTCTGAGAGGCTGCCAGTTTAAACCGAGCACGTCACCTCGAATCATGTGTGTCTCACATCCTGAGACTCGGGAGGGGGGACTGAGGCCGTCAGGCAGCAGGGTGGCCGCGTGGCCACGCTTAACCGCAGCCTCATTTCTCGCCGGAACCCAGGTTTGGGAGCAGCAGCCACACCGCGTCCTTCGGCGCCCTCGCCGGTCAGAACGCCCCGGCTTTCGGATCGCTGTCCCAGCAGCCGTCTGCGTTCGGGACCCAGAGCGGGGGATTCTCTGCCTTCGGATCAGGCAGCGGAGGTGGGCAGCCAGACCCCTTCCCTCACCGTGGCCCCTCCTTTCGTCTCCTCAGTAAATGCCTGGACACCCCCGGCCCCCCAAAAAAAGAATGAGTGGTTTTACCTGGCTCTTCAGTGTAGTATTTTAAAAGCCGAAAGGGCTTGAAAGACAAAATGTTCTTTTTAGGTTTTAATTAGATTTGTAATGCTGTGCTGTTTCTTACCAAGTGAAGAAATGGCTGACTTGATTTTTCTCTCAAGATTTGAGGACCCCAAAAAATAACCTTGATTTAAAAATCAGGTTCTATTAAACCTTGATTTAAGAATCAGACTCAAAAAATAAGATAGAGAAAAAAATAGAAATAAGACGTAGAGACTTTACAAAATGTCTTTCATTTGTTTGACACTCCGCTTCTTCACATAGTACCGTGTGTGCATTCTGCTTTTATCCTTGCACCACACTTACTAGACACAGAAGTTAGGCATCGTTATTATTTTACAAATGACACAAAAACTCCAGGGAACCAATTTGCCCAAAGGGCCAGACGGTGAGCCGCAGAGCCAGGCCTAGAACCCGAGTGTCTTGCTGCTCTGGCCTCAAGAAGAAGAGGGGGCTTCCCTGGTGGCGCAGTCGTTGAGAATCTGCCTGCCAATGCAGGGGACACGGGTTCGGGCCCTGGTCTGGGAAGATCCCACATGCTGCGGAGCAACTGGGCCCGTGAGCCACAATTACTGAGCCTGCGCGTCTGGAGCCTGTGCTCCGCAACAAGAGAGGCCGCGATGGTGAGAGGCCCGCGCACCGCGATGAAGAGTGGCCCCCGCTTGCCGCAACTGGAGAAAGCCCTCGCACAGAAACGAGGACCCAACACAGCCATAAATAAATAAATTAATTAATTTAAAAAAAAAAAAAGGAGGAAGCAAGTGGATGGGAGAAGTAGAAAAAACATATTTTCCCGACGCAATGGATCTGTGTGGCACGGTGCAGCAGTGAGAGGGCGCCTACCCAAGACCCTCTGCCAATGCCCGCCAGGGAGGAGGGAAGAACCCTGAAATACCCAGAAGACCACGGCACTTCCTGCCCACCCGGGCCTGCAGGCAGTGCAGGAGGAGGGAGACAAAGGGAGGGAAAGAATGCGGCCTAGAGACCACCTTTGTCTTTCAAGTGTGTGGTGGTGTTTTTTGGGGGTTTTTTGGGGGGGGTTTTTTTGGCTGCGTCGGGTCTTTGGGTCTTTGTTGCTGCGCGGGCTTTCTCTAGTTGCGGCGAGCAGGGGCTACTCTTTGTTGCGGTGCATGGGCTTCTCATTGCGGTGGCTTCTCTTGTTGTGGAGCACGGGCTCTGGGCGTGTGGGCTTCAGTAGTTGCAGCACGCGGGCTCCGTAGTTGTGGCTCGAGGGCTCTAGAGCGCAGGCTCAGTAGTTGTGGCGCACGGGCTTAGCTGCTCCACGGCATGTGGGATCTTCCCGGACCAGGGCTCAAACCCGTGTCTCCTGCATTGTCAGGCGGATTCTTAACCACTGCGCCACGGGAAGTCCGTGTGTGTGTGTATTTTAACTGCACCCTTTTCCTCTTTTTCAGGATTTAGCTTTGGATCATCTAGCTCGTAAGTATCTATCTTCAGTTATTTTGAGTCATTAACGAAGGATGGAAGAGTGTGTGGTACGTGAAAATACTAGTTTCTGCTCTGTTTGTACATTTTGTGTCCATTTTTCCTGGTTTAAAAGCTTGTCCTAGCAGCATGGTGGTCTGGCAGCGGGCTTCGGGTTCTGTGGACTTGCTGATCTCGGACATGTGGCAGGAGGTGCCCGGCTTGGCCTCTCCTCAAGGGCTGAGCCTGAGAGAGAAGATTGTGCCTTCTGATGCGCAAAGTCTGGAAGGCAGGACTCAAGAGATGCTTTTGCTTATTTTGCTGTTCGTGTCTCAGGAGCTTCCTGGGCTCCAAGCCGATTACCAAGTCTTATTTTTTTGATCCTCGCTCTGTGATTCTGTGTAGAATTGCATGACATTAAAAATTCAGGGTCCTGAACTTTGAACACAGGGAGTGGCACGAGCCCCGAAGCCCTTCCTCAGAGCAGGAGCTGATATGCCTCTCCCGGCGCTTCCTTGCAGGTCTGTCCAGGGCTTTGGTGGCTGGAGAAGCTGAATGGGTGTCGGTGTTCCTTTCTGTTCCTGTGACCAGCTGCGTTCTCAGCTCCCCTTCACTGAGAAACCCGGGAGCAGTCCTTTGAACTGCACGTTCTCATTGAAATACACACCCCGAAAGAAACAGCAGAAACCAAACTCCAGAGATGCTTGATTGCTTGTTTTGTTTTATATTTTGTGTTGGTTGTTCCCCCCCACCCCTGCTATTAAACTGTTTGGCCTGTTTCCATACAGAATGTATGTGGGCTTTTTCAGGTCACAGCCAAGGAGAGAGGTTTCCTCATTTCTGTGGCTCTGAGAAACCTGCACAGCCTGCCATCAGCCAGCAGCATGTGTCTTCAAAGACGGCTGCCAAAAGGATCGAGCATAGGATACGGATAGGCAGACGCTTCTCCCAGACAGTCTCCCCTGGTCTCCTCGGACTGGGGCCCTCCCCAGGGGGAAGAGGTTGAGTGCTGGCCAGCACCTTTTTGAGGCCATAACTCGGTGTCTTTTCTTCACGTCCTTTTTGCTGTTGAGTATGAGGCCCCTCAAGGTGCCAACTTCGTGATTGAGTAGAGGGAAAGAAACTCACTTATGCAGGCATTAGCTGAGTTTCAGGAGAGGTATTAACACCTCAGAGTACAGGTAGCTGTGAGGCAGGCGTGGAAAGCATGCCAGGGGGTGCTGATGACAGGGGTGCTGCCCTTGGAACACCTCTGCTCATTCTCTCAGTTTGGCTCTTGGGCACTGTGTGGTCCCACGGCTAATTTCTTATACTCTGGCGGCGAGGTGGGCAGTTGATTGAGGAACACCTTTTATCTCCAGTAGGTGACGGTGACATGGGTGACCACTCCTGGCCCCTGTCTGTGAACCGCAGTGCACATAACCCTTGGGTAGACCCAGGAGTTGAGAAGATGTTGCTACTGCCCGATGCCACCAGGCAAGTGTTTGCTCGGGTGGCCTAGAGGTCGTGACTTTGGTCTCATTAAAGTGCTTGTAATGCAGTGTTCTTCAGGTCTCGGCATATTTTAGTTCTTAGGCCTGTGATGTCCTTGCCAGTTGCTGACAAACAAGGACTGCCTTGCACCAAAGCGTAGGCGTAAGAATTTGTTATCTTTCAGGCTCAGAATAGGACAGCGCTTTGGCTTGGGTCATTAGCAGGGGAGGGTTGGAAAGGGACAGTTATTTAGATTTTTATACATTGGAAAGTTGTATTTTGAAAGGTGTTAATAAAAGTTTTCCATGTGGTTGAATTTGTCACATTACAGCCAGTACGACCTGGCTGGTTCTGTTGGCTTGTCGGGAGGGTAGAGCCCGGGGAGGTACCCTGGGCCACAGCCTGCCCTGCCGGTCCTCGCTCTGCTAGGGGCTCTGTGTAAAGTACAGACTCGGAAGCCCCAGTCTGGCAGGTTCTCATTCAGTAGGACTGGAATTGGTACTGGACGCGCTCGGGCTGAAGGCAGTAGTTTCTCACGCTCATCAGAAGACGAGTCCCCTGGTGCGTGCGGCGCGTTGGGTTTCAGGAATCCCAAACCGGAATTGGGCCCCTGGGTGACTTATCCTGTTTTCTGTGCAGCTTATGAGAGAAGAGTGAGAGTCTGCTCGTATGTTCCATTAATCAGGGCGTCTGCCTCCTTCAAAGAGCTTGGACTTCAGTCATTTAACGGGTTCCCTTGTCGGTTTTTGTGGAACTGAAGCGCCCGTCTCCACCTGTTCTCATGTGAGGCCCCCCCAGCCGCAGAGCCAGTCCCCAGACGTCCACACGGCCAGGCACGGGGCTCATTCCTCCCACGTGTGCTCTCCCTCGTTTGTACCCAGGGCCATCCTGAGACAGAGGAATTCGAGTGTTGGTGGAGGGCCTTGCTTTAAGGGAGCAACGTGACTAAATGGCAAGAGCTGACCTGCCTCGGCGTGTCCTCCTCCTGACCGGCACCCAGACAGAGCCATCTCCTGCGCTTATGTTTCCCCCCAGAGGCTCTTTTTTATAAATAGAAGCTGGTTTGGCCTAAACCCTTGACCTCAAAATCTCTGTGTAATCCTCCATCGAGGTGGCATGTGACATCTCTCCCTAAGGCCGTATCAGCTGAGCTCGGCCAGATAACGCCCCCGCACTCACTGTCGGGCGGCGGCCACCAGGGAATGTATGGCTGGTGCGGGAGCCCCTCTGAGTTCCTTTTTTGGGGTCGACTTCGCTGGTGGGTGACAGGGGTCATCTCAGAGCGCAGCCAGCATGCGTCCCCTGAAACCCAAGCTCCCAGGATGCTGGGCAGGGAATGCACGGTGGCTCCAGCCTGCCCGGGGAGGAGACGGCGGGGCTGCGCCTTCCCCAAATAGGGGCAAACGGAGAGCAGCCGCGAGTGTGAGGGTCATGTCCCCGTGAGAAGGGAGCGTGACCGCAGATGGGCCCGGGAGGGCGCCTGCTTAACCAGGCTCTAGCGCAGGAGGCCTCCACTTCAGTCTGAGATTCTGCCTCAGCAGAGCTGAGTTGGTCCCTTCAAGCTGTGTTTTCGATAAGCTTCACAGGTGATTCCCACGCAGACGGTCTGTGGTCCACATTTAGAGAAACCTTTTAATGGCAGTAACTATAAATATCTTCTTCCTGTGGAGCATCTGAAAGAGACCCGCACTTCTATGGCTGTGTTTATTTTGCCGTGAGTGCAGGGTAAGGGATCTTTCTGAAACTGTTGATGAGGGGCACCGAGTTTTAAGTTTCAGCTGCATTTGGGGCACCTGCTCAAAAAGGAAATACGAAAGCACAGGTGGGCTGTCAGCGCCTTCCTGTTCGGGCAGCTTCTGAACGCCGCCTCTGTGAGGTCTCCCCGATTAACGGGTGGGAGGAGGTCCCCTCCTTGACCTCATCCTGTCTCCCGACGCGACTCAGTCCCGCTGTCTCTGGTCACCATGTTTTGCTTCAAAGTACTGGAGGAGGAGGAGGGGCGGTGTCCTGCATCCTCCTGAGATTGGCTCTGTCATCCTTTCCTTTTCTCTTCAGTTCCATCAACTTGTGGGTTCCCACTCGGTTTCCTCACAGAGCGCCTGCCCAGTGCCCCCAGGCATCGGCCGGCTCTCCTGCTCCTTCTGGGTGTCACCTGCTGGGCGGAAAGCAGGGGCAGGTGTACCTCCCGGCCCCGGGCTTCCGGGATCAGTCTCTTCCTCCTCCTACCCCGGTTCTCTCTGATTTCTCTGTTCCTTCATCACTCACAGGAGGAAAAAAAAGCAATTAGACTGAGATGGTTTTAGCCCCCAAACCTCCTCTGTCTTCAGAATGTTTCCTATGGAACGTTTGTATACTCAGCCAAAATAAGAAGGGTTCCAAGGTCAGATAAGTTGGGGAAAAGAATGAACAGAATGAAATTTAACACATCTTTTTATCGGACTCTTTTGAGCCTTTAATACGCAAATTTGCTTTGTAAATCAATAAGATGCAATAGTCTGCCATTTCCCAAATACTTTTACCGGGGAACCTTTGCTGGAGCCAGCTTCCTTGAAACTCATCCTTGCTTCATCGTCGGTGTCGCTGGACAAAAGCATAGCTGATTTACTTCCTGCAGGTTGTGTTTCCGATACACATCCCTCTCTCGTATTCAGTGATAATAGTAGTGATAGTTCGTTGAATGATTACTGTCTGCACGTTTAACTTAACATCTTCCAGATGAGAGTGAGACCAAGAGAGTAAGCAGTTTGCTGAGTCCTAAGCCGGGCAGCGGTGGAGCCAGAAGGAGCCGGGGCAGTGCCTGCTGCCCTGCCCCGCACAGCACCCGCCTGCCCTCGGCTGGGCCCTGGCCGTCCACCGCTGGCTCTCGTGATCGTCCTCCCTCAAGGTGGTCGTTCATTCTAGAGGCAGTACCTGACCCGTTGTGCCAGGGACACTGCCGAGCCCCTCACACGCCTGTCGTGTCTACCCCCACGGAAAGGAGCTGACATCGGGTGTGGACCACGGTAAACGCGCTGCCGGTTGTGCAGTCGGTTGCCGCCGTTCTGCTGCTCCAACCTTGCGCGTGATCCTCCGACTGAACCGCAACCCCAGGGGGGCGGGGCGGGGGCGGGGCTGAGTCTGTGGCGCCCGCGTTGGCGCTCACCATGTACAGATGGGGGCTCGCGTCCGCTTCCGGAGGAAGGTGGTCAGACCCCGGAGGAAGCAGCTGGCCCCACGCCCTCTGGCTGTCCAGGCCCCTCTTTCCTCCACTGTGTCCTGCGGGCTCTGGCTTTGAGGCTTTCCAGGGTCCCACAGGTCCCTTTCCAGGGTCCCGAGTCGGCAGTTACTCCATTGTTCCGCCCCTCTCTGCTCACGATTGGAGTCCCGTCCATTCCACAGCCCTGGCCAGAGATTCTCCACATCGTTCGCGGCCCTAGCCCGCCAGCTGCAGAGAGGGAGTCAGTGAGGTGATGGGGGCGCGGGGCGGGCCCGGGCCGCACGTCGCGGCGAGCCCAGCACATCGCTCCTCCCGGCCCCCCTCCACCTCCGCTCCTGCCTGCCCGCCCCTTGCTGGCCCCGCTCGTCTGGGGCTGCGAGGATGCCGGAGAGCGTTACTTCCTAACCCTCCCTTGGGTGGGTTCTGCAGCCACACCTGTAGGCCCCCCCATCCAGAAGGTCAGAAGGCAATCCTCACCGTGGCCTGCTGGTCACACCTCCAGGCTCCCCGACCCCGGCTGGCCCCTCTTCTTGCTTCATCTCCTTCCTTTCCGGGCCCTTCTGCACGTTCTCTTCCTCACATGGCCCGTGGTCCCCCTCCCCACCTCAGGGCTCCCCCGCACTTGTCTCTGCTGCAGGGCCCCTCGTGCCTTCCCAGTCACCAGGCAGCTCTCGGCTTAAATCATTCCACCCCCCCCCCCAACCACCCCGCGCCGGGCTGCCTGCCCTGCTCAGATTCAACCAGTCCTGTCACACTGCACTGCCATTTTGAGGTACACGTCGCGGTTACGGTTAGTCGTGTAATTGGGTGGCTGGTTGGTTGTCTGGTCTGTCCCACGCCTCCCCTCCCCCAACAACTGGCAGCTCAATGTGGGCAGAGGCCGTGTCAGCCTTGTCTGTCCTCAGCCCCCGACAAGTGCCAGGACAGCAGGAGTCAGGAGCTGTGGGATAAAAGCCACCCAGAACAGCTTCCCAGAAAGAAGCCGGGACTTGCTCCAAAGCCAGACCCCAGCGGGAGAGGACGGGGTGGGGGGCAGGGCTACTATTCAAGAGCATGGAGCCAGCTGATCACACCAGGGCCACACAGCAAGGCCACTGTCCGCCAGGCCCGGGGCCTGGCTCAGTGTCCTCTGCCCAAGCCGACCAGAGCCCCCATCAGGCATCACCGCAGTAGCCCTGGCCCAGCGGTCCCCACCCTGCCCAGTGGCCCTCTGCTTCTCAGCATCCCAGGAAGGTGCTATAGCTTGGGGCTGGAACAACAGTCTGTGGCCCACAGCGGGTGTTGGGGGCACAGACTAGACGCAGAGAGGCCTGGGTACAAGGCTCTCCGCTGAGACTTCCCAACTGGAACTAGTCGCATCCTCTGGCCCAGTTAAAATGGGGCAGATGCCACACACCTCACACCTCACACCGCACAAGGCCGTGCCCGGCACGTCACTGGGACTCTCACAGGTGGCTTCCCTGGCTTCACGGGGAGAGACCAGGAGCTGCAGCAGCCTGGCCCAAGCAGGTGGGCCCCAGTGCCACCCCTCCCCACCCCGGCCTGAGCACACGCCCGCGGTGCTTTCATCTGATCACTCCCTAAGGAGGGACAGGGCCTCAGGCTGAAAGATACCTTGTCCTTGTTCCCCCCTCAGCCTCATCCTGGCCCGGGAGGGTGCAGGCCTGGCATCCCCCGTCCAGTCTACAGGTTTCTGCCCCTGCAGGTGAGAACAGCCAGATGCGTGGCTCACCCCGCGCCCCGCCAGCGCTCCTCTCCCGCCCCGCGCCTTGCTAATCTTCGCGTCCCAGAGCTCTCCAGCTGGCCAGGGGGGTGCAGGAGGAGCAGGAAGGGCTGCTGCACCCATTTTGGAGTCACTGGCTGCGGCTGACAGAGGAGCTACGTGAGCCAGTAGAACAGCTTGGTTGTCACCAGCCGACAGTTTCAGAAGCATTTAGAATTCTCAAGTCTTGGGAGGTTTGCTTTTAAATCTCTTTCATTCTCTGCGATTTAGGGAACAAAGATTTGCCCCAGTGTAGGGAAATGAAACTGCTATAATTACAAGTTTTTACATACGGGTGAGTTGACAGTGCAGCCTGAATCTCTCCCACCAGCCCTCCGGCCCGGGGCCCAAGAGAGCCATGCTCCTCTGTTTAATGACCTGGCAGCAACTGCTCTGAGCTGAATTCCGGCCCGGATCCTCTTCCCCACTTGGGGGCTTCAGGCATCTGACCTGGCTGACTCCTGACCCTTGTCTATAGCTGCTGCTGCTTTCATTTTGAGCCATTCTGGAAACAGGAATAAACATCGTCTCCGAGACATTCAAGCCAAGTGGTGCTCAGACTCTGCTGTGTGGTTGTCAGTGTCACAGATGGTGGGACCGGTGGTCACCATCCAGAAACATTTATATATGTGTTGTGCTTCCTGTGTGCATCTCCCCCGCCAGTCCACCGTCAGCACGGCACACACGTCATGCTTTCTCCTAATGGGCAGTGGGTCTGGCTGTTCCGGCCACGAATTTATCACCCAGGCCCTTTTTGCACCAAGTGCGTTGCTGGCTGTAGGTTGTTCAGGATGGAGGCGATCCCTTCTGTGGCCTTGGCACACAGCAAAGCTGGCCCAAGCGGGAATCAAAGAAGCCGGCATCTGGGGGCCGAAGATGATCCTGTTCGATTCTGTCCTCAATACAGAAGGGAATTCAGACCCAAAAACTGGAAGAAAGTGACTCAATCCAGCAAGTGGAGTTTATTGGTTAAGGCCATGTGTGTGTCTGGGCTCGAATCCCATCCTAGCTGTGTGACTTAAGGCAAGTCACTTAACCTCTCTGAGCCTCAGTTTTATCATCTGTAAAAAGGGGGAATGATAATATATTTGTCTAGATTTGTTGACGATTAAACGAGACGTTATATATAAAGCTGGTGTTATTATTATTATCATCATCGTTTATTAGAGTGAGAGCGGAAGGCTAAGTTCCCCATTCCTGACCCACTTCTCATTTACTGCACTCAGTATAACGGCAGCAATCAAAGAGCTAACATGAGTCCGCGGCAAGATCTGAGTCGCTTGCTCTGTTAGCTGTTTATACTCCAAAACAAATGAGCTCAACTGTCCAGAGGTAAAATCTTGCTCAGAGCATTACAACTTAAAGATACGCATGATGGCTCCGCTTGTGCAATAGATGTTCACTGGATAAAAGTATCCACAGTTAAACTTGTGGTAAACATTTTGTTTTCATGTTTTCAGCCATGCAATAAAAATCAATTATTGCAAGTCACGGGACTTCCCTGGTGGCGCAGTGGTTAAGAATCCGCCTGCCAATGCAGGGGACACGGGTTCAAGCCCTGGTCCGGGAAGATCCCACATGCCGCGGAGCAACGAAGCCCGTGCACCACAGCTACTGAGCCTGTGCTCCAGAGCCCGTGAGCCACAACTACTGAGCCCGTGTGCCACAACTACTGAAGCCCGTGTGCCTAGAGCCTGTGCTCCGCAACAAGAGAAGCCACTGCAATGAGAAGCCCGCGCACCGCAACAAAGAGTAGCCCCCGCTCGCCGCAACTAGAGAAAGCCTGCGCACAGCAACGAAGACCCAACACAGCCAAAAATTAAAAATAAATGAATAAATTTATTAAAAAAAAAACGTCGCATCATGGGGATCTAGCTATAACGTGGGTCCCTGTGGTCTCTGAAGGACTAAGGGGTGGCAGGAACACGTCCATTTGAGACTTTGGCTTGTCCACAGGTGCCTGTAGCTCAAAGGTACAAACCAGTGGGCCCTGCCTCCTCCCACTTTTGGCAGTTCACCCAGAGCTGTCCCTCATCGCCCTTGGGTGTCCCTAAATGCCCTCTCTGCACAATTTTCCCCAATGGAATGGCACCCATGAAGGTGAGATTTCACTTTCCAGTGATCCATGTTAAAGTGAGGTCTCTCAAAATGCTCTAGGCCTGAAACTGGAACCTGCAAATACACAGAAATTAAAACCCTGCCTCTGAAGAAGCTTCTAGTCTGATTTTTATTGTAGAGATGAGCCTTTTCATGATGGTGTCCATCCACTGCCTCTTGGATATAAAATCAGAATGTACCTTGGGCTTCTCTCAAACTCATTTTTCTTTCCAGTGGCTCATCTTACCTATAAAGGAGTATTTTGTGTCACAGTGATTGGATTAGGGTATCTGGAATGAGAAGGGGCTCCAGCTCTGCTCATCATTTAATGCTGATCAGGGCATGAGAGCAACTTGCCTGAGTAGATAGAGTTATTCTATCCAAAAGTCAATTTAATTTCCAATTGGATTCTTAATCAAAGATGTTTATTTTATCTTAAAGCTAAACTTCTGTCAAGAACAAATAGAATAGTCAAAGTATACTTGACTTAGCTGCCTAGTAACAGGAAACAGGACCATGGGGACCTATGTTATGGTGATCCGTTGCCATTTGTAAGTTTATTAATACTATCAAATAGTGAGTGACTCCTGTCTATTTCCTAGCGCTAATATCAGATTGGAGAGGTAAGAGAGGCCAGAGGGGTAGAGAGGAAGACAAATTTTACACTGCTCATCCTTAAAGTAAAACTCCTTCAATCTGTATCTTGGCTACTGACGCCAGAGCTATGGACCAAGTGCCCAAGCCTCTGGGCAACATCCTTTAGAAGGGTCTATGGATCTAAAATGGAAGTCTGTTCTTCAACACAGAATTCCTTAGATTTCCTTCACATGCAAGGAAAATGATTTACTGAGTTAGAAAAGGTTACCCGTATTAGGTATTCACAAGTTGAAAGCGTGGGGAAAATCTACGGAGAACTCTAGGTCCCTGTTGAGATGTCTAGCTGTCGTGCAACTCTCCACTGCATGAGTGCCTGTCAAGAGGGTGGGAATTCTTGCAGTTTGGGGGAGGGCCAGATTTTTTTCAGCGAGCAGCATTGCCTTGAATTGGTCATGGTTTTCAGTTGCTGCTTATGGATGAATTCATAAATTTTAGGATTACTGTTGTTTTTCCTTTTGGTAGATCATTGTGTTCTTGTGAAACTGCTGCAGTAATACCTTAAAAAAAAAAAAATCAGTCCCTCTAATTCTTGGTTATTTCAGAGTTCTTTTCCTCCAGAAACTGTGGAAATGCGTGACACTGGCCTACAGATTCTTTTATTTCCAAGTAAGCTAACTTTGTTTCCAGCAAGATGAGTTAGTAGGTACCAGATTTACCTTCTTTCTGAAACAACTAAAATACCAGTTTTCAAAACAGTTGACAGCAAACAGCAGTGACCCCTGAGATTCAAGAAGCAGATGAGGTGAGCCCTACAATTGCCCTAGTTTCCTGCCTAGGGAACATTTCCAGATCACAGCATTGGGAAGGAGCATCCAAGTAGAGCCCAGTGGTCTGAGTTCATATGGCGAAGTATCAGAGAGGACAGGGCTGCACAGAGAGAGCTCTGGACTCTGCAGAGGGACTGTCTCAAGTACTAAGTACTGATCAGCGCATGCATGTGAGGAAATCCCATGTCTGGAGAAAAAGCAACATGAAAGGATTAGAGGCAAAATCCTAAGAACTTTAGGGCATAAACTAGTGCTGGTTCCTATCAACCAAAGTGGAAAACCACATTATTCACTTAGCATTAGATAGAGTACTCCGAAGGGTTTTACTTCAGTAGTAGGGGAAAATCAGTCATAACAAAATGCCACTCTTATCTAACAAAGCTTAGAAGCAAAGCCCAAATGAATAAGATCGTTTCCAAGTAAGATCCCAGAGCTAAGCTCAAGAAACTTACAGGAATACAAAAATACCCAGTACCCAACAAAATAAATTTCACAATTTCCAGTATCCAATCAAAAATTACCAAGTATGCAAAAAGAAATATCTGTAATGAGGAGAAAAATCAATTGAAACTAATCCAGAAGTGACCCAGATGATAAAATTAGTGGCTGAGAATTTTTCAATCATTATTAAAACTATATGTTTAAGAAGCTAAAAAAAAAGACTGAACATGTTAAATAGAGGCATGGAAGAGACCCAAATCAAACTAGAGATGAGAACTGTAATGTCTGAAATGAGAATATCCTGTATGGGATTAACACAATATTATACACTTCAGAGGAAGATTAGTGAACTTGAAGACATAGCAATAGGAACGACCCCAAATGAACCACACAAAGAAGCCTGAGAAAAAATTGGAATAGAGCATCAGTTAACTGAAGAACAACTTCAGGCAGCCTGAGATGTGTGTAATGAGAGTCCCTGAAAAGAGAGGAGAGATGGGGGGAAAATATGAAAGACATCAGAAATGGTAACTACATGAGTAAATATAAAAATTGGGAGGGGGTGGTATTTTTCAAGTCTCTAAAAGATAACTATTTAAAGCAAAAATAATAATGTATTAAGGGTTTTATAACATGTAGAAAAAAATGACAACAATAACAGAAAGGCTGGGAGAGAAGAAATGAAAATATACTGTTGTAGGGTTCATTAACTACCCCTGAAGCACTATGTTAGTTAAAGACAGATTATGGTAGGTTAAAGATGTATTGGTAAACCCTAAAGCAACCACCAAAATAGCACAACAAAGCATTATAGCTCATAAACCAACAAAGGGGACAAAATGGAATCATTAAAACTAATCCAAAAGAAGGCAGAAAAAGAAGGGGGAAAGTATCAAAAGGAAAACAAACAGCAAGATAGTTGATGTAAACCCAGCCATATCAATAATCACATTCAATGTGAATGGTCTAATTCCACAATTAAAATCTCAAGATTGTCAGATTGGATAAAAAAGCAAGATCCAACTACTACATGCTTGCTGCCTGTAAGAAACCAACTTTTTTTTTTTAACTTTTTATTTTATATTGGAGTATAGGTAATTAACAATGTTGTGTTTCAGGTGTACAGCAAAGTGATTCAGTTATACATACACATGTATCTATTCTTTTTCCAATACTTTTCCCATTTAGGTTGTTACGTAATATTGAAGAGAGTTCCCTGTGCTATACAGTAGGTGCTTGTTGGAAGAAACCAACTTTAAGTATAAGACACAAGTAGGTTAAAAAGAAAAAGAGGGAAGAGGATACCATACCAACATAGATTTTTCTAAAAAGCTGGAGTAGCTGTATTTATATCAGATAAAGAAGATTTCAGAGCAAAGAATATTATCAGGGATAAACACGGTCATTTCTTAATATGTCAATTCATGAAGAGGACATGAGTCCTAAATGTTTCTGTACCTAATAACAGCTTTAGGATACATAAAGCAAAACCATTAGAACTGCAAGGAGAAATAGATAAAATCCACAATTCTAGTCAGAGGGTTCAACAACCCTCTCAATAATTGATAGAAGTAAACAGAAAATCAGTAAGTCTTCAGAAGACTTGAACAACACTATCAACCAACTTGGACCTAATTGACATTTATAGAACACTCCACCCAACATCAGTAGAATATATGTTCTTCTCAAATGTACCAAGAGAGAACATATTCCAAGTCATAAAACAAGTCTCAGTCAATTCAAAAGGAATCAAATCATAGAAAATATGTTCTCTAGTGTATGAAATTAAATTAGAAATCAATAGCAGAAAGGTATCTGGAAAATCCCTAAATATTTGGAAGCTAAATAACACATTTTTAAATAACCCATTATTCAAAGAAGAAATTTAAAAGGAAATTAGAAAAAGTTTTTAACTGAATGAAAAATGAAAACACAACCAATCACAATTTGTGGTGCTAAAGAAGTACTTAGAGGGAAATTTATAATACTAAATGCCTATGTTTAAAAAAGAAGAAAACTAGGAAACTAGAAAAAGAAAAGTAAATGAGACCCAAGATAGGCAGAAGACAGGAAATAAGGATCAGAGCAAAAATGAATAAAATAGAAAACAAAACAAGACAAAAAGGAGAAAAATAAATGAAACAAAAAACTGGTTCTTTGAGAAAAATCAATTAAGTTGATAAGCCTCTAGCCAGACTGATCAAGAAAAAAATAAATAACAAAAAACAAATTACCAATGTCAGGAATGAGAAAGGTGATGTCACTACAGATTCTTCAGATATTAAGAAGACAGTCAGGGAATATTACAAATATCCTATGTCAATAAATTCAACTTAGATGAAATAGTCCTTGAAAAACACAAATTATCAAAGCTCACTCAAGAAGAAATAGATAATCTGAATAACCTTACAGCTACTAAAGAAATTGAATTTATTATCCAGAATTTTTCCATAAAGAAAATTCCAGGTCCAAATGGCTTTCCTGGTGAGTTCCAGCAAATACTTAAAGAAGAAATAATGCCAGTTATACACAAACTCTTCCAAAAAAATCGAAAAGAATGGAATGCATCCCAATTCGTTCTACGAGGCTAGCATTACTTATATACCAAAACCCAACAAAGATATATAATATAAATGAAAATGACAAATATCACTCATTTAGATAGATGTAAAATTTTTTAACAAAAGTTTAGGCATCAAATCCTAAATAATATAATAATATATTAAAAATATATAAAATATATATTTTATATAATACATAAAAAAAGATAATGCATAATGACCAAGTGGGGTTTGTTCTAGCAATTAATGTTTGGTTAAACATTTGAAAACCAATCAATGCAATTATATTAACAGAGTCAAAAATAAAAACCATATGATCATCTCAATAGATACAGAAAAAGCATTTGATAAAATCCACTGTCCATCTCTGACAAAAATTCTCAGTGAAATAGAAATAAAAAGGAATTTCCTTGACCTGATAAAAGGCATCTAGGAAAAACCTACTTTTAATATCATACTTAATGGTGAAAGAATGCTTTCACATCAGATTTGGAACAAGGCAAGAATATCCATTACCTCTTCTGTCCTACATTGTACAGGAAGTTCTAGCCAATGCACTAAGGCAAGAAAAAGAAATATAGGGATCCAAATTAGAAAGGAAGAAGTTAAGCTTTGTTTGCAAATAACATGATCATCTATATAGAAAATTCTATAAAATCTATAAAACTACTAAAACCAGTAAGTGATTTTAGCAAGGTTGCAGGATATAAGGTCAATATAAAAAACCAATTGTAGGGCTTCCCTGGTGGCACAGTGGTTGAGAGTCTGCCTGCCAATGCAGGGGACACGGGTTTGAGCCCTGGTCTGGGAGGATCCCACATGCCACGGAGCGACTAGGCCCGTGAGCCACAATTGCTGAGCCTGCGCGTCTGGAGCCTGTGCTCCACAACAAGAGAGGCCGCGATAGTGAGAAGGCCCGCGCACCGGGATGAAAAGTGGCCCCCACTTGCCACAACTAGAGAAAGCCCTCGCACAGAAACGAAGACCCAACACAGCCATAAATAAATAAATAAATAAATAAAATTAAAAAAAAAAAACCAATTGTATTTCCACATACTAGCATGAATAATCAAAAATTGAAATTTACAAAGCAAATACCATTTACAGTAACATCAAATACCTATTACTTAAGTATAAATCTGACAAGATGTACAAGACCTGTACACTGAAAACTATAAAATAATGCTGACTGAATTTAAAGAACACCCAAATAAAAGGAGAAATATATACTCATGAATAAGAAGACTCGATATTGTTAGGATGTCAGTTCTCTCCAAATTGATCTACAGATGCAATGCAATCCCATGAAAATTACAATAGGCTTTTTTTTTTTTTTGTAGCTGATTCTAAAATTCTTATGGAAATGAAAAGAACCTATAATAGCTAAAACAACATTAAAAAAGAAAAAGAGAACTTAAGCTATTTGACTTCTAAACTTATTATAAAGTTATGATATTTAAAACCATGCAATACTGGTGTCAAGATAAGCATATAGATAAATTGTACAGAATAGAAAGTTCAGAAATAGATGCACACATATGATCAACTGATTTTTGACAAAGGTGAAAAGGCAATTCAGTGGAGGAAGGATAGTCTTCAGCAAATGGTGCTGAACAATTGAGGGTATATAGAAATATAATTGATTTATATTAATTGACTGTGCTCTGTAACTGTGATAAATTTGCTTATTAATGTGTGTGTGTGTATGTGTAGATTTCTTTAGATTATCTGCACACACATTTCGTTTCACTGCGAATAGTTTTCTTTTTCCTTAACAATTCTTTACGCATTTTATTTTTCTCTCTATTTTGCTCTGTGCACAAGGTAGAACAGAAGTGGTAAGAGTGGTCATCCTTATTTTGTTTCTCCTACCTGCCCTCCAGGCAGCCACGGTGATGTGCCATATGGCTGAGCCTTGGCGATGGAGAATGTGGGGTGGGATGAAACTAGTACCCAAAGGGGTTTTCTGTAGCGCCCAGCTTTCTGGATTCTCAGGCTGGATTTTCAGGACCCCTGTCCAGCTAACAAAGAAGAGGTTCTTCTTCCTAGGGTGTCCATCTCCCTCAGACCCCCCAGGGAAGGAAGATGGATTGTGGGCAGGATTCAGGCCTTTCTAGGTTCCCTGACCATCAAACCCCTCAATTCTGCCAACCCTACCACCATTTCCCACATCTGTAGTTCCTATAGGAGCATCAGCTTCATGTCATGGGGTGGGAGGAGTTGGATTCTCCTCCTCCATCACCATCAGAGGGTGAAGGAATGTGTCCACATGGCAGAATTACTGTGGTGTGGAGCCGTGTGTCAGGAGGACAGCTGAAGAAGCCTAGTCAGCCGCCCCTCATTTACCTTTACAGGAATTGTCAGGCTGTTTACAAGGAAATCACTTCGCCTTGCAGGTAACAACATCCTAAGCGCTGTGTTAATCACTCAGTCCACTTTGCCAGCTGCCATGCTTATTCTCTGAGACCCCGCCGTGCAGAGCTCCTCACTGATCAGAGGCACCAGAAGAAGTCCCAAAGGGAGCTCATTTTCCATTGCTGACAGCCAGATCTGCAGCCAAAACCAAGTGATCGCTGAAAATCAGGGCAGATGCCCCTGCCACTAACCCACAGCCTCTGGGTCCCCCTCCTGTCTCCGCCACATGTTGTGATGGGCTTTATCCAGATTAAAAGAATCAGGGAAGAGGGTTGCAGTGTGTGTGATCAGCTCGTGGACATTCTTGTGATTGGTTAGTGTTGAGGTAATAAGGAGTTAACATCATCAACCTTCTGATTCCAACCAGTCTGGGGTCTGTGTGCTTGTGGGCACTATACTGTTAACTTCTTCCACCTGGTTGGGGTTTCAGTATCTGAAAAACAGCTCAAAGAATATAGCTCAGAATACTATATAGCCCCTGAGAAGGAACTAAAAGTCCTTGACTTTGTTTAACGGCTAAACTTATTATTTTGTCTTATTTGTTTCATTTGTCTCTGCATTTTCTCACTTCTCTGATTAAACGTGTTCTTTGAAATGTGGGGAAGGCCTGGGAGGCTAAAGTTTGTCTATAGACAAGAGGTAGGCAGGGGCTTCCCTGGTGGTGCAATGGTTAAGAATCCTCCTGCCAATGCAGGGGACACGGGTTCGAGCCCTGGCCCAGGAAGATCCCACATGCCGTGGAGCAACTAAGCCTGTGCACCACAACTACTGCCTGTGCTCTAGAGCCCACGAGCCACAACTACTGAAGCCTGCGCGCCCAGAGCCCGTGCTCCTCAACAAGAGAAGCCACTGCAGTGAGAAGCCCGTGCACTGCAATGAAGAGTAGCCCCCACTCGCCGCAATCAGAGAAAGCCCGCGTGCAGCAACAAAGACCCAAAGCAGCCAAAAATTAAAAAATAAATATATAAAATAAATAAATTTATTAAAAAAAAAAAAAAGAGGCAGGCAGAGGACATGGCCGGGGGGGCTGGGGGGGTGGCGGGTGTCTGTCCCAGGAAGGCCCCAGAGGGTTCTGCTTGGTTACACGTGTATCTTTTCGAATTAGTGTTTTTGTTTTCTTTGGATATATACTCAGGAGTGGAATTGCTGGATCATATGGTAGTTCTATTTTCAGTTTTTTGAGGAACCTCTGTACTGTTTTCCATAATGGCTGCACCAATTTACATTCCTACCAACAGTGTACTAGGATCCCTGTTCTCCACATCCTTGGCAACATTTATTATTTGTGGTATTTCTGATGATAGCCATTCTGACAGGTGTGAAGTGATATCTCATTGTGGCTCTGATTTGCCTTTCTCTGATGATTAGTGATGCTGAGCATCTTTTCCTATGCCTGTTGGCTATCTGCATTTCCACTTTGGAAAAATGTCTGTTCAGTTGTCCTGCCCATTTTTTATTCAGGTTGTTTGTTTTTTTGAAAATGAGTTGTATGAGCTGTTTATATATGTTGGATATTAATCCCTTATCAGTCATATCATTTGCAAATATTTTCTCCCAGTCAGTAGGTTGTCTTTTCGTTTTGTCAATGGTTTCAGAATTTCCTTCCTCTGCAATTTGTTTTTTGAATAGTTTGAGAAAGTAAGTGTTAACTCTTCTCTAAATGTTTGGTAGAATTCACCTGTGAAGCCATCTGGTCCTGGACTTTGTGTTTATTGGGAGTTTTTTAAATTGCTGATTTAATTTCATTACTGATAATTGGTCTGTTCACGTTTCATATTTCTTCCTGGTTCAGTCTTGAGAGAGTGTACATTTCTAGAAATTTGTCCATTTCTTCTAGATTTTCCATTTTATTGACATATAGTTGTTCATAGTAGTCTCTTATGATCCTTTATATTCCCATGGTGTCAGTTGTAGCTTCTCCTTTTTCATTTCTGATTTTATTGGTTTGGTCCCTCTCTCTTTTATTCTTCATCAGTCTGGCTAAAGGTTTATCAATTTTGTTTATCTTTTCAAAGAACTAGCTCTTAAGTTTCATTGATTTTTCTATTTTTTTGTCTCTATTTCATTTATTTCTGCTCCAATCTTTATGATTTCTTTCCTTCTACTAACTATGGGTTTTATTTCTTTGTTTTTCCAGTTCCTTCAGGTGTAAAGTTTGGTTGTTTATTTGAGATTTTTCTTGTTTCCTGAGGTAGGCCTGTATCACTATAAACTTCCCTCTTAGAACTGCTTTTGCTGCATCCCATAGATTTTGGATCATTGTGTTTTCATTTTCATTTGTCTCCAGGTATTTTTGTTTCTCCTTTCATTTCTTCAGTCATCCATTGGTTGTTTAGTAGCATGTTATTTAGCCTCCACATGTTTTTGTTTTGGGGGGTTTTTTGGGGCAGTTTTTTTCTTACGCTTGATTTCTAGTCTCCTAGCATTATGGTCAGAAAAGATGCTTGATATGATTTCACTTTTCTTAAATTTACCAGGACTTGTTTTGTGGCCTAGCTTGTGATCTATCCTGCAGAATGTTCCATGTGCACTTGAATGTGTATTCTGCTACTTTTAGATGGAATGGTCTATATGTTATCTATTACGTCCATCCGGTCTAATGTGTCATTTAAGGCCAATGTTTACTTATTGATTTTCTGTCTGAATGATCTGTCCATTGGTTTAAGTGGGGAATTAACATCCCCTACTATTATTGTGTTACTGTCACAATACTGTCAGTTTCTCCCTTTATGTCTGTTAATATTTGCTTTATGTATTTGGTGCTCCTTTTTTGGGTGCATATATATTTACAATTTGTTATATCTTCTTGGGTTGATCTGTTGATCATTATGTAATGTCCTTCTTTGTTGCAGTCTTTGTTTTAAAGTCTATTCTGTCTGATATAAGTATTGCTACCCCAGCATTCTTTTGATTTCCATTTGCATGGGATACTGTTTTCTATCCCGTCACTTTCAGTCTGTGTGTGTCTTTAGATCTGAAGTGAGTACTGGGGTTAGTGCTGGCTCACTAGTGGGCAGAACCAGGTTCTGAGGTGGGTGGTTGTAAGGCCAGAGTTCCTAGAGCTAGTGTCACCCTGCTGGTGGAGGCAGGGGGCAATTCATGACACAGCTGGATTCAGGTTCTGGGGTGTCCCAAAGCTGGTGCTGTCGCACTGGTGAGTGGGGCTAGATCCCAGGGTGGCTTGCTGAAGAGTCCAAGGTATCTCACAGATGGTGTTGGCCTACTGGTGGGTGGGGCCCAGGCCTGGAGGGTCCCGGGCTGGTGCCAGCCTGCTGATGTGTTGGCTGGCTCCTGACAAGGCAGACTGCAGGGCTGCAGTGGTCCTAGGGCTGGTGACCACTGATAGTGGGTGGATTTGGGGCCCAGGAGATTTCAGGGCTAGTACCAGACCACTGGTGGGCAAAGTCTGGTCCTGAGGTCTCTGGCTGCAGGGCCCAGGGGTCCCAGAGCTTGTGTCGGCCCACTGGTGAGTGGAGCGAAATCCCAGGGCAACTGACTGAGGCGCCCAAGGTGTCTCAGAGCTGGTGGTGGCCTGCTGGTAGGGAGGGCCGAGGCCCAGTGGGTCCCAGAGCTGGTGCCAGCCTGCCAGTAGGTAGACTGGGTCCTGCTATGGCAGGTTGCAGGGCTGTAGTGGTCCTGGGACTGGGGTCCTCCCACCAGTGGGCAGGCCAGGGCCCAGGGTTTCCTGAGTCTAATGCTTGCCCACTTGTCTGTGAAGCTGGTCCTGCAGCTAGATCTGGCTCACTTATGGGCAGAGCCAGGGCCTAAGGGATTCTGGGACTGGTGCCTGCCCACTGGTGTGTGGAGCTGGGTCCTGGAATCTCTGGCTGCAGGGCCCTAGGAGTCCTAGGTCTAGTGCCCATCCATTGGTGTGGGGGGCCGAGTCCTGGGCCTTCAGGTGAACAGGGCCATGTCCAGGGACAGCAGCTGTAGCCTCAGGGGATCTTAAGGCAGCCTGCCCACTGGTGGGTGAGGCCGTGTCCCTGCCCGCTAGCAGCTTGGCCTGAGGTGTCCTAGGACAGGCGCCAACAGGCTGGTGGGCAGGGGCAGGTCCTGGCACTAATAAGCTCGAGGGAGGATTCCAAAATGGCCCTCGTCATCCACGTGGTAGAAGGAGCTCCCAGAAATGGTTGCTGCTGGCATCTGTGTCCCCAGGGGGAGCTCCAGTTGCCTCCTGCCTCTCTGGGAGGCTCTCCAGGGTTAGCAGGTGGGTCTGATCCAGGCTCCTTTCAAATTTCTGCTTCTGCTCTGGGCCTCGGAGTGTGTGAGATTTTGTGTGCACCCTTTAAGAGTGGAGTTCCTATTCCCCACAGTCCTCTGGGTCTCCTGAATGTAAGCCTTGCTGGCCTTCAAGGACAGATGTTCTGGGGGCTCATCTTCCCACTGCAGGACCCCAGAGCTGGGAGCTGATGTGGGGCTCAGACCCCTCATTCCTTGAGGGGAACCTCTGCAATTGTAATTATTTTCTCGTCTGTGGGCCGGCCACCCACCCAGTGGTGTGTGTCTTTCCTATACTACGACTCTGCCCCCTCTGCCCATCTCGTTGTGATTCCCGCTTTTATATCCTTTTTATTTTAATGTATTAGTTTTTTAAATTTTTGGCCGCACCGTGCATGATGTGGGATCTTACTTCCCCGACCAGGGATCGAACCCAGGACCCCTGCTTTGGCAGGCAGAGTCTTAACCACTGGACCATCAGGGAAGTCCCCCCACTTTATATCTTTAGTCATAGATCTTTTCTGCTAGATTCTGGTCTTTCTCTTGAATAGTTGTTCTGTAAGTAGTTGGAATTTTGGTGTACCTGTGGTAGGAGGTGAGCTCAGGGTCTTCCCACTCCACCGTCTTGGACCAGAACGTCACTAAGCAACCATTTTTACCCCCATTCTCCGTAACCATATCCGTGTATCTTGCTCGACGTCACATGGCCAGGGAGGGGTGGGGCAGGCCCGCAAACCCCGCTGAGGTCGCCATGACCCTCTCCTGCCTCTGCAGCCGGCCGTGTCAGAGGGAATAGGAGCTGCCATCTGGGGAGGCCCGAGAGCTCCCCTTGGCAGGCAGGGGCTCCTGCACGTGGCCTCCATTGTTTTCTCCTTCACAGAATCGTCTCTCAGTCATTCACAAGTGATGGGCACCTTCCAGAAAGCTGCTGCCGCTGCCGCACCCTTACCCCGGGCATAACCCGGCACCCCCTTCCCTCGCTGCTCCTAAAATAACAAGAGCTCCTTCACCAGGCCTGGCTCTGCACCCAGCTGCTGTGTCTCCAGTTGGTCTGCAGCCCCCAGGGCGCTCTCCTAACTCAGAGCCTCTCCAGGCAGCCCTGCTTCCTCTCCCCGCTCTCACAAGGCCCAGACTTTCCGGTCCATTCTCCAAGTCTCCTCGAAAGGGCCTCTTCCTCGGGGAAGCCTTCCCCACCTCCCTTCGCAGCCCCTGCTGACTGTCAGCATCGCACTAGTCCTTTGTAACGTTTCATTTGTCTTCTGCTCGGGACTGTATGCTCCAGGCTGCCGCTTCTCAGGCACCCAGCAAAGTACCTCGTTCACGGGAGATGATCAAAAGTGCGTTTGTCAAAAAGGAGGTGCTGGTGCGTGCCATAGCACGGTGAACCCGAAAACGTGCTCGGTGAGGAAGCCAGGCACCAAAGACCACCCGTCACATGATTCCATCTGCATGACATGTCCAGAATAGGGACATCTATAGAGACAGAAAGTAGATGAGTGGCTGCTTAGGGCTGGGTTGTTGCGGGGAGCTGGGCAGCGGGTGATAGCTAACAGGTACAGGGTTTCTTTTTGAGACGAAAATATCCCCAAATTGACTGGTGATGGCTACACAACTCTGTAAAGATACTAAAAACTGTAGAATCATACACTTTGAATGGGTGAATCATATGGTATGTGAATCCTATCTCACTAAAGCCGTGAAGAAAGTTTTTTTAATCCACCTGTCTGGCTGACGGGCTGGCATTCGGTGTGTATTTGTTGAGGATGCTCGGCGTCCTGAATAACCAAGTCCTGTCCTCTGGATGTTGCCGTGACTTTTAGCCACATTCAAAGAGAAGTCTCTGGTCTCTAATATAAACCAGGGTCCAGTGTGACCGTCTTCAGGCAGCCCCTTCTGCACATTTAATACCGAGCACCACCCCTACGCTTGGCTGGGTCCCGACAGGGGAGGGAAGGCTCGGGGTGCGTTTCCCAGCTTGCAGATTGGGAAACAGGCATGGGAGGTCTGGCGACCAGCCCGACCTCACTCGGCAAGACAAGTGGCAGCCAGGAATAGCGCAGGGCTTCGAACTGAGTCCCGCTTGCTGTAAACACCCAGCCACGCCCCCCTTCATCTGTCTGATTTTAAAAGGGACCATAAAATATGAGCCTGGTAGCAGCAGCCCTGAAACCGAAGTTGGGCTCAAGCCGCTGGAGGAACTAATCCCGTCTCTGCGTTCCAGTCTGCAGGGACAAGAGGGGAAGGCCTGCCAGGTCGGAGCTGGGCCGGCTTCTGCCAGGACCGGTGTCAACTGTGTGGATGTGCCTCTCTAGACACAGGCGCAGAGGCGGAGCTCATCACTCAGATGTGTTTTTTGCATTCAATAATTTCCGTCTTCCAGTGCCAGAGGGGCTGCTGACGACTCATGTGAAGCCTCATGCTCAGGGACCTTCTGTGCCGGTTAATGAAGGAATGGTTAAGAGCAGCGTGGTAGAATCGGGGTGTGGAAAAGCTGGGGATGGTGTAGCCAAAAAAGCAGTGACAGAGCCGAGTCAGAAGACAGCTATTTGAAACCAGCCCAGCTCTGCGACTTCCCAGCTGAGCGATCTTTAGCAAGACCCTCGGCCCTTTGGGAGGGTCAGTTTCCTCATCTGTAAACGGGGAAGGACACCATTTGATGAGGTATGGGGACAGAAAAGGGCCGTGGAAGAGCCAAGCGCTCGCTCTTTGGATGTTCTTTGTCTTGGGGGATTTCGTCGTGTTGATGATTCGGATGGATCCTTAGTGGATGGTGTGTGGGCACTGTGGTCTGTCACTACCCACAACATTTGCCTTAATTGAGGGCCCGGACCCCAACCAGGTGGGAAACAGTCTCTTTGGGGCCATTCAGGCAGGATAGATGAGGACCAAGAGACAGCTCCAGCCCCAGGTGTGAGAGAGCGCCTGGGCCATTAGAAATGACCAGGGACCCGAGAGCGCCACCAGCCTTCGCCTTTCTGCGGTTGCCAACAAGCTGTCTCCCTCTTGGACCCAAATGGGGTTTCCTCTAGGCCTCAGGGCCTAACCTACAGGGAGTCTTTGTCCAGAGCAGAGGTTGGGCTCTACCCAGAAGTGACTTTACTGGTAGAAGGCAGGCTGGGTGTGAGGTTGCAGTGAGCCTGCTTCTCCGGGCCTCTTGGGGCAGGTCGGCCTGGCCCAGCCTGGACAGCCGGCTCCCCGGGCCTTGGCTCCTGGCGGGGGCGGGGAGAACGCTGCAACAGCTGGCTGGAGCCTGGTGTCTGTGTCTCATCCCAGTCTGGGACTTCTAAATTTAACCTGCTATCAGCTTGAGAGGCTGGAGTCTTCCACTGTGTGACGAAATGCCACTTGGAATCCATTTTACTCGTAACCACTCCCCCTGCACATTCCCCTCCCAAATGTTACCCCCAAATGCAGGCGGCCGTCTGCGCGTCCTCCCATGTCAGTGTGAAGGTTCGAATGCCTGGGCAACTCTGGACCCTGATGGGATCCGGCTCAGCTCCCTCCTGCCATTGGCCAGGGCTGCACCCCGTTCTCTGTTCACACACATGCACACGCACACGCACACACCATGGTCCCACAGGCAGAGCGCAGGGGCTGAATCCACAATCGAAAGCCAAACCACGACAGTGAGCTGCACCACCCATAAGCCATCTGGGTGGAGGGCGGCCAGTGGAGCCCATTATGCAATTTCCTGCTTTGGTGTCTCGGAGGAGACACCCAGGAGACAGCATGCAGAATGCCGTTGGGTTGCTGCAGTGTGGGAAGCCCAGGGAAGAAACCAACTCCCCGAGGCCCAGAGTGAACGGGGCCCCTGGTGCTCCATGGCGATGTTGAGGCCACCACCCACCCAGCCGACGAGCGAGCCCGTGGCCTGCAGCTGACCAGGCAGCCCCTCACAGGCCGGGACCGAGCGGGCTCACCGTGGGCCACGGAGAACTGACAGCACAGACTTCCTGTGGGGGGGGAGGAAGGCACTTCCTGCCTGGGGAACCCAGGATGGAGTGAGCCGCAGGCGGGGGCGGGGGGGCTCTTCTTATTAATAGGCGCCGTTAATTATTGAGCCCAGAATGTGTGCTCCACAATGACTCGCTGAGGTTGAGAGCACACAGGGGAAGGTTTGGGCCCTGGGGCTGGGGTTCAAATCCTGACTCTGCCTCTTCCCAGGTGCATGGCCTTGGGCAGCTTCTTGACTTCAGCTCTCCCTCAGTTTCCTCATCTGTGAAATGGGGATCGGGATAACATCTGGGGTGTTGTGAGGATTTGGTGAGTTAACACCCAGAAACCGAGTAGAATAGGGTGTTCTCACTGTGTCAGGAGGCGGCTACTCAGAGAACCCGCATCTTCCATACAAGGTAAGCGGGGTCAGACGGGCTCAGTGTCTTGCCCAGACTCACAACAGTGACCTTGAATCCACGGTCCACCTTCAGAGCCCACACCCACTCCAGACCTCTGGGCTGCCCCACTTCTCATCCTTCCATAAGGAGGTTCCAATAGGAGGAGAAGATATTTACTATCAGTGCTCTGGCCACACGACGCCTTTCACCAGCTACAGGCGAGGGCAGGTGCAGGGCCACGGCCTAGGTTGACCTTGACTTAGCAGCCGCGTCTCCATGTGAAGACAGGTTTGCAAGTCTGTGGGTAAGGACCCAGCCTAAACACTAACCCCTCTTGTCACACAGGTTTCTACCGTTTGCCAAAAAGCCAAGCTGCCCCCAAGTCCTAGCTGCACATCCAAGTCTCCTGCCCCTCCTCCACACAGGGCCCCAACCAGGGGGCACTTTGGGTGGGGACTGAGGTCCCAGGGCTGTGGAGAGCAGAGGATGCCATCCGCGAAGTGGCCCACCTCCTCCTGGGTTCCTCCAAGGCCCTTAGCACCAGAACCCCCAGGCTCCAGCCATATACCCACCCCCCCAGATACATTCACTCCCCAGGCCAGAGATCCAGAGCCGTCAACCCCCAAATGAACCGCCACTTCAGAAACATCCAGATCCTAGCCAGGCCTACTTTAAAATTACATTTTATTTCTCTTTGTGCATATTTGTTGTTTTAAAAAGGTTCATTTTACATTTTCTTCAAGAGTCTTGTGCCTCCTGGTGAGTGCATTGGTCTGTTTTCACAGTACTCTCCATGACCCCAGACGGTCCTTATTGCTGGAGGAATGTGTCCACGCCGGGGAGGGGACACCAAAGGGATCGGGGACCCAGGTGAGAAGCCTGGGCTCTGTGTTCCTGACATGAGAAGCCGAGGGACCAGACCCAAGCTGAGCCGAGCTTCCTTAGCGGGACCTGCAGCCTCCCCAGGGTCCTCCCAACCCTGTCTTCAGAAAGGCCAGGAGGGGCAGAGAGCAAGGGGAGGGGCAGAGAGCAAGGGGCCGGGCAGTGAGGGGCGGGGCCGAGCAGCAGTGCTCCTCCAAGTGGGCCCAGCCGTGGGCCCCTGCCCAGGGCCTGCTCACACTCAGGAAGCGTGGGCTTGGGGGACTCTGCCCCCAGACAGCTCAGGACCACCACTTACTGTTGGTTCCTACTCCCACCCCTACCCTAGTAAGAGCTCCTTAGCGATGACCCAGCCCAGAACCAGCACTCCGGTCCCTGACCCCTCGCCCAAGGCCCTTTCTCCTTTGTAGTGCAAGAAAGACCTGAGTGCAGAGAAGGGCCGTGCCATCAGGAGGCCAGGTCCCGTCCGCGGCAGCCGGCCACTGCCACCCTGACCCCTCTGCAGCCTGTCCCCAGAGGGGGAGCTGGGACCCATCATCCCCCTCACTTGAGGCTATGGCCTCTCTGGGTGGCAGGCCTCCCTCCGAACACACCAAGGGGAACTGGCACTTTCCAGGGGGAAGGTCCCAGTCCTGACAGGGGCTCCCCAAGCACCAGGCCGGCAGCCGGCCACACAAAGCTGTTTCCCGTCCAGAGGTTCCGGGAGAGCTGCACACCTCCCATCGGGAGCGGGCTCGGGAGATGGCCGGACGTTAAGCACCCCTTGAATAAATACAATATCCCGTGGGTAGAGGGGCAGAGCGTGGACTTAGTGAGCCCTGCCCGCCCACGCTGTCACTGGGACTCCTACCAATGGCTCATCTGCAGCAGAAATGGATTCTTCTTCTCATCTGACAGTTTTCTGAGCTCGATTATTATCGGTCTGAATGAGGAACCCAGGCGATGTAGCTGTGGGTTTGTCAAGCTTGGAGGAAGGGGGCCTCAGCAGCGTGTCCCCTCAGCTCCTGCAAGCAGCCTTCAAGGCAGACCTTGCTAAAAAAGCTTGGCGACACTCAGGACCAGGTCCTGGGGCTCCAGAGGGCCCAGGACCCCAAGGAGGGTGACCTCAAGGACCAGCCTCAACCCCAGGCTCACTTCATCGCCCTGGCCGTGGGCGCTGGCTCGCTTCTGTAAGGACCGGCAGCAGGGGGTCTGCCTCTTGCCTCCCGCCTCCCCAGCCTTACCAGGTCCAGGCATGCCCATCTGTGGGTGCCCTCACCTGCAGCACCGCGGTGCTTGGAGCCTATCTGCAGGCATCCCCCGGAGAGCCTGGGAGGGGCGTCCCCGAGAAGGTGCTGGGCGGCAAGGGCAGGCCTTCTTACCTTTGAACTACAGCTGGGTAAGGTGGCTGGCCCTCCAGGCGTTTGGGACAGTGTGGATGGAAACAGAAAAGCTGCCCACTGAGATGTGCCGACAGAGCCAGCTGGCGATGGGCGCTGAGGACCGAGACGGTGGGAATTCCCTGGGCTCAACCTATAACTCGCGGGACCCTCCCTCTCTCCTCCTAGGCCCACCCAAGGCAAGTTCCGGCTGCAGGGGAGAGAGGAGAGAGAAGCCCCCGGCAGATCTACCCTCAGCCCGAGCTCACAGCTTGTCTCTGCAGGCACGGAGTAGGGTAAGGGTTCTACCTGGAGTGGAGAGAAGGGACTTTGGGGGCAGAATCTGCCTGTGGTTTCGGCTCAGCTAAAACGGAAGATGAGCAGCCGGTTTTAGATCTAAATCCGTAGCCCAACCCCCTCCTCCCTCACCTCTGGCGGAAGATGCAAAGTCCAGCAGAAAAGACATCCTGCTCTCTGTGTTTCCGGTTTTTTCCTTTAAAATCAGCTTAAGGCAAAAGTTTGGCAAAGCAAGTCTACATAAGGCCGCGTGATGGAGGACGAGGGGGAGCTGCCCCGGGAGGGGCCGCCGCGGATCAGACCCGGTGCCGTGCCACCAGGCTCATCACCAGCTGCCCCTCGTCCCACCCCTGAGCCTCGTAAAGAGGCGTTAAAAAAAAAAAAAAAAAAAGGAACGGAAAAAGCAGTTGTTTCAGGGAGTCTGTTGCAAGTGAATGACGGAAATTGCGAGGAGAGGAAAGGAGACCCAAGGTGACACTGAGGGCGCACGTGGAGTGGTCGGTCCCGCCTGGGTCTCCCCCCTCCCCCAGGGAAGCAGGTCCCAGGAGGGCGGGGGGCCATCCGCGGGCGTTCGCACAGTGAGATCCGCCCGCTGGAGAAGGTAGAAAGGTTGTATTTTGCTGAACGACTGCAGAGTCCGTGCGGGTTGTTTGCGTGGTGTTGTTACTTGGGTGTCACCTCGCGGGCGCCCTGGCTGTCACCGGTGCTTGGGCGGGATCACCACCAGCGCCTGCCCGTACTTGGGCCGCCACATGAGGACCTGAGCGTCGTTGGCATTGGGCTTGACCAGGGCGCTGGGTGGGATGGGCTCATTCTTGCTCAGGATTTTGGGCTGGTCCTGGGCGATGGGCTCCCGCAGCCGGGCGCGCTGGCCCAGGGGCCGGCTGGGGTTCACCTCGATGCTGAGCTGCATGCGCCAGTGCAGTGTCTGCAAAATGATCATGTCGTTGGTCGAGGTGTTGGTGGCTACCAGCCACGTGATGAAGCTCTGGTCCCGGTAGATGTTGGTCAGCTTGGCCACGTTGCTCTCGCTGACGGGCACGGCCCACGTGACGCTGGGGTAAAAGTTGTCATTCATGCTGATGATGAACTTGGAGTCTCTCTTGGTGGGGCCCACGATGGTGCAGGTCTCCGTGGTGTTGCCGTACCAGGGGTAGTTCACCCCATCCGAGTCGCTGATGGCCTCAATCTTGCCGTCCTGGAGGTCCGGGAGCTCCCAGCTGGACCTGAGGATGGGAAGGCCAGTTTACTCAGCCAGCCACACACAGGCTCATCTGCATCCCCTTGTCCCTGGGGCTTACCTCCCCAGGGGGCCAGACAGTAAACAGACACCCAACATCATGTCAGGGAACTGGGGCTCCCCTAGACGTGGCCCCCCTCAAAAGCCACATCCTGTTCTCTTGCATCATCTCAAATTGGTCTCCCCCGGAAACCACTGTAGACAGGGCTGGATTCTGGCTGGGCTTTGGGAAGCCCTAGCTGCCCCTGCCCTCAAGGGAGGGGCCTGGGGGCAGCACACAGTAATGGGGGGCCCTGACCTGCGCTGTGCCCCCCCGTCCCATGTCCCAGCGGCTGGTGGGACGGCCACATGCAACCCTGTGACCTTGGTTAGGGCAGAGGCCACTGGCCCCGAGAGGCTGGGGTGGGGCTACTCTCCTGGCCATACAGCGCGTCAGGGCGGCCTGGGTAGGAGTGCAGGTGGCAGGGAGTTCCTTTCTCTTGCTTTAGGGGCCCCCAGTGGCCGTGGGGTCGGCACATCTAGGAGTGATTTGAGCTCCTCATTGACCAGCATGTGACCGGGGTCAAACGCCCGCCTGCCCCCGAGCTTTGGTGGCCAGGGGCATGGGAACCAGCGCTCAGGGCCCTCGCCAAGGCTCTGGCCCCTCCCCTCCACATCTCCTCCACCACGTATGGGCCTGGGCTCCCTGGCCCTCCGCCCAGCAAGGCCAACACCGTGGGCGGTGCCCTCTTCTCCCCACCGCCCACCCTCCCCCCGCCTTGTTTCTGCTCATGCCCGCCTAGAATAGGAAGCACAGCTCAGCCAGAATGGCTCCCACCTGGTTGGCCCCTGTCTTTGGAGCAGTAGAACCAAGAAAACCTAACCAGCCAGTCTCAAAACTCTGCTCTCGGTCCCAGCCTCGGGGCCAGCTTTACAATCAATGCCTCCTGGACTTGCTGCTGCTGCCGGGGAACCTGCACTTGCAGCTTCGGGCCGGTCTGAGAACCAGCAGCACTTGGTCAGCCCGACTTGCTTGCAGGGGGCTCAGCCTTCCTGGGGAGGAAGCAGGCAGCCGGGCTGTCCAGAGCTCGGACTCAGGAAACCTACTGGCCTTGCTGAAAGTCTCAGCCACCCTCTCACTGGTGTGAGACCCTGGGCAAAATCCCAGCCCTCCCTGGACCCCAGACTCATCACCCACATCCTACCTGGGGTCATGGAAGACACAGGCAGGAGCATGCCAGCCCAGGGCAGGGCATAAGACAAATGCCAGTGATTGGTGCCTGTTAGCACCATTGCTGTCACTATTTTTTTTTTAATTATTTTTTAAATTTATTTATTTTTGGCTGCATTGGGTCTTCATTGCTGCGCACGGGCTTTCTCTAGTTGCGGCGCGTGGGCTTCTCATTGTGGTGGCTTCTCTTGTTGTGGAGCACGGGCTCTAGGCACGCGGGCTTCAGTAGTTGTGGCTCACAGGCTCTAGAGCGCAGGCTCAGTAGTTGTGGCGCACTGGCTTAGTTGCTCCGCGGCATGTGGGATCTTCCTGGACCAGGGCTCGAACCTGTGTCCCCCGCATTGGCAGGCGGATTCTTAACCACTGCGCCACCAGGGAAGCCCTGCTGTCTCTATTGTTACTATAATAATAACTCTCTGACAGAAGAGGACTGTCCTAAGTTGCTCTGAGGACACATGGCTGGGGGCACAGCAGCGTCTGGGGAGCCCACCCCTTAGAAACTCATCAACAATCACATCCACCCCACCAGACAGATAAAGTAACGGCAGCTGGAGGGGGGCGTCTTTTTCCCAAGTTGATTTAGCTAAGCAATCAGGCCTGGGCACCTGCCATACCAAAGCTCAGGACACTTTGCCCCCAGAATTCTGCATACCTGTGTACACCAGCGGTGCTCTCCAGAATATACTACTTTACAAAATGCATTCCTGTTCATAGCAGCATTATTCACAATAGCCAAAAGGTGGAAACAACTGAAGTGTCCATCAACGGATGATGGATAAAGTGGTCTATCCACGCAATGGAATATTATTCATCCTTAAAAAGGAAATTCTGACACATGCTACAACATGGATGAACCTTGAAGACATTATGCAAAGTGAAATAAGTCAGACACAAAAGGACAAATACTGTATGATTCCACATATATGAGATCCCTAGAAGAGTCAAATTCATAGAGACAGAAAGTAGAATGGCGGTTGCCAAGGGCTGGGAGAGGGAAACGGGGGAGTCAGTGTTTCATGAGTGCGGAGTTTCAGTTGGGGAAGATGAAAATGTTCTGGAGATAGACATACAACAATGTGGATGTACTTAATGCTACCAAACTTAAAAATGGTTAAGGTGGTAAATTTTATGTATATCTTATCACAATGTAAAAAATGCATTCCCCTACTGAAATGCATCGTTTAATGTTAGCAGTCAGCAAATTTGGGGCCACTACAGGAGGGATGATCAGGAATGTGATTTTGCTAATTTTTCTGTTTATTTTTTTAAAAAGCTCACAAATTAGGGTAACACCTGCCTAGTAGGCCATCTCCTGCCCGGGGCCCTGAGCTCATTAAACACCAAGGAGGAGGTCACAGTCGGGAGCCTGCAGATTCGGCTGCCCCCGGGGGTGGCCGCCATGGACCAGAGAAGGGGGTCAGGGTCCCTGTCCCGAATTTCTCAGAAGCCTGTGTCCCACCCGTGCCCAGCCTCCTGTGGTGGAAGGCACCCACTCTGTCTTCTCACAGTGGTTACACTTGCTTGTAAAAGTGTTTTGTTTTTTTTTTTTTTTAAGGCAGAAAGCCATCTTGCCAAAAGACCTTTTCTCTTGCCTTCGCCCTCTTTCACTTCCTAAGAGCTGGCTTGTTGTGGGACGCGGGGTCTCCACCAGAATGGCCTCTCTCTCTCAGCCTCTGACCCCCAGCTTCAGGTTTCCTTTTCTGCCTCCCAGCCCCCAAATGCCCAGGCGCTGGCTCAGTCACAGACGGGTGACGGTCCCCATGAGCTGGCAGACAGCCGTGTCTCATGTGGGGTATTACTCAGAACCAGGGCCAAGGGCATCTGTTTTCAAATCATCACAAGCCAGCTGGGCTGGCTCTGGGCCCCGTGGTCCAGTCTCCCCGTCGAGGTGGTGGAGGAAACATGGTTAAGGGCACAGCTTCTGAGGGACGTGGACCAGCCCGGGTCCAGTCTCCCCCCGGCTACTAGCCACAAATCTCTGAGCTCCACATTGGTTCACTGTGGATAACCGCACCTACCTTCGAGGTTTTTGAGATGATTAAATGTGTCAATATATACTACCTGGTACACAGTAAACAGCAATACGTGGAAACTTCCGGAGACCATTGGAGCGAGGCTTGCCTCTAACACTAATGGATTTGCCAGCCCTGATGTGACCTGAAGCCTTCTGACCTCATTTATGTTTTCAGATTATCCATGCTCTGAAAGGAATGATTCCATAGAGTTCCTGCCTCTAAGACTTCCTGCTTGTTCTGGAATGACCTTGGGCTTCAAGGCAGACCCTCAGTTTTCCACCTCCTGGGTGGAGGGGTGAGTTTGGACCCTGGTCCTGCACACCCTGAGCCTTCTTGTTTGCACAGCAGGGACAATCCAGGTGCACATGCCAACGAAAGGTGTAGGCAAGGCTCCCGGCTCCGTGCCCGGCACACTGATGCTCAACCAGCAGATTTAGGTGGAGGAGGGGCATTTTGTGAACACGAGCAAACGCCCATTTCTGCCCCAGCACCTTCTCTCCAGACCTCAGGGCAGGTCGTGTCAGGCCTCCTACAGGCCAGCAGGAGGCCCTGGTCTCCCCCGTGTCCTCCCCCTTTGCTCGCTGGCCTGTGCTGGTCTTCAGGGCAACACTGGCTACAGAATTTGTGGGACCAGGGGGTGAAGTGAAAATAGGAGGCCCCTTGTTCAAATATAAAGAATTGCAACGTGGTGACAGTAGAGCATGGAACCACGCAAGGGGCCCTTCTGAGCACGGGGCCCAGTGGGACGGTGCAGTCCCCGCGCCCGGGAAACTGGCCTGCTTCCGCGGGCCCCGTCACAATCCCACCCTCATCCCAGAGGGCAGCAGGCAAGTCCAGGCTTTCTGGGGCCCCTTGCAGCACATCTGAAACAGACTCCAGCGCCCCTCAGTGCCCTTTCCTTCTGCAGCCCCATCCACCATGCACTCAACAGATGTTTGCAGGGGCCTGCCATTGACGCTGGCCACAATGCTGTGAAAGGGACAGGCAGAGCTGCTGACCTGGTCATCAGTGATGCCGGCGGGGCCTGCACCCTCTGGGCGCCCAGCACCATCCCTGACTCCCTCTCGCCTCCAGACTGCCCCCCCTTCTCCTCTGCCTTCGCCCTGGCCACGACCCCTCACCTCTCCCAGCCTCCTCTTGCCGCCTGCCATGCTCTCCTCCCTGAAGCCTGAGTGATCTTTAAAAACACAAACCTGACGGCACTGTTCCTCCCTCCAACCCTGTTAAGTCTGCCATGACTCCCCAAGGCCCTGAAAGCCAGATGCAGATGAAGCCAAGGGTCTCGCGCGCAAACACACACACACACACACACACACACACACACACGCCCACCCTCCCCAGGCTCCAGACCCACCAGCCATCCCTCTAATGGGCTGTGCCCTCCCGACTCAGCGTCTTTGGCCACGAGCAGCGTCCCCCACCCCCTCCTGTCCTAGCCATTGGTACCCACAGCTCATCTCTGGAGCCCCCAGGGAAGCTCACCCGGACCCTTCACACGAGGCCTGGTGCCCCCATATTCGATCTTTGTCCTGCTGCTTCCTGGGACACGCACGGGGGTGATTTAATAATCATGTCACCCTTTGTTGACGACCTCATTCCCAGACAGACCACAGGGGCCGAGAAGCAGGGGCCAGGCCTCCAGAATCTACCCTGGTGCCCAGCCTAGAGTCAGACACAATAGAGGCAGGTGGCCTGGATCAGTGGCGGTGGGCAGCCTGCCCCGTCTCCCCTTCAGGGCCTGAGCCCCACAAAGGGGTCCCAGTGATGAGTTTAGGGCGCCCAAAGCTGCCTCTGCTTGTGTACTTTCTCACCTGGAGCAGCTGCGGCTGGGAGAGCCACGCCCAGCACAGGTCGTCCCCGCTGCAACACTGAGGACAGCGGTCACCTTCCCTGAGCGCATCAGACGTGCTGGGTGCCCTGCGTACATACATCCACACAGGCTTCTCCTCAGTTACCCCAGGGCTGCAACTGAGGGTGTTTTGTAGAGGAGACTTGGGGACATCAGAGGCCTGACCCAGGGTCACAGGACCGGGAAGCCACCAGGCAGGACCCACAGCCTAAGCGAGCTCTTACCCATGGCCTCCAACGGCCCCTCACCCAGCACACACATGCATATGCACACACCTACACGTAGACACACACATACAGGTTCTTACCCATCTGGCTTCCAACAGACCCTCACCTGAAATACACACACACACGGCTCTGAGCAACATGACCTAGAGTGTATGTCTGAGGGCTTACAAAAGGCCTTCCCTGGAGGCCAGAGAAGGGGTAGAGGCTGTGCTGAAGGGCACCCATGGGGGCTGGGGAGGGACACGCTGAGGCTCCAGGCCCAGCCACCAGCCAGAAGCTGGCCCGGCTCGAAGGCCTCTTGGTAGAGGGTGAAGGAAACCAGGGATGCCCAGAGGCCAGAGGTGTGGCCCTGAGGGGATGGGTGGGACTTGCCCCTCCTGTGGCCCTGGGAGCACACCTTTCCCAGCTGCTTTGTGCCAGGCAGGGTGGCGAGCCTGGGCCTGGGCTCTCTCCTAGGCACGGGTGGACCCTTGTGCCCCCGTGGGCCCTCGCCTCTCCCAGCTCTCTGACTGCATTTTGAGTTCCGGACAACAGAGCACCTGGTCTTAGAGCAGAGTTCCCAAACTTCACATCTCTTTCCTCATTTTGGTCCTGTTTACATATCTCCTGTGCTATTACTCACTTAATTTTTTTCCTTGAAATTAATCACTTTTTTAAAAAACTCAACTAAATTTAGCTTTTCCTATGGAACACCTTTGAAATAACAGGTCGGATATATTGGGTATATATATATATTTTCTAATACACATTAGAATAAATATGTGGCTTTAAATTACAATCACACTTAAGCTGAAACGAGTTCTCCTAAATATTATTTCACGTCCCACAAGTGGCACTGTTGGGCACTCTAAGAAACACATTTACAGATGGCGACTTGGGGCTCGAGGGCAAGAGGGCTGCCCAGGGCACAAGGTTCTTCTGCCCGGCGCTGGTTTCGGTGCCCTCATGGGGGCCAGATGGTCGCTTAGGGATTTTCTCACCTGGTCCCCAATTTTACAGAGCTTACTGTTTTTTTACAATTTGCAAAAAGTTCCAATTTTGTAAAATTTTTGCAATTTTACGAGAAATGAGGCCCAAGAGCCCCCTTCCAAACCAGACTGGGACCCTGGTTTCCTGACTCCTGCCCTGGGCGGACGCCCACTGGGCTGGCCCCTTCCCACCAGACAGGTCACCAGGCCCCCCTTCCCTGGGAGAGGAGCTGGAGGTGTCCCCTCCCCGCCTGCCCCTGGGGCTCCCCCAAACAACAAACACCACTTTTTCTTCCCACCTTACCCTTCTTCGCCCAGGCCACACTCCCAGGGCCTAACACGAGGGGGAAAGGGCCAACAGCGTTTTAGTTTTTAGTTATAAAAGCTGTGTTTTTGTTTTAAAAAAAAAAAAAAAAAAAGCAAGCGATCGAGAAGTACAAAAAGTGAGAAACGAAAGTCCTGTCTTCCGTGCTTCCGCCTCCCTCGCTGAGGTTACTCACCACATTACACCCTGATAAACATCCTTCTAGAGCAACCTCCCTGCACATACACACAGTAGATGTTCCCGTTTTTAGCGCTTTTAACAAAGATGGATTCGTACCCTACATATTTTACAACTTCTTTTAATGCAACGATGATAATACGATATAGAAACTCTAGCTCCTCCTCCTCATGTGTAAGAGCCTCATCCTGTTCTGCCCTGGAGACAGACCATAGTTTCACCCCCTACTGATGGACACTTGGGGTGTTCATGGCTCTTTTCAGTGATGGACAGGGCTGGAGTCTCTGTCCCCACACATACGTCCTTCTGTCCTGCTTCCTGCATTCACGTATTCGTTAATTCACTTGCTCAGGGGATTTCTGTGTGTGCCTGCCATACTCCAGGCACCAGGCCAGGGGCTCAGTTTCTCTAAGACAGACTCTAAAAGTAGGACAAGAGAGTTGAAGGGCGTGTGTGCTTGACATTGTAGTGGACAAAGCCAAGCTCACCTTCCAGAAGCTGCCTAAATTGTACCCCCAGGAACAGCACGGGAGGCTGTCTACTCCCCCCACCCGCCCCACAGCAGGCATTACTGATCTTTTTCATTTTTACCCAGATCCGATCAGCAAAAACAAAAAGCATCTCCGTATTTCATTTGCCGTTTCCCTGACCACTGTGCTGTCGGAGCCTTCTCACATGTCTCTGGGAGCTGCCAGCTTTTGTCTTCAGCCCTCAGAAGGTGAGGGTGGGTGCGATCGCTTGGCCGGGGCCGGTCCAGGGGGAGTTCTTTTGGGGCCAGGCCGTCCCCCCAAACTTCCCCACCCCAAAGCCTGGAAACGAGAACTTCCCTCTCCTGCCTCCGCCAGGGCCCCGCAGATGGGGGAGGCTGCCTTCCGCTCGCAGAGAGGAAGCATCGTCCTCAATTGTTCTGCACGGGCCCCGGCTCAGACCCAGGCTGCAGGAAGAGGCCACATGGTCACCAGGGCCATTCCTCCTGACCCGGCCCCTGACCACTGGAGCAGAGCAAGCCTCCTGGGGCAAGTGGCCTCAGGTCTCAGCGGCCCCGGCCTCATCATAAAATCAGGACCTCATGGGGTCCTTGGGAGACCAGAGAATGAACAGGGAGCTGGGGCAGCCACACAGCAACACCCCAGCTCCAGCATCCCCTGGCCAGAGGCCTCAGGCCCCTCCACCCCTGCTCGGCCCTTTCCCACCAGCCTCATAATCCTGTGACAGCAGATGTCACCGCAGGTTCTGGCTGGAAAGACCCTCAGAGGTCTCGTCGCCCGAGATTCTCATACTGTAGGCGGGTATGTGAAACCCAACCCAGGAGAAGAAAGAACAGTAATGACTCCAACACGGCAATCTCCGTGCTGACTCTCTGCCAGGCACTGTGTAATTGATGATGAATTATTACTAGTTACGGTATGGATGGCGACCACATATACTATCTCATTTAATCCCTCAAACAACCCTGCGATGAGGGACTATTCTCCCCATTTCATAGAAGGGAACAGTGAGGCTCAGAAAGGTTGAGAGCCTGGCCCAAGCTCGCCACACCCGTGGACGGTGGAGCTGGAGCCACGCCTGGCTGGACAAGGGCACAGGCGGGTGGCACTGTCAACCCAGAGAGACCCCGTCTCCTGAGCTGCTCTCCTCCCCTCACCCCAAGCCTGACCTTTGGCAGAACCCTGAGCCAGAGCCAACCTTGACCTTGGCCGTGGGCCAGATTCTCTGGGGGCTCCAGAGGAGGGCAAACTAGGGATAATGTGAAGCATCTCCCACACAGGGGAGAAACTGTGACTTGTCACTCGGAAGACTGTGCCAGCTGACAGGTGGCGCTTGAGGATTGTGGAGGATGGGGTGGTGGAGGCAGGCGGCTCCAACAGTGTTCTGGGGGGGTGGCTTTGAAAGCTATGTGGGTTGGACCCCAAACCATATAGAATCCTCTCAAGCTGGCACAAGAAACTCACCATCCTCTAGCTCTCATCTGTAAGTCGGGGTATTACTGGGGTAGCATATGGCATTGTTCCACTGCAAATATTTCCAACCCACGACATTCAAAAGGGTTCTCCTCCTGGAGTAGAGATTAATTTCAAGCAGGGATAATGTTTTGGGGGTATTATGGGTTTTGCTTAAGTATTTGGAATTAATATTTTTAATACAAGCCCATTTGGCAAGAACAGAAGCCCTAACCTAACCTTTGCCACATTGCCTTTCCCTCCCCAGGCCATTAAAGCCCAGTGCCCGTGTGGGTTTCGTTTTAAGGCTTGAAATTGTCTGGGTCTAGCCCAGTAGTTCTCAACCAGGGGTGACTTCGCACCCCTCCCCGGGACATGGGGCAGTGTTTTGGTTATCAGGACAGGGGGAGGGAGGCTGCTGGCATTGAGTGGGTAGAGACCAGGGATGCTGCCCAACATCCTGCAATGCACAGGACAGCCTGGTCCCGGCAAAGTTAGGGGACAGTTCCGGGCAGCCTGAGGCCGCTGGTCATCCCAGCGCTCACCACCCCTCACTTTCTTTCACATCACGGGTCTTAAAAATATGAAGAAGCTTAGTTACCACAGGAGGTTTGGGGTAGGGGAGATGGGAAGGGTATTTTCATCACATCAAAATGCTTCCATTTACATTCGAGCAGGTGCAGCTGTCCAGGCTTATTCCGGAGGGCGCCAGTTGACTACAGAGCCTCCCCATGGGCCAGAGGAACCGTACTATTTGGTAATTCAGTGTCTTAATATAATTTTGTTGATTAATAATCAATCGAGCAGTTTCCAACTCAGCATTTCAGCCACAGGTCACCTACACCTGTCCTCTCCCCGAATCCTCCCAGCAGCCTAAGGGGGTTCTTACCCTGTTCACAGATGGCAAAAGCGAACCTCCAAGAGGTGACCTGCCGAGGCCCCAGAGCCAGTATTGGGCCATAATTCTGACCCCGGGGCCTGAGCCCATTAACGACCAGTCCATCCTAACCCTCCAGGGAGCCTCGAACACTGCCCTTTCTCCAGGGCTGGTCCTATCCCAACCGGGAGTCCAGTGGACCCAGGAGAATGAGGTAAGCGGGACACAGGGGTCCCTGCGCTGAAGGCGTGTCCCGAGAAGGGGAGGGAACAAAAGGAAACACATGGAACGCAAGGAAAACGGCCTTCAACCACTTGAAAACTCAAATCGTCCATGACTTACACTATTATTAAATTCTTAAAAGTCAGGGAGTGGGCCCTCTGTGAAAGAGGAAGACCTGGGCTGGGGAGAAAATTCCACACAAAGAGTAATTTACATCTATCCAGATTTTGTCGTTTCGGCCCTGATTCTCAACTCGTTACATATCCCATCACCCACTTCCCATCCGATAGAAGAATCAGAACAGTAATAACACCGTTAAGGACGACAGTCACTTGCAGTAAGTGTTTACCGTGGGCTTGGCAGAGTGCCGGCTGCTTGACCAATGTCATCTCCCATAATTCAATAAGCCTTGGTGCAAGGATTATGACTGGCCCCAGTTTGCAGACGAGGAAACCGAGGGTCAGAATGGCTCAGGTCACACCCTGGAAAGTGGCAGAGCCTGGACTCAAGCCCAGGTCTGCTTGACTGCAGTCTAGATGTGCACTGGGTTCCTCTAACCGGGAACCAAGGACGGGCACAGACAGAGAAAGGTCACCTCAGGTCTCCTGATGCACGCCTGTCTCCAGCCATGGCGCTCGGACGGACTCAGAGCCACCAAAGGGAGCACAAGGCCTTGAAGACTCTGTAAACATCCCCCACCCACCCACCCCCGTGCACAGATGGGGAAGCTGAGGCTTCAAGCCAGGCCCGCTCCCTCCCCACCACACGCCACGTCCATCTCTGCAGAACTCAGTCCCTTTAGCTTTCCCCAACGTTCTTCCTCTTGGAGCTTGCATCTTTCCAAGTTCAGAAGGACCCTCTGGCTTCCTTACCCTTTCTAGGGAAGAAAACAAGCGGAACCTAAAAGCCCTAGGAAAACCTTTGTGTCTTGCCAATTGCCCCAGATGCCTTGCAAAGCCTGAGGAGGTTTGGGGCTTAAGGCTTCTTAGGGAAGGTCTGCACCAAATAACTAAGAATCATGTTTCCCTTCTTGGGATGGAAAGTCAGCCCCCAGCCTGGTTTAAGAGCCACTTGGAGAATTAGACTTGGATGTAGACATCAGGTGGCCAGAGGGGAGCCGATGAGTGTCCAGATATGTGCCATGTGCACCTCTGGGGCGGTCATGGTTACACCTAGTTTTAAGTTTTTCCATGATCCTCCTGTTGCCCTTGCAACTTCAGTCATCAAGTGGAGAAGCCACAAGATTTGGTGTCCCCGCCCCACCCTCTCTAATTTCAGGTAGCCCAGGATATTCTTAAATCAGTGAAGAGTTCCAAGTCCTGGGGAATGTCTACTCCATTCCTCACTTGCAGGACCGGGGAGGGATGCTGCACAGGGTAGAGACCCCGAGAGACAGGCTGTGGGCGAGTGTCCATGGCCAGCCGTGGGAGTCACAGGGGTCAAGTTGGGGGGCTGCCCTCGGGGCCTGCCTGGTGCTCTCAGAAGCGTCCTCGTGCTCAGAAACAGCTATTGTCACCACCCTGTCTTAGGCGACCCTTCAAGTTAAGTCACTTCCCCCTCTGTCTACAGCTGCTCTTGCCACACTCAGGATGACCATCTGTAGGATCAGAGAACATGCCAGGGTCTCAGGGTGCCACACCAAGAGCTACATTATCCTGGGGACATTCTGGGGACCGCGCTGGACAGAAGAGGTCTGAGGGCTCCTCTCAGCTCTTAGGGGCCCACTGGAGCCTTCTGGACACAGACACCGGCTGTGCACATAAAGTGGCCTTCTGCTGCGGAGAGAGGAAACGCTGCGCTGAAAAGCACACCGGGTTTCTACAACCCTCTCAAACAAAACTCCGCCCGGAACAGAGCAGAGTGTTCCCCCAGGTCCTGATGTGCCTCTGAAAACACCAGGGGACGAGTTCAGGTCCGACACAAAGCCCTGCACCCTAAATCTGGAGGCTGCAGAGGCCTGGCTCTCCTTCCCTGAGTACCTGCCACGTGTGCTGGTGGAGGTCTGAGCCAGGCCAAGCCGCAGCTTCTCTAGTGACCCGGGACAGCATGCGTGCTTTGCCAAAGAGGCACCTGGTGGAACGTCCCTCTGCTTTCTGGGCATCTTGCAGGTAGGGGTACGGGAACCGCAGGGGGCCAGGGACAGTGGAAGGGAAGGTCCTAGAGCCGTGACCCCAACCTGAATCAACAGGCAAGCCCTCTAGGTCACCTGGCCAAGGAGGAATCAGAGGCCACTTCCATGTCTGCCTAACACTTCCCTCCGGCCCTGGTGAGACCCCTCTCTAACCCCCCCGAGCTCACCCCCCAGAGCCCCAAGCTCCCCCATCCCAGGGGCCCCCCCGGAGCGTGCTCCTGAGCAGTACTCACATGCCCTGCTCCCCATACTGGTTGTAGAACTCCATGTGGCTGCACGCCTGAATCCAGCCAACTATCCAGGTCTCCTTCTTGGGGATGGGCGGCATGACCACCTGGGCCGAGGCACGGAAGTGGGGTGTCCGGTAGCGGAGCACCACGCTGGAGGACTCATCGATGCTGGTGGGGATGGGATCGATAGAGGCCTTGACATCGATCACCGTGATGCCTTCCCGGAAGACTCTGGCTTTGCCCCCGATGCTCTGAATACAGCCCATGGCACACAGTACGGCTCTGATCTCCAGGGAAGGCCAGCAGTCCCAGAGAAAATCGGGCATTGAAAGGATGGAGGCTGCCGGACCCAGTGCAGACAGTACAGCTCTCCAATCTCAAATCTCAAGACTGATATCCATAGGATAGAAAATTCACTGAGTAGAGGGGGTTTGCATATCACTACCTCGAGCCTGATTATAAATAAGGATTTTGCTGCATTTCAAGGGCCCTGAGTTCTCTCTTCTTCTGCTAGCAGTGGACAAAAATCACCGATATTCTTTGGGTTAAAAAAAGAAAAGTTTGGAGGTTAATGGATAATCATGTTGTTCAGACATCCAGCCCTTCCTTCCGTGCCTCACACGCGGGGAACGCAGCTCAGAGACGCTCCCTGAAGTCTTGGGGCGAAGAAGGCAAATGCCGGCAGGCACATAAATAAGGAAGGCTCCGTCGCCTGCGCGGTGCCGCCACCCTCGCTGCAGAAGACCGACTTCCTGCCCTTCTGCCTTCCGCACGCGCTCGGGGCACACGCACCCGGCCGCTCGCCCAGCCGGCCGAATCAATGGAAGAGCAGTTTCTGTTCAGTCCGCCGAGGTCCGGGCGCCCTCAGTGGCTTCCAGGAGGCGAGCGCCCGGCTCCCGCGGGGCCCCCGAGGAGCGCGGCGCGGATCCCCGTCGGCGCCCACTCGCGGGCACGCCGCGTCCCCTCGCAGCTGTCGCTGTCGCCGCCCGCCGCCGTGCGGGGCCCCAGGGCTGCGCTCGGGCCGCCGCCTGGTTCGCCGCGGCCGCCGAGGACCTGGTGGGAGGTGGAAGGCACAGGGCGTCAAGGCCCGCCTCAAAGTTGAGCCGAACTTTGCTGCGGGGGGCGCGCGGGGCGGCGACGCGTGTGCGCGGGGCGTGGGCTGAGGAGCTGACGGCGCAGCTCTGTGAGGTCTGCCCGGAGGCGGCGGCCCCCCCCCCACGCCCGCCCCGTCAGTGGCGGCCGCACGACCGCGCGCACCAGCGAATAATCGCCGCCGGTGACATCTCCGCTGACCCCTCCCGGCCCGGAGGCGGGGTGGGGCGGGGGGCGACTGGCTGGCACTGCAGTGGTCTTCGTGGACTTTCGGGTCCTGGCACTGCCCCCACCGCCTCGCCGCCGGCGTCCCTTCCCCGAACGGGTCCCTTCGGCCCCCGGGGGGCGCAGTGCCACCCCGCAGGCCGGTCTGATCGGGCGCACGCCCCTTCCCGGGCCGGGGTCTCCCGACTCCCGGAGGGCGCAATGCTCCAGCCCCGCCGCGTCCGGCGCCTCTGTGCCCCCCTCGCCAGCCCCAAGCGGCCCCCGATCCCCGCGCGTCCGGCGCGCTCGCAGCTGCCGGGAACTTTGGCGCGCACACCCCCACCCGGGCGCCGCCGACTCACCTGCCCCTCGGCCCGCTCCGCGTGCCCGGGCTGCCGCCCTCCGGACGCCCTGAACCCGCCGCGGGCACGTCCTCGGGGCGCCCCCCCCCCTTCCCCAAGCAGTGTCCTTTAGCTCTACTGGGGTCTGGGGCCGGCGTGGGCGCCCCCGGCCCCCACGTCCTCCTAGCTCGGGGCTGCTGGGGGGTGGCCGGGGGCGGAGGGGTGAGGCTCGGGGCTCTCTCGCCCCCACCCCGCGCGCCTGCTTTATTTTATGATCATTGTGAGCGTGCTGTAGCCGCTCAGCCCCGCCGCCGCGCCGCAGCCGCCTGGCGCGCCCCGCGTTGCCTCGCTCTGGTGCAGCATCGGAAAGGCAACCAGGTCAAACTTTGCAGAAACTCAGCCCCTGCGCCGGCCTGGCCCCGTGTCCGCCCGCAGCCGCCGGCCGGAGCGCAGCGCACGGAAAGACCGCCGCCCGCTCGCCGGCCCCGCGGGGATGCAGGTCCGCAGGCGGCGGCGGCGGCGGCGGCGGCGGCGGCGGGCGGGCGCCGCCTCCTCCTCGCCGCCCGCCCTGCGCTCCACCCTCGCTCCCCGCACACAGCCCGCCTCCCCCTGGTAATCCTCTCCTCCTCTTCCCTCTCTCGCTCCCTGTCTCTCTCTCTCTCTCTCTCTTCAGCTGCGGGGGGGAGCTGAGCCTCTCCTCGCAGAAACGACATTTCCTTTTCGGCTAGCCGCGGGAATTCTGGGTAGTGTAGTTCGGCTTCTGTCTCGGGTCCAGGTGGGCTGCTCCTCGTGCCCTTTGAACTCAGCGGGCTTTCCGGGGCTCAGGGCAGGCGGGAAAGGGTTGCCGTTGCCCTGGCATTCCTGGCCTGGCTGGGTGGAAACAGTGCAGGGCTCTGGGAGGCTCCAAGGCTGGGAAGTTTGGGGGTGGGGAGAGAAGTTCTAGGAAAAAGGTCCCCGTGTTTCTTGCTCTGTGCTGGGCTTCTGGGCACCCTGACAGGTGGTCAGGTCCGTCGGGCCCCAACTGTGATAAGCACTGTACAAGCTTGATCACTTCATCCACCATCAACCACCCCTGGGTAGGAGGCCTATGGTGTGTATTTCACAGAGCAGGACTCCAAAGCTGGGAGATTCCCAAGACCTGCCCAAGGCCTCCCCTAGGCGGGTATCCCAGCTGAGACCCCAGAGATCTGTGTACAGAGGTTCAAAGGGGTTTGACCCTGGATGGGGGAGGGGAGGGGGAATCGCTGTTCACCTCTCTAAGCATCTTCAAACCAGTAGCCCCACCCACACCTGGTAACTACCCACCCCCCACCCCACCCCCCCGCCACTCCCAAGCCAGAGCATCTTGAGTGGCAGTGAGGGCAGGGATTGGAGGAGCAGAGGGTTCTGGCCACTTTGAGGTGTTTTCTTTGAGGGGTGATCAGCCAGCCAAATGATCCATCTATACCAGCACCAGTTCAGGCCCCAGGCAGGAAGTGGCCTGTTGAGGTGGCCACTGCCTCTTGGCCAGCTGCACCCCTGCCCTCGCCCTGCTTACTGTCTTGGGCCCTCAGCCTAATGAGGGGTCATCCCTTTCCAGGTAAGCTAGTAAGTAGTTTATTCCTAGTCCTGCTGACTGAGACCAAGGCGGGGTGGCCTCATGGTCTGCTTACGGCCAGAAGACAGGAACAGCACGGGTCTCCGAAGGACCCCATGTAAATTTCCATTTCCAGGAAGAAGCTTTCCCTGGCCTCTAACCCACAGCGTCCTCTCCCTGCTGTGAACTCACGGCCTCCACAAAGCATTCTGCCCCTCTTTGACGCACTTCAGCCTTCACATAATTATTATGCTAATAACTTCGGGGGTGTCCATCTCATCTGCCCACACCATCACCCCCAGTGCCTGGAACAGAGAGGACCCCACTGGCTGGGGTGCCCCCTGAGGGCAGGGACACTGTCCCGGCCACAAGGACATGAGTGCTCCGTGAACATGTGCTGAGCTGCACTTCTTGCTCATCTGACGTGACGAGAACAGAGGCCAGAGCCCTAACCTCACTAAGCGGCCAGGCCGGAGAGGATTTCCTGGAGTCCCTGATGCCTGTTGGAAGTGAGGTTACACCCTGCAGCCCTGGGCTTGGTCGGCCTGGGTTTGTGATGATGATGATAAAGCACCCACTATGTGGTCTGCACTGCTGAGTGAGTATTGTCTCCGCTATCCTCCTTGACCCCAGGAGGAGGGCTGGACAGACAGAGAGACCCAGGGGTCATGTGACAGTGGCCTTCCGGAGTCTGGATGCACACTCAGATCTGACCAAGTTCAAAGCCCACTTATTTCCTCCTCCAGGCACGCCGCCCTTGCCTGGGGGCCAGCCCCTCCGAGCCCGGATGGAAGTGACGTTAGAAAGCCCTGTGTCCGGTAAGTCCCACCAGAAGACTGCTTGGGTGCCCATGGGGTGAGCAAAATAGAAAACCCCTGTCCCTCGGCCCCAGAGCTGCAACCTCTGCTACGTCACCTCCTATGCAGTACTTCGTCTTGGGCTAGTTTGAGGGCCAGTTCTGCAGAGGGAGGGCCCAGGCAGCGTCTTTTTGCCAGGCTCTGAGCTGAGGACGGGACCCCCCGGGGCCAGCCCTGATGGATGGAGGGTCTGAAAGGGCTTGGCCCACGCCAGCATCCCCTGTCCCGGCTCCCCACTGGCCCTCCAAGGTTCCGGCTGCTCCCCTAGCTCTCAGCCCCTCCAGCCCTCCTGCAGCCCTTCCTCCTGCTCAGCATTTTCTGGAGTCTGTGGGTGTTGGGCACAGACCCACGGCTGTCTCAGCATATGTGAAGGCCCGTGATACATCCACACGAGAGGGAAGCGCTGGCGTCTGCAGAACCAAGGAAGGGGACATCTGTTTGCGACGTGCCCAACACCACGGGGACACTCGCACGGCCCTCCAAACCTCTCCCCCTCCCTCAGACCTCAGTCTCCCCAGCCTCCTCTGCCTTGATGTCACCAGTGAATGGGAAAGAGCAGGGCTCTGGAGGCACAGCCGCCACCCCTCCTCGGGGATGGTGAACCCCCCAGTGTGGCAACTTGGGAGCGCCAAGTGCTGTCAGTGGGAAGACAAGGTCCCTCAGTTCCCAGCATGTTGGCCCGGAAAGGCCGTGAAAACCCAAAGCCACACAGCAAACCAGAGGAAGAAACAACCTGACCTCACCCAGCTGGGTTTTAACATGCAGCCCCAGTGAGTCCAGAGTCCTCCCAGGTCAGCAGAAAGAGCCGGATGCAGGGTCTCCTCACTGAGCATCGCTGTAGCCAGGGCCTTTGCATGCATCACCTTCACGTCTCTCCACAGTGACCCAGTGAGCCAGTCCCGTTACCGTCCCATTCCACAGGTGAGGATACTGAGGCCTGGTGAAGAGGGAGGTGTGGATGGAACCCACCCCCCGGCTCTGAGACCTGGAGGCCGGAGGATTTGATAGAGCAGGTGCTCTCACCAGCATTCCCTGCAGTTGTAGGGACCTCACTCTTATGGCCAACGGAGACAGTCTCAAAGCGCCTTCTCCCTCATGGACCAAGATCTCAGGGCCACAGCTGGTCCTCCCAAGAGCTCTCAGCCTCCAAGGGTGCAGTCATCATGAGACTGGAAAGGCATTTCTCAGGTGGGAAAATCACTTGTTCTGCAGATGGAAATGTTAAGTGCTGGGATTCTGTTGCCCTGGGAGACAGGGTTATCTCCTTAACTGTTTAGGACCAGGCCGGAAGCCAATGGTGAGGCTTGAAATGTCCGCCTGGGAGACGCGCGGGCAGGGTTGGAGGGCCAGGTAGGTGGCTGGAGGGGATGATGCATCAAGAGTCAAGGAGGCTGCAGGGCCCACCTGGCACCACTGAGGCACCTTACCTCTGCAGAGAGTGGGCTCAGCCTGGCCCAGCTAGCACATGTGGTATCTCCGAGCGGGCTGATCCCACAGCCTCCCTACAGATGGGGAACACGGGCCGACAAGGTCATACAGGGAGGGCTCCAGAACTAGATTCCAGGTCTCCTGGCCCCCAGGTCCATGATAACCTCACTCTCCACGGAGGGGCAGAGCTGTGGCATGGGGCCCTGGGTAAAACCAGTGCCTGGGGTGGCCGCAAATCTTTCCAGCCAAAGGCTCAGGAGCACATTCTTATAGGTCGTGTTAGGTTTGGGACTGACCAGCTGGCTTCCCCACCACCTCATGCCCGTGCATTCTTTCCCCAGTATTGACTGGGCACCTGGGCTGGCCGCTTAGAAGACACGAGGGAACACAGCCAGGGCCTGGACACATAGGAGGCATGGTCCCCTCAGCACTCACATCCCCGTGGGCCGGAGAGATGCCAAGGGATAACTCCGAGAATGATGAACAGAGATGTTAATTAACATGAATAATAAATGGGTACAAATTCATGCTCAAGACGGTTATGAGAAAGTATCGATTGCTATAAACCAGGACGTATATGAGTAAGTTGTTTTGATGTGTGTGTGTGTCCAGTGCTGAGCTTGGGGAGGGGAGGGTGAAGGATGCGTGTTCCAGGGGTGTGAGGGGTGTGATGGTGTGTGAGGCGGTTAGAGTGTGGGTGAATGTGTGTGTAGGTGAGTGTGTGATGATGTGAGTGTGTGTGACAGTGAGTTTGTGCGTGTCTGTGTGTGAGGGTACGTGCAGCAGTTGTGTGTAACTGCTTGGGAGGTGTGTCTGTGTGTCTGGGAAGGCATATGTACGTGTGTCCATGTGGGTGTGTGTATGAGGTGTGTAATGGGGTAAGTGACCACAAGTGGTGTGGGTGTAGATGAGGGAGTGTGTGTATATTGTGTATGGCAGTGTGTGCCTTGTGTGAGGGTGTATGTGAGAGTGTGAGTGAGTACAGAAGGACACGTTTGTGTTCTGGTTATGCGAGTGTATGTGTGTGCCCGCTGGTGCGTGTTCATGTGTGTCTGTGAGGGTGGATGTGAGCGTGTGTGTCTGTGGATGAGAGTGTGTGTCCGTGCAGATGTATGGATGTGTGTGTGATGGTGAGTGTCGGTGAGCACGTTTGTGGGTGTGAGTGGGTGGGATGTAGGCGCGTGTGTGAGTGTGCATGTCTGTGCACGCGGGTGTGTTGGATGTTATTTGGGGGCTGAAGGGGATCGTTAATGTGCCTGGGGGATGGAGATCCAGGGCCAAATCGGGGTCAGGACGGGCGGGGGAGGGGTTGCTTCTCCCAGCCTGGCTCACAAGGGCGGTCCCTCTGGCCCCGCTTCCCCGTCGGAGCCACAGTTCTGAGCGAGAAACGCCTGCTCCTCCCGGGACGGCCTCTTGAACGCACCACCGTCCCCCCAGGCGAGGAGCGGAGGCTCAGCGGCGCCCCGGGTCCGGCGGCGGGGGCAGTGAGCGCAGGTGCCCGCCCTCCCGCCGCCCACCCCGGTCACCTGGCACCGCCCCTCCGCGCCGCCGCCCGGCGCCCAGCATCCTCGGGCCCCCCATCACGGTCCCGCGCGCGGCAGATGCGGGAGGACGCGGGCGCCGCGCCCCGGAGGCTGCTCCGGCGGGGTCCCCCGCGCGCCCCGCCGCCCGGGGAGAACGGGGATGGAGGCGGCGTCAGCAGGCTGGGTGCGGCCCGGGATCGGGTGCGGCGCTGGGAGTTCTCCAAGGTGCTAAAATAAACCCGGAGAAGGATCAGGTTTCCCGACCGAAATAACCCAGGAGCGGCCTTAGAAATGCGAACTGACAAAGCGATCCGGGGCGGGAGCTGGCGGGGTGGGGAGGTGGTGACGAAAAATGCTTTTCTCAGGGCTGCTTCGCCGTCCTGGCAGGGAACCCCGCCGCTGCCCCTCCCTGCTCTCCCCTCCAGCTGTGCGTCTCCCCAGAGTGGAGCTTCTCACCCCTTCCCCTCCTGTTTTGGGGTCATTACCCCAAATAACCCGCCTCCTCTTGGCCATTGTCTTTGACGGCAAGGTTTGTCGTAGATCAGAGCCCAGGCTTCAGAATCAGACAGCCATTCATTCAATACATATTTATTGAATGCCTACTAGGTGCCAGGCACTGCTTGGGCACCTTGCCCCACAAAGGAACAAATAGACAACAGACCCTGCCTCGTGGGCTGACACTCTGCTAGGAGGACGCAGGCCCTGAGCACACACAGAATAAATAAGTGTATGGCATGTTAGAAAGGAAACTGGCCAAGGAAAAAGGAAAAGAGAGGGAGAGGGTAAGGAGGATTGGGGTGAGGTTTGAATCCCGGGGTACCTCGCTGGCTGACTCCATGGTCCAGAGAGAATCCCTTAACCTCTGAGCTTGGTGTTCTCATGTGTACCATGGGGACTAGAAGCCTGTCTGTGAAGTTGCGGTGACAGTTGAGACACACGTATCTCTGAGTCTGGCACGGAGCAGTGTTAAGTACAAGTTAATGATAAATATGCTCAGTAGTAGTAGTCAGTCTATCTTAAACATTTAAAGACAACAAATAACAAGTGACTACAATGTACAAATGGCTCTAGGTCCCAGGATGCTGCCAGAAAACCTCTCCTGCTTTCAAGTGACAGGCAGTGTATCCAAATGCTTGGGGCAAGGGCTTTAGACTGAGTCCTGAGTCACTTCACTGCGTTCCACCCCCCTCTCTCAACAATGGACAGTGCTAGAATAGGGAGGTTATGTGGACCTAGGGCCAGGTGGGGCAATGATTCAGGGCAGGCCAGGTGGTCTGCACGCATGGGGCCACCTCAGAGCCATCTTTGTACTTCCCACTGGTCCTTGCATGGGGAGAGGGCCTGGCACACAGCAGACCTCAAAAAGTATTCCAGGGACCTCCAGTGGTTAAGACTCAGTGCAGGGGGCGTGGATTCGATCCCTGGTCGGGGAACTAAGATCCCACGTGCCGCGTAGCCAATAAATAAATAATGTTTTTAAAAAAGTGTTCCAGGAGTGAGTGAGCGAATGAGTGAGTGAAAGATGAGGTCAAGCAGGCAGGGAACGGAGAAGCTGTGGGACACATGGCCAGGAAGACAGCCCACAGGCTCAGAGTTACAGGGACCAGCCAGCCCACATCCTAACTCTGGCCTTGCTTGACCAGCTCTGTGGCCTCACAGGTGATGTCACCACTCTAGCCTTCTCTTCCTCAACTCTAACATAGGAAAAGTGTGGTTAGACTTGCCATGTCGGCTAGAAGCGTCTCCGACCCTGTGCTGCTCTTCCAGGTCTAGGCACTGCAGTAGGTGGCTCAGGATGACCCACTGGACTTCATGGGGATGCATCTGAGCACACTTTTATTTGGTACTTGCCACTTTAACCCCTTATTTATATTCTGCTTTAGTGCACAGGGGTGTATATATAAGGATGGCTATGCCATAATAGTTTCGAATAGTCACAAAATGCAAACAACCTACATGTCTAATAATAGGGAATTGCTTACATAAAGGATGGCCCATCCACATGACAAAATGCCAAGCAGTCATCAAAAAATAATGGGTTGTCATGGAGACATTGCCAGGTTTATGTATTTTTTATTTATTTATTTATTTTTGGCTGCATTGGGTCTTTTTTTTTCTTTTTCATAAATTTATTTATTTTATTTATTTATTTTTGGCTGTGTTGCGTCTTCGTTGCTGCGCGCAGGCTTTCTCTAGTTGCGGCGAGCAGGGGCTACTCTTCATTGCGGTGCGTGGGCTTCTCATTGTGGTGGCTTCTCTTGTTGCAGAGCACGGGCGCTAGGCACGTGGGCTTCAGTAGTTGTGGCTCACGGGCTCAGGAGTTGTGGCTCACGGGTTCTAGAGTGCAGGCTCAGTAGTTGTGGCGCATGGGCTTAGTTGCTCCACAGCATGTGGGATCTTCCAGGACCAGGGATCGAACCCATGTCCCCTGCATTGGCAGGCAGATTCTTAACCACTGCGCCACCAGGGAAGTCCCGGTAGGTTTATATTGTTAAGTGAAAAGGGGAGGTTATTTTTTAAAGGGTATATAATACAATCATATTTTAAAAGCATATTTCTTTATATATATAATATACATAGGTATAGTTTGTTTAATAGATATTCTTTCTGATTATTAAAGTAATACTTGGTTGTCATGAAACATTTCAGTAATTGGAAATGAAACAAGTGAGAATCCCTTTATAACCTGACCACCCTCATGTTAACAGTGGTGGTCTCCAGGCAGTAGGATTATATCTAGATCATCTGTATTTATTGAATTTATTGCAGTAAGACTATAACATTTTGACAGTAAGAAAAAAATGAGGCTATTGGTAAAAGTATATTGTTTATAAACTGGCTAGCTATCTCATGGGTGTGTATCCTATCTCCCCGACTAAACTGCAGGAAGAGATCAATGAAAGCACCAATTCAATGAATGAATGAATTCTAAGACTCTTGAGAAGTGGGACTGTGTGGGCTATGGTAGGTGCTCATAAAGGGATGGTGCCTGCTTCTCAGCTGTCTGAGGATGTGAACAAGGTCACCCTAACTTACAGATGGAGGAGAAGATCTCAGTCTGAGTGAGTGGCTCTCACCAGCCCCCTGAGGGGGAAACAGAGGCCAGGAGTGCTAACAGGACTTGCCTGAGGTCACTAAGGTAGAGGTTGCTGAGGGGTTTGAACCCAGGGTTGTCCCAGCCCCGAGCCCACTTTTCACCACTCCTGGGCCAAAGTCCAATCGGACTCCATGGCCCTCCCCAGCATGGAGCCCATTGTAGCCCTCAGAACCTGCCAGCAGCTCTTGCCAGGCCAAGGTGCTGACACAGGCCTCTGGGTATTAATAGCCCCTATCTGGGCTGGGCTCCTCCTCCCCTCCTGAGGTCAGCCCAGGTCATGGGCCCCACCCAGGGAGAGTGGGGTGAGTGCCCTGGTGGACAGCTAAGTGGGCACATCCAGGTCCCTGTGGTCTGAGGCATCTGAGTCTGGAGGCCCTTGTATCCCACCCCAGGGACTTCTTGGGAGTTGGGCCTCACCTGTTTTGGGTTTCACCCCTCTGAGCCTCAGCTTCCTTGTCTGTAAAGTGGGGATGATATCTTGACTTCACAGGAAGATTGGTTATATGGTGTCAATAATCTAAAGCAAATAGAGAGCACAGTACACTGCCCACTACCCATGCATTCTGTGCACATCTTCATGTGCATCTGTCCAGGGTCCAGGATGAGGCAGCACAGGTCATTATGGCCACACCCGAGAGGGAGGGATGTGACATAGTCTGAGACGTCCTTCTCTGTGGGTGCATGTTCTGAGGGGAACACTCTGGAAGAGAAGTACCAGGGAGTCCACAAGGAACCCCAGACTGAGGGTTCTTGGTGTCTGGCTTCACACCAGCCAGGTACGGAGTGGGGGCCAGACCTTGGGGGTGAGTCCTTCTGAAGGGAGCACTCAGAGGGAGAGAGGACTTTGCCTTGTTTGTTAAATAGGATCAATTCCTAACCCATAGGCTTAAAGGCTCACTATGTGGCAGGGACCCTTCTCAGCATTTTACAAACATCATCTCACTGACTTCACAACAGCTCTTGGAAGGTGGACACCAGTGTTCCCATGTTACAAGAGGAGAAAACTAGGCCCAGAGAAGCCAAGTGACTTGCTTGAGTTCCCACAGCTAGTTGGTGACGGAGCCCCAGGTCATTCCTCATCTTTCTGACTCTGGAGCCCCCAGGCTGGTCCCCTGTGACCACAGAGCACTCACTCCCACCCCAGGCAGCTTCGTGTCCTTGGGAGGCTCTGGACCTGGTCCCTGGGAGGCTGTGGGGTGGGCCTGGGGCTTCATGGGGGTCTCCATGCTTGGAAGGACTCCTGCCATCATCCCAGCTGGGCAGACAGGCCTTGGGTGCCATGAATCATGAGACCAGGGCGTTCACTCCTGACTCTGCTGCTTGCCCTAAACCAGTGGCTTCCCCTTGAGCCCAGGCCCAGTCAGCCCTAAAAGGGCTGTGGAGACTTTGAGTTCCTGCAGTCAGGGAGGCCAGACTCAAACCCCAAATCCTCGGCTGGGCCCTCGTGGTCTGCCCCTCTCTGGGTCTGCAGCCTCTCTCGCCCCCTCAGTCCATGTACTGCCACATGGGCCCCCAGACCTCACAGGAGGGCAGGAGGTAGGCTCTCCCTTGCCCAGGAACTCTCACCTGCCTTTCCTTCCGGGGGAAAGCCCTCCACAACTCCCAGGCCAGGCCCGGAGCCCTGTTCTATGATCCTGCAACATGTCTGCACGCTTGCAATCATTCACACATGTCATTCGTTTAATCCCCACTGAACTATGAACTTCCCGGGGACGGGGACGCACGCGATGTGTTCCATTCGCTGCAGTGTTCCAGGCACCTAGCACAGGTCCAGGAGCTCGGGAACTAGTTACGGGTTGCCTGAAGCTGCTTTAGTGATCCTGTCCTTCGCAAAGCTTCCGGGCAGTGGAGGCCATCTCCGAGGGGCAGATCCATTACCAACCAATTAATTACCCCTCCCTCTAATGGAAATCGAATCTTACAGATTGCCATTTGATTGAACGGTCATGCACTGAAGCCCAATTCAAGACTGATTGAAAATAAAAAAGCCCAGCCTGCCAGCTTAATGAAATGCTGTCACAGAGGGGAGGGGCTGGGCCCAGCCCCAGTGGACCCAGGGTGATGCTTTCAGTGACGTCATTCACTCCATCTGGTGTCCGGAGAGGCCTTTGGCCTGGGCTCCACCGTCTAGCCCATGGGACCAGGTCCAAGCTGTCCAGGCCAGTGGGTCAGGCGGGCCTGGCTCACAGGGGTCTGGCCTGCTCAGAAGGAAGCTGGTCAAAGCAGGGCTGAGTCGGGGGGCCCCCATCTGGGCCTCTGGCCTGGGGCACAGCCGAGGCCAGAGCAGCAGGAGGACTACATTTCCCAGAGTCCCCCAAACCCCGGGAGCAAGCCATTGGAAGATTTAAATAGCCCAGGCCCGAGGCAGCCAGGCTGAAGCTGTGGACGTGTCCACCTCCTGGGTGGCTCCATTGGCGCTGGCCGGAACTGGGGGGCTCAATTGGCTGCCCAGCTGGCACTGACGTTCCCTGGGAGCCTGGTGGCAGCCGGAGGTAAACAGCCATGTGCAGTCCCGCACTCTATATTTAACAGCTGCCGCAGAGCAGGAGGGGAGGCCGGGAGCAGCGGAGGCTCCAGGCTTCCGTCTTTGGAGAGAAGGGCCTCACAGCCAGGCTGGGTGACTGTCACCATGCCTGGCGCCCAGAGCCGGGCCCGGGCCCGGGACCGCAACAACGTCCTCAACCGGGCCGAGTTCCTTTCCCTGAACCAGCCCCCCAAGGGGGCGCCGGAGCCCCGCAGCTCGGGCAGGAAGGCCTCGGGCCCCTCGGCACAGCCCTCGTGCCCTGGCGATGGGGCCCGCGAGCGGCGCCAGTCTCAGCAGCTGCCCGAGGAGGACTGCATGCAGCTGAACCCCTCCTTCAAGGGCATCGCCTTCAACTCCCTGCTGGCCATTGACATCTGCATGTCCAAGCGCCTTGGGGTGTGCGCCGGCCGGGCTGCATCCTGGGCCAGTGCCCGCTCCATGGTCAAGCTCATTGGCATCACAGGCCACGGCATCCCCTGGATCGGGGGTACCATCCTCTGCCTGGTGAAGAGCAGCACGCTGGCCGGCCAGGAGGTGCTCATGAACCTACTTCTGGGTGAGTGTGCCCGCCGTCCACCACCCACCCCGCCAGGCCCGGGGAGGGAGCCCACCCCATCAGGACCAGTGGGGCCCTCAGAAACCGACTGGAACAATTTAATGAGGTTAGGCAGGGAGGGTGCCCCAGAAACAGGCAAGCCTCCGGCTTGGGGAAGAGAGAGCTGAGGATGCCCAGATGACAGCCCCCTGCAAAGTGAGGGCCTTGAGAATGCGGGGCCCCAGCGGGAACTTCTGAGGAAGGGCCCTACTCTGGGGAAAGTGTACCGCCGCCCCAGAAGCAGCTTGAACAGGGGTGCTGGAGGCCGTGGCCTCGAGGGAAGTGGCCAGGAGTCTGGCGGGTGCTCTGCAGTGGGGTGTCTAACCCATGGGTTGGGGTCCTTGAGTTCCTAGGCTGCTTGCAGGCAGCACTTGTGAGCTGCTCCCATCAACCCACTGCTTGGCTCAGGGACCCTGCAAGCCACCCAGGATCCTCCCACAGGGCCTGGGGGTGCAGGGGTCCAGTCTGGGGCTCCCACCCACTCGTGGCCTCCTGGAGTCCTTACCTGCTGCTTCCCTGGGTGAGTCGCTGGAGGAGAGGAGGGCCTGGTGAGCTTTGGTTTGTTTTTGCAAAGTCTTTGTCACCAGCGTCTTTCAGTTGAGCTCTGCCCTGTGCCAAGTGCCACGTGGGCGCCATGTGGAAAGCAGGCCTTCCCCTCTACCCAGGAGGTGATGCCCAGCCCCCATGCGGCCCACCCTCCAGCCACCTCCAGATCCCCCAGGTGCTTGGGGACCCTCTGCTGCCACCCTCCACGGTGGCCATGTTGATCTCCTGGCCCTTCCCAGCACAGCTACGATTTGGGGCACAAGTTGGGGGCGGGAGGGATGGCTCAGGCTAAGCAAACACTGACAAGGGGTCCCACTTCCAAAGGGGTGTGTGTTGGGCCACTGAGAACTGCCATCCCAGGGGAAGTTGCAATAAAGTGTGGCTCCCCACTCAGGTCTCAGAGCATCTGGGGTGGACACTCTGTGGGTGGGATGCAGGGAGGGGAAAACAGCAGATGCTCGTGCAGGAGATAGCTGGGTCTGGTACCATCAACGTTTTCTTGTTCTTATTCCTACATGATTTACATTACTTGTTATTATGCCAAATAAACAGTCCCATGTGACTGGTGCTATTACCATTCCCACTTTACAGATTAGGAAACTGAGGCTCCTGTAAATAAAGCAACCTGGCCAAAGCTTCAGAGTGGGAGATTTGCACCAGGTCTGATGATTTGCACCTGACATCCAGGCCTGTGCTCTTTTCAGGCAACGTGCCCTGGGCTTGAGACAGAGGGACAGAGCAAGGTGGCCCAGGTGCTGGGCCGGGTGTTTGTGGGGGGGCAGAACCCTGGTCTCATTACCCACAGTTTCCCCGGTGCCCGCTGCAGCCTGACACAGAGCAGTAGCTCAAGAAAACTGTGTTGGGGGTCAGGTGTCCAAGGATGGGGGTGGAAAAGCATCCTTGAGCCTCCCTCTCAACCCTGCTCCCTGGACCCCGTCTGCACATTCCTTCCTCGTAAGATGATGGAGGTGGTGAAGCTGTGTTGGTAATTTGCTCAGCGCTTACTACGTGCCTGGTTTTGCGTAAACCACATCACCACTTCTACAGGGAGATGATTTGTCCACAGCCACGTAGCTAGTCATTGATGGGGCCAGGACCAGAGCTGGGAACAACTCTTAACATCTTAACAATTTGTTAAGATGAGGCTTCTGGCTCTTTCCAGCAACCAGATTCTGTGGACACAAAGGAGTTTGCTTCATAGGATGAAGAGCAAGGTTCGAGGTGCCTCCCTTCTTGAATAAGAAGGACAGTCATGTCTAAGTTTTTAAAATCATCATTTATTGAGCTTCACTATGTACCAAGTACTATGCCATGAATGTCCTGTATTTCATGATTTTTAAATCTTTTTAATGACCGTGTAATATAAATATTAATACACCCACTTTACAGAGTTAACTGAGGCTCAGAGGGGTCAAGGGACTTGCCCACCCCCACATGCCCGTAAGTGGTAGATCTGGGAACCAAATCCAAGTCCTCCAGGCTGCAGACCCCTTGCCCTCCCCGCACCGTCCGTCTGCAGGTCGGGCTGACCCCCCAATCCACGCTGAAGCTTGTGAGTAGCGAGGAGGCATCTGGGAAGAGTTTCCTCTTTTACCAGCACCTTTGCTGGCACATCCAGGTACCGACATGACAGAGAGATAAGAGCCTGGCACAGAGCAGCTGCTCAGAACAGGCAGGGTGGTCTGTGGGCCTGGGGCATTTCGTGGGGATGTGGACCCAGTAAACTGCAGCAAATAGCCAAGGCGGGTTAATCCCACAGCTCTGACCCGACCCGCCAAGAGGAGCTGCCCACACCACTCTCTGGCCAGGGAAGAAAGACCGTCCGTGGAGCACAAGCTGCACGGATCCGTCTGTTCTTCAGTCTTTGGGGGCCTGGGGGGCCTTTCAATCCTGGAGCTCTGAGGTTGGAATGGACTTTGTCCTGGTCCTCACTCTGACCCTTACTCGATCTGGGCAAGTCAGTTCCCATCCCTGAGCTTCAGTTTCCTGATCTGGACATGGGGCTTCAGGACTGTGGTGGGGGTTCAGGGGGAGCTGGTAAAGCACTTAGCACAGTGGGTGGCAGGCAGAGGTGGAAGCTGCAGGGCCCTGAGGGATGAGGGGCCCTGCCTGGTCCTGCCTGGTCCTGCCTGCCCTGCTCTGAGCACCAGGGCACTCAGCAGAGTCCTGAGGGCAGAACGCTTCCCCTATACAATTGGCACTTGGGCTCTCCTTGGCCCCAAAGCGGAAAACTCAGGAGCCTCGGGAAATGGAGCTGCAGACACTGGACCCAGGAAGAGTCCCAGGTGGGCCAGGAGGAAGTTCTCTGCTCTGCTCCCTGCGTTCCTCCCCAGGGGTGTGCTGTGCTGCCTAGACTCTGGAAACGTCAAAGCCAGAAGGGATCTTAGCAGCTGGCACAAGCTTGGCTCCAGAGTTGGCCAGACCTGGGTGCAAATCCCGGCCCAGCTGTGGGAACCGGGGCAAATGACTTTGCCTCTCTGAGCCTCATTTTCCTCTTCTGTCTAGTGGGTTGCTGGGACACTTCCCTGAAGCATTACACGAAAGTGCATGGCTCATACGAATGCCAGTTGATGCTTAGGCATCAATGATCATCACCATCCTCATCGCCATTGCCAGCATCAAAAGAAGTCCCAGGTCCAGGGTCCCTCCAGGTCCCCTCCAAGCTCTAGGCACCTGTGAGATGACCTGATCCCCTCCTTTGTCCTTCCCCTGCAACACCCGACTTGATGATCCCAAAGGAGGCCAGGTGACAGGGGACCCAGGCCATCCCCATTCACCAAGCCCATCCTGGTTACCCCATGGGCCTGTCCTCAGTGGAAAATGGCTTCCATGTCTTATTTCCATGATCTATAAAAGAATCTTTATTGAAATGTCCCTGATTATAAAAACTATACATTCTTTTTTTTTCTATGTCATTTTTTTAATTTTGGTTAAGTAGACATAACATAAAACTTACCATTTTAACCATTTTTAAGTGTATACTAGCATTAAGTACATTCACATTGCCGGAACTTTTCCATCTTCCCAAACTGAAACTCGGCTCCCATTAAACACTAAATCCCCATCCCCCTCCCCACAGCCCCCAGCACCCACCATTCTGCTTTCTGTTTCTCTGAATCTGACGAGTCTAGGGACCTCATATCAATAGCATTATACAGTATTTGTCTCTTAATGTCTGACTTATTTCACTTAGCATCCTGTCCTCAAGGTTCATCCATGTTGTAGCAGGTGTCAGCATTTCCTTCTTTTTTAAGGCTGAATAATACTCCATGGTATGGACAGACCACATTTTGTTTATCCATCATCTACCTTCTGGCTATTTTGAATAATGCTGCTATGAACATGGGTGTACAAATATCTGTTCAAGTCCCTGCTCTCACTTCTTTTGGGTATAGAACCAGGATGGAATTGCTGGATCCTATGTTTAATTTTTTGAGGAACCCCCAGACTATTTTCCACAGCAGCTGCACCATTTTACATTCCCACCAGCAGTGCAAAAGGGCTCCAATTTCTCCACAAGTGTTCTTTGCCAGCACTTTTCTTTTTATATAATAGCCATCCTAATGGGTGTGAAAAGTGGTATCTCATTGTGGTTTTGATTTGTGCTTCCTTAATGATGAGTGATGTTGAGCACCTTTTCACTACACATCCTCATGGTAAGGAAAATTCAAACAACGACAGGTGATGAAAAAGGTGAGTGTTTCCCTTAAGCCCTTTCCCCAGGAATAACCTCCACTGCAGTTTGGGTCATGGGCCTCTGAATTTTTCTCTGCGCCGAAACTAACGTATCATATGCTTCTAAAATGACCTCCTGTGGCGTTTTGCCCAGCTTGGCCTCATTCTCATGGCCCTACTGGGCCTTCTGGGCTATGTACCTCCCATCTCGGCCCCCACTCCTCCCTTCACACCAAGCATGAGGGGTTCAGAAACCAGAACCTGCATCCTCAGCCTGGCAGCGCCGCCCCCGCCCTCCCCAAGCATCTCACAGCATCCCCTCCTCCCACCCAGCCCCTGCTCACCCACCCTCCATATAATCTGTTCTGTCAGCTCTCCCACCCCAGCCCACCGGCCCCTGCTCTTGGGGACAGCTTAGGTGACAACCCCTCCAGGAGGTTTGCATAGCCTGTCCCTAATTGATGGATCTTTAGACTGATCCCAAACCTTCACGGTCAGGAGCCCTCCTGCTGGAGACACCAGCGCAGCTCCGCAGAGGTAGGACATTCTCCACACTTCCCCCAGCTTCACTTCTCATCATCTCAGCGGGGCTCAGCGATGGTCCCTCCAGGCTAAAATACACATGACATAAAATTCACCATGTTCACCATTTTTAAGTGTCCAGTTCAGTGGCATTAAGTACATTCACATCGTTGTGCAATTGTCCCCACCATCTATCTCCAGAATTTCTTTCATCCTCCCCAACTGAAACTCTGCACCTGTTAAACACTAACTCCCCAGCCCCCCTCCCCAGCCCCTGGCAACCTCTAATCTACTTTCTGTCTCTATGAATCTGCCTACTTTAGGGACCTCATAAAAGCAGAATCATACAATACTTGTCTTTTTGTAAAAATAACTCTTTTTAAATGTGCACAAGTCATGCACTTTCATGGTAAGAAAAATTTTAATGTGGAATTACAGAAAGACACCAAAAATCACCCTCATCAACCCACCCAGCTAGAAGCACTGTTAACATTTAGCGTGATGCCTTCCAGACTTTTTTCTCTGCGTATAAACACATTAACATCTTATTTTACAAAAACGGCATCCTACTGTAAATCCAGTTTGGTCATCGGCCTTTCCCGCTTAAACCCTATAGCTATCGTTCGGTGGCTATAAATACACATCAGCTTCATCGTTCGCAGTGGCCCCAGAGTGCCCCACCGTTTAGACTTGGCCGCAGTTTCTCCTATCTGTCTCCGACTCAAGGGCATTGGGTTGGTTTGGGGTTTTCAGTGTTACAAAGAATGCTGCAGTGGACATCCTTGATATGGGGCACATCCCTAATCACTTCCCAAGGAGATAGTCTTACAGATGGAAGGCCTGAGTCAAGGGAGGCCTGTTGGAAAGACTTCTGAGTCTGAAGCCAGATGCCCTTCAGAAAGTTTAGACCGATTTACAGCACCCCACAGCACTACCGGGCTGGTTCCCCAGCTCCTGGAGAGGCCAGAATGGGGGATCAGAGGCCAGAAGAGCTGGGACCCCCTCCTCCCAGCCCCAGCCAGTGAGAGGTATCGGCTCTGTCTTTGCTCTTTGCAGGGCCCATAGCTGCCCCTCCCCCACGCCCAGACCAGCCTCGTTGCCCTGCTGCTGAGCTGGTCCCATGGAGCACATCTCAGGGCAAGCAGCTGAGCGTGAGGGGCCACGAGGGGTCATCCCGGCAGCCCCCCAACCAGGCTGAGAGAGAATAGTGGGCACCAAGGCAGCACAGCAGGGCCTTGAGAATGGGTGTGCTTCCTGCCAGGAGGGTTCAGCCATCTCAGCCCCCGCTCCGTGAGAGGGGTGGAGAGTGGAGATTATTGGGAGGGAAGGTGTGAGAGGTGATGGCGCCCAGCCCTGCAGCCCAGGCGGCCCTCAGAGTAGCTTCTGGGATGATCCCCATTTTATCAACGAAGGGAGGAAGCTCAGCGGGAGGGACGTGCCAAGGTCATGAAATTCACAAGCAGTCGACCTTGAGGCCGGTCTCTGATCCTGGAGCCCAGGTGCGCAGCCTCTGCCCTGAGGCCCAGGGAGGGTAGGTGACCAGCCCGGGTCACACAGCAAGTTGGGGCAGGTGGCGTGGCTTCGGCCCCTCCTGACTCTGGCCCCTGAGCTTGCTGCCAAGAGGACCTTTCCCCACAGGGGCCCCCTGCCTCCCTCCCGTTCCAGGAGGGAATGTAGGTCAGGGAGCTCAACAGGCCGTGTGAGTGGAATTCACGGAGCCTTGAGTGACGGAGCCATTTGCTTCTATTTCTGGGCCCCAGATTACGTGCTGACAGTGTCAGAATCAGAGTCACACGAGGGATGGCCGTGGTGCTGGAAGGGGTGCGAGCAGCCTGCGGGAGTGCTGCAGGAGGGGCTGTGAGTGGAGCGGCGAGGCCCCAGTGGCCACCAGCTCTGCTGGAGAGCCGTCCCCCCATGGCCTCTTCTACACCCAACTCTCAAAACCAGACAGCAGCAGTGTGATGTGGGGAGAGCCTGTGGGTGTGCCACACCTTGAAAGGAGCCCCCGTGTAACTACTGCACATCTTCCCCACCCTCACCGCCCAAGCCACCTGGCACCCTGCCAGCCTGGTTCACCAGCCCCAGGCCTGGCCCTCGCCTGCCGTACTCAGGAACCAGCGAGGCCCAAGACCTGCAGCTCAAGTGAATGAATGAACCAAGCACAGGCTGGGCCGGGCCAGCTGGACAGCCAGGCTGACCCGATGGTCCTGAGAGGCCCAGGGCAGTGGGGGCAGTCCCCACCTCATTATGGCCACAAGGGACAGAGCCAGCCAGAAAAAGCAGATTCCCAAAGGCCCAGATGTGGGGTTCTCAAATCACGGCACACAGAAGCCTCAGCCCCAGAAGCCTCTCGAGGGGGCAGGGGAGGGTCCCCCATCCCCCATCCCCCCCAGCTTCAGCCATGGGGCTGCCTCTTTCATCTGTTCATATACTGAGTCTCTGTGTATACTTACATTGGGGAAAAATGTTTTGCTGCTAAAAAAGTTTGAAAGGTGTGGGTCTTGCTCAGTTCTTGGCCTGTGGGCCTTGACAGCCCACGAGGAGAACTGGGGCACCTGGGGGGCCAAGGCACAAGCCCGCCTTGCCTTCAGCCAGCACGTGGGAGCGAGGCCCTGAGCACGGCATCCCCCCTGGGCAGCCCATGGAGGCACGATGCTGCCCCTCCCTCCCGCCTTCCTCCTGAACCCAGCAGCTTTCTCTGGGCACCTCTGCTGTGGTTTACACTTGTCTGGGAAGGCAGATTTAAATCGGCAGGAATTTGCCAACTTGCTGAGCCCTGGTTTTCAGCTGAGAAACTTGGTCACCAATTAGATAGATGGCCCACATCTCCCAGTGGCTAGTGTCATGGTTTGATCTACCTTAGGGCCTGGTCCTGGTCCCCATTAGCCCCCTCTAGAACCTGGCCCAGGATGCTCTGACTTTCCTCCAGGTGGTGAGGGTCTCGGAATTTGGGCCACATCATTTTGACCCTGGTGAGACCTCAGAGAAGGAAACCCTTTCACCAATGCCCCTGCTTGATGACACCCAGCCTCCGGGGTCTGAAAGCCTTAAGTTGCTTACCTGGGTCAGGCCAGGCTGGGGCTTAGGAGTAATAACAGCGGCTACGGCATCAACTGCCACATACCAGGCTGTTCTAAATACTTCACAGACACTGAGGAGCTCATTTCATCCTGTGATAACCCCTGTTACAGGTGGGTAGACTGAGGCTCTGACAGGTGAAGGGACTTGTTCTCAATGAGCAGGGGAACCGGGACTTGAACCCCACCTGTGACTCTGAAACCTGCAAGTTTAACAAGTTTACACTCTCTCCCAGGTGGAGAGAGCCTGTCACAAGGTGAGGGAGGGGCCTCCCTGGGCTGCTCCTCTGTCAGGCTCAGGGTCCCTGGGGTCGGATGCAGCCGCCTCCCTCCAGCTCCCACCTGCCCTGTTGGTCCCTCCCTCCTGCTGGGACTGTGACCCCCCTCTGCCCCCCCCATGGGCTCCAGATGGCTCCCAGCCTGGGCCTGGCCTCCACCTGGGTCAGCAGCATGCGGGCTGGGAGGCCTGGCTCCTGGGAACCAGTTGCCGTGGAAATACGGGGCGGGGTGTGGAACAAGGTTCCCTCCCTCCCTTAGGCTCCTCCCCTCATGGCCTGGCAGCCTCTCCATCCACCATTTCCTGCTTCTGCCCCCTTCCCTGGCTGGTCAGGCACATCCCAGGGTGGGCAAACATCAGCTGGCCCTGTGGCTAGTGAGAGGGGCAGGCCCTGGGGAGGCCAGGGCTTCAGATCCCAAACCAAGAGCCCAGACTGCAAGCAGCAACCCTGCAGAGGGCAGGAAGAGAGTTCTGCACTGACCAGGGAGCGCGGTGTTACCCGGGAGCAGGCTGGACATCCGACACTGGGACCGTCGGGTAAATACGCCAGGGCACCTCGGACACTGCAGCCATGGGTGTCCGGGGGGGTGTGACCCGGCAACTTTCAAAAGCAGGTTACAGAACGTTGTGTGTAGAGCACGTTACAGCTTTTATTAAATCTATGCTCTATAGATGGAGAGAAGGTTCTGGAAAGGTGGCTACCTCTGGGTGGCAGAATTACAGGTGATTTAAAATCTTATTTTTTTTTTAATTAATTAATTTATTTTTGGCTCTGTTGGATCTTCGTTTCTGTGTGAGGGCTTTCTCTAGTTGTAGCAAGCGGGGGCCACTCTTCATCGCGGTTCGCGGGCCTCTCACTATCGCGGCCTCTCTTGTTGTGGAGCACAGGCTCCAGACACGCAGGCTCGGTAGTTGTGGCTCACGGGCCTAGTTGCTCCGCAGCATGTGGGATCTTCCCAGACCAGGGCTCGAACCTGTGTCCCCTGCATTGGCAGGCAGATTCTCAACCACTGCGCCACCAGGGAAGCCCTAAAATCTTATTTTTGTCTTCTATTTTGTAAATTTTCTACAGTGAACATCTACTGTGTCATTTTTTTCCCAAAAGTTTTTTTTTGTTTTTTTTCATTTCTGAGCAGTTGCAGGCCAACAAGTTCGGTGTCTCCTGTAAAGTTTCCAGGAAAGCTCCCAGAGCCAGGCTGCACTGAACTGTCATTTGGTGATAATCCTCCACCCTTCTCTGGCCCTCCTGGTGTGCCAGGCACCTGGGGGGGACCACCTCGTCTGGTTTGCTGGGACTTCCCTGTTTTAGCCCTGAACTTCTTATGTCCTAGAAACCCCTCTGTCCCAGGCAAACCCAGGACAGTCAGTCACCCTGCAGGCACCGTGTCAGACCCCGTCTGGGAGGCAGGTGTTTGGGATATCTTGTTACGGGTGAGGGAAGTTAGGTGACTTGTCCAAGGTCACAGTCAGGAGGCTCCGAGGCTGGGACTCGAACCCAGGTCTCTGCGGCACTCGCAAGCCCCCACTTTGGCTGACCGGGTGCCACTGTAATCAGCTGGATGAAAGTGGGCCCTTGGCGTGGGCCTTCGTCTAACGGCACAGAGAGGCAGAGCAGCCTCTCCAAGGCCACACAGCGGGGGGGTGGTGAAGGCAGGACGGACAGAGATCCAGGTCTCCCCCAAGCTCCCCAAATGGGAAAGGAGCCCGCCCCTCTGGCTCCGCACCCCAGGCCAGCGGCTCAACTAACATTTGGAGACTGCCGTTCTGTGTCTGGCCCTGAGCATACGCCTGCGAACAGAATACATTTGGCTTGACCCCCCTTCTGTGAAGTGATGGTGGTGGGGAGGAAGTGAGGGCTTGACCCCGAACCTCTCACCACCCAGCGGGTTCCTTAGTTGCGGCTGGGTGAGTGCCGTGAGGAGAGCGTGGCGTGTCTGGAGGGCAGGGAGGGCCTCGCTGGGGGTGTGACATTTAGGCTGAGGCCTGGCAATGATGGAGAAGAAGTCAGAGGGAGGGAAAGGGAAACGTCCAGAAAGAAGGAGGGGCAGGCAGGGATGCTCCAACCTCCAGGGCTTCGTCTCGTCTTCTGTAGAATGAGGACAACATGGCACAGCTGCCATGGAAAACGGTTCGGTGGCTCCTCAAAAAACTTTACATAGGGAACTCCCTGGCGGTCCAGTGGTTAAGACACGGAGCTTTCACAGCTGAGGGCCCGGATTCAATTAATTCCTGGTCGGGGAACTGAGATCCTGCAAGCCACGAGGCACAGCCAAAAAAAAAAAAAATTATACATAGTTAACACATGATGGAGCAATTCCCCCCGTAGGGATGTGCCCAAAAGAACAGAAAACGGGTTCTCCACAAATACTTGTACACAAATGTTCATAGCAGCATTATTCACAACAGCCAAAATATACAGACAACCCAGATTCCATCAACAGTGAATGGATAAACAAATGGTGGCAGGTCCAGACAATGGAATAATAGTCAGCCATAAAAAAGGAATGAAGTTTTGATACCTGCTACAACATAGATGGGCCTCAAAAACATTACGGTATGTGAAAGAAGCCTGACACAAAAGGTCATATATTGTATGATTCCACTTACATGAAACGTCTAGAATAGGCGAATCCATAGAAACAGAAAGCAGACTGGTGGTTGCCAGGGGCTGGGGGGAGGGAGGACAGGGACCAACTGTTTGACGGGAACTGGGTTTCTTTTTGGAGCTCGATAGAGTTGTGAATATACTAAATGCCGCTGAACTGTACACTTAAAAATAGTTAATTGTGTGTTACGTGAATTTCAGTTCAACTTAAAAAAGATGGCGATGGTAACACCCTGTTCTCGGGACTGGCGGGGGCTTCAGTGAAGTCCTTTGAGAAAAGCCACCAGCCCGGGGCCCTGTTTGTCAGGATGAGATCCTCCGCTGGGCCCACAGTGGCCCACAAAACCCCTGATCGCCACTCTCTCATTCAGCACTTTTACCTCTCCGGATATCCCAGGGAAGGGCCTTCCAGGTAGAGGGAACAGCGCAAGCAAAGGCCCCGAGGTGGGACCCTGCTCGCGGGTCCGCGTGGTTCAAGTGAAGGAAGCCAGGGAGCAGTGGGGGGAGAGCGTGCAGGAGGCGGCGCTGACGGCCTTCGGGGCCTCTCTCTCCTGCCCACAGCCCTGCTCCTGGACATCATGACGGTGGCTGGCGTGCAGAAGCTCATCAAGCGGCGCGGCCCGTTTGAGACGAGCCCCAGCCCCCTGGACTACCTCACCATGGATATCTACGCCTTCCCCGCCGGACACGCCAGCCGCGCGGCCATGGTGTCCAAGTTCTTCCTCAGCCACCTGGTGCTGGCGGTGCCCCTGCGCGTCTTGCTGGTGCTCTGGGCCCTCTGTGTGGGCCTGTCTCGGGTCATGATCGGCCGCCACCACATCACCGATGTCCTCTCCGGCTTCGTCATCGGCTACTTCCAGTTCCGCCTCGTCGAACTGGTCTGGATGTCCTCCAACACCTGCCAGATGCTCATCTCCGCCTGGTGAGCCGTTCATCTGCGGCTCCGGGGCCGGGGTGGCCCGAGGGGCAGCAGGAGGACATAGGGCTGGCAGGGGCGGGGGGACCAGGCAGCCCCAGCCCATCTCCCCAATCTTGGTTGGAGGCTGGTGACCTCAGGTGGGCCCACCAGTGACTGGCACGTCCCTCCCGTCATGCTGGGTGCCTCCTGCTCCTTCAATCAGACTCTGAGTCCCTCTGTAGACGGGCTGGGGCCCAGCCGTGGGGATAGCCCTGCTCCGCTTCTGCTCTGGAGGTACCAGGTGAGAACCAGGATGGCGGGAGAGGGGCCGAGTCTCATCTTGTCCTTTCACCATCCTGACTGTTGAGTTCCTGGCTGTGCCCACCTGACCAGCGAAATGCCCACAACCCACCACCCAACACAGGTGCCATTGCCATTAACGGTCATCGATAGCTTAGGGCAACGCTTTCCAAAGGGTACCCCACCGGACACCAGCCTACAAGACACTTTGGGAAGAGAAATGGTCTTGTGGTCAAATAACTTTGGGAAATGCTACACACTCTGTTGGACATTCACGAGGGCTGGGATTGTCGTAAAGGCAAAGTCCTGTAGAAGAGCTTCCATGGAATCTTGTTTAATCCATGTTTCCTAAACTTATTTGACTACAGAACCCTTTTCTCAAGGAAAAGCTATTAATCCCCCCAGGGAACCGCATTTCCCCAGGCGCATTTTGAGAGATGCTGCCCAGGAGCGGAAGGGCTTGAGGCGTGAGCTGGCCTCTCCCAGCGCTGGGCCCCAGAGCCCGGGGAGACCAGGTGTCTGCGCCACCGCCTGTGGAAAGCCCAGGGCCCACGGGCATCGGTGCCGCTTTGGCCCCCAGGGGCCGGACTCCGTGTGACCTAATAGGTCGTTTCCAAGTCAGCCGTTCTGGACGTGCACTTCATGTGACAATACAGATGACGTGCAAACAGGCCCTCTCCTGTGTGTTTTTTTTCCTCGTTTGATGCAAGATTCCAGGTGGGAGAGTCCCTGTTAACATGCGGGTGGGGAGTGATTTCTTTACCCCCAGTCAGGCCACGGTGTCAGGTGGTCAGGGAGCAATGGGCTCCTAGACTTTTCCGGGCTGCCTGGTCCCTTCTCCCTGAGGTCCCTGCTGGGGCTCCCTCCATCCCCGGGCCCTGCACTGGCCACCCTGCCCAGGGCCTGGGTCGTGATCCGTTTGGGAAGCCCTCACTGTGGTGCTGAGGCGCTCTCCCCTGGGGGCCAAGACCCTCTCACTCCCCGCTGACCCAGACCCTGCCCCCAAGGAAGTGGTCGCTACCAGGACAAGTGGAAGCAGGGTGAGGTAGACATTAGTGCCGATAGATGGTGGATTCGTTTCCTGGCTGCCGTAGGGAGGAGCCACAGCCAACCGGGTGGCTTAAAACAACAGAAATGTGTTCTCTCTCAGTTCTGGAGGTTAGAAGTCCAAATTCAAGGTGTCTGCAGGGCCACGCTGCCTCTGAGACTCTGGGTAGAATCCTTCCCTGCCTCATCCAGCTTCCGGTGGTGGCCGGCAATCCTGGCTGTGGCCACATCACTCCAACCTCTGCCTCTGTCGTCACAGGGCATTCTGCCTGCGTCTGTGTCTGTCTCCTCCTCTTTTTTTTTGGCTACACTGTGCGGCCTGTGAGATCTTAGCTCCCCGACCAGGGATCGAACCCGTGCCCCCTGCATTGGGAACGCGGAGTCTTAACCACTCGACCACCAGGGAAGTCCCCGTCTTCTCTTCTTATAATGACAGCAGTCCTATTGGATTAGGGCCCACCCTACTCAGAATGACCTCATCTTAACATCTTAATCACATCTGCAAAGGACCTTTCCAAACAAGGTCACGTCCGTAGATACTGGGAGTGAGGACTCCAACATCTTTTGCGGGGACACAATTCAACCCATAACACGCAGGATCCTTTGGGGGGAAAGACAACTTCCTCTCCCAGCCGCCCCACTGGGACAGGACAGGGGTATAGCGCAATCCCATTCGAGGGTCCAGCTGCTGCTGCTGATGAAGGGCATCGGATCTCCTGGGCCCAGAGCCCTCCACAGGCCCAGCCCTCAGGCCTGAATACCTTCCCCTCCTGCTGCAGATCCCACACCCTCAGGGGTCATGGTCCCCCAAGACCGACGCCCCTGCAGGTAGGACCCAAGCCGCCCCTGCTCGCCCTCCCAAGGCTTCTCTCTGGAGCCTCCTTTGCGTCCAGCCCTGCTGGGGGTGCAGGAGATCTGCACCTTGTCTTTTCCCTAAAGGAGCTCGGGGATGCCAGACCCGGCTGGGCCACCACAATGAAGACCCCCCAACCTCCAATCTTGAACACTGGCTGGTTCCAGAGTCTTCAAAATACATTCTGCCCGTTCCCATAGATGCTCCTGGACGGCGTGTCCATGAGATGCTAAGCAGAAGGGGTGAGGGTGTCTTCCTTCGCTCCTCACCCCCACCCTCGGGAATCCGGGAACCCGTCATCCAGGGCGAATCCGGCTCCAGCTTTGGGCTGGGGACGGGCTGCTGCCCTCCAAGGCCCACATCCCCAGCGGGTCCCCAGGGCCTTTGTCTCTGCAGGGGTGGATGGTGGTCTTTGGAGTCTTTAAGATGAGGAGGGGGTTTCTGAAGAACGGAGGGCTCTCAGCAGACCCCCTAAGCTCAGGGTGGGCAGTGGAATCCAAGTGCCTAACAACCGATTAGGAGAAAAGTCTCCCTGGAGAGGCGGTCGGCATCCTGTCCTGTGAGGTGTCAGCAACGCCAGGTGCTGGAGCCCTGGGCTCAGCGCCAGCACTGACACAGCAGTCACATGCCCTCTCCAAGCCTGGTGTCCTCATCTGTCAGACAGGGATGACAGTGGTCCCTGTAGGGTCATGTATGACTCAGGGGTGCTCCCTACCTGGGCACCTGGCGCAGGGTCCACCCTGCCATCCTGGACAGACCCCCTGGGGGAGCCCTCAAGAGCAGAGCCTGGGAGGGATGGAGGGAGGGAGGAACTCGCCGTCACACCCGTTCCTGGAGAGACCCTGGGCGGAGGCGGGCAGGCGGCGGGAGGGGGGTGACAGCCGAGAGGGCCCCAATGATGGAACCGGAGACGTGGAGTGTGTGTGCTCCCTCGGACATAGTTAATGCGCTTTGGTGATCAAAGCCAACAGCCACTCCCACTTGTTTACGGTGAATTATAATATTTGGTTCTCAATGGTAAACCTATTCTGCGTACCTGGGGTAAACCCCAAGTGGTCAAGATGCACTGCCTTTTCTAAATATCACTGCTTTGCATTGCATAAAGATTTTGCTAAGGATCTTTGCCTCTCTATCCATGGGGGGTGTTTGTGTTGTCTCCTCAATGTGTCTGCATCCACTTCGGTTATCAGGCTAAAGCTGGCCTCTGCTATTTTTCTGAAGGGGTTTGTATAGACTCCGTATTATCTCCTTTTTTACCCCTCGATTTCTGTCTATCATTCCTGACCTCTCAGAGACCAGCCTCTCCATGGACCTGACGTTCGACTCATGACTTGGGGTGGGGGTGGGGTGCGGGGGGTTATGACTTCCTAAGTCCTCCACCTGCCTCGTCTCGCTGAAGCCTCATGACGACCTTAGCCCTATTTTACAGGTGAGGAGACTGAGGCTCAGAGAGCAAAAGTCATTTCTCCAAGGTCATCAGGTAGGATGTGGCAGAGTCAGGGCTGGAAACCAGGCTGCAGTGGCCTCAGAGCAGAGAACCCTCTGGAAAACAGAAACGCAGGGCACCCACCAACCTTGGAGGGAGGCTGGACTGGTGAAGCGGCAGGCACAGGGGTGGGTTGGCTTTTTTCTTTTTTTAACAGAGTCAAATCCCACTGTGCTGGACGGCAGGCTGTGTTGTCTGAGGTCCACCTCGGCCGGACTCCGTGGGTCCCGCCTGGACCGGATGTTGGGTATGGTGGGAACAAGGCCCCCCCCAGCCCCTGAGTAGCCCCCAAAACTCTCCCTCAGTGTGAGGCGTCCTCCCCCACTTCCTTGCTCCAACCCACATCCTCCCCCAGCCTTGTGGGCCCCCACCTGCTCCTCCTGGAGCCTGGCGTTGGTCCTGAACTTGCCCAGTGCCCTCCTGCCTCCTGGCACCACCCCCTCGCCACCGCCAGCTGCCATGGCCAGTGCGATCACTTCCCAGAACACAGAAGCCTACCTGCGTTTCCTCTGTCGAGGTCACGTGGTTGGAGCGCCGAGGGGGCTCAGGGACAGGCTGGGGGGCGGTTTGAGCTGGGTGGTCTTGAGGAAAGAGCACACACATGGGAGTCAGACCCCCAGGTTCAGATTCCAGCACTGACAAGTTGCTGAACCCTTCTGAGCCTCAGTTTCCCCCTCTATAAAATGGGGCTGATGCTTACCTTGCACAGGTGTGAGGATTAAAGCTAGAGCATCCAGAGCACCCAGCCCTGGGCCCAGCACACAGAAGGGTTGAGAAAGGAAGACAGAGCTGCTCGGGCCACACATACCCCCAAAGGACCATGAGTCCCCGCCGGGCACTTGGGGACAGGGCAGGATGCTTCGGGGCTTGGATGGGCAGGGGTCAGCGGGGACGGGAACCTGGAGATGGGCACCTACCCAGGTCATGGTGGGCCCAGCGGCCTCTTTTCACAGATGGAGACACTGAGGCCCAGGAAGGGTGTCAGGGCCACACCAAGTGCCCCAGGCACTATGGAGCCTGCCCTGAATCCCCCCAACCCGGGGCTCCCTGGCTTCAGGCTATGGGTGGGCAAAGGGGGTGTGAACTGACCCCTCCCACCCTGAGCTGTCACGTTTCCCCTCCATGCTGTCCAAACCCTCCTTCCAACAGAGCTGGGGCTCGGGGCTGAGGAGGTCACTTCTGACCTGGCTCTGCATCTTTGTAGTGTCTCTATCTGGCCCCCAGTAAAGTTCTCAGTTGTCAAAATAAAAAGCAGGAAATTGGGGTTCTGAAGACCCCCAACAGCTATTGCCCGGCGCTGGTGCAGCTGGGGTGGGAGAAGCCCACTCCCAAGAACACGCTACCGTGGGTGCTAACCGGCTGCATTGTGCCCTCACCCCCACCAAAACATTCATATATCGAAATCTCAACCCCCAGGACCTCAGAATGTGACTGTATTTGAAGATAGGACCTTTAAAGAGGCAATTAAGTTAAACTGAGGTCATTAGGGTGGGCCCTAATCCAATAGCACAGGTGTCCTTATAAGAAGCAAAGCTGGACACAGACACATAGAGGGAAAACCATGAAGACACAGGGAGAGGACGGCCCTCTGCGAGCCAAGGAGAGAGGCCTCCATCTCAGACTTCCGGCTTCCAGAACAGTGAGGAAATACGTTTCTGTTGTTAAAGCCACCCAGTCTGTGGTCCCTCATGGTGGCAGCCCTGGGAAACTAATACGTGGGTTTATTAGGTCAGCTGGCCATCACCTGTCACCTGGAAGAGGGCAGCTCGGGGGAGAATGGGACACAGGCCAGGTGAGTCGGGGGCAGGTCTGCTCTGGGGCCAGCCACACCAGGTTGCTTCTGGGTGACGTAGGGAGACCACTGAGCTAAGAGCTGCCCTGCGGGCGTGGGCATCTACCAAGACAGCATCACCGAGCCCCTGCCTGGGGGAAGCCACTTCCCAGATGAGGCAACTGGTCCAGTTCAAGGTCCCTGTGTCCCCAGCCCCTGCCCTGCCTGGGAAAAAGTCCAGAAAGGGCAGGAGAAGGGGACGGCAGGAGCTAGAAAAATGCAGAAACTCCCGGATCAGCCGCCGTCTGGTTCCAGGAGGAGACAGAACATCTGGCTGCAGCTCTGGGCCCCAGCGTTTACGTAACCCACGTGCAAGCACACGTGTCTGCCAGGCAGGCGGGCGAGGCTGGGGCCCTGGCCACGCTCCACCTGACCTTCCCCTTGGGAAATGGGCCTCAGAAGAAGAAGGCTGCCGTGGTGATTGTGGACCGCAGTGCTTGGCACGAGGTGACAGTCAGAGAGCCCTCCCGTGCTCCCCACCACCCCCAGAGCTCGGGCACACTCGCGTGCGTGCACACACACAGGCGGTCTGGCTGGCTGGCCTCAGTGTTCTCACATGTACAATTACGTGCGCGAGATCTCCAAGCTTCCTTCCAGCTTTAATGTCCTGTAACGTGCATGTACGTGAACACTTCCACATCCGACACTTCATGTGCTTCGGTGTACACACACGTAGATGCAATTTGGAAACACGTACATGATCACCTTTGCACACAGATACTTTTATACATTCACTTAACATACCAAAGGTTTCACAACCACACACCGGCTCACACCCACAGTGAAATCTCTGCACCTGCATGCTGGTGTGCACGCACCTTGGTGTCTATGTACACACCTGGCCTTGCGTACGTTTATACACACGTGTGTGTTCTTGCACAGTGTACACACTTAGACACTTGCAAGTTCTCTGCAAGCCCATGTTTACAGGTATCAGGCTTGCCAGATTTAGAAAATAAAAATAATACAGGATGCAATCTTTGGGACATACTTATACTAAAAAACTGTTCATTTATCTGACATTCACATTTAACCAGATGTCTGTATTTTATCTGGCAACCATAACATGTATACATTCGTACACACACACACACGCACACACACACACAGAGACACAAATTCATGAAGCCATCATGAGGCCCAGCCCAGGACATGCTGTTTCCCTGGGAGAATTTCTAAGACCGTCTCTTGATCTGGTAATTAGAGCCACAGCTGCTCCTCTGGCCACAGCGCAGCTCCAGGCCCCCAGTTACGGCTTTCAATAGCCTGGCCCAGGACTCAGCTTGCTGGTGGGAAAAGGAAGGGCTTCCAGCAGGAGTGGGGGGCTTGCTGGGACCCTGGGAAAGCTCCTCTCACCAACAGCCCAGCCGTGAGATGTGGCAGCAGCGGCCAAGCCCTGGGAAACCCCACCCCGACCCGAAGCCTGAGGCTGGGCCTCAAGGAGGGACATCCAGCTGGGGTCAGAGATGCAATCTGAGCCCCTGAGGCCAGCTTGGCCTCATCCCCATCCGGTGCAGCTTCCACTGCTGGGGGACAAGTCAGGGCAAGTGTGTCCTGAAATCCTGATTCCTCAGCTTAAATCCTTCAAGAAAGTTTTGTAGAGGGACGGGGACCAGCAAGGTCCTAGGAGGGGCTTAACTCAGGGAGAGGGGGTCCTGGGGGAAGACACAGACCTGCCCCTCCACATGTGACCTGGGCAGCCTCCCTGCCTCCTCCCTCGCAAGAGAGGAATTCTAGTCCTGAGCCCCGGGGCCAACAGATGTGTGATGAGTCTCCTGAGAGTCTCGCAGAGAACAGGATGAATTTCTTTAAGGAAGTATCTGGTTATCATGTTTTTTGGTTACATAAGAAGACATTTTCATTATTTCATGACAAATACAGGAAAACCAAAAGCAAACATTTTTTGCTTATTCCTTGCAGACGTTTTTCTTCGCGTTCATAAAAACAGAGACGTATTTTGACAAAAAAGCCATTATACGCCATAGCTTTGTGACCTGCTTTTGTCATTTATTAACATATTGTGAACATCTTCCTGCACCAATAATTCAACATCTCCATCTTGACTGATAGCAGCCTCAAGTGATTTCTTGTATGGAAGAGACTCTTATTTGATATTTAGATTGCTACCAGTTTGTTTGTTTGTTTGTTTTTAATTGTAGTGCAATTCACATAACATAAAATTAACCAATTTAAAGTATACAGGGGACTTCCCTGGTGGTCCAGTGGTAGAGAATCCGCCTTGCAGTGCAGGGGATGCGGGTTCAATCCCTGGTCGGGGAACTAAGATCCCACATGCCGCTGGGCAACTAAGCCCACGTGCCACAACTACTGAGCTCGCGCCCCTCAACTAGAGTTCGTGTGCCACAAACTCCAGAGCCCACGTGCTCTGGAACCCGCACGCCACAACTAGAGAAGAGAAGAGAAAACCCGGGTGCCACAATTAGAGAGAAGCCCACACGCCACAATTAGAGAGAAGCCCGCACACCACAATGAGAGATCCCGCATGCCTCAACGAAGATCCCGTGTGCTGCAACTAAGACCCGGTGCAGCCGAAAAAATAAATTAAAAAAATAAAGTGTACAATTCAGTGGCATTTAGCACATTTGCAAGGTTGTCCAACCACTACCTCTGTCTAATTCCAAAATATTTTCATCATTCAAAAGGAAATCCAGGACCCATCAAGCAGTTGGTCCCCGTCCTCCCTCCCTGCAGCTCCTAGAAGACATCAGTCTGCTCTCTGTCTCTATGGATTTGCTTGTTCTGGACATTTCATGTGAATGGAATCATAGACTATGTGACTTCTTGTGTCTGGCTTCTTTCAATTAGTGTAATGTCTTCAAGGTTCATTCATGCTGTAGCAGGTATCCGTACTTTGTTCCTTTTTATGACTGAATAATATCCCATCGTGTGGACAGACCACAGTTCGGCTATCCATTCCTCCCTTGATGGACATCTGTGTTGTCTGCCTCTTTTGGCTGTTGTGAACAATGCTGCAATGAACATTTGTGTACAGGTTATTTGCTGAGAACCTGTCTTCAGTTCTTTTTGGCACGTGCCTCAGAGTGGAACTGCTGGGTCATTGGTAATTCTATGTGTGATTTTTGGAGGAACTACCAAAGTGTTTTCCGCAGTAGCTATGCCATTTTACATTCCCACCAGCAGTGTATGAGGGTTCCTGTTTCTCTCCACCCTCGCCCACACTTGTTATCTGTTTTTTCATCATAACTATTCCTAGTGGGTATTGAAGTGGACCCCAGATTTTCTGCAAATATGAGTAATGCAGGTATAACCCTTCTCTGTACCTCTCTGAACAGAACAGCTGCCTTATTTTGTGTTGAATTTCTGGCAGCGGAATTGCTAGACCCAGCAGTGTGTGTGTGTGTGTGTGTCTGTGTGTATAATTCTTTAAAAGGTTTTTGGTATTACCAAACAGATCACCAGAAAAGTTTCACCAACTTACTCTTTCTCTAGTAGGGTAAGAAAGTGGTCACAAAAAGAGTTCTCTACCTTTATAACCATGTCAATCTGATTGTAAAAGTTTATATTCCCTTGTTTTCTTTTTGCCTCCCACAATCACTGTGCTAAGGAAACTGCTATAGGCTGAATTGTGTCCCCTACCCCAAATTCATGTGTTGAAACCCTAACTCCCAGGACCTCAGAATGTGACTGTATTTGGAAATAGGACCTTTTAACGTGATTAAGTTAAAATGAGGTATTTAGGGTGGGCCCTAGTCCAATACGACTGGTGTCCTTATAAGCGAGGCACGCACACGCACAAAGGCCACGTGCAAGCCGAGGAGCGAGGCCTCAGGAGAAACCAAACCTGCCGACACCTTGATCTTACACTTCCAGCCTCCAGAACGGTGAGAAAGTAAAAATTCTGTTGTTTAAGACACCCGGTCTGTGGCATCTTGTGATGGCAGCCCTGGCAAACTCATACAAAGACTAAACCTTTTCTCTTAAGCTTGTTAACCGTTTATATTTGTTCCTTGTGAATTGCCCACCCCGTCACCTGCCTTTCCCTTGTTAAGGAGTCTAAAGTGTGCTGAAGGGCCCTCACCTGGGCAGGTCAGCAGCCTACCACGTTGAGAGCAAGGTCACACTGGTGAACAAAAGCAGAAGTCCCTGGAGGGAGGTGGCCTCGCCTGGAACGTGGAGAACAGGGCAGAGCACGGGCTTTCCAATTATTAGAAAAATAAGGAAGCCCAGGTCCCACCTGCAGAGGGTTGGATGTAATTGGTCTGGGGTGTGGTCTCCAGAGGGTAATTTTTTTTTCAAGCTCCCCAGGTGATTCCACTACAGGCAAAGTTGAGAACCATCAACCCTGACCTCCAGGACCCTCAGCTGGAAAAGCCAATGGCGTCCATCTCGGGTATGTCCTGAGCCTCTGAGCCTTTAGTCCAGGCAGGTTTGGGAAGATCTGGGCACCTAACTCTACCATCCCCACTGTGCATGAGAAGGAGGGAAGGATCGCCCCCGGAAACTGGTTTGTGTGTATCCTGCTTGTGCAAGGCGTGCTACTGCCAGAGGCGCTGGGCTATTAGTTCAGTCGTGTTTGCTCCTGCAGATGAACCTAAACACCGGCTTTGGGTCAGCAGGACTGGGCTGCAGCACTGACTTCCCACCAGTGTCTGCGCGGCTTTGGGCAAGTCTCTTGACGGCTCAGATCCTCAGTTTTGGCATCTCTAAAATGGGGGGAACGGGGTTGCTTTGAGAATCAGCTGCCCCAGAGTCTCCATCCTTGGACATAACTCTTGGACATCTCAGGTGGGTAAGTAGATAAAGTCTCTTCAATTTCCTTTATTAATGATTTATAGTCCTCAGCATATGTCTTTAACCTCCTTGGTTAGGTTTATTCCTAAGTGTTTAATTTTTTGGCGGTGACTTTAAAAGAGTTCTTTTTTTTACATTCCCTTTCTGATATTTCATTGTTAGTGTAAAGAAACGCAACCGATTTCTGTATGTTAATTTTGTATCCTGCTACCTTGCTGCATTCGTTTATCAGTTCTAGTAGTTTTTGTGTAGAGTCTTTAGGGTTTTCTATATATAGTATCATGTCATCTGCACATAATGACAATTTTACCTCTTCCCTTCCAGTTTAGAAAACTTATATTTCTTTTTCTAGTCTGATTTGCTGTAGCTAGGACTTCCAATACTATGCTGAACAGAAGTGGTGAGAGTGGGCATCCTTGTCTTGTTCCAGATTTTAGCAAGAAGGCTTTCAGCTTTTCACCATTGAGTATTATATTGGCTGTAGATTTGTCATAAATAGCTTTTATTATGTTGAGATATGTTCCCTCTATACCCACTTTGGTAAGAGTTTTTATCATGAATGGATGTTGAATTTTATCAAATGCTTTTTCTGCATCTATTGAGATGATCATGTGATTTTTATCTTTTGTTGATGTGGTGTATCACATTGATCGATTAACGTTATGTTGAACCATCCTTGTGAACTTGGGATGAATGTTGAACCATCCTTGTGAACTTGGGATGAATCCCACTTGGTCATGGTGTATGATCTTTTTAATGTGTTGTTGGATTCGGTTTGCTAGTATTTGTTGAGAATTTTTACATCTATATTCATTAAAGTTATTGGTCTGTAATTTTCTTTTTTGGTGGTGTCTTTTGTCTGGTTTTAGTATCAGGGTGCTGATGGCTTCATAGAATGTCTTTGGGAGTATTCCCTCCTCTCCAATCTTTTGGAAGAGTTTGAGAAGTATCAGTATAAGTTCTTCCTTGTATGTTTGGTAAATTCGTCTGTGAAGCCATCTGGTCCTGGACTTTTGTTTGTAGGGAGTTTTGGGGTTCTTTTTATCACAGATTCTAGGCAGATCAATCTCTTTTGGGCTGCAACTGGTTGGAACTGAGTTTCTGTTACTTGCGACCAACAGAGCTGGGTGCAGGCAGGAGGCTCTAGGAAAATAGTCATAGGAATGAAGGGTATGCACTTTAAACAGGGTAGGGCTGAGCAGGCTCATAGGAGACCAGACCTGTTCCTCATCCCACAACCCCCTCCGCAGGGAACAAGGGAAAGCCAGGTTCCCGCTCTGCCCCCGTCTCCAAGTCAGGCTTATCATGGGGAAGCATAATAAAAATAGCTTCCACCGATAAGAGCCCACCAAATACGCTATGCTGACCCTTACCAAAACCCTCTAAGCTGGATACTATTGTCCTTACCTGCTAGGCTCACAAAGGGAATGTCCCAGAGTCAGGTAGGTGAGCTGCATTTCTTATTAAGGAATCTCAGAGGCCCAGAATTGGTTTAATCATAATCTTTGGTTCATAACAACTCTAATTATTGAGGCTTGATGCTTTTGTATTTGCTTTTGTTAAAAATGTACTTATTTTTAATGCTCAGAAGAACTGAATAGACATTTTTCCAAAGAAGATATACAGATGGCCAACAGGCACAAGGAAAGATGCTCAACACCACTAATCATCAGAGAAACGCAAATCAAACCCACAATGAGCTATCACCTCGCACCTGTCAAAATAGCTATTATCAAAAAGACCACAGATAACAAATGTTGGTGAGGATGTGGAGAAAAGGGAACCCTCGTACATTGCTGGTGGGAATGTAAATGGGTACAGCCATTGTGGAACACAATATGGAGGTTCCTCAAAAAACTAAAAATAGAACTGTCATATAGTCTAGCAATCCCACTCCTGGGAAAACACCAATTCAATTCGAAAAGATACATGCACCCCAAGGTTCACGGCAGCATTATTTACGATAGCCAAGATATGGAAGCAACCAAAGTGTCCATCAACATTTATCTGTTCATCTGATGGATGCATCAACCTATGTAGCCATCAGATGAATGGATAAAGAAATCATGCTATATATATATACAAGGGAATATTACTCAACAATAAAAAAGACTGAAATGTTACCATTTGCAACAACTTGGATGGACCTAGAAGGTATTATGCTTTGTGAAATAAGAGAAAGACAAACACTGTATGTTATCACTTATGTGTGGAATCTAAGAAATAAAACAAACAAACGAATATAACAAAACAGAAACAGACTCACAGATGTAGAGAATAAACTAGTGGTTACCAGTGGGGAGAGGGGAGAGGGGAGGTGCAGGACAGGTATAGGAGATTAAGAGGTATAACCTACTGCATGTAAAATAAATAAGCTACAAGGATATATTCTACAGCACACAGAATATAGCCAACGCTTTATAATAACTTTAAATAGAGTATAATCTATAAAAATTTTGAATCACTGTGTTTTAAACCTGAAGCTAATGTAATATTGTAAATTAAACATACCTCAATTAAAAAGTACTTATTTTTAATAATAATTAACACCTATGAAACCACTGGTAAAATCAACAAGTAGAACATGACCATATATATTTATTTTTATGTGCTCCTCCCCAAATCCTGAATTTTGTGTTTATCATTCCTTTGCTTTAAAAAAAACGAGCATTATCATTTATTATAGGCCCAAACAATGTATTTTGAGATTTGATTGCTTTGCACTTTATAAAAATGATATCATTCAATGTTATGATAACAGGAGTCATCCTTGTTATTGCCTATAGCTGTGCTTATTCAATTTTCATGGCTGTACAATATTCGAACATGTGAATAAGCTCCCATTTATTTATATCTTCTTCTTCTTTTTTTTTTTTTTGACCACACTGCACGGCTTTCAGTGATCTTAGTTCTCCGACCAGGGATTGAACCTGGGGCCACAGCAGTGACAGTGCCGAATCCTAATCACTGGACTGCCAGGGAGCTCCCAATGCTTTCTCTTTTCAGTGAGCATTTAGGGTTGTGTTCAGCTTTTAAATGATACTGTTGGCGCTACTACTGACATTCTTTTTTTTTTTTAATTTTATTTATTTATTTATTTATTTATGGCTGTGTTGGGTCTACGTTTCTGTGCGAGGGCTTTCTCTAGTTGCGGCAAGTGGGGGCCACTCTTCATCACGGTGCGCGGGCCTCTCACTATCGCGGCCTCTCTTGTTGCGGAGCACAGGCTCCAGACGCGCAGGCTCAGTAATTGTGGCTTACAGGCCCAGCTGCTCCGCGGCATGTGAGATCTTCCCAGACCAGGGCTCGAACCCGTGTCCCCTGCATTGGCAGGCAGATTCTCAACCTCTGCGCCACCAGGGAAGCCCCTACTGACATTCTTATACAAGCCCTCAGGCAAACCAAGAGTTTCTCACAAGTCTTCAGGTGAACCAAGTAGTTCAAGGCCATCTGAAAGTGAACTTGCTGGGTCAAAAACAATCAACCCTACAGGATATTGCCAAACCACACTCCAAAACGGTTGGCCAACTTATGTTCGTACCAGCGATCAGATCTGGTTGATCTGTGTTCTGGAAAGAACACATGGCATGGTCAGACTTCTTGGTTTTTGCAATGGAATGGGTGTGAGTGGTAACTCATTTAGTCTTGGTGTGCATTTCCCTGATCCTAAGGTGAACACCTCTTCATGTTTATTGACTATTTTTGTTGCCTCTTCTGTGAAACACCTGTTCATGTTTCTTGCCCATTTCTCTATTGTTTTTTTCCTTCCCTTTTCTTATGGATTTCTAAGTGTTCTTCTATATGCTGGATAATAAGCCTTTGTCAATTACCCATATTTAAAATATCTTCAAGGTTGAGCCCCTTGTCATTTTACTTCCTTTATTTTGTCATTTGATGAAGAGATATTCTAATTTTAATATAACAAAATGGATGATTCTTTTATTTCATGGTTAGTGCTTTTTTTGGTCTTACTTAACAAATTCTTTCCTATCACAAGGTTAGAAAGAAACTCATGTACATCTTCTATAATTTTTTTAAAGTTTTACCTTGGACATTTAAGTCCTTAATCCATCTGGAGTTGATTGTTTTGTATTTTGTGAAAGAGGAATTCCATTTCTTTTTTTTTTCCCATATAGATAACCACCTTTCCCTTTTCAATTTAAATTATCAGACCTCCTTTCCTTACTGATCTGCCATGTCACCTCTGTTATATGTCAGAGTTTCATACATGGGACGGTTTGTTTCTGGGCTCTCTATTCTTTTCCATTGATTAATTTATTGCTGCCCAAGTGTCATAGCTTCATACATCCTGATAGCAAGTGGGGCAAATTCCCATTCGTATTCCTCCTCTCCTGGAGTACCATGATCCTTTGCTCTGTCATATAAACTTTAGAATCACTGGTCAAATTCTACAAAAACCCCATTGAGACTGTGATTGGAATTGCATTGAGTCTATAGATCAATTTGTGGAGAACTGTCATTTTTATGCTATCTGCCCTCCTATCCTTAAGCATGGGTTGTCTGTCCTTTTGTTTTAGTCTTCTTTAACTTCTTTTCATGAACTAGTATAATTTTCTGCCTAATTCTTACCGCTAATGAAATATTAGACTAATGAAATTTTAGACTTATTCTTAGATACTTAAAATTTTCACACTCTTCAGACTGGCCCCACCCCCTTTTTTAAAGTAACATTTTCCGATTGCTTGGTCCTGGTATCTAGAAATGTAGTTAACTTTCGTGTATTGTTCTTGTATCTAGGTATCTTGCTAAACTCTCCTTTTTGGTTTTCTATGTCGTTGAGCATATCTGATAATAATGTGTTTTGTTTTCTCTTTCCCAATCCTTGTGTTTTTTTAATTTATTTCTTATAGTCTTATAGTTAGGGGAGGATTTCCAGTACTCACTGTTAAACAAGAGCAATAATGGGAAACATAACATTTCTTAGTTCTAATCTCAGAGGGAAATGCTGCTAATGTTTCCCCATTTATCAGGCCAAGGAAGTTCCCTTCTATTTCTGAATTACTGAGAAGTGTCTATCCCAAATTTATGTTGAACTTTTAAAAATACTTCTTCAGCATCTATTAAGATAATCCTGTAGTTTTTCCTCCTTTAATCAGTTAATGTGGTAAATGACATTGATTTTTCTAACATTAAATCACCTCTTGCAATCGTGGGATAGAGCTAATTCCATCATGTATATTACACTTTTTTATATACTATTCTATTCAGCTTGCTAATGTGTTAGTTAGTATTTTTACCCGTATGTTCATGAGTAAAATGTGTCCATAATTTTCCTTTCTTGTACTGCTCTTGTCTGGTTTAGTGTTCCAGGTTATATCGGCCACGTAGTGTGAATCTCCATCATCTCTTCCCTGGGAAACTATGTGTGATATTAAAAGGATCTGTTCCTTAGATGTTCGATAGAACTCACCTGTAGATCACTGACTCCTGGTGTTTTCTTTCACGCTTTTATTCTTTAACATGATACTTAAAAGAATATTTAATTCTCTTTAATAGTTATATTCAGGTGTTCTACTTCTTGGGTCCATTTGGGTAGGTTATATTTTTTCCAAGTTTTGGACCATTCCATCTACGTTTTCAAATTTATTGACATAAAGTTATTGATCGTATTCTTGTACTATCTTTTTATTCTCTGTTCTTTGTAGTTATACCCCTCTTTACAGCCATAATGTTGTGCCTGTGTCTCTCTCCCCTCCTAGTTAATCTTCTCTATAATATCATTTTCTTTTAATTTCCACTCTATCATTAATATCTTCTTCCTTCTACTTTGGTTAGGATTAGTCTATTTTTCTTTGTTTAGCTCTTAAGTTGGGCACTTTTTTACTTTTCAGCCTTTCTTTGTCATATAAACATTTAAACTTTAAAGTTTCCTTGAGGGATCATTTTCGTGCACCCCACACATTTTGATAGGCATTATTTTTCACTTTTTTTCAGTTCTATGTATTTTTATATTTTCATTACGACTGGTTCTTTTATCCATGAGTTACTTGGAAGTCTTTTAGTCATGGAAGTCTTTTAGTCAATTTCCCAATATAGGTAGATTCTATAAGACATCTTTTTGTTATTAACACATATGAATTGCGGTGAGAGAATTTTTAAAATTTATTTATTTATTTATTTAGGCTGCGCTAAGTCTTCGTTGCGGCATGTGGGATCTTCGTTGCAGCTTGTGGACTTCTTAGTTGCATCATGTGGACTCTTAGTTGTGGCATGCATGTGGGATCTAGTTCCCCAACCAGGGATCGAACCCAGGCTCTCTCCATTGGGGATGTGGAGTCTTACCCACTGGACCACCAGGGAAGTCCCCCGTGGTGAGAGAATTTGTTAGAAGAATAGTATCTTAAATTTTTTTGAAATGTTTAGGGTCTAATTTCGATTGATTGTTGTAAACGTTCCACCTGTAAAGAAAGTAATTTCTCTAGCAATTAGATATAGAATTCTATATATGTCAACTACATCCATCTTGTTATCTAAGCTGATCAGATCGTCTATGTATTTGCTGAGTTATTTTATTTTTATTTTACTTTTTTGGTAAAGTGATGGAGAGGGATGTGTTGAATCCCTGTGAAAGTGAACTTGTCTGTTTTTCCTTGGTGGTCTGTTAGGTTTTGCCTTAGGTATTTTGAGGTTATTTCAATATATATATTTAGATTAATATATCTATATATAAATATATGTATTTAGGGATTGACATATACACACTACTATATGTAAAATAGATAAATAGTAAGAACCTGCTGTAGGGACTTCCCTGGTGGCGCAGTAGTTAAGAATCCGCCTGCCAATGCAGGGGACATGGGTTCGATCCCTGGTCTGAGAAGATCCCACATGCCGTAGAGCAACTAAGCCCGTGCACCACAACTACTGAGCCTGTGCTCTAGAGCCCGCGTGCCACAACAACTGAAGCCCGCACACCTAGAGCCCACGCTCCGCAACAAGAGAAGCCTACACACCGCAACGAAGAGTAGCCCTCGCTCACCACAACTAGAGAAAGCCCGTGCACAGCTACAAAGACCCAACGCAGCCAAAAATGAAAATAAATAAATAAATAAATTTATTTTTTTAAAAAAACAAAAAAGAACCTGCTGTATAGCACAGGGAATTTACTGACTACTCTGTAATGGCCTATATGGGAAAAGAATCTTAAAAAAAAAGAGTGGATATATGTATATGTATAACTAATTCACTTTGCTGTACACCTGAAACTAACACAGCATTGTAAATCAACTATACTCCAATAAAAATTTAAAACACAAAAACAGAAACAAAAAAAACCAGACAGATCAAAATAAAATTTAAAAAATAAACAAACAAATAAATGTATTTAGAGTTATTACAACTTCTGGATAATTTGAACCTTTTTCATTATGTACTGACCCTCTCTATTCTTCATGATGCTTTTAAAGTATAAGACAAATTTGCCTGATATCAAAATACATGTTTTCATATGTATGTATATATGTGTGTGTACATGTTTGTGTGTGTGTGTGTGTGTGTGTGTTTATGTTTAACCATCCTTTTATGTTTAAACTTTCTGGATCTTTATGTTTTCAGCACATCTCTTCTAAACTTCATCAATCTGGATTTTCTTTTTCCTGCTCAGCCTGACAGTCTCTTAACTGGTGAGTTGAGTCTATTTACGGCTATTATTATTATGGATATATTTGCACTTGTTTCTACCACCTTTTTTTCCCATTTTCTATGTGTTCTACCTTCCCTGTTTCTCTCTTCTCCTTTTCTTGCCCTTTCCGGAACTGAGTTTTTAGTTGGCTTTTTCTTTTCACTTTTCTCTCTACTGATTTCTATTGCTTTGTCACTGTCAGAAGGTTGGTAAATTTAGCTTCAAGTCTGAAGGTTACAGGTCTTACCCTCCTTCCCAAACAACACAGGCCTTTAGCTTCAAACCACCTCCATCTGGTTCGTATAGATCGCCAAGTAAGCCAAGTGTGTCCTTTTGTTAACACCCCGGAGGAAACCCCCGTTACTCCACGCGGCATTGGTTTTGTGTGACCTCCACAGTTAGCCCTTTACTATTTACGCTTCCTTCTCAGGCCCTCAGTCACCCCATCATTTCCCTTCTTCCTGAAAGTGTACTCCAAGCACATCCTCTAGAGCAGGTGGCAGCAAACCTTGCAACTGTGTTTATGTATAAATGCAAATGTCTTCATTCTCATTCTGGCCTTCGTGTCTGGGCTCTCTTTCATATTTTCGCATTCTTCTCTATTTTTTATTGCTTTCTGAGAAGGAATTCAAAAATATTTTCTACTCCACTTGTTTTTGTTCCAGTTGTGTCTATTTAGTCAATTTACAGTTATTGTATTCTAAATCTATTCTTCACTCCTAGAAGTACCATCTCTGTTTGTTTCTTAAGTCTGCCCATCCATGGGAATTCCCTGGCGGTCCAGTCGTTAGGACTCCGCACTTCCATTACAGGGGGCACGGGTTCGATCCCCAGTCGGGGAACTAAGATCCTGCAAGTCGCTTAGTGCGGCCAAAAACAAAAACAAAAAATATCTGAGCATCCATCCCTGATGGTTCCTTTGTGTCTGCTTTATCACTTGCATCCTTGGCCTCTTTACCTTGGTAACACATCTGCTGCTCTACATTCTGGATCTGACCATCCCAACAGCCACTGTCCTTGAGCGCTCTTGTTTCTACTGACGTGCTTCGTGTGTCATTACTCTTTAAGATCAAGCCATGAGTTTATGAATAATCTGTGAGCATCCCGGGGGCCTCATTTGGCCATGGCATTTTCCTTCAGAGAAGATCCGCTTTGCTTCTGCTCGTAGCCTGGATGTCCACTCCAGGCTCAGAGCTGGAGCCCCAACTTAGCCCACAACTACCTGCATCCCTTGCCATCGTACTGGCTTAGGTACCCCACAGCCGTGTTGCCATAGGAACATGGCCTCCAGGCACCCCTGCTTGCCTGGGTGCTCACTAGGCTGGACCATTTTCGGATTCTTTCCAGCTCCCACCCTTATGACCCCAGTACCTGGCTACCAGTCACTCTTCAGTCACTGAGGACCCAGCTCACATTTACTTACATGTCTTTTTTTGGGGGGTGGGGTTCCATGGAATTTTCTCCTTTTTATGAGACCTGCAATGCTTCCAAAAATATTCTCCATCTAGGGCCAGTATGGGGAAGGTATGTTCCTTAGAGCTCCCAGCGTCATAATTCAAAAGCTGAGGACCTCAGACTTCCCTGGTGGGCCAGTGGTAAAGAATCCGCCTTCCAATGCAGGGGACGTGGGTTCAATCCCTGATTGGGGAACTAAGATCCCACATGCCACGGGGCAACTAAGCCCATGCGCCACAACTACTGAGCCCATGCGCCACAACTAGAGAGCCCACGTGCTGCAACTAAGACTCAACACAGCCAAAAATAAAATAAAAATAAATTAAATAACTAAATATTTTTTTTAAAAGCTGAGGCTCTCAAGAGCTGAAATTTGAGCCTACCCACGTGCTGCTGGAAACCGCCACCCTCTGCTGTGTCTCAGGCTTCTCATGGTCGGTGACTCTGCCATGACCCCCTGGAGGGCTGATGACTTGTCACGGGCTACCTGCCCCACGCTGAACGGCCAGCCTCCTTTGCTTTTAGAGTTCTCACACCTCCCTTCGAAAGCTTTCCTGCACCTGCCTTGCTGCCAGACCCTCTGGGAGCACTTGGTGCTGTGGCCGAGTCTGCCTCACCTTTGGGTCCAGGCTCGCTGCGGTTTGTGCAAAGCGCAACCCAGGATCAAAGCGCCGACCCTTCTGTGCTGACTTTGCGCAGGCCTTTTTCTGCATATTTTCTTGGCCATGGTAGGAGTGAGACCGCTGGAGTGTGAAACTGCTGTGTAGACAAGGTGATAAGTGAATTCATTTGAAGGCACGGGACTGTGGCCATGGAGAGCCAGCACGTTGAGGTCAGACAGACTGGGACCCAACCCTGGCTCTCCCACTTAGAGCTGGGTGACCCTGGGCTAGCAACCTCACCCATCTAAGCCTCAGTTTCTTTTTTTTCTTTTCTTTTCTTTTCTTTTCTTTTTTTTTTTGAGTGTGCCGCATGGCATGTGAGATCTTAGTTCCTTGACCAGGGATCAAACCCACGCCCCCTGCATTGGAAGCACGGAGTCTTAACCACTGGACCGCCAGGGCAATCTGTAAGCCTCAGTTTCTTCATCCATATGATGAGAATCACATCAGTCTCTCGATCAGAGAGTGCTGGGGACTGTTAACGGCGCTTGTCCACGTGAAGAGGCGGGCGTACGCCTGCCATATAGTTAGTGCTGAATCGACGTGTGTGCACGCGTGTGATCCACAGAGAGAGGTTTCCAGTGGTGCCTTCCGGGTACCAGCTCCATACTTGGCCCTCTGCAAACATCCAGCTCGCAGCCCTGAGAGGTAAGAGCTTCCATTCTCTGTAATTTGAGCCTCGATTCTCTTATCCTTAATGGGTTGGACAGACAGGTGTGTGAGGACAGCGGTGCTTTGAGACCCTGCCCAGAGGGACCTCCAGCCTCTGGCAGAAAGCCCCGCCCTCCTCACCAGCCACATTCTGGTTCCCGGAGCAAACATCAGGCCTCCGGGCTTCCAAAGAAGCAGCTGTCCCTCCCCCAGCCCCACCCAACAGGGTCACCTCCTCTGAAGGGTCACGCTCCAGCCTCCAGGGTTTTCTCACGCTGGCTGAAGGACCAAGCCAGCGCCGGGGCTTCCTGTTGTGATAACCCCCTTCCTGCCCCTGGAGCGCCCCTTCCCCACTTGGCAAAACTCAGAAGAGGGGCCGGAAGGTGGCAGGCTTTATCTTCCCCTCCTTACAAGGGGCGGCTGGGTTGGAATGTGTTCCCTGATAACGGGTTGGGAGGGGCTGGGGCGTGGCAGGCTGCCCGATGTGTGGGGCTGGCTGATAAGGGCTCTGGAGAGCCTTCAGAGCCAAAGCCCCCTTCGGACAAGTCATGAGTAGCGTCTAAGGAGGGTCCGGTATTCATAGAATTCCTTCCATCCATCAGTGTGCAGGGGGCACAAACTTGGGAGGCCAAATGAGCAAGGCGGGCCGGGGCGGAGAGGACCCAGTGCAGAGGCCTGAGGATAAGGACACAAAAAGAGGAATTCTCTAGGGATGAAATTTTTATTCACTCATTCATTCCTTCAACAAATGCCGAGCTGAATGAATGTGTTTAGAATCAAGGTTAAGAGTAAGGGCTCTGGACTCATCCAGACCTGGGTTTGAGTCCTAGCTTTATGACCTAGTGGCAGCTGACTTTGCCTTGTGGGCCTCAGTTTCTTCATCTGTAAAATGGGGAGAACAGGCATCTTGTGAGGCTTAGAGGAGATGACATGTGTATCTCACTCAGGCCGGGCTCTGGCACCAGGGAGGTCCTCAGTAAATAGTTTTAGACCATGATTGCAGAACTCCAAGGGCCCGGTGGTCAAGAAATGATCCCACCTCCCCCCGCCTTTGCAGGGCTATGAGGAAGTCTGCGGCAGCAAGGAGGGTGTTGCACAGGGGATGCAAGGCAGCCTCCTGGAGCCTGGGGCAGGAAGTGGGTACAGAGGGCTGGGAACCAGGGGCTGGGAGGCCTCTCTCCTGGGGCACTTGTCTTTTGATGCATCTGCCTCATTTCACCCTCTGCAGTCTAGCCCCCTCTGTTGCCATGGACACCCCCACATGGGTCCCTTACCACCTCCCTCCCCGAGTCCAGATGCTCTTCCCTTCAGCCAATGCCCACCCCACACGACCAGAGTCCCCAAGACCCAATTCCAAATGTCCGGGAGAGCTGATCACTTTGGCCATTGGAGGGGCTCGGCTTCTGTCTGGCCCCCGGCCGAGCCCAATCAGCTGTGGCTGCTGGCTGGGGGCCCACACTGGGCAGACAGTGAGCTCTGTGAGAACCGGACCGTGCTGCCCCCGCTGCAGGACGCCCAGCAACAAGGACAGGGCTGGCCCGCAGCAGGGCCTCCGGAAAGGGCCTTTTCTGGAAGAGCAGCTCCTGCCTCTTAGCTCCTCCTGCGTGCCAGGCCACGGAGGAGCAGTGTCTGAACGGGCTTCCTGCCTCCACTTCGTGGTCAGGTGAAGTGACTTGCCCCCAGGCCACATGACCACTCAGAGCACAGGGCCCCCAGCCTGAGGTGGGCAGGGCAGGGGGAGAGAGGATGCAGAGGAGTCAAGAATATCCCTGCCGTGCTCAGCCTCTGGGTCTTGTGATGCCGAAACTCAAGAGCCCCTGACTCAGCAGGATATTAATAAGCCTGGCGGGCTCCCAGGGGGCCAGCTCTGTCAGGGGCAAGAGCGGAAGGACTGCTCCCAGCGCTGGGACCTGGGACCTCCCTCCCCTCGTCCACAGCACCAGCTCCTTCCCCGGGACCCCCTGGCGACCCCATATCCCAGCCTCTCTAGGTAGGGAGACCCCTCCCCACTGCTCAGTAGACCTGGGTAAACCTCACTGAGTTAAAGGGAACCATCTAAAAGGGACCCAGGAGGAGAGACAGAGGCAAACAGCATGGGGGGGGGGGCATGTGGTCAACACTTCGGATTCTGGGGTCAGAGTCAAGTTCAAGCTTTAGCTCTCCCACTGCTAACTTGGAGACTTGGGACAAATTGTTTAACAACGATTAACAATTGTTAAACAATTGTTTAGCCTGTTTCTTAATCTGTGAAGCGGGGGTCCTAACAGTATCTAGTCCTGGATTAACTGCGAGGACACAATGAGGTGGTTGCCACAAAGGGCAAGTCCCGGGAATGACAGCTGTTTCTCACCTGTCACCACTGCTGGTCTCAGCTGACGGGCTGATTGGTCCATTCTGGCTCGGGTTTCTGTCCCACAGCGCTCTCTAGTGGGAAAAGGTGATTATTGCAGAGGCTCCCTGCAGGTTGTGCGGGCTTTGCTGCTTCTCAGCCCCAAAAGGTCCAAGAGGTGCCCTTTCCGATTGACTCAAGTTCATGGCCCCTGTGATGCACTGGCAGGGCCGGCAAAGAGGAAGAAGACCCGCTCCCTTCCCTTTGAAGTTCAAAGTACACGACAGCCTGGTTTGGCATCAATGACCTATCTAAGTCCTGTCCTGGGTCATGCCCCCTCCAGCCTGGACAAGCCACAACCTCCCTGATCCTCACAGACGTCATCTACAAACGGGAACACGAAGCCTTGAAGGCCATGCACAGGAGCTGGGCACTCAGGAAGTGGCAGTGGACCAAGTGCCTGCACACCAGCACTTAGGGGCCGTGTGATTCACTCCAGCCAGAGGCCCTGATGTGGGTGGATTCAGAGAGCACGAGGCCTGGGTCTCTGGGGGTCCCTTTCCAAGGCTGCCCAAGTGGAACATTTGCCAACAGCAGAGCCAGCGTGTCTTCTCCCTGCCTCCTCGCCCCTGTTGCTCCCCAGGCTGGGCACTGTGTGTGCTTAAACAGACATCCGCTTGCCAAGGGTTCCCAGGGAAACCCTCCCGCCTCCCTCGCCAGAAAGTACCCACATTCTAGGTCTCTTCTGTTCCCCACCCCGATAAAACCCTTTCCATCTCTGGAGCTGCCGAGGGCAGAATGAGGCCAGTGAGCACAGGCAGGCAGGGAACAGAGCTCGGGGCAGCATGGCAGGTCCTGGTGACCCCACAGGGCAGGCAGTGAGTTCCCCTCTTTGGAGGTGTTTATGCCGAGCAGTCGACCACGTGGCCAGCATGTCAGAGAGTTGAGCCCACTGCTGGAGAGCTGAATGAGCTGAACGAGCTGAACTCAGGGGCCTCTTCCAACCCAGAGGGTCTCTGTTTTCTTCAAAACTAATTTCTACTAACTTATTTTTTTACCAAAGTAATAAAAGAACGGAGTTCAAAAAGAAAATGTGGGGCTTCCCGGGTGGCACAGTGGTTAAGAATCCGCCTGCCAGTGCAGGGGACACGGGTTCGAGCCCTGGTCCGGGAAGATCCCACATGCTGCAGAGCAACTGGGCCTGCGTGCCACAACTACTGAGCCTGCGTGCCATAACTACTGAAGCTCGCACGTCTAGAGCCCGTGCTCCTCAACAAGAGAAGCCACTGCAATGAGAAGCCCGTGCACCACAACGAAGAGTAGCCCCTGCTCGCCACAGCTACAGAAAGGCCGTGCGCAACAAAGAGGACCCAATGCAGCCAAAAATAAATAAATAAATAATTTTTTTAAAAAAAGAAAAATGTGGCACCCCAATGTTCATTGCAGCACTATTTACAATAGCCAAGACATGGAAGCAACCTAAGGGTCCATCGACAGTTGAATGGGTAAAGAAGATGTGGTACAGATATATGCTGGAATATTACTCAGCCACTAAAAAGAATAAAATAATGCCATTTGCAGCAACATGGATGGACCTAGAGATTATCACACTAAGTGAAGTAAGTCAGAAAAAGACAAATATTATATGATATCACTTACATGTGGAATCTAAAAAATAGTACAAATGAACTTATTTTCAAAACAGAAACAGACTCACAGACATAGAAAATAAACTTGTGGTTACCATGGGGGAAGCTGGGGTGGGGAGGTATAAATTAGGAATTTAGAATCAGTAAATACAAACTACTATATATAAAATAGGTAAACAACAAGGATTTACTGTATCTCACAGGGAACTGTATTCAATATCTTATAATAATCCATAATGGAAAAGAATTGAAAATATATATATATACATATATATATAAGTATAACCGAATCACTTTGCTGTACACCTGAAACTAACACAGTATTGTAAGTCAACTATATTTCAATTTTAAAAAAAGAAAAATATGCATAAAAGATATAATGAAAAAGAACCGCCCCACCTCTCCATCTCCCTCAGCTGGTTCCCCAGAGGCACATCCATCAGGTTTCCAGCTGTTTCCCTGAGTATTTTCCTCCATCTTTCCTAATAACATGTTTATCCAGCTCTTTCTTGATTTATCAGTTTCAAACCTTACCTATTAACTTCCCATCATGACACCCAAGGACTTAACTTTCTCACCTAACCCCTACTCCCACTGCTGACCTTCCCTGTATCCCCCCCACCAAATGCTACAACCCACCCCCCAAAATGGTTTCTTCACAGGTCTGGTAAAATAACCAGAGTTTATCATGATTATGCAAGTATTATTCCCTGCTGAATCAAGTATTTCACTAAGATCTAGTGAAAAGGTTACAGATTTTTTTTAAGCATTCTTTTTTTTTTATGATTTTTTTTGCTGTGGATCACTTTTAAAGTCTTTATTGAATTTGTTACAATATTGCTTCTGTTTTACATTTTGGTTTTTTGGCCACGAGGCGGCGTGTGGGATCTTAGCTCCCCGACCAGGGATCGAACCCACACCCCCTGCACTGGAAGGCAAGTCTTAACCACTGGACCACCAGGGAAGTCCCAAAAAAGGCTACAGGTTTTTACTGAGCACATATTATGTTCTTCCCACTGGGGACTCAGCAGTGAACCAAACCAAGCACGTGCTTACTTTACAACGGGGAGAGGGGTGATGGTGATATATATGTAAACAAATAGATATGTAACATTTCATGTGATAAATTCTGTAAAGAAAAGTAAAAGGGGTTAAGGGGGGGTGAAAAGTGACAGATATACTATTTTAGGCCACATGAAGAGGGTTCAATCCTATTTAACATTTAACTGTTGGCTTTTCCTTGAATTTCATATTTTCTTTTCTTTTCTTTTTTTCCTTTCCTTAGTTCGAAATATCTCGTATGACATGAGCATTATCTCGTATAACATGAGCATGTCCCCAGGGTTCTGACCCCACTGTCACATGTCTCTTGGGGAGTTTCCACACATGCACCCTTGGTCCATTTCTCCCGAGGAGGCCTTCCTCTCCCACCAGCCAGCCTCCTGTTCCTCCAGTGGACAGGCCACTCCAAGGCCTGCTGCCCGCTGTCCTCCCAGGGCTGGAGCCTGCTTTCCAACAGTAAGTGCTGTGGAGAGGGGCTCAGAAGAGCCAGGAGGAGGCCTGCACTTTTATTTTTTATTTTATTTTATTTTTTAAATTGTTTTAGCTATTGTAGTTCCTTTGCCTTTCCACATACATTTTGTTTATTTTTTTTTAAATTAATTTATTTATTTTTGGCTGCGTTGGGTCTTCATTGCTGCATGCGGCCTTTCTCTAGTTGTGGCGAGCGGGGACTACTCTTCGTTGCGGTACACGGGCTTCTCATTGCAGTGGCTTCTCTTGTTGTGGAGCACGGGGTCTAGGTGTGTGGGCTTCAGTAGTTGTGGCTCGTGGGCTCTAGAGCGCAGGCTCAGTAGTTGTGGCACACAGGCTTAGTTGCTCCGTGGCATGTGGGATCTTCCCGGACCAGGGCTCGAACCTGTGTCCCCTGAATTGGCAGGCGGACTCTTAACCACTGCGCCACCAGGGAAGTCCGGCCTGCACTTTTAGATCAGGCGGCCAGGGAGATCTCATTTGAGTAAATACCTGAGGAGGTGAGGGAGGGATCCAGCCCCCGGCATGGATCAAGGTCAGGGCAGGAGGCAGTGCAGTAGGACACATAACCAGGGGCCTTAGCCCAGGTGGTCAGCAAGGCCTCCTGGACCAAGGGACATCTAAGCTGAGCTGTGGCAGAGGGATGGGAAAACTCAGACGTCAGAAGACCTGAGCCTGGCCCAGCCCTGATCCTATCACCTTCTGTGTTCTGAAGCCAGCCACGACCCCTGGGCCTCAGTTTCCCCATCTGTAGCATGGGGCAGCTGGCCGAGCTGCAGCCTGTCTTTCTCTGCTCTGACAGCCGTGCCTAGGTCCCTGGCCTGACTGCATGATGCACAGGGACCCCCAGCTAGCCCAAGTAGGGGACTCATGAAAGGCCCTCGCACCCTCCAGCCCTATTTTGCATCCATATGGGCCTCAGGTTGGTGGTTAAATGGAGTGGCGTCTGGTCGCTTGTGCCGAGGAAAGTGTGCTACAAAGGCAGAGCCCTAGATTCTGAGTGCTTGGTGCACCCATTGCTGCTGGGGTGTCTTTGCTTATGGCTGTTAAGGGTTGAATTGTGCCCCCCTGAAAAGGTATGTTGAAGTCCAGACCCCTCAGTACCAGAGAATGTGACCTCATTCTGAGATAGGGTCTTTACAGAGGTATTCAAGTTAAGATGGGGTCATTAGGGTGGGCCCTAATCCAATAAGACCGGTGCTCGGACAAAAAGGAGAAATTTGGACAAGGAATCAAACATGCACAAAGGGAAGACGATGTGAAGAGACAGGGAGAATGCATGCAAGACAGGATTGAAGGATCAGAGTGATGTGTCCACAAGCCAAGGAAAGCCTGAGGCTGCCAGAAGCCAGGAAAGAGCCCAGAGCACGAGCAAAACTTGACTAAGGTGGAAACTCTTGTGGAAATGCCCACAAAGGACCCTATGACTCGGGCTTGGAGCAGGGCTGGTCCTCAGCAGCCTGAGAGAACTTGGGTGGGCAGAGCCCGGCATCCCTTGTGACCAGAGATATCCTGCTTTCTCACCTGAAGAAAGTGGTTATCATGGTTCTCAGGTGGTCAAGAGGCTTGACTACTAGGGAAACAAGTTCATTACATACCCCAGCCCTGGTGGGAAGGGCTATGTACTGAGATAAACAATGGCTGCCACCTGTGAGGGCCTCCCAGGCCCCGGGCACTGAGTCGACTCCTTGTGTCTATCTTTTCCTATAACACTTACTTGCTCGTGGGACCTGAGTCTTAACAATGTCCTGATTTTATAAATGAGACTTTGGAGCTCAGAGAGGGTAAGTCACTTGCCCGAGATCACACAGCCATCCTTAGGACCCAGGTCTTTCTGACCTCAGAGCCTGGGGGGGGGGGGTGTGTGTGTGTGGTGTGTGTGGTGTGTGTGTGTGTGTGTGTGTGTATTAAAATAGATGTAACATAAAATGTGCCATTTTAACCTTTTTTTTTTTTTTCGTCACACGGCACAGCCTGTGGGATCTTATTTCCCCCACCAGGGATCAAATCCATGGCCCCTGCATTGGGAGCACAAAGTCTTAACCAGTGGACTGCCAGGGAAGTCCCCATTTTAACCATTTTTAAGTGTACATCTCAATGACTTTAAGTATACAGGCATCCCTCATTTTATTGAATTTTGCTTTATTAAGCTTCTTGGATGTTGCACTTTTTGCCAATTGAAGGTCTTTGGCAACCCTGCATCGTCAGATGATGATTCTCATTATGGTTTTGATTTGCATTTCTCTAATGATGAATGATGTTGAGCATCTTTTCATGTACTTATTGGCTATTTGTGTATCTTTTTTAAATTTTTTTTAGCAATTGAGTGATTTTTATTATAGTCACTTAAACATTGTTAGTTTGTATAGTTAGGAAGAACAGTATTGTCACAGATCAAGAGTAACTGAAGCAGTAGTAATTGATTGCTGTAATGACTTCATTCTGATTTTGTCAACTACAGCTGACCCTTGAACAACAAAGATTTGAACTGAGCGCGTCCACTTATATGAAGATTTTTTTCAATAAATACATACTATAGTACTATTGTATATCTTTTTTGGAGAAATGTCTATTCAAGTCCTTTGCCCACTTTTTCATTGGGTTATCTTTTTGTTGTTGAGTCGTAAGCGTTCTTTATATATTCTGGATATTAAACCCTCATCAGATATGATTTACAAATATTTTCTTCTATGGGTTATCTTTTCACTCTCTCGATAGTATCTTTTGATGCACAAAAGTTTTTTTTGTTTTTTTTTAACATCTTTATTGGAGTATAATTGCTTTACAATGGTGTGTTAGTTTCTGCTTTATAACAAAGTGAATCAGCTATACATATACATATATCCCCATATCTCCTCCCTCTTGCGTCTCCCTCCCACCCTCCCTATCCCACCCCTCTAGGGGGTCACAAAGCACTGAGCTGATCTCCCTGTGCTATGTGGCTGCTTCCCACTAGCTATCTATTTTACATTTGGTAGTGTATATATGTCCATGACACTCTCTCACTTCGTTCCAGCTACCCCTTATCCCTCCCCGTGTCCTCAAGTACATTCTCTACGTCTGCGTCTTTATTCCTGTCATGTCCCTAGGTTCATCAGAACCATTTTTTTTAGATTCCATATATATGTGTTTGCATACGGTATTTTTCTCTTTCTGACTTACTTCGCTCTGTATGACAGATTCTAGGTCCACCCACCTCACTATAAATAACTCATTTTCGTTCCTTTCTATGGCTGAGTAATATTCCATTGTATATATGTGCCACATCTTCTTTATCCATTCATCTGTCGATGGACACTTAGGTTGCTTCCATGTCCTGGCTATTGTAAATAGTGCTGCAATGAATATTGTGGTACATGACTCTTTTTGAATTATGGTTTTCTCAGGGTATATGCCCAGTAGTGGGATTGCTGGGTCATATGGTAGTTCTATTTTTAGTTTTTTAAGGAACCTCCATACTGTTCTCCATAGTGGCTGTATCAATTTACATTCCCACCAACAGTGCAAGAGGGTTCCCTTTTCTCCACACCCTCTCTAGCATTTATTGTTTGTAGATTTTTTGATGATGGCCATTCTGACTGGTGTGAGGTGATACCTCATTGTAGTTTGGATTTGCGTTTCTCTAATGATTAGTGATGTTGAGCATCCTTTCATGTGTTTGTTGGCAATCTGTATATCTTCTTTGGAGAAATGTCTATTTAGGTCTTCTTTCCATTTCTGGATTGGGTTGTTTGTTTTTTTTTATATTGAGCTGCATGAGCTGCTTATAAATTTTGGAGATTAATCCTTTGTCAGTTGCTTCGTTTGCAAATATTTTCTCCCATTCTGAGGGTTGTCTTTTCGTCTTGTTTATGGTTTCCTTTGCTGTGCAAAAGCTTTTAAGTTTCATTAGGTCCCATTTGTTTATTTTTGTTTTTATTTCCATTTCTCTAGGAAGTGGGTCAAAAAGGGTCTTGCTGTGATGTATGTCATAGAGTGTTCTGCCTATGTTTTCCTCTAAGAGTTTTATAGTGTCTGGCCTTACATTTAGGGCTTTAATCCATTTTGAGTTTATTTTTGTGTATGGTGTTAGGGAGTGTTCTAATTTCATTCTTTTACATGTAGCTGTCCAGTTTTCCCAGCACCTCTTATTGAAGAGGCTGTCTTTTCTCCATTGTATATTCTTGCCTCCTTTATCAAAAATAAGGTGACCATATGTGATGCACAAAAGTTTCTAATTTTAATGAAGTCCAATTTATCTATTTTTTGTTTTGTTGCCTGTGCTTTTGGTGTCACTGCCAAATCCAAGAAATCATTGCCAAATCCAAAGTCATGCAGATTTTCTCTCGTGTTTTCTTCTATGACTTTTATAGTTTTTCCTCTTAAATTTAGGTCTTTGATCCATTTTGAGTTAATTTTTGTAGATAGTGTAAGATAAATGGCCAACTTCAGTCTTTTACATGTGGATATTCAGTTTTCCCAGCACCTTTTATTGGAGAGACTGTTCTTTGCCAACAAAGGGTCTCAGCATCCTTGTTGAAAATCAGTTGACCATAGATGTGACTGTTTATCTCTGGGTTCTCTCTGTTCCCTTGATCTGTATGCCTAGCCTTATACCAGTACCACCTATTTGATTACTGTCGCTTTGTAGTAAGTTTTGAAATCGGAAAGTGTGAGTCCTCCAAATTTGTTCTTCTTTTTCAAGATTGTTTCGGCCATTCTGGGTCCCTTAAAATTAAATATGAATTTTAGGGTGGATTTTTCCATTTCTGCAGAAGCACCATTGAAATTTTGGTAGAGATTGCATTGAACCTGTACATTTCTTTGGGTAGTGTTGTCATCTTAACAATATTGTCTTCCAATCCAGTCACACGGCATGTCCTTCCATTTATGTAGATCTCCTTTCATTTCTTTCAGCAATATTTTGCAGTTTTCAGTGTACAAGGCTTACACTTCCTTCACTGAATTTATTCCTAAGTATTTTATTCTTTTTTTATGTGATTATAAATTCATAATTGTTCTCTTCATTTCATTTTCTGATTGATCATTTCAGCATACAGAAATACAACTGATGTCTGAATGATGATTTTATATCCTACAACTTTGCTGAATTCATTTATTAGCTCTAATAGGTTTATTGTAGACTCTTCTAGGATTTTCTAGGTATAAGATCATGTCATCATGATCATCGTGATGTCATCATGTCATCATGTCATCAATTATCATAGAGATAATTTCACTTCTTCTTTTCCAATTGGGATGCCTTTTACTTTTTGTGCTTGCCTGACTGCTCTGGCTAGAATTTCCAGTACAATGTTGAGTAGAAATGGCAAAAGCAGCATCCTTGCCTTGTTTCTGCAGAACCCGAGCCTTAAACCTATGCCAGACTCTCTCTTCTAGTTCAACCTGATTCTTGGTTCAGGCAGGAGATTAAAGTGTGTGCTTCTAATGCTAAAGGAACAGGTGGAAAGGGAAGAAGCCAGTCCATTAACCAGCTGTGTAGGCTTGTGGTATTTATGTCCCACCCAAATGCCCTAATGGAGGGGTGAGAGCCAGCGCTGGTCTCAGCTGTGGAATGAAGTCGGATTTTGGACAAGTGCCCCAAAGCCTTTGCCCTTGAAGGCTGAGTCACTGATGGAGGACAGCCTGGCAGCCTGATGAGCCCAGGGGAGCTATGATGGTGCAATGGTGCTGTGAGCTCCTGCACTTCCTGGGGCATATCTTGGAGGAAACCCTTGACCATATTAATATAATATATTGAACAACCCACAAGAAAATGAAATTTAAAGGGTGGAATAAAATAAATAGTATTTTTAAAGGATTTGTACTTTATTTTCTTTTTGACATACAAAAGCAGTTCAGCTCTCACATTTAAATAGGACTTATAATATTTAATAAGATAGCTATAATAATATACTTTATTTTTTTAAGTCTTGGTTTAATGCTTTCATAGAGCTAGTCCCCAAAATTCAGTTCAACACTTGGCCCTAATGTCCATGACAGCTGGAAAAGACACCCATCAGGACACATACTAGGTCTGAAAGGAAGAAGAGCACCCTTGCCATGCCCAGCAAATCATGCCACTATTTTTTTTTCAGTTCCATCTACCAATTACACAAAAGTTCTTGGTTGTTAACCTCAGCTTGTTAACTTTCTTTTTTTTAAACTCTGCATTATAAAGAATTGTCAATATACTCAAAAGTAGACACAGTAGTATAGTAAACCTCCATCTAACCTAATACCCGGCCCCATCCATCCTCAACCAAGCCTGCCCCATCCATTCCCTGGCTCCCACGTTATTTTGTTTAAAAGCCAAACATTGTGTCATTTCATCCACAAATAATTCTATATGTAGCTCCCAAAAATGTTTTAAAAAAACACACCACCACCAATATCACACTTAAAATAATAATTCCTTAATATTATCCAATATCCAGTCTGTTCAAATTCCTTGTCATCTCACAAATATCATAATTGTATAAGATGATGATTATTATTAATAAGGATCCAAATAAGGTCACAATGTGGTTGATTGATACGGTGGTTGTTTTACTTTTTTGTGTGTGGTAAAATATACGTAACTGATTGATATGGTTTTAAGTGACTTTTAGTCTATAGGTTTCCCGTTCATATTCTCTCCCTCCCTCTTCCCCTCTGTCCCCTCCTGTATTAGTCGGCTCAGGCTGCCATAACAGAATACCACAGATCGAATGGCTTAAACCACAGAAATGTATTTTCTGACCGTTCTGGATGTTGGAAGTCCAAGATCAAGGGCCAACACGGTTGGTTTCAGGTGAGGCCTCTCTTCCTGGCTGTCAGACAGCCCCTTCTCACTATCAGATTAGGGTCCTAACCTATGACTTCATTTAACCTTAATCACCTCTTTTAAAAGGCCCCATATCCAAATATAGTCACATTGGGGGTTAGGGCTTTTACATATGAATTGCTGGGGGACACAATTCAGTTCATAACACACAACCACCCCCCGCCCGTCTTTGCAATTTGTTAGAGAAATGTGGTCATTTGTCCTGGAGAGTTTCCCACACTTTGGATTATGCTGACTTCATCCCCTTGAAGCTTTCGTGTGTTCCTTTGTCCTCTACCACTCCTATAACTTGAAAGCTGCATGTAGAGGCGTCGATGAGATTCAGGTTCAGGATCTTAGTTCCCTGACAGGGGCTTGAACCCATGCCCTCTGCTGTGGAAGCATGGAGTCTTAACAACTGGACCACCAGGGAAGTCCTGAGATTCAGGTTTGATTTTTCTGCTTGTGAAACTATTTACTAGGAGATGTTGTTTTATTGCGTCAAGAGGCACATGATGTCTGGTTTGTCTTTCTTTTTGTGAGATTAGCAGATGTTGATGTTGAATACCTAGTTTTGACTAATAAAGATTCATCTTCCATGATGTCAACTAGTTGTCCTGACAAACTAAAAAGGTGTCACATTTCTGTGTTATTAATAAATGGATTGAAAATCCCCTTAAATTGTTTGGAAGATTTTTAAACAAATTAGGAAATTCCATTTTCAAGTTCGTTAAGCTTGCAGATAAAAGAGCTTTTATATGTGACCAAATCATATAATAACAGAAACATTCCCAAACATCCATTTTTCACCATGCCCTCTGTATAGCAAAAATTTCTGTCAAACAGCAGTTTTTGTACCATTCTGTGCTAAAATGGCCCATTAAATTTCAGACAGCATATTTGTTTGTCTATATGTTTATTGTGAAGTTTCTGTTGAATAGCACACTCCTCATATATACATGTCATCATTGAAGAGACCAGTAAACTTGAAACACACAATTTTTTGTAAAAGAAAAATGCAAAACTCATGTTGAAGTTAGAGAGTCCTTGTAGAGTCTTTACCTTGAGATGACCAATGAGCTTTTCTGTGGTGCAAAAATTGCTATGGTCACTCCCCTCCTCTTTGAAAAGTATTGAAAAAGTCTACTATTTCAAGTGTACTTTGTGCCCTCCTGGCTTCATTTCTTTCCCAGGAATGAGACATTGAGTGACTTGCATGTTGCTGCTACCTCAGTAACCACACCCCAGTATCCTTGCTTTACTCTAGTCCAAAGCAGCTGCTCCATCAATAATTATACTTTTCCCGTGAAGCATAGTTTTTATTAAATGAGTCACTTACTGCTGAGGCTATATCTCCTCTAGTTCATCTTTGTTTTGGGGACTCACAAAAATTAAGTACTGCTTTGATCTTTCATTATAGAAGCAGAATCTAGCAAATGCCACCCGCAGAGACACCCTAAAAACATCTGTAACATCTGTCTGACTGTATGGTACCCTGCATATTTTGTCCCGATATGTGTTCCCTCAGCCATGCTTTCTGCCATCTTCCTTCCAATAATATTTGCTGGAGAAATACATTTTAGTTCTTTGCCAGATTGTTTTTTATTTTTGTTACAGTTTTTACTGCAGACATTTTTACCACAGCAGGAAGAACAAATGATTTCTAATGGTTCTGAAGTGTCTGCTTTGGCTATTAAGAAACCTCAACAAAGGCTTCGAAACACTTATTAAGTCTAAAGAAATTTTGGAAATTACTGGATTGAGTATGACACAACTTTAAACATCACTGGAAAAACTTGAGGTCTGTCTGAACGTTTGACTTTTACATGTGAGGTTCTTCATTTAAAGAGACTTGTTATCAGGAATTCCCTGGCGGTCCAGTGGTTAGGACTCTGCGCTCTCACTGTCAGGGCCAGGGTTTGATCCCTGGTCGGGTAACTAAGATCCTGCAAACCATGCAGCGTGGCCAAAAAAAATTAAAATAAAGAAACTGGCTATCGATCCACATTTCAAATAGTCTTCTGGATTAATTCCAACCCTGGAACTGGCAGAAGGGTCTGCTCTGACATTTTTTAATTGTATCTCCTGCTTTTTTTTTTTTTTTTTTTTTTTGGCTGTGTTGGGTCTTTGTTGCTGCGCGCGGGCTTTCTCTAGTTGTGGTGAGCGGGGGCTACTGTTCACTGCGGTGCACGGGCTTCTTATTGCGGTGGTTTCTCTTGTTGCAGAGCATGGGCTCTAGGTTCGCGGGCTTCAGTAGTTGTGGCACGCAGGCTCAATAGTTGTGGCACATGGGCTTAGTTGCTCCGCGGCATGTGGGATCTTCCCGGGCCAGGGCTTGAACCCATCTCCCCTGCATTGGCAGTCGGATTCTTAACCACTGCGCCACCAGGGAAGCCCCTGTATCTCCTGCTTGTATCATCAGTACTATCCTCACCTATTCCTTTCTTTTTCCTAGATGGCATCATGATTCTTTCACAGCTTTACTGAGGTGTAATTAATATACAGTAAACTATACATATTTAAAGAATACAATTTGATGAGTTTTGACATAGGTAGACACCCATGAAACCACTGCCACACCGATATAATATTTCCACCTCCCTCACATGTTTCCTCGTGTCCCTTTGTAATCCATCCTTCCCTCCTCCCCACCTTACCCCCAGGCAACCACTCATTTGTCACTATAGATCAGTTTGCACTTTCTAGAATTTTATATAAATTGAATTATACAGTATGGGCTCTTTGTCTTACTTCTTTCATTCAGCCTACTTAGAGATTCAGAAACGCTGAGTGTGTCTATGGTTCCTTGACTTGTGGCCCCTTCCTGTATCTTCAGAGAGCATCCCTCCAACCTCTGCTCCCGTTGTGACACCTCTCCAACCCTGGCCCTCCTGCCTCCCTCCTCTAAGGACCCTTGTGATTACATTTCGGCTCACCTGATCATCCAGGATCATCTCTGTATCTCAAGATTCTTAATTTAATTATATCTTCAAAGTCTCTTTTATCATGTGAGGTGACATATTCATAAGTTCTGGGGATCAGGACATAGACATCTTTAGGGGCCATTCTGTCACAGCTGCTATGGACATTTGTGTACAAGTATTTGTGTAAACATATGCTTGCATTTATCTATGAATAGAATAGTTGGGCCGTAGATAAGTGTATGTTTAACATTTTAAGAAACTGCAAGGGCTACCCTGGTGGCGCAGTGGTTAAGAATCCGCCTGCCAATGCAGGGGACACGGGTTCAAGCCCTGGGCCGGGAAGATCCCACATGCCGTGGAGCAACTAAGCTTGAGAGCCACAGCTACTGAAGCCCGCATGCCTAGAGCCTGGGCTCTGCACCAAGAGAAGCTACTGCAATGAGAAGCCCACACACTGCAATGAAGAGCAGCCCCGGCTCACCGCAACTAGAGGAAGCCTGCGCACAGCAACAAAGACCCAACGCAGCCATAAATAAATAAATAAATAAATAAACAAACAAACTTATTAAAAAAAAAAGAAAGAAAGAAACTGCGAGACTGGTTTCCAAAGTGGTTGTACCATTTCACGTTCCCACCAGCGGTGGATGAGTGCTCAGGTGCTCCACATCCTTGGAATGGTCAGCTTCTTTTGTTTTGTTGTGTTGTATAATTCTAGCCATTTTAGTAAGCGTGAAGTAGTAATTCACAGGGGTTTAATTTGCATTTCCCTAGTGACTAATAGTGTTGAGCATCTTTTCACGGGCTTATTTGCCATCCATATATCTTCTTTGATGAATTGTCTATCAAAATCTTTTGTCATTTAAAAAACTGAATTGTCTTATTACTGAATTGTGTCCTTTATATATATTTAGATATGAGTTCTTTGTTGGATATATGTTTTGAAAATATTCTCTCCCAGTCTGTGCTTTTTCATTGGAAAAAATTCAACATTTATTCATAATTTTTAAAAAAACAAAAACAATTCTCAGTAAACTAGGAATAGAAGGGAACTTCCTCAACCTGAATAAAGAGCATCTATAAATACCTCTCAGGTAACATCATACTTAATGTTGAAACATTGAACGTTTTCCCCTAAAATCAAAAACAAGGCAAGGGGGGCTTCCCTGGTGGCACAGTGGTTAAGAATCCGCCTGCCAATGCAGGGGACACAGGTTCGAACCCTGGTCCGGGAAGATCCCACATGTCGTGGAACAGCTAAGCCCGTGCACCACAACTACTGAGCCTGCGAGCCACAGTTACTGAAGCCTGCGAGCCACAACTACTGAAGCCCGCAAGCCACAACTCCTGAAGCCCACGCGCCTAGAGCCCATGCTCCACAACAAGAGAAGCCACCGCAATGAGAAGCCCGCACACCACAACGAAGAGTAGCCCTCGCTCACCGCAACTAGAGAAAGCCCATGCACAGCAACCAAGACCCAACACAGCCAAAAATAAATAAATAAATAAAAAAGAAGGCAAGGATATCTGCTCTTACTAATGCAATAATGTAAACAAATAAAAGTCCTGCATTTTGGAAAGGAAAAAATAAAACTCTCTCTTGGCAGACTGCATGATTGTCTACATAGAAAATCCCAAAGATATACGAGGAAGGTAATAGAACTGATAAGTGTGCTTAGCAAGGTCACAAAATATAGGGTCAGGGACTTCCCTGGTGGCACAGTGGTTAAGAATCCACCTGCCAATGCAGGGGACATGGGTTTGATCCCTGGTCCGGGAAGATCCCACACGCCACGGAGCAACTAAGCCTGTGCACCACAACTACTTAGCCCGTGCTCTAGAGCCCGTGAGCCACAACTACTGAAGCCCATGCACCTAGAGCCCATACTCTTCAACAAGAGAAGCCACCGCAATGAGAAGCCCACACACTGCAACGAAGAGTAGCCCCCGCTTGCTACAACCAGAGAAAGCCCGCGTGTGGCAATGAAGACCCAACGCAGCCAAAAAATTAAAAAATAAAAAAATAAGGTCAGTATATAAGAGTCAATTGTATTTCTGTATACTGCCCTTATCAGTTATCTCTTGCTACATAATTACTCCAAAATTCTGCTTCCTAAAATAGTAAACTTTCATTATCTCACACAGTTTCTATGGGTCAGGAATTGGGAAGTAGCTGAAATGGGGCTCAGGTGCTCTCAAGAGGCTGCTGTCGGGATGTTGGCTGGGCTGCAAACATCTGACAGTTTGACTGGGGCTGAAGGATATGCTTCCATGGAGCTGGCAAGTTGGTGCTGGCTGTTGGCAGGAGGCCTCAGTTCCCTGCCATATGGACCACTCCCTAAGGCTGCTTGAGCATCCTCACAACCAAGAGACAGCAAGGTAGAAGCTGAAACGTTTTCTGTTTTATGATCTAACCTCGAAACCACAACCTGTCATTCCTATATTATCCTATTGGTTGCATAGATCGGTCCTACTTAGCATGTAAGGGAATTGCATAACGGAATGGCCACGGGGGGAGAGAATCACTGAGGGCCATCATAGAGGCTTGTTACTAGGCTACAACTGAGCAACTGGACACCGACATTTTAAAAAGTACTGTGACCTAGAATAGTCAAATTCATAGAGTCAAAGTACATTGGTAGATGTCAGGGGCCAACATTGGTAGATGTCAGGGGTAGGGGGGGAGGAATGGTTAGTTAGTGTTTAATGGGGACAGAGTTTCAGTTTAGGAAGGTGAAAAAGTCAGGAGATGGATGATGGTGAGAGTTGCACAACAATGTGAATGTACTTAGTGCCACTGAACTGTACAGTTAAATAGGGTTAAAATAGGATGTTTTATATTATGACTTTTACCACAATAAAAAAAAATTTTTTAATGTAATAACCTATATGGGAAAAGAATCTAAAAAAGAGTGGATATGTGTGTATGTATAACTGATACACTTTGCTGTACAGCAGGAACTAATGCAACACTGTATATCAACTATAATAAAAAATTTTTTTAAGGAAAAAAATAATAATAAAATTAAAAGTACTGTGTAGGGGAATTCCCTGGTGGTCCAGTGGTTAGGACTCTGTGCTCTCACTGCCGAGGGCCTGGGTTCGATCCCTGGTTTGGGACTAACATCCCACAAGCCACATGGCACAGCCAAATAAATAAATAAATAAATAATAAAAATAAAAATAAAAAAGTACTGTGTACAATAGCACCAAAACCATGGAGTACTTATGTATAAACTAACAAAATAAACATACTAATACCCAGTGGAACTTTGCCACTCATCGGCTATACTCATGCAAAGGGTGCATTTTTAAACCTTTAAATTTTTAACAAAAGGAAGAATTCCTCTGCATAGAAAATGAAATGTATAAGAACCAATCCCTGTGCTTTGGCCTATTCTACAACATTAGGGAATTAAATGCTGAACTTCAACTTCATTTTCTACTAAAGTTTTTTTTACCTCATGAGTGGATTTCAGAAATGACCTTTTACCTAGCCCAGGGAGGATGGGGCCCCCATTGTTGTCTGACCTGGGACAGAGTTTTTTCTTTCCCCTGGCACTGTATTCATGTAATTTACCCAAGAGTTGGTTCTTTCCCATCTGAAGGCATTTATCATACACTATGTGAAGTAATTTGCAAATTTCTGATTGCAAAAGATTTCAGATTATCAAATGCTAGAGCAGGATTGGGCAAACTACAACCTTTGGTCCAAATTTGGCCACAATTCTTTGCCAGAGCATGTCCCTGTGTGCCATCTTGGGGAGGTGGTGTAGCACAGTAATTGCCTAACTTCTCTAGCCCTCAGTTTCCTCATTTCTAAAGTGGAGGTAATAATAGTACCTGCTTCATAGCGTTGTTGTATGGATCTAATGGACTAATGCATGTACAGCACTCGCGCAGTGCCTGGATGCAAACAGAGAGCCTTGGCTATTTGTGTAGTATTAGTTATTATTATTGATGTTTCAGCATATACGCCCCCTGCTGGTTCTGAAGAACACACAGATTTGTCAACTTTGGTTATCTGACAAAAGTAAAAATATGAGCAGTCCTATACAGTACTCACAGAATAATCTCAAGTGTTTTTATTTTTTTTAATTTAAATTTATTTATTTATTTATTTATTTATGGCTGCATTGGGTCTTTTGCTGCGCGTGGGGCTTTCTCTACTTGTGGCGAACGGAGGCTACTCTTTGTTGCGGTACATGGGCTTCTCATTGTGGTGGCTTCTCTTGTTACAGAGCACGGGCTCTAGGCACGCAGGCTTCAGTAGTTGTGGCACTCGGGCTCAACAGTTGTGGCTTGCGGGCTCTAGAGTGCAGGCTCTTAGTTGCTCCGTGGCATGTGGGATCTTCCTGGACAAGGGCTCGAACCCGTGTCCCCTGCGTTGGCAGGCGGACTCTTAACCATTGTGCCACCAGGGAAGTCCTCAAGTGTTTTTAATCTTCCTAGAAAAATTTAATGCTCTGGAATGCTCTTAATGACCTGATTTGTGAGCCTTTTCAAAACAACTGTAAAGCAGAATGCTCAAGTTGTCTTAGTTCTATCTTATATGGCACCCCATTATGTGCATCAGTCTCACTGTTTCCACGGGTCTCTTGGAGATACTATCATGAAGGTGACTGGCTTAGTGGACCTCACCTTTTAGTATCATTATGTCCTTCTGATGGTATGTTATGCTGGTTCAAGGCCAGGGAGCACCCTTTGCAGGGATTTTCACTTTCATGGGAAAGCCAGCTTCAGCTTATTAAATGTAATCAAGTGGCATCACAAGATCTATCATTATTCCTTTCTGTTACCTCTGATAACGTGGAAATTTTGCCCTATATTCAGGCCATTGCTGTTGCCATTCTTACCACTTTAATCACACAGGCAAGTACACTGTGAGTCACCGAGAACTTGGAGTAAGTTTGCAAAAACACTTCTCTCAGAAAGTGAATCGGATCTCTCTCGAGCCTCAGACATCTCACAGATAAAAAGCTTGATCCTGAAAAATATTTGGCTTTTTGTACTGATGTATGGAGTCTCCCATTTAACTTCTTCAACAACTTTATTATGACCTTTGCAGATAAGCTCATTCCCCCCAGATGTTTGTTCTTCTGCAAGAATTATGCCCAGGACAGGGTTTATCTGCCCCCAGGTCACAGAGCTTCAGACAGGAGAAGCTGTGCACGGAGTTCTGGTCATATTTCTCCTGGATCCTTCTCCCTTGGCCAAATGTCTTCAATTCCCCCACGTGGCTCTGGAGATGAGTTTGTAGGCTGAGGCCTCGCTGTTAGCAATTAGCTTTTTGATTTGTTTCTTCCAATTCCCTTGCTCATAAACCTCTGGCACGCAGGTCATTGTTCCGCCGTAGAAGCTCCACCAGCTCAGTCAGACTCACTTTTCTGTAACTGCTCCTGACGGGTTGTGGCCATCTGCTTGAGCAGAAGCCTCCAATCCTGGGTTCCAATCCATTTAGGGCTTCCCAGGCTGGGTGGCAAGGTGGTGGTCTTGCTAGGGGTCTCGTGTCAGACCACGACGTCTAGTTTAATCGCAATCTCCTCCATCAAGGTGCCCACTGGCATCCACGCAGGTCCTTCCCAGGACAACAGCTGCCATCCCGCCTCGCCTGCAGCCCCGGGTTCTCCCGGCCCCTCTACCCTCTGGCCGCACCTCCTAACCGGCCCCCCGACCTCCTGGTCCCTGGGCTCGCCGTGCGCCTCCCAAATCGAGGCACCCGGAAGTGAGCGCCCAGAGCGGCACAGGACCACTCCTAGCGTCTCAGCCTGGCTGACGAGTAGGTTCGGCCAACGCCTCACAGCACCTCGGCCAATCGAGGCTGGCCACCGGTCGAGAGGCGGCGACTCTGTCCAATTGTGTCCCTCCGACGACCGGCGGCTCGCCCAATCGCAACGTGAAGCACCCAATGACGCCTCCGGAAGAAACAAGGAAGGCGGGGGAAAGAGAAGGGGTGTGGCCACAGGCCCCGCCTCCCACTCTGCGATGTAGGGGTTCTGGGCATGCTCGAGGGAGCCTGGGGTGTGTAGGGTGGAGGCGGTACCTGAGGTGGGCGTCTAGTCATCGTTAATTCTTTACAGGAATCTTTTAAAACCATTGGTCCACACGGTGAGAGCTACCTCAACTAAAACTAAACATACCACACTGATCCATTTATCCAAACACTGAAGGTATGTAGGTGACACTTTCTGTTTCTGTTTATTGTAAAAAAAAAAAAAATCAGTGATATTAAATTTTACTAGTATGTATTATGCAGATTGATCCTCAGCTGAGAGAGGGCGACAGGGTCAAGCTGTATAATACATATTAGCAAAGTTTAATATCACTGATTTTTAAAAATTTTATTGAAGTATAGTTGATTTATAATGTTGTGTTTAATTTCTGCTGTACAGCAAATTGATTCAGTTCTACATATATATTCTTTTTCATATTCTTTTCCATTATGGTTTATCACAGGATGTTGAATATAGTTCCCTGTGTGATTTTTTTTTTTAAAGAATAAAAATAAAGATGCCTAGAAGGATCATAATTCCCTCTCGCACCCCAGTGGACCAGCTGGACTCCTCCCCAGGGTACTAGCGCCTCACTTTGGAGACTGTGCCCTACAACAATTCCTTTTGTTTGCGGAGGTAGGAGCGGGGCAAAGCTGGAGGCTCTAGAGAAAGACTGCCTAGAATGACCTCAGGCAAATCACTTAACTTCTCTGTGCAATTTCATCATCTTTAAAATAGGGGGCTTGGAACTTCCCTGGTGGCGCAGTGGTTAAGAATCTGCCTGCCAGTGCAGGCGACACAGGTTCTAGCCCTGGTCCGGGAAGATCCCACATGCTGCGGAGCAACTAAGCCCGTGCGCCGCAACTACTGAGCCTGCACTCTAGAGCCTGCAAGCCACAACTACTGAGCCCTCGTGCCACAACTAATGAAGCCCAGACCCCTAGAGCCCATGCTCTGCCACAAGAGAAGCCACCAAAATGAGAAGCCCGCACACCGCAACGAAGAGTAGCCCCCGCTCACTGCAACTAGAGAAAGCCCGAGCGCAGCAACGAAGACCCAACGCAGCCAAAAAAAAAAAAAAAATTAAAAATAAATATATAAATAAAATAGGGGGATTAACAGTATTTATCTCATAGGCGTTTTGGGAGGATCCAGTGAGTTAATAATAATATTAAAGTGCTTCGATCAATGCCTAACCAGCACACTAATAAGCTCTTAAATGATGATGGTGTTGAATGAGTAGGTGCAGTCTCAGAGCAGCTCCCTAGTGTTAACCTGTCCTTACTTCTTTTCAGTTACAGGCTTTGGCGTTAGAATGATCTGGTTCCACATTGATTCTCCAAGCGTGAGCCTTTCGCCTCATAAAATGTACTTAAACTTTATGAGCCTCTGTTTCCTTCTCTGTAAATGAGAGGTGATGTAAGGATAAAATGACAACATGAATGTAACTTATTTATCACGGTGCCTGACACGTAGTAGATTCTCAGTTAAAAAAAAAAAAAAAAAAATCTGTGGCAGAGACTAATGTGTTTAGCAGTTCCCACTTCCTTTTCCTCCAGGGCACTCCACTAGACTACAATCCCCAACCTCCCCTCCCGGTAGGTGGGGCCACAAGACGGAGTTCTAGTCAATGGAACTAGATGTGCACAGTGTGTAGCACTGATGCGCACACTTCCAGGTCTGCCTTTCTCTGGAGTGAGAGTGGAACCAGTGATAGCGGAACTAGTGATAGTGATAGCGGATGGAAGGTTCCTGAATCCCCACAGCACCATTTGGAACAGAGTGCCTCAATCAAGAAAACACACGTGGGAGAAAAAAAAATTCAACTTGAATTGAGATGCACCGCTAAAATGCGGGGGTTGCTTGTCACAGCCATTAGCCAACCTGACGCATAGCCATTTCTCTTATTATTGTACTTTTTCTTTCTCACTTGGCACAAGATTCGTTGTACCTTTTGAAGGTATGCTGTTTGGTGATGGCATTTTAAATGTGTGCACGCTGCTTCTCAACAGGATTGTAAACCCCTCTTTGAGCTGTTTCTTTTATGCACCCTTCCCCCAGCCCTATGCCCTATATCCACAGAGCCCAGTTCCTCCACCACCACCTGGGGAATGATGAGAGTGTAAGTATCCATAGGTGGGTGCAAATGTTGTGCCCTACTTCATCACATTCCTATTTCACCTATTTTTCTCCTCTCCTCTCCTCTCCTTTTCATGGGTTCCTTTTTCTTTTTTCTTTTTTTAATTTTTATTTTATATTGGAGTAGAGTTGATTTACAATGTTGTGTTAGCTTCCGGTGTACAGCAAAGCGATTCAGTTATACATACACATATATCTATTCCTTTTCAAATTCTTTTCCCATTTAGGTTATTACAGAATATTGAGTAGAGTTCCCTGTGCTATACGGCAGGTCCTTGTTGGTTATCTATTTTATATATAGGAGTGTGTATATGCTAATCCCAAACTCCGAATTTATCCCTCCTCCCCCCTACCTTTCCCCTTTGGTAACCATAAATTTGTTTTCGAAGTCTGTGAGTCTCTTTCTGTTTTGTAAATAAGTTCATTTGCATCACTTTTTTAGATTCCACATATAAGTGATATCATATGATATTTGTCTTTCTCTGTCTGACTTACTTCACTTAGTATGATCATCTCTAGGTCCATTTGTCTTGCTGCAAATAACATTATTTCATTCTTGTTTACAGCTGAGTAATATTCCATTGTATGTAAGTACCACATCTTCTTTATCGATTCATCTGTCGATGGACCCTTAGGTTGCTTCCATGTCTTGGCTATTGTAAATAGTGCTGCAGTGACCATTGGGGTGCACGTATCTTTTCAAATTAATAGTTTTTTCCAGATACATGCCCAGGGATGGGATTGCTGCATCATATGGCAACTCTATTTTTAGTTTCTTGAGGAACCTCCATACTGTTCTATATAGTGGCTGTACCAATTTATATTCCCACCATCAGTGTCGGAGGGTTCCCTTTTCTCCACACCCTCTATGGATTCCTTTTTCATTTGCTCATTGAGTTAACAAACGTTGATTGAGCTCCTTCGTACTCTGTGCCAGTGTGAGATTCAGGGATGTAGCAGTGAACATGCAAACACAATCCCATTCCAGAGGAGCTTACAGCCTAGTGGGCAAGTAAGACAACAAGCAGTATTTTGAATGTAAAACACTGGCCCATAAGGTCTGTGAGCATCATATCTTTCTTGTGAGTCTTGACATCCCTGGTAATGGTGCCTAACAAGCGATGGAGATATGGTGTTTGGAGGTGGGTATCAACAGGAAAGGGTTCTTAAAGAAGGTGATGTCCATGGGAATTCCCTGGTGGTCTGGTGGTTAGGACTCCGCTCTTCCACTGCAGGGGGCACGGGTTCAATCCTGGTCAGGGAACTAAGATCCTGCATGCTGCGCAGCACAGCCGAAACAAAATAAATTTTAAAATAATTAATTAATTAATTAACAGGGAACATTAAAAAAAAAAAAAAGAGAGGTGAAGTTCAACCTGAGTCCTGAGGTTTGAGTAGGATTCCCCCAAGCAAAGGAGGTTGTGTGGGGCTGGGGACAGTTTTTTCCAGGCAGAGGGAACCGTTGGTACCAAGTGTGCAGGCTATGACTCTGGAAAGTGAGGAGGTGAGAGGTGAGCCTGGAGAGGTCAGTAGGGGCCAGATCATATTCCAGGAGGCCAAGGAGTTTGGCCCAAGGCATTAATGAACACCTGGCAAGACTAGCAGCTGGTGTTTCACTGGTGAGAAGAATAGGCGTAACGTCAGGAGTGATTCAGCTTAGCTTCTCAGGGAAAAGCCTGAGAGCAGCCTAGCTGCTCTAGAAGAACTTTGGCGGGTGTGGCCCCTGACCTGTGGGGACCCAGCCCAGGGAAGTCCAACTGTCACATTATTTTTGCTGCATTTTGGATTCCACACCTGGGCCCCACTGACATGTCTTTCTGCCTCTGGCTATTGTTTGTGTCTAGTCCTCCACTGGCGTGAAAAAGGCCTGTACACCCAGCCCTTGTGCGGGATCTTTGTTCCCCAGCCAGGGACTGAACCCGGGCCACGGCAGTGAAAGCACCAAATCCTAACCCCTGGGCCGCCAGGGAATTCCCCATCATTCTTTTTTTTTTTAAGATTTATTTATTTATTTATCTATTTAATTTATTTTTGGCTGCGTTGGGTCTTAGTTGCGGCACGCGGGATCTTCATTGAGGCACGTGGGATTTTTTGTTGCAGCGTGAGGGCTCTTCATTGCGGCGCTCGGGCTTCTCTCTAGTTGTGGCGTTCGGGTTTTCTCTTCTCTCGTTGAGGCATGCAGGCTTAGTTGCCCCACGGCAAGTGGGATCTTAGTTCCCTGACCAGGGATCGAACCCAAGTCCCCTGCACCGTAAGGCGGATTCTTTACCACTGGACCACCAGGGAAGTACCCCATCATTCTTAATATACCTTCTTTAGACCAGCCTTGCAATTAGCTGCTAACCCACTGGCCCAGGCGAATGGGACAGATAAGTCTTCATTGAGTTTGTTGGCTAGGAAGTAAACAGTAGATTTATGTAGGCAGCCTAGTTATTCAAACTTATTTCCAAAACTTTCTTAAATTTTCCTCTAATTATTTTCCTCTCTTTTTCTCAATCTAACTCTTGACCAAAGATTTTTCTGCCAGACAGATTTAGTATGGCACAATGGTTTGAAGTCAGACAAAACTGGGTTTGACTCCTGGATCTGGTCATCATTAGCTGTGTTGGCTAGTTCCTTACCCTCTCTGAGCCTTGCTTTTCACATCTGTCAAATGGGGATGCTAGACTCAATGAGACAATGTTTGTAGAATGTTTAGCACAACACCTCACATGTGGTAAGCCCTGTAGGTGGCAGCCACTACTCAAGATTCAAAAAATGTTTATTGAGCACCTATTAAGAATCATGTGCTCAAAAAGTAATTCTACGTGAGCCTGCTTCTTCTGGGTAGATTTATCTGTTCTGCTTTTAAATTACCAGGAGAAGGAATTCCCTAGTGGTCCAATGGCTAAGACTCCATGCTCCCAATGGAGGGGGCCCAGGTTCGATCCTTAGGGAACTAGATCCCGCATGCTGCAACTAAAAGATCCCACACGCTGCAACTGAAGATCCCGAGTGCGGCAGCTAAGACCCGGCGCAGCCAAATAAATAAATATTAAAAAAAAAAATTACCAAGAGAGAAACATGCTTAGGCAGATAATTTCCAAATTGTGGTCTACAGACCCCTAGGAGGTCCTCTCAGGGAACTGCAAGGGTCAAAACCATTTTCATAATAATACTAAGACATTATTTGCCTTTTTCACTGTGTAGACACTTGTACAGTTGGTGGGTAAAACTGCTGGCCCCTTAGCATGAATCAAAGCAGTGGCTCTAAATGGTACTATTAGCCATTGCATTCTTCATTGCCATGCTCTTGCAGAAAAAAAGGAAGGCCAGTTCTACTTTAGAATGTCCCTGATGAAGCAGTAAAAATGATTTTATTAAAGCTTAACCCTTGAGGACATACCTTTTTAGTATCTTGTCCGACAAAACGGAAAGTACACAAAAGGCACTTTTCTGAGGTGTACCAAAGTACGATGGTTGTCTCCAAGAAAAGGACTTGTATGACTCAGTTGCCCGCTGAACTAGCTGCTTTTCTCCGGGACCACCATTTTTAGCTGAAAGACAAACTATGGCTATTCAGACTGAGGTATAAAATAGATCTGCCATCCACTTGACTGCCTCTCAACCTGGCAGCCTTGTCATCATTGGGGCATCTAAACCCACATGGGGACCCAGGAGGCTCCTCAGATGCCACAGGATGAAGGGTCGCTGGCTCCACAAACCCCACTTCCCCTTGGATCCAGACAAGTGAGCATTTTAGAAATAGAAGGAACTCCCTGGTGGTCCAGTGGTTAGGACTCCATGCTCTCACTGCTGAGGGCCTGGGTTGGATCCCTGGTTTGGGAACTAAAATCCCATAAGCTGCAGTGCAGCCAAAAAAAAAAAAAAACAAGCAACAGAAAATGTGTATCTCCCTTAAAACCTAAATATCACCAGGAAGGTTGGAAATCTAAATGATAACGCATGTGAACAAATGACGGTAACTTAACTGACCAGGATACCAGCAAAAGTGCCATTTCAATTAGATTATTTTTATTGTGGTAAAACACACATAACATAAAATTGACTATTTTAACTACTTTAAAGTGTGCACTTTAGTGACATTTAGTACATTTGCCATGTTGTACAACCATCACCTCTAGTTCCAGAACTGTTTCATCATCCCAAAAGGAAATCCCACAGCCATTAAGTAGTCAGTCCCCATCCCCCCTCCTCCCAGCCCCTGGCAAACACTAATCTGCTTTCTGTCTCTATGGATTTGCCTATTTTGGGTATTTCGTATAAATGGAATTATATAATATATGGCCTTCTGTATATGGCTTCTTTCTCTTAGCGTAAAGTTTTCAAGGTTCATCCATGTTATAGCATGTAACAGAACTTCTTTCCTTTTTTTTATTTTTTAAAGTTTTTTAAAAATTTTATTTATTTATTTATCTTTGGCTGCGTTGGGCCTTCGTTGCTGCACGCGGGCTTTCTCTAGTTGCGGCGAGTGGGGGCTACTCTTCGTTGCAGCGTGCAGGCTTCTCACTGCGGTGGCTTCTCTTGTTGCGGAACATGGGCTCTAGGAGTGCGGCTTCATTAGTTGTGGCACGCGGGCTCAGTAGCTGTGACTCATGGGCCGTAGATCACAGGCTCAGCAGTTGTGGCTCATGGGCTTAGTTGCTCTGCGGCATGTGGGATCTTCCCGGACCAGGGCTCGAACCCGTGTCCCCTGCATTGGCAGGTAGATTCTTAACCACAGTGCCACAAGGGAAGTCCTAGTACTTCTTTCCTTTTAATGGTTAAATAATATTTCAGTATGAATCTACCACATTTTGTTTATCCACTCATCGGTTGACAGACATTTGGGTTCTTTCTATCTTTTGGCTATTGTGAATAATGCTGCTATGAACATTCCTGTATACATTTTTGTTTGAACCTCTGTTTTCTACTCCTTTAGGTATACACCTAGGAGTAGAATTGCTGGGTCATATGATAATTCTATGTTTAACTTTTTGAGGAATCACCATACTGTTTTACACAGCAGGTACACCAGTTTACATTCCCACCAGCAATGTATGAGGGTTCCAGTATCTCTCCATCCTCACCAACACTTGTTATTTTCCATATAGCCATCCTAGTGGGTATGAAGTTGTATCTCACTGTGGTTTTGACTTGCATTTCCCTGATGGCTAATGATGTTGAGCATCTTTTCATATGCTTATTGGCCATTGGCTTATCTTCTTTGGAGAAATGTCTATTCAAGTCCTTTATCCACTTTTTCATGGGGTTGTTTGTCTTTTTGTTATTGAATTGTGTTCCTTAGATATTCTGGATGTTAGACCCTTTTCAGATATATAGTTTGCAAATATTTTTTTCCCATTTTGGGTTTTCTTCTCCCTTTCATGATAGAAAGTTATATTTTGAAATCTATTATTTCTCCAGTACCTACATTTCTGGGATCCTGACACAGAGGGCAAGACCTGATTCCTAAATTCTCCTGCCAATGACCTTCCTTTATTCTACCTTTATCCTCACCTCCCCATCACGTGTCAGATCCCTCAGTTGGTATAGCTTCCCGGGGGTCCATGTTGAGGAAGATTCTGACATGGTTCCTTGGGGAGGAGGACCACAATTCGGGAATTCTGCCATTGGTACAGAAGGGGAGCAGGTAGGATGCCTTTCTGGTACTCGCCATCCCATCCTTTATTTAGGAGCCTTCTTAGTGAGTTTCTTCTTTCCTTTCCCTTCCCAAGCCACGTCCCTCAATAATTTTTCACTGCCTTTTCTCAGCCAAAGTTGCCAAGTTTTGTTTTCATGATACAATATAATCAGGCAACTTTGAACTCTCCTGAGATATATGACAATGTTAAAGAAATGCTGGGGTTTTTAGGTGTGATTATGATATCACGGTATTGTGAATATTTTTTAAAAGATCTTTACCTTTCTAGAGATATACACTGACATAATAATATTCCTTCTACTTTTATATACATTTGAAATTTTCAATACAAAATAAAATAATACAGAAAAACAATCGCACCGAGTGCTGAGCAAAAGGAATGGAATGAGGTGCCCAACATTTTCCACTGTGTAAAGCGGTGATTTCTTTTACTTGCCCGAAGTTACCAAGTTTTAAATCTTATCCTCACACTTCTTTTATTCCCCAGTCTTGGCTCTTTCCTTCTCCTGGGTCTTTCTCCTTAGAGGAAAATGGAGGGCAAATTCCTAAGACTCAGGTGTGATGTGAAGAGAAATTGCCAGCATTCCCTGCCCTGAACTCCCTTTGGCATGAGCCCCTCAGAGGAGACCTTGCTTTTAAGCCCACCTATGTCAGGTGCTGAGACCCAGATGCTGTCCACCTTGATGTGAGTGCCAAGGTCTGTGCTGGGCCCCCTGCTGCCTGTTCAGATCCAAGTGTCATATTTTTACCTCAAGGCTCCCATTCCTACTGGAATGCACATTCCCTGGGATGTGGCCACTTTTCTGATGGCCACCAGCCAGCCCGTGGTCCCCTCCCAGTGCCCAGATGCTCCCATCTCCGGGCCTTTGTTCAAGCTGGTCCCTCCATCTGGAATGTTCTTCCCCAGTCTCCTCTGATTAAACTCCAGTCTTCCTTCAAAGCCTGGTGTCAAAAGCACCTGCACCAAGAAGGCTCCCCCAGCCTCCCCAGCTGGAACCGATTTCTCCCTGGACTAGGATTCTTTTTTCCCTCCAGTTAAGATGACAACATTTTCTGAACTGTAATTGGGACTCACACTCTCTGTCATTAGTACAATTGCCTTTTGGAGAACAGGTGCAGAGAGTATGAAAGCAGGCCCATCCAGGAATCCTGGCACATAGGATCACTGCACAAATTGTAGGCCTCACGTTCCTAGATTGTACTGCAAGTTACTGCAGTTCTGGGCCAGGAGGATGCACTAGACCAGGTCAGAGCCAGGCTCCAATGATTCAGACCCAGCTCAGGCCCATGCCTATGTAATAGGGAAGAAACTTTGTATCCTATTACAAGTTGATCACTAAAGGGATGTTGCTTATAAGCTTAAATTACACATCATGGCCCATCTCTGGGAACCCTGCCTCCCAGGTAATGAGCATTAAGCTAAAATATCTTTATTTAGCTCACAGGAAACATCCTGATCAGGCCCACCTGAGAATGACTGCAGGAAGGAAGAAATTAACACAATCCTCCTGGAGGCTGACCTGAACCAGGAAATATTTGACTTTACTCCCTCCCCTTTCGGTATAAAAGAAGCCTGAATTCTAAGTCAGGCAAGATGGTTCTTTGGGACACGAGTCCACCATCTTCTCGGTCTGCTGGCTTTCTTGATAAAGTCGCTATTTCTTGGCCCAGCAACTCATGTCTTGATTTATTGGCCTCTCTTGCCACAAGCAGTAGGAGCTTGGACTTGGTAACACCTGGAGGTAGTGAGAGCTTGATGAATCAGTTTTTATTATTGTTGGGTTTTTTTTTTTTTGAAAACCCCTTAACTTGAGAGTTTCTTGAACAGAGGGATGATTTATTTATTTTTAATTAATTAATTAATTAATTAATTAATTAATTAGGCTGCATGGGGTCTTAGTTGTGGCACTGAGATCTTCGTTGCAGCGTGTGGGCTCTCTAGTTGTGGCGTGCGGGCTCTAGAGTGCACGGGCTTAGTTGCCCTGCGGCATGTGTGATTTTAGTTCCCTGACCAGAGATCAAACCTGCATCCCCTGCATTGGAAGGCGGATTTTTAACCACTGGACCACTAGGGATGTCCCAGATGATTTATTTCTCATCTTGCCATTTCTCAGCACTCTGACTGGCCTTACCATACTAGATCTCAGTAAATATTTTTTGCAGTCAGGTGAAATGTCTTTGTTAGACAGAATGAGTGGAGGTTTGGATAAGACATGGGGTGGGGAAGCACAGGAGGTCCTGAGAACCAGGAAGATTATCTACAAATAATCTGCCATCAATCTTCCCCTCTCTGTACACATATGCTGCTCCCTCCATCAGCGGTGGGGGGGGGGGGGGATAGTTCTGAGGTAGCCCTGTGACTCACTTTGACTGACAGAATGCACTCCTAAGAGGCCTGTCAGCTTCCACGTACACTCCTTTGGAAGCCAGTTGCCATGCTATAAGGAAGCCCAGACTGTTCTGCTGGAGAGAGAGGCCACAGGAGAATCCTGGAGCATGAGACACCTCATGGTGGAAGAGACAGTGCAGCGGCGTGAGTGACCCCTGTCAATACAAGGTGGAAGAGAAGACCTTTCCAAAACACCACCAAGTGGTGAGAAATTACAATTTGTTGTTTCAAGCTACTAAGTTTTGGGGCTGTTTGTTACACAGCAAGTGATCACTGACAAGGGAAGCTCCAATGTGTCTGAAATGAAAAAGGAATAACAGTAATAACCAACATGTGCTGAATGCCCGCTAGATGCCAGCTTGTGCTAACAGCCAATATACATCATCTCATTCAACCTCTCACGACAGACCTCTTCCCCAATTTTCAAAGGCTCAACAAATCAGAGGCACTTGTCTAAAGACACACAGTAAATGAGGATAGAGACAGAATCTAACTCAGGTCTGTCTGACTCCAACTCCTGCACTTTTTTTAACCATGGTTCCATGCTGGGGGCAAGTCCAGGGGAAAGGCATAGACCCAGTGCCTGCTTCTGGCTTTAGCTTGGACGCTCACTGAGGAGGTGAGCTGAGGTGAGCTGGCTGGGCCTCTGTGCTTTCTGGAGCCTGTGGGTGGTGTGCATGGCCATGCTGTGGACAAGATGCAGGCTCTGAGTGGCTGAAGGGAGGCTTGGCCTTGAAGCTAGATGGGGCCCCCAGGAGAGGCTGGTGGGGCTGCCCCCAGGCTCTGGGCTGGGCCAGCGCTTTAAGGCTGGCTCCCTGTTTGTGGTCAGTGTCTAGTGGTCCTCCACTTCCCTTCCCTTCAGTTGGACACTGATTTTCCTGAGCTTTCTGAGGTCTGGATGGCCAGAGAGGCTCTCCTATCCATCTGACAGCCAGGCAGTGGTGGGTGAAGATCCGGTAGCCTCAACCGATTGATCTGTAAAATGGGGTTGATGATAGACCCTAACTCACAAAATCATGGTGAAGAGGCTGGGATATACAGAAAGTGGGTGCAGCCACAACAAACCCTCAACAAATGTGCATTCTCCTTCCTACTCAACTCTGTCACCAGCTCCCTGTGGGAACTCAGGCAAATCACTGAATCTGTGTTTTAATTTCCTTACCCGAAAATGCTCAATAAAAGGGGAGTATTCTTGATGGAGGGATGAAAGAAACCCAGCAAAGTCTTAGACTCTCCAGGCAGTGGATTGATGAGGGGAAGCTTTCCTGGCTTTCTTTTGAGGCCAGGACTGGACAGAGCACTAACAGAGGTCAAATTCTTGCTCTGAGAGTCTCAAGATTCTCTCTCCCTTCATTTTTTTCTTGTTTCATTCAATCATCTTTCATTAAGCACCTACGAAGTGTCACAGATTGTGGTCCAGGTGCTGGGGAATTAAAAAATGAATAATTCAGTGAGTCTCTTTGGATGAGCGCCTAGTCTTGTAGGGGACACAGATATGTATGAAAATGACGACCATCAGCAAGCCTGGGACTGTGACAGAGGGAATGTCGGAGTGTGCCAGTGGGGGTTAGAGAAGAAAAAAGCAGAGAAAGAGAAAGAGAGAGAGAGAAGGGAGGGAGCATATAAAGGGAGGCAAATTTCCAAAGGAGTGAAAGGAAAAATAAGACCTGAATCTGACCAATGACAGGGCTCCCCATATTCCACGTGAAATTAACGCAAAGGAGATCCATATCTAGCCATAACGTGGTTTTAAAAAAGAAAATCATGAATAAAGGAATATATTTATAAGTATTTTTTTAATTAAATAATTTATTTTTGGCTGCGTTGGGTCTTCGTTGCTGCATGCAGGCTTTCTCTAGTTGTGGTGAGCAGGGGCTACTCTTCGTTGCAGTATGTGGGCTTCTCACTGCGGTGGCTTCTCTTGTTGCGGAGCACGGGCTCTAGGCGCACGGTGGGCTTCAGTAGTTGCACCTCGCGGGCTCTAGAGCGCAGGCTCAGTAGTTGTGGCACACGGGCTTAGTAGTTCCACGGCATGTGAGAATCTTCCTGGACCAGGGCTCAAACCCTTGTCCCCTGCATTGGCAGGAGGATTCTTAACCACTGTGCCACAAACAGGGAAGTCCCAAGAAATATGTTTATAAGTATTATGCAAAAATATTAAATTTCAATGTAACAAAAAACAGTGATCACATTTTGGGACAAATAAAATTATGTATTCAAGAAATCTGTAATTCGCTGTGAGAGGTAGATGAAATTCTCCCTTGGGCTCAGTTTGGGGGTCCAAAGAGATTTCTCCACTCATAAGCAGAGTTGCAAGTTTCCTGATATTTAAAAGCAGCAGAAGAAAAAAAGAGCCTAAACTGAACAAACTCTTGCCCATTGGTTCATGCCAGCTCTCCCCAGCTTTGCCCTGCTCAGTGCACTCATTCCATACCTCCTTTCAGTGTTCCAGCCCTGGGTATTGCTGTTTACTTTTTAGTAACTTTAATGAAATGAAACCGTCTCCTTGAATGTCCCTCTCTACATCGCAGGCAGTCTCTTGGAGCTAAATGACCCCAAGGTCCAGCCTTGGTCCAGCCTTCATGCTCTGCTCTCTTCCTCCCCCTTCCTACCTCTGTCCTCTCTGGGTCCTGAGTTCTGGGAGAGCTTGGACGGGCACCTTCACAGTCCTAGAGAAATCCCAGGTGCCAGCCCCGGTTGACAGCATCAGATCACGGACAACAGCCCCCCTACCTGCCCCAGCATCTTAGCCTTGTTTTCCCCAGGAAAGGCTCAAACGTCAAAGAGTAGCACTGCTGGGTTCAAATCCTTGCTCCACCACCCATGCCATTAGTGACCTCGATTTCCTTATCCATAAAGTGGGAACAATAATAACTGTCTCCCAAGCATTGAATTATCTCTTGTAAAGTGCTTACCAGCCTGCCCAGCTGGGAAAAGTGCTCAATAAACAGCACGCATCATCGTGGCTGTTGTCACCCCAGAGAAGTGCAGAATGAGAATGATTTCCTGAAGCCGGGACAAAACCTGGGGTTTGTGGTACAAGTGAAGCACCCGCTGCCATTTAAATCCCACGGACTTAGCAGCCTCTGCTGTCCCCAGAGGGCGTCACTCCCCTTCTAGATCTGCCACGGGAGCAGAACACCTGCCCACTTGACTTGCTCTCTGCTTGCCATCTGTAATATCTCCTCACCTGTCTTCCAGAGCACTCAAAGCCCTCCAAACTTTTCATCTTTTTTTTTTGTTCTCTCTCACCGGATAATAAAAAGAGGTAACCTCCTGGTTCTTAAAGAGTTCCAGAGTCCCTTACCTCCCAGCCAACAAGGTCAAGGGCCAGACACTCATTCCTCCATTCAACAATATTCAAATATTTAAAAAAATTATTTATTCATATTTATTTATTGGGCTGCGTCGGGTCTTAGTTGCGGCATGCGGGATCTTCTCTAGTTGCCCCACTGCATGTGGGCTCTTAGCTCCCAGACCAGGGATGGAATCCGCCTCTCCTGCGTTAGAAGGCAGATTCTTAACCACTGAACCACCAGGGAAGTCCCCAACTACATTCAAACATTTATTGAGCGCCTACTGTGTGCCAGGCACCTTGCTCAGTGCTCACCATAACCTTAACCCTAATCCTACTCAGGCTGAAATGGGTTAACTTTCCTTCCAGGTCTGACTGTGTGGCCTCAGGCAAGTTACTTAACCTCTCAGAGTCTCCATTCCTCACCTGTGAACTAGAACAGTAATATCTAACACCGAGTTGGAATTAAATGAGACCAACCACTCCCCTGCGGCTGGCGTTCACCGTTGGTGTTTACGGTGTATATGCACAATTGCCAGAAATGATTTGGATTCCAGGCTCCAGATACGTTTCTTTTTGTCTTTGTTTTTTCAAATTGTTTGTTTTTCTAATTGCCAAAGCATCTAGAATTAAAAGTGAGTATCCCCCTCAGCCCTCGCGACCTCACACCGCAGAGGTAACCAAGAGCAGAGCGCATTCTCCCTGACCTTTTGTCTTGCATTCACACAAATACACAAACACTCAAGAGAATTGGTTTATTATGTTTCATCTTACGAAAATGGAATAAAGTATCTAGACTGTGCAACAACCTTGCTTTTGAAGTAACAATGTACTATTACTTCAGTTTCCTTTCCGTGCTTACATCAAATACGTACTTTAACAAGATTCGGGCTCACGGTCTGGCAGCGGGCGCTGCGGTTCTGCAAGGGGAGGGGGCGGAGATCCGGGCTCTCACCCCTCCCTTCCCAACCCTCCCTGCGTCAGGGCCTCACCCGCCCCGGCCCCCTCCAGCCCAGCCCCCCTTCTTCCGGACCTCTCTCCCCGCCTCTCGCCCCAACCCCCTCCTCTGGGCCTCCTCCCCTTCCCAGCCCTCCCCCCCCCCGACGGACCCCTCCCCCTTCTCTCCCGGGGCCCCTTCTAGGGCCCCCACCCCGGGTCCCCTTCCCAGGCCCCTTCTCCCGGCTCCGTCCCCTAGGCCCTCCAGCCCCTCCTCCGGGCCCCTCCCGCGAACCTCTCCCCCTCCCAGGCCCCCCTTCTCTCATACCCCTCCCCCTCCCGGGACCCCAGCCCCCCCTCAGGCCCGGGGGCGGGGCGGGCGTCGCGGATCCCGGGAGGCGCGGCAGGGGGCGCTGCGCTGGCCGAGGCGCGGCTGCGGGCGGCGGCGGCGGCGCCAGGAGGAGGCGGGAGGACGCGGGGGCGGTGGCAGGCAGGGGGCGGGGAGCCGAGCGCGAGAGGGAGGCGAGCGGCTAGACATAGGCTCCGAGGCTCCAGCGAGCGAGCGAAGAGCGAGCCCGGGAGGGAGGGAGGGAGCGAGCTAGCAGCCGCGCCGCCGCCTCGCAATCCGCCGCCATCCCGCCGCCTCCGCGCCCGACCGCAGCCCGACCGCCATCGCCCGGCCCAGTCGCGCCCGCGGAATCAGACCAGGTGGGCCTGGGGCGCGGGGCGGCGCGGGGCCGGGGCGGCGGCGGCGGCGGCGGCGGCGGCGGCGGCGGCGGGCGCGGCGCTAAGATGGAGGCGGCGCGGCCCGGCCGGCTTTGTCTCGGCGGCGGCTGACTGACAGCGGCGCCCGGGCCCGACCGACCTTTGTCCGCGAGCGCGGGGCTCCGCCCGCCCCGCGCCGCCGCCGTTGGCCCGCGGGGTCGGGCCGGGGGCCGCCGGGGGGCGGCGGGCGGCCAGCTCGCCATTGTTGTGGCGGCGCCGCGCGGCTTGGGCTCGGCTGACTGCGGGGTCGGGCCGCTCCCCCCGCCGGGCCCACAGCCCCCTCCGCCCCCGCACCCCGGGGCCGGACCTGGGCGCAGCGCGGCTGGGGGCCTCCGGGGGAGGGGCCGTCGGGGCGGACGGGTCCCCGGAGCCCCCGGAGTCGCCTTCCCGCCCCACATTCCGGCGGCCGCGAGCGCCTCGGCGGTCGGGGGCGTCGGGCCGGTTTCCTGCCGCCCGGCCCCATCTTGCTTCCCAGCGAGGGCGGCTCCGGGGTGCAGAGCCGGGGTCGCGGCGACCCTCGGGGCCGGCGGTCGGGGGTGGAGTCGCCTAGCCTTTTCGGGTTCCCCCGGGTGTCCCCGAAGTTGATGGTCAGGGGTTGCCGGCCTGTGTGCCAGGGACAGGGGGTTAACAGCCGCCCAGGCGGCCGCGGTTTGAGTGCGGGAAGAAGAGGATTATTTTCAAAACACTTAATGCTCTGTTGCTGAAAATGTTTAATAATAAACAGGATGTTGCTGCTCAGGGCCTGCCAGATGGGTTTTTTTCCCTCCTTTCCTTTTTCTTTCTTTCCCCCCCCCGTCCCCCCCCACCCCGCCTCCTAAGTAAAACCTAGCACTGTTGAAATCGCGGGCCTCTGAAGAGTGGATTTGCCTACATAAAATTGGAAGGCGTTTTTTTCCCTTTCTTTTCTCCCTCTTTCTAAATATCGTGGGAGGTCCGAGCCCACCTTAGGCAAGCCGAGGAGGTGTTTTTCAGGGGAATGGTTCGCTTGAAGGAAGTGGGAGAAGGGGGGCTGGGGGAGGCTCTCCGGAGTGTGTCATTTGCTAAATGGCTGCCCGGGAGAAACCTTTAGAAGGCTTTGGTTTACAGGATTGTTAAATTGCCCCTGAGATTTTTTTTTTTTCCTTTAAGGTTTGGTATGCATTTTAAGTGCTTTGTATATTATAATCTAGTTTGGTTTTTGTAATCATCCGTTTGAAGTTTTAACGTGGTTTCTCCGAATACAATTGCAGCCATCTAGCCCTGTGTGCGCAGTGCTGTGGTGGAAGGTGGGACTGGGGAGGCCCAGGCTTTGGGGTGCAAATCCTGCTTCTGTCGGAGAACTCTGGAATTCTCAGAGCCTTCATTGGCATACGTGGGGACGTTGCATCCTCCCCCTGAAGATGGTGAAGGACCTAGAAGAGGGCCTGCCACACAGTTGGTGCTTAATAGTTGCTTCTCCTATGGCTGTTTGTATGCCTGCCATCAAGTCCTAGGGTGGAAGTTAGCCACTTGTGGTGCCACCCGTTGTGCTGAGCCGTCAGGTGGATGCCACAGGTGCTGGGCTAAGGCATGGCCAGGGGAAGACTTCAGGGCACAAAACATCACCGGGTTCTTGCTTATTCTGTGCTGGGGCTCTGTGGGGAGACAAGGATGGGAAAGAGCAGCATTTGGAACCCTCAAGGAGTACACAGACCTGGGCTGTGTGGTGGTAGGTCTCTGTCCTTGGATCCGAGGTGCCTGCCTCTTCTGAGGCTGTTCCTGCAGCTCGGGTTAAGGCACAGCAGAACAGTACAAGATACTAGATGCTAAGGACAACAAGCAGAGGCCCAGGGAGCCCTGCCTCTTGAGGATAACTGTTTTCCTTTGGGAATGGCAGATAATCATTTACTTGTTTGGGCAAGTGTGTCTCTTGGAGCCTGGATTCTGGTCCTCATTGGGTTACCGTACGCAAGTTTCAGCCTCAGCTCCTGCGTCTGTAAAATGGGAATAATTATGTCTTGCCTTGGGTATCTGTTGGGTCCCTTGGGAGCCTCACATACTATTTGCAGCAAAGCACTTCCGTCCACGGGAGGATGATGAAAATGTATGTTTTCGGTTACCTAGTTTTCTGGTTTCTTTCTCCTAGTTCCTGATCTTTTTCTCCTGTTACCTTGGTTGGTGGAACCACCCCAAATTCTATCCGCAGCTAATGTTTTGATTTTGCCTGGAAGCACCAGAATGGCCTAGAAGAGCTAGGCTACTCAGCCAAATCTGGGGTGTGTGCTGTTTATGGGAGACCATAGGAAGGACTGAGGCTAATACTCGGGAGACTGACCTCAGTCTTGGTCACGGGTGAGGGCTGAGACCCAGGTTACCTCTGGGCCAGACCTGTAGCTTGTTTGTAAAGGGCCTCGGAGACAACTCTGCTTGGACATACGGTGGTTGTGCAGTTTAGTGGGAAGTTTGTTTTGGTTCATTTTGGCATTCCCACAGACATCTTGGTTGTGTTGTGTTTTGGTTTTTTTTGTTAAACCTCCTTGGAACCTGCTCCTGGCTGTGTGACTGAGACATTTTAGCGGGTCAAGTCCTCCTTTTCCTGCTTCCTGCCTCTTGGCCCATCCTTTCTATTTGATTTCAGCCTGGCTCTGCACTGTTGGTTAGCTGGTTGGTTAGGGGAGGTGATGAATTAGCTCGTCTCCCACAGGCCTTTTTGATTACCTGTGAATTTCAGTTACCACTGGCTCCCTAATGCTGCTTGTATGGTGGAGGGACCTGTCATGCCCTACAACATTCTGGGTCCTCTCCGGGCTCCTTCAAGCGCAAACGGGTAAAAGGAGAGCCTGGGGAAGGAAGAGCCGGAAAACCTTGGGAGAGAGGAATTTCAGGAATGGCAAGTCAGAACCAGTTCCTGCACCGTGTAGTTGCCTGGAGCCCGGCGAGGGATGTTTGTTATGCCTTTTGGTTGGTCCATTCCCCCCACCCCCTTTTAAATTTCAGTTCTTTTTTTCCTGAAGGATTATTTTATCGTGCTTTCAAGATTTTTTTTTTTTTTTTTTTTTGCCTTGCACAAAGTACTGACTCATGTTGCTAATGGCTGTATGCTGGTTGTATGTCTCATTATTCTGCCGGTTTAGGATTGTTCATTTCTATGTTTGTTTCTGTTTCAAACCAGAACAGGCCAGTTGGGCCAGTTCACGAATTTCTAAATTTGATAATGAGGCTTCTCTACTTTCAAATGTGCGTATCTTGTTATGGGTGGGCAGGTGTTAAATAGGGCCCATCTACACTAGATTTTAAAGCGATGCGTTTCCCTCTGAAGAATAAAATTTCCAGCAGAGATCTGTCGGGGATTGTGTCCTGAAATCTCATATTTTAGTCAGGGCAAACTAGACTATCTTGTTTTCCAGTCATAACTTGATTTCTTTCTGAAGATCCTTTTCTGGGGCTTGTACAGGCTTGGGAACCTTGGGTCTGTCATTTGAACAAATAAATAAAGGTGTAATCTGAAAAATATATGTATGTATAACTGAGTCATTTTCCTGTACACCTAAAACTAACAATACTGTAAAGCAACTATACTTCAATTAAAAAAATAGATAAACAGCGAGGATTTACTGTGTATCACAGGGAGCTACATTCAATATCTTGTAATAATGTATAATGGAAAATAATCTGAAAAAGGAAAATATATATAACTAGATCACTTTGCTGTACCTGTTAAACTAACACATACTTTAAATCAACTATATTTCAATTAAAAAAAGAAAAGAAAGAAAGGCATGGCCTGTGGTGCTGGAGATGAGAGCGAGGGGAGAGATGGTGAGCCTTCCGGTGAAATAAAATTGTTTATGACAAGCTTTTGGGTGTACAAAGTGCCATTTGGACCGGCCTCCTCCCCTGGGAGCGCAGGGCTGTGCAGTCGGTGATATCACCGAGTCTCTGTGGGTGGCACGTCGGAGTCTGCTCTGGGAGGGAGGCCTGCCCTCGTGACTTGAGCCAAAAATCTTGGTCGAGTTTGTTCTTAACTGTACTTGTTGATTTTTTTTTTTTTTTTTCTTTCCCGTGTGGCCTGAGCTGAGGGCTGGGTTGCTCTGTAAGGTGCCAGCAGCGTGGTTGGCTTGTAAAGCTTGTGCGTGCAGCAGGACGTGTCTGTGGGCAAAGTGCAGTCTGAAGTTGCTGTCGTGGTCCTTCACATTCTTTTTCAGACGACTTCTTTCCGCTCTCACCTCTACAGCTGGTTTTGTAGCTCTGCTCTGTATCCTTTCTGCCTCCTTTCAAGAAAACTACCAGCCTTTTCCTCCTTGTGGTGGTGCAGAAGCAGTACGTACTGCTTTTAGAAGTCACTGCCGAACGTCGGCCAGGCATGGTGCGAGGCCCTTTAAGTGCGTTTTTCCCCATTCACAAAAGGAACATTTTCACTGAAAAAAATTTGCAAAATACTGAAAAGTATAAAGACAAAAATGAAAACAAAAATCACCTGTAACCTCACCATCCAGAGATACCTACATTAAGACTGGTGTATTTCTTTCCTTTGATTTTATGGGTTTTTTTCCAAAATTAGAAAAATATACTATGTACACTATTCACGGATCATAGTTCCTCTTAACGTTATAGTATGTTTCTCTAAGTTACTGAAAATATGATTTTTTAATAATTGCGTAATTGCCATTATATGGATATGCCATGATCTGCTTAATCCTCTGTTATTAGACATTTAGGTGGTTGTTACCCATTTTTTGTTATTATAAACGTAACTTTAGGGAGCATCCTTGCGTGTAAACCTTGGGTTCACATTGCTGATTATTTCCCGCAAGTGGAATTTCCCGGTCGGAGGGTGTGCAGGCTCCTGCTTTGGCTCTCTCTGGAGCAGCACCAGTTTCCTCCTTGGTCACTCCATCTTCAGCCTTGGGCACAAGGCAGCCTCCTTCGTGGACCACTGAGTTCTGGGTGTCTCAGTCCTGGCGAAGCCTTTTGATGGGTGGGGCTTGGGGTCTTACTCCATTTCCTGGTATGAGTCTGGACAGGTGTCTTGACTTAAATGTTTATTGTTCTGGGGACGCAGATGTGGATGCCCCACTTGTGTTCCTCAGGAGCTCATGGTCCAGTGGGGGGAGGCAAGCACCTGCTTACAGAGGCCTTCGGGAGCTCCTCAACCCAACTCCATCATCACCCGCCTGTTGCATCATCTTTCCTAGCCCTGTTGCTTTTCTTTTTTTTTCTTTTTTAAAATATTTATTTATTTATTTGGCTGCGCTGGGTCTTAGTTGCCGCGTGTAGGCTCTTTAGTTGCGGGCATGCGGGATCTTTAGTTGCGGCATGCGAACTCTTACTTGCGGCGTGTGGGATCTAGTTCCCTGACCAGGGATCGAACCTGGGCCCCCTGTATTGGGAGTGTGGAGTCTTAACCACTGGACCACCAGGGAAGTCCCCCCTCTTGCTTTTCTTTACAACTCTTTCCACAATTTTACAGTTTTTTTAAACAATTATTTTATTGTGGTAAAATACACATAACAAAATTTTATCATTTTAACCATTTTTAAGTGTACGGTCCAGTGGCATTAAGTACGTTCACAGTGTTGTGCAACCACTGTCCATCTCCAGAACTTTATCATCTCAGTAAATTGAAACTCTGCACCTATTAAACGCCCCCCCCATTCCCCTTGCCCTAGGCCCTGGCAAGTGTCATTTCACTTTCTGTCTCTGAGTTCGATTAGTCTGGGTCCCTCAGATAAGTGGAATTATCCAGTCTTTGTCCTTTGGTGAATGGCTTCTTTTACCTAGCATAATTTTTCAAGTTCATCTATCTGTGTTGTTGTGGCATGTGTCTGGATTCCATTCCTTTTTAAGGCTGAATAATATTTCGTTACACACACACACTCCACATTTTGTTTATCCATTCATCTATCGATGGGCGACAACTTGGAAATAGATTTTTTTTTTAATTTATTGAATCGTCCCTCTGCCCCGGTGGAGTGAATGAGCGTCACATGAAGCAGATTCTTTTGCTTCCGTTCCTCCGTGTGCTCTGCGTCTCACGCAGAGGGCACTCCAGCAGCACGTGTAGGATGAGCGATGGGGCTACTTAAGGGGGCCTGGTGGGAGCCCACCGAGAAGTCGAGCCCAGCTCAGCCTGGGTTCCAGTGGTCAGGGAAGGCCCTCTGGAGAACGTAGCAGACTTGAAGCAAGCACCTCTCGGAAATAGTAAGCGAGCCCTGGAGTATTAAAAATGTGTTTCTAAGTTGAAATCAGAAATGCATGGGCCACAGAAGAAAGCTGGTGGGTCAGCTTGCTTTCCAGAGCCCCAGGCCCTTTGACTGTGGACGTGGTGGGAGTGCTCTGGTGGGGCGGGGGCCGGGGCCACCCAGGAGGCAGGTAGGACTTCACCTCCAGGCATTGAGTTGATTCTCCCAGCCTGCTTTGAGCTCATTTCCGTGTGGAATGGGGGGTGAATCTCACTGCAGGACCAACTGGAAAAAGGAGGTCATCTCCTGCGCTCTTTCCATGGTTCCTTTGTGTCTTTAGAGCTTTTTTCAGCAGGTGTTGTTTACACATCCAGTTCAGAGCTTAGAGAACTGCTCTGTTCCAGGCTGTGCAGAACATGCAGGCCAGTCTGGGAGGGCCGACCTGTCAATGGGACTGAATGGGCTGAGTGTTCAGAAATAGTTGGGGAGAGTGGAACGTTGCCCTGAAGCATAAAGTGGAATTCTTTCTGATACAAAATTAATTACAAAAGTATACTTACTGGAAAATAAAAAGAAAAGAAAAAGCAAGGGTACATAGAAAAATGAAAGCTCTTCCTTCTGTCTTCCCAGGCGGTAGCCACTATTTATGGTTTGGTGTGTTTATCCTTCATGTGAATATGGTCCTTTGTAGGCAGGTTTTTTAAAGATCAAAAGTGGGATCATACTAGTCTTTCTTCATTTTTAAACTTATCATGAGCATTTTTCCGTACTAACATATAAAGATCTGTCATACTGTTAATGTTTTAAAAATAATACTTAGGAGGTTTTTAAAAAATATGCAAGTATATGGAAGAGGAAAACAAAAATAGTTCTTAATCCCTTGGCCCAGATATTCCCAGTTGACTTTTTTTAAAAAGTAGTTAGAAAAATTCAATCTGTATTGAAAAGCATAAGGGTTCCTCTCCAATCTCTCTGAAAGGAAACCATTATTTGAAGTTTCTTGTGATTCCTAATAGAAAAAAAAAATTATTCACATTATCTATCCATATATATATATATATATTCTTCTTAAAGCAGGTTGCCCTGTTCACTTAATGTCTTGGTGTGCTCCACGAGGGCCTTTATAGATGGATTACATCATTTATTTTAGCAACTGCGGAGAATAGTCTGTGGATATACTTGATTTATCCCGTTTCCTATTGGTGGACAGTTGGGCTGTTTCTAATTTTGGGATATTACACAATTTTGGTAAAATTCAGTCAATTTCTCTTCAAAAACATGTAATTTGTATATAATAGCATGTGAGAGCGTGTTCCTGTAGTGTGGACTCTTCCTGTTGAATAGCATTTTGGTAAGAATTCTGTTAAACTCCTTTTCAAAAAACTTTGTGCCAGTTTATATACAATAGTATATGAGAGCGGGTGTTTCTGAACTGTGGCTTTTTGGGGTCATTTTGGGCATGCACATTTCCCAAATTAAAAGCAGTGACTGTTTCAGGCTTCCTGTAGTCGGTGTAGGATCTCAGGCTGTGATTGGTGTGGACACGTGTATCAGAAATGGCGTTTGCTGTGGACTCCCAGTGCAGAAGTGGCCCTGGGCATCTCATTAGGTAAGGCCAGTGGGGGAACCGGCGGGGGGTTGTGGGGAGGGGCACAGGTAGCCAGATCTTAGTTTGATTTTCCTTATCAACTAAAATGATGGTACTTGGCACAGAGAGCCTGGCAGAGAGAATTCAGAGACCTCCTCCGTTTGGAGTTCTCACATAGCCCTTCTGGAGATTTCTGAGGCTCGCATTACAGCCCTTGGTGGTCTTGTTGTTGTTAATGCACCTTACTGTGGAATTTATCTGGAGGCCTGTGCCCTGTTGTGTTCAGTTCTCAACTCAACCACTTGGCCTCCGGCCCCGACTTTCCCGGCCTGGTTATTCTAGGAGATCACACGTAGTGGGCGAAGTGACTGCGGAAGTGAAGCCCCTGGAAACGCCTGGGTGGTATTTCATCAGGCTGGGGGCTCTGGTGAGGTGAGTGCCCCGGGGAGGTGCCGATTGGCAGCGCTGGCCCTTGCGGGCTGAAATCGCAGGGAGAGTTGGGGATGCCTCGCCCCCCTCCTCTGCTCCTTTCCTGAGGGAGAGTAGCCCTTGCCTTTGATGGTCAGCTGCCTTCAGATCCAGGTTCTTCCACTTGCAAGCTGGGTGATTAAGATTATTTAATCTTTTGGAGTCTCTGTTCTCTTTCTCTGCAAAATATCGTAGTAACACCTGCCTCCTAGAATTGGGGGAGGATTCAGTGGGTCCTACGCTGAAGTGTTTCTAAGGTGCCTGGCACAAGGCGAGCAGGCTCTCAGTAAACAGTAGCTATTAATGGTTCCTGGATTCAGCACTAGCTGATGGCCTGGGGGGTTGGAGTAGGCAGGCTTATACACTTGGGGCTCTTTTGTTTACTAGATGCCGGCATTTCTAATTGTGTGCTAAGCCCCGTGCTACATGCTGAAGATTTAGACCCAAGTCAAACAGCCCCTGCCTGCCCTCACCTCCAGGAGCTCAGACACCTTACCAAGGGCCTCCCCTTGGGGCGGGGGCATCGGGGCTCTTTCTGCCGTCCACCTCTCTCTAAGGTAAATACCCCCAGCAGGAGCATTTGATCACTGGCTGCTGCCCTTCCCTGAGTTGGTTCTGTTCTTGGAGAGTTTTAGGTAAATGTCTTGAGAGGAATGAAGATAAGGTTTGTTAAAGTTCATGGCATCAGACAGACAGGAGTGTTCATTTCTGCTGTTTACACCTTCCTGGACCTTGAACGGGCCTCCTTTACCCCTTTGAGCCTCTGTTTCTGTATCTGCCGGGTGGGGATGGAAGCTGCCTCTCAGTGTTGCTGTGATGATGGCACCTAGTCAGCTCGGAAACAGGATATGTTGCTACTATATTGCTCAGTTTACCTAGATCTTAAAACAATGTAACAGTAACAGTACAAGCTTGTTACAAAAAACCCAAACACACCAGAAGTATACAAAGTAGAAAGTAAAAGTCATTCCTTCTTGCCCGCTATCCTTCAGATTGAGAGATGATGAGTGCTGTCTTGAAAACAGTTTCGTTTTCCAGTAACGGGAATGTTTTAACTGAACGTGCGAGTTTCATCCCTGAAGTGACCACCGGAAGACAGGAGATATGAATGTTTATAGGTGTACTTAAGACATTTCATTTGTGGTTCCCCAGCATTGTCACTTCAGTCCTTTCCTGTCTTCTTAAGGAAAAAAGAAAGGGCCACGGTAATTCTTTGTCCACCTGGATGAATCCTAATGCTGTGTTGGTCATACTAGCCGCGGCAGAGAGTAGCTTTAACCAAGTGCTGCCCTCCAGAGATCTTAAGGCAATGTGATGAGGTTTTGATGTGGGAGTTTGGGGTACGGGGGCAGGCTGGGCCGTGTGCTCTGTGATGTGGACTTGTTAGGGGAAGGGGCAGCGGAGTCTGTGATAGTTCAGGAACTGGGGAGAGATGATGGAGTGGGGCGGGACTGGGGGCTGTGAGAACAGAGTTCTATCAGGATGGGGAAGTTCTTGTAATGCCTGTTTATCGTAAATAACCAATGAGTAAAGTTGGTGTGTTTAGGTGAAGGCACATGTTCCTCTTTTCTTTTGCTGAAATGACGGGTTGGCATCCCTCTGAAAGCCCCTGGGCAACACTTGGCCCTTATTTTTGGGTTCTTCCTTTTCATAACTTCAGACCTGCTCTTGCCTGATTGGTGGCCCAGGGACTACCACCATCCTGGGTTTCCTCTAGAGTCTGAGGCTTGGAGAATAAATAGCATATGGGTTCCGGGGCTGTAGTCCTTTGGGCTTGTTGGAGATCATTTAAACCAACCCAGCCCTTTTAGCCCCCCCGCCTTCAGTATATTTTCTGAAGAAAATAAATATTTGGTTTTATTTTCTTCAAAGAGAAGGTGGCTTGGGGGGGCGGTGGTTAGTTGTTGAAGAACCATCTCTGTGTCAGCAGACAACCTCCTGCACGTGGCTTAGCTCTGAGATGGCGTGATAGAGTGAGAAAGGGCGCAGGGCGACACCTCGGCCTGGTACTTCACCTCTCAGCCTCCGTTTCCCCATCTAAGTGGGGCCAACAGTGAGGACAGCCACCCCGGCGGTTGTTGGCAGGATCCTCTGCACAGCTGTAATCGCTGTTCCTCCAGCCTGATGGAGTACTTCCTCACTCGGATTAGCGGGAGGCTTTACCATCTAGGCGGAATGGTTTGTTGATAAGAAGTCTCCTTTGGGGCACCTCTTCTGCCTCGTGCAGGCTGAAGGTGGGAGGCCGCAGGTGGAGGAGGGCTCCTGGAAGGCGCCAGGGTCCTGTTGTTTTGAGTGAACTGGGTCCTGCTCCCCTGTGGGCTTTCGCTCCTGGAGGGCATCTGCCTCCTGTGGTGGGTGCCTGATTAGAGGTCGGGGTCTGAGCACTGCTGGTTTCTCAGGGCAGGGTCGCAGTTCTCATCTCCTTCCTTACCTTTCTGTCTGCCCTTCAGTTCTCTGGGCACAAACTAAAAATATGCTTCGTAGAAATGTCAGGTGGTACACGAGTATTGGCCCAAGCGTAAAGTTACACGTACCGGGACTTGGGTTGCAGCATTGTCTGTCACAGTACACAGTTGGAGATGATTTACACGTCTGTCTGTAGAACATGGGTAAATAAAATGTGGCACAACTATGCAGTGAAATACTAGGAAGGCATTGAAGAGTCTCAGATTGGTATGTGTTTTCTTGAAAAGATGACCACAGTGTATTAATAAAAGAAAGCAAGTTGCAGTATAATGTAGCAGTAACCCACATTTGTAGAATAAAAATTGAAGACCACAAGCTGCTGACAGTTTTATGTGGGCTGAGAAAAAAGGCGTGGAGGATATCCACCAAGTTAACATTGGTTACCTTTTGAGTTGGATTGACTAGTTTTGCATATTTTAATATCATTTGAATTTGTTATAGTGAATGTGTATTAGAAACATGTATTACTTACAGAGATAACTAATTACAGAGGTAACTCATAAATTTAAAGAAAGAGACGTGCCTGTGGGCCAGGCCCAGGGGCTGGTGCATTATTGGCTTTTTCCTGGCAAGAGCTTCCTCCCGGCTCCTTGTTTTACTCAGACCCACCCCGAGTGCCTTGACTTCTGGTGCTGGGACCCTGATGGTTCACAGGAATCCAACCAATTCAATCATGTCTGTTTATGTGTCAGTGGTCCTTGGAAACTGCTTTGTTGATCTGGTTAGAAGGAACAATCCAATACAAATCCTGTCTCCAATTTCTGTTCTCTCCTAAATCAGATTTTACAATATAGAGCATAGATTTTGATGGCATTTGCAGAGTGCTTCTCACTTACTAATTCACCATTATTTGGAGGTGGAAAAGGAAGGAAAAACGGAAATAGAGCTGTGTGTCATGTGTTTCTTTCATTTGCCATGTCCTTGGTAAATTTTGACCCTGGGCAGGGAGGCCTGTGTGTGGCACATCTGTCCAGCTGTCCATCCCTGGCTGTATACTGAAATTGCCTTTTTGAGTTTTTTATTTAAAATTTTTTTCTACTTGCTAAGTTAACTGCATATTCAAAAGGTGAGATAGTCCAGTAGCTCTTTGCAGACTGCAAATAGATTTCTAGCTGGAGTCCTCTCAGGCTTCAGCTCAAGCCTGTGTGCCTGTGAGCTAGGTGGGTAGGGACTGACCCCACTGCTCATGAAGGAAGGAGCCGTAGCAGTTTAAGTTGGTCACTAGTGATGACGTTGGTCGTTGGAACCATCGGACAAGTGCTGTGCTTGGGGAGACTCAAGACAGACTCCTGTGGGTGAGGAGCCCGGAGCCCGCGCACACCCTGGGCCCACCGGACCCTGTGTTAAGAGAGTTCCTACCTGATGCGGTGTACCCCGGGCCAGACTTGCCCTGCACATTCACCGCAGCCCAAGGGTACACCCAGAGCCTGGGCGTACGGTGGATATTTTATTCTGGGCCTCAGGGCCCCTTGGTGGCTATTGTGGACCTCATAATCGCGGTAGCAGGTGTTTCTCTAGTGCCCACTGAGTGCCAACAGTTCTGGAGCAGTGCCTGGATGTCAGACTGACCTGGGTTCAAGTTCAGGCTTTGCTATGCCCTAACTTGAAGATAGTGACCTTGGGCCAGTCATTTAACCTCACTGAGCCTTGGTGTCTTGTCTGTAAATTGAGGGTACAAATACCTTTCTTTTCTTTTTTTTTTTTTTTTTTAAAGTTTAATTTTATTTATTTATTTATGGCTGTGTTGGGTCTTCGTTTCTGTGCGAGGGCTCTCTCCAGTTGTGGCAAGTAGGGGCCACTCTTCATCGCGGTGCGCGGGCCTCTCACCATCGCAGCCTCTCTTGCTGCGGAGCACAGGCTCCAGACGCGCAGGCTCAGTAATTGTGGCTCACGGGCCCAGTTGCTCCGCGGCATGTGGGATCTTCCCAGACCAGGGCTCGAACCCGTGTCCCCTGCATTGGCAGGCAGATTCTCAACCACTGCGCCACCAGGGAAGCCCACAAATACCTTTCTCATTGTGGTTTATCTATTTTTTTCTTGTTTCAGAGAACTGCTGTTTTAAAATTTAGCTTTATTCAGATGTATTCATTAAATTACTTTTGGCTTTTTTCTTTGTGAATTGTTTCTGCTTTCCTTCGTGTTCAGTTGTGTCCTTTTTTCTGACTCCTCATATCAGATGCTTAATTTCATTATTTTCTGTTAGGAATTTTAAGTTTTTAGATGATTAAATTTCCTCTGAGAACAAATTTGTCTCTCTTTCGAAAGTTTGGTGTGTAGTGTTCTTTTCTTCATCTGTGCTGTTTTCTAGGTTTTCTGCAGCTATGGTTTTGAATTCCCCTTTGAGTCAAAAGTTTTTTAAGACAGAGGTTTAAGTTTTCCAACTGATAGGGTTATTTTTTCTTCTGCTTTCATTATATCTTATTCTGTTGCACTGTGGTCAGAGATACTTGCTTTTCAGAATTTGGGGTTTTCCTTAAAGTCTCATTTGTAGTTACTTTTTGAACATGTTTGCTGATCTACCTTGATCAGATCATCTATTACTGTCTCTGTTACTGTTTTGAGTGGGCTTTGATCTATCAATGTGTAGCGATTGCTGTGTTTTCCACTTAAAATGTTTTTTTTTTTATTTTAAAATTGCTCTGCAAATATAGGTTCATGCTAGTTATATTTTCATTATGGATTGTCTCCCGACCCACGTCTTTGTTCTGCTTCTTACTTCTTTTGTGTCTGGCTTCTTTCGTTCAATGTTACGTATTTGTGAGTTTCACCCATGTAGTTGTGTGGCGTTTATTCCTTCTCATTTATTTTTTTTTTCCAGTTTTATTGAGATACAGTTGACAAGCTGTACAGGATAATGATTTGACTTACATACATTATGAAGTGATTACCACAGTAAGTTTAGTGAACATCATTTTATTGAATATATGGATACAAAATGAAAGGAATGGAAAAAAAATTTTTTCCTAGTGATGAGAACTCTTCAGATTTCCTAACAGCTTTCATATATAACGTACAGTGTGTTAATTATATTTCCATGTTGCACGTCACATCCCTGGTACTTATTTATCTTATAACTGGAAGTTTGTACCTTTTGACCACCTTCATCCAATTTCCCTTCCCCCTCCCTCCACCTCTGGTAACCACACATCTGATCTCTTTTTCTATGAGTTAGTTAGTTAGTTACATAATTACTTTGTTTTTGGAGTATAATTGACCTACAACTCTGTATTAGTTCTTGGTACACAGTATAGTGGTTCACTATTTCTGTGCATTTCGAAATGATCACCACGATAAGCCTAGTTACCATCTGTCTCTTCCTTCTCATTGTTAAGTAGTATTCTGTTATGTGAATATAATATTTATTCATTCTAGCCGTGATAGACTTTTAGCTTGTTACCATTTTGAGCTATTCTGAATACTGCTGCCATTAACATTCTCACACATGTCTTTGGACACGTGTGTGTATGTGTTCTGTTGGGTTCATACCTAGGAATGGAATTGCCAGGTCACAGGGGAGGCATATGTTTGGCTTTAGTGGATGGCTGCCTGTTGTCCAGAGATGGTACCAGTTGGCACGCCCACCAGCAGTGCAGGAGCCGTGTCCTCCCTCCACACACTCACTTGCACTTGGTGTTGTAAAGATGTCAGTTCTCCCCACACTGATCTCTAGATTCCATGTAATTCCAACCAAAATCCCAGCAGGCTTTTCTTTCCTTGTTGGTTGTTCAGAAATTGACAAACTGATTCTGAAATGTATATGAAAATGCAAAGGGCCAAGAATAGCCAAAGCATCCTTGAAGAACAAAGCTGAAAGGACATATTACTAGATGTCAGGACTTTGTAAAAGCTACCGTAAGTAAGGCAGCACAATGTTGGCAAAAGGATAGACAACTAGACTGATAGAACAGAGATCTTGAAACAGACTGCACATAAGTAGTCACTTAATTTATAACAAAGGTGCCACATGACAGGTGGAAAAGGTGGCCGTTTCAAAAAAAAGGTACTGGGAAAATTGGATTCTCTGTTTGGGGGTGGGGGGGAAGAATTTTCTACCTCAAATCGTATCCAGAATCAGTTTTAGGTAGATTATAGAGCTAAACATGAAAGAGAAAACAGAGCTTCTAGAAGAAAACAGGAGAGTACGATCTTGGAGAGGACAAAATTCTTTAAATAGGATACTATTTAAAGAAGGCACTACCAAAATAGAAAAGATTGACAAATTGAACTATCTTAAACCTTATATCTTCTACTTTTTTACAAATGCTTACATAAAATGCAACAAATACTGTTTTATAATTGCCCAGATACATGAGATAATCTGTTCCGTTTATCCCTTGGAACCCTCTGTCCTGCTCTCATCAGGACTGTTCCTGTCTTGCTGTAGTGCAGCTGCCATCTTGGGCTTTCTGTGGTTGTCACTCTGGTCTTGTCCCTCTGTGTTGCATCTCTTGTTTCTTTGATCCTATGTGTATGTATATCAGTTGGGGAATGTGAGCATCAAATAACAACTGTCTTAAGCTGCGTTAAGGAAATTTATTGGTTCAAGTAAGTAGAACTCTGGAAGTGGGCAGGTTCCGGATTGGTTGGTCCTGTGTGAGGTGTTGTCCCTAAGGAACCAGGTATCTTATTTGTCTGGGTGAGTCACTGGCAAGGGGGGTGGGTTTCTCCCTTAGACAGGCATGCCCCTCCCCCAAGCTGGGTGTGGGTCAGCCTCCCAGCTGCTGTCTGCCTGGGAAAGGACTAGGTCACTTCCTCTGGAAAGGAAGAACGGAGAACTAGCTTCCAGAAAGGCAGGCAGGAATGGCTACTGCAGCATTTACCTCTGTCTTGGTTTTCTCTCTTGTTCATTAGAGTATCTATCTCTGCAACTTTCTAAGAAGGTAAATAAATGTTTTGAGTCCTTGTGTGCATATGAAAAAGTCTTTTTCTATCCCCGCACTTGACTTGGTCAGCTGGGTACTGGATTTTCGAGTGAAAATTGTTTTCGGGGGGCGGGGGGAGGCGGGGATGATGCTGATGAGAATCACAGTGGCTCCTGAGGACTCATTGCCATTCCCCTTGTTCCTCCCTGGGACCTTTTTTTTGGGGTGGAGGGAAGGTTGGCTTTCAGCAGCTTTTGGGTTCTTGTCTTTATCCGTGGTGCACTGAAGTTTCATGTTGTACCTTGTGTTCCTTTTACATGCTTTATTCTGAGCACTCAGCAGGCCCTTGCAGCCTTGGGTACTTCAGCTCTGGGAATTTCTCTTGTAATTTTTATTTGATAATTTCCCTCCTTTTGCCTCTGTGTTTCTAGAAATCCTAGTTAGATTTGGATTCCTGGATTAATCTAATTCATCTCCTTGTTAATTTTTCTGAGAGATCCTTGACTTTATCTTGCATTTCTTGTATTGAAGTTGAAGTTAAATTTTTTTAAAAAAAATTAATTTATTTATTTATTTTTGGCTGCGTTGGGACTTCGTTGCTGCGCGCGGGCTTTCTCTAGTTGCGGCGAGCGGGGCTACCCTTCGTTGCGGTGCGTGGGCTTCTCACTGCGGTGGCTTCTCTTGTTGTGGAGCACGGGCTCTAGGCGCGTGTGCTCCGTCGTTGTGGCTCACGGGCTTAGCTGCTCCGTGGCATGTGGGATCTTCCTGGGCCAGGGCTCGAACCCGTATCCCCTGCGTTGGCAGGCAGATTCTTAACCAGTGCGCCGCCAGGGAAGCCCCCCTCTAGGTTCTTTAGTTTGTTTATTTGGTTTCTGTCTTTTAGTTAGGTCTCAGACACAGCTGATTGGAAACTGGGTGGGTGGGTCAGAGGGGGCTCTTGGGAGTGGGGTGGGTGGGTGAGAAGCCAGCCTTTTATTCTCCAGCCCCAAGATGTGCTTTGTAGGTTTTCAAGAGAAGACTCCCCCTTTGCCAGGGGTGTGGAGGGAGGGAGGTACTTGGTCTGCCTGCCACTCTCCTGTGAGGCCGAGAGCGGAGGAAGCCTCAGGTTTGTACTTAGCTCCTTTCCTCACCCCCAGCCCCTCTGACCCTGGTGTTCTCAAGTTTAGACTTCTCTTGTTTAATTTATCCGGGGGGGGGGGGCGGGCAGGGAGGCGATGTGGAGGCTGGCTCTTGCACATGCAGCCTTTCTGCAAGTGCTCCCAGCTTTACCCCCCCTCCCGTCCCCCCCGCAGTCTTACAAGGCACCCGCTACTCTTAGGACCTTCCCAGCTCTCTGGGGTCCTCAGTTCCTAGGATCTATGATCTCCTAAATCTGTTACTACTTATGTCTGTTCTCTGCCAAAATCGTCCCTGTCTTTGGGGTCTCTTTGTTGTCATTTTAGAGGGTTTTGGAAAGGTGAGCTATAAATGCCTGTGGTCCTTCTGCCATGTTTAAACAGAACATCCCTGTTTTCTAGATAGTTTCTGTGAATCAAGTGGAACTGAATTAGGGTCATTTCTGGGGGGTGTGTGCACATGTAGGTAAGTACACAGTCACATTTATGTACGTATGTGTTTGCGTAATTGTGTGTGTGTTTATCAGTTATACCACTCGGCTGCCACGTGATCAGCGGTGGTTGTCTTTTTGTGTCAGAACATCCAGAGCTACCGTTTGCTGTAGAGGCTGCAGAGTATTGTGAGGCCCTGAAGAAAGGGTGGGTTGGGATGTCTGGCCATTGGTCACTACCTCCTTTCAGAAAGTGAGCTCTCTGGCCCTGCTTTCTTGAGAAGGGAGGGAGCCTGAAAGTGCAGAGAGTGTAGCGGGGGCGGGGGGGGGGGGGGCGGTGACAGGGCCTCTTTGACGGATCCTTTGTCTGTGCCACCGAGTTCTCATCACACCTTGGGGCCGTCATCACACCTTGGGGCCGTTACCTCCAGTTCCCGCAACAGCCTTCCAAAGTAGAGCTTCTGTCCCCACTGTGGCATTTGGACTCACAGGCTCTTTCCATCCTGGCAGTGTGTGTGGAGAGAGAGCTACTGCCTGGAGGAAGGAATTCATCCTTGTGGGGAGGGCTTGTGCTGGGGAGTTCATGTAGGCAGCAGTGGCTGTTACTTGGTGGATGATGGAATCAGTCTCTCTCTCTCTACCCTCCTGTGTTTTTTCAGCAGTGAATGAATCTGTGAGGACCTGGGGTTTGGGAAGGTGGAAGGAATGCTTTCTCCTGGGCTAAAGAAAAGCACTTCCTGCCAAGTAGTCCTCCCTCTTCTAGCGCCCAGATTCTAGCTGCTACAGGTGACGTCATTCCTAGGTTTTGGGTGTAAACAAAGTCCCCGCTGGCTGGGACAGCATCCTGCATGTGCTTATGCTTGCTTGGTCTGTCTACAGTACTCTCCAAGCTTTCCTTAAAATCAGTTTCAAAATTTTTTTAAACAAAGAGCAAATCTGTTTAGAATTTATATAGTGTTTTATGACCTTCATTGCTGAACTCTTGAAATAGGAAACAAAACCACAGTAGAATAGAGTAGCAGGAGGCAGGATAATTAGCATTGCAGCATGGTGGCCCCTGAATTTAAGTGACTTGTGCTGGTGAAGAGACATCCAGCAATGTAACTGGGAGCTGGCTGACGGATGATCACTTCTTATTTTTTTAAGGCTTTACAGTTCTTCTATATCAAGCGTATATTCCTTTTGTTCTGAAAATGTTATGGGTGAACAAATGAGCAGGACCGGGATTATCCATCTCCATAAGGCAGTCAGTCCTAACCCCAGCGTGTGGTTGCGTTGCATATTCCTGCTTGTTGCCTTCAAATGGGAAACCTTGAGACTGGGGCAGTTTAGTGCTGTTTAAAATGTGGTCACAGTGGAGTGTTGATCTCGAGGGTTTTCTGAGCATTAGAGTGCATCTCTGTCTCCTGAGAATTAAAAGGGTCCACAAGCAGATCCTGAACACCCGTGAATTTTCAGTCGTGGTTTTGAAGGTCTGCTCTCTGCATCAGGGCCCTTAAGCTGTGAGACGGCAAAGTGGGGTCAGGTCCCTGGAGCCCCAGGAGCCCAGGAGCCCAGGAGCCCAGAGGTAGGTGGGAAGTTGGAGGCTTCGCTGGTTGCATAGGAGTCTGGAAGGGTGAAGTAGTGTTGCAGGGCTGATGGTCGGGCAGAGCCAGGGTAGTAGCTGCCTGCGGTCGAGAGCCTTCTAAGGGCGAGCGAGAACTGGGTCACGTGTTGTGTTCGTTCTTTCATTTATTCCTGATGTCAGAGCTGTGAGGTGGGTAACAGTATATTCATCTCCGTTAAGTCAACAGGGAAACAGGCGAGTGTGGAGGCAAGATGCAAACCCCTGTTTTGGAGAGGTGAAAGTGGCGGGGGATGGGGTGGGATGAGACTGGGTGGTGGTTTGGGGCCGTGTGTTGGCTTAGAGCAGCGGTCCCCAACCTTTCTGGCACCAGGGACCGGTTTCACGGAAGACAGTTTTCCCACGGACGGGGCCTTGGGGGTAGGGTGGGGGGGGTGGCTCAGGCAGTGATGCCAGCGCTGGGGGCGTGGCAGATGAAGCTTCGCTCGCCTCCTGCTGTGCGGTCTGGTACCGGCCCACGGCCCAGGGGTTGGGGACCCCTGGCCTAGAGGGTTTGGACTTGACCCCGGAGCAGTGGGATGAGGCTGGAGGTGTCTGAGCAGGTGCTTGTGACCTGGTTTGGCTCTGGTGGAAGGGTTTAGGGCAGGATGGGGAGCGCTGACTCTGAGGCTCAGGGAAGCAGGGATGGGGCTTGCAGCCCCACAAGTGTGCAGGAGAGCTGGGGACGGGGAAGTGCTTTGGTCCCTGCAGGTCAGGCCTTCGTCCTTATTTTTAATTGCTGTAGCTTCCTAAGGTGTGCTGTTCCCTCAGGGGTGTGGACCTCTTCGGGTGGTGGCTCGAGTCTCCTTTAACCCCAGCCCTTTTTTGGTCCCTCAGGCCTTTATTTGAGGCAGCTTGTTCTTGGAGAGGTTTGTGCTGGCCTGTCCCGCAGAAACCTCACCTGCCTGGGCTCCTGCAGGTGGGATGCCTGGGCCCAGCCAGGCTCCAGCTTTGCAGGTGGGCCAGCTCCTGCCTCCTAGGGGCTGGAGAGGTGCGGGGGCCCTGTGCTTCTGGCGGGCCGCCCTGGTTTTCTGACTGGGGCCCTGTAGGGAGCCCCTGGAAGCTGGAGGTGTGGAGCTGGTCATGCTGTTGCTGAGTGAGGGAGCAGAAGCTTCCCTGCAAACCCCGGTGGGATTCCCCATCCCCGCCCCCCACTCATACCTCGTCCTGGGGCGTAGTCCTGGGGGATACGTGAACCCCTTTTTGTTGAATGCATTTTACTCTGATGTATTCCTTTCCACATCTGATTCTCCCTTTAGACTAGGAGTCAGCCAACCGCAGCTCCAAATCCAGCCCCCCCTCCTGTTGTTGTAAATAAAGTTTTATTGGAACCCAGCTCTGCTGCTTTGTTTATGTTGTCGGTGGTTGCAGCAGCGCTGGGCGGTTGAGTGGTGGTGATGGAGATGCTGCCGTCTGGAGCCTGCTCTGGAGGGCGGGCTGGGGTCTCCTTGCCTCCACACTCCTAGCAGCTAGTAGCCCCGTGTCTGCTACACAGAGCGGGCAGCACACATCTGATAACTTGAACCAGGTGATGTGGCGCCTCCCCCATGTTGACGTTTTTTTTTTTTTTGGCAGACACTGACGTGTTGGAGAAGGATGGAATTGTTTATTCATCTTGTACCCGGATTTTGTGGGGGATGGTTCTTTATGTTCTGACTGAGACTGGACAAGCATACTGTCTGACGACCAGGTCCTTTACTGACCCACGTGCTTGTTTCCTGACCTGTTTATCCGGGCTGTTCTCAGCTTCCCTTCCTGTTGGATTATGCTTTCCTTTTCCCCCACCCCGGTTGGGGGCTTCTGCTTGTGTCTCGAGCTGGTGGCACTTAGGCTGAACGTGCTGTTTCTGTGGCTCGTGGGTCTTCCCCGGTGACCGACCACCTCCCCTCTGAGCAGGTGGGGTCCGGGCAGGAGCTCACATTGCGTCCTTCATTGTCGGTGGTGATGGCTCCAGGTGTCCTGAGGATTGAGGACTGCTTAGGAAAGCAGGTGATGTGACCGAATGTTACTGGACTCAGGGAGACCTGTGAAAAGCCTGGGTTTGCCCCAATGTGAATCTGGCTGTGGGCAGCACTGGCGTGTATAAAGTGTTCATCTTTGAACGGCTTGTCCGGTCCAGTCATCCGTGCAGTCGCCCAGAAGGCAGCCTTGAGCTGGCGCTGCCCCGTGTCAGAACCAGTGCACGCGCCCTCCCATAGACAGAGCCTCAGCAACCTGGCGTCAGGGCCCCTCTGTGGCCTGGTGTTCCTGCCCGGGCTCCAGCCTGTGACCCTGGGCAGGGACTTCTCTGCCCTGACCTCACCCTAGTGTCCTCGTCTGTAAAGCAGGCGGATGACAGTAGTGTCTTCTCGAGGGTGGAGGGCAGTGAGTGTCAGCAGGATGCCGGCCTGCCTGGAGCGCTTCCCTGGGGAGGCCCCGGCTGGGCGGGCGGCTGCCGCTGGCTGGTACCCAAGTGGGATTGAAATGAATCCTGTTACTCGGAAATGGCTTTTGATAAGCTGGAGGGCGGGAGGGCCTCCCTCTGGTGGACCGAGCGCAGGCGTCTGGTGACCTGCTGGACGGCTGGGCCTACCGTCTGGAGGCTTGGGGCCTGGTGACTAAGTTGCCTTTGTTGGTGAATCTTTCTGGTTGTATAGCTGCAGCAGAGCCTGGGCCTCTCAGCACTTCTTTAGGTAACTTGCCAAAATGGGCAGACCTGGAATTGTGTTAAAATGTCCTTTTCTTCGTTCCCCAAAGCTGTCTTCACACGGATTTTGGGTCCTTCTTTCGTCTGTTTCTTTTAGGCGAGCCATTTTCACATGCCTCGGGGCCCAGGCGGGGCCTCAGGTGGCTGCGTGGGAAGGCAGGCTTCCAGCAGTGGGGGCAGGATGGGCGGACGGCACTCCCTTGGCTTGTAGCTGTTTTATCTGTAATACTGAGGTTCCAAATTAGATCTTGTTTAGGGGGAAGAAAAAAAACAAAACAGAAATGAATTCTGTTGCCTAGAAAAGGAAGACAAGCAGCGTGAAAGCCGTGGCTGCGCTCCAGGCTTGGTCTGTGCTGCCTGCAGAACCCAGTGTCTCAGCCGGTTCATCCGGATCCAGGCACAAGGCAGCTGGAATGGACACGCCTCTGACCCACCCAGAAGCGTGTTCCCTCGCCTCCCCAGCTTCATGAGTCACACCCACATGTTTGTCTGCAAGTCTCTCTGTTATCTGACAGGCTAGTGGAGCGTGCGTGCGTGCGTGCGTGCGTGCGTATGTGTGTGTTTTGACGGTTAGAAACAGATATTTGTAAGCTGGTGATGTTTGTGAAAACCGAGGGGCAAGCAGAGTAGCCAGATGGGTGTGGGGCAGAGCTGGGCCCCACACTTGACACCGATTCGATTCGCTGGAGGAGATACATACCTGCATACCGTTGGGGAAACCAGAGTGTTTTTATTTGTATTTTGGATTTGTGTCCAGTGAAATCTGGCTTAATAAATGAACCGTTGCGTGCCCTGAGGCTGGTGTCTGTAATCTTGCTTTGTAAAGGGCCAGGTAGTAAATAGTTGTTGCTTTGTGGAGCATGCGTGGCCTCTTGCACGTTCTTTAGGCTGACTGTAGTTTGCCCACCCTGCTCTAAGAGAGAATTGGGGCTGAAGGATGTCCATCTGTGCAGTCTGACTGTGGAGCCTTGCAGTGAACAAGTATCAGGCCCCCTCCCCACAGGTGTTGTCTCCGTAGCAATGGTGGCTCAGTAGCGTTGCCTGTTAGCACCCCAGATTTCTATAGAAATACAGAATCCAGTCCCGACGTGTGGTGAGACATGGCTGCTTTGACAATAAATCGTGTAATTCCATGGCTGTGGGTTATTAACATTGACATGTTTGATTTTAGAACCCGCTGGCATTTGTGAAATCTTGTCTTGGCCCCTCAGTTCTGTAGGTGGGGAAACTGAGGTGTAGAGAGGCCAGTAGTGTGCCCAGCAGGTGCAAAACTTGGTTGAAAAGTGGGAGAAGGGTCCCTCCAAAAAGTGCATGTACGGGTTTAGTTGCAGATGTTAGTCCAGTGTGTTCCCTGTTTTGGCTTCACCGAGGGGCTCTTGTCAAAAGGAATAGAAAGCATATTCCCTAAACATAGTAGGTGCTCAATTAGTGTTTGCTGAATGGCTGAATTTATTTAGAGGACATAGTTCAAGCAACAGGTGTTGACCAACTAATACCTCTTAGTTCCCCTTGGCCAGGGTTGTTCTTTATTTTTTTCTGGGCTGCCGGAAGCGGGGGTGCGGTCAGGCTCTGGCGTCCTGGTGCTCCCTGAGGGTGAGTGTGGGGACTGCTCAGCTCGGAGAAGCGTGGTGTCACCAGGAGGACCCACTGAGAGCTCCCTGTGTCTACTCTAGCCTCTGCCCATGGGCCCAGGAAGTACAGAATCAGAGAAAGATCGGTTTGTATCAGTGAACTGGTAGAAGTTTGGACTGACAGGCTTTTTTTTTTTAAGATTTATTTCTTATTGAGGTAACATTGGTTTATAACATTATATGTTTCATGTGTACAACCTTATATTTCTACTTCTGTATGCCCCGGTGCGTGCTTACCACCAAAAATTTAGTCTCTGTCCGTCACCATACGTTGGTCCCCTTTGCCCATTTCGCCCTCTCCCCACCCCTTCCTTTCTGCTAACCACTGCTCTGTTCTCTGTATCTATGTGTTTTTGTTTGCTTTGGTCTGTTCATTTATTTTTTTGTTTGTTGGTTTGGTTTTTTATATTCCACATATGAGTTAAAATCATACAGTATTTGTCTTTCTACGTCTGACTTATTTCACTTAGCATGATACCTTCAAGGTTCATCCATGTTGTCGCAAATGGCAAAGTTTCATCTTTTTTTTTTATGGCTGAATAGTATTCCATTGTGTGTATATACCACATCTTCTTTATTCATTCATCCATTTAGGCTATTGTAAATAATGCTGCGATGAACATAGGGGTGCATGTAGCTCTTCAAATTAGTATTTTCATATTCTTTGCATAAATTTCCAGAAGTGGGATTGCCAGCTCATATGGTAGTTGTGTTCTTAATTTTTGAGGAATCTCGATACGGTCTTCCATAGTGGCTACACCAATTTACATTCCCATGGATTAACAGATTTTAAGAAGACTTTTTAGTAGTATCTATAGAAACAAGAATTTTTCTGGTCAAGTTTCAGAATTATAAGACATTTGATTTTTAAAAATCAAGCATGTTGGGCTTCCCTGGTGGCTCAGTGGTTAAGAATCCGCCTGCCAGTGCAGGGGACACGGGTTCGAGCCCTGGTCCAGGAAGATCCCACATGCCGTGGAGCAACTAAGCCCGTGTGCCACAATTACTGAGCCTGCACTCTGGAGCCCGTGAGCCACAACTACGAGCCCACGTGCCACAACTACTGAAGCCCATGCGCCTAGAGCCCGTGCTCTGCAACAAAAGAAGCCACCGCAGTGAGAAGCCCGCGCACCGCAACGAAGAGTAGCCCCTGCTTGCTGCAACTAGAGAAAGCCCGCGCGCAGCAGCAGAGACCCAATGCAGCCAAAAATAAATAAATACAATAAATAAATTAAAAAAAAAAATCAAGCATGTTAAGATTTAATGTAGCAATTTGATGGCCCAGAATGTCTGGTGAATAATTTTTATTTCTCTTTGTTGGTTTGGTTTTTAATTTAGTAAAGAACTAGTTATCTGGATTTAAATGAATGATGCGGCATCTGTAGTCCTGCAAGTTGTGTGGCTGGGAAGGAGGCATCACTGGCTTTATTCCGAAGTGTTTGTAGGTTCAGTGGTCAGGTGAAAGTTGTGGTCAGGGACGGCAGAGATGTAGCTGTGAGTTAGCATTTTCCATCATTGTGCTGAAGTGAGAGATTCTGGAACATGCTTCTTATTAATCGGCTGTGTGACCGTGGGTGAGTCCCATCATCTCTGTAGGCTGGACGTGGGGGTGGAGCTTGTGTCCATTTTATCCTCTGCTGTATCCCAGTCCCAGCTCAGGGCTTGGGCACATGGCAGTGCCTGCCTAGTAAAAACGTGTTGAATAAACGATTGTAATAGTTTCCTCTTGTCGCTGTGACAAATTACCACACATCTAGTGGCTGAAAACAGCACAGATGTGTTCTCTCCGAGTTCTGGAGGCCAGAAGTCTGAAACGAATCTTGCTGGGCTGAAGTCGCGGTGTCGGCTGGGCTGTGCTCCTTCTGGGGGAGGCTCTGGGGGAGAATCCGTTCCCTGGCCTTTTCCAGCTTCTCGAGGCGGCCTGCACCCCTCTGCTCGGGGCCCTCTTCCAACTTTAAAGAGCACCCTTCCAGCCTGTGCTCCTGTTGTCAGCCGCTTAGGGTCTGACCCTCCTGCTTCCCTCCTGTAAGGACCCTTGTGACTACCTTGAGCCCACCCAGATAATCCAGGATAATCTCCCCGGCTCAGTATCCTTAATTCAATCACACCTTTGCCTGAGAAGGGGACGTATTCACGGGTTCTGGGAATTAGGACATCAACGTTTTTGTTATTCAGCAGGTCACACGAGTTTGTAAAGAGTGCCAGGAGTCCCTCAGTATCCCAGTTTATAGCCCATGGAATGGTCTCCTACGGATGAATAAAAGACTCCATGCCTCTGCCGGGGCCCCTCCTTGGACCCCCGCTGGAGCTGTAGGGCCTCTTCAGGGCTGCCCTCTCAGGCTACCCATACATTTCCCACCTGGAGACCTTCAAAAGTGCTTGTTTAAGCCTTTTCCTTTTAGACCCAGTGTCAGCAAAGTTTGCAGGCCGCTCGTCCTGTTGCCTATTTTTTGTTTCTTTAAAACAAGTATGAAAACTGTAAAAAAAAGAAATAATTTTTAGCTTGAGAGCCTTACAAAACAGGCCATTGGGCTGGGGCCCTGACTAGTGTTTGCCAACCCCTGTTTTAGACTGAGCTCTGCAGGCTGGGGCCACGTGTGGCTGTCACCTTGGTGGCAGTCTCAAGGGCTTTTGTTGATAGTGGAATGTGTGTGTGCCTGTGTATTGGGAGGGATTCATGTTCCTACCCCGGTGATCTTTTCTGTTGGTTTGATATGACAGGTGTCTAAAAATTAGATCTCATCTAGTCTTAATGGAGAATTTCAGGTTGTTTTCCATTTGAGAGCCTATTAATTACTGGTCTGACACAAACACGATCCAGTCCCTTTCCTGGAGGAGGGGCTTACAGCCTAGTCTGGGGGAAGCAGCCAGGGGAGGTTATTACCTGTTCTGACTTTGGCAGAAACTCACTGGATCCAGCTTCGGGGAGGGAGATTTAAAGATAAAGGGGTGTGTCCTGGAACCCTTGGCATCAAAACCCGAATTTGGACACTTGTGGCTGGTTTCCCTCCCTGTCGTCGCTGTCCCTTGCTCCTGGTACGTGGGGCAGGCACTGGGGAGGGTGGCTGGCGTTGAGCGCTCTGACGTGTGAGCTTGGTGAGCACCTGAGCATTTCTGCTGGTTTGTTTCTTCACGGAGCCCTGTCTCCTGGACGCTGCAGCGTGCTTCGCCTCCTGGGGACTGGGTGCTGCACGTGAGCCTCTCCCTTGGCTGGCTGTAGCTGCACCTGGTAGGTGACCCCTGCCCATCGTATGCAGCTCACGACGCTCACCCCTAGGCATCCATTGAGGTGCATGAGTGTTTCCGGATACAGATTGCATGCTTATCTATTCCTGTACCTGAGACAGTGACCAGCGGGTCTTGAGTATCAGGTTTCATGTGAAATGAATGAAAGGATGGATGTACCCGGCTCACTGGATGTGCTCTTCTGGCTGGCGTGGCTTCAGAATAGGATGAAATGACAGACCTTCCTGCTGCAGCTACACCAAGTGCCTGTTATGAGTCATGGATGTTTTCACAGTTACCTCCGTCTTGTCATTTTACCGACATGCCCAAATTGATGCTTCAGCTTTCTTTTCCATACATTAATTCTAGTGGGAGGTAATGGTCACTTGTACAAGTTTTAATTTTCCACGGTCAAGTTCAGAACCAGCGAGGCCAAGGGTGAGGGTGGAATAAAAGGCACTGGAGCTGGCACGTGGCCTCGCTGAGTATTGAAGTGGATGAGCGAGGAAGTGAGTGAGGAAAGTGCTCCTGAGGAGCCTGTAGAAAGTGAGAAGGTGGCAGAGGGGAGAAGCTTCTTCCTTGGTCGGTTTTTCAAGATGTTCTCCGAGTGGAGGGCAGGCGTGGACGGTGAAGCCGCGTGGGCTCTGCCCCGGGAGGCCTGCTCTCTGTTTGCCCCGTCTACACCTCAGAGAGCCCTGCTCTTTTTGCCCGAGCAGGTGTTTCCCTCTGGGTGCTGGTTCTTTAGTTTGAAAGGCACCTGCACCCGGCTGTTCCTGGGTGATTTCCTGACTGTGTGCTTCCCTTTGGTTTGGGTTTGCTCATCCTTGAAATGGACAGTAGCCTTCCATAAGGACGACCTTATTTTCGATGTTACGTGGATGTGCTACAAGGGACGAGCATTTGTTTTTCCACCTTGAGGAGCTTTTCTGGACTCAGGGAGAGGACTCAGTGTGTAGCAGTTTATATCTCAGTGTGGTTGGTGAGTGGTAGAGTCAGCTGATTTTCAGGCAGGCAGAGTTCTTAGCGTTGCTCTTTAGATGTGAGCAAGACCGCCTGTGCGTGCTAAGGGCATCTTTCTAGGGACAGAGTCCAAAGCTTTCTTCAGATCTTCAAGGAGATCCATGATCCCTAAAGGATTCCGTCCACTGGATCAGAGGTTCTGGTGGATTAACACTCTTTTTGTTTTTTTCTTCCCCCACTTCAAAGGCAGATCGGGAGCGGTGCCGAGAAAGATTTCCTTACTAGATGACATTTCATCGCAATGTCCGATCGTTTGGGGCAAATAACCAAGGGCAAGGATGGGAAAAGCAAGTATTCGACTCTCAGCCTGTTTGATAAGTATAAAGGAAAATCAGTAGACTCGATCAGATCCTCAGGTAAGAGGGGGTTGGAGGCCAGTTCCTTATGCTTTCCCTTAAGTGAGAAGCTCCAGGTCAAGGATCCGGAAAACCTAGAGTCCCCTGTCTGGTCAGACAGGAACGGTCCATGCAGACCAGTCTTCTGGGCACGTGGTGGTCATCCTGTAGTTCAGGGGAAACACGTCACCCTCTGCTCCTATTTGATGTCTGATTTCAGAGCCTGGAATATCCTGACTCTGCTGTACTAGGATTATTTCCTCATCTGTCTTATCTTATTGAAGCCATGGATACTTTGAGCCCGATGGGTAGAATGGAATTTAATTTGCATTAGAGTTACCCCTTTGGGTCTCATGGTTCTGATATTCCGGAGCTCGGTGGGGAAAGTTCCTATTGATTCTGTCCACACCCCTTGAGGATGTTACGAATGCCGGGGGCCCTGCTCAGGCTTGGCTTGGGTCGCGGAGAGGCCGTCCCTTCAGTCCTGCTGTAACGAGGCCGGAGCAGTCTCCCCTCTGCACAGGGCTAGTCATTCTGTGGGACGGAGGTTTCTAGGCCTGGCCCCTCCCCCACGTCCTAAACGCCCTGAGCCTTCTGCCCACGCGTGAGCTGGAAGCCTCCGCACAGACGTCAGCGGCTCCTGTGTCTCTGCAGTCCTCGGGGAAGAGCTTGTAAGAGGACTGACTGCAAGTGACTTCCAAGCACTTTTTGTGTGTTTCCGTGGCGGGTCTGTCCCTTGTTTTTTGTTTGGTTGCCTCTGTCATTATCCCCTGGAGTTTGCAAGAGCAGCTGAATGAACCCAGCGTCTTTCCTTCCATGACTTTCTGTGCAGCATCTCTTTTTCACCTCTCCCTCCACGCAGTTATTCCTAGACATGGCTTACAGAGTCTCGGGAAAGTTGCCACAGCCCGGCGTATGCCACCGCCTGCAAACCTGCCAAGCTTGAAGTCTGAAAACAAAGGAAACGACCCCAACATCGTTATAGTACCCAAGGACGGAACGGGATGGGCAAACAAGCAGGATCAGCAAGACCCAAAGAGGTGAGAGCAGAGGGGCGGGCAGTGGGCCGGGAGCTGGAGCTTCGTCCATGGCCCGGCACCCTCTCCTCCTGCAGGGGCAGCTCTGGAGAACTGGGCAGGTTCCAAAGGAAGCTTCTTTTCACCCCGGCTCCTGCTGCTTAGCGGTTTCTTGCTCCCTGCCTTCATTTTTCCTGGCTCTGGGAGCCGATGCAACAGTGTTGCTGTGAGCTGCCTTTCCCTGGTGACCAGCGTCCCCTGTGCCTTGTTAAGCAGGGCTCATCTCTCCCAGAGGAGCCGCTGTGGGCAGAGCTGAGCGCTTCACTCTGGTTGAGGTCCCTGGGTGCCGGGCCCCAGGTGGAGAAGGAGGAGCCGTCCCAGCTGTGGGGCAGCAGCGCCCCACACAGGCGCCTGCATGTGCTCCGCAGGACCCAGTTACCGAGGACAGCCCCCTGCGCCCGCCCCCCCCACCCCCCGCCTGGTCCAGGCACTCGGGGTCAGCGCGCAGCCTCCCTGCAGGCCCGCCCCCTGCCAGCACAGCACTTGCGGGGGCCTTGGGAGGCCTGAGATCTGGCACCGCAGTCATCATTAGAGGGACAGCGCGGCTGTTGTGGCCGCTGTTGTGTGGTGGCGCTGAAAGCACGCGTGTGCCGCCTGAGCCTTCGTTCCTCCTTTTGTGGCCCGTGGCCCGGCTGCGTTCCAGCCAGCGGTAGGGTATCCAGGAAAGAGGATTGGGGTTTGCGCTGGGAGGGGCTTGCGGAAGGACGGGGCCTCGCTGAGGCTGGCAGGCAGAGCCCTGCGGCTGGGGTTTGCCATGAACACAGAACAGTCCGGCCTCATACCCTTTCTTGCCCTGTCTCCCTTGTGGTCTGGCTGCTGATACCCAGGACCCAGAAAGTAAAAGTGGCCCAGAGCACAGCCTGCCAACCAGGGTCCTTTTCTCTAATTGGAAGTGGCCAGTAGCTTTTGTAAAACTTCTGTAGTTACTTCAGACAGGATGTAGAGAGTGAGCCAGTAATTCGGTCAGATGATCAGTAATAACTGAAATTTTAAAACATTTCCTAACAGTTGGCTGAGGGATCATCCTGACTGACGGTATAGTGTGACTTGTAGAACCGGACGGGTGTGTGTGAGCTCCAGCCAGGCCGTTTATTGGTTTATGGGACCTGGTTTATTTGACTTCGGAGCGTCATTGTCCTCCTGTGACGTACAAGTCACACCTGGCTCCGGGGGTGGCCACAGGAAAGGGATGAGATGACCCGGGTCACGTACTTAGCACAGGGCCTGGCACAGCGGTGGCACGTGGCGGATGTCCTCGTTCTGCTCAAGTGCAGACGCTGCAGACAGCTCAGCGCAAGCGTTGAAAGGCCTCTGCTACTGAAAGTTCTAGAGAGAGAGGACACAGCCTTGCTCCCTCCTTCTATCCAGTCTTACGCACCAGTGGCATCGAAAGCATCAGGCATCTTCAACGAGGCCAGTGTGCTGAAGCATGTTTGCCAGCCGGAGGTGAAGAGTGAGTGTTGGGGGGGGCAGCAGACCCCGGCGCTGCTTCTCTGCTGCCCCTGGGCCACATCCTCACGAGGCTGTCAGGGAGGTGGCCGAGTAGGGGGGCCACACCTGCTGGGACTCAGTGTTTGGAGACCACAGAAGTGACACCACCTGGAAGCGTCTATTTCAGATAGAAGGTGATGTGAGAGAGGAGGGTCAGTGGCCTCCATTGTGTAATAATCACAGGTGGTGAGTCACTCGGTCGAGTAAGCCTTGGATGTGTGTAGAGTTTGGCTTCAGCTGAGCCACCGGCATTGGGCGGATTCTGGCCAGGGGATTGCTCGAAGCTCGTCGGGGGGAAGGTTGAACAGAAAGTGACTGGAAGGCTGTAAGTTGGCAGAAATCTTCCTTCAGAACCCTTTCTTATTGCTCTCAGAAGATTACTTGTGGGGTATAGATCGACAGACACGCCTTTGCTGGAGGGTAGCTCCACGGTACCTTTTAAACTTTAAAACGTCTTTTGATCCAGCTGTCCCACTTCTAAGAACTTAGACTACTGAATTGCGTACACACAGGTGTGCCAAGATGTGTACACAAAAATGCTCGTTGCAGTTTTATCTGTAATAGAAGAAAAATTGGAGGTTGGCACATTGTGGCCCATCCACCTGTACTGTGTCATTAAAAGAAAGCAGTAGATCCATATGTGTTGTCACGAAAAGATGTCAAGGGCATTGAGTAAAACACGAGTTAACTGGACTGTATGTATGGTGTTACCCTACTTGTGTTACAAAATGTTATGCTAATATACGTAGAAAAATCTGCTTGAGTTTCTCTCTGGAGGATGAGATCGTGACAAATTCTGTGTTATATGTATTTATTTATTTTTACCATGAGCATATATTTCTTTTATAAGCCAAGAGAAGGTTTAAAAAAAAAAAATCTGCTCATGCTTCAAAGAGATCAGCCCCTGAGGAGCTGTGAGCTCTTGGTCAGAAGTGAGGGGCGGGAGCTCAGAGCCCATTCCCTGCCCCGACGCAGTCTCCCTCGTGGCAAATCCTCCATCACTTCGTTGTTTGCCGTGAGCTTTCAGTCTCTGCAGACAGAAGGCTCTGCGGAAAGGCAGAGGGCTGGCCTGTCCTCTAAGGTGTCGGTGAGCAGACCTCACACGTGGTCCAGTTTCTCGTTGTCTTGGCCAGCCTAGGAGTCTGCCGGGGAAGGTATTTTTATTGGCCAGAGGAGGTCTTGCCCCCAGCCAGCGAGCAGCCCTGTCTCTTGGGAATGTGGAGGGACCTTGTGGGCATGGCCGGTGCCTGTCTAATTCCTGTGTGTGTGTGTCCTGCCTTTGTCTAGTTCCAGTGCGACGGCCTCTCAGCCGCCGGAGTTGCTGCCGCAGCCGGGTTTGCAGAAATCTGTCTCCAATTTGCAGAAACCGACACAGTCGATCAGTCAGGAGGTAGGTGCTGGGGACCCGGTCCCGATGGTTGCCTAGGCGTCGGCGCCTCTGAGCTCCCTGGCGCTGGGGACCTACGGGAGCTGTCGCTGAGAAGCGTGGCTCTGCGTGACGTGCTCATTCCAGAGGCAAACCTGACGAGTGACTCTTGGGAAAGACCCCAGATGCAGAATAGAATATCAACGCCTAATTTGATTCCAGTTGCCTTAGCTTGAGGTGAGTCACTCTGGCAGCTACAGGCTAGATCGGGCCCCCCGCAGTGTCTCCCCAGAAGCAAGTGCCATAAGGAGACAGCAAGTGTTAGGCTACAGAAGGTTCAGTGGTCTGGTGAGTTTGGAAAACAAAATGAAGCAAGCTCCTTCACTTGGTTTTCTTAATGTCATACTTTCTCTCGGTGTCTTCAGTATGCTGATGTGTCCTGTGAGCCTCCAAGAAAAGGACATCATGGACAGCGGTCCCGAAATGTATTTGTCCTTGGAAACCTCTTTCATTGAATGTCTCTAGAGACTAGTGTCTCTCAGAACATGCTCTGGGAAATGCTGAGCTATAATCCTTTATTTGTCGATGCACTTCATATGCCTCTAAACAGAGAGTCATGATTTAATCAAGAGCTCATATTGTACTTGGTCCATTGGTGTCTGTCTGTGGGTTACAGAGGCCAGTATCCGGTAGCTGGAAATCTAGACGAGATGTCTGAATCTTTTAGAAGACCAGAAAAAATCTAGACAGACACCTGGCATTCACTGGCTCCCTTGAAAGAACGACTCAGTTTGCACTGCTGCCTGGGCAGTAGAAGGACTGAGGTGCCATCCCCATCTGCGGGGAGAGCTTATGGCTTTACCAGAGGGACACCCTCCCTACCCACCACTGAACTGTGCTTTGAAATTAAAGGAGAAGCAAGAAGAAATCCACATTCATGCGAGACTGCATGTTCATTGGCCTAAATCCGCTGGGACCTGCTGATCAGTCAGAGCATGTAGTGTGGAGTTCGTATCTGTTTCCCAGAATTTGAAGCTGAGTGCGATTAAGGAGCCCTGGTTGTTTCTACAGCCCCGGCTCTGCGTCAGACTCACGTTCCAAGCTTGTTAGAGACGAACAGGCCTGGGCCGGGCCCGCGTGCGGCTTGGGCACCTGTGGAGCACGGGTGCCGCGGGGACTGCGGTCGGGTCGGGCCCTGTCCTGGAGCTGGCACGCGGGCCCTCCGCCTGGCGCTTACCAGCTCTCCTCTCGTGCGGGGACGGTGTGGGGAGGAGACCCCCGGTGGTTCCCAGCTTTGAGGGGAGATTTGCCACAGTGTTAGTAACCCCTTCATGGCCCCTAGGCCTTCTCTTCCGGTTTAGTGCCTTCGGTGGGGGGGGGGGGCCGTCCCTGCGGCTGCAGACCCCAAGCCCCGGCTTGGGGTCTGCAGCCGGAGGCTGCGGGATGGCAATGCCCCGGGGCCCCTCTGCTTCCTGCTGGTCTAGAGCCTCGCCCTTCCCTCGGGGGCTGTTCAACCCCAGCAGGGGCTGCCCTGCCCCTGTCACGGTGCTGGCACTTCCCTTGTGTGGTCTGCACGGGGGACCGTGGGCACTCCAGGCCACTCAGGTCAAGCACTCAGGGCAAGTCTGTGATAAATACATGGGTTATTGCACCTGCTCAGCTCTGCATCGAAGGCAAGAGAGACAGCCGTCTGCCTTGAGTGTGTGTGGTGGCAGCGGCAGGGGGAGGATGGGAAGAAGGGGTAACTGTTTACCCGGGATCTAGTCCAGTACGTGAGGGAACGTCATGCTGCATCAGCTTGGATTTGTGCATCTTTACCTTCAGTTGTTAAGTAGCATGTTGTTGGGAAGGTAGCTGAGTTCAGTGGTTGGGGACCTGAAGGGGCTTTGGGCACAGGCAGGGTGGGGACAAGTCTTGGTCCCGCCTCCCTAGCTAAGTGTCTAACCCAGGTGACCCTGGTGTGCCTAGCACCATGCCTGGCGTGCGGTGAGCTTTCAGCAGAGGTGAGCCGAGCCGGGCAAGCCCAGATCAGTGGAGGCGGAAGGCCTCGCACCTGGGGAGTGGTGCCTTGTGGCACGGCAGTGATTGTGGAAAGTGGTGTGGCGGCCCGGCCAGCGACTCGTCAGGCACGTGAGCTTTCCCACGCGCGTGTTCTGTTAGCGGCGCCACCCAGTTTTTCAGACACACTAGAATTAGGGTTTGGTTTTGTCCCTGGAGCAAGACAGAGTAGCTCTATGTGGGCATGAGAGGCAGCCTGGCAGCATGTTCCAAGCGCAGCTCTGGCTCTGCCGTGTGACTCTGAGCTGGCCGCTTGCCCTCCAACCTGCTCCTCGTCTGTCATGTGGCCGTGGGTCCTGACCCCGGGCTGCTGCCCGAGTGGGAGGCTGCATGGAAAGCCCGCGTGGTTGGACCTTGCCCGGCTGATGGTAGTGGGTACGTCGGTGCAGGGTCTGGACCCAAGGTGAGGACCCGAGGGCGGGCCCCTTGTTCTGACTCGCTCAGGGAGTGGACAGCAGACCGCTGGGCTGGCCCTGTTCTCATTGTCTTCCTTCTTTCAGAATACAAATTCAGCGCCAGGTGGACCAAAGTCATGGGCACAGCTGAATGGAAAGCCAGCAGGACCCGAAGGTGGTAAGTGTGTGTGTGGCGCTGTGGTGGGCGGGTGGGAGGGATGTGTGCCTTTTCTGGACTACTCCAGTTCTGTCCAGGCAGTCTTGGGCTTGCAGCTTCGTGGACTCTGCTCCCTGAGCGAGTTGCTGCCTCTGCCCCGGCGGTGGAAGTGCTGATTCCACAGAGCACGTCAGCTCTTTGGTTTCATTGAACGGTATTGCTAAGGACAGACCTCCCGAGGTGTGCGGAGGAGACCCGGCGGCGCTGGCCCTGCGCTCCCTCGTCGGCTGAGCCGCTAGTGGAGCGAGTCCCCGGCCCCCGGGGAGGAGGTGTTGCCTACGGGGCGCTGGCTTTGGACCTGGGTTTGTACATCAGCAGCCCTGGGAACTGCTTGCTTTTGGGCAGTGACACCAGAGCACGCGGAGGTTGCGTGGTATTTGTTAGCATTGGTGTCCCGCCTGACACAGGGGAAGCATTCCGACGGCTGCAGTGGTGCAGCACAGGGGCGATGTGGGGTGAGTGGAAGGGGAAAGCATCCCGAGTTTTAAGTGAATGCCGAGCAACAGACTGAAATGGCTCCAAGGCAGGCCCAGAGCAGAGCGGCCCCCGAGTGGCATGGCTGAGGGGCGTTGGGGCAGAGGGAAATCTGGCTCCCCTCCAGCATCTGGAGCCCTTTGAGAATGTGGGCCCAGGGTCAGCGGGTGTTCTTGAGAGGAGCCAAAAATCCAGATTTTTCTACATGAACTCTCCTGATTTTCCAGTGTTGGCGTGCGTATTTCTAGCACGCTGGGCGGCGCCCCGAGCTGGATGGAGAGGGACGGTGGTGTGAGTGGCTACACCGCAGTTGCTTTTTCTTCTGTAAACCAGCACGGGCTGCCTTTTTTACCCTTGGCCCCTGTCCCGGCACTGCCTTCTGTCCTCTGCGTATCCCTGCCAGCCAAGGCCCGGCCAGACTTTACGTTTTATGGCTTAGAGTAGAAAACCAGCTCCGTGCGCCACCTTCCCCACACACCCCTGCCACTCCGACGCCCCAAGGACGGGCCCTTCTGGCCTCGGGTCGCTGTGCGGTTGAAGGCCACCCCTTCCTCAGCCCGTAGGTGTGCTGGGGGCTTTGGGGGCCGCAGCTCGCCTAGAGGAGAAAGGGCAGGGGGAGCTCAGCCGGCTGCCCCAGCCTGGAGGGTGAGGGGGGGCCTGGTGGGGCGAGGATGCAACAAGGCACTTCAGACCGGAAGCAAGGTCTTCACAGAGGCGTGATGAAGACGACTCACTGGACTGTTAACAGTGGTTCTTTGCTTTCTGTAGCCTTCATTTCCATAAGGTTGGAATTTCCTTAAGTAAATGGAATACTCATTTTAATTTAACAAGAACTTACAGAGATTAAAAAAAACTAGTGTAAATTGGCACTGCCCGTCACACACCAGCCCGGATACCCTTTGACCTGGCGGTTCCACTTGGAGGAAATCACCCTGTAGATGATACTTACAGCTGTGTGAAATGACACGCACGAGATTATTCATTGCAACGTTGTAATAGCAAAACATTGGACACAGCCCCTTGAAATGTCCGTCAAAAGGTGGTACTTTAATGAAACACGACTTGGCTGTAAGGAAAAAAACCAGTTTTCTACTGATCTGGCAAGATCTCCAGGACATATTCTTAAGTGAAAAAAAGTGTGGAATAGTACGCAGAGTATATTACCATTTGTGCAAACAACTGGGGAGAGGGAAAGTACGCTTCTAAAAATGTTGTATGTGCATTAAAAAAAAATCTATGGAAGGAAACATAAGAGGAAGGGAGAGAAGGAACGAAACAGAAGACTACCTGTTTTGTGAGGGTGTTTGAAGTAGGCAGATGGGGCACGAGGGTAGGAGGTAGGCTTCTGTTTACGCTCTTTTAAGGCTTTTTACCTTTGAACCTTTTGATTGTATTACCTATCAAAAGAAAACTTGATTTAGAAAATAATCCTAAAACAGTAAAATACTCTGTAAACATGGGATAGCTCGTCTGGGAGATGGCAGAGCCCAGTAGCCCAAGAGGAGAGAACAGACACGTGCCGACCAGGTGGGGCCGGGGTGGGAACCCGGCTTCTGGTTCCCCTCCTACGCCGGGGTCACAAGCCCGCGATGCCACCAGGGCTGTGGGGATTTGGGGGTGTGGCCCGCAAACATTTTCATGACTCTTTGGAACTCAGAGGGGTTCTTCCTGAGTTGGCGGACTCTCTCCATGTAGTAGGTGGTCGTTTGGTCTGTTTCACCTGGATCAGGCCCAGGAGGCCTGCTTGTGTGGTTCAGGCAGAGGCCAGAGGCACATGGCTAGTGGGCTGTGCTGCCAGAGCACCGCCGGCGGCTCCATCTGGGGCCTCAGAAGAAGCCCCTGATTTCACTGCCTCAGTTTCTCATGGCAGAGAACAGATGGTAGATGGGATTGGTGGGTGAACATTACAGGGTGTTCAAACCTTAGGAATACTACTACTTTGGTTTGAGATTTTGAGTTCTTCACTTTATCTTTTTTATCTGTGGAGGGTAAGTTTAATTCATGATTAGAATAATACCTTCATGATTGTTGAGGCAGAAAAAAAGTACTAGGCATTTGCTGTTGTTTGTTGTTGTTTTTTTTTCTTTCGGCCGTGCTGCACGTCATGCGGGATCTTAGTTCCCCGACCAGGGATGGAACCCGCTCCCCTCCCCCTGCAGTGGAAGCGCGGGGTCTTAACCACTGAACCGCCAGGGAAGTCCCTCTACCGTATTTTTAAAGCATGACTTTCGTATTTCATTCTTGCCAACGACCTTTTAATATAATGAAGCCACTATGTGAGCAGTAGTGCTCCTTTGTGACACTTGGCAATTGTCTCTCAGGTTAATCATTGGTTGATAATGTGTCCAGTTATCCCCCCAGCATGTTCATTTGACCCTGGACCTTTTTACTAAGTGGGATGGTGAATGAATCACCGCCTTGTGCATCTGCACTAATCCCCGCTGCATCTTTCCGGCAAAGTCTGCCTGAGTTAGCAGGTCCTCAAATCAGTAATACCTAGGGACAGATTTGGCTGTATTGTCTAGGGATCAAGGCGTGTCACAGTTGGACATTTTACTGTGTGATATTGCTGTTACTAAGTTTGTGTGGTGCGGGACATGTGCTGTGTATTCCAGGAGAGGGACCAAATCCCACTCTAGACCCTAAAATGCATCGTTTATTATTATCTATTCATTGAAAAGACGATTGCAGGTTCCCGGTGCTAAGTGCTGTGTGTGATTGGAACAAAGTTAAGAAAAGGCTTCTTCTCTGCAGGAGTTCATAGTGTAGGGAAATGAATGAAAGAACAAAGAAGTTGTTCCCAGATTGCAAGAGTGAAATGTTTGGTCTTGTAGGGCTTGAGGATCTCTGTAGAAAATAGTAAACTGGAGTGGACAAACGAAGAGGCATAAATCTAGGGTGAGGGTGTAAATCTAGGGTGGAGGCGTTGGGGGGCAGGGCATTACCTCCACCCAAAAGCAGTTAGCTTCACTGGGCTGATTTCACCAAAGACCGTGCTTATCCGCCCCCCAGGGCCACCGGAAGGACCTTACTGCCTTCTTCCAGGAGTGGGAGGGAAGGATCTGGGCTGGAACCACTGCCATACCTTACCCCCTGCCCTTTGTGACCAGCTTCTGCAGGGTGGCTGGCAAGGGACCTGGTGCGGTCTGCGGGCAGCCTCCCTTTGTCACCCTCAGGGAACCCTAGTGCCACTCTGTGGGCACAGAAGGCCAGCGCAGACAGCACCCCAGGAAGGAGCTCCCTTCAGGGCAGCGTGGCTGCCAGCGTGTGCCATTGTTAAAGCAGAGAACTGTTGATGCCAGTCTCACTTGCTCCATACGTCTTTCCAATTCTCTTGACAGGTTTAAGGGCCTCAAGCCGACTATTATCCTTCTCTCCCGAGGAATTTCCGACGCTGAAAGCAGCTGGAGGGCAGGACAAGGCTGGCAAAGAAAAGGGCGTCTTAGATCTGTCGTATGGGCCAGGACCAAGCCTCCGCCCTCAGAGTAAGTGAACTGCAGCCCCGTCTGGGCACCTGTGGGAACAGCAGAACTTCCCCTTGTCTTTCTGCCCTCTTAGAAGCATGCTGTTCCTCGAGGAGCCAGGTTCCCTGCCTGGAAAGCACGACCGTTGATCTTGTACCTGATCCGTGCATCTGCTGGACTTATTCCCTGGGCTGGGCTGGAGGTCACTCCTCCTTTCTTGTCCTTTGGGTCAGGCCAGGCCTGTCCGCCTTCCCAGCAGGCATCTGATGTTAGTTCTGCTGTACCTGGGTGGTCACGGCAAGGACAGACGGACCAAGGGTCGATTAACTTGATTCCCGATTCAGGAGCTTGTTTTCTAATCAGTGGCTCCCAAACTTGGCCGAATCCTATCAGAATCACTTGGGGCGTTTGTTAAAAAGTCTTGATTTCCAGCCCTCGCCCATCCCCAGGCAAATTAGAATCTGTTTTTTTTTTTTTTTAACACGTTCACCTGGTTGAGTAGCCGGCCCAGCACTAGCCTCCACGACCCCTCATTTGGGGTCTGGCCAAGGGGGTCAGCAGGATTGTGTAGCAGTTCTTACTGGTACTATTTTTTTCTTCGTGGCCTTGGGTGGTTAGTATTTAAAAGGTGTTGTTTAGGAATGGGATTTTCCATCTGTTCTAATCACGGATTCTGAAGTAGCCCTTGGGGCGGGGGGTTGATCAGGTTTTGAAATATGAGAGATTTTTATCTGCTTGTTTTGATTAATCCCCAAGGTATCCCAAAGTGAGAACAGATATCCTATAAATGAAACGATCACTGTGCAACTCTCATAAAACATACTGCCTTTTCAGCGGCCTATGCTGGGTTATTTTGGCTGCTCCAAATATATAATCAAATTCCTTAGGCCAAGAACTTTAACTTTCTGGGATTAATTAAATGAGCTGCTATAGGATTATAACAGTTTAGAACTAGAAGAAGCTTCTGGGATCACTTCCATCTCCTTGTTTGAGAAGATGAAGAAGCAGATGGCCTGAGGGGTGACCGGGGCTTGGCCAAGATCGCGCACGAGGTACCTGAAGAGCTGGGAGCAGTCTCTGGCTTTGTGGCTCCGGTCCTGGGTTCCATTCTCTTAGGGGTCAGGTACTCAGGAACCTTTCGTGTTTCAACTCCTAACTACAAATTGACTGAAAAGAGGAGTCTTTTTGGCTCATCTGATTCCTCGTTGGCCTCTTAATTCCGCCAGGCTTTGCTACATTTGCAGTGGAAAGCATCGTCTTAAAAAGATGGTCAGAGAGGGTTGGCAGGTTTCGATCTGTGACCTGTGGGAGGGCCCCACAGGCCGCTGCCAGAGCAGGTGGGGCGAGGCCTGGTGGGGAGGGCCCCAGACCCTTCCAGCCCCCTCTCGGTGGGGAGAGCAGCTCTGCTTCACTTCACAGCTGGGGAGTCTCTGACTAGAGGTGCCACTGCTGAGTGGAGCTTGAACAGTGTCAGGAACTCTCTCTGGTTCTAAAGTCAAGTCCAGTGCTGAGCACAATGCTGGTCCTGTTGGGGTCAGCATGATTGTGGAAGAAATGGGGTCAGTATTTGTGGAAGAGATGAGCCAAGGCTGCTTTCACTGGGGCCATCTTGGTTTCTTTGGGGTGTTAGGCCTGAGGTTGTGTAGTTTCTGTGAGTCGATGAAGACCACGTCTCGTTTCCACTTGCCTCCTCTCTGAGTGGACCTTATTTTGTGTTTCTCTGACAGTCAGACTCCCTCAGCAAGTTCATATTCATTGCCCAGGCGTCTGCCCCCCACCTTCCCTGACAGACTTGACCAGTCGACTCGATTCTTCACTTTTGTTTTTTTTATTTTTTAATTTTTTTAAAATTTTTTGGTGAGTGAGGGGGGTCCCTTGACCTTCAGAACCTCATACAATCCCTCCTCCCCCTCCTCTTTCCTCTCCCCTTTTGCCCCCTTTCAATTTCCAGATGTGACAAGCTGGAGGGAGGGCGGTGGGCGAAACATAATTTCTGCCACGTCTCTGAGCGCCTCCCCAACTGAGCTGGGCAGCAGGAACTCGAGTGCGGGAGACGGAGCCCCCTCCTCGTCATGTACCAGCGATTCTAAGGACCCCTCTCTCCGCCCGGCTCAGCCTGTCCGAAAAGGGGCTTCACAGTTCATGGGGAATGTATACCACCCACCTACATACCATGACATGCTTCCTGCTTTTGTAAGTCTTTGGAGTGTGCATTTTTTTCCCCATGAGGTCAGATTGTTCATGTCCAGCAGAACCTACTTCACGTGGTTGAATGTCCACCTTGGGTTCTCCCTCCCAGTTTCTTTGCCCTGATACCCTACTTTGGAGGCTTCCATTACTTTTGCATTTTCTCTCCTCCTTTTCAAATCTTAAGGGCCTCTGGCTTCTTTCCCTGGTGATGTGGGTGTTATCTTAGCCTTAGCTCTTTAGAAGAAGGAGAGGCAGGTATAGTCCCCAAGACACAGGTCCCCAGATTTGCATACTGACAGCAGGAAAGAAATGGGGGAGATGGTGATAGGATTAATTGGGAAACCCCAAGACTTTCCTGTTTCTTTTTCCCATTTTCCATTTTCCAAAACAAATTCTAATGCACGTGGAACTCAGAATCTGGGTCATTACCAGAAAACCCTGTTCATTGATGTTATGTTTCAGATGTGTTCGCCACAGTCGTCAGAGAACCAGGGTACAGTGGAACGAGGAACTTTTCCCCTTCCCCAGCTCCGTCTTGAACCCCGTGTTCCTTTTAGACAGTTCCAGATGAATGACCAAGACGGGTAAGGCTATTGCATTATAGTCCCATATGTAGAAATTAGCCTGGTTGGTGATACTGGACAAGATAGTGGGCTTACATGTGAAAGTGCTTTGTCTTCTGGAGACCTCAGAGAAACCAACTCAAGACCCAGGGTGTGTGAGGAGGCTGGGGCAGGACAAGAGATTTCAAGTTCCTGGCAGGTGAAGATTTGGCATGTGTTTATTGCTGCTACCCTAGACATTAGCCTGAGCATATAAAACTGCAGAATGAAGCAGAACTTCTCTCGAGGATGTCTTTGTTCACTGTGTGTTCTTTAAAAAGGAGACGGTTTTAATATTAAGGGCACACATGAACCTTTGCAGTGTAGGACTTAGTTTCGGAAAAGTATTTGGGTTTGCTTCCGTATGTATACTTGACACGAGTCCAGCATCTTTACCCTTCTCTCTCTCATCAGAAAAGAAAACAGGCTGGGAATGACTCGCCCGATCCGTCCACTGAGGCAGCTGGTGGAACGGGCGCCGAGGCCCACCATCATCAACGCGGAGAACCTGAGGGGCCTTGACGATCTGGACACCGATGCTGATGACGGCTGGGCAGGTGGGTGGTGGTGTTTGCTGGTGGGCTCACAGCTGAGGGTTTAGGAAGGGAGGACTGCGGTCTGTCTCTGCTTACCAAGGTTGGAAGTCCTCTGACACCAAGTCCACTGTTTTCCTCGGCAAGTTGGAATGAAAACATGGGGCAGGGAGTAGCCTCGATGCCCTGAAGAGATCCTTGTTGGTTGGCACTCAGACGGGCAGTTGCTTCCTGACAGAGCCATGTCTTCTTTTGGTCTCTGGTCTTGATCTTAGAGGGAGAAAGACTTTTTATAATGGAAAAGTTAAAACAAACGAGTGTAATGAACCCCAGGTAGCTCCCTGTCACTGAGTTTCAGCAAAATGCTGACATTCTGCATTCTTATCTTCACCCAACCCCGCCCCCAACCTGATTATTTTCTTTTAAAATTCTTTTGGATTGTTTGTTTTCAAGTAAAATTTAAGGGCATCGAAAGGCACATGTTTAATTTTACAGTCTTGACAGATGCATACGCTTGAGTAGCACAGCCGAGTCACAATACAGAGCGCTTTCCTCACCACCCAGCCCCTCCCTAGTGAGTCTCCCTCCCGGACTGTGTCCAAGACTCTGCCCAAGGCCTCCCTGTCTTACGATGAATCTTAACTGCAAACTGCAAACGAATGGAGTCCTACAGCTTTCCTTCTGCTGTGACGTTTGTGAGATTCATTCATGTTGTTCTGTATATCGATAGTTGCTTTTAATTACTGAGGTATATACTTCATTGTATCAAATACTATAATTTGTTCAAATACTATAATTCGTTTATCCATTCAAAAGTTCCATTATGAATAATATGCTCATTTCTCTTGAGTAAATATCTAGGAGCGGAATTGTTGAATTAAAGGGTAGATGTGTGATTAGGTTTATAAGAAGCACCCAAACCTTTTTCCATGGTGGCTGGTGATGCCATTCCCAGCCTCGATTTTGAGAATTTAGTTGCTCTGCATCCTCACAACACTTTGATGTGAGTTTTTATTTTTAGCCATTCTAGTGGGTGTGTAGTGGTATCTCGTTGTGCTTTTAACTTTCATCTTGCTGATGACTAATGATGATAAACACGTTTTCATGTCGATTTGGCTACTGGTGTCTTTGTGTGTGTGTGTGTGTGTGTGTGTGTGTGTGTGTGTGTTCGGTACAAGTCCTTGGAGACTTAACATTTCACAAATATTTTCTCCAACTGCCTGCCTTGTCTGTTCATTTTTTAGCACTGCGTTTGGATGAGCAGAAGTTTTCAATTTTGATGAAGTTTAACTTACAAATTTGTGTTTTTTATGGTTTTTACTTTTGTGTCCTTTATAAAAAAATCTTTGTCTCTCCTTGGTGGCAAAGATACACCCTTATGTTTTATAGTTTTAACGCTTATTTTTGCATCTGTGATCCATGTTGTATTAATTTGTATATGGTGTAAGATAGGGGTCGGGCTTCATTTTAATCCATTAGGTTGTCTGATTGTTCTGCACCGTTTGTGATAAGACTTTTCTTTCCCTATTGAGTTGCTTTGACACCTTTGCCAACAATCAGTTGATCATATAAGTGTGGGTCTATTTCTGGACCCTCTTTGTTCTGTTGATCTGTTTATTCATCCTTATGCCAATACCACACTGTAGCTTTATAGTAAGTTCTAAATTCAGTAAGTTCTAAATTCTAAGTTTTCCAGCTTTGTTCATTTTTAAGATTATTTGACTATTCTAAGTTCTTTTCATTCTCATGTAAATTTAGAATCAACCTGTCAGTATTTTAAAAGCCTGCAGGCATTGTGATTAAGATTGTGTTGAATTTATTTCTGGATAAATGAAATCTTAATTTTGAATCTCTTGTCCAGTAACTTGGTGAAACTTTCTCTATTAGGGCTTTCATTTCTCTCAGCAGTGTTTTATAGTTTTCAGTATAGAGGTCTTGAACATCTTTGTTATGTTTATTCCTGAGTATTTTATGTTGCTTGACGCTATCGTAAATGGTACTGGTTTTTAAAAAAAAAAATAGTTTTGTTTTTTAGTGTTTGATGTTATTATATACACATACATAGAGTTGATTTTTGTGTGTGGATCTTGTACCAGACAATTTGCTGAGTGCATTCATTAGTTTTATTAGCTCTTGTTGATTTCTTAGAATTTTCTGCATAAACCGTCATGTTGCCTATAAATAGGGACAGATTAAATGCCTTTTCTTTTTCTTGCCTTATTGCAGTGTAGTACTTCCAGTACAATGTTGTATTCAAGTTCTGTATTCCTGATCTTAGGGAGAAAGTGTTTAGTGTTTCACCATTAAATATGATGATAGTTGTAAGGTTCTTGGAGATGTTCTTTACCAGATTGTGGAGATTCCCTTCTATTTCTAGTTTGCTGATTTTTTTTTTTAATACATTTATTTATTTATGGCTGCGTTGGGTCTTCGTTACTGTGCGCAGGCTTTCTCTAGTGGCGGCGAGTGGGGGCTACTCTTTGTTGCGGTGGGCGGGCTTCTCATTGTGGTGGCTTCTCTTGTTGCAGAGCACGGGCTCTAGGCTCGTGGGCTTCAGTAGTTGTGGCACGCGGGCTCAGTAGTTGTGGTGCACGGGCTTAGTTGCCCCATGGCATGTGGGATCTTAGTTCCCCAACCAGGGATCAGACCTGCGTCCCCTGTATTGGAAGGTGGATTCTTAACCACTGGACTACCAGGGAAGTCCCCCTGATTTATTTTTTTAATGCTAACCAACTTTGCATCCCTAGAATAAATTCCACCTACGTCTCGATTCAATTTGCTGATATTTTGTTAAGATTCTTGGTGCCTGTGTTCATGGCGGATATTGGTCTGTAATTTTCTTTTAATATCGTCCTTGGGTTTTGATATCAGGTTTTGCTGGGCTCATAAGATGTGTTGGGAAATGTTCCTTCCTTCTCTACTTTCTGAAAGAGTTTCTGTTAGATTGGTATTATTTTTTTCATAAATGCTTGGTAAAATTCACCAGTGAAACCGATTAGCCCTGGAATTTTCTTTCTAAAGACGTTTGTGATAATAAATTTAACTTCTTTGATTAGTTATAGGGCTGCTCAGATTTCCGATGTTTTTGTGTCAGTATTTGATAAGTTGTGATTTTCAAGGGATTTGTTCCTTTCTTTTGAGTTGAACTTAGTGGTGTAAAGTTGTTGATAATCCTTTTTTTTTTTTTTTTTCTGATGTCTGTAGTGATACAGGTATCACCCTTTTTCATTCCTGATAATTAGGTAATTTGTATTTTTTCTCTTTCTTGTTCACTTCTGCCAAGGGCTTATTAGTTTAATTAATCTTTACAAAGAGACAGCTTTTGGCTTTAGTTTTCTCCATTGTTTGATTGTTTTCTAGTTCACCAGTCGTTTTAATTGGAGCTTTCTGGAGTTCTCATTTAATTCCATTGTAGTCAAGAGAGCATATTCTGTATGACTACAGTTCTTTTCAACTTATTAAGACTTGTTTTATGACCAAGATATATGGTCTGTCTTGGTGAATATTCCAAGTGCATTTGAAAAGAATGTGTGTTCTATAAGTTGGATATCACATTCTGTAAATATCAGTTAAGTCAAGGTGGTTGGTAGTGTTGTTCAGATCTTATATACTTACATTTTTGTCTAGTTCTACCAGTTACTGAAAGTGAGGTGTTAAACTGTCTACTATAATTGTGGATTTATCTATTTCTCCCTTTAATTCTGTCAGTTTTTGCTTCATTTATTTTGAAGTTGTTATGCACATTTATCATTTTTATGATTCTGACATATTGTCCCTTTATATTGTTTTCAAATATCCTTTTTTATCTCTCGTAACACTTCTTGTCTTGGAGTCTGTTTTGTCCTATGTTAGTATCATTGCTCTGACTTAAATTATTTATTGTGTTGTCATGATGTATATTTTCCATCCATTCCCTTTAGCCCACTTGTGTTTGTATATAAAGTGATGCTCTGGGAAACAGCATGTAATTGCACTTGCTTTATCATCAAATCTAACTCGCCTTTTAATTGGATTGGGCTTTTTGTCGTCGTCTCCTTTTTTTAACGATATAATTCACATGACAAATTTTCATATTACATAAAATTTACCCTTTTAAAGTCTAAAATTCGGAGATTTTTCGTATATTAACAGGTTTGTGCAATCATCCTCCCTGTCTGATTCCAGAACATTTCTGTCTCCCACGGAAGAAGCCCATACCCATTAGTAGTCACTCCCAGTTACCACCTGCCCTCCACGCACACCCTTCGGCAAACGCTCATCTACTTTCTGTCTCTGTGGGTTTGCTTGTTCTAGATGTTTCATATCCATGGAATCACACAGTAGAATACGTGGCTTTTCATATCTGGCTCTGTCACTTAGCATAATGTTTTCAAGCATCATCATGTTACAGCATGTGTCTGAACTCTTCTTAAATTTTTTTTAATGGCCAAATACTCTTCCATTGTATGGCTCTACCGCATTTTGTGTACCCACTCATCACTTGATGGTTACTTTCTGCCACCTGAGCCACTCGGGTAGGGGCGGGCCCTGGGACGAAACGGCCACCCACGAATCTCACTGTTCAGGTGTCTGTATTGCTAGGGTGGCCTCCTGGCTGGTTTCTGCCTGCTTTTGCTCACTCTCCTCACCTCCTAATACACTTGCAGAATATTTTGTCTAGATTTAAGAGCTGTTATCTTAAGTCTAACCAGGGGGTGTTAGTCTAACCAGGCTACTTTGCTGTTACCAGAGCCAGCACTGTCCTTCATTTTTTTTTTTTTTTTAATAAATTATTTATTTACTTATTTTTGGCTGCATTGGGTCTTCGTTGCTGCGCACGGGCTTTCTCTAGTTGCCTCGAGCGGGGGCTGCCCTTTGTTGCGGTGCGTGGGCTTCTCACTGCAGTGGCGTCTCTTGTTGCGGAGCACGGGCTCTGGGCGCGCAGGCTTCAGTAGTTGTGGCTCGCGGGCTCTAGAGCACAGGCTCAGTAGTTGTGGCGCACAGGCTTAGTTGCTCCATGGCATGTGGGATATTCCCGGACCAGGGCTCGAACCCGTGTCCCCTGCCTTGGCAGGCAGATTCCCAACCACTGCGCCACCAGGGAAGCCCTGTCTTTCATTTTTATCTGCAGTGTTTGTTCTGGTGGTGGCAGCTGGGTGGTGTGCCTTACCCAGCTGGGTTGGTGCAGTTCCTGACTGGAGGAAGCTCCCCAGCGGCGACCTTAGCACTGTTGAGATTCTCATTTTGTCTCACTTTCCCTGGCCGTCCTCCTGTTGCAGGCCTCCATGAAGAAGTGGACTACTCGGAGAAGTTGAAGTTCAGTGATGATGAGGAGGAGGAGGAAGTTGTGAAGGATGGCAGGCCAAAGTGGTAAGTGTCCCTGTCCCCGCTGATAGCTCCACTCCCAAGGAACGTGACCTTAGCGGGATGTAAATGCACCAGTGTTCTTGGTGCTGCCGCGTGCCCGTCACCATGCCAAGTGCATTTCCTGGTTACCCCAGCAACCTCACAAGGGCAAATACTCTTTCCATTTGCAGATGAGAGGGCCATAGCTATTGAGGACAGCTGTTTAGGGATGGAGCCAGGATTTGCACCCAGGCGTGGCTGACTGGCTGGCTGAGTCCTAGTGATTGAACCACTGTGCCAGTATTTTCCCAAGGGTGTCTTATAGACTGCTTGTTCCGTAGATTGCTTTGGGTGTAGTGCCCCAGAAGGCTTCTCTGGCCAAGCAAATTTGGGAAACCACCTGGGTTCCACTTAACTATTTATTCCAAGGTCGTCCAGAGCCTAGGGTGTGCATACTGCAGTGTGCTGGGAATCTGGGGGGAGGCGGGTATGCCACATTTCCTAAACTTATTTGACCACTTTAATCTCTTCTCTCTTTTTTTTTTTTTTTTGGATCATTCCATTGGACTGATTTTTACTCACAACACCTTTTGGAAAATACTTCATTGTAGTCTGGTCCCTCTAGTTTTTAGCATGATACCAGTAGTATTGGCTAGTACTTTTAAAAGAGCACCTATGGTTGCTTTAATTTGCTCTCCCCCGCCCCAGTACTGGCCAATAAGAATGCTTCTTTTTGCGTGAAATTGCCTATTTCCTTTGTATATTTATCTGTTAGACTTACTCTGCTTTCCGTTAAAATGTGATTACTGTTTTATATTGCTTAGATATTAGTGCTTTAATATTTTTCCCTTTGTCTCTTTTATTGTCAGTAATTGAATGTTTATGTAGTTGGGTCTGCAAGTCTTTGTGATTTCATCTTTCACTTCAAAGCTCCTCTTCCGCAGGGAGCTGGTAATGATCCTCTGCCACTCTTTCTCAGATGATACACAAACAATTAACGAATTGAGGCTTCTGTAATTTATTTTAATGCTGCTTGATTTCAACTGAAGCTTTGGATGCACTTGGGAAGTAAATATCTATGGGTCAGTTTTTGGAACACTAGGCTCAGAAGGAGATGTGATCAAGAATTTAAATCAATGGCAAGCAAAGTTTTGCAGATTTATTGGAGCAGCAGGCCACTCTCTTCTTGTCTCTTTGAGTTGATGTGAATTGAATGTTCATCTGAAAGAGTTAAACCTGGGTTTTGGACCTAGTTCACCACTGGCTGTGACCAAGGACACATCAAATTGAGTCCACCAGCCACGACCTCAGTGTTCCCTGAGCTGGTTGAGACTCCTACTACAAGCTCCCCAGTCTTCTTTGACATCTTATTTCCCATCCACGATGGGTTCCTGAAACTTTCCTGTTCCATCCCTTCCTGTTCATTGTCTCTGGGGGCCAGTGGGACCCACATCCTTTCTTTGCTGCACCATCGAGAGGCTGGCCAGCTCATGTCCTTCCTTCCATCTCACCCTCACACTGTCCCTTAGTTGTCTTCTACAGACTTGATCTCTCCTGGTGGGTCAGGAGGCTTCGTGTGGGCGCCCCGCCTCTGACTGCAGTCAGGAGTCGCTAGCAGTTGTTGCCCCGCCTGTGGTCTCCTGATCCTCACCCGCCTCGTCTCCCTTCCACCTCCCGTGCGTGCGTGCTTGTGCGTGCGTGCGTGCATGCGTGCGCACCTGCGCAGACACGTATGTTAGCCAGGTCTGACTCCCTGCCTTTCTCTGCACTCCTGCTGGGTTTAGTGGGCACCACTAAAGAAGAGGTGCTGAGTAGATGCACATGTGTGTTTTGCCCCAGTGCCTTTGGTTACACTGGCGCATGTAAAGGTGAGCACTGCACAGGTCTCCCTTCGCTTCGAGCCTTCCCATCGCCTCCGTTGGGCATCTCTCCTCCTTTTCCATGCTGTGTGCGCTTTGCTTTGTTCCTCCTGCTCTTTATAATGAATCATCCAGTGAGCCCTCTTTTGCTGTTGTGAGGAGCATTTATTAAGCAACTCCTTTATGCAGAGCACAGGGCGGGAGCTGTGGCGTGAAGAGAAGGGCCTTCAGTGGGAGTCCTAGGTTCAAATCTGTTAGCTCTTCCTTGTGAAAACAGCTCCCCAACCTGTCGGAGACTCAATTACCAACTCTTTAACATGGGGGAAGTAGAGACTTTTTTTTTTTTTTGCAGTAAGTGAAGTAATGGGTGTGAGGCATCCTGCCAGGAGCCGTGTGTGTAAGGCTGACTTGGTAAACATTGGTGCTGATTTTGGTGCTCTGGGCATATCCTCTCACCTGTAGAGGGGGTGCGGGGTAGGTCTGTTCTCATGAAGGAAATTGGTATGTAGACAGCCAACCTGGAATTCCTGAGGGCCTGGCCAGTGAGGCCAGACCATGCTTGGGCCGCCTGGGAGAACTAACACTCTGTGCGGTTTGTCGCAGGAACAGTTGGGACCCCAGGAGGCAGCGGCAGTTGTCAGTGAGCTCTGCAGACAGTGCTGACGCCAAGCGCACCCAAGAGGAAGGAAAGGACTGGGGCGAAACAGGAGGCAGGACCCGTGTCGTCCGGAAGGTGCCAGAACCTCAGCCGCCTTCTAGGAAGCTTCACAGCTGGGTGTCAGGCCCTGACTACCAGGTACCGTGGGCACTGCAGGGGTTCTGTGCCTGTGATTAGCTGGGACACACACACACACACACACACACACACACACACACACACACACACACGAGCCCTTTCAAGTTCATCTGACCGGAGATCCAAGGCAAAGACTCCAGCAGGTCATCTAGTTGGCTGTCCTGTGTGTTTATGTCTCACTGAGTTCAGTGGTTGGGCTTCTGAAAAAGCCTAGGTGGACATTCTTTTTTTTTTTTTTTTTTTTTAATTTAAAAATTTTCTTTTAAAATTTTGAAAACAGTCACAAACTTACAGAAAAGTTGGTGTAATACAAAGAATATTTTTTCTGAACCATTTGAAGAGTAAGTCGCCAGCCTGATCAGCCCCTGTCACCACAGAACACTTTGGTATCTGTTTCCTACCAAAAACATGACATTCGCTCTAGGTAACCACAGTCAAATCCAGGAAATTAGCATCGATACATCACTGCCGTCTAATCCTTAGACTCCATCCCACTTTCACCCACTGTCCCATTCATGTTCTTCATACAGAAGGATCCAGTTCAGAGTCACACGCTGCCTCAGGTGTCCTGCTCCTGAGTTCGCTTCAGTCTGAAGCAGCTTGTCAGCCTTTGCTAAACCTTCATGACATTGATACCTGGGACGATGACAAGCCAGCTATTTTGTGGAATGCACTTCAAATCGGGTTCGTCTGGTGCTTCCTCATGATTGGGTTCAAGGTTTCCGTTTTTTTGGCTACAATCTCTCAGAACTGTCACTGACTTCTCGTTGCATCCTGCTGGGTGACCGTGATTCCACTTTGCCCACTCTGACAGCCTTCGCTTGGGTCTCTTGATTAAGGTGATGGCTACCAAGTTTCACACCGTGGAACTTTCACACACTGTTCCCGATTTGTAATGGATAGCAATTTCGTGGGGAATTACTCTGAGACTACGAATAGCCTGTTTCTCGTCAAATTTTTAATTAATTAATATCAGTGGGTTATAGTCTGTTGCTCTCATTGTTTCTTTTGATGTTCCGATTGTCTTTGATTTGGGAGCTTCTTCAAGCTGGCAGCCGTGTGCTTTTTACGTCTCCATTCTTTTTTGAGGAATTCCTTGCTTTCTGATAGAACAAGCTTTTTTTAAGCTCCTTTTGTCCTTATCCTACCTTGGCCCTGGAGTCAGCCTTCAGTGATATTTAGGAACTGATATGTGGGCACCAGGAGTACTCACTGCTGTTAGAGCGCCACTGCTCCTGGCCCTTCTCTGGGGACAGTCAGGAAGCGTAGGTACGTGATACACACGCATGAATCACAAGGATATCTCTAGTTCCACAGAGGTCATTCTAGCGGTTTGCCATTGTCCCTGGTATTTTTGTACCTGTTCGGTCAGGCTCCCTGCTTCTGCCCCCACCCTCTCTCCCTTGCGCAGGTGCCCTCCTGAGCCACTCAGATGTCAGGGCACCCCACCTCCACGCGGCCCTGAATTTCCCTGCTGGGCCATCTCTTCTAGGGGTTTCTTCCTCACCCTGCCTGGTTGGGCCCCAGCTCCCACACCAGCCACGCCTCCACGTGCACACTCTCGTCACCTGCCCTGGGCTCTGACCACCTGCCCTGAGCTCTCTGACTCCCGGGCACCAGGTGCCTGCCTTGTTCTGCCGCCTCGCGTGACTTTCGGACTAAATTGAGCAGGAGGGGCAGAGCTGGGGATGGGAAGGCGTTAATTTAAATGCACTTGGCAAAATTGCCATTTTCAGTGCACTTTGCTATTTAAAGGGCTCCTGTTCCACATCTCGGTATAAAGTAACAGTCTTCAGTCTTTTTTATTGAGTACGTATCATGCTAGGCACTGTGCTCGGTACAGGGGACACAAGTGAAAATAGACACAACACGACTCTTGTAAATTACCTTGCAGTTAATCCAAATTTCATTCATATATTGGGGTTGCTCAGTATTCAAAAGAAGGTTTCACTTTCATCTGCTCATAGCAACACTGAATTATCTGAATAGAGTCAACAAAGATAAAATCTCTATAACTTTTATGGATCCAAATTTCTGAAAAGATTGTCACAGTTTAAATATTTTGCAGAACATTTAGTTTATAAAATGATAGCTCATCTTTGGGCAGCTTTGAAAGGCACATCTGTAGTCTTGATGATGTGCCTCAAGACTATACCCTTTGATTCTGCTATTTCACTTCTGGGAAATTCTGAAGGGAATAATAGTCAGGGATATGCCTTAAGGATCAACTGCAAGGATGTATTGAACACCAGGGGATAAGGTAGGTCATGGGATAGATAAGCCGTGGGGTGAGACAGGGCACAGCCATTATGGAGCATGGACAGATGGCAGCGGTCAAGGGCAAAGGAGAAGAGTGCACACTTTGGTAAAAAGTACCTTTGCGCTTCTAAATTAAAAGTTTATAATCTTGTGATTGTAGCAATTGTCTCTGGATTATGAGAAGTTAGTTTTTAGGAGAAAACTCCTTGGCTACAGTCACTGTGTGACATATTGCTTTTATGGAGGTATAATTAACATACACAAAAAGACATAGATCTTGTTTCTTTATGTTTGATGACTTTTTGACAATTATATGCATCTGTGTAAACTACCACTCAAAACAGGACGTTGTATATTTTTTTTGCTAGTCATACCTCATTGGAATTCCAGTGGCTGCGGGCCACTTAAACATGCCCATCGTCTATCATTGCGTATTCTGCCTGCAGCTTCACTTCCCGCCAATCAGTGAGAAATCTTCCCAGTGTTGATAGTTTTTCACGCTGCATTGGTGGCACCCTGGTTGTTTGTCCAGTAACTGACAACCAACGAGAGATTCAAAAGTGGATGAAATATCCAAAAGAGATGTTTTTAGAGATGCTTATTTATTTTTATATATAAAGAATCACTTTGAAACCTTATGTCTGAGTGTGAATTTCAATTTCTCGCGGCCCTTCATATCCAGAGGTTTATATATATTGTCGTGGGAGAAGCAGTAGAGCAGTTCTGTGGCTAAGAAATGGTGAGTGTGTGCTCTCCTGCTCTTGGTATGTAGCTGTGGAGGCCCTAATCTTGTGTGCTCAGTAGTCGTGGTGAGAGCGTCCCGTTTTCTCAGTGTTTCCCACGTGTCAGTCACGGCGCTGAGTGCTTTGCAAACGATTCAATGTACCTTCACAATCCCGAGGGCTTCCTTTATTATCGTTCAAAACAAGAAACTAAGGTATAGAACGTTGGCGCTCACCCAAGCCTCATTCCAAATATAGTAAAGGGCAGAGCAGGATCGAAACCCAGGTCCGCCTGCCGCGGGGCCGCGCTGCCTCTCTAAGGTGCGTTGAGGGTCCTGGGAAGGAGAGCCCATCCCATCCTGGGGGCGCCTGTGCCCGGGTTGTGATGTGCGTTTCATCTGAGACCGTCTTCTCCCGGCAGAAGTCCTCCATGGGCAGTGTGTTCCGGCAGCAGTCTGTCGAGGACAAAGAGGACAAGCCACCCCCGAGGCAGAAGTTCGTCCAGTCGGAGATGTCCGAGGCCGTGGAGCGAGCCCGAAAGCGCCGGGAAGAGGAGGAGCGCCGGGCCCGGGAGGAGAGGTTGGCCGCCTGTGCCGCCAAACTCAAGCAGCTGGACCAGAAGTGCAGGCGGGCTCAGAAGGCGGGCGGGGCCCAGGAGCCGGCGGGGAAGGAGGCGCCCCGCTCTCCAGGCGCCCCACAGGAGAATGGCCCAGCGGTCCGCAGAGGTGAGCTGTAGGGCCCCGTCCCATGACCTGGAAACCCTGCGCTGTGTCGCTGGTTGGTTGTCTGCGTCTCCCTGGCTTCTTAGCACCACCGTGGCTCACAGCTGATGTGTGGGAGTCCCGGTCGTTAAGAGTCTTGGCCTGGGCCAGGTGCCTGGGTTCACATCCCGTTTCTGCCGCTTAAACCAGCCGTCCAGGCGCCTCACCTCTGTGGCGCGCAGGCCCGAGTCTGTGAAGTGGGTTGATGGGAGCCTGTACCTCCCCGCGTGCTGAGGGGCCACGGGGGAGCATATGCACGAGGCACTTAGCGATTTCTAGATGCAGAAAGCACTCGCGTACTCACGGCAACGCCGCCGGTTTTGTCATTGCCGGTGTCACCGCCCCGCTCGGCTGAAGACGCAGGTGCTGGAGGACTTCAGTAGGAGCCCGGGATCTCTCTCGGGACGTTGAAGGAAGCCCGCCTGCTTGCTAGCATACCTTTTCCCTGACAGTTATTCTAAGAGGAGTGGATCACGCGGCTGCGCAAGAGACGCTGAACAGCGTTAGGTGGAGGGTGTCTCTTGCTGCAGTTTTAAAGAATGTGATCAGCTGTGTTCTTTGTGACTTTCTTGAATCAACTAAAACTAACTCTCAAGTAGAGAAGGGCCTGATGTTAGTTTCAGTCGCTGAGAGCTTCTCAGATGGAGGTCTTATTGGTGGTATGATGGTCATCAGTGCCCTTCTGGCCGAGGAACTCAGAGAAATCGACCCTTGTCCTCCTGTAAATCAATGTCCTGTCACTGAAGTCTGAGCGAAGCCTGGGCCCAGTGTCAGGGACTCACTGAGCGGGGGGCAGTGGAGAGTCCAGGAAGTAGATGGCGGGGAGCGAGCTTGGGCCTGGGTGTGGGGTGTGCCCTGAGCCCCTCTGCACCTGCGCTGCCTGTCAGTATTCCTCTGGGACGCTGGGTCCCCAAGGCTTTGCATTGGCGTTTGTTTGCCTCCTGCAGTAGATTTAAGAGCACAAATGTCAATTATATCTCAATAAAGCTGGGCAAAAAAAAGAATGCAAAGCTGGGATGGGGCAAGAAAGAAGGGAATTTCAGGGAGAATAGTGATATGGGAGACTGTGGTGAGCATTTACTTCTTGTCAGGCGCTATTTTAAGTGCATCACGTGGATCGTCTCAGCGAATTAATTCTCCAGAGGCCCGGTGGGGTAGGTGCAGTTGTCGTCCTCATTGAACAGCTGAGGACACGGGCCAGCGGGGCTGCCTGGCCGGCCGGCTCACACAACCTTGGGTGGAGGGTGGATGTGGGGCTTTCGTTGAGCCCCGGCCGCTCTGATTTACTGGTGTCTGTTTTAACAGAGCCCCTCCCACCCGGGACCACATCCCGGCTCTCCTGCTGACTGTGTGACCTCAGGCGGTTCCTCTGATCTCTCGACCCTTAGTTTTCTCCCCTCTGGAGCGATGACGGTGTGGGGGAGTCCATGAGCTTGTGTGTGGGGAGCATTTAGCACAGTGCCAGGGTTTGAGGACTGCCAACGAGAAAAAGCATCTGCCCTAGACACCGCTCGGCTGAGCTTTTGTGAGCTCACCTGGCCACTTCTCTGCTTATTTGTTCCGTAGGCTCCCCTGAGTTCTCTGCCCAGGAAGCCCCCAACACGTTTTCGGAGGAAGCCCCTACAGCCCCTGCAGCTGTGGCTCAGAGCGGCGGCAGTGAGGAGGGGGCCAGGGAGCCTGGGTCCCCTGCGCAGGAGTTCAGCAAGTACCAGAAGTCGCTTCCGCCCAGGTTCCAGCGCCAGCAGCAGCAGGTAAACGGGTCGCTTAGCAGGTGTTGTAACAGACCTGCCCATGGAGTGGCTGTCCCCTCTCCTTTTCCCCACGCCCCCTTCCAGTAAAACAAACAGTAGAAACCCACCCTCGTGTATGCCAGTCAGTCACCAGCAGGGATGCCGGGAGTGAGGGCCTTGGGACGTCAGCCCTGCCTTCAGTTCCTCCAGGTAGTTTACCCTGTGGATGAAAACCCTTGTTGGCAGTTTATGGACCCTGTTGTCTAATGCCGGTAAGGACTGGTTAGTGGTGTCTGAGTGGTTTTTCATCCAGAGTTGCACACCGTGGCCACTCCCTACACTGACAGCGGCCCCACCCTGGGAGCCTCCGAAGGAGTAAGGAAGGCCTGGGAGCTGCTTGGAGAGCTTCCGAGAGAGGCGTGTTTCCGAGAGAGGCGTGTTAGCGTTCAGTTAAGAGCGTAGGTTTGTGGGTTTTGAATCAGACAGCTTTGGGTTCTGGCGCTACTGGTGCAGCTTATTCAGCTGCGTGTGGCCTTGGGCAGGTCAGTGTAAAGCGGAAGGAATGAGTCCCTGCCTCTCGGCATGGCGGTGAGGGTTCTGTGATGCCTGTAAACTGGTTTATCGGTGTGATCAATATCGTCTTTAACGGCGCTCCGTAAATCTTAAAAAGGACCTACTCTTTGCTCTGAGGAAGATCATATGGGTAATGGTCGTAATCCCAGCAGTCTCTTACAGGCCTGGTGATCTTGCTGAGCTGGAACCACTCATTGGCAGTTGTTTGTCTTACAGGCGTAATCAGTGAAGCTTACTACTGATGAAAATGCATTTTGGTGGGAAACTGAGATCATGCGTGGATGTTACTTAGTTCAGCAGCTAGGTGTGCAGTAAATTATTGTTAATAATCAAAAAAGTTTCAGAACGTGGGTACCCTGGAGACACAGGTCAAAGTCTCCGCCTTTCCCCAGAGTCTCTTTTAGTTGCCTTTAAAACGTTCACCCCAGACCCTACTTTCCTTGGGCTCCTAGGAAGCATTCCAGAAGCTCCCCACGTCCTGTGCTCTAAACAGTAAGTTACATTCATTGCGCTTTTGTAGCGTTGTGCTGTGAGCAGGCACTGTGCAGTTACTCCCGGGCTTGGTGAAGAATTACTGCTGACTGGAGAGATCTCTGGAGTAACTCGAGCCAGACACAGTAGTAACAGTTGGCTCTGGGTAACTCTTCTGGGGGGCAGTGACAGGTAAATCCGTCCTTAAGATTAGAAAGAAGTCTGACGTGTCAGAGCAGCCTGAAGGAGTCTGGCAAACAGACTGTCTGGTCAGCTGCCCTGGGGATCTGGGGTCTAGACGGGAGGAGGAGCTGTGGGCAGAGACCAGGGGAGTTCCGCTTACTGAGTTCTGCGTGCTCCTAAGCGTTGCCCTGAGCCCTGGCGAGCCTTCCAGGGAATCCAGCCCAGGCTGGGATTGTGCCAGCCGGCTGGCAGGAAAGGGTGTGTCCTCCTTGTCTGACTCTGCACCTGCATCCTGCCAGAATGCTGGTTCGGGATGCAGTTGTGAGGGCAGCCCTGGAGGTCACTGGTGCCGTGGAGCAGTGTCTGAAATGAATCCTTACTGGGTCTAGGTTCTTGATTTTTAATGCTCTATTGATGCTTTACGCGTGTCCTTTTGTGCAGTGAATTTTCTTCCTACCAAGTCTGGTGGTAGAGGTGAGGATACTGCAGTGAACTTGGCATGTAGTCTCTTGGTTTAGGGAGGGAAACAACCAACAACAGAGTTACACAGGAGAAGCAGCAGTGCTGTGGGAGCCGAGGACAGGGGACCTGATCTTGCCTCAGGAACTGTGGCGGGTTCGCAGAGGCGCAGTGCTCTGTAAGCCAAAACCTGAAGGATGGGTAGGGGTGAGCGGGTTTGGGGCTGGAGGGAACAGAGGGCCCAGTGTGTTTCCAAGGCTGGAAGCGGGCGGGCGGGCAGGCGTGTGGAGTGGAGGGCCGGGGCAGTCGTGGGAGGTGATGCTGGAGAGGCGGATGGGGCAGCACCCGCGGGGCCCTGTAGGTCGTGTGCAGCCCTGTCGGACTCGGGCTGTTAGAGGCAGAGCTGTGGAGGACCCTTGAAGGCTCCTGACGTGGTCAGGGCGTCGGAGTGAGGAGGGTGGGTTGAAGGGACAGAGGAGGGGAGGAGGAGGAGTGTCGTCTGATGGTGGTTGCGGACAGGGAGATATGCCCTGGGAGCTGTGCTGGTCACGTGTCAGCTCCAGGAGAGTGTTTGCTCTAAATGAAAGCCCAGTCTGCAGAGGAGCCTCAGGTCCCAGTTGTGATGATGGCATGACTGTCCGTCAGTCCTGGGAGACTTCAGCCTCCCCTCTGTGGTCTTCTGTTCTGGGTGGGTTGTCTCTGCCACCTGATGGAAAGCTGGAAGAGTGTGTGTGTGCGCGCACGCACAGCCTCTCTGCCCCGCAGCGCCTGTCCAACCGGGTCTCTCTCGCCTGGTCAGGAGCAGCTGTACAAGATGCAGCACTGGCAGCCGGTGTACCCACCGCCGTCCCACCCGCAGCGCACCTTCTACCCGCACCATCCTCAGATGCTGGGCTTCGACCCCAGGTGGATGATGATGCCTTCCTACATGGACCCACGAATCCCACCCACTCGGACCCCAGTGGATTTCTATCCCTCAGCCCTACATCCCTCAGGTAAGCACTGTGGTCCGGTGGGCCATCCCTGTGGAGCTCAGGACAGTGTGGTGTTTAAGGGTATTGCCTTGGGGGGTAGACAGACCCACCTGGATTCCAGTCTGACCTCTTTGCAGGTCACATATCCAGTCTGAGTTTTGCTTCCTAAAATGAGGGTATGATAGTACCTCGCACAAAGAATTGTCAGGAAGAGACTTTAAGATTATGCATTGTAAATTGCTTTAATTAATTTTTATCTCTCTGCTATGTTGTTTTGTCCGTCTTTCCATTCTTTAATGTTCTTTGTGTTTTCTCTCTCTTTTTTTCCTTGATTAGTCTTTCCCAAGGTTTGTCTAATGCCTTTTTTTTTTTTTTTAAATAAATTTATGTATTTATTTTTGGCTGCATTGTGTCTTCGTTGCTGCGTGCAGGGTTTCTCTAGTTGGCGGCGAGCAGGGGTACTCTTTGTTGTGATGTGCAGGCTTCTCACTGCGGTGGCTTCTCTTGTTGCGGGCTCTAGGCGCGCAGGCTTCAAGTAGTTGTGGTTTGCGGGCTCTAGAGCGCAGGCTCAGTAGTTGTGGCGCACGGGCTTCAGTAGTTGTGGCGTGTGGGCTCACTAGTTGTGGCGCACAGGCTTAGTTGCTCCGTGGCATGTGGGATCTTCCTGGACCAGGGCTCGAACCCGTGTCCCCTGAATTGGCAGGTGGATTCTTAAAACCACTGCGCCACCAGGGAAGTCCTAATGCCATCTTTTTAATGCTGTTTTTTTTTTAATAAACTGAATTTATTTTTCATTTTTTAATTTTTATCTTTTGGTTGCACCAGGTCTTAGTTGCAGCATGCGGGCTCCTTAGTTGTGGCATGCAGACTCTTAGCTGCGGCATGCGTGTGGGATCTAGTTCCCTGACCAGGGATCGAACCCAGGTCCCCTGCATTGGGAGTGTGGAGTCTTAACCTCTGCGCCACCAGGGAAGTCCCTTTAAAGCTATTTTTTTTTTTTTTTTTTTTTATAAATTTATTTATTTTTTTAATTTTTGGCTGTGTTGGGTCTTCGTTTCTGTGCGAGGGCTTTCTCTAGTTGTGGCAAGTGGGGGCCACTCTTCATCGCGGTGCGCGGGCCTCTCACCATCGCGGCCTCTCTTGTTGCGGAGCACAGGCTCCAGACGCGCAGGCTCAGCAGTTGTGGCTCACGGGCCCAGCCGCTCCGCAGCATGTGGGATCCTCCCAGACCAGGGCTCGAACCCGTGTCCCCGCACCGGCAGGCAGATTCTCAACCACTGCGCCACCAGGGAAGCCCTAAAGCTATTTTTTAAAAGCGTCTTTTGGATTTCTTAATTCCTGTATTTTATTTGGTTTTTATTTCATTAACTTCTGCTTTTTTGTCCCCCTCATTATTTCCATTGAAAGTATTTTGTTCTTTTTCTAACTGGTTATGTTGATGAGCTCATTAGTTTGACTTTTCTCATGTATTTAAGTCTCACCTGAGCTATGAACCTCTATGAGTTTTAAGATACATTTTTATTATTGTACAGTTCTAAATGTTAGTCTGATTTTATCCTTTTTGAGTGATTTTTTATGGTATGTTGTAAAATTTCCAAATGTAAAGTTTTAATACCATCTTTATGGTGTTAATTTCTAATGTGGCTGCCTCGTGGTCAGATAACATGGTCTGTATGATATAGACCAGCGGTCACAAACTTTTTCTATTAATACCAGATAATAAATATTTTAGGCTTTGAACTGCTACTTAGTTTTGCTGTTGTAGAGCAAAAGCAGCTGTAGACAATAGTGAGTGAATGGGTGTGGTTGCTTTCCAGTAGAACTTTATTTTTAAAAGAAGTGGCAGGTCGAATTTCACTCAAGGGCTTGAGAAGAATGTATTCTGCAATTGGACGTGGTCCATTACATCGTGCTTGCTAATTGTGCTGTACAAATATCTGTATCATCACAATGTTTTATCCCCTTGATCAGTTACTAAGAGGTGTGTGAACATTTCCCACCATGATGTGGATTTTGTCAAATCTTGTAAACCTGTCAGTTTTTGCTTTATCTGTCTGGAAGCCGTACTTCATCTTGTTCCTTTTGTCTTCTTATAGCACCTTTGTTATCATTAGTTGTGCTTTCTACCTTTAATGTCTACTTTACCTGGTAATCATTTTATTCCAGTTTTCTTTTGATTAGTGTTTATGTGGTATCTTTTTCCCCCAACTTCTTACCATCAGGCCTCTCTGAGCCCTTTTTGGAGGAGAATATCTTTGTACGTGTAAGATGTGTATGGTTTTACCCACTTTGAAGCTCTGTGACTTCAGTTGCCGAAGTTGTTCCCTTTGGATTTATTGGGATTATTGTATTCAGATTTCCTGCTCTCCTATTTTATGCTTTCTCTTTATCCCTCTTTTCTATGCTTTTCTTTTTCTTTCTTCTTTTTCTGGTGGCAAGTTTTCCTATTCTTTTTGTTTGTTTTCCTTCTACATTCTATTTCTACTGTGTGAATGGTTACATTAAATTCTAACATGCACCCTTGACTTCGCAAAGGCTATTCAGTATCTTTACCCTGAACCTGAGCTCTAACTGCCTCCTCATCAGTCTTGTTATTTTTGCCTGGAATTTTAGTTCCACCTTGTTTTGTGCCCACCAAATCAGCTATTATTTGTTGTTTTATTCGACCTGTTCTTGTTCAGATTTGCTTGTATGTTTACTAGTTTCTTTGCTGCTTATCCCTCCATCTGGGTTCCATTTATTTCTTCATGAAGTACATTCTCTCCAGGTCTTCAGGAAAGTTGTTTTGGCAGTAGATAGTCTTCGCCTGAGAAAGTCTTGATGTCACTCTTTCTCTTGAATGATAGTGTAGCTGGGTATAGAACTCGAGGTTGGCAGTTACTTTCTTTTAGTACTGTGAAGATAGTATTCCTTGTTTTCTGGCTCGTGCGTCTGATTCGTGTCTGGGTAATCTACTGTTTTCTTTCTGGCTGCTTTTAAGATCTTCTCTTTGTCTTTGGTCTCCTGTAGTTCCTTCTCAGTATGCTGTGTCTAGGTATATATCTATATCTATCCTTACCTTATTCTGCTTAGAACTCACAGTGCTCGAATCTAAGGATGTATGTCTTTCATCACTTCTGGAAAATTCTCTTCTAATTATCATGTCAGATGTTGCTTTTTCCTCATTCTTTATATCCTTTCTTCCTAGGTCGCCCACTTAGATTATTTTGTGCCTTCTCATTCTGCCTTCCAAGTCTCTTAAATATATAAGAGAGCTAACCTCTGTAGGGCCTTCTGGGAAAATCCTTCAACTATTTTCCAATTCTCTTTTCTCTCCAACTGTGTCTGATCTGCTCTTTTTTTTTTTTTACTGTCCAGTGAGTTTTTAATTTCAGTGACTCTGTATTTTTATTACTAGAATTTTTTCCTCAAATCTATTATTTTTTCTTGTGTCTTATATTTTTCATAAGTTTTTAATTCCTTCCTTTATGCTTGTAATCATTTAAAACATAATTTTCTAGTGCTTCACATTTTAATTTGTTACCTGAAGTTCTTGAGGAAGGTATATAATCCCGTGGGCTTACCATGGACTCATAGTGGATTGTTTTCCACACAGTGTTGTGGTAATTTTGGATTGTGAGTTCATTTTCAGCAGAGCTTTATTATCATGGGGATCTAGTATAGCTTGGTTTGAGGGTATATCCCTCCAGTGTGGTTTTATGTTTTCTTCCGCCAGCCTAGAACTACCCTTTATTTTAACTCAGGAAGTTTCTGGAACATTCTAGGGGTATAAATCTGAACTTCACCCTCCTGCCCCCAAACCTGCATGAAAGCTGGCATGTGGCTGTGAACTCCTCATGGAGGACTGTTTTCCCTACCCTAGCCCAGGCCAAGACACAAATTCAGTCATCTCCCTGTACTAAAGAGCATATATTTTTCTGATCCACCTTTTAATTGAGGGCATAGCCCTTTGAGGGTCTTTGTTTAAGCAGCATCTCAGCTGCAGCTCTCTGCCTTGTGCGGAAAAGCCCCGTCTCCTGTCCTGGGGGGGCATTTAGGAGCATGCCCGTAGGTTACTAAATCTGATAGATGTGTCCCTGGCTCCCCTCTAGGGAGCACCAGCTCGTGGCTGTGGCCGTGGCTGTGGTTTCAGCTCCCTGGGGTTTTCCCGGTTTTGGGGGAACAGAGCTCTGCGAGTGAAATGTTTAATGTGTTTTGTCCAGTATTTTTGTGACAGGAGGTTTTTTCAGGTAATATGAGCTGCCATATTGCCAAAAATAGGTCCGTGTACAGTGTGGAGCAGTTCCGCACACCTTGTAATCAGTACTTAATGAATGGTGTGTAATTCTAGGATTCCAGAGAGGGTCCCCACCACCACCTGACTCATACTAACTTTATGCTGGAGTCATATATTGATAGCATTGGAACAGAGCACTCCACAGCTAAAAGAAAGCTTAAAGCCGTTGGCCTAATGCCGAACCATTTTCCTGGTCAGATTATCTCAAAAGATGGGCACAAAAACACTGGGGGCCAATAATTAGCTTTGTGAAGTATTTGAAAAGTCAGATCTTCTTTTCTCCACAGAATCTGGCCCAGTGAGAGACCTTTAATGTCGTCTGCAGCAGCCCAGCCCCCTTGTTTGATAGACGTGGACAGAGGGGCCCGGGGAGGGCGGGGGTGCCATTTCCCCGACTGGTTTATATCTGGTAGGACCGAGACGTCAGCATGTCCCAGTCTCCTCGGGCCAGCTAACAGTTTAGTGTCATTTGTGTATCCCCCACTGCCCTTCCATGTACAAAATGTGGAGTGTTACTGTCGAGCTTAGGGGTAGAAATAAAAGGAGCTAAAGCCCCAATCCTTTTCTGAATCTTCTTGCAGGGGATTGGAAGCAGGTAGATGCTGGCTCCTTGTTGCATGTAGGCTCCCTGGAGCGTAGCTCATCTTCCTTGTGTCTGTGCAGAAGACCTTCAGGCATCTTGCGTTGCTGACTGACTGGCCCCGCTAGCGTTCCGCTGACACCCATGAGCTCTCCCGTTTGATGGTTCCAGTTTCCATTTGCCAGTTTTTTATAGCCTTCAACACAGGGGCTCTTCATCCAGGAACTAGGATTGGACCTCACAGGTCTTTAAACAGGCCTTTCAGATTGCATGCGTGTGTGCCTTCAGAGGTTCTGTGATCAGAAAGATGGGACCTCAGTGATGTTAAGCAGGTGGGGTGCTGTGTCCATGTGATAGTTGGGGCAGCTTGTCTCCTTTGGGCCTGTGGTTGACCCATGGCTTGCTAAACGAGGTGACTGATTGGTTCTTTGCCTTCTTCAGGATTGATGAAACCCATGATGGCCCAAGATTCTCTCAGTGGAACTGGCTGTCGCTCTGAGGATCAGAGCTGTGTGCCCCCACTGCCAGAAAGGAAAGTGACCGCCATCGATGCAGCCCCCGTGTGGAGCCCCGAGGGTTACATGGCGTTGCAGAGCAAGGGCTACTCGCTCCCCCACCCGAAATCCAGTGACACTTTGGCCATGGACATGCATGTCAGGTGAGGCGAAACTTGGTCCTACTGACCTGCAAGTGAAGGAGGGGTCTCCAGGTCCTCATTGAGATAGGGCTCTGGGAAGAGGCCCTGTCCCAGGAGATGGTGCCCCCTGGGGAAGGAGAGTGAGATAAGGACGGCCGGATGCTTTTGTGTGAGAGGCACTGATGGCAACTGAGGGCCCAGGAGAAATCCTGGCGTCAGAGGCAAATCCCGCGGAACCTTGGGCAGGGCCGAGGGGTGGGGGCCTCACAGGGCAGGCGGGGCTGAGTGCGTGTGTCGTGGCTCCTTCCTGTGAAAGTGAAGGCGAGCTGGCTGTGCTGGCCCAGCGCCCCAGACTCTCCGCGGACGCCCCGGCTCCAGCTTGTGTGAACCAGAGGATCCCTGGCTGCTCGCTGAGTCCACCGGCCACTGACTTCTTCACTCTCTGGACTCCAGGGGCCGCCACCAGCCCATGGCCCAGCATCTCTGAGACCTGTTTAAAGATAGAGCGAATGTTGGTGCCTATGTTTTTTTCTTTTTCTTTTTTTTTTAAATTTTTCTTTTTAAAACTAAACTGTGTTCAGCATGGAACCCAGGAACCAGGCTCCAATCACATTGACTGATTTTTCTGGTTCCTTTTCAGGAATGAAAGCTCTTACTCTGCCTCACCTGGAAGGTCAGGGGGCGTAAGTGCCCGGCGCGATCTCCTTGAGGAGAGAGGGGAGGAGTACTTGAGTGCTTTTGACAAGAAGGCCCCAGCAGACTTTGACAGCTGTGTCTCTTCTCAAAGAATAGGCCAGGAGCTTTTGTTTCCACCCCAAGAAAATGTTCAGGAAGCAGGCGCGCCTGGGAGTCACACCCCAAACCTCAGGTGTTCCACACTGGAGCCCGACTTTGCCCCGGCTGAGAAAAAACCAGAGTATAGCGATTGGGACGTGAGCCGCCAGCCGAAGGCCGCCGGCCCAGACACCAGGGTCGAGAAGGAGGCGCCCCAGGAGGAACTGTCCTTCAGTGTCTCCTCCTGGGAGAAGGAAGGGAGCCCCGGCAGACAGCCGGCCCTGGAGCCCGCGTGGACGCCAGAAGCCCGGGGCGCCGGCAGCCAGCACCCGGAGCAGACCAGCAGGACCCGGAGGTCCGGCCCCATCAAGAAGCCCGTCCTGAAGGCCCTCAAGGTGGAAGACAAGGAGAAGGAGCTCGACAAGGTGAAGCCGGAGCTGGGAGAGGGGAGCGCCCGCCTGGCTCGGGAGACGGGGCCCGTTTGCGAGGCGGCCGAGGACCAGGACCAAGAGAACGACCCCGCGCTGGCCAACGTGGCCCCGGCCGCCTCGGAGGACCAGGGCTCGGCCCGTGCTGCCTTGGGCCGCGAGGCCAGCCGGCCGGAGGAGGATGACAAGCCCGACGGGGCCCGGGAGGCCAGCCCCTCCCGGGAGGCCAGCCACACACCCCCTACCAAGAGGAATAACTGGATCTTTATTGACGAGGAGCAGGCCTTTGGGGGCCGGGGGCAGGCCCGGGGCCGCGGCCGCGGGTTCCGAGAGTTCACTTTCCGCGGGCGGCCCGCGGGCGGCGGCCTCTGTGGTGGGGGCGCCCTTGGGGCGCGCGGCCTCTACGGCGGCAGCCAGAGGAGCGGCCGCGGCCGGGGACCGCGAGAGTTCGGGCTGGCAGACGACTTCCCCCGGGCCAAGCCCCGGCGGAGGATCGCCAGCGAGACCCACAGTGAGGGCTCTGAGTACGAGGAGCTTCCCAAGCGGCGGCGGCAGCGGGGCGCCGAGACCGGGGACGAGGGCGCGCTCCCGGAGAGGGAGGAGGCCGCCGGGAGGAAGGGCGACTTCAGGGAGTCCTGGCGGTCCGGCAGGATGTACCCCGAGGACCACGGCGGGCCAGAGGCCAAGAACCGAGGCCCGCGGGCCTTCGGGCGCGCCCTCCCCCCGCGGCTGAGCAACTGCGCATATGGCCGGAGAACCTTCGCGGCCAAGGAGGCGGCCCCCTGGCCGAGCCGGGGTCTGGGCGCCTCCTGGCAGGAGTCCGGCCCCCCCGACACGTGCGGGGCCCGGCGGCCCTCAGACAGAGACTACATCCCCGACACCTACAGACACCCCGACGCCTTGGGCACCCGGGGCTTCGAGGATGGCCGTGTGGAGGACAAGAGGGCCTTCTTCCAAGATGACCACGCGGCAGATTCTGAAAATGCCGAGAACCGGCCCTTCAGGAGAAGACGGCCCCCGCGCCAGGACAAGCCCCCCCGCTTCCGGCGCCTTCGGCAGGAGCGGGAGGCCCTGGGCCTGTGGGGGCCGGAGGATGAGCAGCCCCTGCCAGCGGGCCAGTGGCCGGGCCGGCCCAGACCCTGTCCCGGGGACAGGAGCGGCACCACGGGCCGCAGGTCCCCCGAGCTCGCCTACCAGAACTCCTCGGACCACGCCAACGAGGAGTGGGAGACGGCGTCCGAGAGCAGCGACTTCAGCGAGAGGCGGGAGAGGCGGGACGGGCCCGGGCCCGACCCCCAGGCCGACGGCCTGCCCGGGGCGGGCGCGGGGGAGAAGAAGGAGATGGCCAAGCGGAGCTTCTCCGGCCAGAGGCCCCTCGCTGACAGGCAGAGCCGGAAGCTGGAGCCGGGAGGGTCTGGGGAGAAGTCTGTTAGGCCAGGTGGCGGCGAAACTTCTCCTCGTTATGAGAGCCATCAGAGGGGGACGCCTTTGAAAGCCAAAAGGTAAACTGGAAACAGAGTCCCGGGTTCTTTTTTGTTGCTGTTGTTCTGTTAGCCGGTTGTCCCAGCGGCACTTCATGCATGCGTGTCCCGCCGTGTGTCAGGGCCCCGACTCCTTCCCCCTCGTTGTGCTCCAGGAGGGCACCCGCCTACCGAGGCCATTGTACATGAGCATCTCCGTCACTGGCTTTCGCGCTGCTGTCTGCTTCTCTCGTGGCGTGCTGCTGCTGCTGTTGTGGCTTCAGAACTAAGACTAGAGTCCCCGCCCCGCTGGCCCCCCTGTGGTGCCCACCCCCGTCCCTGTCTCATGACTTCAGCCCCCGTGTGTCTCCTCGGAGTCCAGCCAAGGGGCCCCCGCCACAGAGGGGCGCTCCCTGTTCACGGCGCCTCGTGAGTACCGGTCAGTCCACCAGACTCCTTGGCTCCAGGCTGCTGCCAGGCAGCGTCCTGCAGGAACACGTGGGGCATTGCTGGCCTCCTGGCCCCGCAGAGATCGCTCTTCCCTGAGTGGCTTTGCTTCTCGACAGTCAAGAGAAGCAGCGCCGCTTTGGGGATTGCCACCTCGGCCTGGTGAGAGCCAGGCAGTAAGCAAAGGGAGTGAGCTGCCCGAGGCCTGGTTGAGCACCTCTCGTTTGGAATTAGAGGCTTTGGTGGGGGGGGGGGGAATGATCGGTGCTCAGTGTCGGCTCAGTGCCCAAGCCTGGCCCGGAATCAGGGCAAGGGCAGACGCTGTGCAGCCTGCATTCCTCATCGTGCACAGGCCACGCCCCAGCATGCTGAGGAAGACGCCTTCCCACCTCCCAGCCTCCTTAGAATTCAGGGCACCGAAGCCTGGCCTGTAGTTAATCCATACCCCCCGAAAAAGGAACCACAGAAGAATGCGGGTTCTTTTAGGTGTCCATCTAGACTAGCTTTCTAGGCCCCAGATGCCAAGACTTGGCTTTGCTTCTGATTTCTACCCCAGTAACTGGGCTGGCAGTAGGGCGAGGCCTGGGCTCCTCTCTGGTCAGTCTTACGAGAGGAGCAGGAAGTTCTGCAGCCCCGTTCTAAGCATTCCCCCTTCTCGCTCTCCTTTCTGTAGCCCTACTGGGTTTGGCACACAGTGGGAAAGAACGGAAGTGTCAGCCCTGGGAAGGGGTTGGAGAGAGAGCAGTTTTCCCGTGGGCTCTGCTGTAGCAGTGCTGCTGGGGCAGCCTCCACACGGGCTTGCAGAGCGCGCTACCGCCAGCACGCGGCCTCTGCTGAACGGAGGGGACGCTGAGAGGAAGTGACAAAGATCAGGGCGCTGTGCTTGTGTGCGTGCTGTGCGTGCATGTGCAGTTTTTCCTTCGCTCCCCTTCCCCAGCCGCTGGTTACTTCTGAGCTGACGAGATCCTCCTTCCTTTATAGGTCCCCGGATGACACCTTGCCTGGAGGTCTTGGCTGCAGCAGTGGGAGTGGCCACTACACGCTGGAGCGGGCAGCCCGTGCCACCTCCGACATCCCCGAAGCCGCCTGTGAGAAGGCAGAGAAGGAGGCCCAGCTGGCTGCCCAGAGGGCAGGCGAACAGGGAGAGACCGTGAAACCATTTGACCTGAACTATGGAAGTGAGTGTCACCTCACATCTTCAGGGGAAGAAGAATCCGGGCAAAATGGGGAGCCGTGGCCACCTCTGTGGGTTGCTGAGTTTGCTCTTTCACTGAATATGTTAGCTTCTGGGCACGTACTGGGTTAAGAGCAAAACAGAAAGGATTCCTGCCTTCATGTCGCTCACAACCTTGCTGAACCCCCATAACAGCCCTGCGGTGTCCTAGTTTTAAAGATGGGGAAGCTGAGGCCCAGAGAAGTTGAGTGGTTTGTGCAAGGTCACACAGCTGGTTAGGAGCGGAGCTGGGACTTAAGTGTGTCTGTCTCCGAAGACTGTTTTCTTAACCGTAGCCTCTTTGATTTGAGGTAACACTGTGTTAGAGGGGCCGTGAGAAGGGTGTAGAAATCATAGCTGGGTTTCCTAGGCCCTGGTGAATATGCTGAGGCCCAAGCCAGCTAAGAGCCTGGCCTCTGAGCTGAGCCGGTCCTTAGATATCAGGTGCCTGTAGGGTTGGGTTATTCTTGGCTCCCAGTAAATGGAACCATTCACTGTCTTCCCTTGTGAATCTTGGTTCAGATGCCATCGTTGAAAACTGTGGATCCAGCCCCGGAGAGGAGACTGAGGTGGGCTCTGTGGTGGGGGAAGGCTTCATCGAAGTCCTGACCAAGAAGCAGCGCCGTGTGCTGGAGGAAGAGAGGAGAAGGAAGGAGCCAGCCGTGCAGGTCGGGGCGCGAGGCGTGGGCGGGGCCGGGGCGGACGGGGTTTCTGAATTAGGCCCAAGACAGGAGAGGAAGAAGGCGTGTTTATTAAACATGCGTTGCCTCCCAGGGCCCGCTATCCCTGTGGCTCCATGGCAGTAGATGGTGTTATCCCTGCTCTCCGAGAGGGGGACTGGTCCAGGGTGACACCCGCTGAAACAGGGCCGAGCAGGACGCAGGCCTCCATCAGCCCCGAAGTCCGTCCTCCTTCCACTGTGCTCCGGCCTGAGTGGGACGAGACTCATCACCCTGGGAGTCACGAGGGTTGGTGACTCTGTACTCGAAACGGAGTCGGGGCCGAGCACTGCCCCCTTGCCCCGCAGTCCCAGGTCACAGCCCACTGGTCGCTTCTGGGGGCGGTTTGGTCGGCACTGCAGTTCCCACGTGGTTGAGGTCTTGGCTGACGAGTGCTGTAGCGCCGCTGGCTGTAGCGTCACTGGAGCAGTTTCCGGGGGTGTGGTTCTGGCGCCTGGGCTAGTCTTCCTGGGGAGAGCTTGTTATCCTTCATGTCTGAGGTCGAGGCCGGACCACATCACCTTTCTTCTCCTTAGGTACCTGTCAAAGGCCGAAGTCTTTCCTCTCGTATTCCTCCTCGGTTTGCGAAAAAGCAGAACCACCTGTGCCTGGAGCAAGGTGATGGAACTGTGCCTGGCAGTAGCCTGGGCACCGAGATCTGGGAGAGCAGCGGCCAGGGTAAGAGCTCGGGGTCTGGGCTCAGCCGCTCGGCCCACGGCCGCCTCACAGGCTCGGGGCCTCTTGTTAGGGAGCATCCTGCTTTGGGGCCGTGAACACAGACGGAGCATTGCCTGTTTCCTGGCTTCCTCCGCTGAGTCAGGGCGCTGGATGCCATGCTAGCACCACGTGCTGCTGCAGCCTCTGAACAGGTGTCAGGTTTTCCCTGCCTGAAATTTGGTGGAGAGGAGAGCATTCCGTATCCAGTGAAGGCAAAGGATGGCCCCCACCCCCGCCCAGCTGAGGTCACTCAGGGAGCTGTCTTGGCGCTGCCCACACCGCTTATCCTTTCTTCTTCCCCTGAGGAAGAGCAGCAGACGACTGCTCAGGACAGGAGTCCAGAAGCTTTCCTGTCTGTGCCGTGTGCTCTTCCCTCAGCCGAAGGAAGTTTCTGTCAGCTCCTCTCCAAACGCTGTCTTAGGTTTGAAACCAGGCTAGGGTGGCCCTTACCTTTTAGAAAATTTGTTTCCCTGAAAAAATTTCTTACCCAGTGCTATTTTTCTGGCAATTTTTCATTTTAAAACACAAAACCATTTTAATTGAGCCGATTCTTCTTGAACGCCTGCTTTCGGCAGGGCCCTGCAGGGTATACAGGGGGAGCTTGGAGAAATCATCCATTTCCAACTCTTTTATTCCAAGCAGCCGAGGCTTCCAGAGTGAAGTGACAACCCCAGAGCCACGTGACAAACACCCAAGAGCCTAGGTTCTGGACCTGATTCTTTCAGTTTCACCTCATGGCCTATCTTCATGTTCCTGGTTAAAACCTTGGTTCCAACACATTGCAAAATAACATTGGGAAATAGTCAACTCTGACTGAAAGTACGATAATTTTTAATAAAATTTTGATCAGTCAGTTTGGTTGTGAGAGTGGTGGGTGTCATGGTATAAATGTCCAAAAATACTTACCCGCCGTATTGGTCAAGCAGAGTGGGCTAACGCAGGAGTTGCGCTCTCCCTCCCGGATTCTGCAGCATCTCGTTGGTGGCTCAGACCAGGGGTCTGTGGGTGACTTCAGAGGGCCCCTGGATCTTAAAAAGAGCATGTGAGATTTCATGTGCACACACAGGGTCCATGGCTTTTGTTGGGTTCTCAGGGTGGTCTGTGAGCTAACAAAAGTTCAGTAACATCAGCTTGAATTTTTCAGAGACTTGTAGAGGTGCCAACTTGTAGAAATAAATGGTTTATGTGCAAAAAGCTTCACCACAGCAGAGGCAGTGATAGAGCATTCTAACCGGTGTGAGTGAAAAGTTGCTGGTGTGTTTAGTAGAGCACATAGTCAGTGCAATCACGGGAAGCACGTTCACGGAGATCTGCCCGAGGATGTTGGAAAGTCGGGTGAAGGTATCAGACCAGATCCTCTTTTCGCTAATGGGTCGATTGCGGTGGGAGTGGGGGCGCTTCAGAGACTTGGGTTTGTGTGAGCTGCGCCTGTGCTTGTTTTTCTGGCTCGGTGGGTCCTCTTCGACGTCCTGACTCTCTGTCTCCCTCCCTAGCAGCCCTCCCCATTCAGGCCTCGACCGGCGACTCCTGGGCCAAAGCCGCCACTGCCTTTGCCGGCACCGAGCCCGGCTCTGCCGAGGTGAGCGGCCGCCGCGCGCCAGGCGTGTGCTCATGTCCGCCGCCGTCCCAGAGGCTCGCCTGTGCTGTCCCTGGCCGGACAGTGAGCCTGGCTCGTCACTGGTCTCCAGTCTTGCTTTCGGATCTGCGGGAGGGGCTTGAGTGGGAGGGAGGAAGAGCGGGGATGGCCAGGGAGCACCCACCCTGGGTAGGCGGCGTGAGGGCCTCTCCTCGGCATCGGGCGGTGGTCACAAGCGCAGCGGGTTTGTGGTCTCCGTCCAGGACCCACGCGTACCTGTGATTATGGGCTTGGGCCGGGGACCTGTCGTGCCGCCCAGTCTCACTCTGCAGGCAGGCAGGCAGGCGGAGAGGGGATGGGCTCTGACCCTCCTGTGTCCTGCACAGCAGGGCTTTAAGAGCAGCCAGGGAGACAGTGGCGTTGACCTGAGCGCCGAGTCTCGGGAGTCCTCAGCGACCTCCTCGCAGCGCAGCTCCCCGTACGGCACTCTGAAACCCGAGGAGGTGAGCGGGCCCGGCCTGGAGCCCAAGGCCGATGGCCACAAGGAGCCGACTCAGAAGCAGTCAGAGCCGAAGGTAAGCTGGGAGTCCGGCTCTCAGGGGCCGGGCTGGGTGGAAGGGCTGGTGTCTTTTGTCTTCTTCCCCGACTCCCGGTCCCTTGGAAGCTGGAGATCAGGGTCATTCCAGGCTGTGCGTCTCAGCCTCTCTGCTTTTCCATCAAGGATTCTGAACAAGGCTCGGGACAGAGCAAGGAGCACAGACCAGGACCCATCGGCAATGAGCGGTCCCTGAAAAACAGGAAGGGCTCCGAGGGGGCTGAGCGGCTGCAAGGGGCTGTGGTCCCCCCTGTTAATGGGGTGGAGATTCACGTGGACTCCGTGCTGCCAGTGCCACCCATTGAATTTGGAGTCAATCCAAAGGTGAGGCTTTGATTTGTTTTCTTCTACCTATGGCCCGCCCCCCACCCTCCACCCCCCACCCCCCGCCCCCCCCCCCGCCTTTGATGCTTGGAGAGGAAGGAGGGAGCTTAGGGTGGGCTCCTAGAAGGAGCGGGGACATGGGCGCTGGCAGTGCTCCAGGGGAGCATGGCGGGTGGCTTTGCAGGTGAAGAGGTGCTGTTGAGCTGCTTTCTCGGTCTCCCTGCTGACACCAGGCAGGTTCTCAGGCCGAGCGGGGAGCCGGGCAGAGAGAAGGGGGGGGCCTCCTTTCTCGGGGGCCATCGGGAAACAACATCTGGCCATCTTGCTCATGTGGTGAATGCTGCTTAGTGGGTGTTTGAGTTGCTGAGATGGCAGATCAAATTAATGTGTGTCTCTGACAGAAGGTGAGCCATGGTGACTCCTGTGGGCTTTGTTCCCTTTTTTCCAGGACTCTGATTTCAGCTTGCAGCCCGCTTCTGCCTCTGGTCCCGCGGGGAATCCAGTTGTCAAACTTCAGGATGCGTTGGCCAGTAACGTAAGTCTGTGCTTCCACCTCCAGCTCTGTCGTCCCCATGCCAGCAGGCCCCGGGCAAAAAGAGCAAGAGCCTCGTGAGGTGTTCCGAAACCAGAGGGGGCGAACCAGCCATGGCTCTGGGGTTGGGCGGACGTGGTTTGAGTCCTGATGCTGTCTCTAGCTGCTTACGCGTCCTTGAGCAAGTTGTTCCACGCTCTGGTTTTGTGAGCTTAAAATGGGATAGTGTAACTCCTGAGGTCTGGTTTATTTGGCACTTTGTGATTGAAAACCTCCCAGGTTCTGTGGTCGCACATGTTTGAGAATGCTGCGCTAAACAGGTTTCTTTACTCTGCGGTTTCTCAGAATCCCTGTATCGTGCTGATGGGTGCTGGGCACTGCAGGAGGAGGGCCTAGCGGTTGCATTTCCGAACATGTGTTACCAGGACCTCTTTTTCACAGTTTTGGGGGAGGGGGCTGAGACAGGACCTGGTATCTCCATGCCGTGTAGTGGTGCCTGCATGCTGGCAGCCAGCCATGTTTATGTTGCCAAAACACGGCGGCCCGGCTGGAGGGCTCGGGGTGCGGGGATGAGGGTGGCTCTCCACGGCCTTCTTCCGAGAGAATCGGTGGAGGCAGCTATTTGCAGGGGTCTCGAGTGCACATGACCAAAACGGAAGGCGTGTTTGGACACGTCGTCTCGCTTTCTCTGGGCCTGTCAGTGTTCCGTGGTCTCCTTCCCTTTCAGGCTGGGTTGGCACAGAGTATTCCCATCCTCCGGCGCGATCATCACATCCAGAGGGCCATCGGCCTCTCCCAGATGTCCTTCCCCACCGCCGACCTCACTCTGAAGGTAACACTGGCCCCGAGCAAGGCGGGGCCACCCGGTGCCTTGGCTTGTGAAGGGGCAGGAGCGGGCAGCCCCGCCCTCCCTCCCCGGGCTTAGCTTGTGCCGTCCGCTGCCTCCCGGACGGTAATTTTCGTCTCCCCCACCTCCTTGCTTCTGAAGATGGAGTCTGCGCGCAAGGCTTGGGAAAACTCGCCCAGTTTGCCGGAGCAGAGCTCTCCAGGAGGCGCTGGCTCGGGCCTGCAGCCCCCGTCCTCCGGGGGAGCCTCCAGCGGGGTCAGCTACAGCTCCTTCGGTGGGGTCTCCATGCCCCCCATGCCCGTGGCCTCGGTCGCACCTTCTGCGTCTCTTCCAGGTATCTCCCCCGCGAGCCAGCTCAGGGAGCCTTCTCCATTCACTCGAGAGAAAGGCTGGATTCGCAGCCCTGAGCACCACCCCTGCCTTGACTTAAGGAGTGTGTAGAGGGGGGCACGTTCTAGGCTGGGGGTCGTAGCGTCCCACGTGCTCAGGTCACCTGCTTCCTAGGCTGGGAAGCAGGACCGTGCGACTTTGGTGAGGCTCTTCCGCCTCCTGGAGAGGGGACTGATCAGAGACTTGGCTTTGGGTCAGACCGTGTCGCATGAGCAGCTCTCTGAGCTGTGCCCCCTCCTCCGTGACATAACACAGGGTGATGGTGGCCCTGGGTGGGGTCGCCACGCCAGTGAGACGAGCTCACGTCTGGGAAGTGCTTTGTATCAGCTGAGCCCAATTTTATCCTGTCACCGTCCTCGTCACTGTGTTGGTGCCCCAAGGGAGCCTGTGGGGATTTTGAGGTCTGGCTGCCGGAGTCTCAGTGATGTAATTCCAATAGATCCTTCTGACCCTCCACTGTGGACTCAATAGCAGGGAGATGAAGAGGAAGGTGACTGAGAGACCAAGGCAGCCTTCCTTTATAATGAACCCCCCGGCCCCCATGTGCAGGGCAGTGGGTGAATGGGTGAGGTGGGAAAGGCAGGCTGCAGCCAGCCCCTCCTCCTGGGCCCTGGGCCGTGCAGGAGCACAGGCTCAGCTGTGCACACACTCCCTCCTCCCACTGATTCCCAGGACCTTCTGGAACAGTGAGACTTGATCCTGTTTCACCCCCTCGGATTCTGTTTCCAGGCAGCCACCTGCCACCTCTCTACCTGGATGGCCATGTGTTTGCAAGTCAGCCCCGGCTGGTTCCTCAGACGATACCTCAGCAGCAGAGTTACCAACAGGTGATGACGGCGAGCCAGGTGGCCCCGCGGGGGTGGGGGAAGGGGTGCAGCACACGGCGTAATTACCTTCTTCATTATTTGTTCGTGGTGTGTCTCATTTTTTGTACCCCTCACGTTAATGCTCAGTACCTGGCATGTACGGCAGCCAGTCAGTATTTATTGGATGAGTACACGAGAGACAAGGAGGAGGAATGGAGCTGAGTGCTCCAGACTCTGCTTAGTTTTCCCTTCTCGAAGCTCTCCTGTGCCCTAGCTGGGGAATTCACTGAAACGGAATTCTCTTTGGTGATCAGGTATCCTTCTGATGAAGAGAAGAAAGGCCTAGACTCCCAGGCATGGATGCGTTAGAAAGAGGTAGTTGTAGAAGCGAGCAGGTGTTTGTTTTTATGCAGAATTGGCATACTTTCTGTGCCGCGAGGGGATGCTTTTTGGAAGTCTTCCTCCTGAAGCTGGTGCTGGGCCTTCCTAATCGTCCTGCAGCCCCACCGACCTGTGTGCCCGCACAGACCAGGATGAAGTGCTGTTTTGGGGACGGAGGACTTGGCCTGTCCTGATCTCTGTTCATAACGTATTCTTAAGTATTATGTTGTTTGGTTTTGCAAGATCTTGCTCTTCGTGTAACTGGATCATACTGCACGTATTATTCTTCATGCACATTTTCCATCCACCGTTGCGTTTCTGAAACCCATCTCTGTTGATACGTGTAGCTAGTGTTCCCACCACTGTACAGAATCCAGTATAGGGATGTGCCCTGGTTTGGGATTGCTGCCAGTTTTCTGCTTTCTCCCAAGAGTGAAGGAAGCACAGGCAGGACATGAGTTTGCATTGTGGGCGGTGTTGGCTGCCCGTGGAGAAGGGCGGGCGGGGGTGGGAGGCGGGGGGTGAGCGTCAGCCTGGAGGGCAGCGCGGTGATGGCCTGGCTCCCCGTCCACAGGCTGCTGCTGCCCAGCAGATCCCAATTTCCCTTCACACGTCTCTGCAAGCTCAAGCCCAGCTCGGACTGAGGGGCGGGCTCCCCGTCTCCCAGTCTCAGGAGATCTTCAGCTCCTTACAGCCCTTCAGGTGAGATGCCAGGGCTTGGGGGGCTGGCAGCTCGCAACAGGGGTTTCAGCCTTCCCAGCCTGTGGGCCTTTTCCCTTTGCCGGCTGCTGCTCTGCGCTCCCCTGCTTTGGGGCGGGTGTGAGGGTAAGCTGCGCTGTGGGAGAGCTGTGGCCCGGCCTTGTCCTTTCTCTCCGTGTCCTCCGGCCCCCTGCCTGCTCTCCCTCCTCGCTGCACCTCGCTGCCTCTGGCCCACTCTTTCAGTGTCTCCTGTCCTGTGCTGTCTGTTTCATCCAGTGACGCTCAAACCGTGGTCCCTAGACCAGCAGCACCGTCTAGGAGCTTGTTTAAGTGCAAGTTCTCAGGGCCCATCCCAGACCTTCTGAGTCAGAATCCCTGGGGGTGAGCCGACAGCCTGTGTTGGAGCGAGCCCTCTGGGGATTCTGAGGCGTGCCCACATGTGAGATCAGCTGGTGCAGTCGTGCACCTGCCCCGACCGTCTGTCTGGCTTTTGCAGATCTCAGGTGTACATGCACCCCAGCCTGTCACCGCCCAGCACCATGATCCTCTCCGGAGGCACAGCCTTGAAGCCCCCCTACTCGGCGTTCCCAGGCATGCAGCCCTTAGAGATGGTGAAGCCCCAGTCCGGCTCGCCCTACCAGCCCATGAGTGGAAACCAAGCCCTGGTCTACGAGGGCCAGCTCGGCCAGGCCGCCGGGCTCGGCGCCTCCCAGATGTTGGACTCCCAGCTCCCACAGGTCAGGAATTCACTCACTCCCACCTCAAAACACTAGGTCTCTTTTCTTCATGATCGTTTCCCCTTTTACCTGCCTCGTGATGCCCACTGACTTACATGCTGCTTGTAGCCACTGCCACTGGTCCTTGGGCTGCCAGGCCAGGGCCGGCTCCTCCACCTCTTGTGAACAGTCCCGAGACCTGGCTTTCCCCGAGAGCGAGGGCGCTGCTTCTCCTGCAGCCTCCCCCACTCCTGCTGTGGCCTTGGGGGTGGCTGCCTGTCTCCTCTGCGTGCACACTCGTGCTTCTAGGCCACTCTCCTCGCCTGCTCCTCACACCCTGGCTTTGGAGCCCCCCCTCCCGTAGACTGTGCCTCCACTGGCCCCTGTGTGCTGCGAGCGCCACGTTGCTGAACCCGTGTCCGGTTCCACATCCTCCTCCCCCCGACCCGTGGGCGCGTTAGACGGTTTTGAGGGTCGCTCCCCTCCTTTGGCCTGTGGCTCAGTCTCCAGCACGTCTCCCGTTGTAGTTCTCAGGGATTTTGGTGTCTCTGTAGGTGACCTCTCACCCCTAGGTCTCTGCCCCCAGTTCCACGGCCTCACCACCAGTGCCTGCTCGCCTCCAGTCTGGACTGGTCACTGCCAGTAGCTGTACCTCTCCCGTCGTCTCAGGCTGAAGGGTCCTACCTGGTCACCACCTCTGACTTTTCTCACTTCTCCCTCCCTCTAGTGACCTACCTTCAACCACCTTTTAATTCTCCCTCCCCCATCCCTGCCCCCCGCCCCCTTCAGCAGAGCCCCAGACACCCTCCTTGTTGTTTTTGGTTTTTTGACCGCGCCGTGGCACGCAGGATCTTAGTTCCCCAACCAGGGATTGAACCCGTGCTCCCTGCACTGGAAGCGTGGAGTCCTAACCACTGGACCGCCAGGGAAGTCCCCCGCTCCTTGTCATTTGCACTCAGCTCCGCCCCACCCCTCCCTCCCTGTGCTCACCTGGGTTAAACCCTGGCCCGCCTCAGCCCAGCTTCCTGAGACTGGAGGGAAACCGACCCCGTCAGACTGGATTCAGGTTAAATACAGCCGCCCTCTGGAAAGCCAACGTTTGGGCACCTCCCCACCCTCCTCATTGCCTTCTCCCCCACCGTTATTTTGCATCCTGTGTCGCCAAAGAAATGAGTCGTAACAAGGAAAAGAGAACATCTGCAAGCTCCCAGCGCCACGTCTCTGAGCCTGTGAGGGGCCCTGGGGTGAGAGCGGGCAGCCCATCCTCTCCACCCACCTGGGAGCCGCTCCAGCTAGCGTCCTCTTCCCGCCATCAGCACGTAGAGGTGCTGCAGTGCTGCCCTCCGGCTGTGAGGGTCCCTTCCGCCACATCCCCAGGCAGCCCGGTCTTTCCTCGTTTTTTAAGAAACAAAACGCTTCTTTAGGGACACCGGTAGATTCCACGTTACTGAACCTGACGGTTCTTCACCCTCCTCCTACTGACCCGTCAGTAGCATTTGACCCAGTGGTCACTCCTTCCCCCGACTCACGCTCTCTGGGCTCCTGGTTTTTCTTCCACCTCCCTGAGGCCTCTTCCCGGTCTCCTTTGCTGTTTCCCCCTTGCCTCCCCAGGCAGTAAGTCGCTGTGCCTTCTGCGCTCCATCTTCGGGCCTCTTTCTAGACCTGTGGCTCTAAGCCTCACCCAAATCCAACGCTTCCCAGTTCTCCCGAATTTCTGTCTCCTGGACCTGAACTCAGACCCAGTGGGCTGCCCGCCATCTCTGCTCATGTCCGGCATGGGTCATCCCTGGATCCCTGCTTGTGCCACGCCCCCGCTGATTCGTCACATCCCGTCAGCCCTACCTTTGAAAAGTATTCAGAGTCTCTGGCCCTTTCCCTTCCCCTCCACCCACCCCCCTGCCCAGCTCGTGCTCTCGGCTGCCAGTTTGTTCTCAGCACAGCAGCCAGGGCGCCTCTTTAAGACTCACGTCAGCTCGCACACCGCACCCGGAGCCGGCGCTCCAGAAACGCTGTGCCGTCCTTACCTTCTTCCCGCACCCAGCTGTGCGCGAGGAGGGGCCCGGGCCTTGAGGTCTGGCTGCCCCACGTCTCAGTGATGCACTTCCAATAGGTCCTTCTGACCCTCCACTGTGGACTCACTAGCAGGGAGATGAAGAGGAAGGTGACCGAGAGACCACAGGTGGCCCACCCGCCCCGTCCCAAGGGTCTCCTGGCCCACCTCCTTCCCTTCTCGCACCTCGCTCTGGACTTCAGGGTAACAGGCTTCAGAAGGCTCCAAGACTGCAGGAGCCCTAAACCCCAGACCCCAGTTGTTTTCTGTCACCTTCGGAGGCAGAGCATGAAGTAGTCTTGCCTTTTTGTGCTGCAAAAAGGGGCACAAGGATACCCCTCCTGTCTAGCTCCCACCTTTCGGGACTCGCTTGGACACTGCTTCCTGAGAAGGCTTCTAGACCTTCCTGACCTTTCTCCCCGCCCCCCGCCCCCCAACACGCACACGGGGTTTGCCGCCCGCCTTCCGCACTTGACACCCGTAGCTGTCCTGCTTATTTTCTAGCCGTCCGAGTTATTTTCTCACCACCTAAGGCTTGCCCCCTACCACTGAGAGTATGAAGTCTAGGGTGATCTCTGCTGTGTTCTATCCAGAATCTGTCCTACTGTGTGAAGGCCTTGCTTCCTTTCATCGGGAATGAGAACGCGAAGTGTGGCGCGCGGTTGCGCTCGGATGTGTGTGTAAACGGCGGTTTGTGGCTTCCTCCCCTGACTGTCCCTGTTGTCCAGCAGCTGACGATGCCGCTGCCTGGCTCCCAGCTGCCTCTGCCTCGGTACGGCTCTGGGCAGCAGCCCCTGCTCCTGCCGCAGTCCATCCAGCTGCCACAGGGGCAGAGCCTCTCTGTCGGGGCCCCCCGAAGAATGCTCCCACCCGGGTCCCAGCCTTCGGTCCTTAACACCAGCAGGGAGGTGAGGATGACTCCGTCCTGCTGTGGCCCTGGGGTGGGGTGGGGCTCCCGTCTCGGGGACCCTTTCTGGCCAGTCAGGAACCACTATCGCGGGGGAGAGTGCCGGCGGTCTGGGATGCAGGCTCCGGGCCTCGCCAGACCACTGGTGGCCCACTCGTTGCCGAGTTCTCTCGGTCCCGTGGCAGGAAGCCCTGGTCACGTGTTACTAGCAGCGTGAACAGGCCTGGGTGAGCAGAGCAGGGAGGAAGGTGCCTGCGGCTGAGGTCTGGGGGGCCGAAGTCCTTGCCAGCTCCCGGGGTTCTGCAGAGGGTGGCCTCCGGGGCAGAGGGGGCACGTTCACCGCGGCCAGTGCTCAGGGGTGGCGCACAGTCTGCCCTCCCACCTGCACAAAGGGAACAAACACACGTGGTCGTTCCTGCCTCCAGCCTGCACCGGAAGGCCAGGCGTGCACGCTCCTTGACGAGATGCCTGTCTGTCCCGAAGCCCTCGTGGCCCCCACTGGCTCTGCCCAGGGTGGTTGGTGGCGGGGGCAGCTGTCCCCAGGGCGCTCCAGTGACAGCCCGTTGCTTCCCGGTGTCTTTAGTCTTCTCAGATGGAGATGAAGGGCTTCCACTTTGCCGACAGTAAACAGAATGTTTCTTCAGGAGGCTCCATGCCATCACCGCAGACCTACAGGTAAAGAGATGCCCTGGGGGTCGGATGCTCACAGCTGAGCCCTCGCTGTGGAATCGTGGGCCCAGGGAGAGCAGCGCGAGGGCACTGAGGCTGGGTCACCTTTGTCAGCCTGTGTGTCACCCTGAAGTTCCAGTGCTGGGACACAGGAGACTCAGGAACTCTGGGGCGTGGTTTTGCTTTTAATATCATCATAAAATGTTCTGGTATGGGAGAACTTTCTGGAAAGGCAGGGAAAGGAAAGGCTAATGTTATAATAGCGTCAGGACAGACCCTGGCTGCTAACAGCTTTCTCACCAGATTTTTTTAAAAAGATTCACTGGCAGGGCAGATACCCTTGGGGGGGGGGCGGGGTTTCCTTTCCTGGGGCCACATGTCCCTTGAATGGCCTTGTGTCCCCACCAGGGCTTGCTGCTGCTGGGCTCGTAGGGCGTGAGCTGTACCTTCTTTGCCTTCTCGGGATCTGTCTCCGCCTCCAGTAACTGTCCCGGGTCCCTTGGCTGGATTCAGAGGGGGCTTTGTATCAGTCCTGATGTTGAGTTACAGTTGACCCTTGAACAGTGCAGGGGTTAGGGGCGCTGACCCTCCATGCAGTTGAAAATTCAAGTATAACTTTACATTTAGCCCTTCGTGTCCACAGTTCCATATCCGAGGATTCAACCAACTGCAGATCGTGTCGTACGTGCTTACTGAAAAAAATCCACGTGTAAGTGGACCCATGCAGTTCAAACCCGTGATGCTCAAGGGTCAGCAGGACTTAGCGTGTTGGAAAGCCAGGGAGCGTCTGCTTCGGATGGCTCTCTCCCCCGCGGAGAAGCGTGCGGCTGGGGAGGCAGCGCACGGCGCTGGGCCCGAGGGTTGGCACAGTCGACTCTTGTTACGTGTGGGGGATTCCTCCTGTCTGCACACGAGTGAAACAGGTGTGCGTGCCCCGCAGTGCCCTGTGCGAGGCTGCCGGCGTGGCTGAGGGCAAGGTCGCCCGCACGGCCGCCCGCCCGCCCTGCCCCGTCGCGCTCAGAGTGTTGAGGGCCGCTCCTCCTCCGTCACGTCAGGCCGTACTCCAGCTGCATTTCCCGAGAGAGGGCTTTTTGTGAATTTTCCCCCGTGTCATTATCTTTCCTGTTCTTATTTTCACGCTCTTGGCTTGACTTGACTTTTGTTTTGCTTTCCAACCATTTTTTTCACATAGGCCAAAATAACAGACCTGTAAGAAAAATATACATGGACAGCAGCGCCAAACAATGAGTGTGATTTGGAAGGAAAAAGGAAGCTTCAAGCATAAAGAGAGGCTGTCGTTCCCCTGCTGCCCCAGGCAGGTTTTAGCCTCATCTGGCTGCAGAGCCTTCCTCAGAGGCAAATCCAGAAAGGGACGCTCACATAACAAGAGTCGCCTGTGTCCATTCACTGTAGGAATGGCAGCAGCAGCTTTATTCTTTGGAGAATATTTAGAAAATATAAGCCTTAATTAGTAGCCTTTGTAGGTGTCTTTGTGGGGTTGGGAAAATTGGTATATTTTTACAGTGCAGTGTTGCCTAAATTTTCTGGAAACAGGGCTTCTGAGGCATGCCCTGTCAAAAAAGCGTTCCCTGGTCAGATAACTTGGGGGGCGTGCATGCCCAAGAGGGCTTGTTGGGGAGTCGGGGTGCACCTCAGCATAGGGCCTGAGCAGCCCCCTGGCCCTCAGGGGAAAGTCCTGTTGAACTTTGCACACATAACTACTTCACGATTTTTGACCCCAGAATCTTTTTTCCACATAGCACCTGATTAACATCCCTGGGAGCTAGTTGTTTGGTCAGTGGAACACATTTAGAAAGATGTTCTACATTTTTGTTACTTTTGGTATCTCTCTTTACCACCCCTACCCTCCACCCCGCAAGTGAAGACTGGAAAGATACTCAGCATAACTCACGTATCAGGTTTGTTTGTTTGTTTGTTTGGGTTTTTGTTTTTGGCTGCGCTGTGCGGCTTGCAGGATCTTAGTTCCCCGACCAGGGATCGAACCTAGGCCCCCGCGGTGGAAGTGCCAAGACCTAACCTCTGGACCGCTAGGGAATTCCCTTTTTTTTTGAAGTCTAAACTCCTGTTGGAGTTTAAGTTCATTTTTGTTTCTTTTTTAATTTTTTTTTTTTTTTGCTGTGCCACACGGCTTGCGGGATCTTAGTCCCCTACCAGGGATTGAACCTGGGTCCACGGCAGTAAAAGCACCAAGTCGTAACCACTGGACCACCAGGGAATTCCCTCATGTGTCAGGTTAATAGACCTTTTGTCTGGAGCATCACGTTGGTCTAGACCCTCCAAACCTGAGAGACAGTTGGTGTCCGTCTGTCGTCTTGACCGGTCAGTGTCTGCCCGTGGTGGGGACCTGGCCTCTGCCCCTCAGGTGTGTCCCCATGAGCTGGGTTGGAGGTGCCAGGGCCCAGTGGCGACACCCTCGCCCCCTGCGCTCTGGCTGTCTGGGTCTGTTTCCTCTGTTGGAGGCTTGACTCCGTTTCCGTGGTGACGCGTGTGTTCTCACCCCCTCCTTTGGTTTTTTCAGGCCTAGCTCTGCTAGCCCCAGTGGGAAGCCCTCTGGATCAGCAGTTAACATGGGCTCTGTGCAGGGACACTACGTTCAACAGGTAGAAGATGGCTTTCCAGACCCTCCAGCCCCGGACGCTTAGGCCCGTCTCCAAGTGCCAAAAGAGAAGGGACTGTCCAGCCGTTTGCGTGCTCCTCTTAGAAAGAGAGACATGCCCTGGCGCTTAGAGCGTGGCGTGGGAGCCGGGGAGCCCGAGTCCCCCCCTGGAGGAGGCACTTCTCTTGACGGGCGTCTGGGTCCTTCCTTGTCCGCAGAGAAGGGAGGGTGCGGGTTCCTCTGAGGAGGTGATGCCGGAAGGTGGACTCTCCCTCCGCAGCCATCGGGCTGTGAAGGCGCTGGGGCTCGTGGGTCAGCTCTAGAAGCCGGGGGTGTGCGTGCGTGCGCGTGCGTGCCTGGCGTGTGTGCCTGCGCGTGCTGGCCTCGTAAGTGCTGTGTCTCGTCCTCGTCTTGGCCGGGTGGGATCCAGACGGAATGACGTTTCCCCGTTTTATAATGAGACGGATCTCTCGGCGTCTTTGCCTTCAGCGTGATTCTCTTCACTCCTCTAAAATGTGACCAGGCTCCAGAGCTCAGACACGTCAGGCGGGGGATGTTAGTAAAACAGCACTCCTGGATGGTGGAGGTGGAAGCTTGATTGTTCATTTCACGTCTCCTAACTTGGTTCCCCGGGGGTCGCTCTTTGAGTTGCTTGGACTGAGCTTCTAGAGCTTTCTTCAGAGCCCCCCCCCCCCCGCTGTGTGAGGGGCCGAAGGCAGGCTGCTCACTGTGCGGAGCTGCAGAGGAACGGGACCCTGACCGCGACGCTGGTGGTCAAACTGGGGGCTTGGGGGAAGGTTTCCACACCGTGGGAGTCGGGGAGGGTGGAAGGTCTGGGAGACCAAGTTGGGCGAGAGGCCCCGCGCCCCCTCAGCACAGTCGGGAGCTCTGAGGGGCGTGGGGTGCACTGATGTGAAAAGGTCCCTCCAAGCAGCCTTGGGTGTGGCGCCTGCAGAGGCCCCTGGGCAGTGCAGAATGCTTCCTGGAGGACCCGGGGTCCTCCCGCCGCTCCGAATCACTGCACTCAGTGCCCGTGGGAGGGACCAGAGCAGCCTCATGCCAGTGTCCTTCCCAGGACAGTCACTTCTGAGTTTGGTCCTTTGACCGAAGGATGGGCTTCTTAGGGTGGCTTTCCTCTGACTCAGGAGCAGGAAGCGGGTGGTGGGACCGCGGATCCTGGCAGGTGTGTCTGCGTAAGGGTAACTTTCTTTGTCCCCATCCGTCTGTCCAAAGGCAAAACAACGAGTGGATGAAAAGCCCAGCCTGGGAGCCGTGAAGCTGCAGGAGGCCCCCTCAGCCGCTTCCCAGATGAAGCGAACTGGAGCGATCAAGCCCCGGGCAGTGAAGGTGGAGGAGAGCAAGGCCTGAAGATGCCGGGCCGGGCCTGGCCTGCCCGGAAGGACTGCCGCCCCTCGACCTCGCTGCCACCGGACGCTGGGGAGTCTCCCAGATGGATCCACCGTCCACCGACCTGGCCCAGGCTGCGAGATCTCCCTGCTCTCCTCCACTCCTGAAAGCTCCGTTGTCCAACCAGCTTGCACCCGTGGATCTGTGGCATCGACCTGCTTGGCTTTAATACGAAACAAACGAAAAAGCAAATGACTCCATTCCCGCCTCCTTTCCGCCACGACCGTGGAGTGACCGAGCCGTCATGCCGTGCAGATTAACCCCGCCCTCCCCTCCTCATCCTGCTCCTAGCAGCCACGGCGCCCTCCACCGAGCTTCCTTCCCTCCCCGCTTTCCGTCCCCGGGCACAGTGGTCTGGCAGCAGGGCCGTTTTAGTTGAGGCTTTTTGTTTTAAAAAGCAGCTAAAGGTTTTTACAAAAGAGAAAGGAAAAGAAAAACACAAGCTTCGTCTGTAGAGCTGGACTTCTATATGTTCTTTGCCATCCTCTCCTGACCCCTCTTCTGTTCGGTAGTTTCCTTTTAACCTCTCTCCTGTTTAATTTGATACATCACTGCGATACCTTAAGAGATGACTCTTGGGAACGTGCCCTCTCCTGCTCGCTCGCTCTCAGTTGGTTAACCTTTGAGGTTACTTGCAAAAAGAAGTGGTGACTTAAGACACCGCTCCTGAGCTTGGGAAGCGGTGGTGGGAGGAGGGGGGGAGGTGGGATGGCATTTCAGTCGGCTTCCAGCCCCTGGCCTGATGACCACAGGGACTTATGGGCAGCCCAGTGAAGCTGACGACGTTTTTAGCATAAGAATTACACAGAATTTCTGTCTTGAACTCTTCAAAACTGGTGGGGACACTGACCGCTGGGCACCTGAGGTGAATCATGGAGATAGAAGGCCCTGGCATTTTCCAGTTTGGCCTGGACGGTGCGAACTGGCAGCACGAGCCCCCGTCAGTGTCTGCTTCTGGGGCTCCAGCACCCGCGGGGCCTGATGTTTTCCCACGCGCTCCCTCTCCTCCGAGCTTCCCTCGTCCTTCCTGAGCCGCCTCTGTCTCTCTGGGTCCTCCTGTCCCTCCACCTCTCCCACAGCTCATCACTGGAAGCCACGCACTTCCTCTGTGGTGACGGACGCGTGGACGGTTGTCACTAGAGACCGTGCAGTTCATCCGCGTGGCAGTGAGCGCGTGGACGGGGGTTTGGTTGGGTCTGCGACAGAGGCGTGAGCTCTGGGAGGGCTTCCTTTTCTCCGCTCCCAGCAGCAGACCCAGGCTGTGGGGACAGAGGGGCCTGAGCTGGGCAGTGGGTCTCTTCAAGGACAGAGCAGTGTCCAAGGGGAGGGTGGGTTGCAGGGCTGACGGTGATTCCCAGAACAGCCTGGATAGCCTCATAAGTCTGCAGAGCTGCCTTTATCGAAGTCTTTGTGTGAGGCGTTTTATGCTAGGCTTTTGTTTGTTTTTAAGGTAAGAATTAGAAGGAAATCATCCCAAATTCTGTCATTCCAAGGAAAGGCGAGGGGAAATTGGAAGTTTTGCTCACGCTCTCGGGAGTAACTAACCCGCCATCTACCTGCCGTTGCTGGCGGGTCCAGGGAAGACCTGGCTCAGAGAATGGGCAGTAGGCGATCGGGGGCGTGCCCCACAGAGTCCTCCCGCGGTGTCGCCACAGGTGTGTGACAGTCACTCGGGCAGTGGTTCTAAACTCTGTCCAGTGTGGAACACGGGGAAAGACGCGCCTTAGGAGCCGCCGAAGTCACTTGTTGCTCTTCACTGCTTTAAGGAAGTGGGGGAACAACAGCCTCCTGGCAAAGGGTGCAGGGCTCCTCCCGGTGTCATCCGGGGAGGGCAGTTTTCTTGAAGGATGCTTCACCGCTTGATTGATAGTGTTCAGCACTCCCCTCCTTGCCTCCACCCTCAGGCCTTACTTCTCACTAGCTTGTTTTTTTTTTTCTCCTTCATCCCCTGAATCTTTACTCGGAAGGCCCTTCTTGAAGGGCTGCCCACTGGCTCACCTGCTCTTGTCTCGCTTCCCCTGCGAGTGCCTAGCTGCCGTCCCCGCACCCAGCCGCCCTGACCGAGCTCCTCTCCACTCCGGCCGCCCCTGCAGAGGCCACACACTCACACTTAGAAACACGGCCAGACCCCTCACACCTAATTCCAGTGCACATTGTCAAAAGGAAAAAAGGCTTTCTCATTTTGAAATTGAACAGGACAGTCCTGGATGCTGTTACAAACTCTCAAGATGTATCCTTCAGGTGAACCTGCCATCAGAGTGACGGTACTTCCTGTTTGAGAAAAAATAAAAATGAAAGGGTCACCTGTTCTCCAGCCCTTTTCTCTACCCCTGTACTTCCCCACCCCCACCCCCCAATAAAAACAGAAAACACTAGAATTTATTTATATGTATTGATGTTGTAGGTCTAGGTGAAAAAAGAAGTAAATGTTTCACTGCTCTATTTATATATAATGTCTGAATTATTCTGTGCAGGAAAGGCCAGGAAATTGCATGTGAAGTTCAGTGCGTTTACCACCTTCGTGTGCCCAAGCTGCAGTCTCTTCCCCGCTGAGATGCAGATTTTAAATTGAACTCTGGAGGCAGAGGGCAGGCCTTGGGCCCAACCAACACCCCGTCCCTTCCTTGGTCTGATGAAATGCAGTTTTTAGTGCAGAGTTGTCTTAAGGTGCAATATCTCTCCTCTTTTCATGTGGTTTTAGAGCCAAGCTCAAGGTAATAGGACTTAGGGTCATATTTCGCCTTCAAATCCCCATCCTCAGAGCGCATGTCCATGCAGAGGCCTCCGGCAGGATGCCTTGGGCCTTTGGCGGGAACAGGTGGAGACTAGCACTTACCTTTTCTGCTGCTGGGGGTGTGGGTGGGGTGTCAGAGTCTTCTCACTGCGCCTCTGCCTGCTAAAATTACCCTCCCTTCCCATGCTGGCTGCTTTGCCCTGGCCCACTGATGGTGCAGCCCGTTGCTCAGCAACCAGTGACCCTGCAGTATGTCCAACATCAATTACTCAGTGGGGTAAAATCCGAGAGTGTGGGTTCATGTATCCTTGTGGCCTTGTCCACCCACTGAAGACTTCTTTGGCATCTGTATTTGGTCTGGTTCTCTCTGCTTCCCCTTTTTAATCAACATTATTATTGTTTTCAAACTTGGAATTCATACACTTTTGGCTCTGGGTTCCTTCAGGGGGAAAACTGAAGTACACTATTGCACATTCAGAAAAACTGGTTGGTCCAGTTCCAAAGCCATGGTCATTCCAGCCACTTCTAGGGGATATTGGGGCATCTTGTCATTAAATAACGGGCATCAGTTCTCTCCAGCTCTGCCCTCGCCCTCCCGTCTTCTGGACCTGCCTTCTGGATGGTTGATGAGGTTGGTGACTGATGGTCAAGGGCCGAGGAGGCCAAGGGTGTGCACACGAGGGCACGGCCACGCCCAGAACTGGCCTGCCGAGGCAGTGTGTGGCCAACTGCTGAAGCCCCCTCTCTGCTGTGTGGTTCCCCTCCGCCAAGTAGCTGCATGTTGCCTCTCACATCTGCATTTGTCGCATTTCCCTTCCTGCAGAGCTAGCCTGGGTTCGAAGGTCTGTTGGAAATGGCCTTCGGCAACCAAGGACACTAGGGTACTTGTTTGTACTTTGTACTGTTCTGTGATGACTGGGAAATGCAGACTTCCAGAAAGCTGGCTCTTCCTGTTTGAAAAGTGAACTGGACCTAAGACAAACAGATCACCCGGACAGGAATGGCTCAGTGTTGGGGTCAGACACTCTGTCCCCCAGCCGTGCCCTCCACCGGGACCACCAGCGCATATTTGGCTAGTGATATTACAACCTGCTGTTCACCATTTCTCCATCCCAGTTAGGTGGTCTCCAAGATGGTACAGTGTCCCCGGGGCCCCATCTTCAGCATGCTACAAAGCCTCGGAGTGGAACTTTCTGTTAAGGCTCTCTGTGGATGACTTTCTTCCATTGTGTAAAGGGGTTACTGTACTCCCAAGCTTTTGACCTCATGCCTTGCATAGTAAAAAGGGTTCGGGTTTTTTGTTGTTCCTGAGAGGGTTGTGTTTTGTTTCCTTTTGTTCTTATTTTGGCCTTTCCTCTCTTTGTCTTTTCATGTAGACCAGATATTTGAAAGGGCAGACGATGGCTAAAGGTGTAACGTGCAGCTTGTTTCTACGTTGTTTGGGGGAGCTTTTACCTTGGATGGGAAATGGAACCGTGGATTCACCAGGCCATGGTGGCACACTCACCCTTCACCCTTCCCTCCGGTTCAGTACCTGTTGTTTCTCCTTTCAAATATGTGATTGTACTAGCTCTTTCCATACGAAAGAATTCTCCTTATTTAAATAAAAAAAAAAAGTAAAAAAAAAAAACAAAACCCACTGAAACTGAACATGCTTTGTCAGGTTGTGTGTCCCTCGACTCTGTCATTTGACTAGAGACTGAGAGATGGAAGAGTTTTCCTTTTACGTGGAAGATAGGAGTGACTGGGCTGAAGTGCCCTACGGCAACGTGAGGGCAAGGAGGGGGTGAAACCCGAGGTTAAGGTGCATCATCCCAGTGGGTGGGCGTTAGCACTGCCTGCCCCCTGCCTTCCCTCACCCCACGCCCCCCAACTCCCCATGAGAAGTGGGTGGGTCAGAGAAGGTAAGCGTTTGATTTGTCGTGTTTTGTTGCCACTTCTAATGTCCCTTTTCTTTTGCTGCACTTGGGCTTGGAAAGAAGAGCAAGCCAGGTGTGGGCAGTGAAGGATGGAGAGCTTGGATTTGGGTTCAAGCGGTAGTTCTCGGTTCTGCAATCCACTAGCTGTGTGACCTTGGGAAGGACACTTCATTCAGAGTCACAATTTCCATAATTGTAAAACGTGGGTTGTAAACAGCTACGTCGTGGGATAGTGTGGATGCACAGAGGTCATGGGCAGCATCCAGCCCAGTGCCTGGTCCCAGGTAAGAATGTAGGAAACTTATAAATTATGCCCGAGTAAATTTAACACTTTCCAAAAGGAAACCCCGCCGGCTGATTCCGTCTGAGCCTCTCCACTGTGGAAGCAGGGGACCCAGGTAGGGCGCGGCCTGCAGCTCTCAGGGCCACACCCACCCCCTGGACTCCCTCCCTGCTCCTGAGGACCGGCGATCCACAGACCTCCAGGGGCCTGACCGCGAAGGAGCCCGAGGGCGCGCAGGATGGAGGCTCTGGATCCTCAAGACCAGACGGCCCCTGCTTTCGTATGAAAGACCACAGGCTGAGAGCCCGGGCCCAGGACGCCCTCCGGCCGCAGGCGCGGGTGAGCCCGCGCTCCCTCCCTCTCCACAACCCGGGTAAGTCAGAGTCAACCTGCACTGCGCTAATGCTGGGTGACGGACATGGGAAAACAGGAAAGAACCATAATTCCAGTTATTAAACCTGCAGTACCCTTCTGTCCAGGAGTATTAACTCCCATATAGACGAGGGGAGGAAGAAGGGGTGGGGCTGGGCAGCAGAGGTGCCTCCGTGCCGGTTAATCGCCCGGGTCACTCCCTTGACCTGGGGCCGTGTCCCGCTGCAGAGCAGGCTCGGCCGGGCCGCGCGGGCCGGAGGGTGGACCCTGCCCGCCTCCACCTGCGCGCGCGTCCGCGCCACACTGAGCGAAATGCCCATACGGTCCCACTGTGTCGTCTTAAAAAGGCAGCCGTGTGTCTAGTGTGCCCAGGAACCCTGGAGTACCCAGCCGTGAATCTCAGACTGCAGATGGTCCCCTGCACACCCTTCGAGTCCGGGTCTGGGCTCGCCCAGTGCGCAAGCGCGCCGCTCTCGCCCAGTGCGCACGCGCGCTGCACCCCCGGCGGGCCCCGCAGGCGCGGCGAATCAAGCGTCGAGCGGGCTAGTGGGCGGTGAAGAGTGCCGAGCGGCCCCGTCCCCAACGGTCGGCGCCCCAACCCCCGGCCCTCAGGCGTCCGAGGCGTGGCCCGGCGCGGGGAGCGGCTGTGAGGGGACTGGAAGAAACGCGAGTGCGTTTGGGGCGCCGGGGACCAGAGCCCAGGCGGAAGCGGGGGAGTCAGTGTGGAACGCGCGTGCGCGGTCTGTGGGGAACTGGGGCCGGGGGCGGCCGGTCTTGCCTGACCCGGGGGTGGGGCCGGGGCAGGTGTGCCCGGGGAAGGGGGCGCCCGAGGCAGGCGTGCCCGGGGAAAGAAGGGCGGCGCCCAGGAGCAGGTGAAACCTTCGGGAAAGATAGCGGCCTGCGGGAGAGAAAGGGGAGTGCCGGGAAGAGGAGTGGGGGCCTCCCAGGGCAGACAGGGTCTCTGGAGAGAAGGGGGTGCTCAGGGCAGATGTAGCTGCAGGGAGAGAAGCGGGCCTCCAGGGTAGATGTAGCCTTGACGATAGAAGGGGACCGCGGAAGGGCAGATGCAGCTTTGATGCGAGAAAGGCGGTGCCCAAGGCAGATGCAGCCTTAAGAAAAGTGGAGCCTCGGGGAGGAAACGGGGTGCCCAGTGCAGATGCGCCCTCGGGGTGAGAAAGCGGGCGCCCCGGGGACGGTGCTGGCTCGCGGCGGGAGGGGAGGGGAGGGGAGGGGAGGGAGGGGAGGGAGGGTCATGGCGCAGATGCGGAGGCTCTTGAGCCTCAGGGGGTGGAGGTCACCGCGCTGTGAGCTGGCCGCACTGCCCAGGTGGGGAGGGGCCAGGAGGCCGTCTCACTGACCGGAAGTGCCCAGCAGGTGTTGGTGGAGTGAGTGAATATTCGGTCCTTAGCTTCCCACCTCGGTTGACCGCTGGTGAAAGCAGGGTCCTGTCACAGCCTCTTTCGAGCCGTCGGGGGACACCTGTGTTCTGATGACAACTCTTCCCTGCGTTTCCAGGGCATCCTCCCCGGCCCGCTTTTCTACAAGATGTTGGGATTTTTGCAGCGCCCTGTGGTGGTGACAGCTGACATCAACTTGAATGTCGTGGCTCTGACCGCGGTGGGGTTGCTGAGCCGACTCTGGCAGCTTTCCTATCCAAGGGCCGTGGTGTAAGCCAAGCAACTCCATTCTGGGTGCATCGGAAGGAACTGTAATTTGTTCAGTGCTTTGGTGACAGGAAGTGCCTTTTTGAACAGCGTAAATGGGAGAGTAAAATTCCGGGCTTCCTGGTGATGGGTGTCTTTGGCAGTTAGAGGAGAGACCAGCTTGTCCCCAGGACAGCCCCTGCAGAGGCCACCTGTTTGGTCTTGCCCCGTAGGTCAGTAGTGGGTGCAGTAGCCTTGGGTGGGTGGAAGATTGAGGCATTTGGAAGTGAGTCCTCCCTGATACTAGAGAGTGTTCTTTGTCGTAATGGGAAATGATTGCTGTTATTGTTAAAGGTCTGTTCATTATCTGATTAACACATGTGTTCCTTTTCACTTAACTTTTTATTATGGCAAATGTCAAACAGATACAAACGTACAGAGAATGGTATATTCATCACCCAGCTTCACCAGTTACCAGCTCATAGCCAACCCCTTCCCTGCAGTGGATTTTTTTGAAGCACATCATAAACACTGTGTCTCATGTATAAACAATTCAGTATCTATCTCTAAAAGATCAGGATTCTTAAAAATCACGTGACCACAGTAGCATCATCACCCCTAACAAGTTGCCAGCAGTTCCTTAATGTCAGCGAAAGTCCCTGATTGAAAGAGGTTTGTTGCGGCTGGCGCCTGCGTGCCTCCCTTTTACACCTGTTTTGTTGGGTCACCAGGTCTGATTCCGACTCTTAGCTGCAGGCACGCTGGTGGACAGGCAGATTAGCTTTGCGTTCAGGAGGCCTTTTGGAGACTGGCTCACGGTACACCGTAAACCCAAACGTAGGGAGAGAAATAGAACCTGTGTCAGGAAAGCCTCCTGAATGCCCAGCTTTCGTGGGGCGTTTCCCTTCCTGTCCTTATGGATGTGTGATGCTGCACATGTGTCTTCACATTCGGGGACACCGTGTAGTTGGGGCAAAAGTCTGACCTTTGCTGGTCACTCTCCAAAGTCATTTGGAGACACAGGTGTACATTTATCCTCATGCCTTTTGTGTACGGTTAAGGTTTCTAGTTGACTATAACGTGGGTTTGCTTTGCAGTTTTGATGAAGTATATTATGGGCAGTACATCTCTTTTTACATGAAGCGGATCTTCTTTTTGGATGGCAGTGGACCACCGTTTGGCCACATGCTGCTGGCCTTGGGAGGTAGGATTCATTAGTAAGAGAGGTGGCCCTTTAACACTTATAGGTGAAGTTTCTTCAGGGCCGAAGCGGTGTCTTATTCTTTCTTTATTATTTTTCCCCTATTGACTGCCGCGGTTTGGTGCTTCAGAAATATTTACTGAACAGGATAGTTACTGATTAATCTTCTGTTTTAGGTTATTTAGGAGGATTTGATGGTAACTTTTTGTGGAACAGAATTGGAGCAGGTAAAATATCATTTTCGTTTCCCTTATTAACTTGCATGTATTAGAATGGAGAGGTCGTAGCTTTCGTAGGGATTAACGACTATGGTTTATTCATCTGCATCCAAAGTATGATAAATGTTTGGGTACAAGTGAAAGGTTTTCAAAAAGTCCGGTAAATTCCTTAGTGTTTAGTTACAGTAAGTATTTTATTCCTGGTTTTTGGTACGCATAGCATGCTCGCCATATGTGGCATCTGATTGCCGTTATCGTTTGTACGTATAAATGTTATGTGTTGCCACAATGTTTTTGGAAATAGGTGGGGTAAACTTATGAATAAGGATTAGCTCATTTCAGAGTCCTCAGCATCACTCCCGTACTTACTGAGAACTGGCCCTTGACCACACGGAGCTGCTTTCAAGGCCTCTGCCCGTGGCCTGCACACTCCGTCCCTGATGGGGCCCCCAGCCTTGCAGACTTGCGTTGTAGTCTGTGAGCATGGTAGTCTGTGTGGAAAGACACTGCAGTGTAGGGAGATGGTGTGTGCACAGTGCTCTCAGCCCCGCTGTGGCTGCTCTTCCAGAATACAGCACCAACGTGCCCGTGTGGTCCCTGCGCCTGCTGCCGGCCCTTGCAGGGGCCCTGTCGGTGCCCATGGCCTACCAGATCGTGTGGGAGCTCGGCTTCTCTCACTGTGCCGCCGTGGGGGCCGCTCTGCTGATTCTGATCGGTAAGGCCTGGTGGGGCGCAGGGAAGATCCCAGCGCCGGCCCTTGTTTTTGTCTGTGCGGCCCCGGAGGGCTCAGGGTTTAGTAGACGTGCCCCCTGCAGTGTCTGCTGCTCGCAGGACGGAAGGACGCACATCCAGTGTGTCCAGATTGGACTCTGGGAGTCACCCCACTCCCAGGCCGGGGGATTGTGGAGCTGTGTGTGCAGACTGTGACGTCATGGAGGTGCAGCCGTGTGTAGTGGGGCTGCCCCAAAGGATACTCCTACGCGCGCCTGCCGTGAGCACCTCCCCCTGCAGCCAAGTCTGTCCTTGAAGGAGATGATCCCCCGTACTCCCACCTCCCAGGCCTTGACCAGTGGAGATGGACTCAGGAATTAGTGGGTATTCCTCAGAAGGGATCTCTTGGCCCAGGTCTATGAACAAATGACATTAAGTCAGATGAAAATAAAAAGAATTCATGTCTGCTGAGTGACGACCCTAACTGGGCCCCTGTGCCCAGAGTGTTAGACCGTCCAGGCGGCCTGCAGAATCTGTATTTCTTTGCTCAGACGAGGAAAACGAAGGCTCAGGAAGGGCAGTGACTTCCCCAGAGTCCCCCAGGTCTCGGGAGGCTTGATTCACACCTCAGAATTGGCCTTCATGGTTCCGGGGCGTGTCCCCTTCCAGCCACCCTGAGCCCCAACTTGCCACCCTCACGCTCTGAGACGTTTGACAAGGGCCCTTTCTGGTGGACGTTTGCCCTTGCTGCCCAACACCTGACGCCCGTGTCATTTCCCCGACAGAGAACGCTCTGATCACTCAGTCAAGGCTGATGCTTTTGGAATCAGTGTTGATATTTTTCAATCTGTTGGCCGTGCTGTCTTACCTGAAGTTCTCCAACTCCCAGAAACACAGGTATGGAAAATGGGACGTGCTCTTCCTAGTTATTAAGAAAGAGGAGTCCGGGGGGTTGGTCGACCTGAGCAGGTCTGATACCTTTCCACGCAGGGGAGCTGCCCCAGGCACCTCGACTGGCTCTTGGCTGACTTTATAAATAATCCTCATCTTTCTATAACTCAAACTAACTGGAAAAATGGTCTGGCCAAAGAGGAAAATTCTATCAGGACTGGCTGCTCTCTGGGGAGACGAGGAGTCATTTCCTTGCACCTGGAGCTCGGTGCAGCGAGCTGACCCCGAGATCTCTGAGGAGGGCACCTTCTCTGGCCTTTGGGAGACATTCTGATCTCCCAGCTCGGCGTCTGTGCTTTGCTCCAGGCCCTTCTCTCCGAGCTGGTGGTTCTGGTTGCTGCTGACGGGTGTGGCCTGCTCCTGTGCCGTCGGGTGAGTTTGCTCCACGGGTCTGGGGCAGCAGCCATGTCCTCCGTGCGTGTCTCGTCTTAACTTTCTCCCTATTGTGTCCCTTCAGCACCAAGTATGTGGGTGTGTTCACATACCTACTGGTGCTCGGGGTTGCCGCTGCCCACGCCTGGCACCTGATAGGAGACCAGACGCTGTCAAATGTAGGTGCTAACGTCCTGGGCAGGGCGAGGCTGGCCCTGGGGGGTCGGGGGACAGGGAGCGCCTGCTGACAGGCCTCGGAGGGGGACAGGCCTGGGCCCGCCTTCCCCAAAGCGGGGGTGACGTCGCCTCCGTCTCTGGCAGGTCCGTGTGCTCTGTCACCTGCTGGCCCGAGCGGTGGCCCTGTTGGTCGTCCCGGTCCTCGTGTACCTGCTCTTCTTCTATGTGCACCTGCTGCTGCTCTGCCGCTCCGGGCCCCACGACCAGATCATGTCCAGTGCTTTCCAGGCCAGCTTGGAGGTAAAAGTGACGCCCAGCCATCCTAGAAAGAAGGCCACACTAGACTCGGAGTTTTCTTACGAAACACCACCAAGTGGGCCTTAGAGGAAAAGCCAAATCGAGAAGTGAGGCATCGCTTCACTGCTACTACGCGAATTCTGAACCTGCTGACGGTGTAGGAGGGAACGAGGGGTCCGCTGTCTGCAGTGTGACCTGCTGGGCAGGTGCCAGGCTGCACAGGACAAACGCGACTCTGGCATTCGCTCAAGTAACTTTGCAAAAATAATAAAATGCTCCAATTGCGGTGTCAGCGATGTAGACTCTGAAGTCGGACAGACCTGCTCTTAAGGGCCGGCTCTGCCGACAGCCAGTTCTGTGTGTTTGGGCAAATCTCTTCCCTCACCCAAATCCCAGAGTTAGACGGACATAATTGCTCTTATCACGGGATGCCTGTAAGAAATAAATAAGGACGAATGGGGGGAATTCCCTGGTGGTCCAGTGGTTAGGACTCGGCGCTTTCACTGCTGGGGCCTGGGTTCAACCCCTAGTCGGAGAGCCAAGATCCTGCAAGCCGCTAGGACGAGCGGGGAGGGGCTAGGTGAGCACCTGGCCCAGGGCAGCCTCCAGTCGGTGGTTATACAGCGTAACATGTCAGGATTATATCACATGCAGTCGTAGCTAATTGTGAGATACAATGATAACTGCCCCCACCCGGAATACACCCCGGCTGGAGAAAGGGCTGTCAGAGGGGCTGGCGTAGGTGTCACGCTCTCGCTTTCTCTCTCCCTCTCACCGGCCACCCCTTTGCTCCTGTCTCAGGGGGGGCTGGCGCGGATCACGCAAGGCCAGCCCCTGGAGGTGGCCTACGGTTCCCAGGTCACTCTGAAGAACGTCTTTGGCCAACCCGTGCCCTGCTGGCTTCATTCCCACCAGAGCACCTACCCCATGATGTAAGGAAAGTGACGTTTTTAATTCGAAGGTTATAACGTGTTTTGTTTTTTCACATTTTTGCTGTTACCAACTCTCACTTTATGTGAATAAGTTTGCGAGACAAAAAAGAAACTGAGCTCTCAGATCCTGATTATCGACGAGACTCGTTATTTCTGCGTGTAAAACCACTAGAGGGACTGGCGCTGCCTGGGCTCACATCTTCAGCCCCGCTGGGACATGAATGGATCTGGACAGCTCGCTGGGTGGCGTCTGTAGGGACCTTGGTGGGGGGGAGGGGGAGGCCGCGGGCCCCTTGGTGCCCCACCCGCAGATGCACCCTCTTCTTGCAGATACGAGAATGGCCGCGGCAGCTCCCACCAGCAGCAGGTGACCTGCTACCCCTTCAAGGATGTCAACAACTGGTGGATTGTAAAGGACCCCGGGAGGTGAGTACAGGTCCGGGGACGCCTCGCCTCGGTCCCGGCCTCCTCTCTGTCCACGCTCTGTCCGCGAAGCCTTGGGACCGGCTCTGTGCCGGGCAGCCCGCGGTCCAGGACTTATGGGCCCAGCACCTCCTCTGGGTGTTTCCAGGCGTGTCCCGACTCTCCCCCACCCCGTGGTCTGCCCCCACTCGCCGCCACCCTGCAGACGCCCGTCTCCCTGCCGTCATCCCCACCTCCAGCCCCAGCCAGTCCTGTTGGTTCTGCCGTCAGGGTGTCCGTCTCCCCCATCGGTCTGTTTCCACGCCTGCCTCCCCCATACCCCACAGCCCCCCAGGTGTCAGGTCAGGCTCCTGCTCAAACCCCTCCCTGAGCTCTGAGCTCCACGGCCCTTAGAACAGATCCAGTCCCCGGCTGGTCTGCAGGGCCGCGCCCTCCGGCTCCAGCCCCGCTCCCCTCGCAGCGCTCACCCTGCCCCGCATTTCGCAGGAAGGCAGGCTCCTGCCGCAGGCTCTGCACCGCTGTCCCCGCAGCCTGGAAGGGTCCCACCGGGGCCATCTTACTCAGCACCTGAAAGTCAGCTCCTCTGGGACGCTGCCTGGCCGCCTCCCAGGCTCCCCGCCTTTCCCCCGTCAGCATCCCGTTGGCTTCCGCATGTCCGCTGTCCGGCTGCCCACATGTTTGCTCCCTGGTTCCCACTCAGTGCAGTAATTTGAGGGTGGTGGCCATGTCCGTCTGGCTCCGCCAGATGCTCAGCTCCCAGCCGCGGGGCAGGGTCTAATAGGCCCTTGGTCCACTTTCACTGAGCGAACGTGGAGCCACAGTCTGTCTGTTAGAAGGATTTCGGGGCAGGTGCGGGCATTCGTAGCAAGTACGGCACAGCTGCCGTCAGTGTGAAGGTGGCTACTAGTGGGGCCACGCCAGGAAGCTTGGAAAGTGACCTGAGGTCTCAGAAGAGAGTTAAATAAAACGTACGCGCTGTGTTTTCACACGCGTTCACCTCGTACAAGGAAGCCGGTGACCGGGCGGCTGTGCGATTCCACGTTGCCTGAGCGAGGACCGGGGCCCCTGCCGCCCCGTGAGCACAGCCGCACTTTCTTCCAGGCACCAGCTGGTGGTGAACGACCCCCCGAGACCTGTGCGGCACGGCGACATCGTGCAGCTGGTGCACGGCATGACCACCCGCCTCCTCAACACGTGAGTCCCCTCCTCTGTTCAGAGCAAAGCGTGACCGCTGCTGTGCGTCACCGCCTCTGGCCTGGCTCTGCCCTCGATGTTGGGGGGCAGGGGACCCCTAGTGGTGGTCGCAGGGTAGGGGGAGAGCCTTAGTGATCTGAGTGGGACGGCAGCCTCTCACCCGTCCTGCAGGGGGGGCCGGGGTGACGAGGAGAGTCCTGCCTGGAATGAAGTGTGGGCGCCCTTGCAGATGGGGGACCCGCAGAAAGGAGAAGTGAGTTCAGGAAGGATCTCAGCTGGGGGATGGAGTCAGGAACCCTCCCTGGCTTGACCTCTGGGCAGCCTCCACATATTGACGGGCCCAGGCCGCCTCTGCTGTCCTTCCACCCGGCCTCTCGGGTCATCTCGTGGGTCTCAGTGACCCCACACTCGCGCCCCAGCCCCGGCCTCCCCGCTGGATGCCTGGGCTCTCTGCCTCCCCTTCTGCTTCCCGGGGAAGGAGCCGGTTGCTTAGTCCTCATCCTCTTCCCCCACCCCTGTAGTGGCTGTGTCGGGAAATCCACGAAGGTCGCTTCCTTCTCTCTGCACTCCCAGCCCCGCCCAGGCCCCGTTCCCTTTGTCCTGTGATGCTGGGAACCCCCCTGCCTGCCCCCTTCTGCACACGGCCGGCCACGGCTCCCTCTGAAAAACACACACTCTACTCCCTGACCTCACGTCTCTGCGGAGGTCCCTCCAGCGACTCCCAGTGTGACTGTCACACTCAGAATCACACCCCACCCCTCCCCTGGCTGCAGGCCCCCCGGGACCTGGCCCCGTGACTCCAGTCACCCTGGCCCCCCACTACCCCCAAAATGACCACATGCAGCCCCCCTGGGGCCTTCACTTGCTCTGTCTGCCTGGAATGTTCTTCAACTCAGATCCCCCCACGCACACACCCCACCCCGTGGCCCAGTCGCTCACTTTATTCAGGTGTCAGCTGAGATGGCCCCGCAGCAAAAGCATTGCTGTGTGCTGTGCCTGCCCTGGTTGGGTGTCATTCGTAGCAGTCACAGGGCCTGCGCTCGTGACTGACTTCCTGCTCGCTTCAGGGTCCCCACGTCCTCTGCGGGGCCTCGCGCAGAGTCTGGTGAAGCGCGGTTTCCTAGTGCGTGGGCGAGGAGAGCTGGGGTTTCTGGGCGTGTTGTTCTCCGACAGTAGTCGTGGCGCCCCAGCCATTTCCGAGCCCTGACCTCAGGTTGCTGCCGGCTGGCCGGGTGAGCTCCCGGGCTCAGCTCGTCCTCTGAAAGGGGGATGACAGGCCCCACGGTTTAGGTGGGTGTCTGCCAGGTTCCCCCAGAGATGTGATGACTGCAGAGTCTCTGCCCTTTCGTGTTTGATTTATCGCCCAGCTCCTAGGTGCTGCGTCCTTGGAGTGGCAACCGTGGTGCTTGAAGGCTGAGCTGGCTTTGTTTCCTGAAAAGCGGTTTTTTTCCCGTAAAAGCACAGTGAGCACCTTTCAGAGGAGCTCGGGAAGCCCCTCAGCAGCGCTGTTTGGTTTTCCAGGCACGACGTCGCGGCCCCCCTGAGCCCTCACTCCCAGGAGGTGTCCTGCTACATCGACTACAACGTCTCCATGCCTGCCCAGAACCTCTGGAGGCTGGTGAGTCTAACCCCAGCGACCATGCGCGCTGGCAGCACAGCCCGTTCCAAGCCGCCCCTTAGGACAAGTGACTGCCTGTTCTACGGAAAGGGGAAATTGGGTAGCTTTTTCTATCAGAGGAAGGAGCTTATGGTACGATGGATGGGTGGGCACTCCGTATGGGGCTCACATGGCACTGCTGGCAGAGGGTCCCTCCCACTGTTTGGCCTCCAAACCAGCGCCCTGAGCACACTGGGAGCCTCTTTTGTCAACCCTCGCCCGGGATTAAGAAGGGTTTCCCTGGGGACAGGCAGGGCCATCTGGGGGTTGATTCCTGGCACTGCCCTCCTGGGCCCTGGGCCTGTGGTCAGGCAGTGCCCTGGGCAACGTGGCAGGAGGAAGGTTCTGTCACTGGGCCGTTGGACCGTCTGAAGTCAGGGACACGCGTGAGAAGTGCAGCGGCGGTGCAGTGGCTGCACTGGGCTAACCTCCGGGGGAGCCGGGCTCCGCTTCAGCCGCCACGGGCTGCACGCCAGTAGCACCGGCCCCCCGCTGGGTTCTCGATGGTGTGAGGCCAGACGCTGCTGGCCCTCAGCGAAGCCAGGGGCCGGGGAGGCCGCCTCTGTCTTTGTGCACGGCGGGGCCTGGCGCTCTGCGCTGCACGCAGCTGTCTGTGCAGCTGCCTCTGTCCCCTCCCTCAATGCTCCTCTGATGTGAGTCGTTGCACCAGCTCCTTATCACCAGGATTCTCCTGAAGGCCCCGCCCACTCCCCTTGCTGCTAAGGCCCATTGCCGATCCTTTCCTGCTCCTCAGCCCCTCTGGTGGCACTTTGAGCCCCACACGCCCCCGTTTCCAGGAACTGAAGCTCCGGGAACAGGCAGAGAGGACGGCTGACCGGAGGGTCAGGCCCGGCCCGGCCTCCTCATCCTGTCCACACTTAGCCCCTCGGGTTCTTTCTTGTCAGTAGCTACATGACCTCCCGGGGTCGTCGCCAGGCTCCAGTAAGTTAAATACGGCAGCGCCAAGCTCTTCAGACGTTAGTTTTCTATTACCCAGCGTCAGGAGTACCCTCTAAGGGCATCTTTTCAGGGACAGTCTCTGACCTTCCTTTGCACCATCTTTGCGCGCCATCAGGCGTTGCAGAAGCTCAAGGGTGAGCATCCGTCTTTAAGTCCCCACTGAGAAGGCTGCCCCGTGCAGTCTCTGGAGGAGGGCAGTGTCCCCCTCCCCCTGACCACCCCCCTCCAGCACCTTGCACAGGCGTCAGCAATAAAGTTGATGGCACCGTCCGGGATCAGCCGTCGGCTCCCCTTGGGGGACTGTCCCCTCGTATCAGACCAAGTCAGTCTCACTGTGGTGACTGGTCTTCATTTTTACATTTAAGGAAATTTGAAAAAGAGTGAAATAACGGACCAGACCTGCTTTTACAGGACATTGTGAACAGAGAGTCGGACACGGACGTCTGGAAGACCATCTTGTCGGAGGTCCGGTTCGTGCACGTGAACACCTCAGCCATCCTCAAGGTCAGTGACGCCGCCTCACACGGTCCTGCCAGGTGGGACAGGATGAAGTGTTGCGGGAGTGGTGAGGGCCCTCTGTAACTGCTCAGAACCGAACCCCATCGTGACGCTCCCCAGAGGAGAGCCGGCCGCCCTTGTCAGCTGCTGGCCAAGTGACCGGGGGTGGGGCCCCCCGGGCCAGGCTGAGCCGGGCCCTCCCTCACACCCTCCCCACTTCGCTTCGCCAGCTGAGCGGGGCGCCCCTCCCGGACTGGGGTTTTCGGCAGCTGGAGGTGGTCGGGGAGAAGCTGTCCCGGGGCTACCACGGGAGCACCGTGTGGAACGTGGAGGAGCACCGCTACGGCAGGAGTGAGCCCCGGCCCCCGATGGAGGGGACCGCGTGCGCTCCAGGCTCCACTGCAGACCCTCTCCCTCCCCCTGTAGCTGAAGCGGTGATAGGACTCGGGTGGGGGCGGGTGTCCCTGGAAGGCAGGGCAAGCCGAGCTTTCTGACTCGAAAGATGCTGAGCGGGTGGGTGGACCGTGTACGGTGGGGAAAACCACGTGGAGTGGCGCAGTCTGACTGAGTCCCGGCGGGTTGTTCGAAAAGCAGCTGGCAGCTGCCACTGGGAGCTCCCTGACCTGGTTCTGCTCGTGTCTTCTGGGTTCCGGCGCGCCTGCCAGGCCAGGAGCAGAAGGAAAGGGAGCTGGAGCTGCGCTCCCCTACGCAGACGGACGCCAGCAGGAACCTCAGCTTCATGGCCAGATTCTCAGAGCTGCAGGTGACGGGCGGGCGGAGCGGTGGGCGACCTTGCGCACTGGGTGCTGGCTCCTCGCCAGGGAAGGCACTGCAGTCTGTAGAACTCCCACCTGCCCACTGTCAGCCTTTAAACGGGGACCTGACTCGGCAGGGAGGGAGCATTTCCCTCTGTTCACTCTAAGTGACATGCCTGGCACTGTCGGTCCCCTGCCTCCTGGCTGTCCTGCCTTGTGGCTTTGCCGGCAGGAACAGTCAGGAGCCAAGGAGACTGCGCAGCAGAGTGGCCCTGCACACAGGTCAGGGCAGAACGGGCCACGGTCAACACGGTGCAGCCCCAGAGAACTCAGGGTCCCAAATCTAAAAGCACCCTTAGTGCCCAGTCCCGTCCCTTAAACAGACGAGGCGACCGGAGCCCAGGGGTGGGCGCCTCCTGGGCTCATCAGCCCGGTGCGCTGCCTCTGTGGCATGATCCAAATGAACTTGAGGTCGGACGCCCACGTGAGAGGGGCAGCAGTTTACTCTGCCCCCTGGCAGATCCCTGAGCGATGAAGGTGGCTGGCTGTCCGTGTGACTCCCAGCGGCCTCTGCTTTCCGCAGTGGCGGATGCTGACGGTGAGAAGCGATGATTCCGAACACAAATACAGCTCCACGCCGCTGGACTGGGTCACGCTAGACACCAACATCGCCTACTGGCTGCACCCCAGGACCAGCGTAAGCAGAGCGTCTGTGCGGCAGAGCTGCCCCGCGCCTGAGAGTTCCGTGATGTTAAGAGCAGCCGTTGCATCCGACCAAGTCCCAGCCTTCCTGCGCTCCCCTAACAAAAGCCTGGGACTTGTTTTTAGTGCTCTGGCAGCTCGAGGCCAGAGCTCCCCTGAGATGCCAAGGAGTCGGGTCCTAGCTTGTCCACAGGTCGAGGGAAACCAGGCTTGGTGGCTGTGGTGGGAGCGCATGGCTCCCCTTCTCTGGCAGATGTGGTTTTTAAAATAGCCCTGCTTGATTTCCCGCATGGCACGTGGCGTCTGGGCCGGTCAGTGCTCTGTTTCCCTGTACATCGTCTCTCTTCCACCTGGGAGAGCAAACGCAGCACGTAGCGGGTGCCCAGTAATTACCCGCTGAGGGGGGGTATGTGCTCAAGATGCTCGCCGTCTTCCTCCCCCCCGGAAGTGGGGGGCCACGGCTCGCTGAGAAGCGGGGTCTGAGATGAGCGGGTCCTCAGCGCCCTGCAGCTCTGCATCAGCCCCCCTGGGAGCAGCTCTGCTGTCAGAAGAGAATCCCGTTTACTCCCGGTTCTCAGTTTCAGCTTACAGAGCTGAGCGCCTTCGCACGCCCGTCCCGGCAGCGAGGGCGGAGGGCGTGGTGGGTGCCCGGGTCTGCTCTGGGCTGTGGCGTCCTGGCTGAGGTGACAGGGTCTCTCTGTGCGCCCGCAGGCACAGATCCACCTGCTTGGAAACATCGTGATCTGGGCCTCGGCCAGCCTTGCCACCCTGGTGTACGCCCTGCTCTTGGCCTGGTACCTGCTCAGACGCCGAAGAAGAGTCTGCGACCTCCCTGAGGGTCCGTGCAGCCGCCCACACGCGTCTCACGCCCCCTCCTTCTGGTTCTGACGGGAGCTCCTTGCGCTTCGGGTGTCAGCCCAGCCGCACCAGCAAGCAGGGCCTTGAGGCCACCTCTTTGTTTCTGCCTCGAGGGAACTTCTGCCTCTTCCCCAGAGACAGAATGTTGCAGTCCAGTCCCCGCATCGCCTTCAAGGCTTCTCCGGGGACGTGCAGGTGTCGGGCAGGAATTGCTTCCTGACCCCAGGACACCCTGGAAGTGGCTGATGGGACAGAGGCGCCAGCGGGCACTTAGTCAAGGGTGGTGGTTTGCAAGGACAGAGACCCCCTTCAAACCATCCTGAAACAGGAAAGGAGCAAACACCCAGGGCAGGGCAGGGCCCCGAAGGCCGTCAGGAGCAGGGAGGCGCCTTCTCTGGGCTCAGCTCCAAGCTGGTCATTCTCTCCACCGACTCCCGGCTCTCCTGGGCGGGTGCACGGGTCCAGCCCCTCCACTGCTCCCTGAGGAGTGAGACCCAGGTCGGAATCTCCGGGTGAGCCAAGGCCAGCGGGGAGTCGGTAATAAGCTGGGCCTGGCCCCCGGGAAGCTGGCATTTCTCAGGAAGGGGACGGTAGTGCCAGCAGGAAGCTACAGGAGGTTCTTAGGACACAGTCTGTCCTTCCTCCAGAAATGTGGGAAGGCTGGGAGGGGACACAGAGAAATCAGGAGCTGGAGCTCGCGTGTACCTTGCGGATGAGGAGGCCAGCCTGCTGGACCGCCGGGAGCTTCCCAGCTGGAGCCGTCGGCAGCGCTGGCTCGAGATGACCTTTTCCCGCAGATTGCTGGCTGCGCTGGGCGCTGGCCGGGGCTCTGTGCGCCGGGGGCTGGGCCGTGAACTACGTGCCCTTCTTCGTGATGGAGAAGACGCTGTTCCTCTACCACTACCTGCCGGCGCTCGCCTTCCAGATCCTCCTGCTCCCTGTGGTCTTGGAGCACGTCAGCGGCCGCCTGTGCAGGTACCGGGCCCTGGCAGCCACGCCCCCCGGGGGTCCGGGTCCAGGGGAGTCTTGAATGGCGATTCCAGTGTGATGCAGATGGGGTTAGGGTCACACAAGAGGCACAGGCGAGGCTCTACAGGGGTTCAGGGGATGAAGCTAACTGAGGCTGGTGGGAGAGGAAGGTGGCTGAGGTGCGCGGGAAATGGGGAAGGCCCTTTGGGCCTGGAGCACACCAGGAGCAAAGAAAAGGAAGGGGAAACATGGGGCGTGTCCCGGAGCAGCCAGTGGTTAGTGGCCGGATTGCGTGGTGCGTGGTAGAGATAAACCAGGAAGCTTTGTAAACCGGAGCGAGTTCTGGAAGCCAGGGCAGAGGGCGGCCCTCTCTCTTTGGTCCCCAGGAGCCTGGTAGTACGTCAGGAGGGCTGCACTGTGCTCATGGGGGGCTCGGGGGCAGTACTCCGGCACCCGACCTTAGATGGAGCAGAAACTGTGGAATTCTGGAAGCAGAGCAAGTGAGGAGGGTGGGGCTTAGCGCCTCGGGCGGGACGTGGTGAGGGCTGGTGGTCAGGCAGGGGGTGCCTGGAGGAAGGAGGGGCCGGGGTAGGTGACCACGTGGGCGACGGATGCCCAGAGGACATCGTGGTGGTGAGGGGTCGGCCTCCCCACGCCCGTGCTCTGCCCTGGGCCGGCAGGTCCCAGCTCCAGAGGAGCTTCTTCAGCGCGCTGGTCGTGGCGTGGTTTGCCTCTGCCTGTCATGTGTCCAACACGCTGCGCCCGCTAACCTACGGGGATAGGTCACTCTCACCCAGCGAACTCAAGGCCCTTCGCTGGAAAGACAGCTGGGATATCCTGATCCGGAAATACTAGCAGGACACAGACACAGTGACGGACGGCAGGGCCGGGTCAGGACAAAGTAGAACCGTCTTTTTTGAGCATGTTCACTTCTGACAACGCAGAGTGGCTCTGAGCTTGGTGGAGACTCAGGCTCGGCAGGGATTCTGTTCTGGTTTCGTTGTTGAAACAGTCCTCTGATGAGCACCTCGTTTTGAGCAAAGTCTGTTTTTCCCGGACCGTAAAGAACAACGCCCTCCATGTCTGCTGACTCCTGAGAGCCCCGTGAGCTAGCTGAGTGTGCAGCGGCTGGCACGGGGCTCCTGCTGGCCTGGATGACGGCAGGGAGGGGCCGGTTCGGGTCGAAGCAGACGAGGCCCCGGTCTCGCTGTCAGAGGCTGGTGGTGGGCTTTGGCTGACTGGCCCGCTGACCTGCTGACCCAGCGAGGCCGTGGGGCATCACCCTCATGGGTCAGTGGCACACGAGCTACTGGGACGCCGGCCTGAGGAGGTTGTGGAAGGCTGGCCGTTCCTCCTCACCATCGCTGACTCTTCAACCGCTGCCCAGAGAGCCTGCTGCGGGGTGCGTGCGCGACTAGCCTCTTCAGCCGTCAAGGTTTGTGTCATCCGTACATTTCCTTGTCCTGATTTTGCCTTTTCTCAATGTAATTAAAAAGGGACAAATTGACATTCATATTTGGTATTATTTATTGGCTCTCCCCGAAAGGGCACAGTAAGTTTGACAAAACTTTCACAGTCATCAGAAACCAGCCACCGTGCTCAGCTGAGCCCAACTGACGTCTCTGTGTAACTACAGTTAGAACTTGACAGCTGGTGGCTTTTACAGAAACAGCCACGTGGGAGGGAGGACAAACGAGGACAAGACCATGACTGTTGGTGAGGCACAGATGCTGCGTGAGCGCAGGGGACTGGCCACCTTTGGGCCGCGGCATCTGCTCACACCTCTCTGGTCCACACACGCCTTGACTGGAGGTGACGTGCCCTTGACCTGGCCGAGGGCGACACCAGGAAAGACCTGTCCAGACAGCAGCCTGGGCTCAGGGGCCCTGAGTAGGACTGCATGAGGACACTGTGCCCGCCAGAAGGCAGACCCCCAAGCAGGCAGACTCAGGCTGGGCAAGCAGGGGCCCCGCCTGTGTGTTTGGTGCTGGTTAAGGAAAAGCTTGCACCCCAGGGCTCCCTCCTGGCTCTGCCTTCAGAGCACAGGCCGGAAGGAAGGAAGCCTCTCTATGGCCCCTCGTGTACCAGGTCAGTGTGTACCAGGAGCACGACCCCGCTGGTGGGTCATGAAATTGGGTTACTAGGTCACAGCGAGCATGGCGTCAGGAGACAGACTACAACAGAAAACATGTGGTTGTATAACACATAAAAAGGAAGAGTGTTACCTCTTCACACTTTTCAGTTACACGTGTGTGAACCAGATCATACTAGTCTCTCTTGCTGTGGGTTCACCGTCAAAATCACAGCGTCCGGGCTATTTCTTCAACGTTCCCCAAAATATGTGACTTGCTCGCCACACGTCCTGTGGCGTTTCTCAGTAACTAAAGAGACCTTTAAGCCTCTGTAATGTGAGGAAGCGGGTGGAAAGGTCAGGGCTGCCCGCAGACATCCTGTCAGACCCAGTCTGAGTAACGCGTCCAGGTTTCCCGAATTAGCGAGGGACGCCTGGACTCCAGCACCACCCGGCCACGGTTGTGTGTTTAGGGGCGGGAGGGCATCTGGACCCGCCGGGAGCTGCGCACCCCACTCCTCAGTGGGGCCTGCTGCTGGACTCCAGGTGCGACCGTTTGCCAGAGGTCAGCACCCTGGGGTGGTCTCCCGGCTCAGGGAACGTCCTCTTGTAGCTGCGCCCGTTAGACCCTCCGCGATGCCACTTGCAGACGTCGCCGTTGAGGATGTCCTGGATGTGCTGCACGATGAGGTTGATGGCCACTGCAGCAGAGACAGACACAGCTGGGTCAGCTGCCCCACTCTCCATCACGACACGCCGGGAGGGCTGCCCGCCCAGCGCCGACCTGGCGTTACTGGTGAAGCACACGGCTTTCCTCCCTGAGGCATCTGTGTGGCGCTGAGTCTCAGCAGACAGACAAGTGCACGCTGGGGCCTGAGCACAGTAAAACCTACCTGGCTCGGTCGGCGAGGGTTTCTGCTAACGAGCCCTGGTTAGTTAACGAGGGTTAACTGCTAACCCTGCTAACGAGCCCTGGTTAGTTAACCAGGGTTAACTGCTAACCCTGCTAACGAGTGACTCCCTGTCAGTTTTCCATATATTTTTTTTTCCCACCAGCTTCCCTGAGATATAATTGACATAATGCATTGTGTCAGTTTAAGGTGTACAATGTGTTAAATGTTTTTCTAAGTGCATTTGAAACCTGTGCCACAGATGTACACAGACAGGCCTCACGCGCTGGGGGTGTCTCAGTGACCACGACAGGATGGGCAGTGCCTGCTTCATGGTCCTGGGAGGAGTGGGGTCAGCCGGCAGGCCTGGTCCTTACCCATATTGTCAACCCCTCGAGGGATTATCACATCAGCATACTTCTTTGTCTGCAAGGCGAGAAAAGGAAAGTCTCATAAGGATCTGTCCCCCAGATGATTTCAGCTTGCTTGGGGCTAGATGCAGGGAAGCAAGCCCAGGCCCGTCATGGAAGATGGGGGGGCAGGGATTCGAGGTTATTTGTCAACCAGGTGAGAGACGGTGACCCCAGAAGTGAGGGAAGGTGAGCTGAGGCAGCCGAGGAAGAAACAGTGCTTGTCTCCCGGCGTCTCTGAGATGCTTGTCTCTCATGAGCACTGCTGTAGGGGCCAGTTCTCTGTGCTGACCGCCTGGTTCTCTGGGCCGAGTGAAGAGGGGCACCCTCCCACTACACACAGGGTTCTTGACCCTGTGACAGCAGGGCCGCGCTGCACGCGAGGACCTGCTCCTCTTCCTTCCCCGCCCCTCATCTGCTCCCACGCCGAGGAACTCACTCCCTGTTGGGCACCCTGTGGCACCACCGAGGAGGGACCCCCCAGCTGCTGAGGGGGCCGAATCTGAAGCAGCGGAGGGAGGCAAGGGAGGAAACGGTCTGGGCCAAGAGACAGACCTGCAGACCGCTGACTGTAGCCAGCATATAGATTTGGGCCAAGGAGGCCTGTCACACAGATTAGCCACGGGGGCGGGCGGGACCAAGTCCTGGGGCAGCCGTGTCTGCAGGCAGTGGAGACCCACGGGAGACGTGAGCGTGAGAGGGCCAGGGCTGCCTCCCATGGGGCTGTGGACAGTGGGCTACGGGGGGGCAGGAGGGGTGGAGCCCAGCAAAGAGCTGAGAAAGGTCTTCCCTTTGGGGATGCGGGGGACACGGCCAGCTTAGTCAACTCGCTGTGTGGCTACAGGTAAAGGGGAGGGAGAGATGGAGGCTCAGGCCCAGAGCGGTCCTGCTTCCACCCAGGGGCACCCGGTCACATTTGGAGTCCAGAGTTTTACTGTAAACGACCTACTTTGCCAAATGTCTTTCTGTAAATAAGAGAGACTGCAAAACAGTCAACTTACTTCTCTGATCACTTTCCAGAGACTTCAGAGAACATGAATGTAAAATAAAAAATGTTTTCTTGAAATAGCAGAAACAGAACTCCTCCGTCCTGTTTATCTAAAGCAGGAATCCTGGTTCTAATTCCTTTGTGCCTCATTTTTCCTTTTAAGAAGCAAAATATTGTTCAATTCCCCTTTAAATCCTTACGCAAGTCCTATCTAGTGACAGTGAAGACTGTGAGATGGAGGAAGAGACAGATGGCCACAAACAGTGAATTCCTCCTCTATAGGCCAGCCGGACTTTCCAGTGCCAGCCAAAGGCAGCCCAGAGAAACACGGCATGGATGAAGTTTCTAAGCACCTACTGTGTGCCAGACACCACTTTGGCAGCCAACAGACAAAAATTCCTGCCCCTGTGGAGCCTACTGTTGTAAGGGGTGGGGAGGAAATGCACAGTGTGGGTCAGGGGAGAAGCAGCGCCCTGGAGAAATGCAGACAGAGAGGCCAGGAGGGAGGCGGTGCCGGTGCCAGGGGTGAAGCCTGGTGGGGTGGGGGGGGAGGAGGAGGCAGTGGGGAAGGGGTGATGGGAAGAACAGAGGACACATTCACAGCTAAGAACGGCTCCTCGGGAACGTGGTTACAAGGAGCTAATTCTCCATTTATACAGCAGACCACGTCCATCCATGGCTTGGCTCTCACAGAACGGGGCACCGGGGGTCCTTCTGAAAAGGGAGAAAGGGAGGTCCCCAAGCAAGCGGAAGGCGGTACCGGCAGGCAGAACTCCTCGAAGGCCGGCTTGACGAAGGTGGTGTACTGCGTCAGGATCTGCTCCAGGTCCCGGCCGCGGTGCACGTCCCGGAGAACTGTGGCGACAGGAGCAGGGTGGGGACCTTCAGACCCCCGGGACCCGGGGCCGGGCCGGCCAGGGGCAGCGAGGCCCGCGTCCGCCTTACCTCTTCGCGACAGCCTGACGTCAGAGTCGGTGTCCACAAAGAGTCGCAGGTGGAACATGTCCCGGATCTCCTGGCTGTAGAAAACCAGGATGCCCTCGAACAGGACCACATCTGCGGGGTAGACCACCGTGGTCTCCGCTAACCTGTAGGGTGCGACCAGGAAGGGGCCCTGCGGTCAGCTTCAGTCCCCGGGGGTGGACTCCGTGCTGGGGACAGATCCTGGTGGCGGGGGGGTGTCCTCACCAGCCCCCAGCGCACAGCCCTCTCCTCCCAGGAGCCACCTGCTCACCTTGAGTGGGTCACAAAATCATAGATTGGGACCTCGACTGTTTTGCCCTCCACAATGTTTTTCAGAGTCCTGTGCATCAAATCGTTATCAAAAGCATCTGCAGGGATGGAACAAAAGGCAAGACAAGCCCGTGTCCTGGTGCTGGGGACCGCAGGGAACTCGCTCTGCCTTGGGGCCAGCACAGCTGGGTGCTGGTGCTACCAATGACCCTAAGGAACAGCTGTACAGTTTACGTTTGCAGGGCCCTCTGCAAACCACAGAATGGACCTGTCCTCGCTGCCCTCGGGCAATGCCACCACCCAGGGATCAGCCAGCCCTGGGAGGTAGGTGGGCTAGGCGTCTGCTTCTATGTCTGGGAAATAACACAGACTGACGCTTCTCGGACCTTCTTCCCATGTGTCCCCTGGAAAGGAATGAAGGTGGGAGCCAGCCACTGGATGGGATCTTCTGGTAGCAGCAGGGAGGGGCAGCCTGGCTGTTCCCCCTCACCCACCCCATCTCCACCTGTTCCCCAGCCCCCGACCAGACCAGGAAATGGAGCTTCAAGGCCTCTGGTTCTTGTTTACCCACTGCTTCCACTGCTGGCCTCTCGAGGACTCTGCCCTAGGGCAGGTGGCGGAATGAAAGGCCACAGTGGACGTGGTCTGTGCAGAGGACCCTTAACGTGGGAAGATGCATGGCTTTCTCCGTGACCATAGTCGTGGCAGAACGGTGGTCCTGAAGGCCGTTTTGAGGCGCAGACTCCCTGACTGGCTCCAGGGGAGCCTGGAGCTCCGGCAGGGCCACCCAGGGCCCAGAGAGCGCGGGAAAGACGCTCCACCGCGGGTTATCTGCGTGATTTCATGGAACCGCTTAGGTCTCTCCCTATCCAGGTCCAACCCTGGACCCAGTCTCCATGGTCTGCCCTCCTCCCCCACTCCCTCCCCACCCTCAGGGTCTCTACCTGGATGGTCGAAATTGTACTGTCCCTTCAAGGCCTTGGCCTTCTGTTCCGTGGTCAGAACCTTATAGAACCTGTCTTGGCTCAGGATGACCAACTTCCGCTGCCGGTGGTCTACTTCATTCTGTCCCAGCAGCTCCATGATCTTCTCGCACACAGTTGACTGGAAACACACAAACAGGATCCCCGCCTGGAGACGCTCACCCTGACCCACGAGCTCCGAGGGACTGCCAGGCCGGCCAGTGATGGGTGGGGCTGCGCTTGGCGGGAAGGCCTCGGGGCACTGGCAGGGGCAGCGCGGACCTGGAGGCCACGAGAGGCCAGGCCAGCGGGAGGCTTGCGGGGGGCCCCGAGGTCCAGCGCCCCGCTCCCCGCCTGCGCCCCGGCCTAAGCTTGGCCAGCCGTGGCCGCAGCCCACGCCCGGGAGGGGGCACCTCGGCAGCCAGGGGCTGGGGTCTCTCTCTGGACGGAGACCGGAGTCCCAGGGGGTCGGGGTGACACTCAGGCCCCGCCGCGCCGCCGAGCCCCTTACCTTGCCGCTCGCGGTACCGCCGCTCACCCCGATCAAGAAGGGCCGCTGGTGAGGACGGTCGGCCTCGTGCACGGCGCCCTCGCAGTCGCCGCCTACAGCCGAAGCCATCTCCAGCGCCGCTCGCCCGCATCGGCTTCCTAGCTCACGCAGCCTCCCCCAAACCTGCCGGCCCGCCCCCGCGCAAAGATCGGAGACGCCCCCCACGGAGCCCCACTTCCGGGAGGCGCGCGGCGCGGTGGGAGGGGGGCTGCGGGCGCGCGCGGGGCACCGCGAGAGTTGTAGTCCCTGGCGTCCGAGGGCGCCGCGCATGCGTGGGCGGGGCCGATGCTCCGGGAGGCTGCGGAGGCAGCTGGACTGGCTGCGGCGACGCACGGTTTTTGTTTTTGCTGCGAAGGACAGAAGCAACTCAATATCGCTACTGGCTGCAGGAGTCTCCAGACGCCGGGCGGCCTCCGGGGAAGGTTCCCTCCAGCCACACCTCCGCTGCCTGGGGCCGTCGGAATGATCCCCGGGGACTGCAGGGCCGGGGTGGGGACGTGGGCCAGCGCCCGCACCGGCAAGTGAGACTACTGAGCCCTGTGACCTGGGTCGGAAGTTAGAACGGGTTCTGCCTCCTCGCGTGCGGTCACCCCGAGAGCGTGCTGTCACCTATGCACCTGCCCCTCGTGCTCCGCCCCTGCCTCCACCTCCCGGCTCCGACGCCTCTTGCCTGGGCACAACCTTAGCGCCGCCTCGGCTCACCCCCACTCCAGCCCAGCCTCCACGCTGGCCACCCGAGTTTCCTGACACTGCCCTGATCGTGTCACCCACCCACTCCCCCGCTAGAGCCTTCAGTGCTGCCTCCAGCACAAGTTCCTGGCCTCCTCAACCTTCCCAGTACGTGGTGGGCAGAAGTCATGGAATGACTTTTTAGACTCAGCACTAGACAGGCTGTGAGCCAACAAGACAGAGACCGTGTCTGCTGGATTCCACCTGTACCCCCAGTACCTGGCACAGAGAAGGCAAACACCAGCCTGTTCCAACCTATGTTCCCCCAAGGCATCAGGTCTCTCTTTGCAGGTCTAGCTCCTAATGCATTGTGAGCACTCCATGAATATTTGATGACGTTGAAATATGATGCAGGAGAGACTAATGTGCAGACATCAGGCGAAGTCACTGTTTATGTAACTTCAGAGGCCTTAACCCACCTCAGGAAGGGTTACAGGACGGTTCTTCTGATCGGGGGGAGAGGGTACAAGGGAACTTGGGCCTCCTGAGCCCTGTGGACCTGGACAGAGGGAAGCTGAGGAAGGAGCGGCTGGATGGGCATGAGAAAGCCACCCCCTACCTGAGAGGAACTTACACAGAAGCTCAAAACAGGGAGGGCCGTTCACACGTTCACCACGGGGGAGGCAAAGTTTAGGCACTTGACTCTGGGTTTAGAGTTGGGTTCAAACCTTGCCTCCGCCGAGTGACCTCGGGCAGTGATGTGGTCATGGTGTTTCCTTACTTCCCAGGTGTTATGGGGGAAGTGTTATGACTTCGTGAAATTAACATGTGTGAGTGGAGCTTGAGGAATCTGATGGCGGGCAGAGGTTCAACAACAGACCACAAGAGAAACTGAAGTAGAGAAGTTTATTACTCACAGGTCTTGGAGGAGGTACACGGCATGCCTCAAGGGGCCACACAGGAGGTCAAGGCAGAGTGCAGACAGAGAGGCAGGCCCTGGGGCATATTCCTTTATCAGGGTCTGTGGGTAGAGTGCTTTGGGGTTCCCAGGCTAGGGCTGGATTGGTTAATTCAAGCCGAAAGAGTGGGGTTTTGGTAAGGTCCACAGGGGTCTTACCTCAGGGGCGGATAAGGCATACAGGCAGGGGAGACAGCCGATCACAGGAGCGTATGTTGGCTGGTGGCTCCACAGGCTGCTGTCTAGGGCGTGCGCGTGTATGAAGGGACCTACTGTCAGTGTGAGGCCTCTGCAGGCCGCTTAGCCAAACAAACGATGCCAGGGCAGCAGTACCATGGGGTAGCTTAGCTAAACTCTCAACAGGGAAATACCACAGTGAGGCTTCCATGCCAGAAGGCACACAAAGGGCCTGGTGTAAGGCCTGGCCCAGAGCGGGTGCGGGGTGCCTGTTATGTGTTTTCTTCATTTGTGTATTTGTCTATTTGGCATCCATGCCTCACGGGGCCAATTATATTAACTATATTTTCTTATTTTCTGTGTTCTTTTCTTTTTTAATGCTGACACTTTTTTCTGGGGGTGGGCCATGCCACGCAGCTTACGGGATCTCAGTTCCCCCACCAGGGATTGAACCCGGGCCCTCGGCAGTGAAAGCGCGGAGTCCTAACCACTGGACCACCAGGGAATTCCCGTTATTTTTTGTATTCTTGATGCTCTGGCATCTGGGGGCTTCCCCCCCAAGGCTAGCCACTTCTTGGGGATAGCAAAGGGAGCCCATCTTTCCCATGCGCACCAGCCAATCCCCAACCCCCTCTCATCTAACCGTACACGCTCCCACCAGGCCCCAGGCCCAGACACCCTCCTAGACCCTTCACTCCACCCTAGGCCTGTCTATGACTCTTCCCACCATCCCTTCCCCAAGGATGCTCCAGCCCCTCCCCAGCTGGACCAGGCTAGCCCCTGTCAGTGTTCTCTGCAGCCCCGGAAAGCATGGAACACAGCTGCAATTATGTAGCAGATTCTGCAATCATGGGCTTGATGTTTGTCCCTAGAGCTGAGCCCTATGAGGGCAGGGCGGTGGCTGGCTTGTGCTGCCGAATCTCTCTGCCACGCACAGGAAGCAGCTATCGTTGCTGAATGAGCAATGGGGTTGAGACTCATAGGTTTGGCTTTCTCAGAACCAGGTGAGGCAGAACGCTGGGATTCTCGGCTCCCATCTTTACCATCCCCCCACCAGGTCAAGTTCACAGGAGCACAGGAAACACAGCTTTCCAACATGGCCCTCCTCCCCCAATCCCCTTAGCCAGCCCCACCACCTGCAAAAATGTCAGTTCATTCCCCTCAGGTCTTATAAGCTTTTGTTTGAACACAAGCTGGCGCTCAGCACTTAAAGAGTTGACCAGGTGTCCGTCGTTTTAAGAGTGTTTATTGCCATTTTCCCAATCACAGGTGTAACCCATGCTCATCGCAGAAAATGCATACGCACAAACACACACACAAATAAAACTAAAATCAGCCATAACCCCTCACCCAGGGAAAACCGTGGTTTTGTATTCTGGTGTTTGCTTTTCTGGTCTGATATGGCCATGGCTAGATAGTGCAAAGTTAAACAAGGTTTGGTTACATATCTTGAATAGCAGTAAAGCCTCACACAATCCGTCAAAAGGGCAGAAATAGCAGGAGTAAACCCACGAATTACCAAAGTGGCAATTAGTAAAAGTCGATTGTGCAAAAGACAGTTCTTGAACCAAGCGCTCTCAAAACATGGAATAAGCCTCAGGGTACGTTGTTATAAAGCAGCTCGTATAGTGCGGAGGCAGTGACTGTTTATTCTTCACCATGATTGGTTATAATATTAGGATTTTCTTAAATGATAGGGAATTGGTTACCTCATACCAATTTCGGGAAACAGTTTCAGTTGTGCTTATGATTTCCAGAGGCAGAAGGAAGGAATGACCCCAGTCAAGTTACTCTTGCAAAATAAGCTAAATTAAACTTTATGTGTACAGGTAAACTGTCACCGAACCAAACCGCGGTCTGTTTGCCTGCGCACAGCAAAGCCAATCTACTGACACTGGGTTGCGGTGAAGGAAAATACAGCGTTTACTGCAGGTGCCAAGCAAGGAGTCCAGGACAGCTAGTGCTTAAAAGGCCCAAACTCTCCACTGGCTTTCAGGGAAGGTTTTTAAAGCAGGGTGAGGGAGGGGGGCTGTGGGGTGTGTGATCAGCTGGTGGACATTCTTCTGATGGGTTGGTGGTGAGGTCATCAGGAGTCAACATCATCAGCCTTCTGGTTCCAACCAGTCTGGGGTCTACGTGCTTGTGGGCAGCATGCAGTTAACTTCTTCCACCTGGTCAGGGTTTCAGTATCTGCAAAACAGCTCAAAGGACGTGGCTCAGAATATTAACTGTAGCCCTTGAGGAGGAACTAAAGGTCCTTGACTTTGTTTAATGGCTAAACTATTATTTTGTTCTGCTCGACTGTTTTCCTTTCTGCATTTTCTCACTTCTCTGATTAAATTTGCTCTTTGGAACTTGGGGAAGGCCTAGGAAGCTAACGTTTTTCTACAGCCAAGACGCAGGTGGAGGACATGGCGGGGTTAGGGTGGGGGGGGGGTCCTTCTTTGGGAAGGCCCCGTAGGGTCCTGCTCGGTTACAAAACTGGTTTTGTCTGCTCAGGCAACTTTCAAGGCTGGTCTTCGTTTGTTTTTTATTTTAACAAACCCATTTTCCTGATGGGGAAATTGAGGAGCAGAGAGATTACATGGCTCGCCCAAGGCTTGCGGCTGCAAATGGACCTCCAGTCAAGATAGCTGAGCTAGCGTGTTTGCACAGATACAAGCTCCAGACACGGAGGGGTACATCATCATCCCGTTCCAAGACAAGAAAGGTAAATATGGTATCCAGGCCCTTGAGAGAAGGTCCTCGTTGCTGAGTGCCCATAAAGGAGCCGGGAGCAGATTGTGCCGTGGGGGGCGGGAGTCAAAGCCACAGCCCCATGCATAGCAGCAGGGTTCTGGAACTGGCCCTCTGCATTCCGCGGGAGCCTGAAAGGGTCTGTGCTTTTGTGAAACTGAAGCAAACTGCTACCCCAATGGCTCTGAGTAGAGTCCTCTCCCAGAAAGTGGAACGCTGGGCCTGACAGCACGTGGGCCACCTACATGGTGCAGAAACCCCAAGTGGAGAAATAAAAGATGGTCCACAGCCAGTGACTTCCTTAGAAGCCACCATAGAAGTCACCTGCCTCATACCCCAGGGCACATGTGCGGTACACACAGGGTGCCTTTAGAAGTTAACTCCTGCCGACCATGAAATCATGATGCTGCTGAAGGCCACGAGGAAACCCCCCTACTGTGCAGCAGTCAGCAGGTGTGGCAAATGGGCCGAATCGCATCTAAGAAACTACAGTGATTTGAAAAGGATTTAAAACCAGGTCTATAAAAGTGTTTGAAAACATGGCAACTAAATGCAACACATAATCCTGGACTGGATTCTGTCCTGGCAAAAAATGCGCTGGAAAAGGCATTGTTGGCTCATTTGTCCCATTCTTGCAACTTGTCTCTGAGCTTGAAATTATTTTCCAAGAAAAAGTTTTAAAAACCTTTGAAGAGAAAGCACATGGAATAGAGTGCATCACCACAGAAAAGACATTATGAAAAACATGCAGATTTTAAAAGAACCAAATGAAAATTCTAACCGTGAAAAGTAAAGACATCAAGATGTTTTGCAGAGCTCCCCCCACCCAGCTGTGGTTTATCTGAGGTTTTTCTCTCCTGTGATTGAATGTATGGATTCTTGGAAGGGATATACAACATCAGAGCTTCAAAATACCTGCATCACCTCTGTTTCCTCATGGTTACTTTTCCCATTTGTTTATTTCTGTCTCTTTCAATGAGATTCTTTCTTCCCATCTAAGGTGGATGGTCCCTGTCCCTGTTGATATTTTAGAGCAGGGGACTCGAAAGATGGTTAGAAGTTCTGAGTGTGTGGGTGAGGTTTGGCTGGGTACATTCATTGAGGAAACCCTGATATTTCTATACGTCTGTTGGTCTTTTCTCTGGGGCTGGTCATAATCCCAGGAGAGAATTCTTCCAGTCTTCTGTCGCAAGGATGAAGGCCTGACTGCTGGCTTCCTGTGAGCACAGAAAATGAGCACCACAGCAATTGTTTTAGAACTGAGACCAACAAAATATTCTTTTCAGGGAGGAGTATTTTGTCACTGACATTGTTTAGAATTACTGTCCCACGGTGATTAAAAGCAGAGCAGCTTTTAGCCAGTTTTATTATTGTCTTCAAACAATGCACCCCTTGTTGCCTGCACCCACCCAGGGTGGACCCCTTCCACCCTGCTGCCCATGGTGTGTAACCTCCTCCACCTCGGGCTCAGCTCTGGGTTGTTTCACTCTCTCTGGGTTAGCTTTTGCCTCTTCCGTCATCACCAAAGCCAGCTCCCTGCATTAAATGTCCCCTGTTTCTTTTAAATACTCCAGGTGGTTTCTGCTTTCCCAGCTGGATCCTGATTGCCCCAGAATCAAGTCTTGCTTTCGTGTCTGGAGACTCTCTCTCATGGTGGGTTGTTTGCCTGTGCGTTTTGCCTTTGGGGGTTGTGCACTTATCTTCAGGGGCGCTTCTTCTGTGGGAATCTTGTCATCTTGGATGGGGGTTGTCCCACCAGAGTAGTTTTGCTTGGGAGAAATCCCAGCGCTCTTTCCTGGAGCCACTTTTTTTTTTAATGTCAATTTTTTTAAAGTCGGGGTTTCTGGACCACAACAACGGGCTGAACTTGAACCCCAGACCCATGTGAGGAATAGGCCTGTGGTTACAACTCCCAGGGAGACTTTGTTTCCTCATCCAGAACCTACTCTGGGTCAGACCAGCTTCCTTGTCTCCTCTGTGAGCCATGGGCAGATTTTATTTTGTTCATCGCTCTTCATCCCAACTCCCTGCTTCGCAGACCCAAGGTTTCATCTCCTGTCCACATCTGGGTGCAAAGCTTAAGCCGAGACCAGCTTAAGAGACCACTAACCCACCACAGTGAACAGACAGCACCCGCCTCCATCCCCTCCAGGATGTGTCGGTGTCCGCTCTTCCTTGGTCCCTGGGGATCTCCCTTACTATCTTGGGAGCTCAGCCATGAATTTAAATTGCCGTCTGGCTTGCCTGCGTAGTCTAGCATTTCTCGGTGTTTGCAGTGAGACCTGCTTTGAGTTCTCCAGTCTGGTAAGTTTCAGGGACTAGAAGTCTCACACACACATTGTTTTAAAACCCAGAAGATTTCATATGACAATCTGTATTTCTGGCTTCTCTTGCTGGGCAAGATAAAAGGAAGGATTCGGCAACTCGGATCCCCAAGGCCTTTTCTGGCCACAGATCCATCCAGCCGTGCTCTCCGGCTTGCCCCAGTCTCCCCTAGCCCTTTCCCAGTTGGGCCTGGGCTGCTCCCCTCCTCCCACCCGCCTCCAACTCGGCTTCCTCCCCGGGGGGCCGCCGGGCGCGGGTCCTGCCGAGGCGGCCAGGCTGGCGGGCGCCCGCAGGTTCGGGCCCCAGCGCCAGGGCGCGCGTGGAGCCGCCTGTTGACACAGCCGCGGGCAATCCAGGCGGTCAATGATTAACCGGCCGCGCTGCCGGCACCAGGAAACCCGAGCCGCCCGTGAAAGCGGAGCCGGGCCCGACGGCGGCGGCGGGAGGCGCCGGGCGCGGGAGGCGTGCAGCCCAGCTGGTCTCGCCATGGACGCAGGTAAGGGCGGCGGGCCCGGTGCGCGCTCCCGGGGGTCCCGGCTCCTGGGGAAGGCGAGGGCGACCCCGCCCCGGCCCCCGAGGCTGGCCTGCCCTGGGACGCCTCTCCCTCCCACCCGGAACTGAGGGGCCCGGAGGCCGCTGCGGGGAGTTCGGGCACCTTGGCCGCAGCCCCCTCCGCCGGGGAGGGGCAGCCCTCGGCGCAGCCCCCGGGCGGGCAGCAGGTGCCCGGCAGTGGCGATGTGGGGGGCACGTTCCCCTCCCTCCCCCACGCCCCGTCCTTCCTCTAATGACTGTTCACCGGACAAAGGTGGTGAACGGGCTAGGCTGCAGTCCTTGGAGCGGGGAAGGGGGCCACCCTGGCAAGGGGGGCAGAGACAGGGCCAGGGAAGGAGAGAGCCGGGAAGAGATGGCAGGAGACCCCGCAGACTGAATCGGGGACCGAGAGAGGCGGGGCGGGGGCGGGGGGCGTGCTAGGTAGCTGGGCAGACGGGGTGCGGGGCGCGGGGAGGCTCAGCCCGGCGACTCCGGCGGCCAGCGGCGCAGCCAGCCCTGGGCGGGGCGGGGGGCGGTGAACCGAGACCCCGGCCTTGCCCTCGGGGGTCCCAGGCTGGCCGGGCAGGGGGTCGTGGTGACGGCGGCGGGACCCGGAGCCGCAGGCGGTGCGGAGTCCGCCTGACCCACCGCCCCCGCGAACCTGGGGCGGGGCGCACCTAGATTTCTTCTGCAAGGGTCTCCCGAGGGGCTGCTGCTGCGAATGGGGACCGGCCCCGCCTGACTTCATCTGCCGCCCGCACCCCGGGCCCTCGAGCACCTCCCACCAAGCTCCCGGCCCCCCTTTCCGGCTGGAATGTCCCGCCGAGGCTCGGGTGTCGAGAACCCGAGGCCACGGCCGGGCAGCCCCGCCAGCAAATTTATTTATTCTGCAGCCCTATCTCCGCGTCATCGGGCCAGGTATTTACCCAGGCGGCCCGGGTAGCTGCGGTTTTTGTTATGATAACTGGGGCAGGGGCTCGGCGTCTCCCCGGGGCACTCCCGTGCCAGCAACCGAGGGAGCGCCTCCTAGGCTCAGGTTACCTGCTGGGAGCCTCAGTTCTCTCACCTGTGAAACGGGATAATACGACACACCTGAGGCTGACCTGAGCTACTGTAAGGAAGCTCTCAGAACAGAGCCTGAGCATGTGTCCACTGTTATTATTTTTATCTTATTTTATTTTAATTAATTAATTTATTTTTGGCTGCCTTGAGTCTTCGTTGCTGCCCGCGGGCTTTCGCTAGAGCGGGGGCTACTCTTCGTTACGGTGCGCGGGCTTCTCATTGGGGTGGCTTCTCTTGCTGCGGAGCACGGGCTCTAGGCGCGCGGGCTTCAGTAGTTGTGGCACACGGGCTCAGTATTTGTGGCTTGCGGGCTCTAGAGCGTAGGCTCAGTAGTTGTGGCTCACGGGCTTAGTTGCTCCGCGGCCTGTGGGATATTCCCGGACCAGGGCTCGAACCCTTGCCCCCTGCATTGGCAGGGGGATTCTTAATTACTGCGCCACCAGGGAAGTCCCTGTTATTATTTTTAAATGATCGTTACTATTATTATCCTCATTTACAGATGAGGAAAGGGAGACATGCAGAGTTTGTCTCTAAGGTCGCAGAGCCAGCGTTCACAGGGTGGCAAAGCTGGCTTAGGGTTAATGCAGATGTCATGTCTGTTCCTCAGGGCCTGGCACCTGATAGATGCTTAAAAATGGTAGCTGCAGTTCCGAGCACTGTCACCGCTATTCACTTGGACATCTTAGCGGCAAAGCTTCATCCACTTAGCAGCCCCACAGGCACCTGACCCTGCTGAAATCATGGTATTTTTGTGGGGTTTGTGTAGAGAATTCTTTTTTTTTTTTTTAAGTATAGTTGATTTGAAGTATAGTTGATTTCCAGTGTTGTGTTAGTTTCAGGTGTACAGCAAAGTGATTCAGTTATGTATATATTCTTTTTCAGATTCTTTTCCATTATAGGTTATTATAAGATATTGAATATAGTTCCCTGTGCTCTACAGTAGCTCCTTGTTGTTTATCTATTTTATATATAGTAGTTTGTAGCTGTTAATCCCAAGCTCCTAATTTATCCCCCATCCCATTCCCCTTTGGTAACCATAAATTTGTTTTCTATGTCTGTGCGTCTGTTACTGTCTTGTAAATAAGTTCATTTGTATCAGTTTTTTAGATTCCACCTGTAAGTGATATCATATGATACTTGTCTTTCTCTGTCTGACTGACTTCACTTAGTATGATCATCTCTCGGTCCATCCAGAATTGTATTTCTGAGCCTAGAACACTAGTCCACAGGAGTTGCCCAGTGGAAACGTGTGGGATTGAATGGCTGGCGGCTGGGTGCCTCTGCCTAGCTGCATATTCAGAGGGTGGTTTGGGGGCTTTGTGTACCAAGGGTGGTGGATTTTGGCTGAGAGCTTCATAAGTAGGTCAGCAAGTGGCCTCTGGGCTTAGAGGAAGGCCCTCTAGCGTAGACAGCAAACACAACTTCTCATTTTCCCCACAATGTTCCTTTTGTTCTTGTTGCCTTATTTGAAAACTCCAGCCCTTGGCTGGGTGGGTGAGGTTGGGAGCTACCCTGGTGTCTCCCGCAGGGACATTTAGGCCACACCCACCCTCCAATAGATCAGCAACCCTGAAGACCCCCACGGAGGTCCTCTTGGAAGAGCCCAGCTCTCTGGATCAAACTCAGAAGTCATAAACCTTGCTGACGTTACGTGTGATCTCATTCCTCATTGGCTTTGATTTCCCCCACTTCTTACCGATTCCCCAAACTGGCCGGAACACCCTTCTAGTTTCTCATCTCCCAGCCGCTTCCTAACCTCAGATAACAGTAGCCAGGGTTAGTGGAGCGCCCAAGCACTGTACATGCATACACTCATTTCATCCCCACAATAACCCCGAGAAGTGGTGGTGTCCCCATTTTAAGGATGAGGAGACTGAGGAGGCACAGGGAAAGGAAGCAGCCTGGGCGGTCTTGCCCCTGAGCTCCAGCTCCTGATCATGACCCAGAACCTCAGCCCAGGGACTTCCCTGGTGGTCCAGTGGTTAGGACTTGGTGCTTTCACTGCTGGGGCCCCGGGTTCAATCCCTGGTCAGGGAACTAAGATCCCGCATGTCACGTGGCATGGCCAAAAAAAAAAAAAAAAAAAGAACCTCATCCCATATCCACCAGGCCAGCTCTGCCCTGGGCACTGAGTGGGGAGAGGAGAGATCTGATCTGCCTTGTTGCTCTTGTCAGCTCCCTTCCCCTCCTCCCCCCGGGAGGTGCCAGGCCCGGTGCACCGCCTCCGTACTGCCCAGGTCCGTCCGCTTGTCCATAGCCCTCTGGCTCTGGCCACTGCTGTGTCTCCCTTTATTCCGCCTTTGCCTCCTCTCCTCACTTCCAACGCTCCCAAAGGAAACTTTCTGCGTCAATTATCAGTTGGCTTTTGTTGCGGAACAAACCAACCCCAACCCGAGTGGCCTAAAACAACAGACATTTATTATTTCTCATGATTTTGCAGGTCGGGGCCAGCTCACTGGGGCTGGGTGGTCTGGGGATTGGTAAGCCATTGGCTGGGAGCCCCCATTCTCCTCCTTGGAGCTGATCCAGTGGGCTCCCTCACGGCAGTGACAGAAGGATTCCCAGAAGTGGGAGAGAGCAAGCCTGCAAGTGTTTTAAAACATTTTTTCTTTAAAGAACGTTTTAACTTTATTTGGGGTACAATTTAAAATGTACACTTTGATCAGTTTTGATGTATTACGCATCTGTCAAGCTATCACTACATCAAAGTAAGAATCTTCATCACCCCCAAAAGCTTCCTTGTGCCCTTGGTAATCCCTCCCTGCAACTATGGAATGGCTTCCTGTTCCTCTAAGAAGGCATATTCTAGGATTTTATATACATGAAATCATATAGCCTGGACCCTTTTTGACTGGCTGCTTTTCCTCAGTCTAATGATTTAGCGATCCATCCATGTGGGCTGCTGTGCGTATCCACAGTTCATTCCTTTTTACTGCTGAGTAGTTGTGACTGTTAAACAAATTATAGATGGTCCCCAACTTACGATGGTTCAACTTCTGATTTTTCGACTTTACAATGGTGCGAAGGTGATGTGCATTCGGTAGAAACCATATTTTCTGTTTTGAATTTTGATGTTTCCTGCCCTGGTGGCATGCAGTGGCACGATGCTGGGCAGTGCCAGGGCCTCTGCTCGCGGTCAGCCACGGGATCACGGGGGTAAACAACTGATACATTCTGTACCCATTCAGTCATTCTATTTTTCATTTTCAGTACAGTGTTCAATAAATGACATGAGAATACTCAACACTTTAGTATCATATAGGCTTTGTGTTAGATGATTTTGCCCAACTGTAGGCTAATGTAAGTGTTCTGAGCACATTTAAGGTAGGCTGGGCTAAGCTACGATGTTCCAGAGGTCAGGTGTACTAAATGCTATTTTGACTTACGATATTTTCAACTTTTAAAAAAAATTTATTCTCATTTATTTTTTTTTGGCTGCGTTGGGTCTTCGCTGCTGCGTGCAGGCTTTCTCTAGTTGTGGCGAGAGGGGGCTACTCTCCATTGTGGTGCGTGGGCTTCTCATTGCGGTGGCTTCTCTTGTTGCGGAGCACGGGCTCTAGGCATCCGGGCTTCATTAGTTGTGGCACGAGGGCTCAGTAGTTGTGGCTCGCGGGCTCTAGAGCGCAGGGTCAGTAGTTGTGGTGCACGGGCTTAGTTGCTCCGTGGCATGTGGGATCTTCCCGGACCAGTGCTCGAACCCGTGTCCCCTGCATTGGCAGGCGGATTCTTAACCACTGTGCCACGAGGAAAGCCCGATATTTTCAACTTTTGATGGGTTTCTCAGGAGGTAACTCCATTGTGAGTTGACGAAGATCTGTACCCTCAACACTTAGGTTTTAAACAGCCCCCATTTATTACTGCACAGCCTGGTGTGGCTGGACTGGGTGCCTGTGGCTTGAGTTTCTCCTGAAGTTGTAGCCAAGTCATCAGCCGGGATGCAGTCACCTCAAGACTCAGCAGAGGCTGAAGGGCTGCCTGCAAACGCACTCACCTGGTTGTTGGCAGGTTTCGGTGCCTCCTGGGTTGTTGGCTAGGGCCTCAGTGTCCTGTTGCGTCACGTGGGCCCCTCCCACCATGGTTCACTTCCTCCTGGAGTTGCCGGAGACAAAGAGAGAGCAATTGACAAGAAGCCATGATCTTTTTAAAACCCAATCTTGGGACTTCCCTGGTGGTGCAGTGGGTAAGCCTCCACACTCCCAACGCAGGGGGCCTGGGTTCGATCCCTGGTCAGGGAACTAGATCCAGCATGCGGCAACTGAGACCCGGCGAAGCCAAAATAAATAAATTAACGAATAAATAAATAAAATATTTTTTAAAAAAGCACCTAATCTCAGAAGTGACCCCATACCTGCTGCCATAGTCTCTTCATTAGAAGTCATGCAGGGAATTGCCTGGGGGTCCAGTGTTGGGACTCTGTGCTCTCACTGCCGAGGGTGCGGGTTCGATCCCTGGTCGGGGAACTGAGATCCCACAAGCCGAGCAACATGGCCAAAAAAAGAAAAGTCACGCAGTAAAAAAGTCATGCAGTCCGGGACACTCAAGGGGAGAGAATTACATGTCAGGAGGCAGGGATCATAGAGCTGCCTCTGCAGACGTATTCCAGTGTATGGATACAGCACAATTGCTTTATCCATTCATCTGGTTGTGGACTTTTTGGGTTGTTTCCAGTTTGGGTCTACTGCAAACAGAGTTTCTATACACATTTGTGTGGCTATATATTTTTATTTCCCTTGAGTAAACACCTAGGAGTGGAATAGCTGAATCTTATGGTATATGTATATTTAACTTCTTAAGAAATTGTCAAACTGTTTCCCAAAGTGGTTTACTATTTTATTTTCCTACTTGCAGTGTTTGTTTCCTGCTTCCATTGTTTTACATACTTACCAAAGCTTGCTAAGGTTAGGTTGGTTGGTTTTGTTTTTAATTTTAGCCGTTTTAATGGATGTGGAGTGATATCTCGTTTTAATTGGCATTTCTAATTTTGATGGCATTTCTGATGACAAAAGACATGGAGCATCTTTTTATGTGCTTATTGGCCATTTGAGTGTCTACTTTGGTGAAGTAGACAAATATTTCGTCCACTTTCTTATTGGGATATTTGACTTATTATTGAGTTTAAGAGTTCTTTATACAGTGTTGATACAACTCCTTTGTCTGATATATGTGTTATATTTTCTCCCACTCTGTGATGTGACTTTGTATTTCTTAGTGATGTCTTTTGAAGAAAGTTTTTTATTTTGAAGTCCAATATATGCATTTTTTCCTCTTATGGATCATGCTTTTGGTGTCATACATAGTATTTATTTATCTAGTCTAAGGTCACAAAGATATTCTCCTATATTTTTTCCAGAAGTTTTATAGTTTTAGGTGTTACATTTGGGTTTATGATGTATTTTAGTTAATTTCTGTGTATGTTGTGAGGAAAGAGTCAATATTCACTTTTTTCCCACAAAGATAGCCAGTTGCTCTTACACCAATTATTAAAAAGACTTTCCTTTCCCCATTGAATTGCCTTAGAACCTTTGGCAAAAATCAACTGACCAAATAGATATGTGCGTCTGTTTTGATACTCTACTATTTTAATGCTACATTGATGTATGTGTCTATCATTTCATTAATATGAACTGTCTCGTTTATTGTAGATTTATAGTAAATCTTGAAATCAGGTAAAGTCCTCCAATTTTGTTTTGTTTTGTTTTTTTAAAGAATGTCCTTTTTATTTATTTTTTTAAAAGCCAAGCATTTATTTTAATAAGCATGCATGGTTAATATTTTTAAAGTGAATTCAGTGCTTTACAACAGGTAGAAAACTTTCTGTTTAGACAGAAAACTTTCCTCAACTTCTTTACAGTTATTTCAAAAGGATTACATGAATTTATTATACTCTGTCCTGTGTTTCATCCTCTTAGTATTACGATAATGCTAATATTTTATGCTAATTCTTACTGAACTTCAATAATCTACGTCATACTTGAAAGGTTAGAATTATACCTTCTGGAAATCTTCAAATAGTTACAATCACTGAGAACATTTACTCTATTCTCACATGTCCATTTTAAGAAGAATTTTAAGGAAAAAAAAGTCTTCCCCACTAATCCCTCCATTCCTCACACCATCATATATAACATATTTTTTCACCTGCTTGGAATCGAGAATTACGTGGTCAACCCCAAATCCTTCCTACCTAAAATGCTCTTTCATCCTTTAAAGAGTTTTTTGTTTATTTTTTTAAACCTTTATTTTTTTTGGCCGCGCTGTGCAGCTTGCGGTATCTCAGTTTCCCAGCCAGGGATCAAATCCGTGTCCTTGGCAGGGAACTCCCCAGATATTTTTTCCTTGTGATGAGAACTCCCAGGATCCTCTCTCTTAACAACTTTCATATGTAACATTCAGCAGTGTTAATTTATCATGTTGTACATTACATCCCTAGTACCCATCTTATAACTGGAAATATTTTTATAATTATAATTTTATCTTATAACTGGAAATTTGTACTTTTTAAAAAAATTTTTGGCTGTGCAGCTTGTGGGATCTTAGTTCCCCAACGAAGGATCCAACCCACGCCCTCGGCAGTGAAAGCACGGAGCCCTAACCATTGGACTGCCAGGGAATTCCCTGTTTTTAAATTTTTTAAGCCATTAAAAAAAATTGAAGTATAGTTAAATTACAATGTTGTGTTAGTTTCAAGTGTACAGCAAAGTGATATATATATATATATATATATATATATATATATATATACCCTTTTTCAGATTCTTTTCAATTATAGGTTATTACCAGATATTGAATATAGTTCCCTGTGCTGTACAGTAGGATCTTGTTGTTTATCTCTTTTATATATAGTATTATAGTTTGTATCTGCTAATCCCAAACTCCTTATTTATCCCTCCCTCCCCCCTTTCCCCTTTGGTAACCATAAGTTTGTTTTCTGTGTATGTGTCTGTTTCTGTTTTGTAAATAAGTTCCTTTGTATAATATTTTAGATTCTGCATATAAGAAATATCATCTGATGTTTGTCTTTCTCTGTCTGACTTACCTCACTTAGTATGATCATCTCTAGGTCCATACATGTTGCAGCAAATGGCATTATTTCATTCTGTCTCTCTTTTTTATTTGGCTGAGTAGTATTCCATTGTGTGTGTGTGTGTATTACACATACATACATATATGTACACACACACACACACACATATATATATATATATATATATATATACACCACATCTTATTTAACATTGACTTTTTTTTTTTTCTTTTCTGGCTGCGTTGGGTCTTTGTTGCTGCGCGCGGGCTTTCTCTAGTTGTGGCGAGTGGGGGCTACTCTTCGTTGCGGTGCGTGGGCTTCTCATTGCGGTGCCTTCTCTTGCTGCGGAGCATGGGCTCTAGGTGCCCGGGCTTTGCCAATTTTATCTGGTATTAAAAGAGCCACTCCAGCCTTTTTTGCTTACTGTTTATTTGGCATATCTTTTTCCACCCATTTACTTTCAGCTCTCTGTATCTTTATATTTAAAGTTTATCTATTGTAGGTTGCTTGTAAGTCTTGGTTTTTATTCATTATGTCAATCTGCATTTTAACTGGAAAGTTTAGACCATCAGCATTTAAAGTAATTATTGATATGGTTGCATTTAAGTATACAATTTTATTACTGTTTTCTCTTTGCCTCTGTTTTGTTCCTCTGGTTTCCGCCTCTTCCACTCCCGTGCTGTGCCCCACTCCCTACCTTTTTTGGGTATTACTTAAATATTTTTTAGTATTCCATTTTATCTCTTGGTGTTTTGGCTGCATAGCTTCATGTTATTTTTTTAGTGGTTGCTCTAGGGGTTAAAATACATACCTAACTTTTCATAGTCTACTTAAGAGTTAGTATTGTATCACTTCCAGTAAAATGTAGAACCTTGTAACCTTAGAGGTCTCTTTACCCTCATGCCCATCCATTTATAAGCTTAATAAGTGTTATAGTTTTCATGTGTAATACATCTGTACACATTGCAAACTCATCATAAAATGTTATAATTTTGGCCTTCAACTGTCATATATTAGAGGATTTAAGAGGAAAACATTATCTTTTATATTCACCCCAATAATTATACATCTGTGGTTCTTCCTTTATTTCTGAAGTTTCAAGTTTACCTCTGGTATTATTTCTTTTCAGCCCAAAGAACTTCTTTTAGCCTTTCTGTTAACAGAAGGTCTCTGGCAAGGAATTCTCTTAGTTTTCTTTCATCTGAGAATGACTTTATTTTACTTGTGGTAGGCAGAGCTCTAAAGATGACACCCAGGTTTCCCTTCCCTAGTTATTCAATCAAACACTAGTATAGGTACTGCTGTGAAGGGATTTTACAGATGAAATTAAAGTCTCAAGTCAGTTGATCTTAAAATACAGAGAGTTTTCCTGGGTGGGCCTGACCTAATCAGGTGAGCCCTTTAAAAGCAGAAATATCTCTCTACCTGGTAGTAGAAGGGAAGACAGGGAATTTTGAAGCATGAGAGGGATCTGATGTGCATCCCTGGCTTTAAAGATCGAAATAGTCACATGGGAAGGACGGTGAGCAGCCTCTGGGAGCAGAGAACCTCAGACCCACAGAACTGGAATTTGCCAACAACCTGAATGAACTTGCATATAGATTCATCCTTAGAGCTCCAGGTAAGAGCCCATTCCAACTGACACCTTGATGTTGGCCTGGTAAGACCCTGAGTTGAGTCAGCCTGGACTTCTGATCTACAGAACTGTGAGTTAGTACATGAGCATTTTGGTAATTTTTCCCCATTAAAAAAGATTGTTGTAAAATACACATAACATAAAATTTATCATCTTAACAATTTTTAAGTGTACAGTTCAGTGGTACTAAATGCATTTACATTGTTGTGTAACTATCACCACCATCCATCTCCATAACTTCTTTCATCTTTCCAAGCTGAAACTCTGTACCCATCAAATAATGTCTCCATTCCCCCCGCTATCCCAGCTCCTAGTAACCACCATTCCCCTTTCTGTCTCTGAGTTTGACCACTCTAAGGACCTCAGACAGTGGAATCATACAATATTTGCCTTTTTGTCACTGGCTTATTTCACTTAGAGTAATGTCCTTAAGTTTCCTCCTTGTTGTCAGAATTTCCTTCCTTTTAAAGGCTGAATAATATTCCATTGTATGAACAGACCACACTTTGCTTATCCATTCATCTGTTGGTAGACACTTGGGTTGCTTCCACCTTTTAGTTTTTGTGAATGGTGCTGCTATGAACATGGGTGTATAAATATCTCTTAAAGCTCCTGCTTTCAGTTCTTCTGGGTATATACCTAGAAGTGGAATTATTGGATCATGTGGAAATTCTATTTTTATTTATTTATTTATTTAAAACATTTATTTATTTATTTAGCCGCACCGTGAGGCTTGTGGGAGCTTAGTTTCCCGAGCAGGGATTGAACTCAGGCCACGGCAGTGAAAGGGCCGAGTCCTAACCACTGGACTGCCAGAGAATTCCCTGGAAATTCTATTTTTAATTTTTTGTGGAATTGCCATATGGCTGCACCATTTTACCTTCCCACTAACAGTGCACAAGGGCTCTGATTTCTCCACATCCTAGCCTCTGGGTTTTATTTTTTTTTTGATTGTAGTCATTATAATGGATGTGAGGTAGATGGGTGTTGTAAGCCACTATATTTATGATAATTTGTTATACAGCAATAGAAAATGAATACATGCCTTTATTCCTGAAGGACATTTCCTTTATGTTTTATTTTATTTTATTTTTTTTGGCCTCGTGGCATGTGGTACCTTGATTCCCCAACCAGGGATCAAACCCGCCCGCCCCTGCTCTGGAAGCACCGAGTCTTAACCACTGGACCACCAGGGAAGTCCCTGAAGGACATTTCCTTTAGATATCGATTTCTGGGTTGATGCACTGTCTTCTGACCTCGGTCGTCTCTTGACTCTCTATGGAAATTCAAATTGTTGTTCCCCTGTGTATAACGTGTCGTTTTTCTCTGCCTGTTTTCAAGGCTTTGTTGTTATCTTTGGTTTTGAGAAGTTTTATGATGATGTATCTGGGTGGTTTGCTCCCACAGAGTGCCTGTTCTGGATTTTCTGAGTTTTATGAATTTGTCTTTCACCTCATTTAGGAAGTTAGCAGCCATTATTACTTCAAATATATTTTTCCTAAAATCTGTCCTGGGACTTGACTGGCACACAGAGTGAAGACCTTCTTGTGTTACCACACAGGTCCCTGAGGCGCTATTCTTTTTTTTTTTTTTTTTTTTTTTCCCCTTAATCTGTTTGTTGGATTGGTGTTTCTTCAAGTTCACTGACTTTTTTTTCCCTGTCACCTCCATTTTGATATTGAGACCAATCAGTGAATTAAAAAAAAAAAAATCAGATATTATGTGTTTTAGTTGAAAATTTCCAGTTGGTTCCTTTTTTTCCCATCAAACTTTATAATTCTTTATTGAGAGCTTTTCTCAAGTGTGTTTATCTTTCCTCATGGAGCCTAGTTATAACAGCCGCTTTTTCTGATAATTCCAACGTCTAGGTCATCTCCAGGTGGACATATGTTGATTGTCTTTTCCCTTGAGGACTGGTCACATTTTCCTAGTTCTTTGTATGGTGAATGATTTTGGGATTGTGTCCTGTACATTGTGAATATCATGCTGTGTAGATTCTCAGTCCTGTTATAATTCCCTGGAAAGTCTTGATATGTTTTGTTTTAGTAGGCAATCAACCTGGGTAGTTTCAGATCACTAGTTGTTTCACCTTCTATGAGTAGCATTTCCAATCTTGGTCCAGTTTTCTGTTTTTTTTATTGAGGTACAATTGCCATAACATTACATTAATATCAGGTGTACAATGTAATGATTTGATATTTGTATATATTGTGTAATGATCACCACAATAAGTCCAGTTAACATCTATCACCATAATAGTTAGAAAAATTGTTTTCGTGTGATGAGAACTTTCAAGAACCACTCTTCTAGCTACTTTCAAATATGCAATACAGTATTTTTTTTAAGGTTTTTTTGTTTTGTTTTGTTTTTTGGCTGCGTTGGGTCTTTGTTGCTGTGTGCAGGCTTTCTCTAGTTGCGGCGAGTGGGGGCTACTCTTCGTTGCAGTGTGCGGGCTGAGACATTGCTGTGGCCTCTCTTTGTTGTGGAGCACGGGCTCTAGGCGCATGGGCTTCTGTAGTTGTGGCACACAGGCTCAGTAGTTGTGGCTCACAGGCTCTAGAGTGCAGACTCAGTAGTTGTGGCGCACGGGCTTAGTTGCTCCGCGGCATGTGGGATCTTCCTGGACCAGGGATTGAACCCGTGTCCCCTGCATTGGCAGGCAGATTCTTATCCACCGCATCACCAGCGAAGTCCCAACAATACAGTATTGTTAACTATAGTCACCATGCTGTACACTACATCCCCAGGACTTATTTATTTTATAACTGAGTTTGTACCTTTTGACGCCCTTCACTCATTTTGCCCACTTCCATCCCCATTTCAGGCAACCACCAATCTGTTCTCTATATCCATGAACTCAGGTTTTTTATTTATTTATTTATTTTTTCAGATTTCACATGTAAGTGAGATCATGCAGTATTTGTCTTTCTCTGTCTGACCTATTTCACTTAGCGTAATGCTCTCAAGGTCCATCCCTGTTGTTGCAAATAGCAAGATTTCATTCTGCTGAATAATATTCTATTGTGTGTGTGTCTAGATATATACCATTTTCTTTATCTGTTCATCCATCGGTGGACACTTAGGTTGTTTCCATGTCTTAGCTATTGAAAATAATGCTGCAATGAACATGTGAGTGCATATAGCTTTTTGACTTAGTGTTTTTGTTTCCTTCAGATAAATACCCAGAAGTGGAATTGCTGGGTCATATAGTAGTTCTATTTTAAATTTTTTCAGGAATCTCCATACTGTTTTCCATAGTGGTGGCGCCAGTTTATGTTCCCGCCAACAGTGCACAAGGGTTCCATTTTTTCCACCTCCTCACCGACACTTGTTATTTCTTTTTGATGATAGCCATTCTAACAGGTGTGGGGTGATATCTCATTGTGATTTTGATTTGCATTTCCCTGATTGAGCATCTCTTCATGTACCTGTTGGCCCCCCTTATGTCTTTGGAAAAATGTCTGCTCAGATCCTCTGTCCAGTTTTTTAAAAAAAATTTATTTGGCTGCGCCAGGTCTTAGTTGTGGCACACGGGATCTTAGTTGCAGCATGCAGGCTCTTAGTTGCAGCATGCTTGTGGGATCTAGTTCCCTGACCACGGATCGAACCTGGGCCCCCTGCATTGGGAGCGTGGAGTCTTAACCGCTGGACCACCAGGGAAGACCCCTCTGCCCAATTTTTAATTGTGGGTTTATTTTTTGCTATTGAGTTTTATGAGTTTTTTATATACTTTGGATATCAACCTGTTATCAAATATATGATTTGCAAATATTTTCTCCCATTCAGTAGGTTGCCAATTCATTTTGTTGATGGTTTCCTTTGCTGTGCAGAAACTTTTTAGTTTGATGTAATCCCAACTTGTGTGTTTTTGCTTTTGTTGCCTTTGCTTTTGGTTTCAAATCTAAAAAAATCATTGTCAAGACTGATGTCAAGAAACTTACTGCCTATGTTTTCTTTTGGGAGTTTTATGGTTTCAGGTCTTACACTCAAGTCTTTAAACCATTTTGAGTTAATTTGGGGGTATGGTGTAAGATAGTGGTCCAGTTTCATTCTTTTGCATGTGGCTGTCCAATTTTCCCAACACCATTTATTGAAGAGACTGTCCTTTCCCCATTGTGTATTCTTGGCTCCTTTGTCATAAATTAATTCATGATATATATGTTGGTTTACTTCTGAGCTCTTTCTTCTTTGAATTCATCTGTGTGTCTGTTTTTATGCCAATACCACACTGTTTTGATTAGTGTAGCTTTGTAATATAGTTTGAAATTGGGGAGCATGATGCCTCCAGCTTTGTTCTTCTTTCTCAAGATTGCTTTGGCTATTTGAGGTCTTTTGTGGTTCCATACAAATTTTAGGATTGTTTCTCCTACTTCTGTGAGAAATGCCATTGGAATTTTGATAGGAGTTGCATTGAACCTATAGATTGCTTTGGGTAGTACGGATATTTTAACAACATTAATTCTTCCAATCCATGAGCACAGACTATCTCTTATTTGTCTTCTTCAATTTCCTTCACTGAGGGATTATTGTTTTCAGTGTACAGATCTTTCATCTGCTTGGTTAAATTTATTCCTAAGTATTCTATTTGATAGGTATTTTATTCTATTTGATAATGGGATTATTTTCTTAATTTCTCTTGTAGTTTGCTATTAGTGTATAGAAATGCAACAGAGTTTTGTATATTGAATTCATATTCTGCAACTTTACTGAATTCATTTATTAATTCTAAAGGTTTTTTGGTGGAGTTTTTAGGGTTTTCTATATATAATATCATGTAATCTAAAATAGTGACAGTTTTACTTCTTCTTTTCCAATTTGGATTCCTTCTATTTCTTTTTCTTGTCTGATTGCTGTGGCTAGGACTTCCAATACTCTGTTGAATAAAAGTGGTGAGAGTGAGCACCCTTGTCTTGTTCCTGATCTTAAAGCAAAAGCTTTTCAGTTTTTTTTTTTACCATTGATATGGTATTGGCTGTGAGCTTATCGTACGTGACCTTTATTATTATGTTGAGGTGCATTTCCTCTATACCCACTTTGTTGAGTGTTTTTATCATACATAGATATTGAATTGTCAAATGCTTTATCAACATCTATTGAGATGATCATGTGATGTTTGTTCTTCATTTTGTTTATGTGGTATACCACATTGATTTTTTTGCAGATGTTGAATCATCTTTGCATCTCTGTAATAAATTCTATTTGATAATGATGTATGACTCTTTTAATGTATTGTTGAGTTTTGTTTGCTAATATTTTTTTGTTGAGGATTTTTACGTCTATGTTTATCAGGGATATTGGTCTGTAATTTTCTTTTCTTGTGGCATCCTTTTCTGGTTTTGATATCAAGGTAATGCTGGCTTCATAAAATGTGTTTGGAAGTGTTTCTGCCTCTTTTACATTTTTGGTAGAGTTTGAGGATTGGTATTAATTCTTTGAATGTTTGGTAGCCATCTGGTCCTGGATTTCTGTTTGCTGGGAGGTTTTTGATTACTGATTTAGTCTCCTAGTAATCAGTCTGTTCAGATATTCTTATGATTCAGTGTTGGCAGATTGTATGTGTCTAGGAATTTATGTCTTCTAGGTTGGCAAATTTGTTGGCATGTAATTTTTCATAGTAGTCTCTTATGAGCCTTTGTATTTCTGTGGTATTGGTGGTATCGTGTCCTCTTTCATTTTTTGTTATTTATTTGAATCTTCTCTTTTTTTCTTAGTCTAGCTAAAGATTTGTCCATTTTGTTTATCTTTTCAAAGAACCAGCTCTTAGTTTCTTTAATAGTTTCTATTGTCTTTTTAATCTCTATTTTATTTATCTCCACTCTGATCTTTGTTATTTCCTAACTTCTGCTAGCTTTGGGCTTCATTTTTTCTAGTTCCTTGAGGTATAGAGTGTTTTTTTTGAGATTTCTGATGTTGTATAGGCATTTATTGTTATGAACTTTCCTCCTAGAACTGCTTTTGATGCATTGCATGAGTTTTGGTATGTTCTATCCATTTTCATTTGTCTGAAGGTATTTATTTATTTATTTATTTTTTGGCTGCACTGGGTCTTCATTGCTGTGTGCAGCCCTTCTCTAGTTGTGGCGAGTGGGGGCTACTCTTCGTTGCTGTGCCCGGGCTCTCTCTTGTGGCTTCTCTTGTTGCAGAGCATGGGCTCTAAGCACGCAGGCTTCAGCAGTTGTGGCGTGTGGGCTCAGTAGTTGTGGCGCATGGGCCCAGCTGCTCCGTGGCATGTGGGATCCTCCCAGACCAGGGATTGAACCCATGTCCCCTACATTGGCAGATGGACTGCTAACCACTGCGCCACCAGGGAAGTCCCTGAAGGTATTTTTTAAAATTTTCCTTTTGATTTCTTCTTTGACGCATTGGTTGTTCAGTAGCATGTTGTTTAACCTCCGTATTTGTGAATTTTCCAGTTTTCTTTTTGTAATTGATTTCTGGTTTCATACAATTGTGGTTGGCAAAGATGCTTGATATGATTTCAATCTTCTTAAATTTATAAAGCTTACTTTGTGGCCTACCATTATTTATCCTGGAGAATGTTCCATGTGCACTTGATGAGAATGTGTATTGTTTCTTTTGAATAGAATATTCTGTATATATCTGTTGAGTTTATCTGGTCTAACATGTCCTCTAAGGTCACTGTTTCCTTATTGATTTTTTCTTTTTTGTTTGGATGATTTTTCCATTGATGTAAGGTGGGTATTAAAGTCCACTATTATTGTATTGCTGTCGATTTCTTTCTTTAGGTCTGTTATTATTTGCTTTTATGTTTAGGTGCTCCTATGTTGGTTGCATAAATATTTACTAATGTTATGTCTTCTTGTTGGATTTGACCCCTTTATCATTTTGTAATGCTCTTCTTTGTCTCTTATTACAGTCTTTGTTTTATAGTCTCTTTTTGTTATATAAGTAGAGCTACCCCAAGCTTTTTGGTTTCCTTTTGCATTGAATATATTTTTCTATTCCTTCATTTTCAGCCTGTGTGTGTGCTTACATATGAAGTGAATCTCCCGTAGACGGCATATAGTTGGATCTTGTCTTTTTATCCATTCAGCCACTCCATGTCTTTTGGAGAATTTAGTCCATTTACATTTAAAGTAATTGATAGGTATGCACTTATTGCCATTTTGTTAATCATTTTTTGGCTTTTTTAGTGGTCCAGTTTTTAAAGTCTTTCTTATGCTGGTCTAGGTCTGTCCCCTTCACATGCAGCTTGAGGGTGAGTCTAAGACTTGTGTGGATCCATTCTAAGATGACTAACCATTCCAGTTTGCCTGGGACTAAGGGGTTTGCCTGGATGCGAGATTTTCAGTAGTAAACCCGGGGAAGTCTTGGGCAAGCTGATATACGTTGGTCACCCCAGTTCACATACAAAACTAGGGGATCCCCCTCTGAAGCTACTTCCTCTCTAGGATTTCCCCACTATTTCCATTCTGCAGGAGCCCTTTCCTGGTTCCTCTGGCTAGAATGACAGAGTTTCCAGTGGAGTTTTAGCTGCTCATTCTGGTGCTCTGTCACGTGGCTCTGTGACTGGAGCTTTGAGCTTCAAGGGAAATGAGAGGAAAAAAATGGGAAATTCACCCCCTTTATGGTCACTTCTGCGTTCTGACTGCACTCCACAATCTGCTTGCTTTTGTTCACTTTTCAGGGTCTTTGGGTAGTTTCTTCTGTATTTTGTCTAGCGTTTTTAGTAGTGATCAGCAGGAGAGAGAGGCTTTAAAAAACCAGTAAAATATATGTAAGATTTACCATTTTAACCATTTATAAGTATACAGTTCAGGGGCATTAAGTACGTTCATGCTTTTGGGCAACCATCACCACCCTCCACCTCCAGAATGTTTTCATCATCGCAAACTGAAACTCTGTCCCCATTAAACACGAACTCCTCATCCCTCACCAGCCCCTGGTAATGTGGAGAGATGTAGGTTTTTAAAGCCTCTGTGTGCAAGATGTTTATTAATTGGCCAAAGCAAGTCACATGGTCAAGTCCAGATTCAAGGGGTAGAGAAATAGAGGGAACAGCATGGGTAGAGGTGTGGAGGCATGAACACCAGATGGGTGTGTAGGAAATGCCCTGAGTGAGACCCTGGCTGCTGGAGGAAGTGGGTGGGGAGCTCTCAGGGGCTCAGTACTCCCTGCCATTGGGTATCCCTCCCCTAAGGATCCCTGGCCTCTGACTCCACCCACCAGCTGTATGGGAGGTGGAGGTGGGCGGAAGGATGGGAGGGGGATTTCAGCAAGGCTCCTCCACCCTCACCAGCGCCGTCACTGTCATGTCTGGTTTACTTAATTCTCTGCCTTCTGTAACCCTTCAAGACACTTAGGAAATGAACCTCCAAAGCCACACCCTGGGCCCTGGGCTCTGGGCTGCCTGTCACTGCTGTGGGTCCTTGAATGCCCACCCAGGTCCATGGGGTCTGCCCCAGGACCCTTCCAGGCTGTTCCTCCAGGATCTACCTGAGGCCTAGAGGTGCTCAGCTGGTCAGAACTGCTCTCAGGAGGTGCAGGGGGACCTTCAGGACTTGCTGGGACCAGCTGGGGTGCCTCCAGAGTTTATGGTATAGATGCTGGAGGCCAAGACCAGGGAGGGAAAGGCAGCTGGGCAGCTGAGGGCCTCTGAGCGCCCTCCAAGCTGCTGGGTGGGCTGCTCTCCGCCCACTGCTCCTGGCCTCTCCCTGCCCCTCCCCCACCCCATTCCTGTTTCTGTTCCTTCTCTGCCTCAGTAGACACTTGGCCCTTAGTGACCTCCTGGCTCTTTGAAGTCACTCGCTTGGCCGGGGTCCGACAACTCCAGAGCCGAGAACGTGATTGGCACAGCTAATCTCCTCAGACCAGCCCCCATTGGACGGTGTCTCAGCACAGCCTATGAGGGGGCTGCCCTGGGCTGAAGCTTCTTCCCTGGTTCAATCGGCTGCGGCAGCAGGACCGTGGGGGCAGGGCCACCTCCCAGCAGGGGCAATCTGGACCAGGGGCTAGCAGGTGTGGGCAAGGCCTGCCTTCCATCCCAGCCGGCCATATGTACTGGCTGTGTGATCACCAGGAAGGCACTTCACCTCTCTGAGCCTTGGTTTTCTTGTCCTATTGTTGCACTTTGGGGAAAGATTCAAGGGCCCAGCTTGGAGAAGCCTGAGTGCGGGGTTCACCAGGGGTCAGGATCGGCACGGCCATTGTGACTTTCTCCTTGGAGGCGCTGTGTTCTGGAGTTTGGGGGGAGGACTGCCACCTCTTGGGAGGCCTCTTGGGGGCTCACCACCCCTGCCATTTCTTCCCAGGAGCGGACGCGAAGGGGGGCGGCAGCCCCGAGGACGCCGGGAGCGCCGCGCGCCCCGAGCTCCCGCAGCTCCCTCGCCGCCCGCAGCTCCTGGAGGAGGACGGAGGGCCCAGCGAGGAAGCGGCCGCGGACGGAGGCAGCGCCCCCACGCCGGAGGGCACCCCCGGCGATCCCCCGGCCGAGGCCTCGGCGACGCCCCCTGCCCAGGACCAGGCCCAGGCTGCGGGCGAGGCCAGGCAGGCGCCCAAGGCGGCGGCCGGCGGGGTCCCCAACATCGGCTTCGTGGGCGAGCCCCCGCCCTACGCGCCGCCCGACCCCAAGGCCGCGCACCTGCTCTACCCGCCGCCCTTCCCGCAGCCTGTGCTTTTCCCGCCCGCGCCCTCCGCCTCCGCCCTGTACCCCCCGCCCGCGCCGCTCTTCCCCGCGCCCACCGCGCAGCCGCTCTTCGCGCCCTTCCCGGTGGTGAGTCAGGCCGCGGGCACCGCCCCCTCCCCGTTCACTCCCCCCCCCGCCCCTCCCTCCTCCCCCCTCGCCCCTCCCTCCTCCCCCCTCGCCCCTCCCTCCGTCCCTCCCTCCCTGGGCTGGAGAGTTTGGCGCACAGGCGGTGAGAGGTCACCACAAGCACCCGGCAGGGGACGCTTCTGTGCCCAGGGGCACAGTAGAAAAGGGCTCCCTCAGCTTGGGGATTGGGCGAGAGCGGGAGGCTTCCCAGCAGTGGGGGCATTTGAGCTGGGTTCTACGGGATGAATAGGAGAGTTGAGGCAGAGGAGAGAAGGAGGGCACAGCAGAGGCGTGCAGGGGGCCAAGGCTGGTGTGTTCTGGCAATGACGGTGGTTGGTTCAGCTTAGTGGGGAGGGGAGGATAGGAAGGTGGGATCCACTGTGAGGGTCCCCAGGGCCTTTGGTAGGAGATGACTTGATTAGATTTTTAGGAAAAAACAAAACAAAAAAAACACTGGCTGCCTGTGGAGGAGAGCTTCGAGGTCCCCCCTGGTGGGGACCCAGTGGGGACATGGAGACACTGGTGGCTGGACCCTGGACTGAGCACTTTGTAGAGGGCAGAACCCTGAGACTCCTGGGGGCTGAGTGACAGGCTGGGGGGGCTGCGGGAGCGGGCAGAAGGGGGGCCTTGACCCCTGGGCGACCCGCAGCCTCACTGGGTGGGGCTTGGCAGTGGGTGGAGTGACGGGTCCACGGCTGTCGCAGGCTGCGTGCTCCCTAACCACGCCGTGGCCTCTGCCCTCACAGTACAACAGCCCCGTGGCCGGTGTGCCAGCCCCGGCCACCGTGGACCACAGGCCCCTGCCCAAGGACTACATGATGGAGTCCGTGCTGGTGACCCTCTTCTGCTGCCTGCTCACCGGGCTCATGGCCGTCGTCTACTCCCACGAGGTAGGTGGGCGTGGCGCGGTCCTCGGTACAGCCCTCCCAGCCTGCAGCCCCTGGGCCCCTGGAGTTTCCCCCTGAGAAGGGTGGCAGGATTGGGAAATCAGTGCCCAGTTGTCGTCTGTGCTCCCTACCACTCAAGATCTGCCCTAGAAAATTCAACTGAAACAATTCACACTGAAGGTGTGGATGATTAAGGCCCAGGGAACTGCCTGTCCGGTGGGGGCTTGTGTTTAATTGGGTGGAGACTGCCATCCATCCATCCACTCACTTCTACCCATGCACCTCCATCTGTCTAGCTACCCGTCTGTCTGTTCACCCACTACCCACCCATCCATCCACCATCTCTCTCGTCTCCATCTATTCATCCATCCATACACCCCTCTGTTCATCCATTAATGCACCCATCTGTCTACTCATCCAACCACCTTATCCCTGTCATCCATCCATCCATCCATCCATCCATCCATCCACCCACCCCCCCCACCATCTCGACAACACTCTTTCTTCTTCCTCCATCCCTCCCTCCTGATTGTTTCTGACCATGGCCAGGCAAGAGGTTAGACCCTGGGGACTTAGCACGATGCCAGTGTGAGGACATTCTAATAGAGTAGGAAGGCCCTGGGGCTTTTGCTCAAGGCTGACCTGGTGACAGCCCTGACCTCCCTCCATGGTCAAGCTCCCCCGTCATAAGCAAGACAGGGCTGTGGGGAGAAAGAAGCTCTCAGGACAGCTCAGAGGCGGGACTCTGGAGGCTGCTGCCTGCCTGTCCATTCTGGCTCCACCACCAGCTGTGTGGCCCTAGGGGGGTCACTTAACCTCTCTGAGCCTTCGTTTCCTCATCTTCAAAGTGGGGACAACGATGACACCAAACTCAGGGTTGTTGTGAGGATGGTAGGCGATGGCACGGAGGGTGCGGGTCTGGCTCAGGCCCGTGGCTGGCAGCTACCACCTCCATCGCTCCTGCTCCTTTGCGAGCTGTGGCCCAGGGAAGGCCCCTGACCGCCTCACGGGGTCAGCGGTCCAGTCTGCTCACTGGGGCCGGGCCCGACGGTGCCTCCGGGAGGGAGCGGGGACTCTGTGTCCGCTCACCCCCCCGTCTCGTTGCAGACTCGTGCGGCCCTGGGCAGGGGGGACCTGGCCCAGGCCGAGGAGGCCTCGCGCAAGGCCCGCTCGCTTGTGCTCTTCAGCCTGCTCTTCGGGGTCTTCGTGTCCACCAGCTGGGTCATCTACGTGGTGGTAGCACTCTACCTGCCCTGAGGGCTGGTGGCTCCTTCGGGGACGTCGGGACACCCAGGGACTCCTGACCTGGCCAGACTCTTTCTGCGGACTTGGATCCCTGCTGGTGGCCATCTGTCACCCAGAGGGGACTGGGGCAGGCTCAGAAGAAGGTGGGCTTTGCAGCCCTCTGCACGCTCATGGCTGGGCCTCTGCCCCTGCAGGTGGCCTCAGGCAGTGTCCTAGCCCGAGGTGGCCCCAGGGCCCAGGCCCAGCTGTGGTACAGGGGCCTGAGGTCTTCCTGGAACTGTGCTGGCAGTGCCCCCATGCCCCTGGCCTTCACTTGACCCCTGAGAGACCAGCAGAGGGACCAGTGCCCTCACTGTCCTCAGCGCCATCTGGAAGGACATTGCCACCTCCGGCCTCCCCATCGCCCAGCCCAGCCCTGGGATCGCAGGGCAGAGCTGCTGGGCTTTCTTTCTCCCTGTTGGGGAGTTGAGAGGAGCGGCCTCCTCTCTCCTGGGTCGCTCCTGGCCGGTCGTACTGCGTCCCAGCCCCGTCCGGTGGGGCAGGCTCTCTCCTGATGACCCCGTGTCCAGAAACCAAGGCCACGACGTCCGGTCAGTAAACAAACAGCAACACCCTGGGCAGAGCGTCTCATTGCTGCGTCGGGGCTGTTGCTCGCCCTGGGTCACTGTAGGGCGAGCGGGATGCATCTGTCCACAGCTGGGCCCTGGGGCTCCCACGCCGGCCCCTCTGAGATGCTGGGGTTTGCCCAGTCTGTGCAGCGCGGTGTCTGACTTGTGCACGTGGCGGTGGAGCCGCTGGGTACCGATGGCGGGAATTTCTGTAGGGTCTTTCGCGGGCCAAAGGTGATGAGAGAGCAAGGAAATCCATCTGCATGGAGAGAGGAGGAAGGGGGCCCCCTGGCTGAGCCGTAAAAGATTGAGAGCTCAAGTGAAATCAGGTGCCTTCTGAGCACTGACCAGCACTGGGAGCTGAGGCAGGACGACAGCCCATCTCGGCCCTCGAAATGGTCCAGGGGCTGGAGAGATGGGGATGCGGAAGTAGGTGAGGAGTGATGACGCTTGGAGCCTGAGAGGTGGCCTCACGGTCTAGGACATGGCGTGGCCCGGAATTAGGATATCAAACCCTAAAATGCATGATTGCCGCGAAAAAGAAGGAGGAAGCTGTATTTTAGGGGTCCGTAGATGCCAAGAAGCATTTGGTAGACCCCAACTGCCCTAGCTCTTCCTGTTGCTAAACTCTTACCTAAAATCAGAATAGAAAGAAACCCTCTAGACCAGTGTGCCTTGAACCTGAAAGTACATTATGAAACACCTGGGAAATCTTATTAAAATGCAGATCCTGATTCAGTAAGTAGGGCCTGAGATCCTGCATTTCTAATGAGCTCCCAGGTGCCGCTGAAGCTGGTAGATGAACCAACAGCGTATCGTGTGTTAAGTGGGAAATTACTAAAACCACTAACCAGGACCAAGCCATGGGTGCCCCCTAGAGTCTCTGTTCAACATTGTTTTGAGGTTCTAGCTCATGTAAAAAACAGCAAAATGAAATTTGTAGTGTGAAAGCTAGAAGAGACAAAGTGATACTCTAGCTAGAATATCCAAGAGTCAATGAAAAAATCAAAATAAGAGAACTCAGAGAAGTGATTGGATACAGAGCATACAATAGTCAATAGCAATATTCAGGTAAAAGTGGAAAAACTTTAAAATTCCACTCACAATAGTGATAAAAACAGTAAAACCTAGGAATAGACTTAACAGGAAAGATCCAGATCCAAATGAAGAGAATAATTTTATTGTATTTTTTTGGAAGGAAAGTGCATGTATTGTAAGGTACAAGGAGTCCGGGACAGCTAGTGCTCAAAAAGGCCCAAACTCCTCTAAAAAGAGCAAAGAACAAAATATCTGGAGAGGAAGATGTAGTATCATAAAAATATCTAGCTTTCTTAAATAAACAGATTTAATGAACTTCCAACAAGAAAGCCAAGCTTTTAAAACTGAAAAAGATGTTTTTAAAAATTAATATGGAAGGAAAATGTGCAAAAACTGCTAATAATTTTTCAAAGTTTAATGAGGGAGGACTTTCTTCACCAGATTTTGAAACTTACGATAAAGCTACAACAAACAAGGCGCAGTATGGCTTTGCCACAGAGGTGGATCAGTGAAAAACAAAGTCCAGAAAACATTCCAAGTATATATGGGACATTAACATCTGACCAAAATGGCATTTTAATTGAGTGAGTCAGGGAGGGCCGACAGTAAGCAGAGTTGGCGCTCTGGTTGGAAAAATAATTATTCTCCTTCTATTGTATGTAAAAATAAATTCCAGATGGATTAAAGAGCTAAGTAGTGTGAAATAAAGCTCTACCAATCGTAGATGAAAGCTTAGGAGAATATTTGTATAACTTCAGGGTGTTAGGCAGTGTGGAAGGGGAGACCTCCTAAAATCTGGAATTCCAGATACGAGGAAGAGATGGATTTGAGTTCTGTGTATGAGGGAAGTACAGACTTAAACCATGAGATGATTTTTACTTATCAGATTGGGAAAAAATTAGAAAGATTGATTCTAGAGGTGGCGAAGGCCTGACCCTCTCATTTATTACTGGTAGATGTGTATTGCTACCATCCTTGTGGAAAGTAGGCTAATGGTAGCTACTAGTAATATGTGTTACCATATATTAATATGCATGTAAGTGCAAAGAACAGAGTCTAGGAGGATATATTGCAGACTGCTGAGAGTGGCTGCGTTTGGGGAGGGGCTGGGACTAGGAGGGTTTGTGCTGAATTTTAGAATATGGGTGTATTCATTTGTTGTGTAATTAAAAAATAACTGGAAAAAATGTGCATGTCTTTTGACCCAGTAATTCCAGTTTCAGGATTCACAGGAGTGAAGAAGACAGTCCATTTCGACAGACATTTGTCAGTGTTGTGGCTAAAGGGCCATGAAGGAGAGGTGACTGGGGCAAATCTGGAATGAGAGCTCTGATTACATTAGGGTGCACCCTGATTTCAGAGATGCTCAAATATGTGTCTTAGAATCACTCCGGTGTGGCCTAGAGGTGTTTGGCCTTGGAGAGTGGTAAAGAAAGGCTCTCCTGAGGAAGTTGTGAGTGTGTAAGATAAAGCTTCAATCAGATGCTGCCATTCCAAAGTGGTTGCATCGTTTTGCATTCCCACCAGCAACGGATGGGAGTTCAGTTGTTCCACAAACTCATCAATCCCTGGTGTTTGTCAATCTTTTACATTTGAGTGCTTCTGGTCGTTAAAACTGTAGTGGTATTTCATTGTGCCTTTAATTTGCATTTTTCTGACGAATGCTACTGAGCTTTTTATCATATGCTCATCAGCTGTTTGGATCTCTTTTTATAATGTACTTGTTTAAGTCTTGTCCCCATTTTTATGTCTTTCTTTTATCAGTTCAGAGGAGTTCTTTAGTGTTTTCTAGATATGAGTCCTATGTTAGATTCAGGGATTGCAAACATCCTCTCCTACTTTGTAGCTTCCCTTTTCATTCTCTTAATGGTGTCATCCGATAGAAAAGAAGTTCTCAATTGTAATATATTCAAATTTATCTTTTCCTTTATGGATAATGCTTTATTTTTTTATTTTTTTAATTTTTTTAATTTTTTTAATTTTTTTAAAGATTTATTTATTGATTGATCGCTATGTTGGGTCTTTGTTTCTGTGCTAGGGCTTTCTGTAGTTGCGGCAAGCGGGAGCCACTCTTCATCGCGGTGCGCAGGCCTCTCACTATTGTGGCCTCTCTTTTTGCAGAGCACAGGCTCCAGATGCGCAGGCTCAGTAGCTGTGGCGCACGGGCCTAGTTGCTCCGCGGCATGTGGGATCTTCCCAGACCAGGACGCGAATCCGTGTCCCCTGCATTAGCAGGAAGATTCTCAACCACTGCGCCACCAGGGAAGCCCTGGATAATGCTTTTTTAAGGCTTAAGAAAAATTTCCCTACTCCTAGGTCATGAAGATATTCTCTTATGTTGTCTTCAAGATCTAGAAGCTTTTCGGGTTTTCTTCACATTTAGGTCTGCCACCCACCTGGACTAGATCTTAGAGATCCATTTGTCTACTCTTGTTACCACTATCATACCTCATGCCTGGGACTTGATAGTAAGTCTGGACATTGAGTGGGTCAGGTCCTCCTGACATCTTTAAGATTCTTGGTCATTTAAAATCATTTGTATTTGTAATAAATTTTAGAATTAATATGTCAATTTTTACCTCCTAAAAAACTGGGATTTTGACTCTGCTTTAAATCTATAGATTAATTTGGGGACAACAGACGTCTTAACAGTGCTGTTTTCCAACAAACATGGTGAATCTCCTTATTTGTTTAGTAGGTCGTTTAAACAGTTCCCTTGATTTTTTTTGTGTGCAGAAAGTTTGCACATTTTGTTAGTATCCCTAGGTGTTTGATTTTTTGATGCTATTATAAATATCACTTTTATATTTTTTTGTTACTTGCTAGTGTACGAAAATGCAGTTGATTCTAGATGATTGACTTTGAACCCAGCACACTTTCTAAATTCACTTATTCTGGTAACTTCTCTGGAGATTCTGTTGAATTTTCTATTTACACAGTATTACCGTCTATATATAATGAGCTTCTTACCTTCCTTTCCAGCCCTTACTCTTTCGTGTGTTTTCCTTCCTGCACTGGCTGGGGCCCCCCAAGTACAATGCTGGATAGCAGTGCTGACAGTGGGCAGCCTTATCTTTTTCCTTGTTTCAAAAGGGAAGGCTTCAACATTCTGTTTTTTTGTAAAAGATAGACATCCTTTTTCAGATTAAGGAAGTACTCTTCTATTTCGCTAAGAGTTTTTTTTTTTTTTAATAAATTTATTTATTTTTATTTTTGGCTGTGTTGGGTCTTTGTTGCCGTGCGCGGACTTTCTCTGGTTGTGGTGAGCGGGGGCTGCTCTTCGTTGTGGAGCGGGGGCTGCTCTTCGTTGTGGTGCGCAGGCTTCTCATCGTGGTGGCTTCTATTGTTGCAGAGCACGGGCTCTAGGTGCGCGGGCTTCAGTAGTTGTGGCACGCGAGCTCTAGAGCACAGGCTCAGTAGCTGTGGCCCACGGGCTTAGTTGCTCCGCGGCATGTGGGATCTTCCCGGACCAGGGCTCGAACCTGTGTCCCCTGCATTGGCAGGCAGATTCTTAACCACTGTGCCACCAGGGAAGCCCTGCTAATAGTTTTTAAAAATCATGCATGGATATTGAATTTTGTTAAATTACTTTCACATATCCACTGAGAAAATTATCTAATTCTGTTAATATGGTGACTTAATGTCGATTTTCAAATGTTAAAGTAACTTTTCATTCGTGGAACAAACCCATCTTGATCATGATGTATTATCCTTTTTCTGTATCGAAGATTGTGGATATTTTGTTTAGGGTTTTTGGCATCTGTGTTCATAAGTGAAATTGATCTGTAATTTTCATTTTTGCTTATGGTTTTGGTAGCAGGGTTATGTTGGTCTCATTACAAGAGTTGGGAAGGGATTCTCATTTTCTTTTTGGAAGTGCTGTGTAAGATTAGTCATTTCTAAAAAAAAAAAAAAAAAAAAAAGATTAGTCATTTCTTACAGTGTTCCTCAGAGGGGTGTGTTAAAACTTCCCCTTAGCATCTCAGATTTGTCCATTTCTCCATGTCAGCCCTTGCTTTAGATATTTTGAGGCTATGTAGTTAGATGCATACATATTTAGAAATTGTTAAATCTTTTTGATGAGTGTACCTTATATCTTTTCTCTATCGGCTTGGCAGTTATGCATTCTTTCACTCTATAGTGGTGCCCTAGAGACTACACACTTGCATTCTTGACTTCTGAAAGCCTAGTACTTTTCCTCCTTTCTAGACAATTCAAGAACTAATTCGAGAATACTCTAACTCCATGTGTCTTCTTCCTGAATCACACACTGTTGGTTTGTATTTTAATTCTCCATATTTTAAACCTCCATGAGACACGATTATTGTTTATACAGTTCATGCTCATTTAGGTTTACCCACATGTTGACTGTTTTTTGTGGCTTTTTCCTTCTCTCCTGCATGTCTGACTTTTCATTTGGGATTATTTCCGTTTGGCCTGAAAACACTGTTCAGTCTTGTCTTGGTGTAGGTCTGCTTGTGATGAATTGTTTCTGTTTGTCTGACAATATCGTGATTTTTACCTTCATTCATGAAAGAGATTTAGAATGAGTATGGAAGTGTGGCTGGTGATTTTCTTTCAGTACTGAAGGTATTCCATCGACTTCTCTCCCCAGGTGCTTCTACTGGGGAGTCTCATTCACTGTTACCTTTGAAGGTAATGTGTCCTTTTTTTTTTCTTCTCTGTCCGCTTAAAGATGTTCTGTCTTTGTCTTTCCGAAGGTTAACCATGCTGTGCTTAGATGTGTACAGTCAGCCCTCCCTATCTGTGGGCCCAACCAGCTGCGGGGTCACATACTGTTTAAGATTTGAGGTTGACTCTGGTGCTGACCCCGTGGGTACAGAGGGCTGACTCTGGGACCTGAACTTTGGTGGATTTTGGTATCCAAAGCGGGTCTTGGAACCAATCCCCTGTGGGGATACTGAGGGACCACTGTATTTCTTTTTAATTATCCTGCTTGGGATTCATAAGGCTTCTTGAATTTAGGGCTTGATGTTTTTCAGTCAAGGACCAATCAGAAGGCATAAACTATGGAGTAATTTGAACAGAGAAAGATTAATATAATTATTAACTGTGAGAGAAGAGCGACTATGAGGGTGTAGAGGGAGTGCTAAAGTTACCCAAGGGTGAAGGTGAATACCCGAGGAAAGCAGATCTCAGGAGGGCCCAAGTCCCCATGCTGGGATTCGGAGCTCGTTGCAGAAGGTGTGGTCAGTCCACTGGGCGTGCTGAGAAACACTGGGTCACCCAGGCCACAGCTGGTTCAGAGCTGGGTGAGCCGAGGCTGGCAGTTGGGCATGCGTACAGGGTGGCACAAGGCCTGGGGGCCACAGTGAGAGGATGAGCAGGTCAGGCTGGGCTGCAGGCTTGCCGAGAGACAGCAAGGTGTGGGTAGAGGGCGTGGCTGGGACAGAATGCACTGGATGCCTCCCAACACGTGCCTCTAGTAGCCCTGCGGTCAGAGTGAGAAGAAAAAAGCAGTCTCCACGCCTGGAGCCGGCGCCTGCTGCAGGACCCCTCCAGGGACAAAACCCTGCGCTCCCTGCACACGGGAAATGCTCCCTGCAGAGCAGCAGATAAACGGGAGACGTGGACGTGAGGAATGAGAAACTGATAACCGGCACGATCAGTTTTGGAAACTTCTTTATAAACAGCTTTACTGAGGTGTGATCTACATACCATTCTGAGTATAACATTAAATTTAGTACATTTACAAAGTTGTGTAACTATCGCCATGAACCAGTTTTTAAACAATTCCATCACCCCAAAAGATCCCTCATGACATCTGCAGTCTGTTTCCACTCGCAGGCAACCACCGGTCTGCTCTCCGTCTCTAGATTTGCTTTCTCTGTACATTTCATTTAAACAGAAGCAGGAAATATACCGTCTTTTGCATCTGGCACCCTTCATACCCATGTTTTTGAGGTTCATCCACGTTGTGTGTCAGTTCATTCCTTTTCAGTGCTAACTGGTGTTCCATTGTATGGAAATATGTTTTGTTCATCCTTTGGCCAGTTGGTGGACATCTGGATTATTTCCACTTTTTGGCTATTGTGAATAATACCGCTATGAACGTTGCTTCTACTTTGTTTTTTCCTTTTCTGTTGCTACTCCAGTTAGGCTTCTCATCCCATCTCTTCCTGCCTTGTGTTTTGTCTATACTTTTCTCTCTTCAGGCTTCATTCCACCCCTAGCTCCTAATCTATCTCCAGTTCACTAATTCTGTTTTTTTAAAGATTTATTATTTATTTATTTTATTTATTTTTGGCTGCATCGGGTCTTCGTTGAGGCATGTGGGATCTTCGTTGGCACGCAGGCTCTTCATTGTGGAGCATGGGCGTCTCCCTAGTTGTGGTGCATGTGTTTTCCCTCTCTGGCTGTGGCGTGCAGGCTCCGGGCCGTGTGGGCTCTAGAGTTTGCGGCACGTGGGCTCTAGTTGAGGCGTGCGAGCTCAGTAGTTGTGGCGCGTGGGCTTAGTTGCCCCGCGGCACGTGGGATCTTAGTTCCCCGGCCAGGGATCAAACCCGCGTCCCTTGCATTGCAAGGCGGAGTCTTTACCACTGGACCACCAGGGAAGTCCCAATTTTGTTAAACACATTCACTGAGTTCCTTATATCAGTTAATGCATTTTTTGGTTCTAGAATTTCCGTTTTCCCTTTATTTTCCAATTACTTGCTGAAATTCTCAGTTCTCTCTTACACCTAGACAGAGTATGTGTTGTGCTTTCACAACTACATCTGGTAACTCCAGAATCCCAGCCCCTGCAGGTCTGATTCTGTCCATTGTTTCTGGTCTTCTTCTGTTCATGCTTCTTTGTCCCCTTGTGTTCCTGGTTATTTTTTGTTGTATATGAAAAATTAAATATATTGAGGCCTAGGATGATGTCAACCTCCTCCAGTGAGGCTTTGCATTTGCTCCTGGCAGGTGCCTGGGTGCTAGGAATCCAGACTGAAGCTGGTTTGGTACAGGGCTGTGAGGGCTGGTATACTCGTAGTCACACAGCTGGAAGGTATCTCCTTTGGGGTCTCAAAATATGAATTCTGGACTTTTTTTTTTTTTAAATCTCCCTCTTCTCAGAAGTGCTGCCGAGCTTCTCAGACACCTCTTCTGGAATTGGCAGGAATGTGACCCCAAATGTCAGGCTTCCTCCCTGGATTTCTGTCTCCTCCTGAATCTTGGCCCAGTAATTCTTCCTTCACCTGCCCTCTCTCTGATGAATTCAGGCAGGGATTTAAAAATACTTGGTATAGCTTTCCTAGCAGGATGGCTGGTCTGAATTACCTAGTGTGCCATTCCCAGAAGTGGAAAATTCCTTCTTAAACGTTTTTAGAATAAACTTGTCAAGAACCATATAAAATCCTGTTGGGACTTTCTTTGGAATAGTTTTGAAATATATACATTAATATGGGGGATAACTGACATCTTTAAGAAACTTAATCTTCCTACCCATGAATATGTGTATCTCTCAACTATTAAGGTCTTTATTATTTTTAAATGAAACCTTATTTTTTCATTTAAAAAAATATATAATTTTATTGAGGCATAATTGACATATAGTATTAGTTTCAGGTGTAAGATGTAACGATTGATGTTTATATATATTGCGAATTGATCACCACAATAAACCCAGTTAACGTCCATCATCACATAGTTACAAAAATTTTTTTCTTGTGATGACAACTTTTAATATCTACCCTACGAGCAACTTCCAAATATGCAATGCAGTATTACTAACCATAGTGACTATGCTGTACATGACACCCCCATGACTTATTATATAACTGAGAATCTATACCTTTTGACCCCCTTCACCCATTTCGCCCACCTCTCCTACCTCAGGCAACCACCAGTCTGTTCTCTATACCTGTGAACTGGGTCGTATTTTTTTTTTTTCTCCAGATTCCACATATAAGTGAGACCATATGGTATTTGTCTTTCTTTGGCTTATTTCACATAGCATAATGCCCTCAGGATCATCTTTGCTGTTGCAAATGGCAAAATTTCATTTTTTTCTGGCTGAATAATGTTCTATTGTGTATATATATGCCACATCTTTATCCATTCATCCATCGGTGGACTCTTAGGTTGCTTTCATGGCTTAGCTATAGTAAATAATGCTGCCATGAACATTGGGGTGCCTATAGCTTTTTTTGTTTGTTATGGAAAGATAAAAATGTATCTGCTTTCATAACCCCTCCTACACCCACATATAGCTTTTTAAAATTTAAAAATTTTTAAAATTAATTTTTATTGGACTATGGTTGCTTTACAATGTTGTATTAGCCTCCACTGCACAACAAAGTGAATCAGCCATACACATACAGATATCCCGTCCCTTTTGGACTTCCCTCCCATTTAGGTCACCACAGTGCATTAGGTAGAGTTCCCTGTGCTATACAGTATGTTCCCATCAGTTGTCTATTTCATGCATGGTATCAGTAATGTATATGTGTCAATCCCAGTCTCCCAATTCCTCCCACCCCACCCCTTTCCCCCTTGGTATCCATACATTTGTTCTCGACGTCTGTGTCTCTACTTCTGCTTTGCAAATAAGATCATCTATACCATTTTTCTAGATTCCACATATATATATGTGTTATTATACGATATTTGCTTTTCTCTTTCTGACTTACTTCACTCTGTACGACACTCTCTAGGTCCATCCATGTCTCTACAAATGACCCAATTTCATTCCTTTTTATGGCTGAGTAATATTCCATTGTATATATGTACCACATCTTCTTTATCCATTCCTCTGTCAATGAACATTTAGGTTGCTTCCATGTCCTGGCTATTGTAAATAGTGCTGCTATGAACATTGGGGTGCATGTGTTTTTTTGAATTATGGTTTTCTCTGGGTATATATGCCCAGTAGTGGGATTGCTGGGTCATATGGTAGTTCTATTTTTAGTTTTTTAAGGAACCTCCAGACTGTTTTCCATAGTGGCTGTATCAATTTACATTCCCACCAGCAGTGTATGAGGGTTCCCTTTTCTCTGGTATTTACTGTTGGTAGATTTTTTGATGATGGCCATTCTGACTGGTGCAAGGTGATACCTCATTGTAGTTTTGATTTGCATTTCTCTAATAGTGATGTTGAGCATCTTTTCATATGTTTGTTGGCAATCTGTAATGTCTTCTTTGGGGAAATGTCTATTTAGGTCTTCTGCCCATTTTTTGATTTGGTTGGTTGTTTTTTTGATATTGAGCTGTATGAGCTGCTTGTATATTTTGGATAACCCTTTGTCAGTTGCTTCGTTTGCAAATATTTTCTCCCATTCTGAGGGTTGTCTTTTCGTCTTGTTTATGGTTTCCTTTGCTGTGCAAAAGCTTTTAAGTTTAACTAGGTCCCATTTGTTTAAATTTTCATTACTCTAGGAGATGCGTCAAAAAAGATGTTGCTGTGATTTTTGTCAAAGAGTGTTCTGCCTATGTTTTCCTATAAGAGTTTTATAGTGTCTGGGCTTACATTTAGGTCTTTAATCCATTCTGAGTATATTTTTGTGTATGGTGTTAGGGAGTGTTCTAATTTCATTCTTTTACATGTAGCATCCAGTTTTCCCAGCACCACTTACATATAGCTTTTTAAGTTTGTGTTTTTGTTTCCTTCAGATAAATACCTAGAAGTAGAATCGATGGTTCATACAGTAGTTCTATTTTTAATTTTTTCAGGAATCTCCATACTGTTTTCCATAGTAGCCGCACCAATTTACATTCCCACCAACAGTGCACAAGGATTCCCTTTTTTCCACCTCCTCATCAATACTTGTTATTTCTTTTCATTTTGATGATAGCCATTCTAACAGGTGTGGGGTGATATCTCATTGTGGTTTTGATTTGCATTTCCCTGATGATGAGTGATGTTAAGCATCTTTTCATGTATCTGTTGGCCATCTGTATGTCTTCATTAGAAAAATGTTCAGATCTCCTGCCCATTTTCGAAAAGTACTTTTTTTTTGCTATTGAATTGTATGAGTTTTTTCATGTATTTTGGATATCAATCCCTTATTAAGGTACATGATTTGCAGATATTTTCTCCCATTTGATAGGTTGTCAATTCATTTTGTTGATGGTTTCTTTTGTGTGCAGAAACTACTTTGTTGTAGTCCCAACTTGTATTGTTTTGCTTTTGTTGCCTTTGCTTTTGGCTTCAAATCTAAAAAATCGTTGTCAAGACTGATGTCAAAGAGCTTTCTGCCTGTGTTTTCTTTCAGGAGCTTTATGGTTTCAGGTCTTACATTCAAGTCTTTAATCCATTTTGAGTTAATTTTTTGGGTATGGTGTAAGATAGTGGTTTTCCCAACACCATTTATTGAAGAGACTGTCCTTTCCCCATTGTGTATTCTTGGCTCCTTTGCCATAAATTGATGATATATGTGTTGATCTACTTCTGGGGTCTCTCTTCTGTTCCGTTGATCTATGTGTCTGTTTTTATGCCAATACCATACTGTTTTGATTACTATAGCTTTATAATATAGTTTGATACCAGGGAGCATGATGGCTCCAGCTTTGTTCTTCTCTCTCAAGATTGCTTTGGCTATTCAAGGTCTTTTGTGGTTCCACACAAATCTTAGGATTGTTTCTCCTATTTCTGTGTAAAATGCCATTGGAATTTTAATAGGAATTGCATTGAATCTGTAGATTGCTTTGGGTAGTATGGACATTTTAACGTTAGTTTTTCCAATCCATGAGCACAGAATATCTTTCCATTTATTTGTCTTCTTCAATTTCTCTCACTAATGTCTTAAAATTTTTAGTGTACAGGTCATTCACCTCCTTGGTTAAATTTATTCCTAGGCATTCTCTTCTTTTTGATGCAATTGTAAATTGTATATTATAAATGAGATGGTTTTCTTTTTTTTAAAATTCATTAATTTTTGGCTGCGTTGGGTCTTCGTTGCTGCGGGTGGGCTTTCTCTAGCTGCAGCGAGCGGGGGCTACTCTTCGTTGCAGTGCGTGGGCTTCTCATTGCGGTGGCTTCTCTTGTTGCAGAGCACAGGCTCTAGGCACGCGGGCTTCAGTAGTTGTGGCACACGGGCTCAGTAGTTGTGGCTCGCGGGCTCTAGAGTAGTTGTGTTGCACGGGCTTAGTTGCTCCACGGCATGTGGGATCTTCCGGGACCAGGGATCGAACCCATGTCCCCTGCATTGGCAGGCGGATTCTTAACCACTGCACCACCAGGGAAGTCCCTTAATTTCTTATAATTCACTATTAGTGTATAGATACATAACATTTTTGTACATCGATTTTGCATTCTGCAACTTTACTGAATTTGTTTATTAGTTCTAACAGTTTTTGATGGAGTGAAGTGTTGTCTATATATAATATCATGTCATCTACAAATAGTTTTATATCTTCCTTTTCAATTTGAATGCCTTTTGTTTCTTTTTCTTGCCTAACTGCTCTGGCTAGGATTTCTAATACTTATGTTGAATAAAAGTTGTGACAGTGGGCATCCTTGTCTTGTCCTGATCTGTTTTTTTCCGGCTGCGCTGTGTGGCTTGCGGGATCTTAGTTCCCTGACCAAGGATTAAACCCCTGCCACAGCAGTGAAAGCACTGAGTCCTAACCACTGGACTGCCAGGGAATTTATTTATTTATTTATTTATTCCAGTGTCTGTCTTGTTCTGATCTTTAAGGAAAAGCTTTCAGCTTTTCACCACTATGATGTTAGCTGTGGGCTTGTTATATATGACTTTTATTATGTTGAGGTATGTTCCCTCTATATCCATTTTGTTGCGAGATTTTTGTCATAAATGATGTTGAATTTTATCAAATGCTTTTACAGTATCTATTGAGATGGTCTTTTGGTATTTATCCTTCATTTTGTTAATGTGGTGTATCACATTGATTTGCAGATGTTGACCCATCCTTGCATCTCTGGAGTAGATCCAACTTGCTAATGCTGTATGATCCTTTTAGTGTATTGTTGAATTTTGTTTGCTAATGTTTTTTTGTTGAGGATTTTTGCATCTATGTTCCTCAGGGATACTGGCCTGTAGTTTTCTTTTCTTGTGGCATTCTCATGTGTTTTTGGTGACAGGGTAATGCTGGCCTTGTTTTAAAAAAAAAAAAATGAGTTTGGAAGTGTTCTCTCCTCTTCTAGTTTTTGGAAGAGTTTGAGAAGGACTGATATTACTTCTTCTTTGAATGTTTGGTAGAATTCACCAGTGAGGCCATCTGGTCCCAGACTTTTGTTTGTTGAGAGGTTTTTGATTACTGATTCAATCTCCTTACTAGTAATCGGTCTGTTCAGATTTTTTTCATGATTCAGTGTTGGTAGGTTGTATGTGTCTAGGTATTTATCTGTGTCTTCTAGGTTTTTATCTGTGTCTTCTAGGTTGTCAAATTTGTTGACATATAATTGTTCACAGAAGTCTCTTAGGAGCCTCTGTAGTTCTGTGGTATCAGTTGTAATAGCTCCTCTTTCATTTCTGATTTCGAGTACTCTCTTTTTTTCTTGGTGAGCTTAGCTAAAGGTTTGTCCATTTTGTTTATCTTTTCAAAGAACCAGCTCTTTCCTTGATCTTTTCTATTGTCTTTTTAGTCTGTATTTTATTTCCCCTCTAATCTTTTATTTCCTTCCTTCTACTAACTTTGAGTTTCATTTGTTCTAGTTCCTTGAAATTTAAAGTTAGAGTGTTTATTTGAGCTTTTTATTTCTTGATTTAGGTGTTTATTATTATGAATTTCCCTTTTAGAACTGCTCTTGCTGCATCCCGTAAGTTTTGATATGTTGTATTTCCATTTTCATTTGTCTTAATGTATTTTTTATTTTCTTCTTTGACCTATTAGTTGCTCAGTAGTATATTGTTTAATCTCCATCTATTTTTGGATCTTCCCATTTTCTTGTAATTTCTAGTTTCATACCATTGTGACTGGCAAAGATGCTTGATACGATTTCAATCTTCGTACATTTACAATGACCTGTGGCCTAACATGTTACTTATGCTGGAGCGTGTTCCATGTGCTCTTAGAAGAATGTATTCTGTTGCTTTTGGATGGAATGCTCTGTATGTATCTTTAAGTCCCATCTGGTCTAATGTGTTTAAGGCCAATGTTTGCTTATTGATTTTCTGTCTGGATGATCTATCCATTGATGTAAGTGGGGTATTAAAGTTCCCTACTATTACTGTATTGCTGTTTATTCTCCCTTTAAGTCTGTTACTATTTGCTTCGTATATTTAGGTTACTCCTATTTGGGTGCGTAAATATTTACAAATGTTATATTCTCTTGCTAGATTACCCTTTTTCCTATAAGGTCTTATACATCTCTTATTGGGTTTATTCCTAGTACCTTAAGAATTGTGATGTTAGTATAAACTGGATATTTTAAGAATTATGTTTTCTAGTAGTTCGTTGTCAACTACTGTGATTTTCTCACTAATCTCTTAATTTTCTTTTCTTGTTGCATTGGCTAGTATCTCCAGTACAACAATGAAAGACAAGGTGACAGTGGGATCCTTACCTTGTTCTATTTTAAAGGAACTTCTTTAAATATTTCACCATTAAGTATAACGTTTGCATAGGATTTTAGAAAGTAACATTTATTAGATTAAGGAAGTTTTTGATTTCTACTTACCTAAGACTGTTAGTTATTTTTTAAATTAAAATTATGAATGGGTGTTTTAATTTTTTAACAGTGGTCTTTCTGACTACTGAGGTGATTATATGGTGTTCTTCCTTTAATCTGTTAATGTAGTTTATTCAGGAGAGGCTAGGCCACGTTGTGAAAACTTACAAGCCCTGAAATCTCAGCAGCTTATTAGTAAGCCCAAATTCATTTTTCATTCGTGTAAAGCCCAGTGTGGAACAGTGGGAGGAGTCCCTGACTGGGTTCCCTCCAGTTAGGGCTCTGCCATCTCAACACCTGGAATCTAAGTATGCCATGGTGGAGAAAGTGCACATGGAGGTGGCACACCTGTTCTCAGTTCCCCAGGAAGGAAAGGTGTACCAGGTGGGAATGCCCAAATAAGGGTCTAAGAAAAGGGATCAAGTACTATCATCACACCATCTTTGCATTTGAGGATGTGCCCAATGTGGAGTCTTGATTTTTACGTTATCATCACTGGTTTGGGGTTGCTAAGATTATAATTTTTGCATCAGTAATTAATTTTGCCTATAATTTTCTTTCTTGTCCTTGTCTGGATTTGGTGTCAAGGTTATATTCCACTCATAAAACAAGTTGAGAAGTGTTTCCCTTCTTCTGTTCTCAGGGGCATTCGCCTAAGGCTGAAGCTACCTGTTTGTTTAGCATAAATTACCTGTTAAGCCCGTCTGGACCTGATGTTTGTGAGTGGATTTCAAATCCAACTTAATTTCTTTAATGTTAAGTACCTCTTCTTTGTAGTACTTATTATAGTTGTAGTATTTCACTTGTATGATTTTTAAATTAAGAGGATTCAGTGAGGTAAAGCTGCCTGCAAAGTGCTTGGTGCTCAATATATGCTAAGTAACAATAGTGGTGACAGCTCACCAGATACTGTTCCAGGTATAACTTGCTGAGCCTTCACAGACTGTATAAGGTAGAGCTGTCATTACCCCCACTTCCAGATGGAGAAACTGGGGAACAGAGAAGGGACCACAGAGATGGGGACAAAAGACCCCCCCAACACCCCCTGCACCTGCCCGGCGCCCAGCCCACGAGGAGGTCACAGAAAGGAGACAGCTCAGTTGTCACTTTGACACACGCGGCATGTGGTACACAGGTGGCCACAGCTTTCATCTGTGTTTATTTTCCTTTCATATAAAAGTTACAGGTTTGAAATGTCTGCAGGAAGATGCCACCATCAGCCAGGTTAGTCGGGGATATATTACAATGTAACACTGGGGAGGCGCGGGGCCGTGGGAGGGAGGCGCTGCTCAGAATCGGGGTTTAATTCAGCCCTGGCGCGTGCCTGCCCTTGCCCTGATCCACCCACACCTGCAGGTGAGAACTGCCTCTGCAGGGAACGAATCCTCCCGAGGGTGTCTTTGTCGTAAAGACTGATTCGTACACCTGATCTGGCCCCTGAGACAGACAAACCACAGCCAGGCTGGCAACTCCCAGAGCCAGAATGTCTCAATGAGGTCAAAGTGGGGAAGCCTGTCAGCCAATAAGTTAAAACACACATTGCACCTGCTGTCCTCATGCAGGGTCACCTGGCCACGCCGGCCCCCCTGTCCACCTGCACTGCCTGCCCAGTGCCTCGGCTCAGAGCCGGGGCTCCCAGCAAGGAGGGGAGGTGTGGGTGCAGGGTCTGTTCTGAATTGAGGGACGGTGAAGCCCCCGAGCCCCGTCCAGCTCGCGGCTGGGACGCTGAGCCCGAAGCGCGGCGTCGGCAGTTGCCCGCCTATGGAGGGAGGCCCCAGGGAACCGCAGTCCACACAGCCCATGGGCCCTGAGCACACGGCGGCTGCACACCGCAGCAGCAGCAGCGCAGGGCCAGGCCAGGAGGAAGGTGGGAAGGAGGGAAAGACTGAAATGAGAGGACTTAAAAAAGCGGGAACAAACTAAAACCCAACCCCACACACAATATTGTTCATAACCAGCGACTCTATACACACACTCTTTTTAAATAATAAAGTGACGCGTTCCGCCCGCTGCCGCAGGATCGCTGCCTGAGGGGTCGTAACTGACATTTCACAGATTCCTCCCCTCTGTGCACAGGACAAACAAACAGCTTCTTGATAAAAGCTGTTCAAAGACCCATGAAGGACTCAAAGTGACGTGGCTGTTTCTTTAAACAGTTAACAGATGTTGCTTTCTACTTTTCTTCTGTTTTGTTTAAACTGGGCTAAGCCCGGGTTGAGCCTGGTGTTCGCCTGCCCAAGTCCCAAACCCAGGAGAAGTGAGCTCTCAATTATGTAAAACGAACGAAACAGGAGGCGGGCGGCCTGGGGGCAGCAGTCCGGATTCTGATGGCAGCCTGCCCGCAGGCCCACGTCTGGCTGGCACGGAGGCCAGTGGGTGTGGAGAGCCCCTGCAGACCTCACCTCAGATTGTCAACCTCAGCAGCGGGAGTGGTTCTGAAGGAGGAGGATGGAAAGAGCACCTGCTCCTGAAGACGCTGCGCCTCGCTGCCGTGTGGCAGGTGAGCCGTGGCCGCCAACCCCAGGGGGCGCCTCTGCGCCAGGCCCCTGGCCTCGCAGGGACACCCTGTCCTTCCCACGGGAGAGCCGGTCAGGCTGGCAGAAGGTCTGATGAGCAAAGAGGAGCCCCTTTGGGCCCACCAGGCTCAGCGCAAGGGAGGAGGGGAGCCCGCAGGGCGGGACGGATAGGAGATGGAGTTTAAGGCACACGGCAAGCGACAGAGGAGGGGGCTCCCGACAGAAATGCCCCTCCCCTCTCCCCTCTCTCTGGATTAACTCACCAAGAGCTACTGGCCCCAGCTCAGATAAAGTGTGTTTCTTGGATGGTCAAGTCCTTCCTTTCCAGCTGCTGCTTTCCCAGCTCCCACGGTGCCAGAGGATGGCGAGGGCCGGTGGGACGGGGCGGAGGAAGTGAAGGGGCGAAACCATGACAGCCACGGCTGCTGCTCGTGACCCAGCAAGGGCGGGCCAGTACCGCGACAGGAGCACCAGCCCCAGGGCTGCTGAAAGGCCACCTGCTGTACCCTTCTGGGCCAGGTGAGAAGCTCACACCATCCTCCACTTAAAAAGTAGGACATGGAAAGTGAAAGGAGTCTTCCCTGGGTCTCCTCTACTTTCTGCCCACCCAACTGAAGGTCACGGGGAGAGCAGCCCCCGCCCCGAGGGTCCTGGGGCCTCTCCTCATCTGTCATTTCAGGAGATTCGGAAGATTCCCACCCTCCTGGGCTGCTGCTGAAGTTCCTGCACTGCTCCCAGGCTTGGGGGGAGGGGGGAGGGGGGAGAGGGAGAGCGGAAGACAGAGCAAAAGCAGAAACCAAAACCAAACCCAACCCCCAGTTCACAAATCAGCAGTGAGACCGCCCGCTGGCTCCCCCGGGCCGGGGGTCTGCTCCTGCGGAGGAGGGGCAGGAAGCTGCTGCAGCTCCGGACGCCTGCCCGGCACAGCAGCGGCCTGGATGGGCCCGGTGGCTCTGAGGCCAGGACACGTGCCACCGCCACGTAACAGGTCCAAAGTCCCTTCCGGCCTCGGAGCGGCCCTCTGAGCCTCTCGAGTTCTCCTCGCTTGCGGCACCTGCTCCTAGGTCTTCTCTTCCCGGTCTGTTTTCCTCCGTGTTATGTTCCTGGGTTTGATTTTCAGAGAGAGTTCCCATAGCGCCTCCTCGGCCAGGTGGTCACTGAAGTCGTTGAAGAAATTTATGATGTCGTCGTTTCTCCGGATGTCATAATGCCTGGTAGAGGGAGGAAGGTGGCCAGTGAGAGCCAGTGTGGGCCAAACAGCCCCAAGACCCCTTGGAGGTGCCACGTGTGCCGCCCCAGCAGACTCACGGGGCAGGGGCGCCCACGTGTGACGCTGGCGCTCAGAGCGTGAGCTGCACCCCAGAGCTGTGCTCTGCTCTGTGCAAGGGCTCCCGGAGCAGCACCCTGCAGCCAGGCTCCCCTCTGCACGAGGTCCCAGGGAGACCCCACTGCGCTGGAGTCAGGAGGGCCAGGGCTCGCGAGCCTCCCCGCACGGGATCGCGGAGGACAAGCTGGCGGCCAGCTCTGGGTGCAGGCCCTGTGCCACGCTGGAAGGAGCAGCTGTTGGATCCCCGTGGGTCTCTGCTCAGTGCACCCTGCCCGCCCGGTCCCTCAGGGCGGCAGCACTCACGCCTGCTGGAAGCACCGCATGCTGTCCAGGATGTTGAACTGCTGCCACCGTTTGGAAAAATTCACCTTCCCGTCAATATAGTCTGGGTTTCCCAGGTGAACGAAGGTGAGGTCCTGCAGGATGAGCCCCCTGGGAGGACGGAGAAGCAGGTTAGACTCTGGAGGGTGACCTGGCAGGTAGTCGGTTGATGGGCGAGCCGGAGCCCGAGCAGCTGCCAAACCCACAAGCGCGTCTGCGGGGAGGGGAGGCGCGAATTCCTGAGTCAGGTTCTGGTCTCCGGAAAGCGGGCTCAGGCCCACTTGCTACGGAGCCTCTTCAACAGCCATCCCAGCCCAGCAGAGCTCTGGTACAAGTAACAGATGAACAGGAAAGAATGACACCACTCTGAACTTGAGTGGCGGGGTGGGGGGGGTCACACGCTGTCATCAAACAGGGCGCGAAGCCCCGTGGCGAGTGGGGGCGGTTCTTGCACAGGGAGAGCCCAGCCCGAGGGGCACAGCCACGCCCACCCAAGCAGCCCGGCTGGGGAAGGGTGGTGTGCTCGGCCAGGGTAGGAAGGCTAGGAAGCACGGCAGGGCCATCGGCTGCAAGATCTACACTTCGGAGCGTGGAGGCCAGGGGCGTGCCGCTGCACACTCAGCCCGGGACAGCGCTGTCTCCTGTCTCTCTTGGAGATTCCCACCGTCCACTAGCATATTAAGGGGTCCGGTGAGTCCCGCACAAAACTGTTTAGCTTCAGTTTTTTCTGTTATTTCCCAAGCTTACGTGACATGGGATTCTTTTTGGTGAGATACCTATTTAGTCCGTGGCCCACACTTGGGGAAACACTCCCTGAGCTGCCTCACGCCAAGTACTCTCAGGGTTCCTGGGGTGACCGGAGGGCCCTCCGGTGGTTGTGATGTGCAGCTAAGCTTGAGGACAGCTGGACTATAGCACGCTGCCGCTGGCGGGGGAAGAGAGGTGCTGCACGGCTGTCCACACGTGCGCCTAAACAAGCCCACTGGCAGATGGGGGAAGAAAGGAGGAGGAGCAGGACTGGGAGCGGGGAGACTGAACCATTTTCACTGGACCCCTCTTTCATTGAAATTGTTTAACAAGGAGCATGTTTTATTTTTAAAGTTCAAATAGAAGCACAAACGTCTAGGTTGGAAACCTTTAAGGGAGCGCTTCTCTAGGGGGGGCCCACTGTATCTTCCCCAGAGCACACGAGGGGCAAACCCAGTTGGGAGGCTGTACTCACAGGTATGGGATGCACGGCGGCTCCACCTCCGAGAGGGCGGCCCGGTAGGCGCGGAAGGAGGACGAGCTGTCAATCAGCGTGCAGTACTCCGCCAGGCCCTGGCAGGAGGGATGCACAGTCCCTGAGCACGGCACCAACGCTGGGGCACCGAGCCCCGGCCCCTCCCCCCCCCACCAACCCAGAGCCAGACCCCGCCCTGCCCCAGCCGCAGGCAGGCCAGGCCTTCCGTGGGTAAGTGGCCCATGGGGCCGCGGTGCCAACAAAGAACCGCGTCTCTGAGCAGCCAGCGCCCCGTGTGCTGGACCTCAAGCTGGGCTCCTGCTTGGCTGTGCTCAGCGCTGCAGCCCGCCTGAACCTCAAAAGCACACACTGGACCATGTCACTCCCGGCCCCGAGCCTGCCTTTGCACCTCACCGCCCTCAAGGCAGAGTCCACCAGGGATGGCGGGTGAGCTCGCTGCTCCTGCACGCAGCGTGGGTGGGGTTTTTGCCTGTCCTGCCCCTTTGCCTGTTATGTGCCTCTCGCCTTGATGTGTCACCTCCTCCAGGAAGCCTTCCCTGCCTCCTCAGGGCCTGTTATGTGTTCCTGGAGCAGCTGGTGTGAATGTCCCATTTCTCCATACACCACTGTCTCATAACTGTCCCTTTATGTTGCCCCGTGAGACGACCCCCAGGTAGCCCAGGCGACACTCAGCCCTGTGGGCTTTGTCTCTCTTCCAGGAACAGCACCCACACAAAGATAAAGGTCCAATTCCTTACCAGGTCCCCCAAGACCCCTGTGATGCAGAGCCATTCTCCCCAGTGATGTGGCCACGCTGGCCTCTGTCCCCTCTGATGGGAACTGCCCTCCCTTCCCAGGAAGCTCCTATTTGGGTCATGGTGTGATCGACATCTCCTTAGGGGGCATCCCTGACCCCCAGGCTGGCCCAGACTCCTCGTTCACATGCTTGCTCAGCACCCCATCCCCATCCTTCTCCCTGTAGTACCTGCCCTGAAGAGCTCCCCCTAATAACGGGTCTAGCCTGTTCAGAGTACATCCCAATGCCTAGTGCGGCCCGCACCCAAAGGAGCCCCTCTAGAAGCCTGGGTCGAGGGCAGGAAGCAGAAGGTGAAGCTGGGACCCAGGCACGGTTCTGCGGTACAGGCATCAGGACGTGACGTGACGTGACAACCCCGGCACTCGCTAACACCAAGCCCTGCAGGGCCCAGTGACTGGAGATTAGAGACAGGAAACTAGGGCAGGGCGGGGCAGAGCACATCCCACCACAGCCAGGCCTCGCGTCCCACAGCTGCCCTCCCGGCCGCCCACCTCTGAGGTCTGCTTCTGCCACTCCAGCCTGCGGATGGGGGCCGAGTCCAGCGCCGAGAGGATGGCCAGGTAGGAGTTGAAGTTGTTCAGCTTCCGTAAGTGCTGCAGAGAGAGGGTGCGGGCAGGGATGGGCGGGTGGGTGGGCAGGCAGGGGCTCCTGTGGCAGGCTCTGGGGAGGGTACCCACAGTTACCTTCATGATCTTGATGAACTTCAAGAGCAGCCGTTCCCTGTCTTGGGCCTTTTCCTGTAACATGATGATTGACCGGACCCTGCACGGACCAAGGGGAGAAAGAGACAGTTGAGCTGACCCGTCTCTCTTCAGACCTCTGGCTGGTCCTGGTGGCAATGGGACGGGGGCACCTGCACCAGCTGGCCAGGAGCCCGTGCCTATGGAGTGCCCCGGGCTCACGAGGCACCAGGTGTACCCCTGTCTCTGCTCTGAAGGAGCTCATGGCACCCCAGGGATAGGTAAGAGGCCACAGAGAGATCCAGTGGCTGGGACCTCTGACTGTGTGGATGGACGCTCTCCCGGCGAGCGCTGACCCTGAGCACCACGGCGGCTGGAAACGCTCAGTGAGTGGCCTCAGGATTAGCTCAGAGACGAGTGGGCGTATGGGCTAAGAGGCCACCTTGCTGGCCATGAGGGAGGGCACCTCTCAGAAACTTAGCAGCAACCAAAGCCAAAGGCCAGCCTTGCACGAGGACCTCATGGTGGCCTCGACCCCCTGTGCTTTCACAGGGGCCACCGCCCGTCACCCAGAGGACGTGCCCCTCTTCTGACCCATTAAAGGGCACCGGCACCGAGTCCACCTTGAGCACCGAGGCTCTGAAGGGGCTCCACCCGCATCTCCTCCTAGGCAGGCCCCAGGGGGGTGTCTGGAGCCCCCGGGCCCAGCAAGGGGCGGGGCTGGAGGCCATGCTCAGGGCTGCACGGCTTGCCTGCCCTGGAAACCACCTCGTCCTCTGCCGGGCTGCTACGCTGAGCGCGTGTTGCTGACGAGCGAAGCGCTTCCTGTGGTGCAGAGAGAAGCAGCGCACGTGGGAGAGGACCCAATTCTCCCTCCAAAGGGCAAAGGGCAAAGGGCAAAGGGCAGTCCTCAGAGCACTTGAAACACAGACGTTTCCCTGGTGGTGGGGATGGATTGTGTGTGTGTCCGGGGGTCGGTATGAGACTGCTTGGCCGCCACACCCAACCATCCTCTACTGAGGCCGAGAGGCCGTGGACACCCTTGAGTCGCATCTTTCAGAGTCAACAGTTCTGCTGTATGTTACAACATAAGTGCACTTTTGGGCTTCACTTTGCTTTAAGAATTGAAGGCTAAATAAAAGTGTTAGTACAGCCACTCCCTTGCTCTACTTCTCTTTCAGGCAGAGTCAGTGTGAGGCTCAGTCCTGAGGCCACCTGGCAGTGGGGAGGCTGGCAACGGCCAGTGCAGGATGGCAAGTTTAACACCTGCTCCCCTGCCGCCAGCGATGGCAGACACTACTAATAAATCCTGGCTGAGTCCTCCTCAACCCGCCCGCCAGGTGGCCCCTTCCAACGTGCAAGGACGCCCTGTCCTGTCCCTGCTCTTGTCCTGTCTCTGGTTCACAACGAATGCCCACAGGGCCCCAGACGGAGCTGGGAGGAACGAAAGGGCACCTCTTTCTCCTTGCCGTGGGCGCTCTCTGCGAAGGACACACAGGCCCCCATCCAGAAGTGCTTTGCACTGAGGCCCCTTCTTACCAGTAGGACATGTTGTTGAAGTGCTCCGTGAACTGGGTCAAGTTGGGGCTCTTCTCCTCGTTCTGCTCTTTTGCCCAAAGCAAAACCTCAGGAATCTGAAAAAGCAGGTAGACCGGATAGAGCCTGGGCCCTCTGGCTCTGCTGTGACGCGGTGGCTTCTCTCACTTGGCGACAAGCAGCAGCACTCACCGGGGCGGGGCACAGCCCTCCCCCAGCCCCACGCGTGCCCATACCTCTATCTTATAAAAAAGCTCGGCATCTAGCAGTGTCAGCTGCTCGGCTATCTCATGGCTGTGAAAGTCATGCAAGGTCCCGGGCCTGGAAGACAGAGGCACGAGATGAGTGGTCAGTGGACGGGACGGCGGGGGCTGGGTGCGGGCCGCACTTCAGGCCTCAGAGCTGAGGGAACACGACTAGCTTCACAGCAGCACGGAGGCCACGCAGCGGGGCGGGGGCGGGTCAGGACCAGCCTGTACTCGTCTCCCTGGGACCACGGGGCCTGCCTTCCTCTCTGCCTCCGCCCGGCAGGCTTGGTGGTTCCACTCGCGAGCCCGCGAGCTCAGCTGCCTGAGAACGCACAGCCCGACCCCACTTCAGGGCCCAGTGGGAACAAAGATGGTGCCATGTGAATGGAGCTGAGACACCAACAAAGAGGTGATAAATCAACAAACCTCCATGGCCTCGGGAGAGGGCCAGTGGAACCTCTACACAGGTTCTCAGGAACGGTCAGGATGGCACAGGGGGCGGCTAGAATTAAGTTGCCACGTTAGCGCCGGGAAGAGAATTAAGTGCTGACCACAGCCTGAAAGGCATTCCTGTCCTGTCCTGGTAAGCCCCTACACGCCCTGCTGCCCCACTTCCTACTAAAACGGTGATCAGTCATACAACGTAACCCTGGAGAAGAGGCCCAGCCCCGGGGGAACCCCTGGGCTGTCCCTGAGGCACCTCGTCACAGGGCCCGGGCAGGACCGGGAGGTGAGGCGGTGAGGCCGGGGGCGGGGGGGGGGGGGCGGGGGGGCGCTGAAGGAAATGGGATGGAGCGACGGCTGCCGGTACGGCCCTTGGCAGAGGCAGGGCCCGGAGGAGCCCGGGATGGCGGCGGGCGGCGCACCTGGCTGCCACGCCCCTGGCCGCCAGGGGCTGGTCGGAGTCGGCACACCTGAGCAGCCTCCTCTGCTCCGCCTTGTCCAGGATGTTCTTCCGGAGCACACGGGCCAGACTGAGCTCCCCGCTGCACACCAGGCGGAAGACCAGCTCCATCAGCAGCTTCAAGATCTCCTCCGTCAACTCCACTAGGCTGAAGGGCCAAGGGCCATGCGGTGAGGGGCAGGGATGCAAGCATAAGAAGAGGGCTGCTGCCACCGGGTCCAGAACCCCCTCAAGACTCCTGAGACGCCCACCAGCAGAGCTGGGAAACCTCTCGTGGGAAGAGAGCCAGAGAAGGTCTTGGGATGGCTGTCTGCATCCTACAGAGTGCCAGGAGTGGTCCCACTGGTAACAAATAACTGCCATTCTCTCAGCAGATGGTCGCTGGCACTGGATAAGCACCAGGGACCATGCTGTGGCCTGGGCTATGGAGACAAATCCTGCCCCAGGGGAGCTCCTGATCCCACGGGGGTGATGAATCACGACGAGGTCTGGGCTCCACAGACCAGACAGCCCTAGGACGCCCCTGCACAGTATTCCATAAACACGCAGTATTTCACAGCCCCACCCCGTAATCACTAAGGCCACCCCCCAGCAGAAGGTAAACACCTTGAGGGCGGGGCCTGGGTGGCTTCCTTACCAAGGGCTCTCTAGACCTAGGAAAGGGACCTTGTGCTTTGTGTTTGTTAAATGACTGGAAATGGCAAATGCCACTCAGTCAGGGGACTGTGGAAAGATGAGGAGGGCAGCCAAGGTCTAAGCCACATGCCAGAGGGATGGCCCCCACGAGGAAATCAGGGCTGGGCCGGGCCAGGGCGGGTCTGAGGGGACAAGCCATTCTCCCCAGGGGTCATGTTAAAGCAGGCAGGAGTGAGCCCTGTCCAGGGCCTTGGGCAGGGCTCTGTGGGCACAGAGCCCAGGAGATGCAGGTGAAATGTGACGGGAGGCCCAGATCTCTGCGGGGAAGCCTGTGCCCCGGCGGGGACCCCGAGATGCCCGCGGCCTGCTGGGTTCCCCCGCCCACCATCCCCCGGGCGGAAGGACTCACCAGAGCTCGTCCACCACCCGTACCAGCACGAAGAACGTGTTCTTGCTGACGCGCTTCTTGAATGTGTCAGCAAAAGGAGAGAACTTCTCGTACGTGGGCGCAGGTTAAAGAAACAACCGCCCTCACAGGTAGGGATGGGGAAGTGAGCAGGAGGGCCGCCCTCCTCCAGCCCCCCTTCCCTGAGCGAACCCTGGGAACAAGGGCATGGGGAGGGCAGAGGACCTGTGCGGGGTGGCGGAGCTGCCAAGTGAGGTTCAGCCCAGACCTCTCTGACCCCGAGGACTGTTCTCGACCACCACCCTCTCCTGCCTGCAGAACCGTCTCCCTGCACTCCCAGGCTTGCCTCGCTGCTGGGATCAACCGAAGGTTCCTGTGACCGCTGAAACGCTGAAGGCTGCATCGCTGAGCTCAGGCAGAGAAAGGTGGTCAGAAAGCACTTGCCCTAAAATCCCCGGGTCCTTGGGGAAGGCGCACAGCCCCCCACAGGGGTCTCCCTCCGCTCTCGTCACGAGTTCCCATCACCCTTCCACAGCTTCAGAGGCTGCCTGCACATCTGCCCTTCAAACACCTGACTACTTCCTCCCTGAGGCCGTGGGTTCCACCTTGAGGGTCACGACTTCTCGCTGCCCTCGTGTTCACCAAGCCTCCAGACACTTCTATGGCTCCATACCGCCTGCTCTCAGGAAGAAGCCATGCACCAGGGACAGCGCCGAGGGCCGGTAGCACACAGGACCCACTAGCCAGCTGCGCCCAGGATCTCAATGCTGCAACACGTCCGTTAACATGCCTGAAGCGCCAAGCAGGGCAGATGCTGAGGTGCCGAGTCAGAGAGGCCTGGGGGGCACTCTCCCTCCAAGCTGCCAGACGGGTCACTTAACCTCTCTGAACTTCAGTTTCCTTAATTACACAGTAGGAAATAATATCATGGTGCCACATAACAAATGGTAGTGATGTGTGTATAAAATGGTATAGCGGAGTGAGATTACCCATGCAATCGCTCAGCATCATAACCGACACCAGGACGTTCTCAGCAAGTGTGAGTTACTATCATTTGCTGACCCAGGCCGGTGAGCCACTGAAGGTGTGAGGCGGGAGGGAACGAAGTCTCTGCACATGGGGGCCGTCCAGTTCTGAGGGACCAGGGCCCTGAGGGGGGGGCCAGGGGATAGAGGAGGGCAGGAGGCAGAGGAGGCTCGGGCACACGGGAGGGGGTGGGAGAGCTGGGAGGACTCAGGACTTCTGCCCCAAGGGACAGCGGCTGTCCAGCAGATGGCAGTCATGGGCTGTGACGCAGGAGGACGCTGAGGAGCAGGGACCCTGGGCTGGAACAGCAGCTCCTTAGCCTTGGCAGGATGGGCAGGTTTGGACCCGAGAAAGAGGCAATGGAAGTGTGTCCCTCCAGGCCTCGGGATCTTCCTTGGCCACTGCTGTGGGGAGTCGTATCTGAAAGGGTGAGCCCGTGGGGTAGATGTGGTCGAGGGGCAGGAGGCGACTGTGCTGTGGACGTGGAGTTTCCGTCCACTGCTGGGTCTGCCATCTGGGGGAGTGGCCGTGCCTGCCCCTGAGGTTGTTCTCTGGAGTCCTGATTCCCTCAAACCCTGCGCACTTCGTACCCATCACCCCTAATGCCCTGGGGCTCAGCTCCGCAAAGCTGCAGATGCCAGTGCCCTGGGTCTCCGCAGGGGCCCGCACACTCCCCCCCTCTCAGCGTGGGCCAGTTCTTTCTCATTCTTTCCCAGCATCACCCAGTGATCACAACTGCCATTCGGCAGCACCCTGTGTTCCAGGCACTTCCTATAACGTCACTCAGCCCTTTTACAGACGAGGGATGAGGCTCAGAGAAGCCTTGCCTAAGGTCCCAAAGCTGGGCCACGGCGGAGCTGGGCTGAGCACCTCCATCACTCCTGCCCGCAGCTCCCTGTGCGAGGGCTGTGTGGGCACGAAGGCCCCTCTCCCGGCTCCAGGAGGCTCTGTGCAGTGAGCGGTGTGGCGCCAGGGCTGAGGCACAGGCAAGGATATCTGTACTGCAGCTTCTTGATGAGCTCCTCAGGGGTGATGAAGGTCCTGTAGGTGGTCAAGAAGGCCTCACAGTACAACACCAGATCTGGAGGGAAGAGCAGTTGATTAGTGAGGCCTGCCACTGGCGCAGGGCACAGACAGGCAGCACACCTGCTGCAAGTACATGCCACCTCTGATTACACACTGAGAGCTTCTTGTTTGCTGGAAGACGATGATTCAAAGAGTCTTAATCATCATGGGCATAGAGAATACAATTCAAACTCATCAGCAGGACTCTGAAGCTAAATCATAGGTAACACTTTAGGTGGCAGGGCCCAGGAACAAAAATCTTGGGAATTTCCACATAGTCAGAGACCTAAGAAAAGGCCGAAGGGGCTCAGCCTGGCATGCTGCTGGACACTCAGGTGTGCAGGCTCTGGTGTCAGGGGAGGGCAAGGCCCACTGGGAGGAGCCCAGCCTAGAAGTCAAGTGGGATTAGGGCTGGCAGCTCCCACCCAACGCCTCTCCTTCCCTTTGGAGGGGCTGGTTCTAGCCAGGGATTCCCAACCTTTCCACATTCACAACAGACCCATTTATTTATGGCTATGACACACCCTCCCCACCATGCAGTCTCCGACACTAAGGAAAAACGAGGGGGCATGTTTTAAATGCAGGTCCCTCCTGGAGACAAATGACCTGGTCAGGCTTGTGAACTTCAGAGTTATTCTGTGCTGCAGCTGAGGTTCGAGTCCTGATTCGGCTCCAAAGTCTGTGGTCCTCACCGTGAAGCTGAGCACATGCACACACATTATTTAAATGTTCTTTTCTGGACACACACCACTTTCCCCTGTCTTCTCTCATTCCTCCCACAACTCATCGGGTGGAGGAACCTCAAGGACCCCGCTTCTCCGGCTGGGCAGCCCAGCCCTGCAGAGCCCTGGCTCCTGCCCCCGCCCCTGCTGCTCACCCCCTGGACAACGAGAGGAAAAGAAACACCTGAGCCTGCATCTGGGGCGTGCTCGGGTGACCCGGCTGGCGGAGCGGTGCCATGAGGGAAGCTCACGGACTGGAGTTACAGCAGGGGGCCAGCGGTGCTGGGCTCAGGCTCCTTCCTGGACCCCAAGCCCACCTAGCTCACTGTCAAATTTGGGCTTCTGTTCAAAGAGGGGCAAGGAAGCAGAGATGGGTCCAGGGGAGGGCAAGGCCCACTGGAAGAAGGGGTCCAAGGCTGCACCCCCTGAGCCACGGGGTCTCCCAGCCACTGGTGTGGTCCCTGGTCTGCAGGAAGCCACCTGCCCAAGGAGCTTGCTGTGTGGCCCAGGGCCTCTACCTCAACCGCCCATCCCAGGGGCAAATGATTGGAGCCTCAAAATCTTTCAATTGATAAAACCGAGCGGAAGCCCCAGCGGGCAGCAGAGCCTCCTCTCCCAGGCACGGTCGGCACCGACTGGAAGGTCCTCGGGTTGCCCTGCCCACAGGGCTCCCTCTGGCCTTAGCCGCAGCCAGCTGCACCTGGCAGATCAGCAGTTTACTGCTCAGGGCTGAGGACTGGGGCCAGCTCCCACTTCAGCCTTTCACTACTGGACAAAAATGAGAGCTGTTTCTCATGCCAGGCTGAGGATGGAGCTCTGACCTGTCCGGCACGGAGGAGGGTTTACTGAAGGCAGAGCAGGGGCTGTTCCTGGGGGATGTAAACAGATACTCCCTGAGCACTTCCTATGCGCCAACTCACTCAGTCTTCACACCCACTGGGCACTTTGAACCTCTTCACAAAGCTGAGTCAGCTTTGAGGCCGAGAAGGGACGTGCCCAGCAGCGGCCCAGCCTGAGAACGCACGGCCAGGATTCAAACTCAGAGTCTCCAGGACCACACTCTGCCCAGGTCAGAAGAAACCCGGAGGGCAAAAGCGTGGCTGTGGTGAGTTTGTGGGAGCCATTTCTTCTTTTTCTCTATTTTTCAAATTTTCAGCAATGCAAACAATTATTTTTGTACTACTTTCATAATTTAAAAATTCCCAGAATCATCTGTGTAACATACTTTGGGAAATCTGCTGTAAAAACATAGGGACCAGGTTGTTTACAGAAATGAAATTGGTGGCTTAGGGTTTCATGACTGGGGTGTTTTAATTCCTACACACCTTACTTTAACATTGCTGTTCCATCATCTTTTTAATAATTTAAAAAACGTAAAAAGGAAGTGTGTGGGGAGAGGCCAGGCCCAGCTGTGGGGCGTGTGCACTGCAGGCCCCTCCCGCCTGACCAAGGTCACGGGCACCGGCCTTACAGCCCCTCCTTTTCCTCCTCCTTCCAGAACACAACTTGGAAAGACAGCTCCTCTGCCAGCAGAGTCCACCCAACAGAAAACAGGCCCTGCTTTTCCAGCCCTCTCGAAGGATCAGGACGTGAAGGGGTGTCTCTGCGCTGAGAGTGGGGAACCCCGTCCTGTGCAGGGAACGCTGCTGGAAGACTGGATGCTCCTGACAGAACCTCTGCCCCAGGAAGCTCCCAGAGGGGAATAAAGGAAACCCAATCCAGTGGTCTGGAATAATATAATGGGCAAAATATCAGGAAAAGTGTAAAAAGCTACCCGCACATCAACGTAATCTTAGCACTATCGTTGGACGTGTCGCTACTCAAGGTACCGTCTGTGGAGCACCTACCAGGTGCCGGGCTCTGCACCTGAAACCTGCCCCTTGATGATCCTGGGGTCCTCAATACCCTGCACCACCAGAGGACACACTCTGAGGGGGCTGGAAAGCGGATGGTCTGGCTCTGAATGCGGGTCACCTGTCCCCCATGTGGGCACTCCCTACGGTGACCCAGCAGCACCAGGACTGCTGTTCTGACCCGCTCAGGGCTGGAGGAGAGGAGAGGGCAGGGCAGTGGAGCCGAGCAACGTCTCGGTTCAGCGGGAGCAGCCCCCTCCAGGGAGCTCTGGCACAGAGGCCGCCGCGAACGGCGCTGCCGTACCTTTCCTGTCCGTCTCAGTAGCGTGGACCAGTAGGATGTCACCAGATCCTCCCCGGACGTCTGGTCCGTCGTCGCCCTGCAAAACCACAGCAAAGGAGGGCGTGAAGCAGAATGCAGCCGTAAGAAAGTCCGTTTAGGGAGCCACAAGCAGGGACGAGATGACAAAGACACGGTGTTGCAGAGACGCCAGGTCCTCTCTGCCCTGCCCTCCCTCACTCCGGGAGCAGCGTGGCCGGGCTGCAGAGGCCAGGTGCACCCATCCAGCCCGCCCACCGCATGGCACAGCGCTCTGAGGACACCACTGGCTCAGGGGGGCATGGCTCCAGTCAGTCTTTCCCTGTTCACCAGCCCACGGCTCAGGGCGGAAGAGGGGACAGAGGGAGCCGACGGGGAGGCAGGCAGGACCGGCACCGGCCCTTCCCAGGATGATGGTGGAGGCGGCAGACCACTTCCAGGTACGCGCATGTTCCCAAAACTGCAGCAAGCTGCCCTAAATCTAAACCTGCTTCCTCAGGTGGAGGGAATCACTTGTCACATCACACGTTCTTCCAGGGAGCCCTTCTTAGAGGAGTGAAAAGTGTCACAAATGCTCAATTATATCCGATGTTGCTTACACTGACGGTGGCCTGCCAGTTAAGGGAAAAGTCTTATTTTCACATGAGCAAACTGAGGCTTTAACCCATAAACCTGGCCTGCAGCCACCAGCCCCATTCGCTGTAATTCCGAAGGAGACCATGCCCCGCGAGCTTCCTCGTGTCTCTAGCTCTTGGAGATGCACCTGCCTCTCCAAAGCTTCAAGGTTTTTATGTTGGAAGTGTCTTGGATTTCCAGCTAAGACAGGGCAGCTCCGCCCAGGACCTGATTTTTCAGAAGAAATTTCTGGCCAGAGTCACGAAACATCATTCTCTCTGCAGAGGAGCCAGCCCTACCTTCCTGCTTCCTCTCTGCTGCAGCCTAGCCACGTGTGTGTGTAGAACACGGCCGCCTCCTCGGCGGGGGTCAAGGCTACCACCGGGAGCCATTCCTGTGTGTCCCCAGAATCACTCGGCAGCAGGGAGACGGGAGGCCCTCTCAGGTTAGCTCCTCTTGCTGTGCCGGGTTTGGGCACCGTGTTTACCCATGAGGCTCTCCTGACAAGACATGGGACGGAGGCAGCCTCGGCGGCCAGGCCTGAAATTTCTTAATTCGCTGTGCTTCCCGCGCTGACACTACACTGGGGTCATTCTGTCATTAACAACATAAAAATATCTTACACTAGCGAGGGCTCACCACACACGGGCTCCGTGCTGAGCACCCTCGTGGATTTCCTTCTCACAACACCCTCCAGAGTCCTGTCATTTGGGGCTTAGAGAGGACATGTCACTTGCCCAAGATCACTCTCCAGAAGTGTCAGAGAAGGGGACAGCACACTTCCTCCTGGAAGTCACCCATGTGTCCAGGGTCTTAGAGCACCCACGGTGGCCCAGGCATGGGGCCAGGACGAACGGGATGCCAGAGCCCGCCGCCCAGGAGGGCCACCTGGGGGGGGTCAGCACTCGGCTTGGGCCTTTCTGTTTGGGACACCGCCAGGTTCCCTTCTCAAAGCCCCCCACCCTCTTTCTGGGCCAGACCCTGCACATGAAGGCCTGTGAGGAGCCCACCTCTTGCTTGAGCGTCAGCCTTGCCATGATCTCATTGTGGTCAATGAGGGACAGCTCGTCTACTTCCTCCTCCGACTGAGCCTCTGGAGCATCTGGTGACTTCAGGGCCCTGGAGAGAGAAATGGTTTGTGTTGTGTCAACAGACCCTGAGCTCCACGGCTCCCGGGGGCCAAGGCAGCGTGGCCCCGTGCGCGGGGTCTGTGTGGCATAGCCGCTCCCCTGAACGAGTCCTCCCCGGACTGCGGCTCCAGCGAGAAGCCCAGACCCGCTTCCCACCCCTCCACAGGGGGCCCGGGGGGTGGACAAGAGGCCGGGATGCAGACTGGGTTTCTAGCTCTGCTCCTGCTAAGCTGTGTGACCTGGGGACAGTCCCTGCTCTCTCCGGACACTCCATCAGTAAGTGGAAGGGATTAAGCACGCAGAGCAAGAAGGTTCCACTGAGCAATTTGAAAAAGTAATGGTCTCAGTCACCTGTGTCAAGGCCCACAGACTGCATGGACTGTCAGTACTCAAGGAGAGAATGGCAAAGGGCCAGCGGGACGGGGGAACCAGCCAGCATGATCTCAATGCCATCCCCAGGTCTTTCCTCTGGGCCACCTCTCTAGTGGACTGAAGAGGAGCATGAAGCAGGCCCTTGTCCGCGGGTGCCGGTGGACAGTAGCATGAGCAGGGGTCCAGCCTGAGCCAAGGGCAGGGAAGGCGTGAAGATGGGACAGGCAAGCTGGGACTGAAGCGCTGAGTAGGAGTTTGGGTGAAGGGGGAGGAGGAGAGAACCTCCAACAGACGAAGCACTGGGGAGCCTGCAGAGAGGGGACAGCAGGCAGATGGATGTGGGGTCTGCGGGCGCCGCGCTTTCCCCCAGCATTTTCTCCCATATTCCCATCATTCTCATGATCGACCCTGTGAGCCACTGACTGGCCTTGTGGTCGCAGGCTTCATTTTTAACCCTAAGCATCTGAGACATTAAAACCTGGGCCTTCTGGGAATTCCCTGGCAGTCCAGTGATTAGACTCCGTGCTTTCACTGCTGAGGGCCTGGGTTCAATCCCTGGTTGGCGAACTAAGCTCCCACAAGCCACACGGTACGGGCGAAAAAACCCAAATCAAAACAAAACAAACAAACAAAACCCCCGGGCCTTCAGTAAGACAACATGGATGGGCCAGAGCAAAACCACGCGCAGTCCCGGGACGAAGCCTCAGCTGCACGTCAGCGTCCGGTTTGTGGCCAGGCCTTCGTGGAAAGAGGACAACATCCCAGTGACCACCTCTAGCCAGTCAGCGTGCCCACCCTTCTGCTTCTGGTGCAGGGGCCGCCTGAACGCTGAAAGATGGCACCCCTGGGTCCAGCGGAGCTAGAGCCCATGAGCTGCTGTTGTCTGGCACAGACGCCTCTGCCACTGCGTGTTAGACTAGACAACCCATCACCCCTTAACACTTGGGGAGACCTGAGCCTGGGCCACTGAATCAGACTCCGTGTGGACGGTACTGAGGGGCAGCCAGAGTAGGCTGGGCAGGCAGCCCTTGTCAACAGGCCCCTAGAGAATGCTTTCTATTTTTTTCCCTGTCTCTTGCTATTTTTACCACATCTTTAACCATTTATGTTTAGGCCTGACAATAGCAAGTGGGTATGCTTAGCTCTGTACCCAGGACTCCAGAAGTAGCCGAACCTTAGCCTAAAGAGGGAGGAAAAGCTTGAATTTGTGGAGCATTTCACAAAGAAGGGGAAATCAACATGAAGTCGCAGGTGGCAGGGCTGATTCACAGGTCCTGCACGTTATCCTTTCTACGTGTGGACTGGAGAAATTTACTACATATTTCCAAACCTGGGCAGGTTTGACTCATGCTAATGTTGAAAATGTTACCAAAGATTAAAAAGACGTATGACTAAATGCAGAGATGACTCCTGATTGACCCTGGTTCCAAAAAATAAGCCTTATAAGACATATTAGGGAGAGCTAGGGAAATGGAAGATCATTTGCATATCAGATAATGTGAAGAATTTATTACTCTTCTTAGGTGTGATAATCACACTGTAATCAGGTAGGCATCTAAAATTTTTTAGGAAGCATGCTGAAATATTTAGGGGCTGAGTGTCATGTCTGTGACTTACTTTCAAATACACACTACATACAATTTACACACTATCGCTAGAAACTCACAATAAAAAGTTTGGTGGGGGGGGGATCTTTTACACTCCTTTATTACATTTGAACTTGGAAGAGGCAGAAGGAAGGTTGGGCTAGGATTTGAGAAAGAAACACTGTTGTGGGTAATTTGTAAGGTGAAGAGTATGCGTGGAGATGCTCAAGAAGCAGTGGCAGCCTGTGTGCCAGCAGGAAGGCTTCTGAGGGGTGCAGTTATCAGTGATTTTTCTTATTTTCTTGTACGTTTCTATACTTTCCATGTTCTCTACCCTGAGCATGCATAATTTTGAAAATCAGAATAAAGGGAAGAGTGTACACACATATCTCAGAGATACTGTGGACTCGGTTCCCAGCCACTGCAATAAAGCAAATATCACAATAAAGTGATTCACATGAATTTTTTTCGTTTCCCAGTGCATGTAAAAGGCATATTTACACTATACTGTAGTCTGTTAAGTGTGCAATAGCATTATGTCTAAAAAAACAGTAGGGGGCTTCCCTGGTGGTGCAGTGGTTGGGAGTCTGCCTGCTAATGCAGGGGACGCGGGTTCGAGCCCTGGTCTGGGAGGATCCCACATGCTGCGGAGCAACTGGGCCCGTGAGCCACAACTGCTGAGCCTGCGCGTCTGGAGCCTGTGCTCCGCAACAAGAGAGGCCACAATAGTGAGAGGCCCGCGCACCGCGATGAAGAGTGGCCCCCGCTTGCCGCAACTAGAGAAAGCCCTAGCACAGAAACGAAGACCCAACATAGCAATCAATCAATCAATAAATAAATCTTTAAAAAAAAAAAAAAAAAAAACAACAGTAGGGACTTCCCTGGTGGCGCAGTGGATAAGAATCCGCCTGCCAATGCAGGGGACACGGGTTCGAGCCCTGGTCCGGGAAGATCCCACATGCCACGGAGCAACTAAGCCCGTGCGCCACAACTACTGAGCCTGCGCTCTAGAGCCCGCGAGACACAACTTCTGAGCCTGAGCTCTAGAGCCTGCAAGTCACAACTACTGAACCCCGCGCGCCTAGAGCCCGTGCTCCGCAACAAGAGAAGCCACCGCAATGAGAAGCCTGTGCACCGCAACCAAGAGTAGCCCCCGCTCGCCGCAACTAGAGAAAGCCTGCACGCAGCAATGGAGACCCAATGCAGCCAAAAAAAATAAAAATTAAATCTTAAAAAATCAATCAATAAAAATTTAAAAAGTGTACATACACCTTAATTAAAAAATGCTTTATTGCTAAAAAAAATGCTAACTCCCATCTGAGCCACTGGTGAGCTGTAATCTTTCTGGGGGTGGAGGGCCTACCTCGATGCTGGCGGCTGCTGACTGATCAGGCTGGGGCTGCAGCGATTTCTTAAGACAAGACCGCGGTGGAGTCTGCCGCACCAACTGGCTCTCCTCTCACAAACACTTTTCTCCGGAGCAGGCGACGCTGTTTGCTAGCATTTTACTCACAGTGGAAATTCTTCCAAAATTGGAGTCAGTCCTCTCAAACCCTGCCGCTAATATTCTGAATCCTTTGTTGTCATTTCAATAATCTTCACCGCCTCTTCACCGGGAGTAGATTCCATCTCAAGACATCACTTCCTTTGCTCATCTGTAAGAAGCAACTCCTCCTCTGTTACAGTTTTATCATGAGGTTGCAGCAATTCAGTCACATCTTCGGGCTCCACTTCTCATTCTAGTTCTCTTGCTATTTCTACCACATCTGCAGTGACTTTTTCCACTAAAGTCTTGAACCCCTCAAAGTCATCCAGGAAGGTTGGAATCAACTTCTTCCAAACTCTCGTTAACGTTGATATTTTGATCTCTTCCCATGAATCATGAATGTTCTTAATGGCATATAGAATGGTGAGTCCTTTCCGGAAGGGATTCAATTTACTTTGCCAGATCCATGAGAGGAATCACAAATTATGGTACTGATAGCCTTACAAAATGTATTTTTTAAGTAATAAGACTTGAGAGTTGAAATTCCTCCTTGATCCAGGGGCTGCAGAACGGATGTTGTGTTACCAGGCAAGGAAACAACACTGATCTCATTGTATATCATCTCCATCAGAGCTCTTGGGTCACCAGGTTCATTATCCATGAGCAGTACTATTTTTAAAAGAATCTTTTTTTCTGAGCAGTAGGTCTCAACAGTGGGCTTAAAATATTCAGTAAACCATGCTGTAAACAGATGTGCTGTCATCCAGGCTTTGTTGTTCCATTTATAGAGGACAGGCAGAGCAGATATAGCATAATTCTTATGGGCCCTTGGATTCTGGGAATGGTAAATGAGCACTGACTTCAACTTAAAGTCACCAGCTGCATTAGCCCCTAATGAGAGAGTCAGCCTGTCCTTTGAAGCCAGGCATTGACTTCTCCTCTCTGGCTATGAAAGTCCTGGATGGTGTCTTCTTCCAATAGAATGCTGTTTCGTCTATGTAGAAAATCTGTTGCGTAGTGTAGCACCTTCATGAATGATCTCAGCTAGATCTTCTGGATAACTTGCTGCAGCTTCTCCATCAGCACTTGCTGCTTCACCTGGCACTTCGACATTACGAGACGGCTTCTTTCCTTAAACCTCTTCAGCCAACGTCTGTCAGCTTCAAAATTTTCTTCTGCAGCTTCCTCGCCTCTCTCAACCTTCACAGAATTGAAGAGGGTTAGGACCTTGCTCTGGATGAGACTTTGGCTTAAGAGAACGTTGGGCTGGTCTGCTCTTCTATCCAGACTACTCGAACTTTCTCCATACCAGCAATAAGGCTGTTCTGCTTTCTTATCATTTGTGCGATCACTGGAGCAGCACTTTTAATTTTCTTCAAGAACTCTTCCTTTGCATTCACAACTTGGCTAACTGGTTGGTTGGTACAAGAGGCCTAGCTTTAGGCCTATCCTGGCTTTCAACATGCCCTCCTCACTAAGCTTCATTTCTAGCTTTTGATTTAAAGTGAGAGGGACTTCCCTGGTGGCGCAGTGGTTGAGAACCCGCCTGCCAATGCAGGGGACACGGGTTCGAGCCCTGGTCCGGGAAGATCCCACATGCCACGGAGCAACTAAGCCCGTGCGCCACAACTACTGAGCCTGTGCTCTAGAGCCCGCGTGCTGCAACTACTGAAGCCTGCATGTCTAGAGCCCGTGCTCCGCAACGAGATGCCACCGCAATGAGAAACCCGCCCACTGCAACGAAGAGTAGTCCCCGCTCACCACAACTAGAGAAAGCCCGTGCGCAGTAACGAAGACCCAACGCAGACAAAAAAAAATGTGAGAGAGATGTGTGACTCTTCCTTTCGCTTGAACACTTAGGGGCCATTGTGCGGTTATTAACTAGCCTAACTTCAATACTGTGTCTCAGGGAACAGGGAGGCCTGAGAGGGAGAGAGATGGGGGAACAGCCATTTGGTAGAGCAGTCAGAACACACACAACGTTTATCGATTGTTTGCCATCTTATACGGGTATGGTTTGTGGTGCCCCCCAACAATTACAATCGTAACCTCAAAGATCACCGATCATCATAACAAATATAATAATAATGAAAATACGTGAAATCCTGGGAGAATTACCAGATACATGAAGTGAGCAAATGCTGTTGGAAAGATGACGCCTACAGACTTGCTTGATGCAGGGTTGCTACAAACCTTCACTTTGTAAAAAACACATCTGGCGCAGCGCAAGTGTAAACATAAAGCCCCAGCAGGCCTGGCGTGCTCGCCGCAGGGGCAGCTGGGGCAGCTCTCACTGGGCGGGCAGACGTGATGCTTTCAGGGCACCCGGCTCCACGTGGGTAACTTCCTACCTGTCCCCGCCGTCCCTGCTTTCCTTCCCAGGTGCACTGCCGGCCGAAGAGGCGTCTCTGGGATGTCCGTCCTTCGACGCTGGTGATTCCTGAGAAGAGAAGGCAGTGCTGGGTGTGTGACAGGTGCCCCCGCTGGGCTGCTCTGCTTCCCAGCATTCCTGCCTGCAAGTGGCTTTTGAGTGCAAGTTCCTAAGGAACTTGAGATGTAAACACGTCAACCGTGACCGCGGTCCATTACACAGGAAGCACGGGCCCTCTTCAGACTAGCACCTTGCCTCTGGGGAGAGTGAAAGCACCACTACTTATAACCTTTTTCAGCTGCCGACCTAGAGGAAGCCATCCCAACCACCTCCTGGAAGAAAGGACCGTCACAGGAGCTACCGCTCAGCCAAGCTCCGCCAGGCGCTGCGCATGCCTTTCCTCACCTGGCCCTGACCAACACCCTGCCTGCTGGCCGACATCACCATACCCCGTCACATGAAGAAACAGAGGCTGTGGGAAATGAAGGGCCCGGCCCCAGACCCCCGAGCTGGAAGGCTGTGGCCCTGCCCGCTATGCCCTGCAGGTGTGCAGCAGGCCTCTGCCAGCTTCCCAGTCACAGCACGCCCTCAGCACCCAAGGGCCTAGCTGCTCGAGTGCACAAAGGCAACCCCTCCCTCCTCCAGCAGCCTTGCTTCTTCCTAGGAACCTGGGCCCACCCACTCAATGACGACATGGCCCCCCGGCATCCCTGGTCTGCCACCGAGGCCACAAGAGAACGGGGTGGGGCGGGGGGAGTGTGAAGATGCGGAGCGTCCTCACGGGGGGCACTGCAGCACCTCGCGGGGCCACAGGTGGAGGGGAGAGCTCTGCAAGGCCAGCCTGGAATGGACTCCAAGTGCAGAGGTTGAATTGGATGACGGTGGGGGAGGCTACCAGAGGGGACAGGTGAGGTGGGAACACCAGGCGAGAAACAGCTTAGCTCCCAAGGACGGGGCTGAACCCACTGGAGTGAAATTCCACAGTGTTCTACAACGTGCTAATACCTGAAGTGGGGCTTGCCTCATGTGGATATCTAGGTGCTATGGGGGCCCCCTTAGGGGGCCATCCTCACGAGAGTGACCACGCTTTTAATGGACTGGGCCCTCGAGCTGACCCCTGAGGAGGACGGAGACCTCATGGCACCTCCCCTCCAGGGACTCGACCCCCGCTTGGGATGGTGGCGAGAATTAGTTTTGAAGGTTTTGCAGTTGCTCATGTTTTGCTGCAGCAAAACCTGGAAAGCTGACTGCTTAACAGAACTGCTGTACCTTGACTGTCTGCCACTGGGAGGGCAGTAAAACAAGGGCAACCACGATAGGAGGGAGGCCTGGCGGACTCACCAGGTTCCGTGGAAGCAGGGACTGTAGGCGTGGAGCTTGCTGGGTGGGAGGGGGGTGTCGGCTTGGAAGGCTCAGTGTGGGAGAGAGGAGTCCCTGCCTCTGGGGGAGGGACAGAAGACGGGCCCCAACACCAGAAGATGGGGTAGAAAGAAGTCCCTGAGAGCAACCGGACACGTGGCCAGGGCCAAGGCCAGGCTGCTCCCGTGATCTCCAGACGGCCCACCGGCCAGGCTGGAGGAGCAGTACACCGCTGAAGCGAAAGCAAAGGAGGCTCCGCTGGAAGCCCTGTCCTCTCCCCACGGAGCCGAGCCGGCCCCCCGCTGGGCTGCTGGTGACCGGGAGGCTCAGCCAGACAGAAGCAGGGCCCGACCCCTGCCAGGCTAGGCCGCAGGCACAAGGCAGCCCGCGGTTACTTACTCCTCGCTGCTCTGGCCAGAGGCATACAGACTGACGGATTCACCCTCACTGGCGCGTTCGCTCTGGGGGAGACAGGACGAGAGGAAACGCACATGTGACGGCCCCCCGCCACGGGGCTGGCCCTGGCCGGGACGCTCCTTTCACCAGGAGGAGAGGAGGGCAGCGGCGGCATGCCCTCCGTTCTCCGGGGACGCCTTCCCAGGGTCGGGGAACAAAGCTGCTTCTGCCACCTCCTGCCTCTGTCAGAGGGGACCCACGTTTCCTGCTGGAGCTTCCCCAAAGGCGTCAAGGGCCACTCAAGCTGTCCTGGGGGAGGCGTACTCCTCCCCACTCTGTCGTGCTGGGGCCAAACATGGAGGGAGAGAGGCAACACATCAAGACAGCTCCACGCCGGAGCACTGGCTGCACGTGCCTGCACTTGCTCTGCCCCTCTCCCTGTCCGTGTCCCCGCCCACGTGCACGGCAGCACTTCCCCGTGCCCGGGTGAGGCGCTGCGGCCCATCTCGAAGCACAGCAAAGAGGTCCTCCACCCTCAGCACCTCGGCAACTAAACACGCAACTGCCTTCTGAGCTGTCGGAAGTCTCTGCACCTTTCTCTAGAAACAACCAATCACACAGAAAACCAGTAGCATTTGCTATCTTATGCTTACGACAACCTGTTGTCTCTAAATGGTCACTAACCCATTTGTGGAAAATCAGATCCCTAGTTTGATGGGAACTTTGCAGAGAAGGTATTTTCTGTTCTGGAAACAGACGGGCTACGGTTTCACCTGGTGACCCGTGCGCCCCTCAGTCCAGCCACGCCGCGACTGGCCCACGCCAGCAACAGACTTGACCGCTCGTGAGGGCGGAGGCTTTCTCAGAAGCCGCAGCCCCACGGGGAGGCGTGTGTGTGCTGAGTTCTCACCGAAGGCGTCTGGGGCGAGTCAGTGAAAGAGGTTTCGGAAGGAAGGCAGACAGTGTTCCCATGAAAGCTGCTCTCCTGAGAAGATGAGAGAGGCCCGTCCAGGGTGCTGGGAGGCGGACTGGCTACGGTTGGCACCGCTAAGTCAGAGCTCTGAGACTGGTGCACAGGTGGGAAATGTGGAGAGGAAGAGGAGGTAGACGGGAGGAAAGGCTGGACGGAAGCTTGGCTGTGAGGCACGAAATCCTGGGAGTAGGACCTAAACACAGATTTATACTACAGAGTCAGAGTGGAACACAGACACGAACACGAGAGGATGGGAAGAAGAAAACAGACAAAAGAAAAAGTAATTAGATTAACTCAGCTGAGCCGTGACAGGCCGTTCACAGTCATTCTAACCAGGACCACCACTCAGGCCAAACCACCCCCGTGCTCCTCTGGCCTGAGGTCCCCCCACCCTGGCACAGGTCCCTTGAGAAGGGCCTGAAGACCGACCAGTGCTGTCCTCAGTGTCTAAGGGGCAGTGTCTACCCTGTCCTCAGGGGCAGGACGCGGGTAGCCCCAAAGGAGAGCAAGCCGCCCCCCACTGTATGGGCGTCCCGTCCTCTTTGTCAGAAAATTAAACCCACGCAACCCCATCTATGCCTCTTGTCCTTCCAGGAATCTGCTGGCTAAATTCAGTGCGTGCAGTCAGACACCTGGTCACGTTTACTTATTTTGAGGTTTTTGGTTGAATCTCTCTGGTTTTATTCCTTCGAAGTCAAACACTGCAGCCTTTTAAATGTTGTAATCACTTCAAATCCTTTTGGAAGGGAAGGGCATAAGCCTTAAAAAATGGTTGAAAGAACTGTGCTACCAAAATGCTAAAAATTTCTGAATTCATTTCTCTTTCTGCCTAACCTGTTTTCTTTCTTTTTTTAACAAATGAAGTGCGATGCCTCTGACACCACCTGAGAACCGCCAGGCTACGCTCTTCAAGATTCTCATCGTGGGAGAAAGGCCTGAGGTCAGGCTGGGGCGCGACAGCAGATGCCCACAGCTCCTAGGAGCCAGTGAGCGCACTCGGGCCTGGGCTCTGCTGCAGCAGGAGGGATGGAGGAGCTTTGGGACAAGAATCCCATAGTGTCATCATGTCCTGCAAAGGGTTTGCCGACACCTGCCAAACAGGGAGGAGCGCGAGGCAGGGCCTGAATCTGAAGTCCCTGCCAGGCTCACTTCCCACCCCAGGTGCTGGAACTTGACAACAGCCCACCCAGCACAAACATGCACACTGCTCACTCAAATGTCCTTTGCATTTTGGCATAGGATTTCTGAAACCCACGGACAAGAAGGAGGAGGAAGAAGAAATGAAGTTTTAAACTAACCAGAGGTCAAGGCCACTCCTACCCTTAAGCGTTTTTGCGAAGCTACATGCTTACAGGTTAACTGGACGGAGAGCTGCTGCCACTCAAGGGACAGGCACAGCCTCCCTCTGTCCCCCTGCTGCCCGCCCTGCCCTCCTACGCTGTGCGGATCAGTCTAGAGCTCCTCCCCACTCCTTGGTGAGGCCAAGGCCCTCTCACCCCATGAGCCCCACTGGCTGCTGGTTTAGATCAGACCCAGGATACTGCCTGGGAACCGACTCGTCTTTACACATTTTATTCCCCATCTAACTCACAAACTCAAGGTCGACCCTTGGACACAGGCAGGTGAATTAGTGGAAGTGCTGTACCGACACTGAAGGCTTAGATTCCTACTGGTTCTGATTCGTCCACATCCCTTCTTTTGAGAGAAGCTGGGGGTGGTGGACCCCTGGCTCGGCTGCTCTCCCCCCGAGGGCTGTGGGGCCTGAGCGTCCACAGTGCCCTCCCCCCGTAGGTGCCATGTTTCACCTGACCTCTCAGGGCAGCCATCCAGGCCTGGCCTTGCTGGGGATGGCATACGGGTGACGGGTTTGGCTTTGGCGACTCTCCATTTCGCCTCTGGAGGATGCTCCCCTCACAGTGAGGCTCTCTCACTGGCTGGAAAGGTGCACAGAGAAGACCTTGAGGGAAATGCATCAGCCGAGGGATGGAGGGATGGGATGGCCCGGTCCTGGGAGGCCAGCCTGTTTTGGGCAGTGGCTGAGGTCTCACGCAGGAGCCCGGTCCCCAGGCCTGTCGGATGCTTGCTCCCAGCATGCAGGTGCTGCTATGAGATGTGCTAACAGATACCTCTCCCTTGGCCATGACTCCATCTAGTTTACGATTCATGGTCAATGCTGCTATGGTCGGGATGTCTGCGTCCCCCCAAATTCTTATGTTGAAATCCTAACCCCCAGGGATGATGGGATCTGTGCCACAGAAAAGAGGCTCCAGGGGGATGCCTCACCCTTCTGCCACGTGAGGACAACGAAAAATCTGTGACCAGGAAGAGGGCCCTTACCTAACCATGCTGGCACCCTGATCTTGGACTTCCAGCCTCCAGAACTGTGAGAAATAAACTTGTTATTATAACCATCCAGTCTCTGGTATTTTGTTACAGCAGCCTGAACGAAGTAAGGCAAATGCCAGCTCTGGAGTCCTGACACGTCCTCACTGATGCCCCCCTCTTGTCCATGCCCCATGTTGAGCACTTTAGTGGGCCCTGCAGTAACCAAGCACCCACTTACACACACACACACACACACACACACGCACGCGGTGCCTTTTCTGGGAGGCGGAACAATTGCCTAGAGGGCACATTCTCTAGTCACACACACCTGGGCTCGGGTCCTGGGCTCTCTCTCTACCTGTGTGACTTTGGGCAGGTGAAGTAAGTTCTCGAGCCTCAGTCTCTTCCTCTTTAAAATGGGGATGAAAACAACAGTTCTTCTCTTACAGGGTCTCTGTGTGGATTTACTGAGACGCCCTCTAAGTCCTGCTGTGTGGATTTACTGAGACGCCCCCTAAGTCCTGCTGTGTGACAAGCAATCAAGGTCAGCTAGCCTCTCCTGCCCTCCAAAATACCCTCAGGAACTCCTCTAAAAACAGAGCCAAGGCATTTAATTAATTAATTCCATACATATTTACTGAACGAGGGAATACTTAGGAATAGATTCGAATGTCATTAACTAAAGGGCCTGGAATATCACCTGACTCAGCAGAGCATCGACCGCGGGTGTGGACCGTACCGGACAAGCTTCCCTCGCTGTGCAGGTGCGGGTCCAAAGTGGGAGGCTGGGGAGGCCACCAAGGGTGCGGACTGCAGGGCAGGGGGCAGCCACCAAGGAAAAGGGAAGGAAGATGCGCATCTCTTGGACAAAGCCTCCAGGCCGCCCCGCCCGCCAGCCCGCCCTCCGCAACAAGGCTGCAGCAGCTCTGGTATTCAAGCTATGCAGTCCTGCTGGGACAGGAGCCAAGCCTGAAAATCACCTTCCAGTGGGCGGGGAGACACGGTCCCTCCGGCCACCCTGCACACTCATTCCCATACCGGTCAACAAGCCCGGTCTCCACTGACTCCCAGAGAAATGTTTCCAGGCCCTTTAAGATCATATTTATTCACACGGGCAGGGAGAAAGCAGGGTTGGCTGCTGAGCAGAAACACCCCTTCACCACAGCCTGGAGTTTATTTTAGGATCTGGCTGGTGCCCGGCTTTGCTGCTGCGCTCTGCGGCAGGAATTTTTATTTATAGCCAGAGTAAGACTGTTTGGGCTGAGGAGGAGTTTATAACACGAGGGGCTGCCTGTCTGGAGACGGCAGATTTCTGCAGAAGATCTAGGCGTGCTGGAGCAAGTTGCTGGGGAGGAGAGCAGTCAGGAGAGGGGGCACCTGGCCCCCACACCAGCCCTGATCACACAATCAAAGCGCCAGCAAGAACCATCTCATGATGATGACGATGATGACAGCTATTCTTACAGAATACTTCCTGCTGGTCAGGTGAGGTGCTAAAGGTTTTACCTGAATCACCTCGTTTACTCCGCACGAAGTGCTGTTATGATCCTCATTACAAGGATGGAGAAACGGGCTGGAAGGGGAAGCCACGTACCTAGTAACACGTGACTCGGCTCAGCAGAGACGGTGCTGGGGCGGCCATCTCACACTCAGGGAGTGCCCTGGGCACGTGACAGGCCCTAAGCGCGTGGTCCCGCAGCTCTGCAGAATCCTGCCGGCTCACTCCACTCGGAGATCTCCTGAGGGGTGACCAGCCTGCAAAAGGCAGTGAGCCACGGCTTGATATACCAGCCGGGGACGCAGCGAAAAGATCTGCCCTCACGAGAGACACAGGAGCCAGCACCCCACTCTTTTGAAAACATACACCTGAAAGAACCGCCGAGAGAGTCTTCTGGGTATAAAGGATGAGGGAGGCTGATGTGATGTGTGGTCAGTCACATGCTAAAAAGCAAAGCCACCTGAAGCTGGCCAGGCACCGGTTTTCAGTGCCACTTCCTTTCCATCATATCCTGGCATGAAAAACGACTAGGGACAGGCCCTGTGTTGTGTTGGCAAGAAAACAGGAAAGCAGATCTTCACATGAAAAATTCTGATTCCTCAATATGACAGACGTTCCATTTAATTCCGTTGATTAGCAGAAAGCTGGGGGAGCCAGAGGGGGCAGCCAGCGAGCCAGCAGCTGAGAGCTGGAGCCACAGGCCAGAGGACCTTGACTGGTACAGCTACTCCACGGTGACTTGGGCTCCAAGCTTTGGAGAACGTTCAGCTCTACCGATCATGGGGAACACGCGCTCATCGAAGTGAATGGACGTATTGTTGCGGGCAAGTGTTTGGAAGTATAGAGAATTCCAGAGATCAGTCATTACTGTATTCTCTTGGCTCAAGCAAGGCTTATGACTTCATTGTTTTTGGACGCTACTTAGCAAAACAGATAAGCTACTGGACAGCTTGTTTGGGGGCTTAAATTTTTATCCATCATTTGTGAGACAACATATTCAAGGGAAGGTGCTTTTCTAGGGTGGTTTGGGCTTCCTTCCCCTATGGAGAGCCAATGGAAACCACAGCCCAGGGCCAGTCCTGGGCTCTGAGGATGCTTCTTTCAACCAGGGCCTGCGAGTGTTGACACGATATGGGTGTCAGTTATTTCTCTTGGAAGGAAGTAAAGCTTTTAGCCGCTGCAAAACACACACGTCCATGATTTCCTGGGGAGGAATCTCCTGGAAAGAGCCACATCAGATTTGGTTCTTAGATGGGACGTGACCACTCCTAGGTCACCAGGAAGGACCCTTGATAACGGTCCTTGTCACTCCATGTGGCATACTGGCTGGAAGACTGCTCGTCTCCTCTCTCCTTCCTGGTCCCAGTTAATTACGTGTTTACGAAAGCAATCCTTCGGGTCTATCCTAGGTCCAGAGGGAACTTCCTTCTTTGATGCGCTTCTGTTAATTTATAACAACTACATGTCAGATAATGTCCAAAGATGAGTTTCTGAAGCCAAGAGGCAGATTCTGAGGCCAATGCCGCAAGCTTCTGCACTTGCGATGTCCCTGCTCAGGGCGAGGCCAGACACTGTTGCTGGTCCCATCATGTGAACAGTGAGACGGCGCTCAGCTCACCCAAGAAAGGCAACATCAGCATCATGCTGGATTCAAAACACACCTTCTCTCTTTCTGCATAAACTTCTTGGTGGAGTCTATTTTTTAAACTCATTTCAAAATTCCAATCTGTAATTTTATAACAAAGGATGTAAAAGAACAAAAATGTTCTGCTCAGGAGAATTTTAGGACAGATGTAAGTAGAAATTTACTATGTTTCTTCTCACGTTCCACATTTTTGCAAGCTGAATCACAAGATCTTCCTTGAAAACACTACATTTTTGGCCCATGGTTTCGTGGCTAATTATATTCTTGTAAGAACCTCCAATACGTTTTAGGATGCTCTGTATATTCATTAAATATTAACCTTAATAACATCAACTCTTCATAAGAAAATTCAGTATAGATTCCAAAATGATCTGAACTTAGTTCTAGAAATCTGACTCAACTATTTTTTACTCAGTTTGGATTTAAACAGCACGACAAGGGCTCTAATTTATACTTATCTTTAGCACTATTTAGAGCCTGTAGCTACACTCTGTGTCAGAACACAAAGGACAAAAGCACGCCTCTCAACGTCTAGCCCGTGCATGGGCTTCTCTTTCTACTGAGCCTCATTGGGTCTCAATGCTTACTGGCCATTAAGCAATTCCTAAATGTCAACTTGACACTGTATTTCACAGGATGGGGATCTGGATTCTAACCTTAGCTCTGACTTAAAACTCTGATCAAATGGTTCAGCTTCTCTATTCTGGTGCCTCCATCTCCAGAACAGGGGTAAACATTCCATCACAGAGCAGGAAGGAAGGGCCCTTGACAAGTCGACAAGCAGCCTGACAACATGAATGTAAAGGCAACTGTCAACGTAGGAACAGCACCCTCAGGGTTCACATCACACAGGACCTTCACGAGGACCAGGGGCTCCTTTTGGTACCTGACCAGTCGACTGTCATGGACTGAGTCAGATGTACATGTGCAGTGAGGGGCTGCGGGGAAGTTCCTGTGTGTGAAGCAGCCTGCGGGCGCTGACCATCCACAATGCTGTGAGCGCCAACAACAGAGAGTCAGGGAGTCTTCAGAAGGACGGGCAGAAACAGCTGGCTGGAGCGGTGGCTGCGCGCCCCTGGGGCAAGGATCCCCAAGTCCCGGTCCTGCTGCTGGGCCATGACCAGTCCCGCCTCCTCGCTCGGCCCTTGCTGTCCACGGCAGGTGCGCCAGGCTCACTCCTGGACTCAGGCGGTGACCATCTCCTCCAGGGCGGGGGCTCAGCACAGAGCCGGGCTTCTACCGCCCCCCTGCGGGCAGCAGAAACTCGGCAGGTGCTTGGCTGCCTGTGCCTCCTGCCTCAAGGCCGTGTCTAGGCTCAGAGGGGCAGTGAACTCGGGCATCACACTTCAGGGAAGCGATGGCCACACAAGCACCCCGGGTCACTGAGGAAGGGCGGAAAAGCACAGGGTGAACTTCCCGGAGGAGCCAAATCATATTTCAAGGGCCCAGCAGACAAGAAGTGCCTGTGAATCTCTCGGGCCAGAGAGCCAGCAGCCAGAGCCTCCTTGGTCAGCAGAGAAGGAAAAAGAGGAAGAAAGAGGGTTCTCAGCCACAGCCTGGGATCAGTGCCTCTGATTCGTGGGAACGGAGAGGCTCTCCCGTGATGAGTCTGCTCAGGTTGTTCTGATGAAATGCTCAGAAGCAGGAAAAGACGGCCGGGATGGTCGGGTGTGGGCGAGCTGGACGCCTCCCTGTCACTGCTCCCAGTCAGGTCAGCGTCACAGAGCACCTGCGACTCGCTGCTGGGCCCTGACCCAGGTACAAGGTGCAAGAACATAAAAAGCCCAGTCCTTACTCGCAGAGAAAAAGAGCCTGAACATTGCAGAAGAAAGAAAAACCACCCAATGCAGCAATACTGAGATAATTCCTCCCTTTTTACTGAATGCCAGTGTGCATCTTGCACTACGTTACGCTCTTTATGTGGGTTTTCCCTTTAATCCTCCCGACAACTTCACGCCCCCAGTGACAGAGGAGGAAGCGGAGCTGGGGTGGTATGCTCAGGTCCATGCAGCAAGTAAGGAGAAAGCCTGGTGGGGAAGGGATTGGGGGAAGTGGGGAAGGGATTGGGGGAAGTGGGGAAGGGATTGGGGGAAGTGGGGAAGGGATTGGGGGAAGTGGGGAAGGGACTGGGGGAAGTGGGGAAGGGCCGGGGCAGAGGAGAGAAGCCCGGGGGTGGGGTGGGAGGGGGGCAGGCAGTGATGAGGAGCCGGGGCAGGAGAAAGCGGAGGGAAGGCGGGGCCCGGGACAGGTGGGTGGACGGGCCGGCCAGGCCTCGGAAGGCCTGGCCCTGCAGGGACGGGGTGACACTTCGGTCTGCCTGTGCTGCTTTGTGGGGAAGGAGGGCGGCCGGCTGTGGTGGCAAGGCTGGAAAGGAGGCCACGGTGGCCACACCGGGGGCGGCGATGGGGTGGAGAGAAGGACCAGCGTGGGGTGGGCGACGGGACGGGCCACAGGGCTTGCTGACTGGGCGTGCACGTGTCCCGTGAAAACGAGGTGTGTACGTGGGGCTGGGGGGACACGATGAGCTCAGTTCTCGCCTGGGCAACTTAGTGGACGGGGGGGAACATGCACAGAAATCACCGGGACGGGGGGCCGAGGGCTTTGGCCCGTCCCGCGCGGCAGGCGTGTGTGTGGGGGTGGATCCCTAATCCCAGGGGGCCCAGAGTCTAGCGAGGAGACGACGGCACCCGCCCACTACACTCTGTGGTGAGGCCCCCAAGAATGGGGCAGAGCCTGAGAGTCCACGGCTTCCGGGCACCTGAGTGGCCCCCGGGTTGCCTGGGCCGCAGCAGGTCGCAGAGGGGCCCGCAGAGACTCCCTGGCGGGCGGCAGCACGGCCCTGGCTTGCCCGATGCTGATGGCGCCGGGGCTGCTCTCCAGGAAAGCCCGCAGAGTCGGGCAGGCCGACGAACAACGCCCCCCAGGGGAGGTCAGCTTGGAGACACACCTGCCCGTCCCTGGGCCCCAGTGCTGCCCACGGACACTCCCTCTTCTCTCAGAGTGAGTTCTCTCTAAGCAGGGCAGGAACCGTAAGAAGGTGGCATCAGGAAGAAACAAGAGGCAGGCACGGGAGGCAGGAACACATTTTTCCCAGCAGGAGGGCACATGCTGTGCTGTGCCGAGCGGCCGGCCCCCTCGTGACTCCGGCCCACAATCCCTTTCTCACCCGGCTCCGTCCTCTCTTCTTTCCCGTCTCCTCCCCCTTCCCCGTCTGGCCTCCAGACCTGTCAGGTGCCCCGGTCTCCGGGATGCCTGTGATGGGAGGTCGAGGAGGGGGCCGGACAGAGCGAGTCTCCCCTGGGTGGACCCTGAAGGGCACGCGTGCTGCGGCACCAGAGCCTGAGCCCAGCCCTCAGAGAGTCACTGTCAGCAGCTCCACATGTCTCCCCCCTTTAGACTGAAGCCCTGAACATGACACACCCTTGACTTTGTTACCCGAAAGATTTTTAAAAACAGATGACAGTTATTATGGGTATTTCTGAAGTTCTTAAAACCTGGGTCTTCTAGTAGTTTTACTTCTCCAGAATCATTTCGGAAGCCAAGATGGTAAAGAAAGTATTTCAACAGATTCCTAGCATCCAGATAGATCTCTTGGTGATAGTAAATATCAGTTGGCAAAGAAAGGATGTACCAGAAAATAGTTCAGGAGACGGCGGAAAGTGATTTTTCTAACGTTGCCGTTGCGATACCTGGAGGGCACTGGCAACCCCAACGGTTACTGACAGACTCTCAGTAACACCTTGGTCAAGGGTAAGGTGAATATGGACCCAACCCAAAACTTTCAAGATTGGCACCACTAGGGTTCAGAATGACAGAAAACGCAAGCCAGAGGAGGGAGATGGTGAGGAACCGGCACGTGGGACTTCAGTGGGGGGGTAAGGGCTGGTGCTGGAGGGACGAGAAGGGGGTGGAGGTGGAAGGCGGGCAGGAGCACGGGCTCGGCCGCAGTGAGAACAGGGCAGGCAGCCCAGGGGCTACAAGTGATGGAGGAGAATCCAGGGACAGGAGCAGACGCCAGCACCACGTCTGAGAGCTGTTTCTAGGAGGGCCCGTCACTCAAACCCTTACCAGTGTCGCCAAGGGGCAGGCCCATTGCAAGGCCCGGCAGAATCAGAACAGGAACGAGGGCGTCGGCCTCCCAGCCCGGGGGAGGCTGCACCTAGCTCTCCACGTCATTCTGGCCTCACGGTCACTCATCGTTTCCCTGAACACCTTCTCCTATCAAACTGGTCTTAATACCCTGGACACCACACGCCAGTCCGGCTGCGCGTCTACCTAGGATCGCAGCGCGTGGCGGGAAGGAGGGGGAGTCTGCGGGCTGGGGGCTAAGCAGACCCAGCCGGGGACCGCGAAGAGGAGGGTGGGCGCCAGGCAGGGACGGGGGCAGGAACGCGTCTGGCGGACAAGTGGGGAAAGAGCTCAAGACGGGGCCTGAGCCCCAGAGGGCCGCATCCAGAAGGGAGCAGCTCGGGGAGCAGCTGGTCTGGGCGAAGGGGCAAGACACGTGGAAGGGCTGGCTGCTGCCACTACCCTCCAGCCCGCTCACCCAGGACCTCAGTCCCGCGTGCTTATACTTGAGACAACCTTCCAGAATGTATGCCAGGCCTTCCCGGCCTCATCTTCAGGCAGGGCCCTTGGTGTGAACAACTCTGACTAGACTTCCCTGACCTTTATCTCCCTGAAATCCTAACTGTCCTTCACACCACAACTCAAGCGCCCCTTCCCCACGAAGCGCTGCCTGACACTGTCCTGGCTCCACAGACCATCTGCGACTCTCACGCTGTTACACTCTGCCCGGGCCGGAGTCTCTTTTATGCTCAACTTATTCTGCCTACTCAATTGCAAGGGCTTCTCAAGGATGATGGGGCCATCCTACTCGCTCTGGATCCTTCTTGCTGCCTGACCCGCACTAGGAGAGGCTCCGTGCTTATTGGATTAAACTTCTCCTGGGATCCTGGGAAGAGTGAACAAGAATGCTTTTTCAGCACCTACTTCATTTTACATTGATCAATGCAGGTTTACTGCTCTACAATTCCCTTGGCAAGGTTTTCAGTCTTCCTGTTACATGGCAGAAGTAACAGGTCACTGGACCAAGAACTGTGTGAGGTGTCTTCAGATTTGGCACCTGCTGTATTCCTACGAGGCAGCCCTTGGGAATTCCATGCTGGACTGACAACACAGGCCCAGGGACATTCGGGAATAAAGGGCTGCTCTGAGAGCATGTCAAAGCCCTCTGTCTGGGGCTCATCTTCGAACGTAGCAGAGAATATACGAAGAATACGCTGGTATTACACTAAATCATTTCTCCGGGGTTTCAGCATTTCAAATGTCAAGTGTTGCATACATTTAGGCCATTACTAACAGCTCTTGAGGCCTGGAGGGACTTTCCTTTAAGTGAAATAAAGCACCTTTCTTAGCTCACTCCCCTCAGGCTCCTTTGTGGAGCTGCCGCTGAGAACACAACATTTCTGCTGCAAGATGCCGTAAGACTCCCCTACGTGCCAGGGGTGAAAACCATGACGTACTCATACCCAAACTTAATTAAAATGCCCTCAAATCTTCTTTAATTCTCTAGTAAACAGTCCAATGCATTGACAGTCTTCTACCCCAAACTACTCAAAAGGGATATTGTAGACACTCTTAGGAAAACTCACACTTACTTTCTGTTCACAGAGGGGGAAAAACTGTCAAGAGCTGGGATTGTCTACAGGCCAAGTTTTGCAAGATTTGTGAAAGGAGCTTGCCAGAGGTGCGTGCTGAGGAAACAGAGGGCGTCTGTGCACCAGGGCAGGGCTGGCGGGGGGGGGGGGGGGCGGGGGGCGAGTGGTGTTTAGCCTTTCTACAGCACGGATGCTTGGTGCGGGCTCTAAAAAGCTAGGTCCTAGCACTGAAGGGAGGACTGCGTCCCCAGGGCCTCACAACGGGCAGGCCCAGCTTAAACCGGGCGCTGGATGGCTCCCAAATACGGAAACCGGACAAGACCACACTGGGAACCCAAGCTTGGAGAGGTCTCCAAAAGTCACCAGGTCAACCTCGTCATTCACAGAGGGAAAGGGAAGTGCAAGCAGGTTAAGCCACTTGCCCAAGCTCTCCTGTACAGAATTAGAGCAGAGCCAAGACCAGAATCCAGAACTCTAAGAGAAAGAGCCATAGTAATAAACTTTCTAAGCTTACTATGTGCCTGGAAGTCTCCTATGATTTTACTTAATCCTCCCATTCACGAACTATTGTAAGAGGGAAGGAAAAGTACAATCCCAAAGGACAGAAATTGAGGCCTGGGGAGGATAAATCGATTTTAAGTGGAGCCCAAATGTGCCCCCTTGCCAAGTTCTTTCCCCTGACATCCAGAGTTTCATTGGAACAGATTAATTGGGTCAGCACAGCCGCACTACTAAGCTGTGTCCTAGGCAATGACAAACAGTTACTGTTGTTTTAAGCCACAAGGTTTTGGGGTGGTATGTTACGTAGCAAGGGTTAGCAAAAGCTAACTGATACAGCTCTCAAACTCAAACTCCGTCATGCCGGGTATAACCTGCTCTCCGGGGCTTTGCTTCCTACGTGAGGACTACTCCTTTTTAAACACAGAACACCACAGGGCTGACCCCAGGCCCAGTGTGAGAATGGAATAAAAAGGCCAAACCATCCCTGCCCGTTTATGCCTGGGTGATGGCGTTCCAAGCGTGGCCGCTCACGTTCCCCACCCCACCCGCTCCCACAGTCCTTCGAGCCACAGCCAGCCAACCACGCGTACCCTTTCGCATCTAGTGCAGGGGCCTGCGGAGAGACAGAGCCGGCGACGGGCAGCAGCACACACGGCGGGAGGCAGGAGCGACAAGGGAAAGATCTCGCTCACCGGTTTCCCAGGAGCGAGCAGCAGGGAGCGACTCACCGAGGGCACAGGCAAGTTGCCGTGCCGGCTGAGAAAGGAGTTAGAGACGGACACACTGATGCCCTGAGTGGCACTGCCGTCCTCGGGAGTGAAGGCCACTTTAGTTTGCTGGACACAGTAGGAGACAGAGGAGAAGGAAGAAGCAGCATAGGAGGCCTGCTGGACAGAGGAAGGAGAGAGAAGACAGGGAAGGAGGGAGAAAAGCAGAGAATAGTCAGGCATGTACACATAAACGCTAAACAGGCTGCTACCCGACTCTGTTGGGACATTCTGGAGAGGGATGGCTTCCCGGCCCAGCTCAGGGGTTAAGGATGCCTGCCAAAGGCGACCTGGGTGAGCGGGCACCCTCTTCACTTCTGGGTCCGCTGGAAGTGGCGGTAAGGTGGGAGGAGCCACGCAGACCTGGGTGAGTCCCTGCTCTTCCGCTTATTTCGGCCCCCAGACCCCCTCTGTGGGGTGGCTGTGCTCCGGCAGAGTGCAGAGCGGGAGCCAGGCTGCCTGGGCTTAATCTGAGCCCCGCCATTTGTGACCTGCTTGGCCCCGGGCATTACTCAAAGCTCTCTGTGCCCCAGGTTGTCATCCGTAGGATGTGGGGGACACGGTGCGGGGCGGTATGCATGGAAAGCACTTAGAACCAGCCTCCCTCAGCGCACGCGGGCCAGCAGGTGTAACCAGCACTCTCACTTTTGTCTGGAAAAATGGGGTCACACTTCTTGCGTCTGCACTGGAGAAGGGATGCCAAGCAGCCGGCACAGGGCATGTCACATGTGTGCCCGGGCTTCAGTCAGAGCTGGGCGTGGCTCCCAAATCTTCCACTTCTGGCAGTGGGCTTTGAGTCAGTCTCTCCAGCTCTCTCAGCCTCAGTTTACTTAAAATGGGGGTGCCAGGGGCCATGGGGAGGATCGTGCGACACCATACGAAAGCCCCGGTGCTCACACAGGGCGGTGTTCAACAGGGTGTCGGCCCACCTCCCGGGCCCCCCGGCAGGTCTCTCCCCAGAGCTGCCCTCACCGCCGCCCTGCCACAGGTGAGGCCGTCTGACAGCTTTCTCACGCGGGCTGGGACTCGCGTGCGCTCCTTAGGGATCTCTCCCCAGTGCTCTGACGCCTATGGGCTACACGGTACAGAGAAGATGCCCAAGGCCGGCCGACAGGCACGCGTGCACTCCAGCAGGAGGGGATGAGAAAACTTCACATTTCAACCTAACTGGCCCAGCTGTCCAACCAAACATTTTAGGTCAGAGGTCCCAGGGGCAGGCATTTATATTTCTGTGGTGACAATTCCTTCTTGAAATCCTAGAATCAATTTTCAATTTTTGTTCATATTCGGGCATGTTCAGGTGTCTGGGGGGTGAGCAGGACAGGTGAAAAGCTGAGACCCTGAGCACAACTGCTGAGACACAGCTAGCTGGTGGCAGAACTGCGACCCACGACCCCCAGCCCGAGCCTGGCCTTTCCTCTACTAGACCAGGCTGTCCCCCAAGAGGCTGGCCGTGGCTCTGCGGGGCCAGCCCCAGAGCCCGCTGAGTGTAGGAAGGCTCGGGGACGCCTGGGGCCAGGCATGCTCGAGGCCCAATCACAGCACTGCTGAGGCCCAGACAGTTTCGAGGAGTCACCCAGGGGCCTTTGTCGTCCGGTCGGCAGCTGCCTCCCAGAAAAGTTGGGGCAGCACCTCACGTCCTCTCGCAATGGATAAAAGGCGGCCTGGCCAGCCACGCTGGGCCCCTCGCTGGTTAAATCACTACCAGACTGACCAGCGTAAGAGCACATGCAGCTCTGATAAAGTCCGGACTCCTCTCCTGGAGAACACGGCTGGATGGGACATTTGGATTCCACAACCTGACCAGAGCCCACTCGGTTAGTAAACTGGTGGCAAAGAGAAAAGGGTTGAGAGGCGCACCCGCCGTGCCCCTCGTCTGGTCCCAGAGCCTCACAGCCTGCCCACGGCTGGACAGCCTGCCTCTGTGCCACCTACACGGAGTCCTTACACAGGAGGGGATTTTGAAGGAGGAACGGTGCGCCATGCCTGAAACACAAAGCGGCTCTGTGCAAAGCCATCCTGCTTCAATAGAGCTGGTTCTCACTGGGTCATCCCCGGCCAGGGCGGGGTGTTCAATCACTGGGCAGAGTGAGGCCCATTATGTAAATCAAGTCCACAGATGGCCCTACACAGACAGTGCCCTGTGCTCTGATTGAGTCCCTCCTTTCTGGGAGGTCTATATTGGAGCCAGAGAAGAGAGAAAAAGGACCGTCAATAGAGAAAGCAAACATTCTGAGTACAAGCCAGCCCCAGCTGCAGGGGCTGCTCTGGAAAAGAAAGGCGCCACCCCCCAGGGTGGGGAGATGGTGCAGCAGGAGACAGGCCGCAGCGAGGGCACGGGAGCACGGTCCAGAGCCCTGGCCCGGAAGGAGAGGCGCCAAAACCTGCCCCAGGACCATCCCAGTTGCTAGAGACCCGTCAGGATGAGAGACTGGTCGCTGGGGGTGGAACAGCCAGGGCCACCGGGGGGTGGGGGGTGGGGGTGGGGGGGCCGCTTACCAGCTGCCGCTGCTTGGGGGGCAGGGCGGGGGGCGGGGCGAGCTCCTGCGGGGCGTCCCCGGCGCTGAAGGAGTCGCTGAAGCCGTACACCTCCATGAGCAGCTTGTTCTTCTGCCGGTACACGTGCTCCTTCTGCGGCGTCTGGTAGAACACGGAGGGCTGCGGCTCCGAGTAGTCCTCGAGCAGCTGCATGTAGGCCAGCACTGCGGGCACAGACGGGGCACTGGGCTGGGGACCGCCGCGTCCACACCCCCACCCTGCCCCCTCACGGCGGCCAGGGCGAGGGCCCGGAGAGCCCACCCTGTACGACACTACCACGCGGACACCCGTGTCAAGGCGACGGGAACCCTGACTCGGCGACCATGGCGTGTCACGCGGGGTCACGGCGGAGGTGGTGACGGGGGGAGCCGTGTGTGCGGGGGAGGGGAGGGCAAGGACCTACGGGAACTCCCTGTACTTTCCGCTCCACGGCCCTGGGAACCTAGAACCGCTCGAGGGAAGAGTCTGTTTTTAGAAAGGCGTAGGGGGCACTCCACTCCTTGCTGAGAAGCCCTTGGGGCTTTCCAGCCTCTCCAGGGCCGTGGCCGTGGCCCGGGCGCCCAGCGCACGCTGCCCGTTCCTCTGGCGCTCTCAGTTCCCGGACCACGCTCGGGGCTTTCCGCAGCGCTGTTCCGGCTGCTCTTCCCGCAACCCTGCTGCTACGCTGCCAGGCCCAACTCTTTCCCTCCTTTGGGCCTCGGGCTCAGGTCCCCTGACTTCCATGGAGGCCTCTCACCCCCGGCCCTGCCCCAGCAGCCCCTCCTCGGCCCCACGTTCCCTTCCTTCGGAGGCCTGCCCACGGCGTGTCACGAGCTAGCTGGGCTTTTTTCATTCGTCTCATTTTTCTGAGCACCTACTATGTGTTAGGCACTGACCCAGGTGCTGGGACTACACAGGGGCCAGCAAAGCGAATCCTTCGCCTGTGTGGTGCTCACACCCTCCCCAGGGAGACAGAAAACAGGCCGAGGTGGGGTATGTGTGTCCCATGGAGGACAGTGAAATGGGGTGGCGATGGGGGTGCTTCTCTAGAATAAGGGTGAGGACGGGTGGAAGAGTCTTCCCGGCCAGGCAGAGGCCCACAGCCAGGACGAGGGTCCGGTGGGCAGAGCACAGCTGGTGAGGGGAGAGGGATGACCCAGGAGGTTGCATGGGGCTGTGTGAATGGGGTAAGGAAGCGGGCTTGATGCTGAGTTGGCGGGAACCCACAGAAGGGCCCCCCCACGCCCCGGGTGTGCCCGGAGCTGCTTCGTCTTGGGAAGACAGTTCTGGGCGGCTGTGCTTGCTCAGGTGAAAGGCCACAGTGGGGGTGGGGGGGTGAGAGTGGTTTGGTTCAGGAAGAATCTCCAAAGCAGGTGCAGCAGGACTTACTGCCTCTCACTCAAGAGCTGAAGCTGCAGGAGGGCAGGGACCTTGTCTGTCCTGTCCGCTGCTGTATCACCGGTGCCTAACACACAGTAGGCATCCACACATATTTACAGAATGAATGAATGAAGAGAGCGCATGTCCCCCCAGCATCTGCCCCTGCTCAGTGACTTGCTGAACCAGGCTACAGCCCTGGGGGCGGGTCTTGCAGAGCACCCGCTGGGTAGGCAAGAAATAACAGTCACTAAGCTCAGTTCTCCCCCTCCAAGCCCAGAGGCTGTATGGAACATCCTCTGTACAGAAGGACGAACAGAGAGAAAAGAAGTGCTCACACTGAAACATAAGGATCCTCTCCTCTCTAAAAGCCCTTTAAGAAGCCCTAGCCCCGGTGCTTTGTGACCACCTAGAGGGGTGGGATAGGGAGGGTGGGAGGGAGACGCAAGGAGGAGGGGATATGGGGATATATGTATAGCTGATTCACTTTGTTATAAAGCAGAAACTAACACACCACTGTAAAGCAATTATACTCCAATAAAGATGTTAAAAAAAAAAAAAAAAAGCAGCCCTAGCCGTTGCCACCGCGGCCATGTGTCGCGGAGCCGCGGCCTCACGGCGGAGCTGCCTGCACCTATGGGGCCCGCACGGCGGGCAGGCACCCTCACCGGCAGTGTGGCATCACCGACGGAGCCCTCGGCCGCAGATGGCGGCTCCGTGGCAGGTGTGAAGCCCTCAGCCCTCACGTGAGGGCACCAGCGTATACTTTATTTCTGACTTCTGGTGGTTAGTGATCCAAGCCCCATCTTCTGAGCCAGGCCTTTCTGAAGACTCCAGAGGGCTCTGGGAGAAGTGACAGTCTGGACCTGACAGAGCCGTCATCTGGCGTCTGTAGCTCTGAGGGCTGGACTGGAGCAGAAGCCCTTTCTCCAACCCCAAACTACCTGTGTGGACGGGATCTCGCACCTTACACTCCCTGTCGCAAAGTCGAGGTCAAGGCAGGCCCAAACTGCTCCGCCCTTCCCCTTCTCTAGGTAGCGGAGGAAGCTCCTGGGTGTTAGGGCATCCCCTATACAGACACGTGTTTGGAGGGAAAGGCACCGTTGCGCCCCTCAATACCTGCGTCAGGAATAAGTACTAACTTATTTACAGAGTGACCGCGCATGAACTAAGAGGGAGGTGAAGGGATGCGAGCACCTGCTAGGTGAAGCCAAAGTTCAGATACCAAGAAACCATGGCAAGGACAAGTTTGCAGGGCTTAACTTTGTATTTTCAAATAACCAGAAAGTTGGGCTTAACTGGAGACCTAAACCAGTCAGAAATGAAAGGACAGAGACACTTTGCTGGGGAAGGCAGCCATGAAGGTAGGGAGATGGTCTTTTTCTTCTCTGCACCTCACTGGGGGTCAAGGTAGACAGGAAATGCCTTTCTCCAAATACGTCTTTCTAGCACCCTTCACTGAAAGAGGGGGTTCAACGTTACCTTCTTTCTTTAAAGGAATCAGTAAGAACATCTCAGCTCCAAAAAGCACAGAGTGGAGCTTGGCTGTAAAAGGTGATTTCCCCCATAAAATCGGTGCTTCTCAAAGAGAAGCGCAGCTTGCAGTCCCCCTGGAACCCCACATCGCCTCTTCTCTAACACTGCACAAGCAACACCACTGGGTTCCAGGGGAAGATGCAAACCATGAAGACGATCCCAAATGCCCACGAATTTCTCCCTAAGGAGCCTGAATGCAACCACCTCTGCCTGACCAAAATGGAAAGCTTCAGTAAGGCTGCGATCTTTTCAGGAGCTCCATGAACTCCCTGATGTTGAAGTCCTTGTAGAGAACTGCTAACCAAGCACAGAGAAGCAGCAGCGCTGGTCGCCACCTTCTAGAAACAAGGAGGACCAGTCCATTTCAAAGGCAGCCCAGCACAAGGGCCCAGAGACTACAGCGGCCGGCACCACTGGGAGTGCCGAGTGGGCACCTGGGGCTGTGGGCAGATGGTGATGAGGAAGCTTGTCTGGCACAAGGGGCTCACAGGGCCGGGGACCCTCAGAGCAACCCAAAGGACGGGGATGCTCTCTGACACCGAGGCTGCGCGTGCACAAGCTTTGTCCAGCGTTAGCCAAGTATAAAGATGATGATGATCTCCTCCTTTCCTTCAAAGCAACTCTGTGAGGAGTTTTCCACGGGGTTGCAGATTGGAACTCTTCAAGGGTCCCCTCGGGAAGCGAAGAGCAGACCTGAGACTAGGACTAAGCCTCGGGGAGCCTCAAGTCGGGGGTCCTTTCACAGGGCACTGAGGAGACCACTGGCTGCGCAGGGGTTACTACTGTAAGCTGGCACAGGGCTCAGGGAGGTGGGGGGAGGCCTTCCTCCTCAGCCTAGGAGGCAGTGAGCTGAGCTAGGAAAACACTGCTCAGAAGCCCACATCTGCCACCCACTTCCTTGCCGATCTGATCTTGGGCAGAGGCTCAGTTCCTTTGAGCTCCAGTTTCTTCAGCTATAACAAGGGGGCTAATGACACCCGGCCAGCCAGGAGGTTGGTAAGGACGAATACGACAGAGTACGTCAGAGTATGTCAAGCTTCAGCCCAGGGTGCCACACCGGAGGCGCTCAGTAGATTTTAAAGGTTTACAGGCACAAGAGCTACAGACATTGACGGATGACACAGAGCCTAAAAATGGATGCCTAAATTAATAGGAAGTATTTTTAGCCACAGGAGACTTGAGGCTAGTCAAAAGGCAACAGTGGACGCCTCGCCCTTTCCTTTTCTTTTCTGCCTGAAGCCGGCTGCCCACACCTGGTCTAAGAGCTCAGACGGCGAGGCTCCTGGCTCCCCAGCCAGGCGACACCACAAATCTGCTGTGGTTTGCACGGATGCAAGCCTGCTCTTGGTCTAGGTCCAGAAGATTCCTAGGAAAGGACAGGAAAGGGTGCGAGCTCTCAAGGGCACGCTGCTCAAGTCAAGGCCAGGTGGGTGCAGGGGAGAGGTCCATAGCTCTTTAGACACCTGTGCGTGTAGACAGAGAGGCGCAGAAGGAGACGTTCCTGGCGTTGCTGTTTGCAGCTCCCTCTACTAGCGGCCTGCTTTCTAGTGAGTGAACTTACATGACAGATGGGAATGACATCATTAGCCCTACAGAGCCAGCTCTCCCTCCAGCTGGGGGACCATACCACCGAGGCCATTATACAAGCTGGGCGACACCCAGTGCGGTAACTAAGGCCAGGTCTCCCCTTCTGAGAACGGGCCGCTCTCGGCAGGGCCAATGAGACGCTCTCACTTGGGAATTTGGAATGGATACTCAACTTCCAGGTCACAGAAGTCATCTGATGGATGTTTCCACCGAGGCCAGGGAATCCTGGGGCTGTGGGCTGATGTGGCCACACACATATCGAAACACTGACAGCCAGTCTGCCCAAGGAAGACGAGGCAGAGCTGTGCGGGTGACGTGGGGAGAGGGCGGGGCAGAGAGATAGGCAACACAGAGCAGTCGGGGAGCCAGCAAAAAAGCGAATCCCTGCAGAATTCTACTTAGGACCTTGGAAAATATTCAAAATACAAAAATCCAAAATTTCAGCTCTACCCCTGGGCCCTAATAACATCATATATCAGAATATCTGGCCCAAGAAGTGTGCTCAGCAACTCCAACCAGGCAATCCCAGATTCCAAGTCGCTATGTGACATTTCAGTGTCTGCAAACAGAAGACAGAGCAGTACCAGGGTTCTCTCTAAACAGTCCCCTGCATTTCACGGAGCCTTAGAAAACCCCTGTGGGTGCCATCAGGGCTACTTTAATTCAAACGTCTGTTCTGCTTTACCCAGATGTAATGCCGTGATATTTGTTTCTCTTTGTCACCACGTGTTCAGGCCAGAAGGTCAACTGACTGCCATCTACAAGAGGCCAAATACTCTGTGGAGACCAGACCTGAGGTTCTGTCGAGACCAAAAGGAGAGGTCAGCTTATCAGGCTTTAAAAATGGTCCCCAGTATTGACAACACAAGGCTCCTGTAAGTGTCCACATACCTGTGGTTCTACCTTTTATGAAATTACGAGGCCACTGGTTTGATTCTGATCTAATGTTTCAATAAAACACCATTTTAGGTTACAAAAGGTGCTTCCCGACAACAGCTCAACAAAAGCTTACTGTGTTTGTTTTTCTTCTCTGGTAGAGGAGGAGGTTTTTCTGGGTCACCCGTTGATTCAGGAACAGTGAAATCACCCACAAATTCGACAGAGGCTGAGGAACCTCCTTGCTGAAAGGGAAGAATAGCAGCAAAGGGCGTGAAGGGGACGGACTGGACCGAGGCCGGGTTCTGCAGGTCCTCCTCGGAGATGTTGTCGTACTGCGAGGGGTGCCGCTCGTAGGACGCCCTGCAGCCAGAGCTGTCCGCCGTCTGGGAGGACGCGCTCCTGCGCTTCTTCTCGGGAAGAGCAGGCGGCACGTCCATCTGCTGCCCTGGGGCCGAGGGCCCCTCTGGCTGGGGACAGCTGCCCAGAGGCAACTGGAAAGGATGGCCAAGAAATGGAGACCCAGACTCCCCCAAGGACTCTGGCAACGGGCTGAGGTTACAGGCCACTTGCTGAGGTATCTGGTCTGCGTTAGAGAGGTCTTGCTGGAGGAATTCGTAGTCAGGGTCGTAATGATCTGCATTCACAACAGGAGAAACATACTGTGAGCCACCAGCCCCCACAGAAAGAAAAGATCCCACCCTTCTTCCTTGACCCAATGCTGCTCATTAGAGAGTGACCAAAACACATCTCCCGTCTCATCCACAAAGACTCTCACTTTACTTTATATTCTTCATTTTTCTCCTGCTTATAAAAGTAAAACCAGATGGGAATTTGACTGTTTGCTATCCAATTCTTTGTACTATCCTGGATTTTTAAAAGTTTCTTACTTAAAAAAAGAAAAATGCATGACCACTGTAGAAAAGGTGGCCAAAAAACCCTATTGAGAAAATAAAAATCACCCACAATCCCATAATCTAACTATAATCTCTGCTTACCATTGGATGCATTTCCTTAAAAGTCTTTTTTCCCTTGGATTCTTTTTTTTTTTTTTTTTAAACTCTGAGAAAATACTATATAAGTAGTCTTGGATTTTGTCCGCTGATCATTATATCATAATTGGTTTTTAATACAGCTATGTATTATTCCACCAAATGGATGTATCATAAGTCTCCTGATTTCCTACCACTGAGTAGTAGATTCTTTCCAGTTTATCATCATTACTCTTAATAATGCTGAGATTAATGTCTTTGGACAGAAATCTTGCCATAAATCTCTGATTATGTTCTTAAGATAAACTCTCATAAGTGAAGTATCTAGTTCGCGGGACATGAACAGCTCAGTGCTCTGTAAGCCTCCTGCCAAAGTGCATGCCAGACCCTCATCGGGCCCCACCGCCCGAGGTCAGCACGTGCTGTTCACTCGCCTTGGCCCTCCGTCAAAAGTGGTCAGGGGCTCTGAGCACAGATGGCTCTGAATTCTGGCAAAGGGGGTCAAATGACACATGGACAGACTAACCGAAGTGACAGCTACCATTTCAGTATCTCCCATGGGGTTTCACACTGCTACCCCATTTAAACTTTCAACCCCCTTCACAGACAGACACTGGTATCCTCATTTTGCAGACGAGGAAACTGAGGCTCGGATTTTGAATGACTTGGCCAAGGTCAGCAGAGCCAGTGACTGGCATCACTGTCTGAGCCCAAAAAAGCCACCGAGAGACGACGAGCCAGCAGTGGTGACGGAGGCGCCGGCAGCTCACCTAGTGTTTCACAGCTTGTGTTCCGGGAGCACTGCCCGCTGTCCCTGTCCAGAGAGGACAGCTGCTCGTCCGACTTGCTGAGCTTGCCTATGCTGCTGCAGGGGGACAGGCGGGGCGACTCGCCGCCATATGAGTGGCTGCCTCCCGACAGTCGTCTCTGTGCGTAACAGTCCACGTCAAAATCCTCCCGGGCAAAAACGAAAACAAACGAAGTCACTCCTGGGAAATGGTGGCAGAGACCAGGGGAGGGAGCCGGTACGTTTACTCGGAGAAGGAAATACTGGCAAGCTCAGCAACCCGCTGGAAAGGCCCGTCTTTGCTGTAGGCTGTAAACACCACTTCTGCGCCTTCCGAGAAAGAGGGCCTCTGCGAGCGCTCGGAGCTCAGTGAGAGGGAGGCCCTGGGGCCGGTCTCAGCCTCCCCACCCCGTGAGGGAACTTCCACCCCCGGGGGGAGAGCTCCTCCTGTGACCAACGCCAGGGACTGAAGACCACTGGGTTTCTCTCAGCTTCAGGAACCAAATCCCCAAACCTGAAGCCTTCCTCTGCCTTTCTAGATGGGGCTAATTACCTGCCTATTAATTCCAACAGGCAAACTGGAGCCACTGGTGGCTCGACTCATGGGGGCCACGACGGCCACTCGGGTAGGGGATGGAGCCGACTGTCTCTTCTTCGGTGGCAATGCTGGTGGAGGACTGAAACAGAGCAAGGAACCCTATCAAACCAGACACCCCACAAAATGCTTTAAACACATACTGGGGTATGGGAGGTGGGTTCTTTCATTATCAGACACTTCACACCTGCTTTTCACACTTTCAACTCCCATCCCATCAGTGCCAAAAAACTAGTATCCAAAGTCCTTGCTTTTCTTTTCGTAACAAATGGTACCAGTTTTTGCTTGGCTAAGGCTAAAGGCAAGCGGTTGGGAGTTCTCAGGGTGCGGGGCAAGGGAGGGCGCTGGGCCAGGCTCGCGTCCTCCGGAGACGCCCCTCCGGAGGAAGGTCAAACCGCCAAGGTGCCTACAGAGCAGGTTCTGACCCTAATGGCACCGTCTTCTTTTTGGCTCATCCTACCCATCCATTCATGAAATTATGACATAAACAGAGGAGGGTGCTAGAAAAACAGAAAATTACCTATTATCAACCACACGAATGCCAGGTAAGGGGGGTTTGGGGGGCGCGACCTCTTCATCCGTGGAATCTGGGAGCCCCTCGGCCGACTGCGACAGGCCGGTCGTCTTGTTTAGAATCTCCATCTCTCGATCTGTCAGGGGGAGCTCAGACTGGCTGGAGAGTTGAAGAGAACTCGGGGTTACAGAAGGCCACAGAGAAGGTCCTGAGAGCGTGAGGATGTGACCAGGGCAGGGAAGTCACGGGGGGACAGGGACGGAGGAGCAGACACTGTGCCCTGGGCTCCAAGGCAGAGATGGGGTTTCAAGTCTGGTTCGATCACCCACAAACAGCGGAAGCTTGGCCAAGTCCCCCTGCCTCTGCACCTCAGTTTCCTCATCTGTAAGAGGAATCTCTGGACTAGACGATGTTCTAAAATGCTCCAAGTGTAGGTTTTACGTTTTTACTAGGGGCTTGTACTAGAAATTACTGCAAGGCCTTACAACTGTCCACATTACCCTCAGTTTCCTTTCTTGATAAAGCTAAATGCTCTCAAGTCAAACCCCTAAAACCCAACCCTTCAAAGTTCTTTCTAATTATGGGAGGAAGCTGGTCAAGAAAAGTGCAGGTGGGTTTTGACATCACACACTATCCTTAGAAAAGGTCATGCTGACTATTAACCTGGAGACCAGGCAATTCTTCAAAATGGGTGTGAGCGACACACACTTTAAAGTAATGCAGGCTCTTACCCAGAATTCACTGAGAAGGGAATGTGGGCCTCACAGGGCCTGCCTGATGTGGGCTCCGGACCTGGCTCCCCTTCTTTCTCAAGTGTAGATCAACCGTGACCCCAGATACTGGAGGGTCTGGTCAGCACTCACCCGTCGGGTTTGCAGGCTGGGGAACTGGGTTTCACTGGGCTTGTTGGAGACGGATGCCCCTGCTTCTCGATGGTAAGTCTGACCAGCTCCTACACCCCGCACAAGAGAAAAGCAGTGAGACACGAGGAAGGTTCCTCACCGTGAATGTTCCCAACCAGGTGGGTCAGCTGTCTGTCCTCCACTGCCCCCAGATTCCTCACTCACCATAAGTGTGAGTATGATTTGACTTAGGTAATCTGCCTGACTTCCCAAAATGTCCCCTACCCTCCAAAAATACCTGCACAGCACATCGAAAGTTTCAAGTGCATAAAGGCACTTCCTTTTGGAAGGGGGAAATGAGAAGCCTCACTGTCTCAGAATGACTAAGTTCATCACACAGATCAAACTCCTGGCAGAAAAACTGCCAGTCAGTTTGTGGAGGAAGAAGTACTACCCTTTAGTTCTCTGAAGCCATTATACGATGTGCAGGATGCTGCCTACTAACAATCAAACCTCTGGTCTTGGGGAAGGTGGTTTCCCAGAGTGAGCTGGCCATGGGTGTGGCAGCAGCTGGTATCCTGAAATGACTAGGGGGAATCTTTGTCAATGGACAGAAAGTTTAGGGCATATTACCCAGCAGAGAAATGACTTTAGAAAATATTTTTTTAAATAGGAAAAAAAAAAGAGGTGATTAGGGCCTACTTGGTTTTTTCAACTAGAATGCATTTTCCCCCAGTTTGATGAGCTTTGGTGATTGCATACACCATGTAAGAATCACTCAGAAATACAGAACGTTCCCACCGCCCTCTCCAGTCAATCTGCGCCCCCCCCCGCAACCACTTTTCCACTTCTGCTTCTTGGATCACTTCTGCCTAGAACTTGAAATAAGTGGAACCATACAGCATGTACTCTTTGGTGTCCCTCTTCCTTTTCTGAACAGCTTTATGCCATAAAATTCAGCCATTTAAAGTGTGCAATGCAATGGTTTTTAGTCTGCTCACAGTGTTGTACAACCATCAACACAATCAATTTTAGGACTCATTATGACTTCCAAAACAAACTCTGGACCTTTCAATGGTCCCTCCTCATGTCTCCCCAGCCCTCCCGGACCCACAACCACTAATCCCCTCTCTCTCTCTATTCGTCGATCCTCTTTTGCTCAGTGTAAACACCCACGTCTCTGTGTGCATAAGTAGTGTTCCTTGATGTTGCTGAGTTCTATTCCAGTATATGGATAAACCCACAATTTCTTCACTCGTTGTCCTGTTGATGCACACCTGGGTAAGACCTACATGTGTCACATGAGAAGTTCAGGCTTTCAGTATGAACGTCTATTTCTAAAGTTACAGAGGAGGCAGCAATGGAAGAAAGGTGGGTAATACAGCAGTGTGCCCCCAAATTGGACTGCAAAGCCTCTCCCAACTCAAAACACCCCACACAGGAATCCCGACAAGTGTGGTAAGGCAAAGAGTTAATATGATGGATGGAAGTAATGCTTTGGATAGCCTTTCTAAAAGGTGACTTGTCAGTATACATAAAAAGCTTTAAATATTTGCATACATTTTATAATAATTTAGCCCAAGGAAAATGACACGGATGTGTACAAAAATTAAGCCACAAAGAACCGTCACCACAGCATTATGTGTAACAGGTAAAATCAGACTACTCAATATTCCATAATTAAATATTCAATACTAGGTACTGATTATATAAATTAAGATAGAATTAAACAATGGACCATTATATTACCATTAAAAAAAACTCACAACAAGAATATATGATAGTGTGGAAAGACAATACAATGTTAAGTGGAAAAACAGCCCAGATGGTACACTGGTGTACACATAGTATGTTTTGGAAACAAAACAAAACCAAGAACACACGTATAGGAAAAAATATGGCTATGAAACACCCCTTATTTTCTTGTTTTTGCTTCTCTGCTTTTTCTTACTTTGCTACAATGAACATGTATTACTTCTGAAATACTAATTAAAAGAAAAATAAGGCATACTCCATATAATCAGAATCAGTGTCACCCCACGCTGTCATAGTTTCGATGTCTATTCCGGGAGAAACGTGGAGGGTTGAGATCGCCAAGAATCAAGTACGGGAAGAAGAAAGGAGAAGGTTGGCATTTTCCTGTTATCACCATCTAGGAGTTAAACATAATCTCGCAAATATGTAAGGAACAGCTAACTAGCTGGCGATTACAGACAAGGTGGAGAGACAAGAGACGACGTAATGAGAAGAGAGAGCAAGTGGCGTGGAGGCAGGCCCCCTGCACCCCATCGCCTGGAGCAGGATGGGGAAGGCCGCTCATCCAGCCCATCACCAGGCCACACAGAAGAGCACCGCGGCATGAGAGGGAGTCCAAGTGTCTTGGAGGCGCCACACTCAGCTCGCTCTCCTCACAAGCAGGGCAAAGCAAAAGGGAGGAGCCTGGACGCGTGCATCTGCTGAGGCAGGACAAAATTCCACTAATTCTTCACTGAGTCCTGAGCAATTATAATTAGAATGCTATCTTTCTGGAGAGGCAGCTGTGTGAACTCAACTGAAGAACGACGGCAGAAGAACCACGCAATGACAAGCACACATGGGCAAGTGTGCACCCGAATTCCAAGACGAAGTCAGATCCCAGCACTTACCCTCCTTCCCCCCAGGCCCAACGAGACCATCACAGGAGGGGGCAGCTTTCCATAGGCACCACGACCTTCCAGCCCAAACACAAACACACCGGCCAGAAGGTCTTCACTCTCAACCTGGCTTCTCGCTCACAGGCAGAAGGGCACCCTTAGAAGGTGCACGTACCCGACGACCGTGCCAGCACCCTCATCTCCTTCAGAGCCCACCGTCTGTAACCTGGCCAGAGCCCAACTCCCCCTACTGCAGCCAGATTTCTGAGAGGATGTCAGACTTTCCAGTCCTCCTGAGGCACAGGTTCGGAAGGACTGAGAGAGACGGCACGTGAGACTGTGTCCAGAGCCGGCAGCTGTAAACCAGACAACTGCCGGTTCACCGAAAAGCAGTTTTCAAAAGCCCGAAAGGTACATGGAAGAGTACCTTTCTAAATACACAATACTTTATTTCCATGTTCATTTCATTCATATTGAGAGTGATCACAGAGACACTTCCATCTTAGATGACCTTCATCCAGTCAAAGCCCAGCTCGGTGCTCAGGTAAGAAACGGTCCTATCTGTTTCTGCCTCCTCGGCCCCTGCCCGGCAGAGGGGACACGGGCTGCACGAGGAGAGGCCCGAGTCCTCCAGGTTCACACACGTTAACTGGGAAGCGCCCCACCCTGCAGCCTGGGCCCGCTGCTCCTGCTCAGGCCGCGTCCCGACCTGCCACCGTCTACCCTCTATCACCATGGGGTCCTGTGCTCATGGCCATGACAGCCCCTCTACCGGTGAGCGGTCCTAAGACAAGTTCTTCACCAAAGACACTGGGTACAGGCCAGTGGGGAGTTTCCTGTAACTGAAGTGGCATAACGCAGTCACAGGGCTGTCCAGCCCCAGTGTGACCTTTATGGTGACAACAGGGGACCTTCCCTGCCCACATCCTAAGCGGGGGTGAGGCAGCGACAGAGCAGAGGAAGTGCCTTCCTCCTCACACGTGCTCGGGAGGAGACAGAGCCCTAAGCAGACGAGGTGCCAGAGGGCACTGGCCTGGCGGGTGACTCCTCAGGTCAGCTCCCGGAGGCTCACAGCAGCCTAAAAACAAGGCAGCCAGAGGAGGTCCCAAATTCCACACTGAACGATGCTGAAGAGACCAGCCCAGAAGCAGTGCCAGGCCCGGCTGGCATGGGGGGAGGGGCATAATTTTAAAACTGGGCAATTGTGTCTTCAAAACAATGAGTTGGGGCCAAACACTACAACTCGAACAATAAAAGTTTTCAGGGTTCACCCCAAAAAAGGCCCTAAACAAGCTTACAGATTATTGAAAGACCTTCTCTTGACATTTGTAACTAAGTAGAACACGTGTGGGCCCAGAAAGGAGATGCCGCTGCTACAACTCCTAGCTGGACAGGATGTCCTTCTACTCCCAACACCCTTGAGAATGAAAAAGCAGTAAATGTTCAGTGCAGTTCTTCAGGTTAGCAGATTTACTAGAAAAAATACTTAGTGAACTGCTCAGAAAGTAGGCTGGGGAGGGCTTATCTTCGTTTAAGCCACCCTATTATTTTGAAAAAATGTTAACAACAAAAGTACCCCTAAACCCTGAGTGTATGAAGCTGGAATAGAAGCATGATGATTTCTCTGACTTATGAAAGTATATCCACAACATTCCTACATGGCAATTTCCTACTACACATAACCCGCTGTCTCTTCCCCCTTTCTTCTTCCCTCTCCTTCTCCTCCTTTGTAAAGCAGTGGAATACTCAGACACTGCACACAGGAAATACTCAAATACATGCCACATAAGATGGACCATGTAGACACACCAAGAAGAACTATTTCAAATGACTGCAAAATGATGGGTAACCTGAAAGTCAAAAATAACTTTGAAACGTCTTTAATACTTTCTAATAATCATACTGATGGAGGTGGTTACTGTTATTCTGAGACTGTTGTGTTTGTATTGTGAAGAAACAAATGAGTCAAAAAAAAATGTTGATATTTTTTAAAACAGGGATTTTCAGTGTGAGAGGAAGAAAATTAAGATATAAGCTTGATGAGGTTATGTAAAAACCAGTATAAATTCAAGATGTATTTTCTCTTAAAGAAACTAAACATGTGATCAATGAGTAGCAATGAGGAACCTGGAGTGAGGTCTCTAAACATCATTCCCCAATAAAGGGAACCAGAGCTCCTTAAAGGAATGGCTGATTCCAGGTCGGTGGTAAGAAATGTACAAGGTAATTATAACTCAATAACAAAAAAAAGATAAATAACACAATTTAAAAATAAGCGAAAGACTTGAATAAACATTTCTCTAAATAAGATATACAAGTGGCCAATAAGCACATGAAAAGATGTTCAGCATCATTAGCCATCAGGGAAACGAAAATCAAAAACCACAGTGAGATACTACTTCATACCCACTAGGATGGCTGCGTCAAAAAAAGCCAGTGATAACAAGTGCTGGTGAGGATGTAGAGAAATTGGAACCCTCACGTACTGTTGGTAGGGATGTAAAATGGTGCAGTTGCTTTAGAAAATAGTCTGGTAGTTTGTTACGAGATCAAACACAGAGATATTATATGACCCAGCAATTGCAGTCCTAGGCATATACCCAAGAGAAATGAAAACATACATCCACACAAAAACTTGTACCTGAGTGTTTGCAGCAGCATTACTCAAGATTGTCAAAATGTGGAAACAACTGAGATGTCCAAATGTCCATGAATAAATAACGTGTGGTATATCCATGTAATGGAATATTATTTGGCAATAAAAAGAAATGAAGTACTGATACATGCTACAACATGGATGAACTTTGAACACATTATGCTAAGTGACAGGAGTCAGTCACAAAAGGACCCATAGTATAGGATTCTATTTATATGAAGTGTCTAGAAGAGGCAAATTTAGGGACTTCCCTGGCGGTCCAGTGGTTAAGACTCTGCGCTTCCGCAGGGGACGCGGGTTTGATCCCTGGTCAGGGAACTAAGATCCCGCATGCTGCGTGACATGGTAAAAAAAAAAAAGAAAGGCGCAAACTTATAGAGACAGAAAGTTAGATTAGTGGCTGCCTAAGGCTGGGGGAATGGAGAAAAATGAGGGCAGGGTATGGGGAGAGTACAAAGGGTATGGGGTTACTTTCTGAGGCAATGAAAATGTTCTAAAGTTGACTGTGCTGATGGCTGCACAACTCTGTGAATATACTAAAAATCACTAAATTGCTTTAAACTGGGTGAACTGTATGGTATGGGCGTTATATCTCAATAAAGCTATTACCACAAACACACACAAGTAAGTACAAGATGAACCTGGAACACCTTTTCATATCCCAAAGTGAGAAAATGATCAAAGACTTCTGGGGTCACGTCAAAATGAACTCAGGAAACAATGTGAAGAAGCTGTCACTGTTCAAAGATGGGACTTGAGCATCACTAAGGATAATAACTGCAATGGACTGGACATATAAACTATGTTTATTTACATCCCTGAGCTCAGAATGCTATATTAAAAAACTCAATCCAGGGCTTCCCTGGTGGCTCAGTGGTTAAGAATCTGCCTGCCAATGCAGGGGACACGGGTTCGAGCTCTGGTCCGGGAAGATCCCACATGCCGTGGAGCAGCCAAGCCCGTGCGCCACAAGTACTGAGCCTGCGCTCTAGAGCCCGCGTGCCACAAGTACTGAGCCCGTGTGCCACAACTACTGAAGACTGCGTGCCTAGAGCCCACGCTCTGCAACAAGAGAAGCCACCGCAATGAGAAGCCCGCGCACCCCAACGAAGAGTAGCCCCCGCTCGACGCCACTAGAGAAAGCCTGTCCGTAGCAACGAAGACCCAACACAGCCAAAAATAAATAAATACAAATAAATAAATTTAAAAAAAAACCAAAACCTCAATCCAATGCTCATGTTAGATGATGCTAAGAAACACTCATTTTGATAACTGGTAAATGAAGGAAGGAATTTAAGCACTGATCCTGCCTTTCCCCTGAGAATTATAACACAGGATAACCTTGATTGACAAGGGGAGGTCTCTTTTAGTGTATTCCGGCTAAGGAATGAGGAAGGGATGGCAGAAAGAATTATAATGTCATCATTTTGCAACTCCAAGGAATTAACCGATCTAGGCAATAACCATCAACGGCTATTAATATCAAAAAAGGAAAGATGCCTCTAGATGGAAGTGCAGGGCAGCACCTAGGAAACATTCTTTTAGATACAAAAACAAGAACCTGATTCAGCCTAGTTTTGCAGGTAATTCAAGGGACAGAGGAACATGTTAAATAACACTGCATAGATGTAATCAGCAAAACCAGAGTGTAGGAGACTTCTCAGAGAAACAACCCTTCCTTAAAAAACAAACAAACAAATAAGTTGCAAGGAGAAAAATACAGAGAAGGGAGAACTTTAGACAAATATTAATGAGTTATAGTGTTTGGACTTTATTTGGATCTGAAATTGAAAACCAAACTGTTTGAAAACAGCAAACTATACCCTGCAGGCCAAATCCAGCCCAGGGCTTGCTTCTGTAAGGCCCTCAAGGTAAGAATGCTTTGTTTAAAAAAATTAAATTAAAACAAACAAAGAATATGCAACAGACCAATATGCAGCAGAGACTATGTGTAGCCCCAGAAGCCTAAAATATTTACTATCTGGCCCTTTACAGAAAAAGTTCGCCTTGTTCTAGAGATATGCACTAAGGTATTTACAGATGAATGGACATGATGCCTGGAATTCGCTTCCAAATAATCCAGGGGAGTAGGAAGAGGTCTGGAAGAAACAAGACTAGCCAACTGTGGAAGTTCTGTGATGGGGCTTCATTATACTGCTCTCTTTTTTGCAAATGTCTGAAATTCGTCATAAATAAAAATTTTAAAATAGGCTGATAAAGGAATAAAAGAGGTGGCTCATCTGAAATGTCAGTGTGGTAGAGATAGCTAGCTGCCCCACAGTATCTGCTCTTCCTTATTAACAGAATTTTACTTGGGCATATGACCAAGTTCTGGCCAATAAAATGTTAAGTGAAAGTTCTGTGAGGCCTTTGAGGAAGCACCCCTAAATGGAGAAGCCACAACTTCCTACTCTGTTTTCTTCCTGGCAGGTGGAATGTAGTCATAATTCATGGAGACTGTAACAGCCATTTTGGACCATGAGGTGGAATCCATGTGTTAAGATGGTGGGAAAGCAGGATAGGAGACCACATCCCTGGCCATTTTGTGAAAATGCCACGCTAGCCTTGGACTGCCTGCCTATCTGTAGGCTTCTTATACGTGAAGGAGAAATAAAGTTCTATCTTTTGAAGCCAGTATTATGCTGGATTTTCTTGCAGTCAAGTCTAACCCTAAGTGATACAGTCAGGAAAATATTTCTTTCAAAATATTCCTGCTATTCAAGGTGAATCTGGTATACAAGCCCAATTTTTGGGTGGTGATGGTTAAATGACAGAACTGCAAGTATTCCAAAGTTTCCTCCCAGGTCAGTGTTTTTTTTTCTTCCAATTAAAAAATGTGTGTGTGTGTGTGTGTGTGTGTGTGTGTGTGTGGTGGGGGAAGAGGCTGGAGGTCAGGGGAAGAGGCTGGAGGTCTTAGAAGGGAGATCCAAGAAGGTCTGCAGAGATGGTAAAGCAGAGTCCAGAGAGATGGGTAAGAAGCTGTACATTTGAGATAAGAAGAAAAGCTGAAAAGGTGAAATTAGGAAGAGTTGGGGTCTTGGTTTTGAAAGGACAAACTCGTTTATCTGTTTGACCTTGAGAAGCTCAGTCCTCCAACAGCCAAGACCTAGGCTGGAGGTGGTTCCTATAGCAAAGGGAAAGTGAGGGCCTTTGAATTCCTTCCAGAGAGCCATGACCATCTGAGTCTCAGGCTCCCATTGGTAAAGCACCTGCCTGGGTCAGATTAGATAATAAAAGAGGTCCATCCTTCGACCTGAGTTAAGTTGCCCAAGGTTACAGAGCTAACAAGTGGCATTTACATGGAGGTTTAAATGATAGACGGTACTGCACATTCAGGGACAAAAACAAAGTAATCCTGCTTTACAACACTTTTTCTACCCTCAAAAGCAAAATTCTATTTAACAAGTGAATGAGTAACTTGGAAGATGGTGAGTCAGTTTACAGGAACATGCCTACACTTTCCCTCCAAGTGGGATGATGACACCCTCGTGGATGTAGTTCACCTCTGCACAGTCCTCTCCATCCCACCCCACCGAAGCTCCCTCACACCATGAGGACAGGAGCTTATAAGGTGTCCTAAGCCTGACGGGGACAGTGAGAGAGGATGGGGGCCAGCTGGCCTGGAGGGGAGACACACTGAATCCCTTGGGCCGAACCATGAATCTTCCTCCTTGTGGGAGGCAGCTAAGGGTGATGGTGAGAACACAGGGTCTGGGGTCCAGCAGGCCTGGGTGTGAATCATGCCCTTGCCACTGACTACTGGTCTGCCTGAGACTGTTTCCACACCTGTGATAGGAGGGGATCACACCCACCTTGGAGGTCGTTATAAGCATTAAGTGGGTAATACACGTTAGCTATGATTACAGTTGAGACCTTAACAGCAAACGCCAACATTACAGTGTCTAAATCGTCCCTGTGGCCTTGACTGGCTCCAACTATGAAAAACTTCTAGTGACACAGGCCAGCTCCTGCTCATCCTTTAGGCTTTAGCCTGCCTGTCTCTCCCTGGGGAAGTGTCTCTGATCACCCTGCAAATTGAAGGTCCCCCCTACACCCAAGTAAGACCACACGCCATTCTTCCTTTATAGCACCAGTCCTGCTTATAATTATACAATTACAAGTTTTGATTGCTGTCCTTTTCCGCCTTTACATTCTAAGCTCCATCAGGTCAGGGATGGTGCCAGTTTTGTTTATCACTATATTCCCAATTCTATCACACTACCCAGCACACAGGAGTTTCTCAATAAACGCTTCTTGAATAAATGAAACAAAATTTAATGTACAGAGCTCCTCACCTAGAGAATCTTTGTTCTGGTTAAAATATTTTAAAAACAATTATGGAAAAGTTCAGACGCTGACAGGTTCATAATCAATAGGTGTCTCTCGCTTTCTCTCTCCCTCCCCCTCTCTTATCCTGGTCAATTTGAAAAATCTGAGAAACTTTTCTTTTAGACAATTTTTCAACTGATACAGTGGCACTTTAAAGATTCCATAAAGGAAATCCACTCGGGAAATGTTACAAAGCTTTATGCTTAACTCTCTCTCTTCTATTTTGGATGTTCTGACTTGTTTCGAAACATCTAATTATAATCAATTTGGTAGAAGGAAACCTTAACAATGTCACCTGAAAAATAACACTTGTCAATAACAGCATCCCCAGAAGCCCGGACAGGGAGAGCAAGGCGAGGCGAGCCCGAAGCACACACACCCCGATGGTGAAGTGTGACCCAGGTCACGTCTCACTTGCCCTGCTGACCTCAGACAGCGACCGGGAGGCTGGAATGGGAGAATGTGTGACTGGGTGCCAGGTCTGGAAAGCAACATCAGGTCCCACACAGCAGCCACCCTGGGCTACATCCTTAAGTCTCACCAGCCAAAACCGATCGTGCAGGACCTAGTAACTGTGGGGAGTGAAGAGAACTGGGAGCTGTCAGAGGACACTGTGATGCCGTCTAGTCAAGCCTCCCTCTAAATGAGCTCCATAAAGCCCAGCAGACACAGCAGCCCTGCTTACACAGTATTGGAGGTGGGGAGCCACCCAGACAGCCCCAGACAACACGCTTCATTCCGGAGCAGTGTATAACGTCCAGCAATGCTTTCTTAGCCTCCCATCTGTAATTTTTACCCGTTGGGGGTCCTTATTCTACTCTCCAGAGCTTCTGGGGAATGTCAATCCAAGGAGGCAGCATTCAGGAGTCTAATGGCGTGGTTGAGTGGGGAAGGAATTTTTTGGACCTAGGGTAAGTACCTTGGCTACAGTTTTGTACTGGAGGGTCTAGAAAGGAAGACAACACAGTTTTTCAAGCCAAGAGACCTGTTTGCAAAGCATACATCTAGCACCACATAATTAATAATAAACAGCAGCTAAGATCTGAGTGTTTAGTATGCCCAGCATAGTTCTAAAAGCTTTATATGTATTAACGAATTTAATCCTTCCTACAACCCCATGACACAGGGTACAACAACTGCATGTATTTTGTAGATGAGTTAACTAAGGTACAGAGCACTTGAGTAAATTGCTCAAGTTCACAGACTAGTAAGTGGTGAACTTGGGATTCAAATCTAGCTGGGCTCTACTCTAGTCTAGCCCTCTTTCCACTACATTATACGGCCTCACATTCCCACCGCTCACAGCCCTCGTCCCAACCCACAGGATCTCACCTGTTTCACGCCCTGCATTCTGCCTCGCTCCTCATCCACTGGGACTTATTTTCTCAATTAGGGTTTGTCCCTTGGACCTCAATTCCAGGACCTCCAAGGACTTCACTTTCCACCGTAACAATGATTCATAATTTCCTATTATGCCATTTCTGACTTCCCTGGGTAGTAAATTCACAGACCACATCATGGATTTCAAGTACAGTTAGTTTCATTTCTTACTCACGTCAATCCTGCTTTTCTACTAAGAATCCCAGAAGTTCTTAGAACATGAAAAGGTAGCAGTTGACATGCTGGGAGTTTTGCTAAAAGTCAGTGCAAAAACAATTTCCACTGGACTTCATCTAGCCGGCAAGCGTGCACAGCCAGAGCTGTAGTATAAAGACTACCTGTAGATTTAATACAAGGCCCAGTAAAGGCTGACTGCTTCTGGCAGCTTTTCTAACTATCAGGACGAGTACTCCAAAGGTTATATTCCTGTAAGAGTCATTTGTACCACAGAGAAACAGCTGTGGGACAGAGCAGCATCCAACAGCAGAAACACTGGAAGACGTTCACTCTAATGTACAAAGTTTAGGAACAAGTTCTCATGTGACAAACACCCAGCAGGGAGGGTGCTCCAAGTCCCTGATGAGGACCGTCTGGAACCTGCACGTACCTTCACTCCGTCCAGCACGGCTTTGATGACCCCCTTCACAGTTGTCACCATCTCTTTATCTTCTGAGTTCACACCTTCTAGCATCACTTGGTCAGACCAACGAATGAGGTTGGCGAGACTTTGGTACACTCGGCTATAGCAGGAGGAGAGGGCTGAGCTAGAGGTAGGAGAAGATTTTTAAAAGAATATTAAAAATCTAAAGCATGACCGTCACTTTACGTCATCTGTTTAGCAGAGAACTAGTTTCTCAGTGACTAGGGTTTCTCAATCCTTCTTTCTATAAGATCTGCACCTCCTTTTAATAAACTTTTCCTCCCTGAATCTATTTCCTTACATCCAATGAAGATTTTGTGGAGCTTTATCTTCCAGTCTGTTACAATTTTTTTTTCATTTCTCATATATAATGTAGAAAAATTCCACCATGATAGTTAATATGCTTTTTCAAACTTCACATCCTCCACGAGATTCCGATAACCTCTCTCAAGGAGTGCCTCATCTTCCTCGCCTTCTAGTAGGTCAGACTGTTGTACACTTCTTGTTCTGAATTAGATAAAAATTCATGTTATATTGTGTCACAAGGAGTCAACAGGTTTGTGGAATTTTAGCAGGCAGGATCCTTTAAAGGAACGGCCTTTACTTTCATTAAAAAATTTTTTTTGGATCTTAGTTCCCTGACCAGGGATCGAATCTGCACCTCTGCGGTGGAAGCGCGGAGCCTTAACCACTGGACTGCCAGGGAAGTCCCAAGGAACAGTCTTTAAACATGAGCTCAAAGAGATCTGAAATTTACTAGAATTCCTTCTAACATGGGCTCAGCTTCACCATCGCCTGCAATAAACCATGGCTGAGCTGTCAGAGGAACGCACTAATGAGGAGTATTTTAAGGAGGACAAGTCAGAGGCGAGGTGACCCGTGGTGATGGTAGGTGGGGGGCGGAGGTACCAACTTCACCGTGATGCCAACAACTCAAAACAGAAGCCCTGAGCACATCTGGAGGCCCCAACGATTGTAGAGTGGAGGCCAAAATGAAGAAGTTTTATATCTTCCACATATTTTTAAACAACTAAAGATAATTTTCCCTAGGATTTATGGAAAGGATTATTTTTCCATTTTAAATATTATGTATTAAAACAGAGGTAGAGCAAAAATGTAGAAAATTTGTGGGATGCTACCTCCTCCACTAAAAAAAAAAAAAAAAAAAAAAAAAAAAAGAATGAGGCAGACATTTAGGAGCCAAAGATATACTTTTTCCCCAAAGATATAATTTTGAGAAAAATATATAATATTGTAAGATATGATTAAAACAGGTTCTAAAAACAAAGACATTTAAAAAAAAAAAAAGCCTGAACCAAACAATGCTCTAATGAGAAGCTCTTCAGAATCAGGTAAGGAGGAAGAGAATTTCCAGGAGGTCTGAAGTCTCCACTTAGCCATTCACTCGGCTCCGTGCATGTTCAGGCAGAGGAAAGAAGAGTCAGAAAGAATGAAAGCAGCTCCTCAAGCCCCACTACAAACAAGAAAACTTTACAAAAGGAGCCACAAGAAAGCCCGGGTTTGTTTGGCTGCTTTAGAGGATGATACAAATGAAAAGTGTTCGGTGTCAGACCTATTCTCTTCGGAAGGAGGACTGAGAGAATAAAACAAAACTTGCAGACCTGCCGGGGCGGGGGGGTGGGGGGGGGGTGGGGGGGTGGGGGGTGCGGGGCCGGACCATAGATGGCGTCGTCCTGAAGGGGGGCGTGCTTCTAGCAGCTCTGCTCCTCCTCCCTCGCAAGGCCAGGCTAGGCCTCTTGAAACAAAGACTGTGGCCTCCCGCCCGCGATAATTAAATGAAAGAGGTGGGAGGGGTCACTTTTACGTGATACTTAATTCCTACCTGCACTGGATGTTAACATTTCCCTGAAAGCACCTAAAAATGTTGGTAATTGTGTCCACCCTTCACATTGTGAGCCTGCAAGAAGAATATTCCTGTGTCTTAATGTCACGGGAAGGACATTAAAAAAGGAAGGAGGGTCTTGTACCATAAAAATGTCCAGTAGACCAGTCGTTGGTCTGTTTCTGAAATGCAGCAAAGCTGTCTGCTCTGAGGGCAAGCAGGGATCCTGCTCTCAAACATCTCTGAACGTTCCACCGTCAGGAAAAGCCTCCATCCATTGCCCACACTGAACAGCCAGCCGCTCGCTCACAGGCCCGTCACCACTGCCCTCGGAACCTAGGGGAGCGTGGCGAAGAGCCGACCCGCTAGGGCCCAACCCACAGAGAAGAGGCAGGAAAACACCCTCCCAGCTAACAGATGCACAGGAGGATGAGATGATGGAAGGAAGCTAAAAGAAACATTTGAGCAGCATTTTAGATCATCTCAGGGAGATCAATAAAAGTATCATCAACGGGCTTTGGAAGAATTTCAGGAGGAAAAAATCCCTTAAATGGTATTAGCCAAAGGACTACAAAGAAAAAAAAAGAAATCATTATTCCTTATGGCCACACCCAGGCATTTGTCTTTTCCCCTCTAGGAAACTGTTATAGACAGTAAGTAATTTTTGTCAACTATAAAGTAATTACAAAACCTCCCCATGGACAAAAAATGCCCCATACCACTGTCCTATTACTTGGTCAATTCTTCCAGAGCCTGCATGTCTAGAAAGTAACTTCCCAAGCAGAGTTGCTGGCTGACACTGCAGGAAGCGACAGTCCTAGCAGCAGCGCCCTGTCAACGCTGTTACAGGGCTCAGTGAAGGTGACTGTCCTGGACTCTCCCAGAGAGGCCTGGCACGTGAGGGGATCCGCCCTCATTTCCCACAGCGCCGCCCGTCGGCGCCCTGGTGTGATCACACTCTGCTCACAGGACTGCTGGTCTCGCCCCTGCCGGGCACACTGTGCCCGCTGGCCTCAGTTCCTCCGCTCTTCTCCTTCTCCTGCCCCCACTGCCCATCCAAATCCTGCCCTTCCTTCAGGTGCAGCTGCAGCATATCCTCCCCCAGGAAGTGCAACTCTCTTGTAACTCTCCCTCCTTCAAAGTCCAACAGAGCTTCCACTCGGTACCATCAGATCAGCACTGTCATACAGCGGGGGAGTTGATTTTTTCAGATCTTAACTCTCCCGCAGTAGGCCCGTCCCAGGAGAAGAAGTGTAGGAGAGCATTTCATAAACGCTACCTGTGCGTCTGAACCCCAGCATGCCGTCAAGCACGTTCCCTCAAAGGAGAACAGCACCGGGCCTGTCGCCTGTCTACGAGCTGGGCACCGGGCTACCTACTGGAAAAGCATGCTGCTCGGTCTCACAGAGTCCTCCCTATGGAGCAACTGAACAAGGCCCCAGAGGGACTCGCTTCCTCAGAGGCCTCTTGTACATGACAGCAGCCTGGCCTGGGACGTGAAGACAGAGCAGACCAAAGCCCTACCAACGGCTTATCCTTCCCCGCCAAGTGGCTTCAGTGAGCTTCCAGCCAAAAGACCACCATCTACAGGGGTCAGCAGAAGCTCCAGGGCAGAGAGCTTCTTGGAAATAAAGATACTGTTTTATCTCCCAGAAGAAGAAAACTATGCACTTCACTGTCCAGTTCTGAAAGCAGTTCACAAAAGCTTAGCCTCATGGGGCTACAGGGACACTAAACCATCTTGAGGAACTGAAACAGAGAGATGTTTATCCTGAACAGGTACCAGGGAAGAAAAACAAAGCCAGCAGGCATCTGACAGCCTCTCAAGAAGAAGCTCCTGATAGGCTCTCACTGAAGATTACTTTTAATACTGCTTTCCTTTCTGTATTTAACAACAAACATAGGGGCAAGCCACTCACTAACTTTTCAGAGGAAAACGAACTCTAGCAATAAAAGCATTACCCCACAAAAGCTGACTTACACTTCCATACCTGGCTTCCAATGAATCCAGGTGCTGTTTGGGAGGACCTGGCTTGATACAATTAAATGTTTCACTAATCCATGCTCTAATGGGATTCTTCTCTACCTCTTTTGGCCTAATAATCTAAGCAGCCAAGGTCTCCAATAGGTTAGATATTGGCAGGATTTAATGTCATAATAAACTATGGTTAACATAGGGTACTGGGAAAAATGTGTCCAAATCAATGCGATTATTGCCAATGAGCTAGCTAGTACGAAAAAATAACCACAGACTTACACTGTGGCTACACCCCTAGCAATGGTGGCGATCTTCCTCAGTGTTGAGGCCTCATGGGTAACAATGACCTCAACCTTGGAAGAATACCAAGTGATAGCCATGGGGTAGGGGTAGGGGTAGGGGTGGGGGGCAGGGCGTGGGAGGGCTCCTTTTCCTCCTGGCATTCCTCACTGGTCTTAGAAACACTGAGTGTGAAATGCCCCTGAACCAAGGTGCCACTACGCCTCCACTGCTCTGACACAGCCCAGAGCAACTCACCTGTGTTGAATTCGAGGGTCGCTCTGCACCAGGGGTAAGATGGCCTCCAGCACCTTGCTGGCAGACCCTGGAAGCATCTCCAGTACCTTCTTATCAATAGCCATTTTGTCCACAATGGTCTTAAAGTAGCGCAAGGCACTGACAACTTCCTTCTCTTTCTCTTCCAGCCAGCTCAGGTTCTGAAAGGAAATGTTAAGCATAAGGAGGGAGGAGAGAGATTAAAGGGAGCAATTTTAAAATAAATAAATAAAATAAAATTTCCTGCAAACTAGTTTGAGATTGACACCAATGGAAAAGGCTTCTTGCTGCAGAAAGCAAGCCAAATTGTTTTTCTAAGGATTGCAATCAGGACACAGAGGCTAGACTTGAAGGAAGAAGAAGGGGCTGACTGAGAAAGGTTGTTTAGATATTCCTAATTCCCTTCCCGGACAGAGACAGATTTGCCCTGGGGTCTCTGCCTCAACCACACTGAGATATCACCATTAATCTCAGTAAGTGTAGTTAGGACTAATTTGCTGATGGCTGCAGGATGCTTACAGAACCAACAGTTAAGTCCCAACGTGTATATCTATCCAGTAAATCAAATCAAGAAACTCCAGGCCTTTCAAGGTCCTAGGGGCTGTGTAAGACTGGTCAGAGGCATTAGTGCTCAAAACCCACTCTCCCAGGACTCCTCACTAGATTCCCACATTTGACCAAAGACGCAGCCCCTCTCAATGAAATGATATGGCTCTCCCAAAGGACCTGGAAACCCTAGGGTTAGAAGGGGCGGGATGTGCTGGGGTGAAAAGGTGAAGAAGCTGGACAGATGGCAATGATTCAATCACTACTCCTGCAGCGTGTGCTAACAGCACGCAGGGTCCCTCTGCCCCTGAGGAAAGCCCGCCTAGGAGGAAAATAAAACACAGAGCCCTGTACTTCCCAGCACTCACATTCCCACACCCAAATCTTTTCTCCTTGACTGTGGGATACCTTGAATCCACAGACAGTGGGTAAACACACCCCTTTGGTTTCTTTCTCCAACCTCTCCTTATACTGACCCTAATGTCAACAACCCAGGTCCCAGCTGGCTGGCAGGGAAAGGGAGATCAAGAATAATCTATAAAATGGATAAATCCCAAAATGGATAATCTACTCAAGTAGAATCGATTACATGTCCAGGGCAAATTAAGAGTGGTACATATGAGGAAAACTGCCACCTGTGGGCTCTGTGAGGTCCAGAGAATATTCAAATAAAAACCACCGAGAACAAGAAGATAATTTCTAGGAAAAGTAGATTTAAAACTATATAAATATATAAAAAAGTGATACACAATAAAAAGTGATTATGATTCTGAACACCAGCTCTTTTAAAATAATGAGGAATGTCATTTTAAATAAAAAATTTCAATAGTGGATTTCATGGGAATATCAAAGGAAAAACATATAAATGGAATCAAGAAGTAATTACCTCCTTTCGTCAGACAACTTTCAAAAACCCGATTTAATTTCTCTCAATGGGGGTACTTCCCAAAAGGTATTCTGTAGACCACCATGATACATTTCTCCAAGGGAGGAAAAAAACACCCCTTCCCCATCCCCATCACTGTGGCCTCTTTGCCGTCACTTATTTTTCTCTTCTCACTACCTGACACGTTTGTTTATTTACTGTCTGTTTCCAAGAGCCAGGCACTTGCTTCTCCACCTCGTGGCCCAGAGCGCTCTGTTTCGCCATGGCCTACACGGGGCTGAGAGGAACCTCAGCATGAAGGAACTCATGGTGCCTTGCAGACATCAAATGTGACTAAAACCACTTTGGCCAGTTGAGCAAGAGGACTATGGCTACAACACTGCCATCGCAGCACATCAGGAGCCAGCAGAGACAAAACGTGGGGAGGAAGCAGGAAACATTTTAAGAAAATGTGTCATGAGGTTTGCTAGGGAGAAAGGGGCTAATCTGGAGATGGGAGCCGTCCAAAAGCGGCAAGGCACTTCACAGAAAAAAAGAGAACTCTCCTGTCATTTGCAGAGAGATCAAATGAGCCACTGAAGAGCCGGGCTGCCCTGGGCTCCTAATAAAGGAGCCGACAACCTAGCAGAGTCAGGTTTCATCCATTAACTCTCCAGCAAATTCCACTCCCAGAATTAATGGCCTCTGAACGCTGTGCATTCCCCTAGCCCATCAGCTGTTAAACTATGGCTTCTCGCAAAACACAGCCAGCAGTCGGAAGAGTTTACAATGAGACACCCAGACCGAACACCCACAGGAACGGGGAACCTGAGGCCGAGGCCTCAGAGAGGCAGCTGCATCCACCTGCACACCGGCTCCTGCGTCAGGGGTTAGATGCCACCACTGGTGCAAACAAACCTGGAAACTACATGAGGCCAGCGGTGCTGGGGAAGGGCCTCGATCCAAAGGCACTGCTGGGCTTCATGCTCCTCATCTGCAAAATGGGGAGAATAATGCCTGCCCTGGGTGATCTAAAGAGGTTCGTGTCGGGGGCTGGGTGAGAATGCATATGGAAGTACTTCATAAAATTAAGGGAGAAAGAGATTTTGATTAAGAAAACTTGGGCCAGAGCCCACACTCTCTGTATACTGGGAAGAGTGAAAGCCTGTGCACATGGTCAAGGTGAGGAGTAAGTAAGACGGCGCGTGAAATCACCCAGGATAGGGTCCGGGCAAAGAGAGACCTGCAGTAAGTTGTAGATGGATCCAAATCTATTTCTGTCTACCTGAGTTGCAATTTCCCATGTAATAACCTGGGAAAAATGAGAATATATATGGAAATACTAAGTCGTAAGACAGCTGGTAAGTAATAATTAAGGATGATGGCAAATGACAGAGTCAGCTAAGTTCACACACCCTGGCAGATTCCCCAACACTTCCTGTTCTGACTGTGGGCCCCCACCATGGGTTTACACTCACTTTGACTCATGCAGGTGACCTGGGGCAGAGCACAGTAATTCAACCCTTCTTAAAGGGCAATGACCAGAAACCAGGGTAACACTCTTCCTTGGGCAAAGATCACATCTATAGCTCCTTCCCAGAGAACAGAGTTTCTCAGCCATGGCACTGACATTTTAGGACAGAAAATCCTTTGTTGGGGTGGGGGGGAGGCAGGGTTGCTGTCCTCTGTATTGTACGATGTTTACCAGCATCCCTGGCCTCCAGCCAACAGATGCCAGTAGCACCTGCTTCAATCTCCTAGTTGTGACAACCAAAAATGTCTCCAGACATTGCCAAATGTCCCCTGGAGTTTGCAGAAACCCCCACTAAGGAAAGGGTACTTTAGCATCAAATTTCCCCTATGACCTCTCTTGGAGTGATGAAGAAAGGGGGAAAAATTCCAAGAAATGAGCGGCTGAAACAGTTCCTTATCAGAGTTCACTAGCAAAACACAGTGGTTAGTAAATCATTTCACTCCGGGCCGCCTGGACTAGTGTCAGATGACAAGTGGCACTCTTCTTGGCGTTTAATATAAAACCCAGTTCCAAGGGGTTGCTAAACAGATTGCAATAAAAAATAATTGCGGTACAGACCAAATCTTCCACTTTATTACTCTTCTTCAATCTGGAATTTAGATCAATCTGGCAAACACCGTATATTTCATTCTTGCTCTCTAGCCTCTTTTTCTTAACAGATGGGGCAGGAAAAACGATTATTCAACAAAGACTTTGTACTTAAAACCTTTATTTGCTCCACTTTTAACTAGACTTTTAAGATATTCTGCTGGTCAACATAAAAACAAAAGTAGATGCACTGCAAAATTCAAGAGTTATGTGTTTATATAACAGGGTAGTGTTTGCTAGTGGCATTAAACTGACAGCTGTGACAACAGTTCTACAAACTACGCTGTGGAGAGTCACTGAAGGGTTCAGAATCTACTTATCTATGAGGCCTGTCTTTATTTTACACTGCTGAGTTTAATTTTGTTTTTATGTTCAGTTACGTGTGGGAGCTAACATTAGATTTGTTAGATATTAAAAAAGAAACCGGCTTTCATAAAGAGTAACTGTAGCATCGAGAGAGTTTCGACTTGATGTCAGATGGCCTGTGTTCAAATCTCAGTGTCACCACTCTTTGTGTGACTTTGCCCAAACGTTTAATATCTCCATAGTCCCAGTTTCCTTTTCTGCAAGATAAGTTTCCACCTCCCAGGGTTATAATGAGAATTAAGTGAGAGAACGAGTGTAAAGCACATAGCATGGGGCTAAGAAAAGGCTTGGTACATGTTAGCGGCACAAAAGGTGTCCCTGGCTCTGAGAGCGCTAATTCTGCACAGTATCATCACACTCACGAGTCTCGGGAGATACTTAACAGAGTACCTTACACTTTAGATGCCCTTCCTTTTCTCAACTATCCAGATCATCTTAGCAACTCAAGGAGAGAACAGCTGGTCTTAAGAGATGAGACTCACCCGCTTCCCCCGAACCCGTTGGACCCAAGCAGCACACCCAAACCAATCCCAAAAATCCCGGAGCTTTCGCCATGGAGTACTGAGCTCTCTCCAAAGGCCATGGGGGCTTGGATAAACTCTTACATTTATCCAAGGCTCCTTGGACTGTTTCCTGAACAATTAAGCCCACAGTTGCCACCCAGCTGAACACAATGATATTGCAATAGATTTTTTTTCCATCCCCAAAACCATGGGCCAGGATTCTGCAGTAGAAGGCAAGGCAAACCCAATTGTTCTTAACATCACACTGACCTTCTGCCTTTGAGACCTGGAAGCCACAGCACTGGTGGACATAAATTCTACTGCCTGCTGCTCCAGATCCAAGGGGATAGGGTAGCCCTCTGGTAGAAATCTGTCTGTTGCCTCCTGGAAGAGAGGAAACCTGGATTCCTACAGAGCTTGAAATGGCCGTTTTAGGCTGAAGGGAGGGGTTGATGAAAACCAACAGCTGTTCCAACACATCTGGCTTGACTGGCCCTGCTGAGGTTACTGGTGTTTGAGGACATCTTTGGCTGGGTTTCAAGGGTTTAGCAAGTTTCAGAGCATGGGCCCTAAAGCCGAATGATGGATGTTCTGGACATCACAAATTTCCGTGTGTGTGTGTGTGTGTGTGTGTGTGTGTGTGAGAGAGAGAGAGAGAGAGAGAGAGAATGTGTGGGCAACGTGGGCCTCTCTGGGGCACAGAGGCAGCACCCTGGAGTGTGAACATGACGAGCTGAGCTGTTTTAAATGCCCAGAGGATGACACAGCTGGAAAAGAACTGTTCTAGCCAACCAAGCTTGACTCTGATTAACAGGAGAAACACTCACCGTCCTAAAGGTTCATATTTCACAGGGACACTGAAGGCTCCGCCTGGAACCGTGGAATGCTATGGAATAGGTGTTCTGTACTGAAAGTTCAATCCCCAGGGAATAAACTTAAAAAACAGCACAAACTCACTGCTCAAAGCAGGTGAAGGCCAGGAGAAACACCTAGAGAGTCAGCTTACTTTGTTCACAGGCTTCTCTGGAATCTTCACAGACACCTCAGCTGGTTTTCCCTTCTTTGATGGCGTTCTCTTGATTTTGGGTGAGTGGAATTTGTCCATCAGCTTCATGGTGAAGGAGGAGAGATGAGAACGCTGAGAGTCTGAAAACAAAGAAGGTAATGATTTTTAGAGGTAGAGTGGGAAGAAGCTGTGGTTCTTTGACCTTTTGTGGAAGTGAGCATCGTCCTCAAACAAATCTTTCCCCCTAGCTGTTCAGGGTTACAAAGAAAAGGAAATATAGATCCATTAAACATTTCTGCTTGCATGTTTCAATTTTTGCAATTTCCATCTAGTCTAGGTTGAAAGCAGTCGAAATGGGTTTGGAAAACGAACGTGCAAATATTTCCAACTGTCCTTATAGAGTTTGTCTGATGATCTAACCAGTGTCCAAGGGAACTGGCTAAGATGAAAGAATACCAAAGTAGAATCACAGAAGTGCTGGATGTAAGAACTGGAAAGGAAGGCCCTTTTGAATCAACCTTCACGTTTTCTGGTTTAGGGAACTGCAACAAGTGACATGGGTAAGGCCTCAGAGCTGGCAGTGGAGACTGAAACAGAACTAAGGTGTTTGAAACCCTCGGGGACACAGTGAAAGACTAAGTGGTTTCTCGCCAAGATCAGGAACAAGATGAGGGTGTCCGTTCTTACTACTGTTATTCAATTTTGTACTCTCTTACTCCAATAAAAGCCAACCAGATTGGAAAGGAAGATATAAAACTATCTCTATTTGTAGATGACATAATCCTGTATATGAAAAATCCCAAGCAATCCACTAAGAAACTACTAGTACTAATAAACAAATTTAGTGGGCTCACAGGATACAAGAGGATATACAAAATCATATGCAAGATCATATACAAAAATCAATATTTCTATACATTAGCAAGAAACATTCAAAACGAATGTCTAAAAAGCTTCCATTCACAATCTTCAAAAAGAATAAAATACTTAGGCATAAAATTACACTTAAGTGAAGTACTGATACGCTATACCGTGGATGAATCTTGAAAACATTATGCTAAGTGAAAGAGGCCAGTCACAAAGACCACACAGTGTATGACTCCATGTATCTGAAATGTCCAGAACAGGCAAATCTATAGAGACAGAAAGTAGATTAGGGGTTGCCTAAGACTGAAGAGAGCGGAGAGGGACGGAGAGGGGCTGCTAGTGAGTAAGAGGTTTCTTTTGGTGGGGGATAAAAGTGTTCTAAAATTAGAATCTGGTGATGATTATACAACCCAGTGAATTACTATAAAAAAAAAAACTTGAATTCTACACTTTAAAGGAGTCATGTATGTGAATTATATCTCAATGAAGCTGTTAAAAAAAACCAACCCAATGAGCAGCCTTCCTTCATTTACCACCCGCCATTTACCACAGCACTTTCCAGTGTTTGAAACCATCTTATTAAATTATTTACTTATGTGTTTACCTCCTCACAAGAATGCAAACTCGCTGAAGGCTGTACCTGCCTTGTTCAAGCCTGCATCTCCAGTGCTAACACGGTACCTGGCCCATAGAAGATGCTCAGGAAACATTAATTCAACAAATGAACAAATCAACCAATGAAAAAATACCCCACGAGGGCTTCCCTGGTGGTGCAGTGGTTAAGAATCTGCCTGCCACTGCAGGGGACACGGGTTCGAGCCCTGGTCTGGGAAGATCCCACATGCTGCGGAGCAACTAAGCCCGTGCGCCACAACTACTGAGCCTGCACTCTAGAGCCCTCGAGCCACAACTACTGAAGCCCGTGCACCTAGAGCCCACGCTCCACAACAAGAGAAGCCACCGCAATGAGAAGCCCGTGCACCACAACGAAGAGTAGTCCCTGCTTGCTGCAACTAGAGAAAGCCCACGCACAGCAACAAAGACCCAATGCAGCCAAAAAAAAAAAAAAAACCCATGAAAAGGACTGCTTCTTTAGGTAATGTGAGAAATTCAGAGGAAATACTTGAAATTGGTTGAAAATTAGGGAGAACGTGATCCTATGCAATGGAAAAAGAAGTATCTGTATTTTTTTTTGGCTGGTTGAGTCTTCGTTGCTGCGTGCAGGCTTTCTCTAGTTGTGGTGAGTGGGGCCTACTCTTCGTTGTGGTGTGCGGGCTTCTCATTGCGGTGGCTTCTCTTGTTGTGGAGCACGGGCTCTAGGCGTGTGGGCTTCCGCAGTTGCAGCACGCGGGCTTCAGGAGTTGCAGTGCGTGGGCTCAGTAGTTGCGGAGTGTGGGCTCAGCAGTTGTGGCTCACGGGCTTAGCTGCTCCGCGATATGTGGATCTTCCCAGACCAGGGCTCAAACCCATGTTCCCTGCATTGGCAGACAGATTCTTAACTACTGCACCACCAGGGAAGTCCCGTATCTGTATCTTTAAAATAAAAAATACACTCCCTTTCAATTTTCCCAGCAATTAAGTACTAAAAAAACAAAAAACAAAAAACCTTCCAAATAAATGACACAGCATCTTGTATTACAGGCATGTCACTGTGTCTATTAGTGCTGCATATGACTTAATAGGGCCAAAGTTCAATTCTTTTGTCAAAGACCTTCCAGGTGGCAGGCAGGATCAGATAAACGATCTGCCCTTTGCAATTATCTAGGAACCCACTGCACTCTGGACCAAAGAGAAAAAGCCAGGGTCTGACCTTCGTTCACAAGTGGAGTCAAACCAAACACAGCTTCACAGCTGTCTGTCTGTCTGCTGGCCAGAACTGCAGAAAGCCCTTCTTAGAGCCCCAGTGTGGACACAAGTCCACAGGAAGCTCAGGCACCTCTCTCCTCACCTGGAACGGCTCAACGCAGGGTCGGAGGGGCTCTCGGCACCAGTCCTCAAACGCTGCATCACCCCTGGGATCCAAAGCAGGTAAACTGGGATGGTTTGATTGCTCCAGCTCCCCTCCTTCCCCTTCCCCACCCAAGCAGGGTGGGCCCCATGTACAGTTTATACTTCCTTCTTTATACTTCGAAATGATGTGACCAGTCTAATAATTCATGTGGTACTTAAGAGGGTGAGCTTTGCAGTCAGTCTGAGTTAACAGACTTCAGCGGCACCTCTCCAAGCCTAAGTCTCTTTGTCTGGAAAATGGGGCTGATAACATTGTTCTAGAAACGGCTGATGTGACGTAGGTTAAATGAGATGCTGCTTGTGGACACCGTGGTGAGGTACTCAGCCGTGTGCTGGGCACACGGTACCCACTCAATACAGGGAGCTAATCGACCTATAACTATATGATCTGGATGGGTAGCAAGTCTGACCGAACTTTGAATTCTTATTTCCCAACTGCTAACAGATCTGAATCAGGATACTCTGCAGCACTGAACATCTGACCCATGATCCTGAGGAACTGAGGGCCTTACACATGCCTCTCTCCTCTTCCTTTAGTCCTGACCAGAAGTTCATCTGTGCCCCTCTCTGGTGCCTCCTTCCATATTGCGCTTATCGCTGCCCCCATCCTCCTCCTTCGGATGCTGGCCTCAGCATCCCGAAAGTCTCAGCACATCCCTCACCAGACAGGTTCCCAAGTCAGATGTTAGGGTGTGACTTCCACCCTGGCAAGCAAGACTGAAAGTGGGGCAAGAAAAGCAGACACAAATGGAGAAGTAAAGGCAGGATGCACGGTTTCTTTGGTGGTCAAAAATGTTCAGAGACATGGGCTGGGCGAGCCAACTTCCACCTCCTCTGGTCTGCTGCCCCGAGTTGCTATATGGGTAGGCAGGGGGCTGAGGGACTGGCCAGATTCACATCTCTGCCATCATGACCAGGGTAGAACTAGGGTAGGCAAACAAGGTATGGGGGCTCCCCAAAACCCCTGATCATGACCCAGGGGTCAAGTAAGGACACCTCCACCTGAGAGCAAACAGAGCCCAGGAAATATATCACAACATACTCTCTCAACCTCTGCTTTGCCAAGCACAGCCTGAGACTCTGGTCTGTCTTGGGGCACATCTGGGAATCCACATCAGCATTTAAAGAAAGTGTTATATCTACCAATAAATCTCTCTCCTTGTAGTATTTAACAGCCTCAAAGCAGCCAGCTCTAGCACAAGATGTGATAAATCAAGTGGAGGAAGCAGGTTCTTTGTAATGACAGCCAACCTCCTCAAGCCTGGAAATCAAGGACAGCACTAACTAGGGCAGATTTTGACTTGGAGGCTGCTTGTCACCTTTTCCTCGAAACAATAGCTTAGCAACACAGATTTCAGGAGACTTGCAAGGTCACTCAAACTATGCATTTCAGTGCTGATAAAGCACTATAATGACCAGTGACAGCAGAGTGGAAGGAAGCAAAGGTGGCAGCTATGTTGGGGTAATCTTGCCAACAGTAGCCCCCCCCCCCCACACACTTCCTGCCCCTCTTCTCACATTCCTCATGTGTATCAATCATCTTGGGTAGAGGGCAATGCTAAAGAGATGCTCTCACACTACTGCAGAGTTTCAGGTGACTTTAATGACCACTCTCTGACTTTTCACTTGGGAAGTTGTAAATGTATGTGTTTAGATATTTTCTAGTACTGAAATTAAAACAAACTTTTGAAAGATTTCATACATACACATGTACAACTCACAGAGGATTCATCAAATCCATGCATCCACCAGCCCAGACTATCCAAGAGAACCGTGAGCAATGACGGACTATCTGCACTACCCAACGTGGCTGCCACTGGAGGCTGTTACGCACTTGAAATGTGCCTAGTGTGACTGAGAAGCTGAGTTTTTATTGAAATGTAATTAACAGCCACACGAGACTGGTGGCTGCCGTACTGGACAGCACGGCTCTAGAAGCAGAACATTAGCAATCTCACTGCTGCCACCGCATGCTCCGTCATAATCATATCTTTCTTCCCAACGATGGGTAACTGTGATTTTGATTTTTGTGCTTATCATCCCTTATTTTTAAAAAAATTTTATTATTTTATTTATTTATGGCTGCGTTGGGTCTTTGTTGATGCGCAGGGGCTTTCTCTAGTTACAGCGAGCAGGGGCTACTCTTTGTTGCGGTGCACGAGCTTCTCATCGCAGTGGCTTCTCTAGTCGCGGAGCACGGGCTCTAGGTGCGCAGGCTTCAGTAGTTATGGCTCACGGGCTCTAGAGCACAGGCTCAGTAGTTGTGGCACACGGGCTCAGTAGTTGTGGCGCACGGGCTCTAGAGCACGGGCTCAGTAGTTGTGGCGTGCGGGCTCTAGAGCGCAGGCTCAGTAGTTGTGGCATGTGGGCTCAGTAGTTGTGGCTCATGGGCTGTAGAGCGCGGTCTCAGTAGTTATGGCTCACGGGCTCTAGAGCGCAGGCTCAGTAGTTGTGGTTCACGGGCTCTAGGGCGCAGGCTCGGTAGTTTTGGCACGTGGGCTCTAGAGCACAGGCTCAGTAGTTGTGGCACGCGGGCTGAGTAGTTGAGGAACGCGGGCCCTAGAGCACAGGCTCTGTAGTTGCGGCCCATGGGCTTCAGTAGTTGTGGCTCGTGGGCTCTAGAGCGCACAGGCTCGGTAGTTGTAGCACGTGGGCTCAGTAGCTGTGGCTCACGGGCTCTAGAGCATGGGTCCAGTAGTTGTGGCACATGGACTCAGTAGTTATGGCTCATGGGCTCTAGAGCACGGGTTCAGTAGTTGTGGCACACAGGCTCAGTAGTTGTGGCTCACGAGCTCTAGAGTGCAGGCTCAGTAGTTGCAGCACATGGGCTTAGTTGCTACGCGGCATGTGGGATCTTCCCGGACCAGGGCTTGAACCCGTGTCCCCTGCATTGGCAGGCGGATTCTTAACCACTGCGCCACCAGGGAAGTCCCTCATCCCTTATATTTTGTCATAGTTTATATCTATAAGTATAGTTTAATGTATAGGTTTGTGAAGTTAACTTAAATGGAATTTCATTGTAAATATTCCTATGTTCTTGCTTTTTCACTTAGTGGTAGGTCTGACGTTTGGCCAGGTGAAGTGCATATAAGTGCTTTTGTTTTCAGTGCTGTGAAGTTCCACATACAGCAGTTTTACTTACCCCCTCCCTGCCAGTGAATACTGGGTCATTTTCAGCGATTTTGCTTTTATAAACAACACGGCGATGGACCTTCTCATACTTGCCTTCTGGAGCACATGCAAGAGCTTTCTGTGACTAGAACCGCTGGGCTACAGAGTACACACCACATCTCATTCCATGGATGTTGCCAGATGACTCTCCAAAGGGTCTGTGCCACTCTGCAGCCCCAAGGGCAAGGTTGAGTCCCAGCTGCTCTCCCAACACCTGGGCTTGCCAGACTTGCACACTTTTCAATAGGGCCATACCTAAACAAAGGAAACAAAAGCCCTCCTTCCCATGGAAATGCTATAAATTGGTGTATCTTACTGTGTTCTATCAAATCTGCCAGAACAACTTCAAAGCTCACGGATAGAACTTAAGAAAAACCCTCAGCTGCCACTTAGTACGGCATTTATACCAAGGAGGGTCTGGAACTCCCAATGACCAATCTGCTAGTCATTTCTGCCAGAGGAGGAACGCTTACCTGACCTCACAATCAATTTCTGTAGAGATGGCCGCGATGTTGCTAAGAGCAGCACTCTCCTGGGCAGCCATCACAGGCTGCAGATAGGCTGTCAGCTGAACGGCCTTCTCTACCCAGAGGGAGAGAGAACGGGCTGGAGGAGAGGCACGTAGCCTGCTCACAAAATCATGTCGCAACCAAAACCAACAACACACCAAAGCCAAACCAGTTTCTTCCAAGTAGTCTGCCAGGTGTTCAATATTTCATTCTTAAATTTTCAATTTGCCCCTTGGCCAGGCTTAACAACGATCTCTGCTTGGTGCTGACAAATGTACACATCAACTGGCCTTTCAGACGTCATTTGTAGCAGCAGCTGGGATCCCAACTTAGCAGTGGTTTCTGTCAGGGCTTAATTTCGCCTTGGATGGGGGGAGTCTCTACATATCAACCATACAAGGGAGCACAAAGTCAGGGTCAGGGTGGATAACACTTTGAGGCAGTTCCTTGGGAGACACGGTGGCTGCTCATTCTTCGTACCGACGGCGTGCAGGGCGCAGAGCTGGGCGTTGGAAGGACTTCCGCTCATCTGCGCACGAGCTCTGGTTGCACACTTCCTCTTCCTTCATCCACACCATTTCCCAAATGTGTTAAAAGGACAACTAGAGTGGAGAAGTGACACGAGGACCTTAGGAAGAACTATTTTAAACATAAGGACTTCAGATTTTTAAAGGTGTGTTTGCTTATCTAGAATCGTACAGACTGTAATGTAAAGACAGAGACAGCGTGAGAGTGAGCGGGTCGCGGGCACGGCAGGCGGCCCGCGGGCTCTGGAAGCAGGCAGCTGGTGTTCTCACTTGCGCTTGGCCTCTCTGAGCTGAAGGTGCCTCACCTGTGGAGCAAGCATAACCACAGGACCGACCTGCCTGGGTTGTTGTTGCGAGGGTTACACGTGATCCTGCGTGTGAAGCATTTAGCAAAGGACCCGATATACAGCAAATGCTCAGCACACGGCACCCGTTACTGTTACGGGATAACACCGCCAAGCCTCTGCCGACACTCAGTATGGCAAAGGCTAAAAATAATCCCAGCCTAGCAGAGCGCAAAGTAACCTGATGTTTCATTTTTTCCAACAATTTCCATATTAAAAGATCCTCTTTCTTAATATAGAACTATTCGTGTTAGGGAAAACAGGGAAAATAATTTCTCTAGTTCTGCAACACCAAAGGCTCCTTTGACATGAAAATCTGTTCATGTTACCCATTGGTTCAGGAAGTTGACTGATAGCTATGATGCTGCTGTGGGTGCTAATGGAAATAGTAAGCATATCCTTTTTTTTTTTCAGTAACAAAAGTAAAACAACCTCATTATAAAAATCCAAGCACTGTAAAAATATATAATATAGAAAGTGAAAATCCCTCATAACTCCACGTATGGCAGAGCTGAAATATTTCCCTGACTTGCTTTTTTCAACTGAGCGATATGCTGTGGGCATTTTCCCACGTGAGCACAGTTAATGGGTGAATAATGTTCTGCTGAAAGGCCAACCACACACAGTCCACCAGTCTCCTGACTGATGGTTCCGGTTCCTAGCCCCTGCCCTTCAAACAACAGCACATGGAAGAAGCCCCTCAGGCTTAGCCCTCTGAGCACCTGTCTGAGACAGGCTCCTAGAAATGCAACTGTTAGGCCAAAGGGCATGAGCACTGAAAACCTGCTGAGGGACCACGCAGCTGCCTTGAGCTGGAGGCAGGCCAGCAGGGACTGTGCCAAAGAGTGAGACTCGGGGTGCAAGCAGAAGAGGTGGGGTGCAGGAAAGAGACCAGGCCTGGGGGCCCCTGCCACCTACAGAAGAACCCAGGCTTCACTGTGGATCTGGGCTCAACTCTGACAGAGCTACCAGTTTTGCTTTACTTGCATAGCTGGTAAGGATTAAAAGCAGATTCAGAACTGAACAGACACTTCACAAAAGATGAAATCCAAATGGCCAACAAACAGACGACAAGGTGCTCAGTTCCATTTGTCATCAGGAAACAATAAATTAAAACCATGAAGCAATACGACTACACACACACCAGAATGGATAAAAAGAAAAAAGAGGAAACACTAAGCATTGGTGAGGATGAAGAGGAACGGGCACCCTCTCTCCACTGCTGCAGAGGGCAAGGCAGGACGAGAGCTGAGCACACGCTTCCTGGAGGCCCAGGATTAAATCTTACTCATTTTGGAATCCGGCACTTAGCCCCAAAACCGGCACACAGTGAAAATAAATAAATGATTGTTAGTGAACACAAAGACAAAAGAATCAATGAATGAATTCTGCAACAACTAACAACTACTACATTCAACCAATACCAGAGAGTAGTATCTGATTAGTGATGCAGATGGGACGGTTTATACTGATTTTTAATACAATTCTCTGAGGCATGCCAACACGTGAGTCAGAGACAACTCAATCAAGAACTTTCTCTGCTGTGGTGGTTCAGTTTGGGTCATCTGGGCTAAGAGAATGTTGTTCAAGCCACTTCCAGGGAGAAGACAAGAGAGAAACCATACCTTTCCCTCTCCCCATCTAGGTCTCCAGAGGACAACGGACTCCCTGGGCCAGTACTATCTAACAGAAATACAACAAGAGCCACATACGATTTTAAATTAACCTAAATTATCCATAATATTATAATTTCAATATGCAATTAAATAAAAACCATCAACGAGACATTTTACTCTTCTTTTTCTTTCATGCTAAGTCTTCAGAATCCAGTCTCCAGCTGGACCAGACACATTTCCAGCACTGCTGCAGCTCGAGGCCCTGGGAGTGGCTGGCCCTCCCCGTCCCTGTGAGGAAGGCTGGTCCGCTGGTCTCTTGAAAGAAAGCGCCTTGGGCTGGTTGGAGTCCAGTGCTTCTGGACTGTGCCGCTGAGGTCTTTAAGGGTGCTTCGCCTCCCCCGGAAAGGCAGACAGTGTGCAGCTGCAGAAGGGCCCACCACAGGAGGACCCCCTCACCCCCAGGCTGGGCTCCAGGGCAGCACGTGAATTCCAGGCTCTGAGGCCCTCCACTAACCACTGCCTACGTGGAGGTACTGCAGGATCTCATTCTAGCCACCACGTGGTACAGGGACAGAGAGTGAGGAAACTTGCTGTGCAAGGCAGGAGGTGTAGGGCAAAGGAGGTAGACTCTGTTTGAACAGAAGGAATTTCTGACAATCATGGCTTCCCAACAATGCAAACCGATTTTCTTCAGCAGCAGGGACCAAGGACATTCATGCTGGCAGTGACATCATGTCCTCTGCTATGATTTGGGGGCAAAAGGAGTGACACTGACCTCCACACATGGCCAAGGACAGCCCTGTGAACTCATTCCCACCCCACCTGCAGCTCTGATATAAGTGAAACACTCTCAATGTGTGTGACTCTGAGTAAGCTGCCCACTGGGGCCTCACTTTTCTCATTTATAAAATGGGAATAACGATCCTTACCTCACCTCATGGTGCTGTTATAAGGATGTAATAAAGTACTCCATGTAAAGTCACTTAGCACAGTACTGGCACTTTGTAAACATTAAATAAATGTTATCTGCTGTTACCCAAATATTCTGAGATAACTGCCACCATTCTGGAATGGGCAATTATTATTTTTTAACACTGTAGAATTTTTAAATAGAGGAGATAATTCATTGAGCCGGTGCTCTTATGATTTGAGCATTTTTCTACATGTGTGTTTTACTTTAATTTAAAAAAAGTTGTAGTAAAAAAAAAAAAGGTAGAGCAGAGATGAGAGGAGCTGGACTCTTGGTGATGCTGTCTGGGCTGTTAGATACAGTTTTACTTGCCTGAGGCTCAACTGCCTCTCAACTTCCAGCAACTTGAAAAAAAAAAAGTAGAAAAAGAGGAGAATCTAGTAACTAAAGTACCCTGTAGGATTTAAATAGAAGCCACAGCCTCCGCCAGGTAAACTTCTGATGTGAACAAAGCCTGGAGATGACCTCCTGGGGAGCCTCCCACCCCCTACCTGTCAGAGAGGGTGCTGAACGAAGAGTTTTCCCAACACTTACTCCTATTATAAAAAATACATCAAATAACGAACAGATATCCCATGAGATGAAAGGGGCCCCTCTGGGATTGAGAGCTGCTTCCCTCCTGGAGCCCAATCAAGTGGCTAAATCAGCAGCTTGTGTGTTTAAACACCCTATTGGAAGCCAGGCCCTGCCCAGGGCCATGCTCACATCAACACTGGACGGGAAGGATTCTTAGCACCCTTTGGCAAATGAGGAAACCAAGTCACAGGGGCCTAATCCCCCACCTCCCACCCCCAGAACACGCACACACACATCGCAGACAAGGCAACTGTAGCCCTAACACGTGCTGTGAACCACTCAAGGTCAGCCTGTCCCCAGGGTGGCCTACTCCCAAGGAAGGATTTTTTTTCTATGACTGTTTGGAATTGACCCAGAGATTCTTAAGGCCACAGGCTTCACAGACTTCCAGAGATGTAAATTAGTCATTTCTCCAGAGTGTTATTTCTAGAGAGGAGAGAGGAGAGAGGAGAGAGAGAGGGAGAGAGATCAGTTTATTCCGAGTAAACATACCAACACGCTGGGCAGAAAGCAAGCAGGGCCAAAGCGCATCACATTATCAGGATCCCAGCTACAACAGGAAGCAGGTCCACCCTAACCTTTGTCCTTTAGGTGGAGCTGTCTGGAGCAGCCTCTGTCCCTCAGAGGAACTTGTATGTTAGGACTGGTGCCAGTTCAGAATTCAAACAACGTTCCTCAAGGGCAGCTGAGCCTACTGTGTAGCACGGTGTTGCCCGCCCAGCAGCCCGAGTTGGGGGCAGGAAGTCGTGTTTGTGAGGCGCCAGGCCCAGCACGGGGCACCGCAGCACCACGGCCGCAGGAGACGGCGGCTCCATCCACCTCAGCTGCTCTAGGCCCAGCTAAGGGACCCCCGAGAACTCATGATTTGTCAGGCCACCCTCTGGGCTTCCAGAGGAAAAACAACATTTGCATTTGTCAGTGAGCACACGTTCACTTATTTATTTCCCAGGCACCAGGAGAAGGAGCTGGGAGTCACAATCCCCAGCAGTTTGGGACACTGCTGGAATTTCTCGCTGGGCAAAGATCGAAGAAAGCGAAGGGACAAGGGTCACCTGTAAACTCCCCTCCCTTCCCTATCACCTCAGAGAAACAGGGTGCATCAGATAATGCAGGGCAGGCACAAACGGCGCCCTCATTCATTCACTCACTCGTTCGTTCCATACATATTTATATGCCAAGCATTTTGCAAAGTGCTGGTGTCAGGAAGAGGAGCAGGACACAGCGCCTCCCTCCAAGGAGCCCCTAATCTTGTGGGGGAGACACAGGAAAATCCTCAGTCCTGATGCAGCAAGGACTCCTGGGATGGAGACGTGCTGAGTGCAGGCAGGACCCTTCCAGCTGCTCACAGCCCGCTCAGGAGGAGGACGGCTCCGGGTGCCGGTGGAAGCACCCTGGAACCCACGGTCTTTGAGTGAAAACCCAGCCTGCTCCTCAGGGCAGGAAAAAGGGCTGAGACTCCGGGCTTTGGACGTTTCACATGGGGACCAATGAAAAACATCAGAGTCGGCAAACAGGAGCTGGTTTGGAAAAGGCTGCAAAAAACTCTGAAGGACACAGAGGAATCTGAAAATGACCACTTCTCCAAAGATGGGCTTCTGGCTTCCCAGGCATGGGGGTGGGAGTGGGAGGGGGCAGGTATGCAGGAGAGGCAGCCTTTGCTCCCACTCAACCAGAGGCAGCGCATTTTCTCCGGAACAAAATGAGCAAAGGCTACTCGGCTGCTCCTTGATGAGCGTTTCTTGACAGACCCTGCCCCTCTGCTCCTGTGCCTCAAATACATCTGTGGCCAGGGCTCTGTTCTCACAAGAACGTCCATCATGTCGGTTCATACTTGCATGCGGTAAAAAACAAACCCCACTCTGCTCTATACATTCAGAATCAAGTGCTGATCAATCCCAGTCTCTCCAGGGTAAGGACCAAGGTGGTCCTGGTTGCCCGGCTTCAGAGGCCCCACTCCCCACCAGGTGCCAAGTGAGTGGTGGGCTCTCAGCTTCCATGAAGTGTGGGAACTTGAAAGGATCTGAGGCTACTGACAGAGGAAGCCAAGGCCCTGGGAACTGATTTCCCGCCAGCCTAGGACCCAGGCCTCCTGAGCAAAGCCGGTCCAGGGCTCCCTCCTCAGTAATGGCTGAGAAGTATTAACCAGCTTCCAGTCATTTCTCTTCCTCATGGGACAACTTCAGCATAGTAAGTAAAAATGCAAAGAAGACAGAAAGTGAGACAGCCGCTCCAGTGCTGGGGACACCACCTACTCTCTGCTCATGAATTACTTCAGCCACAGATGGTCTAACCGCCCACCAGAGGCTCTGAGCGGCCTCGAAAATCTGACGTCAGGCTGGTTTAGTCAAAGCCAGAATTTCATTAGCTTACAGCCTGAAATCCAATCCAATTTGTTTCCAGTCAGATGTATGGGCCCCCCGTGTACAAGGTACTGCATACACCACGTGAAGCCGACAACAGCAACACAGCAACCGCTGGGACCGCCGCTTGCAGGGAGAGCCCAGCACCACCCAGGCACTCTATGGGTCTGTCTCAGTTAATCCTCACAGTGACCCTCCAGGGCAGGAAAACTGAGGCTGAGGAACAAGGGACAGACTGGATCTGAGCCCGGTGCAGCTTCACACACCAGCCGCGCAGTCTCCAAACTTAGTAGAGAGAGAAGTGAGTTAAGTACCCTAAAGATGGCTCAAATGAAGCAGAGTACAGGTTCAGAGGAAGGAGGACTTGTGTGTCCCACTCATAACAATCCAGTGCCCATGGGCGCAGGGCCCTGTGCTCGCCTACGAGCACCACTGCCCTGCCCCCACCCCGGCTTCCGACTCAGATGGCACATCTCAGCGTGGGCCCCTCTTCCTCTTTTTTAAGCCAGAGCCTAGCAAATATGCCGTTTATTAGATGTGTTCACAACTTTGATCACCAGGGAAGCAAGTCACCACAAGAGTAGAAGAAAAGACTTTCAGGCCAGTACTGCTTGTAAAAGTGAATCACACCCTTCTGGAAAAGTCCAAGACCAAGATGGCTCACTCACAGCATCACATCAAAGATGTGGCCACCTCCTGGCCGTGCTAGCACCTGGGCTAAAAATACCCTCAGTGATGAAATCTCAGGCACAGTCCCTTAGCCTACGGGAGAGAGGCCAAAGTTATACACTGACTCTTTCAATTTGGGAGGTGGGATTATGGATGGAACCGAGACACTATTTTTAAACAACAGGTCGCTGAAGAATACATATTTTGGTGACTGCTGGAGTTGCCAACATTTGGCTAGAAAGCATTGGAAGGGGATTTTCTGAAGTCAAAAAGGCCTCTCAGTTCTCAAGGAATTTATACCTTTACAGTCTGTGATAAATAACAAATGGCCTCACAATATGTATTTTTAAAAGACAGTTCTTCAGTGGCGGCCAGTCCCTTTCCTGGATCTTGGACTCAGCCAAACAACATTCCTCTAACTCCCTCCAAATCCTCTCTCTTGTTCAGAACTCTCCGAAAACCCACCCCACCCCAGTGAGTGCCTTTAGTAAAAATCCAATTGTCTCATTCTAGAATCCTCAGAGCAGGAAACAGTGTGCATTTTTTGAGAAGACATCTCATTTTCCCTTGTTCTCCCTCAGCAGCCGGATCCTTTAAGTGTCCTAGAATTGAAGTTCTTTTTAAAGGACCAAATATTTGCACAGGAGGCAGCTTCCTGCCGATTGTCTAAAGGCCTCCATCTCGGCACGCCAAGGAAGAAGAACACGCACAGGCCACATGGCGAGGGGAAGGCGGAGACGTGTCTTCTCAAAGTCAGCTGTCTGCGGTCAGAGTTCACTTTTCCACTGGAACATTATTAAAAACCGAGTTCAGGACCTGGCCATGGGGCACAACGTGGCCCCTTCCACCAGCCAGATGCTAGGCATTTGGAACCATAGAGGGTCCGTGGTTGAACAGGAATGTAGGCCCTGCCCTCAAGTGGTTTATCAGCTAACAAGGAAGTAAAGCTGTACACCCAGGGCTCCAACACACAGCAGAGCGAGACAGCTGCTGAAGAATTAAAGGGTTTACTTCCTGACATAGCCACAAAACATTCATGAAGGAAGCCCTGGAGTTGTAAGCCAAGCAGACACTGCAGAATCCAGCTGTGAAAAATGCAAAGGGATGAGGGTTGACTTGGGTGAAAAGGCATCCTTGAGAGACGAAGCTGAATGGGCCTTGGCTACACAGGGGGGCAGATGTGTGGTCTACTCCTCCTGCTAACGTTTACTGCAAGTCACAACCCACTAGTAGGTCCCCAAATCAATTTCCTGGATCAAAACATGAAACAGGATACAAAATATCAGAGGGCACTGCAGATAGTAAGGCTAAATATTTCATGAAACTTATTTCACTTACGACCAACTTGACACACTGAAGACCCTTCTCCCTGGGGAGCACGGGGTAGAGAAACCCTCTCACTAGGACAAAGAGGAGCTACAGGTCAGGGGTCCTGTAGGGGCAATCAAGACTGCAAATCTAGTCTTTACCTGAAGTCACCAGGACACTGGTTGAGCTTCCTGACCTGGGTCTGGAACTAAGAATCATGCACAGGTGTAGCGCCAATAGGTGGGTCATTTCTAAGGTGGAGGCTTATCAGTAGCTTTCAAACGTTTTCTGACCACAGTAAGAAATGTATTTTATTTTGCAACCAAGTACACAAAGTATATCAAAAATCTACAAGTTTTAAATTCTTTTTCACTTTTTAATCCACTGAGTTGATTCTACGACCAAGCAGTGTTTGAATCCCTCCCCTGACGGAGAGTAAGGAGCAGGGGGAGGAACTGTGTGGCCGACGGCAGCATTACCGTGACCTGGAGCTGGTCAGAGTGCTGCCTCTCCACCCAACCTGGACCTAATGAATTGAGGTCTATGGGGAAGGGACCCAGGAACTGGGGCTTTAACTAGTCCTCCGGGTAACTCTGCAGCACACTCAAGTTTGAGAAGCACTGTTTTGGAAGACAAAGATCTCGGGGAAAGCAGTGAAACTGATAAGAAACTCCAAATCTTGGGCCAAAGAGGGGGAGGGGCTGACTGCAAGCCCAGCAGAGCCAAGTGCACACATGAAGTGATAGGCAGGCGGATCCTTTGACTCTGACCGAAGGGGAGGGTCTCATCTCAGATCAGAACATTCCTCAGGATAAGCCCCTCCTGACGGGGAGACGTAAACGCTGTACCTAGAACAGACCTGCATTAGCACAGCCGGGGGGCCTGGGGGAAAGGGGTGACCACCAGTCTCAGCTGACAAATTCCAATCAGCCACCCCAAGCAAGAATCTTTAGCTACAAGGCTCAGAGCACAAGTAAACCGATAAATAAAACAGGACCTACCATATGCAGAGTTCTTGGGACAACGTATTTCACCCAGAACTGGTGGACCAAAGTGATCAATCATTGCTCTTCCTTCTGCTTAATGCCATGCTTACTTATATTTGGCATCTACTTTGTGCTAGAAAAATCTGTGATTTTTGCCCTCAAGTAATTGCTCTAAGACAGTGATTCTCAAGAGGGTAGAGAGGTGGGTAAATGACAAGGTTTTGGTCTAAAAAAGCATAATCAAGACACCTATACAACACATTCACATTTGCAGTCAGAAGAAAGCAAACCTGGACAAAACAGACAGAAGCTGAAAGGGGAAGGGCTGAGGTGTCCGAACGACCACAATTAGGGCTTGGGGGGTGAGAGGTCACCACACTGACCCCAACCATGAGTGAACTGTTTCCTCCATGGAGAATGAAGTACCTTTAAAGTCCTTTAAGTATCTTTAAAATTCAAGCACATTCTAAGATGAAAACCACATTTCACGTTCAAGATGGGAAATCTTATATTTCCTAAAGAGGAAAACAAAATCAACCGGGAAGGAAAGGAATTTGCCCAGGACCCAGACTCCCCAAGCACAGGTCCCCCCAGATGTGACAGCTAGCAGTATGTTCCTGTCACCCAGTCTGTGTGGGGTCTACAAAGACCCCTTCCTTGGAGGAAAGGGTATGGCAGAAGAAAGTCTGGTGGTATTCAACCAAAGCTTCCAAGAGCCACCAAGCGGCCATAGAGAAAAACATGTCACTTCATTTCTTCCAGGAAGCGTGGGCCCGTCATGTACTCATCATGACTTAAATCTGCTAAAAGATATAGTTTTTGTTCTGCAACTGGTGTCCGCCGGCCACTGGTGTCCTCAGAACTAAGGGCACCTTAATAATAAAATACGCAGCTTCCAAAAAGCTCATGGATATGTTTGAAAAATGCATGAAAATCAGTGGATTGAATCTGTAAATGGGTCTACGTTCTGCAGAAAGCTTGGCACATTTTTTTAAGGCCACCTTTTCAAACATTTTTGGTTCGAACTTTCTTTACAAACTGAAACATCACCACAGAGCAGGGATCAAAAGAGATTTAGTTTCTTTGTAATAATATTTTTGTATTCTTTGTGGTAGAAGTTGAGAGTAGTGTTTTTATTTTCAATTTGATTTATTTATTTATTTATTTGTTTTTGGCTGCATTGCGTCTTCATTGCTGCGCACGGGCTTTCTCCAGTTGTGGCGAGCAGGGGCTACTCTTTGTTGCAGTGTGCAGGCTTATTATTGTGGTGTCTTCTCTTGTTGCGGTACACAGGCTCTAGGCGTGCGGGCTCAGTAGTTGTGGCTCTCGGGCTCTAGAGCGCAGGCTCAGTAGCTGCGGCGCACGGGCTTAGTTACTCCGCGGCAGTGGGATCTTCCCAGTCCAGGGCTCAAATCCATGTCCCCTGCATTGGCAGGCAGATTTTTAACCACTGAGCCACCAGGGAAGCCCCGAAGCTCAGGTTCTTGATGTCTCATCGCAGAAAGAATTCAGTAAGAGACAAAGTGATAGGTAAGAAGTGGATTTATTTAGAGAGAAACACACTCTACAGAGTGTGGGCCATCTCAGAAGGCAAGAGAGGTGAGAGTAGTGTTTTTAAATTTTTCATCAAAACAAAAATATTAGCACACAACTGTGTGTCCTGAAGCTTGGTTAAAGTCCGTCTGTATGGGGTTCCCCCACTTTATCTTCAACATTAATTTCTGAGGCGATGAACCAAAACCAACCACGGAGAAGCAGTTCTGAAATGCTGAAACAGGCAGCCTCTTCTATCCAGTCTCATGGAGCACTGTTTGGCTTTAAAATTCTGATCTCCTACTTAAAGAAGTCAACCTCATAAAACTCAGCTCACACCTCTGTGCTATACAACTGGCCCTGGGCTAATTCCCCAAAGCATGAGAGGTCCCACTCTGGGCCTCTCCCCAGGCACGAAGAAATCTAGAGCTCCACACTTGGTTCAGGAAAAAACTTTTCTCCTGCGTGATTTCCCTCTTCCAGGGCTATAGCTACGCGTGGCCCATGGCACTTACGTAACTCTGCTGGCTTGGGCGTGGCAGGAGCTTGGAGAGGTGTAAACTGACGGCATCCGTCTGGTGAACGTAAATGTCCCCTGACGTTGCCCCACCTGTTCCATAAGGCCCCAAGCTGAAGAGAGTGCCCTGTAAGCAAAGTCCAATCCAAGCTGGCTGCCTGCCAAGGAAGATCCTCTGTCACATTCCCCTCACTCCTCCTCAGAGGAGAAGGAACCCTGTGGAGATGGATGACTGCGTGAGGTTAACACAGCACTTTTCAAACCCCTAAGTACTCAGTGCCCAGGATGCAGCAGTGAGTCAGACAGACATGGCACCAGTACTTAAAAGGAACAGGGAAGGAAAACCTGCAACACACCATTACAAGGATGACAACTGCTACAAAAGGGGGGCCAAAGCCCACTAACCAAATCGGGGGAGGGTGGTGAATGCCTGAACTTTGGCCTGGGTTTCCCCAGAGGCAGGTTGAGACAGGGTTCAGGTGCAAGTCGCTTATGTGGGAGGTGCTGGCAGGGGAGTGCGGCAGAAGATAGGGAAGGAAAGGCAGCCACTAAAAGGCGCGCTTTAAAGCCCTCTTTCACGGTGGGCAACCACACGCAGCCCTGCAAGGAAGCCGGTTTAAACTGAAGCCTGAAAGATTCACAGCGGTTGGCCAGATTTTCATTTTCTTTCTGGTGGGGCTAGAGGAGTGGACTGGGGAAAAGTGTTCCTGGCAGAGGGAAGGGCAGGTTTAGAAGGCCAGGGTCAGCAGGGTCAAGGTGAATCAGGAGACCTGACAGAAGGTCAGTATGGCAGCCGAGGCCGGGGAGATGGGCCCTGCTGAATCAGGGAGCCTGAAGCCCCTGAGGGTGCTGGGAAGTGCGTTTTACAGCGGGTGACATAGCACAGGGTCCAGCATGTGCTTTCTTCACTTGCTACAGAAATCTAAATATGGTCCCCAACAGGGTGAGAAGCCAACCACTCTGAAGCCATCTTCCTTTCAACAAGGAGATTCATTACGAATGTACCGGTGGTCTTGCTGTTTAGACAAAGTGAATTCCCCCAACCCTGTCTTAACGCAAATTGCCATAAGGCAAAATCCAAGTGTGCAGGCACACCTGTCTTGTCCTTAGGCCAGCAGAGACCACAGGAAGAGTAAACAGGAATTTAAGGCAAGTGTTAGCCATGTATTGCCTATAACGCAACCTGTTCCACATCACATTCTCCTTAAAACAGCCCATAATTTATTGAGCACTTACTATGCCAGAAATTAATGTAAAACTCATTTTATAGATGAAGAAACTAAGGCTCAGAGAAAATAACTAGGCTCAAAGTCACTCAGCAATTGGGGAAATAGCCTGAACTCAGACTCTGCTCATCTTGCTGCAAGCTGACTCAATCATGCATGAAAGTGTCTTCTTTAAGCATTATCAGTGACTGTGTCTTTTCAAGTGGGAAGGTGCTGGGAAGGTGGCACCAGGGTGATGGAAAATGAAAAAGTGTGCACAGGAAACGCCTACAATAACCTTTTTCTGCCTACACTGAACAGCTTTTGCTCCAAGCCTGGCTGCCCATCAGGGATCCTCACCATCCCAGCCAGAGGAAAGAGAGAAGGGCTGTGAGTCAAAGAGCCATGGAACTCAGAGGTCCAACAAGAGTGCTCCTCCAGAAAAGGGAACCCTCCTACACTGTCGGTGGGAATGTAAATTGGTGCAGCCACTATGGAGAACAGTCTGGAGGTTCCTCAAGAAACTAAAAATAGAGTTGTCATATGATGCAGCAATCCCATTCCTGGGCATGTATCTGGAAAAAACTATTAATTTGAAAAGATACGTGCACCCCGATGTTCACAGCAGCACTATTCACAACAGCCAAGACATGGAAACAACCTAAATGCCCATCAACAGAGGAATGGATAAAGAAAGTGTGGTACACATATACAATGGAGCATCACTCAACCATAAAAGGAATGAAATAATGCCATTTGCAGCAACACGGATGGTCCTAGAGATGATCACACTAACTGAAGTAAATCAGACAGAGAAAGACAAATACCATATTTGTCCACATATTTGTGGAATCTAAAATATGACAGAAATGAACTTAGCTATGAAACAGAAACAGACTTACAGAATAGAGAACAGACTTGTGGTTGCCAAGGAGGAGAGGGTGAGGGAGGGATGGATTGAGAGTTTGGGATCAACAGATGCAAACTATTATACAGAGAATGGATAGACAACAAGGTCCTACCGTATAGCACAGAGAACTATATTCAATACCCTGTGATAAACCATAATGGAAAAGAAGATGAAAAAGAATGTATATAAAAAGAAATATGGGGGACTTCCCTGGTGGTCCAGTGGTAAAGAATCTGCCTTGCAATGCAGGGGACGCAGGTTTGATCCCTGGTCAGGGAACTAAGATCCCGCATGCCCTGGGGCAAGTAAGCCCGTGCACCACAACTACTGAGCTCGCGCGCCTCAACAAGAGAGCCTGCGGGCCGCAAACTACAGAGCCCACGCGCTCTGGAACCCCCGCACCACAACTACATAGCCCGTGTGCCCTGGAGCCTGCGCGCCACAACTAGAGAAGAGAAAACCCGCACGCCACAACACCACGCACCACACACCACAAGGAAAGATCCCACGTGCCGCAACTAAGACCTGACGCAGCCAAAAATAAAAAATAAATAAATAAAATCTTTAAAAAAGAGAAATATGTATAACTGAATCAGTTAGCTGCACAGCAGAAATTAACACGACTTTGTAAATCAACTATACTTCAAAAAAATAAATTACCAAAAAGAAAAAAAGGGTGCTCTTCCACTCCAACTTCAGTACCAACAGCACAGCGAGGAAATCACCTGTACAGGCGGCTGACTTTCCCTCAAGGCAGCGTCCCATCCACAGCTGACCAAGCACGAGGGAGGTGCTAACATCTCCCAGACAGTCAAGAGACATGAGGGAGGAACTGGCAACAATGCGAGGACACTACTCGGCTCCCAAACAAACCACTCCCTTTGCTGGGTGGCGGATCCATCCGGTCACGAACGGGCAGTTGCTATAGGGCACTTTTGCAGGAGTAACTAACCAATATATGGAACAACACTTCTTATCCTCTTATTCTGTCCCAAGTTGTCTTTCTTCCCAAGAAAGAAACTGGGGAATGTGGTCACCATAGCAGTTTGCCAATTTAGAGACATCAGAATACAGTAAGTCCCCTACATACGAACCTTCAAGTTGCGAACTTTCAAAGATGTGAATGTGCATTCGCATGTCCAATCATGTAAGTTAGTTCACGTGTCTGGCATATACACTGTCACGTGCGTGCATCCTCTACAAGTGGTTGTGCTTTTGTGTACTTTACTGTACAGTACTGTACAGAGTACAGTAGTACGCTACCATCTCCCACCTCCTCTCCCTCCTCCAGTCAGTAACTCTTCTTGCCTGTTCACTCAATGCCAGCCCCTGTATACCAGCTATTGTACTGTACTACTGGACTTTTCAAGGTACTGTAAGATTTTAAATGTTTTCTTTATTTTTTGTGTTTGTTTGTTATGTATTATTTGTGTGAAAAGTATTATAAACCTATCACAGTATTATATGGCCGACTGTGTTAGTTGGGTACCTAGGCTAACTTTGCTGGACTTACGAACAAACTGGACTTATGAACGCGCTCTCGGAACGGAACTCGTTCGTATACAGGGGACTTCCTGTACATTTCTCTTTCCAGAAAGCGGGAGGAAAGGTCCGGCATTTAGTGTCAGTTCTGCCACTAATGAGTTTCGTCAGTTAGGCCCGGCGCAACTTCTCCAAGCCTGTCGTCTCAGCTGGAAAACAAGGGCAATAAGCATAGATCACTGGCTCTCAGAGCGCGGCCCTGAACCACCAGCAGCGGCAGCCTCGCCCAGGAGGGACTGGTCTGAAGTGCAATCTCTTGGGCCCCGCTCCACGCCTAACTGGATGGGAGACTCTGGGGCTGGGGCCCAGCGCTCTGCTTTAACCAGCCTTCCTTCCAAGTGATCCTGTTACACACCAAGTTTGAGAACCACTGGCCTAGCTGATTTCCCTTCTTTCTTCATTGTTTTATAAGTCCACTATTCTTTACCCTCTCCCTACCTGCCGTGCTACTGACTTCATTTACCCAACAAATACTTACGCAGCCTCTACTGTGTGCTAGGGGACACCTGGTGAACAAGGCCAAGTGCGCTTTGTGGAAAGCAGGCGGGTGAGCGCGCTCTGATGACAATGGATGCGCACGTGGCTTGTTCCTGGTTGTTGGATCAGCAGCACAACCCCGTTTTCCAGCAACTCTCCTCTCTGACCACGACCTTCCTCCAAAACTTGCTTCTCTTTTAAAAATAAGGTGTTTTGCATACAAGCAGAGATGCAAGGTGCCAGCAGATAAAATGTTACTGTATGGCTACTGATGAAAGAACTAGATTATGCAATTAAAATAAGCATAGAAAAATCTACTGGAAAATTTCCATATAGAAAAGAGTAACACAGATAACATTTCTTTCCTCCTAAAACTATTTTAGTGACTCACAGTGTTTACAAGTCTTGACTGTTATTCTAGGCACAAAATAAACACCAAGTGACATTTTTAGCAGTCCATTTTGCTTCAGGAGGTATACACACAGGAAATGCAAAAGCAAAAACAAAAGCTAAAATGCTCTACTCTTAAGAGGTAAGACGCAACCCAACTACCATAACATTAAAAACAACTAAAATTAGCTTCCTCCCTTACGCCTAAGGGTCCTGCTAAAAGCTTGAGCCAAGAGCTTTTCCTCCTCCCCCCTCGGTCCAAGTGACCAGGGAGGGTGAATGAAACGTGGCCAGAAGGCAAACAAACAGCCCGGCTGCTGCAGACCTTGTCTTCAACGCTGGCTGCAGAAGAGAGCCTTGGTCTGCACCAAGCCCACAGATACACTCCAGGTCAGAATGGAATTCTCCTCAAGCAGAATTACATCATGGGATTTGACCCCTAGAGCAGAAGCAGAAATCAGAGCTCTCACCCAGAGCACAGTCAACAAGCTCTCAGTCTACATTAGTTAAAACACGTACCTAATAATTAATGTAACACCCTCACAGCTGCTTCTACTCAGAAGCAGGAACAAAGCAACTCTTCCCCTAGGTGGGTATTTATTTAGGCAACACTAAACACATAACTAATAAGACAGTTTAAAAGAGAACATAACCAAAAGCTTGGAACACAATATTTACTGTGACTGAGCCATGATCATTCAGTTCTTAAATTTCCTAGTAGCAAAGGTAAAAGGGCAAAAAGATAGGTTAATTTTGGACCATCCAAAGAAAATATATGAACTCAACAGAAGAGGGAAACTTTTCCGGAGACAACATTCTAGAAAGAAATTTCAAGTAGGATGTGAAGTAACACTGTGAATTGAGTCTTCAATCTTGGCTTTACAAGATCTACAATGTTCTTCATATAACCAGTTAATATCTGCTATCTATTAAAAAATCAATAACCCAATAACTTTATCAGAGAAGACATTTCTTAGGAATGTAAGCTACTAATATAGCCTGGTGTGTTGTTTCCAGGAGCTCCGGCTTAATATAGAAATAACCCTTAAAGAACTTAATGGAAATGTGGTCTTTCCCCACCTATTTTTGGCAGAAATGAGATGTCAGTCGGAGGCCTAAACTCGGTGCGGTTGAAGTACTGATGACCTGGCCCACAGGACTATCAAGCACTCCTGGCACTAGCGGGGACTTTGGGTGCAAAAGAAAAACCAATCAAATGGTGCACCTGCGAGCTGGCCCCCACCGGGGGGAGGGAGATGGGCTGGGGAAGGAGAACCAGCAGCCCACTTCCTCCTCAGAGAATCTTTCTTCAAAGAGCCCCACATTCACACAGGCAGCCAAGATTACACAGGGAGGCTGGAGGTTTGCTTTTACCATTTCCCGCAGCTTTTTGTGAGTAAAATGGATAAGGTCTAGAAGGGCGGTAGAATGACAAAGAGGACAGCAGGCATAAGACAGATCAAGAAGTCAGCAATCCGTCAGACTGGAGAAGCGGCACTGAGGTTAAGGGGTGAACAAGAAGGCCGTCACCAACATGGCCCCCAAGTGTGGGAAGCAGGGGCCCCACTGAAACTCAAGGGAAGAAGTCAGGCCGAAACCTCATCACTGACAAGAAGGGGGCACCCAGGCAGCTGTGTGAAGGATGGATTATGAAGTCTCCAGGTGCCAACACCTTGGAAGCTGAGACTGACTCTGGGGAGGACACGCACGAGGACAGGCCCATCCTCCGTGTGTCCCCTGGCCGAAGAACACTGGGCTAGCCAGTGTGAGGTGTCCATCTCCTCCACCATGACCACGGCAACATCATGACCAGGGCATCTCTCATTAGCTCCTTGCCAGAGATACCTTGTCAGGACCATAGAAATGACCACAGGAGCCGCTTCTGGATTTGCCGGGTGAGACGAGAAAGGGACTAGGACTTCCCTGGTGGCGCAGTGGTTAAGAATCTGCCCGCCGATGCAGGGGACACGGGTTTGAGCCCTGGTCCGGGAAGATCCCACGTGCCGCAGAACAACTAAGCCCGTGCGCCACAGCTACTGAGCCTGCGCTCTAGAGCCCGCGAGCCACAACTACTGAAGCCCACGTGCCTAGAGCCCATGTTCCGTAACAAGAGAAGCCACCGCAATGAGAAGCCCGCACACCGCAATGAAGAGTAGCCCCGGCTCACCGCAACTAGAGAAAGCCCGCGCGCAGCAACGAAGACCCAACGCAGCCAAAAATAATAAATAAAATAAATAAATAAATAAATAAAAGAAAGGGACTAAAGAACGAAAGCTCACCAGGCTGAGATCAGACGTGCTGTTGGAGGTGAACTGCTGCAGACTCAGCATCGTGTGAGTGGTCCACCTCTTCCCGGGGCCAGTTTAGAAGGGAAAGAGCAGGAACAGCCCTCCTGGGCTGAAGTTCTGTGGTAACCAGGCAGGGACAGGGCTGCGGTCAAGCCTGGCTCCACCACTAACTAGCTCTGAAAACTCGGACATTAATTTAACATCCTCATTAGCAAAATGGAGACAAACAACAGCACCCACTACAAAGGGCTACTGTGAGTAATAAATGACAGAATATGTATTTACCTGAGAATTAAGCTTTTTTACACGAGTAACCACATCAGATAGGGGTCCTACAACTGCTAGCCTCTTTTGCTTAGGCAAAACAATAACAAACGCCAAGTGACGTTCTTGGCAGTCCATTTTGCTTCAGGAGGTATTACATACAGGAAATGCAAAGGCAAAATCAAAAGGTAAAATGCTCTACCCTAAGAGGGAAGACCTTCTAGACCTTCTCTGACTTCACATTTAAAAAGCAGGGGAGAAATACTACACAAACACATTTATTTATTTGACACACATGCAAATTTTTTCCGAACCATATGAGAGTAAGTGGGTTCCCTAAAATACTTCATTGAGTAGTTCGTAAGAATAGGGATACTCTGCATCACTGCAGTGCAGTAATCAGCTTCATAAAATTTAACACTGATACAATACTGTTATCTAAGCTACCATTCATATTGCAATTTTGTCAAGTGGCCCAGTAATTTAAGGACAAGCTCTGAGGAGGAAAAAACCTACTGCAGATTCCCAGGGTTAGCCTGGATTCTTACAATGTTAAGTATGAACCAGTAAAAGCTGCTCTAAACTGCTTATGTTTTGTCGTAGTTCTCCAGCGCCATGTAACGAAAAACATGCGCATGTTATTGTTACGAGGTCTCTGCTGGTCAGGGCCCAGGCACGGCTCAGACGCACCCTCTGCCAAGGCTGTGGTCAAGGTGTCGGCAGGCTGAGACCTCATCCGGAGGCCTGACCCGGGAAGGCTCTGTGTCCAAGCTCCCTCAGGCAGCCCAGCTAGCAGACTTAATTTCCTTGCAGCCATCAGATTAAGGTCCCCAGCTTCTTACTGATTGTAGGCTGGAGGCCACCCTCAGCTCCTTGACACACATCGCCTCTGACTTCTCTAAAGCTTGCAAGGGAGGATGCCTCTAGTGGGTCTGCTAGAAAGACGGTCTGCTATAACAAAACATAATCAGGAAGAGACACCCCATCACCTCTGCCATATTTTCGCGGTTAGAAGTGAGTCACAGGTCCGTTCACACTTCGGGATTAGACAAAGGTGTGAACACCAGGAGGTAACAATCACGAGGGCCACCTGAAAGTTTGTCTGCCACATGCTTATAGCTCCCATACAATTATAAAATCAAATTAAATTTATAATTCAAAACATTTAACAATATTGGTTAAACCCATGGACAATGGTTTCTTGAGACTGCATCACCAGTTACAATGTAGACACAGTGTGGAAAGCTGCAGGATAGTGTTTTGGGTTCAAGATGCTTAACTACGTCAAAATGATGACTCATTCTTACCACTTTTCTCCAGTGAAATCATGATGACATCATTTTAGCTTTGACATCATTTAGCTTTTCAGGTCGTAGAAACGCACCATCTACATATTAAGTCTACCTGTTCTTTTCTCCTCAGCCCGCACAACTGAAGCACAAAGAGGATATGATGGACTCCATTAACCTCAGATGAATTCAATTATGTACACTTGAAAAACAGAAAGAGGGAGGGAGGAAGGGAAAAGGAGAAGGATACATATTTTAGGCAAATCACTCTCCATTTCTGTTAATGAGCACATGACCCCAGGTGAAAGTAAGATAGGAGAGGTGAAATGACTGTTTCCTCAGTTCCTTCATGCCTTCTGTGGTGTGAACATCTCACCTCACTAACAGGATTCTGGTATTTAAAGATAACAATGTTCTTTTTACCATGTGGTGCCCAAATATAACACTAATTCCTACATTTGCTCTAAGCAGGGGTCAGCAAAGTTTTTCTTTAAAGGGCAGTAGAGTAAATATTTTTGGTTTTGTGGGGCATACAGTCTGTCAAACTACTTGACTGCCATTTTAATGGGAAAGCAGCACAGATGATGTGTAAATGAATGGGTGTGGCTGTGTTCCAATAAAACTATTTACAAAAACAGGCAGCCAAGTGGATTTGGCCCCAGGGGCGGTGGTTTGCACACCCCTGGTCTAAAGAAACAGCATTCTGTATCAATGCCGAAAGGACAGCTGACTTTGTTGGTCTCCAACAGGGATTCTCAAGGGTAATTTGGCTATACGTAACTGTTGTTTTATGTACTTTTATTCAAACCCAACTCCTCTGTATAGAATGCAACTCCACTATATAACTGAGCATCAAAACACAGAGCTGTCAAATCAGCCCTGAACCCAAGTAAAGTCACCACCCAGACTACCTACATACAATACGCTGGGCTCCTGTTTAAATAATTGTGGTTTCTCACTGACCTTCCTTGACCTCCTAGACCAGGTGACTCAGTTAGAGGCCCTGCATGAAGCTCACTGCTCTGTACTGCAGGGTACGTTGACTGCCCCTCTCTGTCACTAGGCCGTGAGAGGCATGGCAGTGTCTCGTCTGCTCGTGACTGTATTCCCAGGGCCCTGCACCGTGCTGGACACGTGCGAAGTCCTCATTAACAAACGTTGAATGAAGTAAAAGATTAGGGCCCATTACATGCCTCCTCAGCCCCAGATACTTTTCATTCACAGCACTTGAATGTAATTACATAGTTGTACTATAATTATTTAGTCGAACTATGAATGGGGTGTGAATGGAGTATGAATGGGGGTGAAAAGGAAGATATAAAATAAACTGAACATTTCAACTGCTGAGGTTCAAAATCATACAAAAATAAAATTACCAACAGTATCAGTTATGTTAAAGCAAATTGCTAGCCGCTGGCTTCTTACCAATACTGGAAAATTTGAGAAGGCAAGTCCGAACAAAGGATTCAATTAATAACCAATTATTTCTGAGTGGCCAATTGAGTAACTTACAGAGGGAATTCTATTCACCCCTCCCCACAAGCCTGTTCTCAACTGAGTATGTTCCCTTTAGAATGCATTTTTTAAAATGTCTCAAGAGTGAGGCGGTCCTCAGATTTTTCTTAATTGGAAGAAGGAAAGGAGACACATAGAAGGACTTCAGCCATTTGCACAACCGCCTTCCTATTTAGAACTCAGAGCTTGCCCAGCCCCTGGGTTGGTGCCAAGGATAACAAGCTTAAATGTAGTTGGCAAATACTTAACGCCAAGTAGGAGACCCTGTCTTCTCTCCCTCCGTGCCATCCAGCCCAGGACTCTCCACCCCCACGCCTTAAAAGAAGTGAGTTTTCATATAAATAGAAAATTAACTTGTCCATCTTGATACTCCATCATCACAGGTCCCAACCGCTGGACGACGACACCCTTCTGGCTGCTTGTACGAGTGTTAGCTACCCACAAGAGCACATCCGACACAGCAGTTCTCCCAATAATCATGGGAGTCACTCATGCATGGAGGTTTCCTGGGACCTCCTAATGGAAAACATTCTCATTAGGAGCCCAACTGCCCATGAAAAGAAATAAAAATGAGCCACAGCCAGGTCTCTTCTCCCTTTTGAAGGTCAGGATGTGTGCGGTTATCTCCCCGGGCAGAGTTACCTTGAGGAGATGGCACTAGAGATGCCATGCCAGGCAAAAGGAAGACCTTTCAAGATGGACTTGGGACACTGTCCCTCTAAGTCACTCCCTTTAAAAGCTCCCAAATCCCATAAGTTAAGAACTTCAGGGGACTTCCCTGGTGGCGCAGTGGTTAAGAGCCCACCTGCTAATTCAGGGGACATGGGTTCGAGCCCTGGTCTGGGAAGATCCCACATGCCGCGGAGCAACTAAGCCCGCGCACCACAACTATTGAGCCCACGAGCCACAACTACTGAAGCCTGCGCGCCTAGAGCCTGTGCTCCGCAACAAGAGAAGCCGCCGCAATGAGAAGCCCGTGCACCGCAACGAAGAGTAGCCCCCTCTCACTGCAACTAGAGAAAGCCCGCGCACAGCAACGAAGACCCAACACAGCCAAAAAAATAATAAAATAAAATAAAATAAAATAAAATAAAATAAAATAAAATAAAATAAAGGAATTTCAGGGAGAACTGAGTCAATTATTCTGAGTTTGCAAACACCTGCAACCAATGGTTGTAACTCCTGTGGTTAATAAAAACAGAAAAAGCCCTAAAAGAACCACAATTCACTGTTTATATGTAAACCAAATAAACAGCAATGGGTTTCCTCCTGTACTTCTTATTTCAGTGGATGGTGACCACTCGTGAACATAAGCCAAAAACCCGGCTGTCATCTTTGACCTGCTTCAACCCTGTTATCCCCAAATCCTTTCCATTGCCAAGTCCTGTCCATTTCACCTTCCAAATTATCAGCGAATCCGTCCCACTGCCACCACCCTCATCCATGCAGCCATCACCTGCAGGGATGACTAACTCAGCCTCCGAGTCCATTCTTGCCCTTTCCAGTACATTCTCCCACTGAAGTCAGGGTAATCTTCAAAGCACAAATCTCATCTCTCTCAATCTCTTTCGCAAATACATACCACTTAAAACACCGAGTGTCTTTTCAGCTTGTCAGTGCTCTTAAACTCAAGGCTTTGACTGGATAGGTACATGTCATCCGCCACTGAGTGGCCCTCTCACCACCCCCAGACCTTGTCCTCGGGGCCTTTACACGGTGTTTCCTCATCAGACAGTGGTGTGTCCCCGCTCACCCCCGCCCAAAGGCCCACCTCATTTCACCTGGTTAACTCTGACTTAACCCTTCCAACTTCAGCTCTGCTCTTTCACAGTATTTGTCAGTCTGTAATTAGTATCTACCTGGGGACTATTTTGGTTTCTGCCTTTCTCAACTGAGAGGGGAGAATGAAGTCTAAGACCCTAAGGCATATTGGATGAACTGAATTCTCCTATGCATCTAGAATGACTCTAGCTATGTACCATCCTGGAATATCTGAGAAAACAGTCACTCAAATAATTCTGTGTTCTGTGGTTCAGATGAAAAATTCAGGTTTGGAAAGATTTGTGCCTAACAGTATCTCACATATATCTCACAGTGCTCAAATATTTGTTGATAGAAAATGAAGAAATAAATTAATCAATGAACTCCCCACCCATGCTTCGATTCCTTTCACTGCATTGGGACCCCTGAGATTTAAAACTCAAGCCAATGACAGTCTCAGCACGGGGGCTGGGGGTGGGGGTGGGGGTGGACTTGCCCTACCTCCTAATTTGCACGAGACAATTTAAACCATTCAAATTACATTAATCACTGCCCACAGCCCAATAGTCATCCACAGCCAGGGAATGACAATGGGATCCCACACACTTTGCACATACTGGAGCCAGAGGGATGTAGACACCAATCCAAGTTAGGCCACTGGGTAAAACCTTGAGTAAGTTTAACTTCTGAACCTGTTTCCTTCCTGTAAAGGGGGCTGATACCACCATTTCAGCCATGGCTCTTTGGTAGCAAGGGACAGAAGCCTCATGAATCATGTTCAAGTAAAAAGGAAGGCTTAAGGTAAGTATGAGTGTAAGGAGACTCCTGGGAATCCAAGGAAAGCTCAACATCCAACCGTCAGGAAGGGTAAGAACCAAGAAGGCGGCTCAGAACCAGCGTCCATCATCTCTCCCTGCTTCGGTGCCTCTGCGCCGGCTCCATGCCTCATCCAGGCTCACTCCCTTAGGGAGCTCGTCCACTCTTGCGACTTTAAATACAATCTTTATACCAAGACTCCCAAGTTTATACCTCTAATCCAGATCTTTCTCCTTTCAAGGCATATACTTAACTGTCCACTCAGTACTTCCATGTGGAGATCTAGAAGGCACGTCTAACTGAACTCCTGATCACTGCCACAGCCTTCTCCACCCGAGTGGATGGCAACTCCATTCTTAAAGTTAGATGCTCAGGCCAGAAACCTTGAAGTCATTCTTGACTCCTCATTATATGCTACGATCCTTATCCAAGCAGTCGGGAAACCCTGTTGGCCCTAATCTTCAAAATCCTTCAGACCCAATCACTTTGCATCATTTGCACTGCGCCTCCCTGAATCACTACAGCAGCTTCTAGCAGGGCTCCCTACCTGTGCTCTGGCGCCCCTTTATTCCCCTATACACACAATAGAGTGATCCTAGGAAAACTTAAGTCAGATGGTTTCACTCGGCTCAAAACTCGGCTCAAAACTCTGCAACACCTGCCCATTTCTCTCATGATAAAAGTCAAAGTCCTTATAATGATCCTCAAGGCCTGAGAGGATCTTCTCTCTCTGTTCCAGTCATCCCAGCCTCCTCACTATTCCTTGAACACACCTACCTGACATTCCACCTCCTGGAATGTCTGTCCCTCAGATACCTGCTGGGCCAACTCCCTTCCTCCAAGTCTTGACGCAAATCTCGCCTTCCCAACGAGGCCACCCCTGTCCGCCCTATTTAACTCTGCAATTCTTTAAGACTCCTTAGCTCCAGTGCCCACCAGTGCTTAGACCGTCTCTCTGAGTCCTGGTTCAAATTCCTGAGCCAGAACCAATTGGCCCAGCTCATCTTTCTAAGGCAGGCCACATGACATAGGTCAATGGCCAGCTGCCTGTGGAAGAGCCATTAGGTACAGAAGGTCCTCTGGGCAAAACTGAAAAAGAGCAAAGCCATCTGGAGCTATTCGTTGTGGGAGCACAAGCTCTCCATAGATCACAAGAGCACTGCTGTATTACAGCAGAGTGCCATCATGAATGTCAGAGAAAGCCTAGAAGGGGTCAGATCAGAGTAGATGTTGAGCTCCCAACACTGACCTTAGCAAGAGTTGTTGTGGGGATTAAGTGGTGCATTTCAATGTCTGGCCCACCCAGAGGAGCTTCATCATACTCTCAGGTAACTTAACTATCCTAGCCATAAACAGATTTGTTGACATGGATAATTGGTAAAAAACACTTAATATTAAAAATGAATGGATTAAACTCTGCAGGCAAGCAGGCATTTTTTGGAATTTCTCACTGTTCCCCCTTGCGCTGCTGAGGATTTTACAATTACCTAAAGACAGAATGATTTAAATGAGCCAGGTGGTTCTGGCTCAGGGTCTCAGGTGTGGCCAGGGCGGCATCATCTGAGGCTTGACCAGGGCTGGAGGAGCCATTTCCAAGCTCACCCCCCTCCCCGTGCTGTCGGCAGCAGGCCTCAGGTCCTCACCTTGTGAGCCTCTCCTCACGACAGGGCAGCTGGTCTCCCCAGAGCAGCAGATCCAAGAGAGAAGCAGGAAGGCAGCACCCACCCACAGTCAGAAGTGACAACTCATCCATCGCTTCTGCCACGTTCTTCTACTGGTCATGCGACCAACCCTGATACAAAAGGGGAGGGGCTGCACCTGGGCTTGTGACTACCAGGAGGGGGGGTGGGGCCTCTGGGGCCATCTTGGAGGCTGCTAACCACAGGTTATTCATGCAGACCAAGGCCTGTTTTTAAAGGGCCCAGAGCTAAGATGGTTTTTTACATTTTAAAGGGCCGTAAAAGAGAAAATGAAGAAGAATATGTGACAGAGACCATACATGGCCTGCAAAGCCCAAATTATTTACTATACGGCTCTTTATAGAAAAAGTTTGATGACCCTCCCCCAATGCAGACTGTTTATTATAGATGACTTAAGGGGTTTTCAAGGGTTATTTCGACGATAGGCAATGTTTCCCTTATGTCCTGACTTTAGAAGCTAACTCCTAGGTAAGCAACCCTACTGAAGTAGGTACTCCGCCAACCGCAGCTCTGAACATCACTGTAATGTCAGCCACTAAGAAACGGACAGATCACCTTCGTAACCTGAGCAGAGAAAACAATCAACCACACCTTGCCCATAAGCAGAAGGTTGATAAATGTAAACTCAGTGAATGAATGACTAAAGAAATAAGAAATACTATAAGGACACATGTAGAGTAACCACGAAAGTATGAAAAATCTTTAGTCAGTGATTTATAACATAAGACCAAAGGTGAATTTTACATAGTAGTTACAAGCATAGCTAACTCCCTGCCAAATACTCCCTCATTCATGCATCCTCACGCCCTATGAGGTAGGGGTTATTAGCTGCCTCCATTTTTACAGATGAGCAAGTGAAAGCTGACAGAAATTATGTAATTTCCCCAAGGTTACATGATAAATAAGCAGCAGGACGATTTACTCTTGCAGCGAAGTATGTAAGTATAAAGAGCAACTTCATCCTGAATCTTCATGCCTCCGCTGCAGCCTGCTGAGAGCACAGCCAACACACAGAGCCCTCCCCACTGGCCCCAGGCTTCTCCTCCAGGGAAGCTCTCCCTCCCGCCCAGCTTGCTGGAATCCCAACCCAAGGACTTCACAGAAGAGCGAAGCTCCTGGGCTCCCTATAAGCGAGGTTATAGAGACCTGAAATGCTAGATTTAACCTAATTACTCATTTATGTGCTCCCTTTATCCAAAGAGAGCTTTAAAAAATGTTTTCACCATGGTCTTTGCTTTCCAACCAAATATCTTTTCTGAGACTGTGGAATCAGCACCCAGACCAGCCATCTCTCCAGCTGCTTCCCTAATGAGCTAAGTGGAGGGCAGCTGCTCGAGCCCCGGGGCCAACAAAGTTTTGACATTGGAATGATGACAGGGCAAAGAGAATGCTGCAGCTCCTGCAGCAAACAGAAGGGCTGTCAGATACACACGGGACTCAGGACACACCGGTAGCCACTGCAGAGAGAATTGAGCTCTAGGCCAAGGGCTTCCTATGTGAACATAAGCAGACCTCACTCTCCCTGAGTGGTCTTTGAGATGGCTCAGCTTGTCCGCTCAGATTCATGAACGTTAGGAGAAATGATTACCCGAGGCTATACAACCAGTGGAAGGGCCAAAGTTCCCTGATGCTAAGGCTAATTTTTCCACCTTTTGGACCCTGCTCTTGGAAAGCGTGAAGTCCAGCTGCTTGAGGAGACAGATGTTGATCGCAACAGGCTCTGGAGGGCGGAGGACCTGAGCAGAGGGAGTTGACCTTGGACTAGAGAGGCAGGGTGTCTGTGCCAGGGACAGAAAGAGAGAGGCAGGGATAAAGGCAGACACAGAAAGTCAGAAGGCCTGGAGGCAAAGGGGGCTTGAATCGCGTCTTGTAGACAGTGGTGACTATCTGCACAGGCTGCTACAAGGAACAGGACAGTCACCTGACCAAGGACACGCACAAGGACTGTCAGAGGGCACTGAGGGTCCAGCTGGCAGTGGAGATATGAATGTGTGTCAATAATGGCCCTAATTACATACACAACTGTGACCTCACTGGGATTCTAACAAATACAGCTGCCCAATCCCCACAGTAAACATGCAAATCACAAGATAATCGCCTCCCTCAGTCCATTCTAATTATGAGATAACAGTCATCTTCAAAAATATTATTCCCTTGCCTAACAAGGAAAGAGAGGAAGCAACACTCTGGTCTGCTTGTAAACCCGCACTATCAGGAATGCAGAACAGAGTGCAAGGGATCCTGACATCAGAGAGATCAAGGTTTGGGTCCCAACTCTGCCACTGACTAGCTGTGTGACACTGAGCAAGATAGCAGACCCTCAATGACCCCGTTTCCCCGTCTGTGAAATGAAGATAAAACACTACCTACCACACAAAACTCCTGTGAGGCTCCAACGCAATATGCTCGGCTCACAGACAGCTGTGGCTGCCCGTCAGCAAAAATGGCCGCAGTATAACCACCCCGACCCTTGACTTCAGGGACCTTCCATCAGGAGATGGGGTCTCTCTCCCGTCTTGAATCTGGGTTGGCTTGGGACATGCTTTTACCAACGAAATGAAGTGGAGGCAACACTGTGCCAGTTTCGACCCTGGGCCTCGGGAGGCCGTGTGCGCCTCGCTCTCTAGGAAGCCGACAGCTGCCAGGTGAGTGATCCCGGCTGCCTGCCAGAGGCAGAGATGAGCCCTCCTGGCAGCTGACGGCAGACACAGGAGGGACCCCAGCTGAGACCAGGACTCCAGCCTAAACTGCCGCTTGCAGAAGCGTGAACTAAATTAACCGTTATTAGGTCACTAAATACGGGGGTGATGTGTTAGCACTGACTGACTGCTACAGCAGTACTCACAACACGAAGCTATTAGAGCTTCTCTTCGCCAGTAATCCCCCCAGTCCTCAATTCTTCCTTCTCTACTGGATCATTCACATCTGCATTCAATCATGCCATTACTTCTCCCTTTAAAAAGAGCTCTCCCTTGACCCCACTACCCTCAATAACTACCACCTCGTCTTTGCTGTCTTGCAGCAAAACTCCTCAAAGAACCGCCCAAGCTCACTGCGTCTAATTCCCCTCTGCCCCTTCGCTTTCACATTCTCTTTCACCTCCAACACTGCACTGAAACGTCTCGTCAAGGTCCCCAGTGAACACCATGTTACTAAATCCCATGGTCAAGCCTCAGTCCTTATGTGATTTGGCTCAAATCAGCATCGTCTGTCACCACTGGTCTCTCTGCTCCAACACTTTCTGCACCTGGCTCCTGGGACGCCACAGTCTCCGAGTTTTCCTCCTACCTCACCAGAGGGCCTTTCTGGTCACCTCAACCTCCCGATGCTGGAGTGCCCTGGGGTCAGTCCTTGGCCTCTTCTCTTCTCTAACTCACTTCCTTGGTAATCTCATCCAGTCTCAAAAGTCAAAAACTCAAGAAGGCCTAGATTTTCTCTGAAATCCAGATTCTGACACTCACCCTGCCTAACGGCCACCTCCTTTTAGATCTCTAATAGGCATCTCAAACTCAACCTGTGCCAAACACAACTCCCGATCTCCCCCCTCGCCCCCATCTGCTCCTCTGGCACTCTTCTGTTTTTAACAGACAAAATGCTCAAGCCAAAACACCTCTTTTTCTCTCACACTCAATACTTTACCCCTTAGCAGATCCCACTGGCTCTCCCTTCAAGTTCCTTACCGTCACCTACAAGGCCCTACGTGATCTGCTTCTCCCTGGCCCCGTGTGTTACCAGTCTCTCCCGAGACCCTCTGCTCCAGCCATGCTGACCTCACGTCCTCCTGTCGGCCCAGGCCCCCTGCACCAGCTCCCCTTTCTCCTGGAGTGCGCTTGTCCGGAAGGCTCAGCACTTCCGCCCCAATTCCTCACAGCTGAGCACTCTCCCTTTCCTGCCTCTGTAAAACTAACAATCCCTCTCCTAGTCCTGGACTTCCCACCCCCTCCCCTGTCCTCTTTCTACGATGCCTGTCATCTCACAGACTATATATTTCACTGTTTATATTAAACTGTACACTTCAGAGGGCAATGATGTCTTAATTTTTCATTAGGTACCCCCTGTGCCTAGAATAGTGCCTGACATAGGACCCATTCAATGAATGTTGTTGAACGAATGAAAATCCATCAATCAATGAATGAATGAAAGTATAGAAACTTGGGATGTTTTTAGGATAGTGCCCCCTTCAATGGTAAAGGAAGACTATTTAAGGGCTTTATATGCAAAGCACCGGGTTCTTCAAACCTTCCATGATCTCCTTTTGTATCACTGTAGTGATGAGAAGTATTCTTATAGATAAAGACCTGAATGGTGTGTGATAGACTACAAACCAGAAGGCTCAGTTTAAGTAACCCCAATTTTTAAAATGAGTCACCTGGAGGGTGGTATTTAAGTCCTTTTTCTGGCTTGAAAATGTGAATATTTTTGGTAACTGATGAGTGACCTGCTTTTGAGTTCCCAAGTAACGATGGCAGAGAGCACCAAACCAAAAAGACCCCATAGGTCAGAGGTTGGCAAACTTGTGCCTGAAGCCTAAATCCCGCCAGCCTCCTGGTTGTTTGTTCAGATTCCTTGTTTATAGCCTGCAAGTGAAGAATGGTTTTCCCACTTTCAAATGGTTTCATTTTAGCTGGTAATGTAAGTACCTACATAATAGTCTTGATTGTGCCTCCTGGCCCTGCAAAGCCTACAATATTCACTATCTGGCTCTTTAAGAAGTGTACCCACCCCTGACACAGAAGTGCCATCCTGGGGCCAATTCCTCAGCTGAAGACCACAAAATCCCCAGAAACAGTCATCTGGGTATTTCAGCATGAAGTGACTTCCAAAACCAAGTGCGCTATAAGCACCTGCCAAAAGGTAATTAGATATAAAGTGGCCAGTGGCCACTGCTATTATCTTCCATATCGGTGACACCCTCTATACAGCTGGAAAAGAAACAGCCAAATACGGAAATGTATTTTACGCATGTTCCCAGGGTAAAGCATATCCTAAAACCAATGGCTAGGGATAGATATTGTTCTAAATTTGGAAATATCTGATGACAAAGCGAAGTTTCCTTCCCTTTTCTTACCACACCCAAAACAACACCCTACCTTTCTCATGAGAAAAATTCCTTCACACTTATGGTTTCCATTTCCTACATTTGATCTTTCACTTAACAAAAAAAATGACTAATGGAAGCCCATGATGTATACAGATCTTTCAGTACCACGCCTGGCATATAGGAAGCTATCAGCATTCTTTTAATAGTATACCCAACATATTATTATTGTATTATTATTACATCTGTTATTGTATCACATTGCATACTTTATGTATGGTAGACACAATATATAATGTACTGTAACACAACATATTGAACATGTTATATTCTATAACATGTAAATATATAATATAAATATAAAATATATAATCATTATATATACAATATGCTGTATTGTTTTATATCATTGTTACACACATTATTATATATCATTGTTATATTACTATCCTAACACAGGGGATACTAAGCCACAAACTAGCTGTGAGACTTCAGACAGGTCGCTTCACTTCTTTCTAAGCCTCAATTCTTCATTGGTAAAATTAGGTAATCATTTTAGATTTTTACCACTCTCTTCCAGCTCAAGACTAACGCCAAAAGCATGCTAAATAACCTTTCCTTTGAAAACTTCTTCTCCTACCCTGAAGCCTATGCATGGTCACACCCAATCACGGCTTGGAACCCCACAATGGACAGGCATGGACATCATCTTCGTTCATTACATCAACATCCTGATGCTCTGCACTTGGTGATTCAAGCCGCCCTCGCAGCAAGGTTTGAAGCAAGCTGTTTAATAGCAGTATATCTATTTTAATACCAACTGGGTTGGTGCCCCATGATGTACAAACATCTGGGGAAAATGGTAACGAATCATCCCTCAACAGAAACAGTAAAGGGGAAGAGTTGGGTCATTAGTCACGCTGGGTCATTAGTCATGCTGCTGAACAGTAAGCATTACACTAAAAATGTTAATAACACTTCTGGGCTCACTCTGTCCCTTTCATGTGAGGAAATTAAAGTATTTAATAATCATTGCTCCCTGGGAGACAGAAGACAAAAAGTTGTGATGGTAAATGAGTATCCTTAAATAAAGTCTTCTCATGCCTTTTTTTATGTGAAACTCAGCACTTGAAAGAGACTGAGCCAAGTCCAATGCAAAAGACCATGGGAAAATAGAATTTTGAAACAAAAATAGATTCTCGGCCCTAATAATGGTTTTTGAACTTCCCATTCCCTTCTCTGAGCCCCATGCCTTTAGGTAACTCACCACGACGGCACTAGTAAATACGGTTTAAGTTTCACAAGAAAAGCAATTTCAAAATGATAATGCTCAACACTGATGTGCTTGTGGCTAACTGATAAATTTATGCATCACTCAGGAAAATGTTAACAGATACATCCCTTTTGGAAAACAACATGGCAACAGTCCACGGCAGGTTCCTGGACTGGGAACTTATCCTAAGGAAATCATCCAGCAAATCACAAATACATATGAATACAGCTACTTATTGTTACCTTACCTGTAACAGCAAAAAGGGGAAATAATTTCAATATCCAGCAGCAGGTGAATGATTTAATAAGTTATGGGACAGCAACATGATAGAATGTCACAGTCATTACAGTAGCTCTGAAGACCACATATGAAAAATATGCATGCATGTGCAGCAGCTCTGGAAAAAATTAACAGTAACAGCTAATTCTTCTGCTCACTCACTAGGTTTTAGGCCCTTTAGATCTAGTCACTCAATATGCATTTTCTTCTTTGCATTTTGTCAATTTTTTTCCAATTTCTTCTTTAATAATATAACATCTTTTCGACTAAAATAAAATGAAATTTCTCTGTACTTAGCCTAAAAACAGCAACACTAATAAACACTTACTGGACATATACTACGTGCCAGGTACTGTTCTAAGCACTTTACGTGTATAAACCCCTTGACCCTCACACCTCCCCATGGGGTAGGCACTATCTATAAGTGAGAAAACTGAGGTCCAGAAGTTAAGTAACTCGCCAACCATCAGCCAGCTAGAAGTAGGGAAGCAAGGAGTCAACCGTGGCATCTGGGCTCCAGTGTACAGGCTCTTAACCACTATGTAATTATGCAAAAACATTTCAGCATTACTCAGGATGGGAAAATGGACTGTCCTGCTTAGTTCAATATTCTAGTTAACTAGGAATAGCTCAACTATGTCTGGTCCTGCAGTAACTATTTTCAAAGAAATTCAACACCATAAAAACGCCCCTGTGACCATGCTGTTCAGCAGAACTGATGCTTTCTGCAGGTACTGAACACCAGGGGAGCTTGCAGATATGAACAGCAGTGACGAGTGCTGATGGTCACTGATTCACAGCCCACAAGGCACCTCTGAGATCATCTGGCATGTGATCCCTTCAACTGAGGGAAGGAAATGGGTAGAATTAGCCAAACTCACACTGCTAGCTGGGATTGGGACAGATCCAGGCCCATGATCCATGCCCGCGGACCTGGTAAAACCCGGGTTCTTTCTTTCTATTATGCAACATGTGATAACAAGAATGACTATGATTCATTAAGTGCTTGTGTGCGCTAAGGGCTATAACCCCTTCGCGTGAATTATTCAATTTCGCGCCACAGTCCTTCGAGGTAGGCATTATTATTAATCTCACGTGGAGACTAGGAAACAGGCTTGGAAACGTGGAGTCGTGTGGCTCGCCTCACTCAGCTAGAAGGCCCTGATTCAGGTGACCGGAGTGCAGCACCCAGCCCTTGCACGTTCTGGAGCACTGCAGCCCCAAAGCAATGGAATAAGACCACACAGTGCATGGGGGTAGGTAGGCCGGCTCCAGCTCCGGCCAGAAAAGCCATCAATATTAATTATCTGGCACACAGGCATCCAGCGGCCCCAGATGCTTCTTGACTACCTAGCTAGGTACAAGCTTGTAGAGGCAAGTCTAAGCGCCCTTGCTGACTGGAATCCAAACAATTATAAATCTGCCCCCACAGCACAGGAACCAGAGAGCATGTGGAATTTATGCAAATCCTTGAGTCCCCACTCCCGCCCAGCCAGGCAATCTCCTTCCCAGCCTTGCTAAGCCCATAGTCAGCCCAGGGCCGGGAAAGACACTTCAGCCTCAGCTCTTCCACCAAGGGTGTTAATTTCATTTGCTCACACCCAACTGTGTACAAACATGCAAATCATTAACATTTCCATTTACCAGGCCGGTATGGCCTTGAGCTGCTGGGATTTCTGAAGGAGATAACAATTCTATTTGCAACTACGGCTGCAATTTTTAATTCCCAAGGAAACTTCTGCCCGTGTTATATTCCCAAAAGCCAAAATGACCACTGTAAGCAACCCTTCAAGTTATTCGTGAAAAAAAAAAAAAAAGACCAGAAGAAACAAAGAATTCTTCTGAGAGCACTGGATGGGATAGTAGGTATATTTCAGAGCAGTTCGATTTAGCTCTAAAATGAAGGTTTCCCCAGGTGCCTGGGTCAATGAATCAATAACGAAATGCCGACTGTGATTTAAGTGCCTTTTGTGAAGCAATCTTTTGCAGTGTGAACAATCATCAATGAATTTACTTAGTCTTCGTAAATTCAGAACTGCTGTGGGATAGAGGAGGGTGTACCTGTTTTCATCCCCCGACGCCTCTACTCTGGGCAGAGAAAGGCAAAGAAGGAACGTTGCCACCACACGCCCGCCAGCACTGGTAGACACCATTTACTGAGCACCTACCGTGCACCAGGAACCACGCTGCACCCTTCGTACCTCATGTATACCCGTGGTAGCACTGGAGGCCAGGCAGCACTCAGTTTGGTTACTGAGGGCACTCACGGAGGGCACCAAGTGCCATACGCTGTGCTAGTATGGAGGACAGAACAATGATCCCAAGAGACAGCCCTCAGGTTTCTGGTCAGGTACTGTAGTAAACAGACCTCCCCCCCACCTCCGCCGGCCCTCCACCAGCCCATCCCTGGGGTGAGGGCTGTAATGCAGTCATTGGAAGGCCACTGGAGGTAAGGACAGTGGGGAAACGATTTGGGATTACAAAATTCACTTGTTCAGGGTCAGACAGAAAGTCAGGGGCAGCAGAGCTCTGGCTGGATGGACCACTGGGGATCACAGGAAGCCACTGCCTTATCCTACCTCCCATCCTATTTTTTTGGACAGGGCTTGCTAGAACTCACTATGGTAATGCAAATGACTTAAATTTACCAACCGCTGCAAGCATTCATTATTGTAAAAACCAAAAAGGCAGTACCGTTTCTTTCTTATGTTTTTGGCTCTGAGAGCTATAAGAAAAACTAGAACTATAAGAGTCAGAGAGTATAATGTTGGTCCCTTCAAAGGGTGCATGTCCCACACTGTTTAAAATCATTAGAGAGACATTTCTCTACTAGGTGTAAAATGCTCTTTAGGGTGACAGCAGGCAGAAGTGAGATTCATGTTTCTCAAACTAGTATTCTGTCACCTCAGTTTTTTAACTTCCCAGGTCTACAACATGGAAACAGAAACATAAATGATCCAAAAGGCAGATAATGATTTCCTTTAAATGTCCCTTCAGAATTGATTCTGCATTTGACCTTCCTAATCACGACTGTCTGGCTCTGGTTAAAGTCTGTCATCGCAGGTCAACACACAGACCGGACAGAAGTCAGGGGCAGGCTGGGCAGTTCCAGCTGCCTGCAGCAAATGCACACAAGGACGTGCCCCAGTTTCACTTGCCCCTAAAGCAGACACAGATACCATGCTGCTTGCTCTAGAGCCTGGTGCCATCAGTCATCCACTGAGCTTGGACTTTGAAAAATGCACTCAGATCAGGGTCAGGGTGGTGGCTGGGATCCACTAAATCAGCGGTCCCCAACCTTTTTGGCACCAGGGACCGGTTTCGCGGAAGACAATTTTTCCACAGACCAGGGCGGGGGGTGAGGGGGGATGGTTGAGGCAGTAATGTGAGCGATGGGGAGCGGCAGATGAAGCTTCAGTCGCCTACCGCTCACCTCCTGCTGTGCGGCCCGGTTCCTAACAGGCCAAGGACTGACACTGGTCCGTGGCCCAGGGGCTGGGGACCCCTGCACTAAATCATTCCTAACCATTGTTCCAAAATCCCAGCTCCAAAATATAAACAACTTTAAAGACAAAGACAAACAGACAAACTGTGAAGAATAAATAAACTCCACACCATTGTTATTGTGGATCCTTGGGCTGGAGAACAAACTGCGGGTCCAGGGTCTACGCTGCTCAAACCAACAAATCCCTACACTGGGAGAGACACGGCCCTGGTAAATGGGATCTGTGAAGACTTAGAAATCAGTGGCAATTAACTGCTCTTCTTTTTATCCCCAATTCACTGTGGATCCTGAAATCCCTACTATCAACTCCTCTCGTTTAAATTTCTGAACACAACTAAACAACACAACAAAACACAAAAGCTTTAATTTTTGTCTGTAAGCCCAGCTGCTTCCTATGGAAGTATTAAGAAGTTTTAACTCACACATTTTTCTAAGGAAAACCAGAGACAACTTAAAAGTAAGTAAAATATTAAATTCCTGTTATAAAAGTGATTTGAGTTATTGGATCAATGCCAATTTTCTTCTTGGTGGTTGGAGATACCAGGCCACATGGCACTGAAAGAGTGTTACATCCTGACCCATCAGTAAATACCCATGTCTGCTAAGATTCATTCTTCTGAAGGACAAGGTACTATGATGTAAGCAGCAACTGCTTTTTTTTTTTAATGTTTTTCTCCCCCAAATGAGTAAAGTACATTAAAGAAAATATAACAAACCTCATATATGCATTACCTGGATTCTAACAGTTGTTAAAATGATACTGTTTTTCTTATCTGTATGTATGTGTTCATTCAGTCACCTGAACCATTTTAGAGTAAAATTATGGCCAGCATAACCCTTTAGCTCTGAATACTTCAGCATGACAACCCCAAAAAGGACATTCTCCTACATGACTCATTACCATCATCACACGTAATAACATAAGCAACAGTTCCCAAATATCATCTACCACGCAGTTCATACTCAAATTTCCTGAACTGTCCCCCAAATGTCTTTTATTACTGTTTTGTTCACACCAGGATTTGATCAAGGACCAGTAAGGAGTACCTTTTTCAAAGTAACTTGTTGGACAAAGAATGAATGACTGATGGAAAGTCAGCGGGGCTGGAACCGAACAGTAAATGAGCATCTGACCTACTTTTCCCTATTAAGAAGAAAAAAAAATTATATATAATCTGACCACAAAAGACAACTATTATTAACATTTCCATGCATTTTCTTCCAGTTTACTTTTTCTGTTCATAAACACACACCCGTACATACGCTTGCGCTCAAACTGTCTTGCTACAGGTCAGGTGCTATCTCCACTCTTTTTGGCAAGTGGAGATAAAAGAGCCAATACCTGATGAAGTCCTGTGGGCACCACCTTTGGTATTTTGGTGCCTGCCGGGTCTGCGAACTGCTGGTCGGCTAGGTTAGTAACAGTGAAAAGGGCAGCCGAGTGCACTGGGAGACCCAAAGGCCCTGGGGCTGCTGAAGGGCCCTCCAGTTCCAGGCACACCACAGCACACCGCCGGGTGGCCCCTCTGGCTTCCTCCTCCTCAAAGCGGACGCTAACACAAGCCTGAGTGACACCGAGTAGGTTTTAACAGGTGTTGCTGTCCCGTGTCACGGACATCTAGGATGGATAAATATGAGACTTGTTTTTTTTTTAAGAGAAGGTACTTTGAACTCTTTGGAAGAAAGGCGCTATATATTTAAAAGCTATTAATAACATTCTCTAAACCAAACTGTCACAAAAGATTCAAACTCCTGGATATCAAAATTTTTACTTGGGATATTTTTTAAAGCTGAAAATTTTCAACCAACGGACGTGTGCTGTACTAAATAAAAATCTCAAACTGAACTAAGTTCTCAGCCAAACCAGGCCATCACATTGATATGCAAATCGTTTTATTCCTTAGGAGAACTGCCTGTTAATTTTCTTTAAAATATGCTGAACTGCAAGCATTTTCTGATGAAAGGTATTTCCCCGAGCAGTTTCGGCTCTGGTTTTAAACCAGAGTTTCCCAACAGAAGGCTGCCTCCTTCCCTCTTCCTGGAGATGAAGCGCAGGACCTTCTTACCTTGTTTCCAGGGGCACAGATGGCTTCGTTTCAGGGGCTTCTGCTTTTCAATAGCATTTCCCATTCTAAAGCCAGAGGATCACAGGGCCCTTCCAAGCCCAGGTGTCTTTGTTGAACAGCAAATACGGACCAAGTCACTAGCTGGAAGGGGATTCATCTCTCAGACATCCCAATCACCCAGCGGTGAGCCCTGGCAAACCCCCACAAGAAAAACCTGAACTCTACTCTGGAAGGTCCTTGCCTCTGCCTTTCAAACTCCCTTCACTCCCAGGAAGGAAATCAGAATAAAAGGCTTGTTATCGCCCTGGCGGTGGGTCTCGGTACCGTCTATACTAGGAAGCTCTTCCTCCGCCCTCCTTTGACACTCTGTTACTCATTGGCACAGCAGCCTCAGATTAATTTCCAAACACTTTGGACACTGCTTTTCTTTGGGGGGAGGAGTGGGAAATGAGATGATCAAAAAGCTGAAAGTTAAAAATAGACCAATTTGGGGGTGTGCCACAAGAAACATTTTCACACTTTTTAAGGTTCTGGCCCTCAGACCAGTGTGCATCAGGTGACAAGTTCCATCAGAGAGAAAACAAGCTGACTTCATTAATCCTGTGTTTCCCAGGGAAAAACAAACAAACATCAAAATGCAAGCTGCACTTTAGTTTCCAAAGAAGAAAAGACCTCAGAGGACAAGCAGCTAGGAGTTTGAAACCTCAAGCTCCAATCTTACACTCTATTTTGGAATTAATTTTTCTGGAGAAAATGTGGCACCACCTAAATTCTGAACAACAGGTTTCCTGGAAGAAAGAAGGGCATGAAATCATATGCTTTTTGGTAAAAACAAAGAAAATGGCAAGGTACGTGGAAAGATTTCATTGATTTAGATACCAGAGTTTGAGGGTAGAAAAGCTCTTAAAGAATCCCTGGAGCACAAGCAGTGGGTGAGACCGGCTGCAGGACCAACCACCTGGGTTCAAATTCTGCCTCTGCCAACAGAGCACAGCCGTCTCAGTTTCCTCATCTGTTAATTGGGCATAATGCCAGTAGTCCCACCTCCCCGGCTGTAATCGTTAGGGGAAACACTGACTGAAACCGCCTGCCCTGGCCAGGCAAAGACAGTAACTATGTGCACAAGTTATTTTACCACAGGAGATCCTGGTAAGGAACAGGGAACTAACAAGCTACCACCAACCAGAAGAATAGGGGAAAGGTCAAAAGGAGAGAGGAGACGCCAGTCCACACGTCCTACCAACCTCCCAGAATCCTCCTCGCTGGAATCCATCTTGGCTGAGCGGTTGCGCGTGCCACCAGAAACGACCCTCAGTCAGAATGATTGGTCAGAGACAACCCGGAGACTCACCCCATCACCATAAACCCCGAGACTGCGAGCCACGTGGCGGAGCAGTCTTCCTGGGCTCCCTTACCCTGCTGCTCTCCGACCCGGGCACCCCTTCCGAATAAAGTCTCTTGCTTTGTCAGCACATGTGTCTCCTCGGACAGTTCATTCCCGAGTGTTAGACAAAAGCCCACTCTCGGGCCCTGGAAGGGGTCCCCCTTCCTGCAACATAATGAGGATCAAATAAAAGGGACACTTAAGAATCCCTTGGTAAATCGTTATCACCAACACTGTTATACTCTTTGACTGTGGAACTGTATTAGCTCAGATGGCCGATATCTGGCTTCAGGCAATTTAGCCAAAGGCACATAATCACAGTGAATTTCGTTCTATTGGGGTTGGAGGGTACAAGGTGGGAGCCAGAGTAAAATTTAAAGACAATATTCCAAAAAGGACCCACAGAACCAAAGAAATGGAGCTGGAGAGGCACTAAATGCACTAGTGCTCCAGCTGTTCAGTGTGCTCCGTTACCACTCGCAGGGCCATGGCCAGCGGTGCTGCACCAGCCACTGCCCATTCTGAGGGAAACAGAAATAATCCTGCCAATGTATGCAAAATGAATGAAGCCAAATCCAAATCTCTACAAGATCTTAAGGTTTCCTATTTTGATCTACCAATACAGAAATCATTTTTACAAAATCACAGCCTGAGATTCCAAACTTCTTAAAGCAAATAGCACGTGTCCGTTTCACTCCTCCAATGACAGGCAGGAAAGAGAGCAAATGCTTCAGTGAAGGCCACGGCCAACCCCGCTTCCCTCACACTGTACGCTGAACTCACCTTCCAATCAAACTGCAACCACAAACCGGAAAAGAGCAAAGGCCCGCACCCCAACCGCGCCAGAGGGGGCCGCTGAAACCTAAGAGCTGGTAAAAGATCCAGTTCAAATTCAGCACCCACCCCAACTCCATCAACAACCACCCCACCCTTTCGATACACTCTGAAGAGACTTCAGTTTCTTTCCAAAAACCGTAACAATTTTCCTTAGGCAAGTTTTGAATGCCAGATATTATATCTGACCTCATTTCTTCCAGAAGACATTTAGTTCAAAATATCTACAAAAGCATAATAGATCAAAAAGGCTCTACTTTTGAACCTGCATCTTAATGTCTCTTTTCACCTACAGAAAGTTTTAACTTGTCAAATGCTCTACACACGATGCCGCCCAGCACTAGCAGAATACCCACGCACAGTAGGTGCTTAATAATTACTGAACAAACGGGCAGACGGATGAAGGAATAAACAGATGGATGAACAAATGAAGGCTCCCCGCCCCCCCGCAAACACACCCTACAATGTGTTAACCGGAGTTTCTTTTTTTTTAAAATAAATTTATTTATTTATTTATTTATTTTATTTTTGGCTGCGTTGGGTCCTCGTTGCTGTGCGTGGGCTTTCTCTAGTTGTGGCGAGCGGGGGCTACTCTTCGTCGTGGTGCGCAGGCTTCTCATCGTGGTGGCTTCTCTTGTTGCAGAGCACCGGGTCTAGGCGCGCGGGCTCAGTAGTTGTGGCTCGTGGGCTCTAGAGCGCAGGCTCAGTAGTTGTGGCGCACGGGCTTAGTTGCTCCGCGGCATGTGGGAACTTCCCGGACCAGGGCTCGAACCCGTGTCCCCTGCATTGGCAGGCGGATTCTTAACCACTTTGCCACCAGGGAAGCCCAACCGGAGTTTCTAATCCATAAATGAACTCTCCTTCCTGTAAGCGCCAGGGGCGTGGGCCCACCAGAGCACTGTTTCATTCACCTTCCCCACCCCTCAGCTCAGGCAAAGTCCCCAACTTGGAGTTTCATCTGTATCTTTTTTATCCCCACTAGTCTGTAAAGCCTTTGAAGTCAGGCACTGGGTTTGGGTCAGTTCCCATGTGCCTGCGCGCACACAGGACAACAGGTCACCAGGGAAACCTGGGCTCGAGGCTGACGCTGCCATTTCTCAGCTAGGGGCTGCCACATTCTAACAGCTAATTTTCTGATGCACCTTCCAAACAAACTAGAAATTTCCTTGAGAGCAGCTCTGAAGTGAGGACCCTGTGGTTCAACTGCTTCTCGGGTAACCACGGCCTCCCAAAATGATTCCGTGTGAACTGGATGGGGGCTGGGGGGGTTGGGGAAGATAAATCGAATAGCCTGTTCTTAAGAATTCCTCCCTAATTCTCATCTCAGAAAGAATGTCTCCCAGAGTCGTCCCCAAGGGTGAATATGCTCACCATCCAAGACGGGCAAGTGACCCATCCCGTCCACACCTTAGGGAGACAACATGGGACTCAAACAGATGAGACGAATCACAAGTGAAAGGCCACCAGAAGTGGAAAGCTCACTGCACGGCCAGTATCACGTGTCTCCACGTCCTGCGCAAATCCTCCAAGGGTGCTGTGGGTGCATGGACTGCTTTCAATCAGACCATGTTTGACCGCGTGTTACCAAGTTACTCCTGAGGTATTACTACCGCAAGCCCCAAATCACGGACTCACAGAAGGGTAGGGCCTAAGGACACAGACTGACAAAATCATCTCCTCCTAAGAGCTTGGGGCAGGGCAGGGCAGGGGTCAAGGTTACACACTTAGTGAGAGAGCCAGATCCAGCCCAAGAATTTTAATTCTTAGCCGGGAAACCTGCTACCTCTTCCTCCTGACCAGAGGGACGAGGCAGGGGAGGAGTGGAAAGTGCTGGCTCTGGAGGAGAGCTGACCCGGTTTGAATCTTTATGTGGGCACTTCCCATCAGGGCGACTTTGAGATAGGCACTTCACCTCCCTGGACCTGATTTTTTCACCTCTGTAAAATATGTACTAATATGCTGCCTACTTCATAGGGCAGTCTAAAGCTTAAATATGATGTTTTAAAGGCGCTTGGCACACTTAAAGAATAGTTACCATTGCTGTTTTTTTTCCTTCTAATTTCACTATCTATGAACATCCAGCTTTAGAGACAATACATTAAAGAAAAATTATTTACCGTCACAGAGATTTTTTTGTTTTCTTAAATATCCCAGTAAGATCCATTACAATATTCTGGTAAATAACTCATTCCCTTAGCACAAATAAAATAAAATTTCACTTCCAAACACCTGTATCATCAGAATACTTTTTTGATTATGGAATGCAAGCGACATAAACCAGGGAGGTAACACTGTGGTTACTGAAGTTTGAAACATTTTACGGAGTCCTGTCCTCAATGCAAGATGCAACTGGATTCAAAAGAAACCTGCGTCAGGGAGTCCTGCAAGGCGCCGCTCACTGCTCAGAAGGGAAAGGCCAGTGATCGCTGTAATGTGCACCTTCACCACCTCCTCCCCAGCCCCGCCCCCAGGTGTGCGGGCGGGAGATGGAAGCTGGGCTCTGGAGCTGGTGCCCAGTAGCGGACTTGAAGCTTTGTGCATGGAATTTGTCTGTTGGGAGGAAAGTCTGATGTTGGTCACTTCCCCTCCAGAGAAAAATACAACAATACAAGGAAGCACCAAGCACTGTGGGAATGTTCCAAAGTGGGAGTTCCAGCTCAGTCCAGAGTATAAACAAAGGGGGATGACCAGCCTGGAGGTCAGGCCAGCAGAGCACTGAGGCAAAAAGTCTGGGAGCCAGTCTTCTGGGTGCCCTAGTCCCTGCTTTGAAGTGACATTCCTGCCCAGCGCTGCGGAAATCACTGAAGGAGAAGGCACATCTCGAGTAGTGCATCACAGGAAACAGAGACCGGGGTTCTCTTACGACACACTTGCACACTCACACATCAGTCTCAGAATGTCATGGCCTGAGTGGCCTCAGATTCATCCGACAAATGCCGACGTGGAGTTTAGGGAGAATCAGACAACATGAGCAAAGAATCACTTAGTTACCACTGTAATCAGTGCTGAGAAGTTCCGGGAGGGGAAACATGTCTAGCAGGGCAACCTAATCTAATCTGGGAGGTCAGGGAAGGGTGAGACTCAAAGGATGAGCAGGAGCTGACCAAGCAAATGGGTGAAAAGCATTCTGGGCAGGAGCAGCACGTGCAAAGGCCCTGTGCAGCTGGAGGTATGAGAACGGGGGGAGGTGGATGGGGGTCAGATAAAGCAGAGCCTTAGAGGTCCAGGGTTTCATCTCATGGGCTTCAGGGGGTGCCTAAAGTGTTGACCAAATCACATGTGTTCATTTTTCTGGGAAGAGAAGTCCATGGCTTTCATTAAAGTCTCAAAGAGTTCCAAAAGGTTAAGATCCACAGAGCTAGTCCAACCCTCTCATTCCAAAACAAGGAAACTGAGGTTTCTCATTTTGAGGGAAAGACATTTCCCCACGGTTTCACAGACAGCCAGAGAACCCTAATCACTGGATCCCAGTCTGGTGTTCTTCCACAGCTAGCCGGCTGCCTTACTTCTGGCAGGGGTGTGTCAACAACAACAAAGTGCTAATCCTCACTGAATACTGATACTGTATCCCACACAAGGCTACTCTGTTTCTGTCCAGGCAGGCCCAGAACTGACACTCTACAGAATGAACTGTAAAGTCGGCCAGTCCACCTTTCTTGGGGTGTGACCTAACCTGAAAAATACAGGGGGCAGAAACTCCAATTCCAAGGCACCCCCATGAGAAAGCTTCCGGGTTTTCAGGGACCCTGGCAGATGATGCTGGTTCACTAAAGGAAGGGCAATTAAGGCAGAGTCCTCGCTGCTAAATCAGCATCCAGACTTTTAAAGAAGCTGCTTATTTGTTGTTCTTTCTAAAGTCAGGACTGGGGATTTCCCTGGTGGCGCAGTGGTTAAGAATCCACCTGCCGATGCAGGGGACACAGGTTCGAGCTCTGGTCCGGGAGGATTCCACATGCCACAGAGAAACTAAGCCCGTGCGCCACAACTACTGAGCCTGCGCTCTGGAGCCCGCGAGCCGCAACTATTGAAGCCCACGTGCCTAGAGCCCGTGCTCCGCAACAAAAGAAGCCACCGCAATGAGACGCCCGCTCACCGCAATGAAGAGTAGCCCCCGCTCATGGCAACTAGAGAAAGCCCGTGCGTAGCAACGAAGACCCAACGCAGCCATACATACATACATACATACATAGTCAGGACTGGGCCAGGAACTAGCCTGCAGGACATGAAAGGGAGAAAGCCCACACCCTCAACTTTATTAATTCCACCTGGAATTGAGAGAAAGGAACTATTTTTTTTTAAGTGAACAAAAACAGTAATTTTCTCCTCTGCCACTTATTTCATACTGTTTGGAATACTCGGGGAAAAGTCTAAACATGTGTGGAGAACATTTCTTAAGCTCTTGATGCTTCCTGGAATAACCAGAGGAGGAAGTCAAGTGCCCAGACGGCCATTTGAGGCCTTTGGGAGTCCAGCCCCTGAACTACCTTTCCCACCTCCATCTCCCACAGCCCCCCTCAGGGGCCTTTACTTCGGCTAAAGACTCAATACCCTGTGTGAACCTGCTCCTGCCTGCACTGAATCCCACCTCCTTCCTCCCCAGCAAAGCAGATGAAACCTAAGAGTCAACACCCAACAGACTCTCGATGGGCAACCATCAAGGGGAAGCACATTCTCTGCTTTGCCTGGAACATGGCGGGGTCAGAAGAGGCAACGCCCTCACTGGGGACAGGCTCCCATCACCTTCCGCTAGCCCACTAAGCCCCCAGGGTCTGTGGCCTCCTGCCCTTTACAGCACCCAACTTGCAGACGCGGTCCTCCACCTGGACTAAGCGGCCTCTAGTTGGGGCGGGGCCGGCGTGGGAGTCACAGCAGTGCCCTCGAGTTAACGCTCTCCAGGCTTTTAAAGCTGCACAACCTTCTCCACTACGAAGCTGAGCCCACACCCAAAGTGTGCTTTTATCCACTCATTCAACAAGAATTTGTGAGCTTCACCTGTGTGCCTTTTGAGCTCTGGTGAAACAGCAGCTGACAAGGAGCTTACCTCCTAATGAGAGAGAAAGATCATAAAAAAGAAGCAAATAAGCACTATATTAAATAAAAAAAGCAAAGGCAGGGTTAGGGGACAGTGAGGGGATAATGTGATGGGAGTACTACTTTGGACCCCCGTGGCTAGAGGGGGCCGCTCGGGGGTGACACATGAACAGAGAGCCGAAAGGAGTTAGGGAGCAAACGCACCCAGAAGGGCAGCTCACGTTTCCCGAGACTCAGGACCTACGTGCTTCCTGTGCGTGAACTCATAAGGACCCCACCATTGGCTCCATTTTCTCCATGAGGAAGATTTTTAAGAGGAAGAGGCGTGAGCGACTTTCCCAAGGTCACATAACCAGCAAGTGGCTTCTGACCACAGGCTCTCGGCAGCCATTAACCCCAATGCCTGGGGGGATGAACAGGCAGAGGGAAGAGCAAGTGCAGGTTCTGAGGCAGGAGTAGGCTTGGTATCTTCCAAGAACACTCGAAGGAAAAGCTCAAAGACCCGAGCGGCTGGGACAGAGCAGCAAGGGACAGTGGTACGAGCGAGCCAGGCGCCAGAGTACAGGGTACAGCCACACGCAGGCCGTGGTAAGCACTTTGGGTTTTATTCACAGTGTAAAGGGAAGCCACAGGACAATCCTGATCAGGCCTGATTTCATCTAATTTACGCTCTGGCTGTTGAATGAAGGAAGGAAGACTAGAGAGCTGTGAGGCAAAGTGGGAACCAAGAGGCCAGTTAGGAGGGCACCACGGCAGTACAGGGAGAGACGGCGGTGGCCTGGAGCCTGAGTCAGCAGAGGAGACGGCAAGAGGGACCGGAGGCAGGATATATTTGAAGTAAGCCCAAGAGGATCTGCTGATGGATCAGACACGGGCTACGAGAGAGGAGTCGGGGAGGACTCCAAGATTTCTGAGCCTGAACAACTAGGTCAAAAATGGCATTATTTACCATCATGGGCACCCAGGGAGGAGCCAGTTGGGCAGGAGGTTAGGTGGTGAACCAAGAGCCCTGGTTTAGGCACATCAAGTCTGACGCTTACAAGACATCCGAGTGGAGATGTCAAGTGGGCAATCTGCAGTTCAGGGAAGAGATGGGGTCTGGACACATACACTTGGGAATGACCAGTATTTAGACGGCATTTAGACATGGGACTAGATTGCCTAGGAAGAGACTGGAGGACTCAGCCCTAGGATATTCCAAAATTGAGAGTCTGGAAGAGCAGAGGATACAGAAAAGGAGGGCAGAGACGGACGCGTCTACGTGCTACCAGAACACTTACACATTAAGACAATTCAGAAGAAGCTTGTAAACATTGACCACGATGTTTTTAAAGTACTGACTTTAAACAGAATTTAAATTTTAGAGTTTGGTTCTCGAGTCCTAGATACTAGTTTTAAATTGTCTTGCTAATCATGACGACTAATATATCAAACCAATGAATTAGCTGATATCCCAAGGAAAAATATACATTTAGTGTGGTATTCATCAAAGAGTTTTCTTCACAGCTGCCAATCTCCTGGCCATCCTCTTGTCAGAGCTAATTAGACTGCTGTTTTTTACCTCACAAAGCTGCTGACAAAAGCAGGTACTGGGAGTAGAGGAACTGTGAACATCGTCCTTCTCTTGCTGTTCACCTGTGCTTGTATTATTAGAATCTTCTTCAATCTGTGGTGTCTTTGCCACTTATCCATTTAAAAAGGGTTTGTTTCAGTCCCGGGCAATGGTTCAACCCAGCTCTTCCACATGCCAACTGGGCAAGTCATATAAACCTCAGTTTTCTCATCTGTAAAATGAAGCCACTATCACCTCCCTGCAGTGCTGTTGAAGGCATTAAATATATTCAGCACAGCTCCTGGCATCAAAGCATGTAAGTTGTTTTTTATATCCCTCCTCCCCCGCCAAGAGCAACTTTTCAGGTCGAATCCCTAGGAGCTTTTCCGTTTCTCTCCATACTTAACTTTAAGCAGTGATTCCAAAGGGTGCCCCCACCCCCAAACACCTACCCCACCAGGAGCATCGACATCATCTGGGAACTTGTTAGAAATGCCAATTCTCAGCCCAACTCCAGACCTACTGAAGTAGAAACCGGGGGTTGGAGCACAGCAACCTCCAGGTGCTAAAATCTGAGACCTACTGGAGAAGGCGGGCGGCATTCTGGGACACCCAGCAGGTCCTCAGGACAGGGACCACCTGACCCAGACGATCCTGTCATCAATACCTGCTAATATAACAGGCTGCAAGCTGCCAATCTGTTATAAACACAAAGCTTCCTACCTTTCTGGCTGTTTTCTTTAAACATCAACTATATCACTTGAATAAAAATAAAACTTCTTATAAAAATTCAATCCCTACCCTCCTTTCTATAGCAACAGGGAAAAGAAAATCTCTAACTTAACCCAGATTACTGTTCCTATATAATTATTATATAATTATATATATTATTATATTATATATAAGTAATAATATATATTATTATATGTTATATACATATTTATAATTATTATATAATTATGTAATTATTATATAATTATTTTTCCAATTCTCTTGACACGAACACTAAGATCCTTTCCATCCATTCCAAAGAATATGAATTTAAGATCTGGTTAATCTAATTTTTCTCATAAGGAAAACATGCTCTGGTTGTTTTATGTACACGTTTATTGTTTTTAGAAACCAAATTGTCCCAGATTTTGATGCTTCCATGAGTTGAGTGATTGGAACATACGAAGTGGCAGATGCCCACAGGGAGAAGGGGACGAAAACCGAATTCAGCTGACCCTCCTGTGGACTCTATGGGACTGATCCCGCCTTGGAATAGGCCATATTTCTGAAATAGTCCTCTCACTGCAAAAGCAAGACCCTCTCCAACACAAATGTGTGGAACTCAGTAGTTGTAAATGATTCCTCCCTCAGTGTTTTCCCATCCAAATCAGGACACTTTTGAGAGTGACAGGGACGGCGCTATTAATAATTATGCCAGGACAGCAGGTGTAAGCCGGGATGTGTGATCATTACCCCATCTGTCATGTCTGCATGAGCCCAGTGATCCTCAAAGTAATTTTCCTCTGGTGTCCAGATACCTAACTGTGAGGCTAGATGAGAGCTACATTTATAAGCAAAACTCTAGAGTCTGACTCTTCAATCAAAGGCTAGACCTGGCCTAGAGGGGAGACCTGGACAGGCACAGTGAGCTCCACGAGAGCAGCCTGGCTCATTTATCACTGTGTCCCCAGCATCTACCTTCACGAACCAAAGGCAGCAGCTGCTCAAGAAAGCAGCTGAAAGAATGAAGCAATGCTTCCTGTTGTATTTCCTTGATTCTAAAATGTATACTTCTTCACAGTTTAACTTTTAAAATCAGGATATGTTGTTTTATAATCAACCCTGCTAATGTATTTTATTTTTCTTTGTTTCCTGAGAAGTGTTACTATATCGCTAAAATGTCTTACATGTGTTGGTGCCATAGTATCAAAAAACACAGTGACTGCCTATCATCGCAGATTCGCGGAGATGTGTTAATGATACTCATGGGACCAGAGACCTTATTGTGACAATCTCGAGGCGACAACTCCCAAATGGAGGCACCATTCCATCTAACAGAGTTTCCTGGCCTTAAAACTCTCAGAGAAAGCCTTGATCTTGATTCCATAGATCGTCCTCTCTCTTCCCCTCCCCCAAGTCAGTGATACCTTCTCATGAATGTGGCCAGTAGCCTGGAATCCTGCCGAACAGTGCTAGAGTGAATGCCATCTGTGCTGTCAACCCAGAGTAAGTGCCGACGATGGTACCCAGGCAGTCTCAGAAGGAAGCCACTGAGAGGCTTGTGAGGGTCTTTACTAAGAGCTGACATGCACTGAGCACTCACTGTGCGCCAGGCTATAGCACCCCCAGGCTCTGGGGCTCAACTAGACGTTGAGGTCCCTGGACTTCTCTTCCACTCCTGGCAACGTTCTACTCAGAAGAATAAAGGACGGGAACCAAAGGTTGCCAGAGGGCAGCACTGGACAAATTCCCTCTGTCTGGGCCCTCGAGGAGCCCAGCACAGCTCAGAAGTGCCACATCCGGTGGGGAGGGGATCCACCCTGGCTTAAAAGCTTCCCGCCCCACAGGAGCCCACGTCTCATAATCTCACAGGCTCCCTCAAGAAGCACGCCCAAGGACTTCCCTGGTGGCACAGTGGCTAAGAGTCCACCTACCAATGCAGGGGACACGGGTTTGAGCCCTGGTCCGGGAAGATCCCACATGCCACGGAGCAACTAAGCCTGTGTGCCGCAACTACTGAAGTCCGCGCGCCTAGAGCCCACGAGCCACAACTACTGAGCCCGCGTGCCTAGAGCCCATGCTCCACAACAAGAGAAGCCACCACCACCGAAATGAGAAGCCCACGCACCGCAGTGAAGAGTAGCCCCCGCCCACTGCAACTAGAGAAAGTCTGTGCGCAGCAAGGAAGACCCAACGCAGCAAAAAAAAAAAGCACACCCAGTTACGAGAGCCACCGCACTCAGGGAGCCCAGGGTGTTGTGTCCCACCAAGTGTTTATCGTTCACCTAGAGGTCCTCCCAGCCCAGATGTAATTAATTAAACCAGAGGTCATTTTTTACCATAAGCACTGCTCCCTAGTATTATACTTGGCTTATGCCATCACTTTTTAAATGTTTTAATATAACTTATTATAAGACATTTAAGATTAAATAACTATTACACAAATAAATATTGAAAAATAATTGGTATCCACAGTATTTTTTTTTAACAAACTGTGGTAAAATATACATAAAGTTTACCACCTTAACCATTTTTAAGTGTTACCACAGTTCAGTGGTAATAAGTACATTCACGCTGTTGTGCTACTATCCAGGCACAGCAGGGCAGGAGGTGAGCGGCAGGCGAGCAAACCTTCACCCGCCGCTCCCCGTCACTCACGTGACCGCCCGAACCATCCCTGCCCCCCCACCCCGGTGGAAAAACTGGCTTCCACAAAACCTGTCCCTGGTGCCAAAAAGGTTGGGGACTGCTGAGATCACAGGACTCTTTTTGTCCTGTAAAACTGAATTTAAACATTAATTAAATGTTAAACAATAATTCCCCATTCTCCCTTCTGCCAGCCCCTGGCAACCACCATTCCACTTACTTTCTGTCTCTATGATTCGATTACCCTTAGGTATCTCATACAAGTGGAAGCATACGATATTTGTCCTTTTGTGTCTGACTTCTTCCACTTAGCATAATGTCCTCAAGGTTCATCCATGTTGAAATGTGTGTCAGAACGTCCTTCCTTTTCAGGCTGGATAATGTTTCATTGTGTGTACATACCACATTGTTGTTTATCCATCATCTGACGATGGGTACCTTTTGGCTATTGTGTGACTAATGCTGCTATGAAACTGGATATACAAATATCTTTTTGAGTCCCTGCTTTCATTTCTTTTGGGTATATACTCAGAAGGAGAACTGCTGAATCATATGGTGATTCTACTTTTAATTTTTTGAGGAACTGCCACTGTTTTCCATAATGGCTGCACCATTTTACATTCTCACCAACAATGCACAAGGGTTCTGATTTCTACACATCCTTGCCAACACTTGCTATTGTCTGATTTTTTGAAAGCAGACATCCTAATGGGTGTGAGGTGGTATCTCACTGTGGTTTTGATGTGCACATCACTAATGGTTAGTGATGTTGAGCATCTTTTCATGTGTTTATTGGCCATTTGCATATCTTTGGAGATGTCTACTCAAGTTTTTTTAATTGAGTTGTTTGATTTTTTGTTGGTCAAATGCCATCTTTATTTCTAGGAAACAGAGCTAGTTAACCAAAGTCAAATTCTATGCAGATAAACAATGATTATATCCATACAATGGAATACTACTCAGCTATAAAAAGCAATAAACTACTCATAAAAACAATAACTTCATGAATCTCAAAGTCAGTATGCTGAGTAAAAGAAGCCAATTCCCAAAAGTTACATGCTATATGATATTCTGGAAAAGACAAAACTATAGGGATGGAAAACAGATCAATGGTTGCCAGGAGCCAGAGGTGGAGGAAGGGTTTGACAACAAAGGGACAGCAAAAAGCGGGGTGATGGAATTGTTCTCAATCCTGACTGTGGTAGTGGTTACACAAATTTACACGTGAGTTAAAACTCAGAGAACTGTACACCCAAAAAAGGGTCAATTTTACTACACGTAAAATTTTAAGACATTCTCATGCAGAAGGGGAAAGGGTTCTCCTTTCAACCACATAGGCATTATGCTAAGCAGCTTATAAGCATCACCTCATGGAATCCTTACAAAACTTCAGAAATGTATAAATATTGACTGTCACTTGAGCCCAGGTCTGACTGAACTAGGAGAAACTAAATCCTGATTATTCAGATACCCAAGATCCCATTCGATCTTTCCAAGACCTGAGGTGTTTGTAAATTATTATCTATCATACAGTAGGAGGAATTTAGTGTTGGTAGAACCACATCCACACATAATCTTTCTCCCTGGGGATGGGGTCCACAGGGCTTCTATCAGATCCTTAGCAGCACTTAGGATCTTAAAAAGCTCAAGAACCACCATTCCCGTTCAAGGTCCAGGGAGGGGCTGTGGCCTGTCCCAGAGGACACAGCACATCTGCGACAGTGCCAGGCCAGAAGGGAAGGCTCCAGACACTCAGGCTGGTTCTCTCTCCATCATCCAAAAAATGCCACAGTTCCAAGCATTTCTGGTGACAGTGACTTCATATGTTCCCCGAGATGATTTTAGTCTACACAACTTCCCCAGTAGTAGGTGCATTTCACTACCAAGCTGGGACCAGTACTTTGGCCTCCCTGCAACACAGGCCTGAAACGGAGCCCAGGTTCCTAGTCCAGTTCCTATCTTGGTCAAATATAAAAACTTCGTTCTACAATCTTGCACATTTAGGGTAAGTAATAGACAGCTCCCCATAAACAGAATAAAACAAGGATAGCTCATGCAGGAAAGCATGCTTTTGATCTGCACCTTTGGTTTTCTGATGACCTCAGAGGATTAGTATTTGCAAGGTACTCTTGACAAGCTGAGGCAGAAGCACAAATTGGTGTGGTTATGGTAATTAAATGAGAGGTCCAGGACCAAGTGACTGAAGCAAGTGAAAAGGGTTGACTGGGCTTTGGTCTCTCTGCAAATAGCTGTGTGCTTTGAGCTTGTTGAACTGACAAAACTGCAAGCAGACTACACACATTTACTTTCTCTTATCAGAAAGGCCCAAGAGAGCACAGGTTAAGGAAGACTCAGAACAATACACTAGAATTTCTGCATTTATCTTAACTGTGAAAATCAATCAAGGAAGGGGAATATAGGGTATGAAACCACCCCACTTGCCACGTTCAATGCAATTTGTAAGTTACCTGTACACAAGGCCCTTGAATGGCTTGTGGTGTTTTAGCTGTCACAAAACAAAAGCAACATCTTGTGATAATTTCACGTTCAGTGTTGAACAAAGATGGTTTAGTTAATCCTGAGAGTCACCCCTACAAGGAGAAACTGAGGTGGTGTCTCTAGGGATGGAGCAAAAGCCTACCTGCTGGTGACCTGCTCAGCCCTGCTCTGGCTCTGAGATAAGCCGCTGCCCACGAGCACAGGCCCGTTCCTTTCAGACAGACTTACAAAAGGATATAATCAGGACTTTTCCTCCATCTACTGCACGTGCTGGGGCCACGTGTGTAGCTGAAATGAAATGCCATCAACTCTTCCCATAAATTATCTCTTTGGAGGTTTATTACTTACTTCTAAAAACCTGTTCCCTGGAATTCAACTTGAGAGAGAGAGAGACGGACAGACAGACAGACAGACACCCTGCAAGGAAATACCTCAATACCCAAAGACCTCCCCTTCTTCTGTGAGTGCTGAGGTCCGAACTTCACTTACCATATGGCCATTTTAAAGGAAACGGTAATTTTAGAGCAGAAGGGGACATGAGGTAGGAACAAAAGCTAATGTTTACTGTGTCAAGACTCTGCTAACATGCTTTATTGTACATCATCTCGTTTAATCCTCTCTCAACACCATAAGGTAGGCACTGTTATAATTTTTTTCCATTTTACAGATAAGGAACTGAGGCTCAGACACGCAAAGCAACTTGTCCAGGATTCCGCTGTTCCAGGGGAGAGCTGGGATCCAAAACTACAGCTTTAGGACTCAGTCGAAGCTCCCCATCGCTGCTCTATGAGCCCACCCTCTCACTTCACAGATGGGGAGACTGAGGGCTCAGAGGGACACTGATCCAGGCCACTGCTGCAGACTCAGGAGCCATGAAGCAGGTCTCCTGACCTCCAGCCCAGGCTCATGCTGCCTCTAACGTGGATGAGTGTTAAGAAAAGTATGAAAGCCTAGATCAAAAGTCTCCTGCACACAGCACATGCGGTGGCCAGATTCTCAACTCCCTAAGGGCACAGATGCCTCCAAACTTCTCAGTACCCCCATTGCCTTGGAGGGCTGCTGGACACTTGGTGAGCATTCAGCCAATGCTGTATGGATGAAGAGGTGTTGGGTGCATGTATGCATGGGTGTGTGGGTGGATGGATGGGTGGGTGAGTGTGTAGGTGGGTGGATAGAGCTATGTCGACTAAGGGCTACTTCCCACTGGTATACATCCAAAGTAGATGCCCTTGCGATATTTTCAGCAAATGCACTTTTTAAGCCACCTCTATAACGGAAAAAGCAGGAGCTGCTTCATAAATCTGTAGGCAGATGTGAAGCCACCTTAACAGTCCTGCAGAGAGGCTGGAAAGCCCCAGGGGAATCCCAGAGCAGGTTCCAACCAAAGACAATGACAGTGCCTTCCAGCCAGCCTCCCTGTGGCTCTGTGGTAGAAGAGCAGCAGACCCCAGATCCAGACTCTCAGTGGGACCAGAGGAGCACACACGAAGGCAGGGAAGAGAAGGGATGAAGGAAACCCAAGTTCCCCAACCAGTTCTACCTCTCACTCAACTTGTCACCTGCCTCCCTTTCTTCAGCTGTCAGATGGCACAATACTTGCCATTTCTCTCTTTATAACAATAGACCTAATTAAATCATACAAGTATCAGAAGGTAAAGCTCTGAGAGACTTCCCTGGTGGTCCAGTGGTAAAGAATCCGCCTTACAGTGCAGGGGATGCGGGTTCGATCCCTGGTCAGGGAACTAAGATCCCACATACCACGGGGCAACTAAGCCCATGTGCGACACAACTACTGAGCTCGCCCGCCTCAACTAGAGAGCCCGCGTGCCACAGACTACGGAGCCCATGTGCCCTGGAGCCTACACGCCACAACTAGAGAAGAGAAAACCCGCACTCCACAACTAGAGAGAAGCCCGCGTGCTGCAACAAAGGGCCCGCGTGCTGCAACTAAGACCCGATGCAGCCAGAAATAAATTAAATAAATAAATAAATAATAAAATAAATCTTTAAAAAAGAAGAAGACTCCCACTCCCAATGCAGGGGGCCCAGGTTTGATCCCTGGTCCAGGAGCTAGATCCTGCTGCAGCCAAATAAATAAATTTTAAAAAATTAAAAAATAAAAAGGTAAAACTCCCAAGGACACAGGAAGTACTCAACAATCGTGAGCAGTCACCCTTCTCATCTGGGAAAAACGCTGTGTTACTCTAATACCTTTTAATAGTAAAACAAACGGACAAACAAAACCTAAAACAAGAGCAAAAAAACTGATGCCTATAATAGTGTTTTGAAAGCTACAAAGGATCATGTAAGTTTTATCATGATGATGAATAGTTACATGCCATGCAACACTAGTGTCAGTAAAAACCAACAAAACAACCCTAACACACACCCCACTTTATACTGCAGACTAGATTCACAAATAATCAGCATTAGAAAGGGCTTGGAGATGGGTTTGTCCCCCTCATCAGGTTACAACAGAGGCACCAGAGGCTCAGAAAGATTAAGCAATTTGCCCAAGGTCACCCAGCAAAAAGCAGGGCTTCCTGGCCCCCTGAGAGCTGGAGCAGGATAGCCAGGGGACCAATGTCATCTCAAGCATCCCCTCCAACATTATCAGGTGGCCCTTTCAGTGTAGCAGCCACCTCAGTGATGGAAAAGTCCCTGGAAATGTGGACGCTCATTTTGAGCCAAGTCACAAAAGCCAAGAGAACAATGTCCAATGTCGTCACAGCCAATGAAAATATGGATAAATGGGACATAGTCAAATGGGCTTTAGTCCTGTCTTGGCCCCAACTTGGTATGACCATAGGCAAATCTCAGCTATTTTGGATCTCAGGATCCCACGCACAAAAGAAAAGCTCTGTGTCGGAGTTTTGTCCTCTGTAGAAGGAGAACGTAACAGTACCTTTCTCCTGTTGTGAGGATTGAAGGAGACCGTGTGTGTAAAATACACAGAACAGAGCCTGGTACCAGCACGTGGTAAGTGCTTAATGAATGTTAGCTACTACTCTTATTTGTATTTATCAGTGAAAGGAGAGGTTGAGAGCAGCCAAATCCATGACCCATGCACAACCATCCGTCTATTTATTCATAGTCACTTGAAGGACAGAGGGCACACGTGATCATCCAGACCCAGCAAATAAATACAACCACTGTTTGTAAGCCAGAGGTTTTGTTTGTTTTTCTGTTTGCTTGTTTTGGGCCAACTAAGTGGCTATGCGGCGCCATCTCATTCCACTGGACTTCCGCTGTCCTGTCTTCTCATTCCATGTCCGCGCCTTCCTTCTTCCAAAGACTAGAAGCACCATACTTCTGCTCAGGGGGCCCACGGGCTGCTCCCGTCCTTAACAGCACAGTGTGCGTCCAGTCAAGTCCACACCAAATGCCTGAACTCCGCCCTTTCGTGCCCGGCCCAGGAGGCACCACACACCATCCTGGGTTTGACAGTTCCATTTCGTCTACACTGTAAAAGCAGGGTAGAGTTTCCTGATCATGAAACTTAATTTGCAGTAAAATGACTGTGTGGAGCCAGCAAGCCAATGAAAAGCAAGGAGAAAGAGCATCTTTAAGGGACCAATGGGAACGAAGGGTCTGAGCTGTTATGACATAGTAACCGTACTTTAGGAAGACGCAGTCCAGACTGCAGGACAGGACAGGCTCAGAGAACTATCGTCTATCTTCCACCCCACAGCCTGGAAAAAAAAGTGGGGAGAAAGAGGAATTGTGACCACCTGATGCCAGATTTCTAATCCATTTAGGTAAGTCTCTCCACTGCATCTTCACTCACAAAGAGGAAGAAGTGGCAAGAGAGACTCTGCTTAAACCCCCTGATATAGAAGAAAGGGGGCGCCAGCAGAACACCAACAGCCTGCCTCTCCAGCCCCTCGAAGACAGCGTGTACTGTACAACCACTCCATAAACAGAGAGCTGACGGTGCAGGGAGCTGGTCCGAAATAACGCTCAGAGGCCAAATGAAAAAAGTAACAAGTACAGACAGGGCCTCCCATCATGGCGCTGGTCACACTGGCAGGCAGAGCAGAGCTGGCATGTGCTGTGGTTTGTAAATGAAAGGCAAAATCACAACTGCTCGATGCGAATGAGCGCTGCCTAAGAGTACTTCGCTCCTGTGCAGCCCCAGAACCACGCACAGTCACCACGAACGGGAGCTCCAGACTGTCCGGGCTGCACGGGCCTCTGCCTCTCGTCACTCCCTAGAGCCCTCCGCCCCACAGAGTGTTCTGGGAATTTCATCTCAGCCCCCTCATCAATTTTCGGAAGAATACACCAGAACACTGATCAATGTATATATGGTTAACACAGAACCCCAACCAACTGCATACCCTTATCAGAGTATTAGTCCTACTAACTTACCAAGAAACATCTCAATTGGCAATTCAAAACCCAGAAGAAGCTCCATTTAAAGTTGATTTTGAGACTTGGAATCAGAAACCTAAGTTCATTCTTTGACAACATTAATAAAATTCACTAGTAAATAGTTTCTGAGCACCTACTACGTTGTAGGTACAGTGATGGCAACCCCGTGGTGGACCAGACAGGCACACTCCCTCGAGGGGCTAACGGTCTATTTAAGACTGTATTTGTTGATTTTTAACTTGAGGAAAGGAAACTGGGGCTTTGGTTTCTGAATGAGCTAAACAATATCGTTCTATCCAAAGGGTTTATCTGGGGTCTTCACACAGAATTCACTATCTGCTAGAGGAAGAGAAGGCACGAAGAGCCTAAAGGAAGGCGAATTTGGAAGAGGAGGCTGAGCGCATCCAGGAAGTGCGTCTCCACACTGTGCTGGTGGAGGATCCAAGGAGGGGCCTCAGGGGCCACAGCTGAGAGGTAAGGACTTGCTGTGTCCAAAGTGCTCCCCATTGATGGTTGGCTAAGAGCTTTCCTATATGTTATAAAAAGCCTGATGCTTTAAAACAAAACAAAACAAGGAAGCACTAATTTTAGATTCTCCCTCGCCCCGCTTCTTGGCACTGATGGAGAAAATGAGACCCAGAAAAGGGAACGAATCTCCCAAGGTCACAATTGCGTACACGGTCAAATGGTCTAAAACAAATGACCACAACCTAAGATGACAGATCCCTTAATAATTCACAAACTGTTTTTTTTTTGCTTGTTTGTTTCTTTTTAAATCATAAAACAGCCTCTGGGGCAGGGTGGATGACAAGTCAGAGGAACACCTGTCCCGGCGGGGCCGCGTGGGTGCGGTAGCGGAGCAGCCTGCCAGGCCGCTACTCCTTCCAGCGCGTCATCTTATTATGGCAACGGGAACACATTCAGCTGGACTGAGGTAAGCCCCAGCCCTGTGCTCAAGGCATTCTCCAATCCAGGCTGGTTTGGGAGATGATTTTTCTGCAAACTCATACATGACTCATCTTTACAGGCCTCCTACCAGGTCTGCTGGCTACAAGGAATCCCATTCAAACCACCTCTGCCAACAGCTGCTCAGGAGACCAGGAAACACCGGGGTTGCTGCGGTTGATTTTTTAAGACGTATTTAGCCTCTGCATCTGTGTTATTTTTTACCTCCGTACAGCACTGTCGGTGATATTAGTATCATATGCAGCCTAAAGACTGCATTTGGCCTACCCTAATTTAACGGAGATTTTTTTTTTTTTTTTGGTAACACCAGAAAAGAAACTTAGAAACATGAACAATAATTAAGATAAAGTTACTTACTGTGTCTCCAGCAACGTGGGAAGCTCTAAGCAGTGCTCTGGAAAAGGGCTGGAGGAGTCGGAGCAGAGGTGGGTGCCCCGCTGCCCTGCACCGCACCAGGGTTGTGACCCTGGGCAAATCACCAACCTTCCCAGGCCTGAACTGCCCTCAGGGTAAAACGGGGATAACTGGCCCTGCTCTAGTCCTCAGGACTTGTTGTAGGGATCAACTGAAATGAGGTCATCTGTCAATGCACTCCGGGCGGAAACTATAGAAACTGCACAAATATTCAAGACCATCTTGATGTTACCCCTGGACCGAGAGCCCGGGAGGGCCAGGCTCCTGCTGGCTCCGGGCCACCGCAAGGCGGCACAGTGTTTGCCAACGAGGAGGGTGGAGGGTCGCAGTAAGTGCCACAGGAGTGAGGGAATGAATGACTAGCAGGTGCCATAAGAGTGTTGTATTTATTGATTGGATACATTTTGAGCGCAAAGATTGATAATTGTGGGGAAAAAAAGGAAGTGTAAAATTTGAGAGGAGTTTAAAATTGATCAAAATACAGTGACCGCTGATCTACAAGGACTCTTTCCTAGGCCAAAAATGTGCAGCCTCATGTGACAGACTGCACTTGTACTTTTTATCTGTTCTGAGAAAATACATAATGACAAAAAGTTTCTATGACAGCAGACAGTATGAATTTTTCATTTTAATTTATAATGAAAGCATCTTCACACATTTGAAATACACAGCACCTGAGTCTGAGACACCGTATGTATTCAGTCCTTGGGCAGGGCACTGGCTGAGCCTGCTGCCACTTCAGCAGCCCCTCGGAGTAGCCTGAGGCCACAGGGGGCCTAGAGAGTGGCCAGAGGGTTCAGTAATTGATGAAACTCCTAGACAGACTCCCAGTGGTCTGCTGGAAATACACAGCAGGGAAAGACCCCCCCCCAAACAAACAAACAAATAGAAAAACCTGCGTAATTTATATCTTTATGACTTCTACTTTTATCGTCTGCCCCAGTTGGATGGTATGGCCCAGGAAGCACAAATCTTTCTTGTATCCCAAACACTAGAAACTCTGGGCCTTTGGGAGGTTCTGGATAAACTATTTGATAAATGAACTGAGGAATGAGCACCTGAGACCCTCTGATGAGGACAACTGGTGAAACTGAGGCCACCTTCTTCCCTACCCGCCCTGCTGCACCCAGCTAACGGCTCACCTGAAATCTCAGCCCCTCACAGAGGCAGTTCCCACCGTGAGTCTGATGGGATCCCTTGTAACCCCCCCAGCGCTCCCCACACTGCCAGAGGTAAGGCCTGTGTGGCGGCATGATGCCTGCCGAGTTCACCGCTGGCTCCCCAGAGCCTTGCACAGCGCCGGACAGCAGGAGCTCGATCAGTGCCAAGCAAGGGGATCAAAGAATAAATCCATGAAGGAATGGGGCAAAGACTTCAAAGTCCAGATAAAAAGCAAACAAACACGAGTGATTTCTGCAAGGAGAGGGATGCAAACTCAAACGTCAACAGTCCAAGTGGGAAGCAGGAATCAGCGCTGGGGCTGGCAGCAGGAGTGGGAGGTCCCCGCCACAGTGGCCTCGTAGGAACAAGCGCCCAGGGTTACTAGAGCTGCTCATTTTCCAAAAGAACCAGAAACCTGAGATTTGTGAGTCATTTCCTGATTGTTAAATACTGACCATCAATTCTTTCCTTTTTCTCCAAGAACGTGTATGGATCACACACAACACATCTATTGCCTGAATCCAGCCCACAGCCACCAGTCTGTCACCTCTGCTCACCAGGCCAGAGAGGTGTTTCAGCTCCAGAAGCATTAAGGCTTCAATTCCCTCCGCTTAGTGCATTTGCTGGGAGTAAGCATGAGCACGCTGAGACCCACTGTAACTGCGTACACGCCAGAACCAGGTTCACTGGTCCCCCAAAGTGGCCTCAGCACTGCACACATCTCCCGCCAGTGTGGGTCCTCCAGAACAAGTCCCTCTTAGTTCCCAGGGAAGCGCCTCTTCTCCTTGCCAGGCCTGCCCGAAAGCTCACCCCGGGAGCTCCCTAATCTGTCTGGCTCCACTCACTCCCCGCCTCCCCATTATCTCTGGAAGACACCAAGGAGCCTCCCCCTCCACTCCAGCATTCTTCCTGGCCTTCCAAATTCAACCCTTCTCCACCAAGCCTAACTGGACTGGCCCAACCAGCTAGCAAGCTGATCCTGTGCCACCCTCTGGAACCCAGACTGTCTTCATCCCCCACTGGGCCCAGAGCAGATAACTGAAGACAGCCAATCTGGTCCCTACAGAAGGGTAGGCCCTCCTAGGAGGGCAGTATGTATGACACCCCCATCCCAGGCAGGCACTGCTCAGTAAGTAAACAGGTTGAAAAGCAGCACAGACAGATTCAAAAAGATCTCCCCCAGAGGTTGAAGAGGCTGCGGCTCACGAGAGGTATCAGGTGGGAAGGATGGGCAAGAGTCTCGGGGCTGTAAGGGATGCACAAAGTTTTCTTTTATACTCAAAAAACCTTGGCTCCCTTAAGCCCTGAGAAGTGAAAGCACTGGTCCTATTATCAGGGAGAAGAGATTATGAACACATGTAAGCAACTCTTCTGCTCAAGTCAACAGAAAATAGCAAAACCTAATAACAGTGAGCACCGACCGGGTGTCAGGCTCTGTAATTCCCCAGAGACTGTTCACCTGCTAACAGGAGGCGCCACTTCACCTAAGGACCCTTCCTTTAGGAAACACTTTGCGCGTGACTTCACAGTAGGTCCATTTAGAAACCGAACGGGAAATCTCATCAAAATGCAAAGTTGAAAGCCACCCACAATGACCAGCAGAAACCACCGAGAAGGTGTACCCCTCATTCCAGAGTGTCCCAGGCTTCCTCGACAGTTGTGTGTGACTCACAGCAGAAGACCTTACACTAGAAGGACAGAACTCCCGCTAGCTCCACGTGAGGTGCCATCTCTGGTCTTGCCGACCTCAGCACTTTCAGCTCAGCCGCCTCCCACCACATGCATCTTCCTCCTGAGATTTCCACAACCCCTGCTTGGCCTCTTCCCCCACCTCCACGTGGGGCACCCTCGCCCTCCTCCAGAGCCTTCCCCATGCCCTCAGCGCACAGGCCACCCCTCACCTGTGCCCACGGGCCCCGCCTCCTGCTGCCCCACAGTTCCCGAGGCCTGGCAGCCCAGGGGTGATGCTGGAGCCAGCTCTCCCACCCACAGACAAGCTTCTCCGAAGGCAGGCACCCCTGGCTTCTGCATCTACTACAGCCCCTGGCCAATGGAGGTGCCCAGGCATAACCTGGGCCGAAAAGAACTGGCCTCAGGCCTCCTTTCTCCAGGGAGTAGAGGATGCACGTGGCAGCTCCTCTGAGAGGGCTGAGCTGTGGAAAGCAGCCCGTGGGGTGGCAGGTGCTTTTCACTGTGCTCTTTTGGCTTTTCCTGATTGACAAATTTTTCAATTATCCTTATAATTAGACAAAACCTTGTTAATGCTATTTTGAAAATAAACCAGCCAAGTTTCCCATCAATACCATTCAGAGATGTGACGCATCCTGAGAAACACTGCATATATTAACCAGAGGTTATTTCTGGAACGGCATGTGTGCTGGGAGGAAACTCCTGGTCACTGGACACGGCCCTGGCCCTGAAGAACAGTGACAGAAATACCCAAGAAGCAGCACCTGAAGCCAAGGGCCCTGCCCCCAAGGAAGGCACCCAGGCTTCCACTCAGAGAGCAGGGCATCAGGGCCCGGCCCACTGTTGTCTGGCCGGGCGGCCTACGAGAAGCCATTGAGCCCCCAAGCCTGTCAAACCGGGACCATGTTCTCTGTCACAGAGAATCTACTTAGATTTAATAAGCCATACGTTTAAGGTGCTCAGCACAGAGCCGGATACACAGAAAACCCTCAAAGAAGGCGACGAAAATTTCCTTCCTGTGCTCAAGCCACAGCCTGCAAGTTACACGGCCAGCTCGGTCCACTTCCGAGGCGCCTCTCCGAAAAGTGTCCTGGTTCAACCTGGGAAACTAGCAACTTCCAAAATCAGTGTAACCTTCCCCCTATCCATCCCCCTAAGCTCCCACCTTCCATAGCTTGGCTGCCAAGGTGATGACAAGGTACCAGGTTATGACAACCAGTGATGTCCCCGCTAGGGAGCCCAGGACCGCCCGCTTCCCTCACCTGCGACTCAAGGATGCGCCCTGCAAGGTGTCGCTAATTAAGCCCTGGGCCCCAGGTGCACGGCCCGAGTAGAATCTTTGGAGACTCTATTCCCCGTCCGGGCAAAACCCAGCTAACCGGAAGGCGAGGCTCCGAGATTTCCAGGAGCACACAAAGGGATGGGGTTGGCATCAGGACTTCCAACCCACCCCCAACCCAACCGGCTCCCCACAAGCCCCGCTTCCAGGGCTCAGCTTGATACCAGAGGAGAGCTCGCCCGCGCCCTGAAAACGCCCAGACACATCCTGCCCACTTCCTTTGAAGCCTCCGAAGTGGATACTTCTGGTTAAATATAAACTCGAGGCTCATCAGAAATGACACATTTTATGGCTCTGCTCTGTTCACTGCCTGAAAGACGACCGCCCGCCGCCGGGCCACTCGGGCACGCGGCCGCGGTCCCTGCCCCGTCCCCGATCGCCGCCGTTGTCTCAAAGTTCACGCCGCGGGCCGAGCGGCGGGCACCGACCGGCCCGGCCGCGGGGCCCTGCGCCCGCACCCCGGCCCCCGCCGGCCGTGCGCCCCGGGGAGCGCCGCGCGGCCCGGCCCGCCGCCCGCCCGAGACGCGCCCCGGCAGGCCCGGCGGCGCTTTCACTTCTGCTCCCGGCGCGGCGACGGGCCCGCGCCCCCCCGGGAGCCCGGCCGCCCGCCCGCCCCGGGCACGGGCCACCCCGCGCCGGCCGCGCGCCTCACCTGCTTTCTCGATCTTGCCGGACATTTCCGGGCTGCGCCGGAGGCCGAGGCCGCCGCTCATCGGGCCCGCGCCGGGCCGCTGCGGGGCCACAGGCCGGCGCGGCCGCCGCTCGCCTCGGCCCTGGCTCGCCGCGCCTCAGACCCGCGCCGGCATGGCGGGCTCTGCGGGCCGCGGCCTGTGCGCTCGGCCAGCGGCGCCCCAGCCCGCCCGGGGCCGCCGCCGCTCCCGCCGCCAGCCGCCAGCCGCCAGCCGCCGCCGCTCCGCCTCCTCCGCTCCCGCCGTCGCCGCCGCCGCCGCCGCTTCCCCGGGCCCGCGAGCCGGCCGCAGCGCCGCGCCGCCGCCCGCCCGCCGGCCTCGGCCGCGGCCAGAGCGCCACCTGCCGGGCGGCTGCCGCGCCGCCGCGAGCTCAGCGCCCCCTGCCGGCCCGGAGTCTCCAAGCCGGGGCGAGGGACCCACCCCCTCGACAACCACCCCACCCACCCCGCCTGCACCTGGGACTCAGCGTCCCCTGCCCGCGCGAAGCCTCCACGCCAAGGCCTGGAGTTGGACACCACCCCAGACTCAGCATCCTCTGCCGTGGAACCAGAGTCTCCAGCTCAAAGCCTGAGTCTGATCCCAACCAGGACTCAGCTTGCCCTGCTGGCTGAAAGGCTATCGTGACCCTCTCTCCCGAGACTCAGCCACCCCCCCCAACCCCCCGCTGCTGGCCTGTAGTCTCCATACCATGGCTTGGGACTGACACCCCAATCCAGGGTTCAGCGCCCTCCCCTGCCCAGGGCCTGGCATGCCCCCTCACAACTTGGAACACAGAGCTCCCACCCGAACTCTAGCCTCCATGCCAGGCCTATGACTGACGCCACCCGGGATTCAGAGCCCCTCGATGGCCCATAGTTCATGCCAAGGCCTGGGACCAATCCCCCCTCCCTCCCTCCATCTGGGTCTCAGCAGCCCCTGCTGGCTGAGTCACCTGGCCAGTGCGCCCTGCCCTCCCAGAGGCTCCAGGCCGGGGACTGACCTGACCAGGGGTTCAGCCTGACCTGACCTGTCCCCTTACCTGAGACTCAGCAGCCCCTGAGGGCAGGAGCCACCTGGCCAGGTCTGGGCCAGACTCCCCTGAAGGTTCAGTGTCCCCAGAGGCCCAGAGTCTCCCTGCCAATGGGCCCAACCCATTAGGACACAGCGACCCCTGCCTGCTCTACTCATTTGACCCCCAAATGGGGACCAGGCTATCCTCCAGCCTGGGTCTCAGCTGTGGGCCTTTTCTAGCACGGCGATGAGTTCAGAAAAAGTCATTGGTTTAAGAATCGAAGATCCTACTTAGGGCTAGGCACTGTGTGAGCTGCTATGGGTCCTACAAAAATGTGCACGATCGGTTCTTCCCTCCAAAGAGTTTGTAACTTGGGGAGTCAAAGTTAAATCATATAATGCAAGTATAAATAACAACAAATTTTAGTAACACAAGGGATGTTCACATCCTGCCCCCTGCTCGCTATTCTTGGCCCAAGATGGAGTACAAAGAAGTAACACAAAACGAACTCGGTTTTCCCTCCTGTTTCCCTCAGATAAATTAAATAATCTGGTGATGGGAAAAGAATTTGGAAGAGGTGGAGGGAGAAGGAAAGGTAATTGACGTTGCAGAGATTCCTGTTCGCATCTGCCGGCACACTCTGGCAGGCTTGCTGATTCTGTAACTGAGAGCTGGCCCTGGGTGGCGGCCAAATTTCCAGAGTCCTCAGTTCCAGCTCTCTAGGGGTCAAAGGCAAAGCCAAAGATTGACAAATTCATCTCTCTGATGAATGGCTGCTCTGAGCCAGAGCCGCACTGCTCAGCTCTCGTGGCAGCTGCATCGTCAGGCAAAACTGGCCCTTGGCCCCAGACCACCCCCCCCCACTCCCAAAGCTGTCCCCAGTCCTTCTAGGCTTCTAAGTCAGTCTTTTAGGTCCAAACGTCTGGGTGCAAAGCAGAAAATCAGTCTGAATAGTAGGCCCAGTCAGGGGTTCGTGAGAGTGGAACCAAATATATTCAATAAATCATGACATATCAAATGACAAGACATTTTAAAACAATAAAGTACTTTATAGGGACTTCCCTGGTGGCGCAGTGGTTAAGAATCCACCTTCCAATGCAGAGGACGCAGGTTCGATCCCTGGTCAGGGAACTAGATCCCACATGCATGCCACAACTAAGGAGCCGGTGAGTCGCAGCTAAGGAGCACATGTGCTGCAACTTAAGAAGCCGGTGAGCCGCAACTAAGGAGCCCGCCTGCCGCAGCTAAGACCCAGCACAACCAAAATAAATAAATAAAATAAATAATAATAATAATTTTTTTAAAAGTACTTTATAAATGGACATTACTGTTAATAAGGGTCATGGAGCTTATTTAATAAAGGTTATTCATCAAAGGTGTTTATAGCTATAAGAGAACACATGCAAGGTAATGAAAGCAAACAAATTCCTACAGCTTCGTTCTTCCTACCTTACAGCCTTCTCTCATGCTGCTCTTTTTGTCTAGAATATTCTCTCTCCCTCCTCTCTACCTGGCTAATTCCTAGTCATCTTTCACTTCTCAGTTTAACTGCCACTTCTACGGGAAACCCTTCCCTGACCTCCCCCCCCCCCAACATTAGGGCCAGTTCCCTGTACTGGTCAAGATGCTTGATTTCACTGTCAGAAACTCAGTTCAGCTCGGTTAGGGCAAAAGGGAGTTTGTTGGACATCATAACTAGCAAACCAGGGTTACAGCCAGGACCAACAGCTACCTCTAGGCTCTCAAACTACGACATTACTCCTCTGGGTTGGCTCTATTCCCAAGTGATCTCTCTCTGTGCAGTGGCTGAGTTGGGTACCAGCTGACTCTCCTTAGCCTAGTTTGAGTCACATGCCTGTCCCTGAGCCAATGACTGCAGGCAGGGGGTGGGGGGGTAGGGTGCATAAATCGGCCAGGCCTGAGAATTGCACCAAATGCAAGAAAGCTTGGGAGTGGATGCCACAGAACCAGAAACTGGGAGTGGGGACGGGTGATGCTCAAAGCAATATCTGGGGAAGAGATGCTGATGAGGCAAAATCCATGGACATTCATCTTGGCATCTTGGAGGGTTAAGAGCCTTGCAGCATCCTATATGTCTCCTTGATAGCACACACCTCCATATAGTTCTTTAATTTCTTGTATCTGTTTAATGTCTGTCCCCTTCAGGACACTGTGAGCTCCTACAAGCAGGGACTGTCTCATTTGTACCCATGGGATTTTAATTTATGGAGGTGACTGAGTGACAACAAGGAGAGGCCAATGCCGTTGAGAATTTATTACTTACATTTCCTGAGAGAAGGGGGCACACCATACCATGCAGGACCACATGGGGAGCACCAGGGTGGTCAGGAGGCAGAAGCAGGAGTGAGAGGGAAGCTGAGGACAGAGTCTTTATTGGGTTTTTTTTCAGGAAAGGCAAGGCAGGGCAGGGTAAACAGTTTAGGATTGACTAGTGTGAATAATTCCAATGGGCTCTGGAAAAAGGGGTGCACTCTAGTTGCCTGGCCCTGGGATAACTTAGGGCAGAGGAAATATTGGTGTGGTGTGTGAGAGTTACATAACAGATACAAGAAATTAGAGAACCATATGAAGGCAGGCATGTCCTCTCATAAGGTGATTGGGGATGGGTTGGTTTGCATATGAAAGTGTGCTCCCTTTCCTATCTCTAAGAATTGGCTAGTTTCTCCCAAGCCAGCAAGACTTTTAAGATGTCAAAACTTCATGAGACAGACATGAAAAACAAACTTATGGTTACCAAAGGGGACAGGGAGAGGGAGGGATAAATTAGGAGTTTTGGATTAACATATACACACTACTATATATAAAATAAATAACCAACAAGGACCTACTGTATAGCCCAGGGAACTATACTCAGTATGTGTGTGTGTGTGTGTGTGTGTGTGTGTGCATAACTGAATCACGTTGCTGCACATCTGAAACTAACACAACATTGTAAATCACCTATACTTCAATTAAAAATAAATAAATAAGTAAATATAAAAATAAAATTTCAATGTAAAAAAAAACACATCATAGGATACAGAAAATGAAAAACATTATTAGTACTAGGACCATGTCTGGCTTATGTACGTGGCAGCAACACAGCGAAGGAACTCAATCAGTACCTGCAAGAGTGCTTCTGGGTCCTCTCCCAACAGTCCAGGGAAGGATGAACCAGACGACTACTACACAGCTCTACAGAATCCACGGTGGAAGGAACAGCGAGGTGGCCAGGAGCCTGCTAAGAGAGCCTTTTTAAGACGGGGCTTTTGGGGCTTCCCTGGTGGCACAGTGGTTAAGAATCCACCTGCCAATGCAGGGGACACTGGTTTGATCCCTGGCCCAGGAAGATCCCACATGCCGCGGAGCAACTAAGCCCGTGCGCCACAACTATTGAGCCTGCGCTCTAGAGCCTGCGAACCACAACTGCTGAGCCCACGTACCACAACTACTGAAGCCTGCATCCTACAGCCCATGCTCCGCAACAAGAGAAGGCACGACAATGAGAAGCCCGTGCACCGCAACCAAGAGTAGCCCCCGCTCGCCACAACTAGAGAAAGCCCGCGTGCAGCAATGAAGACCCAACACAGCCAAAAATAAATAAATAAATAGATAAATAAATAAATAAATAAAACCAGCCAAAGTGAGACTGGTGGCTCCAGGGCTCATCTCAGATTGGATTGTTGACAATCACGTCACATGTCCCTGCCTGAACTCCCCAACCACACCGTCAGTTCCCTGAGGACAGAGATGATCTCTTCACTATATCATTATTGCAGATCAGAAGGGGAGGTGGAGTCCATTAATAATAGTAGCAGCGGTATGAGGGCTGCTGGCGGCTGGTCACTGCTTCAACCCTCACAGTAATCCTGGGAGGGTGGGATCTAGATCAGGGAGTATTTATTTGGTCACGTGTTACAGATACCAATTTAATAATGGCTCGGCAAAAAGAAGAATTTATTAGAAAGCACGCGGGTGTCTCATGGGTAGAACCGAAGGGCAGGAAATGCAATACCTCACCAACGGCCCACACGGCCCCTTATCCACCCACCCCCAGGTCCCTTCCTCTCCCACCTCAGCTAACAGACCAGACCCATGAAGGATGCTCATTCCCAAACCTGAGTTCCAAGAGAGATGATGTGATTGGCCCAGCTCCAGTCAGAGGCTCACCCCCGGTCCAATCGGGGCTGGCCATGTGGATAGGGTTACACAGTCCAAACAGCTGCTAGGGTCTAACCCTCCTGGTCTGGTGAAGGAGGGCAGCCACGTCCATCTTCTCCCCTCCCTTGACTGAGTGGGTTACACAGAGACACACTTCTAGTAAGTAGTCAGTCTGCTCCACACTCTTTTTTTTTTTTTAACTTTATTCCCCCCGGGCTCATGTTTTAACCACTGTGCTACAACTTCCCTCACCCAGACTTCTCTTTAGGTACCCCGCAGCATTTTACCTGATGCTCCGTATTTGTTCAGTTCAGTTCCGTTCCATTCACATAGATTGCATGTCCTCAGCGTACTGGCCTCTTGAGAAAAACAAAGACAAACAAGACCTGGTTCCTGGTCTCCAGGAGCTCCAAGGGAATTGGGGGTGGAACTCTCAGTCCCCAGCAAACTCTTCTATGAGACTGGCTATGATGAACATTCCAGCGGGGGGTGCCCACCATGTTGTCTGGGTGTGAGGGTATTCATCCGGATTCGGAGCATCAGGAAAGTCCAAACAGAGGAGACAAATGTTTTAGTGACTTTAAATGACATTAGTGATTTTGTTTTCATTGAGATTTTGCTCATTATTCATTCCTGTGAGCATGAGTTCCCCCACATTCCCCCATGCCCCCAAATGGTTTAGTCCCCGATCTGGTTGCCGTGCTCAGGAGACTGGGGAAGTGTCCACATACCTCCTCAAAAAGGTGGGGACAGATGTCTGGGTCATCACTCCATGATCTAAATGTGGCATCTCCCAGACTGATCCCAGCAGAGCAGGTAGTACATTGGCTTCACGGTACTTTGGCCTTTCCTCGGGCAAGTGAACAGACTTCTTGCTCTGGGTGCTTGAAAGCTAGTATGAAACACGCATTTTCAGTCCTGACACATAAGGTAACCATAGCCTTGAGGATCCGATTAAAATGGGATGGTTGAGCCCATAGCTGAAGCCCGCCAGTGTGCGAGGCCTGGTTGCTGTCATTTTCTTTCTTTTTTTAAAAAATTTATTTAATTAATTAATTTATTTTTGGCTTTATTTATTTTTGGCTGTGTTGGGTCTTCGTTGCTGCACATGGGCTTTCTCTAGTTGCGGCGAGCAGGGGCTACTCTTCGTTGCGGTGCACAGGCTTCTCATTGCGGTGGCTTCTCTCGTTGCGGAGCATGGGCTCTACGTGCCTGGGCTTCAGTAGGTGTGGCATGCAGGCTCAGTAGCTGTGGCTCGTGGGCTCTAGAGCGCAGGCTCAGTAGTTGTGGCGCACGGGCTTATTTGCTCCACAGCATGTGGGATCTTCCCGGACCAGGGCTCGAACCCGTGTCCCCTGCATTGGTAGGCAGATTCTTAACCACTGCGCCACCAGGGAAGCTGTGCTGTCATTTTCTTAAACAGTTCAGCAAACGTTACAGATGGCCTGCTGAAGGAGGAAATTATACAAGAAATGTAGTAAATGACAAATGACAAATTATACAAGAAATGTAGTAAATGATTAGCAAATAGCAGAAGCACACAAAACGCACATCTCTCCTGCCCCCTAGTGAACATTTAAAATTCTAAACTCCGTTGGCTCAAAGCCATTTTTTAAAAAACATCTTTATTGGAGTATAATTGCTTTACAATGGTGTGTTAGTTTCTGCTGTAGAACAAAGTGAATCAGCTATACGTCTACATATATCCCCATATCTCCTCCCTCTTGCGTCTCCCTCCCACCCTCCCTATCCCACCCCTCTAGGTGGTCACAAAGCACCGAGCTGATCTCCCTGTGCTATGCGGCTGCTTCCCACTAGCTATCTGTTTTACATTTGGTAGTGTATATATGTCCATGCCACTCTCTCACTTCATCCCAGCTTACCCTTCCCCCTCCCTGTGTCCTCAAATCCATTCTCTATGTCTGCATCTTTATTCCTGCCCTATCCCTAGGTTCTTCAGAACCTTTTTATTTAAAAAAATTTTTTTTAGATTCCATATATATGTGTTAGCACATGGCATACGGTATTTGTTTTTCTCTTTCTGACTTACTTCACCCTGTATGACAGACTCTAAGTCCATCCACCTCACTACAAATAACTCAATTTCATTTCTTTTTATGGCTGAGTAATATTCCATTGTACATATGTGCCACATCTTCTTTATCCATTCATCTGTCGATGGACACTTAGGTTGCTTCCCTGTCCTGGCTATTGTAAATAGAGCTGCAATGAACATTGTGGTACATGTCTCTTTTTGAATTATGGTTTTCTCAGGGTATATGCCCAGTAGTGGGATTGCTGGGTCGTATGGTAGTCCTATTTTTAGTTTTTTGGGGAACCTCCATACTGTTCTCCATAGCGGCTGTATCAATTTACATTTCCACCAACAGTGCAAGAGGGTTCCCTTTTCTCCACACCCTCTCCAGCATTTATTGTTTGTAGATTTTTTGATGATGGCCATTCTGACTGGTGTGAGGTGATACCTCACTGTAGTTTTGATTTGCATTTCTCTAATGATTAGTGATGTTGAGCATCTTTTCATGTACTTGTTGGCAATCTGTATATCTTCTTTGGAGAAATGTCTATTTAGGTCTTCTGCCCATTTTTGGATTGGGTTGTTTGTTTTTTTGATATTGAGCTGCATGAGCTGCTTGTATATTTTGGAGATTAATCCTTTGTCAGTTGCTTCGTTTGCAAATATTTTCTCCCATTCTGAGGGTTGTCTTTTCGTCTTGTTTATGGTTTCCTTTGCTGTGCAAAAGCTTTTACGTTTTATTAGGTCCCATTTGTTTATTTTTGTTTTTATTTCCATTTCTCTAGGAGGTGGGTCATAAAGGATCTTGCTGTGATTTATGTCATGGAGTGTTCTGCCTATGTTTTCCTCTAAGAGTTTTATAGTGTCTGGTCTTACATTTAGGTCTTTAATCCATTTTGAGTTTATTTTTGTGTATGGTGTTAGGGAGTGTTCAAATTTCATTCTTTTACATGTAGCTGTCCAGTTTTCCCAGTACCACTTATTGAAGAGGCTGTCTTTTCTCCATTGTATATTCTTGCCTCCTTTATCAAAGATAAGGTGACCATTTGTGCGTGGGTTTATCTCTGGCCTTTCTATCTTGTTCCATTGATCTATATTTCTCTTTTTGTGCCAGTACCATGCTGTCTTGATTACTGTAGCTCAAAGCCATTTTTAAGAAAAGCAACGTAATATCATTTTACAAATCTTTAAGTGTTTTTTAAAAAAATATTTATTTATTTAGGCTGCGCTTGGTCTTAGTTGTGGCATGTGGGATCTTTAGTTGCGGCATGCAGACTCTTAGTTGCGGCATGCATGTGGGATCTAGTTCCCCGATCAAGGATCGAACTCTGGCCCCCTCCACTGGGAACCCAAAGTCTTACTAGACCACCAGGGAAGTCCCATACACATCTTTAAGTGTTAATCACAGAAAATATGTGCCATCATTTTGAAAAATAACATACAGACATATAAAGTGAAAGTCTCCCTTTCACTCATGAGAGGGAACGGCTTAATGTACATCCTTCCAGACTTTTCCATATTAAAAATATATCCATGCACATACTTATTTTTTTTATATGAATCGGTTTAAAAGGTACATATCAGTTGGTGCAACCGAGGCTGGCTAGATGCTCACCAAGCCCACCTACTGGCATACAGCTAGATGACATCTCCCAGCCTCCCCTGTGCGGAGGAGTGGCCATATGCTCAAGGGTGGACAATGGAATATGGTTGAAGTAATGACTGCCACTTCCATGCCCAGCCCATAAAAATCTCCCACACCTGATCCTCTACTCTCTCTCTTCTCTTTCTGCTGCGATGAAAGACGGAAGATGGAAGGAGTCTGGGTCCCTGAATGGCTGCCTGGAGCAGAGCAATGTTCCTCCTCATGGACCTGCATGGGACTGGAGATATCAATAGACAGACAGATTTTTTTAAAAAAGCAACGTACTATTATTTTACATATATATGTATGTGTATGTATATATATATAGAGAGAGATTGAACATCTTTAGTGCCAATACATATAAATCCTCCTGATACTTTTTAACAGCTGTGCAGCACTCCACTGTATGGATGTATCAGAATGTATTTAAGCATCCTCTTCTTTTTTTTTTTGGCAGCACCGCAGGGCATGTGGGATCTTAGTTCCCTGACCAGGGATCAAACCCACGCCCCTTGCATTGGAAGTGTGGAGTCTTAACCACTGGACCACCTGGGAAGTCCCTAAGCATCCTCTTCTTGATGGGCACATGTTTCCAATTTTTTAAAATTATAAACGAAACTGCAATAAATATCAAGGTCAGTATATCTTGCTCATTCATGTTATTATTTCTGCAGGGCAGGTTCTTATTCCCTATTGTTTTAGATAAGGACACAGAAATACAACAACCTGGGCAGTGGAGAATGACCTGGAATAGTTACATTTGGTTATGGCATGCATTTGGAGAGGTAGTAGAGTGCGGTGTTTCAGATCCTGGAAGAAAGAAAGAACCAGGTCCAAGTTCTGGTCCTGCTCCTTGTTAAGCAAACTTGTACAAGTCACTTAACCTCTCTAAGCCTCAGTTTACTCATCTGTGAAATGAGGGTAATGCTGGTGCCTGCCTCATTTTGGTGTATCTGTAAAATGGGGATATGAGTACCTACCTCATAAACTGATCAAGGTTCAATGATGAAGGAAGGAAGGAAGGACAGTGACCCCTGAAGGATGGATACAAATGAAGTGAGCCTTAAGATTGTTCCAGCTTAATGCCTGGAGAGAGTTTCCAGGCCGCAGTGCAGGGGAGGGCAACCCAGGCAGAGCCTGGCAGACTCCCTGAGTTGAGGAGACAATGCTGAGAGTCTGGGGAGAATAAGGTAGCCAGAGTTCACAGGACAGAGGGGAGATGCACAGGGAACTGCAGGGCTACCTTGTAAAACTTGGTGTGGGGGGAACAGAGCAGGGGAAGAGGCGGGAAAGGGCGTAGTCACACGTGTCCACTTTCTCCTTCTAAACTGACCAACCAGACTGAGCAACTCCTCCTGGGGGTGGGGGGTGGGAGCCGGTGCAGGAGCAGAGAGAGGCTACGAGTGTTATGCTATCTGAGCTCTCTCCATCTAGAAGGAAAGAGTGGTGTAAAAATGAAGAAGAAGCAATACTGTCGACACTCATGCCTCAAAGCTCTCCTCCTGGCTCTGGGATTATTCTGAGAGGTGAGTCTGGACCCTCCGTTCCTCTACCTGTCCCCCTGTCGCAGGATCCGCTCGCTCAGTGGACCATTTGCTATTGTCTTGGTTGATTATTTATCTTGCTGAATAACAAACTATCTCCGGATTTAATAGCTTAAATCTGTGCAGCTCTTGGGTACCAGCAAGAGTTCGCCTAGACAGCCTGCATCTGATCTCGGTGGCATCAGTCAGGGTCAGGGTTTGGAGGATTCACTTACAAAGTGGCTTCTTCAGGAATGTGCTGGGCCTCAGTGCTCCTCGACCACTCTCTTTGTCTCCACATGGCTTGGGTTTCTTACAGAACAGCGGTCTTGGAAAACATGCACTTGGAACATGGTGGCTGGCCTCTGAGAGCCTGGAAGCAGAAGCTACCAGGACAGTTAAGGGCCACGCCTGGACCTGGCTGGGCATGCCTTCCATCCCTGCATTCTATTGGTCAAGTCTTCCATCCCTGCGTTCTATTGGTCAAGACTTCCATCCCTGCATTCTATTGGTTAAGCCTTCCATCTCTGTGTTCTATTGGTCAAGCCTTCCATCCCTATGTCCTATTGGTCAAACTTTTCATCCCTATGTCCTATTGGTCAAACTTCTCATCCCTATGTCCCATTGGTCAAACCTTCCATCCCCACGTCCTATTGGTCAAAGCAGTCACAGGATCCGCCCAGATTCAAGGGGGTGGAGCAATGGACTGCACTGCTTGGTGGGGGTTGCCAAGGTCACTAAAAAGGACCACCTGGGATGGAAGATGATGTTGTGAGCATCTTTGGGAGGTTAATCTGACCTAGCCCCTGCTTCCAACCCCATGTGTATGCCTCCTGGAGTCTCCAGCTCAGACTTTCTCCTGAGTGTCCACGGCCTGCTGAACACCTGCCCAGGCTGTCTTGTAGGCAGCTCAGACTCAAATGTCCAAACCTGGACCCAGCCTTTCAGCCCCTAAACCTGCTTCTCCTCCAGGGTTTCCTATTCAGGAAATGCCACCTCCTTGCATGGGTTGCCCAGTTCAGAAGCCTGGGCGTCCATCTTGCCTCTGCCTTCTTTCAACCCCCACTTAATTACAAATGCCCCGAGGCTTTCCTCTCCACTCCGACCCCACCGCCACTCTCCTTGCTCTTCATCTGGGCCTCCATCTCACACCTGTGTTATGCCAACAGCGCCCTAATGGGCCCCAACCTTCATTCTTGCCCTTCTGGCAATTCGTTCTCTACACTGCGGCCAGAGAAATCTTCCCCATGCTAACCTGATTGTGTCAATCTCCAAATTAAAAAGCCTCAGCCACGCCCCATCACCCTCAGCACAAAGTACAACCATCCACTCTCATCTTCAACCTCATCTCTCCTTCACCAGGCCCACCAGACACAACCAGGACCCCTGGTCATCCTCAGCCACTCGAGCTTTCTGGATGTGCTGGGCTCTCCTGACATCTCTGGGCCTTGGCAAATCCTGCTCCCTTCACCTAGGACACTTCTCCCCCCCTCCTCCCCTCCCTCCATCCTTGTCGAGATGGCCCCATCTCTTCCTGCAGGCCTCACTTGAAATGTGAACTTTGAGAAACCCACTATTTTGTAGCTTATCACTCAACTAAAACAATATTTTATCAAGCAAAATAGAATGTATGCACAGTAAACAGCATACATTTAAAGTGTACAGTGGGATGAGTTTTGACAGATGCACACACCCATGAAATCACCATCAACAATCAAGATACAGAACATTTCCATCACTCCCAAAGCTTTCCTTGTGCCCTTGGCACTTGACCCTTTCATCCACCACCAGCCCCAGGCAACCACCGATCTGCTTCCTGTCACTCTAGATTCTTTTGCATTTTCTAGAATGCTATCTAATGGAATCATACTGGTGTGTATTTTTGGTTCCTATCTCAATTTTATACTTTCTTGTTTGCTTTGGGGCCATCTCCCCCTAAAAGAGTGCAAGATACACAAGGACAGGGTTTGTGTCATGATGCCTGGCACACAGTAGGTGCCCCATGAATACTTGTTGACTAAATCAATAAACACTATGACCTTAGGTAGTTTCTCTGGGGCAGGAGCTATGTTTGTTTGTTTTTAAAAAATATATTTATTTATTTATTTAATTTATTTGGTTGAGCCTGGTCTTAGTTGCAGCTCCAGGGCTCCTTAGTTGTGGCATGGAAACTCTTAGTTGTGGCATGCATGTGGAATCTAGTTCCCTGACCAGGAATGGAACCTGGGCCCCCTGCATTGGGAGCGCAGTCTTATCCACTGCACCACCAGGGAAGTCCCAGGAGCTATGCTGATCAGGGAGACCTTGAGTCTCTCTAGCCAACCAAGAGAGCAGGGACCTTGCTAAAATTGTCTTCTTGGAAGTCCCTAGCCTTCTCTGGCACCCCTTGCTCTCCCACACCCCCTAGATGTGACAGCTGGTAGACCCATAGTTCCCGGCTCACAGCCTCCTTTTGGAAATCACCTTCTTTTTTTCTTTAATTGTTTTTGTGGTAAAATACACCCAGTATAAAATTTACCATCTTAACCACGTTTAAGTGTACAGTTCAGGGGCATTAAGTACATTCACCTTGTTGTGCAACCGTCACCACATTCCATTTCCAGAACTCTTTCATCTTGCAAAACTGAAACTCTGTACCTATTAAACACTAACTTCCCATTCCACCGTCCGCCCCCACCCCCAGCCCTTGGCAAACACCATTCTACTTTCTGTCTCTATGAATTTGACTACTCTAGGTCTCTCATATAAGTGGAATCATACAGCATTGTCTTTTTGTGTCTGGCTTGTTTCACTTAGCATAATGTCCTCAAGGTTGGTTCATCCATGTCGTAGCATGTGTAGCATCTAACGAATTTCCTTCCTTTTTGATGTTGAATAATAATAATAATAATTATATATATATTTTTTGTTCCTTTGTTGTTTGTTTATCCATCAATGGACACTTGGGTTGCTTCCACCTTTTGGCTATTGTGAATAATGCTGCTGTGAATGCGGGTGTACAAATATCTCTCAGAATCTCTGCTTTCAACTCTTTTGGGTACATACCCAGAAGTAGAATGGCTGGATCATATGGTAATTCTATTTTTAATCTTTTGAGGAACCACTATACTGTTTTCCACAGTGGCTGGACCATTTGGCATCCCCACCAACAGTGCACAAGGGTTCCTGTTTCTCCACATCCTCACCAACACTTGTTATTTTCTGTTTTGTTTTTTTCTTTTTTCTTTTCATAATAGCCATCCTAATGGGTATGAGGGAAAGTCCACTTCTGAGGGCTGGTTTGTTCCCTCTTCAAGGTCTTCTCCTGAGAGAACCATGGTCTCCAAGCCACACAAATCTTAATCCTGGGAAATCTCAGCTCTGTCCCAACAGTGGTTCCACAACCTGAGAGTCACCGATGGAAACCTGAGGCAGTTTGGACTTTTTGATGTCAAATGTGCGTATTCATTCAATAGATATGTATTGAGAGCATATCTCGGACAGGGCCTGGGCCCATGGCGGGACCTGATACCCCAGCTCAGGGTGGCCGTCCCCTTGCCTGCACCCTAAGGAATTCCGCTGCCCCATCTTATTCACCTGGACAATGAGAAGAGGACCAAGAAGAAGCCTCCTTGCTGGATCCTCTTGGCACCCATCCTTGTTCTCCTGTCTCCTTCCATCTGCTTTTAACTTTACACTATTTAGTCTTATTTTATGAACCCTGTGAGCCATTCTTAATTGGTGTTTTCTCCCCAGAACAAGGCAGGGTATAAATAAATAAATGAGAAATTGAAAAAAGAGTGGTCTGTGGATACAATTAGCAGGAGTCTCATTTTAAGCTGACTTCATCAAAATACTCTGCTATGAAGTCTCAGAGATGTAACAGCCCCCAGCATCACACATACCTTCATACTCATGCCCCCCCCCCCGCGCCCATGCAGGTGGCATCAGGACCAGCCCTTCCCAGCGGCCCCCTGCAAGGTCTTCCCAAGGGCATGCTGGGAGTGTTCGTGTATGACAACATTCTCCATCACCACGCAGCACTGCTGTGATCTGTGTGGATTTGAGCCCCCATCTCCCTCTCTCTCCCTCCTGTAGGTGAACTGACAGTGCGCCCTCTGTGTTCTCTGCTTCTCCCATCCTCCCAGGGATTCTTGCCAGCCTGGCTTTCTTTCCTGCTTCTGCAAACCAGCTCACATCTGCCTTCCCTTCTAGTCCTCTGGCACCTAGTTGCTCCCCCTCCACCCCCAAACATCTTTATTATCTTTCTGGTTTATAAAATGAATACGTTTGTTGTAATTTCTTTTTCAGCTAACCGAACTTAGAAAGGAGAAAGGGAAAAGGAAAAACCACCCTAAATCCCACAATTCTGTGATAATCACTATTAATATTTTGGCAGGGAACCTTTCAGGCCTGTTTCTGAAAGTGTATTCCTTTGAACAACAGCCCTGAGAAAAGCTTCTTAGGGAAAGAAAGGGATTCCATAGTCAAAAAAGTCCCCAGGAAGAGCTACATTATACTCACGGAACATCACAGCTAATAAGCAAGGTAAAGGCGCTGAATTTGGCTTTCTTAAAACCCTTGAGAGTAACCCCAGGAACCCAGATTGGAAAACATTATTTCAGGGTCTTTCTAATGAGTTGACCCCATGTACAGGCATAAAAGCACTCTTTAAAAAAAGCTTTACAAAAATCAGAATATACTAAATTGCCCTTTTGTAAGATTTTATCTTACATTTTCCCATGTTAATAAGGATATATCATCAATGCAATTTTAAAATGAATTTTAATAGATGATAAATGCACATGAATTGAGAACCCAGAAATAGATCCCACAAGTATGCCCAACCAATTTTTGACAAAGGTGCAAAAAAAGAATTCAGTGGAGGAAATAGAGCCTTTTAAACAAATAGTCCTGGAGCAAGTGGCCATCCATATGCAAAAATATGAACATCACCTTAAGTCTCATACTTCGTACAAAAATTAGCTCAAAATGAATCTCAGACTTAAATGTAAAACTATAAAACTTTTAGAGGAAAAAAAAGGGAAAACCATTTGGATCTAAAGGCCCTTTTAAGAGAATGAAAAGACAAGCTATATACTGAGAGAAAATATTTGCAAACTACATATCTGATAAAGGAGTAGTATGCAGAATACACAACTCCCTAAACTCAACATTTAAATAAAAATGAACAGGACTTCCCTGGTCGCACAGGGGAATCCGCCTGCGAATGCAGGGGACATGGGTTCGATCCCTAGTCCGGGAAGATCCCACATGTCGCGGAGCAACTAAGCCCGTGTGCCACAACTACTGAGCCTACGCGCTGCAACTACTGAAGCCCATGCACCTAGAGCCCGTGCTCCGCAACAAGAGAAGCCATGGAATGAGAAGCACCGCAATGAAGAGTAGCCCCCTCTCGCCACAACTAGGGAAAGCCCGCGCACAGCAGCAAAGACCCAACGCAGCCAAAAAATAAATAGAAATTTTTTTTTAAGTTTAAAAAAAATTAAAAAAATGAACAATCCAATTAGAAAATGGGCAAAAGACATGAAAACACATTTCACTAAAGAAGATATACAAATGACAAGAACATACATGAAAAGATGTTCAACACCATTAGCCATTAGGGAAATGAAAACTAAAACCACAATGAGATATCACGGCATGCCTATCAGAATGGTGAAAATGAAAAAAGTGAGAACACCAAATTCTGGTGAGGATGCAGAGAAACTGGCTCACTCATACATTGCTGGTGGGAATGGAACATGGTACAGCCCTCTAGAAAACAGTTGGGCAGTTTCTTACAAAACTAAACATGCAACCGTCATATCCAGCAGTTACACCCCTGGTCATATATCCCAGAAAAATGAAAACTTGTGTTCACACAAAAACCTGTACACCATCGAACACAACTCAGCAATAAAAAGGAATCAACTCTTGATACAACAGCTGGATAGATCTCCAGAGAACTATGCTGAATTAAAAAAAGCCAGTCCCGCAAAGCTATATATTGTATGATTCCATGTATATGAAGTTTGCGGAATAAAATAATTATAAGGGTGAAGAACAGATTAGTGATTGCCAGCAGTTAAAGAGGGGGTGGGAGCAGGAGGGAAGCAGGTGTAACTATAAAAGGAAAACAGGTAGGATAGTTATGGCGATGGGGATGCCCTGTATCTTGGCGTGTAGATGTCAGTATGGTGGTTGAGCTATCGTACAAGAGTCCTGCAAGATGTTAACCATTTGATAAATGATACCTGGGATCTCTCTGTATTATTTCTTACAACTACGTGTGAATCTAGTTATCTCAAAATAAAGCATTAAAAAAAATCACAAATGTATTTAGACAATGAAAAGTAGGTCCCTCCCCCCTTGCCGGGAAACACCCACTGATCAGTTTCTGCACCTCTGTTTCCAAAAGTTGTGCTGTATCTCACTGGCTGGATGTACCATATTTTATTGGACCAATTCCATATTGTTAGAGTTACATTGTTCCTAATTTTTACCATTACAAGCCATGTTACTATGAGCATCCTTGTGTATATATCTTTGCTAGAAGCGACATTTCTGGGTCAGGAAATATGCATAAGTGAAACACTGATACATGTTGCCATATTGTCCTCTAGAAAGACTGTATCAATTTATACTTTCACTTGACGGATTCATCCTCGGACTCTAACAATCCCTTTCTCTCCTCACTAATTCACACTTTAAATTAAGAAAGGGCATAGCCAATAAAAATCCTGGATAAACTTTATTTCTATATTACATACAACCCAGGGTGTCGGAATGAAAAACAGAGGCATACCTTCCTTATTTACAAATTCCTACGAGGCAAATGCACCAACTCATCACTTAGACTGTTTTTTAAAATGAAAAGACAATGCTCTAGGTTTTGAAAACAAGACGGAGGGGATATGGAGACGTAAGTATACATATAGATGATTCACTTTGTTATACAGCAGCAACTAACACAACAATATAAAGCAATTATATTCCAATAAAGACGTTTAAAAAAAAATCCACCATTGCTAGCTTTGATATAACATTTCCTTTAGTCTTTACCTGAGAAGTCTTCTTGAAATCCTTTCTACTCTCACTTTTGCTGCTCTGAAAAACAAACTGTGTAACCTCTCATTTGCTAGAGGGGGGAAAACGTTAATTTTCACAGTTTTCCTTACCCAGAAAGGTAGAATAAGACAACCCGAAGGTCAGAACCGGAGGGACCATCGGCTTGGGTTGGCGAAGTCAGTACTGGGCCAAAGAGTTCTACCTGTGACTCCCTATGCTGTCACTTATGGACTGGGAGGTCTTGGTCAAGTTATTTAAATGTTTTAAAATCTGTGTCCTTGAGTGTAAAATGGATATAATAATAGCGACCATTCTTGTAAGGCGGGGAGTGATACTATAGCTCGATGCCTTCACAGGAAGGATGGAGACAGGGAGGTCCAAGGAAGGGAGGTGATTCACAGAATATCAACTGGTCAAGGGAGAGGTCAGGACTGGAAGAGAGCGCTCCTGACTCCCACCCACGGCCATCAAAGCCCACTGTCACCAAAGCCACTCTGAGCCATCTACCTTGTTGTAAACCTAAGGGAGGAAAAGTGACTTAGTTGAGTAAGTGCTCAAGAAACGACATAGCACGGCAATTCATGGAGGCATGCCATGTTTTTGCATTTGTGTCCATAAAAAGCCTGCTACCTCATAGACAGATGAAGCAGGTAGAGGCAGCTTTGGCCAAAAGGCTCAAAATCCCCCACCGTTTTCCCAACCCACGTGACTTGAATGCTCTTAGAGTCTGGCCCTGCTACCAAATGTGCCTTCATGTAAAATCCACAAACCCGAATCTGCGCTCACAGCTTTTTCCCTCTAATTAAAATAGCTTTTATTGGCTTTTTTTTTCATATTGAAAAAGCTATAACACTTTCATTATAGGGGGGAAAAAAAAGGTAAAAATACAGAGAAGCAAAAAGAAAGGGGCAAAAAGCCACAACCCTATCCTATAGCTTTGAACTAGGAAATCAACTAAGTACATTTCAGGAAAGGAAGCCATCTAGCAGGATGCTTTGGGGTTTTGAAAACAGTGAACAAAAGCCAGCATCCCTGAGAACTTGCCCGTGCTTCACATGGATTGCCCCAGAAGGGCCCCAGAGCAGTCCTCAGGCCCATCAGGCCTCAGAGTCCTACCCACCACTGCCCTGCGCTGCCATGTGCTTATCCCTCCTCCCTTTCCACCATGTCTCTTGGCTTCCATTTTATTGCTAGAGTTTTTAAAGGTTTAACACACATACAATAAAGCAGGATGATCTTAAGTGTACAGCTTGATGATTTTTTACATGTGTGCACACCCGTATAGGCATCATCCAGAATGAAATCTACAACATTTAAGTGCACGCACAGGTCCCCCACCAACGTCCTGGAGGCAACCACTACTTGGGCCTCTCCCACCATAGATTCACTTAGCCTGGTTTTGAATTTCATATAAATGGGAAGTTTGGGTCTTTCCATTGCTTAACATTATACCTATGACATTCGTGTATGCTGTGCATGTAGCCCTTTTACATTGCTGCCTAATATTCCATTACAGGAAATGTGCACAGCTACCACCATTTGTGCATCTGTTTTACCATTGATGGATATTTGGGTTGTTTCCAGGTTCGGGCCATTAGCACTAAAGCAGTCATGGACCTTGTACCTGTCTTTTGGTGGACAGAGTGTGTGTGTTTCCTGAGTCCAGGTACATACCCAGTGAACGGCCTTGCTGGGTCTTAGGGTGTATGTACCCTTAGCTTCAGTAGGTACTGCCAAACATTTTCCCCAAGTGGTTGCGTCAGTTTACACTCCTGCCTGTCTCTTGGCTCTTAGAACGTGCCGTGATGATGTAGGTAATTGCAAAACACACACCTGCAAGGAGTCCCACTATTTCCCTAAACTCCATTTAAGGTGACACCTTAAATGCACTAGAGTGAACACCATATGCACTGGAGTTCTGTCTTTCCATTTTCCTTCTCACCTATGTACACCGCCTCCACGTGGTCCACACACACACACGCACACACACACGCACACCCGAGCCAAGGCACCTGATCCAGCCCAATTTGTAGTCACACACTCTTCCCAGTGCCTGGTGAGGTCTTGCAGGCTGCTCCGGGGGTGGCTGACTTATGTCCTGGATGGGGGTCACTGAGTGGTCCTGCCCGTACAGGACCGGGCAACGCGAGAAGTCTCTGCAGCTCTAGGGTGTGAAGGGCAAGGGCGAGTGTCCCTCTGGACGGCCTGGCTGTGGCCAGAGTCCTGTGTGGAACCACTAGGGGGCGACACAGCCCCGCAGAAGGACCGTGCGGCCCGGCTCCACGCGTCGGCCGGGCACACGGAGAGGAGCTGGGCGGGCAGTGGCCGACCTTGCTTCTCACTCCTCAGGGACCCGCCTTTCTCCCCGCCTCCCACCCTGGGGTGGTGCGCTGGGCCCTGGGCAGGAGATCCAAGGCCCGCTTGGCTCCTGCCCCTCACCAGCTTTGGGATTTGGGAGGATCATTCAACTCCTCTGTGCCTCAGTTTCCACACCTGTAAAATGGCAATAATAACGTCTTGCTCACTTTGTGGGTCTATTGTGAGGCTTAGTGCCAGTAGTAATTATTGGTAACGTCTATGATCTGTGAGGTGCTTAGTCTCAGCTGGAGCCTGTGCGGCACTTCGGGCTGGTGCTTTGAAGCATTCTCCCCTAGAATCCTCACCTCTGCCCTCGGAGGGCCTGGGAGGGGAGGGGGGCGAGGAGCCACGACAGCAGCCACATCTACACGCCTCCCCACCCCCCGCAAGCCCATGCTAGGTGCCCTGCTCCTTGCTGGACATGCACTCAGCTCCTTCCTTTACACTACAGTCCACCATGATGGGGGCTGTAACGATCGCCATTGCACAGAGGGGTAAACTGAGGGGCAAACTGACCCACCGAGTCGTAGGAGCCAGGCTGGGGTTCCCCGACTCCACCCACGCGGTCTGGCCACAGAGCCCCTGATCAGAGTCGCTGGGTCGTTTGTGAGGTCTGAGGCATCGTGTGCATACGTGGCTGTCACCTCCCCAGGTGGCATCTGTACTACTGTTATCGTGACGTCGGGCAGCAAGGGCAGCTGCAAACCCAGAGCTGGCTTCCCGGGGCTTGCTGCACCCCCCAACCCCCAACCTTGCTTCTCTCCCCGCAGTGTGAGGAGCTAGAGGAGAATCAGTGCTTTTTTTTTCTTTTTTTTTTTTTTTAAATAAATTTACTTATTTAATTTATGTATTATTTTTGGCTGTGTTGGGTCTTCGCTGCTGCACGCAGGCTTTCTCTAGTTGCGGTGAGTGGTCTTCGCTGCAGTGCGCGGGCTTCTCATTGCAGTGGCTTCTCTTGTTGCGGAGCACAGGCTCTAGGCACATGGGCTTCAGTAGTTGTGGCTCGAGGGCTCTAGAGTGCAGGCTCAGTAGCTGTGGTGCACGGGCTTTGTTGCTCCGTGGCACGTGGAATCTTCCCGGACCAGGGCTCGAACCTGTGTCCCCTGCATTGGCAGGCGGATTCCTAACCACTGCACCACCAGGGAAGCCCAGAATCAGTGCTTTTCAATCAATGTCCCTTGGAGGTGCCCCAAAGGTCCTGCAGGTCAGAGGGACCGGGGGCAGGTGAGGAGTCCCGTGGTGTCGAGCCCTCCTCCCCACTTCCTGCCAGAGCAGCTCTTACAGGCTTTGTATATTTTATTCTGGAAAAAGAGTTCTGATGCTAAAATTAACCCCAAAATGTTTAAAACCACTAGACTAGATAATTCCTGAGGTCCCTCTGAGTTCTAAATATTTTATGAACACCTTTCTTGAACCTATTTCTATTTTTAGCTGGTAAGTTCCATTTACCTTTTCCCTACTGAGTGCAGACTTCTTTTTTTGTCTTGTTTTGCTTTTTTTTAATCTTAAAATTTTCCTTCTTGCATTGCAGGCACTCCCCACCTGCACATCCAGTTTTGGAGGCCCCAGCTTTTCTATGAAGTCTCTATTCTACCCTGTTTCTGGCTCTATTTTCATGACCTCACTGGCTCCAGCCACACTCCTCCTGTTTTCTCATTCTGGATTGGAAGCCTAACCTTCCCCTCTGGGGTTCTTCACAAGACCAACCTTTAACATAATCGATCTGGCCCTCTCCTAGCCCAAATCTGCGATATTTCTCACAGAACAGCTACTAGAAGCCCATGTGGCGTTCCAGGGACGGGGCACCAGGGTCTGGTGGAAGAGAATTTGCTGTTAACAAGTGAGACCGGAAAGAGGAAAAAGGAAAAAGAAACAAAGGAAAAAGAGGCTCACATATACATGCACATTTTTTTTCATCATCATTTTCTGATCTATGCTTCCAACCTTCTCTTTTGAATGCAGAGATGAATCCATTTTACTTGAATAAATTCCACATTTTAAGCAGTTTTCAGGATATATGAGAAAAAGGGTGAATTTTGACCCTAGCACTTCTGAGAGCATTTTTTTTTTTTTTTTTTTTTTTTAAATTTTTTTTTTTTTATTTTTTATTTATTTAGTTTTGGCTGCGTTGCGGCGAGCTGGGGCTACGCTTCGTTGCGGTACGTGGGCTTCTCATTGTGGTGGCCTCTCTTGCTGCAGAGCACGAGCTCCAGGCACCCGGGCTCCTTGCTCTGCGGCATGTGGTATCTTCCCGGACCGGGGCTCGAACCCGTGTGCCCTGCATTGGCAGGCGGATTCCCAATCACTGCGCCACCAGGGAAGTCCCTGAGAGCATTTTAATGGCCCCTATTCTGCTGGGGAATAAAGTAATGTGGTAAGAAAGCCCACTTTACCTGTAAATAAACTCTCTTCCAGCCTAACCCACAGCGCAGCTCTGAAGGAGAGTCTCACCCTTTCTACAGACATCACCGTCCTCTGAAGGACACAGCGTCCTTCACAACAGTCTCCCCTTCCCCAGCACGAGAATGAGATGATCAATCGCATCAGCCATTGATCAGTCCAGAAGTGCACGTCGTCTGCCTCACATGGACCTCGTAGTGTTAGGAGCTGTAAGAAAACTGAGAGTCTCAACACGCAAGACGGAATTGCGGCTTGAGAGGGACACGGCCTTGGCTTTGGGCACAGCATGAAATGCAGCATGAATGCTAAGAGAGGGGGTGTTTAGAACAAAAGCCACATCTTTGCCCCAACCCTCAAGGCCATGCCTGAGCTCCCGTCCTCCCTGGGGGCCCCCTCACCTCTGCTCACCGTTCTGTGGTCCGGAGGCCACACGGACCCTCCTTCAGCGACGGCAATGGGCCAACCTCTGGTACCCTCCAGCCCTGCCCACGTGGACCCCACGCCCCCAGTCTCCCCTCAACCCTCGCTGGCCTGACTGTCACCCATCAGAGAACCCCCAAAGGAAATTAAGTTCCTCCACTGCCATCACCCCCTCTCAGGACCCTCGCCCTTCGTGGCACAGGACAGCAGCTCTAAGAGGGTGATTATGTATTATTTGTTCAATCCTGGCTTCCCAGACTGGACCGTGACTTCGGCGTCTGTCTGCCCCGGCCTCTGGCCCAGGGCTCACAACAGGCGCCCAGTGATTGTTTGATGAATAAATGCAAACATCAGCAGCTGAGCTAACTGGGCAGCTGGACCACAGTGGCAGAGCACGAGTGAAAGGGGCATCCTCGTGGGCAGGAGCTGACAGGAACGCTCCCCGGGGGGCTACACCCTGTGCCTAGCCCAGGACCAGGCCCCCTGGGGGTGGGGGGTGATGGTGGGCAGGCAGGGGATGAGACGAACCTGCCATCTGGGGCATGAGGACACGGGCAGGAGACGGAGCAAGGCAGCCCAGAGATGGCTCAGGCCGGTGTGCCAGTGGGGCTGTCGTCCAGGGAGAGAGGTCAGCCCGGCTGCGGGCGGTAGGGGTGAGGGCATGTCCTCTCCATGGGAATGAGCCTTTAAATGATGAATGCAATTGCTAGTTATTGAGGGCCTACTATGTGCCAGCACGGGTTCCTGGGTGCTATGGGTATAGCCATAAACCAAGTCCCTGACATCATGGAGTGTCCACTCCAAGTGGAGAAAGAGATTAAACCAAGTACATGTCCATTCATCTGTTAATGGACATTTGGATTCCCCCCAGTTTTTGGCTGTCACGAGTTTAAAAGCTACGGCATATCAATTCACTAGACTAGTGCTCAGCAAACAAATGGAAGGAACTACCGATACACACAACCACACAATGATGCTGAATGAAAGAAGTTAGATTAAAAAAAAAAAAGAGTATTATTAGAGAATTTCATTATATACAATTCTAGAAAATGCAGACTAATCGACGGTGAAAGAAAGTAGGTCAGTGGTTGTGCGGTGATGTTGGGGGCTGGGAGGGACCACACAGGGGCACGAGAGAACTTTTGGGGGGTGAGGGGTGGCATATTAGTTTGCTGGGCTGCTGTAATAAAGCACCACAGGCCAGGTGGCTGAAACAACAGAAGTCTATTTTCTGTCTTTGGGGCTGGAAGTCTGAGATCAAGGTGTTGGCAGCATTGGTTCCTTCTGAGGCCTCTCTCCTTGGCTTGCAGACGGCCATCTTCTCCCTGTGTCCTCACGTGGTCTCCCCTCTGTGCCTGTCTGTGTCCTAATCTCCTCTTCTTGTAAGGACACCAGTCATGTTGGATTAGCGCCCTTCCTAGTGCCCTTATTTTAACGTAATCACCTCTACAAAGATGCCATCTCCAAATATGGTCACATTCTGAGGTCCTGAGGGTTAGGACACCGACATATGAATTTTTAGAAGGACACAGTTCAGCCCATAACAAGTATGGTCACTATCTTTATGGTAGTGATGACGTCACAGGCATAAAAAGTATCAAATTGAACACTTTAAATATGTGTATGTCAATTACTCCTCCAGAGAGCTGTTAGAAAAACAAGTAAACAAATATGTCACACTTAGGGGGTGATATGTGCCGTGAGGGGGGAGAGCCCACAGGGTGGCAGGAGGGGTGGTGAGGACCCGCTGCACAGAGCTGGAAAGAAGCCAGGATGGGGGAGCCTCCCTGGGAGAGGGCAGAGCTGGAGACATACACTGGAGATTGATTCTGCATTTATATTGTTCCATATTTTGAATGATAAGAAGCACTTTAAAAGGGGGAGAGGGGCCAGTCTCAGCGCATCCTGGCAGGGGAGTAGAGGTTTCTCTAAATGCCAGGAGACTTCAGTAATTAGTTCAGATGTGGTAAGTGTTCTTACAGTCATTCCAATTTTGGCTAGAAAACAAGCGTAAGAACAGAATTTTTTTTTTTAAATAGACTTTATATTTTTAGAGCTGTTTTAGGTTCACAGTAAAACTGAGCAGAAAGTACAGAGATTTCCCGTATACCTCCTCCCCACTACCAACATCCCCACCAGATGGTACATTTGTTACAATCAACGCACCTACACTGACACATCATTGTCACCCAGAGTCCATAGTTTACATGAGGGTTCACTCCCGGTGTTGTACAGTCTGTGGGTTTGGACAAAGGTATAATGACATGTACCCATATAGAGTATTTTCACTGCCCTAAAAATCCTGTGTCTGCCTATTCCTTCCTTCCTCTGCACAACACCTTGCAAACACTGATCTTTTTACTGTCTGCATAGTTTTGCCTTTTCCAGAATGTCATATACTTGGAATCATATAATATGTAGCCTTTTCAGATTGGCTTCTTTCACTGAGTGATATGCATTTAACTTTCCTGGCTGGATGGCTCAGCGTAATACTCCACCGTATGGATGTACCACAGTTTGTTCATCCAGTCATCTACCGAAGGGCCTCTTGGTTGCTAAGGATTTTTTCAAACATCAGTTTTCATTAATGAATTCAAAGGCGTGTGTAGGAAGACCCAGAGTGAAGAAATACAGAGTTTATTGGAGGTAATGATGATTTTAAAGCAGAAGTCACCGCTGTTTGCTGCAGGCTTGGCAAAGGGCTTCATCTTGCGTGCCAACTCTGACTCGTTCATTTATTCCACATGCATTTACTGAGCACCGACCACACCCAGGCACCATTCCAGACCACGTTCTGGGGATAACGCTTCGAACAAAATGGACATACTTGCTGACCGCGTGGAGCGTCCCGTCTAGCGGTCTGGAAGGTGCATTGAGACAGGCAGCCTGGGATTGGAGAGGATTCTGAGGCTGCTGGGGCTCTGTGGGGAGGAGGCTGTGACTCCTTAGCGATGACAGCTGTCAGGAGGGGTACCAGGGCTCCCTGTTTGCCACAACTGTCCTGGCTCATGGCTGTCGTCCCAGTGTAATCACTAACAGTCCCTTTCCTCGCTGAGCTTTCTGGCTGTGAGGTTGGGGCAGTGGGAGGGGGGCAGTTTTCCTGCCCTCCTTGGCCCAGGAGAATCACAGAAAATGTGCAGAGCCTGGAAGGTCTAAAAATCTTCCTGTTAATTCAAATCCCTGAGATCAGTCACTAAATTTAGATTTTTCTAGATTTAAATATTAATTTCATTGATTGTATCCTTTAGATCAAAACTAGAAGATGTCTGTCTCAGGGGGAAAAAAACCCCAATAAATTATAAATTGAAAACATTATCTTGAAGATAATGTCATGGGGAAGGAATTATGAACTGCGTATTGGGGATCGGCGAAAAGAAATCAGAGGGAGAAGATGTAAAACAGGATTTTGAGTTATGGTGTCTTTTAAAAAATTAACATTTGTTGCTTTTAAAAAATTGATCACCTGCTCCGCACCAGACTCTGCGCTAGGTACTCGAACATCACATTTAACTCTCTCAAAAGTCCTCTGTGGTGTGTGCTTTTTATCAAAGGGGAGTCCGTCGGCCTTGGAGGAGGAAGTGGGAGAGGGGGGATCTGGATTGGAATCCACATCTTTCCCATGTGCGAGGCGGTCTCTTGAGCCTCGTGGGGAATGACCCTATTTCCTAGGAAGTATCTCACCTTCCGCGGAAAACTCCAAGTAAATAAGGTAGCATCACTCCCTCCACCCCTCCCAGACACCGGGGACTTTTCAGTCTCATTACTTCATCACCTGTCAGCCCAACTCGGTCGTAACAACCCCCGACACTGGAGACGGAGCTCCCCGGTGTGCTAAGCGCGTTCATTTGCGACGTGTAACTACGTTCAGGTACCTGGTGCTGGAGACACAGGGGCGCACCGTTCAGATGCTTCCAGCCCCAGCGGGCTCACAGCCTAGAGGAGGAGACAGACAATCGAACAGAGACGCCACCATGACCGTGAGGAGCGCTGGGATGCAGAAAGCACAGGCACACAGCAAGAGTGCCTAACACAGGGGCTTCCTGGAGGAGGTGACATGGAGATTGAGACCTAGAAGCTGGGTAAGAGGAGCTGGCAGAGTATTCCACATACACAAGCCTGGAGGAGAGAGAGCATGGAAGCTTCCAAAAGCAAAAAACAGTTCAGTCTGGCTAGAGTGTGGAGTGGGAGAGTAGCAAGAAAGCTGGGGGTGTTATTGTAATGGGAATGCCTGATAATCGGGCCCTTACAATGAGTCAGGTGTATTCACCTCATTCCTTCCTCCTGCAGCCTATAAGGAAGCACTGTTACTATCCCCATTTTACAGATGTGGTAACTGAGACCCAGGGGTGGAATACCTTGCCCAAGGGTTTAGCCCAGGCCTGCCTGACTCCAGAGCATCCTGGTGTCCCAGGGGCCTGGCTTTATCCAGGGGGCACTGGGCAGCAAGTGTACTCCCCTTGGAGGCCGCACGCCCAGCCTTCGGACCCCTGGCCCAGGCCTGTTCCCCACACCAGCTTGGCCTGTGCTGAACTTCTGTGGCACCGTGAGCTCCGCCCAGGCTCTCCACAATGGCTCAGTCCCTCTGCGGGGTCCAGCTTTTCTCTTCCAGCCAGCAGAGCCACAGCTGCACATAGGCAGCCTGGAAGCCGGGCACTGCTGGGCCGCTGCTGCGCCAGAAGAAAGACCCCCATCGATCGGGGTCTCCCCAGGGTACTGCCTTTCTTCCCCGTCTTTCTCTGTGGCCAGGAGACCCTCCGGTGGGGGCGGGCGGGATGTGAAGGTGACCCCAGGCTGCTTCCAGGAGGATGTGTCCGACCAAAAGCCTGACTAACAAATAGGAAAGCCAGCAGGGCGTACAGTCCGTATTCCAAAGTCAAGCCACAAAAATGGGGTTCAGAAGGCAGGGCGGCCAGGGGGCCAGCATGAGTGGTGGTGGAAAGCCCTGCCCAGCCCTCCTCTGTAGGCAGGAGCCAGCGGTGCCCCTGGGGGCCGGTGGACGAGGCCTGTGTCACTTTTGGCCGGCGAAACTGTGAGGCTGGTGCCAATGATGGGGACCCTGGCATTGGAAACATGCTCCCCAGTGTCTAGGGCACAAATTAGCTCTGCAGCCTTGGCCTGTCTCTACTTCTCTGGGCTTCAAAAGAGGAGAAAAAATGGAGAGGTTGAATCAAACGCTCTTTCCAGCTTTGAGCCTATGATTCCTGCCCCATCCAGCCTGACCAAGGGGGAAAAGCCCTCTTCCACCCTGTCTACCATCGACCCTACTCGTTCCAGCAATGGGTGTTTACTGAGCACCAACGATGTGCCAGGCACTGCGATAAGCACTGGCATTCCAGCTGTGAACTAGACATGGGCCCTGTGGTCAGCTGAAAAAAATGGTCCCCAAAGATATATTCACTTCCCAGTCTCCAGGACCTGTGAACATTGCCTTATATGGCAAAAGAGCAAATGCTATTTTTGGGGGGGAAAAGGGTCTTTGTAGATGTGATTAAGTTAAGGATCATGAAATGAGGAGATCATCCTGGACTCTCTAGGTGGGCCCTAAATGCATCACGTGTTGTTTTTTTTTCCTTTTTTGTTTCTATTCATTTGTTTGTTTTATTTTTTAGATTCCACATATAAGTGATAACATACAGTATTTGTCTTTCTCTGTCTGATTTATTTCACTTAGCATAATACCCTCCAGGTCTATCCATGTTGTTGTAAATGGCAAAATTTCATTCTTTTTTTTATGGCTGAGTAATATTCCATCGTATACGTATACCACATCTTTATCCATTCATCTGTTGATGGACATTTAGGTTGCTTTCATGTCTTTCCTATTGCAGATAATGCTGAGAACATTGGGGTGCATGTATCTTTGTGAATTAGTGTTTTTATTTTCTTTGGATATATACCCAGGAGTGTGGAATTGCTGGATCATATGATAGTTCTATTTTCAGTTTTTTGAGGAACCTCCATACTGTTTTCCATAATGGCTGCACCAATTTACACTCCCACCAGCAGTGCACAAGGGCTCCCTTTTCTCTACGTCCTTGCCAACACTTGTTACTTGTGGTCTTTTTGATGACAGCTATTCTGACAGGTGTGAGGTGATATCTCATTGTGGTTCTGATTTGCCTTTCTCTGATGATTAGTGATGCTGAGCATCTTTTCATGTGCCTGTTGGTCATCTTTGGTATGTCTTCTTTGGAAAAAAATGTCTATTCAGTTCTTCTGCCCAGTTTTTAATTGATATTGAGTTGTATGAGCTGTTTATATATGATATTAACCTCTTATCAGTCATATCATTTGCAAATATATTTTCCCATTCAGTAAGTTGTCTTTTTGTTTTGTCAGCGATTTCCTTTGCTGTGCAAAAGCTTTTAAGTTGAATAAGGTCCCATTTATTTTTGCTTTTGTTTCCTTTGCTTTAGGGGACAGATCCAAAAAAATATTGCTATGATTTATGTCAGAGTGTTTTGCCTATGTTTTCTTCAAGGAGTTTTATAGTTTTATAGTTGTAAATTTAAAGAGAATGCATTTAGGTCTTTAATCCATTTTGAATTTATTTTTGTGTTTGGTGTGAAAAAAAGTTTTAATTTCACTCTTATACATGTAGCTGTCCAGTTTTCCCAGCACACTTACTTGCTTTCATTTTTAAAATTAAAAAAAATTTTTTATGTCTTTATTGGAGTATAATTGCTTTACAATGTTGTGTTAGTTTCTGCTGTACAACAAAGTGAATCAGTTATATGTATACATATATCCCCATATCCCCTCCCTCTTGAGCCTCCCTCGCACCCTCCCTATCCCACCCCTCTAGGTCATCACAAAGCATCGAGCTGATCTCCCTGTGCTATGCAGCAGCTTCCCACTAGCCATCCATTTTACATTTGGTAGTGTATGTATGCCAATGCTACTCTCTCACTTTGTCCCAGCTTCCCCTCCCTGCCCTGTGTCCTCAAGTCCATTCTCTACATCTGTGTCTTTATTCCTGCCATGCCACTAGGTTCATCAGTACCGTTTTTTTAGATTCCACATATGTGTGTTAGCATATGGTATTTGTTTTTCTCTTTCTGACTTACTTCACTCTGTATGACAGACTCTAGGTCCATCCACCTCATTACAAGTAACTCAATTTCATTCCTTTTTATGGCTCAGTAATATTCCATTGTATATATGTGCCACATCTTCTTTATCCATTCATCTGTCAATGGACACTTAGGTTGCTTCCATGTCCTAGCTATTATAAATAGTGCTGCAGTGAACATTGTGGTCCATGTCTCTTTTTGAATTATGGTTTTCTCAGGGTATATGCCCAGTAGTGGGATTGCTGGGTCATATGGTAGTTCTATTTTTAGTGTTTTGGGTTTTCTTTTGAATTTTATTTTATTAATTTTTTTATACAGCAGTTCTTATTAGTTATCTATTTTATACATATTAGTGTATATATGTCAATCCCCATCTCCCAGTTCATCCCACTACCATCACCCCCCCCCCACCACTTTCCCCCCTTGGTGTCCATACGTTTGTTCTCTACATCTGTGTCTCTATTTCTGCCCTGCAAACCGGTTCATCTGTACCATTTTTCTAGGTTCCACATATATGCGTTAATATACGATATTTGTTTTTCTCTTTCTGACTTACTTCAGTCTGTATGACAGTCTCTAGATCCATCCACGTCTCTACAAATGACCCAATTTCGTTCCTTTTAATGGCTGAGTAATATTCCATTGTAGAGATGTACCACATATTCTTTATCCATTCATCTGTCGATGGGCATTTAGATTGCTTCCATGACCTGGCTATTGTAAATAGTGCTGCAATGAACACTGGGGTGCATGTGTCTTTTTGAATTATGGTTTTCTCTGGGTATGTGCCCAGTAGTGGGATTGCTGGGTCATATGGTAATTCTATTTTTAGTTTTCTAAGGAACCTCCATACTGTTCTCCATAGTGGCTGTATCAATTTACATTCCCACCAACAGTGCAGGAGGATTCCCTTTTCTCCACACCCTCTCCAGCATTTATTGTTTGCAGATTTTTTGATGATGGCCATTCTGACTGGTGTGAGGTGATACCTCACTGAGGTTTTGATTTGCATTTCTCTAATGATTAGTGATGTTGAGCACCTTTTCATGTATTTGTTGGCAATCTGTATGTCTTCTTTGGAGAAATGTCTATTTAGGTCTTCTGCCCATTTTTGGATTGGGTTGTTTGTTTTTCTGATATTGAGCTGCATGAGCTGCTTGTATATTTTGGAGATTAATCCTTTGTCGGTTGATTTGTTTGCAAATATTTTCTCCCATTCTGAGGGTTGTCTTTTCGTCTTGTTTATTGGTTTCCTTTGCTGTGCAAAAGCTTTTACGTTTCATTAGGTCCCATTTGTTTACTTTTGTTTTTATTTCCATTACTCTAGGAAGTGGGTCAGAAAGGATCTTGCTGTGATTTATGTCATAGAGTGTTCTGCCTATGTTTTCCTCTAAGAGTTTTATAGTGTCTGGCCTTACATTTAGGTCTTTAATCCATTTTGAGTTTATTTTTGTGTATGGCGTTAGGAAGTATTCTAATTTCATTCTTTTACATGTAGCTGTCCAATTTTCCCAGCACCATTTATTGAAGAGACTGTCTTTTTTCCATTGTATATTCTTGCCTCCTTTGTTGTAGATTAATTGACTATAAGTGCGTGGATTTACTTCTGGTTTCTCTATTCTGTTCCATTGATCTATGTGTCTGTTTTTGTGCCAGTACCATATGGTTTTAATTACTGTAGCTTTGTAGTATAGTCTGAAGTCAGAGAGAATGATATCTACAGCTCTGTTATTCTTTCTCAAATTGTTTTGGCTGGGTTTTCATACAAATTTTAGTATTATTAGATCTAGTTCCGTGAAAAATACTGTTGATATTTTGATAAGGATTGCACTGAATCTGTAGATCGCCTTGGATGGTATGGTCATTTAAGCAATATTAATTCTTCCAATCCATGAACATGGTATATCTTCACATATATTTGCACCATCTTCAATTTCTCTCATCAGTGTTTTATAGTTTTCTGAGTACAGATATTTTACCTCCTTAGCTAGGTTTATTCCTAGGTGTTTTATCCCTTTTGATGCGATGGTAGATGGGACTGTTTTCTTAATTTCTCTTTCTGATTCCTTGCGGTTAGTGTATAGAAATGCAACAGACTTATATATATTAATTTTGTATCCTGAAAATTTACCAAATTCATTGACAAGCTGTAGTAGTTTTTTGGTGGCATCTCTAGGATTTTCTATGTATAGTATCATATCATCTGCAAACAGTAACAGTTTTATTTCTTCCTTTCCAATTTGCATTCCTTTTATTTCTTTTTCTTGTCTGATTGCTGTGGCTAGGACTTCCAATACTATGTTGAATAGAAGTGGCTAAAGTGGGAATCCTTGTCTTGTTCCTGATCTTAGAGAAAATGCTTTCAGGTTTTCACTATTGAGAATGATGTTAGCTGTGGGCTTATCATAAGCTACCCAGTTTGGAGTAATTTGTTATGGCAGCCACAGGAAACTAATACAAATTTGGGAGCTCTCAGTCTAGTTGGTCTAGGAGGAGGGCATGTGGTTACAATCCTGTGTGGTCAGTGCCGAGTCAGGGGATGGGGACAGAGTGCTCTGGGTTCCTGTGAGAGGGGTATCTCCCAAGGTGAGGAATTGGGGTCAGAGAAGACATTCTGAAGAAGAGAATATCTGAGCTAGAGCAGGAGTGAGCTAGGGAAGGAGTCGGGATCAGAGGAGAGAAGAGCATTCTGGGCAAAGAGGACAGCATGTGCAAAGGTTGAGAGGCAAATGATAGCATATTACATGAAGAAACTCTAGGATGTCCATGTGAGCAGAGGGGTGAGTGAGTGGGCAGCAAAGAGAGATGAGGCCGGTGAGGCAGACAGGCCATAAAGAGCCTTTAAAATAATCCTATTACTAACTACCTCTTACCGAGGGCTTGCTCTGTGCCATGCCCTGTGCTAAGAGTTTTGCAAGCACCATCTCATTTCACCCACAGCACACCCCTAGTACTCAGTGATTAGATGTCATTAGTCCCATTTTGCAGATGGGAAACTGAGGTCTGAAGAGGTTAGGTTCCCCACCCTAGTCTCTACCCCCAGTCTGACTCCTGAACCCTTGCTTTCACCAGCCAGGCTACATGAAGTCAAGCCAGAGAGCCGCCCCTGCCAGCCCCCACCTAGCACTGGCCTGGGTGCTGCTAGACCAGGCCACTATGGTGAGGAAGAACAAAGCTGGGTGTGGAGAGTTGAATAAGTGCATGTCAGGCAGGATGACGTGGGCCCTGGGGATGGACAGCGGGACTGACTCATCCCACGCCAGCACCCTTCCTCAGGGCACCTCAGTCTTTCCTCAGCTGGGCAGATGGGACCCTCTGAGGGGCCAGTCACTGCTCAGGAGTTTGGACCCTGGGGTTTCTCTGCCCAGACATCCACACTTTTGTATTAATCATGTCTTTGTATTGTCTGTATTTTTGATGCTTTGACATCTTGGGGCCTTGATGACCCTGGAGGGACTGCCCCTTCCAGGGTTAGCCAATTCCTAGAGACAGTAAGGGACTCACCTGTGAGCACACCTTACATATGCAGCCACCCAACCCAGAGTCCACACCCTCAACCTCCTTTATGGGGCTCTCATATTCTGGGCCTCTGTCCACCTGCCCTAATCTCCCCAGGGCCAGGTGCCAGCTAACATAGCCCCATATGCCCCATAGCATACTGAAATTATTCAAAGTATCCAATCCTAAGCCTGTTTATGCTGCCTCACCCGTTCCTTCCCATAGAAACCACAAAAAGACCCTTGCCCATGTTTTCCCCTCACTCCTTCTGCCTTCTGAGCAACGCTGGTGCTTCCTGGTGTGGCCCTGCACGGTGTGGCATGTCCTTCCTCTTCCCATCTGTGAGTATAACAAACCATCTTTTCAATGGCAGTTGTCTCCTGATCTGTTGGCCTAACCACACCTGAATAATCAGAAAACTTACATTTTAGAACACTTTCCCACATGAACGCCTGCATCAGTCTCTACCTTGGATAGACAGTCTGCTCTTGTCCACACCCTGGGTAAGGAGTTTAGGATGTGAGTCTACTTCTGGCCATTCAGTGGCCCCTTGCTGGCCTCACTGTGAGGAAGGCAGGGCAGCGGGGCAGGTGGTATCACACTCCCTTTTGCCAAGTAAGAAACTGGGGTGTCTTGTCCAAGGTGCTGAACTGGGCTAGACTCCCCCCACCCCGACCTCCACCCCAGCTCTTCCAGACTCCCAGACCATGGCCACAGGCCACTTGTCAGGGACCCCTTGGGAGCGACTTCCTTGCTGGAGGATGAGGGACTCTGGGAACCCCTCTTCCCTCATCTCAGGGTTGGGTTCTCAGCTGAGCAATCAGCCTGTGTGTGTGGCTGATTGGGCCAGGTGGGCACGTGACCCCAGGAGGACCAATCCAATTTGCTTTCCCAGGGACTTGGAGGCGGGACCAAGAAAGGGCACTAGGTCCACCTGGGGTTGGTGAGCGGCCATTCTCCTCCCTGTGGTTTGAAGAACACAAGAGGGAAGAGGGCAGCCCCTCCAGAGGGAGGCTCGGCAAAGAAAGGAGCCAGTGGGCGGGCGGCTTGGTTTCCGGGTCTCAGGCTCTGCCCTGTCCACAGGCCTGGCAGCCTCCTGCTCCTGATTCCCCGGAGACGCGCGGTGACTCCAAGCATCCCCCTGTGCCCAAGGGTTCCGCTCTTCGCATGCGAAGTCCTCCGGGGTACCCCGGTGCCTCGCTGCCTCTTGCCGCGGTTTGTGAAAGCCCCCATTTTACAGACGACTCCATCCCCTGAGACACGGAGGGGTCTAATGGCCAACCCCAGGGTTTGGGGGCCCCAGTGGCCGTGGGGAGAGGGGCTCCAAAGGAGGGGTCAGGCAGGGGCTGCAGTAACTCAGGGCCTCGCTGAGCCAGACTCCGGCCGCGCGGAGGGGAGCTGGGGGCCGTCTGTGAGGTCTCAGGAGACTCCCCGCTGGAGAGAGCTCGCTGCCCCTGAGCTCCGTGCCCAGGGCCCAGACCGTCTGCTGTGTCACTGCGGCCACACCCAGCCTCTCCAGGGGGGAGAGGACAGACAGAATGGCAACCGGGCCAGCCGGGGCCCTGGGGGCGGGGAGGGGATGTTTCCAGCCCTCTTTGAACCCAGAGTCATCTTTCCAGGAGGCAAACCCCTCCCAGACGGCAGGGCCTGGGCGCCTAGGGAGCCGGGCCTCTTGCCCATGCAGGTCACGGGTAGCCCCCTCCTCCTCTCGCCCTCCACTTCCCCTGATGCTCTGCTGGAGAAAACACCTTTCAAAAAAGGATCAATGCAGGCAGGGTTTTTTTTTCAAAAGTAACAACGAGGTTCTTTAATTAAACTCTCCATAAGCTCTTAAATCCAGGGAGCTTTTTTGGCTCATCTGAAAGTTGGGCTCTGATATTTAGAGAGGGATGACCTCTGATGGGGGAAAGGGTGACCTTTGTTCAGGAGCTGCGGGGCTGCCCCCTGCCGCCCCCTCCCTTCGCTGTGGGTGGCCTCGCCTGCCTCTACCACCCCGGCTAAGCCATCGCTCACTTCCCCCAGTGGCTCTGCCTGCTTCTGCCCACCAGTCCTTACTGGGCACTGACTGTTTGCTGGGCAGCCAGGGGCAAGGCGGTCCTGGCTTTCGAAGGCCACAATCTAGTGCTAGAGAGGAGTGACAGGGGAGTAACTGCTGGTACAGGTCACAGAATGTGAGCTTGAAAGGGACGGAGAGACTGTTAGGACCGCTGCCCCTCTTCCACTCCCCAAGGAGGAAGGACTTCCCCAAGGTCACCTAGTGAGTCAGTAGCAGCCTAGCCTTGAAACCAGTAGGCTCATTGATCAGTTTAATCATTTTAATAGGCACCGTTTACTTATTGAGCACTTACTACATGCTAAACACTCTACCGCACCTTACTATCTCATTTAGCCCCGCAAGGACCCTGAGAGGGGGTTCTCATCTCTCTTTTTGCAGATGAGAAAACGGAGGCTGTAGGAGGTTATGCCACTTGCCCAAGGTTGCTTGTTAGCAAGAGAGAGAGCAGGACTTGAACCCAGAGCTGTTAGATTCCCAAGTGCCAGCTTTGAAGGCTGTCCCACTCAGACCACTCTCCTCTGGGCAGGAGGGGGTGAGATCGTGCAGCAGGGTTGGGAGCCCTTTAGGAATTCAGGGAAGGCGCCAGCCCTTGGAGTCCCAAGCTGGCCTCGGCTCTCTCCCTGCCACAGACAAGGACACAGTGTCTGCAGTTCCCCATGGAGTGGCAGGATGGCACATCCCCGCGGGATGCCTGCAGCCTTGGGCCAAAGCCACGGGGGCGGTGCCAGCCCTACCGCGAGCATCATCGGACGTTGGGAGGCCGAGCTCCCCGCAGCAGCTCGCAGGCTGTTCACGCCAGTGTTCCTGTGGGGCGGCCACCCTCTGCCCGAAGAGCCTGCAGTCCAGTCCAGGAAGACAGCCCAACACCCACGAGGTCCCTTTTATGATACAAGAAAGGGCTCTACAAGGCGAGCAGCAAAGGGCCCTGGGCACCGGCTGATCCATTTTCCCCACTTTTCAGATGGGGACCCTGGGGCTCAGAGATGGGGTGAGATTTGCCCAGGGCCGTTGTCCACCACCAGGCAGACTTGGGACATGGCTCTCGGGCTGTGAGTGATACGGGGCCTTCGTGAGTTCCAGGGCCCTGGGCTCCTGGAGAAGCTCGGGCCTGGTGTACCCCAGCTGGGGGGACTTGCATGCAGGTCCCCCACCTGGTCCCCTGGACACTAGCAGCAGAGCAGTGGAGGTGATGCTCCAAAAGCCAGGTCCCTTCGCCTGGGAGAAGTGGGGTTAGCAGTCAGGAAAGGGATGTAGAAGCAAAAAACTGGAGAAACCCAAAACGAGAGAAGGGAGTCAGCACCTCACAGCCCAGAACAAGCGTGAATCAGAGGTTAAAGGCCAGACCACAGTGCTGACAGCTGTACTGGCTGGGATGGGAGATGTGGGGTGGGGTGCATTTCAGAGAGATTTCACCTCTTCTCCTTCTCCTCTTCCTTCTCCAACTGCCTGTATTATTCCTTCAAGGAGGGACCTCCAGTTCTCCAGAAAATGCACATGCGGGCTCTCACTTCTCAAATATTCCATGTCCCCAACCACCTTTTCATATCTGCAATTAAATGACTGCGTGCTTAATACCCATCTCTCTTGCCAAACCGACAGCTCTACGTGGGCCTGGGCCCCATCTGCCTCGATTACAGCCACATCCCTGGGTGAAATGATCTGGCGCTCCCTCCCCACCCCTGGAGTTCCCGAGCTCTCCAGGACCATGAAGCCGGGCTCAGATGAGGCCTCGAGCCCAGGGTGGGTATTGGAACAGAGAATGTGGGATTCAGGTCCCAGCCCCTCTCCCCAGGGAGCGACACATCAGGGCTGACGGGGGGGTAAAAGGTGATCAAGGGCTCACCTGACACTGGGTAACTATCGCTCCAACCTGGGGTGTGGGGCTGGCAGGACGAGGTGGCAGCATCTCTGCCCCAGCTTTCCCTGAGCTGCTCCTGGGGTCACCGGGGACTGGCCCCCTGCACGGGCTTCCCGCATCCTCTCAGGGGGATCTGCCTGCCCTCGAAGTGAAGCCCGAGCTTTCTAAAGGAACCCTCCACCGTTGGTCTCTTCCCCCACCCCTCTACTCTGCAGGGAAGACAGTTGTGGGGGACAGAACAGTGCTACCCCCTAGAAGGCCACATCCTAATCCCTGGAACCTGTGAGTATGTTACCTAACACGGCAAAGGGACGTTGCAGATGGGATTAAGGTAAGGATTATCCTGGATCATGTGGTAGGCCCGATGTGATCACAGAGGTCCTTGTAAGAGGGAGGCGGGAGGGTCAGAGTCAGAGAAAGAAAATGTGATGACAGAAGCAGAGGTCAGAGACAGAGATTGACTCTGAACGTGGAGGAAGGGGCCGGGAGCCAAGGAAGCCTCTAGAAGCTGAAAAAGGCAAGGGACAGAGTCTCTCTGGAGTCTCCAGAAGGAACCAGCCCTGCTGACACCTTGATTTGGGGACTTCTGACCTCCAGAACCGGAGGGCAACAAACATGTGTTGTTTCAAGCCACCACGGCTGTGGTAATTTGTCAGAGCACCTCTGGGCAACTAATATATATAACAACTATGCAATTTTGTATTCGCCCCCCCACCCTTGATTTCCATTTTAATATTTATTTATTTATTTGGCTGCACCCGGTCTTAGCTGCAGCACACGGGATCTTTGTTGCCGCGTGAGGGATCTTTAGTTGTGGCATGAAGAGTCTTTTAGTTGCAGCATGTGGGATCTAGTTCCCTGATCAGGGATCGAACCTGGGCCCCCTGCATTGGGAGTGCAGAGCCTTAACCACTGGACCACCAGGGAAGTTCCTGATTTCCATTTTATAATGAAGTGATACCCCGTAGCTATGTGACCTTAGGAAGCCGCTTGACTCCTCTGGGCCTGTTTTTCTCATCAATAAAAGGAGAAGAGTAATCCCCACCCCACAGGGCTCTTGTGGAGGTTTCACAAGGTAGAATGTGTACGGGCCGCAGCACAGGCCTGACACGTTGATGTTCGCATGAGATGCTCCAGGCCCAAGCTCCTCTTGCTTAATTTGGAAAAGGTACCAAACTGTTTAAAGGGCACCAGGCTGGGCAGCTGGCCACAGATGTCATCAACCCTCTCCAGGCCTCACTTTCCTTGTCTGTGAAGATGGGACATTGCAGACCCGGCTCTCAGGCTGGGCTCAGCCTACAGACAGGCTTTGTTTAGCCTGCTCACTGTTTAGAAAATAAAAATGAGTTGTCCAGGTTTGAAAATTGGGAATCGCATCTTAAAATTCTATTTCTACCTTCTTTTGAAGAAATGGGCCCAGTTCTTCCACTGCGGGGGTGACCAGAGCGCAGGGCCAGCTGCCCTTTTGAGACCAGGCCTGTGTTCCCCAGCTTGCGACAGTCACCCCTCCTCCCTGTGACCACACCTCTCCTGTTCCTTTCACTTATATGACCTGGTGCTCCCACAAAGGGACTCGAGTTTGTGAGTCAAATTCTCTCCCTTTGCCTCCTGTGATCCCTCTGCTATAAGACAGCAGTGAGGTCTCTGGAGCCCTTTTTCTAACTGCTTTAAATTCAAGCAAGTCAGACTTGCTTAATATCCAACTCCTTTGTGAAACCAGAGGTCCCGCAAGGGCACTGGCCCCCGTAAGTGGCCCCGGCTGTCCCTGCCTCTTCACCTCTGGCCTCCACCTGTTACACACCCGCTCCCCTCCTTCTGGTCTGGCTGCCTCTTGTCGAGTTGTGCTTGTTTATAGCGTCTGATCTCCACAACGGCCCCCTTCTGCCTTTCCAAGTATCGCCATTTCACACCCGCGAGAAGAAATGAGAAGAAAATCCCATGCTTGTTAGAAACGAGCCTGAAATAAGACTGATGGGGCCCGAGGAACTCACTTGTGGGTCAAGGGCACGTACTTGAATTCTTGGGTTTTGCAACCTTGAAATAGCCCCTTTGGAGGATTTTTCAGCTTCCTTTTTGGATTCTTTTCAATATTCCAGACCACTAGAGTTGTTCATCCTGTGATATCTGGATGACTGAGGTATTTCTAATATTAAACATTTAAAAATCACCAGCTTTGGACGGACTCCATTTTGCAGAATGGACCTTAGGGTCCTCGGTCCTTAGAGTGAGATGCTGGAGCATCGCAGACAGTCCTCTGCCTCGGGCGTGCCCCTCCTCCACTGCCCAGAGGCGAGACTCAGAGCTGTCCGGCTTCTTGCATGACCCCCGCAGCTCTCCCCCACCCGCCACTGTCCCCAGGCCATGCCATTAACTGCTGGCCTTGGCAAATGCACACAAAGGGAAACTGAGGCACAGCCAAGGGAAAGTTGGTGAGAGGCAAGAGCCCTCCCTACCTGTTGCTCTCTCCAGGTCCCCACCCCTCTCCTCCTCCCTGCCTGGCTAGGACGAGGGGGCAGATGGCGGAGGCTGCTGTTTGCAGCTGCTCCTGTGGCCCTGGGGAGGGGGAAATGAGAGTCTCTCCCTTTAAACACGGATTAGCAGCTCTCTCCCCAGCTCCCCTTCCTCAAAAAGAGAACTTGTCAGGGTTTACATCAATAATAGATAACGGTGCATCGCTGTGGCAGGCTCCAGCCGGAGGCTGTTTTGATATTTTCTAGAGAATTTGTCAGCAATCGCAGAGTCGAGGAAGAGTGGGGGCTGGGGGGCGGGGGCGGAGGAAGTGCCTTCATTAATTTCTCCTCATTTGCATTCTCGCTGTTAAATAATGTATTGATCGCTTTCCGTGTCTGCAGCCCTCCCCTGCCCCTGAGCCGCACTGGGGTCCTCCCCAATATGAGAGATGAGCTCATCACTGGCCTTTGACAGCCAGAGGGCAGGGGGCAGTGCTGCGTGTCTCGGGGACACCCCACAGCCTGGCTGAGCCCGCCCCCCCCCCCCAGGATCCTCGCGGGCAGGATCTCCCGCCGTCTAGGGCATCATTATCCACTGTTTATTAAGTCCTTACCAGGAGCTGGTCCAGAACCAAGTGGTTTACGAAGATGGCACTGTGAAATCCTTGCAATAGCCCCATGAGGTCAGCACTGTGATTAAACCCATTTTACAGATGAGGAAAGTGAGGCTTAGGCAGGTCAAGGGCCTTCCCCAGGTCACAGAGCCAGGAAGTGGTGGAGCTGGGTTTGAATTCACCTCTGCCTGGCTCTAAAGCCAGGGCTCTGGACCTCTACACCTGCAAACCTCACACCCACCTGGGAGGCTTCCCAAGGCCTGTGGGGAAGGCATCCGTCCCTGGAACTGACTGAGAGAAAAGGGCGGGTGAGCGGTGAGCTGGGAAAATGCTGGTTGTCTTCGGGTGGGGAGGAGGAGGCCAAGGCCAAGGGGTGGACAGTCCGAGTCACCCCAATGCAGAATTGACACCAGCTTGTGGAAGTTCTTGGGAGACAGATTTGGGGTCCACTTCAGGAAGGATTCCCCAGCCCTGGGGCCACCTGACAATGGAATGAGGCTACCTTGGGAATAGCAAGCATCTGTCACCTGGGGTGATTCAGAGAAGGATGTCCACCTGCCAGGGGCGCCTACTTCCAGTGTTTATATCTGAAAACAAACAAGCACCACTGAGGGATCTCTACCCCAACTGGGGATTTACTGATTAAATTAGGATCTGTCCACACAACAGAGTATCACACAGCCAGTAAAAATGATGCCAGAGGTGCGTTTTTATTGATGTAAAAAGATGTGCACAATTATCATTGTGTGAACAACGCTGGGCCTGAAGCCGGAGGAGATTGATCCCATGTATATAAAATCGTGCCCACCAGGGCATATGTGAACACGTGCGTGGAAGGGCCGAGAAGGTGCATTGCAGTCTCACCTCTGCCTGGCTTGGGGTGGCGGGATTTGGGCGATTTATCTTTTCTTTGTATTTTCCTATAGTTCCTAATTTTTCCTGGACATATATTTCTTGTGTGATTATCAGGGCTGTGAGAGTACACAGGAGAGGGAAGACACACGCCCACAGGGACTTTGCCTTCAGCGTCTGGGGTGACATCTGGCGTTGCATCTCCGTGCTACTCTGCAGTCACCCTAAGCAACTCCTCCGTGCCTCAGTTTCCCCCCCCCCAGCTCAGACTGTCCTTCATTCTCTACCAAGTCTGTATCAAGCATCCCACTTATGCCCAGCCCTGCGGAGGGACCTGGGACCGCAACAGACAAACACTTCAGAGAGGTTCAGTGACTTACTAGAGGTCACCCAGCTTTGAGGAAGGGGTGGAGCTCGGGCAACAACCCAGGTCCCAGCTTTGTGGGCTGATTACATGGCCCCGCCTCTCTGTCCTTCCTCAGGTAAATGGCCTTTGGTTGCTGCCTCCACCAGGAAAGAGAACTGAGCTTCGCCACATTCAGGACAGGTTCCCCCTTCTGCCCAGAACCGAGTTTCACACCAGCATTTGGCCACTATTTTTTCAAAGTTTTCATTTCTGCTTTTTCTCTTGTAGTTGGGTGGGGGTGGGCAGTCTGCGGTCTCCAATCTGCCTTCTTTTTTTTTTTTGGCTGAGCCTCATGGCCCACAGGATCTTAGCTCACCAACCAGAGACTGAACCCAACCCATGCCCCCTGAAGTGGAAGCACAGAGTCTTAACCACTGGACTGCCAGGGAATTCACAATATATTTTTTATTTTTTTATTTTGGCTGCGTTGGGTCTTTGTTGCTGAGCACGGGTTCTAGGCGCACGGGCTTCAGTAGTTGTGGCTTGTGGGCTTAGTAGTTGTGGCTCGCGGGCTCTAGAGCGTGGGCTCAGTAGTTGTGGCGCACAGGCTTAGTTGCTCCATGGCATGTGAGATCTTCCCGGACCAGGGCTCGAACCCGTGTCCCGTGCATTGGCAGGCGGATTCTTAACCACTGCACCACCAGGGAAGTCCCCCAATTTTTTTAAAAAATATAAATCACTTTGTTAATTTTCTTTTAATTTAAATGACAGACTTATTAAAAACCTTTGTCCTTCTAATTTTTTGTACTAAAATGTTTTTCCTCAGCTTTATTGAGATATAATTGACATATAACATTGTATAGGTTTAAGATATACAATTTGTTGATTTGATACACTTACACATTGCCGAATGATTATCACCATAGCATTAGCTAACACCTCCATCACCTCTCATAATTGCCATCTCTTTTTTTGTGGTGAGAACATTTAAGATCTACTCTCGTAGCAGCCTTCAAGTGTATAACAGTATTCTTAATTGTAGCCACCATGCGAGCTTTATTTTAAAATTAGCTTAGGGCTATTTGGTCTGAGCTGAAAACACTCTTTGTGCTGAGAAGGCCACCGGAGGCTGCCCGGGTGCAGGGGTGGGGCAAGGCTGGCATCACTCTGCATCTGGAGACCCCCCTCAACTCACACAACCCCTGGGGGGCACACAGGGTCTGCCTGGCTGGCCAGTTCCCCTCATGCACCCAGCTCAGAGCTTTACGAGCAAAACCTCACCTGGTCCCCCTGACATCCCTACAAGGCTGGTGCTGATACTGTCCTATTTCGCAGATGAGTAAACTGAGGCCTGGAGAATAAGTGACTTGCTCAAGGTCACACAGCAGAGCCAGAAATCAAACTGAGCACTCTTCAGCTCAGAGCCTGACCTCAGAATCCCTGAGCTCTACGCAATACGTTAGAGCAGGGGGCAGACACCCACACTGGCAGGGGACAGGAAAGGCGAGAAGGGGGAGGTGGCAGAGGGTCTTTGGAAGCAGGCCAGCCTGGGTGGAGGGGCTGGTAGAGGCTGCTGATCTGTCAGCCCACGGGGACCATGAGGACCTGTGGGTTGACTGGTGCCTATACTGTCCCAGGAGCTTAGTTAGGTTCACAGAGAGAGTTAGTGACACAGATGCACTGGAAATTGAGTTTATGGCTCTATATGGATTTAATAGAGATCGACATAAACAGGAAATGGAGGTTATGGACATAAACATGTATCTAGACTGTAGCTAAACCATAAATATAAAGACATAGCAATCATTTCCTCATTTGTCTGTTTAGTAAACGCCTACTGAGCCCCCAGAGGCAGCAGGACTGATGCTGGGCTCAGGGGGACACACGGGTGAAAAGGATGCAGCACCACCAGTGTCCACCAGCGGCGCCCTGAAGGCTGGGGCTGCTGAGCAGCCAGACCCATGATTACAACGGAGCAAAGACGAGACAGAGATGCTGTCGGGGGAGCACGAAGGAGGGGTTCCTGCCTCAGCTGGCGGTGGTGGGGCGGGGACATCGGGGAAGCAGCCCTGGGAGGGTAAGGCCTGAGGAGGGGGGTCTTTACACACCTGCACACACACACACAGATACATACAGATACGTACGTGAGGAATAATTCAGGTACAGTAAAGTGTACCAGATCTTACACATTCACTTGGGTAAGTTTATACGCCTATGTGACTGGCAGCCAGAGCAAGATATCAGCCGTCCCCATCACCCCTTCTAGTCAACGCCCCTCCTCCACTGTTCTGATTTTTGTCACCGTAAACCACTTTTGCCTGATCTAGGGTTTCTTTAAACGTACCCCACACACACTCACTGGGCTTGTCTCCAGAGCTGTCTATGATGTTTGCGAGCCAGCAGTTCCTTCCTTTTCATAGCTGAGCAGCATCCTGTAATAAGGATGTCTAGCCTTTCACCTGTTGGTGGACATTTCTGGCCGTTATGAATCAGGCTGTTGTGGGCACTCTCAAGCACGTCTTTTGTGAACACGTGTCTTCCAGTCTCTTGGGTGAGTTCGCAGGAGTGGAACTGCCGGTCCCAGGGCAGGTGGATGCTGGATGTTACAGGAAACGGTGGTCAGTCCTCCCATGAGGAGGCATCTCGTGCTCCTGTGGGAACACACGCCACTTTCAGCTGCTCTGCAGCCTCGCCAGCACTTGGTGTTGTCAGCCTCCTGGCCTTTAGCCGCTCCGCTGGGTGCTGAGTGGGTCGCAGAGCACGACTTGGAGCTTCCCAGGAGACAGAGAGGGGCTGGAAGGAGGGCATCGCAGGCGTGGAAGCGAGAAGCCTCGGGTGGGCGTGGTACCTGCACCAGGCCAGGCCGCCGGGGAAGCGGGGCGTAGAGGCGGGTGGGGGTCGGCAGGCGGCAGCAGCACCCAGCAGGGCCTCGTGTCCAGCCAGGCCATGGGCTGCGACCTGTGGTGGTTACCCACGTGGAGGACCCCGAGGCAGCCCAGTGGTTTGGGCTCGTTCGGCAGGTCGCTGTCTCACTCGGTCCCCGCCGGGCGAGCCGGGCAGGCAGGGACGCTGCCCCACTTGTAGGGGAGGCGCTGCCACCAGCTCTGCAGCTCCCACCAAGGCGCCTCCTGCTCCACGCGGCACTCTCTGGGGCTCCCCGAATATTCCACGCTGTCCTGGGCTCCCTGGGGAGACCGGTGAGGCTAGAACCAGGGTCCTGCCCTCTAGGAGATTCCAAGGTAGGCAGCCCGGATGAAACCATTCCGGGGAGTGACAGATGTGTCCGAGGGCCCACCAGGCGTCAGGTCCTGCCCTGGGCACTGGGAGTCAGAGGGGGACCAGTCAGATCCGCCCTCACGCTGCCGAGGAGCTAAAACACCGGATACCAATGAAAAGGAGAACCAGAGGTGATGATAGTAATAACCGTAGCTTCCGTTTACCACCTGAGTCCTACGTGCCAGGCGCTGGGCTGATGTGCGAGCGGGGGCTGTGACCACGACGGGGGGTGTGGCTGCAGGCCGGGAGCAGAAACGCTGCGGGCGCGGTGCTGCCGCCCTGGGCCTCGGCTCCCTCTTCTGCAGAGCGGGGTAACCCCAATCCCTGACTCGTGGCCACTGAGAGGATTCGGTGCCATGATGCACGCAGTCAGCCAGGGCTCTCCCCAGCCCTCCCTCACAGCTCTGTCCCCAGGGCCACCAGGCCCAGGTGACAGCAGTGGCTGCTTCCTTCCACCTCACTGAGACCCGCCCTGGGACCCGAACTGGGAACCGTGACAGATGCTCGAGGAGGCGGGTTCCATGCTGGGCACTGTGGCCCCTGGGACCCCCTGAGACCAAGGCTGTCCCTGGCTGAGGGGGACCACAGGGCACGGGGTGGAGGGGAGAAAAGGCAGGGACCCCCCTCCCCCGAGCTCTGTGGGTGCAGGAACGGGCTGCTGTGTACAGTGGGTCCCCCTACCCTGCCTCACGGGCTGTTGTGAACTCTGGGTGAGTCTGTGTGGGCAGCTTAGCACAGGGCCTGGCCTGGGGGGAGGGTGCCAGGCACGGGAATTTGTTATCATCCTCATCCTTACCATTTCCTCATGACCGGGGTCAGGATGCTCAGTGTGTCCAAAGCCAGTCTTGGGCTGAAGCCACACTCAAGAAAACCAAAGTGCTGTGGGCTGAACCGTGTCCTCCAAAAGGTATGCGTGAGTCCTAACCCCCAGGCACCCGTGGATATGACCTCTTTTGGAAATAAGGTCTTTGCAGATGTAATTAGCTCAGAAGAGGTCCTGCTGGATGAGGGTGGGCCCTAAATCCAAAGACTAGCATCCTTATGACAAGAGGAGAAGAGACATAGAGCCACGTGGGGGAGGCCACAGGAAGATGGCGTTAGAGAGTGGAGTGACGTGTCCATAAGACATGGGATGTCCGGAGCCCCCAGAAGCCAGGAGAGAGGCTTGGACCAGATGCTCCCTCAGAGCCTGCAGGAGGAACCAACCCTGCCAACACCTTGACTTTGGACTTCTGGCTTCTGGGACTGAGAATAATTTTCTGTCGTGTTAAGCTACCCAGTTTGTGGTACTTTGTTGCAGCAGTCCTAGGGCACTAATACGTGAAGCCAGGAGGGCCACTGTCCCCTCTGCCTGATGCCTTCAACCCAGATCCCACCAGCCAGCTCCCTCGCCTCCTTCAAGACTTTGCTAGAACCTCGATTCTCAGACACCTTCCCCACTCACCTCTTTGACAGCACCCACCCCCCAACTCCTGACCCAGTGGTCCTGCTTTATTCCTCTCCCTGGAGTGAATCATCTCCCAACATTCTCTCTAATGTCCTTACTGATGCTTGCCTCCTCCTAGGAGCGAGCGCCTCATGGCAGGGCTGGGTCCCCAGCATCTGGCACAGAGGAGCCCCCATCAGTATCTGCTGAATGAATGGCTGGGTGGGTGGGTGGACGGCTGGGTGGCTGGGTGGGTGGGTGGCTGGGTGGATGGGTGGGTGGGTGGATGGGTGGATGGGTGGCTGGGTGGATGGACGGCTGGGTGGATGGACGGCTGGGTGGGTGGATGGATGGGTGGGTGGGTGGCTGGGTGGCTGGGTGGCTGGGTGGGTGGGTGGGTGGGTGGATGGGTGGATGGGTGGATGGGTGGCTGGGTGGCTGGGTGGATGGACGGCTGGGTGGCTGGGTGGATGGATGGGTGGATGGGTGGGTGGGTGGGTGTTTGCACCCTGCAGCACCACAGAGACCCCCTGTGAGGCTCAGCTGCCTGAGTTCCTACCAAGGAAACCTGCCCAGACGGCACGGGTGTGAGAGCCGGATTTAGGGTGACAACTCCCCTCCCCACAATGAAGCGTGTGGATATTTTTGCTTCAACTGACCCCGGGTCTGCTCTTCCCTGTGTAGGTGATTAGCATGCGCTTTAATTGGCTTCGCAGAGCCGTGGGCTAAGTGAGGGGAGGGCAAGCTTGCTACTTTCCTGACCCACAGGGACCACGCAACTGAAACGCAGGAAGAACAGCCGCCTCTGCGGGGACGCTGGGGGCCCGACACCTGGGAAATGGTGGGGAAGCTCCGAGTCATGGCTGGGGCTCCATGTCACGGGTCTCCCGTCTCCTTCCCGCATAGCCTTGGCTCTCGTGAGCGTAGGAGCTGCTCTGCCCATCGCCGGGGTCCCAGTGCCCAGCCAGCATAGCCCGTGCAGAGCTGCTGGGTCGCACAACCCCAGGGGGTGCCCATCACCTCGGGCTGTGTGGGAACGGTGTCCCTTGGGCTTGTGTGCCTTGGCAGGGCTGGTCCCTGCATGAATCAGGAGCTCAGTAAACGCGCCACCGAGGAGGGATGCTCAAGCTGCCACACTCAGACTCGCCGACCCTCCTGGCTGATCCATGGACCCGGGACCCAAATGCTTCTCACCTAATGGAACGTCCGGGTCCTCTTAGGCTCAGCTCAAGCGCCGGTCAGAACGTTACCCTCCTTCACGTCCACGTCCACGCTTCTACTCCCACGTCCACGTACGCCCTTGTGAGGGCAGCGGCCGCAACAGACCTTGGTGAGGTGCTAACTGTGTGCTGGGCACTGAGCGGTGGTCCTAAACAAGCCACCTCATCCCATTCTTACAACTACACGGGGTTGTTGCTACCCCCCATTTTACAGATGACAAAACTGAGGCCCCAAGAGGTGAAGCAACTTACCCAGGGTCACACAGCCTGGAAGCGGCAGAGACAAAATGGTAGCGGAGGCCTTTCTGACCCAGACCCCACTCCCCACATCCCAAACTCTGAACCCCCCAGCCAGTGGGCATTTTAGATTCACTACAGGAGAAGGTGCTGGTTCAAGATGTCCAAGTGTTCAGGTTTGAAATGGATGGGGAATCAGGAGGGGAAGGGGAAGAGAGACAGGGAGAGCGAGGGGGGAGTCGTCATTCGGAGGCACCTCTGGCTAATGAGCAGAGAGGCAGAGAACCACAGGTGACAGGGCAGAGCGGGAAGAAAGGCAGAGATGAAACGTGTTGGAAGCACCAAGTTAATGGAACTATTAAGTGGTTCATCTTTCCCAGCTAATGAGGCCCCCTCTACAGGAGGGAGGGGCCGGGACAAGCAAGCACTGTGGCTCAGTTTCTCAAGGCACTGGAGCTAATGAAGTCACCGGAGACTCGGAATTCCTTGGGCACATCTGACTCGGCTCCGTGGCGACGCTATTTTAATTCAGTCTGAGGATGACCAAAGGAGAGAAAGTCCCCTGTTAACACGATGAGCTTGGGGGACAGGAATTTGGAGGGGGTGACAGGAACTCAGAACTTGTCTAACACAGACAAAGGACCCAGCATGGATGCAGGGATGCAGGGACCTCGAGGGGGCTTCCAGGAAACGTGTTTGAAAGGGTGGAATGAAGCTGCAGCCCACAGGGTGAAGCCAGGGTTCGGGGGCAGGTGTGACTTGCTGTCCTGGGAGGTGGCGTGGCATGCACACTGCAGACACACTCAAACACACGATGAAACCCGTCAACTAATATTTATCCAGCACCTCATGTGTGCAAAGGGCAGAGACCAGTAAGGCTCGGATCCCACGGGGCTGAGATCTGTCGGACTCCCAGCTTGAAGCACCATCCTGCTTCTCTCGGCAGGAAGCCCGCGCTCCTCCGGGGCTGTCTCTGCCCCCTCTCCGGACACGTCTGGCATGACCTCCTCCCTCCCCGGGGCACCGGCCCCCTGGGTCCTTCCTTCAGCTCCTGCCTCCAGGCTCCGGGCCTTTGCACCTGCTATTCCTGCTGCCTGGCGTGCTCTCTGCTGTTAGCTCCCATACAACCTCAGGTCTCTGCTCAAACGTCACCTCCTCAAGGGACTGCCCCTGACTCCCTACAGGGTTGGTTCCCTCTGGAGGCTCTGACTTAATCTGTTCCACGCCTCTCTCCCAGCTTCTGGTGGCTTCTGGTAATCACTGGCGTTCCTTGGCTTTTGGCCGAATCACTCCAATCTCTGCCCCCATCTTCACATCACCCTTTCCTCTGTGTGTCTGGGTCTTCTTTTCAGTCTCTTATAAGGACACTGTCATTGGCTTTACGGCCCACCCTAATCCAGGGTGATCTCAATCCAAGATCCTTACCCTATTACACCTGCAAAGGCACTTATTCCAAACAAGGTCACATTCTGAGGTTCCAGGTGGACACAGTGTTTGGGAGGATGCTATTCAACTCATCCCCTGGCTGTAGAAAATTCATCACAACTGGAAATAATCCGTTATTGGTGTAATGATCTGTTGGATGCCTGTCTTTCCGGTTGGACTTGCAGGTCTATGAGAACAAAGACTGGATTGGGCTACTCCTGCTGCCTCTGCGGTGTCCAGCCAGGGCAGGCACACTGTGACTGTTTGCAGAATGAATGTTGAGGCTGGCAGGCTCTTGGAAAGGAGGTGAGAAAGGGCACAGCCAGGGCCACCCCTGCCTTGTGCTGCATCTTCCGATACCAGGGTGAGGAGTGTCCAGGAGGTCCCACAGATAGTAAGAGCTAGAAGGGTTCCTGCAGATTGGCTGGCTGTCGGCAAGTCCTCAGGACAGGATGGGAGGGCACAGGCGGGGGGGGGGGGCCCGAGGGGCTCTCAGATGGGGGTGCCAAGGAGAGGGTACCACAGGCCAGAGTCACTCCCACACGCTTAGACATCAGGAGTTTCCTCTCCGTGTCTTCAAAGAACTTCAGTTTTCCTCTAAATCTTTTCATTTTGCTTAATTATCGTCCAGGTGAACAGTAAGTGAGAGGACACAAAGGGTTAAGGAGGGCCAAGAGAAACTTACCTCAGGGCTGTGAGCTGGAAGAGGTGAGGACGTGGGGATGCAGAGGCCGAGGGAAATGGAGAGTCTGGTCACAGCGTTAAAAAGTTTTGTTCCCTCCATGAGGCAGCAGGTCAGCGTGGCTAAGAGAGTGGGCTCTGGACTTAGACTGGCCTGGGTTTGGAACCCAGATCGCCACTTGCTAACTCGGGGAACTTGGGTGAGTTCTTTAGCCTCTCGGAGCCTTGTTCTCCCAACTGTAACAGCAGAATAATTGTGTCTCCTCCCAAAATGCATCGACAGGATGTACCGAGAGTACAACACTGTGCCTGGCACAGGGTACGGGCTCAATACATGATGATGATGAAACACAACAGCGGTCAGGGGAGAGGTGGGGGAACTCAGGGCGTTGTAAATAGGTTCAAAATCTCCGAGCTGGATTCTAAATGGCTCTTCCATTCAGTCTTGAAGGCCGGGCCATGCCTGTCCAGTCACCCGTGTAACTGTCCCAGCACCCAGCAAGGCTCCAGCGCGTGAAGGACCTCCATAAATACTGTTTAATTGACTAGAAGTTGAATGAATGAATAAATGAATGCCAGCAACCCTTCTGTTCTCCAGCTGCAGAGGACGATGGGTTATTTCTCACTCAACTGGCTCTTCCTGCTTTCTGGTGTCCTCGACCAGCCTCCAGACTGCGTTGGGACAATTGATATTCACAGAATCCTTTCTAGTGTTGATTGCTGAGATGGAACAGCCCCCCACCCCAAACTCTGCCACCTTCCTCACCCCTCTCCACCACTGGTGACTCCAATGAGTTTCATGATCAATTCCCCTCCAGAAACGTTCTGATGAAGCCGCATGCTTGCGCCAGGCAGCCTCCCAGATCAAGGATTATTTCACAAAGCTGCTTTCCCCTGTGACTTGTGTTCATTAGCTGCTGCAAGGGTCACACAGTTTCGCTGGTTCAGAGAGGCCATCTCTGAGCACACAGTCCCCCTGGAGGGAAGCTCTCCCCAGCCTGCCCACTGGGAGAGTGGGGAGTGACTGGAAGGTCACTACTGGCCAGACCCAGTGGCCTGGAATCTGTGGAGGGAAGCAGATACCTGGCAGGGGGTGGGATGTTCTCAAAGGAGAAGATATTAAGATGAGCCATATGATATTTCTGATATTCAGCCATTTGTCGACTCAGGAAAATGGCATTTCAACCTAATAGGACCATCTAAGTTGCTCCTACAGAGAGGGAGGGTAGGAGGAGGAGAAAGGAGTCGGAAACCAGGTCCGGTCCTGCTCTACTGCTGGTCAGCTGGGCGGCTTAGGGAGCTTGGCCTCATCGCCCTGCGCCTGCTTGATGAGCACGAGTAATCATGGCACCGCCTCCCAGGGAGGGCACGCAGCTTCCCTGCACCCGAATGCATCACTGCCTGCCGCGGTGGTCCCTGCAGAAGCAGGGCGCAGTCAACAGCAGCTGTTTCAGCAGCATTAACTAGCGACTCACAGGGGCACTGGGAGGGTGTGGCTGTCCTCCTGCTGGCTTCCCCAGCACTCGCTTCTTCAGAGTTGCTTTGCTGGCAAAGGCACCCCGGAGCTTCCAGAGACTTTGGGGAAAATGCGCATCAGCTGTTACCAGAGAGGTCCTCTGTGGCCCACTGCCATTGGCAGGTAAGCCGAGGCCTCGCATCACTACATTGCCTGACACACGGGATACTCGGCAAATGCTTGCGGAATGGATGGGCAGATGTTTCTGTTGACCTCTTGGGAGACTGAGAACTAGGCTTTGTGAGTGTGAGATACACACACACACACACACACACACACACACGCCAGGAGTGGAGGTCTGAGAGTGGGCACGGTAGGAGAGCGGTAACCAGCAGTCAGAGGAGATGGGGCTTTTATGGGGGCATGGAAATCACTGGCATTTCGAGCCCACCGTCTAGGCGGGGCTTGCCCCCTGGGTACTCTCCGTGGTGCCGAACCACCACCTTGGACCAGGGGCCCAGCAGCCTCGCCTCTGCCTGGGCTCAGTTGAAGCCTCTCCGCCTTCTTTCAGAAATTCCAAGCCAGGGGAGACAAGAAGTGGCGGGGTGGCGAAGGGAGGATAGAGGGTGAGAGGTGACACCAGACAAAGGCTGCTGGTCAGACACAACCAATGTCGGACTACTGGAGGGTGGGACTTTTCTTTTTACATTACTGCAACCCCTAAGCAATAACTCCCCACTGTGGGAAACTTGGGCACTTCTCCCCCACCCACTGTGCTCTGACAATGCCTTTATGGTGAAAAGCAAACCCATCCCATGTGTCCAGACCTAGGATCTGTGCTCACACCCCTTCCCCTTGTCCGCCGGCTCTTTGCAGGCCATTGCACTCACTCTGTTCCTTTCAGCCCAGGCCTCTTGCTCACCTTCCCACTGTCTCATCTATCCACCCCTTACATCCTTCCAGGCCCATCCTCAGTGTAGCCTCCCCCAGGAAGCCCCTCTTGACCACTTCAGCCCACTCTGCCCTCTTGCTCTTCTGACCTCCTACTGAACTTAGAGCCAAGTTTAGCAAGCAGTGCTTCTCTCGCTGTTCCCCATGAGCTTTCTCTTTCTCACCACCCAGCCGTGGGCTCTCAGAGGACCTGATTCTTGTCCAGAAGAGCCGAGCCGGGACCGTGCGAGAATATCCTCGGCATCATCACCATCATCACCATCAGCGGACCATCGACGGCAGTGAATGAGCGCTAACACCGTGCGATGGCCGTGCCGGCACTTTTCACGCTTTATCTCACTGAAAACTCAGAATAACTCTGTGAAGCAGGTCCAGTTATTATCGTCATTATAACGGGAGGCTCAGAGGGATCGAGTAACTTGCCTGAAGCCATAGATGCACCAGAGCCAGGGTTCAAGAGAAGGTCTGTCTGACCTCGGAGACCAGCTCTTAACCGCCAGTGCATCAGATTCACAGCAATGACCCGTAACTGAAACACACACTGAAACCAGCTCGGCTCTGCTCTTTACTTACGGTGAAACTCTACCCCCCAGAGAATCAGTGCTAGAAGAATCAGAGATAGTACGGTTTTTTACCGGGATGGAGCAGAGCACTTCAATCTTCCCCTGCCTCTAAGAGTTGCACTAATTTCTACAAACGCTTATGGAGTGCCCATTGCAGCCATGCATTATGCAGCATGATGAGTACTGAGTCAGATGGTCATAAATACAACACATGCTGACACTGTCAGCCTGTGACAGAAGATTTTAGAGAATCAGGAAAGGAGTCGGTGGCCCAGCCCCATCTTTCTCCTGGAGGCCCAGCCAATAGGTGGCACCAGCTTCTCTGCTTTCAGAAAGACCTTGGAGTATTCTGAAAATTGCATGGACTCCTGGAGAGACAAGAGGGACATTTGGAACTGGGGCTCTGGAGTTTTCAGGAGACAGTGAACCATAGATACTCCTTATCTGGTGGCTGCTTTGCATTGTCAGGCTGTTGGATAACATCAAACCAGCCAGGGAGCCAAGCTGGTCCATCAGGATGGGTTTCTGTGTGTGGGGGGGGTGTCTGTGTGGTGAGTGGTGCACACGCATGCCTGTGCACTTCTGCATTTCTTTTCAATTAGAGATACACCAATCTTGACAAGGAACAGGTGCAGGAACACGATGAAATCATAAGGTTATTGGAGCATGGGTGCATGATGGGGAAAATAAGATAAGTGAAAATCACTTCCCTGTGTGTGTGTGTGTGTGTGTGTGTGTGTGTGTGTGTGTGTGTGTGTGTAAAATATCCAGCCAATGAGAAAATGTTGCTTCGGCTGCTCTCAGAGCTGATGCTGAGCAGAGCAGAGCAGGGGCTATCTGGGGAGCTCTTGGAGTTGCAAGGTTGGGGTGAACAGGGGCCAGTAAGATGCTTGTGAAGGCGCCTGGTCAAGCTTCTCTCCCTCCATTATCCCCCAACATGGCCCTCTGGGCAGTTCCTTCCTGCTCTGAGCCTCCCCTGCCCCTTGCACCCTCTTCTCTGTATCCTTCCCAAAGGGGCTGTCATCATGTCAGAAGCCCAGGGCTTTTAAAAAAGCCTTTCTCTCCTCATCCTTTGATTCTGCCCCTGTTTCCCCCGGGTCTGCTAGAGAACAAAGTGCATGAGTGAGTGGGAATGGAACGGGTCCCTCGTGTCAGCCTTCATTTCAGGCTCCTGTCGATGGGGGGAGTTTCGATTGCTGGCTCAGTGGCTTCCTCCTCTCCCCGCTGTGGGGAAGTCAATGCCCCCATGTTGTCCTTGAGAGTGAGAAGGGCCTCTCAGTCGCGACCACTCAAAAGCAGGATTCTATCACTCCACAAATATTAGCGCCTACTGTATGCTAGACACCATTATAGTTGAGGGGATCAAGCAGATGTCGAATCTTTAGACAAAAGCTTTGGCTCTCCTGGAGTGGCTTTGCCATTTACCAGCTGTCAGACCTTGAGCAAATAACCTCCTTTTTTCCATCTTCAAAATGGAGAGAACAAGAGTGTATCGTCGGGACTTCCCTGGTGGCGCAGTGGTTAAGAATCCGCCTCCCAATGCAGGGGACACGGGTTCGAGCCCTGGTCCGGGAAGATCCCACATGCCGTGGAGCAACTAAGCCCGTGCGCCACAACTACTGAGCCCATGTTCCACAACCACTGAAGCCCGCGCGCCTAGAGCCCGTGCTCCGCAGCAAGAGAAGCTACTGCAGTGAGAAAGCCCACGCACTGCAACGAAGAGAAGCCCCCGCTCGCCATAACTAGAGAAAGCCCGTGTGCAGCAACGAAGACCCAACAATGAAGACCCAAAGCAGCCAAAAAAAAAAAAAAAGTGTATCGTTTATTGCTACAATAATGCTGCATAACAAACAACCCCCAAATCTCAGTGTCATGCAAAACTAAGCACTTATTTCTGTGGGTGGAAGTAATGTATGCCACTTCCAGGCCTGGCCCCCAAAGCCTCCTGTATGATCCCCCATAGCTTTCTCTTTCTTGGTCTCCTCATCAGATACAGCAGGCCCAATGAGGGACTCCAAGGGCAGTGGTGGGAAAGCTATGACCCTCCCTCTGTTTTTGTAAATAAAGTTTTATTGGAACATGGTCATGCTCATTCCTTTCTGTGTTGTCTATGTCTGCTTTCATACCACAATGGCAGAATTGAGTAGTTGCCACTCTATGGCCTGCAAAGCCTAAAATATTTGCTATCTAGCCCTTTACAGAAAAAGCTAGCTGGCTGCTGCTCTGGGGGATGGTGGACCCACTAGTTGGAAGAAGCCTGGGTCCCTGGATGACTGCGGAGCACAGTCTCCCCTCCTGCAATAAGCTTCATTGGAATGTGCCACAAACAAGAAAGAAATCTTCATTGTGTTGAGTTACCGAGGTTGGGGGTCGTGAATACACACTGCCCGGAGCTCTGGTTCTGGCAGCAGCAGAAACACGGCTGCCAGTCTGTCCTCTCACCCTGTGCCCTGCACACCCTGGGAAGGAGGCTTGTCTCCAGGCCAGGGCTCCTGCAGGACCACAGTCACTTAGGCCTGGTGACCTTGAACTGTGGTCTGGGTGAGGTTACTTTTATAGAGTGGTGGGGACCCTTCTCTCCTCATGGGAGATAAAATAGTAAGAAGACCTGAGTGTGGGGAGAGGGAAGCCCATGGGCAGCCCGTACTGGTGCCAGCCTGTTGGTCTTGGAGAGGCAACCTTGTTCTCAGGACGATCATCTTAGGGAACGTGACCTTGAGGGTTTGTCAATTACTGGCTGTGTGATGCTGGATAAATTACTTAACCCTCCCTCCCCAAGCTTCAGTTTTCTTATCTGTAAAACATGATCAAGAGGACCTCTCTCCTAGAGTTGCTGGTAATATGGGACCTTCGGCAGGGAGGCATGTCCCCCCCTCCCCCTCCCCAGTGGCATTTACATATGGTGTCCCTTCTCGCTCGCTCGTATTCTCAGTGCTTTGGCCCCTGGAGCCCTATCCCTTCTGAGGATATCCTGCCCGCAGCCCTGGGTTCCCAGGCACAGCCCTGACACCCTGGGCACCGCTGCCTGCACCGGGGAGCCCGTGCTCATCTGCAGATGGGGCTGAGCCATCCTCCCTTCTCTCCTGGGATTCTGACCTAGGAGGGACTGGGGTGACGTGTTAGCGGAGAGGGCGTGATGAAGTGCTGCTGATGGTCATGTTGGACCACGTACCAGAGAAGCAAACAGAGGAATATCCAACGAGAGAGAAGAGTGAAGCAGACCCAGGAAGAGGAAAACCCACGTCTCTAGGAGACAGTCTGTCCAGTAGCACATTCTGACGTGCTGTGTCTGCACGGCCGGCCGGGGCGGGCGGCGGCTCTCAGGCTCGGCCTCGGTTATAACATGTGGCTACTGACCACCTGAGGTGTGACAAGTGCAGCTGAGCCAATGGAGAGTGAGCTTCAGTTACGTGAGAGAAACGTAAACTCTGCTCACATTTATTTCGTTAAATTAGTTCTAATTCAAATGTGGCAGCTGGCGGTCACCTCGGACAGCAAAGCTCTAGTGCCTCGCTGCTGTCCCTCCAGGCCGAGGTCTTTCCTGGGTAGAGGGGCCGGGAGCGACCCCTGCCACCGCGATTAAGCTGCCCCAGGTGGGGTTTCTCAGGCTGGGGGCCAGGGCCTCCCAAGGCTATAGCTGCATGCGTGTGAGTGTGAGTGTCTGTGCACGGTGGGAGAGCATGCCACTCGGGAAGGGAGGTCAGGCCAGGCAGGCCTGATGGAGAAGCAGATGAGGCCCACCTTCTCCCCTCATGGGCGTGGCCTAGAACCTCAGTTTTTGCATAGTTTCCCTGTGTAGAGCCCTTAACGACAGAACTTTTGAAGTGAGCTGCCCTGGGAATACGTCTCCCAGGCCGTGAATTCCTTAACCAGCATCATTTACCCTTTTCCTTCTCCGGCCAGTTCTTCATTCTGCTTCTCCATCTGACAGCTCTGGGGGCGGCGAAGAGGAGAGGTGGGAGTGGAAGGTTCTCGGGTTTTCTGGGCACAGAGACGTGCTCAGCGCCTGTGCTGCCCTGGGTTTGCTGGGTGACCCTGGGCAAGTTAGTTAACCTCTCTGGGTCTCAGGTGACTCATCTGTCGAGATGGGGAAGTGAGGCACAGGGAAGGCCTTACAGTGGGCCAGGGCCTGGTAGCTGGGTCACGCCACACATTGCCTGTTGAGCCCAGAGACAGCCAGCAACTTGCTTATAAGCACACAGCCGCTAAGGAACAAACACAGCCTAAGTGCCAACTGCCATAACTCGGTACCTTCACACTTTGGAAATGAAGGAACTCCACAGACAATTAGATCTGAATCCTAGGCTAATCTGTAAAAGGGGCAAAGCTGAGGCAGGTGATGGGGGGCTGAGGAGCTGCAGAGCTGGGGGGCAGCATCAGGGCATCTCAGAGCATGGGGGGTGGGGGGTGCCATGACCCTAACCAGGATCTTGGAGCCGGAGTGACTGCGGGGCTCCTGGGAAGGGAATTTGGAGGCCAGGGGGCCGTGTCCCCGCCCTCCCACCTCGGCTGAAATGTTGGCAGATTCCATGATCCTGACTGAGCCTTGGTTTTCTCATCTGTAAAATGGGATAATCTTAGCAACTAGGTTACATACGTGAGGGGGTTGTGAGAACTCAGGGTGCTGTTGTATCTAAAGCTGGCGCACAGTAGGTACGCAATCAGTGGTAAAGGTTGAAAACCCCAGCGGGTGCAGAGGAGGGCTGTTCAGAGAAAGAACCAGGAAACAGCCTGTTGGCACCTCTCCTAAGAACAGTCCCTCCTAAAGCAAGGCTGAGAGGGACCCTGACAGAGGAGTCCTGGGCGGGAGGGGCCTGGCCGTGACCTTGGGTGACCCTTCCAACTCTAAAAGGCAGGAGGACACGGGGAACCTCCTGGTCCTCCTGTCCCACCCTCCCCCCCGCTGAGGGGATGCAGGGGAGGGGAAGGAAGAAGTGTTTTGGCTTCCATCCACCCTGACTTGCCCTGGGATTCCCGAGAACCTTGAGTTCATTAGCGACTGCAGCTCTGAGCCTGATTAAAAAGATGCCATCTTTTTTTTCCCTTTCTCTTTCCCCCCTCAGTTCTTTCCTGAGCAGTGATTTCAACTTGCAGCCGACTCTCTCTGGGATGGAGAAGAGGACGGGGCTGGGAGTGAGCTCCCCTACGACCCAGCCTCCTCTCCCCCTCCCTTTCCTCCTCTTCACCCCCCTCCCCTCCCCTCCCTCCCCCTTCCCTACTCCTCAGTTGCAGGCCTGGATCGGACACACCTGCAGTGCACATTGATTGCCTGATTAAGGGGGAGATTGATTGGTCCCTGCTGTCATTAGCATACAGTTAGCAGTGACCTCTCTGCCTGGCCTCTGGCCGGTGGCTCTGACCTGAATGAATCAGCGAGCCTGACGGGAAATGGGAACCTGGGGAGAGGAGGGGCAGGGCAAGGGTCGGGGGGAGCTGAGGCTTCCCAGTGCCCAGATGGGCCGGGACTGGGGGAGTGTAGGGGGAGGCCCCTCACCTGGCTTGGCCCAGGACCTTCCACTGCGACCAGTGGACCTCAGTTTTCCTCGTTTCTAAATGGGGAGATTCAGTGCAGTGTTTCCTAAGAAAGCTTTGTCCGAGTCAGAAAAGAGGGGGGCCCTTGCCTCCCCAAACTCTTCATCATCTCCCCCACCCTCCCAGCCCCTCTGCCCACCTGGATTGGAAGCCCCCTTAAGCTGAGCTCTCCTTCCTCTTTCCAAGTACTTTCACCCGCATTGTCCCACAGAGAAGAGCGGCAGCTGCTGGGGTGTGGGCGATGGGAAAGCCGGGCGTGGCTGGAAGGTCCAGGCCCACCCCTGGGGCGCCCACAGACCTTGATATGCACCCACACAGGACCTGAGAGTTTTGTGTGACGGCTGTCAAACAGCCATCGGGGAGCTGAGGGCGGGGTCCCTGGTTTATCCATACCTGTGGTCCAGCACAAACACTGTGTAGTGGGATGAGGGCTGCCTGTCCCCCCCTCCCAACTCCCGGAGGAGAATGATTTGAAGCTGTCAAGAGTACGGAAAACTAGCTCCATACACTGTAAGACGAAGCCACTCTTCTATTTGCTCAGTGGCTGTGCGACTCGAAACTTTTTCATAAAGCAAAATTCGGAAACGCCAGGTGCTCTGAGAGAGGTTGGGGGTAGGGGGTGACCCCAGAGCCCACGGCCTGGTGGAACTGTCCCTCCTCGTCCTCAGAATGACACCCTGTGCAGAGCATGTGGGCCGAGCCTGGAGAGGGAGCATGCCAGGGTGGTCTCAGCACAAACTTTGGGGTCAAGTTTGAACCCCAAATGGGTCCCTTAGCAACTCTGTCACCTTCTGCAAGCTCACAGCCTCTCTGAGCATCGCCTTCCTCATCTGTGACGTGGGATGATACTAATTACCCTGAAAGGATCTTTGAAGGGCTTAAGTGAGATCGCTGACGTGTGGCGTGGAGTGGGCACTCACGATGAGCCGTAGAAGGACGACTGACTTGGTAGTTTTCACCCTGGTGAGCGAGGATACAACGCTGTATAATACGCTTTGCTTACTGACCTCCTGAAAGCATGTGCCTTGAAAACAAACGTAAAGGATTACTGTGAGTTCTGTAACCACGGGGAAGCCCAGTCTCATCCATCCTAATGTCATCGATAGTGCTGCCCAGTACCTGGAACACTGCAGGTGTGCAGATGTCAGGCGAGGTGAGGCATCTGGGACTCAGGGTGCTCCCAGGCTCTGTCCCAGGGTGCCTGGCTCAGCCCTGTGGGTTGGGACGCCTCCCCCAGGGCTCTCAGAAGGTGACGATGAAGTCAAGCCCAGACCACTCCACCAGCTCCTTGGAAGGGAGATTTCCACCTGGCCACAGCGAGGGGATCCACGGACCACTGGATGGCCGTGGCGGGGGCCGGGTGGGCGTGACAGGAGAGCAGGCCTGGTGAGCATCCCTGGGCTGGGCAGATGTCCGTGTCCAGGCCACATGCTGGGATCCTGGGGGGTGGAGCCCATGAGATGGGAGGCCTCTTAGGTAAGGTCATGTATTCCTTTGCCAGGGCTGCTCTGACACAGTACTGGAAACCGGGCGGCTTAAACAACTGACATTTGTCTGGAGGCCAGAAGTTTGAGATCAGTGTGTCGGCAGGACTGGTTCCTCCCGAGGGCCCCGAGGAAAGGATCTGCCCCAGGCCTCTCTCCTTGGCTTGTGGATGGCCGCCTTCTACCTGAGTCTCTTCTCTCTGTGCGTGTGTCTGTGTCCACGTGTCCCCCTTTTGTAAGGACGTCATCTTGGAGTAGAGCGTGCCCTAAGGACCTCACTTTAACTATGACCTCTACAAAGACCTTGTCTCCAAACAAGGTCACACTCCGAGATACTCGGGGTTAGGACTTCAACATACGAATCCGGAAGCGCGGCCGCGCCGGTGCATCGAGGGGAAGCGGCAGCAGCCGCGATGGACGTGTGCCACATGATCCGGCGCCCCAAGACCACCATCTTCACGGACGCCAGGGAATCGCGCGCCGTGTCTGAGCTGAAACGCATCGTCGAGGGCATCCTCAAGCGGCCGCCAGACGAGCAGCGGCTGTACTAGGACAACCGGCTTCCGGATGATGGCAAGACACCGGGCGAGTGTGGCTTCACCAGCCAGACGGCACAGCCTCGGGCCCCAGCCGCTGCGGGGCTAGCCTTCAGGGCACACGAAGCCTTTGAGGCCCTGCGCATCGAGCCCTTCTCCAGCGCACGCGAGCTTCTGGCTGTGACGACGCCGCGGGACTCAGGAAGCCGCGCCAATGAACAACCCGTGCAGTGAGAGACCACTCCACTCCCCCCCCCACAATAAAAGAGATTTGGGTGTCCCCCCAAAAAAGATGAATTTGGGTGGGGGGCACATTTCAACCTAGAACAGGTCACTTTGAGCTCAGAGCAAGGATGGGACAGTGAGGTGGGTGTGGAGAGCTCCCTGCCTGGTCCAGCCCGCGGGAGGGCAGACAGAAGCCCCCGGGGACTCAGGAAGCAGCAGCTCTTGGGGGACAAGAATGGGGCCGGCTTTCGGCTGCTGGCACCTGGCTGAGACGCTGGGAGCCTCGAGCAGGGCCTGGCAAAGCCGGGCGGTACCAGCCAGGGATGCAGGCCCAGCTGGCTGGGCCGGAGAAGGCTTCCTGTGAAGTCGCAGCCTTTGAAACCTTGACTAATAAGGTTTTCTTCTCTTTCTAAGTTGAATGCGTCAGTAGCTTCCTATAGGATCCCATCTGTCCACGCCATTGCTGCCAGTCGGATTCTAGGCCCCTGGCCAATTAAAAAAACCAAACCAGCTTAGCATGAATCTGCTTGACAACTAGTTGTGTGAGTGTTCTGTTTTCCCTCGGTGGAAGAGAGGCCTCTTGACTGCCCTTCTGGGTCCTGCCTCCAGAATGAATCTAGAATCCTGCAGCCAGGGAGCCTGGATGGTGTTTGAATTAGTATCAGGAGGTGGAAAGCGACAAGGAGACGGCTGTCAGCTAAATGCAAGGAAGGCGTTTTCCACCACGTTGCTCAAGGTTGGAATGGAGGACCCACAGCACTCCGGGCCTGTTTCAGGTTTAGCACTTGGTCCATGGTCGTGTGAGCTTTTCTTCACCTGGACGTCTCGCCCACGGGCCCCTGGAGTACAGTACTCGACGCTTGTTATTAATAACTTGTCATTAATTGTGGGATGCTGAACAAGCGCCCAGGGAGGGAGCCAGGGCGTCACCAGGACTGGTCACCTATGGGTGTTCAATCTCTTGGTGGGACCCTGGGAGGACATCCACATGGCAGCTGGCGGATGGCAGCGCCCTGGGATTCCCCAAGGCCGGACACGCTGCTGGAGGGGGTGTGTGTGGAGCGGTGGCAGGGGGCGGGGGGATGTTCGCTGCTGGGCAGTCACCTGACTTCTCTGTGAGAGGGTGTGTGCCTAAAGACGGGAGCTCATGAGGGCAGGCGCCACCCAGAGGCCAGGCTCCAGCAAAGAGTAAGCAGAATCCCTCGTGGGGGTCAGAAGAGTGGCTGCGAAAACCAGACGTCTTGCTCAGACAGAGCTCTTCCAGCAACAGGCAGACACGAAGGGGTCTGTGCCCGGCCCGCAGCTGAGCAGAGAAGGCCTCGGCTCCTGTGAGAGCGGGCGGCCCCCAGTAGCAGAGAGACAACATCTGTCAGCAAAGGAAGCGGGCAGAGGACACTACACTGGGGGCCATTTCTGCGGGGGAGACACCTCGCAGGACAGTCGACTTGTTAATGTGCTCAACGAATCTCCAACAAACCCTGCTGTTTCTAGGACCCTCACCACGTTCTATCAGAGCCCGGCCCTGCCCTCCAGCTGCCCTGGCCTGTGGTTCCCTGAATCCTCCATGTCCGTGACCCCTCACCACAGGGCCTTTGCACACACGGTTCCCTCTGCTCCAGGGCTCTCTCCTCCCCTCCCCCAGCTGCCGACCTCTGTCTTCTGATGCCGACATGATCAGATGTCAAATCGAGCCTTCCTTTCCTGCCTTCCCCGACTCCTAGGCCGGCCCAGGGCCCTTCGTCCTGGGTTCTCACCAAACCTCACCACTTTCCCTCAGCGCGGGACTCCCAGCTTGATGCCACACTCTGAATCACGTGCCATGTGCCTGCCTGGCTGTAGGATTCCCGGGAGAGGGGACGTTGTCTTACTTGGTCACTGTTTTATCCCCAGAGGCCAGCCAGGCTTGGCTCACAGGCTTTCTCAAAGGAAAGAGTGATGCCACCAGAGCAGGAGCCCGTGCTCCTTGGAGTGGCCAGAATTCCTGACAAGGGGGTTCAGTGGTTTAGAGTGTATTCCTAGACCCGGCCCTGGGTTCAAATTTCCATTCTGCCATTGACTGACTTAGTGGTGGTTTCAGGTAAGTCAGGTAACCTCTCTCTCTGAGAGGTGGTGTCACCTGTTCCCTGAACAGGGCAGTGGGAGGAGTCAGTGAGAATATACAGGACAAGGAGCCCTGGGTGCAGGGCCTGGCACGGGGCGGGCTTGGCTGGCAGTGGGGCCAGCGATTCTGCCGATCCCTCTCTCTCTGCAGGCCTGGATGCTGTTTACTCTTGCCCCAGGGTGGGAGCAGGGGACCTCCTCTGGCTGCCCCGGAGCCATGCAAAGCGGCAGCTGCCCTGAGCTGGCCGGGCAGGCGGGGCCCTGTGGAGACCTGGAAGGCTCTGGGCTGCAGGCACAGTCGGTGGCAGTGGCTCCAGTCCAGCCCAATGACTCTGAGAGGAGCTACTGGCACTCACCACCGGCCCCTCTGCGTCCAGGGCCAGCGGAGCCTTTGGGAAGAACAAGGGGGGCTGGGCGTCCCGCAGGAAGCCGGCTACCTACGCCTGCCCGGACCCACTGGCCCGGGATCCCATGGCTTCCCCAGAGCTGCTCAGACCCCAGGAGATGCCCAGCAGGGACGGAAGCCAGCAGCACAATCTCGAGGGGCTCACTTAACCTCTGCAGGCTCCATTTCCTCATCTGTGGGTTGGGGGTGGAAATCCCTACGGTGCGCAATGAGAAGACATGCACAAAACTGCCTGGCACGAAATAGGTCCTTAATCGTCTCGGTTCCCGACTCTCAGCCCACAACTTCTCTGCACTGTGCTCCTGTCCCCTCACCTCCATCCTAGAAGCAGGGTCCCTCTCTCTGGTCTTAGGAGGGGATCCCAATCCCCTTCCGACGGCAGAGTTCAGGCACAGAACGGTTTCTCCCCAGCAGGAGGCAGCGTTGATGAGAAAGACTTTGCCATTAGCCATGCGAACTGGGCAGTAACGGTGACATTTCAGGACTGGCTCTTGGGGCAAGAGATTTTCAGGCTGAATGTGACGAATGAGGGGGTGGGAGGAGGGAGAGTGAGGAGGGGCTGGTGTCCCCCCAAGATAAGGCGTGAAATCCCAGCTTCTCCACTCCCTGGCTGTGTGACCTTGGATAAGCCTCTTGACCTCTCTGAGCTTCCTCCTCTGTGAAATCTGGGTGGTAACTGGTGCCAATTCCTATCCCCCAGGACTGCTCTGAGGACCACATGGGCTCCATAGGTGAAGCCTTTAGGGTGGTGTCCGGCATGCGGCACGCCCTGCCCTTCCTAGCTGCTGCTGCTGCTGCTGTGCTTACTTTCTATTCCAGGAGCTGGCAGAGTGTTCGAAAAATTCATCAGCTCCAAAACCTCGTCTCCCCAGCAGCAGCAGGAGGGCTACGGGAATACAGCTCGAGGCCTGGGGAGGGGCAGACATTTCCAGACTCCTACCAACCTGGCTGCTTTGAGAAAATACCTAACTTTTTGCCCTTGGACTGGCCAACCGTGTTCATGGCTGGACTGGCTTCTAGAGGGAGTGGAGGCCCAGCGAGGCCGAGGGACTCGGCCAAGGTCACTGTGCCCCAGAACCTATGTTTCTCCATAAGCCAAGCTGCCTTCTCCCGGTGCGGCTGGTGTTCCGGAGGGCCTGGCCGGTGAGAGCACTGGGGAGGGAGGAGCTCTGGACAGCCAGCATCTTGAGGCCATGGGACGGTTGGAATTTTCCAGGACCTGCCTGCAGGAGCAGCGACCCTGGCCAACCTGCCAGTCTGTGCAGAGCTCCTGGCACCGACCCAGAGGCAGCTTCCAAACATTCTTAGGCGGAGGGCACTGGGAGGCGGCCCAGGCTCCCCCGATACCCGGGAGGGGAGCCGCCTGTCTCTGCCTAGAAGGCGGAGGGGGAAGGCTGACCAGGGCCTGGCGTGGAGAGGGAGATGGCAAGGGCACAGCTGGGTGACAGGCATCTCTGTCCCCATCTCCCCTTCCTGCAGACAGCAGAAGGGCAAGATGAGGAGGGAAAGCAGGGAGATGGAGAGGGGGAGGGGAAAGAGAGGCAAGGTAGGGGGGCCTCCTTGGCCATTAAGCAGGAGTGAGGGAGGTGGCCTGGCTGTGTCTCCATGGATGTCATCACACGCTGTCATGGCCCGGGAGCAGTGCTTTTCCCGTGAAATGGCCAGGGTTTCCTCCCCTCCCTCAATGCCATCTTCCTCTGGGGTTTGACACCATCCTGGTAGAAGAAGTAATTAGGAAACCAAGTGGCCACTATGGTGGCCACTCCAAGGGTCACATTCCTATGACCCTGTCCCAGGTGGGGCCCACCTCTCCTCCCCCAGGAAGCTTTCCTGGATTGCCCTCAGCTCCACTGAGCACCTTTACCCCTCTGGGCCCTGCCACACTCTAAGCAGTTGCCATGAGGCATATGGAGGGGTGGAGGGGTGGAGGGGTGGAGGGGGCGCGGGTCATTTCACATCCATGGAATAGTGGACCCTTCACAGTGAACCATCCAGTTCTGAGGGCCTGACGGTGTCCAAGCAGCTTCCCAAGTTCCCGGTCAGCATCCTGAGATGGACCAGTCTTTCCTCTGCGTGTGTCTGACACACTGGGGGCAGGGAAGGAGGGGGAAGGGAGGAAGAGGCTTTGACTCTTTTCCTTAGGCTGATTTAGTGACATGAATGGTGCAAGATCGCCCTTCAGTACATTGAGTAAGAAAACAGCAATGCTGCTCCCCATTTTTTCAGCACTACTTACTTGCAGGGACCAGGCTAAGTGCCTCCTACGCATGCACCTCTGAGATGGGCCTGACACTGTCCCCACCTTACAAAACAGAGGCCTGGAAGTGGCCCAGGGCCTCACAGCCATGGCAGGAACTGGCTCTCAGCCAATGGGGAGCGTTCGAAGCCAGATGAATGACCGGCGCCGCCCCTGAATTCATCCCTGTTTTAGAGACCAGAAAATAGAGGCCAGTGAGTTCAATGACCACCTCGAGGTATCATGGGTAATCGGGTAGATCTAGAGCCTGGGGTTCTTCCTCCTGACCGGGGACGGCAGACATTTCACTGGCTGCCTGCCACGCGTCGATCTGGTTGCCTGGAGCCCTGGGCTAAGAAGGATTCAGAAGCCATGTTTGGGCCCAGTGGGAAAGGGCACTGGGGTTGATTAGCAACGTCTGCCAAGGGTGTGGGCAGGGGAGCAACGGCCTGCCTATCACACGTTGCCCTGCTGGATTATACCCTGCTAGCCCTGAGCTGACGGACGCCTTCCTGCCCTGGCAGTCAGGAAGTCAATTTGATTTCCCTGGGGGCCTTACAGGCCCATCGGTCCTAGAGCTACAGTCTGGGGGCTTCATGGAGGGACTAAGGGGACTGTGACAGCCTTTGAGAACCTGAGCTGGTGCATCCACTGGGCATTAGCGGTGATGCCCTGGTGCCCAAGGCTTTCTGCACTTTGGGTTTTAGCCTGAGCCACAGCAGGGAGAATGCTGGGGGTTTTAATAAACCTTTCCAGAGAACAGCTTTTGGAGCTGGTCTGTATTATCATAGAAGAACTGCCCTGGGATCTGAAGACGAGGAGGGCCATTCGGAATCTACTGCACCATTTTCATAAGAGCCAAATGAAAGGCAAGCTCCAGCTGCCTTTGGCTCCCAAACCACGACCTCTGGCTGCTTCTGCATCTCAATGCTGCAATAATAAATCTTCCTCCGTGAAGCGTGCAGAGGTGCATTTCCCCGACCCGCTGTGGGTGTTGGGAGGCAGCGCAGGTCCTTGTGACATCGAGGGTACATTATGTGTGTCAGAGAAAGGAAGGAACAAGTGTGCAAGTACGGCACTGGACCTGCTTAGCTGTGCTGACCATATTGGCTAAAAAGAGTTCGTCTCGGAAATCGGTTTTCTGCCTTTGTTTGTCCTACCTTACAGGGCTCAGGAAACGGGAGCTCACGGTCCTCATCCAGAGCAGAGGAATCTGGAAGTGGAAATGAACAGGAGAGTAAGAAAGGCCATGGTGATGGTAATCACAGTGACGTGCCAGGTGCCACGTGCCGGGGCTGACCTCGTGCCAGGCTCTGTGCTAAGTGATTCAGGTTAATTTCAGCAACAGCCCCATCAATGGGTGGTGTTACTAGTCACAGATGAGGGGATGGAAGTCCAGAGAGGGTACGTGACTTGCCGGGGGTCACACAGTCAGCAAGAGGCAGGGCTGGGATTATTGGTGCTGGCTTCTAAAGCCTCTGCTACTAGATGCATCTGTGGTGGGATTGGGCTGCCCTGGCTTTGGTGTGTAAGGCTATAGGGCCAGCCCCGGGTCAGGAGGGAGCTGGAGCCTCTATCCCAGGGGAGGTATGGGTGGGGTCTTCCCAATTCCTTCCCTTGGTCCCTCTCGGACTCCTAGTCTTGGAACTAGACCCTGAGCCAGGGCTGGGTCTCACCCAGGAGGTTTAGAACTTTCTGGACTGCCAGAACCTTTAGAATGTAGCAAAAAATGATGATACTTTGATCCACTGGCTTGTTGGCATGAGTCTGGACTGCAGCTGGGAACAAATACATTCTACTGGAGGCCTCCAGGGACAAGGTGAAGGCACCTCAGAGGTCACCCAGGTCAGAGGTCACAATGTCAAATAAGGAAGAAGGCTCCTGGTGGGGTATGGTAACCCAGAGCATGCCCCACTTTTTTTCCCCCCAGTTTTTGTTTGCCTTTAAGTATAACACACATAGAAAAGTGCCCAGAGCATACGTGAGTATGTGAATGAGTGCCCACGAGTGTATGAATTTACACACACTGGATGCCCGTGTAACCAGCACCCCAGAAGGCCCCTCCGATCTATGTGTGCATTTCTTGTAAGTGAAATCGTACAGCATGTCCTCTTTGTGTCTGGCCCGTATCACTCAAAATCATGCCTGGGAGATTCACCCATGTTGTTGCCTGTCATGGTAGATGACTCATTCTCATTGCTGTTTAGTATTCCTTTGGGTGAGAATACGACATTTTACCCATGCTACTGTTGTTGGGCCTCTGGGTAATTATAAACATGCTATGAATGGTCTGAGGCATGTCTTTCCTGAACATGTTTATGCGTTTCTGGTTGGAGCAGAATTGCTGGGTCACTGGGTATGCGTATGTTCAGCTTTATTAGATTTGCCACACAGTTTTCCAAAGTGTTGTTCCAATCTACCTTCCACCAGCAATGCATGACAGCTGCAGTTGTTCCACATCCTTGCCAACTTCTTGGTATTCTCCATCTTTTCATTTTAGCTGTTCCGGGGGGTGTGTAGTGGGATCACACCATGGCTGCTTTTTGCATTTCCCCGATGGCCAATGAGGTTGAGCCTCTTGTTATATGGTTATTGACCATTTTTCTGGGCCATGGTTCTGGCCCTTTTTTCTCCTGGTATGTCTGTCTTTTTCTTACTGGTTTATAGGCATGTTTTAAATACAAGTCCTTTTATTGCAAATAACTTCTATTCTGTGGATTACCTTTTCCTTCTCTTAGTAGGTTCTTCTGTTGAGTAGATATTCTTACAACAGTCCAATCTATTAATTTTTAAAATTTATGGTTAGTGCTTTTTTTTTTTTTGCCATGTTTAAGACATCTTTGCCTATTCTGAGGTCACAAAGATGTATCCTCTAAATACTTTATTGCTTTGCCTTTCACATGTAGAGCTGTGATCCGTGTGGAGTGTGTTTTTTGTAATTTGTGAGGTATGTTTTCGAGGTGACTTCCTTTCACCATTATCCTGTAGGGGTGCCCCTGCTGACTGTGTTGGGTGGGGGTGGGGGGAGCTTCTGTTTTTGGAATCTCTCTCTGTTCCGATGTCCATTGACACTGGTCAGAATGTCTATCCTTGTGCCAATCCCATGCTGTCCTAATTACCACGGCCTCATAATAGGTGCCATCTTGCTCTGTTTTCAAGATCTTCTTGTTTGTTCTTGGCTCTTTGCTTTTCCATATAAAATTTTACATCAGCTTGTCAATTTCTACCAAAAAGAAACCCACTGGGATTTTGGTTGGCATTGCATTGAGTTTAGGTATTAATCAGGGGGAAAGCATATTTACAGTATTGTAGTTTTCCAATCCATGAACATAGTATATTCCTCTATAACCTCGTTAATTTCTCTCAATAACATTTTGTATGTTTCAGTGTAAAGGTCTTGGGTGTCTTCATTAGACTTCTTCCAACTTTCAAATTTACAGCTAATTCACAAGAATAAAATAGTGGCAATTCTAAACCTTGCCCACCTGCCCTAAAGATACAGCTGTTTTGCCCCAGCTGAGTCGGCCTGTGGGAGAGGGGCCCACCATGGCCAGATGGTCTTCAATTTTGTTTTAAATCTTGGACTTTAAAAACCCTAGACTTTGGTGTGTGTGCAGGAAAGAGGTAGCTGTGCCATAGCAGGCCTGAGACAGCTACCCTTTGAAAGGCCTGCATGCAAGGTGGGCCTTGGACTGGCATCTGGGAACCTGGATTTTGGGAGAGTGCCCACCACTCAATGTGTAAGAGTGGCTCACTGTGCCCAAATTGTTGGTGCAAACCATGTGGTTTGCACCAACATGTGGGATCTAGTTCCCTGACTAGGGATCAAACCCGGGCCCCCTGCACTGGGAGCGTGGAGTCTTAACCGCTGGACCACCAGGGAAGTCCGGGGAATCTGGATTTCTGGCACGTGCTGGGCAGAAGGTGGCTACGTGACCAGCTGCCAAGAAAAACCCTGGGTGCTGAGTCTCTAAGGAGCTTCCCTGGGGGACAACACTACAAGAGCATCCTGCATGACTCCACTGGGAGAAGACTCTTGGAAGCTCGCACCTGGCTTCCTCTGGATTTTGTCCCATCCGCCTTCCCCTTCGCTCATTTTGCTTTGTGTCCTTTTGCTGTAATAAGTCATAGCTGTGATACAACTATATGCTGAGCCCTGCCAGCCTTTCAGTGAATCACCCGTCCCGGGGGTGGCCTTGAGGACCCCCGACACAGAGGATCAGAGCTTGCGGCTCCTGGGCCAGGGCTGCTTCCAGGAGGGTGTAACTGGTGGGAGAAGAGGTAGGAGGAAGCAAGTTACATTTCACTTTCTGATGGGAGAATGTTTGCAATCTAACGTTGTGAGAAAAAGAAGTGGGTACAGAGCAGTCTGTACCACACGACATAATTTCATTTCATAAATAGGATGTCTCAGCATTAAAAAGTAAGGAAATCCTGACTCATGCTACAGCTTGGATGAACCTGGAGGATATTTTGCTACGTGAAACAAGCCAGACACAGAAGGACAAACACTGTATGATTCCAAGTGTATGAGGTCCCTAGAGAAATCGAATCCATAGAGACAGGAAGTAGAATGGTGGTTGTCAGGGGCTGGGGGAGGGGAAGCGGGGAATTAGTGTTTCATGGGGCAGAGTTTCAGTTTGGGGAGATGAAAAGGTCTGGAGATGGATGGTGGTGATGGCTGCACAGCAATGTGAATGTACTTAATGCCCCTGAACTGTACACTTAAAAATGCTTAGAATGGTAAATTTTGTGCTATGTATATTTTACCACAGTAAAAAAAAAAAAAAAAAGAATGCAATAAAATAGGATGTCTCTGTGTTCACACGGTCACCGTCCTGGAAAGGCGCAGACCGACCAGCTCATTCATGGCCGTCACCTCCGGGTGAAGGGATTGTGGGAGATAGTTCTCTTTCTGCTTTTCTATTTCCCACTTTTTTTTTTTGCATGGGATATATATTGCCTTTTTAATGTGAAAAATTTCAAATACAGAAAAGCATGGAGAAAAATAAAACAAACATTTATGTACATATTACTTTTGTAATTTGGAAAAAAATTCTATTAACAATAAATACTATGAGGGGGAAAAAAAAATCAATGTCCTCAACCAAACAGAAATATTGGAAAAATAAGGACAACCTACTTGTTTTGCAAAAACACCTCAAGCCATACTCCAATTGGAAAATACTCTGTGGAACCTCTTCTGAGGAACCCGTTTCTGGCCAGGCAGTGGCCACCGGGGTCACGATTGGGAGGATTGTGTGGATTCCTGGCCACCCAGACCTCCGACTCGGAATCCCTAGGGGCCCGGGTGCTGCACTGTAAAAATTCCAGGTGGTTCTGACGGTACACTGGGCTTGGGAACCCCTGTCTCTAGGTTCCTTGACACTGCGTTTGCAAAGGCCTCCTTCACCTGCTGTGGCTCTATTCCTGTTTGGTTTGGATCCTGATCCGAGTGTGAACTGGGTCCTTAAAGCCTGTCTGTGGCCAGACCCCAGGAAGTGGCGCCGTCACCCCCAGGGAGCCAAGTGGAAAAGATGGGATGTGCTAGAAGAATCCATCACCTCTAACAGCGATGGCCCAAGGTGCTCGCCTGTGGAGGGAAAGCGCCTCACCCCACATTGTCACTGGGATCCTACAGGGAGAGGGCGGGGCTCAGGCAGCCCGTGTGACCTGTCCAAGGTCATCCAGCTAGTGGGTCTGCAGGACTGAGGGGTCAGGCTGACATGGAGGGAGCGGGCTGTGTCCCGTGGCCCTTGTCTCTGAGATGGCAGACCCTGGACCGCTTTTCCGAGGACCGCCCTCTCCCAGCCCCGGGACCCCGCTTTAGCTCTTCCCCACCTCCTGGAGAAACCTCTGGGGGCGACAGCAGTGGGGGGACCAGCAGAGGGACAGGCAGGGGCAGGTCCCGTCTCCCCACCCATACCCACTCCCCAAACCCCTCGCTCCAGCCCAGCTTCGCGGTGGAAGAGGTCTGCTCAGAATTCACAGCTGCTCAGGGGCTCATGAATTATGTACGGGCGCCAGATCAATCTGTCAGCGCCCTGTCAGAGAGGAATCAAAGGCCCCCGGCGGCGGGCCGACAGCTCTCTCTGCGCGGAGGAGCGACGTGGCTTTCGAGGCCCGCCGTGGGGCCGCCGTGAGAGCCCTCTGCCCGCGCCGGCGGAGCCCTGGGCGCTCTGCTCCCGCCCCTCCCCAGTGCCCCGTCTCTCTGTTTCTCTGCCAGGCGCAGATCTGACAAATGTCTTTAAAGGCAGGGGAGGGGGTAACAACAAAAAACCCCGGCCCGTGTGTTTTGAGCGCGTTCCAAGATGCTCCTTGTGAAGAATTGACGCCAGCGCCAGGGTTGTCATGAGATGGTCACCTAGGGTGGGGATAGTTTCAGCCACATCACAAGCTTCCTGTGGAGCCGACGAGACGGCCACTCCCAGCCCACGCCCCCGTCCCAGTGGCAGGTGGTCTGGCTCCTGAACAGGAGGTCCTGAGTTGCTCCGTCCAGGCCTCAATAGCTGGATGAGCGGAGGGCAGGGCAGAGCCAAAGCAGGGGAGTGGAGCTGGGTGGGCGGCCGCGGGGCACCCCTGCCCTCAGAGAAGCTGGAGATGGACCTGGGAGGGTGATGTATTCATAGCAGATGCCAACAGGCCGCGTGGCTCAAGACGACAGAAATGTACGTTCTCATAGTTCAGGAGGCCAGCGTCCAAAGTGTCAGCAGACGGAGGTTCCGAGGGAGAGTCTGTTGTTTCCCCTCTCCTAGCGCCTGGAGGCTCCGGCACACCCCAGCCGTCCTTGGTTTGTGGACACATCACTGCGGTCTCTGCCTCCACCTTCACATGCTGTGATCTCCTTTGTGTTTCTGTATCTGTGTCTCTCTTTTCTATAAGGACACCTGTCACTGGATTTAGGGCCCACCCTAATTCAAGATGACCTCGAGATCCTTACCTTAATTACAGCTGCAAAGCCTCTTATTCCAAATAAGGTTGAGCTGAGGTTCTGGGTGGACACATCTTTGCGGGGCCACCATTCAACCCACTTCAGCGGGAGACACAGCAGCACAAGGTACAACAGGGCCGGAGCCGCCTGCCGTGACCTCCTCCTCTCAGGGCACAGCTGGGCCCCAAGCCCCACCTGGGACGGAGTCCCAAGACCCTGAAGGGAAACCTCTGGGAGCCGCTGCTGGCTTAGCTCCCGGCGGCAGCCCGCCGCGCCCAGGTTCCAGCTGCTCTGGCTGGGACGGGAAGTTTTATTACCATTTAGCAGACGAGGGCTGTGAAACTCAGACAGAGGAAGTGACTTTCCCGGAGACCCAGGCCAGGGAGCGGTCGGCTGGGTCACGGTCGGCGTCTGGGTGACCTGGGGACTACCTTTTCTCGTTCTGGGCTGCCCAGCTGTGCTCCGGGCCCTCTGTGCTCCATCGTCTTGGGGCATCATCTGTGATGCTGCTTCTAGCCGTGCCCACCCCCCAGCCTCCTCTGCCCTCCCTCAGCCACACCCTCCAGGCCAGCCACCGCGGCCTCTTTGTGGTCCATGGCTCTCAACGCTACTGTACATTCGGGTTCCCAGCCCTGGCAATTCAGATCGAAGGGAGTGGGGTGTGTGCTTTCCGGCACAGAGCTCACCCTCCAAAGAGCCTTGCGCGCCTGTCGAGCAGGGGAGTCCTCTGAGCATGGGCGTAGCCCCTCCCCGTGCCCCCAGGGCCCTGCACACAGGGGGTCCTACTGCAGCTGACACAGGGCTGGCTCCGGTGAGCTCCGCGTGGTCCCGTGGTTCGGACACACGTGACAGTCTCCCCTCCTGGATCAGTCAGGGTGACTGGGGTCTAAGCAACAGAAAGTGACTCTGGCTAATATCAGGAAGAATAAAGAGGATTTGTGGAAGGAAATGGGGCTCACAGAATCCAAAGCAGCAGTAAACATCTCACACCCACCAGGACGGCAATGATCAAAAAGCCAGAATACAGCAGGTATGGCGAGGGTGTGGACAACTATGAACCCTTGTGCGCTGCTGGTGGGAATGTAAAATGGTGCAGCCGCTGTGGATGGGTCCTCAAAAAATTAAACGTAGAATTGCCATTTGATCCAGTCATTCCATCCTGGGTATATTCTCAAAAGAATTGAAAACAGGGACTTGAACAGATGTTTGTACACCCGTGTTCACAGCAGCATTATTCACAACAGCCAAGAGGCGGACACAACGTAAATGTCCCTTGACGGATGATAGATAAACAAAACGCGGTCCATCCACACAACGGAATGTTACTCAGTCTTAAAAAGGAAGGAAATCCCAACACAAGCTACAACGTGGATGAACCTTAAAGATATTATGTAAGTGAAGTAAGCCAGACACAAAAGGACAAATACTGTATGATTTCACTGATGTGGGGTACCGAGAGTGGCCCAATTCTCAGAGACAGGAAGTAGAATGGTGGGTGCAGGGGCTGGGGGGAGGGGGATGGGGGATTAGTGTTTCATGGGGGCAGAGTTTCAGTTTGGGAAGATGGAAAGTTCTGTGGATGTACCGTGGTGACGGTTGCACAGCACCGTGAATGTACTTAATGCCACTGAACTGTGCACTTAAAAATTGGGCTTCCCTGGTGGCGCAGTGGTTAAGAATCCGCCTGCCAATGCAGGGGACACGGGCTCGATCCCTGGTCTGGGGAGATCCCACATGCCGCGGAGCAACTAAGCCCGTGCACCACAACTACTGAGCCTGCGCTCTACAGCCCGCGAGCCACAACTACTGAAGCCCGCGTGCCACAACTACTGAAGCCTGCGTGCCACAACTACTGAAGCCTGTGTGCCTAGAGCCCGTGCTCTGCAACAAGAGAAGCCACTGCAATGAGAAGCCCGCGCACTGCAACGAAGAGTAGCCCCCACTCGCCGCAACTAGAGAAAGCCCACACGCAGCAACGAAGACCCAACACAGCCAAAAATAAATAAAATAAAATAAAATAAAATAATTAAAAAAACATTTAAAAAATGGTTAAAATGGTAAATCTCATGTTATGTATATTTTGCTACAATAAGAAAAATTAAACTGAAAAATACAAAGCAAAGGTGAAGAAGTCGGTGGCGGAAAGGGCAGGTGGGAGGCAGCTCGGGGGCGAGGGGAACAAGAGCGAGGCCAGGCTCTTCTTGGCTCTGAGGGAGAAGAGGCTCCAGCCGGCGTCCAGCCCTCGGATCACTCAGTTCAGGGGTCAGCACCCCAGGGAGTGGGGGTCAGCTGGCTTGGTCAGGGTCTTGTGTCCATCCCTTGTTCAGGGGAAGGGGGCGCCTCCAATGACAGCCCTTTCAAGACAGCATACGTGTGTCTGGCCTGGGTTGGGGGCTCCCAACGTCACCTCGGCGTGCTGCTTCCAAATAAGGTGGGACAGATGCTGGGCCAGCAGAAACGAGCAGGGCTGTGCCGGGAGAGGACGAGCAGCACTTGGAAGCCTGCCGACCGTCACCGCAGAGTCTGAACTCGGGGACACCAGCTGTGGCTCCAGGGACGTGTGCAAGGCCAGCTGCACCAGTTGCCTGGGAGCTGGAGCTGGGTGAACTGCTGGTTGGACCTCCTATTTGGCCTCCTCTGCCTGCCGTAGGGAAACTGAGACACTTCTCCTCTGCTCACTCTGTGAGTGGGAATCGGGAGTTCCAATTGGATAGACCCAACCTCATCCAACAATTAACCAGTCGCTTTGGGCAAACGAACTTTCCGAGTCCCACACGGCCCTACTCCTTCCCAGCCTGGCTGCTTGTGGTGTAGGAAATGGGATGGCGGCTGAGGGCAGGGGTCTGTGGGTGCACAGCAGCTCCATCCTCGCCACTCTCTGCTGGGAGTGGCTGCCCAGGAGCCCTCAGGACTGAGCACTATTGGTGAGGCTTCAGGTAATGTCCCGGCGGTCCCTCTTGCCTAGGCCCTGGGGTGCTTGCTCTCTGGCTGGCCCGGTCCCCCTTCCCAGCCCCTCTGTGTCTCCCCCGTGTGCTCCAAGTGACCCCTGGCCTCTTATCAACCACCGCAGCCTCGGCTGCAGGGTCCTCACTGCTTTGCGAGCTGGTCCCACAGACTCTCAGCTGCTTCCAGGCATGTGGGGTCGCTGCAACCCATCCAGGCCATAGGGGAGCTGCAGGGGGCCAGTGTTTCCCAGGTTGGCTGCGGGCAGCCTGGGAAGTGATCTTTTCCCAGAGTCTCAAATGTGAACTTGGACAGAAACCTCCCTGCTCCCAGTTTTCCTCTGGACCAATGTAGCATCCCTTTGGGCCAAAGTCTGGAGAAGGGGCACGGGGACACATGTGCTCCCCTTCTACCTCTCCTTTGCATTTCTCCACTTCCTGCCCTTCCCTGTCTACCTGGAACTTCCTCTAGTTTGCATGGGCGGGAAGGGCTGGGCTTCAGGCTTCCCACTTCCTCTCCATCAAGAGAACATGCAGGGATGGATTGGTAATGTCTGCCATGGACAGGGCAGTGAGGAGGCAGGTCTGTGTGCTACTCATTTGCCACCTGGGGCTTATCCACTTCTGGCTCTGAGACATGTCTGGCCATGTCTAGCAAATGTTGGGTGGGACCGAGGACCCCTGAGTGAGAAGCTGTCCTCTGGGGAGAGGGCGTCGGGTGACTAGCCTGATGGAGCAACAAACCTCAGTGTCCCCTGGTGGAGATACCATTCTGAATTGGACAGTTACTTGAGTTTACCCCAGGCCTACCTCCTCAAAGATTCACACCCACGTCCAGAGGACAGGGAGGATATGGCTGAAAACTGAAAGATTCCACTGAGATCTCTCGAACAGAATGTAACAAAAAGCGAGGAGATCCTGCTGAGCTTGGAGGGTAGAAAACTCGGAAAGTCCCACCAAGAAGCTCCCCCTGATGAGGCTTCCCCACCAGGTTTCAGGACTGTCTCCCTTTTGTTGAGAAGACAATGATCATCAATTTCTGCATGTTCCTTTTGATGACTGCTCTGAGGATGCCGGTTTCAGCATTCTGGCTCCTCCAAGGGAGGACTAAGTGATATTGGTTTCTAGACGTGGCGTTCACTCCTGCCAGCAAAATCATCCATCATTGTGTGCAAACGGCTTGCCTCCTAAAGGCCACATTATGAGAAGATGCCAATAAGCGTATTTACATTTGCCGTTGCTCCATCAGGGCAGCCATGCAGGAGCATCTGCTGAGTCCGGACTTTCGTCCACATCCCCATCTGCTCCTCCAGCCCTCTTCATCAATTGTAGATTGAGTCCATCTTGGGTAACCAATTGCTGGTGGGTTGCTGGGCATTTTCTTTTCCTTTTAATTTTCTGTATCAGGTTTAATTAAACCAAGGTGTGCCTGACCCTGTCAAATCATATCAAAGCAGGTCTCCCTGCTGCAGGAGGAAAAACATCAGCATAAATTATTGATTAATCTTCATTCAAACTAATCTATCAATGACTTTCTCGGGCTCGGTGGACCTGGGGAGCCCTTAGATATTTCAATGCAAACAACATTTTAAAGCTTCATTTCAAAGATGTCTGAGACTCATTCAATAGCAGTCAATTGCTTCAGCAGCAGTGGGGGGCTGCCCCTGAAATGCTGAAGTGCAATCATTCACTTTGGCCCCAGTTCAGCAGTGCCCGTGATGTGTCCTGTCTAGTCAGGGAGTTCCATCTGGTTCCTGCTCTAGGAAGGGGGCAGCTCACGGCTCAGTGGGGGGGAAGAAGGGGACAAAGATAGACACATGCACAGAACATGCAGATATAATTTGTTGAGTGCTATGATAGGGGTATTATGGAGTAATATTGATAATCACACAGAAACCTACTGTGATCATATGGAGATCTAATGTTTAAACTGATTTGGGGAAGATATCAGGAATAGCTTTATGCAGATACATTTGAAAAGTGAACGAAATAGACAAAATATTTTAAAAACACAACTTATCAAAACTATCACAAGAAAAATACCTATCTATTAAAGAAATTAAATCCAAAATTAAAACTATCTGACAAAGAAATTTCCATATGGCTTCACTGGTGAATTCTACTAAACATTGAAGGAAGAAATAAACCCAATTTTACACAAAATCTCCCAGAGAGTACAGAAAGAAGGGACACTCCCAAGTCATTTTATGAGGCTAGCATAACCTTAATACTAAATCCTGACAAGGACATTACAATGAAGGAATATTATGGCTCAATTATTTTCAAGAAACTAGATGCAAAAATGCTTAACAAAATATTACCATATCAAATAAAACAATATCAAAACCAAGTGGAATTTATTTTAGGAATGCAAGGTTGGCTTAACATTCAAAAATCAATCGTAATATAATAAAGGAAAAAAATACATGATCATCTTCATTGATGCTAAAAAATTATTTGATGGAATTCGATATCACCCATGAAAAGAAAGCTCTTAGCAAACTAGAAATAGAAGGGGACGTCCTTAACTTGATAAATGATACATATTAAAAATCTACAGCAAACAGCATGCTTAATGGTAGATTACAGAAACTTCCACTTCCCCTAACCCCAATCCTGAGACTGGAAGTGAAACAAGGTTTCCCATTACCATCACTTTTATTCTACATTGTACTGGCAATTCTAAACAATGCAGTAAAGCAAGAAAAAAAAATATAAGGAGTGAAGGAAAAAAATGCACACTTGTCATTAGTTATAGATGATATCACCATACACATTGAAATTCCAACAGAATTTACAACAAACTACCAGAATTCATAAGTGAATTTAGCAAGATTCTGGAAACAATGTCAGAATACTCACTTTCCTTATTCCAGAAACAAACAAAAAAGAAATGAAATGGAAAATAACATTTACCATAAAATAAAAAATAAAATACTGAGGAATCAATCTATGGAAAGACATACAAGACCTGCCACTACACTGAATAAAGCCTGTAGTCTATTTAACAGCATTGTACTGATGCCCATTTCCTGGTTTGGATATTGTAGTGTAATTATGTAAGATGTCACCATTGTGGGAATCTCGGGGGAAGGGTACACAGGACTCTCTCTGCTATTTCTGCAACTTCCTGTGAGTCATCATGATTTCAAAATAAAAAGTCTTTAAGAAGTATACACCCTTTGATTTAGTAATCCTGTCTTTGTGATTCCAGCCTAAGAAAAAATTAAAACATACTCAAAGGTTTAAAGGGTACTATATTTTTGTGCTAGGACTGCCATAACAAAGAACCATAGACTGGGTGGCTTTAATAACACAAATTCATTTTCTCACAGTTCTGGAGGCCAGAAGTCCAAGATCAAGGTGTGGGCAGGATTGGTATCTTCTGAGGCCTCTATCCTTGGCTTGCAGACGGCCACTTCCTTGCTGTGTCCTCACATGGTCCTCCATCAGTCTGTGTTGTTTGTGTCCCAATCTCCTCTTTATAAGGATAGCACTTATACTGAATTAGAGCCTATCCATGTGACCTCATTTTACCTAATTACCTCTTTAAAGGCCCTGTCTCCAAATAGCCACATACTAAGTGAGGTATTGAGGGTTAGGATTTCAACACATGAATTTGGGGAGGGGGGGGACATAATTCAGCCCACATTATCTTATCCAAGCACTGCCTCTAGTAATGAAAAACTGAGAACAACCTATGTGTCCACTAATGGGGGATTGGTGGAGTGAACTGGGGGGCACGCATGTGATGGAACACTAGGTAGTTATTTGAAAAGACAGAAACGTATGCTTATTAATGTTTAAAGATGCTCACACAGGGTGAGAGAGGGGCATGGACATATACACACTACCAAATGTACAATAGATAGCTAGTGGGAAGCAGCCGCATAGCACAGGGAGATCAGCTCGGTGCTTTGTGACCACCTAGAGGGGTGGGATGGGGAGGGTGGGAGGGAGACGCAAGAGGGAGGAGATATGGGGACATATGTATATGTATAACTGATTCACTTTGTTATAAAGCAGAAACTAACACACCATTGTAAAGCAATTATACTCCAATAAAGATGTTTAAAAAAAAAAAAAAAAAGATGCTCACAAGATGCTGGTGAGTAAAAGAGCCAGTTACACTATGGCATATAGTAGTATAACCTGATAGTTGTTATGAAAGAAACCTGTATCTGTATCTGGAAGGTTTGTATCCCCGTAGTAACTGCGCTTCTTTCTGACGAGTGTTGTGTTTATGAGGAATTCTTATTTCTTCTTTGTGATATTTTCTATTTCTTGCCTTTAAAAATAATGAACATGTATTATTTATGTAATAACTTTTAAAAAACTGATTAAAGAAGAACCTTATAGCACATTTTATTGCCCTGGGAATTCACTAGAGAAAATCACGAAGAGAAATTCCAACAACTGACAGTGTTCTTATTTGTAAGCAATAGAACTAGTTTCTAGCTGATTTAAGCAGAACATGGATTCATTAGAAGGGTGCAGGGGCTCACAGACTCTCCGGAAGAGGCCGAGGACCCAGCTCAGAGCCCCTGAAGCCAGGAGGGAAGAAGCAAAGCCAACAGGATGGGTTAGTGAAGATGTCGCGCTGCCGCTGGGCACAAGATGCCGTGGGCGCTCTGACTACCGCTGCCCCCGGGGCGCCATCACCCTTCACCAGGACTGATTCCGCAAGGTCCTCACCGCTCGCCTCTGGTCAAGGTCGGGGTGGGTGCCGCTGATGGGCTGAGTCTGGGGCACATCCGCCGTGTTCAGCTTTGACAGTGGAAGGGGGAGGCCTCCGCAGACCCAGGAAGGCATTTCAGGTGTTGGTGACCAAACAGAATGGCATCCTCGCCCATTATGAACCAAGAACAGGGTCAGCAAACTATGGCCCGTGGGCCGAATCCAGCCCAAAGTCTGTTTGTGTATAGCTCGTGAGCTAAGAATTGCTTTACATTTTTAAACACAGTAGTAAAAAAACAATTAAAAGAAAAATAGTATATCTGGACATGTGACAATGTAATGAAAGGATAATTTCAGTGTCTATAAAGTTTTATTGGCACACGGCCACATCACATATTGTCCATGGCTGCTTTTGCACGACGATGGCAACTTCAACAGGGATGAGCAAAGTTGTAAATATCTACGATCAGGCTCTTTACAGAAAGTTTGCTGACCCCTGACCCAGAACGATGATTCCCTCCAGCCACAACCATACCCTGTTCACTGTTCTCGTTCGTAAGGACCAAGGGATCTTCTGGGGCTCATGCCCAGGCAGGATGTAAGACGGCTTCTCAGAGACGGGCGCCGGGTCCTCACGTTGAGCTGCTTTGAGCATGTCTCAGGTGTGTCTCCTGGCCTCTGCTTCTCATCCTGCACCTCATCAGAGCTCCTGCTACCCACCTGCTTCTTTACTGTCTTCTCTAGAGCTTTTCTCTGTAGCTGTGGGTTTTTACTTTCTCGCAGTTTCTGATTCCTCATCGTCCCAGCTTGCTCCTGGCCCTTTCCAGGCCCTCGCTCCACCTCATGACCCTCTCTCCCTGCATCTTCTCAGCTCGGCTCTCTGGTTAGTCCAGCCTATCTAGGCAAAGCTTCTTACACCAGGTCCCCTTGTGGGCCAGGGACCAGTAAGGGCCTAGCCACTCTTGGTCCCCTCAGCATGGCCGGGGCGGGGGAGCCATGAGATACACGGCATGGACACCTACAGCTGCCCACGCACAGGGAGATGTTTCCCTTTGAAGATGCTGGGGGGTTGGCAAATACCACCATGTCCAGGGAAACCACGGAGTGATGCAGACCAGCGATGCAAATCCTGCACACGTTGCGATGCATTCAGAGGCATGGAGGAGGGCCGTGCAGGGCTGCTGAGAGTGTGCCAGGCACCCTTTCCATGTACGGGGCCATTTACTCCTCATATAACCTTGAGAGGGAGACCAGTGGGCTGGCCAAGCCTGTCTCCCTTTCCTCCCAGGCACATAGCTGGACGACATTTCCTAGCTTCCTTTGCAGTTTGGTGGAACCATGTGCTGAACTCAGGCCATGGAACATGCGTGGAAGTGATAGATGCCACTTCCAGGGCTGGCTCATAAAATCCTCCTGTGTCAACTCCCTGCTTTCTCTTTGCCAGCATCTGCCAGCTGGACGTTGACACCAGGGCAACCTTGGAAGCTACATGTAGAAAATGACAGAGTGCCTTTAAGCTTGGGTCTCTGAGTCACTTTATAGAGCAGAGACCCTCCTGGTCTGGGTCCCTGAGTCACTGTTTGGAACAGAGCTCTTCCTGGCTGCTGACTGCACTTTCCATGAATGTAGTAGACTAAAGATGGTCACAAATTCTGTGAACTTTTCCCATTGAAAGGAGGGGTCTATATTCCCTCCCCTGAAATGAGTGGGCCTGCTAACTGCTTCAACCAACAGAATACAGTGGAAATGATACCATGTCTATTTCTGGCCCCAATTCTGTTTCTTGGAGCACAGGCTCTCGGGGCTGAGCTGCTGTGTGAAGAGGGTCTACCCTGCTGGAGAGAACACAGGGAGAGGCCCCAAGACCATAAGGAGAGGCCCAGAGACTACATGGAGAGGGAGAGGACCAGTAGAGGCCAGCCTTCCGGCGTCTATGCCAAGGCACCAGATGGCTGGCAAGTGAAGCCACCTTGAACCCTCCAGATAAGCTCAGCCACCAGTGATCTCAGTCAATGCCACACGGAACACAAGCTCACCCAGCCAAGCTTTGCCTGAATCCCTGGCCCCCGAAATCATGAGATTTAATAAAATGGTTGCTGTTGTAAGCCACAGTTTTCAAAGTAGTTTTTTATTTTTTGTTTTAAATAAAGTGGTAGATAACTAGAACTATGAATGAGAAATAAATTTCTATTATGTTATATCATTGACATTTTGGGGTTTGTGTGGGTGCTGGTGTTCCCTTAACTAATTTGGGAGATGCTATTATTAGGCCCACATTCCAGGTGAGGCACAGGATGTCTTGCCCAAGCTGATGGATAGGTGGTAAGCGGCACAGCGGGGAAGGGGTTCCGGACCGGCTGATCTGGGCTGGCTCAGTTGGCCTCCTCTGCTCCTGGCTGATCTGGCTGGGCTTGACTGCTGGGTAGATCCAGGTCTGCTCTATCCGTGTTCATTCTGGGGGCAGCTCTTTGCAAGGTGCGTCACCCGAACGCAAGAGGCAAGCCCTGCTGTGCAAGCACAATGCTAGCCAGTGCTTGTGGTGAATCTGCTTATCTTCACGGGCCCAAGCCAGTCCCAAGGCCACGCCCAGGGTCAAGGGGTGGAGGAAGTCCACTTGGCCCACTGGGAGGCCACAGCAAGGGGTGAGGACGCACTGCTGTAGGGAGGGGAGGAATCGGGATTCAATGCATCCCAGGAGGCTGAAGTCCAGCTGGAAGGGAAGAGGAAGACAGACGAGGAGGAGGAGACTTTAGGCTAAAGGAAAAACCGCCTGGAGCGCCTAGGCTTAATACTTCAGTCCTTGTGCGACAGCCTCAGCCCACCTTGGGTATTTTGTCCTCTGTCCACATTTTGACATTGAGAGTTCTTGTCCCCTGGGGGAGGTGAGCTGTGGGTCCTCTCCCCGGTCCCTGGGGGCTCTGGACCACCCTTCTTCCCAAGCCCCTGGGCCGGGCGGCCCTCTTCTCCCCCTCGGCTTGTTCTGTCCCCCTTGCAGGTGTGAGCAGCCTTTGGTCGCTGAAGATTTCCAGTCCTGCCAGACTGAGCCTCCCCATCGCAGGCCCACTGGCCTGGGGGCAGATGAAGGGTACCCCCCCCGTACCCCCCCCCGCCCCCCCGCCCCCTGCACAGAGCAGAATCGATACAAACTATCCATGCAGCTGGCAGACTTGTCAGAGGGAGCCTGGCGGGAAACTCGGGCTCCACCGGGAGAGACAGGCCTTAAAGACGAAGGTATTTTCAGCCGGAAATTTTATAAGAAGAAAGGCTGTGTCAGGCCTGAGAGGGCCTGTTGTCCATCGCAGCCGAGGCTCCTCTGGAAAGAGGCGAGAAGCCCCACGCAGGCTTGAAAAGCCCCTGCTCCCGGGGGCGGTGTCCCCTCCCAGAGCTTCTGAAGACCATGCGAAAGTGCTTGGTGACTAAGGGATTCACAATTCCCGACCTTCAGCTTTCCAAAGTGTGAGAGTGAACCTTTCTGCTCAATAGCTGTGTTTTCTCTTTAGTGGGAGATGCTCCAAAGTGTCTGAGGCCCTTCTCTAATCCCAGAGTTGTGGAACCTTCTGGGTCCTGGCCCCCTTTGATGGAAGTTGCCAATGAAGTCAACTTGTCTGTCATGGGGCCCTGGAGCTGGGAGAGACCCCTGGGGTCCACGGATCCCCGATTCAGATGGCCTCCCTACTCTACGGGGCACTGGACACGGGGCTTCCCTGCTACCCTACCTCTCTCCTAGGGTAGGGGGAAGGCAGGGCTTTTTGAATTCCAGCTGTGGGACTCAGCCTCTGGTAGGAGGTGCTGGGTGAGCCAGGCTCTCAGTGATGGCAGCTCCTGTCCCAGTTTTCTGGACCAGCCTGAAGGTTTCCCACAGATGCTCACAACCCCAGCGCCTCTTGCTCAAAATCCACCTGCCCTTCCAGGCTCATTTCAAACGCCACCACCTCCAGGAAGCCCTCCTGGATACCCAGGACCCTTTTCTCAATTCCCCATAGCCTTTGTCTGTTCTTTCCTGAGGGCCTTGTGACGCCCCCTGGACTGCATGCATCCAGAGGGAAGGGCCCGAGCCCCAGAAGTGGCAAAGCTTTGGCGCACACAGCTCTGGGGTGAAACCCTACCTCCTCTACCTTATAGCTTGTGACCTGGGGCAAGTCCCTTATCTGCTGGTGGGCAGTGAGACTGTGGGCAGGGGGAAGGTTCCCCTAGAGAGGGAAGAGGGAAGCTGGTGGGCAGCCGAGCCCAGCATCCTGCCCTGACCCAGACTGGAGCTGAGCTTGGGGAGGAAGGACAGGTACAGCTTTGGGGTGCCTGCCCCCCACTTCTAGTTCCCCATGGATGGTGCTTCTGGTGATGACACCTCACTGGAAGTTGTCAGGCCCCGGTGTCTCTGTGTCTCATTTCCTTCACACCCTCGACCTGCGACCTCAGAGGTTGTATCACTGCCCTCCCCCTCCCCATCCCCCTCCCTGTACTAGCCAGCCGAGGAATAGGAGGCGGTTCCGTTATGAACACTGGCCTTGAAAGGGGAAACACATTCACACTGAAAAACACATTCATGAAAAATTCGGGCTTTTATTACAACTAATGATCCGGAGGCCAAAACAGATCTGGAATTTCACTTCCTATTCCCCCCACTTTCTCTTCTTTAAGAAAACAGCGCGTCCACACATCTCAAAAGCCTGGGTCCTCTGGTTGTTTGGGATGGAGCCAGTCCCGAACTCACTGGAGCATTGTCCCAGCTCACTGCGTAAAATGAGGCTGATTTTGCTAAGGACAGACCTACCCTTTTCTTTCCTTCTGAAGGATGTTCCATTTTCAGCCTGGAAACCAAACATGTGGCTGGGCTAAGAATCCAAGTGCTTTGTTTTAAACTGATCCCAAATTACTGTCATAGCCATGACCAACAGTAACAACAAAACAACAGCAGCAGCTGACTTTTATCTAACATGTTTGTTGAATCTGCACAAAATCGAGGTACCATTCCTGTCAAAGCGGCCTTCAGACTGTGCTTGTTTGCCTCTCTCAAGAGGGAACTTACTACCGCGAGCCACTGAGTTTAGAGGATTCCAGGTGCGTGCGCCCAGTGTCTTCCGGGGGTGCTGGCAGATGCTGCATCGCTTTTGCTTTCAGACAGCAGGGCTCCTGGTTGCAACAGCCTAAATGGACTTTGGCATCTCATACAGGAAAGGGTGGGACTGGAGGGATGTCGGAAGCTTCCAGAATCAATAGGAGAAGCAGAGAACGGCAGGAGCCGAGGCTGGCGGGGCAGCTGGAACCACAGCCGGGCAGGCTGCTGCCGCTGCCGGCACCCGGGCTGGCACCAAGGCCACCGGATGGGCACTCAACTGTCCCTGAATCTTCGCTGCATTCTCCCAGAATCCGGAGCCTCCGAATGGTTGAGCCAGGCCCATGCCTGGCCCAGCTGTTAGTGGGGCGGGAGGTGGGGAAGAGGGGGCGGGAGGTGACAGGAAGAGCCGGCGTCCTTCTAGGACTCACACGCTGGGAACCCCGAGCAGGATGGGTGAACTCAGGCTCCCAGGCAACTACTGGGCTCACCACAGCCCAGGCCAGAGGGTCAAGTCGGACCAAGTTTTACGTGACACCCTTCTCCCCAGACACAGCCTCTTCCCATCACTAGAACAATCCACATGCTGAAATAAGCAGCGGGTTATCTGGAGGGGCAGGAAAAGAGCCTGTCAATGTGCTGCCTGCCCCGGCTGCCCTGGGGGTTTCGTCTCAGGATTGTTTCTCATGGTTTTGGCCTCATGTTTCCCAGTGGTCGCAGCAAACCCAACATCTTGGTACCAAGGAGGGCCTGAATGACTGCCTTTTGCTCCTTCTAGAGGTCTGGAACCAAGAGAGAAGATAAAGACCCATGTGACATCTGTCCTAGAAGTCACCCAGCAGGGAGGAGCCAAGATCCCAGCTCCACTGTAGAATGAAGACGTGGCACAGGAAGAAAGGTGGAATCACCGGCTGGCCAACCTGTGGAAAGGAAAACCCAGAACATGATAACCCCTTTCCCAGGAGGGAGCCAGGCGGTCAGACAGAGCATGGTGTCTGCTCCTTAGGATGAGGAAGGGCCGGTCACCTCAATTTCATCTTTAAAATCCTACTATTCAGCGTGAGAGGCAGTGCGATGGTGGTTATGAACTTGGGCCCTGCAGCCAGGAAGATGTCCGGCAGCATGCGAGCTGTGTGACCTTGGGCAAGTGACTTAACCTCTCTGAGCCTGCTGCCTCATCTGCAAAAGCACCTCAGGGTTCTGTTCTGATGGCAGAGTTGGATCACGCAGACAAAGGGCCTGTGGCGGACATGGAAAGGCGCTGCCCGTGTCATCTTCAGGAAGGACCTGCTGCCCAGCTGCTGCAGTGTGGTCACCAGAAGGGCCCGGCTCTCAGCTCCTTCAGGGGGGCCTGGGCTGCAGAGACCTGCCTCTCCACCCCAGGCTGTGTTCTTGGGGACAGTCGGCATCCAGTGACTGAGAGAGGCAGGCGTACAGGTCTGGCTGTTTGGGACCAGCGTGGGACCCTTGGAAAGACAGTGCTCGTCTGAGCTCCCCCCGGGCTGGCTGAGTCCTCACAGGGCCAGTGCCACCATTCAGCCACTCCCTCCGCCCAATCCTGTTTCTGTTCTCTCCCCTTCGCAGGTGCTGATCGCTAATAAACATCTTGCATCCATCTCAGTCCTGCTTCCAGAACCCAAGCCACAGTAGGGCTTTGCACCGTGCCAGGCACACGGCGGGCCTCCCTGAGTGTCCTATTAGTCCTGTTATATCACCATCACCACCACCATCACCATCATCAGCCTCATCATCATGCCTACCTCAATCCAAATATCAGGTTGAAAGACAAGTAGATAAGTTCAAAATTGGGTGGAAGTGAAAAACCAGTGGCCAAAACAAAGTGAAATGTCCAAAGAGCAGGCAAAAAGTCCTGTCCGGGAGAGGGGCTTGGAGCACCTGCCCTCAAAGTGGCTGAGACTCTTAATAGCCCGGGAGCCAGAATTTAGAAATGCATGTAAATCGAGGTAAGAGAAAGAAAATCCAAGAAGTGGTTTAAACAGGGGATGCTGTCATTGGTCACATGTCTGGCTTCTGATGTTTTAACTTGGGGTGCTGGCCACGTCTGCAGACCGAGCTGTTCTAAGCCCAAATGCCAGCCGCTTGCTGGCACCCTTGTCTGTGTCACCGCCCATCCAAGTTCACGGGTGGCAGGTGACAATGTCTCATACTCCTCGGCACGTACAACTGCATGAATCAGGGCTTGGGGGAGTCGGAACTTGGACTAGAATATCTTGGTATTTAATAACAGCGAGAAAGGATGTGGATGGGGAAATCAAAGGACTTTGCCGCTAAATGCCTGAAAAAGCTATTTTAAGTGGAGCTGAGGTTTAAGTAAATTCCACTCAGCCCTCCCATTAACCCCTTGAAATTGGTTGGGAAAGATTTTGCTCGGTGATGGTCAGAGAACCATCCGTGGAGCTGGAGGACAGCGGCGGCTCCGGCTGCACCTGGGGGAGAATTAGCTCAAGGTGGAGACGCTGGCCCCCTTGGGCCTCTCCAGGGAGCTGGGCAGCACCTGCTCAGGTCCACACTGACCACATCACTCAAGGCCACGCTTAGGAACAAACTCTTTGTCCCTGTCTGAATCCCTCCACACCTGGCACCAGTCACCCGCCAGAGGAGCAAAGGGACAAATGGGGGATTTACAGGGTGGACACTCAGGCTAGAGTGAGAGGCGAACTCAGGGCTCCCTCATTCAGTCAGTAAGTCTCCGGATGAGGTGCTGGGACACACAGGGACTCAGTCCCTGCCTTTCACTCCAGGGGGACACAGGACACTGCTGGGAGGTCCTGCATGAGGGGGGTTGGGGTGTTGCATATATGCATTTTTCTGAGCCACTCGAAGGTAAGCGGAAGACATTCTAACCTGCTTCCCTCAATACATCAGACTGTGTCTCCTAAGAACAGGATATATTCCATCATCAGCCCCCAGAAAACGGACGCTGATGCCATGTGATCTGCTGTGCAATCCCCACTCTGATTTCTCCAGCACCTGGGACCACATCTCAGGCCGCCCTCCCCAGCACCTGAGTATTGACTGTTCCCTTCCTTCACTCCACAAACATTTACTGAGCGTTACTATTTGCCAGGCCCTGTTCTAGGTGCATGCGACGCAGAGTGAACAAGAGGACCCAGGTCCCTGCCCCTGGGGTGGGGGGCACCCGCTAGCCGGGGAGAGAAAGTCAGCAGGAAGTGAGCAAAGCAATTCTGGAGATTGACACGGGCAGTGAAGCACATAAACTGAGTGACAGATCTGGAGGCGACTTCTGGGCTGGGACTTGGATGACAAGCAGGGACAGCCATGCCTCTTTGTATCGGAGTTCCAGACCGCTCGTTCATTCATTCACTCACTCACTGTCTAGGGAGCGAAGGCACCCCTGGTGCCCAGCGCTGCCCCAGGAGCTAGGGACGAGGGAGGTGTCTTCTCCCATGCCTGACCCGGGTCTGTGAGGGCAGATCACTTGGCTCTTAGCTCGCAGGTCTCCAGGTGGAAAGGAAGTGAACTCCAGGAGCTGCACTTAAGGAACTGTCTATTGTGAGGAGCTCCCTCCTACCTGGATGACGAGACCAGGACTTGGAGCCAATGCGGTGACGGGCTGAGAGTTTTTTGCAGGGGGGAGTATTTTGCATGTCTACTTGTGTCCAGAGGGCACAGTGTGATAATCTGAGTATGTCCACTAAGTGTGTGGCATGTCCTCCGATGGTGGAGCCTAATTCCGCTTCCCTTGACTTAGTGACTCACTTCTAACAAAGAGAAAACAAGCGGAAGAGATGGCACGGGAGGCGAGGTCATAAAAGGCACTGCGGGTTCCTGCTTGCTCTCTCTCTCAGTCCCTTGCTCTGAGGTGGTTCGCTACCATGCAGGCAGCACCCTTAAGAAGCCCTGTGGAGGTGCCCATCTGGCAAGGAACTGGGGCCCGAGTGGCATCTAAATCGAGGACGTGGTTTCTTTTAAGTTCATCTTCTTGATTATCCAAAACACCCACAAAACAAGGGCAGGGCCAGGTAGAGGCTAGTGGTGGGCAGGATGTGGAAAAATCCTCTGCTGGTGGCAAAACGTAAGCAAGGAACACGGTACAAGGTGAGGAAGAGAAGTGAGGACCCGGAGTTTAGAAAATTAAAGTTGTTTGCTGTTACTTGAAGGCTTAATCAGCTGATCGATACCGTTCACAGGGCAGAGGGAGCTGCAGGAGTAGTGAGTCGACATGAAAAATGCATGAGGGGCCGGGGGCCTGGGAGGAGAGAATGAAAGAGCCAGCCTGTTCTATTTGTCCAACACTGGCCAAGAAGTTAAATCGGAGAGGAGGAGACGGGGCGCCACGGGGCTGCTGCAACTCAGAACACATGTGTGCAACCACTTGCTCTTCACGAGGCTGAAACATGCTAATTAAATGGCTTTTCTTGACTGAAGGTGGATTCAATAACCTTTAGCAGTGTTAAACACCAGCAGAAACCGAAATCGTGTGGGTCTCCAAAGAGGCAATAGGGGTGTTAACGATCTTGGGAAAGGCAGCCAACAGGCCACAGGAGAAGGAGAGCTCTCAGCACTGGCGGGGCCTTGGGTGTAGCTGTGATGAACACCACATTCAGGAACAAAACACGGCAATTAACTGGAACTCTCAATCAGCTCCCCCACAAGGTGAGAGAGAAAGAGGAAAACAGGCTCCTACTGAGGACTGTTTTAAAAACCCAACTTCACCAGTTGTCCTTGTGCCCATTAGGATCAAACTCAGCCGTAAGTGAAAGGACATCCAGAACAATGGTTCCTTAAACAAGACATTCTAGTCTTCTCCTACACAAAAGAAGAGCAGGGATGGATGTCAAAGTTACCAGAGAGCCAGGCTCCTCCTATCCTGCTGCTGTGGCATCCTCAGCATGTGGCTTCTACCTCATGGTCCAGCTTGGCTGCCTGAGGCCAGCCATCACGTCCATACTTCCACCATTAGGAAGGAAGAAGGGGCAGAAAAGACCTCCCTCCTCTCACCCCCCACTTAAGAACCCCCTCCCGCAGTTGGACATCATCTGAGTCACATCTCAATGGCCATTTAACTGCAAAGGAGCTGGGATATGAAGTCTTTATCCCAGGCTCAAATTGGGAGCCTTATTAGGAAGGGAAGAACGGAAGTGTGGCTACTGGGGAAGGCAAATAGCAGACTCTGGCCATGCCCTGAAGTCAGAATACATTCTGCCCGAATCAAAACGATGTCTCGTGTCAAAACAAGACATTGACCTTGAGTGCAATGCAAGAGAAGGGGAGATCGACAAAGGCGGAGCATAAGCCCCCCCGGAAGGGGGAAAATGTAACGCGACAGAATGTTAAAAGGACACAGAATTAGTCATGTAAACTCTGACATTTAAGTCATGATGCTATTCATGCTGTATAGTACAGAAAAGGTAAACTTTATCCAGACAGAAAACAAAAGCCTACCTGACCATATCCAGGTATTCAGCTCTCCAGCTGGCCCTCAGCACCCCGATATTTCAGTCCCACTTAAGGCACGGCAAGGTCCCCAGTCTGGACCCTGGGCTCCATGGCATGAGAAAGATCTGCAGAGTTAATCTTCTTGATCCTCACAGTTAACCATGAAACAAGCCATGAAAAAAGAAAACCCTAGGTTCCTAATATATACCTACTAATGTGCTTACAATCTATCAGGCTAACAGTCAGACACTGATCAAATATGTCCATGAACAAACAGAACGTTTCCCACGCAGTCAGGGCCAAGAAAGCCAGTAAGGGGGGGGATGTTAGGAGCGGATTAGGCTGTGAGGGATGGAAGACACGTGTAACTGCGGCTGAAACAGACGTTTACTTCTCTCTCGACCTCTAGGGCTGGGGGTGGCAGAGGGCTGGCACGGAGCCCTGCGGTGCATCTGTTCTAACTTGCTCTGCACGAGCAGCCTCCTTGGTCCCAGAGGTCGGCTCCTCGTCCCACAGCATGAACGGGAGACAGAAGGGCGGCCCCCATTCTGGTTTTTAAACAAGTTCACACATTCTTGACACACCTCTTATCTAGAGGTGGGGATTAAGGAGGCCACTGGTGAGGGCTGAAAGGGGAGTGAGGAGAGAAGGGGACCCTTGTCAGGCAGTGGCGGGGACTTTGGCAACGCTGTCCCTGGGATCAAGTGCGAGCCAGGAAACCTGCCCAATGGACTCAACCACCCTCTTAAGGACACTTCCAGGCTCCCTGTTAAAGAAGCTGCCTTGCTTCTTATGGGCTAAAAGGAAACTTCTCAGTTTCTAAATTTAAAGGAAATATAAAGGAGCCATAACTTGCTGGGTTTGAAAATAAAACTGTTTCTCATTCCTAGCCTCTCCAGATGCAGGGGGGGTGGGAATCTCAAATTAAAAAATGGCCTCTGGGCAAAGATCAAACCAGGAAAGGCTTGTGCGATACCTCAGAGACGCCTAGAGCAGGGCCTCACGGTGCCAGTCACCAATTTACTGCCTTTCAGCTGCAAATTCACCCTTCATTGCCTGATCTATGCAATGGATCCGGGCCCTTTGAATACTTCTTCTTTGCCTGCTGGCACCATGTTAAGTGCTGACCGCACACATTGCAGGGAAAGGGATCTTCCCCTTCCCCACCCTGGCCCAAGCTGTACAGGAGTGAGCTAGGTTCCTGCAGGGGGCCCTCCAGCTCCTGCTTCCAGCAGCTTCTCAACCCTCTCTGTTCAAGTTTCATGGAAACCAGTGGTACTTTTCTCTTAGCACCCCAGCAAGACATAATTGTGTGTCTTTGGCGGGGTTAGATCACGTGCCCACCCCTGAACCAATCACAGTAGGGCTGTGTGTGTTGGGTGAATCTGATACTAAGATTGGCCAGGACTTCCTTCCCCTGGAGTGGGGGTGGGGAAGGGCAGACTGATGACAGACAATCTGATTGAAGCACGTGGATTGATGGGAGGCGTCAGGGGTTGGTTCCCCAGAGGCAAGGCGAGCTCCTGTTTTATCCCAAGAAGGGTGACACCACCAAGGTGTCTGGATTCTTGGGGTCACGTGCTCCCCATGCACAAATGCGGCTCGTGGTAGGACAGCATCCCTGACATGCACTTGGCTGCCCGGGGCACTCAGTCCTCAGGCTGTGGCTCCTGAGAACCCACAGCCTCTATGCAGTGAGGTGCCGACCTTGGAAATGCTCAGGCCCAGGTACAAGAGTCAGCAATGAGACACCTTCACTGTGGGCAACTGAACTAGACTCATCTCACCCCACTTGCCTCGCATCATGGGTATTTATATGCTGAGAAAGGAGGCAGCCGTAGGGCCGCCCTTGTCCCTTGTCACCTTCAGCCCTCCCCCTGCAGTCCAGGTACGGCACTCCCTGCCCTGAGCAGATGGTCTGGCCTGGGGTCCCTCACCGAGGCTGAAACAGTGTCACAATTCACCCATTTACGGGTTGTCCAGGCCCCTGTGTCAGGCCCACAGCTAGGACTGGCTCACACAGTATTCAGTGTCTCTTGCTGGTACGATCTCATAACCGTCCTTCGGCTATGGCCCCGAAGTTCTAAAAAGTTTTAGAACTACCTGCCTGCTTCCTAATTAGATCCTTACTCTTTCATGCTCAGAAGTTTTCTTGAACTTTGTTGGTTTGCAAACTAATGGAAAGAAACAGGTAGGAGAGCAAATTAACTATGGCCTTTTGGCGATCATTAATATGACCAACTACCCTTTGGAAATGAAAGGCCAGTATGTATTAGCTTTAGGGGCATCGAGTGCAAAGTCAAATATCAAAAGGCCATGGCAAGAAAGGGACTCGATTCTAATCAAGGCAGGGAGATGCGGCACGTTTCACAGAAATGCAGATAGGATCGGGAAACGGGGCGGTGTCCCGAGACCCTGACATTCTGAGTACTTCCGCTTTCCAAATGGCATTTTAAATCTCTTGTGCTTAAAAGATGATCTTGATGCACAGCTGAGGCTGCTTCACAGAGGCGAAGCCCTCCCTTGGGGTTGCCGCCTACCCTCTGGATTCCTTGCTCTGAATATTTTCTTCAGAGCGAGCAAAGAGAGACGAGTGGGTGTCACCAAGGCCATGGCAGAAGACGGAACAGGCCCCCCTGGGTGACCACTGCCCCGGAACAAACTCACTGTGCCTGCAATGGATGTCACTGACAAAGCTGTCTTCACCGTCGGGCCCTTTCTCGTCTGCCGTGTGAACTGCATCCCTGGCACCTAGCACCTGCACACAGTAGGTGCACAATAAATATCTGGTGTGATCACTCACAGGACTTCCGCACTGGATGGCCAGAGTCACTGGCCCAATTCACAGATGAAGTACCCACACTCAGAGGGGTCAAGTGACGGCCCGTGGTCACCTACTTAGGAGCAGACACCTGCGCCTGGCTTTCTTATTCCTTTCCACTTTCGGCAAATATTTATAAAGCACCTACTGTGTGCAAGGGGACAGGGCAGTGCCCTAGACAGACACGGTTCCTTCTTCATGGAGCAGACCCTCTTGTAGGGGGCGTGGACAAGATAAACAAACAACTAATGTCCAGTGCAGTGGGCGCTCTGAAGAACAGCAGAGGAAAGGGGCAGGAAGGCACGGAATGTCCACGCTTTTAGCGAACGGCCAGGAAGGCCTGTCTGATAAGGTTGCTCCTCCTGGGAGAACAAGAGAACTGCCTGAGCCGGCACTCTGTGTGCCCTCTTCTAATTGAAGTGAAAGATGACTCGGAGTCAAGCTAAGGTAGGAACAGGAGAAACAGTAACCTCTACCGTCTAACAAGAACTTACTGTCCGTGGCATTGTTTCCAGTGTATCTGTATGATGTTTGGGGTAAATGACGCTAGCAGCTATTATAAAAAGAACACCCCAAATCTCAGTGATGTAACACAATAAAAGCTTTAAAAGTTTACTTCTCTCACACAAAATCCACCGCAGAAGCTCCTGGCTGGGTGGCTCACTGGGGCAGCTTGCCTCCAGGCAGTGACTCAGGGATCCAGAATCCTTCCGTCATCTAACCCTACTATTGTCGTGTGTCGCTGCTGACGGTGCCCCAGGAAAGGAAGAGAGAGCACGGGAAACGCGGGTCTTCTTTTAGCTGCCTCTTCTGCTCACGTTCCAAGGCCCCACTTAGATGCAAGGGGCCCAGGAAATTGTTTGGCTGGGTGTTTAAGAAGAGGAAATAGGTTGGGTGAGCATTTGATTAACAACTGGAAAAAAAAAAAAAAAAGAGCAAACCATGGGGCTTTCTGGAGGCAGGATGTCTGGGCAGACAACAACCCAGAGGCCAGGAGGTGGGAACATTTGGCGCTTCCTGAAAAGGATTCCATGTTGGAGGCTCTTTCCATGCCCCAGCCCCGTGCCCCTCCCCCTGCCATGTTTGAGGATGGTGTCCTCCCAGAGGAAGGTGACAGCAAGCATGAGGCTGGGGTGATGACAACCCCTGTCCTGAGTGTGGGCTCCCAGGAGCCTGTGGGGGAGGGACCCTCACCCTAACCCTAACTCTGGGCATCCTTGGGCATGTGGGGTCCTTCCTGGGAGGGATGGGTGCTGAGTGCATCGCGGGAAAGGGGTGGGCGATCTGCTGAGGCAGACAGCTCCTGCACCCAGCACATCTCTGTGCCCCCTCCGTCCCCTTCCCACGACAGAGCCATCAGTGTGAGGTTTGGGTGGCTCGGCAGTCTGGAGGGTGGCAGCTGTGATGGGGGTGGGCGTCACCCCAGGAAGCTCTCCCATATTCACCTAGCAACCTCACACAGGCCTGGTTAAGTGCTAGGGACTCAGCCCCCAGCTGCCCATCCGACCGCAGGACACTGCCCGACTGCCATCCCATGACAGGGAGGGCGAGAACCCCTGATATTAGATCACTCCTGGCAGAGAGGCTGTTATCAGAGCCCTGCTCTCCAGGGCCCAGGCCGGGCGGTAGAAACAAGTCTGTCACTGCCAACGCTTTCTTTTAATACGCTGTGCTGTAGCGGGATCTATTTCATTTTGACACTGCAGTTCAAGTGTTTTCCCGAGAAGAGTTTTGGGGAAGTGGAAATCACGTTGACTGAGGGAGTTTCGTTCTGGTTCTCACGCTGTCACTGACCTGCTGGGTGAGTGAGGAACAGGGCTGCAGGCCTTGGACGCCCTGAGTGACTGTCTAATAGATGGGCTGAACGAGAAAGCAGCTAAGGTCCCTGCTGGGAGAGGGGGAGAGACAGAGACAGAGGCAGAGACAGAGAGAGATGGAAGGGTGGGGGGGAACCTCCAGAGAGAGAGAGAGAGAGGGAGAGAGAAGGGTGGGGAAGGGGGGAGGGGAGGGCGAGCAACAATGTTCACTACAGCGCAACAACAATCTGAAACCCAGCAGGTTAGACTCAACGCCAAAAGCACAACCCATGATCAAAAAAATCTGATAAATTGGACCTCATCAAAACTGAATATATCTGCTTTGCAAAAGACCCCATTAAGAGGATGAAAAGACAAGTGACAGTTGGGAGAAAATATGTGCAAATCACATGCCTGCCAAGGATTCATATGTAGAATATATAAAGAACTCTCAAAACTCAGCATTTAAAAACAATCTAATTAGAAAATGGGCAAAAGACATGCACAGACATTTCACCTAAGACAATATCCAGATGGTAAAGAAGCACATGAAAAGTTGCTAAACATCATCAGCCATTGGAGGAATGCAAATAAAAAACACAATGAGGTATCACTCCACACCTATCAGAACGGTCAAAATAAGAAATAGTGACACTACCAAATGCTGGTAAAGATGTGGAGAAACCGGATTACTCATACACTGCTGGTGTGAATGTAATATGATATGGTTTGGCATTTCCTTTTAAAACTAAAAATGGACTTAATATATGACCCAGCACTTGTACTCATGGGCATATATATTCCACAGAAATGAAAGCTTATTTTCATGCAGAAATTTGTACACGAGTGTCCATAGCGGCTTTATTGATAATGGCCACAAACTGGAAACAACCAAACGTCCTCCAGTGGATAAATGGTCAAACAAGGTGTGGAAACCACTGGAATATTACTCAGCCACTAAAGGGAATGGATTACTGATACACACAGCAACTTGGAGGAGCCTCAAGGAAATTATGCTGAGTGAAAAAAGCCAACCTCAAAAGGATACATACGGCAGGATTCCATGTATATAACATTCATGAAATAAAATCATTCTGGAGACGGAGAACAGCTTACGGGGTGGCCAGGGGTTAGGGATGGGGAAGGAGGTGTGTGTCGTTTGAAAACGGTAGCATGAGGGAGTCTTGCAGGGAGGGTACGGTTAGATATCTTGATGGTGGTGGTGGTTCCATGAAGCTACACACGTGATAAAACTGCATGGAGCTACACGCAGACACACAATCACACAGACACATAAATGAGTGCATGTGTAGCTGGCGAAATCCAAGCAAGCTCTATGCATCGTACCAATGTCAACTTCGTGGTTTGAACATTGTATTGATACTACAGTCGTGCAAGACGCTGACATTGGGGGAGGCCGGTGAAGGGTACACAGGACCTCCCTATACATGCCTTGGTAACTTCTTGTGAATCCATAATTATTTCAAAATAAAAACCTAAACATCCAGGAGAGATTCATTGCCTAAATTATGGTCATCAAAGCGTGGAAGGCCACTGTCACACAAAACCCAAGAACAGATGAAACAAGGAACACAAAACCCTCAGGGCAGCATCACTGCTCACGCTCCTGACACAGGAGGGCACGCTGATTGGCGGAGGCTGCTCCCTTCTCTTCCAGAACAAGGGTTTCCGCCGGACCCACAGGTGCCTGCACCCTCCCAGCAGCCCTTGCAGCCAGGTCTGCCATGTGACTAAGTTCTTGTTAATGAAGGTCAAGTGGAACTGATCCATGCCAGTGCTGGGTCTGGTCTTACAACACCTGTGCGTTTTTCCCTTTTTGTAAACTCGGAAGGTGCCTGTGACTCAGCTTCCACCATGCAGACTATGTCCTAGGTCACGTGGGTGAGAGGATGGAGGAACAGGATCCCTGAGTGACCATGTGGAGGAGAGCAGCCCTGGGATCTGAAGCACTCCCTTCCTCTGGGGCGCTGAAGTGGAAGAGAAGTAAGTGTCTATATTCTTTAAGCCACTGTTTTGGGGCCTCTGTGTTGGAGTAACTTAGCCTTTGCTAAATGGAAAAAGGCAGGTTTCAAAAGAGTACACAGTATGATCTGCTTTTTTACAAAAAATGTGCACGCACCAACACGTCCATAGGAAGGTCTGGAAAGGTATACACCAAAGTGCTCTGGTCATTGTCTCTTGCTAGTGGGAATGATGGGTATTATTTTCTTTGCTTGTCCACATTACCTAATTTTCTATAAAAGGAACACATGTATTCCTTCTGGAATTAAGAAAGCGAGACTATGATCGAGATGACGGCCAAGAATTAGACAAGGGTGAGTAACGCGTTAAGTAACAATCCACCCCACAGAGTGGGGTGTTGGTGGAGCTTGCTGGCGGCCCAGGCTGGCTCTCAAGCTCATGGCCTCTTACTGTCCTCCACCCTCCCCTCCTCGCCCCCCTCGTCCCCTACCTTCCCCGTACCTTCTTGGCCAGAGGGACACTTCACTCTTTTGTCTCCATCAAGCTGGGGGACCCATGATGCAGACGAAGCCCACTGGTGGCGGACCCACCTGTTCAGTTAGCACCAAGCCACTGCTCCCACTGTCCCCGAGGACAGCCAACGTGCAGCTGAAATTTCAAACTCAATTAGCACAGAGACAGGCTGAAGCTGTTCTTGAGTAACTAATCATCTAAAAGCTGCCAAGACGATGCTCTACCTGGGACGTGCCTGGGAACTTGAAGGTTTATCTCTTCGAGTACTAATAATAGGGAGTGGCCAACCAGCAGTTTAAAATGCAACTTGGGAGTGATGTTTTGAGGTTCCTTCCATGAATTCAAGGAGCGGGGGTGGGGATGAGAATGGGGAAAGGATGGCAGAGATGGGGAGAAAAACCTGCCTGTCCTAGAAAGTGAAGCCTAATTATTCCCCGAGCAGACCAACTGGAGGACAGGCTTGTCCACGAACGCCCTGCACAGGCTCACCTCTGATGCACATATGGTGTGGCCTTGAATGAAGTCTGTCTGCGGTGGACCAGCCCTGCCGGCTGCACCCCAAGAAGCAGCTGGAGTGGAATTGGCCCACCCTTCCCTGTCGAAGGCAGGACAGTGGAAGCCCCCCCGCTCAACTTCGGCACGCCAGTGGGGATGCAGACGCTGCGAGGCACCGACGAGCAAGGTGGGTCGTCAGATTTTGTCCTCTATCTACAGACCCGACGGCCCCAAGACGCCTCCCGTCGAGTCGGCGGGGGTTCGGGATCTTGTGAGAATCCTGGCGGCTGAAGTCGCCATCCCTTCTCTTCCTCCCAGCTCGGGTGACCTTAAAAGGCTCTCGATTTAGCATCAGGCCCACACTCTGACACTCTAAATGCGATGGAGAGTTTGCACATTAACACTGAAAGATCATCATTTTGTGCCTGCAGCTTTCCGTCAGGAGTGTGAAGTGTAAAAACATCACTCGATACCAAAAGGCCAATTCCCAATTTAGTGCAGGAAAAAAAATCTGGACAACCTTTTACGGCCCTCCTCATCCCATTCTGTCAGGTCCTAATGGGCGCCCTGCTGATTAACAGTAACCTGGCCGGCAGAAAGTACGGGGTAAATGCATCGCTGCTTATCCTGGCAGAGAAGCATCTGTAAGACAGAGGTTTCCAAGTTCGGGCCGAGCGCTTCTCGGGCAATTCTTGACACAACACACTAGGCAGAGCAGGGACTGGTTAGTCCCTTTGCTTCTGGGGAGGAAGCTTTGCTGTTAAGTAGCCATGGAGCTCGACGACGCGGGCAGCGGGATACCCAGGCCTGCAGGCCTCGAGCACACAACAGGGAAAACAGCACGAACCCACCTGGGAGTAAAGCAGACAACATATGGAAAGCGCCTGGCACAGAGGAGATGCTGAGCTGTCCGGGTGCTAATTAAGTCACCTAAAATACCTCATCGTTCTGGCCTGGAGCTCACCCGTGCACAGTCTCAGGAATGGGGGGCTGGCACACCCGTTGATGGCCATGCTCCTTTCTCTAAGGGGTACCAAAGGATGGTTCCAGACCCAGTGGCTATGCCCACAGCAGCATTAGGTCCCAGCTTCCTCCCAATCCACATCGTGGAACGGATCCCAACACACCTCCAGCCTCTACTTTTGCCCACTTTAGGTCAACGTGTTCTCTAGATTTGAACGGTTGATACACAAAGCCAGGCTCTCTCATGGGTGTCTGTTAGGCACCAAGCGTTCGGGGACCTGGCGAACAAGCTCCTCACCCTCCGGCCCCTCTCACCTTTCCAGAGCCCAGCCCCCTCCCTTTCAGCTTCCCCCACTCGGCACTGAAGAAGGAGAAGGTCAAAGGGGGGAACGCCCTAAAGGTTGACTAGCCCGACCCTTATATTTTTGCCCCTTTTAATGAGGGAAAGTTAAAAAAAAAAATAGAAGAGTAGCACGCATCACCCACCTATCCAATGTCCAGCCTCAGTAATTATCTGCTCATGGCCAATCATGTTTCGTCTACGAGCCCCCCACCCCCTCCAACTCTCCTGCCTTGCCATCACTGGGCCATCAGCCGGGCGTCTTGCGGGAGAGGGGGCGGGGTCACATAGAGGATGAGTGACTTGTCTGAGTACTACAGCTCGGTGCAGGAGGCCGGAGTTGAGGCCCAGGCACGCCCTTCACACTTTCTGCTGTTGCTACACTCTACCTGTGCTATCATTTATTTATTTTTATTTTTTATTGAAGTATAGTTGATTTACAATGCTGTGTTAGTTTCTGGTGTGTGCTATTATTTAGTATTTTTCTTTAATGGTCTCACTTTTTCACCTAAGTGCCTTAGTTTAACATGGAAGCTTCTTATCATGCCTGTCAATGGGGAACAGGCATCAGTGGCCACAGAGAGTAGGTATCACTGAAAATGACGCAGAGAGGATAGGAATGATGTCACTCAGTCTAAGTAGAAACCACTGGCCGCCCACGGCTCTGAACCCAAGGTCTGCTCTCTCTCCATTGGAAACAGAGCTCGGCGGGAGGACGCTCTCAGATTTGCCGCAAACTCTTAAAAATCCAAATAGCTCTCTTACAATGTGGTGTACTGTTACCACAATCCCATCAAGCATCAGAGGGCTGGTTTCCTCATATGTGAACCCCCCTGATTTGCACTGTCAGCCGGCTGGCAGTTGGGATGTACCCGTCATCAGCACATGCGTCAACTCACCTTGTCGTCACTTCACACGAGCTCTGAGTACCCATATGTCCTGCACGGGGTCAGTCTACTTGCCATTGAAATGCCTTCCAAAAGATGTACAGCCACACGACAAAATGTTATTATACACCCAATGTCCTCAATTCGGGATTTGCTTGCAACGAACAAGTGTCTTACAAGACCAAAGAAAGGAAGATACCCGCAAGTCAGTGCAGCTGTGTTATGCTCTGTTACCGGGAGCCCTGGGAAGGGATCGCCTGTCACATGTTAAGACAGTAAGACTTGAGGCAGGAGAGACCGCAAACCCCCTTGGAAGACATGAAAGGAATTTCAGGGCAATGAAAGGCTGGTGTGACTGATTCATGTGTCACACAGGATTATCATTAAAGCCTGTGCCATCGTTTAATTGGCAGCATGCTTTTCTTAGGGGATCATGAAATAATGGTGCATCTTACAAGTGATGGCATCTTAAATGTGATAAACCCTGGTATTTAACCTAAAATCACCCGCTGTGTGGAAGCGTTCCCGCGCTACACCACGCTGCCGCTCACACTACTGCCCCAAACTGGCCCCTGAAAGCACCGCCATCTCCTAGAGAGACCAGTGGTTCTCAGACTCGGGCCCATATCAGCCACCTGCGGGGCTTGTTAACAACAAGGTTGCCAGACCCCCACCCCCCAGAGTCACTGATTCAGCCGTCCCGGGGTGGGGCCCAAGGATTTGTGTTCCTAATAAGCTCCCGTGATGCCACAGCTACTGGACCATACTTGGAGTGGCACTGTTCTATCGCTTCCCCCATCACTAAACCCCCTTTATCCTCTGGCTCTTTTTAGCCTGGCAGGGGTAGGTGTGGAGGGCCTGGGTGGTACCAGAACCCAGGTGGGAGCCACCCATTCTTCTGGACATCTCGGAAGGCAGCATCTCTCCGGCATTGTTCACCGCAAAGAAGACATTACTTGTCACCTAGGCTGGGCCTGCGGAAAGCTCTGGGGACTCCCCTGTCCTTCTCAAGACCTTCAGCAGGGCAACACGTCTTCATATAAACAGGTTATGGCTTTAAACGTTAGGGGCGAGGCCCTGAATAAACTCAGCAGACTGGGCTGGAATCTGTTCGCGGTAATATTTAGGACAAAACGAGACAAACAAGCCAGGCACGCCTGTCCCGCCCGCTCACACGTGTTCTGGCTGGTAACACAGGCAGAGTCCCTTCCCTTTGGTATATGTGTGTGTGAATGGTTTAGTAAAATGAAACATCTGTGCACTTTTTCCCTCAAAAAGAACAATCCATTTTTCAAGCCGCTGAAACGTCTTTGAAATGGAATATTTGCCAACACTTCCCTCTCTCCCGAAAGCAAGAAACAGGGAAATGTGTCCTCAAAAAGAATTATTTCAAACGCAGACACTACTAAGTTATTTTTCCTTCAAAAGGCCCAGATCTGCTCACATGTTCACGGAACCAAACGTAAAAGGTACTTTAAGAAACCGGAGACAAAGCCTTGTCCTGGGTACAAAAGGTTTATTCCTTATAAAAATAAGTTATGGAACAAACCAAAAAACTCAGCACGACACAAAGGCTCATTCCAACTATAAAATGACATAGAACATGGATCCAGGCGGGTCAATGGACTGGTATTGTGAACATTCACGGGAGGACATGCGGCCTAACTTCCGTATAGTGAGTCCTAAGACGGTCCCCTTGCCTTCCACGCGCCAGCTCAGGTGTACAACAGTCCCATTAATGGAGACTGAGTCTGCTCTTCAAGAAGCTCGGCCTTAGCGCACGACGTGCTGTTTTGCGGAAGGGAGCGGGCGGCGCTACTGCTATCTGGGCCGCGAAGACACGTCTGAGCCATCACTATGACTGAGGGCTTGTCTGGGAAGGTGCTGGATGCGGGTCTGCGGGCTGGCCCGGGGCTGGGGCAGGGTCACTGCCGGCAGGTGTCGTGGAAGGCTTCGAGGGTTCGGAAATCCCTCCACGTCGGGGGAAGGCCATCTTGCAGAAACTTCCCGCAGCGCTGGCACGGGGCCTGGAACAGCTTTATGTAACTTCTTAACCAGGTCTAAAAAGAGAAGTGAGGAGAGGAATGACAGAAATGGGATCCGGGTGCTTCCGATGTCATCCTTCCTGTCAAGCCTAATGATCACCAGGATAGAGAGCTTGAGTTGCCTGTGACCCCAAGAGGTGCCCTGTGATTTTACAGAAAGCTCTGTGCAGAATCCACAAGGTCACAGCTCGGCTGATTCTCGGTTCTGGTGCCCTGGGCCCCTCCCAACTAAGGGAGTTTTAAAATAGAGATCCCTACTCTCAGGCAGGCAGCGCTCCCGGAGGCGCGGCCGTGAACAACGGCGCAGCCTCGCGGCCCGGCGGGGGCGGAACCACATTTCATCTGAGTCCCGACCATCAGCACTGATCCTGCCCTTGTTCACCACCCAGAGGTGGCCCCAGACACGTGCGGAGAGAGGGTGAGTGGAGAATTCCCCACTAAGGTCGACGTGCCTTCTTTCTAATCTGATTTCACAGGGCACCACTCACTGTCACAGCGTGGCCCGACACACCTGGGGGGAGGGCAGGGACAACTTGGTGCCACCAAATAACATAATAAACGGCAAGTACACACCGGAGGGGTTCAGAGTGCAGAGGTCCTTCGGGCATCATACATAAGGATGAGACTCTCATAACTCAATTCTCAAACTCAAGGAGACTCACAGCCGTACCAACCCAAGCCCACGGCAACAGGCCAGCGAGTGAGGCGAGCTTCCACTGTGACGGGGGTGTGTGAGTCTCGTCATTTAACGTCCTCCTGAATCAGGCAAGAGGAAACTGCTCTTTGGAGAGGTCGGCCGAGGGGACGGATACAAACCCTTCTGCTTCAGCACAGCTGCCGTCCTGGTGGCAGACCGTGGCTCACCCACGCCGTCCCCCTTCCAAAGGCTAGGGTTCGAAGTTTTGGCAATAAACATGAGGATGTCGGTGGATCATTCAGTCAAACTATTTATTCTTCCCAAACCCCAAAGTCAGTTACCAAAGGGGAACTGGGCATTACGACATGTTAGGTTAAAGAGCGAGTCTTTCTAGCCATCCAAAAAGGAAGCGCTCGCTAGAGACTGCCAACTGAAGTCGTTCTCTCTACACGAGAGAACCTCTGTGCGGCGGCTCCGCTGAGCCTGCTTCTTCGGCCTCCCCAGCGTGTGAGCCGATCAGTGAGCCGGGCTGTATTTTCTGAGCAATGAACTACAGGCTCCTAGAAGCCTAACTGTGGCAGCAAACGTGGCGAGGTGGATCAGACGAGAACTCCGCCTGGCTGCCGGCACGGAGCAGGACTGGCTAATGGGCCCATTTTCTGAGCATGTCCTCTAACGGGCAGCCTTACTGGCCGGAATTAAGATGGGAGCGTCAGCGGCAGTGAGAGGTGGAGCCTAGCGACGCGAGAGCACGAAGCCCTGTCAGCGTGGCGCTGAAACAGCTGGCCACGTCTGCCAGGATACGGTGGGGCCAGTTGTTGGCCCTGCTGAGACCGACTGGCGGGCATGCGATCAATCAAGGAATTGGCTCCAGGGGTGGGAGCGGGGGGGCAGAGGGGAGTCCTGACGTGCAGGACCGATCTCCAGCATGTGAATATTCCGGTTCAAGGTCAAGTCACCGATGGCCGAACAACTAGCTTGAGAAATTCTGAACGTTAAACGGGAGCTGGCGGGAGCCGACCCCAGCACACCGGGGGATGGCTGTTTCTGGGTCCCTCCCCATCCTGAGCTCTGACCTGGGAGTCTAAGGAGTAGGGGTCTTGGAAGAACGGTGTCACTGTACCTGCTCAGCGCCAAGCACAGGGCCCGGCACAGATCAGGAGCTCGATAAATACCTACTGACTAAATCAACGTTGGAAACTGCGCTGGAAGGTGACTCTGAAACCACCATGTGTTCGGCAATGATAGGAAAGAAACATCAGCTAATTAAGCAGGACACGGTTTCTCCTAGATCTCTTCCCAGTTGAAAGGAAGTATCATTTCCAAACTGGACCGTCTCCCCCCTGCGAGGCCCTTGCGAGCTAAAGACGGTCCAGCTACCTTCCGAGTTGCCTGTTCTCACTTGAGGAGCCAAGGCTCAAGGGGGAGACTTGACTCCTTAAGCCACTTACCATGAAGGATCGGACCACGACGTCAGGCATCTGGGGCAGCTGGTAGTGGAGCAGGGCGGTGGTGGCATGGTCCGTCACCTGGGAACCAAGGACAATGCCTGGGTTAGAGCTACTCGGAACCAGCACAGAGAAAACAAGATGAAGGCGCTCTTTTTATATGACGTCTCGTGGAGGAAAAGACATCTAATAAAATCTGAAGGTTGAAAATTAGTTAGCAAAGTCGGGGGCAGGGAAGGGAGGGGAGGTGCGTTGTAAGCAGACGGGACACAGGTATTCAGGCCCGGAAGCAAGCGAAGTGTGGGACCTTCCAGCAACTCCAGACAGGCTGCAGCACCTGAGAGAGGCGTGGCCAGAGGTCAGTGGAGGGGTAAAGAGATGGTAGATCACCGCGGGCTTTATAAGCCCCGCCACTGCGTGAAACACTGCCTGGACGCAGAGGCTCGTTTCCAACTGTCCACATTCGACTTCATCTTTACCCGGGAACAGTTTTCCTGCCAGCGTAACTGGGCTTTCTACTTCCCTTAATTCCCATTCTGGCTCATAATTTGTAGCCATACAGATTCTGTGATTGCGACCCTGACCATTTTCTGATGATCTTTCCCTGAGGCCTCACAGATCCTACCGTTACCTTTCTGAAAAGCTGTGCCACTCCCAGTGTGGTCCCCTGTCTGACCAGCTCCCTGAAAGCTGTGGTCTAGTGGGCCATACCCACTGACCCATAACTCCCCCAGCAGGGCCAAGGGCATGACTGCTTTAAGTCCACTAGAGGCATCTGGGGACCAGATACAACGTGCACTAGGTTTAAGTCCCAGCTCTGTCTGCTGACCTGATCCAACTACTCAGTCCCTCTGGGTCTCAGTGTCCCTCCTGAAAAGCAAAGGGTTCGTCTAAGATCCCCTGTAGTTCTGAAATTTGATGACACCATGGATTGCTAATGCCTGCCATCCATCAGCAAAGTTAATAGATTATTCCTAATTTGATAGTTGTGTTCAAACTCATGGTTTATTTGATTGTCTTCATTAGGGGGTCTTGCCATTACAAATGTTGTGGTCAAAAAGCAAAATGAAACAAAAAAACCCCCGATAAAATGATTAATTTTGTGAACAAGAGTGAACACGGTGTGCTGACGGGCCTCGGCAGCAGTTAAGCAAACAGACCAGGTGGAAACCAGCAGGGCTGGTCCAGGTCCCGCACGGGGAGTTGCAAATGATCCAGAAATTAGTCCAGCTGTGTGTCCACACCCAAGGCCAGAGAGGCTACACCCTGAAGAGTGAGGATGCAGGCTCCCCAGTTCACCGAACCTCTAAGATGCGATTTCCCCTGGGATAAAATGGTCATGCACATGAAGTGCTTACCCTCCAGCCGTGCCTCAGGCCCGCCTGCCCCCTCTCTTCTGCTCTCCCCGGCCCCTGGACTGGCCCTCTTTCCTTCTGGACTTTCGTGGCCTGCCTGGCGGCTGGTGAACCCCGCTAGACGATCAGCTCTGTGCAGGCAGGGATCACACTCATCCAGTTCATGCTGTGTCCCCAAGGCCTAGAATATCACCTGACATCTAGCAGGTGCTCAATACATATTTGTTGAAGAAAGAAATAAACTTTAAAATGGCCACTCATCAAAGGCCACATACCGGAAACACCTGTACTGGCTTTATTGCAAATACAGCAATGGTTCACATATCCAACATTGCTGAGAAATTCTTACCCAAATGACTTTCAAGATAAATGGCACTTATTCCTTCAAGTGCAAAGACTGTTTTTATTTTAAGCGTTTTTGACAGACAGCTTTCTAAAATGAGCAATGCTTTAAAAAAAAAAAACAGTAGAATGATAACTTGGCAAAATGGCGGGTAGTGATTGGCAGGGTGAAATGAACGGCTACAAAATGCAGCAAAGCAAACTGGGCCCGGATGATACCTACTTAAAGCTTGGTTCTTACCCATCAAGATGCCTTGCTAAAAAAAAAAAACAACCCATACAAGTGCCATTTCTAGGCTGATTAAGACATTCCTTACAATCACATTTGCCATTACAAAAGAAGCAAAGTTTCCGGAGAATTCCTTCTCCTGCCCCTACTGTTTATTTTACAAGCCTCTTAGAAGCCCCACCCTGCATACAAGCACGCAGAGCAGGTGTGTCGTGTGTCTGATGTCCCCCAGCTGTGGGTGTGCTCCTTTCCCAAGATGCAGAGGATCCATCTCCAGTCCCTGGATGAGTCTAGATCCGTCCATTTTGGCACCTCGGGCACCTGGCCTGGGGCCCGGTTTCCCAAACAGACGGATCACCCAGAGGCCACGTCCGAGGCCACGTCCGAGGCTGGGAGGCTTTGTTTGACTGCATGTTTTCTTTGCTTTTCTTTTTACAATTTTTAGCAAGGATGACCAACATTTAAGATTCAGAAAATGTCCCCTAACTTGGACCCTCGGCTTCTCAACACATTGGAAGACCTGGCGGCAGTAACAGTGCACCTGCCTGATGGGCTGCTAATGAAGATTAAATCAGTCCAACCATATATGATGGGCCCTGCGACTGTGACCTGGCCCTGCCCACTGGCCCCCACAGATCCAAGAGGCCGCCATCAGCAGGAGCTAAGGAGGGGCAGTGCCTCTGGGCAGGGCGGGTACCTGCAGTTTGCTCGGTGTGCCCAGTCTCACACCCAGCCCGCTTCCCTGGTGCTACCTGCCTGGGCCCTGTGGCCTTTGGATTTTAGGGCCTTTACCCAAGCAGTGCCAAGCATCTCTGCCCCTCATCCTCCTGTGCGCTGGGTGCCTGGCCTGGCAAACCTGTGCTCATCTACCCCTCCCTTCCTTAGCTGACCTCTGGACTTGACCTCTTCTGGCTGAGTTTTGATGACTGCACGGTGCTAAGCCAGGCAAGGCATCATGCTAATTACAGGGACATCTAAGGCGCTCTTTCAGACCTGTTCCTCCTGTGTTTGTTTTCAGTAATGACCGGCCATGCACCCAGCAGCCTAAGCTGGAAACCTGGGCTTTTCCTCCCACTTGTACTCAAGCAGCCTCTTGCATTACAGCTCATTTATCTGGAATCCCTCTACTTTTTCCCAGTCCACTGGCTAAGCTTCCGCCTCTTCCTGTCGGGATGACCAGAAGAGCCCCAACTGGTTTCCTCTGGCTGTGGCACCCAGAGGGGGCGTTCTGTGGCAAGGGGTCAAGTCTGTGGCTCTGGAGGTGCAAACTCTGGCTCCATCAAGAACAAGACTGTTAACTTTAAACTCTGGCAAATTAGGTGGCAGCCTTGAGATGAGTGGTCGGTCATGAGATCGTCTCCCACTGCCCCCCACACACACTTGCTCTCTTTCTGGGCTCTGTTCTGTCCCACTGTTCTGTCCAGCAGTGCCATCTTGGGCAAGTTACTTCATCTTTCTTAGCAGCAGTTTTCCCATCTGTAACAGGGGGATAATAACAAACATTACCCATCACCTGGGATAATTGTGAGGATTAAATAAAATAACGTGTGCATGCTGTTCAATAAATATTAGTGATTATTATTACCAAGCTATAAATCTAACTATGTCACTTCCCCACTGAAAACCCTTTCAGAGCACGTGAATGCACTTAGGATAGAATCCCAAAGTGCAAACGTGCAGGACCTGGTCCGGCCTCCTCTCCCTGCACCCTCCCGCTTCCGAGAAGGTTTCAGCTCTCCGTGCTCCATCTCCTCCTCCCTCAGAGCCCTCCCTCCTCCCCTCCCCTCCCCCCTCCTGCTCAGCTCCTCTTCCTCTTTCTGGGCCTGGTCTAGATCCCGTGCTCCCTGACCGGGTCTTGTCCCTTTACTCAGATCTTGTCTTTCACAGCATTCCTCACAACTGAGCTTGTATTAATTATTTTTTTTTTGCAGTTTTGGTTTAGTGTCAGTTTCCCTAACTTGGCTGTGAACTCTGAGAGGCCGGACACCATGTCTGCCTAGTGCCTGACACAGAGGTTTTCGAGTCGTGTGTTGACTGAACAGATGATCCCTTCTGTCTCTGAGACGTCCAGGGAGACTGGCTCATGTGAGGTTTGGGGATAGAGACAAGGGCCTTAACGGGGTGGGGAGGGGGAGACAGGAGCTAAGGACTCCGGACCCTGGTCTACCCTTACTCTGCTGGGAATCTTGACTTTCCATCTGCTGGGAGTTGCTGGGGTTCACTGGCCGGTTCTTCCCTCCTTCCTGGCACGGGGGAACTTTCCGGTCTCTCCTGGAGTTGGGCCACGGGGCTAGTTCTGACTGAAGCATCAGGAAGCGGAAGGGGCGTGTGCTACTTCCACAGGGGATGGTGAAGAGCAGGTGTGGACTCTCCAGGACGCCCCTCCCCCTGCAATGCTGGGAGCCACACCCTCAGACGGTGGATCTGCAAGGCGGCAGAGCCTCCGTTAAGTCGGGTCCCAGAGTGATTGCGTGGATCCCAGCCCTCCGACAACTCAGGATGGGTGTGTGGTGGGAGCAAGAAATAAACTTTTAGTGTTTGAACAAGAAAAACTATGAGGTCTGTTTGTTACAGCAGCCTTCTCTCTCCTCTTCAGACTGAAATACTGTACCCTCCTTGGATTATTCATTTCCCGTCTAAAAGATGAGCCATGGCCTTTGCCAGGTCCACGAGTCCTGTAAGTGGCGGCACACACAAGTTCAAGCTGCGACCTAGGAAACCTCCAGAATGGGGCCGCTTGAAATGTGGTTCACGGACCAGTAGGGGCAGCATCACCTAAGAACGTGCTGGAAACGTGAGTTCTTGGGCCCCAGTGTAGACCTAGAATCAGAATCTCTGGGTTGGGGCCCAGAAGTCAAGCCGGCCTCTCCAGCTATTCTTAGCGATGCTAAAATGCAGAAAGGTGCAACTGTTACTTAGCACCCAGATCCCCCGGGGACCCTGCTACTGAGCAGCTGCGAATTACGCAGGTAGGTGTGGGGTGGAGCTGAGACTGGGCATTTCCAACAGACCCCCAGGCCTGCCCCTGCTGCGGCTGAGGGGCCAGGCCGCTCTGGGGGCTGAGTATTCTGGGCCCTACGGGGAAAAGGCATTTCATTCTGGGGCATGACACAAAGGACTACAAACCCGAAGGAGAGCCTGTCTTTTTCATCAATCACAATGAACGATACTACCCAAATTTCATAATGGTGCCGTGGAAGGAGGGGTTGGGCGTGGTAGTGGTGAAGTATTTTCAAAATGAAATATTTTCACAGTGGGTGGCGGTGGATCGGTAGGGTTTTCCTTCCTTCTGAAAGGTGTTCTTTCAGGACTGCGGGATAATTTTATTAACCTATGGTAGCCACATTAATGACAGCTTATGATGTATGTGTCCCGCTCATTCAATCCCCACAGTAGCTGAGGCGGGTGCTCCCCTGGGTCCATTTTAGAGACGAGGAAATGGGGACTTACAGAGCTTGGGAAGATGCCCCAGGCCACACAGCTGGCAAGGGGCAACGGCTGCGAGGGGCAATGGGTACGTGGGCCCAGACCCTGCAGGCCCGAGCCTACACCACCTCCCTCCTAAGACACCCTGGCCAGCTCTCCGGTTTGCTGATAAAGGCACACGTCCCAGGGGCCCCGGTGTCATCTGCCCACCACCTCCCAGCCCGGCAGGCAAAGTCTACGGCAAGCCAGAGGCCCACTGCCAGGCGCAGGTTAGACCTGCAAATGTGGCTGGTGGGTAACAGGCTTCTCAAGAGCAGAACAAACTGAATTAACTGGAAAATGTCCTTCTCCAGAAACGGCTGGAGTCGCGCACCAAAGCTCTGTTTTGGCATCTGGCTCCCAGGCAGGGCACCGAATCAGTTTTTACATTACTGGGCCGGCAATCTGGCCAAATTCAGCCTCTTTTTTCAAAAGGCCCAGTATATTCTCTTAATTGCCAAACGGTGGCAGCTTTTTCTAGTGCTGACATGATCGTTTAATTTCTTCAACTTCCCATCACCAATTACAGAAATATTTTAACAGAAGGAAACAAAGCTAATTTGCTATTACGTTTTCCCTCCCTCCCTCCCTTCCTCCCTCCCTCCCAAACTTCCCCGACTGGTTTTCAGGTTCCCGTGGCTGAACTCCAAAGCAGCAGATAAGACACGGTTGTCAGATGTTGGAGAAATTCACCTGCAATGATCTTCCTTTTTGTCAAAGCATTCCACCTTCAATATTTTTTTGCTTCCCGCTTTTCAACAACAAAGTTGTTTTTTTTGCTCAGCATCCAAGATGTGGGAAAAAACAGGCCTGGGGCAACAACAACAAATTGCTATTAACTAATTTAAATCGACTCTGGACCAGTCCAGCCTCGGTTCGGGTCCCATTGTGATGCTGAGCTAATGAGATTCCCCTGGGAGATGAAAGCCACCCTGTCTGGCAGCGGAGGCCACAGAAGGGCACTAATGCTCCCGAGAAAGGGAGGCCATTCATCCACTAGTGAGTGCTGGTTTGAAAAGAGCTCGGAAAAGATCAAAGCAGATGGCGAACCCAAGGAAAGAGGGAGGAGAAGACATGAAAGTAACAGTCAGCCAGGGAGATAGGGGATGTGGCAAAGAGGAGTGGGGTGGGGGGGAGAGGCCGGGGGCGGAGACTGTGCTGAAACCAGCAAGGGCGGAAGAGGACGCGCAGGGAAAAACAGAGCGACTCCAAGGAGTATGCAGACACTGGGGACTTCGCCAAGAAATGTCCCGTTTCATCTCAAGGCAAAGAAAAACTGCAGATGCTCTGGCTTAGTCTGGGGTGGGCACCTCCTCCCCCTCAACCCGGTCTCAAGGCTGGACTGCAGGTGATTTATTTACTTAGAGTAGGGTGGCATTTCTATTGCTGCCAACACACCCACTTTGTTTTATGAACCTTACTTTCAGTTTTCTCCTCCACCAACCAGGGCTTACTGAAATTCCCTCTCCCCCAGCTCAAAGAGGCAGAGAAAGAAGGTCTTCCAGCACCCGAACTGATGGGGAGCTCAGCTCAGCCACGGAGAAAGGGATCTTTCAAGAGACCTTGGAATAGCTGCCAGTCAACGCACTGAAGAAGGAGACTCCAGTCAAAACAAGTCTCCCAAAGCTCCTCTACCATATTGTGTGCAAAGAGCTTCTGACGTCTAGAGGGTCCTTCGGAGATCAGGAGTTATTTTAGCTGAACCCTAAGTGGAACCGCCTGCACTAACGGCAGGTTTCCAAGTCGACGTCTACTGAGCACCAGCTCCGAGCAAGGGCTGGTCTACACCACGCGGCCCGGTGAGGAGCCTGGGCTTTGGGGCCAGACTGCACAGATTTGGATCTTGTCTGTCACTTAAGAGCCGGGTGACCTTGGACAAAGATTAAGTGGGTCAGTGCAGGGAAAGTGCTTGAACAGTGCTTGACAAATGGCAAACACCCACCAAATGGGAGTCATCCTCTCTTTTCCTCACCATCCCCACGACCTTGGGATGGCACTACAAATGGAAGACAATTTCCATTCCAAGTGAGGGAGCGAAGTAACAGGGAGGTTAAGTGACCTGCCCAAGCCAAGCAGCAGAGCAGGGCCCTAGGCCTTCGGGGGACAGAGGCTGTGGGAGTGTGTGGAAAGGGGGCACATGAGGCCATCTCCTCCCTACTAGGGAACGGACCCCAAGACTCTTAGCGTAGAGGTGGGACTCAGTCCCAAGTCCGTTCGCTTACACCTCAGCTCTTACCACTCACACAGCTGTCCCTCTGCCTCACTACCAAAAGCTTCTGCCCATCTTACTCAACCACCTACCCTGAACCCAGCACCTACCCTGAACAAATCCCGGCACAGGACCCTCAAGAAGATCTCAAGTCTGAATGAGTCTCCCTGCCTTGCAGAATGAAGGGGGGGAAACAGGGCAAATGAAAGCCGGCAGTGTTAAGTCAGGTGGGCAGGCATACTAATCAAGGAAAATCAAAAGTACAGCCTAAGGAGGGGGGGTGTGCTAAGAAAAGGGGGAAATCCCGCTGCTGTAGTGATGGCTTTGGCATACAGAGCCCCCTCTTCTTCCCACCTGTGCCCTCCTTGAGCTGTGAGGGCAAAGAGAACGGGTTCAAGTCCAGCAAGACTATTTTCTGCTGAAGGTCAGCCCCTCAGAGCCTGGGTTTTACGGCGGCCAGACAGACTCTGTTCTTTATCCGTAAGGGAAGAACAAAGGACAGAGTGGTGATACACAGAAAGGATCAGTGAGATGCAGGGATGGGACCAAAACTCTCCTAATATATTATCATCCCCCAGCAGTTTCCTCTTTTATTTTTTATTTATTTATTTTTTTATAATAACATTTGTTTTATTCTCAAGGCTCAACCAGACAGTTTTGTGGTGAGGTTCAAGAGCCTATAAGGTTTTGACTGGCTTGTGGCCAGGCTTACTTCAGGACAGTTATACTTAACTCCAGCTTGCTGCCTGGACTCCCTCAACTGGGTTCCAAATATCTTTTGTATAATGGACCTTAACCTGTCAAAACATAAATGCAGAATGTATTGCAATGACACGAAGGACTAGTCACATTAAATACGAAGTTATTAATTGGTAAAGTGGAGAAGAGATAATAGGACCTAGGACTTCTGTAAATCAAGTTTCATACTGTATGGGCACATAAAAAAAACTGAACCGCATTACTCAAGATACGCAACTGTGGAGACTACGTGACATTCTAAAGTGTGTAAGGGCTCACCTGATCCTGACATTTTTTGGGGTGCCATCATATAAACATTTTAAGATATTTGTGTAGCTTACTGTGGAAATTTTAGAAATCAGTGGTTTCCATTTGCTATACGATACTACCTAGCTTAGATAAATCTTCATTTTAAAATGATAAAACTCCCCCCAGTGTATATATGGGATGTGTGGGGTTACAGGGTGGTAGTTCCATAAAGTGCACTGAGTTTCAGGGGCAAATAATGATAGAAACTAAATGTTACAATTTGTTCCATCTTCATGATTACAGGCATTACAGGGCAGGGTGGGTAAAGGAGGCAAATAAAGTGAACTCTTTTCTCCCCCCATTTAACCAGATGCAGCATTTTGGCACTTTTATGATACACAGGTTGACTTAATTCATTTACTTAAGTTGAAAGCTGGCAACAGCAAATCTTTGCAATTTAGGATCCTCCTGCACAGCCACTCCAAGGATCTTAACTGCTGAACTACACCATGAGCTCTGAGATGGTGTTCACAGTGTTCTTGAAGCTTTCACATCTTAATATGAGATCTGACACCTCTTCTTAAGGCAGGGAGCTGTTAAAAGCTGTCTTCCTCCTGGCTAACCCAGTCCACCAGCAATCTTAACAGTTAAGTTACTATATAAAAATAAAACTGTGCTCCCAAGCATTGATCGAAACCGTTGTGCTGGGAACCCTTTCCAAAGCATTATCTCCCTGAGAGAAAAGAGAGATCCTCACCGGTTGCTTCCATGAACAATAACCCCAGTACAGTGTACAAGTAATGTCCTTCGAAGCATAACTCAGGCAACCTTGGTCATCCTGACAAGCTTATCAGCATTTACATACAAGATATATTTAAAACCGATCCCAGACTAAGTATTGCAACCATAATCCCATTATTTAGCACACTGAGTTTCTGCTGATGCCAAAGCCAGAAATTTCAAAGCAAAGAGTGATTTTTTTTCATCATCTTTTACAAATGAGAGAAGAATATCAAGAAGGAGGACAGGAAACTCCTCTCTCCTAAATTCATCAAATCAATGCTGTCTTCACAGCTTTAACTGACACGATCCAGAGTCCTCAATTTCCTGATTTGAGGAGTCCATTTTCAAGGGGACTGTCAAGGTCAAGAAGAGCTTTCAGGCTTTTCTTTGCCATGGCCCGTGAACTCCAGTCCTTCAATAGGAGTCTCCTTCTCCTTTACTGCTTTCTGGACACACTGCTGGTAGCGCTTGAAGAGGTCGGTGCACGGGTCCCCAGAGGAGTCCCCCTTGAGGAATTTCTCGGCAAACCAGCGACTGAAGCACTGGTCGTACTCACGCTTCATGTCGGTGCAAGCCTCCCCTACGCTGTTCATGGCGTCAGCGGTCAGTTTCCTCTTTTAAAAAGCAAGACTGTGTTGTATTTCTTGGTGGCCCAGGGACTGTCCTCGGGGATTCCTGAGTCCACTAAGGTTGTAGGCATCGTCCTGACTCTGTGCGGGCTTCCAGGCTGGAGGGGAGAGCTTGCAGTGCAGCAGAGGTGAGGCGTACAGACTCTGGAGGCGGGCTGCCGGGCACCACCCCCCAGCTTCTGGAAGGCTGTCTAGGCTGGGGGCCAGGACCTGTGCTGTTAAAAAGCACCCCCGGGGGATTCTGATGTCAGCAGTGTTGGGGAACCACAGGTGAACGGGCCGCTGCAGGTCTCTGCCCACTTCCCACCACCAGGGGGCAGGACTGCAGCCACGCAGCGCGGGGTGGGAGCTGAGCCTGGACACTGGCTCCAGCAGCTAGGTGGCGCTCTTCCCAATGCAACGGACTAACGGCACTGAGTACATTATCTTACCTGCCAGCACGCAGCCCAGGAAGCCCAAGCCCTCCCCGCCTGAGCTAGGAGAGCTGGGGCCTCTGCCTATTAAAAGTATGTCCCGCAAGATTAATAAATAGGAAAAGTTAAGTACAAGTGTTTAGAAGTTGCTTATTTAAAAGAGAAGTCTGGTAGAGACCCAGATCTGGCTCTCCTCCAGTCAATACCTGCTTCCACATACTATGAAGAGGAGCTTCTCTCTGGCCTGTATTAATGTGAACAAAAGGCAGCGAGGTGGGAAAGAAGACCCGGAGCTGTCGGGAGGCCGGGATTCAGTCCTGGGTTCATCACTAATTATCTGGGTGACCTTGGCCGCATCACTCCCCCCGCTGGCCCTTGGTAAAAGAGCACGAGGCTGCGATCATTGGGCGCCTCAAGGTCTAGGTTTTCAGTGGACGCCACTGCAGGGCCTGACTGCACGCCCTGAGGGTACCTCAGTGCCGAGCTCCACCCTCAGGCCAACCAGCGTCAAGTGAAAGCCCTTTGTTCTTTTAAAAAGGACACGCTGATCCCAGCAGGGGGCAGGGGCACCAGGTTCCTGCCCCCCTCCACCTGCTGCCCTGATGTGATGTCACGCGGTCCTCAATTTCTGGGCCAGTTACCAAGAGCTCAGAACCAGGGAGACGATCAGCACAGCACTATTCTCGGGAACCTCTTCCCATCTCGATGGGTTTCAAAGAGACTCTGGAGCACAAACTAACAGGCAGCAAAGCCAAACGTTTGTTACTTAGTCGTACACACGCTGGTGCTGCAACTCAAAGAAATATAAATAAACTTTCATCTGCTGGATATGCTTTAACGCTATACAAGGAGATTAATCCAAGAGTTTGGGTCTCTACTCCGGGTTTTGCCAAAGACAGACCCACCCTTAACGAGAGGGACACTAGGAATCTCTCCAAAGGAGAAAATTCTTTGTGAGTCTGGGAGTCAAAGATATGAACCTAGTGTGTTAAATGTTTAAAGAGACGGCAACCCTGCCAGCAATGCTGCTCCAAGGATGAGCACTGGTTTTATGAAGAATATTTAAAACAGTCCCAGAAGTGCTCCTTTCATAAAAAGAGGAACCATGATTATTTCAAAATTGAAGGCTATGAAGCCAGTCCTCAAAGTGCTGGGGGCAATGGGGAGCAGTGCAGAGACTGGCTTCTAAAAGTGGGAAAGAAGTCCAGGAGAGCGGAAGCATGGGGGTTTAGTTTTTATTATGCAGCTGGAGTCTCTAATCTGTACCCTGGATTTGTGTGCCACGGGTTCGGCGGGCTGAGAGGCCCAAGGAGGAAGCATCACGGTCCAGGGGGACTAGGGGTTTACTTAGGCAGGATCGATACTTCCTTCTCTGCTGATGAAGGAGTCATCTGCATGGGCTCTGAAAGGCTTGTGACTGCCCACCGGAGCCTGGCAGGGCTGCTCGGGATGAGACCAGGGGCAGGGCTGTTGGGGCTGGAATTGGGGAGGGCAAGACAGACACTGCTGCTCCATCCTGCTTCGAACCCCTTGTCACAGCTCTGAGATAAAGCGCTATCTGAGAAGGACGGTATCTTGTCTGTAAAGTACAGAACATGGCCTGTGGCACATAACAGGGCCTCCATAAAGGAGTTTTTGTTTGGTGAGGGGTTCCAACCCGACCCTCTTCAAAGTCCAGCCAAGATGCCACTGATGCCCCAAAGGGAAGCCCCTCAACTCCCAGGACCCTTGAGAGCAGATTGGGCGGATCCTCCAGAGGCAGATGTGCCTCTCCCAGCACCCTGCAGCCACACCTGCAGGATCCTTCCCAACACTGCAGCACGGCGTATGCTGTCCTTGATGGCCTGGGACCTGGGTCCCAGCCTTGTCTCCCTCGAGCCCCACATCACACACCAGCGATACCGGCTGCTTTAGCAATCCCTCCTCCCAGACCTGCTTCCCTGACTCTGCTCAGCCCTCAAGCCTGGAATGCCCCGCCCCTGGCTAAGTCCTTCTCTCCCCTGGAGATCTAGGCCAGGGGCCTCCCCTCCCACCCTGGGCTCTCCTGTACCCCCAGCAGCACCCCGTGGACCCTCCAGTCCTGCGCTTGCCCGACCTGTGACCAGAACACCCGCCTCGCCCCAGGCTGTGCTCTGCACTGGCTCCACTCACCCGGTAGGACCCCAAGTGAAGGAGAGATGAAGTAGGCAAGATGCTATTGATTTATTTTTGGCCGGTGGGGTTAGGGGAGCAGAGTAAAAGGGAGAGTTCAGGGGTGGGAAAAGCTGAGGCCATGGGGCAGCGTGGGGAGGAGGGCCTGGATGACCAGGGAAACCTTAGGGTGAACCTGAGGGAGCTCTCCAGGGTCCTGACCAAATTTAAGCTTCTGCCAAAGGCCTTGTGCCGGGCCGAGAGGAGCCACTCACAAAAGGTCCCTCACGTTTCCCAGGATTAAGGAATTAAGGCTCTTTGTTTAGATGAACAAAAAAAAGTCCAATGCTTTCCAGATGGTAAAATGCCAGATTCTGCTGCTGGCTGCCAGGAAAGTCCAAGCCCAAAGATACCTGCATTGTTCTGTACCCACTTGGTGTGATGTTATTTTCTGCAGGAACAGCCTTGCAGTTAGAGAAACACATCCAAAGACATCTGGGCTCCCAAGAAAATACAGACAATACCACCTACTTCCCCATCAAAACTGAGGCAACTGCAGGAGAAAGAACAGGGACCGTGGAGCGGGAGCGAGCCCTGCCCGGGAGACGGCTCTGCTGCTGTGGCGCTGGGTGCCTTTGCCCAGCCCCTGCTGGGTGGGGACAGGTCAGGGTGGAACACATCGATCTCACGTGCCTTCTGCGGCTCACCAGAAGTGCCACTGGCCCTCTCAGGACACGAGGGACTGTTCCAGGTCCTGGGACCGTGACTGTACGTCAGCGTGTCAGGGCTGCCCACAGGGCACTGCTGGGGGTGGGTGTTAATTTGGGGTGCCAATTCCGTGAGGCAGGTCCTCTTATGATCTCTGTTTACAGATGAGGGAACTGAGGCAAGTGAGGCCACACCGAGAGCAGCGGTCAGCGGGGGTCTGAACATGGGACAGCCCAGCTCCCAGCCACTGCCAGACTGCTCACTGGGGGGAACGTGACAGGAGGCCGGCCAGGACGGGGGAAGGGAGGGGGCTCGGTCTCACGGGGGGGGCAGACAGGCATGCTGCCAGGAAGGTGCCCTCAGCGGCGGGCGGCCTGTGGGGTGGTGGGAGGGGGCCCGGGAGGGCAGGAGGCCGGGCTTCCCAGAAGCAGCTGCTGGGTTCTGACCTGGGCACACGAGTCTCGGGCAACCCCTCGGGAAGAATGAAGGCGAGTGCTCTGCGCCTCCCTGATGGCAGAGAACCACAGACCGCTTCCAGCGGCGGGTGTGTGGGCGTTCCGGCTCCACTCTCACCGTCAAACTGGGTCGTGAGGCTCTTGGTCATCACCACCGTCAGCAGCGGTAGAGGGAGCCCTGCAGAGGGAAGGTGCTGGGGTATCATAAGGGGAAAACAAATGATCAAATCTACCCCGGGTTTCGGAGCTTGTGAATATTCAACCACGGCCCTTAGGAGACAAGGTGGTGATAAAGGCTCTTCAGCTGCAGGGTGAGTGGAGTGATTCCCCCCCCCCCCGCCCTTCTCAGCCCCCAGGGACCTGGGCGAACCCTTCACAACGTCCCCTCCCCTCTTCCTTCTGCCGACCCAGCCCGGTCAGTATGGTCCGGCTCTCAGCTCAGGAAGGGGCTGCCCTCCGGGATAACCCTGGAACTGTCCGTCACCTCTCCTGTCCCGAAGCTTGTCGACAGCCCAATGCTTGGCTCCTGCAGAGTTGCCACCCGTGCACGCCCGGCCCCGCTGCTCACTGAGACCACGGACGGGAACCTCTCTTCCTTCGTGAAGCTGCCCCCCAGCCCTGCCACCGGTCAAAGTTGCTCCCTCGGCTTTCTGATTGGGGCTGCCAAGACACACGTGTGAGGCAGCGACAGAACACACAGAAACAGGACGCCAAGGCCACCATATTCGGTCCATCACACACAGGCTCTCCTCTTGGAGAAAGTCGGACAGCATTTGAGAGAAAAGGGGACCACGAGAGCAACGGGATGCAGAAAAGGCAAAGGGCCCTCCTACGACATGAGACGCCCTTTTGGAGGCTGAGGGGTCCCCTCTAGGCGCAGAGGCCTCTGCCGACGGCCTCACCTGGGCAGGGCGCCCGCCCAGGGCAAGGACAGAGATGTGGCCCGCTGTCTTCGGGCTCTTACCACAACCACAGCCTCTTCCGGGGCCTTATCCGTGCTGTTGGAAGAGGGGCTTCTGGAAGGAAATGGAAGCGAGCTGGGAGGAAGAAATTTGAGATGTTCTAGAGCATGAGATTGAGAAGAACTGAACGCCTGTTGACTGAGCCCCTCTGGTGACGCGCGACGCTACAGCAGGTACAGACACACAGCCACGTGGGGACGGCTCCCCTTCCTGGGGCTTGGAACGAGCAACAAGTTAGGTCTGCCACATACTATTTCGGTAGGCACTCAATTTATGCCAGGTACTCAATGTCTCCAACATTTCAGAGAATTGGTCCTTCTAGGGCTCACGCAATCTTGTCTATTGACAAGCGCCGGGTGGCCGCTTGATAAAGTCTGCCCCACAGAGGCCAGTGTTTGTATGGAAGCATGAACGAGGGAGCGAACAAATGAACGAATGAGCGAATGCAGGAATGAAGAAGCAGTGGCGGCCTGCTCAGAACATTACCCACGACCTGGCCACGGCTAAGCTCTGCGCGGGACTGAAAGGGTTACTTTTCCCTCTGCTGCCTCTAGAATAATGACTGTGGACGAAGAACCGGACATCTGCGGCTACGACTTTTGTGCTTTGCCTCCAAGTGAAAGAGCTGCGACGCAGGTGCCAGTCCCCCCGACACCATCTCTCTCGCCCCCGCCTGCCCACCGGGGGCTGCACACACACTCCAGCTCTTTCTTTGGCCTCCCCGCCAAGATTTAACGCGGTAAGTAGCTGCAGAGTTGCTCTCGCTCTTCCGAAGTTACTGGATGAAAATGCCCACCGTTTTGAAGTTAGGAGGTTAAAGATCAAAACAGTGAGTGCCCCTGCAGAGTTTAAATGTCAGAAAAATATGAACACGCTTGAAACCTTTCCCGGCTCTTTGTGATTCTGCCCTTTCAGCCGGTCCCCCCTATTCCGAAGTTCCATTCTCTGAATCTGCTCTGCGGGAGGCTTGCTGGCTATAAAAAGCTCCTTTGCCCTAGGACCGAGTGCAGAGAGCCTCCGGGACACCGTGGTAAATGATGGGAGCCTGTGGGCAGCCGTGGCTCCACGGCCAGCTGTCCCCAGCCCTCCATCGCCGGGGAAGGGGGCTAATGAGGAAGAGGGAAAGGGCCTGCTGAGAGCCCCCGTAACAGACAAAAGGCAGGTCGCATTTAGCTTCATGTGGTAGCATCTGCCACGGGACCTCGTGTGCTTGTCCTTAACCTGGGGAGCCAGGCACAGCCCGAGGAGAATTTGACAGGTGCGTGTTTCCATTCTCTCAGCGCCTGATGCTATTTTCCAATAAATAAAATAGGCGAGTGTAAGCTTGGCTTGGCTCTGCGAGGTAGTGTCCCCTCCCACCCCCGGCTTTGTCACGTTGAGGGAAAGACCTGGGAGGGCTTCCCGCCTTCCCACCAGGCCTCTCTCTGCGGTGGCCACCGCTGCTACTTGTGGGCAGGAAAACACACACAACACACAGTAACTGCAACCGCATAATGGGCGCCAAGGAAAGGAAGCGCTGGGGCCCTACCTACACCAGAGCAATGCAGGCAGACAGCTGCCCCAGCGCTGCTCACAGAGCCACGGTGGTAGCCAGTGTCCCCACCTCGGAGCTGGGGCTGGGGCACAGTTCCGGCGTCTACCCACACGGTTAGGACACTTGGGAACCGTTTCCTGCCCGAGAAATGACCTCTTATCGGTGACCAAGGGTCCTCCTTGACCCCGTACTTCCTCAGTCACTTTTACTCCTGTTCCAGGTTGAGTCTTTCTGGATCAGGTTGACAACTGAGCCTCCCCCGGCCGGGTTACTTGGATGGGTGTAAGCAGGTTGATGACGGGCAGAAGGGGACGTTTACCACTGTGCTCTCAAGCAGTGTCTTTCTGGGAAATGCTACAAGCAACATCCATCAGGACACCTCAAATTTAAGCGGGTGGACAGGAAGAAAATAGAATTCGAAGCAAAAGCTGACACTAAAAAGCAGAGTCTGGAAATGTGGCCACCTCATCTTTTCTTTTGGCATTTTGAGTTTGAAATGTTAAACATCATCCTGTCAACTGGACCAGGCCTTCAGAATCTGCAAGGAACACGGCGGTCCCAGCTTTGCTTTCAGGGCACAGTCTGGCTGTGGAATAGGGAGGGCTGCCCTCTGACCCGCAACATGGCCTGAAACTAACACAATGAAATAAGCCCAGTGAGGTCACCCCCCATCGTGATTCCACGTTCCACATTCCTCATCCTCTTTACCAACATCTTCCGCAAGAACAAGATCCCAAGCCCCTTTGAAGCAACGATGATTAGTTGGAAAGCTTTACTGATAAAGGATTAAACTGAATTCTGTACTACGCTATTTTCCAATATAGTCCTTAATTTGACAGCAAATAGACAGTGTTTCAGCAGGGAAGAGCACGGACTCTGTAATCCACAAATTCTTACCTGCCCCTGAAAAAGGAAAAGAACCTCAACGTCATCTGCCTTTTGTTCTCACCAGAAAGCACTATCTCCTGTCTCCAAATTATGGTTCTTTAATCTAGTACAGGTCTCAGAGGTCAAGTCCATTTAGTTAAAAAATAGGTTAGGGGAGGGATGATAAAGGAACCTCAGAAAGGGCTCTGCATAAATACGGATAACATGCCATTCACCAGTGGAGATGAAATTCCCATCTCTACAAATTCATCCATTTTTACTGCTTCAAACATGTTACATAAACTACGAGGAGGGAATTGGCGGGTGCTCCTAAATCTCCCCAACTAACCAATATCAAATTTTAAACACTGCTGCACTGTGCGTTTGTAGTTTTAAACAAATATAAAGAGTGCTTGGCAGGTTATTTTTAGGGGTGGTAGAATAAAAATATAGCACTTTCTCTCCAAATCTATGCTTCACCAAATCTGTGTTTCACACATTTTACAACTTCCTAATAAACTTTCTGCTTGCATTCAAAAATACTTAATACTACACAGAACATTAAAAAATATATTTGCCAAGGCAAGCCTGGGCAAGGCTCTCCCTCATAAAGGGTATCTGAATGGAAATTGGACATTGTTAAAATCCCAGGTTATGGGTCTGTGATGCTCGGGGCCCCTGAAGTCATTGCCCGCCTTTTATGGAGCCAGAAAGTAACTCACTGAAATACCACAGAGGACACTAAGATAAACCAGGTTAAAAAAAACAAACAAACCAAAACTGTTTTAACGCTCTTCACTGGGAAAGCGAAACAAGGTACAGATACCGAGCAGTGTTCTTCCTCCTCAGAACGCTTTTCAGCCAGCTGCTGGGGGAAAATGAGAGCTGTCGGCAGGGACAAAGTTAGCAGCTAAGGCCGAGGCTTTATGCAAGCTGAACAGGTAAAGGCCTTGGGTATGGTAAACCTAGATAAGAAGGCCAAGGTTAAAACGTCATTGCCTACACTAAAGCCCACACGTGACTACGTACTTTTTTTTTTTTTTGGGGGGGGCTGCATTGGGTCTTCATCGCTGCGCGTGGGCTTTCTCTAGTTGCGGCGAGTGGGGGCTACTCTTCGTTGCGGTGCGTGGGCTTCTCCTTGCGGTGGCTTCTCTTGCTGCGGAGCGCAGGCTTCAGTAGTTGTGGCTCGTGGGCTCAGCAGTTGTGGCGTGCAAACTCTAGAGCGCAGCCTCAGTAGTTGTGGCACACGGGCTTAGTTGCTCCGCGGCATGTGGGATCTTCCTGGACCAGGGCTCGAACCCGTGTCCCCTGCACTGGCAGGCAGACTCCCAACTACTGCACCACGGGGGAAGCCCGTGACTATGTACTTCTTTCCCTTAGGCTCTGGCCCAGGGAGGGAGGCTGTTTTTTGCTTTCTGCATCTAGGTAGCTCAGCTGGGTGAAGGATTTGGACTGTCAGAAGAGCCAACACTATGAGTCTCTTTTTGAAATGAATTTTACATTTTGGATTAGTTTCAGATTTACAGAAAAGTTGCAAACATGGTACACATAGTTCCCACATACCCCTCACCCAGTTTCCCCACTGTTAACATCTTTCATTATCGGGTACGTTCATCAACAACTAAGAAACCAACGTTGGTTACTTATTATTGACTCAAGTCCACACTTTATTTGGATTTCACCAGTTTTTCCATTAATATGCTTTCTGGTTCAGAATCTAATCCAGGGTAGATTTAGTGCATTTAGTTGTGATAAGATCATGACATTTTCATGCTTACGTAGGCTCCCTAAGTGTGTGGTGCTACGCCTCAGACCGCTCCCCAACCCTGGACATCTGTCCTTTGCTTCCCCCTTTCACTGTAAAGGGGTCCAGGGAGCAACGCGAATTGAGGTACATTAGACACCAATAGAGGGCTGGCCCCTTATGCTCCTTTGATACGAAAGCCCAACGCTCACTGCTTAATGGGGATGGGGTTTCCTTTTGGGTGATGACAATGTTTGGGAACTGGATAGAAGTGGCGGCTGCACAACAGTGTGAAAGTCTAAGAGCTACGGAATTGCTCACTTTAAAATGGTTATGTTACATGAATTTCACCTCAACTGAATAAAACCCACCATCCTATGCTAAGCTACCCGGCACACCCTGGACACAGTTTTTACTCAAGTGGGGATAACTCGGGCCCAGCTTTCAAAATCACATCCTTCTTCCACATTAATCCCTCCACTGGCCTCTCACTGAATTGACAGTAAAATCCAAATTCTGCACCGGGACCTAAAGGCACCTGCCGGGCCGGCCCTGCCTCGCGTGTCTTCCCCGCCGCCCTCTGCCTGCTCCCATCACACGGGTCCCAGCGGTGCTGGACCGTGCCAAGTCCCTCCTCCACACCAGCTTTCAGGGCTGCTGCTTCCACTGTCTGGGACCCTCTTCCCGTGGCCCTTCACATGGCTGGCTCCTTCTCCTGCTTCCCGTCTCAGTTTAAATTTTGCTGCATAAAGGCCTCCTGAGACCACCCCGATGTGAAGGAGGTCCCTCCTGTCCTCGACCACAGCCCCAGGTAATGACCTGGAGTTCTCTTATCGAATCTGCTTCCTTGTTTGTCTTGTTTCCCCTGTATTCCTAGCATCTAGCATAGTGCCTGCCCACGGCAAAGGGGCGAGCCAATAAATAATTGCCATTGAACGTGAGGAGGCAATGAGTGGATTTACAACCAACTCTATTATTTGCACTGCTGGATGGAAGCAGACACAGAGGACGGAGAGCACAGAAGAGAGTGGCTGGTGCCCTGCAGGGGACCTGGCCTGAGGGCCATGGGAGAAGCCTTCAGAAGCCCCAGGGATTGAGCTGGGCCAGGGGAGGGACCCTTCCACCACTGGGAGCTGGGAAATGGACTTTCTCTGGTCACATTTCATTTTTTCTGACATTTCCCAGAAAGTATTTCTTGGGGAAGCCCAACATCTGAAAAAGATGCCACTGTAATACAGAGTGGGGGTGGGGTAGGGCCAGCTCGCATTCCTCAGCCCATCCTTAAGGCACCTGTGTAGATTACAGGGCTGTGAGAAACTGAATTTAAAAACTGTGGATTGAGTCTGAAGCAACTCAAAAGCCTCTGATTTTTTTTAAAGGTATAATTTATATATAGTAAAATTTGCCCTTTGTAGGCATATAGTTCGTTCCATGAGTTTTGAAACATACAGTTGTGTAATCACCATAATTAAGACACAATATTTTCATCACCCAAACATGTTCCCTTATAGCTCTCTGGGGACAATCTCCTTCCCTCACTCCTAACCCCTGGCAACCACTGATATGATTTCTGTCCCTAATGTTTTCTTTTCCAGAACATCACATAAATGGAATCGTACAGTGAGCAGCCCTTTGTGTCTGGCTCTTTTCACTTTTTAAAAAGCCTCTGATTTAAGACCAATGTTTACACCTCGAAGTTTTCATATTTCCCTTAGTGCCTCTTGAGGAAGAAGCAAAAAGTACAACTTACCTTCTGGAATACTTGATAGTTGGATTTGGACCATATATCAAGCTGGGGGGGGGGAAGAGATAAAATATCAGCATCAATTTTAGAATTTTGGACTCCAAGAAATGATATTGTAACTACTGTTATTAAGCTTGAAAAAAAAAACATGATTATAGAAAAATAGAATCTTGGGGTTGAAAGGATCCTAAATGTTGAGCCTGAATTTCTTCTTTATCAACCTGTGGTGATTTGAGAAGACGACACGAAGAGATATAAGAAGTCACCCTGAGGCACTTGCTGCGTCCACAGCCCCATGAGCTGAGCCCCTCGCTCACTTCTCTAACTTTGACCCCTGCCACGGTTCTCTTGCGTCACCCAACATGCCAAGGTCAGTCCTGCCTCAGGACCTTTGCACCTGCTGTGCTCTTCGTCTGGATTGCTTTTCCCACAAACCCTCCCATGGCTCCTCCTTCACTTCCTTTGGTTCCAACATCATCTTGTCAGAGAGGCATTTCCCAGTTACTCTAAAATATTCCCATACCTGTTGTCTTGCTTCTCTTTATCCTTTCAAAAATTAAAAATTTTCATAGCTCTTAAAACTAACTGAAGCTTTTATTTCTTTTGTTTACGTTGTCCTGGCACAGGACCTAGCATGTTACAGGCATGCGTGGAGGAAAACAGCCCCCCGCTGTTGAACACCTGTTCCACGCCAGGCACGCACTGGTGCTTCCACACGCACTCTCCCACTCACTCCCCAGAACAAGCCTGGGTGGCTGGTCCCATTAGCAACCTTCCTTCCCAGATGATGAGACAAAGGTTCGGAGCCATTCAATTGCCCATGGTAATCTGGAGAAGCTTCTTACAGATGGTCTCGCTTGGTGGTGCTCAAACCTGGGTGGCATCAGAAGCCCCTGGGGGAATTTCTTTTGTTTTTTAATATACAGATTCCTTGGTCCCTCCCCTGGAATGTCGGAATTAGTAGGTCTGGAGTGGGCCCGAGAATATGTTCATTTGTTCGTTTGTTTTCACAGCGCTCCGCAGGTTCACTGTGATGGCTGGTCAGGTCAGGAGCCCTGGACCCCTTGGTCAAGGAAGCAGAGGTCTGAGATGAAATGTGGGCAGAGTTCAGAGTCCAGTCCTCTTCTGGCCACACTTGGTCCTACACAGGGTAATCCGTGGCTCAGCCTAACCAAAACCACTCTGGTTTGACAGGTTGTATGAGAAATCAAATCAGTGCCATCTCACTGTTTCAAGAGGTTAGAACAAACGGAGTATGGCAGAAATAGAACTACCCCCAAGACAGAGCAGAAGACAGCGCAAGGACAGCGCAGATTAAAAGAGGGGCCATCACTAGGTCCCAAGGGTGCTAACAAGTCAATGTTAATATACGAGTTCAAGAGTTGAGCAAACTGAAACCCGTGGTCAATGGGCCTCTTGAAACCTGCCTTTGGGGTTGGCCAGTGGTCAAGGTGGAAAGCTGAGACACGGCTACTTAAGCCTGTGTGCTGTGTGATGACTTTGAAGCGTGTGGGAGCATGACGAGCCGTCAGATGGGAAGACTCCCCTAGGAAGACCGGAAGTGAAGTGCTGCACCCGACGTGGGACAGTTCGGGCTTCTGTTCTGAGGGCTTTCTGAAAACTGCCCTTGGCAATGAAAGGCTGGGCTGGGAACAGGCATGCGTGCAGTTCTCCTGGCTTCTTCCTGTTCATAAGTGGAGGAATCTGGGTGGCGCTGAGGAGGCCCCCCTGGACTCGGCAGGGCTCCTGCTGGAGAGGGTAAGTTTAGCAGATCCAAGTCCAGGAACGATAGCGGAGGAACTGTGATTGAACATCTATTTGAACCTGTCTGCCTCCCGCCCATCCCCACTGCTGAACCATCTCCTTCCTGGATTTCCACAAAAGCCCCCACTTGACTCCTCTCCTACTCTGGCTAAACTGCTCTCCAGAAGGATGGTGTCAATTTTTAGTCACTGCCCCCCAACTTAGGCCAATTGATGGAGTAAGAATTTTAAAAACCTTAAGGCATTAGATTTTTATTTTGACAGGTTAGCAATTTGCAGGGGAAAAAGTGACATGTTACCTCCAGATAACTCAGAAGGAAACCTCAAAAGAAACATATGAAGTTAATGCCCTACATTATCAATTCTGTTGAAGAAAACTGTTGGGCAGCTGGTCATATTTGGGAGGATAAGTCAGGTTTATATCATGATCTTAGTGCCGCGGTTTAGCCCAGGGCTTAACAAATGTAGCATTTAAAGACTATTCAGACGTTGCGGAAGGAATAAGAACAACTTTTTGTATCTTTTAGCTTTACCAAATCACTGCCAAGATGACAGAGAGATGCCAAGGATTCTAAATCTAAATTATTGGAGAAGTCACATCAATATCTGAACTAATATAGTTCTCTTTCCATTTTCAGCCCACAGCTGTTTCTTCTGAAGTTCTCTGCTGTTTATCCTTCCTGCCTGTTCACATCATACACAGGCTGCATAAACACAGGGCCATGGAAAAAGAGAAAACAATCTGCATATAGAGTGAAAAGTTCATTTTAATTTAAAAGAGAAAATTACATACATATAAAAAAACCTTCAGTATCTGCAAACTGTTTTAAATAAAAAAATCATCCAGAGTGAAATACGCACAGGTTTAATGAAGAGATGGACTCTCTAGCCTGACTGTGGCTTCTCAAAGCACACAGTGCTCATTCCAAGCGAGGGTGTTGCTCGTTTTGAAGGCGGTTGAAATATATTATTCAGGACCCTAGGGACCAGTTCTGACCACCTGGGATAGAAGGACGCTAGACAATATGCCCTGCTTCCCAGGCGCACAGGGGTGCGAAAGGGATCCGATGACAGTGGCTTCCCCTTTTGCTGTGAAGGCACAGCAGGCAGTCTGTACTTGATTTTCTGCTAGATTTATGCCAAAGAAAGCCATTTAAGCAGGCGTTCTAGAGTCAGTGCCCTGCCTCTCCTCAGGGCCAGGAAGATTTCAGAAATTCATTTCAGGGAGCCGGGACTGATGCAAGTGAATATTTATTAGCTTCCGCTTATTTGCTGCAAAGGAGGGCACGGCAACCAATTTTTTGCTGGCTGCGATATTCAAAAAGGAGCATTCTGGAAGCTACAAACTTTCAGCCCCACGAACGAGAAACTATGCTGAACTATAGTGTCGGGAAAAAGAAACTAAGCGTCCCCCAGTACTCTGGGCAAGCATTAGAGAGATCTTAAAATGGAAGCGCCAACCTTATGGTAATTGGGGCTGAATCTGCAGTCTTAGGAGCAGCCCGTGGGACTCTGGGGATTAGAATGAGTATTTTAGGGGTGGGAATGTGGTCTCTTTTCAGGTAAAATGGAAACAAACCCCACAGATGACCAACTGCTTCAGCACAGATTCATCGGCTCTCAGGTGACACGTCAGACATCAAAGGTCCTCTTGATGCACAGGAAGAACTGGTGATAACAGCGACAGTCAAATTCACTCACCGAAATGAAAAACCCGAATGTCCCCAAATCAGTGGGCAAAGGAATGCTGACTATGATGCCCATCAGCATCTCCGGCACAGCCAGAGAGGGCAGATACCATCTGCAGATGACCGTGTGTTTAGCCTGCACTGGACCTGCGTCATCTTTCTAGTGTCTCCCAGCAATCGCACGAGAATGATAAAATTATTTCCAATTCACAGATGAGGAAACTGAGGCCCAAAGACGTTAAGCAGCTTGTCCAAAATCACATCGTTAACATGTGGTAGAGAATTCAAAACCAGGTCTGTCTCCAGAGGCCCAGCTCTTAACCTGGGAGGAAGATGGCCCTGTACCTAGAATTCAGAGGGAATGCTGACTCACAGTGCCCCCTAAGCTGTCAGAGCTCAAAGTGGTGGTGGGACACTCTTGCAAAGCTCAAGATGACAAACCTTTCAGGCCTGCTGATGTGACAAACATCGCCACTAAAATTCCTTTAGCAGCAAGTGAAAATTACGGCAGCTTATCAGAAAGTTATCAATTCTTCATTTCAAAAAATAGTACAATGAAACTATAAATTATCTAAAGTTAACACTTCCAAATAAAACTCATAAGCCTCACAGGCACTTCAACGTCTAAAGCTTTTATTTATTAGTAGGTTCATCTTGCAAGCTCAACAGGTGATGTGTCAGTAGAGGTAGGGTGCTATAAACCAGCAATGGTGATGGATTTCTCCACGGTCATCCAAGTTTTCAAAACCACAAACTTCTATTTGGTCATCTGCTTAAGTCTGCCCACCCTCCCCTGGAGAATAAAAAAGTGAACAAGTTTTACAGGTCTGTTCTTCTTCAACTTTTCACTTTCAATCAGGACATGCACTTGTTACTAAAAAACTGCTGAAAGCACAATTTCAGGGCATCCTCTGCATATGAATTAAACCGGATTCCCCTTCCCCAGCTTTCACTCTTCCCCCGTAAGTAACAAGAGGCCATTTTTCTGAAGGTTGTCTGAACAATTTCAAAGGCTACAACAAATCAAAATGTTCCCTGCATCTAGTATCAAACGGGGCTGATGCCAACACTTATTAGAGGAATCAGATTCACGCTTCCCCCAACCCCCTCGACCCAAACACACACACACACACACACACAACTCTGAAGTGGGAAGAATGCGGGGATCAGAAATTACCCTGGAGACAGCTCTGGCTGTCTTTGAAGGTTCCCTTTGATACCACCATTTCTTTTCCTCTCTTGTGCTAGGAGGCTAAAAGCTGCCTTTTTTTATTGATATGGGATAATTAATGAAGCTATAGCATTAACATAACCTAAATCCCCTAATAAGATAAATTCAACCGAGACACTTATATTTTTTCAGCTAAGTCTGCCTGGTGTAAAGTCAGGACAACGGCCAGGTATTCAACATGCTGAGTCATGGCTCTTTGCTCCTCCCTGATGACAATGAAGCGTAGGGCGGTAAGTCTTCACAGCATTTTTTTTTTTTAATTTATGTATTTATTTATATTTATTTATGGCTGTGTTGGGTCTTTGTTTCTGTGCGAGGGCTTTCTCTAGTTGTGGCAAGCGGGGGCCACTCTTCATCGCAGTGCGCGGGCCTCTCACTATCACGGCCTCTCTTGTTGCGGAGCACAGGCTCCAGACATGCAGGCTCAGTAGTTGTGGCTCACGGGCCCAGTTGCTCCGCGGCATGTGGGATCTTCCCAGACCAGGGCTCGAACCCCTGTCCCCTGCATTGGCAGGCAGACTCTCAACCACTGCGCCACCAGGGAAGCCCTTAACAGCATTTTTACATTTGTTCGAGGAATTAGTCTGCTGGTGCTTGGCATCAAAAATATGCATCACAGGTAAAGACACAGGATGATTAGGGTAGAGGTAGTGGCTGTTAGTGCAAAGTGAGAGATAGGCTTGCTGGGATTCTAATGGGGGGAAAACCTGCCAGAGCTGGCAATCGGGGTGGCGTGGGGCCACTCTTGTAACAACAGGGCTAACAACCCTTTCAGAAGCTGGTTGCTTTGGGTCTGGAAGAACACAGACAACTGCAGAGGCAGGAGGAATTCGCAGTTCAGACCCCTAAGCCGAGGCAAGGCTTTCCAAGCCACACCTAGTGCATCAGGGCAGTATCCACCCCCAGGCAAGCGCTTAGAAACCAACTCAGCAAATGCAGGGCTGCACCTCTGGAACAGCAAAACTGCAGGCAACGATTTGTTCTTAGACCACACCTCAAGCTCCGACGGCTCCTTCCAAACGCTGCATTTTACTTGGGATGTGCCAGACGGTTCAACACATTAATTGCACTAATGCTTATATGTATATAAATATATAAGTTCATATATACCAGTATCAGTACTAAAAAGAGAACACTAATAATGGCTGCACAACTTTATTTTTATCATTTGTAAGGTACTCTGAAAAAAGGGGTGAATCGAATTGGCTGGCCTTAAGATTCTGGGCAAGCTTCTCTGCCAAATGCGGTAAATGTGCCTTTAAAACAACAAGTGGACTCAGTCCTCCTAACCTAACCGTGCTCTTCCTGCTTTTAGGGTCCCTGCTTATCTCTAGGCCAATGTATGCAGTTGTAAAAGGGAGCAAGAGACCTCCTGTACCGCCTCTGTGATATGACTCAGAATTCAGGCTCCCAGACATACACTTACTTTCCTTCTGGTGAACAGAGAACCCGTGCTAATCCCTCATTAGGGAGCCACGACCCGTGTGCACGTACGTGCTTCCTTTACTCTTTATTTATGACTTCACTCCCTGTTGCTTCGTCTAGTGCCCGTCTCTCATTTCTTTTTTTCTTCTGGCTCTCATTTCTGATTCTCCATTCTTCCATCCCACCTAAAGCATTTTCACATCCCCAGGAGGCTTTTTCATTACCCCCTCCCACACATTATTATTCTACTGTGTTTTAGGCACTGAGGTATATCCACAGGAGGGAGAGAGTCTCGGGACAGAGCCTGGACCCTCGAGGAGCCCCTGGCAGATGGAGGTTTGGGATCTGGCTCGGTGAGTGACTGTAGGCAAGTCATTTTACCATGCTGGGTCTCAGTTTCCTTGTCTGGAAGATGAGTCTAACAGTGGTACCTACGGTTGCATAACCACTGGAGGCAAGGTCTGCTTCACACAATGCCTACCAGACCAAACATGGAGGACGCTAGTGTATTCATTAACTGCAAGACAGACATGCAACAAATAATCAGGACGGACTAATCCTAGTACTAGAGAAAGACTGTTCAAAATGCCACGGAGGTTCGAGTGGATGATGATCACTTGTACTGTGAGCAGAGGCAACCCCAGGCCTGCCATCTCCAGAGCCCGTGCTCACAGAAGAGGCCTCTGGGAAAATGGGGGCCGGATGAGAAGGGACAGGGCACTCAGCCAGTGTAAAGCCAGTAAGCTCACCAGGTGGACGGGAGGGGGCAAGCGTCCCAGGTCCAGGGCACAGAGCACAGGTGCAAGTGTGTGAAAGAATCTGGCACGTTCTGGGAGCCACAAGTAGCACAAAAGGCTGGAAAGTAAAAGACGAAATGGATGTAGAGAGTGACGGCAGATGAGGTCTCAAAGGCGGGCAGAGGCCAGATCACTAGGCATTTCTATGCCTTTCTAAGGGGTCTGGATTTTATTCTACAAGCCAGAGTTTTCAGAAGTGTGTTTTGCCAAACACCAGTGTCACAATATGCTCCAAGAATAAAGGAAGAAAAAAAATGGATGGTCAAATTAGTTAGGAAAAGACTGCATACTATGTACCCCTCTTGGGAGATTCATAGGCAGTTAGGCAAACTAAGTGTTTAAGAATTTCCACAGTAAAGAAAGAATCCTACTGAACTTTCTCTAACCCAGGGTTTCTCAAACTTTTTTGATCAGGGACTGCTTTGTGCCTAACATCTACTAATATCCCACTTTCCTGCTTTGGGCAACGGGGACGTGGCAGAAAGCAAGAAATCACCCCCTTGGCTGTGTATTTCAGGAAGACAGCTCTGGAGGCCAAGCGAAGGACGGACGGCGGAGGGAAGCAGGACTGCAGACTGGAAGTGAGGAGGCTGGTGCAGCGACTCAGCGGAGAGATAAGGAGAAGCGAGGAGGAGACAAGACGGATGGGAGGGGCCCAGCTGGAGGGATAAAGAGGGAGACTCGCCAGAACCCACCAACAGACTCCATACGGAGACAGCGGAAGGGAGGCCTGAGCAGTGAGGTGGTGCAGTCACCCTGGATAAGGACCAGCTGAGGGAAGCTGAGGCTGGTTTTGGAAAGGCTGAACTTGAGGTCTGTCTGGGGAGGAGAGGTCTGGCCTCGACACAAATCAGGAGTGATCCCTGTGCGGGGGGACACGTGCAACCACAGGGGTACATGTAAGAATGGCCAAGGGGCATGAGAGGAGGGGGAAGAGAACCCCCAGTAATCTGGGAGTCAAGGGGGTAGACGGGAGGAAAGGAACTACCAACAGCAGCTGAGGAGGAGTAATCAGAGAGAAATTCTAGAAGAATACACGTGAGACTATTTTCTAATTCCCTTGTTTTAAGTGCAGAATAAAAATAATACTAATCATTTACTGACTATTAACTAGGCGGCAAACAGCTTGTGTTATTCTGGACACTTTCAGTATGGGGCAGTTAAATAAATATCATGTTAAAGATTGATATTGATATTGCAAAGTAGGTAAAATCTCCACTCCTTATAATCTACATTCAGAGTATGCTTCACTTGCATCCTGAATTTGGTATCTCTTACAGCACAGTCATTATTAGTACCTAGCTTTTATGTATTTATTCTTTATATCCCCAAGTCACTTGTAAGTCCCTGGAGAGCAAGGGCGTGTTTCACAGCAGGGGTGACTATAAAGTTGTAAATCTTGAACAGAGGCAACAAGAACCCTGTCTCTAGATGACCACTGACTCGGACTCTTGGCGACGGTCTCCACCGCCCCAGCCTTGCCTCTGCTGCTGCGAAGGAGTTCGGAATTTCTCGTTTAGAATCGCCATCCGAGTTTCTGAGTCACATACACAACAGATCACATTTGCCCCAATTATTTATTTTATTCTCCACACTTGCTCCAAAGACATTTTGGTTTTTCCAAAAAGAAAAAGGAAAGCTTCCCTGGAGGAATGCTTTTCTCTCAATGGGGAGATTTATGAGAACTCTGCAGGGCCCTGGGAGTAAGAGTAGCTTCCCATGGTGACAACACTCAAGTGGAATGTGGAAATTCAAAATGCTGGGTTACTTGTTCAAAATACAAACCCACTTTACAAACCCAAAATACTGACCCACTTTACGGGTCACACCTTTTATATTACACACTGTTATGTGCTAAGCTACATTGGTCACCTGTTTTTGGAGAACATTCTATCCTCATTATAACGTGGCCGTTGGGTGGTAAGTGCTGGTACTAACAAACTTTTAAATTTTTTTTTTTTTAGTTTATTTATTTTATTTATTTTTATTTTTGGCTGCGTTGGGTCTTCGTTGCTGCGCGCAGGCTTTCTCTGGTTGCAGCGAGCGGGGCCTACTCTTCGTTGAGGTGCACGGGCTTCTCATTGCAGTGGCTTCTCTTATTGCGGAGCACGGGCTCTAGGCGCGCAGGCTTCAGTAGTTGTGGCATGCAGGCTCAGTAGCTGTGGCATGTGGGCTCTAGAGCGCAGGCTCAGTAGTTGCGGCGCACAGGCTTAGTTGCTCCGCGGCACGTGGGATCCTCCCGGGCTAGGGCTCGAACCCGTGTCCCCTGCATTGGCAGGCGGATTCTTAACCACTGCGCCACCAGGGAAGCCCCAAACTTTTAAATTTTAATGGGATTCATGAAGAGAAGGGAAAGCTCCAGGGAGAGGTGAAGATGGAGGCTTAGTGTCAGGAAGTGACCAGGGTGTATCTGGGTGGGTATCTCTGGCAGAATGCTCTTTACGCTCTGGAAGCAAACACAAATGAAGGCTGTCGACTCTCATTAGCATCCTCTGGTGCTCTCTGTATCTCCATATGGAGAGTGTGCAGTCAAGAGAAATTAGGGGTTCACGTGGGTGAACTTCCCATGAAACAAATCACTCATGGAAATAACTCATCTTTTTTCAATTGTAGTATTCAATATGCACTGCTATGGATAACCAACTTCTGGGGGCTACTTGCTAGTTTCAAGGAAAATGATCATTATCAGGTTGTGTGTCAAATTAACTTGAATTTTCCTCATGGTTCTAGGAAAAGCAAAATGCTGAACCCTGGGCTATTGATGTGCTACGCGACTAGGCAAAAAAAAAAAAAAAAAGAAGGGAAAGAAAAGAAAGGAAGAAAGAAATCCATTTCCTCAGAAGACACATTTAATGAGGCAACTGGGGGGTCTAAGGTGATAAATTAGAAATTCAACTAAGGGTAACAGGCTTAAAGGAAAAAGCAGAAGCTTGATGAAAAATGCAAGGGGAGAGAGAGAGTTTTTTTTGTAAAGTGTTCAGCTTCACACTGATAAATCTATGCTTGTTGATCATTTTAGCTATGATTGCTAGTGTTTAATGTCATTCATCTGGGACTCTATTACATTTGTTCTGGGATACAGAAAATAAAGGAAAAAACAAAAGACTCCAGAATGCTTACCTTGCCATCTTCTGTGTAGACGTTTTCGTTATACCCCTTTACTATCGTTCGATCAATGAATAGGCTCCGCATGACGACAATCACTTTCAACACCTTTCCCAAGGTCACCTGTCAAAACACACGTGTACAAACATGAATGCTTACACTGGAACATGCAAACCACATGAATTGGGTAAGACAGTGAGAAGGAGAAAGGATCACCTCTCCTCCTGTTCCTGAGAGACACACCAGTGGACACTCGGAGGAAAGGCGCGGTGGTCGCGCCTTGTGCCAGCCTCCTAAGGCATTTAAGATGGCACAGGTCCCAATTCATCTAACTACTCTGAATTTATTTATAATATTGGCTTATAAACTCTCAGGATAATTTCCAAATGTTTACTATCTGCTGGATAAAGTAAGTTTCCCTTTTTTTTTTTTTTCCTGTCTTAAGATTACCTTCTTCAAAGACTATCCTACAATTCTGGCCTTCTAGGAGTTAGTGAGCACATTTGTTTTCATATTATGTCATGAGCCTATGTACACCCATGGACTATGTAGAGAGTACAACAGAGGGATGAAAGGCAGGCACCAGATACCCCCTGGTTGAACTTTTTTTTTTAAAATATTTATTTATTTGGCTGTGTGGGATCTTCGTTGCGGCACGAGGGATCTTTTTTAGTTGCGGCATGTGGGATCTAGTTCCCTGACCAGGGATCGAACCCGGGTCCCCTGCACTGGGGGCACGGAGTCTTAGCCACTGTACCACCAGGGAAATCCCTGAACTATCTAATTTTAACAGCTGGTAAAAAGTGGAGCAGTTCTGAAAGTAAATGAAAAGTAGCTGCATTTTATCTCCAAAAAGGAACATGGTCCTGTAAATACATCTAAGTGCTTTTACTCTCTTAGAACCTAAGCACATGTTATAGATTAAAAAAAAAAACAAAGAACAAAAAACAAAAACCTAAAAAAAGTGCAGTTTCATACATGCCAGGGAAAAAGTGACCTGCTGGGCTTGCTGAATAGGCTCAGCCTTCAGAATAGAAACAGCGCCTTCTTTTCTTTTAGGGGCTCACGAAACCCTTCTGATGACTTTGTCAAGCCTCCTCTTTCATTTCCTAGATGAGACCCTAAAAGCAGACTCGGCAAAGGACCCAACCCAAGGCCCACTGTCTGGGTTGGTCCATGAGGCTCTGACATCACAGAATTGGCTAAAAGGAGTCCTGCTGGGCTCAGACAAGAGTCTCTGCCCCAAGCAGCAACCCGGATCCTGCAACTCCAGCAGCAGGCCGTTTCTTGGGACGCCACCTTCAACCATCCTTTCCTTACTTCCTAATTCCTTGCAGCTCTTAGCCTACTGTTCAAAACAACAATGGTCTTCTCTTCTTGATCAGTCCTGGGTGTCAGTGAACATTACTAATACCTAGTTCCTTCAATAACGTCTAGTGCTGACTTGATCTCTATTTCTATATGCCCCAAATAGTACAGAATATAAACAGGGTAGGAAAAAGATATGACACGTTTATTTACATTTAAGAGAATGTTAAAAGCACCTTATTTCTGGATAGGACTTTTAAATATTGCTATACCATGTAACATTTAATGGGTCATTTCTTGCATAACTGGAAATCACTATTTAAGGATGCCAATAAACCAGCAAGGTAGGAACAGAAACTCTGTCTCTAGTTTACATGCAGTCTTGGAAGGAAGCAAGGGAGGGAGAGGAACCCAGTTATAGTTTTGGCAGTCATAAGCACTGAAATTAATAGCCTCTCGCTGGGCTAGAGTGAAGGTCCAACATACCCCCTCCAACAGTGCCACCATTTTCTAACATATTTTAACTCTCTTTGCTAAAAAGCGTAGATAACTAAGCAATTGTCTCCTTAGAAGAAACGAAATCTAGCTGACTTTAACTGGTAAATTCCCTTAGTCATTTCTCAAGCTTCTTAAAATGAAATTAAAAAAAAAAAACCACACTAAAGATACTAGAAATGTTATATTTAATTTTTTTGTTTTTATAAGTGATTTTTGGTATTTTAAAGTCAACTAATAGTAAAATAGTTAATAAACGCTTATTATGGAACAATCTAAAATTAGAGAAAAAAGGAATAAAATAATTGTTTATAGACTTTCCATCCAAAGATAATCACCACTTCAACATTTTGGGGTACTTCCTTTTAATCTTTTTACTATCAAAGATGCATGGTTTTTGAATTTTTCACATGTTTATAATTGAAACTCAACATATAATTTCAAGTCAAAATTTTATTTAAAATTATGAGGTAAGCATCGTTCCATACTGCTGTGTGGTCTTCAAAACTGGCGTTACACGTGGCCTGGCATTCTATTGAGTGGCTATACTATAATTTCTTTAACCATTCTCCTATTGCTGGGCATTAGTTGCTTCCAAATTTTCCCTAATATTAATATTAGGCTGCAATGTGCCCTTTTGTTCACCAAATTTTTGCTGCATTTGGTATTATTTCCTGAGGATAGATGGGCAGAACTGTAATTACTGGGGCAAACAGTACAAATGTTTTAAGGCTTTTGATACAATCTACCACAAGGGTTAAGAACACTCTTATCAGCAATGGGTGCTATTAAATCAAAACAAAACGAAATAAAATCCACCCCCTCCCAGAAGTACCGACTTAATTACCTTCTTCAAACCTTTTATTATGGCAGACTTAAAATAACATATACAGAAGTAAATGAAATAGTATAAAGAACCTCCATGGACCCATCCCAACGTCAACAGCTACAAGTCTCGGCAGATCTTTGTTTTACCTACACCCTCACCTACTTTTCCCTTCCTGAATTATTTTGAAACAAGTAACAGCCATGGTATCATTTTATCCGTAAATATTTCAGTCTGTATCTCTAAAAGGGCTCTGAAAACAAAAAAACATAACCATGCTGCCACTCCACACTCCACATCTAAAACAACAACAGGAATCCTCTAGTGTTATCAAACCTGCAGTTCAGTCAGTGTTCATTTCCAACAGTCTCATAAATGCCACATAAAAAAAAAACTTTGCTTGTATCAGGATCTGAGTATGGTCCACACAATGGAACTGGCTGACCTATCTCATAAGTCTCTCCTAAACTCAAGGTAGCCCTCTCTCTAACCCCTCTCCCCATTCTATTTGCTGAAGAAACTGGGTCATTTTTTCTATAGAGTTTTCCACAGTCTGGCTTTTGCGGATGGCGTCCCGGTGGTGTACATGTTACTCCTTGCTCTGTACTTCCTGTAAATTGGTAATTAGATGAGATTCAGGCTTGATTTCTTTTTTTTTTTTTTGGCAAGACTACTTCACAGGGGTGTCACAGACTACCAACAGGAGGCATGTGAGGTTGGGTGTCTCAGTTTGCGATGCTGGCAGCTGATGACCCATTAAATTCACCAGCGGTTACAGACGGTCGTATTCCAATGAGATCAACAGCCTTCATTTATTAGCTGGAACACTTTTATAAAGAAAAACTTCCCCTATCTACTAACTGGTTACCCAGTGGTAGAATTTATTATATATGTGAGAGAGGATAAATGCTCAATTCTTTCCATTTATTTACCAGCTTTCTTTTTTTAAACTTTTAATTTTATATTGGAGTATAGTTGATTAACAATGTTGTGTTACTTTCAGGTGTACAGCAAAGTGATTCGGTTATACACATACCAGTTTTCAAACAATGCATTGTTTCACTAGTTTACTTCCAATGTAGATGGCTGTTTTTTTCCCTTAACATTATTATAAACTCAAAGAGTGAAACGTATTTGATATATTTTTGTCTGACGCAATTATTCTTCTTATGGATGCTCGAACTGTCCTGTCTGTGGCTGGTGGGCATCTTTTTGAGGCTGAATCCTTTCGTCGTAACCCTAGTCTCTGTGATGGCTTCCTTGCTGTCTGGTATATGATACCCCGGGCCTGTCCTGTACAGTTCCCACCTGAGGTCATGAATCAGCCATCTCCTCAAGCAACTCTGGTTCTTTCCAGTGGGAAATGGTATTTCAAGACTGCAACCAGAGCAAGGGGCAAATCATTTTTGATAGGTTAAATTTTTTCTTTTTCATTCTATGAATCTGGATTAGGATAGTTTTCCCTTTCCCCCTCTTTTTCTCATCCTACATTCATTTATGTATTGAGGTTTAAGCGTTTCATCTTCTTTTCTAATAAAAAAATAAGATACTCCGCATACGGCCTCCCCCACTCCTGCCCCCCCAATCATACTTCGCACCTCTGCCCCCCACTCTCAGCCCGCCATCCCTCCCCCCAGCCCTCCTGCCCGCTTTGCTCTGGAGTCCTGGGACCGGCTGGGTCTCCATGCCCCGCCTCGTGCGCTGCGGCTTCACGCGCTCAGGGAAGGGGCACGAGCCGGGGAGGCTCACCAAGAGCATCCCTCCGGCTTGTGTCTGTCCCGGGCTGTGCTGGTTTATGGACACCCAGTGCTATGAAGTCTGGCTCTGGTTTACTTCTATTATCTCTTGAACCCGTCAAGGTCTATGAAGTTTGTCAATTCTTATTTTTTATAGAGCCAGAAAGGACCCTGGTACTCAACTAGATTGCATATGCATAGATTTATGGCTTTTTGAATTTTTAACATGGTCATAATGAAACTGCATACACAATTTTGAAGCTTAACGTTTCGAGGCTCTGGAATCAGGCTCATTTGGAACCGGGTCTCGGCTCTGCTACTGGAAAGCTTGGCCCAGTTACCTTCTCTGAACATCCCTTTCCTCCATCCAGTGGAGACAGTGACAGCGCCACCTCAGAAATGGCCGCGAGGAGTCAAGGAGACAATGCACTTGATAAGGGGTGTGGCACAGGGCCTGGTTCCCAGGGGCAGCTATTGCTACTTAGCCCAAAACCTTGTCTGGACCTCACAGAGGCGAAATGACTTGAAGCCAGCTAACATCAAAGCTGGAACCAGAAGGGCTGCTGCCTCCAATCCAGTGAAATTGCCACCTATGCTAATCTGCCTTTCTGCTGTCACACCTGGGGCTAAAGGGACACTGCAGAGAGCGGGTGACAGTTGTGCAGGCCCTGAAGTATGAACAAAAATGTGCTCCTGTTGAATGACTGCTGAGAGTCTGCAAGCCTGAGGTGCAGGCGGTGTGGGGAAGGTACGAAGCTGCCACATAGGCTGATCTTGCTGACTCCCAAAAGAGGCCATTTACTGTGAAGGTCAAGTCCACTGGGACTCTGTGCCACACCTGCCACTTACAGGCAGCGTGACCAAGGGCAAGTCGAGCCACCTCTCGTGCCTGCTCACACAGCTGCAAAATGCGGAGGGGCCCGCTGAGGAATTAAATGCGACGACGATCCATGGGAGACGCATGGCCGCGGGCGTGGCGCACCACACAACTCACCAGCCATCAGCCTTCGTTCTCCTCGGAGGTGGTGCGGTGGAGAGGGTCCTATGAGTCCTTCAAGCCCTGCCCTCAAGATGGAGCTTCGTGCGTGTTCTCTAATGTTCTTAGGGTGTTCTATAGGGTGCTTGCACGTCACCCTATAATGATTCAGATTCTTATGTATCTGGACTGTGCCAGTTCCTAACGTATCTGGATGCAGCAGGTTGCAATGACCTTGGAGTTTTGGTAGACTGATACGGTGGTGCAGCATATACAGGCCAACAGACACCGTTCTACAAACTAGCCAATGCTGGCCATGGCTGGAGCAAAATGCCCAGAGACGGGACTACAGGTCGGTGCCTGGCAACTGCTATGGGATCCCACAAATAAAGCTAATGCATCTGGTAATGAAGTGGGCTTGCCGTTGCCAAGGTAACCCTTCTTCTACACCGAGCAGGTCACTCACTACTTCTGCGTCTGTCCCCGTGTGTTCAGATGGCAAGTTGTGAAGAGTCTAGGGGTGCACTGTGCTTCCCCAACGGGAACCAAGGTGTGCTTGGAAAGGAAGCCGCTGGGCTGGACCACCCAGCCGGCCGTCACCCTTCCAGGAAGTGCCCTTAGAGATGCTGTCACAGCCCCATCCCCTTGCGGGGGCTACATCAGTGGTCTTCTCTATCTGTTCTACGGCAGTCGCCTACCAAGCTGTATGGCATTGGCAGAATTTCTAGTTCACTATGGAGAGGCAAGTCGCAAAGTGGGAGGCAAGTTGAGGAGAATAGCAAAGATATTTCGTTCTGCTCTGCCGCTGACTGCTATCCAACGCAAACGTAACAAATCTGGTAGTTGAGACGTTATCTACACTGGCAGACCGGGTGAGCTTGGAAGGTGGGAGAAGCTGATCACTTGCAACCTCACTCCCCTGGGCTTGTGCAGGGAGAAGGCACCCCGAGCCTGAGCAGTAGCTGTGTCCAGGATGCAGCGGAGGCGAGCTGACCAGCGGCTTATTCGCACGAGGAACCTGGACTGGACACAGCCCCCCCTGGCCCGGCATAAAGCACGTGTGTGGGAGGTGAAGTGGGGAGCACAATATTTGTCACTCAGGCAAAGGCTGCATGGATGAGACCTGCTTTTGGGGCAGGGATACAGTTTAAAAAAAAAAAAGAAGCCAACCATACATACATGTGTCCACAAATGTTATTTTCCAGGCACAAACAAGGTAAAAGTTTACTGTGTAGGTGTCCTTAAGGGGTCTGCTGTGCTTGAAATGATGTTTTTCAAAGTGTAGTTAGAAAGGGGTGGGGAGGGAGGGAGAGAGGGGCAGACAGGCACCTACAGGAGGTTCAGGAACAGTTTTTCTTCAGTATAGAACCAAGAACCTTCCTCTTTGTACTAATGACAAAGAAAGATGAGGATAAAGTGAATGATCCCAATAAGCATTTATTTATTGAATATATAAGTGGATGTATTATGTGAAGCACTGGGCAAGGACACTACTTCGGAGAATCATGTAACTTTAGAGCTGGCAAGTTTTAAAAAGTCATTTTCTCCAACTCCCCCATTTTCAAAGGGGTAAACTGAAGCCTAGAGAGGTTAAGAAGTATCAAATATGGCTCCTACCTTGAAGGAGCTGATAAAACTGACATAAGCCTGAACTAACTGGAGGGTGGTACACGGCGCTTTACCATATGGGGCTCACCGTGTACTTGAGAAGTTTTGGGGAGAAGAGTGCTGCGTCACTGAGCTGCCGGAACACGCCTGGTTGGGCGCCTGTCCGTTTTACCCCACGTTTTGAAAGGTGGAGTTGGTGGTATAGACGAGCACTCCCCAGACGATGTCCCATGAAACATTCCTCCAAGAGATGTTCTTACATGTGACCTGGAAAAAACGTTCCCCCAAGCTTTTCCCTGACGCCTGGGGGTCTTCCCCCGAGTAATGCGGACACCCCCTCGGCTCTATGACAAGGACTGGGGCGCGCCCACGGGGCCGTAGTTTCCTCCTCTACCTAAGAACCCTGCCGTACAGCCCAGGCAGGTGTCTCAGTCTCATTCTGAATAGAAGGAAGCTGAGGTTTAGCAAGCTTTGAGGGCAAGGTCACTGCTGTTCTGCGCAGGGCCGGGCGCCTGCCTCTTGCTGTTTCCCCTTCTCATGCCTGGTCCATGACCCCGCAGCAGCGGCTCTAAATCACAAGACACGGCGACCACAGAGCCTCGGACCACCTAATCCTCGAACCGCCTGCCGTATTTTCTGGAACTCTGGTAAGTGGCTCAAAACCGTGCTTCACAAGCCTCCTGGCTTCCCTCCCAAATGGCTTTATACTCACACTCCTGACCTCATCTATAAGATGCCACTAAAACACTTGCTTTGTCTAACTTTAGCGGTGTTTTTTTTTTTTTTAAAGCGAGCGCTCTGAATCCTGCACAGCTGCTAGGCATGTGCAGCCCTGACAGAATCGTGCTGGGGCGGAACTGCTCTCCTGACAGCAGGCCTCGCAAAGCTGCAGCAGCAAGAAGGACTGGGACCCGGAGGTACAGAGGGAAACTGGCTGCTGCTTCTTTCTAGGAAAACTGTAAAACTGGAAATGACGGAGACAGACCAACCCGGAAAGGCTGAAACGCTGGCCAAGCTGAGGCAGAGAAGATAAACCTGCTGTCGTGGCTGGAAGAGGAGGTCCCTGGTACGAGGCGCTGGCCGGACAGTACCAGTCGTGACGAGAAAACGGGCCACGTGACTTGGAAACCAAGAGGTCAGACGGAGGGAGCATCAACGATAAAACTGATATTCCTCTACGCCGAAGGTCACTTGTGTTTTGCTCAATGGGGTGGCTCAGTTATGCCTCTGATGATAAAATGCAATGCCACGTAGTGTGATACAAGAAAGAGAAAATCAAACTGGAAAGCGACTCCCATGGACGGGCTAGATTTGAGACGTGAAGTTGTTACAGCCTCAAGAGGTGAATTATATCTTCCCTTTTGACAAAGACCAAGGAAAAATAAGGCAGACAAGCTGACTTTAGGTTCTGTCTACCAACAAGTTAGAAAATCAACTTGCCAGCAAGGCAAGCAAGCATGGGAATTTCGTTTAAGGACTCTGGGGGAAGAAAAGACCTGAGTTCAGATTTCAGCTCTGCCCCCTCCTGGCTGTGTGACTTGAGGCAAGTTACCCGGCCTATGAAGCCCCAGCTTTCTTGCCTGTAGGACCCAGCATAAGGCTGCTGTGAGGAGGAAATGACACCAGACTCGTGAAGGGCTTAGCATTGTGATTCAGACTTGGCCAGTACGTCATCCGTGGTCATGCTGGGTGACTCCCTCCTTGCCCTTGTCATGGGGCACAGGCAGCATGGGGAGGGGGCGAGGGCCAGGGCTTTGGAGCCTGAGAGACCCGAGTTCAAATTCTGCCTCTGCCATGTACAAAGCAGCGTGGCTCTGGGAAAACCAAATCACGTGAGCTCTGGTTTCCTCGTGTCTAAGGTGGAACCCTTTATAAGGACTGGGCATCCACTGCTATTAAGTGTCCAGGGGAGTCACTACTGTCACTCGCTACGTGGTAGCAATTGCTGTTATCACTGCAGTAATCCTTTTTAACAGTTATGAAGCACCCCGCCTAATAAGATAGGTTCATTTTTCTTTAGGTGGCTTATCCCCTTGATGAGTACGTTTGAATCATTTCCTAAGGAGCCATCAGTGTTAACAATCTGGGCACTTCTGATCTTCCTGAACCCATTCCTCTCTTCAAAAGTCACAACTGCCCTGGTGGGAGTGGAGTTTCATCAGAGAGGTCTTACTCATTCTCTAAGTTCGTTTTCATGACAAGGAAGGATTAAGAAATAAGTTTCCATTTCATACGATAAATAACAACTTCCTCACAGCCTTCCTCTCTCAGGTGCCTGCATGTTCCCCTCAACGACAACAAAATTCACACACAGTGTAAAGAAGCAAAAAGACACCAGAGAAAAACTGTGCTTCCTGACCTTGGTTTCTGGCTACCCTATAGGGTTTCCCTTGCAGTGTCATGAAAAATCCCCCAAACCGTCAAAATAGAATTTAGTTCATTTTCATTTATAAAACATACATTCAAATATATAACATAAACCCCTCTGGGAAAAAGGAGAATACGACGCCTGTATAAAAATAGGGCATCAAGATTCCAAAAAGATGTTGTGAGAATGAAGTGGGATACGGGTTAGCTGACAAAAGGAGAAGCTGACTATTGTTTTCTCCAACATGCTGAAAACGTCAAGTTTCTACTAAGGGATGTGATGCGGAAACCCCGTCAGCACACACACCCTTTACTTGTCCCCTGCCCTGAACACGGCAGCAAGGAAGACACCGCACTCAACGTTGCCGTCTTGCAGGACACGCCTGCTGCCCGGGAAGCAGCTGTTTTCTGTCCTGGGCGGAACCAGTTGGCCCAGGGGTAGGAACTGGGTCTGGTACGGAAGGTTCTCCCCATACTGGCTAGGCCACGTAAACTGCCTCCTTCCAGAATCTGGCCTGGAGAACATGGAGAAGACTGGGAACCAAAAATAGCACTCCTGTGAGAAGGAGGCCATGTAGCAAGAGAGGGCGGAGGAATGAAGTGCTGGGGAAAGGAGGAGGGGAGACAGACAGACAGACGGACAGACGGATGCCCTGGAACCTGGAGCTGCCTTGAACTGCAGATGGCTTGCTTTCCAGTTCTCCCCCTCCTTCCACCCAACAGTTACTTGTTAATGCATGTCATGTGCAGGCTAGGCATTAGGTACACAGAGATAAACGCAAGAGACCTTCAGAGAGCTAACAGTCCTGGTGCAGGAGACAGGCAACAAATAAGTATATAAATAAAAATGTATAATTTGCCAAGAGTTTTAAAGGAAATAAACAAAAAGGGAAGAGCTCAAAGAAGAGAGATTATTTAGGCAATACCTATGTGCGAAAAAAATGACATTTCGATCAGATGATTCAATTATTCGTTTGTTCATTGAATTCACTCCAGTATTTCTTGGACACTCACTATTGTACCAAGCATCGGCCTAAGGATTAGAGATGGAGCAGTGAACAAAACATCTCATAAGGGTGCATTCTTGGGGGAGGGGGGCGGGATGAACAGACAATAGAGAAACAAAAATATATCATCTGTGTGGGGCTAGGAAGGCAATAAAGCTGGGTGAGGGGGTAGGTTCACATGCGGTAGAAACCTACTACATAAGGTGAAGCTAGGCCATGCAGGGTGCTGGGGCAGCGGGCCCGACCATGGGAGGAGCCTGGCAGAGGCCTGGGCGGGAAAGACCCGAGGAAGAAGGAGGAGGCCGGTGGGGCGGGCAGGAGAGCGGCAGGCGCCGGGCAAGGGCAGGCCGGGGTGCTCGTGAAGGGCAGAGGCTCTGACAAGAGGTTAGCTGTATCCGGGGTGAAGTGGAAGCCGCTGCAGGGTTTTCAGCAGAGAAATGACTGTGTGCTTTGATGTGTGCTTTAAAGAAACATGTCCTTGGCTGCTTGGTGGAGAGATCAAGAGAAGAAACAGGGAGACCACGAGAGGACGATGACAGCTTTGACTGGGGCTGTGGCGGCAGAGGAGGTGAGACGCCAGTAGATTTCAGATAGAACGAAGATGGAATTGAAGACAGGATTTGCTGATAGATGGGCTGTGAAGTGAGAGAAAGGGGGAACTAAGGAAGCTTGTAGGTTTCTGGCTTGAGCACCAATTAGATGGTTTTGCTATTTACTGAGATAAGATGCAGAAGCAAAGGGGTAAAACAGGGGGCAGGGAAAATCACTTCTCTTTTATGAAGTTTAAGACACTCCTGAAACGTCTCAGTGGAGAGATGTTAAATGGGCAATTTGGAGACTGGGCCTCACGGCTGAGGTCTGGGCTCGACAGTTCAAGTTTATGAATGATCTTATCAGGCCCTCATTTTCAGGGCAGTCTGGGTGAGTTCAGATGACCTGAAACTTCACCCTAAACCCACGCAACTGAGCAGTATTATCTGGGCTCTGAGGAGCTCGGGGGCGTCCTTCCCGGAAAAAGGCGGGTCTGTGGACTTCAGCAGGAACCATCCCATTGACCGGGCGATTCACGTCCAGGCGAAGGTGATCCCCACGGAGATCTGCCACTTGCCACCTGCATTAGAATGGGACCACGGTGCCCTCTGGCAAATGTGGCCCCATTACACCTCCACTTCTGTCGATACCCTGTTAGGCAGCACTTGGCTTTTTAATATTTCGACTGTAGGCTATGGGCCAACTTGACCTTGATGTAGAAAATTTTAATTCAAATCAATACATGGCCAAGGTCACTTTAAAATCCAATTAACATGAATGGGAAAATATGTCCCACAGTTCTGTGAGCTGAAAATGGAACACTTGCAAGTTAACAGCAACAAAAGACACAGCCACACAAGCCTGTCTGGGTCCTTCTGTGTTTGATAATGCAGCTAGCTGTGTCCTTAAATACAGGCAGGTCTTAGAACACCGAAAAACTTTACATGTTTTTGGCTTCTGTTTAGGGGAGCTTAAAATTAAACTGTAGGTTCTTTTGAAGAAAAACATAAAATGTACTGAAAACTGTGAATTCCTACACCTGATTTTAAATAAATTAAACCCTGGACTTCAACTCACCCAGGAATCCCTAGAGAAATCTAAGGCTTTAATAGAGTTTGAATAGTGGCAATTTGCATTTATATAGAACACCTTCACAAAACTGCTTGCAATGACAACCATAACATAAGGGGAAACTGAGGCAGATATTTCCAAGACCTACTCCTACTAGCAAAGGCAACCAGGGCTACAGGTCGCTTCCTCCTCAGATTTACCACCTCTGTCCCCACATTTACTCCTTAGTGATTTTAGAGAATTGCTTACTCTATACCAAGAATCAGAGAATCATGCAACAAATGATGAGGACATTATGATGACTGGGCTCTTCTAGGTTGTTCTCTCTTCCTTCAGCTTCACTGCTCTCCCAGCTGGAATCCCAGCTTTCCTACCCTTAAACCAGGTTAGAATAGAATATAAATCAAGCATCCATCTAAAAAGATAAAATTGCTTTGTAACTTTGAGGAACGATTGCAAATTATGTAAAATTGGAATAAAATATTATGGATGCCAGTGAAATATCATAAACCTATTTCTCAATTTATTTTATATGTGGCTATTAAAAAAAAAAAAAAAGGCTGCTGAAGGGATTGGAGCTGAGCCGTATGAGGAAAGGCCCACTTTGGGTGGCCTTTTCAGCATCCCAGGGAATCCTCATGGATTTGAGGTGCAGATGTCCTGCAACATGGGGCTGAAAAGAAAGCTTCAACCTGAACGCTGCCGGCTAAGGTCACGAGACAGTCGTCTGAGGGCGTGTGTTCACCTCTCCAGATTACACTGCGGCAGCAAATGAAAAGCAGCCCAAGTCTCTGCAGCCAAAGGACAAGCTGCTGCCTGGCATGATGTCTATTCTGTCCTCCCCTCGTGGACTGGTTCAAAGGATCGTTTTGCACTCTCCTTCATTCGAAAATAATACAAACCAGCAGACTTTCCATCCATCCCTCCCTCTCCCCACCAAACGCCAGTTACCTCATCTGTTGCTAGCATTAATGCTCTTCACACACTCATTCTTCTTTAATGATGCCTGTTTGTAAATAGCAAGATGGGATGCAATTAAACCATGAGAGGCTAAATAAACACACATACTAATTAGGATCTTTACAAGAGATTTTTTTTTTTCATGTATAGACTGGAATTTACCTTTCATTAATCTAACTTAATTGCAATAGTGCACCAATAAAGAGTCAACACAAATTAAGTGCTCTAAATAATCTCCCCATATTAAGGGTGAGCAAGCGATCCTTCCTTTGGGTAACAAGCCCTGTTCTGCAGAAGGAGGGAATGAAATGGGAAAACAGCACTGCTAAGCGTCAGGAGAAGGATTTCGGCAGTAAGACAGGTATGGCACCATTGTCACGATGCTGGCGCTTCAGATGCCTGAAGTGAATGAGGTCAAGGTCATAGGTTCACACTGCTGCCTTCACCCCTCATGAGTCGACTAGCTTTGCTCAGTTTGGAGGTAGCAGACATCACCCCTCAACATCTGTCAGCTTTCTGTCACTGGTTCCAAGAGAGAAAGCGTAAAGGTTTGGATCAATCAGTTCAAATCCATTCCCACCCCTAGAATAACAACGCCCAGAAACATTTGCTCTGTGGCAAGGCAGTACACAGCAGAGATTTCTGCATGACAGGGACGTCTGTTAAGTGCAGGAAAAGAAAAGTTCTGGTGTTTTAACCTTTGATTCTAGAAGGTGTGAAGGATTATATACATTTGGCAACTAAACTGAACTGAAACAGAATATGATGGTGTAGCAACATGAGACGTCTTTTTTGCAAAGGCCTCGGAGTACCAACAATTTATTCATTCAGCAAATATTGACTGAACCCCTCCAGGTAGCAGGCGTTGGCTGGATCAGGCCCAGGAAACTACTTTAGGAAAAATGTCACTCGCTCCAGAACTCTTTACACCTTTTACATATTTTATTTGTCCTTCCCTGATCACTGCTGCTAAGTCATGTATCATCTTCCTCTTTGTCAAGTACAGACATGCACGGATGCACAGAGGCCCCAGCTTCCCTCCTGCTCCCTAACTGGGCCAGGGGTGCCACTGGCCTGGGGACTGCAACTCTGAAAAAAGCCAGGTCCTGAGAGGTCCAGAGGGGCAAGATGGCTGAGGCGACTGCCCTGAGGGCCTGGGACTCTACATTCAGCTACATGCCCAAGACAGCCTCAGCCAGATTCTCCAGTTCCTGATTTTAAAATAAATACTTGGGATGTCCTCCATGACAACATTTCCCAAACTGTATTCCATGAGAAGGGGTCTGTGGCCAAATATGTCGGGGACACCGTGTAGACATCCTCTTCCTCTTGCAGATCCACAGTGTACAAGGGCATATTAAAGGCTCTGGAAAGGACTGCAATGAAGGAACCTGCTTAGCTAGCTTTGTTTAACCAGTGAGTACTTCTGAAACTTACTGTGCACACCACCCTCCTTAAGAACTCGTGTTGCAAGAAATCCACTTTGGGAAACACTGTTATATTACTACCAGGAAAGAAATACCCTGCCTATTCAACCAGTCCCCAGCAGCCTGGATCCTATTCTTCCAGTTTGATACTACACCTCAGCTCACTCCCTGCCTGCCTCCCTCCCCGCAGGTAGAAACAGTACGGCATCGCCGACCCCAGAGCCTGGAACCCACAGGACCTGGGCTCACTGCGCACCAGACCAACAGAGGCCCCGATGATGGAAAACGGCTCCCTGACAGACTGTGGATAAAAATTTATCAACCCTAAGATGTTTAATTGCTCCCAGTTCAAGAACTTTCAAATATTCGCTCAAATTCATTTTTATGGTTACATTGTAAGTCTCTGAAAATCCTACTCTTGTAACAGCAGTACCGACAGCCCTCACTTAATCACTCTGGTAGATCATATATAAAAACAAAATAGAGCTAAAAAAATTCATTCCATGTTAGTGAGCAGATGTCTAGCCCATTTGCAATTAATACGACCCACTTCCATACAATCAGACTGCTTAAAATTCCTGGAACAAGATGTAAAAGTTAAGATGCAAATGTTCTGATTTTAATGAGAATGAATGGAAGCTATAAAATCCACTCTCCCTTTGAGGGTAGGTACAATCTACATATAAGTCTCAACTGCACACAAATTTATCAACAAAACAATCATTTGATAAAGCTTGTGTGAAAGAAGAAAACAGAACTGGGAAAGTCAGGAGTATATTTGGAAAGCATTTCCTACCAAGATTAAATGTTATCAAAGCCATTATTCTTTTAAGGAGCTTTCAAGAAAACTTGACTCATTTCAGTACATTTCCCCCAGTTACCTACACGTACTAGGAGATTCTTGTACTTCTTTGAGTCCATGAGACCTTGTCAGTGGACAGTGCAGAAGGTGACAGAAAAGACCATGACTTTGGTGCTTCCTGGATCACCCTTCAAATCCCAGCTCCATCACTTCATGTGACCTTGAGCGAGTTAGTTACCCTTCTGAGCCTCAGTGTTCTGTCTATAAGGTGGTGATAACACCTTGTGTTGGTGTGAATATCAAATCAACAGGGGCGTGTTAAAGAGCCAAACAGAGTTCCAAGCACATGGCAGGCATATGAAGTGGCAGCAATTATTAGAACTATTATATTCATGGTGGCAGGGGCATACTTGTCTAGGATCTAAAGACAAGTCTCACCTTTCACTTTTATTTCTCCCTGCTTGGAAGGCCCTCCTGTCGGCTTACCAAAACCTTACCCCTTCCTCGATGGTCCTGTTTGGAAGGAAGTCTCTCCTGCGGTCTGTATTTTCACTGGGCAGCAGTGGGTTTCTCAAGGTGTGGACCCCACAACTCCATCTGAATCAGACACCCCACCCCTGGTCACCCTATTGGCTCTGGGCCGGAACTGACATTTCCAAAAAGCACCAGAGCCCAGCCGGTCTCTGAACGCCGGGGAGACGCCTAACTCGGGCGATGCTCAGTCGGCCTCTGTCGAATTAAACAGCAAAAACCAAGAACTTGAACTCTCACAGCACTTACTTGTGCCCCTTGTCTTCATTCATTCGTTCCACAGCTATGAAGGGAGTGCCTCCTCTGTGCCAGGCACAGTTCTAAGCCTGGAAAGTTGACAAGGACCAAGAAAGAATCGGATGACATATTTTCCTGGGGGAACTCACAGTTTCGTGGGGTATTCGCTCCAGGAGGAGAGTAGAAGGGCAGGGGCCAGGCACAAACACTCCTTTTATCTTTCGTGACTGGCACAAGCCCTGTGGAAACCAGACACTCAGAAACGATTTGATGACAACCATGAACAAAATCAACAGGGTAAGGCTTCAAAGGCACAGTAAAATTCTTAGAGATTTGGTAGTGGTTTGGAAACATCCAGAAATGACAGGGCATGCAGTAAAGCAGAAAGAACGTGTACTTTGGAGGTAAACTGACAGAGTTTAAACCTCAGCTTCGCTACTTATTTGCTATGTGCTTCGGGTAACTTATCTTGCCTCTCTCTGTGCCTTACCTACCTCATAGGGCTGATGGGAGATTACACTGCAAACAGCACATATGTTCACTGAATAAATGTTTACGGGGCACTCAGCACGTGCCGGGCACTGTTCTAGGCACTGCGGATACAGCAGTGAACAAAACAAAGTCCCTGCCTTCAAAGAGCTCGCCTTGTGGAGGGTGGAGATTGACAGTAAGGTAATACATAACGTGCCATATGGTGAAAATGCTATAAAGAAAACAAAGCAGGGTAAGGGACAGAATGGCAAGGGGTGGGGTAGGGTGCTATTTTAAATAGTGCCGTCAGGGGAGACCTAGAAGCTCTCAGGAAGCGAAGGAGAGAGCCAGGGGCAGAGGGCACAGTTGGTGCCAAGGCCCCGAGGCCGGAGCAGGCCTGATGTGCTCTGGGAGCAGTGAGGAGGCCAGTGCGGCCGGAGTGGATTGAGCCAGGGCGCAGTGGTGGGAGACGGGGTCGGGGAGCAGGGGATTGTGTAGGGCCTGAGAGGCCGTGGTAAAGATACCTCTAGGTGCGATGGGAAGCTGGTAGAGTCTTCCAGGCAGAAGAGTGACATTTCAAAAGTAGTGCTCTAGCTGCAAAGTGATTACAGTGTGTGAAAGGCTACAGAGGTGCAAGGGTGGGAGGACGCTGCAATCAGCCAGGTGAGAAGGGACAGCAGCTTGAACTGGGGTGTCGGGTGGAGAGGGTGAGACGTGAGTAGATTCTGGATGTATTTCTTTCCTTTTTTTTTTTCCTGACTCTTCTTTTTTAAATTGAAGTATAGTTGATTTACAGCGTTGTGCCAGTGTCTGCTGCCCAGCAGAGTGACTCAGTTATACACATGCAGACATTCTCTTTTATATTCTTTTCCATTAGGATTCTGGATGTATTTCTAAGGAAGAAGCCGCAGAATTTACCAATGGATTGGCTGTGAGAGAAAGGAGAGGCAGAGGCCACACCAAGACTTCTGGTCTGGCAACAGGACGAATGGAGTCGTCATTTACTAACACGGGGACCACTGCCCACACGCAAGCGGCAACGTCAACCGGCACCTGGGCCTGAAGTCTGGGGAGAGACCTGGGTGAGGATGTAAACCTGGGCTTCAGCAGCAACTATTTAAAACATATTGAAAATCCTGGGATGGATGAGATCACCTAGGGAGTACGGACAGAGAAGGGACCAGACCCAAGAACTGAGCTCGGGACACGCCAATGTTTTGGGAAGAGGAAGAGGAATCTATAGAGAAGACTGAGAAGGAATAGCCAGGGAAGTGGGGGAAGATCCTGAATAAGTAGCAGCTAATATTATGAATGTTAACTTTAAGGCAAAACCCAACAAAGCCCCTCCTTCAAAATTCTGTTTGACAATCCTCACATCTCTGTAGTTGAACAAAATGGAGAAATAACGGATGCCCTATAAAATAAGCATGATCACCGAGTAGTCACCTTAAAAGCAGACACAGAGACAGTCACTATGTAATTTTAACTAAAAATATAATTCAAGAATGAGGAGAAAAAGGAAGGTGAGAATTCTCACCTATGTTTAAAAAACAGGTCCCACATTATTGCAAAGGGTTTTTGAACAGAAACGAAGAAATTTTTCATATGTTCACAATGTTTACGATCAACAGTCAACATGGTAATTAAGCCATGAACAAGGCCCATACAATTTCATGATCTTCAACAAATGTCTAGCAGAAATCACTGCAATCCCCCGCCCCCCACGCCCTGCCCACATCCTGGCCGGCTGAGCTCACCAGCGGCTGGCCTGGCTCCAAGGATTAAGTAACCAGGTGATCTTCACAACAACCCCACGAGAGAGGACCCTGATCAGCTCCGTCTTACACGGGAGGAAATGATGGCACAGAGACATTAGGTGACTGCTCAATGTCACATGGCTAGAATCAGCCAAGCAAGGAACTGACCCCTAGCCGCCTGGCTCCAGGTTTGCTTAGGAGCTGGGCTGATTATGATGGTGATGAGAATGATGACAGTCACTACTCCTGTAACTACATACAGCACAATCAGTTAAATTAATTTTAATTAAAATTCAATATAAGATAATTTACATAATTAATAATACCATAGACCATATTAGTATAAACTCATGCTCATCTTTTAATTCAATTGCCAACCGAAATGGATGGTGTATGTCACTTTTATTAGAACCGAGCAACTGTTTTGTCTCAATGCACAGACACAATGAAAAGATTAAATGGAGGAAAAATCAACTGCGTAGATTGGGATTAGGGAATAAAGTAAAATACCAAGATAAACTGCTTTTAAAATCAGTTGAAGATTTAATGCAGCTCCGGAAAGTTTCGATTATTTACACGCTTGGTCTATGCAGTGTAAATCTGGGCTAATGAGATTCAATTGCTGTGTATAAATCTGAAGGACAACCCGACTGTCTAAAGAAAATAGCAGCTTGGACTCCTGTGTTAATAACTCTTCGAAACAAAGATTATGATTCGGGAAGAGTAACATCATTTTTGCTTCACGTTATTGATTGCAGGGGGTATTGAGAGAAATGGCTCCATTTGGTCAAATATAAGCTCTGAGACAAGTTGCCAGGGAGTCAAAGAATCTACTGATCAGTATTACTGTTCTTCTAATAACAAGACCAACAGTGACAATTTATTTATTTATTTATTTATTTATTTTTGGCTGCGTTGGGTCTTTGCTGCTGCGCGCAGGCTTTCTCTAGTTGCGGTGAGCGGGGGCTACTCTTCGTTGCGGTGCACGGGCTTCTCATTGCAGTGGCTTCTCTTGTTGCAGAGCACGGGCTCTACGTGCACGGGCTTCAGTAGCCGTGGTGCGCGGACTCAGTAGTTGTGGCTCACGAGCTCTAGAGTGCAGGCTCAGTAGTTGTGGCGCACGGGCTTAGTTGCTCCGTGGCATGTGGGATCTTCCCCGACCAGGGCTTGAACCTGTGTCCCCTGCTTTGGCAGGCGGATTCTTAACCACTGCGCCACCAGGGAAGCCCAACGACAACAATTTACATTGTCTCTTTGCCCTATGGAAATTATGAAGCCCCAAGAGAACCCTTCTTCTTTGTAAAGTCCCCCGTGTCTAGTACCAAGGGCTAAGCAGTGCTACGCACGGGGGTGGATCGCAATAGATGCTCACAGGTACCCGGCCGGGTGGAGCACTTCCCCTAGGCTCTTCATAAAGGTTTTGTGCGCAGTGGTACATGATTGTAGGTACTGTCAAACGCATCTTAAAGCAAAGTGATCCACTTAAGATCAGTGCAGGACACTGCTGCACTCTTTTTAACATACGCATAAACAGGACTTCAGGAGCACAAAGGATGGAACTATCTCGGCCTGAAGAAGTAAGGGTGGGCTTCTTGAAAGGTAACATTAGACCCCAATCTCAAAGAAGGCACAGCAGTTTTGCCAGAAGGGGCAGGAGTTGGACAAGGACACCACAGAGGGAAAAGCAGGCACAAAGCATAGAAGCAAACGGGCACGGAATGTTTGGGGAATCTTGTGGTTTCTAAGGAGCCCCTGGAAACGAGGAGGTATTTTTGCTTGTCACATTGAGTGTGGAGAGCCACTGGCATTTAGCATTCTGGGGTCAGGGATACTAATCCTTCTGCAAGACGCCACCAGCTCCATACAAGGAGCGACTGTCCCATTCAAAATGCCAGTAGTGCCTCCACTGAGAAACACGAGAGGGTACCCAGGTGGTGGGGGGAGATAGTAAGAGGGGAAGAGGTTGAAAAGGAAAACCGAGGCCAGGTTATAAAGACCGCCCACATATGCTTCCCTAAGGAGGAGGGCTTTACCCTTCAAGCAAAGGGGTAGGAGACTGGCTCGGGGAGACCTGCCCTTTGGAATGAGCACTAAGTATGGAAGATGGAGTGGAGGCAGAGCATCCAGAAACAAGGAGACCACGGGATCAGCTAGGTGGCTGCAGCAAGAATTCCGGCAACAGGAGATGAGAGTGGGGAGGTGGGCGGGGGGCTGACTGGGAGGTGGGAGGTAGGATGGACAGCGCGTCGGGGAGAGTGTGCAGGTGGCATTTTGTGTGTACGGGGATGGCTCACTGCTGGAGCTTTCAATTCGGGGTCATCTTTCACATAGTATTTGATCAATACAATTCTTGTATCTGCTACAAAAATGAAGATAAGTGATGGAGCAGAGAGCTACCAAATTGGGAGCAGGTATAAGACAAGAAGCCTGGAACTCAGGTACCCTGGAAACAGACCCAACACTTTTGCCATTGAATAAAACTGAATTAAGACAAAGGATTAATCTCCAAGATTTACAAGCAGCTCATGCAGCTCAATAACAAAAAAACAAACAACCCAATCCAAAAATGGGCAGAAGACCTAAATAGACATTTCTCCAAAGAAGATATACAGATTGCCAACAGACACATGAAAGAATGCTCAACATCATTAATCATTAGAGAAATGCAAATCAAAACTACAATGAGGTATCATCTCACACCGGTCAGAATGGCCATCATCAAAAAATCTAGAAACAATAAATGCTGGAGAGGGTGTGGAGAAAAGGGAACACTCTTGCACTGTTGGTGGGAATGTGGAGAACAGTATGGAGGTTCCTTAAAAAACTAAAAATAGAACTACCATACGACCCAGCAATCCCACTACTGGGCATATACCCTGAGAAAACCATAATTCAGAAAGAGTCATGTACCAAAATATTCATTGCAGCTCTGTTTACAATAGCCAGGACATGGAAGCAACCTAGGTGTCCATCATCGGATGAATGGATAAAGAAGATGTGGCACATATATACAATGGAATATTACTCAGCCATAAAAAGAAATGAAATGGAGGTATTTGTAATGAGGTGGATGGAGTTAGAGTCTGTCATACAGAGTGAAGTAAGTCAGAAAGAGAAAAAGAAATACAGTATGCTAACACATATATATGGAATCTAAGGAAAAAAAAAAAAAAGGTCATGAAGAACCTAGTGGCAAGATGGGAATAAAGACACAGACCTACTAGAGAATGGACTTGAGGATATGGGGAGGGGGAGGGGTGAGATGTGACAGGTTGAGAGAGTGTCATGGACATATATACACTACCAAATGTAAAATAGATAGCTAATGGGAAGCAGCTGCATAGCACAGGGAGATCAGCTCGGTGCTTTGTGACCACCTAGAGGGGTGGGATAGGGAGGGTGGGAGGGAGGGAGACGCAAGAGGGAAGAGATATGGGAACATATGTATATGTATAACTGATTCACTTTGTCATAAAGCAGAAGCTAACACACCATTGTAAAGCAATTATACTTCAATAAAGATGTTTAAAAAAAAAAAAAAAAACTGAATTAAGCCACACACACAAAAAAGATAGTTGTGGTTTTACTACTACTTTTTAAGGTAACTGTGCATTTACTCAACCCCTTTTTCTGAATTTTGAAAACAGTTTTACCCTGCCTCAAAAAGGCAAGTGCCACAGGTTTCTACCAGACATTAATTTCATCAATCAATTAATAATATTTAAAACTAAAATCCAATGAAACTCCTTTGGAGTTCGAATAGCTTTCTCCAATATTTAAATTCACTATTATAAATGCTAGCCTAATGAAATATACCTGGTAGAGTTGGTGGAATGTGCTTCCCAAGTTTGGGGGGATAAATGCAATTGAGACGTGTTGAGGGAAACTAGAGGTCTGAATCATGGGCTTCCAAGGCATCATTAGAAATGACAGACCCCAGGAATTATTGGCATATTAGCATCGGGGGGGGGGGGTGGGGGCGGTTCTGGGATGCCTAACTAGGTTATCCTTAAGTTAGACTAAAAATTTTTAGGGACTCTCAGGGACACTATCAATTACCGCTGAGCCCTAAACACATGTTCATGTAACAGATGTAAGTGTCCCACTGCCTCTGGGAGCAACTGTCTTGAACCAATAGGCAAAGAAACTAAAGAAACAACATATACCTAGTAAATGGTATTTGTAAAAAAGGAAAGGGGGGGAGAGGAAGGGAGGGAGGGAGGGAGGGAGGGGGAAAGGGAGGGAGAAGGGAGGGAGGGAGGGAGGAGAAATGAAGAGGGGAGGGGAGGGGAGGAGAGGGGAGGGAAGGGAGAAGAGTATAAACTATTCCTTGAAATTAGTTCTAAGGAAAAAAAAATGCTTTTGTCAGAATATAAAAACGATGTAACTAAAAAAAAAAATTATTTATGCTTTAGTTGTCATTAAACTGAAAAACACCTTTAATGCCAAGCATTTTGGGTAAGCTGCTCCACTCTGGTAACTTCCTTCGCATGGCCATTCTCTTTAAGAGCAGTGTCTCTAGCACTGTGCTTTAACCTGGAAGTCACCAGAAATACAGGTGGAAATGAAGTACAGCTCTTAAAATATACTGAATATAAAACAAGAATATGAAGATTAGAGGCTGAAATCAGCAGGTAACCAGAGAGCCTCCCTGAGAAAGGACTTAGAGCTCCATCAGGGTTTAAGACCAGTGTCCTTAACCTTCTCTGGGAATTAACCGCCCTTTCTAATGGGAGCCACATACGCTCCCCTCAGAAAAAGGCACGTAAGTGTATCTACACACAGGGGTTCAGAGATTTCCTGAAGCCCATCCATTACCTTCTAGGAGTTCACGGACCAGCTTAAGATCCCCGGGATTATGACAAGAGTTAGTTTCAGAAAATTAAGTCAGAACAGGAGAGGGAACCCCATAAAAAATGCCATCTGTATGTCTGAATGGAACACCGTATCTACACACACTTAAAATCACAAGCCTTCAGAAGATAAAGCCAAGCATGACTTTGGTGTACGTATTCAGACGGAAGCGCTGCAAATATTTTGCCTAAGAAACCTCAGATTCCAGTGGGCCCTGAAAAATTATTGAGCCCGTGACCCCCTCTCTGCGTCCCTAGTGTAGTCTCCCCTTCTCGGTTTGCTGGGTCCCGAGTTCATCTCAGGCACCACAGGGCCTGGATACTCCAAGGAAAAGGAGCACCCTGAGGAAGCAGGAACAACATGCTTCAGGGCTGGGAATGAATGAAATGACATCTGGGCAGCTTCATGTAATTTTTTATTTTAATGGGTGAAAGTCTGAGCTCTCGAGTCACACAGACTGGGGCCTGAACTGTCACTTAACGATTGGGGTTATCTTTCCGCTGTGTGACCCTGATCCTCTGCAAGTCCCAGCTTATTAACCTGGAAACGGGATAAAGTCACCTACCTCCTGGGGTCCCGGACAGAACTAGTGAGGCGGGGTGTGTAAAGACCTGAGCTTGGTGTCTGGTACAGAGAGAGCACTGACTAAACAAAGACACTTACTGAGGAATCGGTAAGATCAGGCCCGTATTTCTGTTCCCAGTGAATTTTATACTTAAGAGGACAGTTTTTGTTTTATAAAATTTAATCCTAAGAATAATGCATGGTTACAATAAAAGAAATCAAATAATATTTAAGTGTTTCAAGTAGAAAGTTAAAGAACTAACTCCTCTCCCCCTCCCCCCATGAGATAACCACTACTCTACCAGGAGGGTGAAGACAGCCCCTCTGGACTGTTTACAAATGAAGTTACAAATAGGTGCACGTCCATTTCCCTCAAAGCCAGGATTGCACAGTCTCTACTCCAGGCTCACATCCCCTAATAGCTCATCTCAGTATTTTAAAAAATCTTTTAATCCAGTTTCTTTATATATACACACATCAGTATGAATGAATATTCATTCAACACATAATTACTGAGCACCTACTATGCTGCCAGGCACTGGTCTAGGGGTTTGGGACACATCAATGAACAAACAGACAAGATCTCACTCTTGTGGAGCTTACAGTCTTTCTGGAGGAAACAGATAAGAGACAATAAGCACAGAGAATTCCCTGGTGGTCCAATGGTTAGGGCTCTGCGCTTTCACTGCCGAGGGCCTGGGTTCAGTTCCTGGTCATGGAACTAAGATCCCACAAGCTGCGAGACTCATGTAACAGACAAGAAAATCACGTACTATCTTAGAAAGTGAAAAGTACTTTTTTAAAAAAATAAAGGACATTCAGGCAGATCCGGGGGGGCAGATACTGGTCAGGAGAGGTCTTACGGAGAAGGGATACAAGAGCAAATCTCGAAGGATATGAGGAATGAGGCCTGCAGACGTCTAAGGGCAAAGGCCCCAAAGCAGGAGGGGGGCCAGCAGGGATGGGAGACTGAAGGCGGAGTCACGGCAGACGAGGAGCCTTAGAAGGACTGGGGCTTCTACCGGAGTGAAATGGGGAGCCATCGCAGGTTCTGAGCAGAGAAGACACGCTTCTTGAGTTTCCCTTTAAAAGACTCTCTGGCTCTGTGTGCAGAGCAGACAGGGGATGGGGGGAGACCAGTCAGGAGACTGCTGTACTGACCCAGGTGAGCGGTAATGGAGGCGTGGACAGGGGTGGTGGCAGTGGAGGAGGTGGAGACAACGGTCACATTCTGGACCAGACATAATTTCATGTAATGTAAAAATCTAAACATGCTCGCTTAAAAATGTTAACTTCTTAATTTGAAATAATTTTGAACGATTTCAGACTTACAGGCCCTATATGTTAGCATTACGCTGCATGACCTTGGGCCTGGGTCCTTATATCTGCCCTCTCTCCACACACACACACACACACACACACAGGTGTGCACACCCACACTCATACTGTCTGTCGTCAACCCTTCACCCATTAATTTTAGCATTCATTGGTGATTCTTGATTCTTATGTAAAACAATTATTACTATGGTGGCTGCCAAACTTTCTAATGCTTTCTGCATCTATTAGTTCACATTCTACTGTAAGGAATGGTTTTCCCATAGTTATTTTTATGTTATACTGATAACTCCCATTTCTTTCTTTCTTCTTTTATTTATTTCAATCAGTATGGACACGTGGATTACGATGGTTTCTGTGGGTTGTAATCCATTACTATCACATTTATCTTGGTGCTCAATGGTCCCAGGCTTGGCTGACAGGAGCCAAACTGGATTCTGTGTCCATTGCACACCCCGCCATCATTCTGTGAGCACTTCCCTTGCTTTGGCCTGAGAAGATGTTCCAGGTTCACCTTGTACTTTCTCTGCCCCTGTTCTGGAACCAGCCATTTCTCCAAGGAGCCTAGTTCTTGTTAGTGAGAATGATGTTTAAAAACAAAGATGGGGACAAGAGACGCACTCATTGTTCCTGGAGTCTCACTGCTTGTAGACCATCTCAGCAGATGGAGTTGGGACGTGTGTGCACATGGATATGTGTATACACACTTGTATCTATTTCTATATCTATCTGCATATACATATCAGAAACAATTAGCTCACACTGATACCGCCAGTTTCAATCCAACACCAAGGGTTTATTCTAGCCTTTTCCTTCTTTTTGGTAATGTCCCTCTTCAAAAGGGAGAAATCTGGTTCCCATTATCAATTTATTTCCTTATTTCCTCAATCCTAGAATACATATAAAGCGGTTTCAGAATTGTTAACCCATACCTTCTATGAAAAACTGGCAAACTACCAAGAGGTTAAATATTTATTCACAGGTATAACAATCCTTAGCCCAAGGATCTAGAGTCACAAAGCTGTGTTCAAAGGTTACTAGGGTTAGCTCTCCATCCCTTCCCCAAAGTGTGGTTACATTATTCATTTGAAATACAGTTAGGTTTATTTATTTCTGTTTGCATTCCTTTTTTAAAAAATCCACTCTAGTCGACTGTATTTATTTTTTGCATACATGAAACATTACCATGGTTCTAAAAGTCAAAACTAAACAAAAAGATATTCTCAGAGACACATCCCCCTCCCTATACACATCCATCCTACCCTATTACCACCTACCTCCCTCTAACCAATTTCTTTGTTTCAGGTTTCATCTTTTCTGTGTGTTTCCTCTACAAATGAGAAGATAACAGATATTCTTTATCTCCTTTCTTACAAAAGAGGAAGCACATTAAGGATACTCTTACACTTTGGTTTTTATTCTCTTAACAATGTATCCTAGAAATCACTTCAAATGAGTCATAGAGGTCTTTCTCATTCTTTTTTAAAGATGAAAAAAAGCAGTGGCGTGGCTCCACTGTGTGGCTGTATCATAATTTATTCAATCACTCTCCTCTGCACAGGCACTGAGGTTATTTCCAGTATTTTGCAAACAAGCTGTAATTAATAATCTTGTGCAAATGTATTTTCATATTGTTGGAGGTGTGTCTTCAGGGTAAATTCCTAGAAGTAGTACTGCTGGGTCAGAAGGTAAATGTATACAGAGCTTTACCAGACGCTGCCCAAGTCCCTCCAAAATGGTCGCACCAATTTGCATTCCCACTAGCAATGTACGATGGTGGCTGTTTCCTTACAGGCTCACCAACAGAATGTGTTGTTATAGTTTTTAACTTTTGCAAATCTGGTAGGTGAGAAATGGCACCTCGGTGCAGTTTTAATTTGCATTTCTCTAATTATGGGTATGGTTGAACATCTTTTCGTATGTTTAAGTACCACTTTTATATCTTTTCAGAGGGTTAATTGTCTGCCTCTTTTCCTCATTTTCTATTCTATTTTTGGTCTTTTTACCCTTTTTAAGAGTTAAAAAATGATCTTAGGTATACTAGCCCTGTATCTGTGATACACGTTGCAAACATTTTCTCCCAGCGTGTCGGTTGTCGTCTGACTTTGTGATGTTTTTTTTTGCCACCTAAATTGTTTCCTTTTTATGGTAGAGGCCCTGTTGATTTTAGATCCTACCTTTATCACACGTAAATTTTTAAATGTAATTGAGTCTACTTCTAGTCTATTTTATTCTACTAGCCTATTTGTCCACCCACGAGCCAGCACCACACAGTTTTAATTATAGAGGCTTTAGAGTATGTTTCAATGTCCGACAGGGCAAGATCCCCTGGGAGCTTTTCTTTTTTGGTTTCCTATCCTTTCTGCGTGTTTCTTTTCCAAATGAACTTTAATATCAGCTAAAATGAAATCTTTTAATGAATGTATTATATTTGTTCACATTTATTGATAAGACTGATACATGTGGTCTCAACTTGGTCACATGATTGTATAGTTATTATGTGCATCATATTTCCAATGCTTCTTTCTCTAAGTGACGTTTTCTTTGCTTGCTCACTCGTTTATTGTTTGATTGATTAATTGTATTTAGGAAGGTTTATATTTTTGTTCTCATGCTTACCTTTGTACTTATACATTTTAATGCCCTTAGACTCCCATTTTCTTAGATGCCATTTTAGCATTTTGTTCGTCAATTTTTAATGGACTCCTTTAAATCTTACCTATTACATATATAAAAATCAATGAGCTCATTCTACTTTCATCTTTACCTATCCCTTCCCCCATTTTGTTTAGATTATTTTTACTGTGTTAGAATACATAACATTTATATATTATTACTTTACCCTCACCACCACCTTTGTTTTAGTCTTAGATCAGCAATTAAAAACATTATATGCTCACTATGAGTCCTTAGGCTGAAGTTTCCCCACTCATCTCTTTGTTGCATGAATCTCATTCTCCAGTAGACTCCTCAACATGGGCTAATGGGTAGAAAATTCTTGCATGTTTAAAATGGTTTTTCTCTGATACTTGAAAGACATATATACCTTTGATTCATACTTTCTCTGAAAATGCTGCTCCATCATTGCCTTGCTTTATATATTGTTTTTGAGACAGCCGATGCCAGTCTAACTCTTTTGCCTTGTAAGTTATTTGATTTTTTGCTTGGAAGCCTTGAGGATCTTTTTCTTTATCTCTGAAGTCAGATAGCATTATCAGAATACATCTTAGACTTGACTGTTGCTGGTCAATTTTCCCAAGTACCCAGTGAGATCTTTCGATGTGCAAATTTAGACCTTTCATTTGTAGGAATTCTTCTTAGATTACAGTTTTACATATTGATTCTGTTCCATTATTTTGTTCTCCTTCTTCATGGCCTCCAATTATATATGTGTTGTCTCTTCTCTGTCTGTGCCTCACTTCAACCACTTTTCTCTCTGAACCTTTCTACTTCTTTCTTCATCTGATTTTCACTCTCTTGGTTGTTTCTTAGCCTTTCTTCAGTGCCCTTTATTAAATGTCATTTGAATCTATTTTTCCTTGAGCATCTTGAAATTTAGTCTTAATTTGAGATAATTTTATCATTTTTTCCTGAGTACAGTAAATCCTTTTCATTTCTTCATCTTTTTGCCAGTATCTGTTTTTAATTTCTGAATTCCTGACTTAAGGATTTGTCTTTTCACCTCTCCAAATGCTTGAGGGTATTAAAATCAGTTTGGAGTGCTGTCTGTGTTAAATAGCTTTCTTCTGCTTTGTGGTTTTTGCTTCCTTGGTGGGGGGGGGGGGCGTGTGTGTGGGGGATTTCTTTAGTTGAAGTGTTTATTCCTTCAACATTTTATTATGAAAAATTTCGAACATCTAAAAAGTTGAAAGAGTTGTTGGGTGAACACCTGTATTCTCATGAGCTAGATTCTATAACTGTTATCATTTTGTTCTATTGCTTTATCACATATATATTCATCTATCTGTCCATTCATTCATCTTATTTTTTGGAAGAGTTTGAAAGTTGCAGACATTAGTATATTTCATCGCTAAACACAAAGGCAAGCATATCATTAAGCAGTTTAATGTTTGTTAAAAAAATGTTTTTTGAGGTAAAATTTGCCTCCAATAAAGTACATAAATCTTTAGAATGTACCATTCTCGGAATTTTGGCAACTGCGTACAACCACATAAGCCACACCTCTGTCAAAATGCAGAACCCTTCCACCACCGCACAATGTTTCCTCACGCCCTTCCCAACCCATGCCTGCTCTAACCCTCCCAGGGGAAGTGCTGTTCTGATTTTTATTCACCTTACTTTTGGCCCATTCTAAAATGTCATGTACTGCAATCAGACAGTATGTACTCTTTTGTATGATGCATTTTTCCCTCAGCAAAGGTTAACAGTGGGTGTGCAAGTGATAGCTCATTAGGATTTGTTTGTTTTTTACTCACACATAATTCGGAGTGTGGGTGTTCTTGGTCTCTTAGCTGTGTTTAATGTATGGTTTTTGTGTTTTTTTTAAATTTTATTTATTTATTTTTATTTATTTATGGCTGTGTTGGGTCTTCGTTTCGGTGCGAGGGATTTCTCTAGTTGCGGCAAGTGGGGGCCACTCTTCATCACGGTGCACAGGCCCCTCACTATCGCGGCCTCTCTCGTTGCGGAGCACAGGCTCCAGACGCGCAGCCTCAGTAATTGCGGCTCACGGGCCTAGTTGCTCCGCGGCATGTGGGATCTTCCCAGACCAGGGCTCGAACCCGTGTCCCCTGCATTGGCAGGCAGATTCTCAACCACTGCGCCACCAAGGAAGCCCTAATGTATGGTTTTTGTAGTTTTATTTGTTCTTGTTTTTCCATATTGTTTGGAGAATATGTGGAGAGACTTGGATTTAAATAACCATTCATAACATTTCTGAGTGTGAACATTTTCAAACATAAAGGAAGACAGATTGCTTAATAACCACCCAAATTTAAAAATTATCAAAATTTTGCCATACCTGCTTTATTTATCTCTCTGTTTTCTTTGTTGAAGTATTTTTAAAGCAAACCTCATACATCATGTCGTTTGAGCTCTACATAATGAAGCATGTGCCTCTAAAAAATAGATCTTTTGTTTTATAACCATGAGAACATTATTAATCCTAACAAAATTACCAACAATTCCTTGGTATCCTCTGAAATTTAGACCATGTACAGCTCCTCTGGATTGCTTAGAAAACATTCTTTTACAGTTGTTTTTTTGAATCAGGATCCAGACAAGGTCCACACGTTACATACTGCTGTTAAGCCTTTTAAGCACTCCATCCTCTCCATTTTCCCCACATTAAGTTAGTTGTCCTGTAGAATGTCCCATATTCCCTTGACTTTTACTTTTTGACCTTTTTTTAAACCTCAAAGTTTTTAATCACTAATAAATCTCCATTCACATCACTGCCATTGCAACAAACATTTCTAGAACCACTTTTTGAAATTTAGTTTGATAAACTGTTCTGAATAGTCTTAACAGTTAACATACTTCTTAAAGCAGCAGTTCTCAAACATTTCGGTCTCAGGACCTTTCTACACTCTTAAAAATTACTGAGGACCTCAAGCAACTTTTGTTTCCGTAGAATACAGTTGTCAATATTTACCATATTAGAAATAAAACAGAAATGTTTAAAACACAAGACTACAGGAGCCAACAGGTGCCCACATGATGATGTCATCCCTCACGATGTAGCCTCCGGAAAACTCCACTGTGAACTTGTGAACGAACAAAAGTGACAAACGAAAGCGATGTCTGAGTATCACCATAAGAACAGTTTTGACTCTGTGGACCTCCTGAATGGGTCTCTGTAACCCCTTGTTGCCAAACCATAATTTGAGAACTGCTGTTGTAAAGAATGGGTCTGATTTTGGGAAATAAATGTCCTTTGGAACCAGGTTTGGTAAACCAATTTTTTATGTGTCAAAAGTGAAGCAGCACTATAAAAACTGACTTTTCTTATAAATCTTATAAGATGGCATTTTTCCAAAAAAAGCATTTAACAAAGAATTCCGATAATATCCTGTGCTGTGACAAAAAATGGGTACGCTATGTTAAAACATGGGTACAGATTCATAAAGTGATTGCTGTAGCATCACAGAATTTTAGCACTGGATGGTCTCAAGAAATTTCTGAAGGACAACTGAAGTTATTTCTGTCTTTGTATGTTTGGGAAAAACCTGTTTTACTACTTCAGAATTGTTAGTGGGGTGTAAATTAGTGCAACTGTTTAGGACAACATTTGGCATTTTCATGGGAAGTTGAATATTTGCATGCCCTAAACCAGGGTTTCTCAACTTTAGCACTTTAATTTGGGGCTGGACAATTCTTTGAAGGGAGGACTGTCCTGCTCATTGCAGGATGTTTAGCAGCATCTCTGGTCTCTACCCACTAGATGCCAGCGATACACCTCCCCCCATGTTGTGACAATTAAAAATGTTTCTAGACATCACCAAATGTCCCTTGGGAGGCAAAACAATCACCCCTAGTCGAGAACCACTTCCCTAAACTAAGCATTCTTCTCCTGGGAGTCGCTCTAAGAAAAACCTTAGCCCATGGGTTCCAAGGAACACGAACAAGAATGTTCAAAGCAGATTCTTCCTAATACAAAAACAAAAAAAATAAATCAATGACCACCGACAGAAAAATTGATAACTAAATTAGGATATATTTATATAATGGAATATTTCATATCAGCAAAATGAATAAGCTATTGTAGCTAAACCAACAATTTGAGTAAAATTTAGTTAAAAAATAAAAAAAAGGGGCTTCCCCGGTGGCGCAGTGGTTGGGAGTCCGCCTGCCAATGCAGGGGACACGGGTTCGTGCCCCGGTCCGGGAAGATCCCACATGCCGCGGAGCGGCTAGGCCCATGAGCCACAACTACTGAGCCTGTGCGTCTGGAGCCTGTGCTCCGCAACGGGAGAGGCCGCGACAGTGAGAGGCCCGCGCACCGCGATGAAGAGTGGCCCCCGCTCGCCGCAACTGGAGAAAGCCCTCGCACAGAAACTAAGACCCAACACAGCCAAAAATAAAAATAAATAAATAAATAAATTTTTTAAATAAATAAATATATAAATAAATAAAAGAATGTTGAGTGAAAAAAACTGTCCCTGAAGACAACATGTGATACCTTTTAAAAATCATTAAGATAAACAGGCAAAATTAAAGAACACACTATATATATGTATTTAGGAATACATATATTTGTGTTAAGCCCTCCCTCAAAAAAGGAAAGAGAATGACCCACAAAGGGAGGGACAACAGTTCCTACAGGACAGGGGCCGGGGACACTCACAGGGTGTAAGGTTGCAGATAATGTTCTAGCTCTCGGGCTGGGGGGTAGGTTCACAAATGTTCACTCTATTATTAAATAAATAAATACGAAAGGGCCATGTCTGGATCAATGATGACAGTGTGATGATCAAGCAAGGATTATGATCGATTTAACCTGAAGTTAAAATTTAAAAAATCAAATGCCCAGCTCTACCCACAAGTCTGTGAGGCCCAGAGCCTGGTCCCTGCCTGTTTTGTTTCGGAAGTCTCACCTCCTCCCTCTCTTCCCTCGCTCCCTGCACTCCAGCCAGCCTAGCCTCCTGGGTGTGATCTGCACACAAACTGTCCTGGGCTCGGGTCTTTGATGCTGCGCTGCCTCTCGTGGGCCCGGCTCCAGGCTCGCCTCACTTCCCGCAGGTCTCTGCTCACAGATGGGTTCCCTGAGCCCCAGCTCCCTGCACCAGGCCCTCCTCTCTCCAGCCCCTGTCCGGCTCTGCCCCCACCCCCACACCCCATCATATTATGCAACACCTGGCTGGTCTCCCGTTCATGAGTGTAACGCAGGCTCCATGAGTACATGGACTGTGGTCAATGCTGAACAGCGCCCAGCACTATGCCTTCCTCTCCTGGTGCTCAGTGTTTACTGAATAAATATATGAATGCTTTAGCAACCTAGCTCACAAAAGGGCCTGATGCTTGATCTGAGACATATCAAAAAGGCCCACCTTCATTGGAACTCCAAGGGCACAATGGTTTAACATTATGCTTTTTGAAATGTGCTCCACAGATGACTCGAGACTCGGGTGGGAAATATGGCTTTGGGGCTCTACCCCAGAGCTGCTGAATCAGAATTTCTGGGCTGCCTGCCAGGAATATGCATTTTCCACAAACTACACTGGTGATTCTTGGGCCTACTAAAGTTTGAGAACTACTGAACCCAGCAGAGAAATCAAGGCCCAAAACAGTTAAGCACTTTAGCTGTTCAACAGTCTTCCTACCTCAGAGAGCTTGGGATGGAGTGAAATGAGATAATGTGTCTAAACGGTTTAAAACAGATGTGTCATTCAAAAACAAGGCATGAATATGTTAAAGAAACTGAGGGTTGGTAAAAAGTATATTAAAGAGATTGATAAATGAGTTTTATCTGTTGTAAACCATATAACATATAAAGAAAGATTAATTTATAAAGTATTAAGGTATGTTTCAAATATCACGGTTGAAGTTTCATCTTTTTCTTCTTCTCTTACATTTTCATACCTCGTGGATCAGTAAAAAACTGTGGATTAATAGTTTAAATGCCGAAAGCAGCCAGCTGCTTGTTCTAGTCTGACTCAGTTAAGCTCTTACAATATTTTGACTGTTTGAAGAAAATTAATAATGGGATGTAAGGCGGTAGATTAACTGAAACTAAATATCAACACAGCTAGATTTATTTTTGGATGACTGAGCTCATCTCTTCAAAGAACGGAAACAGGATTTATTTTATCATGAGTTATTAACTTACACAACACCAAAACGGCCCCCGACCAGCACGGAGAGAGCCAGCCGGAGTGTAGTTAAGGATTACGTAAGAGGCTGAAAGTTCAGATTTCATATTAGCCAGGACTTGGCCTGTCCAGGCTCCAGTCGATGACCCAAGGCTCACAAAGATGCCAGGAGAAGTTAAGGTGATAACCGCCCTGAGAGTTCTGGAAGCAGGCTAGTTTCCTCTCCCCTGAGTAGCAGGTCCCCATTGCAGCCATGGGGAGAAACCGGTACATCCAGAAGAGAAAGATGCTTTTCTGTGTCATTCATGTATTCACTCAGCAAACACTGACTCAGCCCTGATCTGTCCTTCCTTCCCTCCTCCTGAGCCTGCGCTCCCTGTGGGTCCACAAGCAGGAAGCGGATACAATGCCTGGGCCTCCAGGTCAAGCACAGAGCCCAGGGCGGAGGTGACTGCTCCTACGTCTGATGGGCTCTGAAGCCCGATGTCTCCAGGCCAACAAGGAAAGGCAGGTTTAGCTTTTAGAGGAGCAAAATTGACCCCAAATCGCCTTAAAAGGTGCCAATTCTATATATAGTCCTCATTTTTTCCTTTCCCCCTCTACATTGTGAAGAAGCTGTTGGTGACAGGCTGAGGCTCCCAGGTACAGATCTTCGTACATCTAAGGCACCCTGCTGCTTCTTGGCAGGGATTGCTTGGTGAAGGAGGAAACCAAAATGGGATCACCAAACCTGCCCTTTGTTCACAGAATGCTCTGGAGTTCAATGACTTTATGCCATTTTTCCATGTGTGTGCACAAAAAATCCAAAAACCCCTCTGTGCTCACACACCAAAACCAGAAGAGATCTACAGTGACAACAAAATCAGTGGAACATGCTGACCATGGACGCCAGGCCATGTTAACCAGAGCTGTTTCTGGACCCCTCTGTACACCAGTGTGGGCACCAGGCCACTACATTTCACAATTCAAGTGACCCTTGCAAAAAGCTGTCTGGGGCTTCCCTGGTGGTGCAGTAGTTAAGAATCCGCCTGCCAACGCAAGGGACACGGGTTCGAGCCCTGGTCTGGGAAGATCCCACATGCCGTGGAGTAACTAAGCCCATGCGCCATGACCACTGAGCCTGCGCTCTAGAACGCACAAGCCACAACTACTGAGCACGCGTGCCACAACTACTGAAGCCCGTGTGCCTAGAGCCCGTGCTCCGCAACAAAAGAAGCCACCGCAATGAGAAGCCCACGCACAACAACGAAGAGTAGCCCCCGCTCGCCACAACTAGAGAAAGCCCCCGTACAGCAACGAAGATCCAACGCAGCCAAAAATAAAAATAAACAAAATAAACAAGTTTATTTAAAAAAAAAAAGAAAGAAAGGAAAAGCTGTCTGCTCCACTGCTCCCAACACTGCCTTTCCTCCGCTGCCTTCGTGGCTTGGGCGAAAGCTTAAAAATATATCCTGGTATATGTGCAAGAATGATCATGCCGCCATTATTTAAAAAGCAAAACCGGAAACAACCCAAACACACATTGACAGGAGAAAGAATAAAGTGTGTACAGTCACAGAATGAACTATTACATAACCATGAAGATGATCAAATTATCAGATACAACTACCAACATGGCTACATCTTAGAAACAATCACACGATATGACACTGTTCTTATAAAGTTCAAAATTCAACAAAACTCCATGATACATTACTTAGGGATACATGTCCATGTGGTAAACTCATACTTAAAAAACGAAGAGAAGGGGATGATTATCAGGACGGTGGTGATTTTGGGGGGAGAGGCAAGGATTGGGGAGAAGCACACATTGGTTATCTTCTGCTTCTTAGATTGGGTAGTGAGCTCATGTGTTTATCATTACACTTTTAAACTGACATACACATTACATATATTCCTTTGTATACATCGAACTACACAATTAAAAAAAAACAAGAAAAAATTACCCGCCTGGTGTCTGATCACCCAAATCTTACTCACCAGCACTACAAAGTATAATCAGAGACGGGAGGAAGAAGCACCCTGGAGGCCTGGAAGCCGTGTCCTGGCTGCACGAGCCTGGAGAAACCACTACCTCCACTACCTCAGTTTCCTCACTTGTAAAATGAAACCCATCGGCGCTGCCTACCTTGAGGGCCACTATGAGGAGGGAGATGAGTGCTAGGTAAACCACAAGGCTCCGCGTGGTACAAGGGGGCAGGGGACATTCACTCTGTCATACGGATTGCTTTCTCGGCCCTGCCTCTCTTCCCCTGAGGAATGACCTCCTCCACTCCACACGCTTCTCGGGGGCTGCCAAGGCAGGACCCAGCCCCCAGCGGGAGGGACAACTTCAGGTTAGGCCAGCGGGAGTGTTTCTCCTGGGATATATGAGCACAGGCGCAGGATGAAAGGATGAAAGGCAGTTGAGGTCAAACCACTTGGGCCACAGAGTCCAAAAGGGACACTGCCCTGTTCCTGACACCCCTGGAGTGAACCTGGTTTTTGTCCCTCCTGGCAGGGCAGCTCTATCTTCATGTCTGTGAGCATCCAGCATCACTAAAAAGCAAAACAAAGACAAAAGCCAACCCTTTTCTTGCTTAAGTTCATCAGAGCAGGTTTCTGTCGCCCGCACTCACGGAAGCCTGGCTGACTCAGGAGGAAACGCTGCTTTATTACAAAGCACGGGTGCACTTCAGGCTTCGGCCAAGCAGGCAGAGGGAGATGTCAGCAGAGAGAGATGTCAGCAGAGACTGGCCACGTGCGTCCTGCTTCAGCGGCCTAGTTGGTCTCCCCATCAGTCTCACTTGCCTCCCAAAGCTTTCAGGGTGCACCACCTCCCAGATTCACACAATTTATTTCAGAAGGATCTCCAGAAAACAAGTTTCACTCTTGCCTGGACCTCGTGCAGTGGGGACCCACTGCCTACAGCACGGGTCTCACACTGTCTCCACCGGTCACAGGGAACAGGTGACTAGCGAGGCGAGGAGGGGAGGTGGCCGCTGCCGGTCCCGCTCTCCGCCCAGATGAAAATTCCCTTCGACCTCAGAGAAGATGTGTGTGGTCACAGCAAGTGGCCTAGGAATCTGCAGTCTAATAAAATACCATCTTTTAAAAGTAAAAGCCAAATAAAGCCATGATGTTAAAAGTATGATTATCCACCTGGCAATTTAATTCCGAATCAGATCACCCACTGCTCTGCCTATAAACAGACACCACCTTGTGTGAATTCCCATGTCACCTAAGGAAGATGACAGCTTGATGGCCAGATGCACAGTGGTCTGAATTAGCCACTCATGGCAGTGAAAACGGTGTGTATAAAAGCGAATTCTATCCTTGATCGAGCCTCTAAACTCTCATCAGTCTATTAAAACAGAAGCTCAGTGAGAAAGCAGATGAGGCTGACAGGTCGCTGTGAAATAAAAGCCCACTTTCTCAGGTGGAAGTAACTCTAATATCTCAGACCTGTTTGCCTAGAATCTTGTTCTCCCTGCTCATTCCTGTCAATGCCAAATCCCTACCTTCATCAGGAGATGGAGGCTCAAGGACCCAGAAATAATTTGAGCAAACCTATCTCACCGCGGACACTTTCACTTTTATCTTCATTAACTCTTTGGTCCCTGTCAAGTATCCTGGAAGTGGGATTTATGTTTCAGCTGCTGGGTCTAGAGGATCTTAACATTTAGACAATTTGTACGTTTAACCGGGGCAGAAAATATTGCATGCTTTTCTAGACGTATACAAATTGTTTTCTTTTTCTAGCAAAAGAACACTGTGTTATCTCATTCGCTGTATTTTTTAACTGAAAGAATTCTAAAGAAAAGTAGCGTGTTACCCAGATGAACGTCACTAATTTTGCCTCACACGTGAAATCCCGCCCAATTAACAATCCCACGTCTTTTCCTTTCTTAAGAGAAAAACACACATGCACACACAATAAGCCTGCTCTCTTCAGGTGAGTGGACTGAGCAAACAGTCACTCGTCCTGGGTGACTACCTATTTATAAGGGTTTACAACAGTAAAACGCTGAAGTCCGGGGACTTCACACCAGGCCCCAGAGCAGCAGTGCTAGTGAGACGTAAAAAAACGCTCAGTCCTGAAGCTCGCCTTCCTGATGTCCATCAAAAACCATCACTCTTAAACAGTTAATTCTCCTTTTCTGTAAAACGTGGAGGCTCCTCAAAATCTGTGCTCGAGGAAGGGCTCCCCAAGCATGTGTATTAGTACCCAGAGTGCCAGAAGAGCACCTCGTCACTGCAGTCTCTGTGCCTTTCTAATTGCTACTATAATTCAGCATTTCTATTCTACCGTATTTCCCAAACACACCTGTCTTCGGTGAATTTACGTGAATACAAACATCAGTGATGAGGTCAGGAGGCCAACTTGCTCAGAGCAAACCCACATCAGAAACAACAAAATCAGTGGTTAAGAATCCACCTTCCAATGTAGGGGACGTGGGTTCAAGCCCTGGTCGGGGAACTAAGACCCCACATGCCACAGGGTAACTAAGCCTGCGTGCCTTAACTACTGAGCCCACGCGCCGCAACTAGAGAGGAGCCTGTGTGCCGCAGCTAAGACCCGACACAGCCAAAAACAAACAAACAAATAAATAAATATTAAAAAGAAAAAGAAAAAGAAAAAAGAAACAACAAAATCGGAAACCATCAGTGACAAGCACTCAGACACTTTCTTCAAATACGGAATGGATTTTATAAATGATTTCCCATAGCAGGATCCAATAGGCGAGCATTCCTATTGTCTTTGGGACACTGTAAGACAGGTTCACCAACACACCATGAACTGACTCACAGGGGACAGGGTCTCACACTGTATTTCCTGTCTGGGTAACTCTTCGATGGGCTCTGCGATTTCATTCAAAAGCATGTAGAACGTACTACAGAATGCCGGTAAAGAGAAATAACGCTGTTCACCATCAAACTGGGATTTAATTTCCATTCTAGAGCTCCGACCACACAGAAACAGGTTAACCTGGAGGCCAATGTCCTTGCATGTGTCCCTACAAACAGGTCAGGCAGAACTTACGAGAAGCATGGCAGACGTCCCATTGGGTCTGGATAAGTGGATGGACATTTCAGGGAACATCCTGTCAATGCGGCTAATCACGTCGTCAACATATCTGAGAGGGAGAAAGACACACAGGTGTAAGAGCTGGAGCCCTAGTCACAGAAATACAAACCTACAGTACGCTTTTCTTCTCAATTTAATTTTTCATTAGTGAAATACGTTTTTAGAAAGGCAGATGGGATTTATAAGCCTTTTTAGGAAAAATACTACTCCCCAGTTCCCCCTCTTGCGTTTTAGTGATTTAGTGACCATCCGTTGTTTTAGTGATTTCTGTTGGTATTTACCTCTGTGTTTCCACATGATGTGTTTTTAATGCCAGTTCTTGGTTTTTCATTTTAAGGTGTGACCTCGTGGCTTTCTCCTATAGACTAGAATTTAGTTCTGCCACCTTCCTGGCCACTGGGCTCCAATTACAGGGCCCCTCCCTCTGTCCTTCTGGTCTAGGGATGGAAGCAGCTTCCTGTTTTGCTCACCTCTGTTTGCCTTCCTGTTTCCTCTTTGGCTTCTCATCTCAATCACCTCAATAATCAAGTCTCTGGATTAAATACCTTCTGTTTTAAATACCTGAAGTCATTCCTGTTTTTCTGGTTTGAGTCTAACTAATTCAAACGACCTCACAATTTTTGCTTAAATCAGTATTTATTGTTTACATTCTAAAATCTCTGCTATATATATATTTTTAATAGCTGAGCTGCATAGTGTCTCGTGAGTATATTTATTTACTTGTACAGTTTTTTGTTTCACTGGATTTTCACTTGATTCGTTTTCTGTGTACCTATTACAATTTTTTCCCTTAAACTTCTCTGACTACGGTCAAACATATCAGACATATCAGTTTCCATTTTTTTCTTGGAAACATCCCTCTGAAAGGCAGTCTTCTGTTCTTCTGGCCCAAACGGAAGCTGTATCTATTACGATTTAATGATCATTGAGATAACTGACATTAAGCACTTAGCATGGCATAAACTTAGGGCTCAAAATTTATAAATACTCTTACTGGTATATCATGGGCATCGTGGGCATAGTCTGCAAAACTGTCCTCTCTTAGCAGGAAGAATCCCTCCCACCCGCAATACCCCAGTGGAAGCTCACTGAGAAAACACCAACCCACAGCATCAACAGAGCTGGGTCTGGCTCAGATCCTCTGAGAATAAAATCACAGCAGCATTTGTGCTCACCGCCCAATCACACGGACACAAAGGGGATGTAGAATACAGTAGCTGAGATGCAAAACTATCTGTTAAGGATTTTTACATTGGATTTCGTATCTGTTGGATATGACAAATTAAATTACATGTCCATTAGATCAGGGACATATAAAAGCTATGTTCTCTTGGGGGAAGAGGGAGATTCGCTCTCCACTCACAACATGAACAGATTTTAGTTTGAAACCTGGGGTTCATGAGAGAGAGCAGACAACACAACGCCAATTGTTAAAAAGTGAACATCTGGGCTTCCCTGGTGGCGCAGTGGTTGAGAATCTGCCTGCTAATGCAGGGGACACGGGTTCGAGCCCTGGTCTGGGAGGATCCCACATGCCGCGGAGCAACTAGGCCTGTGAGCCACAACTACTGAGCCTGTGCGTCTGGAGCCTGTGCTCCGCAACAAGAGAGGCCGTGACAGTGAGAGGCCTGCACACCGCAATGAAGAGTGGCCCCCGCTCGCCGCAACTAGAGAAAGCCCTCGCACAGAAACGAAGACCCAACACAGCCAAAAATAAATAAATAAAATAAAAATAAATTAAAAAAAAAAAAAAAACACAGTTCGAGTACTTTCTTAAAAAAAAAAAAGTGAACATTAACATATGAGCTATGGAAGTCAGTAATCTTGCTGATTAACCTATCAGGTTTTCCCTAGGGAACGTTATATGCAGTTTTAAACTTCAAGTTGAAAAAGGAAGGGGGAAAACTCTAGAAGGCCCAGTGGTGAGTAACAATGATAGGAAGACCAGAGCAGAGACAAGTGAGCAGAGGTGGAGGTGCGCTGAAGGCTACTTGCTCCTGCAGAAAAGAGGGCTGCCTGCGGGGAGACTCGGGTATTCTTCAAGTGTGCAAATGGCTTTTAAAACTCGGTACCAAAGAGCCATCTTCCATCTCGAGAAAGGACCACAAGATGAGGATGTGGCATTAAAAAGCGAACTAGCTTAGAAAGAAAAGAGGTATAAGAGGTACTGCTTAAAGGCAAGGCTCCATTCTGTTGATTTTGAAAATGGTTTAGAAAACAAGCTTTCCTGGATGGCTAACAGCCAGACTGACTAAGACATCACGCATCATCTCCCACGGTCCCTTCTAGATTTACAGCTTCACGATACACAACCTTGGCTCTAAGCTTAAACGCTACAAAACAGGCGAAGAGATGAGGAAAGGAGGAAATTAACTCATTTTTCACGACTGCCTACTGTTCTTGAGATGGTGGAAGACAGGTGGCAACATTCATGTCAAAAGTTCACACCAGGTCACTGGAGACATTTCTGCACTTACAGGCTGCTTTGCTAACTCTATGTGTGCGATTTAAACCCAGTTACTTCAGACTCAGCAGGAAGCAGAAATCCGCTCTCCTGTGAGGATGGAGGTCATTGCTAAGTATATGCTAATGGGGAGGGGGACAGGCAATGTCTTCTGAACGGATCCTCAATCAATAGCCATTATAGCTCTGGACAGTAGAATGCAAATGAATATGCAGAACTTCAGCACAAAGTTAACATCATAATTTACTCTCCCTTGTACCTTTCACCTTGAAGGTTTCAAAATACTTTCTAGAAAACTTGTCTCTCTAGTAGGCTAGGAATTTAGGGGGATAGGTAGGTTAGGTGATGATTCCAGAAACCCAAGTTCAGTGTGTAGATTTCCAGGATTCTATGCCAACTACTTGACTTTGCTTGCTCTTAGCAGGGTCCAGAGTGCTAAAAGGGCAGACAACAAATGTTCCTTGACATTTCTGGAATCCTCTGTATACGAGCTCTTTACTTGTAAAGGGTGGCAGTGGCAGGAGAAAAGAGTCCCAGAAGAAATATCTGATGCGGACATGGGAAAGTAGAGAGGTCTGGGGCGGTACTTTTTGTTCCCTCCCCAACCAGTGATCTCAGATAAAGCTCAGCAGGCTCAATCCAAAGATTTTATTAAGCAAAAATGCATTTCAAGGAGACTGATCTTCATTCCCACACCTAACATAAAGGGGATGCAAATTTCCTTTTTACAGGTGACACTAGGTATTTGCCAAAAAAGAGAAAGAAAGTCAGCTGCACCTTTCGCTGAGGAAAACAATGTCGAAATCCCAGAAGCAGAAAATCAAAACATTTCATTTTCAAATAGACCCAACCTTCAAAACGCAAATCCACCACTAGTGACTTGAGAGAAATAAGGAAAGCTTGGAACGGCAAATTAGAAAGCTGGAGCCGAGATGACATTTTCTTTCTGCAGAGGGTGGGGGCTGGCACGGGAGGGGCTCCTGGCTTCCTCTGTGTGCCCCGCCAGCCCTGCCGGCGCGTGCAGAGCTCAGAGCGCGGGCCCAGGACAGGTAGAACAGCGCGGCTCCCCTCCCACACGCCACCATCTGCTGCACTCGGCTCCGTGGCAGCATCGAATTACTTTAATTTTTACCTTTGGAATATAGGCAAACAAGCACTAACACAGCAGTGGTGACGAGTTTACACTTGAGCAGACGCGGTGCAGAACGACATTAATTTAGTGCCAAATTGAGCAGTGAGTCACAATTTGCACATATCTGTCAACCTGTTAACAGGGTAATAACTTGGAAAGATTGCTGTTCCTATTTACATTACAGAGGCCTTGCGAAAACGGAGAGCTGCTTGGTCCTCCTTGAAGCACTCAGCCGATCAGCTGGCTGGCTGGTCCAAGAACCAGGCTTTTAGAAACACAAACTCCTAGAAATCACAGGTTCAGATCAAGGTGTGATTCATAGTTTCACTATTTTCAGGTAGAAAATGAACTTTTAAGCAATTAGAGAATTCCATCTCCCTGTCCTGCTCCTCAGTTACAGTCAGACTCTCGATGGTTTCTGATCCAATTTCCCCAGTGCATCCGACGGCTCCTTCTCAGGCTTTCCAAAGGCTTCCTTAGTACCAAGCCTCAGTCTCAACTATTCCAACATCTCTGCTGCATCAGAAACAATCATGCCTTTCTCAGAATCCTAACATTCGTCTCTGAAGCCCTATAAACCTTGTTCTCCTCCGATTTTCTTCAAGTAGCTTGGCCTGCTCCTTTAAATGTCCTTAATCAGAGAATTAAAGAACACCGGGATCTCAGAGGCCCTCTTACTCAATGTCCCCGTCAATCTAGGGACTTAACAGCATCTCCAAGAGATGGTCTGCTTAAATAAACAACCCTGTAGCACACCTTATAAGACAGCCCCATGCACTGCTGGACCACCAGGCTGCTTCCAACCCACTGACCAGTATCTCCCTCCACCCAATTACTTCCTTCAGCCTTGTGAAATCACACACAAATATTTCCTCTGAAACCTAAAGGCTTTCTGCAAACGTGTAAAAGACTATTGGGTTTTCCGATTTATCAGTGTTTTTAAATGTTTCTTGGGTCACAGATCCCTTTCAGAATGCACTAAAAACTAAAATACATGTCTGCACAAAATTTTACGTGTAATTTTCTGCAGTTTATAGGTCCCTTAAAGTCCATTCATGGACCCCAAGTTCAGAATAACTGCTCCAGATCTGTTCTAGAATGAAGGTATCTGGTTTTCTTCTTTAATCCTTTCTGGATGGAAAACTGTATTTTTCAATAAAGCTATCTTCATTTTAGAAATATATACATATATTTTGCAGCCTAGAAGTGAACACAACTGAAGCGGTAGTACAGGGGGTACAATGGATCTCATAGCTCTGATCATCTTAAAATCATGCTTCCATGTTGGAGTCCAAGGTTAGTGTTTGTTTTTAAACTACTGTCTCTCACTGCTAATCTTTCCAACAAAGTCAAGGACCTACTTCCGTGACCTTAGAGGTCACCTGAGAGTAAGTAACCCTTTCTGCCTTCTACAGTCACATCACCTGTGCTTTACAGAAGCTCCCTGCTTGTAAAAAGAGGGAGCTCCCCGCTTTCTGCATCACTGCTTCAGGCACAGCTCGGTGGTGAACTTAACCTCAAGTCCTCGGAGGGCCAACGAGGCCCCGAGGTCCAGCTGCTGCTCTGCTCTGGCCTGGCCCCGCCTCCTCCCCCCACGGCCAGAGCAGGCTCGCACTACCTTGCACGCTGTGCTGTGCCCGTTCTACATTCTCTGCCTGGAGGGTTCCTCTCGTTATAACTCCTCCCACCCCCATGCCCAGGTCAGCCCTGTGCATGCTTCAAGTCTTTGGGTTCCGGCTTAAATGACACTTCCTCAGGGGAACCTTCTCTGACACTCCCCCCGGCACCCCCATCAGTCAGTGCGCCCTTCATCTCACCTCTTATGGCACTTTTTTTTTTAAAATAAATCTTTATTGGAGTATAATTGCTTCACAATACTGTGTTAGTTTCTGCTGTACAACAAAGTGAATCAGCCATAGGCATACACATGTCCCCATATCCCCTCCCTCTTGAGCCTCCCTCCCACCCTCCCTATCCCACCCCTCTAGGTCATCGCAAAGCACTGAGCTGATCTCCCTGTGCTATGCAGCTGCTTCCCACCAGCCAACTATTTTACATTTGGTAGTGTATATATGTCGATGCTACTCTCACTTTGCCCCGGCTTCCCCTTCCCACCCCATGCCCTCAAGTCTATTCTCTATGTCTACGTCTTTATTCCTGCCCTGCCACTAGGTTCGTCAGTACCACTTTTTTTTTAGATTCCGTATATATGCGTTAGCATACGGTATTTGTTTTTCTCTTTCTGACTTACTTCACTCTGTATGACAGACTCTAGGTTCATCCACCTCACTACAAATAACTCAGTTTCGTTTCTTTTTATGGCTGAGTAATATTCCATTGTATATATGTGCCACATCTTCTTTATCCAATCATCTGTCAATGGACACTTAGGTTGCTTCCATGTCCTAGCTATTGTAAATAGAGCTGCAATGAACATTGTGGTACATGTCTCTTTTTGAATTATGGTTTTCTCAGGGTATATGCCCAGTAGTGGGATTGCTGGGTCATATGGTAGTTCTATTTTTACACTTTTTAATTCTCTCTGTGTCTCCCGTCCCAGTTGTAATTAAGCAATTTTTCCAAGTGATTACTTAAGGTCTATCTCCTCAACAGGTCTCTCCAGGGGATTGCATGACCGCCTTCTTCAAGGCTGAATCCCAGCACCTGGCCACGGTGCCTGGTACCCACCAGACACTCCTTAAATATTTGCCGAAGGAGCAGACAGGACATTAAAAGTAAGCTAGGCAGACGCCAGTTAGGCAGTTATGAAACGACTACAATGCAAAGTTCTCTTTAGCAGGGGAAGAAGATGTGACGTGCTGAGTTCACTACATTAGCCATCAAAAGTCATTAACAACGGCAACCACAGAGCCCCTCAGGACAAACCTCAAAGAAGGCAGCAGAGAGTCTTCAAAGTCTTAAAGCTTAATATGCAGCTACAGAATCCCTGCATCTGTTTTAGGAGAAGCTCGATGCTTCTAAGAAGCAAGAGCCTTCTGAAGGCGTGCATTGCGTTATTGACATGCCAGTTTCCAAATGCTGCTTTTAATGAACTAATTAATTCTGTAAAAACATTAGTACAAAGATGTGTGCTATCAAATCAGGATTACAATACCAAAAGGATAACAAAACAGAATGTGGAAGACATTTCTAAAGATATCGGTTTTGCAAAACATTAGTTGTCTCCCTTACACACTGAAATATATTGCAGAGTATCTGTTATTAAAGCCTTAAAATAACTTGCTGGACAGATGGCTTAGTTCTCTAAAGTCTGACCCCTCCTCAAAAGAAAAAAAAAACAAAAAAACCCCAGCAAACCTGGACTCTAGCCAGTGATCCCGTGTTAGCGAGATGTTTAGCAGCTCAGACCAGATTTAAATAGCATTTACCCCACACAGTGTGTACAATACATGCTGTTCATTTTCTCCACCCATACAAAATCTGAAAGTTAGGAATGCATATATTAATAAACCACCTTTCTGGGGAAAGGGTAATGCCCAGCAGATAACAAAAAACAAAAACAAAAACAAAAACAAAAACAAAACAAAAAAGGGAGTAATTTGCATCATCTGAAAATGATTTAAGATTTTCCTCCCCACCTGTCCAGAAGGATGAGACCAAGAGGACTTTGCCAGTGGGGGGAAACAGAAGGGGGTTTGTCTAATTACTTCATGAGAATGAGACTGCCTGCAACTCCAACTATCAATCTCAATGTGCTGAAGAAAGAGGATTGGAAACCTAGGTCAAACTTGCTCACTTCCTCCACTTTGGTCAAATTTCTCAGGTTTGTAAAATATTTGTATCATCACGTAGGTCAAAGATGTTTGGTTATTCTCTAACTGTACGTAAAAAAGCAAGACTAGATGAGTGACAGACAGAAAGAGGAGCTAAGATTCCTCCACCGTCTCTCACCACACTCCCTCCCTTGCCACCTCTACCCAGCTAGCTACCCACCTACTGTTATTCTCTTTCAAGAAAAGACACTCAAAACTTCAAAATCTCTTTATGGAAACTCAACACCTAAGCAGACAGGGCTGTCAAGAGTAGGAAGACCTGCTTCCTCACAGTGGAACTGCAGCCAGGCCACAGAAGTAGAAGGGGAGCTTTCCCCTCCTCTCCTGAGTAGCTTATGAACTTTGAACTACGTGAATGTGTTACCTAAACAAATTTGGGAGAACCACCTGGGCAAGCAAACAAAAGCTACCTCCATTTCCATAAGTTGAAATAAATGCACAAACACTCACCATATACTGAAATACAGAAACTAACCTTCCTTCTTCCATTGGGTGTCAAGCAGCCCAGTAAGCCCTGAGTATGTATGAACTGGAACACATGGCAAATACCATCATAAAGACAGAATTCTTCTTATACACGATTTAGCATGATTTACAGAGGTAAAGAATTCAGTTTGTAAACTATCCCTACTATCTATTAACAAATATTTATTGAGTGCCTATAGTTGTCAATAATTACTGTGTTCAGGGAATGATCTTAGTACTAAGGATTAAAAGAAAACAATTGTATTAGCTGGCTCACAGCAGGCTTTCTGCTGAGAGTCAGGCTGAGCAGGAAAGTAGGCCTTGCTTTCCAGTTTTCAAAGCACTTTTGTATTCTTTATCTCATTCGATCTCTCACCAACTCTGTAAAATAAGAAGGGCAAGTGCAAAACTCCTACTTTATAAACGACAGAAAAAAGGAGGTTAAGTGACCTGCCCGAGGTAACAGCACAGCTAAATGGCAGAGCTGGGCCCAGAACTGACGTCTCTGATCCCCATTTCAGGGCTTTCCTGCACATCACACTGCTTTTATAGGTCTGTGAGGATTGCACGGAAAAAGCAGATTGCCTTTTTGTCATTCCCCGGACTTTATAAGACAACTGAGAAAGTTTTGAGTAGCGTATTGACAAAGTGGAATCAATGCATGATTTTCTCTCTTCCCAGTCGTTCAGTAAATATCCACTCGGTGCCTAACTGAGCCCAGGGACACGGTGATGCTCAGGTGGTCTCCGCCCTCAGGGGGCTCACACTTCATTTGGTTACAAGCCATCTTCCTTCAAGATCACAGGCTTATTTCCAGGAAAAAACAGGAAAACTAAGTTAAATTTCCTTCCATTCCCCAGTTGGGAGAAAATTAAGGCGCAAAGTTGGTAGGTTACAGGAAGGGGTGAAAAGTGAATACTTATTTTGCATTTTACTTTACATTAATAACTAAAAGGTAGACGTTTTTCTCAACGTCTGTTCTTCTTGCATTAAAAATTTATTCAGGGGGACTTCCCTACAGTGGATAAGTGGATAAGACTCTACACTTCCAATGCAGGGGGTCTGGCTTTGATCCCTGGTCAGGGAACTAGATCCCACATGCGTGCCGCAACTAAGAGTTCGCATGCCACAAATAAAGAGCCTACGTGCCGCAACTAAGGAGCCTGCCTGCTGCAACTAAGGATCCCTCGAGCTGCAACTAAGGAGCCCGCCTGCCGCAACCAAGAGCTGGTGCAACCAAATAAATAAATAAATATTTTTTAAAAATTTATTCAGATATTGGTGGGTCCCAGCTTTCCCTAAAATGTTGAAACAATGTATTAAGCTTGGGAAAGAATTATGATTTCACTCAACATCTACCTCCTCTACAAGCCCTTCCATGTTACAGAGAGGGAAAAAAACCCCAAACAAACAAAACACCCATATCGAACTTTCCAGCAAGACCAATTTACAATAGTTGTTAAATCAGTCACCTCTGTCAGATCTGCGAAATGACCCTCAGAGCTCACAGCCCGCTCCCTTTCATGCTGGGTTCCTGTAACCACACTCTCCCCGCACCCCTCAGGGGAAGGGCTGGCCTGGGCTACTGCACTAGTCCCTGTGTTTTCCCACACCTGCCTGCACCTCTGGAAACAGGCCCTTTAGAAAAGACTCCTCAAACTGGAAACCGTCCCTTTGCTGGAGGCGCCTCCCGGAACTCTAAAAGGTTCCCCTCAGATAAATCCTATGACGTTCCAACCAACCCTGCAATTCTCCCGCTAGAACAAGAAATCGGAAAAATAAATTCAAAAATAGTTCAACTAATGGAGAACAGTAGTGACACGACTATTCTAAATTGGTAATGAAGTAAAACTTTACATACACTCTGCGTAGCACTTTAATTCAACATCATTCGTTTAACAAGTGTTTCCCGGAGTGTTTTTTTTTTTTTTTAAACATTTTATTGAAGTATAATTGCTTTACAATGGTGTGTTAGTTTCTGCTTTATAACAAAGTGAATCAGTTATACATATACATATGTTCCCATATCTCTTCCCTCTTGCATCTCCCTCCCTCCCACCCTCCCTATCCCACCCCTCTAGGTGGTCACAAAGCACCGAGCTGATCTCCCTGTGCTATGCGGCTGCTTCCCACTAGCTATCTATTTTACATTTGGTAGTGTATATATAGCCAGGACATGGAAGCAACCTAAGTGTCCATCATCGGATGAATGGATAAAGAAGATGTGGCACATATATACAATGGAATATTACTCAGCCATAAAAAGAAATGAAATGGAGGTACTTGTAGTGAGGTGGATGGAGTTAGAGTCTGTCATACAGAATGAAGTAAGTCAGAAAGAGAAAAACAAATACAGTATGCTAACACATATATATGGAATCTAAGGGGGAAAAAAAAAAAAAAAAGGTCATGAAGAACCTAGTGGCAAGATGGGAATAAAGACACAGACCTACTAGAGAATGGACTTGAGGATATGGGGAGGGGGAGGGGTGAGATGTGACAGGGTGAGAGAGTGGCACGGACATATATACACTCCCGGAGTGTTTTGACTGTGGATGTGACTACTTCTGAAATTCATGGCATTTAAACAGAATAATGGGATCATAATGAAAGTATCTGTCTCACTGAGAAACTGTTACCCAGTCTTCTCCTCCTCTCACTGCCCCTTTCTCCTTAAAGGGACCACGCCCCTCCACGCTGCAGGCACAAACCGTTCCTTCTCAGACCACTGCCAAGTGCTAGTTTGCTTTTCCCTCTAAGTTCACTGTCCAATTCACATTTTCCCCAGACCAACAATTTCCAAAGTGTGACATGAAACTCACAGAGTGGTATGTGAGGTGGTGTTAGGTGATCTATGGATGAACACTTTCAATGTATATAGAAAAGTACATAAGTAGCAAATAAAACCTGTGATCTCATAGATACTACTTCTTAGAATGGGGCTAAGTTTTAAAAATGAGTTTATTTAAAGAAAAAAATTACACAAATAATATAACAGCTGACCAAAGATTATGGCAAAAATCCTATAGGTGGTTGAAAATGACTTGAGTGTAAAACGTCCTTCAAATAAGGCAGGTAATTAAACAGCTTTGTTTCAAAAAGGTTTTGCTTGTCTTTGTAGATTGCGGGTTTTTTCCATTCTTAATGAATCTTCACTTTTAGACCTTAAAAAAAAGAAAGTTTTCACCCATACATCTGGAGCTATTGAAAAGAGGAGATATAGCTAAGCATCTTAGGAGAGGGTAGGTGTTTAGGTCAGCAATACTGGGAGGCAAGGGCTGTGGCTGATCCATCACCCTGGGAGCTGACTACACTAGAAAGTGCGTCTGGGAATCTGCTACATGAGCACGGGACCAGGGCCTCCTTAACAGAAAATAAAATGGCTTCCACTCGGGCACCAGCATGCATGGCCACTGGCTCCAAAATTCCTTTTGCCGCCCTCGAAGGAGTTAAAAATTGTACCAGAACATGTTTCTCCCAGTGGAGCCAAATCTAGGATTCTACCGGTGGCAGGTAAATGATGCTTACGGCACCCTGAACAAACTCTCAGAGGGCGCCCCCTACAGGTTTACGGTGGCCTCACCAAACCGGAGCCAACTCAACATTTACCACATTGCCATGAGCCGAGAAATCTTGCGGCAGTCTTTCAAATCCTGGCACAAGCTTTTACACTGCACATCAGAGGAGAAATAAAGTTAATCAATCTGACCCTCTTGCTCACCCCCCTGAGTCCTGCCTGCTTGTTGCTCTCCCACAGCACTCCCATCCCAAGGAAACTTTCCTCTGCCCAGGGAAAGGGGAAAACTTCAGAGGAACAAAGCCCATCATTTACAACAAGGAAGGTCATAAGAATGATTTGGAAAAACAAACAAACAAACAAACAAAAAGCTTGGAAGGGTGACTTCATCCAGAAAATGTTCCTCAAAACAGTCAATAACAGGCCTCTCGCAGTAATGAACACAGCAAGCAGATAAAAATCAGTAAGAATAAAGATTTGACCAATACTCTCTACTAACTTGACCCAAATGACATATATATTCTACGTCCCCAAACAGTAGAATACACACACTTTTCAAGTGCAAATGGAACATTCATCAAGACAGACTACAAGCTGGGTCTTAAAACAAGTCTCAAAATTTTGCAGAACGTGTTCTCTGACCACCACTGAGGTTAAAAATCAATTAAAAAAAATATATCAGGAAAACTCCCCCCGATATTTAGAAATTAAACAACATACTTCTAAATAACTCATGAGACAAAAAAGAAATCACAAGGGAAATTAGGAAATATCTTGAACTGAATGATCATAAAAATATATTGAAATTTGTGGGATGCAGCTAAAGCCAGGCTTGGAGGGAAATTTATAGTGTAAAAGACCTTAAATAAAAAAAGAAAAATGACTAAAAGATCAAAGATCTAAGCTTTCATTTTAAGAACTTAGAAAAAGAAAAGCAAATGAAACCTAAAGTAAGAAGGAAGGAAGTAATATTTGTAAATGAGTGAAATACAAAACAGATTAAAAAATAGAGAAAAATCACTGAAATCAAGAGCAGATAATTTGGAAAATAAATAAATAAAATTGAGAAATTTCTAGCTAGACTGATCAAAGAAAAAGAAACAGAAGACACAATTTACCAATATCAGGAATGAACAAGAAAACATCACTCATTCTAGAGACATTAAAAGGATAATAAAAGAATATTACAAACAACTTTATGCAAATAAATTTGACAAGTTAGATGAAATGAACAGTCTTTGAAAGATATAAATTATATAACTGATATAAGAAGAAATAAAAATCTAAATTGCCCTATATCTTTTTTCATTTTTTAAATTTGTTATCAAAAGTCTCCCCATACAGAAAACTCCAGGCCCACATGGATTCATTGGTTAATTCTAACAAAAATTTAGGGAAGCAACAATACCAATCTTAAGGAAACGCTTTCAGGAAACAGAGGAAGAAGGAACATTCTCAACTGATTTGATGGGGCCAGAATACCCTCATACTGAAACCAGACAAAAGCACATTGCAAACAGAGAAAACTACAGACTATATTCCTCATAAACAAAGACACAAAATTCCTTAACAAAATATTAGCAAATAGAATCCAGCAATACATAAAAAAGATATTACGTCATGATCAAGTGATTTCTAGAAAGGCAAAGTTGAATTAACATTGAAAAATCACCCCATGTTGTGGTATATACATAAAATGGAATATCATTCGGCATAAAAGGGTGCATTTTGTGTAAATTATACTTCATTAAGGCTGATTTTTTAAAATGTTGAGAATATGTGTTGAATTCTCTGCACTACTGTCAAATATCAATGGGGTGAGAGTCAAATTCAGTCATTTTAGGTAAGTCTTAGGGAGACAAGGAGAGAGACTGGATCCCCTGGGGACTCTAGGTGATGAGAACTTGGTTTGCTGCACTGAGTCTGTGTGAGTGTTGGGACGACCAGGAGCAGCCCTGCAGCCCTGGACCAGGCGAGGGGCAGGGGCAGCACGTGGAGTCACAGTCTTCAAAGGCTCAGGAGCGAAGCCGGGTGTCACCGTCATCACTGTCTTCTCGTCAGAGCCTGGGACCAGTCCTTACAACTTCGGTGTAAATGGACATGAATCCATAGAAAGTACGAGAGGAGATGCAGCCTTCACATACCAAACACGCCCACAGCAGCAGAATTTCAGCAGGACAACCTCATACCATGATGCTCTTTTGGCCTCCGTATTTGCCCACCTGGATTATTAAGTATTTCACATGCATTTAAATATAGAAAACATTTTGGATATGTTTAGACTTGTACATTACTACTAAAGCAAGATATTTCCCTCAAAACAATTTTTGGATACTTTCTTTTCAGATGGAAAGGGAACAACAAATATTTTAAGAAGGTAGTACTGTAGTTCAGATCATAAGATCGTGAGTCGCATTGGATGGGTTCAATCAAGTTCTAGCTCTACTAAGTGAGGCAAACTACTGGGCTTCAACCCTCATCTTGAAACGAGGATAACAACAGTATCTTTCATAAGGTGGTTTTAAAGACTAAACAAGAACTTAGCACATTTCCTAGTATAACGAACACACACATACATACATACAGAGTAATAGTAGGTTATATGATGATAAGTCAGTACATTAAACTCTCGCCCCAAATCCTAGTAACTGGGTCCTTTTGCCACTGTTTTCTCCATCACCCCATCTTAGCCCAAAGTGTGTAGGGCAGTGTGCGTAGCTGAGAGAATCCTGGATTAAGTGTAGAAAGATCTGGGCTCTATCCTGGTTCTCCTGCTCACTCACAGGGCCACAGTGGGCAAATCATCTAGCCCTTCCAGCTTCGGTTTCCTCTTCTTTGGACTAGATGATCTCTAAAGGTCCTTCCAGCTCTGGTCAATTCAATATACACTCCCTAAGAGCTTACTATATGCACCAAGAAGCAATTATACAGTTTCTGAAGACAACCCATCTTCAAATGGTACATATGGTAATTATTCTAGAAAATTCAATCAATCAGAACACCCCATTCCTTAACCTTTGTGAATAACTGAAATCTACTGTACTTTAGTAAAATTCATCAGTGTTTTAACAGCAGGACTACTTCAACTATATAGTCCTGGCATAAAACACATTGCCTTGGTCACTGTCTAGTGGGGCCCATTGCTAGAAATGTCTGAAGAAACATATAACTAGAAAGGATTCCTGCAACCACGTCTTAGGACTAAAGATGAGTGTCTTAACAAGAACCCCAGGAAACAGCAATTCTGTAATCAAGGAAATTTACAGGAAGGATTCGACCCACTAGAGTTCACACATGAATATTTACTGTGGCTGAACAGGATGTTCAGAGGGCATGTGTAATTAACGGGCACACAACGAATACATCTTTCACCTGAGGATCTGAGAATAAAATAGATAAAATCAAATATTTACTTGAATGCTAATGACTTTAGGAATAGAAGTCAGGAACATAAGCATCCAGGTCCTTAAATTCTTACATTTCAGACACCCACTCTCGTAAACAGAAGATCCGCTACAACAAACAGATGCAGCCGTAAGTCAGATTTGGTTATGTTATACCAATCACTCCATGTAATGCTCCAAATATCACCATATACACCTACCCTATGAAGGCTTTAACTCAGTTCTGACCCGTGAAGGGGTGTGTGTGTGTGCAGGTGTGCACGTGCATTGGGGACGCAGCTCATAGTGATGGAACGTCCGTTTCTCCTGCTCAGATCCCTCAGTTGTCCTCGACACGGAGGACTCAGTGAATCACCCTGTGAATGAGTCGACAACACAATGGTGTCCAAATCAAACGCTTGGAATTGTGTTAATCCGGAGGATTACGTGTAAAAGGAGAGAGAATCATTCCATTTTGGTAAAAAAAGGTGTAGTACCAACGTGAATAATAACAAAGGGATGACAAATTGGAGGGTATGCTTAGAAGATGAACACACCAAGTAATGCTTTTTGGAAACAAGGTATACAAAGACTTAACAACCAGGGGAGAGAGTCTGTCTCTAACAGAGAGGAGATGATACAGTTACTCCTGAAACGTACAAGTGGAAGTTGCTGAGTGAAGACAGATCAATTATTCTTGGTCGATGAGAATAATAAGAGAGAGTTCCAGCAGGGAACACTGAGGTTAAATATCAGGCAAAACTTTACAAGTGGAAGGATTGCTAGCAGAGTAGACAGGCTGCCAGGAGGCAAGGAAATGACCACCTGTAGAGGCATTCAGGGTTAAACTTGACACCTGCCTAATTATGCCTGGAATTATTCCTGCCACAGTTCAGAAGAACAGCAGAAATGTGCCATCAGAGAGGTCTGTTCTGATCTAAAGCAGGATGAAAACAAGGAGGTTAAACTCCTGCTTTTCAACACTTTTAACCCTCTGGTATAAGTGAGGGTTTTGCCCACTGGGCAAAACTCTTGACATTTAAACCCATCACAAGCCTGTTAAAATGGCCTGCATATGCTGCAGCGGGCAAGAAATCAAGATAATGGCGACTTGTATCGGAGAAAAGAAAGGCAGCCATCTGGGGGGTTGCTCTGGGTGATACACACCACACCCAGAGAACAGTATTTCTTCCCTGCCTGCAATGCTCTCTGACATTTTTCAGTCTTAATTCAAAGCTTTCTTTGTTGAGTTCCAAACGGGCGTATTATTTGTTGTTAAACAGTGTAAAGCGTTTAAGCTTGATTAGCATGACTCAGAAACTTTTCATCATTTTCAGGAAGGTTCTAAGGGCCTGCTGACAGCTCTGGGAAACAATCTGACTTTTTTCAGATTTCCACTGTAAATGATGACTGACCATTGGCCTCTGCATTCCAAGGCCTAATGAAGGCAGCAGGGTACAGGACAGAACTCGCACCTTCATTAACTAGCTGAGGGATCCCGTGCTGGGGAAAGACCTAAGCTAGCAGAGCCCACGCATGCCCACTGGGACCCAAACGCTCTAAGGCTAAAAGGCTTTTTGCTCACTCTCTGAGATGACAGTGCATACAGTGTCACTCCCAGCACTTCTTTTCCTCCACGAGAAGGACTTTACTGAATCTGCCATTTTTGGAAATACAGTCCAAGAGTCGACAGATTTAAGAATCATAATAGGGCTTCCCTGGTGGCGCAGTGGTTGAGAATCTGCCTGCCAGTGCAGGGGACACGGGTTCGAGCCCTGGACCGGGAGGATCCCACATGCCGCGGAGCAACTGGGCCCGTGAGCCACACCTACTGAGCCTGCGCATCTGGAGCCTGTGCTCCGCAACAAGAGAGGCCGCGATAGTGAGAGGCCCGCGCACCGCGATGAAGAGGGGCCCCCACTCGCCGCAGCTAGAGAAAAAAAAAAAGCCCTCGCACAGAAACGAAGACCCAACACAGCCATAAATAAATAAATAAATAAATAAATAAAATTAAAAAAAAAAAAAAGAATCATAATAATAGCCCCCCCAAAGAATCATATAATTCTGGAGCTGGAATGCAACTGAGAGGATGGCTAGTCAAATTCTTTACTCTTTGGAAGTGAAACTGGGGCACAGAGGCTGGCGGGCTTGGGTAAAGCCTTCTAGCTGGTTGTAAGCAAAGCTGGGATTAGAATGCAGACCTTCTGAATCTCTTCTGGTCCTAGATGTGTCGCTACTAATAAATGTTATGAACCAGTAAACTCTTCCAAAAGACAGATTTAAGAGCCTCTTAGAGTCACGTGTAAAAAAGTTGTCATTGTATTTTTCCACTGCAGTTTTTACAATATTCTTATCCACTCTCATTTTTCCAACAATACATTCTGGTCATAGTTTAAATGTACTTGAAATTTTGCCACACGGTTTGGAGAAATCTTCTCGATCTATTTTCAAGCACAGACTTTGGAGAAATAATGAGTTTGTGTTAAATGCACGCTTGGACGTACTCGACTCAATCCAGGCGGGGTGTTGCCCCATGCTCAATTAATATCTGCTTTAGTATTTTCTGAAAAACTTTTGGAAAAAAAATAATAATCCAGTTACACGCATTTTCAGCACTCTTCCCTTCAGTGAAGAGGTAAAGCTGGATGAAGAATAGAGTAAAATGGTTTCATTTTATGTGGATTTCAAGTAACGGGCTAATGATTTTCATTCTGCAGATGTGGATGGCACTTCAGCATTGATTCGAACATGCTGGATTCATCTATTTTGGTTTGTGAGAAAGTTTCTACTCTAAAGATAAAACTTTAAAAAACTGAACATATATTTCGAAAACCTGTGCTGCACTGACCAGTAAAATATTGAAGCATCATGTTCAACGAGACCATTTTCAAGCCATACATCACTTTCTGTTTGGGTCCGACCCAACTGTTTCAAAGTTCATTTTTACAGTGTTCAGGGATAATAACAACCGTATCATTCACAGGAGCCATGTCCAGTCAATTTCTACAGAGAGTAAATGGAATTTTTCCAAATAGATCAAGTTTTAGTGGCGAGAACAAAGACCCCCCTGGGGTTAGTATTTCTGAAACAAAATGGCCAGAAATTAAGTTTAGATAATTTCAGGGTATATTTTTCAAGTGTGACTGGCTCAAAATGGGAGGGCCGCCACCTTAAACATGACATTTTTTAAAGCCCCCAGAAGCAGCAAGCAGAAAAAGAAGATGGGAACAACCGAGATTCCTGTATCATGGCAAAAGTATTTCTGATACCAATAGCTGTAAGGGGCAGGACTCAATCCCTACAGCCTGGCCCCATTCGTCTACCACTACCGGACGATGGGCTCTTCCTTGTTAGCAAAGGTTTCAGAGGCCTCACGCCTATGTCTTTGGATGCCTGAATTTAATTTTATCCATTTTTATGACTATCTTTTTAAAAGACAGATATATTTATTCCTAACAAGAAAACAAATTTATTTTATTAACGTTATAGGCATCAACCCAAGCCCTTGTGCTTTATATTTAACTTTTTTTTTTTTTTTTCTGTTTCTTCTCCTGTTATGTAAGCATTGGCTCCTGGCTGCATGTTTCCAAATGCGTTACCCTGACAACCCAAAGAAAATGGGCTCTGCAAGAGGGTCTCTGAGAGTCTGGGAAACTGACAACAGCAACATCAGTGAGGCCCTCGCTCATGCTTCTTGGTTCTTGACTATGTAACAATTTGTTATGGGGGCCAGAAACTGAACAGTGACTAAGTGAGTGTGCCCTTATACGATGCTGGTGACCCACCTGGCATTAAGTCCCTCCGGTCTGACTGTGAGGCAATGGAGAAGGCAGCAGAGATGCTGAAAGGGGTAAACACATGGGCTCTGGGGAACTTGGGCAAGTAAGCAAACACTCTCAGCCTCAGTTTCCTCAACTAAAAAATGATGGTAATGGTTGCACTTAGCTCAGAAGGTTGTTAGGATTAAATAAGGTGTTAAGTACTTAGAACAGTGCCTGCAACCGGGTAATTACTCAAAAAACAACAGCTGCCTGAGGTGGTGGCAGTGGCAGTGGTGGTGGTGATGTACGACTGTGAGGCAGTATCCCGGCTCATCTGCGCCCTTGTTAATTCCTTCAATGCCAAGACGGTCAACGAAAATTTCATCCACTGAGACAAATCACTTTGGCCCCTTGTCAGGCCCACAAATAAAGCACCATGGGGATTTTTAATGATATAAGAACAAGAGGAAGAAGAGGGGAGTTGGTGGTGGTGGGGGGGGGGAGATTTTGGTCTTGTGATGTTGGTACCTAACCCCTGCCCCAATCTATCTTATTTAAACCTTGAACCAAGGATGTGTAATTCTTATAAGATGGTGGTCTGTTTTAGAAAGTGGACAGCATAAGGTTTAAGCACAAGGGATCAAACTGGTCTGCTCTGATGGAGTGCTTTCGACACAAGGGCATATTAACCATGTTTCACGCTTTCCTACAGTACTATGCTAATGCACGTCTAAAATACCTCAGCCCCTCCAGCAATTCCATTCGCAGTTCTTATTTTAAACTCACTGTACTTATGTGACTGTACCTTTCTCAGGACAGGTTTTTTAAAAGTGAAAGTATATAAACTTAGAGATATCATGTATGCATTACGAATTTTATTTACCTCGATCTGTATCATTTATAGGTATTTTCACTTAATGTAAAAAAGGTTTGGGAAGGTGAAAAAATTCAGATCCCTTAATCTTTTCTTTTGCAAATAAATTATTCATGAAGCTCTCTCCCTCATTCCCAAATGGTTAGGTTTAAACAATTGCTTAAAGTGCTGTTTTTAACTGAAGAACGCATTATTCATAAAGCCTGCAGCCCGGGAAACACTTACTTGCTAACTGGTCATTTTCATCTGATCAATGACTTCACAGCGATGAAACAGACCACAGTGGAATATGCTTCCAGCACGAGGCCAGTGGCATTAAGAGCCTGCCTCTCATAAACAAAGCAAGTTGGTTAATGGTCATTTTATGGTCCACTTATTACCCTGAAAATCTATCACAGTGTGGCTTAGTCAACCTTATCTGAAATGATTTGGGGGTACTAAGCACAGTGGGAACCTTCCTGTAACAGGTCAATGGATCAATTTATTTATTTCCAATTTGTTCTTTTCACGTTGAAAAACCACTGAAGACTTTGCAAGCAATCAGCTCAATAACCACGGGGTGAGGCGGTCACACTAGATCTGGTGGTCTCGGCCCTTCTCTGGCATCTACGGTTCCCGGGTCAGTGCTCTGGCTCACAGGCGGCCCCGGAGCAGAGCCCAGCAAAGACACAGAGCCTGGCTTTGTCTCCGTGGGGTCTACGTGTCCACCAAAATCTTGGGCTATCTTATGTTCAAAAGTATCGCCGGGACTTCCCTGGTGGTGCAGTGGTTAAGAATCCGCCTGCCAATGCAGGGGACACGGGTTCGAGCCCTGGTCCGGGAAGATCCCACATGCCGCGGAGCAACTAAGCCCACGTGCCACAACTACTGAAGCCCGCGCGCCTAGAGCCCGTGCTCCACAACAAGAGAAGCCAGTGAGATGAGAAGCCCACACACCGCAACGAAGAGTAGCCCCTGCTTGCCGCAACTAGAGAAAGCCTGGGCGAAGCAACGAAGTCTCAACGCAGCCAAAAGTAAATAAATAAATAAATTTATTAAAAAAAAAAAAAGTATCGCCGGGCTTCACTTTTTCTTAAACACAAACCCAAAGTTAAGAAACAGTTCAAACAACACAAAATAAAGGATTTCATTTAAATAACATCTAGGCCACTCTCATTTATCGATATTCTCAAATTTCTCATAAAAAATGCCACTAATTTTAGATGTCACCACCCCTCCTCCCCAAAAAACTGGGGGAATTCTCTTTTTAAATTACTGTCTTTCAAATATTAACGCTCCAGTGCAGAGTAGCCAAGCATCAGCAAGACAGTGGGTGATAATCAGAGATTCAGGAGTCTTTAATGATTCTTGGTAACCACGGGTATCTACAGGTGCAATATGGTTCTGTCACCTGAGATTAAGAGTACATTCCTGCTAATCCCAAACTCAACATTTTAAGGACCGGGCAGGAGGAAGTTTTCTTTTTGCTGAATTTCAAGTCACTTGCAATAGGGCTAAAAACTCAATGTTGTCCCTAACGTAAAGGAAGAACGACTTCTACAGTTTCTGAGGATTCTTTTGCTCTTCTAGTACCATTTCCAGTGACACGGTTGGAAGGAAGAATTTGGAGTCTTTGTGTCAGTCACCATACTGCCGCCGGGCAACACGGGACAGCGGACAAGAACCTGGACTCTGGACACCGACTGCCCTAGTTCAAACCCTCGCTCTGGCACTCACTAGCTATGCGACCTGGGCTGAGTCACCTAACCTCTCTGTGCCTCAGTTGCCTCATGTGTTAAGGAAACATAATAGCACCAACCTCACAGGGATTTTGGAAGGATTGAATGGCTTAATAAGTGCAGAGTCCTAAGACGAGACAGCAGCACCCAGTAAGTACTATCTGAATGCTCGCTAGAACTTGACCTCTGTCATTCGTCACTAGCCGTGTGGCCCTCGTTCACGTTCTCGCATCCCAGTTTCTTCATCTGTCAAACAAGAACAATAACAGTATTTTCCTCAGAGGGTGGCTAGGTAGCACTGCAGGTAACGAGTGCCTGGCACAGGGTCTGGTACACAACACGTGCTCCATGTACACACTGATCACTGGCATTGTATCAGGAATCGAACACTTCTCACGTCGCGCTCTACTCCATGCAAGAATCTCTGTGCTTGAATAAACAATATGCCATAAGCTTACTCAAGATACAAACCCTGGGCCATTCCAATTTGTGGGTGTTAATTCAAAAATTTCAGAAATGCCTGGTACTATTTTTGGAACTGTACTTCACCAAGAAATCTCTCTTAAATGTATCCCCCAAGACAGCACTGCTGTGAATCAACAAAAAAATGCTCAATGGCTACTTGCAAATGGATAATTGTCAAATTAAACTGAAGTGCATTTTTTTCTTTTAAAGGTATCACTTCTGCTTTCTTTATCAGATTACATTTATAGCAGAGACTCCAACTCAGAAAACACTTGTGTCTCATGACTCTTATACTCAGGGGCTGGAATGGGTCTTAAGCTAACAGATATTTATCAGAGCTGAAAGGAACCCAACCCCCTTATCTTCTGATGAATGGAAACCTAGTGGCATTAAGCCGTAGGCCCAAGGTCACGTAATTACTAAGGGCAGAGGTAGGGCAAGGATCTTGCTTTGCTTCTGGCTCCAAGGCCGTCTTTCTTCCCACTATATTAGAAGGCTCTCCAATGCAGACATTCTATTTGCGGATTTAGAGTTTGCACTGTCTTAGGCGCCAGTTACTATTCTGTCTTTAGCCACAGCATGTGTCTACACACATGGTACAGTGAGGGACTCCGTAACAGAAAGACTGAGATGTCCGTCCTCTTTGCTGGGACATGGTAAACCTAGATTTTAAAATGTTTGATGATACTTAAGTCAGTGTATATTACATTACCATTTTAATATCTTGGATTTTTTTAGTTTAAGGGGCTTTCAAAACATTTTAGAGAAATATTTTTCTTTTACTTATTTTTCATGGTAATATAATTATAGTAAAAAGGGTGTAATATAATCATAGTAAAAAGGGTTGGAGCTTTTGGGGAAAGTTTCACAATTTATAGGGTGGCCAGAGAGGGGTGGGGCCTTATGTGCCCTTGATTCATATCTACTGTCATGGGGCCACCACCGTTCTAGCCCAGTGGGGATTCAGGAGCGAGTAAGACAGCCCTGACAAACAACCAGAGAATGAAGAGAAGCTTCTGTTCAGGTGGCGATGGGCATCGTGCACAGAGCTCAAAGGGGGTGAGATGGCAGCGTATGAGGGGTGGCTGCGTCGAGGGTGGTCAGCAAGGCCTCTGAGGCAACATTCAATCAGATGGAGGCAGCGTAAACGTTGGAATCTCTCTAAATCTCCTGGAAACTAGACAGAGCAACTAGAGAGCAACAGTGAGAAGTGGATGAAATCTTCAGTAAAACTTGATTTTAAAAATTCCCCACGAACCACAGAATATAGGTGGGCAGGACCGCACAGGGTCAGCAGCTGGGAGGCTGGGCAGTGGGAGGGGAAAAGGGACGACTGATTGGCCCCAGGGCCACACACCCCCAGGCCACCAGGAGACATCTCCTCCAGAAACAGGGGCCCTAACAGAGCGGGAGCCCTGAAACCTGGGGCTGGAACAGCTGGCAAATTGAGTGCGCCTTCTCATTGTCTGAGTGAGGAAGATCGCAAACGCCCACGAGGGCTCCGCGAGGGCTGGAGGGTCAGCCCAGGCCGTAGAGCCATCCAGCAAACACTCCACTCAGAAAGGCAGGTCCTCCACTCCTGAGGGCGTGTGCCGGGAGTGGCAATCACACGGAGCAGGATAGGAAGCCCTGAAAGGTAGGAGGGCGGGCCGTCCAGAGCAAGTGCCCAGCAGCAAACACAGCACCTAAAGGCCGGGCCCCCAGCACCCGCGAAGGCCTGCGCGGCATGGAGCTCTGAGAGGCAGATGCCTGGGTCCTTTACGAGACGGGGAGGCCACCCGGGCCGCCACGCTCCCTCCACAGATCAGGGAAGTCCATCTCCCACCCCGGGACGCAACAGAAATGCGACCCTGCCCCACTCAATACAAGAAAAAAGAAGGTGCAATTGAACAGACCACACCATGAAAAAGTGACCACAAGCAGATAAAAACTGTAGCCAATTACTTCCCACGGAGCTAAAAGAAAATAAGAACACAACTAACTGATGGTTTGAAAAAACAGCATGAATCAGAAACAGAAGTTCTCAGAAGTGAGACGGCCTGACAACAAGAACATATACAATGAGAACTAACAAAATTCAGGAAAACGTGAGAACTACTCTCTAGAAATCAGACCAAATTAAAAGAAACATAAGAGCAAAGAGCCATCACAGAAAGCACAGCAAGAGAAACGGAGGTGAAAGGAGACAAGTGAGGAGTAGGAGAATCAAAGGTGCCGTGTGGACCCTGGCTGGATGCTGATAAAAAGCAAGCCAACTGTAAAAGGACATTTTCAAGACAACTGGGGAAATGTGAATATGGGCTGAGTATTACATGATGTGAGGGAATTACTGTTAATTTTAAGTGTGATAATGACATTGTGATTATGAAGTGAATGACCTTATTTTGTAGAAACAAGTATTCAGGAGTAAAATGACATGATGTCAGAGATTTGCTTTCAAACATTACAGCAGAAACAACTTTAAGAAAGCAAAAAATGAAGAAAAAAAAGATAAAGAAAATATGGCCCAATATTGGTGATTTCGGATTTAGGGGAAACTTTAACTGGTGGGGGGTACCTTCCTGCTGCTTGATCGGGGAGAGCAGAGCAGGCAGAAGGGACGGTGCTGAGGCTCAAGGCAGGAACTAGCTCGGAGATTTCCAGGAACAGGGAAAAAGCCTGTAGCGGCTGCGGGGGGAGGGGGGGAAGGAGTAGTGGGGAGGGAGGTCGTAGGGGAGGTCAAGGGGGAAGTGGATAGAGCTGAAGCTATGGAACTAAGCAGGGGCCACATTATGTAGGCCTTTGTAGACCAGGAGGAGGAGTTTGGAATTTGTTCTTAATGTGATGGGAAGCCACTGCAAGGTCTAATCATTAGGGACAAAATTGAATTTATGTTGGAAAAACACTGCTGTGTGTAGGGAAAGAATGGAAGTAGGGAGACCAGTGAGAGGGGTCCGCAGGACTCCAGGTGTGAGACGGGAGCAGCTTGGACCTGGCCACATTAGTGGTGATAGAAGGGTGGGATTTGACATGCAATTTAGAGGTATCGCTAGCAGACTAGACTGGGGGGAAGGAGAAGTGGAGGTGAAGAAAAGAGACATATACTCTTGGATTTTGGTCATCATAATGATCTGTCTAATTGCAGTCTTTCGCCAGAAATGAGAAGAAAATTTCCCAGTTCTCTATGGTTATCTCTATACCGTGCTCTATGCAAAGGGCCCTCTTTCTCTAAAAGAAAATTTCAAAAGCACTGTCAGATTTAAATCACCATCAGAAGTCTGATTTACACATGCCCTGGCTCAGGCCACTCCCTACACAGATAATGAAGCCATAAACACACAGACTATGCAGGTAAGTGACAGAAGAGAGTTTACTGCAAGGCCCACTACACTCTCACTTAAAAAAAAAAAACAAAAACATCCTACATTGGCAATTGCTATCTTCCCCCCAACCATCTTTGCTCTAGTACAGATATCTTCTAATTGGATTTGTTCCATCACAAACCTAAAGATTTCAAATATAAGAGGTTTGAACCATCGAATATTTATTTCAGATACTTTTGGAGGAATGAATACTAAAATGATCTGTCCCTTCTCCTTACGTGGGAAATGAGGTCAAATTTCATATTCCATTTCTAATTGGAACAAGTCCTCAATACAAAATAGTGTCTTTAGGTTTACCAAAAACTGACAGTTTTAGCAGGCTATTCCTCTATCAAACACTGATTTTCAGAGATGTTGTACTGTAAACAGAGGGACAGACAGTCAAGGAGGGGTGTCTATGTAGTCAAGGGACAAAGAACAGAAATGTCTGCAAGGCAGCAAAGAACAAATGTTACTCCCAGCAATCAACTCCCCAAAAGCCAGACCCTCCTCCTGAGGGCACCAAAGTCTAAGGTGACATGACATGTCACCTGTGTGGTGAGTCCTCCTCAGCACCCAGCACTGGGCCTTGCAGACATGGGGGGCTCAGGAAACATCCACTGAAAGAATGAATGAGTGCTGTCTTTGATTCTAACGGTCCTTCTCCCCTGAACTCTCCAAGTCCCTGAGCTGAATGAAGAGAGGCTCAACTAGGAGCAATGCTCCAGAGGACACAGGTGGAGAAAACCCCCGGTGACATCACAGAAAGAACTGTCATACCACAAAAGCTATAGTCTGGATGCTGGGCAGCCTACCGAGTTTGCTCCATTGGTCCTGTTCAGAAAATCAAGAACAAACTAAGCACCAACTTACAAAGGGGAGAAGTGGGAAACGTGTAATGCAATCATGGTAAGTTTTTCAGGAGAAAGGTGGAGGAAATGGGTCACCTCCCAGCCACTGAGGGAAAAAAAGAGGCACTGTGGGCATGAAGGTTAAGGCCAAGAGGCTGAGCTGGATACGAGCCTCGTTATCAAGTAGCAAGTGGGCCACAGTGTCTAAAATTTTCTAGATCTTTATCAGGAAAAGAGTAAGCAGCTGCATTATTCCAAATAAAAAGTGGGGTCCTTAAGAACACATACTTCATTTGTTTTGAAGCATTTAAAATGATAAAATTAAGCCTAAATGTATGCAGGAAGGAAGATAAGGAGTGTTCAAACACCATTTATCTAGTATCCACCTGTAAAGGAATTTTAAGAACAGCATGTCATATCATGTCATAATATAATCAGTCAGCAAGCATTTAGAAACAAACTTCACAGCTTTAAAAAAAATTGAGAATTTTTTCCAAAGAAGACATACAGATGGCCAACAGGCACATGAAAAGATGCTCAACATCACTAAACATCAGGGAAATGCAAAACAAAACTATAATGAGATACCACCTCACACTTATCGGAATGATAATTATAAAAAAGACAACAAATAACAAGTGTTGGCAAGGATGTGGAGAAAAGGGAGCCCTCGTGCACTGTTGGTGGGGATGTAAATTGGTGCAGCCACTGTGGAAAACAGTGTAGAGGTTCCTCAAAAATCTAAAAATAGAGTTACCATATGATCCAGCAATTCCACTCCTGGGTATTTAGCCAAAGAAAACAAAAAACACTAATTAGAAAAGATTTATGCACCCCTATGTTCGCTCCAGCATTATTAACAATAGCCAAGATATGGAAGCAACCTAACTGCCCATCAATAGATGAATGGATAAAAAGGATATGGTATGTATGTGTACACACACACACACACACACACACACACACACACACAGAGGAATATTACTCAGTCATAAAAAAGAATGAAATCTTGCCATTTGTGACAACATGGATGGACCTAGAGGGCATTATGCTAAATGAAATGTCAGACAGAGAAAGACAAACACTACATGATTTCACTTAAATGAAGAATCTAAAAAACAAAACAAATGAACAAATATTAAACAGAAACGAGTTACAGATACAGAAACAAACAGGCAGTTGCCAGAGGAAAGGGTGAGGGGAGAGGAAAGAGGTGAGGGAGATTAAGGGGTACAAACTTGCAGGTGCAAAATGAGTGAGTCACAGGTATGAAATGTGCAGTGTGGGGAATACAGTCAGTAACTATGTCGGATCTTTGTATGGTGACATATTGTAACTAGACTTATAGTGGTGATCATTTTGAAATGTACAGAAACATCAAATCACCATGTTGTGTAACAGGAACTAACAGTCTTGTAGGTCAATTATACTTCAAAAACAAACAAACTTGCAGAAAAAGAGATCAGATTTGTGATTATCAGAGGCAGGGGGTTGGGGGAAGGGAAAACTGGATGGTGGTCAAAAGGTACAAACTTCCAGTTATATAAGATAAATAAATACTAGGGATGTAATGTAAATACATTAAATACTAGGGATGTAATGTAAATGTAAACATGGTGAATATAACGAACACTGCAGTACGTTATATAGGAAAGTTGTTAAGAGAGCAAAGCCTAAGAGCTTTCATCACAAGGAGAAAAATGTTTTTCTATTTCCTTCATTTTGTATCTATATGAGATGCTGGATGCTCACTAAACTTATTGTGATAATCATTTCATGATGCATGTAAGTCAAATCATTATGTTGTACACCTTAAACTTATGCAGTGCTGTATGTCAATTATATCTCAATAAAACTGGGAGAGAAAAAAATTGAGAATTTTTTTCCAAAACGGATTATGTACTTTTCTATATCGAAATGTACAGAAAGTCATTACTATTACAGAATTTATAAACAATTTAATGTATCAATAAAAAACTGCAAATACCCAAATGCCCAGAAGAAGAAGATAACTGACATTAATCACAAACCATCTTCCTGTCACCAATTCCTATCTGGAAAAATCCTCAACTCTGTCAGTATACTTTCCTGCTTCAATAGTTATCTGTCCATTCCCTCTTTCCTCCTGGTAACCCAAACCCTAACTGTGTCAGATATCATCCTGCAGGGAAGGCAGCCCCAGCCCCAGCCGCAGCTGGAGGGTAAATCCAGTTGAGGTAATTCTGGGTTCCTGGGCAATGACCTAGATGCCAAGGGGCATTTGAGTGATGTGTGACTTTTTGGCCAATCAGACTCCTGGGGAAATCAGCTGCAGGGCTTCTGGGAAAGGTTTCCTTTTTCTTAACAGGAAGCACCAGAATAGGCAGAACCACTTCCATCTGGCCTTTACCTTGTCAGGACCAAATGGGCTGCAGCCATCTTGCAACCGTGAAGGGGAAAAAGACTAAGGACAAAGGTCAACATGCTGAGAATAGCAGTCTGGAAAGATGATATCCACGAGCTACTAAATTACTGTATTTCACTGGATTCTAAGATACATTCTTCCCCCACATTTAATCATCTCTCAAATCAGATGTCTTTTATAATCAATAGTATGTCATAGTTTAATTGGCTGAGATTTTTCTTTTTCAGTGGAACGTAAAATGAGGGTACATCTTACAGCTGGTGACATCTTAGATTTGATTAAATATAGTGCACCACAGCACACTCCCTATCTTTGAACTTCTTGTTATAATAAATTGTCTTGTAAGTAAAATGTCCTGCTGTTTAAGTTAGTTATACGGGGGTTTCTGATACCTGTGGAGTAAGGTACCAGGCTTAACTGATATACAGTTGTCCCTTGATATCCACAGAGGACTGGTTCAGGACCCCCCCTCCCTCAGATACCAGAATCTGAAGATGCTCAAGTCCCTTATATTTATATAATGGTGTAGTATCTGCATATAACCTACTCACATCCTCCCGTATACTTTAAACCATCTCTAGATTACTTAATACTTAACACAGTGTAAATGCTATGTATTCAATAAATAGTTGTAAATACAATGTAAATGCGTTGTTGCTTTTTGGAACTTGCTAGAGTTTTTTTCCTCTGAATATTTTCGATCCGCAGTTGGTTGAATCTGCACATGCGGAGGGCCGACTATACAGATCAAACAGGAATAACGTGGGGCTCCCATGTGATACTGCGTCCATATACTGATTTCCACTCTTTTCCATGTGTACTACTACTAGGCTAGGTTGTTAATGACCCTAGTCAGTCAGGATGTGTGATTATATCTAACCATGTAGATAGGGTTTTTACAGTGAGAAGGGGCCTTGGAGATTGCCAAATTTAATTATTTCATCTAAAAAATGAGAAAACTCAGGCCCAAAGGGAAGTGACCTGTCCAGAGATGCGGAGCCAGTCAATGGCAGAATTTGAGAGTCTTGACTGTGTGATCTGGGGTGTCCGGTACACCCACTGGGGCCTCCTTGTGCCCACATGCCCAATGGTGTAGCACAGGAGAGAAAAACGGGTTAACAGGAGAGAATGGGTTAACTCAAGCAACATAAATTCTCATCCAATTCATCTCTTGGGCACTATTTTTGCACTGGGTGCTTTCTCACCACTTCAGCTGTGTTCCCATGATCATCCTCTATTTGTCCCTTCACTAGTTAGCACATTTGAGATCACTTCCTCAGTGCTGGTTTTCTATGTATCTCCTCCATTTCCCATCAGTTCAAAAGGGCGCCTACATTTTTTTTTAAGAACAGCGAACCCAAAAGGTGCCAGGGAGAACTGCGTGATTCAGGCATAAAAACTTTGGTGAGAGTGGGTGATCAATGGACCCTAAGCGATTTTCTGTCTGATACGCTTGGTTCTAAGTTTAACTCTCATCTATTTTCATGCTGACCTTTAAGCCAATGTAAAAAGCCATAAAAAGAAACTTAATTACTTTGCGGTCATTCGTAAAACTTGTTTTGGTTACTGTTATTTATTTTTTATCCTTTAATATGTGAGTTGGAAAAGGTTTGCTGAATACTCAAGTAAGTTTGTATAGTATCGTGGAGCCAATATTTTTAAAAAGGAATGTATCTCCTATTTTATCACCGAATAAACAGCAGGTTAGCATCATACCTCTATTATGATAAGTTCCCCTAATTTTTAACATTGTAAGCAGTCACCCCTCTGTATTACAAAGAGTATATATAGGAATGTGGTTAGTGGGCTGTCCAGACCGTGTTACTTTTCCTTTAAGCTTGCTGGCCAACCCCATTGCTTATTAATTCCTCCAACAGACAGTGGGCAGAAGCAAAGACAAGTTCAGCTACATGCTAGTGTTGCCAGAAAAGAGTGCAGGAAAGAGTGGGACACCTGAGGATGGTCACGTCCCAGGTCTCAGGACCGCCAAGTGTGGGTTCTTGGCTTCGTGCAGGAAAGAATTCAAGGACTAGCCATAGTAAAGTGAAAGCAGGTTTATTTAGAGAGATACATATTCCATTGACAGAATGCGGTCCGTCTCAGAAAGTGAGAGCAGCCCTGGGAGAAACACCCTCCACAGACAGACTGTGAGCCATCGCAGAAGGCGAGAGGCCCCGACATATAGGGCGGTCAGTTTTTAAGGGCTGGGTAATTTCACAGGCTAATGAGTGGGAGGATTATTCCAACTATTTTGGGGAAGGGGGCGGAGATTTCCAGGAATTGGGTCACTGCCCACTTTTTGACCTTTATGGTCAACCTCAGAACTGTCACAGCACATGTGGGTGTGGCATTTAGCTGATGTGTTAATGAGCGTATAATGGAGCTCAAGGTCTAGTGGAAGTCGACTCGTCTGCCATCTTGGACCTAGTTGGTTCTAGCCAGCTTATGTCATGTCCTATGGCTATGTCCTTCTTTTAAAGGTTGTGCCTTGCCCCCTTCCTGTCTCACCAGAACACCAAGAAAAGAACTGACAGAGAAGAAAGGAGACTAAAACTAAAACCAATGGCTACAGGGAAGCACAAGTTTGATAAAAGTCCTGAGTTCTCATCCAGTTGCTGCTTCTAAATAAACAAGCTTCATAAAGTTTGAGCAAATATTATCTCTCTTGGTTTCAGTTTAAAAAGTAGCTGCGTCTAGAGTCATTCATTCTTTTAACCAACATTTACCACATCCTGTACTGTCAAAAGCACTGGGGGCACAAAGATGAACATGATACAATCCCTGCCCTCAAAGAGTTCCTGCTCTAGAGAGGCAAAGAGACACATCCACATGGAACACTGGACAAGATAAGGGATGACACAGACAAGAAGCACATGGGCATGATGAGGATACAGATGTCTTTGGGATCAACTGGGTGTGAAACAGGAGGGAAGGGGGCAGGGCACAACCTTTAAAAGAATGCCATAGCCATAGGACAGGACATAGACTGGTTAGAACCAACTAGGTCCAAGATGGCAGAGGAGACTTCCACTAGACCTCGAGCCGAGCCCCAGTATACGCTCACTGTAACACATCAGCACGCTAAATGACACACCCACAGGTGCCATGACAGTTCCGAGGTTGACCATAAAGGTCAAAAAGTGGGCAGTGACCCAATTCCTGGAAATCCCCACCCCTTCCCCAAAACAGCTGGAATCCTCCTCCACTCATTACCTATGAAATTACCCACCCCTATAAAAACTGACAACCCCGCACCCTGGTGCCGCTCTCGCCTTCTGAGATGGCCCGCACTCTGTGGAGCGTGTTTCTCTCTAAGTAAATCCACTTCCTGCCTATCACTTTGTCTCTCACTGAATTCTTTCTGCGATGAGACATCAAGAACCTGAGCTTCATTAAGTCCTGAGAGCAGGTGTGTGATCTCAGTTAAAAGACCACGGGTTCAAGTCCCAATCTGAGTTTCATGGTTTCAGGTGCAAGGGACAGGAACTCACTAAAACTAAAGGAAAATGAGGGAGTTCATTGGCAGGACACCCAGATGTCTCTTGCAGACCCAAATAACAGGAAAGCTGCCAGTGCTCCAAGGGAGAAGGCCTAGGAGCTGAGGGGCTGCTGGGGATCTAGGCAGCATCTCTATCTCAGGGCCAACAGCTATTCCACTCAGCAGGGTCTGTGATGGAGGACTGCGGGGTGTGAGGTTGGCAGCTTGTCTAGGAAGGGGTGTGAGGGCAGAGGAATTGGTGGAGACAGAAGGTTCTATAAGGACCAGAGTGATATTATAGAGAGGAGTTAAAAGAGATCTTAGAACTATATTAGTCCAACTTCTCATAGTTAAAAGTGAAGAATCTGGGGTAAACCAAAGTCTGGTGGGCCCAAGTTCACCTGGCTAAATTGAGAGAGCCCAGAAAGGACCAGCCTCTGGTCTCTCACTAAGCCCAGGAATCTAACCACACCCCTGCTCTAAAATGCTATGATGCAAGAGATTCAGTTATTTCTCCATTATCCTAATCAGTTGATGATAAGTTATGATATTAAAATCAAAGGCCAACGATTCTCAAAAGACATGGAGCCCCGAGGCTTGGTAAATACTCTGGATAGCAGAGTCCAAATCCAAAGCGATGCTAGGGAGCCAGAAATAAAAATGAACAGAATTTCTCAAGAAGCAATTTAATAAAGATGGATGCATTGGGACTGACATATATACACTATTGATACTATGCATAAAATAGATAACTAATGAGAACATACTGTACAGCACAGGGAACTACTTAATGCACTGTGGTGACCTAAATGGGAAGGAAATCCGAAAAAGAGGGGATATATGTATATGCATAGCTGATTCATTTTGCTGTACAGTAGAAACTAACACAATATTGTAAAGCAACTATACTCCAATAAAAATTAATTTAAATTAAAAAGCAAATCAAAGGCCAAGAGGAAAAAAAGAGAAAAATGAAACAGACAAGGGTGGGGGGGAGGCGGATTAGGTTATTTTATTACTGGGATGAGTGATAGGATTAATCGAATGCTAGTCCTGAAACCAAACAGTGAACAAATGTTATCACTAATCCAATCTTCCATTACTGATAGGCCTTGCCAATGGATTAAAACCAATCCTGCTGGGATAAACAAGGCAATCTAGGGAAGTGAGCAAAGAAATATCTTCAAAGTCTCTTTTCTTCCTTGATAAGCTGAACTTTTGACTAATTTGTCTCATCACTTGCTTTTTAAAAATCTGTAAATATAAACTGTTTACAGTGATTATGGAAATAGCTACCAAAAGACATCCAAACAAATAACATAAACTGGTTCTGAATGTAACCTACAATGCTATTATCTAATCAGGAAAGACTAAAAAACAGATCATTATGTAAGAACACTGTAATTATAAAAGAGGCCTACCCCCCCCTCCCCAACCCCGGTTTTGCTCTCCCAAACCCTGATCACAACACAGTTATTTCAAGATTCAACTTGCAGGAGCTCCATTTAAACAGGAAAAGCACTAATTGGGACTCTAGTAGCAGCTGTACTACTTTGATGTCAGTTGCAAGGATGAACTTGAGCAGAATTCTTTACAGCCCTGCCAAGCCAGAGTTAGGAAGGTTAACCCTTAGGCAGCTCGTTAATCCAGTCCTGGTTTCCGGAACCCTATTCAAAAGCTGCTTCCGCAGGAACACCCCACAGGTGACACGTCCTCTGACTGGGGTCCCTGTGACTATCACAGAGCAGTCAAGTCGCAACTCAATAAGTCAGGTAAGGAAGTGACGGCTCTAGAACCCAAGGCAGTCAGGTCAAAGCCTGGTTTCTGCAAACGGAAATGTATTGAAAGATCGAAAATTTGGTTTCCATTTGCCATTACTGCTGTGGCCTTACACAGTCTCTCAGGGCCTCACTTTCCTTGACTGTAAAAGTAAGTTGGTCTGTTATGGAGCTGGACGGTGCTAATGGCTGCACAACAACATGTAAGTACTTGACACCATTGAACTGTGCACTTACAAACGGTTAGGATGATACATTTTAGATTCTGTGAATTTTAACACGATCGAAAAGAAGAGAAAGATCCAAAGAAAGTAATTTGGTCCAGATGATTGCTAAGGAGTATTCCAGCTCCCCAAAAACCAAAATTAGGGCAATCTGATTTATCCATCCCACCCGCTACAGGCTCTTGGTGGTGCAGACCAACCTGCTCTTCTGGCTGGCCCCTGAAGAAGGCCTGTCCCCCACCCCCCCTCCTCTAGTGGGGGTTCTGGAACCCACTCCACCCCTCAGCTCCCCAGTAGCTGTGGGCTGCTCTAGGTCCATAGGAAGGACCTAAGCCATCTCAAAAATGAGTGTTCCTGACCAAAAATTTTAAACTTTAATTTAAAAATAATTAGAAAAACAGTGAATTGGTTATTATTGACGGATGCTAGAGAATCAACCCTACTTTGAAAACTGATGGATAAAGGGAAATCAAGCATTTACTCTGCCTGTCCTACGTAAGTTGCACCACTGGATAACCAAGCAGTTGATTGAGGGGAGTGTGCCCTTAAAGAAGCACTCCAGCGCATAGATGATCAAAGGAATGATAGTATTAATATATTGCATTGGCCAGAAGGTTTGTTTGGGTTTTTCTCTAACATCTTATGGAAAAACCTGAATGAGCTTTTCGGCCAGCCCAATATTACCACTCTGTGCCCTAATGACTCTAGACACTGACCATAAACAGCTGCTAGCATCATCAAAAAAGAGAGGCAACTAGACATTTTGTGCCTCCTGATAGAAGACAGTAGCATTGATGAAGTAGCCTTGGCAAAACAAGCAAATCAAACATGACTGACCAAGCTTCTGGATCCAACTGCCAGTCTATACAGTACATACAGAGGATAGAGAAACATGATCAAGAAAACCATGGGGATGCAATCAGCAAAACCCAGACCATGGGAAACCACAGGACAAACAACCTGGTCTCTTCAACAACGGCAACAAAACTGTGAGAGAAGAAAGAGAGAAAGGAAAGAAAGGAAGAAGACAGAGACTGGAGGAAGAACTAGTCTGTGTATGCTCGAAATTCTCCATTAAAAAAACTTTTTAAAGAATAAAACATTAACAAAATTATTGGGGAAGAATTGGTAGAGGACAGATAATTTTTAGGGCAGTGAAACTATTCCGTGTGATACTATGATAGCAGACACATGTAATTACACATTTGTCAAAACCCATAGAATGTACAACACCAAGAGTGAACTCTTTGTAAACGATGGACTTTGGGTGATAATGACGTGTCCATCTAGTTTCTTCAATTCCAACAAATGTACCAGTCTGGAGGGGGACAGGGAGTATATGGGAACTCTCTATATTTTTTGCTCAATTTTGACGTGAACCTAACACTGCTCTGAAAAAATTAAGTTGATTAATTTAAAATAATAATAACAATGAGAATAAGAAAAGACTGTCCCAGGCACGGTTCCCTCTACCCCCACACACCACGGTGCCAACCCTGTGCTGCAGCTCTAACGGCTGCTCTTTAAAACAATTATGGATCTGGATGAGCCACCTCAAGGGGGGCCATTATTCAGCGTTTCATTTTCTATATGAAGAACTTCCAGCAAGGAAAAGTTTATTGCTGTTTTTAATACAGCTAGATCATCTCTACCCTCTCTCCCACAATCCTTGCCCTTCATTTATACCACAAAATTCTAAAAATTACATCAAAGAACCAACTCTTCACGCATAGAAATGAATTACGATCCTAAACTCCACAAATCCTGGATCACCGAGCTATGGCTATGCGGTGACAATCTGGGGCACAAGCTTGAACAGGAGAGTCATGCACCGCAGAGATGACGCTGTCACTTGCATCACTTGCCTTTTTCTGTCTCCCTCCCACCCAGGGCTCGGGCCTCAGAAGCTCCCCTGGGTGGCTTCTGGCTCTCCAGTGGCAGAGGCCTGGAGGCTGTGGACACCCAATCTAGGTCAAACATGGGACCCAGCACCTTCCTTTTTGCCCCATCATTTTAAAGAATGACATCGGACCAACCAATGAATCAAAACAGATAAGATCCAGAGTATCTTGGTAATCTCTCATTTTAAGCAGGTTAGGAAATTCAACCAATATTTGGGTATTTTCCTTCCTGCATTAGAAGCGTATGATAAATACAAGGAGATATTTGGTTTACCCAATTAAGTCGCATTACTTACTTGATACTAAAATGTAAAAGCTGTTCTTTAAAAGAAACCCTGAATTTTAGTACTGAAACAAGACCGCTTAGGGAATCCTGGGCTTACTGCTATCTGCTATCCCCCTGACCAGTGCCTGGGACAAAGCAGGTGCTCAATGAAGAAATGAGTGGAGCTTTCTTAATTAAACTTCCCCGTTTGGGAAATGGGGAGGTCATGTGACACCCCCATGCAAACACATCTGCTCGGTGGCAGAGCCACTTATCCCTGAACATTCCTTACTTTCGAACAGGGTTCTTTGCACTAGACCATGTTACCTACCTCCTTGCAGAGTAGCACCTGGCCCCAGGAAGAAAGACAGATGGATGGACAAACGGATGGATAGACGGATGGATGAAAGGATAGACAGATCATAAAATCCACTCACCCACAGGATTCTATAGGATCTCTTTTTCCTTAGGCTACTTGGTCTGCCCATACTGACATTTCAACTTTTTATTGAAAACATAATAAAACTATATGGATCTCCAATTCAGAATCTCAGCTCAAACTGTAACTATTTCTTTTTCTTTTTTTTCCCAAGGGAAAGATACTCATTTATTAATTTTTAAATTTTTTTACATTTTTTTGAATTTTATTTATTTTTTTATACAGCAGGTTCTTATTAGTCATCCATTTTATACACAGCAGTGTATACATGTCAATCCCAATCGCCCAATTCATCACACCGCCACCGCCCCCCGCCGCCGCTTTCCCCCCTTGGTGTCCATACGTTTGTTCTCTACATCTGTGTCTCTATTTCTGCCCTGCAAACCGGTTCATCTGTACCATTTTCTAGGTTCCACATATATGCGTTAATACATGATATTTATTCAAACTGTAATTATTTCTTTAAATGACCTTTGGTCTGCAAATTGCCAAAAGTACAAATATTCACTAACAAGAAAATCACTGTTTCTTGCGGGGAGGATATATAAAACAGCCTTTAACAAGTGGGTAGAGGGGAGGGGAGAGGAGAGAAATCGAGCTGCTGCCTAACAAGAGCCATAGCTATAAGCACTAAACTGCTTTAGAAATGAACCGGCCACCTAATTCATTAAATATCAAATGCTGGACCAGGCAAAAATTTCCTCTCATTCAGGGCACACCTGATTTTGACCCCCAAACACAGACTACTGCAATCAGCAGAAGGGCTGCACCGATTAAGAGATTCTAGCATTCGGGAGAGCTGAAAACAGACTGGCAGGCACCAGCTCTTGTACACAGTAAGCTATTTCATGTGTCTGCACTTTGTCTTTCCATAAAACACATGGGACCTTAGGGCAAAAAGGTAAGGGGTACAAAATAATACATCACTCTTCACTTACCAAGAAGAATCTGACAGGAGACAGTTCTGCTTCCCAATTAGTTCTTAAAAAAAAATCAGTGCACAATATTCAATCATTTTGTGAATTTTGCTCTTCTTGGAAACTCTCTCTTTAAAATGGGTTTTGACTGTTTGGTGGAAAAGCTGTATAGAAACATTAGCGTGCCTAGTCACATTTTTTCAAAAAGGCACAAGAGATGTTGAGCTTTAACTATTACTTCACTGTTGCTAAGGAGAGCCTTCTTAGTTCAGTGAATTCTGACACTTCTTGCAGGAGAGAACAGTCAGCAAAGACACAATTTAATTCCTTGTTAGTGGAAGAAACAGTTCAATGGAGCAGATTAGGAAATAAAACCCTGGAGGAAGAGTTTCAGTCATCTAAATTTTTTGACAGAATTTGCACATTTTAAAAGCAAGGATTAAATCCCAGGTTTTCACCAGAAATCAGCAGAGCTTTCTTTTTTTTTTTTTTGATTCTATTATAAATGGAATTGTCTTCTTTATTTTGTTTTCTGCTAATGTAATTGCTAGTGTATAGAAATACAACTGATTTTTGTGTATTGATCTTGTATCCTACAACTTTGCCGAATTTGTTTATTAGCCCTAATTGCTATTAACGTGTGACCCTGGCGCTAGTCCACACACTTTCTTTCATCCCCATTTAATTGTTGAAGAGACGGAGTAGCTGGGACTTGCCCAAGGTTCTACTGCCTCTTCCAGCTGAGCTCCCACCCAGCTTAGCGCTCCAGCTCACCCCCTTAACTGAACAGGTTCTTTTCAGTGTACTATGCACACACGAATTCCAGCAAGTGCCCTCTGCAAAGCCTCCCGTCCATCTCTTCCAACTTCCCAATCTCTACCTCCTGTTTGCCTTCTTTTAACCATTATCACGAGCCCAGCTGGACTCCCACCCCAACCCTGGCCCTCAGCTCTAGCTGTCTGGTCGCAGAGATAACTCTCAATAAATGAAACCCCAGGACCCTTTACCCCCAACCTCCTACCTGGAGCAGAGAACCACAGGGGGCATCCACCACCTTGGTTCCCCCCCAGCCCCTAGTAACCCTGGTCTCCAACGAGACAGCCCTGGTCTTAGGTCTCCCAGAGCTCTGCACACGCGGCCCTGGCAAGGTCAGACCCTTTGCCTGCAACACACCTTCCAGGAAAGCAGGCAAATTCAGAATGCAAACCAGATTTATTTTAGGGGTTAGCTCCCCTCCCCTCCTCCCACTTGGAATCTGGTTTTCATGCTCACAAAAAGGCAGCCCTAAAGGTGGGACTCCCATCTCCAGACCCAGAGAAGCTCCAGCCTAGCTTTCTTTATCACGAGCTAAATCTGGACAAGGGTATCATTTCTCAGCGCAGCAGGGCTCCTAACTGCGACAAAGAACACCACTGAAATTGTTACCCAAAATATAAATATGATTTCAGAGCTGTTGGCGAGGACTCACATTTTGTGACTATATGAAACTTAATTTCACACCTTGTATAAACATTTGCTCATTCACAGCAATTGTTGCAAGTTCTAAGGAAAAACCACTATTTGTTTTAGCTAAATTACAATAAATCACATGCTTCTGATTTCTGCACAGGGTGAGAGCTAAAGACATTTTCCCTCAAAACTGGCATAAGACGAGCGTAAGCTCCACGGAGTCTGGGCCCATGTGCTGAAATGAAACAAAAATACCGTCTCCGATAATGAAGAAGTCAAACACATAAGAAAATGCACAGATGATCCCAAATGCCTTTTTCTCTAGTTCGTTTATTTCAAAATGTGGCCCTTTGTGAGAAATAATCCTAACTGATGCAAGCGGCACGGCTCTTCCTTCATCAACTACTCCAAGGAGAAGAAATGACTAGTCCCAAAGAGGAGGACCAGAGGGGACTCGCAGGAGTTACAGCCACCTGGGTGGTCGCAGCTGGTTTGCAGCCACAATGGCAGGAAGGCAATTTACCATGTGGACACAACCACAGAGCAAGGCTACAGCGTGAGGAAGGAGGGCTACAGTCAGCTGCGCGGGCCCGGAATCATCATACTACCACCCAAAGGCAGCAAGGGGAGCTCGGGGACAGGGGTACACTGCCAGGCAAGGAATTAACACGCTTTCAGACAAAAACTGGCCTCAGATTTCCCACCAAATCTGATCACTGATCCGTTTTCTTCCTACTTTATTTTGAAGTGGTAGGGAAGGTGAGAAAAGGGATTCTAATCGGAAAAAAAGCACTTGGGGAAAAGAGCTTACTACGCTTAGACCAAGCCCCCCATCCCACTTAGGTATGTATATGCTAGTGGCATTAGCAACAGTGGTAGCAGAGAGCATTTATTCTACACTTCATATGTCCCTCCACGTGGAGTAGTCAGCTACATGGATGGCCCCCAATGGAACATGTCCTGGTATTTATGCCCTTGTCTTGGGCAGTCCCTTCTCCTTAAGTCTGGGATGATCTTGTGACTTGCTTTAGCCAACAAAATGTGGCTGTACTTCGATATAACTCAGTCTCAATGCCTCAAGAATGTTACACTTTAGAAGGAAAATTTTAAGATGTGTATGCAAAATTTAGATATAAAAGCCAACTTGCCAACTTTCTCATTTCCTAATCATTCTGTAAAACTTTTCCCTCACTAAACAGGTACTGTTAATTGCCTGGGAAGAGTCTCCTTTTATTTCAGCAGTAGTTCTTATTTCAAAGGCTACCTGTAATGCTTTACAAAACTGGCTTTGACTTTGGTGTGAGACAAATATATGGAAGTTTATTACTACATTAAACCTAGACTTCCCTTCCAGTAATTAACAATAAATATTTTTAGCATCTGAAAATGTGCATCTCACACAGATATGTAAATATTTAGCACCATCCTTTTGAGACTGTTAAGTTTTCATTTTCAATCATGCAGGCATATGTAAGTGTTTTCATTAATACCCTAATTATATCGTATATTTTCATTCTGCACAATATTTTGCTTCTATATTTGAAATAATTGAATTCATTTGTGCTAATAAATGTTCTAAATGGACATTTTAATAACTGAAATCAGCACATATTGTAACCCTCAGAACAATATATAACACAAGGACGAATGTTTCTATTACACCAAGGCAAAACTGCCCATGATCAGTAGCTTGGCTCAAGGTCACATTTCAGTTTAAATTCCTTATGTTGCTCCAAATGATTCTGATCGGGGGGGGAAAAGAGCTTACTTACGACGCTGAGACCAGTTTTTGACCTCTAGTCTCACGAATAAGACCCAGCATCTTCACTTGCTGTTCAAGGCCCCACTTGTCTTTACAACCTTATATGAATGCTCCCCATTCTTTTGTGTTCCTCTGGCTGGAACTTTTCCCTCAGAGACCTACATGGCTAACCCTCCTGTCACATGTGCTCGAAGGTCGCCTTCTCAAGGAAGTCTCCCCTCACCATTCCTTTAAGGCCAGCTCTCCCAGCTCTTCTAACATTCTATACATTACTTATTTATTATGGTGACTGTCTTCCACACTCTCTCTGCTAGGAATGTAGACTCCACGAGGAAAGGGGCTCTGTTTTGTTCACGGAAATATTCTGAGCACCTAGAACCATATATACATATATACACACATACATATAGCAGACACTTAGTAGCTATCTGTTTAATCAAGAATGACTTATCTGCCAGGCACTGTTCTGTTCTAGGCACTGGGGCTACGGCAGTAAACAAGACAAACAGGGTCCCTCTTGCATAGAGATTTCAGCCAAATAATTAAAGACAAAAACAAAAACAAAAAAACAAGACAATAAACCAATAGAGAACAGCAGACAGTGATGAGTACTACAAAGATAATTGAAAGGTAGTATGATAGAGAGTGACTGGGGAAGCTACTTTAGACTGCAGTCAGGGAAGGCCTCTCTGAGGAGGTGACATTTCAGCTAAAAAACGGAATAAGGAGACGTCTGACTCTTGCACGTGCTTGCTCTGCTTTCCACATCCCCGATCCGTTGTGGGCTAAGGCAAGCCACAGTCCCCTCCTTCTGCCCAGTCTGTTTCTCCTGGCACTTCCTGCCTTTATACGGTCAGTACTTTGGCCCCAGGTTTACCTGTTATGGCCTCACTGTGGACTGCACACTCCGTTGTTATGATGTTTCCCTCTGCAGCCATTTACGCCGTGTGTCTTTTATTTTATTTTATTTTATTTTTGGCCGCGTTGGGTCTTCGTTGCTGCGCACGGGCTTTCTCTAGTTGCAGCGAGCGGGGGTTACTCTTCATTGCGGTGCGCGGTCTTCTCGTTGTGGTGGCTTCTCTTGTTGCGGAGCATGGGCTCTAGGTGTGTGGGCTTAGTTGCTCCGCGGCATATGGGATCTTCCCAGACCAGGGATCGAACCCGTGTCCCCTGGCAGGCGGATTCTTAACCACTGTGCCACCAGGGAAGTCGCACGCCATGTGTCTTGAACTCAACTTTCTGGCATTTCTATCACAAACTTAGTTTTCTCTTAGTTAGAAACGCAGGATCTGTCTTTGTCCAATATTCCTTGAATATTGTACATAGTAGGATTTTGGTTTGGGGGACAATCTGAGTCTTTTTACTTTAATAGGTATTTATTCTATTGGTATTTATTGACAATATAGATGTGTAGTCTAAAACTGGTCATCTTATTTCATGGTTTTAGCTACTAACGCTTTGTCGTTGTTGTTGTTTCTATCTCTTGCTACATGGATTGTCTTTTCTGTTGCCTTGGGAGTTTATACTGCATCTCCTTTCTTTTTTTTTTTCAAGTTCTTTCTAATTTTACATCATATACTTAAACCTCTTATTTCTTGATGTTTAGACATATCTCTGGCTCCCAAATAAGATGAGAAAGTACGCCTACCCAAACTCAATTCTATTTGCTCTATGAATGTTTTTACATTCCCATGTTTTATAACATTTACCTTCTCTTTTTATTCTTGACAATTATTTGGCCTAGACTGTATATTCAAAATGACCGATGGCTTTGCCATTATTCACCAGAATGTAAACGTCTATATTCCCTGTGCCTAGAACAGGGCTTGGTACACAACAGGCAGTCGATATACATTTGCTGAATGAATGAAGGGACACAGTTGATCCCTTGACTCAACTGGATTTTTGTCATTATGTACGTATTTGAAGAAAGGTTCATGGGCCTTTCCTAGAGTTCATGCTTTATCCCCACCTCCTTTTTTTTTTTTTAAAGAACACTGCTAACACTGCTATCTTTCTATATAACAAAACTTGGCTGAATATAAAAATTCTGGGGTCAAACTTTCCACACAAATTTTGTGGTACGCTCCACGGTCTCCTGGCATTGAATGAATGCTGTGGAAAACAATCTGAGGCAATGATTCCTGTAAAGTGTGATACTTTCTCTGGTCACCAGCTTTCAAGTAGGTTAAGACCCTTCCTTTGATTGACTGGTGCATCTTTTGCGGGTTTTAACTTCTTTTTTCTCTCTTTCATTAAGTTTTATGAGAAGAGGCCTGGTGCAGAGACCAAAACTCCAGGAAGTTTTTGAAGCAAGGAATAAGCAAAGGTATAAAGATGAGAAAGAGCAGGAAGATACGGGAATGAGCAACCGTGGACATGACGCTTCCCTAAACCAGCCCCGCAGAGGAATTCACTCGGTGCAGAAGCGGGGGTGGGTGGGAAGGCGGACCGGCAGGAGCTGGAGCTCTTTTCCTTCATTCTAAACAGGTTCTGTCTTCAAGAAATCACTACCTCCCCCAAGTATCACACATGACGATGCACGACATCAAAATGTTTTCCTGATGATATTAAGTCAGTCTTTTAGGTATTTCAGAGGCATTCTTATTTTCTTGCAACTTTACTCCCTTTTCTATTTCCTCTTGCTTTCTGTTTACATTATCCCAACTGTCAGGAGGACAATATTTTGACACAATAGCGAGCAATTAAAATGCTACGGGCAGTCATGAAGAATTATGCATGAAACTGGTCCTCTTCCTACTGGAACAAGTACCAGAAAACCTCACCAATCTGGATTCTGCGGAGGCAGTGGGGAAAGCAGTCCACTGGGAATCAGGGCGCAGGGGACTAGCTCTGGCTCCCATCCTGGTTGTATGTAAGTTACCGTCCCTCCCGGGTTCTCAGAGCTCCCAGTTAAGCAATGAGAGTATACGCCGAGGTCCTGGGCAGTAAAAAGCTACTGGAAAAGGTCACAGTTTGTGTCTCTTAAAACATGGACAGAATTAGTTGACTTTTAGGTTTACAATTTTTTTTAAAAAAATATGAGCTAGGAAAATTATTTCTGTAAATACAACAGTCACAAAGTAAAATAAAATCATGATATTAAAGGGCTAAAATTATGAGCTCTTTTTCCTTTTTAAAAATTTGTCTAGCATAGTGATTACTCGTATTTTTTTATTTTAAAAAACGACCGAGTAAATACTGAGAAAATATCCTTTGTCAGCCACTTCGATATGCTTGTTTACACAGGAATAGTTATTAATGTATCAACTGTGATTTGTCCATTAAAGAAGCCGTTAACTTTGCAAGCCTAGTTCTGAAGGAGGATATGCAGAAGCGTGGTGAGATGGGAATGGTGCTGGGTTTCTTCATATTCATCATCTCATTCAAACTTCGTAACAATTGCAAATGTTATCACCGCTATTTTGATAAATGATAACAAATGTTATCCCTATTTTGTGGGTGAAGAAACCAAGGCTATGGCAATTACACAAGTAGCAGGTGACTATAAGGAAAGAATATTTATAACACTTTGAAAATATTACATTATTCAGACTTCACTAATTAAGACTGAGCTTCCTCTTAGCAAAACCATGAAGCAACGAAACTGGTGTGGTTCTAATATTTTACCTGGAACTTCCCCCTCAGGACAAAAGCAGGAGCCCAGGATCTCCCTTGACCTTTCATCCCATAGAAACAGGCCTGAACAGGCCTCAGCAGTGGGTTCTGTGGCTGCAAGCTACACTCTGACACTACTCCTTTGTAGGTAATGTGGTAAAATACATAACACAAAATTTTACCGTCTTAACCGTTTCCAAGTATACAGTTCGGTGGCATTAAGTACATTCACAATGTTGTGTAACCAACTATGTTATTTTTAATTTAACTTTTTATTATGGAAGTGTTTGAACATATCCCAAAGTAGAGAGAACCATATAATAAACTCCCACGTCAGCCAGCTCTAGCAATTATCCATCCTGTTTTATTTACCCACCCCGCATTTAACCATATTTTTAAAAAAACTAAAATAGAATAACACCAATTCATTATCAATTCACCTATAATCTACTTCAGTATGATATGGCTGTATTTAAACACCTGCCACTAGGAAGCAATAGATTCACCTTTAAAGGAACTGAACTATGCGCGCCCTGCTCAAAACACTTTGTTCTGACCACCTGCTAGCGAAAACCCACCTTCAGCCAGCACCCTCCCGCGCCCCTGCTTTCACACAGACCCGGCAGCTCACGATCTTTTTTTTCTGGTCATGCTGCGTGGCTTGTGGGATCTTAGTTCCCCGGGGATTGAACCCGCGACCTCTGCAGTGAAAGCGTGGAGTCCTAACCACTGGACCGTCCGGGAATTCCAGTTCATGATCTTTTCCCATCTCCGGTTCTCCTTAGACTGTCCTCCTCCAGCCCACCTAACGTTTCCTCCTCACACCTTCTCTGTTTAAGAAAGGCTCTGCTTCCTTCAAAGTCCAGCTCCAGTCCTCTCTGCAAAGGGTCAGGGCCCTAACGGGGCTCTCCTTCCCACAGCCAAGTCCACAGATACATTGTAATAAACACCTATGGCTCATCTCCAACAACGCAGTGATGCTCCAAGGAGTCAGGCCCTCTGGAACCTTCCTGCGCTGATGGGCATCTTCTGTTCTGTCCATGGGCCTCTTTCTGACCGATCCTGAGGCTCTTGACCTGGGGTCCTGAAATTGCACGCACCGTTTATGTTGCTCGCAAGATTATAACTTCCACGAGACCAGGGATCTTGACTGGTTAGGTACCCCAGATCCCTAGTGCCTAGAACAGCAACCAATTCCACCAATGTTTACTGAGCATCCTATACATTTTCCAAAGATGGGGAGTGTCTCTTATTCCAAAAAAGGTCCAGAACCTCCAGCCTAGTCCTTTTGGATCCATGCCTTGGTCATACAGCCCACCGGGTCATTGGTTTAAGTGTCACTTCAAGAGGGTGTGGTCTCTTGTTTCACCCTGAATTCCATGCTCTGCAGCCTGAAAGCCAGTCCTGCCTCAGGGTCCTCGGTTCCGACCAGATAGAGGATTTCCATTAGAGCAGGAGATCTGGCCAAATCTTACCTCCCGGATGACCTCCGCTCACAATAATCTCACGAAGGACTGTCTATACAAATCATCAGGGGCTGATATTCCCTTATCTGTCTCTGAACATAGTTTCACCCTTCAATCGGATTGCAAGCTCCTCACAGTCAAGGGCACGTAACACTGTGCACTAATCAGACACAGGGTGGGAAATCCATAAACACTTGTGGTCAATTCATTAATCAATGCCACTGGCATTACAGGGACACGGAACAATGAGAAACGTGGAGGTATGCTACAGAGCAGAGCGAAGCGAATCCTGTCTTTTAAATGATAATACAGAGGCACTAAAAGAAGAGCCTCTTTTCCCTTCCAAGACAACTTGTGACAGTTTTTCATAACTGCTACTTGTACCCAAATATCTTTAAGGCAGACGCACAAAACAACAGACGCTTGCTATGTAAAAGAACAGCTGCATTTCAAAAAATGCAGGTGCCATCAGAGACCTAAGTCTGCACCTGTGGAGAGAGAACTACCCCGAGACACCACCATTCAGAACTTACATTTTAAAGCAGAGCTGTTACTTCCACATCCTCTAACCCAGCCAGGAACCCCTTAGAAAACAGACAGGATCAACCTAATTTTATTAGTTGCTACAGAAATCCAAAGCAATCTATTTTCTAACTCCCTATTGGAAGCAAGAAAAATACCTTTGACACTTATCCCCGCCCACACCCCACAAAGATCTGAATCAAACTCAATAAGGGTAACAGGCAAATCTCCACTGAACTTTGTAAATGATCTGTCCTCTCACAAAGCCAAGGTGTTAGCAATCTAACTTCCTGTTTTATGGCAACACACTTAACAAATATAAATTAATAATTTTCAAAATCAAAACGCAATAAAACATACAACACAAAATACATAAAACGGAGTTTAATTTTTCTTTGAGGGTTCAGGAAGGAACTCAGATTTTTCAGTGTTTTGGATTAATTTAAATCAGGACATTTGCTAAAAATACCTATTAGTAGAGCTTTTTGTAAGTTCCTTTGGTGACCTCTGTTATGATATTTTATTATTCCTCACTGCCCAATTCCTGTGATATTACCTGGAAAGAAAGCAATGTGCTCCCATGTATACTCTGTGTGTGTGTGGGTGTGTGTGTCTGTACTCAACAGAAAAGATACAAGCCAACAGGAGACATAATTTTATCTGAGTTTTAAACTACTGAGAGAACCAGGAAAGGAAGGCCTTGTTACTGTTTCTATCACCATTAACAGGAATATTTTTACTTTGTAGGACATGGATGCGGAAGACGGCTGTATGCAAACAAGGATAAAAATCTACAAAACTCCAATCTATCAATATTGTTTCTCTTTTGGTGCTATCTCTTAAAAGGAATGCACATATTCCTACAAAGGATAACTCTTCAGAGCCCACCTCCTCCACGAAGCCTTCTTCACTGCCCCTCGCTAGAACTCCTGACCCATAATATTCATTTGGTACATACTACTATCATCTAAATAACAATATTCATAGTAAATAAGCAACTAGCACTTAGTGAGTGGTACTATCCTATTGTCCCATTATTATTATCCCCATCAACCAATGAGAAAACTAAGGGTGAGAGAGGTTAATTAAGAAGCCCAGAGACACACAGAGAATAAATGGGAGACCTAGGGTTCAAACCCAAGCAGACTGACCCCCGAAGCTATTTTTTCAGCCTATACTTCCTTGTTTATTTTTCACATGCACTATGTTCTAAATCCCCTTGCCTGTAAATGTCTAAGAACAAGGGTTCTCTGTGTTCCTAGAGTCTACCACCATGCCTTACATAAGTTTGCTGATAGTACATAACACAGTAGTTTAATATCAGTTCGTATTCATTATAAAAAAAAAAAAGCCAAGACTCTTCTTTTGCAAGCCCTTATTTACCATGTTGAAAGGTTACATAGGAATGCCTCGTTTTATGGTGCTTTGCTTCATTGAGCTTTGCAGATACTGCGTTTTTTACAAATTGAAGGTTTGGGACAACCCTGCATTGTCAGATGATGGTTAACATTTTTTAGCAATAAAGTATTTTTAAATTAAGGTATGTACATTGTTTTTTTTAGACATAGTGTTATTGCACATTTAATAGACTACACTATAGTGTAGATATAACTTTTATATGCATTAGGAAACCAAAAAATACGTGTGACTTACTTTGTGATATTTGCTTTATTGGGGTGGTCTGGAACCAAACCCGCCGTATCTCCAAGGTATGCCTGTACAAAAAAGATTAATACTGGCGGTAGGTGGTAGGCACTAAGACCAGCATTCTGGATCCTAGCCATACAGTAATAGTCTCATGGCTGAGAAAGATTACGGCAGACAGGAGACACACCTCTCAGATCCCTTTTGGGAAGGCCTGGCCGCCTGGCTGTGGGGAGTGCAGTCAGCAGGCAGCCTCCAGCTGCCAGCTCATTCAGGGTCAGTGTCAGCAAGCCACTTCTCTGTGTTAACACTAATTCCCAGAGACCTAAACCTTCCTCATGGTCTCCCTGTTAAGAGTGGGGGGTACTTCCCTGGTGGTCCAGGGGGTAAGACTCTGCACTCCCAATGCAGGGGGCCTGGGTTCGATCCCTGGTCGGGGAACTATATCCCGCATGCATGCCACAGCTGAGAGTCTGCACTCTGCAACTAAAAGATGCTGCATGCCGCAACGAAGATACCACATGCCGCAACTAAGACCCGGCGCAGCCAAAATAAATAAAGTAATTAATTAAAAAAGAAAAAAAAAAGAGTGGGGGCCCATGGAGGTCAGGAAGCAGATGAAGCCCTAGCCGAGGCCCGGCTTATGGCGGGTCCACCCACGGGGTCTGCGGGCGCAGCTGGCGTGCGCCCTTGAGGCCAACGTACTTGGCAGTCGGCACAACCACCACTTCAGGTCCTTGGTCTGTGGAGTTAGACCTTCCATAGTGGAGAAGGCCAAGTGGAAGTGTGATGCTGCCCTGCCCCGCCCCACCACTGTCTCCCAGCCAAGACAGTAGTAGATCAAAGAGAATACTGCACCCCACGGCAATGGCAGAGATTAGTACCATTTTGAAGGATCTCAAGGATGCAGAGGAAGTGGTCTCCATCCTATCTGGACTGGTGTAATTTGCCAGTCTGACTCCTGCAGAAACCAGACAGATCCTGGAGGAAAACTGCAGACTACTGAGAGCTCAACCAGGAAGGTAGCCCTGATCACAGCCACTGTGTCAGATGCAGCATCTTTTCTAGAGCAGGATAATACAGTCTCTGATCATACAAAGCCATTGGTTTAGTGAATGCATTTTTTATTCCAATCAAACAAGAAGATCAGAAACAGTTCATATTCCATGGTACAGTACACATTTACAGTCTTGCCTACGGGCAAACTTCTGCCCTCTGTCATAATATAGTAGGAAGAGCCCTGGACGTCTAGACATCCCTCTGACCGTCACAGTGATCCATGACATAACGACATGATACTGATCAAGTCAGATGAGCAGTAGGTGGCCAAGTCGTTGGAGGCATTGGTAAGATACATGCTATGTCTTCCCCATGCATAAAAATGTTTAGGGGTCCGGAGGCCAGGTGCATGCCAGGACGTCTCACTGTAGAGAGACAGCCCTCTGCAGATTTCTCACACCCTACACATCTGCTGGGTATGCTGAGAATACAAGGCCCTGACCACTCTTTATCTGGGACATCTCTCAAGGTTGTGTTTGCAGTGAGCAGCCTTGAGGGATAAGGTAACATCTCCCTGCAAATAGAGAGCAAACTTGCTGACAGGCTGCTATAATGCGGTGGGTTTTCCAGGCTCAGCGTCCCTTCCTGTGATGAAACCCACTGTGAGGGCAGGCATCCATCTAGGCGCACCCGAATCACCCCTTATGGGATTCAGGAAACTAAGGAGACCCTGCTGACAGCCTGGCTACTCCTTTTCCTGGGACTTCTGTCAGCATCTATGTGACTGTGATAAGCTAACATTTTAGCTTGCAAAAAAGAAGGGTGGGGGGAGGTAAAAGTCTCAGACCTTTCCCAGCTCGACACCTATATAAAGTAAAACATAATGATTGCATTTTGCATCTCTTATCACGAGGAAAAGAAGCACCATGTCTGGTGGGCCTCTTTGGGTGCTATCAGACCCACCAAGTCCTCAGGTTGCACAGGCCCAGCCACAATCAGCTCTGAGATGGAAGCAGTACATCCTGGACTGAGCATGAGGAGAACCAGAGGTCTTGGGCTCTAGGGCACCACCACGCTGTCTCAGCATCCCTCCCGCAGCTTGTGTCTGTTTGTATAGGGAATCCCAAACGATCGACTGGAGGAGGAGGAAAAATAGTGCTAACAGGGCAGAGCTCCAGGGCCACAAGGAGCACTGAAGCAGAGAGCTGGAATTCATAACACACAAATGCTGAAACCGTCCCCTTCTTCTTGCAAAGCACCAGAAGCAAGGGCTGTGTGGCCTCTGCTAGGCTCACGCACAAGACTCAATAAGCAATCAGTGAAGTATCCCACGTGGGGAATCTCAGAACAGCAAACAGCGGTGGTGATTCTATGATACCATCCAAAAACATCACCTAAAAAAAGATGCAATTTTTTAATATCCTGTTTTTGGGTGTTTTCTTTCTCTCTCTCTTCCTCCTCCACTGCCCCCCACCCCCCACCAAGTCAGGAGAAAGCGGGAGAATCTCAGCAGGAGGAACGGAACAGTCAAGGGTCCAGTCCTGGCTCTGCTACTAATAAATCTCTGTGACTTCTTTGAGAGAAACACCTCCCTGCCTGCACCCTTAGTTTCCTGCATGGTGAAATGATGGGAGGGAAGCAGCTGCCTCCTGGCTCTTCTGGGTCTGGGTTTTCACGACACTCTAGACACGTCCCTCAACAATATCAGAGGTTCCTTAATGGGCAGGACAATGCCACATGCTGTCTAAATGTCTGCTGGATGAACTGTATTGAATTAATTGGTCTTAGGAGACTTTAAATATTTAAGTGCCCTTTGTTAAAAATAAAAAAGTGCAAAAAAAAAATCTTTTAAAGGAGAGGGGAAGTTAATTTGTAAGAACCCATCCTAGCCCACCTCTGATCTGTGAAGTGAGGTTCTCTTAATGCCACACTTGGGGCCGAGGCGGGGGTGAGAGGGCGGGGCCTATTTGAACTGACAAGAGAATATGGGAGTTCTGGCCAAGAGAAGGAAAAGGGATTTGGTGCCTTTTATTTACTTAATTTCAGTTATTTTATTTTATTTTTCCCAAGGTGCCCAAGTCAATGGAAAAAAAAACCCTAAATCTATTTTGTTATATGTCAGATAGGAAAAGAACATCCTTCTAGAGCTACTGTGCTTGGGATTCATACTGGCTTAATGATATGATAAAAATGAAATGAAATTTTATTTAAGACTGTGAGAGACTTACAAGGATATTTTCTTTGGGGCACGGAGATGTAAAGTAGGAGTAGGTACGTGGAAGGAAAAGGACCCTAGGAAACACGTCTGGGGCTGCAATGAGTGGGGCTAGGATTGGAGAGGGGACAAGTTACTGAATCTGTAGCTAAAAACCCCTAGGTTTCTTCTCTGGAGACATAAGTCCCAGCAAATCTAACTCTGTGTGTGGGGAACTGGGGCAGCTGTACAAAAAGAAAGCTCCTAGAGCCAAAAGTTACATTCCTTCAAAGGATCTACCTGGGACTGTCTTTGCCTGAGCCCCCAGTACATCAGGGTGGCAGAGGTGGAGGGGGCACGAGGACGTTCTGCTCAACAATACATAATGGAGTCAGTCTGTGGGCAGGGCACACAGGGGAATCCCAAGAGGTGGTTCCGTCCTATAACGAGCGTCCACCAAGCCTTAGAGACTAGGATCTTCTGCAAGTTTGATCCCAAGCCTGGCAAAGTCTCTTGTTGTGGTTATTAAACAGTAAAAAAAAAAAACTAGGTTTCCAGGGACAAAGATGAGAGGGGGAAGGGAGAACAACAACCTCAGAAAAAGAGCCAAAGAAAGGAGCACTGGGTCTCAGGCCCGCTATCACGGCAGCCTCCCAATCCCTTTCACATCACAGTACCCACAGATGATATCTATAGGACACAGTGATATAAGGAACTGCTCAAAGCCCCAAGCAAGTCTCCTTGAGAGCTGAAGGGATCAGTCTCTCTTCACTACTCCAGGAAGTGGGCTCTGGGAGAAGAGCCAGGTAGAAGAGTGAGAGGTGGGATGGAGTAGTCCCATTCAGCAGTTCCCACTTCTCAGAGTCTTGCCTCTGCCCCTTCCTTTCAGGGGTTAATGGGTAGTGGGCCTGCTTTAGGCTGCTCTAATATGAGCCACCAACATTACATTTAAGTCCGTTTATAGGGAATTTCAACTTTTCCGAGTCCACATCCTCCAGGGAGCCTTCCTGGTTCCCTTGGGTTGATTTCATATCCTTCTTTTGAACCCTAATGGCCTCTTTACTTGTCTCCCCAGGGCACTCTTAAGTTCTTTAAAAGAAGGTTTATTCATCACTGAATATCCAGCATCTAGCATTATGGACATCAGATTTTAATATTTTAAATTAATAAAAAGCAGAGCAGACTAAATAAATACCAATTAAAGATAAGGAATAGGGCTTCCCTGGTGGCGCAGTGGTTAAGAATCTGCCTGCCAATGCAGGGGACACAGGTTCGAGCCCTGGTCCGGGAAGATCCCACATGCCGCGGAGCAACTGAGTCCGTGCACCACAACTACCGAGACTGCGCTCTAGAGCCCACGAGCCACAACTACTGAGCCTGCACCCTAGAGCCCACGAGCCACAACTACTGAGCCCGTGCACCTAGAGCTCATGCTCCACAACAGGAGAAGCCACCGTAATGAGAAGCCCACGCACCACAACGAAAAGTAGCCCCCACTTGCCACAGCTAGAGAAAGCCCGCATGCAGCGACAAAGACCCAACGCAGCCAAAAATAAATAAATTAATTAATTTTTAAAAAACCGATAAGGAATAGCAAGAGTCTAGACTCCAGTAGTTCAGAGACCAGGACCCCTACCAGAAAAATCAGTACAAATGAAATTAAAAACCTATCCCCAGCACCAATCAACTCCAGACCCACAGCCATGACACAAGTACAGGAAAGAAGATGGACATGGTGAAGAAAAACCATGACACATTCAAGTAAAACCTGCAGTGTTTGATCACCAGGTGCACCAGTCCCTGATGACCATTTCCTCTGAATTCCTCACAGCAACTGGTAGAACGATGAGCAAACAGTAGGTACTTGACCGATACTCACCAATATATAATAATTTATCTATGACAGGCTCTATATTAAGGCATTTTCAAAGCCATAAAGGAAAGGAAACCTACATTTCTCAAATTTTTGCACTTCACCCAAAGAAGATATACAGATGGTAAATAAGCACATGAAAAGATGCTCAACATCATTAGTCATTAAGGAAATGCATGTTAAAACCACAATGAGATACCACTACATACCTATTAGAATGGCTAACATTAAAAACACTGACTACACCAAGTGTTAGTGAGGACGTGGAGCAACTGGAACTCTCACACCCTGCTGGAAGGAATGTGAAATGCTACAACCACTTTGGAAAACAGTTCAGCAATTTCTTAAAAAGTTAAACACACACCTACCATATGACCTAGATATTGTACTCCTGTTTACCCAACAAAAATGAAAGCATATGTCCATACAAAGACTTGTACATGAATGTTTATACTGGTTTTATTTGCAATAGTCAAAAACTGGAAACAATGAAAATGTCCAGCAACAGATAAATGAATAAACAAATTGTGGTATATCTGTTCAATGGAATACTATTCAGCAACAAAAAGAAATGATCTGATACGTGCAACACTACAGATGAATCTCAAAATAATTATGCTGAGTAAAAAAGTCACATTGACAAAAAGAATATATACTGTATGATTCCATTTATATAAACGTCTAGAAAATGCAAACTAATCTACAGCAACTAAAAGTAGCTCAGTGGTTGTCCGGGCACGGAGGTATGGGGTGAGCAAGATTACAAAGGGGCATGAGGAAATTTGGGGGGTGATGAATATGTTGATTATCTTGATTATGATAAGTAAGGTGATGGTTTCACAGGTATGTCAAAAACTATATACATTATACGTGTGCAATTTATTGTATTTTTTGTACATCCCAATAAAGCTGTTAAAAAAAGCTATAAAGAAAAATAAGACACATCAGATCAGCAATGAACTAAATTGTGTACTTCTGATTTACATAAATACATTTAAAAGCATCCAAAATGACAATGCAACATGCTTAGTTGTAGATACTAGTTTAACTAGAAGGACCAACCACTAGAGGACCAAAGGACCAAAATTACTTTCCATTCCAAGAAAGAGCAGAAAGATTAAAAAAAAGAGAGTTTCACTTAAAACCAGCGTGGGTTGGGAATGGCAATTTTTATTTTAATATAAAATAAAAATACATTGAAAGGAAAAAAAGTAAAGTATCACCAGACTGTCTTATTCTGTGGACCAAAGAGTCACAAAGCGAAATAAAGCTGGTCAGGGAAATAAGGTATTGATGACACCGGATACATCTGGGAGCTGATGAGGAAGCAACCAAGTTAGGAGCCACCTTTTTCTGAGTTTTAAATCCCAGCGGGTTCTCATCAGTAGCCTTGAGCAAACAGGCTCTACCAAATTTTCCCCACAACAATTATTCCCCTCATCTTATAGATGTTCTGACAAGTGTTTTCCCAGATACCTCCATCCCTGGAGTGTTCCTTGCACCCCTCCTGGAGTAGGGGTCCTGAATTTCAGGGGCAAACAGGAACCACCCTGGGAGCTGTTTAAGAATATGGATGACTGGGCCTCTCCCCACAAAGAGCTCCCTATATGATTCTAATACGCAGCCGGGGCTGGGAATCACCGCTCTAAAGGCTCCCTCATCTCTGGAGAAGCGCTGGGCCACCACATCCGGCTGGTTGGTCCCTTTACTTGGGAGCCCGTTCTAGTCCACTACTACCCAGCTGTCAGAATGTCCCCAGAGGGACTTCCCTGGTGGCGTAGTGATTACGAATCCGCCTGACAATGCAGGGGACACGGGTTCGAGCCCTGGCCCGGGAAGATCCCACATGCCGCGGAGCAACTAAACCCATGCGCCACAACTACTGAAGCCTGCGTGCCTAGAGCCCATGCTCCACAAGAAGCCACCGCAATGAGAAGCCTGCACACCGCGACACAGAGTAACCCCCGCTCACCGCAACTAGAGAAAGTCCGTGCACAGCAACGAAGACCCGATGCAGCCAAAAATAAATAAATAAATAAAATTTTAAAAAGTATTAAAAAAAAAAAAAAATGTCCCCAGAGCGAGGACTGACCTCGAGAGCTCATCCTAAGAACCAGCAGACCCTGAGCTCGGAGCTTAATCTAGGTTGAGAAACTGCCTCCAAACAGAATGACAATGACCGGTTCCTTTACACTAAGCAAACTTGGGGAAGTGATATACCTCAAGTCTGAGGAAGCTAAAAATAAGTATAACCTGGGCTGAAAATAGGGTTTTTTAAATTATTATTAAAAATTCCTGTGTATCTGCGATAAATGAGGACTATCAGAGTGACCGGCACCACCAGATCAAAATCCATTCTTCCCTAAAAGACTCAAGCTAAGAGACAAAGCCATTTCCTAACTCAGTCCTGTTCCCACACGACCGAGGTCACTGTACCTGTTAAAGCTTACAGAACAGTTTTCAGCACAGATAAACAGAGACACTGGCTCACTGCTTCTTGACTATTATAACTCTAAATAGGGACTTTCTGGGCCCAAATCCACAGGTTACTAATGGCCTACATGGCAGACAGAGAAAGAAAAAGAGCCACATCAAGAGACCACCAAAATTACTTTCCATTCCAGGAAAGAACAGGAAGATTTTAAAAAAAGAGAGTTTCACTTAAAACCAGCATGGGTTGGGAATGGCATAGTGTGAAATATTAACAATCCTGAAGCTCTCTTTGTTATGCAAAAAGGGATTTTAAAAAAAGATCCAGCTTCTATCTGATGAGTGTACTATTCAACCACCCATTTCTTTTCTTCCTTTGCCCAGGAATGGCCGGAGTGATATAATTACCACACTAGACAGCTGTCTTCCTGGATAAAATCACCTTGTAAAGGAGAAATGCAATTAGAGGATGCAATGAAATATAATTTTTAAACTGATTTTGCAGGCTGCCACATTCGAGTTGGTGCTTAATGGCCAGATTCTTTATTACAGTTTTCTATTTTATGCAATTTCTCTTTGATTCAGTATCTATGGAAGACATGGAGTCTTAAATTTTAGTCCATGTCACAAAGGGTCTGAGATAAATATAGGACAGATCAGCTGAGAAGCGAGGCCAGGACCAGAACCAGACAATAAAGGGCTGAAGTGCCACTTGACGGCGGGGCAAGGCTGGGCAGGGCGGCAGTGTCCTTCGCCAGCGCTTCCTCTGCGTGCCCTCCTCTGGTCTCCCTCCACCACCCCTGGCAGAGTCTACCCACTCCCAAGACCTCTCCTATCGCCCCTACACTGCTGACTGCCGAAACTCTGCTTCTTCAACAACAATCCAAGCTCCAGACCCATATTTCCAAAAAAACCATTTTGTTGTGAAATTTTTAAAAATGTACTCCAAGGTAGATAAACAGTATAATGATCTCATCGACAGTATTATATTCTCATGATCCAGTTTCAACAATTAGCAACTATTTTTATCATATCCCTCAACACTTTTGAGAAGTGGAAGGCTGGAGTATCTTAAGGCAAGTCGGGTCCATCATATCGTTTCCCCAAGGCTTATGGGCACCTCCAATGTGCTTCAAAGGGAACTCATTCTCTTTTCCATCGGTTTGCAGACAGGAGTACTTCTACACCTTTAGATTGCCAGCTTGATCAAGCATACACCTAGCCTGTAGAGAGGGCCTGATAAATGCGTGCAGAGCGAACAGTACAAACATAAACACACTCGTGCAAGCACGCACACGCACGTGTGCACACACAGTAGCAAACCAGACGGCATGAAGCAGAGGTCCAGACAGAGGGTCTAGATAATGAGACAGGATCCAGGACTTGCTACTGGCTTCCTGCCACAGCGGGAAGGGCCAGCGCTTCTGAGAACGGGTGAACGCGCGGAAACCCTCTGGCTGAAGCAGGGGAGCACAGTAGTTCTCCTGTCCGTCTAAAGTATGACAAATCCCAACAAGTTTCGGGTTTCAGCAGGCAGCTATTAGTTGAACCAAATACGGTTCTCTCAAGGGGAGAAGAGGACCTTTTACAACACATATGCTAATGAAGCACAACGACATAGAGCATTTAAAACAAAATGTCCCTATATTTATTCTCCATAGACAGACGTTTACATTAATATTTATGAGGGATTCCTCGTTTATTTCTCCCAGAGATTTTTCTCCTGCCCAAATAGAGGGGATAAAAGATAAGTAACATGAACCAATTATCTTTTTTTTTTTTTTTCCAATTTATTTATTTTTGGCTGCATTGGGTCTTTGTTGCTGCATGCAGTCTTTCTCTAGCTGCGGTGAGAGGGGGCTACTCTTTGTTGTGGTGCGCGGGCTTCTCACTGTGGTGGCCTCTCTCCCGTTTTGGAGAACGGGCTCTAGGTGCACAGGCTTCAGTAGTTGGGGCGCACGGGCCCAGTTGCCCCATGGCATGTGGGATCTTCCCGGATCAGGGCTCGAACCCGTGTCTGCTGCATTAGCAGGCAGATTCTCAGCCACTGCACCACCAGGGAAGCCCGAACCAATTATCTTTTAAACAGCTACCAAGGACCACCGTATTTATCTGCATTCTGCTACTAAGATTAATCTTCCCAACACATCACCTTCCGCACACCAGCCCCTGCTCACAGGCCCCAGGGCCTCTGCTCCCTGTGGCACCGCTGCAAGGCCTCTGTCTGCCTTTCGGGCCCTGCTTTTGCTGCCCCAGCCTGCAGATCCAATCCTACCACCCTCACTCAGCAGAGCCAGACCCACAACTGCAAATGCTCACCTGCCGGCATTCCTGCACCTGGCTCCCAGCCATTTATATATCCAACGCTTACGCTTCCAACTCATCAAGAGGCGCGAGCAGTACAAACGCACATCCAGCACATCTTGTAAAAAGACACTCTGGCCTCATCAGCTTGGCGGGGGTGCGGGGTGGGGGGCGGCGCAGCACCGAGGGGAACTAGCCTCCAGGGCTGGTTCACTCAGCCGTCAGTATGTGAGCCAAGGCCAGGCAGGAAAGGGACACAGGGAACCCTGGTCCCCAAGGAGTTTCCAGGCTTAACAAAACACAAGGCAGACGGTGGCAAATGCCATGGAAGGGTCACCAAAATAAAGCCGTACAGGAGTTCAGAGTTGAAGGTTTCTATCTGCCCAGTCACGGAACCACACTTTCCCTTCCCCAGTCAATGCCACAGATGGAGAAAGACACTTTCCTTCTCCACCTGCCAATAACACAAGCAATAAACACATAAAAAAGGACATTTCAAGAACGATTACTGACTGCGTCTTCTCCGGGCCCTAGAATGGAAACTCTAAACAGCAGGCACAGGCAACAGTGGAGCCTGGATACATAAGAAGACTATTCCACACCCTCAGCCTCAAATGCCTTCTGATTCGATTTCAAGGCAAATGGAAAACAAATGTGAACAGCAACAAAAAAGCAGAGGTAGAAAATGAAATGATGCTTGTGCAGTTAAACTTTTACAAACCAATTGGGTGAGGCCCTGGGCTCTTCCCTGTCCCCACTCTGAGGTTAAGGGTGCAGGCTGGCTGCACGAGCTCAGAATACCAGGTATCTGACCGCCAAGGGTTTCTTTCTGTCACAGTGTCAAGATGGTCTGACAACATTTTATAGAGTTCTCACCCCTTTCCCAGCCACAATGATAAAACCTCAAAATAGCTAGGTATACTAGTTCCTACCAACCTTTTAACCTGTACAAGGAAAACTGGTTGAAACTAACAGGCTGAAAATTATTTTGTTGACAAAACAGAGGGATACAATGGATTACAGGATTGAAGAGCCATATACAGGTAACCCCTGCCATATGAACACTCCTATCCAAACTCAGGATGCTGAATAGATTTGGATACATTTTTTTTTTTGATAAGACTGGCATCCCTCACTATTCCGGGACACAGCTCCAGTCTTATAGGAAAAAAGGCAAAAGAAGTACTGAGTCAGAAAGCTTAAACATAACTGATGTTAATAAATGAGCTTCCGTAGTGTTGGTTATTGGAAACTGATCTCTTCCTTATTAATATGGCCCCACAATGGAGAGGAAGATTCTTCCATGTTCTAGAATGCAAACAGTGTTTTAATCTTTAATTATATTCTCAATTTCAACACTTCTGGAGAACTATAGCCACCAAGGCCTAGGATTATTTCTTTATTACACAGCCTCTCAGTGGTATTTAATGAATATTGTTACTTAATACTTGCCAGTAGGGGAAAGGAGGATTTAGTGAATTTCTACTCAAGTTTTGATGACTTTTTGCTCAACGCAAGGAATCTCACAGCTGAAAAGTTCTCTGTTTCCTTTCGGGAACACTTGCTCTGCTCACCAGCCCAAGCGCAGAGAGAGAGTCAGCCTGGGAAATAAGCATCCCTGGAAAAGGGGATTCAGGAAACGATGCTGTGTGTTTCTAAAGCTCACGGCAATGAACCGGTTTGCTTCTCATTCGTGGTGTATTCACTGTCGCTTTGCTCAGAGGCAAACTAAACTCTAATAAAAAGAGATGCCAAACATTCTTGTTCAAGGCTCCTACCACCATCTAAGTTGAAGAATTTAATATAAACTTATCAACATACAACCAAATTCTGCCCTCAACAAAATATCAAGATCCTCGGGAGGCAAAACAAAGCCCAAGTAATCAAGAAGAAAATTAGGTCCCTGCAAGGAAGCAGGTTCACAGTCACTATCAAACGACATCTATATCAAGGTTTCTGTAACAGCATAGCAAATACAGAAACTTGGAGTTTCATCTCTGTGTGGCTGAGAAAAAAAACTAGTAAAAAAGGTCTGGAAAATCAACAACAGAAGAGATAATGATGTAACAGCCAGGAAGCTACAGGAAGAGACTCTGGGTTTAGTGCGCTTCATCCTGGCAAGTATTTGCCTTTCTCAGTTTAAACATCAATGACCACGGTAAGTGGAGCCCCCTCGTTCATCACTATCGCCAAGGACGGATTTATGTCACCGCTTTGCTCTCCGTGATTCCTGTAGGTTTCACGTTAAGCAAAAGACAACAGAAGCCTCCGCCTTTCAAGAACAGAAGCTGCATTTACCACACATTTTGGAGAGAATCCAATCATCTGTATAAGCACCATGTGTAATTTCAAGTCGATGATCTCCTTGGGAATTAGCGTGCAAGGCAGTGGCAGAAAATGAGCCTCTTTCAGCTAAACTCCCAGAACCAAATCAGCGGCCACCGTACCGAAGGCAATCTGTTGTTCAAACACGGGACCCCCTAGGTGTGCGTGTGGTGTCATTATCCCTGTTACCTCCTGAATTGGTGGCCTTTCTCTCCAGCAACACTTGTCTCTGCACGCAGTTTTTGTGTGTTGTTGTTACTCAAACCTGAGGTAGGTCATCCAAGAACAGGGGCATGAAGTGAAGACTCCCCACACTCTCGAAGGTATCAGACAATATTGAAACAGATGCCGAATGGTGAGGAAATGCCACTGGCAGGCTCGGAACACCAAGGAATCCTTTTCAGCAATAAAATGCAACGAAGCACTGCCACACACAACACGAATGAACCGCCAAAACGCCACACCGAGCAAAAGAAACCAGGAGGAAAGTATTATGTTCTGCATGACTCCGTTTACACGGAGTTCTAGAAGAGGCAAAACTAGGGAACGGGGATAGAAATCAGAACAGTTGTTGCCTGGGGTGGCTGGGAAACTGGAGACATGTATAGTCAACTCCTTCAAGGAGGTCTGCAGTAAAGAGGAGAGAGGGGAGCGGGGAGCTGGAAGGGGAGGGGATCATGAGTCGGGTGTTCTCCCAGGAGATGGCTTTGGAATAAACATGTCTGCATTCTACCAGGAGTGGGCCAGGAGAAGGGGAACACTGACGGAGCAGGACAGAAACAGGAGACCCACGGAGAAATGGCTCGGAGCAGGCAAGAGGGGACCGGGCCTAGTGGACAAGCAGAAGGGCCGCTCGTGGCTGCGAGTGGCGACGGCGCATCCCCAGTGACTAGCGAGAAGGCAGCCTACGAAAGGCCCTTAATTTCGTAGGCAGGACCTCTTCACAAACCATAACGTGATACAAAAGAAACTGCCTGGCCTGACAACTTCCGGGGCAGGGGGTGGCGGGGAGGCAGGTAATACTTTTAAAAATAACCTTTCTGTAAAACATTTATGTTTTTTTTCCTGAAACCTAAATGAGATCTGTGTGTGCAGAAAATAAGAACACAGAAGAGTCTTTCACCTTGGCTGCCACTGAAAGCCAGCATTTCCTCAGGCCAAGTTGCTGAACAGGAGTCACAGGCCAGTCAGCTTGGCCATATTGATTAAAACCAACATCCCACGTTGCCAGAAAAGTACACTAAACAATACAGCATAGAGTTGAGACTGCTATCTAAGAGAGCACGAGTAAACGTGGCTCCAGCTGACGTACAGTAAGTAAACAGCGATCTCAGGATGCAACTTACAGATCAATCAAGTACGACAGCCACTTCCCAGGCTGATCCCAATCCTACAAAGGTCAAAGGCTGACAATGTTTACCCTGCAACAGGGGACACAGCTCCTTTATGAAAACGATAGTGTCCGTCTGCAAAAGACTTAATATGAACACTCGGGAATCACGGAAGTGAGGTCGCTTCACCAGTGCCCTCTGAACGCTAATACGGGATCAAAGACCTTTCATCATGAACAACATCTTTGTCTCCTTACAAGCTTCTTTGGAGGGGGAGAAAGATCTGAATCATTAATCCCACAAATCACTAATCCTCTGGGAACTCAGGGGAGAATCTGAGTTTTCAAAGACTACTGCTATTAAAGTCAACCGCATTTAAAAAACAAACACATTAACGCATGGTACAACTCTCCTGCGTTCTTGCCACGCCCGTGGTCTCGGCGCACTCAGGCAGAGACGGTGGTTTTGGGGCAGTAGCTTCCGTGCCACCCAACTGCCGACACAAGCCAATGCAGAAACTCAACTGCCACCACACTAACAGACGCGCAGAGTTCCAGGGGCGGGCGAGCGAGGAGCCCAGCCCCTGGTCCTTCACCGGCCTCCTCCACTGTTTAGAAATAAACCCTTTCCTGGTAAGCTGGGACGAAGTGAGAGAGTGGCATGGACATATATACACTACCAAATGTAAAACAGATAGCTAGTGGGAAGCAGCTGCATAGCACAGGGAGATCAGCTTGGTGCTCTGTGACCACCTAGAGGGGTGGGATAGGGAGGGTGGGAGGGAGACGTAAAAGGGAGGGGATATGGGGATATACGTATGCATATAGTTGATTCACTTTGCTATACAGCAGAAACTAACACAACATTGTAAAGCAATTATATTCCAATAAAGATGTTTAAAAAAAAAGAAAAAGGTCATCGGAGAATATAACACAGAAAAAAGAAAAAAAAGAAATAAACCCTTTCCTTAGAATCCTGTAGGCCTATGCAAGAAAGCATCCAGCTCTCCACAAAGGAAAGCCTCCATCCTTCACAGCTGGCAGTGGAGAAATTGGGTGAAGTTTGGCTGGGCCTCCCTGAGTGGATCTCTCTCAGCATCCTGCCTGTGGCCTTCTCAGGCACGTTAGGACCACGTCCTTAGGACTTGGCACACTCGACTATGCTTCCCTGCTACTTGTTTGTTCCTCTATTTCTACTCAGAGTGTCCTGAAAGCCGAAATTCTATCTTATTCGTCTCCAAATCCCCAGCATGGAGCACAGAAACAACCACCCATAGGCCCCGAGTAAATATTTGCTGAATAAATAAGTCAATGGGGCTCACAGGCTCCGCCACTCTTCCCTCTGTGTAATGACTCTCCTCATTGGCAACTGGGGCGCTTTTAAAATATATCTGCAAATTCTTTTTTATTTTTAAATTTTTAAATTTTTAAAATTTTTTGGCTGCACCCCGCGGCTTGCAGGATCTTCCTTCCCCAACCAGGGACTGAACCCGGGCCCCTGCAGTGAAAGCTCCGAGTCCTAACCACTGGACCGCCAGGGAATTCCCTGAAATATGTCTGCAAATTCTGACACTCCTTCCTTCAAAAGGGAGAGGCTCTTCTCCCCACCTTTAATGTCAGTCAGACGTAGTGAATCATTTCTAACACACACTACAGGGTGGAATTGATGCTACGTATCTCTGAGGCGAGGCCATAAAAAGGATAGGCTCTGCCTGGCTCGCCTTCTTCTAGATGGCTTGCTCTGGAAGAAGTCACCCCTAAGTCCAGAGGACACTCAGGCACCCTGTGGACCCTAAGTCCAGAGGACACTCAGGCACCCTGTGGACGTGGGGAAGAACTGAGGTCTCCCACCGACAGCTGGCACCAACTTACGTGCCATGTCAGTGAGCCACCTTGGAAGTGACCTTTGAACCCTGGTCCAACTTGCAGATGATTGTAGTCCTGGCTGCCATCTGACTGCAATGTTATGAGAGGCTCTGAGCCAGAACCATGAAGCCAAGCCACTCCCAGGTAGGATCCACAGAAAATATGGGCGATTATGTTTACTGTTATTAAACCACTAAGTTTGGGGGCAATTTTTTATGTAGCAATAGATGACTACTGTAGCAACCCTGGAGGATTCGGGTGTTGTTTTATAAGGGAGTTCAAGGGATTTCCATAATGACAAAGATAGTTTATGGTCATATCATACTTACAGTAAAAATTCTGTAATGAGTCGTGTCCTACAGATAAAACCACAATATGGCTGATTAACAAGCAAATTTAAGTATTCCACAGGTCAAATTATACTACCTTAAAATCTAAGAACTACATTCAATAAATGTTGGGATGTGATACAGAACAATATTACAATTCTTCATGATGGTTGTTTTTTGTTTTTAAAAATTATATATTACATATGCATAGAAAAAAATCTAGAATATCCATCAAAACTTTAACAATAACTTTCTCAGGGTGACGGTATTATTATTTTTTCTTTTCTTTTTTGATACCTTTGGTTTTTTCAAAATGTACAATATGTATATATTACTAGTGTCCTATTTTTTAGTCTAAAAAAATATGTATGATCCAGGGCTTCCCTGGTGGCGCAGTGGTTGAGAATCTGCCTGCTAATGCAGGGGACATGGGTTCGAGCCCTGGTCTGGGAAGATCCCACATGCCGCGGAGCAACTAGGCCCGTGAGCCACAACTACTGAGCCTGCGCGTCTGGAGCCTGTGCTCCACAACAAGAGAGGCCCGCGCACCGCGATGAAGAGTAGCCCCCGCTTGCCACAACTAGAGAAAGCCCTCGCACAGGGAAAAAAAAAAAAAAAAAAGACCCAACACAGCCAAAAATTAATTAATTAATTAATTAATTAAGGAAAAAAATATATATATATATGATCCAATTAGGCCAGCAGCTATGCATTACTGGTGTCTCTATTCTGGACATCTAACACTATACGTGGCACATAGTAGGTGCTCAATAAAAGTGAACAGAATGTCCTTTAGCTATAGATCCTGCCTACTGGACAGTTACTTTACAAAGGGATTCCAGGATAATGTGAGTCCACAAAGCTCAATGATGTGAAAAGGCAGCAGTCAATTTTCACAGGAAAGAGGCTACTAAGTAAAGGAAATCATTTCAACATTGTATTCTTAGGACGCAGTAACCACTTTTCTCTTTGAAACTAAGTATTTTGAGTGATTTATTATAAATTTATAATGACAGTTGTGAACACCAGTTGTTTTCTTTTTTTTTTTTTGGCATGCGAACAGAGTCTGTTGATTGCCTTGGTGCTTAAAATAGTTTCTAAGTGTCCTCATAATAGCATGTCACCTGTAAACAGGTTTCAAGCCAATGCAAATTAACAAATGGTGAACAGATGGACTAAGAACTGACTTTTGTCAAGAGAGAGTTAGCAACAAACACTTTTGGCTCCAGTCTTGTGGGACCATTAGAAAGTCTTTCACTTCCCGCCAAGCATCTTGCCTCAGTAGACAATCCAAGCAGAGAAGATGACAAGTTATAAGGGCCCGTTAGACTTTTGAGAGCCGAAAGTTGAGATGTGCAGAACCACCAAATCAACACATGAGAAGCATCAGACAGAAGAAGCTTCCTGCCAAATGGTGAAAACTCTCTCTATCCTGCATCACTCAAAGAAACTGTCCCTGTAGTCTCTAGAAAGGATGGCACCTGTGCATGCAGCAGACAAAAAATAACTTGTTGGAGGCTCGCTGGTTATGTTCATCCCATCCCGGAAGCAAATGTTAACTGTGAAGAAAACCTGAAAGTCACAGAAATGGTGGGCTATGGGTATCCACTGGTGAGAGCAAAGATCCCCAGAGTCATCTCCTGTAATCTCCCCAGCTCCTGAATGGCCCTTTTCCTCCTCGTTCTCCAAGTCTCCCCCTAATGTCATCTCCTTGGAGAGGCCTTCTCTGACCACCTGTTTTAAGCAGTCTCCCCTCCTTACCACCCTATGTGTTCCCTTCCTAAGTACTAATCATAACCAGAAATCGTTGTATTAATTTATTAATTTGTTTAGGGGTACTTGTTTTTTGTCTTTCCCCCCCAGTTAAACCAAAAGCTTCAGGAAGATGGGACCACGTCTGTCTTGCTCATGATTGTATCCCCAGAGCCTAGGGCAGTGCGTGGCAGAGAGCAGGCATAATAAATAGTTGCTAACCAAACAGAAAATAAATGAGATCCTGTGTAAAGGCAAACAACCGAATCTCCCCTGCAAACACTCCTTTGGACTGGAGATTTTAAAATGTAGTTTGTAACTGAGGATGTAAGCAAAAGAGGGTACAATAGGAGGGCGGGTTGGGCTGGGCAATGTGTTTAAAGACCAAGTCGAGCTTTGGGGAGTAGTGCCCCTTTCAGGGGAGTGTTCACGTGGATAGAAAAGCTACTGGCAAAGACTGGTGTGCTTCAATTTCTGACTCCACATCACTGACTGAGCCTTGGCCTTCATCTATTGGGGCTTCTAGTAAAGAACAACCCAACGGGTGGAATAATTGTGGCATATTCGAAGGAATACCACATAGCAACAAAAAAGAACAAAAGCAACCTGGATGAATCTAACAGATATTGTGTTGAGTGAAGACAGTTGATATAAAAGATTACAAATTGTATGATTCCATTTACATGAATTTCAAGAACAGGTAAAATCAATTGTTCAAGGAAGTCAGAATAGCTGTTAAACTTAGGGAGGGAGGCGGCACTGGGAACGTGAGAAGAACCCTTGTGGGGTTCTGGAAGTGGTGGCCACGTGGCTTGATCTGGGTGGAGCTACACGGAGGTATACACATGTGAACAACCAGTGATCTGTACACTTTACAGTGTCTGCTATCTCTCCTATTGGGAAAAGGAAGAGCACATGTATTACTATTTTAAAAAAGAATAAGTGGGCCTAGCACTGATTCTAATCCCAGCTCTACCAGATTCCCTAGATGGCCTGCAGCTTATCAAAATGTGCTCCTCGGCTGTCTCATTTGTAAGATAAGGAGAACTGCCCTTATGCTCTGCCAACTCTGGGAATGTGACAAGGAAACAAAGAATAAGCTCTGAGGTATCCTGAGGTCCTAGAGTCACACACAAACCGTGTAAACTACGAAGTGCATTATAACTGCTTCTTTTAAGACCTATGCAAAATAGATGACCTACATGTTTGGTTTCTAATCTTAACAGATACCTTTTTAAAAGAAAGAAATGATTTTGCAAAAACAAGTTTCCATTAGCTAAAAACAAGCACAAAGTAGACTTCACCCAGAACGAAAGTACGTTTTTCAAACCCATCACTCACTGAGGCGGTAAGACAAGAGTCGTGGGTTGAGCCTTTGGTCTACGTTTAGCAGATACTCCCATCTGGTTAGCAGAACGTTTCAACGACTGTTGATTCAAAAGGCCAGATGCCAGACCTGCATGGTACTGCAACTGCAGAGAAAAACCAAACAAAAGGGGAAGAAAAATAACATTTGGTAAAAGCTAGACAAGGGGTATTACACTATCAATACTTGATACATCTTACCGGCTCAGAACATTTTTAATAACTTCAAATACAGCTGCTAACATTCTGCTTCAAGGAATGTATTTATAAGGAGATAATCAGACAAATAGGAAAAGAAACATGAATAAGGTTGTTCATCATGGCATTACAAAATGATAAAGAACTGGAAACAATCTAAATGCCCAACAATAGCTGGGAAATTGGGTAAAATATGTAAAGAACTTTAAAACATCATTTTGTTGAATTAAAAAAAACAAACAGGGGCTTCCCTGGTGGCGCAGTGGTTGAGAATCCGCCTGCCAATGCAGGGGACACGGGTTCGAGCCCTGGGCTGGAAAGATCCCATGTGCCGCGGAGCAGCTGGGCCCGTGAGCCACAATTACTGAGCCTGCGCGTCTGGAGCCTGTGCTCCGCAACAAGCGAGGCCGTGATAGTGAGAGGCCCGCGCACCGCGATGAAGAGTGGCCCCCACTTGCCGCAACTAGAGAAAGCCCTCGCACAGAAACGAAGACCCAACACAGCCATAAATAAATAAATTTAAAAAAATGGACATAATTGAGAATAAAGCTATTTAAAAAAACAAACAAAAAAAAAAAAACAAACAGGTTACACTGTAAACAGAGAGACACTTAAAAACATGTTCTCTAAAATGTTAACAGTGTATTTCGAAGTAGTAGAATTGCGATAATTTTTTACTTTATTTTTCACTACTATTCATATATGCTTTATGTAAATGGTTTTCAAGCTTATGTCATTTTTTAAAAGAGGAGCCAGTGGGTTTCCTTAAAGACAGATTAGTTCTGGGAACTCTTGCTACTGTCATGTCTTGCTTATAATAAAAAGCATATAACTCATAGTTCACTGCAGTAAGCCAGGAGCACAACAGGCTTATCATAAACAGATTCAAGCATACCGCTGGGCTGCTGTTTCCAGTGGTTAAGATACAAGTATCAATCACAAGAATAAGCACGTGAATATATCTTACGACAATGTTTACAAATGGATATAGGCTCACTGAACAGAACTGGTTGGCGAAGTTAATCCCACTCCAAGTACATGCAACTGGAACAATACAACTGCGGTAAGGAAGCAGTAGACTTTAAATGGGCTGAGAGCCAGCATCCTTTGCTTTGTTCACGACAAACTGCTGAGCTTCGCGGTTACTTAGGACGGATCATCTTACTTTTCTAGACTTTAATTTCTCTATTGGAAAAGAGAAATAATACTGCCTAATTCTAAAACACACAGGACTTTTAAAAAAATCTTCTTTATTGAGTTATAATTTACATAAAATAAAATGCACACGTTTTAGGTGTACAGTGTGATGTTCTGACAACGTATACCTGTGACACTGCCACCCCAATCAAGATACAGAAAATCTCCATCACTGCAGAAAGTTCCCTTGCGCCCCAATGCAGTCAATCTCCCTCGCCCCCAACTCCGATCGTGAGGATCTTTCAATTTAAAATACAACTCATCACCGTCACTCATTGCCAAATGAAGCTTATATCCAATTTGACATGTGACCATGACTCCCATCTTCCTTTTTAAATCCCATACTTTTGTATTTTAGATCTTAAGAGCTGTCATTCATCTCTATAATAAAGTTATCCTTGAAAGGTATCCCAATTTTCAACAGATGTAAATAAAACATTCAGATGTGAAAATGCCAAGCTAAGAATTTGGATTGAGACCACTTATAACATCCAGTATGTTTCCTCCTCCCTTCTCAAACTAAGCAAGGTCTTTCAAACATTTATTTAGAATTAACTAGTATACAAATAGTAATTCATTCTGAAGCTCTGAATCAATTTCTTTTCAAAATGCTCTTCCACAGCATAGATTTCCTTTGCAGAGTCAGCTACATTACAGCTCATGGTAATGAAACTGGTGACCACCATATAAAAGGGGCCGGGCCCTGGATGCAAAGGGTAATAACATTCTGAAAAATAAATGGCCTCACCTAAAGCCATTGGGCTGCACACAAATAGAGAGTGAAAGAAAACAAAACCAACTGAAATGATCTGCTTCTTGAAAGTGGCTATAAAAATGAAGATATCCAGTGACCCAGTGATACTGAAATGTCTGTGTTTGGAGCATCCATATTGCTTTTTAACAGGCTCTTGATTTACCTGGTCGATCTGCTGTGGGAGCCTTATGGCTGCACAATACAAGACAAAGATATATCACATTGATAATAAAAACAGAGCTCTTCTCGGGGTGGCAAGGGGGGGCATAATTTGGCTCTAACAACTCATCGCAGACCAATGAATTTTGCTCAAATTTTTTATTCTGCTGCAGATTTCTTAAATGGGAAATCGATGGAAGCAAGGGACAGTACAAGTTTGAAAGACGATGTTTCAAAATGTCAGCTACTTGGGTTTCGATCTTCCCCACCAGAATTTGCAATGAGTGCAATATGCATGGAGCTTTATGGAATTAAAGGGAAAGACAGCTTGGCAGGGGTCCCCTCCTGGCTCAAGGAATCGTCTCTCCTTTTGGCCCTCCTTCTTCTTTGTATCTTATTGGAGTCCATGCAAGCTCAGCCACTCCAGCCCTGCTGACTCTTTTGAGTGGACGAGTCCTGCTAACCATGCAGAGCAGCATGGTGATTTTGCCCACCTGGCATCATCTTGATCATTTGCCCAAACAAACAAACCCAAAACAGCAGAAATGCATGCTAGCTGCTGTCTTTCAAAGGGTTCCTTTGAAACTTCTACCATCTTGGATGCTCTTAATGTACACCACACCCCTAAGAGCACACGAAGATGGAAGGACTTTTCTTCCCCCAAAACAAAACCTGCCTTTGAAAGCTGACTCACAGTGATTAAGCAACATTTGTTCACCATATATACGTTTCCCAGTTTCCAGGAACACAGCTCCGACTGTCAAGATCTATAAGGAGCCCATTAAATATTTACCGAACCATCTTTATAATGGGAGAAAAGGTCAAAGTTAATAAAACTGACAGGCAGCTCCTGTCCAACTGGATTTATACATTATTTAAGCACTAAATACTCCATTCCATGAAACACAGTTTAGATCTGAAAAGACTCTTGGAAAATGTTCACTCAGCCAATGGTTCTAGAACAGCAGAAGGGAGTTCAGAGCTAATCTACAAATTAACATTTAAGAACGTATCACTCCCCAAAATACTGCCATAAGTTTTCAATTACAGGCTCTGTAATATTTTCTATAAAAATGTATTTTAATAAACATATGTGGCTCGGGAACAACTCTATTTCAAAAGGCAACTTATCAAAGTTATAATGTGATTTTTCTAGCCAAGATCATTTCTCCATTACTCAGCAAGAACAGAATGAAAGAGGGAGAGAAATAAAGCAGCCCATTCTTTCAACTTTCACGTCTCGCAGCTGTGGGCAATGGGAGTGCTCCTGTGGTCAGCCGGCGTGAGGGGCTCTTTGTTTACTGGGAAGTGGCTACGCAGCAGCAGCTGGTATTTCCATGTTCTCTGGATCTTGAGAGCATTTCTCTCAGTTCCCACTTCGCTATCTATTAATGTCAAACTTCTATTTGCTATGACTAACCTCGGATTTTTCTGTCAGTTCTCAACCTAAAGCCCTTTCTAATCAATGATGTCTACTAATTCGCTCTATGCCTGAGATATTTTCAACAACTCACAATGACCTGAGGGAAACACCATTTTGAATCAGGAAAACCTTGATTTACTGCATATTTCTTAAAGTAATGCTGTTTTAGTAATATTAAACATGCACAAGTGTTGAATGTTACCAGGTAGGGTCCTGGTAAACTCTAATGTACAGACTAAGAGCCTCTATAACAAGCATTCTCTTTGAAAATGTGCTACTGGACTCTGCTACTAACAAGAGCTGCGCGGTCTTACACATCTCACTCCCCTCTCTGCAAAACATGCGTTATGTTTTCTCCAAGGATCCACCTAGCTCTAAGGTTTGATTCCTCTAGGTTTCTAAAGAAGTTATATGGGTATTTGACTTCACCACAAAGTGCTGAAGGAATGTCCCTACAATTTCATACAACAGCAAACCCTTTTCCTCTGGATAGCCTAAGTCTTTACCGCTTTTAAAAAAGTCCAAATCCGATTAGCTTTAATATGCTTCAAATTACAAGTAACAAAATATACTGGAAGGAAATGACATGAAAGGAAATTATTTTAAAAAATAGGACTCAAATGCAAAGTTTCTGACTTAAATCTCGGGTTCAGAAAATCAGATGAGCAATGATCCCCCCGCTCAGTTCTCCAACTTGTTTCACGTCTTCCACGTTGTTCTGGATGCTCTACCTGCTCCAAAATAGATGAAGGACATGTTCTGCAATGGACAGAAGTTTGAGAAGAAAATAGAAGGAAATTCATCATACGGATTACATTCAATATACTAATTAAGCCAGTGGCGTTCAATTAGGCCTAGTACTTAAAAGCTGTAGTGTTTCCTAGAACCTCCCAGGGGTCCACGGTACAGCATCTATTCATAAGCAACACTATCCTACCCATGCCATATGGCCTGAATCCCACTTTAAGAAAACTGACATTCAAAAATCTCAAAATTTATAAGCCAGATCAATGAAGGTTTGATTCTTCCTACTCTGAAAACCATTATTTCGTTTTCAAAGACTCACCAAAGGCTTCTTTAAGGGTGGGAGCAAGTTCAACAACAGCAGCAGCAAGACTTCTCCGAACCTTAAGGCATTTCACTTTATTTCTAAAAATCACTTTACACAGAATTACATATACGTTCCTAAGAACACTAGGAAGACACATTGGTACTTCCAGTAACTAAACCCTTTGGATGAAGAATGAGATAGAAGCAAGTCATAATAAATTCTGGCTGGCTTAGAGCAGGGCCACAGGAGGGGAAGAAGAGATCAAGGCTGGGGAGCCCCTGGGCCTCCTCCAGTCCCCCTGGGGCAGCTCCCCTCTCCCAGCAGAGCTCCTCTCTGTCACTGGGATTTGGCACCAGGTAAAGTAGCCTGGTGTTCTTCCTTGGTCCGGGAGTGAAGCTGGCCACGAGGGAGACATATCTGGAGGATACAGCCTTGTTATTGATTAGTCTGCATTCTCTGCAACCTGCAGGGCAGTGCATGACGTACAGGTGATGCTAATGAATTTGGCAGCTCGTAAGTGGGCTGGCAGATTGGTGAAACTGCCCTGGCCTGGCCTGGCCTGGCCTGGCACTGGAGCCAATCTAGAGAACAGAATGACTCCATCAGACGGTCCTCTTAAGGCTGGTCTCTTACAAAAGCAAACACACAGCTTTGCAGGTGCTCACTGTTGTGACAGAGCCAAGAAGGAATCCTTTCTCCCTCTTACTCTAATTGCTAAAAAAGCGGGCACGTCTGAACCTCTCCGCAGGCTTGAGCTCAGGAAAAGGCATCCATGGGGACTGCACTCGGATTACTTCAAATCATAGAATTCTCATGTCAGAGAGGAGTCTTAGTGAAGCCACCCCTCACCCCACCCACCCCACCCACCCCCACTTTACGGGAGAGGAGACTCTGACCTTAAAGAGGTCACACATATCACACGAGGGAAAAAGCCATTCAGGGTTCACCTCACATATCTTTTTCCTGTGGTTTTAAGTGTGCTGCATCTTCCTAACCGGAGGACCTGGCATTTGTTGTCTCTGCTTCAGCAATGGAACACAGGGATTCTTCTCGGGCAGGCGGGAGCTAGAGCTCAGGGGGCGGGGGCGGAGCATCTCTAGCATTCGCTGGCTGTTGTCTGCTCCCTTCGCTCTGACCTCTTGCAGGCGCGGAGATGTCACATGTTTTTCCCTCCTACTGACTCCAGTCATGTCTAAGGTGGGGAGTTTGGGGAAGTTCTAAATGCTATCATTTTAAGGTTTTAATATCATTCGGCATCAAAAACTTTGGAGAAAAGAAACCAAGAAACCACAGAAACCTCAATATTGTCAGAAAACCTAAATTCTAGACTCAGCAGTAACACATCTGACCTTCCTAGCAGCCTTGATATCGTTTGATGGGGCAACCATGCTAGCGCTTCATGGGTTTTCATAAATTATCTTATTGTCCAGGAGAATCCACATGTATATTATCTGTTTTTACTTAGGGATCATCTTTGAGAATTTGTGTAACACATCATGGTAGTAAGAGGCAAGGGCACCATCCGCGTAGGACCACTTCCCCTGCAGATCACTGACCATAACAGCCAGAGCTGGTTGGCATAAGTGCGCTGACAACCTTTCCAAGATACAAGAGTGCACGCCAAGCTCACGGCCCCCAATCTAGGGACATTTGACACCTGGATCAGTTCATGCCACGAACACCTGGATCAAGCCACACGCCATGAAGCTGGCATATGTGTATGTGGCGCTGGGAGGGTGGGGGAGGCTAAGGTGAGATTTTCATACAGTCATATTTCTCCTAAACCATTAAGCTTTCAACTAAAACCAATATTTGTGCAAAACTAGGAACACTTCGTCACCACTTCGAGTTGCAAAAACCTTTGCCCCTCATTATTAAAATGTGTTTTGTTTCCAGCTAATGAGAAAGAACCAGCTCTGTTTCTTCTTTGGAACATAATTCTAAGGAAAGAAAGAAGCAAAGGTTGCCTGGTATTATCTGTGCCAAGGAAAACAACTACAGAAAAATACCATAAATCTAATTGTTTTGCTCAGGTTTTTATCTAAATATTAGATAATGATATTAGCTTCTTTTCTCCTTTTATCTCCTACTGCTTCTTTCGTATAGCCAATATGAAAAAAAAAGAAAGAAAGAAAAAACAACCTTAGATTTGAGCTTTTATGGGTAAATGATTTTTTTTTACTTGGGCAAAACAGCATCAATAAACCATAAGGAAGCCTCCAATTTATTTGCCTATTTGTTCTCTACTGGGGAGCTGGGTTTCAGGCCTTTCAATTACCATGAAAGCAGGACACCAAACCAGGGCTGTGCTTCTGTTCAACTGTGGCATCGTTTCCATGCTAAATGCCATTTAGGTTTCTTTTTTCCTACATATGAATCCTCAAATGTCCAAACTTCAAAACTGTCAAAGAAGTAAACAGAGAGCATGGATAGCAGTCTTTTTCTTTCTTAAATATCTGCAATGTTTAGAGTTGTTTAGAATTGTTCCTCTGGAGTGTTCCAGAACTCACACCTTTATTAATAGGCCTTTCTCCACAACTGCCCCTATTTACACTACAGCTGTATGCATGTTATCATACTTCAAGGATGCCAATCAGCTGGAAGAGTTATCACTCATATATCTAAACAGATTCAATAAAAAGCAAACCGTGAATGTGGCTAAAAATGGAGGAAACAACCATCGGAGGGACTGTTTGTAGAGGGAGAGAGAAAGCAGACAAAAGAAAGCGAAAAAGAGACCCTAACAGACAGACAAGGGTACACAAAAACTGGTGTTTCTCCATCTCCTGTTAACCACCTTACCTTTCATACCAGGCTTTCAACCTATCTACCCTGCGTGGTCCTGGAGAGCAATGCACAGGGTCATACAAATCATGTTGGAGGGCCACTGGGCCACTGAAGAAGATGAAGGCAGGGTATACAAAATAGGCTCAAGGCAAAATCTGACAATGCACTAATAGCATTCTAACAGACTATTAAACGATGGTGACAATGAGAACATGTCCTCTGAAGAGGGACAACATGGGGGCAATCTTGCTCACCTACGTTCGTATTAGAGGAAGCAGTCCATGCCAGATGGGCCGTCATGTTCTTGTCTCCAACTAAGCCTGAACCACCCCAGAATAATTATCCTTTTACACACTATACTATATCCAACAAAAACAAAATGTGTCCTTGACCTTTCTCTATCACTGACCAAAGATAGAAGTAGCAGGGAAGAATGAATGACACGTCCCAGAATTAGCTTTATATTTCCACCAGAAATGCCAAATGCTAGTTTTCTATTGCATACCTAGGACCTGGATCAAAAGTCTAAAACGGAAGGCTAGAATTATGTCTAAGGTGCCTTCTCACACTGAAATTCTATGACGATGTATTTCTCTATAAAAATGCAGTCTAAACTTGCATTGGTGAAATTTAAATATATTTTTGAAACACAAACATTTTATCAGTCACCAGAAGTCTCTACTTAAGGCAGTTAAAGAAGGGAAAGGGCTCTTTGTGATGTCTGACGCTTGGTTGTTAGTTGAAATCTAGTGCAATGCTAGAGGTCCAGCAAGTAACAAATGTTTGTTGACACACACTACTTTGTTATTCTTCGCAAACATTCATAGGTGAGGCCTGGAGGAAGAACTGAATATTCCCATATAATAGGTATGTCCCTGGATATTTCTTTTTTTCTCTTCCTCCCAAAGAAAACAGAGGTTTTTCCACTGAGAAATGAGTAAAATGACAACCACTGGACACTTCCGTATCTCAATTCTAGACACTGAATTCTAAGCATTAGTCATTTGCCGACTTATCACTGAAAAGATTTCAGTCGAGAAACCAGTAAACACGATTTTTAAAAAATTACCAATCTCATCAATTTAAAATTATGATTAGATTATTATAAACTTATTTTATGGGTAGTAAAAATGATTCCTATGTGCTCATAGTCAGTCAGTTTAGATTCAGTTGGACAGTTTAACTCTCCCTTATTCTAATGTCATGCATGAAATGCTGAGTTCTGCTTTAAGCATCATTTTCATTACCATCAAAAGCAGCCCCCATCGGCTTCTTCTGCTTCCTTCCATAAACATAATAAACATCGTCAGCTGGGAGCCGACTGGCTCCAAATCAGGGATCTGATCAGCCTCAGCCCCAGCCCTTGCTTACTCAGGAAATGAAGCAAGGAGGTGGGGAAGAGGGAAAGGTAGCACAGAGAAAACTCAGAAGGAAGAAGAATGGGAAACAGTCATACGATCACTGACTTTAAAAGATACATAACTATGATGTCAGACAAGCTGAAAATAACAGGAGTGGAAGCAAAAGGCCAGCGGCTCAGGTCGGAGGCCTGTGAGAGCAGGAATCAGGAAATAGAAGAAAACATTCAGGAAGACACTTTTTTTATTGATCATTTTTAACAACTGCCTTTTCCCTTTGGGAATAGGAGGAATAAGGCCTGGTGGCTTGGGGGCAGTAAGTCCAAGGAGGCAAGTGCTTTCCTTTGTGCTTTGGCAGCAAAGGCTGCAACTCCAGAGGCAGTGTGGTCCACTGGGTAGGAGGACAAGCTTTGTAGTCAGACAGCCCCGAGTTCAAACCTCAGCTCAAGTACGAGTTATTCTGGGCATTTCTGGGTGTTTCCTCTTCCCTCTGAGCCTGTTTCTCCATCAGCCCAATATGGGAAAAAAAAAAAGATTTCTCTCTCGCAAGGACAAAGCTGTTCTCTTGTTGACTGAGCACAGTCCCTAAGGCAGACTTCAAAAGTGCCTTTTCCTTATCTCACAACAACCCCATGGAGAGAGGTATCGCAGCCTCCTTTTACAGATGAAGAAACGGAAGGTCAGTCATAGAAATTAAGTGATGTGGTACGTGCAGAAGATGTAAGCACAGGGCCCAGCGCCCCGGGAACAGAGTTGGTCTTGTGATTATCAGAAGTGACTATGCCCCAAAATTCGCCTCTTCCAACAATGCCGGGAATGACCGAATTTTCACAAAACTGATTAAGAGTATATCACCTTTTAATCAAACACTGTCATCCTAAACATGTCAGATAATAAACCGGTAAGTGTAATGGAAAAAAGGAAAAAGTACCCCCCCATCCCCGCTGTTCTGAATGAGTTAGGTATGCTGAGAAGGAGCCCCAACTTGGTTCCTCTTGTACAAATGAGGAAAAGAATCCATCACGCTGGTGATGCCTCGCAGCCAACTCTGTATAAAACTCTCCATAAAACCCAGGACAAATGTATGGAGCCTATGGAAACGCTGTAAGCACTCAACACGAAAGGCGACCCAGAGGATCAGCTGGGAAACTCCTTCCAGTACACCGTGGAGAGTGGTTTTTAAAGCTACGAACAACCTAAATGCCCAGAAACTTGGCTCAACCTTGATGCATTAAACAAGCAAGTTACAGAGTATTTCTTAGGCAGCTAACAAAGTATTCAGCACTGGAAGATCAAAGTCTCTCTCCAGACTCCCAGAGTACAGTCTTCCCTAGGTATCCACAGGGGACTGGTTCCAGAACCTGCCGTGGATACCAAACTCCGCAGATGCTCAAGTCCCTTATATAAACGGTGCAGTATTTGCATATAACCTACACACATCCTCCCGTATACTTTAAGCCATCTCTAGATTACTTATAATACCTAATACAATGTAAATGCTATGTAAATAGTTATAAAAACAATGTAGATGCTATGTGAATAGTTGCCAGTGAGTGGCAAATTCAACTTTTGCTTTTTGGAGCTTTCTGGAATTCTTTTCCCAAATATTTTCGCTCTGCAGTTGGTTGAATCTGAGGATGCGGAACCCACGGATACAAAGAGCCGACCGTACTTGTTTCCTTCCTTATCGGACTGTTGAAGGTTTTTTGTTGGTTTAAGTTCTGACCGTGAATGTCTACACAGGAAGTATGAGAAAAGGCAAAGCAGGAGTCAATGCAGGATTTTCCTATGATACATGTGGGGTTAGGATTTTTTCTTTTGGAAGGAAAAAAAGGCAAAAGTCATACATACAATGGGTATGTTTTTGGTTTAAAACGAACAACAGGTCAGTGTGAAATTTCTACTGATCAACAGGACTGAGGTGCGACTTCTACTGATCTTAATCTAATTAAGAGTGTAGGTATGTAGTCAACTACGTGGATATAAACCATGAGCCCTCTACTTAACCACCCGTGAGCTTGGGTGAGTTGTTCAACTTTCCAGAGCCTCAGTTCTCTTCTATTACTGGAGATAACACTGCTACTCGATACCACTTGATTACCCTAGAAACGATCTGGGGTTTCACAGAGCAAAACCACAGGCAGCTTCTTGGAGTTCGCGAGAATTAAGTACATGAAAGCACTGAGCAAGGTGGCTGGCACAAAATACACACGCAAGAAATGTTAACTATGATTGTTATTACTCAGCTGAGGCTGCTGAGGCATCAACAATTAGACTGAGTGTGAGGAGTGACTAAGCCAATAACTGGAAGGCCTTGCCTCTGATGGAAAAACCTTAGAGGAGATGGACCAGTGAAAAACAGGCCTGCTTCTGGGTGGATCTGGGTGAGGGGAGTGGACAGAGTTTGGCAGGACCATAAGAGAGCTGAGCCCCTGACACAAAAAGGGCTGCTCTGATGTGCAAGTTACTTACTTCTATGATGCTTGGCAGCCCTACTCAAACCCCAAACTGTGCTGTAAAGAACAAGTCAAGCATACAAAATGGGGATCAGCCGGAGGCAGCTGGGGATGTCCAAGAAGGAACAGTAACAATACGTCCATCGCCAGCCACATCCATCCAGAGGTGAGAAGTAGCCTCCTTTTGGACCAGAGAAGGGAAAATAGTAGGCAACTGGTGCCACATCCAATGTTTCCTTTCGTTACACAATACTCAAATAAATACACTGCCTTTCCCCTTAAGTACCTGGCAGGTAGGAGCTGAGAAGAGCTGAAGCTAGTTCAAGCCAGTCCAGAAGTCTTTCTGAAGCCCCTTTTATAGGGCTGACCATTAGAGAATGGTTTTTTGTGCATCTGTCTTTGCCAGACTGTCTCGTACCATTTGACAAGCCCCACAGGCCTAGCAGAGGGCTCGACATGGATGTTCAATAAATGTTTGCTGGGAATGGGATGGCTTGACGGATGCAGAGCATAGTGCTAGACACGGATGGATATAAACAGAAATGTTCTCTGCTTTTAGGGGGTCAAGATCTGCCTAGAATGCACGCTCCATAAGAGCAGCTGAGAGCACCACAGAGCTCCTTAGTCGTCTTCATCGTTAGGTCCCCTTGTCTAGAACAGTGCTCCGCGTAACAGTAATAATAACATGAGCCAACGTGGACATAGGACTCGTTGTGAACTAGGTGTTATTCTGATTCATTTAATTCAATCAAACTATGCAACCACCCTGTGAGGTAGGTACTATTATCTGTATTTTACAGACGAGGAAATTGAGCCACAGATGGTAAGTGGCCTGCCCAAGGTCATGGAGCCCAGTAAGTGGCAGGGTCAGGCTTGGAATCTGGACAGCCTGGCCCCAAAGTCCCTGCTCTGTAACCACTACACTCCACGGCTTCTCCAGAACTTGGCATGTTCTCAGTAAGGATTTTTAATTTTATTTTTATTTCCTTTTTGTTTGTTTGTTTGTTTTTAACAAACCCTTGTGTCGAAGTATTTTTTAAAATAAATGAATACATAAGTAGCAGGGGACGGCGAGGGGAGATTTGAACTAAATGGCAGAGTACAGTGGGAATCTGGACTCTGAATCACCTTCATGCATAAGGTCCCTACAAAGTGGGAGGACGATGGGGCTCTGCTGCCTCCCCTTCCTCCCCTTTCCTCATCTGTAAAATACAGATAACAGTACCTACCGCATAGGGTGGTTGCATAGTTTGACTGAATTAAATGAATCAGAATAACACCTAGTTCACCATGAGTCCTATATACACATCGGCTCATGTTATTATTATTGTTATGTGGAGCATTGTTCTAGACAAGGGGAAAAGGCCCAGCTCGGCCTTTTCAGGGTGCAACGAGCAGTCACACTCAGTTAATAAGGGTTTGCTGTGAGGTTCCCTGCGAAGTAGAGAAAGCAGATGTGTCCCCAGCCAGGCCCCTTAGAAAACGGGAGCAAGCTCGTGCCATTCGGCCAACCGCTCCCCAGCTCACGGCCATTCTGACTCCTGGCACTGGCCGCCTCTTCTAACTCCCTGCAACCAACTGCTCTTGACTTGCCCTTGTTCTCTTCCAGGCCTCCGCCTGCTGCTACGTGAGTGGGCAAATTTGCACACACCACCTTTTCACCCAGTTAGTGCCTTCTCACACCTGAGAAACAAAGCACGGACAAGAAGCTGGCATTACAGAGCCACAATTTTTTCTTTCTTTTGCAATATAAAAACGTGTAAAAAGTTTTGCAAGTCAAAAGCTTTCTCATCCATATAGGCGCCAAAACTCCTGTGGCAGCAAAAACAGACATGAACTGATGTGAGTCTATTTAAATCTTAATTTATCTCACGTAGTGTGAATAGTCAAACATTTTGCTACACAATATTTGATTACAGGGTACTGCCCCAGACCCCGCTGGAGAAATTCGTAGTATATGAACCATACTACCTTTCAATAATCCAAAATATTCAAAATCCAAAACACAGTCAGGCCCGAAAGCTCTGGATAAGGAGCTGTGAAGCCGTGCCAGGCAGTGGCGAGCGGGCTGGGCAGCACGCGTGACTTCTTGTCACGCGGGTCTCAACCTGAACTTCACCTTCGCAGAGAACCTCCTCTGGCCACCGGATCCAAAGGCGCCTCCGGGTGCTCTCCATCACATGCAGTGCTTTACCTTAATCACGGCAGTAAACCCAAACAGGTATTTTATACGTATTGTTTGTTCCTTTGTTTAGTGTTTACGTCCCCCGCTCTACCCCACCCCCAACACATACACTAGAATAAAAGCTCCACTGAAACCCAGACTCTGGCTCTCTTCATCACCACTGCAGCTCCGACACTCAGAACAGTGTCTGGCACACAGGTGTAGCTCAATAAGTGCCTGACGAACGAATAAATAAGAAAACACTCAGAAAAGGCACGGAGGCATCGCAGGAACGGTGCACAGCCAGACCCACATACCCTGCCTACACAAATTAAAAATCCATATACTCCCAAGCAGTATGGATTTTTCACACCCCCTGTGGACCTTACTTGGTAGACAGTCGGGGGAGGGGTGCCACTGAGGATAGTAGGCAGGGGAGTGGTACAATCAAAGGGTACTGTAGCCTCATTCTTCAAAACAGCACGAGATCCTCTGCCATCAGAATCACCTATAGAGTGCCCACCAAACATGCAGATTCCAGGGCCCCACCTTAAATCTGCTGGATCAGAATTTCTACCAGGGAGCCCAGGAATGAACACTATAAGAAGCAACCCAGGCAGCTCTCAGACACACTAAAAATCTGAATCCATTCATAGTATCATCTCAAAAACATCTGTTGACTCACTGATTGAAGAAGTCAGTCTCTAGCTGGAACCCACCAAGAATACGCTACACAGGGAAACCTCAGACAAGTCACAATTAGCTAATCTAAGGACTCAACACTAGTTGGCCCACCACGTGGATTCAGGGTTTTAAACACAGATGCAATATGCTTCCAGCGTTGAGAAGCTTCCATCTTTCCAACTCCTATAAAAAAAAAATCTGACTGTTTCATGCATATATTGTTGAAGACTGGTGGAGACAGCAGGATAGGACACACAGTAGAGACTGAAAGAGCTTTTAGAATTCTGAGACCCTACTCCAGCTCTAACCTACACTTGATTAAGCAAATACAAAACCTGCATTGCAAGAGTTTTCAAACAGTTAAATTTTCAATCTTTATAAAAAAGTAAACCCATCAGATTTGATTGATAAGTGTACTTTTTAAAACTAAGAGTAAAAAAGTGAAGATTGGCAACATTTTTTGCCATATAATTTGCTTTCTTTGCCTTTTTCCACAGCACTGCACATAAATCAAAGAAATGCTAAAGAGGTCCATATATCACCAACTGGCATTTCAAAACTATTTACCAAGTCTTTAACAGACGCAGGTCAGAGTATGGAAAACTATGACCAAGGAGGCTGAAATTAAAGGGAGAAAATTAACTCAAACACTGACAGAGAGTTAATTAAGTTTACAAGTAACTTTCCAATGAGCAAGTTATGATATTTAATAAGAACAGCCTCGGTGAAGCAGGGTTACAAAATATGCAGGGGGGCGGAAGCGGGGGGGTGAGGAAGACAAGCCAACAGAATTTTCCAAACAAGAATGTATATTTGAACAAGCTGCCTTTCTATGATTAAGCACAGAAATCTGGGAACAAGGCAGGGGAAATGATGTTTTAATAAGGTATGAGACAGGCCTGTGAGCTGCATTTTGCATTACCCTTGCAAAAAAAGTGGGGGAGGGGTGTCCAAAAGTTGTAGATCAAAGTATACAGGCCACTATGTGTGTGTGGGCTGCTGCTAAAGGTGGCACAGAGGTCAAGAAAGGTGGATTTAAATGGGCTCTACTTCCCATACAGAAAATGCAAAGATCCCTCAAAGGCAGCATGCTGAAATGGGTGGCTTATGTCCTCATTTTCAAGGACAGGAAGAGATGTAAAAGGCTTTACTTGTCTGCCTTCATCAGCTCAGCTTACCATAACAAAATACTGGGAGGCTTAATCACAGACACTTATTTCTCATACTTCTGGAGGCTGGGAAGTCCAAGATCCAGGTGCCAGCAGACTTGGTTCTCAGTGAGGGCCTTCTTTCTAGCCTGCACAAGGCCACCATCTCACTATGTGCTCACGTGACCTGTTCTTTGTGTGCTCACAGAGAGAAAGCGCTCTGGTCCCTCTGCCTCTTCTAATAAGGCTATCTAATCCCATTATGGGGGCCCTACTCTCATGACCTCATCTAATTTAATCACCTTAAAGGCCCCACCCCCTAATACAATCACATTGCGGTAACATTAGGGCTTCAACATATGACATTTGGGGGGGATATAAACATTCAGTGCATAAAATGGTCCATCTGTTCAAGATGGCACAGGCCTGGTGAGTGCCTGGCCAGGTGCTCCACCATTATTCCAAGAAGCAGGGCTGTGTGCACTGGCACCAGAGCCATGCTTAGTCTTGGGGACAGCATCCCTCCACCCCCTCACTAGAGCACTGCTGGCCTTCCCCTCTCCCAGCACAAGGGTAGGGGCTCTAATTTTAATGGAGTCACTGCTTCTTTGAAAAGTTCAGCTTTTAACACTGCAATCACCCCCCCCCACATACTCATGCCCTCAACTATCACTCTGGAAAAGCTAACTGCTGATAGCCAAAATAAGAAGAAAGCTCCACTGAGAAAGAGGTTTTAAAAGAGCTTGTAGGTAAAAGAGGGGGAAAAGGTCAGTCTTTTCTTCTCAAGAATTCAGTGTTTTATCATCTCTCTTTGCTGCTACATAATGAAATATTAGCATCAGACAGATCCTCTCAGAGGGCATACGAGGGAACCAGAGACATATTACTCTATTGCAAATCAGCCAGGTGCAAGTGTCTGCACAAATTTCTTAGAATCGTGCAATGAAAAAGAGACCTTTCATGGAAAATATGAGCCCATTACATCAAAACGTGCTTTTTAAAATACTCAGATGTTGGAAACCTATGTGTAATAGAAGGCAAAATGTATCCAAAACAGGAGCCAGAGGTCTTCTTGTTGCACATGGTAGAATGAACAGTCATGTTCCCTATACTATACTCCCTCCCCAAACCACAAAAACAACAGCAAATAAATAAACAGGGGGTGTTAAGTCCCAAGGATAAAGAGAATAGGAGAGGAGATGACAACAGAAAAGAGGTCAACTAAACCGTAGAATATAGAAAGCACATGGACCAGCAAGACCTCAGCAGAGAGCAGTACTTGAAACCTACCCTGGCTGGCGGGAGGTGGGAGGGAGAGGGGAACAGGGTTAGGGAGGTTGGGAGGGTAGAGTAAGTCAATGAAGAGCAAAGTGAACTAGACTGTAGAATTTCCAAAGACTAAGGAAGTGGAGGCACCCAGTATGGTGGAAGGCCAGTGGGGTGGGAATAAAAACAAGGAGTATCCGTTAAGTCTTTTGTAAACATGGATCCCTACTCCCATCAGAAGCCAGGACAGGCTGACCTAGAGAGTCTCAGAGACAACTGAAGACAGGGGGACAAGTCTGCACTCTGAAGGGCGAGACAGCCTCCCACCCCCAGCCTTCACAACAATCGTAGTTCACTATATGGCTCGGCTGTGAACAACACTTCATAGTCATGACAGTATAAAAACTGAGTATCAGTTAAAGCAAACTGATGGGGAGAAGGTGGGATACGAGAGTTAAATCTGTCTTCCATCGTGGAGTCAAAAGATGACATCTAAAATAGTAGTCTAAGCAAGTTGTTAAGAAACAATGTAGGCAAGTATCCAAAGAAACAACTGAAAGAGTTCAAAGGAGTTCCCTTCAGGGAGTGGCAGGCGGAACAGTCAGACAAAGGACGAATGCTTTTGTTACAAATCTTGTAGGATTACTTATTCACCTTTTTGTATGCCTTTGATGAAAATAAAAACTATGATAGAAAACAAAAAGTAGAGCTTCAAAGTTAAGCAGGTCCTGAAAATGTAAGCCCCTGCACACTACAAAATGCGCGTCATCACCTGGGGACTATTAGTTTACTATAGTAACACTTAATTTTATTTCAAGTTTTACTGCGACAGTTAAAGGTTTTTATAACAGCAGATGCCTTCCCTCCCACACATCAATTAATTTGCAAATTCTCTCAGGTTGCAGAAATAATGAGGTGCAGAAAGCTTTTTTCCTCTGGCGAGCGCCGCCATCAGAAGGTAGATGCGGTGGGCGAGGTGGTGACTGCGATGTTAGCTGCAAGCCAGAGCAGACTGGGCTCCGGAGGACGCTCTGCCATTAGCCCGCCAGCCCCGAGGACCCGTCCCTGGCCTCAAATCAAGAGAAAGAACATAACGGCAACCACCATGAAAAATGGAAAAACAGGGGGAAAATTCTAGAGACACGCAAGGGAGTGAGAGACAGTCTCTGCCTCATGAAATAAAATCATGGTTTTTATGCTCCTTTTTATAGGTTCTCATTCGGTGTTTACCATGAAAGCAAACTTTTTGAAAAGAAATGATGAGGCACTCGCGGTTCAACTTTGGACTGTGATTTGGGAAAACCACCTATCAAGCCCACACATTTGATTTCTTTTCTTTTATTCTTTCTGAAAGAGCTGAACCGAAGTTGTTTCAAAACACAGGGTTGAAAATAGTTATACCGCTTCTGGCTCTGCCAAAGAACTGTCTCTTTTCTCACGTTCACTAAATCTCTCTCTTTTTTTTAATGACCCAAATGATAAGATGAACAAGAAGACACTTTATCATTTTCACCTACGCAAGTAACATTTTGTACAGAACGAGGCGTCAACTGTAGATCTTAACACCTTGAGGAGCTGAGGGGGCTCACGAGGCAGAGCCCGTCGGTAGGAATGCAAACACCCCCATCACCAGCGTCCGTTTCCCTGGTTCCACTTGCTCTAGGAAAGCCCTCGTTGCCACCCAGCCGCCCTCTTGGCATCTTGTCCCCCCTCCCGAAGCCTTGAGTCAAGCCCCTCTCCTCATGGGCAGCGCCTGGCACTGCAGCCCACGCTGAGCCGTCTTTCTGGTCTGTGATAAATGGTCTGAGTGTGAAGAAGCATTTCAGAAGGCTTCCTGCTTTGAGCACTCACCTTTACAGCAAATTAAATAGGTGTCTACAGCAGCCTGACAGATAGCAAACACACATTTTCTCCTTCACAACTGATCCTGTCCGGAAGTAAACTATCACGCAAATATTTTTCATTCCCCACCAGCCAAAAGCAATCTCATGCACGGCGTTTGTCCCTCTGAACACATCACTCTATTAAGAATGCCCATCAGAGCCTCTGGAGTTTGAGGACAATAATTTTCTTTACACGCTTGTGAAAGCAATCCGAAGTTCCCCTGACATTTTCTGACCTGGCATTGTCTGTAAAGGGCACAGGTTAACAACGTTTAAGAAAAGATCACATACGATATATAAATCATGAAGATTCCCAGGACATTGTTTGGTCCAGGACTTCAGATTCAATACCATTATTATCAAGAAAAGAAACTGCTTTTCCTTCCACTTGCACACCATACTGGGCTCCAAAAGCACCATTAAAATGCCAACAAAGGCATTTTCGGATCTACAATCATTTGACATTTTTGCTAAGGAAATTCAAATTTGAAAAACTTTGGTAAATTTAGAGTCTTGTGAAGTACCACCCGCCTCCCCTTCCACTCCCCTAAAAAGGGCAAGAAAATTCATCATCAAAGGTTACCCCTCCCTCGAATGTCATCAGAGTGTGATATTTCAGCACATACATTTGTGTATATAAATCTCCAACTGTTCTGAGATCTCCACCATCGCTGGCATAACCGGATGAGTTAATAATGGAACGGCTGCCTTCCTAAACTCCTTTTTATTTTCTCTTCATTTCTGTTGGTGTAACTTAGACCCCCGGTGCTCTGTGCAAGTCTCTGGATTCTATTTGGCCTAAATGTAAGAGGAAGACACCTTCCTTCCTTCCCCTACCAGCCCCCCTCTCCCCATTCAAGAATCCAAGGACATTCATAACTTGGTGATTAAAAATACACTATTTTTATTTCAAAAATTCAATCATAACACATTCCCTTCTTTAAAAATTTTATAGCATCTACACTTTCAATTTGGGACTTCTCATTCATGCTAGGTGAGCCTCTTATGTTCTATATTAAATGCAAGGCATGTGTGATCAGTACTATTAATAATATAACAGTGCCAATCTCAGAAGCAGCAACACAGCACTGACACACAGCCCCTCTGAAGAGATGTGGAATCGTGAGTACCACTGCAATATTATTAAACACATGGGAATAGAGAAAGCGCCTTACTGCTCTGCCCTTCCCCAGCTAAAGAATCAGGAGGAATTTTTCCTTTCTTTCCCAAAGGCATAACATACCATTAGCTCTCATAAATATAAACAGATCTGAAACAAAAACAAGGGATTACCTTTATTAGATTCAAGGAAGAAAGGGAAGGTGAGTTTTGAAGTATTCATGGACAAATCAAGATTATAAATTCATCAAAGTGTATCAGACTCAAGGATTTAAGGTCACTAAAGTCACCTTTTATGATTATGACAATAAAATGAACCCCAGTTCTCACTTCTTCAAGAACCAGTTTCCTAACAAAGCTTGCCCTTCACTTTGATATCATCACAGTGCTCTGTCCAAGGATGCAACTTGGGAAATGTTCTCTAGAGACGTCTGTAGAAGAATCCAAGGTATACCTCACTCCCAGGTCCGAAAGAAGGCTATAAATGAGCACATGGTGGAGAACAGAATCTCAAAGTGATAGCTTGGGTTTCTGACATGTTATCATGAAAATATTTAACAGCACCCTCCTTGTTTCCTCAGCAATCCCATGTACTAGTTAACTTAGGGATGGTTCCTCCCTTTGCATGCAGTGGATTCAGGCAGAGTTCCTAACTGGGCACTGTCTGTGGCCATCACCCTTCTCCTGTCTGGCTATGAGCAAAGGTCAACGAGAAAGAGACTCAAGGTAGGAGGACGTTACATACAGGGTTTTGTTTTGTTTTTCATTTCATTCTTTTTTTTAAAATTCTTTATTGAAATATAGTTGATTTACAATGTCTTTATTATAAAACATCCGATTGTCGAGAGTAAAAAATGGGGACTGTTTGTGCTGAGACTTCAGCTCACAGGTATGTGAAGGTGGCCTAGTTCGTTCACAGCACGATAAATTCGCCAGAGCACGCGCACGTGCGTGCACACACACACACGTGTACACACACGCACACCTACCTCAAATGAGCAGCACAGAAACAGAAAAGACAAATCAAGACTCCTAGTCTACACAACTTATGAAACAATAACAATAGCCTCTAAGTGTCTAGTGAGTGCCAGGCATTTAATACTTACGACCCAATAAAGGAGAAGGTGTTCTCATGAACCTCACTTCACCTTTAAGGAAAGAAGCTTAGGGAGGTTAAGTTACTTGACCAAAGTCACACAGCTGATCTCAGGTCCAAATGAGCCCAACCCTGCAAGTTTAATTACTAAGCTATACTGCCTTGTCAAATAGAGTTTCACTCATCCAATAATGAATGATTAAAAAAGAATAATAATGAATGATAGTTAGAGATATGCATTGCAAATCTAGTATGCCTGGCACTGCTCTAAGTACAATACTGGGAATAAAGCAACGAACAAAGCAGACTCCCATCCTCATGGAGAGTACGTTCCAGAGGGGCATGGGAAAGACAATGAACAAAAGGAATAAGTAAAACACGCAGGATGATAAATGTCAGGAGCATGGAGAAAAATGAAGCGGGGGAGCAGATGGGGGCAGCGAGGGGGGCACAATACTCAATAGGGTGGTCAAGGAAGGCCTCTCTGAGAAGGTGCCATTTGAGCCGAGACCTGAAGGTGCAAAGGCATCTTGAGGTACCCAAGGAAACTCTGGACAGAGGAGGAGACGCAAGCACAGTCTGTCTGGCACACCCTGACGCTAAGAACCCCAGAGGGGAGCCTTTTGTGGGGCAGCTGCACGTTATACCTGCGCTGCTTCTCTCCCTCGGGCGCCCGTGGGTGGGTGAGCAGGTCTCCGGCCTCACCGTCACCACACTGACGGCTGACCCTGGCTGGTCCTCAGCCTGGGCCTCCTCTTTCTCCAGTTCCATTCGCCAGAATTCATTCCACAAGAGGAGCGCTCCTCCTGACACTGTTCATTCCACACGTCCTCCCACGCTTGCTTACACACAGGTAAAAATGTGGTCACGCACCTTTGTTTGCCCATTGGATTAGCAAAGATCTAAAGACTAGATAAAATCGAGCGCGAGGTAGAAAACACGCACTTGGTCTCTGTTGGTGGAGAGTGTAAACCGGTACAACTATCCTGAACGGCCAGTGGACAGTATCTACCAAAAGGGTAAACGCAGTTTCCTTAGGCCAGAGACTCCTCTAGAAACTTACTGGACATCTAGGCAAACACTAACACGCCAGGATATCTGCTGTGACTTTGACTAGAATAACCTAAATTATTATTATTAATAACCTAAATTCCCTCTATGGAGAGCTGGGCATGGTACCTCCACAGAGTAGACTCTGAGCAGCTGTTTAAAAAAGAATGAGTTAAGAGCAGTGAGGATGAAATACTGGTCTTTCAAAAGAATATGTCTGACAGGAATTGCAGCCGTAAATGAAGATCCCTTCATTCTTAGGAGTAGAGGGTCAGGATACAGGATATCTACTCTCCAATGCTTTAGCAAAAAATATGGTAATGACAGTACGTATAATGACAAAGATAAAGTAAATGTGGTTGAACCCAGTTAAAGAGTATACAGAGTTTAAGGCACTATTCTTTCTTATGACTTTTCTGAAAGCTGGAAATATTTTCAAAATAAAAAGTTTAAGAAAAGTGTCAAGACCATGGCCCATCATCACTAGGGGAAAGCTCTACGACACGCAGATGACCGGGAGCCCCTTCAAGAAGCAGGCATCCAGGCCGGTACCCGAAGCAGGCTGAGAAGGGGCAGGGGCAGGGGCGGAAGACCTCTCTGTGGCAATAACTAGCCCAGAGCTTCAGTCGGTCAGTTGCCACACAATCCCCTGACCCAGCCGGAGAGGCAATAACGCAAGTTCTGACATAGATGCTGGGTCAGGGGCCGTGCAGCCCACTCTCCCACCCACACATCTTCCCAGTCCAGCCCAGCAGGAGCTGACATTCTGACTGATGGCTATGAAGGACGTGCAGACTCCTCAAAAGAAAAATAAAAGAATAAACAGGATAAAAATACATTTGTGTGCTGGATTACTTAAAGTAGAAAAAGAGATATTTTGGAAACACCTGAAAAAGCCAGAGAACAAAAATATTATCTGGCTAGCATTTTTTTTTTTTTTGGGTGCACCGGGTCTTAGCTGCAGCAGGCGGGCTCCTTAGTTGTGGCATGCGAACTCTTAGTTGCGGCATGCACGTGGGATCTAGTTCCCTGACCAGGGATCGAACCCAGGCCCCCTGCATTGGGAGCACAGAGTCTTATTCACTGTGCCACCAGGGAAGTTCCCTGGATAGCATTTAATAAATAAGAACACCTCATTTTCCTAAGCATCTGGATGCACTCAGAATACAGGTCATTTGGTTTATCTGTTATTGTGTTTTAACTGTATTAGTAATTCATATGTCGTGAGTGCCAACATCCCCTGCTTATTAAGAATGAACATGTTTCAACAGTTTGGGTTTGAATCTTGGCTCTGCCCTTTATGACCTGAATGATCTTAGGCAAGTGACTTAACCTCTTTTTACCCCAACTTCAAAAACATATAATACACATAATTTCACAGGGTTGTCTGTGAAAACTAAAACAGACCATTCACTGCAGAAATATTACTGATTCTATTTCCAGGTACAGTGCTAGGTGCTAGGGATACAGCTTTGAGCCTCATGGAGCTTACAGCCTGTAAGTATAGCTAGACAATAAATAGATAACCCCCGAAACTAAAAATTCACAAACCTTTGTGACAAATGCCTCAACAAAAAAGGCCCAGTGCTGAAAGCCTAGGCCAGAAGGACATTCCCAGCAGAAGGAACAGCATGTGAAAAAGCAGAGGGAAGGGGGCGCTTGTGAAAGTGAAAGGCGAAAGTGCGTGTGAAATGTTTAATCGCAGTGCTGGAAGCAGGGGAAGCCCTCCACAAAGGGCGGCGGTAATAACAGACGCCACTAGACAAGAAGCACACCCTGACCATCGTATGCACGTAGTACTCCATTTATCGTGGAGAATGGGAAGCTTGAGTCACAAAGCAAATAAGCAGAGTTGAAATGAGTGTGATCTTAATTTACTTACTTACTTATGGGCTTACTATATATGGGGTTGCTATATTCTGATCACTTTCTGAAATGACTTTCTGACTGAGTGTTGCCTGTGGAATGAAAGCATGAACAGCAACAGCTGTGTGAGGTTTTCAAGCCCACGGTTCAGTTCTGTACCTGGGCACCAGCTCGTTCAGCCACAAATCGCCCCAGGCATCTACACAAAATAAGAGTAAGGTAGGCTTTTAGAACAGTGGTTCTAGCAGTTGAAAGACTAGTTGCTGGCATACAAAACAAACAGCAAGCCATTGAAATCCACGGAGCGGATGGTAATTCATATTTCAAAATCTGAAGCTTGGATGGTAGGGAGAACAGATGGCCATGCAATATGCAAACACATCCACAGCAACAATGGGCTCGAGCTGCCTTCGGTGGCCGAGAGCGAACTGGAGCTGCCGGGCGGTGAGGGGAAAGGACGGCGGCCTGGCCAAGAGGCTCCTGGGGACATCACAAAATGCCAACAGGCAAAACAGGCAGGGCTCTCCCCGAGCAGCTGGGCCCGGGCAGAAGAGGCATGTTTCTTGCACACAAGCTTTGGCCAAAACAGAGCGCGTTCCCACGCCAGAAGTAAGAGGAGCGTGCAGATCTCTGGATCCAGCAGTGACGTGTCACCTGTCTCACCAATACCAGCTAAATCCCGCCTGCCCCATGGATGCCACAAGCTGGGTAGTGGGAGGACGGATGAGTGACGCAACAACTAAGGTGCAAAGAATCCGCAGAAGTTATAGTCGGGAGGATGCGACCTTTCATCTGGTGCACGCTGCTACATATTTAAGAAAAAACAAAAAAAGGCCCAAAGAGAAAGTGGCTTCACCAAGGCGACACTTTCATCCATTTCTTTCACTCATTCATTTGTTCATTCAACAAATATTTATGGGCTGCTTCCTAAAATGTGCCAGGCATCTTCTAAGCCCTTGGCAAACATAAATGAAATAAACAAAGAATATGTCCTAGTAGAGAAAGACAGACAATAAGCACTTTTCTTTTTTAAAGTAAAATATACGGTGTGTTAGAAGATGAAACGCGTTATGTTTTTAACACGGGCAGGCTAGGGAGGCTGGAAGCGAGGGTGCTGCAATGTTAAATATGGTGCTTACTGAGAAGATGAATCTTGAGTAAAGATTTGAAGATGAGGATACAGACATGTGGCTATTCAGAGGAAGAACGGTCAGCCCAGAGGCCCTGAGGTGGAGATGGGAGCACACCTTGGATGTCTCGGAATCAGGAAGGAGGCTACTGGCTGGAGCAGAGACAGCAAAGGAGAGAGGAGAAGCACAGAGCTGGGAAGGGTGGTGGGAAGATCTCTCGGGGTGTGGAAGGCCACCGAAAGCACGGTGGCCTTTACTCTGGGACAGATGGGAGCCACTGCAGGGCTTGAAGCAGAGGAGTGACATGCCTGGACTTTCCTCACTAAAGGACACCCTGATTGCTGGTCAAGACTAGGCTACAGAAGCAGGGAAGAGTCACCAAGTCCAGGGCAGGCCCAGAACAAGAACATGAATGTCAACCTGGTTTAACAAGGGCTTCAGATTTAAGTGGTAATATTTTGGTCCTTTTACTTTCAACTTGGACTTCTAAATTGCAAAGAATGTCATAGACCAAAATAATTCCCCACAGAATAAAGAGTTAATGATTTTCAGATGGGAGAAGAACTTCTCAGGCTTCAAAAAAAAGTAAGAACACAAACAGAACTATTAGTAGATTTGATGTTCAAATGCTTTAACTTTCTCATCAAACCTGTCATTTACCGCGTGAGTGCACTGTGTCAGGTGCTTTGCTGACAGGCAGGAGGGCTCAGGGGCCCGCGGAGGGCACGGCTCTGGGGCCAGACTTCACCACCACCCCGCCGTGGAAGATAAGCTCTCAGCCCCCTGAAATGAGAATGATAATAATAACTGTCCATATGCCTTAGGGTTGCTGTGGGGATTAAACGTGTTAATTCAAGACAAAACCTCGCCCACTGCCTGGCACGTGCCAGTGCTCAGTAAACGTCGGCCACTGTCATTACTAGCTGCCACAGTGCAGTCCGCGTATGGGCCCCAGGCCGCCACACCGAGGGAGGAGAAGGAGGCGGGGCCTCACGGTTGCGGACACTGAGCTGAACCGCCCCCCCAGGCTGTCTGATGTCAGAGGTCACGCCGGGTCCATGTCAGCTTAGGAGGCAGGCCTCCTTCAAGCGAGTCCACCTGGAGAGTGAATGAGGACACCACTGCCCAAGGATGAAGAAAAGGAGCCAGGGGGCGGGTGTCCAACGGAGCAGAATCACGCCCCGTGTGGGCCAGGGGACACTATGACACACAACACTGGGTCCCACCTCGAAGCGGTTTCACAGGGGACACCCTTCACCTCTGTGACCGCAGGTCCATCCCTTATGAAAGGTATTACCTATGGCCTCTCTTCTGGCTCTGAAATGTCATGATTCTGTGTTTTGGATTTTTTTGTTTGCTTGTTTCCTAAGACCAGAGAAGGGGGAAAAGTATCAATAAAAAAGCAGGACAGGGCTTCCCTGGTGGCGCAGTGGTTAAGAATCTGCCTGCCAATGCAGGGGACACGGGTTCGAGCCCTGGTCTGGGAAGATCCCACATGCCGCGGAGCGACTAAGCCCGTGAGCCACAACCACTGAGCCTGCGCATCTGGAGCCTGTGCTCCGCAACAAGAGAGGCCACGAAGTGAGAGGCCCGCGCACCGCGATGAAGAGTGGCCCCTGGTCGCCCCAACTAGAGAAAGCCCTCGCACAGAAACGAAGACCCAACACAGCCAAAAAAGATAAATATAAATAAATAAATAAATTTATTAAAAAAAAAAAAAAAGCAGGACAATTTGATAAAGAGAAAACAGACAACATGTACTCCTCCCTCACAAACACTTTCTGATAGGATAAATCTCACTCACAGTACCACACCGTTATCAACCATTACACGTCACTCTTCAAGATGTTGTCAGACAGGAATTGATTCCTTGTGAGATTGCAGCTCGTCGTGCTCAGCACCAGTCCTGACACACGGGCCAGTCGACAGTAAACAAAACCAGCCCTTTCAAGCCGTCGGAGCCTCACTCTCTTCCCTGAGGCGGGGAACTGAATTATTAAAAGATGAATAGCAAGTGTCGCCACCTTTTTGCTTTATTTCCCTATGGGAGAATAGGTGAAACTACTACACGAGGTAAGAGACTGCATGGCAGGTGACTTAAGAACAGTCATTTATAAAACACAAACATATAACAGGGGGGATGGAGTGGCGGGGCAACGAGGAAAGGGGCTGAGTGAGCCGAGGTGACTCCACACACAGAGAAGGTGTCACCTGACGGGAGCCTGCCCATGCGAATGTCACGAGAAAGCTATAAACAAGGCTGCAAATCTATACGCTGGGCAGAAGTGTGACGCGGCAAACAAATACTAAGGCAGCATGTTTACTTTTAGCCGTGTCCTGATGGGGACAGACGGCAGGGCTTAACTACACCCAGACCTTTTAGCCCACTGAGATAAATCTGGATCAAGGACACGAAGGCCCCAATAAGAAGTATGAGAGGCGACGAAGTATTACACTTACTCAGCAGGTTTTCACTGCTTCCCACTGGCACGTCCCAGGCACGTGCACTCCACACTCACACTCACACACACACCAGCACACACTTCAGGACGTGCTAGGAAGGCTCCAGCAACACTTTAATTTGCCCCCTTGTTTTGCTAATTTCAGAGATAATGGATGCTTACCTTAGTCATTTTGTCTTGTGCTGAGACTGGGTGAGGGAAGGGATCTGCAGCCTTGCTCCAAAGAGCCAGGCTGCACCCGCGGCCAGGATCCAGGGCCACGGAGGTTCCAGCGTGACTCCGGGGGGTGCCACTCACGATTTATCAGCGGAGCAGTGCAAGGCAGGGACCGCATTACTCACATGACCAAACCATGGGCAGCAAAGAAGGATAAAAAGGAGGAAAGAGGGAGAACAAAATCAAGCTGAAGCAGAGGGGCAGAGAGGGGAAACACAAAAAGAACAAAAGGCAGGTCAAGAGAGGGCCGCCAACATCAGCATCCCTCAGGGCCTGACCTGGGCCATCAGTGGAGGCTGGAAGGATGCAGAGGAGGAGATGCTGACAGAGGGGAGAGGAGCGTGGCGACGAGGAGAAAGCAGCACAGACACAGTCACGGGGGAGCCAGGCTTGAGTGGGTCGAACTGAGCACACAGACGGCACTCCCTGTTCTCACATCCTCTGTCTTTCACCATCAGCTTGGTGATTCGGAGGCGAGGAGCAATTGCGTGGACGCTAAGCTTTGGAAAGAACAAGGTACGGAAAGCGTAAGGGAGCGGCACTGAATGGACATTTAACTTCTGAGAATCCAGCCTTGTGCAGGCGAGTGGCTGTACGATGCCCACAGAGCTCACCCGCGCCCCCTCCCCGCCCGGGGCTGCGGGCTCCCCTCGTGGAGTTGGCCGGCCTGCAGTGCTCCTGTGCGTGTTGACAAAGCTCTAGTTGTGAGCTGAACCCCTGCTACTGAAAAATGTGCAGCCACAGGAGCTGTGGACCAAAAAAAAAAATTATGTTTTTAAATTTTTAAATATCATGTGGCTTAAAAACTTAGGACCGAAGTCCAAATTAGTACTGTGTGGCAAGAAGAAAAGGGGGGGGGGGGCTGGGGGAGAATTCAGTCTGAAGCAATTACGTGCAAGCACATGCATAGGGTCTGGCCTATGACGGCAGCTGCCACTGACTTTCTTCTTCTCAAGAATGCAAATGATTAAGATAGATTAAATACCTACTTTGCTTAAATACTCTTGATAATGAGTTTCTTTCCTTCTTTTAAGGGTGTTTGATGTTGGCAGTTGATGGATCTTGAGTTAAATTGTTTTAATTCAAAACAGCACCATCTGTTGTTAGGATCTGCCGGCTCAAGAGAGGAGGCAAGAACACCACCGCTGAGAGCCAGCGAAGGTGAGAAGCAAATGGTGCAGATGTTGGCGCAGAGAGGCGGGTGGCGGGGTGGAGAGGGCACTGTGCGGGGAGTTCAGAGACTGCGATTCTTGCCTCAGCTCGGCCTCTGAGTGCCCATGAGATCTGGGACTCGATTTCTTCCTCTACAGAACGGGAGACTGGCTTAAAGACGGCGATGACGGTGACACTGGCAATCGTGACTGGCGGCTACGATTCTTAGTGCATGCTGTGTGCCTGGCACTGAGAGGAGAGTATTACACAAACGAACTCACCTATACCCTTTTTATACCTTGTTTAAACTCCTTATGCCCGAGAGTATGTGTACTAATGTTGTCCCCATTTCACAGCTGAGAAAATCGGACTCAGAGAGGTAAAGTCACTTGCCCAAGGTCACACAGCTAAGAGTGGGAAAGCCAAAATATGTGTCTGACTCCAGAGACTGCGCTTGTAACCACGGTACCATGCTGCCCAGCAGCCGCTTAAGAGCCTTTGAAGAGCCCTGGGATTCCCGCCCCTACAGTATCCAGAGCCCAGTGGCTACAATCTGCCTTTGCTCTGAGTCCTCACTGAAGCAAAAGCCAAGATGAGAGCTAAGCAATTCTGCTCCTGGAATCTTCGATCTGGGGGTGGACTCGGTTGCAGCCAGCAGGACTGCAAGACAGGTCTCATCTCACTGGGCTCCACTTTCAGTCCACATCTGTGACCCGAATGTTGAAGTGAGTTGTAAAAATTAACAAAACCGGAACTAGATCCAGTGGAAAATCCCCAGCATTTGATTTTTGAAAGGCTCACTAAGTATCTTCCAAGATATGCTTATTCACTTGGAACCACGGCAATGACTGTATAAAAGCGGTGACGGTGTTCCCATCAATCGTGTGGACATTACCTCGACCAAGCCTAGATATGGGAACAAATTAGGGGGGCCATCAGGTTACTTTGTGAGGGGCAAGGTAAGTTTTCTAGTATCATCTGAAGTAGGCAAATAAAAAACTCTCAGTAATAAAAGCACTACCTCCAAACAACTTGAATGTACTCTTCAGAAATCTATACAATTAAAATTAGGAGGATGAGGAGGACATCATACTCCCAAGAAAATGAGCAGATAGTACAGTGTTTCAAAAGAGAAAGGAAAAATAACAATCTATCAGAAGCTCAAGATTTAGGTGCTAGTATCACAGTTATTTTTACTGCCAGACTCTGGGCAACTCGTTTAACCTTTAAGGCTCCATTTTCCCATCTACCATCTTAAAAAAAAGGGGGTGGGGGTAGTAGGTAAAAATGTCTGCCTTCAGGAAATAATAAACTCAAAATCAGGAACACTGCATGGTGGGGTACGCTGGGGGAGCTGGAGAGGGAGGGGCTCAAGCACCTGGGCAGGAACTGTCCCCTGGCTTGGTTTCTTAAACTAGGAGTAGGTACACAAGTATTCACTTTCTTATTATTTATGCATTTCAGTATGAATAGCTTCATATTTTACATATAAAATCTGGCATAATTTCAAAAAGAAAAAACTCTTCTGATTGCCCTAATGTGGAGAGCAAATGAAAATATATTCTATCAGAAAACAGTAAACGATGGCTTCGATTAAAATTTAAGTTAACAGGTTTAAAAAGGAATTCTAATGGTCAATACCGTAATTTATGATTCAGGAAAAAGAGTCTTGGCGTGAGAGAACCAACATTCGACAGCACAGTGGACAGATATCAATAAGATAAATGAGAAACCATCCAACCGAAAGAGGGGCCAAAGCATGAACGAGCAAAGTGCAAACGAAGACACACAAATACCACTTCCTCCTGGGGAGCTGGCAGAGCTCTTCTTCCGTTAATATCCGGTATTGACAAAAATCACGGGAAATGGCATCTGCACACACTGTGGTCCAGGGTGTAAGCTGGGACTTATTTTCTTCCTCATAATTGCTATAATTTCCAAATTTCTGTAATAAACCTGTAACTTTCATCCTTTAAAATGTAATTTTTTAAGTGACTCATGAGTTTACTGAAAGGAAAAAAGAAAAAAAGGACAAAGGGTGGACAGAGAGCCAGGAGAAGGGAAGGAGGGAGAAGAAGGAAAGGGGAGCCTGAGGCTTGGCTCCAGGCTCGGCAGCTGCGGGCCTGGCACAGGTCACTAGTTCTCCAGGCTCGGCAGCTGCGGGCCTGGCACAGGTCACTAGTTCTCCAGGCTCAGTTTTCTCCGCCATGAAAGAGGGACAACAATGCATATGTCAGAGTTGCTTCTAGGGTGAGAAATAACATAAAGCACCTAGCACAGTGTCTGAGAGTTTACAGGTGCACAACGAATGCTCTTTTTATTATTACTCCTATTTCTCACGGCCGCCACTTCTTCAGGGGTCTTTCATCAGAAACCCTGGAGGGAGAAGGGGCCGGTGCCCAGGAGGTCTGTCCTCAGGGGCGATGAGAGAGGCGGGAGGATGATGCAGGCTTCCCCCCATCCCCAGGGTGGCTGGTCTATTGGCAGCCTGTCTGCCCACTGCACCGCATTTTTAGTTTGCAAGCTAACGTTGCTTCTAATTATCTGCTTTGCAGTTGGATCTGCTGACCTCGCATCTGAAGGACAATCCTGTATCTGCTTAAATGATCAAAAACAGTGCACATTTTACCCACAAAGTCCATGGTTGGAAAATTACCTGTAGAACTGAGTCAAAATGAAGACACTCATTTAATTTGTTTCATTTCTGGTCAGTTTTCATTTAACAAGGAGCATGCCATTAACAAGGCAAAAATAAAATTTATTTAATCCAGTGGAAATGCATTAAAAACAGGGAAAGGTTTTAATCAAATTCAGTGGAAATGCATTAAAAACGGAAAGGTTTTAATCGAAAGTGTTATCTCACGCCACACACCAAAAGTAATTTTAGATCGATTAAAGTTAAAAGTATGAAATCAAGTCACAGAAAAACATGGGAAAAACAAGATGTGACCATCTCACAACTACTTTCTTCGTTTAAAAGAGACATGAGACAAAAAGAAAAAGACCAACAGATTTGACTAAATAAATACTTTAAAACTTCTGTGGGTTAAAGAAATACACATATAACAAAATCTAAGGCAAGCAACAAATTGGGAAGAATATATACAAAAGCAAAAAACCTTAATAGTAATAATGTTAAAGAAAAACAATGAAAAATATTTGCACAAAGTATGCCAAGATATGTGTTCAAGAATATTCCCTACAGCATATTTTTAAGTATAAAATAACTAGGCAACCTGTCTGTCAATATGAGAAAGTAAAATATAGTGGCTATATCCATATAGTGGAATAGCATATGTATGGTGTACATACATATGATCTATATGATATATTACTGAATGAAAGAGAATTATAAGATGTTTAGTAAGATCCACTTTTGTTGTTGTTAGTTACACACACACACACACAGGGAAAGGTCCTAGAGAACTATTCATCAAGCTGTTAATAGTGGTTATATTAAAAAAAAAAAAAAAAGTGGTTACATCTGAGTGGTAGGGGGAAAAGGGTGGGAGGGAACCCCACCCTAGCCATTCACTTTTTACTTTTTAGACCTCTGTGCTTGTTTGTTTTACAACAAACAGATATTATAATTCCACAGAAAGCAATACTGTGGCAACCACTTCCAACTGCTTGTCAATATCCATTCTCCTTTACTTTCTTAGAAACAGAAGCCCAAGTTTTTAAACAGCAGCCACTGCTGCCCAGCCAAAAGACTATACTTCTCAGCAATCCTTGCATCTAGGTAGAGCCAAGTGTCTAAGTTCTGACCAACAAACAAAATGTTCTGGCAGGTTCTGCGAAACCTTAAAAGCTCATGATAACTGCCCTCTGCTCTTTCTTCTTCACTCCTTCTTCCAGGTTGCTGCTAGGAATGAGAATGTGATGATGGCTGGAGCTCCAGCAGCCATACCGGACAACTTGGGAATGAAAGCTATGCATGGCAAAGCAATAAGATAAACGGAACCTTGGTCCCTGACAATACGGAGCTCCCGTTATCAACCCTGGAATATTTTGAAAGGACTATGGCATCTACAGCCAAACCTGATCCTGATATAAATACATTTATATGTCTAAACTTAGCAAATTAATAGGCAACGATCTGAATTGACACATAAAGAGAAGAAAAGAAATACATCTAGGAAATAATACAGAGGTGAAAGTTCAATCTCACTACTAATTAAGGAAATAAACGAACACAGTAAGCTGCTGTGGCTCACCTATCAACTAAGTAAAGATGGGAATATTTTCGTCTTATTTTGACAATTTTTTCCAATACTCATCTTTTCACACTCTGAAATGGGCCAACTGATATTGCCATGGATTGTCAAGTGGTATAGTCATTTTGGAAAGCCAGTTGGTAATATGTACCAAGAGTGTTTTTAAAAAATCCATACCTCATATCAGACCCAGGTAAGAGTGAGCATTCTCCACCCTGACTCTCCACTGACTGCAGCTATAAAACCTGGACAGCACGTATGGGGCAGTTACCTGAGGAGTCTGAGAAGTCAACAGTAGCAGATGAATTGAGGAAGAAGACCAGAATGCAAAGTACCACTGAACCAGGGATGAGTGAACCATCTGTTTATCCTCTAGTATCCCCCAGCCTGAACTCAGTGCTGCCCCAAACTGGAAGTATGCATCTCTAGTTCTGGCTCAAAGAGTGGGAAAAGGGTCACCTAGTTCAGAGAGAGTGGACAAAATCGTCACCTGTTGGGTTTTTTTCTTCTCTCCATTCTCTCATGTCCCAGCTCCTCAGCAATCGTAGCAGTGGCAGTGACAACAGCATTAGCAGCTGCAATGGGAAACCAAAATGGCCTAAAATTTTGAGGGGAGGTAAACTTCCTTTCAATCAGAAGAGCTGTAGACCAAAGGGAGTGGAGGAACATGCCCCCACCCTTTTATTCTCTCTCTGCCCTCCCATTACTTTGTCCCAAATGCAATAGTGAGAAATACATAGCAGGGCAGGGCAAATAAAGCCCCAGCCTTCTAGCCACGGACCAGAAAGGAGAGGCCCACAGAACCAGAAAGTAAGACAGATGGCAGAAAAAGGTGTGCCTGAGGAAGCAAACTCCTAAAGTTGTTTATGAACTCCTGTACAAGCATGGGTTTGCCCCTGGAGAGCATAAAATACATTCTTACTTAACTCGACTACGGGATAGAGGATCACCAAGTCACAAACACTGAGTGGCATAAACATGAAACAGACTGGAAGAGCCACGCAAAGCCTTTGAAAACAAAACACTGAAACCACAACCCAAGGCTGATCTGAACCCGCAGTCTAAAACCCAACAGGGTCGACTGCTTGCTAAAACAAAAATATCCATACTCTCCACAGAATTTAAACAGTTTCCTAACATAATAATGAAAATGTCTAGGATACAATCCAACATTACTTGGCATATAAATGATAAGGAAAATTTCAACTCAAATAGGTAAGGTAAACATACCACTACAAGATGACAGGGATGTTGGAATTTTCTGCCAAAGGCATTAAATGGCTATTATAAAAATGCTCCAACACGTAAGGGCAAACACTCTTGAAATGAATAGAAAAATAGAAAGTCTCAACAAAGAGCAGATACAAAGAAGAGCTAAATGGAATTTTCAGAAGTGAAGAACAGAAACACACATACACATATCTTAGACCACTTGGCACCTTTGCAGTAGTTCAACTGGTAACCTATGGTTTTATAGTAAAGCCTGTCCAAATCCTGAAAAATAAAAAAATCCATACCCTTTGACCCAATAATCATACTTCAGGGGCTCTATTCTTAGAAAGTACTCCTAAGCAAAGATAAAACTTTGTGCATGAAGATGTTTATCCCATCAATATTTGTAACAGTGGTAAACTAAATGTCCAATCTAATAGGGAAATAGTATGGGAAACTATGGTACATGTCCTGAACAGAATATTATAGTTTTTAAAATTTAAATTTTCTGAATACTACAGAATAATGTTACAATATCATTAAAAAAAATTCTTGGGATATAATGGGAAACGGGGTGGGGGTAGTTTTGATTGTATATGAAGAATGAACACAACAAAGCTAAACACAAAAACAATTACCTAGGAAAAAAGACTAGAAGGAAAGAATATTAAAGTGTTAAAGGTGCTAAACTAAGTAAAGGGATTATAGATGACTTTTTTTCTTCTTTCTGCTTCTCTGTTTTTCAGATTAGGAAAATAAGCACATATTACTTTGAAAATAATAATTAACTACTTCCTGCCTCCCCCGAAATTTTCCCTATCTTGCACTCTCAACATGATCTCTCAAGATACTAAGTCACATTACAGATTTTCCAACCAAAATTATTCTCTCAGGATTGAAAAAAATGTTTCTTGAATGCAGGAATCTCAATTACTCTTGTTTCTAACCCTCCAGTCAAACCCTTGGCAAGGAAAAATATTCCTACTGCTGATGGTTAATAAGTAATGTGAAATTATTCAGAACTACTCAAATCAGAACAGTCCTCCTTATTAGGAAAAAAATTTTTAATATGACACATTTGCAAGAACACCATTCCAAAGTAGCTTGGTCTCTATGGACAATTACAGAATGTCAAGCTGTCACACAGACGCCATTAATAACTAAACTGTTCTTTTGATTCCTCCTAACTTAAAGGTCCCCACCTTCCAAACTGTCAAGCAGGCCCCTTCCTCTCCATCTGTTCTACTGTACCAGGCTTAACATGAAAGGCCAACAGCAGAACCCCTCTGGGCCCGTCATCCTGGCCCTTCAACCACATGGATAAGCCAGCCCACTCCGTGGCCACGGTCTGTCCTTCATCAGACACCTTGGTTACGGGGGAGGGGAGCAGGGATTGGCAGCATGCTGGGGTCTCATCACTCACGTTACAATTTCCAGAAGCAAAGCAGACCATTCCTAAACCACAGCAAATTAGCTGTGACTAATTTTCAGGCTAAAAAATGCACACTGGGTTTCTGCCCTTTAAGCATTGGTGTAACTGCTTAGTTAATTAGAGATGTGCTGTTAAAAGCAAACAGCACCAAAGGAGAGCACAGGGTCAACTCTGGTACCTGGGCAATTTGGTATCTTCTTCAATCTCCCTGAAATGTGAGTAAGCATAACCTTTAAGAGTAGTGGATCACCAATCAATTTTGGTGAAACAACCTTGCATGGGACACAGGAGCGTGTCCTGTAGAGGGAGGAACCTACCATGGCAGCAGGGCCTAACCATCTCACTGTGCAGAAAAAGTTACCGAGATTTATCTCAATTGATTTTACTTGCAAGGAAAACACATCATAAAACTGCAGCCTCAGCAGGACACTAAAGGTCGGTCTTGGCTTCTTGAGGGATGAACTTGATATCAATAGTTATTAGGACACATTCATACAAGATACACAGGAGAGATGGAAAGAAGATGCTGGTAATCTTACTTAATCCTGATGCGGCCCTAAATCAGGCTCTGCAGACTGTGGGAAAAATCAAGGAGAAACTTCAGTATTCCTGAGATGAGATTCTGTGTGCACGTGCTCATCTTTGGAGCCAGAACAGCAGCAAGGTGGTGATTCTAGAGCCCCATGAGGGGAGACATTGTGCAAGGGGCTGGAAGACCACCAGCGTCGATGCTTCACTGCTCCTGCACTTCTCGGTGACAAGTTAGTGCGACCCGGTCCAGTGTCCCGCAGAGAGCTAGGCCGGCCCAACCAGGAAAATATACACAGTCACAGAACGCTGAGACCTGGACAGGACCTTACAACGAGAAAGGGCTGAGAAAGAAACACAGCAATTGGAGCACTCAGCAGCTGATAACTTAATTTCCGCTCCACCAACTGTCGACAAGGCTGGTTCCCAGAACCCCACGTTACCCTAACCACACATTCAATCCTCGGGAGAAGTAGAAAATTGAAAACACTGCCAGAAAGAAATGGAGGCAATCCAAAGAGAGCAAGAAAAGGTAAAATTTCTTCAAAAGAAACCAGAGTTGGGATGTGTGTGTGTGTACACACAGGTTTTACATGGTTTTAAAATAAAGTTATTCCTTTTTCTTAAACCTAACACCACAGAGTTCTTGAGCCGAAGAAATTGGAGGAATAAAATGTTTCTTACACTGTGGAACAGGCCTGATCATATTTATTACCGATTCAACAAACATCGGGGCATTACTTGCGATGTAATACAAACGGTACTTAACTATGAATCAGGAAACAAGGGGTCCAGTCACAAGCAGGTGACATGGGAAAGCGTCCCAGAAGAGGTGAGGGCAGCTGGGCCTCTTGGGATAGGCAGGATCTGGGAAAAAGTGAGGAGAAAGGATGTTTCAGAAGAGGCACAGCATCAGCAAAAGGGAAATGTGGGATCCAAGTTGACAGAAGACTGACTAGTCTGCCTACAGGAGGGTACACGCAGGGCGACAGATGGGAGAGGCAGCCAGGGTGGCTGCGGTCGGAACGCCGGGCTAAGGAGGGCAGGGGCCACCAATGGCTCACCACCCAGGACATCGCCGTGGCAGGAAGGAGGCAGGCCGCAGGTGGCAATTTACAACCTGATTTTGGCTGCAAATGTCCAAGAAGGGAAGTCACTGCAAGAGACAGGGTCCAGGCCCTGTCATATTCATGGGGAAGAGAACACTAGGAAGTCAATATAAATTACAGATGCGGAGTATCTTCCTTTGACAGTAAAAGATACTAACAGCAACAACTGTAGCAGAATGCCTTCAAAGGACTCTTAGGTTGGATTTCTCGCCGTTTCTCTGTAGGGAAGGCTCTGCCCGATAGCTCCCTGCAAGAAGCCCCTGCCTCTCACACAGGCCTCCCCGATCCCCACCTAAAGGAGCCCCACCCCCATCTGTCCCTAGCCTTTCATCCTGCTTTAGTGTGTCTTTAAAGCACTTCTTATTACCTGATGTTATTTATATTTTTTATTTGTACCCCTCCCAACCCCTACCGAGAATGAAAGCTCCATACAGGCAAGGACCTGAAGACTTTTTTCACTACTGTATTGACAATATCTAAGCATATAGTAGGCACTCAATACATATTGGATGAATGACTGAAAAGACTCAGTGATGGCCTCAATCAGCATTTATCAATCATAACTTGCCCAAGGAAACCCCAGATTCAACACATACATACATATACATATATATACGCATACACACACACCCCCCATGCACATATACCTCACCCAACACACACATACCGCTGCCAACGCTCTAATCCATCTATCCTTTTCAACTGAAGTGTCAAGACAGTAGCGTTTATAATCGATTGTGAGATTCGTCCCAAATAATGTGTTCCCAGTAACAGTGAAAGTACATGAGACTGTCAGTTAGTTACTGGTAAACAGATCAGATTCAAGGTTATCCCTCTAACATGTCTGCCACTCATTTGCATTTCAGTAAGCTTTCTCAAGTGGGAAAGAAAGGAGTAGAATTACAGCTGGCTGATACATGGATTTCTGGAAGGATTAGCCCAAATGCCACATGTACTTCGTTCTAAAATCTGACAGTGTTGGGGAGAAGAGAGGGCTTGTCTTAGCCACAGACTGACACCCTTTAACTGAGGGTCCACTTTCTTTCTCATCCCATCATTACAATACTTTTCAAAGACCTATGCCATCTCTTGCCCACATCCCTGAGCCGACATCAAGACTGTGGAAATACACACAGTTAAATAAAAAGGAGGGTTACAGCACTGGTCTATATGGCCCGGAGTTCTTTCCAGCCTCTAGATCTGTGTCATCCAATATAGTGGCCACTGGCCACATGTGGCTACTTAAATTAAGTTTAAAAAAATTAAAAATGGAGTCCCTCAGTTACACTAGCCACACTCCAAGTTACATGTCAATAATACATGTTACATGTCAACAGTTACAGGAGTAACCTAGAGAATACTTCCATCATCACAGAAAGTGCTATTGGTGAGCACTGCTCTGGATTCCTAAAATGAGTATGTCACGTGCCACACGGACTGCAATGGAGGAGCCTAAAGTGCCAGAGCAGGCCCCTTCCCTTGCCACCTTAACCGTGACGGGGCATTCAGCTTATGATCAAGTGTGCAAAAGAGGAACCACAAAATAAAACAAACTGTGGTCCAGGAAAAAGGGCAACAGGAGAGAGTAACAGGGCTACCATTCACTTTCTGACTTATTTCATCCAGCCCTAGCATTAGCTTGGCCGTGATACACGCAAGCTGCACACAGCAAAGCTGTCACAAGCAGAGATGGATGGCCACACAGAAAAGGGACCGTGAAGGAGGAAACCAGCATCAGCGAGTACCCGGATCTCTTGACTCCAGGAGAGTTGCCTTAAGACAGTTTTATTCTTTTACATTTCCTTTAAAAGGGGTCAGCTATTTGTCTACAAACTTCTGCTTCACAAGCAAAACCAAAACATCTTGGAGAAGGGCTGACATTTAATCTGCAAACAGTCCCTTTTTTGAGGTTTCATAATGAAAGATTAATTCCACACAGTGGCTATCTAGTAGTCATGCACTGTGTGTGTTTTTGAAATATACAATGGCTCTCAGGTTAAAGCCTAGTAACTCTGCGCGTAAGTAACATTTCCAAGGTAAGACTTAAATATACACACAATGAGAGAAAAAAAAAAAATCTCTCCATAACAAAACCCAGTCAAACTGAGGAGCAGTGAGATTCTCCACACCACACTCCAGGTCAAGCGGAATTACGGCTCCGTCCTGTTCTTTATGAATCGGCCCCTTAATAATTCCATGGAAAGGTGGCTCAGAAACCTGTTAGCTAGGCTATAAAGAAAAACACAGTAAGGAAAAGAAAGTAATAGGGCGGGAGGTGCTAATTTCTTTACACTAAGCACCAAAGATCTGAATACAGACTGGGGCTTGTGGGGAAGTGGGGGAAACAGGCAGGTTGGTTAGAGGAAAATGCTTCCTTCTTAAACACACGGACACGGACACTCTAGTGAGTGCTTACTACATGCCAAACCCTACAGGGAGTAATCCATAGATATTATCTCAATCCTCACAATAACTCAATGAGGAGGACACTATTACCCCAATTTACATGCAAAAACTGAGGCACAGAGACATTAAGCAACATGGCAGAAGTCACACAGCCAGGAAGTGGCAGAAGCAGGCTATGAGCCCAGAAAGCCAGGTTCTAGAACGCAAGTTTGAAACTCTGGTGCCACGATCCCGATGTTACCGCTCTGCTTCTCCTACTGTTCTCCTCTGTGTGCGTTGTGTTCCAGGCAAACCAGTCGAGTCTCATTAGCAGAATACAGAGTTCAGCAAAGTGTGTAAGATGGTGTCTACCAGCTGAGCCCTGGGCTGTCCCCAGGTGAACACTGTTTTTCACATGAGTAGCTCTGCATTACAATGTCTATTAGAAAACCCGTACATAATTAATCATTAAAGAAGTCAGAAAGTTTCCTTTTCAAAGAAAATATATTAAGGAAAAAAGTTATCTATTTAAAAGGTATCAAGTAATTAAAAGTAAAAATGATATGGGAAGAAGAAGAAGAAGGTGGTATGGGAATCTCATTTTTTCAGATTGGCAAGTTCAGAAACCTAGTTTTTTAGCACCTTAATTTTTTGTGTTTTTTTTTTTAACATTTGCTCACACTGCCCTTTCCACCTGGAATGTTCTTCCCATTTTCTTCCCCACCCTCCATGTCTGCCTGTCAAAAGCACAGACATCTTTCAGGGGCAGGTCAACACCGCCCGCCACCCCCCCGCTCCCAGTCTTCTTCAGGGTGTACTGACCAGGGTCGTCTCCTCCAAAAGACCCTCAGAGGCCCTCTGAGCCTTCCCGGTGTGGTTATGGCCCTCTGCTCTGTACCTTGCGGATGTGTCCTGCTCACCTCTCACTGCACCGGAAGCCTTGCGAAGGCGGGGCCTGGTCTTCTCCAGGGCCCCGCAGGGTCCAGCACACAAGGCCCTCCAGAAACATTTCCTAAAGGATCGTGCTGGGGCTGTCCCGAGCATTCTCAGGAGACAAGATCAGGTACTCCTCAATTCCGTCAACAAAGAAGAAAAGGCGCAAAAGAGCTATGTTCCAAATACTTCCTGAAACAGAAGACTCCAGCAGAAAGGTCGGGAGCCAAATCTATAAAGAACTGGAGATTATTTTTTCACTAATGCTCATCAAGTTTGATTGCAAGTCTGCGGGCCTAAACCAGGACTGAGCTTTTTGTAAGTCCTCCACAATGTGCCTCACCTTCTATGAGAACTTTATAAACAAAATACAGTAATTAACCTTGGGACCACTGAAAACCACATGTACAACCAGACAAAATTAATATTTGCAAGATCAAACAGGACAGCAAAGACGATTAAACCAACAAGGATTTAGATGTGGGTCAACTCAGACTCCAAACCACAAATGAAACCTGCTGCTAAGATGCCTTCCGCTCACTCACAGCACCACTAAGCTGCTTCCAAGACAGAACGTTAGGAAGGGGAAGGCATGGGGACTAATATGACACCAATGGAGGGAGGACTCCTCATCATCCACCCGTTCACTGGGTCAGTGGAGCAGCCAGGACCACTAAATCCACAGAGAGTGCGAAAGTCTCCTTTTAGTCAAGCCTCCATCACGACGCAATTGTAACGAGTAGTCCTGCTGAGAAAAGGAGCTATTTATTGAGCCCTTACTGTATGTCAGGCACCACTGTAAGTGCTGTAGGCATATGAATTCACAGAAGCCGCACACACCCCAGTGGGGAAGCTGTCACGGTAAGGCCCCCTTCGCAGATGAGGAAGCGTGGAGGGGCTCGTCGCTGACCCCCAGGACACCCAGGAAGGACTTGGCAGAGGGGCAGAGCTTGAAGCTGGCATCAGACAGAGCCCAAGTGCTCAGTCACCGTGTCATATTCTGTGCACCTAGCTTTGCAGTTCTACCCTCAAACATAACTGACATAACATTCGCTCCCATTTCCACCACGATAATTACGGCATATTGTCTATTTCATGCCTTCATTAAGTAACTTCATTAAGTAGGACAAATAATGGCAGTTTTTACAGCTCATTATTAGTCCTACAGCACACACTGCTCCTGTGAGAAATGAAGATTAATCTTGCTACATCCGAACGGACTCCTGGTTGGGGCCGCCATGACAGGGAAGAGGAGGGGCAGACCTCAGCCGCATCAGTGGATGCCCTGGTCCATGATCAGACGGCGACCCATCCCCCATCCCAGCGATTACATGAGAACTGCTGGGTGAAAACATCACCAACTTCCAAGCAGGCATGAGCCGTTTCAGAAAAGCAACTTTCTGACTTTCAGAGTAAGAGAGGAAGGTACAGCCATGGTCCCCGAGGACTCATGACGTGCAGAGGAAGCTTCCGACTGGCTCAGCGTGACTCCTTCCTCTAAGAACTGCCCGCCCCAACTCCATGGGCACATTCGTTGGACCAGAGCAGACCGCTGGCTCCAGATTCCCTCGTGGAAAGTGGAGCTGCAAGGTTCTTCGTCCAGCCCCTGCTGCGCACGCCAACCGAGGTGATGTAAGCGCCAAGGCCACGAAGCTGTCTTGCTCGACCAAGTGCACCCACCTGCAGACGGAAAAGCCTGATGGAGACACACAAAAAGCCAGGGACAAGGGACCGTGAGGCCTAGAGTGCCGAGACAGGCAGAGGCGCTGCTCTGGTTCCTGACATCTTTCCGGTTCTCAGTGCCATCCCCCTGGAAGCCCTGGCTCCATTTCCTGCCTGCTGGTCCCATAGAACACCCAATAAATGCCCCCCTTTGGCTTATTTTCCTTGAAACCAGATGAGCCTAGAAAAGGTAAAAGTAAACATTAGCCTGCGTCACGTGAGGTAATCCTCAGCCAACCCCATTAAGCAGGATTATTTAAAGTGCTGGGGCTTGTTTGGGTCTCATCCACCTCTAAGGGGAGAGAGAGGGGGTGGGATCATGGAAAGAGCCCCGGGCTCGGCCATCTCAGGGTTCAGGCAAGGCACCTGCCTTTGCACCAGCAAGCAAGCAGGGACCACCAAGTTCAACTGGCCTGATCTGCAAGTCTCTGGGAGGTCCAAATGCGATCACGGATGGGACTCTGGGCTGTGCTCTGCTGTGAGCAATTTCTCCAGGAGTGCTAGGTGTGCCTTAAAGAGGGAACACAGAGCCGGGCACTTAAATATTCTCGTGCGTTTGTAGCCAGTTTCCTTCTGCCTGAAATAATCAGGAATAACTTAGGTGGGACCTCAGTAAACTTCATTTTCTCTAGGATAAATATAAGCATGTGGCAAAGCCAATGGGAAGCCAAAATTTCAATTTCTCAGATATTAAATTAGCCAGTGACTAGAAAATTCTGCATATATCTGGGATTTTCTAGCAGGTGGTCCTAAACATTACTCATCAAAGTGAAAAGACTCCCTGAGTTTAGGACTCATAAGCCCCCTGAAGGCAGAAAACCAAGTTTATCTTTCTTCAAGATGCTGAATAATCGATGTCCCCCTCCACTTTCTCAGCCCCTCCTTGACAACAAGGATGAAGTTGTCACCACTATGGCTTCCAGTGAGGCAACAAATACAATGGAATATTCTGTGCTCAAGGGAAAAAATATGAAAAGTGACAATCCTATTTTTTTTAACATTAAGAATTTTATGAGACTTAGCCACCAGCTTAAAAGTAAAATCTTAATATCAGGCTGAATGAAATATGTTGATCATATGAGATCATTCGAAAGTCATACATAAACAGCATGATATAATATGCATTATAAGGATTCCGGTCCCCTCTTCCTACTGCACAGAGAGGCAAAGTGCATTACTTTTTTTTTTAAGCAACTGGAAGGTCATGTAAAGGACACTGACAAAAATGTCTGGGCCCTCCAAATCCACATCTCTACAACTTCAGTGAAAATGCATCAAAAGTTAAGGACTTTGTAACCAGGTCCATTATCAATATACCATATTTCATTTATTCTAAAACCTTCTGAAATCAAGATGCATCTGAAAATTCTCTTTGGCAGCGCTCTTTCTCGGTGGTACATAACGTAATGATGCGTCTTACAATCAACGGCATCTCACAGTCAATAAAACAGAAGCTATTTGGTGAAGGCGCCACCCCTCACAATTCACACTACCTTCCCAACCCTGAAAAGCACTAACAAACCCACAAACTCTAGCCGCATTCTGGAAATCCTGCTTTATCTGAAAGGATGAAGCAACAGCAGTGGCTAGATGTCCTCACTACATCAGAGAGAAATGAAACGTAACTCCCATGCAAGGATCAGAGAGAACAGTTCTCCACAAGTCAAACAAGACCTCTGGGATCAGAAGCCAAACAAGTGTTTTTCCTTTCTTAAAAGCTCCTAACTAGGGCTTCCCTGGTGGCGCGGTGGTTGAGAGTCTGCCTGCCAATGCAGGGGACACGGGTTCGAGCCCTGGTCTGGGAAGATCCCACATGCCGCGGGGCAACTAGGCCCGTGAGCCACAACTACTGAGCCTGCGCGTCTGGAGCCTGTGCTCCGCCACAAGAGAGGCCGCGACAGCGAGAGGCCCGCGCACCGCGATGAAGAGTGGCCCCCGCTTGCCACAACTAGAGAAAGCCCTCGCACAGAAACGAAAACCCAACACAGCCATAAATAAATAAATAAATAAATAAATAAATAAATAAATAAATAAAAAGCTCCTAACTAGAGTATTCACTTTGGAGACAGGCTCGTACCTCAGGGAGGGTAGGAGAGGAAAGAATCACCCTCAGAGTGACTTCAGTGAAGAGCTTACAGACCAGCATGGGGCTCGGTTCAAGGGAGACAAGCTTCAAGTTTAAACAGTAATTTGTGCATAATTATCCTCACAGGTTGATACAAGGTAGTTAGACTAAATAAATTAATCAAAGTACAAATTGTGCTGGCAAGCTCCAGCGTCTGGCTTCTCCTAAGGCCAACCTGCCAGCAGCACCAGGGCTGCGTTTCACAGCCCCCAAATCGGAGCTGGCAGGTGACGGGGGCAGAAGAGAGCCAGTCACACTCCCAAGCAGGGGAGCCAAGGTGTCAATCAGAGGGGCGGGCGGAGGGAGGGCTCCGCTGAGCTGTAACAGTGGAAGCCTTAAACACAAGATCCATTACAGCCTGAACACCCACAGCCATTTACACACCACGGTTGGAAATAAATCCTCGGGAAAGCAAAGATCAAGGGGAAGCAGCCATTAATACGCCTTGCTCGAAGCCCAGCTCAAGCCAGATCTCTTGTCTGCCAAGAGGTGTGACCAGGACACTCTCTTTCTCTCACCCGACCCCCTCACTTGGAAGTCAGGTTATTATCAGTATATTAGGATCAATGCTAATCTATTTCATTAGCATACTCCTAAGAACTAACATTTATTGAGCCCTGGGCAAAGTTCTTTACTTAATGCTGGTAACCCAAGGAGGTAAGAACTATTATGATTCCCATTTAAAAGATGTGGAAACTGAGACTCAAGGACCAAGGGACCTGCCCAAGGTCACCCAGTGAACAAACCACAGAGCCTGGGATCAATCTAGATACATAGCTGCACTGTCAGGGGAGGAGAGGACGTTCAAGGTAGAAAAAATATTAACAAAGGAACGAAAACTGTTTCCATTTCTTTGTAACAGAATAATTGATTTGTATGAACATGATCCCATGTGTAGAGATTCGTGGTAGAATTAGTAAGCGGGTCCCTGCTATGAGGTGAAGTAGCAGCGACACACAATCTGGCAGAAACACAAACCCATGGCCACCGGCAGATAGACACAGCCCAAAGAAGCTGGGTCAAAGGAACAAGGGAGAAGAGTTGACAGAAAAGTGGTAAAACACCACCTTGATCTTTTCGGCTGTCGGCTCCATCTATACCCATCAAGCCAACTGATAAACATCTTTCTTTGCAGTTGGTGGGAGAACAAGCACACAGGGACACCATCTGTTGCTGCCCTCCGACTGGGACCCCTGCACAGTCCCATTCAATGGCCCCGTCTCTCTGGAACCTTCATCAGAGTGTCACCCTTTCTGAGCTTCTCTGCATGAAACCCTTTACACTCTCCACCCATCACACTCCATTACTCAGCTTCCAAATTCAACTTTCAAACAAACTGTCTCAAACATCTCCTATTTTCTTTCAGAAGAAGGCATGCAAGAGTTTTGCCTTTGTGTCCTGTCACCCCACAAGTAGCTCCAGATAATACAGTCACCCCTCATCTACAAAGGACTGATACAAGACTCTTTCTGCAACACTGAAAGATACTTTAGGAAAGAAAGCACAGGCAGGAGGAGAGGGACCACAGGAAGGAGGGGCAAGGAATGGGTAAAGCCGTGAGGGATGGAGGCTGAACCTGGACTCTGGGAAGAAGTCCTCAAATCACAAAGTGAGCCAAGGCTAAAAAGACTGAAGGCGCCTGGTTCACAGCACACTCCTGCAGCCCTGCCCCCCAAGGTTCTAAGGCTTGGCTTCGGGAGGGTCTGTCCAGCCCACCGCAGTCAGAGCTGGAGGTGAGGTTGTAGACATAAAAAGAAGCATACTCCTGGGGACTTCCCTGGTGGTCCAGTGAGTAAGACTCTGCACTCCCAACGAAGGGGGACGGGGTTCGACCTCTGGTCGGGAAACTAGATCCTGCAATGCATGCTGCAACTAAGAGTCTGCATGCTGCAACGAAGATCCCTCGTGCCACAACTAAGACCTGGCGCAGCCTAAATAAATAAATTTTTAAAAAATAAATTAAAAAACAACAATGCTCCTAGACCTCTTGATGTTTGTTACAAGACTGTGCTTTTTATACTTATGCTGGTAGTAGGTTGCAAATGAAGTTTGATGTGGCAGACTTTTAAACTACATTGTTTTAGCTTGAATATTCTATACTTTTTTTGTTTTTTATAAATTTATTTATTTATTTATTTTTGGCTGCATTCGGTCTTCGTTGCTGCTCGCGGGCTTTCTCTAGTTGCGGCGAGTGGGAACTACTTTTCGTTGTGGTGCGCAGGCTTCTCACTGCGGTGCCTTCTCTTGCTGCGGAGCACGGGCTCTAGGTGCACAGGCTTCAGTAGTTGTGGCACGCGGGCTCAGTAGTTGTGGCTCGCGGACTCCAGAGCACAGGCTCAGTAGTTGTGGCGCACGGGCTTAGCTGCTCTGAGGCATGTGGGATCTTCCCAGACCTGGGATCGAACCCGTGTCCCCTGCATTGGCAGGCAGATTCTTAACCAATGAGCCACCAGGAAAGTCCCTGAATATTCTATAATAAGCTTTTATAAAGTATAACATGCTAAATCACTACAAAATTTGTTGTATTGTAAGAAGGGTGTAAATAGTTTATTAATAAAATGCTTTGTAAGCAAATTTAAAAGAAAAAGAAAAAAACAATACTTCTTTCTCTGTGGCAGTGGTTCTTTTTTTTTTTTTTTTTTTTTTGGCAGTGGTTCTTGAACTTGTGGGGGCCACAGACCCCTGAAAGGATCTTGATGAAAGCTGATGATTATTCTCCTGAAAAATGGACCTACATACATTCATGACCCAACAGAAGTCTGACCGCAGACCCCAAATTAAGGACTCTTACCTTTTGTGAGCTACTTTTTGATGACATATATTTTATCAAACAAAAATAGGCAAGCAGCAGTCAGGGTGGGAGGGAGTGGACAACCGACAGGCACAGAATATATATAATATAATTCAATGCCCCCTCCAATCAAATGCTTAAATTATTTCTATGACATCTCGGCCACATGCCAGCAGAAGCCGTAGGAATGGATGAGTACTGTTGTGATGACCAAGATCAGAGATCATTTCTACGGTCCTGAAGCTTTGGGGAGCTAAGTTATGTTTTAGCAACTCAAATTTAAAGATAACAACAACAACAACAACAAAACCCTGAAAATATGATATAATATAGTTAAATTAGGGAATTACAATTCACATAAGAAATTCTCCTTTGCCAGCCCACATATATATTTACAATGAGATTACAGACAATGACCTTTGTGACTTATAAAAATGCTCGGGGTCACAGATCTCATAGACAGTTAGTAAACTTTTTGAAGTTTCTATCCAAAGATTTTACCTAAAAGAAGAGCCATTTTCTAATAACGCCCTCGTTATAAAGATACCACCATGTTCTCCAAACAGAAAGCAGTTGCCCTGCATCTGTGCCATTGAGACAGCAAAGGCACACTAGAGAATAAAAGGATCTGAAGTCAGATGATACGTGCCTCTTCCCGGCCATTTACAACCCGCTGGCCTGGGGCAGGTCTCTTAACTTTTAGGAATCTGAGCTCCTTCTTCAGTAAAATAAGGCTAAGAGGCAGAGTTATGATGATGATGATGATGACAGTGACAATAATGGTGATAACTAACACATACCAGCCCTCTTCTGAGCCCCTCGCATATACTAAGCTTTTGATCTTCACAACAGCCCTGAGGGAGATGCTGTCATCAACCTCATTTTACAGATCAGAGAACAGGAGTAAGTTGCCTAAGGTCACAAGTAGTAAAGAGAAGAAGCAGGACTTGAACCCAGGCAGGCAATCTGGTCCCAGAGCTCCTGCTTTTAACGCCACGCTACACAGCCTCTCCAGCTGGATGAGATGATGAACGCTTCCACGCTTTAGAAACTGTAAAGTGCTGAAACAGGGACTTCCCCGGTGGCCCAGTGGTTAGGACTCCACACTTCCACTGCCGAGGGCCCGGGTTCGATCCCTAGTTGGAGAACTAAGATCCTGCAAGCCACGCAGCACAGCCAAAAAAATAAAAAATAAAAAAATAAAGTGCTGAAATACAGTATAAGACACTTCTGTAACGTTCGCTGTCTCCTTTCTTTGCCCTTTTCATATCTGCCTCAAAATAAGATAATCCGCCTTCTGTTTGTATCCCCAAACTAGTTAAAAAAAAAAACTTAATATGCATTATCCTTCAGTAAGTCAGGCCGTGAGTGGAATGCACAAACCAAATAAAGACATCTCAGCAGCTGTGCACCGAGGAAATACAGCGGCTAAGAGTCACCTCCTACCCGAACATCAAGAAAAGTGGGACCTGGAACCCTACAACCCCACCTCCCCCCTGAAAAACACATCACTGGAATTTTAATATTGACTTCAAAGACAAGGAAGCTACTTGGTTAACTGAAAGTGTTTTGTTGGCTTGTCTTCTTCTGTTGGGCCTCGTTGGACACTGGAAACAGCCTGGTGAACAGGCGGGCAGCGCCCCTGTCCCCTGCCCCAGCTACCGGTACTTACAGTCCTTCACGAATCACGCCACGATGTGGGCAAGGGGGGCTGCGGGAGTACAGGGGGGTTACTTCACCCTGACTGGGGGAGTTGGAAAAGACTCTCCCGAGTATGTGACCATAAACAAATATGGAAAAATAAAGTGAGAGAATATTAGCCAAACAAAAAGAGGGGTGGGGCCCGTTGAAATAGGCCACTTCAACAGCAGGAGGGCAGGAGGGCATGCAGGTTGAGTACGGAGCTGGGGTACCATGTGAGCCAGACCGTTACCAGCTACATTACAGAGTCTGTCTTCATCCTGAGCGCAAGAAGAAATCATCACCATATTTTAAGCAGGAGACTTGTGAGATCAAACTTGCACATTTAAAGGTCACTGATGCTATGTGGGGAGAGACAGGAGGTGGTGAGACAGGGAGGCCAGTTAGGCGACTTCTACAAATGTCCTGGCTATGAGAGAAGACGCCCTGAAGGAGGGTGGGAGTATTCGCTCATCCATTTAGCAACAAACACTTACTAAGCGCACGCCAAGCACTAGAAGCCATGGTTCGACCCCAGTGCTGGAGGTGTAAGTGTCCAGCGCAGCTGATGTGCAGAGGGAGTGAAATCCAGGAGGCAGGGATGCTGCCTGATTGATTTTGCTGGTTGTCCTTAACCCACCCCAGAGCCGGTGTTTCCAGCATTCCCCTGGCCATCAGCTCCCAAGTCCCTACCTCCCTACGAGGCTGGCCTTATCTGACGAGTGGGAGTAGAAGGTGGAGGTACAGTCGTTGGGAACTGCCCTCCAGACCCCACCGGGGTGCAGATATTGTCAATGTGCCTTTAGGATCAACGACAAACTGGAGGCTTACGAGAGCCCTTTCCCATCTTGTGACTCATCAGAATAAAGCAACTCCACCCTCTGTGAACCAAAAGCTCTGAAAACCTTCCTCAAAAGCCATACGTGCCCATCACTTTGTGACTGAGAAGGACAACACTTCACAATTCGGAGGACGTCTCAACAGGAAAGGCAACATTCCCCACAAGACATCTTACTAGAAAATTACCACACTCCGGTTCTATAAGCTGAGGTCCCCAAGCACGGCATTTTGGCCGAGGATTCCAATGAACTGCCAGCAGGATAATGTGGTGACGCTCTCTGAGCTACTGTGAAAATGCATTAAAATCTCAATGTTTGAGCTCATCCAAGCAATTAAAATGAACACGGACTGCTCTGTTTTAGACTGGGAAAAACAAGGATAGGAGAGCGTTGGCCTCTATAATCCTCTGAGGCTTCGCGGAACATTTTAAAGGCATTTAGATAGCACCTTTGCTATCCAAACCAAGCTGACTGTAATCTAGTTAACCAGCAACATCTCCACTGGCTCAAATTAAGTGTTATGGGGGATAGGGCATGGCGGACGGGAACTTGCAGCGCTGAAAGGAAACGCGTACCCACCAAGGGCTTCCTCTGTGCTGGCCCCGCGCTAAGAGCATTACCTGCCCAGAAAAATAAGTGTCTTCACACGCATTTTTCAGGTGAAGAGGACGAAATTTGGAGAGGAACTATATAACATACGGAAACCATCGCAGTGATTTTCACAGGAAAGAAAATACAATTCCACCTGATCACTAAACAAAACTCTTCAACGGCTGCCTCATCATTTTCTGCTCACTAAGAAACAGAGGTTGAGAATTCACTTTATTTTGAAACTCGGGTGGTTCAAATTCTCATCACAAACACCATGGATGTTGTAGGATTTTGAATCAACTCATTCTCTGGGAAACATACTGAATTATCAAGTGTGATTTTAAATAGTGAGCTAGTGGCCAGGCAACAGGAGAGGACACAGTACAGGCAGCGGGCCCCAGCTCGCCCCTGGTGAGACACTGAAGTCAGTGCACAGGGCCAATCTCACCCACGGGCAAAATCAGCCTTCAGGGCTCCAGGTATTTAAATGAAATTTAAACAGACCCCCTCGCTGGGAATTCCCTGGTGGTCCAGTGGTTAGGACTCGGCACTTTCACCGCCAGGGCCCGGGTTCAATCCCTGGTTGGGGGATTAAAATCCCGCAAGCCCCATGCTGAGGCCAAAAAAAATAAAAACGAAAATAAACAGACCCACTGACAAATAAGAGAGAATAACAAATGTGTAGCACCCTTTGTAGTCACTAATCCATATCAAAAAAAACACATGGAGAGTCCTTTTAGGAGAGAAACAGTCCAGCTGGGTCAGGTCTCATGTCAACGGTGGCAACAAAGTCAGTACCCTGACTGATTGAGTGTTTTTTTTGCCTTTGGACACAAATATAAGATATATATTTAGTGTTCTCTTAAAATCAATGAAAACCCCTTAAAACAAGCACAACCTGGGACTTCCCTGGTGATGCAGTGGTTAAGAATCCGCCTGCCAACGCAAGGGACACGGGTTTGAGCCCCGGTCTGGGAAGACCCCGCATGAGGCGGAGTAACTAAGCCCGTGCGCCACAACTACTGAGCCTGCGCTCTAGAGCCCGCGAGCCACAACTACAGAGCCCGCGTGCTGCAACTACTGTAGCCCGCACGCCTAGAGCCCGTGCTCCGCAACAAGAGAGGCCACCGCAATGAGAAGCCCGTGCACCGCAACGAAGAGTAGCCCCCGCTCGCCGCAACTAGAGAAAGCCTGTGCGCAGCAACGAAGACCCAACGCAGCCAAAAATAAATAAAAAATAAAAATAAATAAATTTATTAAAAAAGAAAAGAAAAGAAAAAACAAGCACAGCCTTAGGCTACAGCAGAAGATGGGCAAACTGGTGGCATGCCAAGGGCAAACAGACCAGAAAAGTGTCTATTACAGCAATAAATTTGCATTTGCGTTAAGCACGAGACAGAATTAAAATGCACCAAACTACAAAAACAGGATGATATTTAAGATCTCAGGAGTGCAAGACAGAGTTTCCTTTATGTTCAGGCCCTGTTCTAGATAAGTTACAGGTGTCAATTAAGTCACCCAGCACCCTATCAGTTATGCTCTTTTCTGACAGTAAAGACAGGTAAACTGAGGCATAGAAAGGCCACTGATTAAGGGGGGAAAAAGACCAATAGTGGAGTCAAGAATTATCGTTAAAATCATGTGCTTTGGGCATGTTGATCAAGTTGGCGAACTGGATATATGCTAAGTTCCAGGAAGATGGGAACTGATCAGTTTCCTTCACTGTGTCTAGAACAGTGCCTGCAACATAGTAGATGCCCAATAAACACGTGTTCAATAGATGGATTAGCTATTTCCTAGCAAACAGCACACTACTCAAAAGCAGTTTGGAAATTAATATGATTGAGCATTTTATACCAAGCGCAACCACTTTCCCACATATGAATGCATGCACACCCTCAAAACCTGCAGACTCTCTCGCTTCCAGATCTACTGTGCACGGGCATCAGAAGAGCGCCGAGCCCAAACGCTCAGTGGCAGCAACTACTAATAAGTGATCGATAATTCGAGAAGCCTACCGACTGAAAATCATGATGGTACGATGTAACCCTCCAACCCTAAAACACACAGAAACATCCAAACGGGGAAAAAATAAGAGCGACTGGCATCCCATGAACCCACTGGAGGACTAAGTACAATTCCTGTTAAAAAGGGGAGAAAAGTGGGCAGGGGGCTTATCTTTACACAGTCATCCCTGGAGTCCCCACCCACGCCAGGAAGGGGATAAGAGGCTCCAAGGCAGTACCTTTCTTTTCATGACATGCCCAGCAAATATGTCAGTTAGTTGCTAAGATCCCAACTTCTCATACCATACTTATCACATCGGAGCTTAAAGCAGATGAGGGTACCTGCCTCTCTGAATCTGGGGGGCCTGGGGCTGCTCTGCTCATGGAGGTCAAGGCAATTGCCCTGAGCCACATCCATGCCTGGGTTGGGCCCCTGCACAGTCTTGGTCTGCGCACAGACTGCAGCTGTCAATGGGTCACACCCACCCCCATGGTTCCCTCTGATACGGCATGTGGACTGACCACTGCCCCTGCTTCACTAACAGGGGCATCAGCAGACACAAAACCACAGGTACATGGCAATATTTTAATGGGCTTCAACAGCGAGAGAAACCTCTCTGCTTGCCTGGACATCCGGATGACATTCCCTTTTCAGGCTACCGAACACTGCGGGTCCCAGTTAGAGGGCTGGCGGTGTGGCCCTTGGACAAGTCACTCTCTCTATAAAGGAGGGGCGCTGCCCCACCTGATCGTGGCGGTCCCCTTGAGATCTAACACTTGGCCAGAGGAGGCACAGCGCCTGGAGTCTGTTTGGAAATATGGGGGGGGGGGGTTGGGGGGGCTCAATTACGAGTGTCTACTGTGTCCCCGACAGGAGGCCTTCAAAGTGACACCAGAGCCCCAACCCTCGAGGAGAGGGGACGGACCCGGAGGGCGAGCAGCTGCGGCAGTGCCATCAGCGCAGCTGCTGAAAGTCTGTGGGGCAAACAAAGACCAGATCAGCTCCGCCTGGTCATTCTGGAGGCTTCTCTGCAGCAGCGCCTTAATCTCTGGGCTCCTCCCAGAGGAACCGGGCTGCGTCTAGCAGAGCAGCCACAAACGAAGCTAGAGATTTCAGAAAGAGCCTCCAATCCACAGGGTTGAAGCAAGTTTGACGGTGCAACAAGCTACTGACTTGCCAGAACCTACTAGATGAGTATACTATCCCCGGGGGGAGTGAGGGTCTTGGGAGTTTCGGTCACTTGGTCAAGTCAGCGAGGAAAAGCAGCAGGCCAAGCAGGGCCCCGGCCCAGGGAGCGCCGCAACCAGCTCCTGAGAGGCTGCTGGAGCCTCCCAAACAAACACGTGACTGCTGCAAAAGAAGGGGAATGCTGACGGCACAGGACCGACGGCGGAACTCCTGAGCCCAGCCCAGAGGTCCTTAAGATTAGGGCATGGCCTCCAGAGAAGGGATAAAGCCTCTCGGTGCTCCCTTCCACACCTCCTCCCTTTCAGTTCCCCCACAACCAACAAAAACACAAAGCTGCAAAAAGTCAAGGGCAAGTAAATAGCAGCAGACTCAGAAGGGAAAAAACTCAAACTGATCATCTAAAAAGGAAAGAGGAAGAGATTTAGAGGCTTCAATTTACTTAGAAATAGCTACTAGCAATAACAACTATTTACTAAAGGCCACTATACATCCTACCCTGAACCAGAAACTTTATATACAGTTTCTAATTAGACATTCAGACCAATCCGATGAGATTGGTATTATGTCCATTTTCTAGTCCAGCAGGCTGAGGCTCAAAGGTGTTAGATAACACCCAAAGTCTAAGTCCTAACACAGGACAAGGCTTACCCTTGTGGGGATAACAAACAGGCAGAGGAGGATAAAAGCTGTCACAGGTGTAAACGCAGGGGCACCTAATCTGGGTACATCTCAGAAGACTTCCCAGAGAAAGTCTAAGACCTAAATGACTAAGACTCTTCCAAAGAAAGGAGGGAGAAGGAAGAAGAGCGTGTGCAAAGACCCTGAGATCAGAAGATCCTGGGGAACCGCAATGCATTTTGCAGACGAGAATTGGCAAAAATAAGAGCAGGGAAAGTGGGAAGAAAGGAAGCTGAACGCTGAAGGATTCACGATGAAATGACATGATATCGAGAATTGCCTTCAAATACTCCAGTCCTCACCCCTGCCCCCCAAAAAAGAGAGTAGAGGGATGTGGAAATCAATGACATAAGAGTGGCAAAATATTCTGAGTAGACAATGGCTCATTAGATAATTCTCTTACTTTTGTGTAATTTGAAACTTTCCACAATAAAAAGTTTAGGGGTTTTTCCCCCAGAAAGAAAGAAGGAAGGAAGGAAGGAAGGAAGGAAGGAAGGAAGGGTGGGGGCTAGAGAAGGGAGCTGGTGCCAGACCGTGAGGCCCTGCACCCGGACTGCTAATGGTAAACAGGTCATCTGCCAGGCTCTGCGCTGCATACTCAAGGGAGTATTCACGTAATCCTCACAGCCACCCTAAGACGCAGGACTGTTCTTGCCATTTTGCAGATGAGGAAACTGAGGCTAAGAAGTCTGGCCAAAGGTCTGTCTGCTTCTGGACTCAGGCCCCTGGGTGCGATAACTAAAATGCCTCCCAATGCCAGCCGGGAGCTGGAATTAATCCTAAGGGAGATGGAGGAAACCACTGAGGAGCAACCAATCAGGTGTCTTCTTTGTCCAGGTCCCTGGGAACTGCCGAGCGGAAAACGGCTGCAGTGGGTGGGAAGGGGCAGGAAGCCAGAGGGGAGGCAGTAGCATTGCCCCAAGCAATAAGGGGGGCCTGGGCTCAGACAGCGGCAGTCAAGGTGGAGAGGAAAGACTAAGAGGTTTTGGAGAGGTGGCATCAGTAGATCTTGGCCAGCAGGTGTGAGGGTCCGGGCACCCCACCACGAGGAGCAGGTCTGGGGGCGGGGGCAGGGTTTCAGTTCTGGGCTCCTTCTGCCCGAGAAGCCTGTGAGTCCCCAGTGCAGATGTCCAGCGGGCACTCTGACACAGGGGTCAGGATCTCAGGCAAGCTTCTAGGCTGGCTGCAGTGCGGTGTCATCCGTGTACGGCTGGCAAGTGAAGCGGCAAAACAGACGGGCTGGCCCAGAGCAGGCGCAGACCACAGGAGAGAAGCACCAGTTAGCTCTTTCCCAGCTCACACCCGCCATGAAGAAAAGAAGACAAGCAAAAGGGGAGGCGTAACATCAGATTCTTTCTGCACTTGTAATGATACACTTCCTTCCCCACCGTCAATGTGCAACTTACCAGGAACAAAAATGATATGGGACAATTTCCCGTCTACTAAACATTCCTGGAAGAGAAGGGAAAGTGCCCTTTTAAGGCTCTGGTTACAATCTACACAAAGCTTTGGGCAAACCACACAAACCCAATCAGCCCAGAAAAGGCTACTATAAGACAGCCAAAGAGGGACTCAGGCCGAGTTACCCTCACCCCCAGCCCCGGACAGAGTGACTCCTGCAGGGCACGTGTGACACACAGCCAGCAGCCTCTGCAGCCTGCCCAGGGCAGCTTCTCAACAGAGCTCCTGCTCCTTTAGAGAGAAAGAAGGAGGGAATCACACATCTGACTCCAGGCCACAACAAAGTGACAATTTTCAGAAACCACAACTAATAAGTAGAACATAAAGATATGGAATTAGGCCAAAGCCTTGGGGTGGAACCCACTTAGAACTATGGGGGCATCAGGTGATTTTCACGACGGCTTACACTCAGTGTGTTACAGGAGGCTACTGCTGTCTAGAGAACCTCTGAAACGTAATCTTCCCCTAAGGGCCTCTAGGGCTGCTGCTCTACCCTGGTCTGTTCTGAGATGTCCTGTAGCGTACACGACAGTTGTGCTTAAGAAACGTTACTGGACAAGAATTCCTCTCCTCTACTCCCCGGGTTACACTTCCATTTCCAAAACCACGGAAATGCATAAATGATTCCACTGCTCCTTCCCAAGTGACAGCCAAAAGGGACTCGAGAGATCTTCAGTCCAGCTCTTCATTCTACCAACAAGGAAGCTAGAACCCAGAGGAGCAAAGCCATGGGCACAAGGGCACACAGCTGGATAGCAGACAGCCAAAACCTAATTCCAGCCTCTCGAGACCTCTGTCCAGTGTTCTCATGACTACCGCTGCCTCGATAAAGCTTGACCAATAGTATTAAAAGGAGTAAGAAGAAGCACCAACAACATTGCACGCTCACTACACACTGGGCACTGCTCTGGGTACCTCAGGTGTATTACACTCGTCAGTCCTCACAACAGCCCTATAAGGCAGAAGTGTTATTATCTGCTTTTGACTGATGAGGAGGCTGAGAAAGAGGGAGGGTATGGAACTCACCCCAACTCACAAAGCCAGGGAGTCAAACCCAACAGAGTCCAACTCCAGAGCCCTGCCTGTAATGAGCACCCAATTTACAAAATGGATATAATCCAAGTGTTTATTTTTACACGGGCCTGTGTGTGCAAACATTTTCCTAAAGAAACAACGCTAGAAATCCCAGACTAGCCTATGATGTTTTCCCCACTAGGTAAGAGGACTACAGACCAATGGGAATTCTGAGCTCTGGGGGCAAGGCCTTATCAAGTGCCAAAGTGAGAGGATTCCTCCTCAGTTTGCACAGATGGTCTGCTCTGGGCAAGACATAGCCCTTCTCACCAACTTCTCTGCCATCCCCGCATTCCTCATTTCTTCCCAGGCCCCTCACCCTGTCTCCACCATCCCTCAAGTCCCACATCCCATCCAAACCCCTGGCTCCATATCAAAAGGTTACCAAAAGGTTAGCTATCTTCCTCACCAAACCCCCAAACCTCCAGGTTTTATGAGGAAAGAGCCCCCTCCCACTAATTCATACTAATGTGTGAATTGTTGATATCTATGCCCAGGCTTCCTCAGGGGGAAAATGTGCTGATTACCTAAAAGAATCTAATTTGTAGAATTTCAGAAGAATATGCTAAAGTCAAGCTTGGGAGGCTGTGTGATACAGCGGAAGTCACTGGAAGACAGGCCCGCACTGCCTGGGAGTCTGTCCTCACCACTTTGTTAAGATAATAATACCAGCCCCTAGAGAGTATTTGCTCTGTGCCAGGTAAGTGCTGTACTTATATTACCTCATTTAGTCTCAACGTATTTTTCTGTGGTGGGTACAACTATCATTCCCATTTTAAAGAACAGAAAACTGAGGCACAGAGAGGGAAGCTTCATCGTTGTCAGGTAGCAGAGCTGGGATGTGAACCAAAGTGGTCTAGCTCTGAAGCCTATGCTCTTAACCACTGAGCAATACCGCCACTCCATAAACAAACACACACATACGCTTAGTGTGCCGGGAATTATAACTACCATTTATACACACTTATGACATGTGACTTGTCCTAAGGCACTTCATACACATTATTTCATTTAATATTCCCTATAACACTATGATACAAATACTTGTATTACCCCCATTTTACAGACGAGGAAACGAATGCTTTAAACAAGTTTTTCACGTGTTCAAGGCACAGCGTTAAGTGCAGAGCTGGATCATATCTCAGGCAGCCTAAGTCCAGAATTTACAGTTAAGCCTTGACATTTCTGACTGTACCTTCCTTTACTTCTGAATCCAACAGTATCTAGAAACCCCGGAGATTGGTTTTGTTTGGTTCTTTTTCCTGTTTGGTTGTGTTACTCTTTGTTCTTTTCATAATGGCTCACACAGTATCTGGGCTTTGGGTGGGGAGGGAGGAGAAGGGTGCAGGGTTCAAGGCCAACCAGGGCAGTCACTACTGCAGTCAAACTCACTCTGCTGGTAAGTTCATGCTGAGTGACAGGGAGCCAGGAAGGTCAGATTTAGGTGTAAGAACACCTGTAAGAATGGTACCTGGCACCTCTGCTAATAATAACAATCCAGAACAGTGCCTGATCCAAAGTCATGATGATTAAGGTTTTGGGGGGCATTTAAGTGATTTTCTTTCCTCATTATGTTCTGAATGAATCCGTATTCCCTGAGTGAGTCGGGGGCGGGTCTGGTGATAAGGAAAACACCAGGAACAGAAATTAGTTATTGATAACACACCAAGTGGGATAAGGATCTAAGAGGCTGATGGAGTTGACTCGCCTCTTCCCAGTTTTCGCATTTCTGCCAAAACAACAGCTGCCGCAGAACACCTGACGTCAGGTGCTGTCGCTCAAATTAGCCTGACTCAGTCAACTCCGGACGACTTCTACCAAGTCCCATCCCCTCCTGAGCACTGGCTGTCAACCCGGCTCTCTCAGGAAGGGAACACCAGATGACAGGTAACATAGATGAAACTTCCAACCTCAGCCCTCAAAGAGCTTATCATCAGTTCACCAACTGACCTCACCTTTCCTTCCAAATTACCCTTCTGGGATCTGGCCCTGGCCTCCATCACAGGACCTGAGAATTTTCTCTCATCTACAAGTAGCGCAACTAGATTTCTCAGTAATGGCCCAAAATGGAAATGTCCTGATGGCACTTCATCAAAAATACAAGCAAGCAAACCACAAAAGGGGTTGTAAATTAAAAATTCAACAGAAAACCCTTTTTACTTATTCTTTCATTCATTCAGTGAATTTTAATTGAATGTGCACTGAGTACCAGGAGCCCTGCTAGGTGCTGGGGACTCCCCCCTGGGAACGAGAGGGACACAGTCTCTCTCCTCAGGGACCTAAAAGAGGACGGGGCCCCTAAGGGAAAAGGCTCCGTGTTGCAGTTTTAACCAATCCTACCCGTTAGCTCCATGATGCCAAAATGTCAAGAGCACCTTCAAGGCTGGATGTGAGGGACATGAATGTTATAGCAACTTAAAGCCACTGAGTAACCAGGTTCTGATAAGAACAGCTCGGGAGGGTAGAGTGGAGGAAATGTCTTCAGACTTTCCAGCTGAATACCCTTGGAATTGAAATTTGTTCTTTCTCTAATAAAAGTGAAAAATTAAGCATGCAAAAACAAAGAAAAGGCAGCGCCAGCCCCTTCCTCAGGGCCCATTTCCCAACCCGGGAGAAAGTGACACTTCTGGGGTCTTTGCTGCTTGAGACATCACCAGGAAAAGGCTGAAGTCTTCGCCCCCTTTTCAGGCAAACACACAAGCAGCCTCCTGCTACAAACAAATGAAGAAAGTCAAAGCCGGAAATCAAAGCCTGGAGACAGGACACTGGAAACCTTCGGAAAGGGGCCTTCAGAATAGTTCAGCCTAACTCTCAGCATATCTGAACGTAATAAGCGATAATAATAAGAACAATCCAGAACAGTGCCTGATCCCAAGTCATGATGATTAAGGTTCTGGGGGGCATTTAAGTGATTTTCTTTCCTCATTATGTTCACATTCACTATCTTACAGCAAGAACCGCGTTGACGCCAATTATTTTTTGCCATCGTCAAGAGCTTGTCATCTCTCTACAGAACAATAATCTATAGGTGCACAAGAGTTGAAAGCTAAATTCTTTCCCCAATTCAGCATGGGAAAAGTGCTGCTCCCAGCAATTTGACATCATTTCATTAGATTAGATTAATTTTTATTTTTTTAGGTTAATTTTTAAATGTGTTATCCTAACAATTATGCCAACTACCATGTAATTAATATTCTGACTGACTTTACAAAAATTTCAAAATCCCCTAAAGAAAATAATTAGTCAGTAAGCATGAATGAGACTTCTCTATGGCCAATGGCACATAAAATAGAAAGTTCATCACATAATGGGTGGTATCAAAGCCTTTCCCACACTTCCTTCAATTCTTAGCCAACAGTGCAGAAAGCTGACATTGGCAAGTTACCCTAAACTTCACCTAACATATTAATGCACTTTCCGCTTTAAACTCTTCGAGGGTAAAATGAAGAATGATGAAAGCTTTTGCAGTTAAAAAGCTCTTTTCATTTGTAAGAGAGGCATGATAAACACATATCATTGCTGCTTCCATATCCCCAGCTGGAAATTAGAATACTGGCTTATTTCTTGGGGCTACTTCTTGAGTTTATTAAAGAAATGTACATAAGGCATCCTTACCCTTGTTTTCCTCTTTTCTTTCAAGGTTTGAAGTACAGTATTCGTATAATAGATCTTAAATCCCTTCTAGAGTAAGGGAAGGTATAAATAAGCCATAGTCAAATAGGACATTATCTACCATAACAGAAATAAAAAACATGTTTCCCCTGTAGCCCACCTTCGGATACTTGGCAGGGGCTGCCTAGCCCCAGAACAGAGTTGTGAGCCCAGAGGTGGCCTTAGCAGGAAAGAATACAGAGGGTGGTCAGTGATGTCTGCCCTGGACAAGAGTGACAGTTTGAGGGCCACGTCCCATGTATTTGCCATCTCCATCCTTCAGTAAACCACTAAGAATGAATAAAATGTGATAGCAGTTCATGAATAAAATATAACATATGAATTGCTCCTGCGATGAAGGTTAAAGGGGGAAAAATGTTTGCTATAGTCAAAACCTCAAGCCAAACCTGATTACAGCACCCAGTTTTAGAGGAAAGAACACTGACCTACATCAGGAAAGGCAAACTCTAGTCTAGCTATGAAGCCATGAGCAGGTTGGTTCACTTGGCCTTGGTCTGCTTGGCTATAAAATAAGGGGATAAGCTAAACATCTCTTAATCATTCTCTTTATTTTGCCAATTAATGGTATAAGACTCCAAAATCCCCTCTCTGCTGGGGCACTCGGAAGCTGGTGAAAGAGCAGTTACTTTAGAGGCATGCACCATGCCAGGACATGACTGAAACCCTTACACCACTCACGCTGCTCATATGGGACTTAAAATCTGTGATACATTTCTACATCTAGTTTTAACCTGTAGCATCTCCAGGACAAGAATTTCCACATACATGATATTTCTTTTCCTTAACACATCCTCTTTTCCACCTGAGGGCAAGGGTGGGGGGCAGGGACAGGGTCTTCTATTTTAATACTCTAATAAATTCAGCAAACAATTAAAACTACCTTCATTCAAAAGTTAAGAGTCATCACTTCAAGGTCAAACCAGTCGCTTCCACTGGAGTCCCACGCACTCATGGTTTCGAGATCAGCCTAAATCTTCCCACCGTTGAAAAGTCTCCATCCCTCAAGCCTATTCCAAGAACATTACCCACATGATACATGAACACAGCTTCCACGTCCAAACACCAAAAAGCAAGACTTTCTACCAGGAGTTCAACCAGAAATAAGTCACCTACAGATCAGATCCCACCCAATCACCAGGGAAACTCACATTAAGATATCCAAGCGTGCCCCTGGGGAAATAAGGAAGCTCAAACAGAACAGCCTGAGAGGGCAGGGCTATCTGCGTAGGGCCAGAACAGTCTCATGTCTGGCCCTGGCAACTGCAACAGACATCTCTAATTTCTTGTCTGCCCTGTGTCCTCTCCTGCCTCTATCTAATTCCAAGCAGCCCCAATTCCTGTGCTTCAGCTGATCTGCACTGGGCAGTCAGAGAATCCCGCCCCCTGAACTCAATGAGCTGTCTGGGTAGGTAGGGGCCACCTACCAAACAGGGTCAGAATCCGTTTTTAGGGTCTGGTGTGGACACCTGGAGATCACCTGGTAGAAGGACCATGCAAACCTACAGCTACCAGTCTGTCTTTTCCACCACTGGGAGATATCAGGCCAACACTGGGAAGCAGGCATAGATAGGGCAGGAGAGTGACAGATCCCCATACCACCTGGGCACCCTGATCCTCAAGACTGAAGTGGGTCTCTGTCAACAGCAGCCCAGAGCTTGGAGGACAAGCCTTATAAGTTAAATGCACGCATCCCAGGTTCAAGCTCCTTCTCGAAGTGCCCCACAATAAATCATTTCTACCTGAGTCTCAGATTCAGCCGCCAGGGTTCAACTGCAAACCAAAGAATATTAAATACTCCTACAGACAAATTCAAAGGAAAAATTCTACACACTGGAAACACTGTCAAGGCTCACCTGTCACTTAAGACCTGAGAGGGAAAAGAACCACAGGAAAGAGGAAAAGGATGACGGATAACTGGAGGGGGCAGAGCAGTTCACAATCCGTAACTGTAAGAACAACTATCCCCAGGGAGGTAGCAGTCTAATGAAAAAAGCTTCCCAAAATGTTCCAAACATATATTCTAGCTTTCTCTCAGCAGCAGAAAAACAAAACACAACACAATAACCCATAGCACCCAAACAAGAGGAACCTGTTAGTAAACAAACTAACTGTTTCCAGGCTTATGAGCCTAATTGTTCCTGTTATTTTTACACTACAGCTTAGTTTTCCTTTTACAGCTGTCCTAAGGTCTACGCCACGGGCCGCCTACTGCAGGAAACCATGAATAGCAAATTCTAGGGAGAGTGTTTAGAACAATCTCCCTCAGACGGGTGTAGAATAATTAGAGAAAAGAGAATATTAGGAGATTATTTATTTTATACATAGTATACACACTACTATGTATAAAATAAATAACCAGCAAGGACCTACTGCTGGTTATCTATTTTATAGCACAGGGAACTATACTCAATAGTTTGTAATAACATATAAGGGAGAGAATCTGAAGAAGAATATATACACACACACACATATACATATCACTGAATTGCTCTGCTGTACACCTGAAACTAACACAATATTGTAAATCAACTATACTTCAATAAAAAAAAAAAAAGATGAAGAAAAAAAAAGAGAGATGGGGACTTCTCTGGCAGTCCAGTGGTTAAGACTCCGCGCTTGGGTTCGATCCTAGTTGGGGAACTAAGATCTCACAGGCCGCGCGGCACGGTGTGGGGGGCGGGGAGAGAGAGACAGTAATCTACCAAACAGTACTCTAGTGATGTTCTTCCATCAACAATGGGGAGGACAGGCCAAGCAACATAAACCATGTGAGTGGCTGCACACTTAGACCAGCAGTCCTTCACCTTCTGGGGGTCAGGGACCCCTCTGAGAATCTGATGAAAGCTAGGAAGTCCTCCCCAGAAACACACACACACACACACACACCCCCACAACATTCTGCATGTGATTTCATGGGGTTCATAAAAGCTGCTCCCTACACCCAGCAGCCAGGCTAAACGCACCTGACTCTGAACAATCCTCAAAGACTTCAAAGGACTACATAATCTCTCATAGGGAAAGTCTGAAACTTCCAACTCTGTAACCCGATACTGAATCAAGAACAAAAAAGGAAAGAAAAACCCTCACTTTCTGCCTTTATGAAATGTAAGAAAACTTGTTTTTTCCTGTATTAGCTCCATGTCTGACACGTCCCCCTTACCTTGTTTGACCATTTATATGCCTGAAGGAGCTGACTGTAGAGAGGGGTTTTGTCCTGCACGGGATCCAGACTCAACAGCCCACTGTTATGGAGAGGATGGTTCTCAGAAGGCTTGCCGACCAAGTTGCTCAGACGTTCCAGCTCACTGAAAAGTAAACAGATACAGCAAATAAACCCGAGTCCACTGAAACTCCAGTGCTAAGCCAACCACATTGGTCAACGGTTGTTCTTCAAACTGCCCATCAAAAGTCCCTTAAGAAGAAATACTTTCTGAAAGGTTAAGAAGACTAGGGCCACTTGAGACAACCCCTAACTGGGGGCTGATCTTGTTTTGCAACTGAGCTCTCTGGCGCCGTGCTAAAGGAGAACAAGAGTTAAGAGTGATGAAATCAATAAGCCTCCTAAAATCAGCCTTGAACAACTCGAATCATTCTCTGAAGGGGTGTGGTGGGAGAGGAGACTTTCTGGAATTTTGAAACACAACATAACACTGCTTCTCACTAAGAGTTTTCAGACCCACGTACGGATCAGTACCTTTGGCAGAACAGCAAGTACCTGAATAAATGATGATTATTTACCATTCACACAGAGATAGATTTGTACGTGGTGCTTCACAGATGGTAAAACTTAACAAAACAAAGAAGAGATAAAATAAACAAACGGAATGGGAAGACACCACCGAGGGGCTGTGTCAAAGAAACACGCTTCAGTCTAGCAAAAAAAAAACCTCTAGAGCAGCTTGGGAAAGGGAGCCAACAGCAAAAGCACATTCCAGAAGCAAGCCAGTCTGAGGGGCCAGTCTCAAAGTGTCAACAAAGGCTTTGTAGGAACAGCTTCTCATGCCACGTTCATTCTGGAATCTTCAGCCACCTTCTTCTTGGTACTGCTGTCTAAAGATTTAAGAAGGCAAAGGGGTGATGTCAACATTCTTAAACTTTCTACAATGGTGAAGGGTTACAACATCCTGTATATTACCAAGGGAAGCCAATCAAAGAGGAGACGGAAGAGAGGAAAGAACCACCAGCGCATCCCCTCAACCAGGGAAAGCATTAACTGGCACTGCGCCAGAGAACAGCAAGTGGGTGTGGGAGTTGAGGAGGGGTGTGTGATTTCCTGGCTTTCCCCCAAAACAAGAATGGCAACTACTTAGAGGAAAATAAATAAATAAATAAAAAGAGGCTCCCATCATTTGGTCACCACCTCCTCTTCCATCCTACCTCCTCCTTCCATCTGGTTACTAAGGAGACCAAGTTGAGAAGAAAAAAAAAAAAACAAAAACCCAGCCACTCCAGAAATTATAGGATGACTAGCTCACCCAATGCCTTCCCCTGCTAAGGTCAGTTCTGAGAGGTAAAAGGCAAAAAATCCTGCAATTCTAACCCTCCTGGAAAGGACTGACTCTCATAAGCAGAGGAAGGCAAGTCCAGGACCTAACCAATTAAAAAGTGCCTACTATGTGCCAGGCATTTTACAAACATCCTCTCACTTAACTTCACTTATAAAGTAGAAGGTGACTTGTAAGAAAGAAATATACAATCCTTAACCTTAAAAGACCACAAATTAATATTTGTTGGGGGGCGGGGGGAGGTGTAAGCAGAAGTGATTAAGCTGGTTAAGGCCGAGATTAGGTCTCTCTAGAGGCAGAAACTTAACAGGACCAGTGAGAGTGGGAGTGAAAGTACTATCAGGTGGTTTCGGAAGGGGTAGGGGAAGAAAGATCAAAGCCTGTTTTGTCGTGTTTGGGGGTGGGTTAGAGTGGAACTGATGAATTCCAGGTTCAGGGACGAAAAGCTGGGGCCAATCAGATGTAGTGCACTTGGCTTTGGGGCAGCGCTGAGCAGGTCCTGTTTGGTACTATTTTATCAGACATGGTGGGGCCCACAGGGCCCACAGGTGAGAACCCTGCCGAGCTGAGATGAGGAGTGGAAGTTCCTGGGAAGAGCACGTCCCCCAGTGAGAGATGGAAGGACCACTGAGGAGGTCCAGGGCGGCGGGAGACAGCCAGGACCTGGAGGCCAAGAGAAGGGAGACGAGAAAGCGGGGGTGGAGAATGAGGTGGCCCTGAGGGGCAGGTAGAGGCTTGGAGAGGAGGGAGGGGGAGCAAGAGAGCAAGGAAAATGGACAGCAGCCCCTGACTATGGAGACTCGCGCGGGGTCGGGACAGGGTGGGAGGTCCCCGGCCCCTTCAGCCGGTACCTACTTGAGGTCCCGGTTGACCGAATGCAAGTTGTCCTGGAAGTGCGCAATGAAGGCCTTCTCCCGGCCCTCCAGCGTCTCCTTGTTCCGCATGCCATCCTTCAGGCAGTCGAACACCCTGCTCACGCTGGAGCGCAGCGCCTGGATGGCACTGATGGCCTGGGCAAAGGCTTCCAGGTTCACGCCGACACTTAACACGTCCGCCATGTTGCCGCCGCCACAGCGGGCCCTCCAAAACCAGCGAGCAAAAAGCCGCGCTCTCTGATGACGCACGCCCTCGAAGGGCTCTGGGAAATGTAGTTCTCGCGGGGCGGGGCGGCCCAGGCGATTCCTCAGAGCCCTGTCCCAGAGAGGGTTTCCACTTTAAACATGCGTGGGCAGGAAAGTGCTCCCCTGGATCTGGGGAAGTCGGGCTGCACGCTCGGCTTTCCTAATGGTGACAAGGAAATACAGAAAGTTCGCAAACTTGCACTCTTGGGAGTCGCATGGAAAAGAATTGCTCAGAGCGTTAAGGTGTCCGTGGTGTAAAGGGTTGAATAAAATGCTTCCAAATTCGTAAATCAATAGGGGAGAAGGGAAATTTCTTCCCTGCAGTAGAATGCCAACTAATACATGTAGAAGGAACGATGGAAAGAAAATTACCATTTGGCACCTGTTAGATTAATAACTGATTCAGATAGGAATTGAAGGATGCTAGTGGGTGAAAGTGTGAGGAGTAATAGCTTAGTTACATAGTCTCAAAGTATCATTCCACAAGAAACTTGCTAATTAAGAAGGGAAAAATAATGATCCAGCAATTTCAGTTCCGGTTACATACTTAAAAGAAGGAAAAGCAGGGTCTGGAACAGATATTTGTACACCCACGTTCATAGCAGCATTATCTACAAGAGCCAAAATGTGGAAGCAACCCAAATGTCCATCATGGGATGAATTCATAAACAACATGCAACACATACATACAAGGGAATATTTATTCACCCTTAAAAAGGAAGGAAATTCTGGGACTTCCCTGGTGGTCCAGCGGTTGACTCCGTCAGCACTCCCAATGCCGGGCGCCAGGGTTTGATCCCTGGTCAGGGAACTAGATCCCGCATGCCACAACTAAAGATCCCACATGCCGCAGCGAAGATCCAGCACAGCCAAATAAATAAATATTTTTAAAAAACAAGGAAGGAAATTCTGACACATGCTACAACGTGTGTGAACCTTAAAGACATTATACTAAGTGAAATAAGTCAGACAGAAAAGGATAAATACTGTATGATTTCACTTATATGAGGTACCTAGAAGAGTCAAATTCATAGAAACAGAGAGTAGAATGGTGGGTGCCAGGCGCTATGGGAGTGGGGATGGGGAATCAGTGTTTAAAGTGAACAGAGTTTCAATTGGGGAAGATGAAAAAGTTCCATGGATGGTGGTGACGGTAGCACAGCAGTGTGAATGCACTTAATGCTACAGAACTGAACACTTAAAATGGTTAAAATGGTAATTTTATGTTATGTATATTTTACCATGAAAGAATTTAATTCAGTAATGTAAAGGTAATAGGTAATAGTGACTTCATAGTGGAGAAACCTGGCTGACACTACCCTTACAAGAGATCAAGGTCAACGTCACCAGTGTAGGACAAACCACCCCCTGATATGATCCACTGAGGAGAGCACAACATGACTTCTGTGATATTCCTGCCAAAAATGCAAAACCTGAGTCTCATCAGGACATCTGACAAACTCAAAGACATTGGACAAAATAACTGACATCTGAAAGAGAAAAACAAATACTGTATGCTAACACATGTATATGGAATATAAAAAAGAATGGTTCTGATGAACCTAGGGGCAGGGCAGGAATAAAGATGCAGACGTAGAGAATGGACTTGAGAACACGGGGAGGGGGAAGGGTAAGCTGGGACGAAGTTAGAGAGTAGCGTTGACATATATACACTACCAAATGTGAAATAGATAGCTAGTGGGAAACAGCTGCATAGCACAGGGAGATCAGCTCAGTGCTTTGTAACCACCTAGAGGTATGGATTAGGGAGGGTGGGAGAGAGGTGTAAGAAGGAGGGGATATGGGGATATATGTATACATATAGCTGATTCACTTTGTTATACAGCAGAAACCAACACAACATTGTAAAGCAATTATACTCCAATAAAGATGTTAAAAAAAAAAATCACAGATGAGTGAAAGACCTTAACAACCGAGTGAATGGCTTCCATGTTTCCTTGAGAAGCCAAGAGCGTAATCTGTTAGATATTCTCCAGAATAATGAATTGGCATGGTCAGCTCTCTGAGTTAACGCCTCTAAAACATGGTCAAATAAATTTGTGCTTGTCTCTAAAAAACAAAAACAAAAAAACTGACATCTGACAAACTCAAAGACGTTAGACAAAATAACTATTGACCTATACTTTCTCACAAAACACTTGTGTCCCGAAAGACCAAGAAGGACGGAGGAGCAGTTCCAAATTAAAGGAGACTAAAGAATGCATCCCATGATCTGGGATTTTCTTTTGCTGACCCGATTGAGACAATTGGTGAAATCTGAATAAGTTTTGTAAATTAGTTCATAGTATTTTATAGGTGATGATGTCATGATTTTGTTCATCGTATTGTGGTTATGGAAGAGGATATCTTTGTTTTGGGGGAAATATACCCTGAAGGGCATAAAGGAGCATTGTTATGTCTGCATAAAAAAGAAAATAGTATGGATATGTTTATTTAGAGAGAGAAGGATAAAGCAAATGTGGTAAAATACTGACAGTTGTGGAAACTGGATGAGGAGTATACAGAAATTATTTGCACTATTCTTGCAATTGTAAGTCTGAAATTGTATCAAAATACTTTGTTTTCAATGGCCAGCGATAAGGGGCATGGAAGGTGTACACACGATCTAGGTGGCAAGAAAAGCCTTCAGTTCTACCAGGCTGTGCAGACCAGGATTTTGAAATTCTGTAATTTATCTCAAGCCCACTTCCTTAATCATTCCGCCACTCTTCTCCAACCTCACTCTCCTCACACCCCCTCAATTAAAATTCTCTATTTCTGGAACACTAAAGATAAATTCTGCTCAAAAACTGGGCTCTGATGTTGCTCTCCATGAGTATTTAAATTTAAATACCATTTAAATGAATTAGTAGTCCCATAAGAAAGAAAGGTGTTTTATTGTCTTGGGTTTATAGAGTTGCTTTCATTTTCTGACATATACCTCACTTTTCTAGTGTGGCCATTTATAGTGTTTCCTAAGGAGAAAGGGTAGAGCTAGCAGGAAACTTCTAGGTGTGGAATTTTAAACAAGTCACTGAGCCTCACTGAGCCTCAGTTTTCCCATCTGTAAAATAGGTCTAGTAATAATACCTTTGTTTATAAAGTAGCTGTGGGGTTTATAACACCTTGCAGGCAAAGCTTTTGAAATATTGTTCGGCATACAATAATCACTCAGAAGATCATAGCTGTTAGGAGGATGTGCTGAGAAAGTTTCTGATGGGGCTGTGACATGTGCTCCCATCCCCCACTTGAAGATTCTTTGCACAGAATCAAGAAAGGATTAGCAAGAGATCTATTCAAATTATCTCTAATGACACGACCCTGTTGCCAAGAGCTTGTCAGTAAACTGTGTCCTATAATGCACTATTTTTAATGGCCTTTTTTAATCTCCTTTGTAGTGCAGGGGGGTTGTTTTTATTTTTTTACGATTTCTGTAGAAAATATTTTTTAACTTTTCAAAAGTAAAGTTTCCGTGTCTGTTGGCTTGTTTTGGTTGTGGCTTCAGTTCATTCATTCTTTCTAGGGGAAGAGTAGAGAAGGCTAACTCCATTATCATGTTTTTACTCACCTGAAGGCTTAGAGAATGTGATTCCTGCTGTATATTTTGTCCCCGGGGTGGGGGGGGTGGGAACTGTACCAGTCTATTTCTGCCCACACCCATGTGTATCTATAAACACGAAGTTTTGCATACAATTTCAGGGGGTTCACAGCCCCCACTGAAGCCCAAGCATGAACCTCCGGTTAGAATCATGCTCTAAGGCAAACACCACGGGAGGATGGCTGGCAGCTGACTTGTAACCATCAGGTCTCCAATGCCTTGGGCACAATAGATGTTCACTCTGTGAAAGCAGTGAGTTAACCCAATATATTATATTTGCTTCTTAGATCCTCTCTCCAAATTATTTCATCTCTGTGTAGACTCAGATACCATCTCTCCCTCCTGCTCAGCCTTCCTCCTGCCACCCACCCCAACACACGCACATACAGACAATTAGATTTTCCTTTGTCTCATTCTCTGATTCAGTGGTTTAGACTCTGATTGGCGCAATAATGTACAAATACGCTCTGCTCCCACGGTCATTAGTTTTCAGGATTTCTCTTGGTCTCTGCTCTTCTGGGAAACTCAGAAATTGATCAGTGGAAATATACATTTCCCTTGAACCTAGGAAGGAGTCTTTCATCATGTCAACAAAAAACTTTTCATTATGGAAAGGAATGGACAGAGTTTCTCTAAGGTGTTGTAAATTCTTGAGAATGTTGGCACATATATGCTTGCATCTGTGTGTGTTTGTGGGATTAAAAATTACCTCAAAGGAGTTCATTCTGAGAAATATCAGACTTTAATTATTATGATCTTATGTTTGGGTAAAAGGCAGCACCCTGCTACTAATACCTTCCAGAACGAACAAGCCATTAGCTTGGTGCTAGCAGCTCAGGCGTATTAGAATGAGCAATCAGAATTCAAGCTGTTAAATTAAATTCAAGTTGGATTTAATTAAAACATGCTGCAACTCCCATCATATTCAGAGAGCATGTGTTAAGCATTCAGACTGAGAAAGCACCCTCATCAATTAATAATTATTAAGGATTCACTAGACGCAGAACACTGTATTGGACGGTTGGGCAGAATGTCACCAGATAGATTTAAAACCAAATTTTCCTTGGATAAGCCACAGCAGAACTGAGCCACCTGTCGCAGTCAAAGTGGCACAATGCCTAAGACCTTGGGGGTGGCCCTGAGGATTACGCGGAGGCAGCACACCGTTCTGGGGACATGGTAGGCATTCAAGTTAGTCGTTCAACAAATACAGATAATGAATGTGCTCGACATTTTGCTAAACACCTGGGGAGCCAATGGTAAAACCAGGCCCAGCCTAGCCTGATAAATATCACTGAAAATATCTTGAAGTGGATTATGTGTTCTTCCCCATTCATCTGTTTAAGGCTCAGGGCATCAGTCATTTTTAAATTGCTTAGAACCAGGTTTACTATAATTAATTTAAGCAAGTTTGGTAAAGAATCCTCTTTTGGTCTCTTCTGAACCTACCCCCACTCCTGTTTTCCTCTTATTTCCTGCTTCTCATGATTTTGACACAGTGATGATGGTAATGATGATGACGACAACAGTGATGATGGTGACCAAAGTGATCCCAAGGACAAAGAAGATTCCTGGAGGTCAGGAAATCAGCCCAGGCTCGCCCCGCTGGGGTCTCTCAGGCAAATGAGTTAACCCTTCTGAACCTCAGTTCTTGCATCTAGAGAATAAGGAAGTGGGATGGCCCCCAGAACTAACCATCAGAAGTGTAAGATTAGAGGAACTTTTTATTAATTCAAGAGCGGAGAAAGGGAGAGAATCATTTGCCTTTAATGCCGATCACAAGCACTGCACCAGGTTTCCTGCACTCCCAATGCATTCATTTACCTGGAGACATCCACTGAGTGAAAGGATTAAATAAGGATCCAAATAGAACACACTCCTGTCCTCAGGGCGTTCGCTCACAGACTAGCAGGGGAGGCAGTCACAAATGGGACATGAACAGCAGTGAGGTTCACGTGTGGGGTAAGAGACCTGAATGGAGAATTTTGGAGGCCTTAGAGAAGGTGGTCACAGCGTCCTCCTGCAGAGGGGAGGCCTGGGCGAAGCCTGCCGAGGTGACTAGGGGCTAATCAGGTGCAGTTGGGGTGGGGGAAGGGTAGAGGTAAGAGAGTTCAATAGACAGTTCTAAGTGGAGGTGTGATGTGTGGAGATTAGATCTGTGTTTGAAAGTCCATTCTCTAGCTGCAGAAGTGATCAAGCCTAGAGGCAGAGAGACTAGAAAGCCAGGGGGACCTCCACCTGCAGAGGAGACAACAAAGGACCACACGCGAGCCATATTCTTCCCATCACAGGAAGCCAGGAGGTATTTTAAATATGTTAGTAAATTATTGATTGCCCATTCGGATGCTCACTTAATCAACCAGGAGCATGTTGTTAGGGACCTCCGCTTTCTGCCGTGTTCGTACATAATTAAGTACAAAACATCTCGGGAATGGACCCTTTTACCAACACATTAGGCTGAATCAAAGTGGAACAAAACACAAGTTGTTTGCGCAGGCTTGACCGCAGCCCATTTGAGGGAGGAATTGCCTTCTGATTCCATTACTGTGTTATGTGGATGGTGCATTTTAATTATAGAGGAACTACGGACGGCCAGCATCAGAAGCTACCAACCCTGGAACCCTCACCCAGAACCTGGGGGCAGACGCCAAGCTTGTGGGCTCCCAGGGAAAGCCGAGACGTGGGACAGCCGCAGTAGCGCAAGGACCTTTGTCTCAGAAGCTCTCATTCAGCACCCCTCCTCCCCGTCACATGCCCTTCCAGCTCCATGTCTCCTCCTCCAACTCTTGGTAAGCCTCAGGAAAGACAACACAAAGAAGGCATATCAGATTCCCGACAAAGAAACGATCCATTCACCTTGGCGATGAAGTCTTATTTTTTTTAATGTGTTGCTTTATTTTTCCTAATTACAAATACATGCTTCCTTTTGAAATCTTGGAAGGTGTAGACAAAGCCTACATAAGAAGATAAAGTTATGCGTAGTTCCACCTCTCGACCTTCTGTCTATTCACACTTACACATTATTTTACAAAATTGGAAGCATACTATTTTGTGACCTCCACTTTTTGTAATAGAGCCTAAATACCTTTCCCTATCATAAAATAGTCTTCGAAAACATTTTAATTATTGCAAGGGTTCCATTCGATGGTTTACAGAATTTCTTGAATCCCCTATTGTTGACCATCTAGGCTTTTCTACCTTAAACAATTCAGCAGTGGACATCCTAACTTGTAAATTTTTGCGTGTAAAGTGAACCCATTCCTTGCAATTGATGTCTGTTCACCATTTGGCTGCAAATTACTTTCCCTGTTTGGGGATAAGAGGTGTAAGGAGAACCGGGAGACCAGTTTCCACCTCCTTGGTATCACCAGTCCATTCTTAGGAGGCAGTGGACGGGGGGCAGAGGTAGAGGGCGCACAGGCCTTGGAGGACAGACAGACACGTGTTCAGGTCCCAGCCGTGCCACTTAGGAGTGATCCCATTAGAGAAGTGTTCGGCTGCAACTAACAATCACAGAAAAAGCTAAAGGTAGTTTAAAGAGAGGAGGGCTTATTGGTCTCACGTAGTAAGTGGTCTAGAGGTACATATGGGCTGATGCAGTGGCTCATCAGGGACCCACACCCTTTCATCTCTCTGCCCCAGCACCCTCAGCCTCGTTTCTGTCACTTCTTGGTTGCAAGACAACTGGGTCCCAACTCTGCATTACAGGCAGGAAGATGGAGGAAAGAGCAGAAGTGGCAGCAGCAGACTTGCGCTCACACCTCATTGGCCAGAATGATGTCACATGGCTACCTTTACCTGCAAAGGAGGCTGGGAAATCAAGTTTTATCTTTCTTTTCCAGCCCTGCTGTCCAGTAGACATATAATGTGAGCCACATATTTTCTACTAGTCATAGTAAAAAAGGTAGAGAGCCTCACACCTACTAGGATGGCTACTATTTAAAAAAAAAAAGGAAGAAAGAAAGAAAATAAATTTTGCCAAGGATTTGGAGAAACTGGAACACTTGCATGCTGTTGGTGGGAAGGTAAAGTGGTGCAGTATGGAAAACAGTACGAAGGTTCCTCAAAAAATTAAAAATAGAACTGCTATATTATCTAGCAGTTCCACTCTGAGTATACATTCAAAAGAATCAAAAATGGGGTCTTGATATTTGTACACCCATGTTCATAGCAGCACTATTCACAATAGCCAAATGGTGGAAAAAACCCAAATGTCCACCAATAGATGAATGGATAAGCAAAACATGGTATGTACATACAATGGACTATTATTCGGCCTTTAAAAAGAAGGAAATAGTGACACATGTTACAACATAGATGAACCCTGAAGACATTATGATAGTGAAATAAGCCAGTCACAAAAAGATAAATACTGTATGATTTCTCTCATATGAGGTACCTAAAATAATTGAATTCATAGAGACAGAAAGTAGAATGGTGGTTGCCCTGGGCTGGGGATAGAGGGAAATGGGGGGTTGTTGTTTGATGGGGACCAAGTTTCAGTTTTGCAAGATGGAAAGAGTCCTGGAGATTCATTGCACAACAATGTGAATGTACTTAACACTACTGAACTGTACACTTAAAAATGGTCAAGATGGTCAGCTTTACGTTATGTGTATTTTACCACAATTGAAAAAACTAAGGACAAACCAGGTGAAATTTCAACAATAGATTTTACTTAACCCAATATATCCAAAATATGATCATTTTAATATAAACATTACTAATGAGATCGTTTACATTCTTTTTTACCTACTAAATCTTTGAAATTCTTTGCATGTAGCTAGTGGCTATACTATTGAACAGCACAGCCCTAGAATAAAGGCAGGCCAGGGAGAATCATGAGTGGGAAATAGAGGTTGGGTCAGCCAGCTTGACCCTTGGTCAGGTTAATTAATCTCCTTGAGCTGGGGGATGGGACATGGGCGGTGTTCCGTGTGATTGATGCAAGAATTATGTTGGTTAATATGTGGAAAGCCCCCAGTAAACTGTCTGGCACACAATAGCTGCTGCTGTAAATAGTAGTCATTGCTATTCATGTTTTCATGTATCCATGGAGAATGGAGATAACAATTAAAAAGGACATTATGCGAACTGTTTCTTTAAAAGTTTGTAAGACAGTAAGGGAAATTTGAACATATTTTGTGGGTTTTTTTTAAGGGTCATCTTTTAGAGGGACACACTGAGATACTTCTGGGTAAGATGATATAATATACAAGCTTTGCTTCTGAATAATATGGGGGGACAGAGGTAAATGAGGGAAAGGGTGAGAGAAGATTGTCAGCTGATAATTGTTGAAGCTGGTGATGAGTTTGTGGGTTTCATTATATTGTTTGATATTTTTCCATAATGAAAAGTTTGTTTTTTTAGGGATATCATGTGGGTATTGAACATGCCTTGAGTTTTTCAGATTCTTTTTTTTTTTTTTTTTTAAGAATTTGTTGGTTCTGTTGACAGCCTGGTAGAAATAAGTGGTCTAAGTGGCTTCTTGGGCACCAAAAGAAGCCAGCACACTGTCCACTGTGATGGTCATTGCTGGAAAGGAAGAAGAAAGCATGGTATGGCCAATAATCACTTTATTCCTCCTGTATAATTTCCCCAAGAAAGAGACTTCCATTTTCTCTCCACCCAAAATGTGATGGCTTGTGTTATCTGTGCTGAGTTGAAGGCTGTTTACGTGGTAATTGACTCTATTCAACTACTTGATTTTCGGGTGGGTTTTTGTGTTTTTCTTTCCATAATTGAAAATATGTAAGAGCTAACAATAGTAATCACTTTTATTAAGTGTTCAATTACTGAAAGGCAAAGAACTTTTAAAAAAAATAACAGCTTCATTGAGATATAATTCACATACCTTAAAATTCACTTTTAAAAGGTTTTTTTTTTAGCATATTCACAAAGTTGTACAACCATCACCACTATCTAATTCCAGAACATTTTTTGCTACCCTTAGTCCCCAGAAACCACTAATTATTTTCTGTCTCTATGGATTTGCCTACTCTGCAAATTTCATATAAATGGAATCATATGATATATGGTCTTTTGTGTCTGGCTTCTTTCACTCAGTGTTTTCAAGGCTCGCCTACGTTGTGGCAGTTATCAGTACTTCATTCTTTTGTGGCAGAAAGGAATGGATATGTCACCTTTTGTTTATCCATTAAACAGTTGATGGCCATTTGGGTTGTTTCCACTTTTTTTGGCTATTATGAATAATAGTTCTGTGAACATATGTGTACAAGTTATTGTGTAGGTATATGTTTTCAGTTCTCTTGGATATTTATCTAGGAGTAGAATTGTTGGGTCAAATGTTAACTCTTTTTCAATTTTTGAGAAACTGCCAGAGTTTTCCACAGTGTCTGCACCATTTTACATTCCCACCAGCAGTGTATGAGGGTTACAATTTCTCCACATCCTCACCAACACTTTTCATTGTCTGCCTTTTTGCTTATGCCCACACTAGTAGGTGTGAACTGAAATCCCATTGTGGTTTTGATTTGCACTTCCCTGATGACTAATGATGTTGAGCATCTTTTCTTATGCTTATTGGCCATTTGTATATCTTCTTTGGAGAACTGTCTATGCAAATCCTTCGTCTATTTTAAACTTTATTTGTCTTTTTATTGCTGTGTTTTAAAAGGGCTTTTAAAATTAATTCTGAATAATACCTGACATTGTAGTGAACATAATTGAACACGTAGTAAAAGTTCTTTGAGATAGTCATCATACTACACCTCACCCAAACTGCTAACCAGCACCCCAAATTGTACTAGATATGACAAGTTTTCATCATGAATAGCTACCATGACCAAAATATCTCCAAACCCTTTCCATGAAAGAGAACAGAGGGAGGAGGAAGATGCCATTCCTTTTTATACCTTGTGTTTTCCGGGCAATTGCTGGCATCTGGCTGAGTGATTGCTCTGAGAGATATGAATGCAAGTCAACTAAAATTCAAACTGCTATTAAGATCAAGGCCATATGAATGGTGACCACTGAGTTTGAAAAGAACTTATAGAAGGGAGAGTCACTTTATCTGGGAGGCAGAAAGGGCTCATGAAGGATGTAGCATTCAAGCTAATCCAGCCATTCTCAAGTCTGTTTGAAGGATATTCTGGGATTGATATCCATAGATTGATATCCACATCTTGATTCTCAAACATTTATTCAATAAATATTGATTAATCAAATATTATAAGCCCAGGGAATTCAGCAGGGTACACGGTGAGATAAAGTCCCTGCCTTGCAGAGCCTACATTCTAGTGAAGGGAAGCAGATGGTAAAAAAGAATAGCTATATCTATAATATGTCATGTAGTGAGAACTGTTCAGAGGGAAAATAAAGCAGGATGAATGGACAGAGCAATGAGGAGGCAGCCCTTCTGATAGGTTGGTCTGATAAAGAGAGCTTTGAGTGGTAACCGGTGTGAGGTTAGGGATTGAGCTGGGTGGATACCTGTGGGAAGGGCATCCCTGCAGAAGAGAAGGCAAAGGAGAATTCACAGGAGACAAGATCACATAGGGCCTTTCATGCAAACATCTACTGTGGAACAAAATAGCCCTTGGACCACACATTGATGTTACATTGATGCATTCCATCAGGTCTTTGTTGGAGTCATCTCGGTCATCTCACTTTAATTCTGGCAAGTTTGTTGTCATGTTGTTTTCCCGTGGAAGATGAGAGGGAACCAGTAGGAGCAGAAGGTCTGGGGGGTCTTCTGACTGAGTGGTGTGGTCTTTAGGCCTTTCCGTTTGAGAACCTCTGTACTAATGAGAATCTGGTTTTCAGCAAAGTCCGTACCTCTGAAGAGACCATACCTAGAAGCTGTGGAAGGAATAGAAGGTTTAGGATTCAAACGAAATAAACAAAATATTGGCCAAATCTGGCTTCACAGAGGTTCAAGACATCTTCTCCTTTGTCTATTTGTCCTCTCCCCTATGGACAGGTTCCTAAAAAATTATGATATTTCTTACCGGAGAGAACTTACCCAAGTCGTCATCTTCTTTCCTTAGAGGAGCTGGGTGTGCTTCATTTGTAGCAGAGAAGATGAGAGCAGGAAGAAGGTCGAGATGGTGACCCTCAACTCACATTTGTGTCAACCATGGGGAAGACTCCTGTGTAATCTAGTGGCAATAATGAGAACCAGTTGTAGGGAGGAAGATCTCAACCTAATATTGCAAAGGACTTCCTATAATCAGGAAGACAGTGAGTCCAATGACTAAAGGTATTCAAGTAGAAAATACATGGGCATTTATCTGGAGTCTATGCAGGGGATTCCGACACTGGTTGGTAGGGTAGACCAGAACCCCCTTAGAGCTAAGAGTCTATAATCACATTGTACTGTCTTTCTTCTAGGTAAAAATCAAGACCATTCATGAATGGGAACCCCATGGAACAACTTGAAGGTCATTTACAGTGCACTCTAAGTGTTTTTCCTCGAGTTACATGCTGTTAAGGGGGCTTTAATTAAGCTTTCCCCGCCGGGCACAACCAGGCTGTTTGTGGTGAGTGCAATATGCCGTCCCAGAATATGTCAAACTTCATTTGCAAATATCAGACTGCTGTTTTTTTCCCAGAGCCAATCTGCAGAGTAATACGTTCAATAACTTTTGCTCTTTTCACTCTCAAAGATAGGTCTCTTTTTGGAGTCGATAGCGCAATAAATGCGGAATCTGGTGCAAATTCCAATGGAAAGAAAAGATATTGTTATTTAAAGGCCAAATAACGGCTTAAAATTAGAGTTGTGAAGGCATTGAAAAACACCAGACTTCCCAGATGGCTTGGAGATAATTCACTGTGCACTCAGTCCGTTCACACGCTAAAAAAAATACTTTTGACTCTGTTTCTCCTCAGATTGAAAGTTGGTGCCTGCTTTAAACATATGTGCTTCTCTCTTTAAATTTAGCTCTGAGTCATGTTGTATTACATTAGGAATTCAGCAGGCAGGCACTTGGAAAATGTACATCAATGCGTTTATTTTTAAATTATACAAAAATAAAAATATATGTTTAAATATATTAGGCTGTATTTTTGCCCAATTTCAAAATGGTTGTTCTCAAGAACAGATTAGATAAAAACAATAATAACGATGATGACACTGATTCTGGAACGCTGCCCATTCCCAAGGATCCCAGAGCAACTTGACAAATCCTATAGCTCCTCGCCCCCAGCCCAGCTAAGCATGGGATTCGTCATTGAAACCTCCGCCTCCACCAGGGACCAGGCAGCTCCCTTAACAGCTGCAGGGCGGCCTAATTAAGATGCTCCTTCCCCCAGAGTGTCGGGTTGCTGGGCAGAAGTCAGCTAGGGGTAGGGACGGTCAGAGGGGCAGAGGCGGACAGTCTGTTGGGACATCTTTAGCTTAGAGGCTACACTGGTGCACTATTGGGCACAGAAAGACAATGCTGGGTTCAAATCCTGGCCCTGCCCCTTCTAATCCATGCATCCTTGGAAAAGTGATGGGATGGGGCCTCATGTGGGTCTTGGCTTCCTCATCTGTGAAATGGAGAATGGCTCCCATTTAGGGGTTCCTGTGAGGACTGCTGAATAGAATTCATTTAATTAATTTAGTCATTCACACAGAACAAATTTATTAAGATCTATGGGACAAAGTGGTGAATAAAATGAACAGACCCACAGTCCCAGCCCTCATGATGCCTCATGATGCCTTAGTGGGTAGAGAGACACTTAAGGAATAATCATAGCCATCACTATTTAATCAGAATTATGATGAACACAAGAGGAGAGTTTGCAATGTGGGACCAATCCTGATCTGAAGGCTCAGGAGAGCTCCAGCAAAGAAGTTAAAGAATGCAAACTGTTGGGTGGTGCCCAGGCACGTAGTAGGTACTTTTTAGTCCTTTTTATGGGTTTCCTACGGCTGCTGTAACAAATAACTGCAAAGTTAGTGACTGAAAACAACACACATTTATTCTCTTACAGTTCTGGAGGTCATAGATCCTAAATGGTTCTCACCTGGCTAAAATCATGGTCCCCGCAGGGCTGTGTTCTTTTTGGAAACTTGAGATAAGAATCCATTACCTTGCCACTTCCAGCTTCTAGAGGCCCCCTGCACTCCTTGACGTGGTCCCTTCCTTCATCTTTAAAGCGCATCACTCCGACCTCTGCTTCCATCTCCACATCTCCCTTTTCTGACTTTGACCCCCACCTCTGCCTCCCTTTTATAGGGACCCTTATGATTACACTGGGCCCGACTGAATAATCCTGGGTATTCTCCCTGTCTCAAAATCCCTAACTTAATCATCATGGCAAAGTCCCTTTTGCCATATAAGATAACACACTGACAGGTTTCAGGGATTGGGTTGGGGGGAGGTTATTCTGTCTACCACAATCCATGCAGTTTAACATCCAAAAATAAGACTAAAAGAACAGAGAGAATAGAGGGGAGGAAGTTATTAAAAAAAAAAAAAACCTATACACGGCAGTTTCCCAGAACTATATGTTTCCAGATTTAAAGAGCCTTCAGAGCGCCTAGCACAGAAGCGTATCAAAAGCTCCAAAGAGAGAATGTCGTACACAAAGGATCAGGGATCAGGCACTGAACTTTTTAACACCATCACTGGAAATTAGAAGATACAGTGCAGAACCTTCATAATCCCGAAGGAAAATAAATTCCCAGCCCAGAATTTATTAATAATTTTATCAATTAAGTCTAAATGTGGACAAAATACATTTCAGACGTGCTAGGTCTCAACAAATTTTCCTCTCATGCACCCTTTCTCAGGAAGCTACTAGAGGATGTGCCCCGTCAAAATGAAAGAGTAAACCAAGAAAGTGGAAAACAGAGAATCTAGGAAAGAGCAGATGTAACACAGGAGAAAGGCAAAGCTTACCCCAGACGACCCAGACCGCAGGTGTGCCTTGGCTCACAGGTGTGCATCAGGCTCAGCACATCAATCAGGCCCAGGGTGTAGGGCTCAAAGCAAAACATGGAATTTATAGGTTCCTGAGGTTTTTATTATATGAACAAGAATTTTATAGTTATGATGTAGAGTTTGGAGATATAGTTAGCTACATAGAAAACTAAGCAACCAGAAAAATTACTAACTCTGAGAAACACAAAATTGTGCAAAAATGTAATCATAGTACATTGGGTGGTCTTGGCAAACAATATTTACATAAAGCATAGGACAGTAAGCACTGAATATTGATTTAACTAGAATCTATGAGATTGAGAGGATGAATAGAGGGGAAGTATGAGAGAGGTGGCGGGAGGGTGAGAGAGGGAGAGAGAGAAAAGGAGAGAGTGTGTGTAAGAGAGCTAAATCCTCATTTTCTCTAGTGGAAGTCAATTAGAAGTTGCCTACAGCTGAAAAATCAAGAGACAGCTAAAAGAGTTGAAGGTGGCTGCCTCTGGGGAAAAGATCAGGGTCAGCAAGTGGGACCAGTTTAAAATATAAGCCTTATAGGTCTTTTTGACTTTATAAACTATGTACATGTATTAAAGTAATCTTTAATAAAATTTAAAAACATTTTTAAAGGAGAGAGATGGGAAGAATGCTCCCTGAAAAAGGAGGCAGGTGGTGGGTTCTGGGAAACGTAGCCCCTCTGTCAGTTTCAGGTTTTCTCTGATTTCAGCCTCATTAAGTTGTGGGAGGAAGATGACTTCAGTAAAGGACATCAAATCTGTAGGAGGTCCGGCTAGGTCACGAAGCCCTCTGCCCTCCCCAGCAATCACAGTGGCTGCTGCCAGGAGAGCAAGCGGGGTGGCGGACAGGGCCCTGTGAGCTGCAGGCAGCTGTCACTGCCTGGAATCCTCCCAGCAGGCCTGGTGGCCCCGGTGGAGGGGTTAGCTTGGGAGTGACAGTGCTTCCTGGGATAGACCCGGGTGGGGAGGCAGAGAGGAAGACTGGAGAGAGACTGGGGAGATGGGGGCGGGGATGGGGCTCTTTCTTGCATTCCACCCCTGACACTCACTGGGAAGGTGAATACAATGCAGCTTGCTCCGGCAGCCCAGCCAGGGTCAGTCTCCATCCTCTGCTATCCTCACCTCTCTGTTCCACCTCAGACGAAGGAAAGGGGGCAGCCCTGGCATGGGGACTTACCTGGGGAGCAAAAGGAAATGTTGCCCTCCATCAACAAGGAGGTGTCTGGCTCCTAACAGGGCTACTCCTGAGATCTGAGCAAGACTCCAGGCTGCATAGGCTCTGACACTCTGGTGGTGAAGAGTTTAAAGAACATGGTCACTTCTAGTCCGGGGATGGGAGAATGGCAAGTGACTCTTGTTGGTTTCCTCTAGCTCTCTTTTAAAATGTGATGATGATCACCATCAAATTATGCTGGGCCCTCACAAGCAAAACACATTTAAGATGTGCTGTCAAAACATTGGAGCCCAGACTTCCAGGGCCTGACATCCTCAAAGGGAGATGGAAAACCAGTCTGGAGGCCCTTGAACAGTGGACTTCTCCCTCTTGAGCCCAGGCAAAAATAAGATTATCCCCCAAATTCTCCACAGAACTGAAACCCATGTTTTATGCAACTGACTAGCCTTGCTGATTAGTAACAGATGTTTAAAAGGTGTGTATAGTGGAAGGGTGGGTTGTCTGGGGTCAAGTGAGTTTGGAAAATGCTAGGTTAAACAAAGGAAATGGGCAGGAATGCTAAATAGTTTAATATTCATTGTAAATGTCCAAAGAAGGTTGTTCCTTTTGACAGTTGCACCTGTTTCCAAGAAGCATCCCATAGGATTAGAATTCCATGGAAGATGCTTTGGGAAACACTGGCCAAGCATCTGGAGCACCTGAGGGCTTGGGAATCCTGAGCCCTCATCTGCAATGTGCTTGGTCAGAACACACGTTCATGTTCTTCTCTGTTCCCCAATCCCCCACTCCGTGAGGCTACCCTGAAATGTTTGCAGGCGGGACTCTATCTTTTTCTCATGCACCAGCCATGTAGTGCCTGGTTTTCATACAAGGCATCTTTGTTTTTAATTGATTTCTTTAGACACGGAGAAGAGCCTTGGGAAATAGAAACTTAGGGGACCTGATTCTTCTGGTTCTTTCCTGAATTCTTGGATCTCTTTTCAGCCTCCCCAAAAATTATCATGAGAATTTTTAGGCCACACCAGCCTGAGAATCAGAATTGTTTAGTTTCATGCCTTAGTACCCAAGGGCTGAGACATACGTATTTGTTAATAAAAGCCCTCATGCAACAGTTTCAGAAAGGGCCCCTTTATACCTTTTTCAAAGGCAGAATACCATAGGTCTACTTGCAACAGAGTCTTCTCATGCAGTATTTGTGCTTTCAGGGCCATGGAAGGTTATAGGTGACAAAGATAATCTCATGAATATCCCTTGGCTCATACTCTCCAAGGCCACTGACTTTGCACATCTGAGCCTGGTGAGTCATTAACCCTATCTTCCTTCCTTCATTCATCCATCTGTCCAACATATATTTAATTAAGCACCAACTCTTGGGTCAGGCACTGAACTAGATGCTCGGATACAGTGAGCAAGACAGATGTCACCTCCACCCTGGTGGAGCTGACAATCCAGCTTCATAACTGGTATTAAGTATTTCCTGCGGGGCCGCCATGTGTGGTTGTGCAGGGTGTTCACTGCACAAGGGTTCCAGGCCAAAGGGGCAAGTGGCAGCTGAAATCTACCCCTCAGTCCACTCACCAAGTCAACACAGTTTGGCCCTGCATCTGTCTGGAGGGGCCACTTTTTCTAACTTGCACAAAGGTGCTGCTGTGTGGCTCAGCAGCAACTCTGACTTCCTACAAGGTTATAGGGATTAGAGACCTGTGAGTAGCCTCATGTCAACGATTTCTGGGTTTATTATTAGGGTCTTTAAGCCCCAAAGTTGAGCTGAGTGGTTGTTAGTGCCACATTACAAACAGCAGGCTTGCACTAGCTCATCTGAGAAGTGAGAAAGGGAAAAGTGGACTTTGACCAATTCTATGAGAATGGGTGTCAATTATTTCCCGAAACAAGGTCTGTGTCCTCTAGCCATCCTTTGAGAAACTGGGGCATTCAGCCTTAACCACTCGGATTTGTAAATAAAAAGTTCCCCTTCCCGCACTGTCTGATCCAACCTGAATAGCACAGGTGTGTGTGGGCGGGCCCGGGGGTGGGGCCGGGGGCGGGAGGTGGCGGGGAGATCAGCAGCAGCACACAAATTCCACCTGGCAATTTTTACCGCTTAAATTCAATGTTTTCTCACTCTGGGTGGGGGGAATACACTTTAAAATCTGTATGGCAGCATTTGAGAAAGTGTTGAAGACAGAATGGGGGAAATGTGATAAATCTTTCTGATTTCCAAAGTGTGTTCTATGTTTGAGAGTGAGATCGTTTTTGTGTGTAAGTTTCCTGGTTCAGTGCTTCTCAATTTTTAATGTGTAAATGAATCACCTTGATACTTATTAAAACTCAAGTCATGATTCAGCAGGTGCCTTTCTAACAAGTGCCCAAGTAACGTGGATGCAGCTGGTCAACATACATCACAAAGCCCTAGTCCACGTGCTTTGGCATTGGAGACACCGGAGTTAGTGTCGTGCTCTGCCATGTACTCGCTGTGTGACCTAAGTGAGTTAATTACCTTCACTGAGCCTTCGCTTTTTCCTCTGTAAAACAGACAGATGAATACCCACTCCTTCACCTTCTTGTTAGGATCACATGAGATGACACATGGACAGCAGCGTGATGTCTGGCACATTGGAGGCACTCAATCAATGTGGGCATTATTTTCCCTCTGCCTTTTAAAAAAGGAATATCAGGGGGGCTTCCCTGGTGGCGCAGTGGTTGAGAATCTGCCTGCCAATGCAGGGGACACGAGTTCGAGCCCTGGTCTGGGAAAATCCCACATGCTGCGGAGCAACTAGGCCCGTGAGCCACAACTACTGAGCCTGCGCGTCTGGAGCCTGTGCTCCGCAACAAGAGAGGCCGCAATAATGAGAGGCCCGTGCACCGCGACGAAGAGGGGCCCCCACTTGCCGCAACTAGAGAAAGCCCTCGCACAGAAACGAAGACCCAACACAGCCATAAATTAAAAAAAAAAAAACAAAGAATCAGCTGGCCATGATATCCTCTCTAAAAAAAAAAAAAAAAGGAATATCAGAAGAAGGGAGAAAACTTAGTAAAACAAAACCTCAGTTGTCACGGTCGCCTGGTCTCTGTCACAGAGTCTAAACCACAGGGGCTCAGAACCTGTGTTTCTGGTCTCAGTCTCCCTGAGGGCTGCGCCTGTGCCTGGCACCTAAGCCTGGCACCTAATTGTTGAATGAATAAGACACTTCCGTCAATAATAGTAGCTGTAGGTGGCAGTGGAGCCCACTTCCCCACTATGGTGGCAAAATTAGAATATGTGGGAGGTGGGGGTAGAAACTAGATGAGAAAAGCTCTCTCTGAGACTCTGATACCTCCCCCAAGGGGACATCCCTTCTTCCCATTGAGGAATCAATAGTCCAAAGGAGCCTCCAGAAAACTTAATTTTGCCCTCTCTAAAATCATGCATTGCTCAGTACTGTTCTTTCATGTGAGTCCCCAGAGAGGAAAAGAACTGCAAGGGTGGCTTGGGAGCCTTTATCAGCGGTGCTGGGATGGAGGGTCACCCTCCTGGGATCCCCAGCCTTGGAGACCTCATAGTTCCTTAATCTCTTCCCTGGGGTTTTAGCATGGAACTCTTTGTAGGGTTGGCAGGTCTTTGGCTAAAGACTCATGCACTGTCAACTTTGCAACTTGCTCTCACCAGTGTGTCTCACGGCTGCTCTGCCCCTGCCCCTGCCCAGCCAGAGAGGTCTTGGCATCCTTCTGCCCAGGCATGAAAGTTCCAAGCCTTTGCCCCACTCTCCAAGCCAAATTGAGCTGTCTCAGCCTTGCCTTTCATTCTCTTTCTCTGTGGGTATAATTGTGTTGACAGCTACGAGAAACCAAATGTTTCCCTACATGGTTTAGAAGTGTGTGGCCCATGAGATTCCTTTTCATTTTCTTGTTTTCACCAGGACTGCAATGAGCACAGGAGGAAAACCTCAAAACATTTTGGGGAAATAGCAAACTTAGCATCCCAGCAATGTGTTACCATTAGACTAATGAATCAATCAGGCAGTCAAATCACATTTACTGCCTGAGAAGAATGTGCCTCGTGCTGAGCAGGTGTAGTTCAGGGTGCCAAAGCCAGGGGCCCCTCTAGTACCGCCCAGGGGCAAATGAAGCCCAAACCCAAGCGAGAGCTGGGAGGAAATGGGGGGCAAACAAGGTGGGACACATGTCACTTGACCGGTAGGCAAATTACCAAAAGCTGTATTTAAGAGCTGAGAACTGGGAATTAGAAAGACAGCAAAGGTGGCAAGAGAAACAAACACACCATCTCCCTGAATCCATCAAACGACATCTCTCTCCAGTAGGACTGGATTAGATTTATTTTTTGTCTTAAAGGGATTTATATTTACCTGTTAAAAACAACTTTGAAAATAAAGAAGTGCATGAAAAAGAAAATTGTTCACAATCCCACTTTTGGCTGGATATACCATTTGTATATATCCTATTAATATATGTTTACTAACTTGTGTGGTTCAGAAGAACCTTGAACAATTGTTAAATAAATACATCCCTGCTCCTCTTTACCCTAGAGCAGGCTCCCTGAAGCTGTCCATGTGAGAAGCAGCCCAATTGCAGACCAACATCTACAATTCTGAGCATCATGTTCATGACCCTTAAGGCTTGTATTAGAATTTGCTCTTTGTTTCTTATGTCCGCAGTATCTTAGTATGTGTGGTATGTCATCCAATCAGTCATCAAGTCCTGATTGTTCCACCATCAAAATGTATTTCATATCCAACCACCTCTCACCACCTCCTCTGATGCTTCCCTTGTCCGTGTCACAGTTATCTCTCATCTGGAATGTTGCTTTATCTTTCTCTCTGGTCTCTTTGCTTCCCATTATTGCCTTCCTATGTTTCATTCTTCTCACAGAAGCCAAAAGCATCTTTTGGGATTGACATATACACACTACTATATATAAAATAGATAACTAATAAGGACCTACTGTATAGCATGGGAAACTCTACTCAGTACTCTGTAGTGACCTATATGGGAAAAGAATCTAAAAAAGAGTGGATATATGTATATGCATAACTGATTCACTTTGCTATACACCTGAAACTGACACAACATTGCGAATCAACTATACTCCAATAAAAATTTTCTTAAAAAACTGTAAATCAGGTTATGTCATCCCCTGCTTGTAACTCTCCTGTGACTTCTCATTGCACTTAGAATGAAATCTAAACTCAGTGCTCTGTCTAAGAGGACCCCAGCCAACCTTCCCACCTTACCTCTTACCACCCTCTCCCAGGCTCACCCCATTCCAGCCCTGCTGGTCTGCTTGTTGTTCCCTGAATATGCCGAGTTCATTCCCCACCACAGGGCCTTTAGATATGCTCATCCATCTCCCAGGAATGCTTTTCCCACAGATCTTTGTATAACTGAAGGCTTTCCTCCATGAAGACATTCTCTAACCACTCTTTCTTTAAGGAAAAAAAAAAAAGCTAACTCTCCAAGCCTATTTTCTTTCTTTTTTAAAAAATATAATAGTTACTATGAAATTATTGTTAAAGTACACAATCACTCTCAGAGAACCTTAAGCTGCAGACTTCCAGAATCTGAGAATCATAAAATTTTGGAACCTATATTTCACAGTCATGGGATCTTCATTATGTCAAAGCTGAGAGTTGAAGACTTCAGAAATTGTCCATTCTAAGAAATTCACTGTATAGATGGAGAAACTGGTCCCCCTGGGATTGAATGGCTTGCTCAAGGTCCAACAGCTAAGGGGAGATCTAGGATAGAACCAGGTCTTCGAAATTCGAAGCAGTGCTATGCCTCGGTACCAGTGGTTTTCAAACTGGGTTTCCCAAGGCACCAGAGTTCCTCAGAAGTATCATGAAGGTTATGCCTCAAGGGTAGAGGTAAGAAAAGGGATGGTCAGAGAGTAGATTCTCAGGCCTTCTTCAACTGAAAGAGTTCTACTTTTACCCCATTTACATTGAGAATTGAGTAGTTGTCTTTCTATTTTTTTTTTTAATTTTTTTTTTCAAGGAGGAATTTGAACTTTATTCTATGGATGTGTTTTAAAAAGAGAAGCAACCTGATTAGATTTGAGATAAGGATACATTTGACAGCAGTCCTGAGAGTCCTTGCAACTTCTCCTGGGGGGGGGGAGGGGACTTTGGGGGATAGTAGAGTAGATTTGCCCAAGGCATAGACACTGGTGATCCAACAAGACCCCCACTAAGATCAGGAGATTTAAAACAAATTTTTAGATTTTTTTTGAAATAACTATAGATTTACAGGAAAGTTGTCTTTTCAGAAGAGTTTTGGTTTTTTTTTGTTGTTTTTTTGCCCCCGCCAAAGTTTCAAAAACCTCTGTGCTATACACTATGCTCAATAAATAATCATGAGAGGCAACAAACAAATAAAGAAAACAAAACCCCAAAAACAAAACCCCACACACAATCACAGTGGTACAAATGAGATCTTTAGAGGTATTGGTTAGCAAAACCCAGGTTGATACAAACATTCTAACTACATTTCCTGCAGGTAGTTGTGGTGGATGCGGGGAGGTTAGGACAAGATCTGTCTACAACAAAACACAGTCTAGAAATCTGCATCTGAGCTCACTTCTCAAATATAGCCTGGCAATTTCAGGTTCTGGGCACAGAGAGGAAGAGAAAAGACTGTCCTAAAATGTACTTCTGGCGTCATATCAGGAGCCACATGTATTTACAAAGAAGGCATACACTCCTTTGTGATAATAATATGCCTGGAGGATTGGATCCTAGTCCTGATTAAGTCCTTCAGCGACACAAGTAAAATCTCTCCATTGATCACGACTGAAACTCCCAGTTACCACTCTCCAAAATGCATGTTTCCCATCCTAGTGAGGCTAGACCCCCAAAATTCAAAAAAAAGTAACCAGATCAGGATTCAGAAAGTAGCAATCAACAAGAATAAAAGCATTCACAACTGGTTGTGAAAAGGCATTTGTCCAGGTCTGCAATGTCAATGTTAAAAAGTGGTAGAATTTTCACAGATAAGCTTCTTCCACTCTAGGATACTTTGTGAACAGGGAATAGGGCACCCGCAGAGTACACTCTTTCAGTTCCCTAACTTTCTCTTTGTGCCCTCCACCCTCCAGTAGGTTGATTAGAAAGACATACGTATAAAATGTGTTTGTAAAGCACCTTGGTCCCCACGATGGGAAATCTCACTTCCACTTTGCAAGATTTGATTTCACTGCAGTTCAGCATTTCTGCGACTGCTGAAAGATTAAAGATAAGAGATATTACCTATGAAAGCTAAGAGCAGAAGTAATTCTCAAGAGTGACAAGCCCCTGCTTATAGAGGTCTCTTTGTTTCTAGTGGGTTTTCAACCCTGTGCAACCGTGTTCCCTTACTTTGTTTTTCTGTTTCTGGATGTTTGTTTTTCACACCCATTCAACTCAAGAGTCACGAAAAGCCTTGGCCCACAAGACAGCAACAATACATTATTTTTTAGCGTGCTTTATTTTCTTCATGGCTGGCGTGACTTTATAACTTATTATCCAAATGACACTATGAGAGTGAAAGGGGGGCACAATTAATAAATGGTCTATATTGTGTACAACCGGTTTCTGTCACTATAGCATCCGAGCTCCCTGAGGGCAGACTGTCCGGTTGCCCACGGTGTTATCAGCACCACGGACAGCGGCCCGCATAGGGCACGCAGGGAGTGGACAACGCGGCAAGGCGGTGGACATAATGGGAGGTAGCTAACGGGGTGGATCGGATATACCTAATGTGAAACTTGAATGATGAGCACGGGCTTGCTACATGAGCATTTGGGACGAGAATATTCCAAGTGGAAAGGCTAGCTTGTGTAAAAACCGTGAGAAGAGAGTAAGACTACAGCTTGTTAGAAAAGCTGCAAGAATACCAGCATGGCTGCTATGGGGAAGGCGGGTGGGAACGTGAGGAGGAATAAGGCACGCCGTACAGGGCCTCCTGGGGGTCTAGACTTTATCTCAAGGGATGTGGAAAGCCACTGAAGTTTAAGGGGAGCAGTGACTTAGTCACTTTTTTAGGTCCATCCACATTGAATGGGATCTATATACTTCAGGATTTTTTTTTTTTTTTAATTATTAGCACATTTATTTATTTATTTATTTATTTATTTATTTATTTATTTGGCTGTGTTGGGTCTTCGTTTCTGTGCAAGGCCTTCCTCTAGCTGCGGCAAGCGGGGGCCACTCTTCATCGCGCTGCGCGGGGCTCTCACTATCGTGGCCTCTCCTGTTGCGGAGCACAGGCTCCAGACGCGCAGGCTCAGTAGTTGTGGCTCACGGGCCTAGTCGCTCCGCGGCATGTGGGATCCTCCCAAACCAGGGCTCGAACCCGTGTCCCCTGCATTAGCAGGCAGACTCTCAACCACTGCGCCACCAGGGAAGCCCCTACTTCAGGGTATTTTTTGCTCTACTTTTTTTTTTTTTTTTTTTTTTTTTTAATTTACTTATTTATTATTTATGGCTGTGTTGGGTCTTCGTTTCTGTGCGAGGGCTTTCTCCAGTTGCGGCAAGAGGGGGCCACTCTTCATCGCGGTGCGCGGGCCTCTCACTATCGCGGCCTCTCGTTGCGGAGCACAGGCTCCAGACGCGCAGGCTCAGCAGTTGTGGCTCATGGGCCTAGTTGCTCCGTGGCACGTGGGATCTTCCCAGACCAGGGCTCGAACCCGCGTCCCCTGCATCGGCAGGCAGATTCTCAACCACTGCGCCACCAGGGAAGCCCCGCTCTACTTTTTAATAGACAATACTTTCACATCGTTCAAAATTTGAAAGGATTCACTGAAAAGTCTCTTTCCCCTCTTTTTTTCCTGGAGTCAACCATTGTTATTAATTTCTTTTTTCTATATTTGCAGGGATGTCTTGTGCCTGTAAAAGTGTATATATATTGTTTATGATATATATATATTCATGTATATTTTTCCATCCTTTTGTTTAAAAAATAATGAAAGCATACTTTACACACTCTTCTGCATCTAGATTTTTTCATCTGATACAATATATCTGGGAGATCTGCCTCATCAGCTGTATATTTTAGTTTAGCATTTAAGGCATCTCATCTCTCTAAAACTGTTTCCTGCTATTTCTCATAATCTAGCCTTTTCTGTGAGACCAGTTAATGTCTTTCATCTAAATCTTTAGATCATTCTTTTCTAAATTGTGTTTCATGTTTACTGACATTCTTTTCCCCACCCCACCTCCAAATAAGTTTGGGAAATGCCAGGTTAAACAAGGATAAGTAAGGTTTTGTATTTTTGTTTGGTTGGTTGTTTTACTGAAGAACTTCACTGAACTTCAATGGACTTTAATGTCCATGCAGACTCTCACAGAGGGGGTGTGGTGTGCAGCATTTCCCACCTGTCCTGGATTTTGAAACTCTTTCCCCAAGCATTCCAGGGAACTGAGGGGAGCTCATGAAAAGGCATTGAAAATGCTGTCTCAGACAGTATATCTCTCCCTTGGGCCCTACTAGATAAAGACTGACTAGTTCCTGCTATCCAACTCCCCTCCTTTTATGCTTGATGCTGACCAATACTTTTCTCTTAATAGTTTCTCTCCAGACAGGTTAGAGCACAATCGATTGGGTTACCACTTTCTAAGTCAGTCCTGATGATATACCCTAGTCACCTTGATTAGATTTGAGTGTTTCCAAGTCAGCAAGGCATTCACAGACTATTTCTCCAAGAGCATAAATGTCTAGTTTATATGTTCCATGCTGATTCTTACCAGATTCATGTTGAATGAGGGTCTTCAGCTCCAAACTTGGGGCACCTTACCCCAGCTTCCTAATGACTAACTAAGACCAAAGGGCTTTGGACTCCACCTCCGGTGTGCTCTCTACTACCCCACAGAGCCTCCCCAGCCCCTGTTCCCATACTTGATTGTGAAGGATATTTTATTGGACACCAGTCTCCTCTCTCCAGCATAACTGCAAAGTCTTTCAAGTCAGAAACTTTGTTTTCTTCTTCTTTGCGTGTTCTATATCAACATCCCTCCTGTACAGTGCCAGGCACATTAGAGTTGATTAATATTTAATTTTTTTTTTACAATAACTTTATGGGAGGGGACTATAGCTATGTCCATAGCTTCTCTCTCCGCTCAGAGAATAAAAGATGTATTGCTCAATGGCAGCTCTGCAAACTAGTGTTCACGTGACCTGGCAGGCTGCAGGTACTCGGCAAATGCAGATGGACACAGTCTGCCCATCTATTTGAATAGTCACAGAACCAACGATTATAAAGGCTGGGGGGTGTTTCAGAGGCCATTGAATCTGACTCCCCTCACTTTATTTAAAAGGAAGCTGCAAAGAGGGTCATAGCTTACCCAAGTTCACACAGAGCTGAGACTCAAGTCCAGGTCTGCTGCCCAGCCCTGGCTATCTGTCACTGGCAATGTTGCCTTGTTTGTAAAATGGTGGTGATGATGCCCACCTTGTAGGACTACTGCAAGGCCCACTCAGCTGATAGGGTGCATGTAGAGTTCTTAGTGCCTGGTGCTCCTGCTACCACTCAATGTATCATGGTCATTATTGCTAAGCAAATGTCCTTCCACCCAATACCTTGTAAGCTTGAAAGAGTAAAGCTGATTTCTCTGCATTTCTGATGACTATCAGTGCCCAGCAAGCCCAGCAAGCATTTGATGAAGATAACCCAGCAATCTGATTGCTCATGAAACTTCCATCTTACAGCCCCCAGTGAAACTGACCCTGTCCTCTTCCTAAGGACCAGAAGGTTGACTCAGGGAAAACTGATTTCCTACGTGACTTTTTTAGACAAGACTATAAACTTCCCTCTGCCTCAATTTCCCCTGTTGGCTCACTGAGCTTGGCCTAAGGAGGAAGATGCAGCAAGCCTTGATTGATGGATTCATTAGGGCTTGGAAAAGAACCTCTAGTCCTTAGAGCCAAGCACTGTTATTTAAAGAACACTGATGGAAGAGTGGAGTTAGGTATTCAAATTGCCCTCGGAGGACTGACAAGGCAGCCAGTCATTGTAGGACATTTAGAGAGCTAATTCCTTGCTTCAGTATTTAAGGTCTTCAAAAAAGCTACATCCATCTTCCATGAAGAAAAGAAAAAATGTTCTTGCTTCTTCCTGCTATCTAGAGATTATTTAGTGCTCTGATATTGACACTGCTTCTGTAGAAAGATTTAAAGATAAAAATGCAATGTATTCAAGTGCTGATCATTTTTCATTGTCACTTAGTGACAGTACAGCCTGGAGTCAATTGCTACAGATTTATCTTTTGTGATATCGATTGTGTGCGTGTGTGCCTAAGCTGTTCGCAAATACCTGGCTTCATCAATGAGGGCGCACTGCAAGTGATGTGGGGGAAGGTATAGGCAAAAGAGAGGGGGCCCAGTGGGGACCCCGCCTCTAGCTTTCTGCTGTACCGGGGTCTGGATGGGCACTGCCAAGAAGGTCCTGGAGGAGGAGAGTCAGAACAGATTGACCAATAAATGCCTGTTTAATCATTGCGTGAAGTCCCTGAGGTGCAAAGGACAAAAAGGCCCAGAATGATTTGTGTCCTGACGTGTATTAAAAGTGTGCAGGGCTGGATTTTTAGGCTTCTTTGAAATGTGTCTCTCTTCCCTAAAGTGGTAAACAGCTTCCCAGTTTGGGAGGCAACTGAGCTCTAGCCAAAACCCACTTTTCTTCATAATGACAGTGATATCATTTACAGAGCACCTGCTATGCACCAGGACCCTCACTGGAAGCTTCCCTGCATCCTTCTTACAAAGAGCAACCCTGCAGTGCGGGTGGGGGACTGCAGAAGTTGGAAGAGGTTGGTGGTCATTATCATGCATCTTACAGAGAAGGCTGAACCTTAAGAAATTACAACATAATTCAGAAAGAGTCATGTACCAAAATATTCATTGCAGCTCTGTTTACAATAGCCAGGACATGGAAGCAACCTAGGTGTCCATCATCGGATGAATGGATAAAGAAGATGTGGCACATATATACAATGGAATATTACTCAGCCATAAAAAGAAATGAAATGGAGGTGTTTGTAATGAGGTGGATGGAGTTAGAGTCTGTCATACAGAGTGAAGTAAGTCAGAAAGAGAAAAACAAATACAGTATGCTAACACATATATATGGAATCTAAGGGAAAAAAAAAAAAAAAAAGAGGTCATGAAGAACCTAGTGGCAAGATGGGAATAAAGACACAGACCTACTAGAGAATGGACTTGAGGATATGGGGAGGGGGAGGGGTGAGATGTGACAGGATGAGAGAGTGTCATGGACATATATACACTACCAAATGTAAAATAGATAGCTAGTGGGAAGCAGCCACATAGCACAGGGAGATCAGCTCGGTGCTTTGTGACCACCTAGAGGGGTGGGATAGGGAGGGTGGGAGGGAGGGAGATGCAAGAGGGAAGAGATATGGCAACATATGTATATGTGTAACTGATTCACTTTGTTGTAAAGCAGAAGCTAGCACACCATTGTAAAGCAATTATACTTCAATAAAGATGTTAAAAAAATAAATAAATAAAAATAAAGAAATTACAAGACTTGCCCCAGACCATCTGCCTTTCTCTCCTCAATCATTTTCATCTGTCTTATCTCCCTGGCCATCTTTCCTTTGAAGCTTGCCCCAAATCCCACCTAGTCTCCCTAATAGAGAGTGGTTCTCACCAGACCACAAGCCCTCAATTAAAAAATAAATGACAGTAGAATATAATTGAAGAAGAAAAATCAAAAAGAAAGAAAAGCGTTGGGTTAGAGTTAGTAATGTAGCATTCTAGACCTGACTCTGCCACTAGCTTATTTGGTGACCTTGCTACTTAGCTACTGTGGACCTCAGTTTCCTCACTTGTAAAATGGAAATTAAATGATAGATTTCCTGTTGCACAGGGTTGATATGAAAGTGTACTGAGATAAAAGCATCAAGTGCTATTCCTAATTCACTAGTCTAATAAATATTTCCAGAGACAGGACTAAGGTTGGGACACCCACTTGGTTCTGTGCAGATTATGTTTTCTAAGGCACTGGAGAGTTCCCAGCTTTAGGGTTTGAATCCCTCTGCTACCTCTTGCTAACTGTGTGATCCCAGGCAAATCATTTAACCTCCCTGACCCTCAGTCTCTTTATCTGAACTATCGAGATAGTTGTTCCTGCTTCATAGGACAGTTACGGGGACAGGAGAGCACTTATGTAAAGATTCTCAGGAGGGGGTGCCCAGCCCAATGGGACACGTGTTGAAAGCACAGCAGATACCAGAGGCACTCAAATGGCTTTCATATTCAGGGTCTCTGCTCTCTGCCCACCCATACCTCGCTGCCCGCTGGCTTCCAAGTGCTCCTCCCCAAACTCCCCGTATCTCTAGCCATCATGGGCTTAAGCACCTCAGGTCCCATTAGAAACCACAGACCCATCCAGAAAAGGTCTGCTTGAGCTCTACTTCAGGATGGCTGAACCATCCTTGTTGTAAATGCCGGGAATTTCTTTCTTTCTTTTTTTTTGTAATTTAAGGCCAATTTTAATAGATTTATAAAAGTCATATATACAAAACACGTTAAACTAACCACTGCAGCTATATACTTTTTACACTGCATCATGTATCTCTTAACCTGGAACACAGCAGCCATAAACTGAGGGCTGTCCCCCACTATCGGTGCCGTTACGGGGAATGCCGAGGATTTCTAAGAAGGATGATCTCTCACTGTCAGAGAGCTTTTCCTTGATAGGTAGTCTACACCACCTGTTTCTAAATTTCATCAATCATGCCTCCTCCAACCCAGCTAAATCATTCCTCCCTCCTCCCCATGACTCTACACTTTCCAACACTGGTCCACTTGTTTTGTCTGACATCCGTTTTGATGCTTCAAAGACAACCAGGAAAAGAGGACCTCATCCCTGTCCCGCCCCAGCCATGGACACCCTGAGTTTTGGAAACTGGAGAGTCCATAGAGATTATTGAGAGTCCAGCCCTCTTATTTTACAGATGGAGAAACTGAGGCCCAGGGAAGAGATGATCTCAGTAAAGTAGCAAAATCAATGTTTTCAAGATAGTTTGGCCTTCTGGATATAAATACATACAAAATTAAAATGAAATAAGCCATAGGACTTTATTGGATAAGATAATGCACATCAGTGTCATGGTTAAGGTCAGGTGAGTACAGCTATTAGCTTAGTCACAGTTTAATACTGTTTACTGAGCACTTCCCGCTGGTCAGGGAAAAGGACTTCCAAGGCAGGTGATATAACTCATTCAATTCTCACAGCAATCCTAGGAGGTGGGTGCTCTTATCCCCACTTCCCTACTGAGAAGACTGAGGCTCAGAAATGTTACATAACTTCTCCGTGGTCACACAGCAAGCTAGAGGCAGAGCTGGGTTTCAAATCCAGGTCTTCCTAACTCAAAGCCCATCACTTCAATCTCGATGACATTTGAGACTGGAAGTCAGAAGAGTGGCAATAAAGCATGAAGAGGCTCAAATTCCAAAGATGGGAGAAGAAAGGGCAAAGAGCTATCTTTGGGGAGCAAGGAAATAGTCACAGAAGTTTGTAGAGTTGTCTCTTCTGCACTGGGAGCGTCCTGGGCACAAGGATGGGGCTTATTCATCTTTGTATTGGAGCCTGGCACAGAGAAGGTGCTCAATAAATGTTTGGTGAATAATAAATGAAAAGTGTGGAAAATAACTTTATCAAAGGGAAGACTGGGGGGAAAAAAGTGCCACACAGTAAAACATAGTCCAATATATATGCCTCACCAATATTACACACCTGGGAGAATGAGAGTGTGTTGACATGACCCCAGACAGACACAAAGTATAAACAACTGGCCAAGATTCTACCTCAAGCTGCTCATAAAATGCCAGTGTTGCCAATTGTCTTGTGCATAGTGATAAGGTCATAAGAGTTACATTTACTGAATTCTTACCAAGGGTCAGGCCCAGCACTGAGCACTTTAAGCAAATTGTTTCATTTAAGCCTCACATCAGCTCCCAACAGGTAGGTGCTGTTGCTAGTCCCACTTTACAGAGTAGAAAACTGAGTTTCAGAGAGGTTAGGTGATTTGCCTAAGGTCACACAGCTAGTAAGAGGTGAAGCTTGAACTTGAAATCTAATCTGCTAATTTCAAAGGTCTGTTAACTCGAAATTAACCAGTTAACTTGAAGTTATTGTCTGATTGTCCTTGTCATTGAATTGCAGACTTGAGACCCAAACAGCCATCAGCCTGGGAGCCAACACTTGAAAAATATTGTCCTAGCATCAGTGTATCAGAACTTGACAATGATCTACATCTTACTTTCTGGTTCTTGTTATTCATCTTCATCTTTCCAGATCCCTCTCCCCACTTCTTTAATCACTGCTTTAATCACCTGCTGATCTCCTGGAGTTTTTTTTTTTTCCTTTTTTTTTTTTGGAGGGGGGAGGGGCGGGAGGATTTGCGCAATCATCTGGAGGATGATATCTTCCTAGAAAAGAATATAATCACATCACCACCCTCTTCTCGATTCCTTTAGAGGCAGGTGGTCACTGAAGCACCAGTATTATGTTCACTAGAGTCTAAGTTCTGGGAAGACAGGGCCCATGTCTGTTTGGATGCTGGCACTGTAGTGGATGCCCACAAAATATTTGTTGAACAAATGAATTTAATATCTCCATTGAGCAGAAATGGTACTAGCATCTCCAAGCTGGGTAAGATGCCTTCTGCAGTGCATCAACCTCCTTGATTTCCAGGTCTCTGGGAAGCATTTCCAGAAGTTGTAATTTTTTCTTTGGTCCAGAAAACCACAAGGGGCTGTCTGCTGGGTCAGCCTGACTGGCCCTAGTCCACTGGCCTTCCAGGGGCCAAACTTTCCTGGTCCACAGTGCCCTCCCAGAGGATGAAGCTTCTGGGAAATGTGTATCTAGTTTCCATGGAATCAGGATGACCTCAAAAAGGAAATTCCCTACTGCCCTGTAAGGCCATTTTCCCAAGCAGAGGTTCTGGGGTCTGAGTGACCTGTGTGGCCCAGGATGGAGTCTTTGGAGTCTATGAAACTCTGGGGGAGCAGGGGGCATGGGGATCCCACTAGCGGCATGCATATCTTCTTTTGAATGTCCTTCCCAATCTTGACCATTTTCCCCCACTTTGCACTTCAGCTAAGGTTGCTCTCTGCCTGAACCTCTTTCAGCATTATTTTTGCGTTGTTCTTCTCTCCAGGGAATATCCCGTTTTAGACTTTCCTCCCAATTGAATTTGTCTTTCTCCCTCTGAGCCAAATCTTATTTTGTTATTTTCCATTGATATCTTTAACCCCCTTTGAGGCATCTGCATCACTTCTCTGCCCTTCTCGGCGATAGCAGCACCTCTCGATTAAGGACCTTCTGCAAATTTCATTAGCATGCTGTTTACTCCATTTTCCAGATCATTATTAAAGATGTTAAAGAAGAGCGGAATAAACACCAATTCCACACACGTTCAGCAAAGCTGTGCTCTGTCATTTATCTTTGGTTTGTCTGTGTGCATAGTTCCATTTCCAAAGTAAGGTTCTTCTCCATCCTGTGTTGAATTTATATCATAAGGAAAGTCTCATAACATATTATGGTAAACGTTTTACTAAAATTGAATCTGATAGCTACCCACAGTCCCCCTGTATATGTGGTGCCAGCAGAAGGATGATTTAGCTCGAGGGCCTGCTTGCTTTCAGTAGAAACATTGCCAGGGAACCCATGGTCTTTGGGATGCTAGCTGAGTTTCCTTGAATCTCTCTATCACCTGGTCAACCAGCCAGGACCTTGTATTAAATACCTACTGGATTCTGGCTTCCACTGTGCTGGGATGAGATAACGTGGAAGAAGTGACCTTTGTCCTCAAGGATCTTACAGTTCAACTGAGCAGAGAGAACATTCACACACACATGTACCCACCACACAGAGAGCCGTGAACAGGTTTGGGTTCCGATGAAAGCAGCATGCGATGAGGTACAGGCTGCATTTAAAAATATTTGAGTGTGGCATGTGTTTTTAAACCTTAACTTTTTATTATGGGAAATTTAAACATGCACGAAACACAGAACGAGTATGAGTCCCCAGGCACTCATCATTCAGTTTCAACAGTTACAACATTTTACCGTTCTTTTTTTTCTTTAATAAATTTATTTATTTATTTATTTATTTATTTTTGGCTGCGTTGGGTCTTCATTGCTGCGCATGGGCTTTCTCTAGTTGCGGCGAGTGGGGGCTACTCTTCGTTGCGGTGTGCAGCCTTCTCACTGCAGTGGCTTCTCTTGTTGTGGAGCATGGGCTCTAGGCTCCCGGGCTTCAGTAGTTGTGGCATGCAGGCTCAGTAGTTGTGGCTCGTGGGCTCTAGAGCGCAGGCTCAGTAGTTGTGGCGCATGGCCTTAGTTGCTATGCAGCATGTGGGATCTTCCCGGACCAGAGCTCGAACCTGTGTCCCGTGCATTGGCAGGAGGATTCTTAACCACTGTGCCATCAGGGAAGTCCCCATTTTACCATTCTTACCCCATCTCCTTGCTTCTCCTTTTCCCTTTTTTTTGGGGGGGAGGGCACTTTAAAGCAAATCTCAGACATCATATCATTAACATCAGTAATGACTTCAGAATATACCTCTAACCAATAAGGACTTAAAAAGAAAAATAACCATAATACCATTATCATATCCAGCACAATTCAACTGTACTCCAATACAAAATAAAAAATTTTTAATTTTAAAAAAATAGCTTCTGCAGTTGTGTTCATGCAGGTATTTGTAAAATTCGATATGCAACATAAAATGTGATAAATTTGGATGTGAATTTAATTTCAATAAACCATAAATATATGATAGCATATTTCAAAAAAGGATAATTCCTTATGACATATCATCTAATACCTGGTTTCCTTGTTCAATTTTTCCCCTTGATGTCTAAAAAATGTCTTTTTACAGTAGGTTCATATGAATCAGGACCCAAATAAGGACCACATGATGTATTTGGTGGGCATGCCTCTTAAGACTCTTAATCTACAACATACCCTTTTTAAAATTTAATTAATTAATTAATTAATTTTATTTTATTTTTTATTTTTGGCTGCGTTGGGTCTTCGTTTATGTGCACGGGCTTCCTCTAGTTGCAGCGAGCAGGGGCTACTCTTGGTTGCGGTGCGCAGGCTTCTCATTGCAGTGGCTTCTCTTGCTGTGGAGCATGGGCTCTAGGCGTGTGGGCTTCAGTAGTTGCAGCACACGGGCTCAGTAGTTGTGGCACACGGGCTTAGTTGCTCCGCAGCATGTGGGATCTTCCTGGACCACGGCTCAAACCTGTGTCCTGTGCATTGGCAGGAGGATTCTTCACCACTGCACCGTCAGGGAAGTCCTGGGATTCTTTTGTATGGCAAATTGTTCCTCTGCAGATGAAAAAAATATATACATTGCGTTGGGCAAAAGGTTCATTCAGGTTTTTCTATAACATCTTATGGAAAAACCTGAACAAACTTTTTGGCCAACCCAATATCATTCAGCTTAGTGACAATTACAAAATATATTTATACAAATCTATAGTAAACATCTATTAACCCAAATGTGCTATGTCTGGGAAGGGCCCTGAAGGGAAGGGAAGCACAAACAAAAAAGAACAAGAGACAGACTTCCCTGGTGGTGCAGTGGTTAAGAATCTGCCTGCCAATGCAGGGGACACGGGTTCGAGCCCTGGTCTGGGAAGATCCCACATGCCTCAGAGCAATTAAGTGCATGCACCACAACTACTGAGCCTGTGCTCTAGAGCCCGCATGCCACAACTACTGAGCCCATGTGCCACAGCTACTGAAGCCTGTGCGTCTAGAGCCTGTGCTCCGCAACAAGAGAAGCCACCGCAATGAGAAGCCCGTGCACCGCAACAAAGAGTAGCCCCTGCTCACTGCAACTAGAGAAAGCCTGTGCGCAGCAACGAAGACCCAACGCAGCCAAAATAAATAAATTAATAAATTTAAAAATTTATTAAAAAAAAAAGAGAGAACAAGAGGACCAGAGGTATAAGGAAATCCCAGCCAGCGTTAGAGAAGCTGAGAAGGCCCAGAGTGGGTGGTGGGTGGCTACAAGAAAAGATGGCTGAAAATGTGGGTCTACCAGCCCTAAACTCCTCTGTGTTTAAGGCTCAACGGATCGCTGGGGTGAGAGGGAAGCAAGGCCAGGCGTGTGACACCAGGCCAAGATGGAACGACTCAATCTTACACTATCCATATGCGAGTTCTGCCTCCATTTGGAGCAAAGGCTTCAACTTTTGAGCCCAAGTCTCCTCCCCAGGGACCTGGGTTGACAACTCTCATCTCAAGGGTCACTGTGCATGTGAAGCTAAAGGACAGCGGTGTCTGGTGCTTGGCCGGGGCTCCGTGGAGAGAGCTGTGTCGTGTGCCTGGCGGGGCTCAGCTCAGTCTGTCCCTCACCAGGCAGATGACCTGTTCTCTCTGCCCGACAGCAGGTCATCGCCTGGGGAAACTATCAAATTGATCGGCTCTAGTAACAGGTTGATCGGGTGTGGGGATTGGGGTGGGTATGAAACATTCGACTAAGTGGGAAAAAGGAGCAGTTCGTTCTGAGTCCTGTGGGGAGGTGGCCTTATGGCTGCGTTCCAAGTTTGGGTGAGTGATTTGAGAACAACGTCCCTGTCTTTTCTGAGATATTTGTACCACATTCAGATCATCTTGCATTTCTGGTCTCAGTTTTATCCTGTATAATGTTCCCAAATACTAAGTAGGTTAAGTAATTCCTCCAGGGCCCTCGGATGCTCTGCCCTGACGTGCTGATGGTGCATTTGTTTACCCAGAGGGAACCAGGTGAGGAGAGAGCCTGGGCCCCTCCTTCCCAAGAGTACCTCTCGGAATGTGTGTAGCTTGTCTACCCGCAGCACTGCAGGCTTCCATTCACTCAACCTTAAGACAGGGGAGAAGGACCTCAGCTTGCCCCTCTCGCCCCTCCCTTCCCTGCCGCATCTCCACAGAGGGATTTGGAGGGAAAAGTTGAAATCCTCCGTAAAGGATTTGGGCCTATCACAAGAGAGCGGCAAAAGAGATACAAGCTGCTATGGGCATCATCTCAATATTGATCAGGGCTCACAATGCTTAATTCCTTACTGTTATCAAGTCTTTCTTAACTCCCAGCAGTCTTCAGTCCTCGTTAATTTCAGCTTTTGTCTCAAAACAAGGTCAGCGTGGGAGCTGTTGGGGCATTGGGGGCTGTGTCTCATCCCCCTCCTCTTATATTAGTAGACTCTCCGTCCCGCCACTCTTGCCTTTTCCATGGCCAGCCCCCAGCAGATGGTATGGTTTCAGGAGACCACCAGAGACACAGCAAAGCTTTTCTAAGTCCTTTAGAAATCCATTATTTAGGGCGGCTGCCCCTACTTCCTCCCCATTCCCTCTCCCCTGACCACTAAGATCCCATATCAGGAAACTCGATGTTTGGTTTCCGGAGGGAAAAAGCCTGTCTGCATCCAGAAAATGACTCCACGTGCCATCTGATGTCGGAATGAAGGTCTTCCTGTTTGGATGCCTGGGAGCAAAATCGCTGTTTGCACTCGGCACCATCTCAATTCCAAACTCACCTGCCGGTGGACCTGAGAGCGCTCCAAGTCCTGGCAGGGAAAGAAAGCGGGAAACGAAGAGATTTCTCAGTCCTTCAAAGCCGGCGGCAATTCAGACAGAACTCTACTGCTATTGATTTCCAGCAATCGGCTAACTTGGTTTCAATAAGCAAATCTCACAGTCTACCCTTCTCTCCACAAGCCCCCAAAATAAACCCGGCCGGTCATGAAGAGTTGCCCCTCCCCTGTTTCTTGTTCTCAAAGTTGACTTGAGTTTCTTTCTGAACACGAGGATTTCCTCCACCCCCTGCCAGAGACCCCCTTGTCCCTGAAATGTGAAATAGAAAGCAGCAACGGGGCTTCCCTGGTGGCGCAGTGGTTGGGAATCTGCCTGCCAATGCAGGGGACACGGGTTCGAGCCCTGGTCTGGGAAGATCCCACATGCCGCGGAGCGACTAGGCCCGTTTGCCACAATTGCTGAACCTGCGCGTCTGGAGCCTGTGCTCCGCAACAAGAGAGGCCGCGATAGTGAGAGGCCCGCGCACCGCGATGAAGAGTGGCCCCCAATTGCCGCAACTAGAGAAAGCCCTCGCACAGAAACGAAGACCCAACACAGCCATAAATTAATTAATTAATTAAAAAAAAAAAAAAAGAAAGCAGCAACAGAGAGCTGATGTCTTCGCAATTAATAAAAACAGTGACAGGCAGCCTGGCCCACTGCCTCGCTGAAGATCTGCCACTGTACACGCTCCTTCTCTCAAAGCAAGGCTCACAAAGTGCTCATTCTAGCTTCTCCAATCACATCGTCATTGTATTAATAACTTAGCCCTAGGGTGGGGTTGTCTCTGCCGTCGAGCGGCTTCGGGGCTTCAAGTTATCAAAATACTAACGTTACCAACTTATCAGCCTGGCTGATGGAGTGTCAGAGGTTTCTAGGGAGCTGTCGGGGAGGGGGACCTGTAATAACCTCCGTTCCTTGGCTGAATGGAATCTCTGAGACGGGAAACACGGTCCAGCCGGTTCTGCATCGCTGACCTTCCTAGGACACTTATGAGAAGACTTTAGCTTAGACATTGGAGTCAGTTAGACACCGCCCCACCCCCACCCCCGCCCCCCAGCCAGGGATCAAGGGCAAAGGGCGGATGGATGGTATAGCAAACCTGATGATTTGGATTTGTGAAATCTGGTACGGGGACCCCCAGTGGAGTCTCCTTATGGTTTATTTCACTGCCTGCCAACATGTGGGACGCATGGCCCTGGTGCTAAGTGGAAGAGCTTTAGTGGAATCGAGCATGTTGTTGAATAATGTTAAATCACAGTGATAATTACTCTCTTTCCAGTTCTTTTTCAACCTTCACGTCGCTTAAAGGGAAATCTGTGACTCTGGTGCTCCTGCATCTTTCACGCCTCCCTAATACCTGCTAATCTCCCTCCTTAACAAGGAGACCTGTCCTCAGGCTCCCCGGCCTACGATGGGAACAGTACCTCCTGAAACTGACAGCATTGTTGGGTTTTTGTTGTATTTATTTTTATAGTTACCTTATGTTTGCAGCCAGTTGTACTGATTTCCCATTTACCATTGTGATATAAAGTTTCTTTTTAAAGCACATATTATTAGGTTAAACATTCGATGATTCAAAATTTAAAAATAAGTAGTAATCTGGGTGGTATGTGGATATAGTAATACGGGTGCAGGTGACATGGGAATGCTTGGAGTTTAGGGAACCTGGCTCTGTTTGAGTTGTCATGGGAGATAAGGCCCTGAAAACTGCCCCCAGAGTGGTGCTGGGAGAAGGAATGGGGGCTGGGGCAGACAGGACTGCTCTGGGAAACTGAAGATCACTGCTTCTCTCTTGTGGTCATTTTCTCCTCCTTTCCCTCCCCTCCCATCACAGGTGTGTGGGGTTGTACTAAAGAGACCCCTCCTCCCATTCCCCTGGTGTCAAAAACTCCCTTTCCTTCAGGGAACTATAATGATTGGTCCATGAGTGGTCATGTGACTCAAGCCAGACCAATAGAAGTCCTTCCCTGAAAGTTTTCATACTGAATCTAGGGGAGAAAGTCCTCATTTTCCTACAATTCCTTGGTAAGGAATTATAAGGCTGTGGCTGCCCCATAGCTGCTCTTCCTGAGAGAACGGGGTTCATCCACATAGAAGAGTTGAGATGGGAGACAGAGAGACAGAAATAGAAATCCTTGATTCCGTTCAAGTCCCTGGATCTAGGGAACCCTTCCACCAACCTCTCTATTTTTGTTGACTACTGACCTAAAGCAATACATGCCTTTTGTGCTTAAGATGGTTTAGGGTACATTTCTCTCATTTACCTCTAAGAGAGCCCTGACTAATTAAGCACATGAAAAGGTGCTTGACATTATTAGTCATCAGGGGATTGCAAATCAGAACCCCAGTGAGATACTTTACACCCACTAGGATGGCTAGAATCAAAAAGACAGAAAATAGCAAGTGTTGACAAGGATGTGGAGAAGCCGGAACCCTCACACACGGCTGGCAGGAATATAAAATTGTGCAGCCACTTTCGAAAACAGTCTGGCAGATCCCCAAAAGGTGAAACATAGAACTACCGTTTGATCTAGCAATCCCCCTCCCAGGTACATATCCAAGAGAAATGAAAACATGTCCACACAAAAACATGTACACGCATGTTCACAGCAGTATTATTCATAATAGTCAAAAGGTGGAAACAACCCAAAGGTCCATCAACTGTTGAGTGGATCAACAGAATGTGCTATATGTCTGTTCAGTAGAATGTTTTTAGGCAATGAAAAGGAACGAAATACTGATACATGCCACCACAGGGATGAACCTGGGAAACACTACGCTAAGTGAAAGAAGCCAGCCACCAAAAACCTCACATATTGTAGGATTCCATTTATAGGAAATGTCCGGAATAGGCAAATCTCTAGAGACAGAAAGTAGATTAGTTGTTACCTAGGGCTGGGGCTGGGGGTCGGGGCGACTGGGGGAGGTAACTGGAGAGAGGTGGTGACAGCTAAGGGGAGAAGGATTTCTTTTTAAGATAACGAAAATGTTCTACAACTGATTGTGCTGATAGATGAACAACTTGTGAATACACTAAGAAGTCATTGAATTGTATAATTTAAGTGGATGAATTGTATAGTATGTTAATTATATCTCAATAAAGCTGTTTTTTAAATAAAAGGAGCCCTGAGTAATATAGTGGTTATGGGTTGAAAGAAGACTTGGGAGAAGAGTGCAACTTGGGAGTTTACGGAATCTGTGCAAACACCTCTGTCTGCATCAGGCTCTGCCCCAGGCATTGCTTGAACCCGCCCCAGCCCCGCCATGCCAAGTTGAACCATCTCCATTGCCTCTGCCAGCTGTGGGTCCTTGACCTAATGCAGGACCTCAGAGGCCACAGCAACAGGGGATGGGACCTGGTGGCTGTCACCCTTTTGATCTAGGTCTTTTATTTTGCATAGAATTTAAATATGCAGATCAGGAGGAAGGGAAGGAAGGGCATTCTGGGCGGGGGTTGGGAGTGGTGGGGAGGTGGGGAGAACAGCCCAAGCACAGGCAGAGAGGTGGGAACTTGTGGCTCAGGTACCAGAAATGACAGGTGGCTGAGTTTGGAGTAAGGGGTCTATGGGGTAGGGGAAGGAGGAGCCCCCAGGGGCAGGGAAGCCACTTTTCTTTCGAGCTCCCCTGTGACATTCATCTCGTGATGGTCCTCAGTAAAGACTCACTGATCGGACTTCCCTGGTGGCACAGTGGTTAAGAATCCGCCTGCCAATGCAGGGACACGGGTTCGATCCCTGGTCCGGGAAGATCCCACATGCCGTGGAGCAACTAAGCCTGTGAGCCACAACTACAGAGCCTGTGCTCTAGAGCCCGCTAGCCACAACTACTGAGCCCACGTGCCACAACTACTGAAGCCCCCGTGCCTAGAGCCCGTGCTCCGCAACAAGAAAAGCCACCGCAATGAGAAGCCTGCGCACCGCAACGAAGAGTAGCCCCCGCTCGCCGCAACTAGAGAAAGCCCGCGCACAGCAACAAAGACCCAACGCAGCCAAAAATAAATAAATAAATTTATAACAAACAAACAAACAAAAAGACTCACTGATCCGTCATCTCTCTGGGTCTAAATTTAACTCTGTCTGACCAAGACTGGAATTGTATCCAGGTGTCTCACCACCTCTTCTTTGTGTCCACCTAAGGAAGCAGGATTTATCCTCCCTGTGGCTGTGCCTGTATGATGCCAACGCGTGGGCTGATGTGGTCCACCTGGCCCAAAACAGCGGTTGGAAAAACAGGGTCAGACTAGCTGCCTCACTAGCTAATAATACTAATAATTAATAGCTGACATTTGCTATTTTCATAATGTGCCTCACACACGTACATGCCTTATCTCATTGAATCCTCATACCAACCTAGGAGGTGGGTCATATCCCCATTTTATAAATGAGGAAAATGAGGCACAGAGAACCTAAATGTCAGTTGTTAATGTGTTCATTAATATATTAATTTAAACCATCTGCTTGGCGGTCCCCTTGTAGGCAGTCTGAATAAAACGTAGGTGTATTGTGTCACTTATAGAACATGGGTGACAGAGGGTAGGAAATAAGAGAAGCTTACCAGTTACGGGCCAGGCAGCACTCCGAGTGCTTTACATGAATTACCTGCGGAGAGTTCTTTCCAAAGGGCTGTGAGGTGGTTTTTCTCACCCACGCTTTGCAAGTGAAGGATGTGAAACACAATTCAAGCAATTTCAGTGACTTGGCTAAGGTCACTAGTAAGTGGCAGAGCGGGGACCCAACCCAGGGCCACGTGACTCCCAGTCCCACCTCCCTGCCCATTCAGCATGAGCCCATGGAGCTCTGTGGTACAGGGGGTGCCCGCTGCTGAGGTCAGTCACGAGTCATACGGCCCCTGCACCGCCCGTGGCGCCCTACCCTGGGCCCAGCCTCTCCTGGAGCCTCCTGGTCCCTCGGCATTTCCCTCCAGGCCGACTCAGCACAGAGCAGAACTCTGCCGGTAGGACGGCCACTCCTGAACCCCGGCGTAAGTTGGGGCCTGGCTTCCCGCATGAGGCAAGGCTGGGGTGCAGCAGAGGAAGCAGGAGATGGGAACCTCTCAGCTTCCCGACTTAGAAGTGGGGATACTGAGGTTACTTCAAGAGCAAAAGAGAAGTCTGGGAAAGATCTTATGAATGGGGAAAGTGCTAGAAAAAGGTCAGGCTAGAAATGGGTATGGTTCATAAAGCCATAGAGACTTCCCTGGCGGTTCAGTGGTTAAGACTCTGTGCTTCCAATACAGGGGGCACGGGTACGATCCCTGGTCAGGGAACTAAGATCCCACATGCTGCGAGGCATGGCCAAAAAATAAAATAAAATAAAGCATTGCAGTAATAAAGATTTAAAAATATTAAAAAAAAATAATTTCATATACTGTATTTCCTTTAACCAGCTGGCCACAAACTCTTCAGAAACCCAGATTCCAACCCTGAATGAGTGAGATTTAGGAGCAGAAGTCTGAGTGGGCGAACGTTTGTGCCAGGCTCTGTGCAAAATGCCTTTGGACACTCAACCTACCTTCCCAGCAACCCTGGAAGTGAGGAGGGCTGTCCTCATTCTCAGATGAAGGCAGAGGCTTAGAGAGGGGAGGGAACTAGCCAGGGCTTATGGGTGTAAGGAAGGGGAGCTCTGCTCACAGCCCAGGAATCTGACAACACACCTGCCCTCCTGCCTGATCTTTGTAACAGCAGGTAATGACGTGGTCCCCAAATCAAAACTATGCAAGAAGTTGTACACTGAGCAGTCTGGCTTTTCCCCACCATCCTCCCCCTACCTCCCCTCCACTGTCGGCAAGCATTTTATTACCCTCTTATTCATCCTCTGGGTTCTATATGCAAGCACAAGCAAATCGGGAGTTACATATTATATGTAATATATCTATTCTTATTTCACCTCTCATTTTCTTATACAAAAGTAGCATACTATAAGCATTGATCTCTACCTTCATTGTTGTTTTACTTAGCCTGATAGTCTGGGATTTCCCCATAGCAGTACCTGTGGGTTGGTCTTACTCTTTTTCACAGCTGCATAGTATTCCATTGTGCGGGGGGTCACATAGTTTATTCAACCAGACACTCACTGCCAGACAGAGTCATGTCTAATGTCTTGCTCTTACGAACAATACTGCGATGCAAGATGTTTTACTTGTGCAGATAGACCTGTAGATAGATTCCCAGATGTGGGATTGTTGGGTCAAAAGGTAAATTACCAATAGCATCTGCAAGCAGTAGGATGGTTAGACCCGTGGTTCCCAAGTTCCCTTAGTGGAACTTCGTAACAATGCAGATTTCAGGGCCCCATCCCAGGTCTACTGAGGCAGAAACTCCAGAGTTAGAGCCTGAGAATTGGAATTTTCCATATAGCCATTGTCACAAGCAATAATGATTTTATTTATTTGTTCACTTCTGCATTTTCTGCCTCTCTCCACTGGAACGCAAGCTTTCCATGGCAGGGGCCATATCTGTCTTGCTCACGGCTGGATCCCCAGCACTTACCACCATGCCTGGCTCATTGAAGTGCAATAAATGAATGGGTTTATGAAGGATGATGGCATGCCCAGCCGGGCTAGGGAAACCCCAGACTTGATTGTGTTTCCCTCACCAGAAGAAAGGGTCACGTGTGTGGCACCAAGGTACCCAATTTCTGACAGCAGCAGGGGAGGATGGAGGGAGCTGGCGAGGCAGGAAAAGCACAGCAGTGTGGTTATGTGGTGTGCTCAGGGTTGGCTGGACAGAGAGGGATGGGGGGGTCAAGACCCAGCCGTCTGGGAAACGCTGGGTGAGATGAACTCCACCTAGTGCCACAATGAAGCCATCCTGCCCTGGCCCCGTCAATGTTCTGCACGCAGTGGAGATCCAGCCAAACGCACATGGCTACTGCCAACCCCTCCCTCGGCCGAGACCCCGTTGGCCTTTCCGACAACCTGCTGAGAAGCTAAACCATCCTTTACTTGAGAGCAAGCAGACGGCAATTCAGGAACCCAGCCTTACTCTCGTCAGCCTGAGTACTCCTGAAAAGCTCTGGGGACCAGAATGCTTGCCCTGGTTCTCAGAGTTTCAAGCCCACCAGTTGCGTGCACTTGAGCTGATTTTTTCCCCCTTTTTGAGTAGGGGGAATGGGTTTGCCTTGAATCATTCTCAGTTTTACCCAGAAATGTCCACGTTTCATGGCATGCAGGCTGAGGATATGGACCAGAGGATTTCTCTAGGTCCCTTCTGGCTCCAAGATCTAAGATTTTAGGATTCTTTGCCCAGAAGCAGACTTCTCCAGTCCCACCCTGCTCCCGGACCTGGCTCTCCTTCCTCGGGGCTGGCACAGTGAAGGGGAAATCGTTTCTTCCACCAGGGATGCTCTGGGAACTGGCTGTAGTGGCGGATGAAGCTGTTCCAGGCTCCAGGATTGAAAAGCAAGTTGGTCCCGACTGTGATGCCCTGGCCTAAGGGATGGGCCTCCTCCAGGTTCCCCAGCCCCTTCCCCGTGCGCTCCTCAAAACTAGACCCGAGAAGGTGAGGATTTTGCGATTTGGCCTGGCATCCAGAGTTCCTGCAAGGGACCTCGGGTTTCCTGGCATCTTCCTATCATCCGTGGCTGGAAGTGTGTTCTCACCCCATCCTTGACATCACGTGCCCACACCAAGTCCCACAAGCTCAGCTCCAGAGGGGCTCGGTTCAGCCTTAGAAACTCTTCCCTGTACATCCCCACACCCCAATTCCCAAGCTGACCTGCAGGTCTCCACATTCTGCCAGCAACGCCAGCCTGGATACAGCCCTTTGGTTGTCACCCCTCTCACGTCAGAGGTTCCAAGCTTCTCACCACCCCTGGGGCTGAGCTTGGGGCGCAGGTAATGTTCTCACCTAGACCTAAAATGCCAGACGGCTCCGGGCCAGCATCTTCCCCTCCTGCAGTCACAGTAGTTCTGGTAGAGGCCACGCCCACAACTCACCCGGAACAGCTCCAACTCACCTTTCCAAACAGGTTTCTGAGCAGGGCCGGGCCACGTGGGGCAGCCAGAGCTGGCCCCCTAGACAGCTGAGTCCCCCTTTATTCTGTTTGCGCAGGCATTTGGCTAATTTCAGCCCAGAAATATCATGTCTGAAGTTCCCCGAGCCCTTCTAGACTATTCCATCCTGCACTTAGCCAATCTCCCTTCCCTTGACAAATGGACTTCATCTCCTCCCTTTAGATTGGGATTCCACTGATTCGTGTAAATTCTACATTATAAAGTATTCATATTGCTCTGTGCTGGCGGTGGCGTTTCTCCAGCTTCCTGGCATTGTTCCTTCCCAGGAAGATGAGTGACTGGCTGGAACGGTGACCAGCCATGGCTGGACGCTGCCCCGTGTACCTCCCCCCACCTCTTTCCTTTCAGCCCAGTCCCAAAGGCGTTGACTGAGCACACACTCTGTGCTCTGGGTTATGAGTCTTGAGGGATCCGAAGGTGAACAAGGGGTACTCCCCACCTTGGAGGTGCTAGCATCCTGGTGGGTGAGGCAGGGCTAGAAATGAGAAGCCCTACCTGGCCAATTGTGATGAGTCGTAAGAAAGACACAGACAGAGCGCTTCTTGAGTCCCAGCCTCAGGAGGGGACAGAGAGGGCTTCCCTGGGGACATGACATTTGAGCCTGGGTAGAATCAGGGCCCGTGGTGGGGGGAGGACGTGGGGGGAACAGCAGGGGCAAATGTGCAGGACAGGACAGGGGCACTCAGGACTGGGGGAGGGAACAGAGCCAGGAAGCAGCAGAAAGGCTACCGAGGTGTCACGAGGAGGGGAGGAGTGGCTGGCAAGGCTGGCCGACGGTGGGGAGTGCGGCCGCGCCAGACGCGGAAGGAGGGTGAACTCTCAAGAAGGGGCGATCAGGCACCACAAACACCAAGCAAAGCTCTTGGGTTTGGCAACTTGGAAGTCACCGGTGGCAAAGGTATGGGAACTCCTCCCATCACCAGCTCTCAGGGGGTCTTGGGAAGCGTTGTGTTTGGTGCCGCCCAGGCCAGGCTGACCGTGGAGACTGACCCAAACTTTGAGAGATGCTTAAGCCCAGAAATGAGCCTTTTCGGTGGGGGAGTGGGATGGGGCCGAGCGAGTGGACCGTGGTGGCCTTAAAACAAGTCCTCAAGTCCTTTGATATCCCTCCCATGAAAATCTAATACCTTTCCCTTTGGATATGGGCTCGGGAGAGACTCACTACCAGCAGATAGAGTGAGGCAGAAGTAATGTGACTTCAGGGGCTAGGTCAGAAAAGAGGCTCTCTCTCTCTCACTCGCTCTGTCTGTCTCTGTCTCCCTCTGCCCTGAACTGCCCTGTAAGAAATTGGATGACTCTGACGCTGCCATGCCGAAGAGACCAATGGCAGGCACGTGGAGGGACAGGTCCTCCAGCTACCCCAGCTGTTTGAGACAGACGTGTGAGTGGGCAAGCCTCTGGAAGATTCCAGCTCTAGCCACTGTCTAACTGCAACCCTGTCTGGGACCCCAAGCAGGAACTGCCTAGCTGAGCCCAGTCAGGTCCCAACTGTGAGAGACTACAGTCCCGTTTTCATGCTGTTTAAGCCACTAGGGTATGGAATAGTTTTGTTACACAGAGTCAGATAACATGGGTCAAGGATGCAGTTGGTAATTGGGGTGGAAATTTAGCAGGGAAATCAGAGGTCTGTTGGCAGGAATTTTGGTTCCAGGTGTCCCATGGCTATGGCTGATTGGAGTTGGGATTGTGAGGAAGAGGATTTTTTTCTTTTTTATTGGAGTATAGTTGATTTACAATGCTGTGTCAGTTTCTGCTTATACAGAAACTGACAGTTTATACATACAGTTTATAAAGTGTTTATTTATACAGTTTGTACATATACATATATCCACTCTTTTTTAGATCCTTTTCCCATATAGGTCATTACAGAGTATTGAGTAGATTTCCCTGTGCTATACAGTAGGTCCTTATTGGTTATCTATTTTATATACAGTAGTTTGTATATGTCAATCCCAATCTCCCAATTTATCCCTCCCTGCCTTCTCCCCTGGTAACCATAGGATTGTTTTCTACGTCTCTGACACTATTTCTGTTTTGTAAATAAGTTCATTTGTATCATTTTTTTAGATTCCACATATAAGCGATATCATATGATATTTGTTTTTCTCTGTCTGACTTACCTCACTCAGTATGCAACCTAAATGTCCATCAACAGAGGAATGGATAAAGATGTGGTACATATATACAATGGAATATTACTCAGCCATAAAAAAGAATGAAATAATGCCATTTGCAGCAACATGGATGGACCTAGAGGAAGAGGATTTTTATGTCGGCAGCTTGGGCACTCCCCACCTTTACTCCATGCCTCCTCCCTCCCCACCACTAGGACCCCCCTGCTACTCCATAGCGTCCACCCTTTGTCATCCTCATGAATCAAGTCTGCTTTGGTAGAATAATCTGCATCGCATCAGTGTTTTTCCTTCTAGGACTGTGAGCTAAACCTAAACCTTAAACCTGCATTCTTCTTGTGAAAGGAAAGATTTTACTCCATGATAAAAGGATTGAAGAAATCATTAAGCAGGGAGAGGAGGAGTGTCAGAGGACAAGGATGGGGTCAGCACTGCACTGGAGTCGGCTCACCAGGGCTGATTATACAATTTTTAGGAATTTTGTGAGCTGGTTGCTAAACACAGCCATTATTAAAAATCGAATTATGTAAACTTATAATTCAATAAATAATATTAAAAGCAAAGGTAATAAGTACCCAAAACTCATCCCTTCCTAATTTTTTAACACAGTTTTCAGTTGCCTGTGCCCTTGAGCGTATTTACATCTGTTGTGTGTGTGGTGGAAATACTGCATAAGGATGGCCGCCCAGCATCTCTTCCTGACCCCATGGTCAACAGCATCACGTTGGCAGTGTGAAACCAGCCCCTGTGGGAGTATTTACACCATGGTAATTGGCCAACACGACAAATCAGAGCTTTGTTTTTCCTCCTTGAGAACAAGTTGTAAAACCACTTTGATTCCAGGGAAATGATTTGGAGACAGGACTGAGATAGGGTCAGACCAGATTGACCCCCCCAGCCAGATGTCTCATAGAGTTGCATCTGGCAGCACGTGATTTCACATGATGTAATGAGAAGACGCACGTGTTTTTCTCTCCAAGGCCTGCAGAGCCGGTTGTCCCCTTCTCCACATTTTGTTTAGTGTAATGACATGTTCCTCTGGCTTGTGTGAACAGTCTCAGGCTGTGGGTTCAGGCCCTCTCCCCGCCCATTGCAGATACAGATGCCCTGTGGTCCTCACTGAGCCACACACATCCAGGAAGTAGGGGACAGAAAAGAGGTGAAGTCAAAGGACCTCTCAACCATTGTCTCCCTCGACCCTCTCATTTAGACCTTTAATCTTCACTTTCCCATCTCCCCTCATCATTACTGGGGCATCTCAACACAACAAAACCCACACTTATTCTTTATTCAAAACAATTTTTATTGAGGTGAAATCCATAGAACATAAAATTAACCAATTCCAAGTTTCATTCACTGGCATTTAGTACATTCACAATGTTATGCAATGACCACCCCATCTTGTTCTAAAACATTTCCATCACCCCAGAGTAGAACCCCTCACCCATTACACAGTTACTCCCCCAGCCCCTGGCAACTACCAATCTGTGTTCTGTGTCTATGAACCTGTCTTCTCTGGCTATCTCATAAAAGTGGAATCATACAATATTTGTCATTTGGTGGCTGGCCTTTTTCACTTAGCATATGTTTTTAAAGTTCATCCATGTTGTAGCATGTTATCAGTACTTTGTTTCTTTTTATGGCTAAATAATATTCCATTGTATGGATAGATCACATTTGTTTAACTGTTTATTGTCAGTTGATGGACATTTGGGCTATTTCTACCTTTTGGTTATTGTGAATAGTGCTGCTGTGAACATGTACTTGTTTTTGTATCTGTTTTCAATTCCTCTGGGTCTATACCTAGGAGTGGAATTGCTGGGTCATATGGTAATTCCATGTTTAAGTTTTTGAGGAATCACTGGTGCCCACACATATTCTTGCCTAGTGATATTGAGAGCAGAAAATTCCTTGAGTGGCCGCATCAATCATCACATCCCCAGAGTCACACAGATCTGGGTCCTGCCACTTACTCGTGTGGGACGCTGAGCTCCTCTTTAACTCTGTCCGATACCATGTAAAATGGGAATGATAAAGGAACCTACCTCTTAGGGAGGTAGGGAGCATTCGGTGAGTTAATACACGTCTTCTTCACCCAGCGCCCAGCCCACAAGGAGCCCTCCGTTAATGGTCGTGGTTCACACGGTAACGTCAATAACTGTGGCTGAAACGTAGAATGACACAGCTGGGAGAACTTTGGAGACCATCTCATCCAATGGAACACAAAAGCCCGGGGGCATTCATCCTATGTGTCAGCTCTGGTACAGGTCTTATTTGCCTCCTTTCCTAGTGGCCTTGACCCTGATGGGGTTCTGACCAGAAGGAGATGGTGGGGGTTGGTGAGAGTGCCTCCCTCCTCTGCCAACTCCAGGAGCCCATTCAGGGGTGAGCCGGCCCCCATCAGCTGCCCTCACCCTCAGCCTGCTGGTCCAGCTCGGCCCTGGTAGCAGCACCAGGAGAGGCAGCTAAATTGGGGGGTGGCTGAACTAACCGACCCACAGAACCCTGAGGTCACAGGAAGAATCAGAGAGGGGCCACCCCCTCTCCTGCTGGGTCACATCTCAACTGAATGTTGACTCCCAAGGACAGCATCTAGAAGCCCGGCTCTGGAGTCCTGGGGGATGGAGCTTGGCGCCCAGGCAGCGAGGCCCTGGGCCAGTCCAGAGACCTCCGGGTCTGTTTCCACTTCTCCGAAATGGGACGATAATGGGACCACCAAGTCCATCGTGTTTGGAAGGTTCAGACCTCAGTGCATTCACATCAACTCACAATTCACATAACACAATAAGCATGCTGCCCAGGGAGAGCAAGTGCCCAGTTAGTGGTAGTTTCAGTCAGTTAGTACTAGGCTGTAAGATTGCAGGCACCACTAGTGATAATATAGAAAAGTGAGAGGGAAAGTCATCTTAATAGACCTGAAAGGGGAAAGTCACCTGCGCCAGGAGGCAGAGGCCTGGAACCTTATAGCCACGTGACCTCGGGCAAATCCTTTCCCTCATGGGTCTCAGTGTCCTCATCTGTGAAATGGAAGGGAAGGGCCCTGGGGATATCTCCGAGCTCCCTTCCAGCGATGGGATGTGAAGATCCCAGGACGGGCTCCCACAGATGCTCTGGTGTCCCCAGATCCCCCAGGGGCGGCTGGCTCACCACCTCAGCCCACCCCACAGGCTGTGACTCGCCCGCCCCCAGGCTCTCCTCCCTGCTGGAGACGGTGCTCCTTCCCAGAGAAGGGTCCAAACAGCTCTCCTGCCACTTGTTCCCCACTGATGGGGGAGCAGTCTTGGTGGAGAGGCTTTTAAACCTTCCTGGTTGCAGCCAGTATTGATTAGCCTTGTTCCTTAATGGGATTCTTCTGTGCTCACCGCCCGCCTCCCCTCCTCCTTCCCCCATTACTCTGGGCCTTCTCCTCTGTCGCTGGCGGGCTGGGGGCCTGGGGGCCCTGAGCCCTTGCCTGTCAAGAAGGACGGCTGATTTCTGAGCTCCCTGTCTGAGGCTGCTGACTATTTGGTGGCTGCCGTGTTGGGTCAAGTCCTCCGGGCCCTCTCCCAAGCCGGCTAAGCCTCGCCCCCCAGGAAAGACCCTGCGGCCTCTTTCCTCCCTCCTAGGTCCCTGCAAGCGTGTGTGGGTGGACTTTCCACAGCACCGGAGCCTGCCTTCTTGTTGTTGCCAAAGAACCCCCAAATGTCACTTGTGAATGTTCTCCCACCTCACTCCTGGGTTTCCTCATCTTTGGGTAATGATGGTGGTTTTCAGGTCGGTCTGTTGCTATGGAATTCAAACTTATGGCAGCTTGGTACCGTTTCGTTACCCATCAGCCTTTGGTTCCCCTGACTTCCTTTACAATCAAGTCAATAAAAATGTCACCTCGCCCTCCTCTTTTTAGTATTTATATTTCAGATCGATGTGAGGCCTGAAGCCTGTCAATTGCCCTCTGATGAGCTGCAAATGTGCTGAAAACGGCTAGTGGACCCGGGAAAGTCACTGGTAAAATGAATCAAGTCTTTTTCACACATGGCAGCATCCTTTTTTTTTTCCACTGAAGTATAGGTGTTTACAATGTTGTGTTAGTTTCTGGTGTATAGCAAAATGATTCAGATATCTATATATTATATATATAATGTATATGTATATTCTTTTCCAGATTCTTTGCCATTATAGGTTTGCTATTACAATGTATTGAATATAGTCCCCTGTGCTATACAGTAGGACCTTGTTGTTTATCTATTTTATATATAGTATCAATAGTTTGTATCTACTAATCCCCAACTCCTAATTTATCCCTCCCCACCCCCCTTTTTTTTACAAAACAGAAACTCACAGACATAGAAAACAAACTTACGTTTCCCAAAGGGGAAAAGAAAGGCAACATCTTTTATTTCTACAATGGCGATGTCTGCCTCTTTACCTTCCTGTGGCGTGAGGGGACTGCATGTCCACTCCTTGGTGCTCTGAATCCTGCCAATTTGTACTCGGTTGTCACAAGCACTCACAGCAGCCTCGCGGGAAAACTCAGCCTGAGGGGCAGTGCAGAAACGGCTCCCGGGTGGGTGCCCGGTTCCTGGCACACAAAGGAAGCTGAAATCGCCTGCTCCTGGCTCTTCTGGGATGAGAACATGCATTTGTTGGGGGCGTGTTATACTCCTGATGGCCAATCGATACACAAGTTAGGAGATCAACTGCCCTCGGTTTAGGTTTCCAATAGCCCCCTCATCTGGCCATCAATAAAGCGGGAAAGATGGTCATCTCTAACATGGTACTGGCCCCAGGGCTGCTTCCACGGATGCCAGAACATCCCCCCGAGGCCCGGAAGGGGAGACGACTGTCTGAAAGCTGGACTTAGGCAGTGTCACAAAGACATGGCAAAGGGGTCGGAGTGGGGTCAGGGAAGAGATTGTGTTTTTTTGTTTGTTTGTTGTTTTTTATTTGTTTTGTTTTGGCCACTCCACGTGGCTTGAGGGATCTTAGTTGACCGACCAGGGATCGAACCCATGCCCCCTGCAGTGGAAGCGTGGAGTCCTAACCACTGGACCGCAAGGGAATTCCCTTGTGTTTTTTTAAATAGTTTATAAATTAGGAAGCAACAGACCGTAATGACTAAGAGCATAGACTTTGGAGCTGGACAGGCCTGAATTCCAGGTCTGGTTTCTCTACCTCTTCACTGTGTGATTTTGGGCAAATGACTTAACATCTCTGGGCCATTGATTTCCTTACCTGTAAATGGAGGGTAATAATAGTGCCTGATGGGCTGGTGGGAGGTTAAACAGGATAATACAGGCAGAGTCTGGCCATCCGTCTGAGCTAGAGAAAGTGCTCGGTCCTTTTTAGTTGATGCAAAATTTGACCCTTGCTCTGTGCCAGGCACTTTGAAGCGCTTTTCTGTACATTAACTCATTGGATCCTCAATAATGGGGTAGCTAGCCAGGCGTCACAATAGTTTCTAGAAAATTTCTTGCAAAATCTGAGAACTTGACTGGTATCCATGCCAGGTTTAGAGACATTTCTCTCTTTTTTTCTTGTGCTATTAAAATTTTTATTTATTTTTTAAATTGAGAATGACTTTAATAGCAAATACAAAACACCATGGCAAGTTGAGAGAGAGAGATCATGGAAAAAAAGATAATACATTAGATTCGGGCACTTTTATTTCCTTTTTTAATTGAAGTATAGTTGACTTACAGTGTTGTGTTAGATTGAGTTTACAGCAAAGTGATTCAGTTATACATATATATATATATTCTTTTTCAGATTCTTTTCAATTATAGGTTATTACAAGATATTGAATATAGTTCTCTGTGCTGTATAGTAAAATCCCTCTTAGAGAGGGATGGTGAGGGGCTATGATTAGAAATGCCGGGGCAGGTGACCAAGGACCACCTGAAGGAGACAGACCAAGCACAGCTCGTGTTTTCTTGCCTGGCTGCTCACACGCGCTTTTTCTTTTCTAGCCTTTTCTTTTGTTTGTTTCCTGAGGTGAAATTCACATAACATAAATTAACCATTTTAAAGTGAACAGTTCAACGGCATTTAGCACCTTCACGATGTTGTGACACCACCTCCTCTGTCTAGTTCCAAAGCGTTTTCGTCACTCCCAGGTAAAACCCCATCCCGTTAGCAGTCATTCCCAACTTCCCCTCCCCCAGCCCCCAGCAACCACCATCTGCTTTGTCTCTGCGGATTTTCCTGTTCTGGACACTGCATAAAAATGGGATCAGACAGGATGTGGCCTTTTGCCTCTGTGGCTCCTTGCACTTAGCATAACGATTCGAGGTTCGTCTGTGTTGTACTATGTATCAGTACTTTATTCCTCTTTACAGCTGAATAATATTCCATGGTAGAGATCGACCCCCTTTTGTTTGTCCATCATCCATTGACGGACACTTGGGTCACCTCCACTTTTCGCTGGTTGTGAATCGTGCTGCTGTGAATGTGGGCATGCAACTCATATACTCTTGCTCTGTGCTACTCTGACCTGCAATTCTCAAACCTGTTCGCTTCTCTCTTTCTGCCCTTGCACATGCCTGTCCATCCCCCTCTCCTCTCTGTTGACTCCTACCCACACTGCAGGGCTCAGTTTCATGCCACTTCCTCCAGGAAGCCACCCTGCTACACTTGGGCTGGCTGGTGGTCTCCTATACCACCCGGCCATCTCCAGGCAAGCCCTTCTGCCCGTGGTGGTTATTGCTGGAGCAGCTGTCTTCCCCGATGGGAATGTGGCTCTGTGATGGCCTATTAAAGTACTGGGTGCATAGTAGGTATTCCTAAAATGTTTGTTGAATGAATACGTGACCATCATCTCTGCAATTGCCAGGTCTCTGTGGCGGCCTCGTGGATTGTCTGACCTGGGAGCAATTGGCAGATTGCAGGCTGGAGCGGGGCTCCTTGTGGGGAGGGGAGCTGCCACCTCCAGTTAATATTCCCAGTGGCCCCTTGGGAAACTTGTTGATTAAAAATGTAGTATGAAAATGGGAGCAAAGCTGCCATTAAAAATGATTAATTAGAGTCCTGCTCATTATTCTATTTGGAACGATGCTATTAATATTAATGACCCTTAAAAATACTTCATATACAGGCACTTACTCTTTATGTCTGCCCCTCCTACAATGTGGTCTCATTCCTTACCCAGGCTCTCCAAAGCTTTAGGTTCTTCCCCCAGCTCATCCCCTCTGGGGAGGGGGGCACACCAGGACAGAGTTCCTACCGTTCACTTATTCAGGGACTGTCACCATTATTTTCCCCACCCCCAGCCATCTGTGCCGGGCAACTCAGCAAGTGCTGTCCCCCCCACCCGGGAAGCAGGGAATATGGGCCTTTTTACAGTTTTATTTTCTAGTTAAGCGCCATGGTGGTTTCTGGGAAGGGGAGGGCAAGGTCTGGCGCTGGGGGAGAAGGCTAAGCTTTCCCTAATCAGATGGCAGCAGAGAGATGACACGGATGGAATGAAAAGGGCCGCTTCAGTAGGGGAACTGAAAGGAAATCATTCACAGGAGGGCAGAGTGAAATGCCCTGTGGGGCGGCCTCCCCGGGAGCCCATCCGCTCCATGGCAGCTTCAGCTGGGGGCCACTGGACCACAGCCTGAGAAGCTTCCAATTAAAAATATTAACCCCGACGCCAGGGCTCCAACCCAGGGCCTGGTCACGGGGGCAGCAGCAGCTTTGCTCTTTGAGGAAGACTTGGGGGACAGCAAGAAATTGGGGGAGGAAGTGGTGAGGACTCAGTCTTACTGGTTGCTTTGCCTGTCCTGGTGGGAGCCAAACCACTCCTGGCACTTGGTGCCTGTTTCCTGCCCTTGTGGCGTATTGACCATCCACCTGCCAGTTAGGGACCCCTACTTCTGAGGCCAGAGGCATGGCCTGGACCCCACTGAAAACTCCCCAGCGTGGGGAACCTGCCCACCGTGCTCACTGGTGGAGCACGGACCCTGCATACAGCAGGTGCTCCATAAACGCTTCCTGAATGATAATGACAACATCATCACTGGGTTACTTGGCCCTCATTCATTATCAGCAATCCCCAGTTGTCTCTGGAAATGATCAAGGGGAGGTGCAGAGAACATAAGCATCTTTATGCATCTTGGGAGTGGGTTTCTTAGGCTTACACTTCTTAATAAATGTATTTATGTCAGGAATTTAGCAGGCATTTTTTTTCTCCGGGTCCAAGATGTGTTAATCACTTTTTTTCCCCTTTCAATAGAATTGACATTTATTGGGCGCTGGGCACGCACCCGGGCCTGTTCTGCGGGCTTTACTTAACCCTCACACACCTGGGAGGCAAGCATGACGGCAGCCTTACCCCACAGCTAGTTAAGCGCAACTTAATCAGTGTGTCCCAAAGAACAGGCACTCGCCCCCTCTTCCCCACGCGCAGACCTGCACATACACACACGCACACCTGCACCTACACAGCTTCACGGTCATGTTTAGTAATTGGCTAATATAAAAAGTTTCTGCAAAGCATCACATGTTACAAGAATCCCTCACTTCACCCAACAGGTACATTCCTCACCTTGTGTCCTTGATCGGGAAACTGAGGCTCAGAGAGGTTAAGGAACTTCCTGAAGTCTCACAGCTAGAAAACAGCAGACTATAGGATATGGTGTTTGTTTAAATGCAAATGTGTTTGAAACCTAGGCCAGCGGGATCTCCTTCTGATTTGCTGTCATGTGACCTGCCCCCTGCCCTTCGCTGGCAGCAAGCTGGTGCTCTCCACACTTCCCTTGCCTGGAGCACAACGTGCTGCCCGTGGCAGCGTCTGGTGGCACAGCTCGGCGGCACACTCCGTACCTTGTCAGATGGCTGCACTCTCCCTAGATGATCAGGCCAGGCTTCCCCAGCCTACTGGTCTGTCTTCAGTCCTCTTTAATTAAACAGCAGCTCTCCCTGGAAAGCAATTGAATTATCCAATTATGCGCTCCTCACCTGATTGCTGCGGTTCACGCAGGGGGCTTGGAGACTCAGGTGTGGGTGGGGTACAAGAGGACCAGCATCCACGAGCAGCGGTGATGCATGTGATCCCCCTCCCATTCCCACCTCCCTCCCCTGCCCCACCCTACCCTACTTACCCAGGGCCGGGTCTGCGGTGGATTGGATATTGTCCCAAATAGTGACCAACCTGGGACCCCACGGCTATGTCTCCCAGGGCCTCGGCTGCCATTAAACTCTCCCGAGTGGCTGCTTCTCCAATGCCAATGGCTGCGAAGGACAGGTAGGGTGGCACAGCCTCCAATCCCCCTCAACACTTAAGCTCCCGGACCTCTCTGTGGCCCCTACAATATTAAGCTTCTGGATCTTCTGATTTGTTTGTGTAGTATTCATCCGGAAGCTTTCTAGTAGGCATCTCCTGTGTGCGGGCACCCGGCCAGCAACTGGGCATGGGAGACAGAATCTGCTCTCACTCGACCACGGTCCCCGGGCGTGGCCTTCACCCCGAGCAACCAAGGCGGGCACTGCCAGGTTCACCCCGCCTCTGCCAGGGCGCAGCTCAGATCTCCACTCAGAGGGGGGTTCAAGATGTTATTGTGAAAATAAATAATAACTATTCAGATAAAATTCTAATGCCGTGTGCAGATGTAGTAATAACTCTGTTATTGAATGAGCTTCCTATAGGTAGCAAGTGCTAGGTTCTTTATAATTAAATGCGATCGTGGCTGTTTTTTGCTTTTGAATTTGAAAATATTTCAAACCTACACAAGAATAGTAAAATTAATCCCTGTCTACCCTTCGCCTAAGTTCACCAACTGTTAACTTTTTGCCACGTGTGCTTTATGGCTTTCCTTCTCTCCCCGTGTGAACATACATAATCCTCATGGCTGCTGCTATTGTTGGTGTTTTGCTGAATCATTTGAGATGAAGTTGCGGACATCACACCCCTTCACCAGGAATTGCATGAAGCTTGTGTATCCTAAGAACAGGGACATTTCTCTTTCTTTCTTCTTTTTTTTTTTTTTTTTTTACATATTTTAAAATTTATGGAGGTCAAACTCATATAATGTAAAATTAGCCATTTTAAAGAGAACAATTCGGTGGCATTTAGTACATTAACAATGCGGTACAACCACCGCCTCTACCTGGTTCTAGAACATTTCCATCCTTCCAAGATAAAACTCTGTAACCATTAAGCAATTGCTCCCAATCCTCCTTCCCCCGTCCCGGGCAACCACCCATCTTCCTTCTGAGGGACACTCTCTTTTTTATTTTATTTTTTCAACATGAGAGCTGGCTTGTGAGAGCTAACCTTGTTCCAATTCCCTCACTGTCTTTTTTTTTTTTTTAATTTTTAAAATTTATTTATTTAGTTAGTTAGTTACGGCTGTGTTGGGTCTTCGTTTCTGTGCGAGGGCTTTCTCCAGTTGCGGCGAGCGGAGGCCACTCTTCATCGCGGTGCGCGGGCCTCTCACTGTCGCGGCCTCTCTTGTTGCGGAGCACAGGCTCCAGACGCGCAGGCTCAGTAGTTGTGGCTCACGGGCCCAGCTGCTCCGCGGCATGTGGGATCTTCCCAGACCAGGGCTCGAACCCGTGTCCCCTGCATTGGCAGGCAGATTCTCAACCACTGCGCCACCAGGGAAGCCCGGGACACTCTCTTTAAACAGCCTCAGGTTGGTGACCAGATTCAGGAATTTAATATCGATAGAATACTGCTTCCCTATATACAGCCCAGGTGCACATTTTGCTAATTTTCCCAATACTGTTATTTTCAGCAATTTTATTTTTTCCCTTGACCCAGGATCCAGTCCAAGAGTCCACACCGCATCAAGTTGTTCTGTCTAATCTTTCGGTCCCTTTAGACCAGTTCCTCAGCCCTTAAAAAAATATATATATTTTTTGGAAAAAATTTAGATTTACAGAAAAGTTGCAAAGATAGTACAGAGCATTCTCTATAACCTCCACCTAGTTTCCCATCATGTTATCAGCTCATATAACCAAGATACATTTATCAATACTAAGAAATTAACATTGGCACAGCACTATTTTTTTAATATATTTTTTAAAATTTAATTAAATTAATTTATTTATTTTTGGCTGCGTTGGGTCTTGGCTGCTGCATGCAGGCTTTCTCTAGTTGTGGCGAGCAGGGGCTACTCTTCATTGTGGTGCGCAGGTTTCTCGTTGCAGTGGCTTCTCTTGTTGCAGAGCATGGGCTCTAGGCGCATGGGCTTCAGTAGTTGTGGCGCATGGGCTCAGTAGTTGTGGCGCACCGGCTTAGTTGCTCTGCGGCATGTGGGATCTTCCCGGACCAGGGCTCGAACCCGTGTCCCCTGCGCTGGCAGGCGGATTCTTAACCACTGCGCCACCAGGGAAGCTCCTGGCGCAGCACTGTTAACTGAACGTCAGACTTCGGATTTTACCTGTTTTTCCACTAATGTCTTTTTCCTCTTCTATGATCCAACTTTGCACTTAACCGTAGCCGTTTTTTTGTTCTTCAAGAGGCTGACCAATGTTAATTAGGTCATTCACGTGCCCGTGTCATTTTATCTATTTATTTTATAATTATTATTATTATTTTTTGGCCACACGGCTTGCAGGATTTTTGTTCCCCGACCCGGGATTGAAACCGGGCCCTCGGCAGTGAGAGCGTGGGGTCCTAAACACTGGACCGCCAGAGAATTCCCGTGTGCCTGTGTCATTTTAAACAACTCTGTGATGTAGGTGTGTTATCGCCGTTCTAGAGAGGAGAGAAAACTGAGATCACAGGTGACGTGACTCGTCCAAGGTCACTCAGTAAATGAGGCAGGATTCAAACCCCATCAGTCTGGCTCAGGCTTGCTCTCCTTCATCCACATGATGACTGTCACACACACACACACTCTCTCACACAGACACACACATCACACACACACACATAGACACATGGCTTTATGAATTTATTTAGCAACTGGCTAGTGCAAAATTTTTTCACAAAGCATCAAATGTTAAAAGAATCCTCGCTTTCCCGAACAGGTCCATTCCTGAAAAGTTAACTATAGTTCTCTAGAAGAATTCACTAGAAAGTAGGTTTTTATTGATGGCTTGCTAAGTGCTTTGCATGTGTTTCTTCATTGGATCAGTACAGAACCCTTGGTGGGATGCGTTGTTACACCCATTCTGTAGATGTGAAAATTGAATCACAGAGAAGGGAATGGACTCATTCCGGGTCAAACAGCAAGGTCTTAGATGAGCTGGGATTCAAACTCAGTTCTTTTTGTCCCCACTGCCCCATCCATAACCACTAGGCTCGACTCGCTTTTAGGTCTAAAAGGCCCCCACTGTTCCGCATCCTAGCCCAGGGGCCCTCGAGAACGTTGGCTGGAATGGCCAGAGAGGCTCTGGGATCTGGCCAAGCAAGGTTGCTCACTCTCCTGTCCCTGGGGCTCCAGCGTCTCCTGAAGCTGTTCAGCTGGGGCACTTTGTCATCACACAAATATGCTAATCCTGGGGCTCCACTTTAATAACGGGTCCAGCTGGTAGGAGCTTTTCTTTCAGTGAAGTGCGAATGCTGTTGCCATGGAATGCAGCCTTATACCCAGGGAGCAGGAATTACCGGGAGGAGAAGCCGCTCTGGGTTGTTTTTCCCTTTATCCAAATTTCATTTCCCTCTGTGTGTTTCACCGCTGATCTTCATTTCAGTCTTCATGGAAAACTGGCACACGAATGACAGTTTGAGTCAAGGCTCTCAGGGCTTTATCTTCCCCACTCTCCATATGTTTACAAGCCACCCCTTCTGGGACAGGAGGCGGGGATGAGATGGTTATTTTTCCTACCCTGTGTGAAAATAGCATCCAAGCAGTGAGTAGAACGGGATTGGTCCAACAAGCCAAACATCGACTCCCCTTTTTCAGCAGGACAGCCGTCCCCAAACTGCTCCTCCGCCACCCTTAGCTCCTGCTAAAACTTGGTTTAAAAAGTCTCTTACCATAGAGAACAGACTTGTGGTTGCCAAGGAGGAGGGGGTAGGGGAGGGGTGGATTGGGAGTATGGGATTAACAGATGCAAACTATTACATATAGGATGCATAAACAAGATGATCCTATTGTATAGCACAGGAAACTATATTCAATATCCTGTGAAAAACCATAATGGAAAAGAATATGAAAAAGAATATATACATATGTATAACTGAATCACTTTGCTGTACAGCAGAAATTAACACAGCATTGTAAATCAGCTACACTTCAATAAAATTTAAAAAATAAATTTTTTAATAAAAAAAAGTTTTTAAGGTCTCTAACGAGAAAGACACGCTGGGGACCTCCATAGTGTCTGGCTTGGTGTGTATACACGTGAGCACTCCTCTCCAGTCACACTGTGCACTGTGGCCTCTAGCCCTGGCTTCGGAATCAGTTGTCCTGGAGTCCACTTCCCACTAGCTGGGTGATCTTGGGCCAGTGACTTAACTACTCTGAACCTCAGTTTTCTCCTTTGTAAACAAGGAGGAACAAACGGTTACAGCACAAGGCAGTGGGTATCAGGGTGATGATTATAAAGCACAGCCCCTGGCACAAACCAGCTGCTTGGTGATGGGAGCTGGTAATAGCATCACTTTTTCTTTCTATTACCACTCTCTCCTCCCTCCCTTGACAAAGCGGGTGGGGCTGTGAGGGTGGGGAGGTAGGGGACGGAATAAAAGACTCAGAGGAGTCATAAGTGGTCTCTGCCTTCAAGTGCTTCACGGCCTAGTCCAGGACGTGGGCCATATGTCCAAACAGCTACAACGTAAGTCAGATCGTGACCGTAATACTCATGGCCAGTGTTTGCTGAGCACTCACAATGCGTATGGTTTTAAGGTGTGCTTTGTGCGTGATCACTTCTAATCTTTCTAATTCCTGTGTGGGAGGGGCTATTCCTATTCCCATTGTGCAGATAAGGAGACTGAGGTCCAAAATCACGCATCTACTGAGGGTAGGGGCTGGGATTCCAAGCCAGTCACCTGCAGTGTCTTAGTGTCATCGCCACACTGTGCCATCTCCCCAGAGGAGCAGTCCAGAGACCTCCGGGTCAGGAGCTGACATTAGTTTCCAGGCCAAAGGCCGAGCCTCGGTGCCAGGCTCTGAAGTCACGTGGGACTTGCTGTACACCTAGGAAGGCAGAGGGCCCAGGCTTGGGCTCAAACCCATTTAAGTGCCTACTATTCTGTTCCCAGTGGAAGACAGATCTGGGCAGGGAACATCCCAGGTATGTCGGGGAAGCAGCCTGGCCCCCACTGACTGAGGCAAGGAGGGGATGGTGGAGGTGAGCCGGGCTAACCTCTAAGTGTCATTTTTAAGCCTTATCTTCTAGACAATGAGAAGCTGAGTGTAGCCAGGTGTGGAGTAAAAGGGAGAAGAAAGGGGCTTGGGGGTGACCGATAGGTGTCGGGAATTAAACCGTCTTCTGAAGGTCTTGGAAGATCTTAAGCACTGACTGATCAGAGGCATCCTCAAACCGTTCTTTTTCACCTCCCCAACTAAAACATAAGCTCGCTGAGGTCAAGTGGAGGATCATATCTCTTGGGTGCTCATGGAGCCAGCAGGGTCACCAACGTCCAAAGATTAGATGCTGCTTGGTGATGTCAATCCCTCCTGCCGTGCATCAGCTGGCCCTCGGTCTCTGATTGCTTTCCTTTCTTCCTCCTCTTCCTCCTCTCGTGCACAGGAAATCACTAGGATGGCCTGAACACAAGATGAAGAAAACCCAGGCCGGTGGGGCGGGGAAGGGGGGCGGGGGGGGGACTACCCGACATGGGCCAAGTGCGGCCGCGTTTTCTCTTCTCTGTGGCAGGAGTTCTTGGCGCCCCTTGATCTGCCGTGGGAATTCCAGACAGTGGGAGATGCACTGTTTTGATTAGTAGTGATGCCAAGTAATACACACATAGACCTCTCCGCCTCTTATCAGAATGCTGAGAAGATCTTTCAGAGTTGTGATCGTCCAAGTCTACACGTATACACAGCGAGAGCTGACAGTTGAGACAATTCTCTTCGGGAGAGAGGGAGAAAGATGAGCTGGGGGTGGGGGAGAGGAGAGAGAGGGAGGGAGAGGAAGCAAGTGTGTGCACTAGCAAGAACTAGAAGGAAATTTCATTTTAAATATTCCAATTGGCAACTATACTGATCCTATTAATCCACGAATTACTCAGCTTTACCTGCGTGCACAGGAGTCATCACACTTCTCACTTGCTGCTCAGCTATTGAGGCAGCAAACATTTATTGAGCACCTACTATGCGCTAGGCACTGGGAGGTCTGTTGACTTGGACGGGAAAGCATTCCCAAGTGGAGCTTGTAGTCCAGTGGGGGTGTGGGGGGAGGGGGACCAGTAACCCAGAAATCACAATACAGTGCGGGAGGGCTCCCTAGGAGTGGAAGCAAAGGCTCTAGCGGGAGCTGCGGGGCCCTGGATCCCCCATCATGGTCCTGTATCTGCCTCCCAACACGTCCAAGGTCATTCCCCAGACAAGACACATGGAACAGCCTCAGCGGGTACTTGGATGAACAGCCATCACTTCTCAACGCCTGCTAGGGGTCAGCCCTTGGCATAACAGCCCTTTCAATGCTGCATAGTTGCTATACTTCTCTCCTGTTCAGAGATGAGGGGACTCAGAGAGGTGATGCTTCTCACAGGGAAGCTGACGGATGGCAGAATGGGGACCTAAACTTGTTCGCTCCCAAGGTCTTATCCCTTTCAGACCTCTTTCCATCAGCACCTGCTGCCTTCTGGACAGCCCGAGGCAGGTAGAGTCTTCTTGAGGAAGGGCAGGTGGGAAAGAGGAGGGAGGGAGGGGGCAGTCAGGAGTCAAGAACATCTAACATCTTGTGATGCTGAAACTCAAGAGCCCCCTGACTCAGCAGGATATTAATAACCCTGGCTGGTCCCTGGAGGGCGACTCGGCCAGGGGTGAGAACAACAGAGTTGTATCTACCCGCCCTGCTGCCCGTGGCAGCTCATACACCACCTGTCCTCAACTTGTCTCTCCCCATACCTGGCTGGAAGCGTCCTAGAGCAGATGCTGGTCTGTATCTCTAGCCCCCATACAGAGCTCAGCATACAGTAGGCACTCAGTAAATAACTGTGGAGTGAATGAATGGATGGCTGGATGGGTAAATAAACTGACCCCCGAATTTCCCAGAGCATCCCTACTCGTTCCTTTCCCTACTTTATCGTCCAATTGCACCTAATACGTGTTCAATAAATGCAATTTGCTTGGTTCATGTTTAAAATCGCCCTCAATTAGAAGCACTTCCCAAGCATCTATTTGTGTCTGGTACATTTCTGGGCTCTCCACGGGGCAGACAAAAGCTCATCCCCACACTCAGGGGATGAAAAAGGAGAACTACGTGAGGTCCGCCCTGCCTGACCCCTCTCCCAGACAGACATGACAAAACCATCAGCAGGCGGCCATAACGAATCAATCACACCACTGTGTCCTGATGCCCTGGGATCTCGCTCAGCACAGCCCTCCAGATGGTCAACATTGCCCACTGGCATTGGCCCCTTGTCTCTGCCCCCCTACACCTCTCCATCCTGGAGTCTATCTGAGAGACAGCAGCCAGGGCAGCCAGAGGAGCACTCCCTCCTCTATAAGCAGCAGCCTGTGTTCTCTCTGGTTCTAAAATGCGGAGTGGTGGGTGGGCTTGGCTGGGGAGAAGGTTTTGGTGACAGGAAAACACAGGCTCTGAGAGGCCACCGCAACTCTGTGGGTGGGTGCTGCGCTCCAAGGCATCCATGGGACCAGAATTCACCTTCCTGCCCTGCTGTGGGGAGACCCCAAAGCGGCCAATCCAACGAGCTGGACCCTGAGGGCTGCCACCCCTAGAGGACCCTGGGGGACTGTGGAGAACCACGGCACCCCAAAGTCTGGGCTCTGTGTGTATGTGGGGACGTGTGTGATCACCAGTGATGATGAGAATAGTAGACCACCTGTGAGCCAATCAAGGCAGGTGCCAGGTGCGTGCAGGAGTGCAGGTAGCTGCTGCGTTCGGGGGGGAGGGTGTCTAGAGGGTTCCAAGGAAGGGTCCTGGGTGGGCCGGGAAGCGGGTGGTGGGAGTTCCCCCAGGGCTCAGGACAGGTAAATGCACGAAACATCTCAATATTTCAACAATCGGCACCCAGTTGAACAGCAGCAGGCCCTGCGTGGGGATGCCTCATGCTGAGAGGGTCTTTCTGGCAACGGTCCTGTTACATCTGGCCAAGGAGTTCCTGTCTGTGCCCAAGACCCCTCAGGCACAGAGTAGTTGCCCAGTACGTGTTGGCCCTTTAGCTGCAAAAGCAGGCCTCCACGCCACGTGCTATAAAGGCATTTCTGGAGCCATCTCAGGCCCCTTTACCTGCCGCCACCTCTGCATCCCCCGTGGCCATGCTTGGGTCTCACCTGTGCGTGCACGAGGCGTGTTAATGTCAGGTTTCTAACAAGCCCGCTCCTGACGCGTGTCTCCCCTCTCCTTAGGGACTTGTCACTCTGTTGATCGTTCAGGGAAACATTTGTAGTGGGAGAGCTCAGACTCCCGAGTAGGGAGGCCGGCGGTTTATCTGAAAATGTTAGGGCTGGAAGGACCCTGGGGCATCACCAGCTCAACCTCCTCACTTGACAGTGAAGATCCTGAGGCCTAGAGAGGGGGACCCGGGGCTCAGCCAGGGTCCCCAAAAGTTCCTGGGGGACAGAACAGCAGAGAGAATCTCCCCAGTGGGAAGTTGTGTGAGGGGTCAAGGGCACTGGCTGCGGGGTCAGGCGGGTCTGGGTTTGAATCCCAGTGCAGCATTGGAGCAAGATGTTTACCTCTCTGAGCCTCAACTTCCCCATATGGAAGGTGGAGGCAGATAAGAGCGCCTCCCCCAGGGTCTGGCACATGGTCTGTTATCAGTCACTGGAGATTTCTTTAAGAAACCCCAGCAGGCTCCCGACTCTGGCCAGCAGCAGTGGCTGTAACTTAAGGACCAACAGTGGGCCTGGGGGGGGGGGTAAAGGGGAGGGGCTTGGAAGACAGGGGGTCGTGCCTCCAGCTTTGCTGTAGACCGTGATTTAAGCTGGCCTCAGAGGATGAACTCAGCTGGATCGGGGCACGGGGGTACATCACACAATTTGACTTGAAATTATATTCCCTTTGGCTCCTGGCGTCCCCCTAGCTTAGCTGTCTCATGAGTTCAAAGCCAAAGGTGGCATCTCCCCTCTGAGGCAGGGGGAGTGCCTCCTGTCCCTGGAGGATCAAAGGGCTTCTCTAGGGGAAGGGAGGGCCTCTAGGGTCAAGGGTCAACTGATTCCTGGCAGCCTGGTCACACTCGGGGTTCACCACACCCCTCTGAGCTCCCTGCAACCACGATTTCATTATTTCTTTAAAAATTCTTATTTGAGGGCTTCCCTGGTGGTGCCATGGATAAGAATCTGCCTGCCAATGCAGGGGATACAGGTTCAATCCCTGGTCCAGGAAGATCCCACATGCCGCGGAGCAACTAAGCCCGTGCGCCATAACTACTGAGCCTGCGCTCTAGAGCCCGTGAGCCACAACTACTGAGCCCACGTGCCACAACTACTGAAGCCCGCGCGCCTAGAGCCCGTGCTCTGCAACAAGAGAAGCCACCGCACCACAACGAAGCGTAGCCCCCGCTTGCCGCAACTAGAGAAAGTCCACGCGCAGCAACGAAGACCCAACACAGCCAAAAATAAATAAATAAATATTTAAAAAAAAAAAATTCTTATTTGAAGATCTCGTAGGCTTTATCCAACAATTTATGAATCAGGCAGCATCCCATCCAGCAGGTAGAAAAGTGCTCCCTGTGACTTCACTCTGAAATCCTCCCATTATTATCTCCATGGTGTTATCCCTGAACCCTGCTCGGGAATACCACTTTCTGCAAATGCAGCCAAAGCCCCTCACACGGGGTCTGGACTGCGCCTGGGGTGGTGATGGGGACGCCTGGCTCGGGACCTTGTAGGCCCCCATAGACACTTCCACAGCAGCCAAAGTTGCCTGGTGGTCAGAAGTCTGCAGAGGGGTCCCTGCTGAGATGCAGGGCAGTGGCCCGGAAAGGGGTGAGTCTTGACAAGCCACAGAACTGCCCTGTCAGCAAATTCGGACTCGGGAATTAACAGGGTCAAGATGAAAGGAAATCTGATACAGAGTTTTTGTTTTTCCAGATTAAAAAGAAAAAAAAAACTTCTGGGCATCCTCCAGGGGTTGGGATGCTAGAAGCCACGTCCTTCCGACCATCAGGTAGATGGTGGGTGGGGAGACCAGCTGGCTAACCTTCCCAGCCCTGCACGTTCTGCACTTACCGACCGATGGTGGAAAATGAGAGGGGTGGGACCGGGAGGCAGAGGCGCTGGGCAGGATCCCAGCGTGAAGACAAAGGCTCGTGAGGGCCCTGCGGAGCTGAGGAGCCCCTCTGGGAATGAGGGCAGCAAGGGTCAAGCGTGGCCATCCTAGAGGTCACGGGTGACAGCCGGCAAAGTCAACGCAGGGAGGGAGCAGGGTCAGCTGTGAGCTGTCTCCATCCATTAGGCCAAGTGCCATTAAGTGAGAAGTCGAAGCAGGTTCCCAGGATGGAGAGTCAAACTTGATGAGCAAGGGTACCCGCAGCTGTCTAGAGAGCCCCCAGCCTGACGCCCTCCTTTGGGCAGAAAAGACTGACCAAGAGGTTTAAGAAAGAGAGATGCTGTCTCCCAGCATCAGTGCCTGAAAGCCCGCCCAGACATGGCTGGTTAGGAGCAGCGCCCCTGCGGCCCCTTTTGGCAGGACCCAGACCAGGGGCCAAGGTCGCAGGGCTCTTAGAATTCAGGGGTTGATGGCAGAGAAGTTTGCATGCCAAGGCGGCCTCCTCGCGGTGGACAATTTAACAAGGGAACTGTTGCCTGCAACACGGCTCGTGTCAGTGTGTGTGTGACCAGGAAAGAGGGAGTCGGAGGGAATGCCTTTCTGTTTATTTGTTTCTCCCTCTCACTGTGGGTTGTCTTTCGGAATTTCCAGCTGCCTTTGGTTACAGGGCCTCTTGCTCTCAGCCTGCCCATGCAGGCGATCGACTGCTGGGGACTTGGCAAGTTGGCACATGGTGGGGACCTGAGTGGGGCTGGGATGCTCAGAAGGCCACTCCTTCTCTGTCAGCTCTCCAGGAGGAGCGGCAGGGAGAGGACAGGTATTTCTATAACTGGGTGAATTGTTTTTGCGATCAGCACACGTCTGAGAGGAAGGCTGCATCTGCTGTGCCCAGATCACCTGCCCGGTAAGAAAGAAAAATGTTCTCCTCTAGGTGAGGAGTTGGGGTGGGAGGGGTCTGCAGGAGGTGGGAGGGCTGCTTCCTCCCCGCTGACAGTGTGTCCCCCCCCCCGCCTCCCCCCGGCTGGGGCACACCTTCCCCCCACCCCGAGCCCCCTTAGCTGCCCACACACCTGGGGGTGGGAAGGATCCAGATCCTGCAGGGGTGGGTGCGACTCCTTCCTCGACTCCCCAGCTCTCCGGCCTCCCACCCCCATGCTGACAGCTGGGTGGGATGAGGGTGGAGAAGCACCGCCCAAGGGCGGATTTGTGAGAAGAGATCCACGGCAGGAGAGCTGGGGCTGGTATCCCCATGTATTTCCCAGACTTGACGAACCCCATTTTCTTTGGACACAGAGCAGTGTCCTCTGCTGGGCCACAGGCTCCCAAAGGGCTCTGGACCCCCCCTTATCGCTGGAAGGAGGGCCTACCCCAAAGGAGACAGTCAGATCATCCAGAACCAACACTGATCAAGCATTTACTATCTGCCAGTGTTGAAGGATTTTTACGTGCGTTTCTCCGTGAATCCTCCCCAAACCCCAGGAAGTAGGTGCTATCATTATCCCCGCTTGAGGGATGAGGAAACTGAGACTCAGGCAGGTGGGAGTCGAGGTCTGGGTCCCCACGAGCCTGGGTCTTATTTTTCTTGGTGCTCATGGTTTGAGCTTTCCTTGTCTCCTATCCTGATAATTAGGACTTGCCTCTGCAGTTACTTTAGTTTGTCCTGTGTTTTTTGGCAACACGGCCAGGCTGGCACACTTACACTGGGCCTACACACGGGCTCATGTACATGTGTGTGCAGACACACACACACACACATACGTACACGTAAATGCTCACACTTCCCCAGACTCCACTGCCTCCCTGACTCCGCCTGACAGTGTCTAACACATAGTAGGTGCTTAGTAAACCTCTGTGGGCTGCACAGGCAGCTTGACACTTGCGACACGGATAATCTATTAGAATGGCCACACTCCAAAGGCAGGACCCAGTGGTTTTGTCGCCATTTGCATCCCTGGGTGCTGGCGCACAGTAGGTGCCCTGCAGGGTGATGTCCCCTGAGATCTAAGCTGGCAGGGTCAGGGGAGCGACCAGCCCCACTGCGAGAGGGAAGCCGATGCTCCGTTGCACCCCCATCTCCCAGGCTGAGGAAGCCCAGAGACTCTGGAGTCCACTCAGGAGCAGCAGCTGGTCCTGCCCGTGGGGCCTGCAGGCAGTGCCCGCGGAGGGCACTCTGGGCACCCACTGGGCCGAAGCCCTGCCTGTCTGCTGGTCCCCCTGGAAACTTGGTGGGGGGCCTTTCTCTTTGCGGCAGCCACCCCTCCTGAAGGAGCTGAGCAGCTTTGCCAGGAGGAGCCGGGCTCTTCCTCCTGGGCTGAGCTCTCTCCCTGCCCACCTGCCTGGGGCTCCGGAACGGGACAGTCCCTTGCGGAGAGGGAAGGACACCCAGCCTGGCTTGAGAGGATGGGGCAGGGGAGATTCCACAGGCAAAAGTAGGCATCCCAGTGCCACGCCCACCCAGTCGATGGAGCCTGTTCTGATCACCCAGGCGCTCGCTTGCTGTGTGCCCTGGAGAAACCACCGAACCCCTCTGGGTCCCTGGGTCTTCTGCTGACAAGTGGGGTCTGCGATGCCAGCTCCCTCCCAGGATCATCGGGAAGAAAACGATCCTGGAACGATAAGCTTAGGACACAGACCGTACATCAGTGAGCGTGGCCATGAGGCCTGTGTCCAGATACTGCCCGTGCCCCAATCCCGCACTGAATCACCCAGCACAGCGCTCTCATCTGAACAGTGGGGCCGATAAAAGCATCTTTCCCAGGGTGGTGGCACAGCAGAAATGCGAGAACATCAGTAAGTGCTGTGCACCAGGCCTGCTGTGGAATACCAGAGCCACCTTGTGTTAAGCACTTTCTAGAAGCCAAACAGGTTTCAAGCATTCGCTCATTAAACCCTTACATCAAGCCCAGGCGTTGGGTGCTATTATGATCCCCATTTTCCAGAGGAGGCAACTGAGGCTGGGTGAGTCCTTTGCCCAAGGTCACACAATTAGGAAATGGTGAGAGGGAGTGTGAGCCCAGGGCTGCTTGATTCTGACGCCCTGAATCCCAACCATGACTATAACACGTTCTCATCTAAGATCTGAAAGGTACCCTCGAAGTCGACTGGTCCACCCATTTTACAGCTGAGAAAACTGAGGCCCAGAGAAGAGAAGAGATTAGCCTAGTCACAGAGCAGCTGCTGCTGGAACCAGACCTACGACACCCACAGTTACCGCTCACATTTATTGAGCACATGCTATGTGCCAGCTTTGAAGTGCTGTACGTGCATCATTGCATGTAAATTTTATAATAACCCTAGGAAGAGAGAGACTTTTATTATTCCCATTTTTCATTCAGGTATACTGAGGCAGAGAGGGGCAGTAGCTTACTCAAGGTCATGCAGCTAATTGACAGGAGAGGTAGGACCCACACCCAAAGAGTCAAGCTCTAGACCCCTTGTCCAGTGCCACGTGTGGCACCAGCTCCCCGCAGAGCCCAAGCTGGCCTTGCCTTGCAGCTGGATCCTAGGCAGACTTACCTGCCAAGGGAATGGGGTCTGCAGGGTTCCTAGGGCATGGCCACCATGAGGCAAGGCAGGACGAAGCAGGAGTCCCCAGCTGGGTAGGCACTGCCTAAGCTGGGAGATGGGCACGGAGCTGGGGCTGGCGAGCCCAATCTGCCCCAAAACCCTTACCTCCTGCCTCTGCAAAGAGAAGTTTATCCAAAAAAATGCAGGCGAGCTAAGAACACGTCTTGCTTTATGAGTCTCTTGTTGTAGGCAGTGCACATCTTGGGAGATGTGTGGATGAAAGGCACCATATAAAATGCAATCAATTATGAATCACCATTACTGAATTAATCACATGTATGATTAATACAGTAATAATAATTAATGCGAGTATGGTCTAGAGATTAGAGCAGAGAACTGGCAGGGAGGAGTCGGGGTGCTTCTGGCAGCCTCTGCCACGACCTGGAGGTGTCACCTTGGGGGAATGCCCTGGGCTTGGATTGTGGTCTCTCTCCTCCTGGCCCTGCCTTGGCCGTAGAAGTCAGGGGCCCAGGGATGCCCCCAAACCCCTAGATGGTCCTGGGCTAGTTCCCAGGGTCTCACCTCCTACTTCCAGCACATCTCAACTGCTCAAGGTCAAGGGGACAAATCAAAATCTTGGTCTGGCATAACTGAGAATGGAGTGAATCAGGAGAACGGTGAGAACACGGTGCTGGTGCCTTTTGAGCCTACACTTGACTTTGGTCAGCGGTGTGAGCTTTTAGTCTCTGTCTGTCTTTTAGTCTCTCTGCATCAGGATCTGGCTTCTCTTGGAAATCCCCGGAGGGGCTGGACCTCATCTGTAACCTCTCATTGCAAAGCTAGTAGATCGTTTTTGAGTGTGACTTTATTATTTCCTGTTACTTGTCTATCCCATCCATGCCTATTCCCTCACTGTAAAGGAGTCAAGCAACACAGAAAGAATATATATGTAATAAAGCATGTCATCCCCCCATCTCCCCTGCTCATACTGTGGTATCTTTATTTTACATATGTGTATATATATGTATAGGTACATATGTATCTTTATATGCATATATCCCCTTTGTTTAAAAAACATAGATGGAACAAAATTACATGCATTATTCTGCAGTTGCTTTTTTGATAGTAGATTCCACATACACAATTGGAATTAAAACTGTGCAGTGGAGCCAAAATCCCACCAGTGAAGAGGACCATTAGGCTCTGCTGTGAGAGGGGAGCCAGCAATTATTTGGGGGGGAGACTCATTAACACTTTCCTGCCCCTGGTGCTCAGCTTCTTTTCATTGCTGGGGAAAGGTCATTTGTCATAAGATACCTTAATGACATTTAAAAACAAACATCCCTTGACCACCTGGTCCCTACATGGCTGGAATCCTATTTGTTTCCCATCTTGGAAAAGAAGCACTTTATTAGTCCCTTGAAAGAGATGCTGTCTCCCAGAGGTTGCTGTGGCCTGCTGTCAACTCGGGATCACCGCACAGGGACTACCTTCTGGGGCAACTTCCCTCATTACGCAGATGGAGAAACTGAGGCTAAGAGCGGGGAAGTGATGGCGCCAGGCCACATAGCTAGTAGGGGCTGAGCCACAAAAAGCTCATTATTCTGACTCTCGGGTCAGTGTTCTTTCCACGATTCCATAATTTCCGGGATCTGGAAATGGGGAGACCAGAAGACAGGTTCGGGAATGGGTCTCTGAAAATGCCGGTTGGCATCAGCTCGTTGGAGAGGCAGGAAGTGCTGGGGAGAGGAGGGCTGCAGAGGCGGTTTAAACATTGTTTCCGTGGCGTATAGCTTTGCACATGGGTCACTTAAACCATCCGGGAAATAACAGGAATACGCCGCCCTGGGTCCCTCCACTGTGTTTAGGTGAACCACAAATCAGAAGCATCTTCCTCCATGTCTTGTTGGCTGTCCTGACAGCATCCAGTCTCGGTGATGATGGAGGAGCAAGGCGTTTCCCGGGAATTGATGACCCTGCCTGGGGGTGACAGCAGGCTGAGGGCCTACCCAGGTCATCACTCACCCTGCCTGCGTGGGAGCCCCACACTGCGCCCTTCACTGCTGCCTGCAGGCCAAATGCTTGAAAGTCAAATTGCTGAGATGTGTTCTCCTCCAAGGAGCTTTCTCCCACTGGATGCTTTGAGGCCCGGGAGCAGGTAAGCAGGGGCTGGCTTGCATCTGCTCTCCCGGACGGCTTTGTATGTGTTGGAGGAGAGGGGATCTCTAGTGGGAGGGGTCTGAGAGCACTGCAGGAGGAGGTACTTGATGGCCTTTTTGTGACCGCTCTTTGGAGAAGGAAAGACTCACCATTCACATCTCACAGGTGGGGAAACTGAGGCCCAGAAACAATCTGTGCCGTGCCCCAAGTTAACCAGCAAGTCAGGAGGTGGCACCACCGGGAAGCCCAAGAGCCCTGCATCCCAGGCCAGAGTCTTCCTCAGCTGTGTGACCTTGGGCAAGTTACTTAACATCTCTAAGCTTCATCTATAACTTGGGACTTTACTAATAGGAGTTAAGTCACAGGTCTGCTGGGAAGAATCAGTGGATAATACACATAAAGTGGTTTGCATGGATCCTGGCATAAAGCAGGTATTCAATAAAAGTTAAATTATTATTATTATTAAAGCAGATGACAGTCTTTAATTCCGCGTCCTCTGCCTGCTCTGTGACAACAGTCTAAACATTATTCAGCAATACAGCCCCCCCTGCAAGCTTAGGGGGAGCCAAAAACAGGGAAGGGTTAAGGTGGAGGTAAGAGGTGGCAGAGGGGTGTGGCACTCAGGGTCACATCTTGCTCTTATTCCTGACCCCCTCTGTGACCTTGGACCTTGGACCAGTCTCTCTCTCTCCCTCCCTCTCTCTCTCTCTCTCTGTCTCTCTCCCTGTCCTCAGGCTCTTTGTTCTTGATGCACCAAATGACAGTGCTGGCTGCCTGAGTGCTGCAGTGAGAACCCACCCCCAGGAAGCCGGGAGCACCTGAAAACCACAGGTCTCCCCTGGAAGATGGAGGAAGCTCTCCCCACAGGCCTGGGAGGCAGCCTGGAAGGAAACCTCCGGGGGGTTGAAGAGCCCAGGGCTGCCCAGTGTGGCCAGCTCCCTGGCCTCTGCCCTGGGCTCTGCAGGAGTCCTCGCAAGGGCTGCTCCCAGGCTTACCAGGGAGTGAGGCCTCTCCTGCCCCCCTACTCTGCACTCCCTCCGGAGCTGGCTTGGCTTCGTCAAAAGCAGGGCCCATCAGGGTGGAGGCGGCGATGTGTCAGCTGGTATTCAGGCTCTGGTTGTGCGCTCAGATCGCTCCCCCTCCCCATCTCCCCCAATCCACCCACCCACCCTTTTACCCACTGCTTGGGGCCTTCTGGGTGGCAGCGCTTCACAGAGGGAGACCGAGCTGCAGCCTTGAGCCTTTGGCTGTTGGGGGGTGGGCGGACTGACTCACTTGGCCCCCTCCCTGGTGCCGATGGGGCAGCTCCCACACCCATGGGCGCTGGCACCCGGTCAGGCCCCTGGGTTTCGGAAAAGGAAGCCGCAGCCCCGCGGCGCCTGACCCGAGCTGGCTGAGGATGCGCTCTGCGCGCCGGGACCCGCTGGCCCCCGGGCCGGGAGGAGATGTTTAGCCTGCGACCCCCCAGAGCAGGCTCGCTCCCGCGGCCGCCCGCTGGGGCCACCCTGGCCGCGGGCCCGCCGGGACGCCCCTGCTCGCAGAGCCCCTCCCCGGGCCGTGGCGCGTCCCCCGAGTCTCGCAGTATTTCCTTCCTGCACCTTTAAGAAGACCGTTGCTCCGTGGTGGGATGGTGTGTTAAAGCCACACAGAGGAAGTTACGCAGCCCGGATCAGACCGAGAGATAAAAGCCCCGATGGTGATCGTGAGTGATGGCAAGAGGATTTAGCCTCGGCATTAACTTGGAGCGGAGTGCAGGGGGGCAGTGAAACGCCCCGCCATCTGGCCCGCGCCGCGCCGGGGGGATGCCCCGGCGCCCCGACGAGCAGCCGCGAAGCCCACCCGGGCCGGGGGCTGCCCGGTGCCCGAGCGCGGGTCCCCTCCGAGCCGCCCAGGGGGCCCCAAAAGTTTGCACTTGTTAGCGGCGACCTCCCGCTCGGCCGGGGCGGGCGATGCGGGCGGCTGGGGCGGGCCCCTCCCCCGGCCCGCGTCTCCGGGACGGCTGCGGGCGGCCCCCCCGGCGGCCGGAGGGCTCCCCAGCCCCGATCTGACGGCCGCGGCGGCGGCGGCCACGGCGGCAGCGGGAGCAGCGCGGGGAAGGAGCGCCGGCTCGCAGCCCTCGGCCCTCGCCCCACCCAGCGCCAGCCAGACGGGGGAGGCGGAGCGCCGGAGGGTGGCGGTCCTCGGCCTCCCGGGTCTCCGCTCCGGGAAGCTGCTCCGAGCCGGGGTAAGGCTGGAGGGGAGAGCCCGGGAGGCGAGCGGGGGGCGGGGGGGAGAGATGCTGCAGCTTTGCCAGGCTGGTTTCATTTTTAAAGGGCTTCGGTGACCGTGCAGGCTTTCCCGCGGCCCAGGAGCCACTTAAAGCGGCCCAGCAAGGGCTCGGATGCAAAAGTTATTTGGTGGCGGCCGTTACTAGCGGAGGACTCGAGTCGCTTGGAGAGGGGTGTGTGAGTGTGCATTTGTAGCAGCATCTTAAAGGAGTAGCTTGTCTTTCTGGCTGGCTTTTCCCCACCAGGGTCTTTTTCCTTCGTTTGTGTGAGTGAGTGGTGGGGATGGGTGTTACCAGAATGCCTGGACGTGTTTGTGAAAAGGAAATTAACCCTTCTCGCGCGCCATTCCCCTACCCCAATTTCCTCGCCACCCCAATTCCTCCCATCCCCTTCCCCTCTCTGAAAACTGGGTATGTGTGAGTTGCACAGAGAAACTCTGTGTTCCAGCGGCGGCTAGAAACTTCTTTCCGTGCCCTGGAGGGGTGGGCTAACGGGGAGGGTTATGTGCCTGGACCGGCCTGGGGACAGCGTGGAGTCGAACCTCCAGCCGGGTGGCACGCAGATGGTGGGAGCAGAGGCAGCGGGAAGGCGGGAAGGGGACCGTGGGCTCGCGGCGTCCGCGGGCTCCGGAGTAAGTTGTCCGCCTGGGCTGGGGGCGGCAGCGCTGGGGAAAAGGATGCGACGAATTCCCCGGCGCTTTGCTGGGCGTCTTCTAAGTAAGGGAGGCGGTGCCAGGTGTGGGTGCACCCTCGGTGCCCGCCGGGCCTTTTTTAAAGGCGTGATTATTAATTGCTCCCGTGGCTTGCACTCAACTTCGGGAAGACGAAAAGCAACTGCGGGATTGCCAGGCACGCATCCCCGTGCGAATGCCCGCCGTTTGCAGCCCACCCGAAGCACGGACTCCGAACCCTTGGCGTCCAAGGCTGGGAGCTGACCCCCATCTCCACACACACCCCCCCTCCCCCCGGCCCCAGCCGCCCAGCCGAGGCCTCCTCCTCGCGCACCACCCCCCCGCGCTCAACTCTTCGGGGCTGTCTGGGCGCTGAGAGGGCGTGGGGGGCACCCGGGAGCCCGAGAAGGCTCCCATTCCGGGGCTGGGGACACCGGGGCCGCCGGAAATGGGATGCTCACTCGGGCGGCGGCGTTGAGCGGGGCACCTACTGGACCGGCGCGGGGTGAGGGGGGGTTAGGGTTGGGAGGATGGGGTGGGGCTGGAAGGTGATCGCGACCCTGAGCGGGCTCCCCTTTCCTTCCTGGCTCCCAGCACCCTCCCCTGAAGGCAGATATCACCCCCCTCGGCTGTCCCCGCTGGGAAAGGAGAAGAAACTTGGGGGTGGGCTGGGTCCTGGGAGAAGCCCCCAGTGCCCCCTCTCCAGGGACCCCCCCCCCAGGGGCTCCGCGTCCACCAAGGCAAGTTTCCCACGAGGCGAGGGCGCAGCCGGCAACTCCGGGAGGATCTTCCAGCCCAGCCAGCTCGAGAGGCGCTAATTCAATACGACAGAGAAATCTGAGTTCAGAAATCCTGGTAAAATCTAATTTTCGGGTTTTAATACCCTGGCTTTCAGCCCCCCTCGGCTCCTGAGGACTCTTAAAAGAAAATAAAGTGCATTGATTCTATTTGTTTCTGGGAGCTGCAGTTTCTTAATAATATCAGGTGAAGATTTATTTTCCAAGGAGAAAACTATCCACCGGGATACAACCTCTTACTCTGAAATTTCCCACACTGGCTTCTCACTCCGTGCTTTCCTCCTCGCTGTTCCGAAGACTCTTGCATCTCTCCCCCTCCCTTTTTTTCTGTTTGGCAAAAACTGACTGTAACATTCTCATGCTGAGCTCACAATTCCCTTACGATGCCAGCAACGCCCAATTGATTGACTAGTTGTAAACACATTTATTACCCACCCCGCCCCCCCGCAGATTTTGACGTTGTTGACTCCCCCCACCCCATTTTCCAGGGAATGCATGGTATTTAAGCCTGCAGAACTGCAAAGCAATTAATAGGTTTGCGAGGCGCGCTGCCTCTTCCGTCTCGCAGGCCTCCTGGCCTCCGGGCCTCACTGCCTCCCCACGCCCGCCTGCGTCCAGTGCGGTCCAGGCCGAGAGCAGCACCGGTCCTGCAGACGAAGGAAGCCCGCGTCCGGGCCCACCCTGCGAGCCGTGGCCCGGCGCCCTGGTGTCCTGCCTCAGGAGCGCTCTACCTGGGAGTGAACAGTTAGGAGCCCGCGGCTGGAAGAATGAGTTATGCTGTCTTCTGGGCAGCGCGAAGCTCAGAGAGAGGCATCCAAACCTTTGCCGGCCGCGCTATCTTATTTTTACTACATTTTCTCAGGTTGTAAAAATAGTCTCCAGGCGGGTTCTTTCTGAGAGTTTTCTAGCAAGAAGTACATTCAAGGCTGGGCAGGCTCTGTAACACTGTTTCTCTTTAAACAGCCAGAGGGGAGATGTGAAAATGTGTCCCCCTCGGATCCTCCCCATTCATCTCCATCAAGAGCCCTTCAGCCAGAGAGAGGGGCAGGGGCTGCCTTAATGCAGATTTATGATGCCCCCAGCCTGGAGCTTTGGGGCAGAGGCTGGGGACTTCTCCTGGGGAGGTGCGGAGTGGCCAGCCCCCACTTGGACAATGTCCCCCCCACTCCGGTTTGTCATTTTTGGCAGGAGTGCGTTTGTATCTGGGTGGAGAATGGAGGTTCATGGAAAGGTAGTTAACTCTTCAGGACCTTCTAGGTACAATGGCTGAAGAGTCAGCAGTTTGGGAATTTAGATGCAATAATCATAGACATAATAACCAGAATTAATAACACACGCGCTTCTGCTGTGACTCATTGCAGTAACCTTTGCCCTATTGGCTAGTATTTTTGGCCAGGATCCCACACTGGGGACCAAATTCTCCTGGTGATATATCAAGTGTCCTGGAACACCCCACACTATTGGAGTCGTGTTTTTCACAATGTAACATTCATCTTAGTTATGTCTATTTAGGGCTTTTAAATAATTACCGGTAGCTTAAAATAGTAAAGCAACAATCATAATGGTGACCTGTTTATAAACATACCCTCTAAGGGATGATTGCAAAATTTTGGCCTTGATCGGAAAAAGCTAATATGACAAATCATTGTCACTTCCGTCAAAGTCTTCAACATCCCTAGTTTCTTACAGTTAAAAATTAAATTCACCATTTCAGAATTTTGGAGAGATATTTACTGGCACCCAGTTCGTAATTGTTGGCCCACGCGTGGACCATTCTTAATCGGAGCCTGTCCACACAGCCTTATCGGCACCTGTGATTACAGCCTCATCTCTGCCTTCGGCAGTTTTGACATTTTGACTTGTCAGTCATGATAAAGCCACCATTCAGTCTCGGCTCCTGGGGCTGTTTTAGAAAGTCACTGACCCCAAACAGGGGCACTTCTGCTGACCCCGACACCCCCATAAATAAGGAGAAAGCGCATCACCTTTTTAATAATGTGCCCCATCTCCAAATGTGCATCTCCTATGTTAATAAAAATAACCCAGTTTCCTCGGGACACTTTGCTAATGCAGCCTCATTTTTTGCACATTTTGCCAGAGAGCTTTTGTTCTTATACATCTTTACCCCCCCCTTTCTCTATTTAATTTGTTGCAGGTGTTGTTGCTAACGAGCTCTCTCTCCTCCCTTCTTGCAATGAAAGACAAGCCAGACCCCGGGTACCTGGATGGCTTGGAAGCTGAAGTCTCAGAAACTTCCTAATAAGTTGCCGATGGCTACCAGCCAAGGTCAGCTGGTTCCCATTAGCGCCTGTCCCCACCAAAGCCGAGCCAAATAAGCTGCTCCCCAGTTAGCACCTCAGTCGCTTTTTTTATGCTCCAGTCCAGCTGCACAATTGTTGTCACTTTAAGCCCATATGAAAAGAAATCTCTTTTATTGGCCCAAAATGCCAAGTCCAATCCCATAGAGGGAACGTGTTTGCAGCTAACAGGTACACCTCCTGATTTTATTTTATCTTTACAACGCAGGCCGGAGGGTTGTTTTGCAGTTGTGTTGAGCACATCACACATTAAGGGCCCTTTAAAGACCTGGGTTGATTGGAAGGACAAAAATTAAAAGCAATCTGATCCGGCCTCATGCCAGATCCCTGCGGATTTTCTCCCTATCCCATTTCCATCCACTGTCACAATTTGAGAGTCTGCCTGATTTGATCAGATTCACCTCTGGGAGAGGTGTGATGCCAAGGTTAGGAGGACGCCAAGTTGTGGGCAACTTCTCGATCTGCCCATCAGCAGTCTGAGAAACGCTGGCTCTGAGTTTTCCATATCGGCCTCTTGGAAAAAACAAGTTCCTCGCTGTTTGCAACCTGGCAGAGTCCCTGGGACATCCGGCCTCCGTCGCCTGGTAGATGTGGCTTTTCCATGCTGAGGTTTCGAGTCCCTCCTGAGCCAGTCGCCACCTCTCCGGTCCCTCTCTGGGCCTCGCCCCTGGGGACCGCGCCGCCATGCTGCACCTGCTGGCTCTTTTCCTGCACTGCCTCCCGCTGGCCTCTGGGGACTACGACATCTGCAAATCCTGGGTGACCACGGATGAAGGCCCCACCTGGGAGTTCTATGCCTGCCAGCCCAAGGTGATGCGCCTGAAGGACTATGTCAAGGTGAAGGTGGAGCCCTCCGGCATCACGTGCGGAGACCCCCCTGAGAGATTCTGCTCCCACGTAAGTCAGCCCCACCCCGCCGTTCTGTTCGCTCAGGCCAAGTGGGTGGGGGTCTGGGCCGGACCCTTGGGGTGGGTGAGCAGAGCGGGAGGACCAAGATGCAAGGTTGACTTTCCTGCATGCAGGTTTGGGATCAGGTCTCTGTCCCACCTTGGAAATGTGCCAAAGCAAAGGCGGCCCTGAGGATGCTGGGGTCACGTGACATCGTTCTTTGGGGTGGGGAAATTCTTGGCCAGGTGATCACTAGAGCCTCTCCTCTTGGGAAAACCACAGTACTAGTCACGGTTCCCCAGCCTTGCAGATAAGCCCCGCCTCTCTCGTAGGAAGTCAGCATCTGGGCGAGCGAGCAAAGTACTATTTGCAACGTTGCACTCTGACCTCCCTCTGTTCGTCCCTTTGTGGTGCCACCTCCTATTCCACCCAATCCAATCCAGCAAACAGATTTGCCAAGCGAGGGAATGCCAAGCACCGAGCTGGCACTTTGCAGGGGAAGGTTTGACGGCAGTGCAGAGGGGATTCGTAAGGGAGGACGGAAGGGGTCAGAGCAGGGCGGGCGGTGTGGCTGGTGCCATTTCTGATTCCACCCCTATGTGCAGTGACCACAGTCGCTGGTTAAGTCAGGGGGAAGGCAGACTTTCAGGTGTTGTCGCTTGAGTCCCTAGTTAGAGAAAGATGGAGTCTTAGAGCCACGGAGTACATCAGTACTCAAGTAACATTAACAACAACAATAATAATAGCGGGGATCATTTATGCAAGCACCTGAGTGTGGAGGCTAAGAGCTCAATACGAGTCATTCCATGGAGTCTTCCACTCAGCTGAGCTGGGTTGATTCTGTGTTGTACAAAGTAGGAGTTTCAGGGGGTGAGCTCTGGACCAGTGGCATCTCTGGGCCACTACTCCATCATCTGTAAAGTGTGTACACTAATAGCACACACTCAAGTCGCTGTAAGGAGTAAGTGAGCTAATGCACCCTGAAATGCTCAGACTAGGGTCTGGCACAGAGCAAGTGCCCCTAGGTGTTAGCTATTGTCGTTCCCATTGTACAGATGGAGAAACTGAGGTCCAAAGTCCCAGCCCAGGAAGTGATGAAGCTATGATTTGAGTGTCTGGTTCCAGAGTCACTGAGCTAATCTGCCTCCCGAGAGACGCCTTCCCACTGGGCAGAGCCCCAGGTCGGGCAGGAGGCTGGACAGGGCAGCCAGGCTGCAGGAGCCACAGGAAGGGCTCAGTGTCATCCTCGGGTGGCTGCTGCCTTCATGTGTCCTGGGGGGAGCCTCCAGGTCTCTGGGTTTATGGCTGGACTGAGCCGGTGTCCCCACTGGGCTCCTGAGGATGCCTCAGTCCCGTGGGGCGCTTGGGTCCTATCCTAGAGCAGTCAGCCTGGGAAGGTAGGTTCCCACTTGGATGGTCAGCAATCAGGAGGCTGTCACTGTGGGTGGTGGCTGGGCTGGCGGGAGCTAGCTGGGGAGAGAGAGAGGGAGGGAAGGAGAAAGCAGCACAGGGCCAGGAGCCAGGGACTGGAGAGTCCCACTGCACTGAGGACCCCAGGGCTTTGCTGGCTCAGGGACAGGCAAGGGGGCTGGCCCCTGAAGGTCAGGGCCAAGGCCAGCACCGGGGGAGCCCAGCTCTGAGTCCACATCTGAAGCTGGCTGCCCACCCCAGCTCATGTAAAGACTTCTCCACACACTCCCTGAGCAGAGTCAACCGCTGCCTCTTGTATTAGAGTCCTGACTGTATTTCTTCTTTTGAATATTAATCGTCTTAATGTGCTGGGGGCGGGGCCGTGGGGCGGGATGCCTAAATCATAAATCACTGGACCAGCTTCTGGTCAAGGCTTGAGGGGTGGAGATGACCATCAAATGCAAGTCTGAGGCCCTCTCCTGGCCAAAGCTGGCTCAGGATGCCCTTGGCCCTGGGCCTCCGCCCTGCCCCCACTCTCACACACAGAGAACCCGGTGCAGCTGCCGGAGTGGAGTGGTCACCCCGCCAATGTCCTGATGCCACCCAGCATGGGTCCTTGAGCTGTGCAAGGAGCATTCATGCCCTTCCTGTCCTCTCCTGGAAAGACCGGTGAGGAGAGCAGGGGGGGAAGAACAGCATCTCCCTCAGTGTCCTGACACCTGTCTGATGGACTTAAATATTTCATGATGGGCTGCCATCCGGCTCTGCCCTTGATTACAAATGTGCAGCCAACGAGGAAGGGGACGCTGCCTAGGCTGGCTTCTGCAGGGAGGAGGGGGTCACATCCAGATGGATTCAAACCCCCCCCCCACTGTTTATTGCAGCTTCCCTAAGCAGGTTCTGTGCATGTCTCTAAATTATCTCTAGGATGCTCTGAGGTGGGGGCTCTTCTAATCCCATTGTAGGGATTAGAAAGCGTTGGCTAAATCCCGCCAAGGTCACTCGGTCTAGAGGGCAGGCTGGGAACTTGTACGTGGCCAGGACCCATGCTTATGCACCCGACGGCCCAGCCTTCCCTCTCTGAGCTTCGGTGAAACAGAGATGATGGTGTAGGCAAGTCACAGTGCCAGTGGAAAGATGCAGCCCCGCCATGGGTGTCCTGGCACGTAGTAGGTACTCCATGTGTGGTAGCTGTCATTTGCTTTTTATTGTGGCTATTATGTCCTTGGTGGTGTCTGGGCCTTTGTCTCCTTGCATCTCTCCAGCCTTGGGGACACCACGCCCTGTATTCCTGGTCTCAGGGCAGCCGGTGGTGGATGTGTGCTCAGGAAGCGTTCACTCCTCTAGCCATGGCCGGTGGCGCCACCAGGGGGCGCCCTAGTGGTACCCAGGTGGCCCTCTGCCCCCTTAGCCTTACAATAGCCCAGTGGGTCCCTGTTTCCTGGCACCCCTCCTGCGGCGAGTGCTGGGCCTGTCCTAACATCCATCCAAACGGAGCATGAGCCCTGGGGCACCCTGAGGATGCAAGAGGGGCCACGGAACGACTGCCCCTTTCAGGCTTCAGTGTGCAGACCCTCTCTCCCCGCCGGACTTGTGTACTTCCGCAAGGCCACCTGAGAACTGAATTGTAAATTCCAGCCTGGTGAGGAAGGGGAGTGGAGAGGAAGACCAAGATAAATGAACAAAAAACCTATTGGCTCTAAATGCACAATTAGAATTAATAGGGCTGAGCTCTCAACCAAGGATTCTTGGGCAAGGGCAAAATTTCAATGAGGGCTGCGGGAGAAGGCGGGCGGCCTCCCACCCCTGACTCCCAGGGCCTGGCTGGAGAGGGCCAGCCTTCCGAGGCTGCAGGGCCAGGAAGAAGGAGGGAAAGGCAGCGCCCGCAAAGGCTTCTCAGACCCTAGCAGGACCCCTTTGGGATGGGGAGGGCACAGTTGGACGTGGGGAGCAGCCCCACAGAGCTTCGAAAGAGAGGTTGCCAGCCAGCTGCCTGCGCTGCCATGAAAGCAAGGGGGAAACCCTGTCCTTGTGCCTAGAGCCTCAGGAGAGAGATGGTGAGAAAAGAGGGTGGGGGGCACAGAACAGGCAGGTGGTGTTTAAAATGATCCTACAGCTAGCTACACACTGCTGCCCAAAGTGTAGTCCCTGGACTCACCTTGTTAGAAATGCAGACCCCCGGGCCCCGCCCCAGACCCGCTGAGCCAGAAGCTGCATTTTAACGAGAAGTCCAGGTAATTCGGATGCACGCAGGGTGTGCTCTGAGGAACGCTGCTCTACATGGTCCGTCAGTGATGGGTGATACTTATTATTGATGATGGACAGACAGGAGGCCTGTGGTTCCCACGGGACCTTTGCAGGGTAAGGAGGTGTCGCCCCTGCTGAAGGAGAAAAGCAGAGAGCAGGAGGAGTGGAGGTCCCAGGAGTGAGGGGTGAAGCTGGGAGCTCAGATTCCTGAATGTTGGAGACCTGGTGGAAGGTTCCAGAAAGGTGGTGTGCTATCCCGACAAGAGCCACAGGCCTGGAATCTGAAGACCTGAGCTTGCATCCCAGCTTTGCTGCTTGTGGGCTGGGTGATCTGGGGCAAGTCTTTCAATTTTCTGAGCCTCAGTTTCCCCACGTAATGGGACATGGCTGCCTTGCCCACCTCTCCAACTTCCTGGGAGAAGGAAGTGCCTTTCAGAATATCTGAAAGTACTTAAAGAGTGCAAGTTCTCTTCTAGGGTGAGACTTTGATAGTGTCGTTGATCCAGTCTTGAGCATCTTGGTTCTTCCACGGTGAAATAACTGAACATTAAAGGTTTCATCTAAGGAGACTTGAGCACACAGAGGTGCCTGGGTCTTGGTGCACAGGAAAACCCAGAGATGGTCATGAAGGCGCATCATAGAGCACACGTCTTCCTCAGAACCTGCTTTGCCTTCTCTGTGCCTCCGTATACCCAGACGCAGAGCAAATGGCCCCATCCCTCCCTCATGGGGTCTGCTGGGCTGATGACTGCAGAGGGCAGGTGGGTCCCGGGGGCCTCAAGCCCCTCCCCACCATGACACTGAACACCACGTGCAGAATCAAGGTCACAGATGCCATGCCTCCTGCCAGACCTTGATGTTCACGAAACGTTCCCATCCAGCAGCACTGAGCTCACCAGCCCACTGGCTCAGGTCTCCTTTCCCCTCTGCGTTCTGTCCCCAAACCCACAGAGGACAGCCTGGGGAACACCCTTCCCCACCCCTCCCTCCTCTCCCCGTCACAGCCCTCCCGTCCCGTTTCCGGGGCTGACCTCATGCCAGGTACAGCTGTGATGGGGCAGTGTGATAACTCTTGCAAATCCAAGTAAACAACAAGAGAAACACAGCAGGTGTTAAGGGTGGTGCACAACTAACTAGGAGTGGGTGAGACTGAGACCTAATGTAAGGAGCTTGAGAAGGATGAGGGTGCGTCCCGCTCCCCCCCCCCACATGCTCTAGCTCACCACAGAGTTTCCTGCCTCCTTGCCTTGGCCCGTGCTGCCTCCTCCGCCTTCTTTGCTTCCTTCATTTCCAAAGCTTTCGTGTTTACCTAGATTACCTCATTTTTCGAGGTTCAGGTTGGACCCACCTCCCCCAGGAGGCCTTCCTTGACTCCCTAGCCCAGGTGGGTCAGAAGGCCCCATCTGGTCACATCTGTGTCATTGGGCTTACAGATGTGGCCTACTGGTTAAGAGCTCAGGCTCTAGAGGCAGAGAGGTAGAGGTTGGAATCCCCTGCTGTGTGACCTTTGGCATGAAGCTTAACCTCTCTGAGTCTCATTTCCTTAAATGGGACTATTGCTAGAATACGCATTTGGAACTGTCATGAGCGTAGTGCCTGGAGTCAATGGTCAATCCATGCTCATTATTCTACTCTTGATGTTTGCCTCCCCCTTGGACTGTGAGCTCCCCAGGGGCAGGGCTGCCTTGTTCATCTTTGCATCCCTCCCTCTTGCCTCAGTTAATGCTCAGAAGGCATTTACTGAACCAATGGATGGGTGGGTGGAGGGACAGTGTGATCCAGGAAGGCTTCTCGGAGGAGGAGAGATTAGGGCTGACTCTTACAGGAATAACTAGGGTTTCAATCAGGACAGAGGAGGCACCAAAGGCCTCACTTATCTCCATTTGAGTCCCTGTTCTGTAGGATTCTCAATCAGTTGACACCAGGAGGTCTGCACAGTTCTGTCCTTAAGCAGGAAGTGATTTTGGAACCTGAGTTTCCCCCAGCCCTTAGTTAAAGCCGCTCAGTCTCTTGAAACGCCTGAGGCAGGGCCCACCCTGGGACAAGAATAGTTCCATGCATGACATCTTGTTGCTTGGTGAAGTCTCCTTCCTGGGGAGCAGACGAGTGACAGGATGGGAGCAGCGCTGCCTGTGAGGGCCGGGCCCACACGACTGAGATCCTGGCCTCTTACTTTTCTTAAGGGAATGAGTTTGGGTCCCGACACTCCATGGAGCGTAGGGGGCAGAGCCTCTGGAGTGCCAGGGGGAAGGGAAATGGCCTGGAGGACACATCTTTCCAAAGAGTGTCAGAGACTTAGAGGTTCTAGAACTTTTCCCCAGGCTCGTCCTCCTCTTCCCTCTCTACATTCCCTGGCCCTGATTTTTCATATATTTTCACTTTTCTCCCTTAATGCATGTATAACACAAGCTGCCTTGTGAAATCCCACGTGTGACGAGGCGGGGGGTGGATGGATGGATGGGCAGGCAGGCCACTCCAGCTGTGGATGTGAACTTGAGGTCTGGGATGGGGCAAAGGGGGGCCCATGCTCATCCCACCCCTTCTGGGTTGTGGGACTTTGGAGAAGTCCCTCGTGCTCTGAGCCTCGGTTTTCTCATCTGAAAATTGGGATGATGCTAAACACAATCTCAAAGGAAGGTCATACAGATGAGATGAGACAAAGCGTGTAGAGCCCTCAGCTGGGTGCCTGGCACAAAATGAATGTTTCCCAAAAGGGATTTTTTCCCCCATCCTAGAATTTAGCGTGAGAGACAAAAGAAGTAAAAGTAGAAAATAACAGAAGAGGAGCCTATTAGCCAAGCGTGTAAGGTGGGGTATAGCCAGCATGTGCTATGGGAGTTCATGGGGGGAAGGCAGGGCACCAGGTTGGTCTGGGGTGGTCTATGACCTTGAAGGGTTGGAGGGATTCAGAAGAGCGATGATGAGGCAGAAGGAATCGCAATTGCAGAGATGCAGGAAAGGGTCCGTGTGACATGAGGGGAGAGTGTGTGGGTGTTGGGGAAGGGATGACCCACTCCACCTGTTTGTTTCATCCCCCCCCACCCCACTCCCTGTAAGCCTGTGGGCGGGGCTGTTATTGTGCCATTGGATGGAGGAATAGACCAAGGCTCCCCAAGGTTCACTAATGGTGGAGCTGTGATGCAACCTTCCTCTGCCTGGCTCCTAACCGCTCTCTAGTGTCAGGGGGGTTAGGCCAAGGGTGTCGAGGGGGAGAGGAGGAGCAGAGCAGTGGGCATGCAGAGACCCGAGGGAGCCCACAGGGCATGGAATTCCTGAGCCACAGGGCTGAACAGAGCTTGGCAGGCTCAAAGAAGCAGGTTCCAAGCTGCGGCCCCTCACCCTCACTACCCCAGTAAGGGGGTCCAGGCTGCAAAGCTCTGTTCCTGTCCCACAGCCCAGGACCCAGGCTTTCCTGCCTCAGACCTGGCCAGGGCCCACTTGGCCCACTAGGATGCTCAGCTCCTACCTGGAGGGTACCGGAGTGGTGGGGAAAGTGGGAAATGGCAGATGATGCATGGTTCTGTTCAGCTTTGGTTTGCAGGTTCTGATTTGTTTTTCATCACAGCAGATTTGCTTAAATATATGAAAACGTGTTTCTAATTCCCCAAGCACACACCAACTGCTGGCGCTGGTGGGGGGCGGGGGGCATGTCAGAGCAGCATGAGCGCAGGATGCGAGCCGGGCAGTGCTGGGCCCCGACAGAGTCTCCTCACTGCTGGGACAGCTCCTTAGCTTCAGTTTCCCCAATGGTGCAATGATGGGGTTTGGCTAGATTAACCACTTCACCCAGCATCCCTGCGTGATTGTAGATACATTCTCGGAGTTTGGTAAAAATCTATGCTGGGGTTCAGGCTTGGTCTCAAACAGACAAAGTGAGGGGCTCCAGTGCAGACAGAATGGCTCCAAGTGCATATCCTGTGCTCAGCACAGCACTAGATGTTTTTTCAAGTTTAAATCCCTTTATGATAGTAGTCTATTAAAGGAAAATCAAAACAAAGAAAAACAAAGCTGAGAGCTAAAAACATAATGGTACGTCACATCGTTTCCCCTTGGTTTCTGCTTCTAAATTCTTTTACAAATTTTTTAAGTGAGGTATAATTGACATAGAAGATTGTATTCGTTTTAGGTGTACTGTACAACATGATGATTTGATGTAGGTACATATTGTGAAAGGATTCCCACTGTAAGTTTAGTTAATATCCATCACCACGCACAGTTAAAATTTTTTTCTTGTGGTGAAGGCATTTAAAATTATTTTTTAATTAAAAGAATTGAGGTGATAGTCACATAACATGAAATGAACCATTCAATTTTTTAAAGTTGGGGTAAAATATATATGACATAAAATTTGCCTTTTTAACCATTTTTAAGTTGTGCATTTAGCACATTCATGATGTTGTGTAACCAGACGGGAAACCCCGTCTCCGTCAGAAGCCACTCCCCGTTCCTCCTTCCCCCAGCCCCTGGCAACCACTAGTCTGCTTTCTGTCTCTCACATTTGCCTGTTCCAGACATTTCACATAAATGGAATCATGCAGTGTGTGACTTTTTGTATCTGGCTTCCTTCACTCAGCATAGCGTTCTCGAGCTTCATCCATATTGTAGCTCGTACTAGTACTTCATTCCTTTTTATGGCCGAGTAATATTCCACTGTATGCTCTACCACATTTTGTTTATCCATTCATTGGTTGCTGGGCATTTGGGTTGTTTCCACTTTGAGGCTATTATGACTAATATTGTTATGAACATTTATGTACAAGGTTTTGAGTGGACATATGTTTTCATTCCTCTTGGGTCTATACCTAGGAGTGGAATTGCTGAGTCATATGGTAATTTTATTTTTTATTTATTTATTTTTAAAATAAATTTATTTATGTGTTTGTTTATTTTTGGCTGCGTTGGGTCTTCGCTGCTGCTTGCGGGCTTTCTCTCCAGTTGCAGCGAGCCGGGGCTACTCTTCGTTGCGGTGCGCAGGCTTCTCATTGCGTTGGCTTCTCTTTGTTGTGGAGCACGGGCTCTAGACGCACGGGCTTCGGTAGCTGTGGCTTGCGGGCTCAGTAGTTGCAGCTCGCGGGCTCTAGAGCACAGGCTCAGTAGTTGTGGTGCACGGGCTTAGCTGCTCCGCGGCATGTGGGATCTTCCTGGACCAGGGCTCGAACCTGTGTCCCCTGCATTGGCAGGCGGATTCTTAACCACTGCGCCACCAGGGAAGTCCCCATATGGTAATTTTAGATTTAAGTTTTTAAGGAACTGCCAAACTGTTTTCCAGGGCAGCTGCACCGTATTACATTCCTACCAGCTCTGTACAAGAGTTCCAATTTCTCCAGGTCCTTGCCAACGTTTGTTATTTTCCGTCTTTGTTTTTTACTGTAATGGCTAACCTGGTTGGTGGGAAGTGGTATCTCATTAGGATTTTGATTTTCATTTCCCTAATGACTAATGATGCTGGATATTATGTGCTTATTGGCCATTTATATATCTTCTTTGGAGAAATATATATTCAAGTCTTTTGCCCATTTTTTCATTGGGTTGTCTTTTTGTTGTTGAGTAGTACATGTTTTTTGTATATTCTGGATACTAAATCCTTATCAGATATATGATTTGCAAATATTTCCCCCATTCTACAGATAATCTTTCATTCTCTTGATTGTGTCCTTTTAGGCACAATTTTTTTTTTTATTTTAGTGAAGTCTAATTCATCTCTTTTTTCCTTGTGCTTTTGGTGTCATATCTAAGAAATCATTGCTAAATTCAAGCTCATGAGTGCTTACCCCTATGTTTTCTTCTAAGACTTTTATAGTTTTCACTCTTATAGTTAGATCTTTGATCCATTTTGAGTTAATTTTTGTATATGAAGTCAGACAAGCATCCAACTTCATTCTTTTACATGTGGATATATGCTTTTCCCAACACCATATGTTGAAAAGACTATTCTTTCCCCATGGAATGGTCTTGACACCCTTGTTGAAAATCAGTTGACCATAGACGTATGGGTTTATTTTTGGACTCTCAGATCTATTCCATTGAGGCACTGAGCAGTCTATGTGCAGTATTTCATCTAACCCTCCCAAATATCCCTCATGGTGGAAACAACCTTTATCTTATTGTCCCCATTTTACAGATGAGAAAACTGAGAGTCTAATACCGAGTGGCAAAGTCCAGGCCCAAACTCAGACCCTAGTCATTCAACCTCCCGAGGAGGGAAGAAGTCCGAATGCTCACCCCTCCTCCCTCCCTTTCTCTCCCACCTCTGTCCTTTCCTCCCTCTTTTTCTCCTTTTTTTCCCTAACTTATCCTTTAAGCTGGGATGTTAACTGTGATTCCCAGAGGAGGGTATCTGGGGAGGGGATGTCATGACCTGTGACCTCTCTGGTCTCCAAATATCTCTTGCTTCCACGTCACCTCCTCCCCTCCCCTGCTCATCAGGGCACCAGATTCTGTGTCTCCATCCTTGCTACACGGGCTGTGCTTGCACAAAGTGGGCGATAAAGAAATGCTGGTGATAATTATCCCTCATCTCAAGTAGATGGTGCAGTTTGGAAGGAGTCTTAGAGATTATCTAAACCAGAGGAACCCCGATATCTCTAAGCACATTACAGTGGAACTAACTACTCAGGGGAAAGTGGGTGCCTGGGACCTGGCTGCTGGCACCCTCTGCCCCGGCCCCGGCCCCCTGAGCCCCCACCCCCGGGAGTCCTAGGGCTCCTGTGAACACAATACGAAACCACTAATAGAGTCCAACTTCCGCCCCATTTCCTACATGGGGAAACTGAGGCCCAACGGGATGGACTGACTTCCTGGGGCCCCAGTGAGGGAGCAGCAGACCCGAGAGGTTCGACCGTAAGCCTTGGGCTCTCCCACAGGAGTGGACTGGAGCCCTGGGGGCATGAGGCCCTCCACACCAGGTCTCCGTGCATCCAGTCACATCCTGGATTTGACCACATGTGGGGGCATTTGGTGGGGGACCTGGAATGCCTCCCAGCGTGCGCTGGAGCTACACCTTCAGGGTAGGCATGGCCATAAGGTTAAAGTTTGCTCTCTGGCCTGCTCAGGTGAGCTCTCACAGCTGTGTGTAGCCCCTGGTGACCCAGGCCTGCTCAGAGCTGGCTCTCGCAGGCCCTGGGGATCCTAAGACCCCTGCCCTGGCCCGTCCACAAGCTGTGGTTCTCCTTGCTGTGGCAGCAGTGTGAAAGGCGGACAGGAAGGGGATGTTTGTGGGAGGCGGGCAAGGCCAGGGGTGAGGCAGGATGGGGGGCAGAATGTTAGGGATCACGGCAAAGTCAGCCTTAGCGATTACCCTCCGATGTCGGGCTGGGGTGCATGTGGTCCAACCCCGGCCCTCAGCTGGGAGCTTCAGGAAGCAAGAGCCGGGGATACACTCTTGTGTGTCTCACCACATGCTGGTGTTTCTTCCACCCGCCCCGTCTCGTGGGTTTTGGCTGCCATTTCCCGAGGCCTCCCTGTGGGCCGGGTACCCTGCATATGCACTTTCTGTGCATAGCGTTTGTGTTTTCTCCGAAGCACTGGGACGGGTATATTGCAAATGAAGGGAGGGAGGCTCAGAGAGATGGAGAGACTTACCCAAGTTTGCACAGCAGCGACAAAGCCAGGATCTGTCTCCGGGGTCTTGACCACTGTGCCATCCTGCCTTGTCAAAAGTCTGGGTCACTGTCCTCGGGGACCCGAGATCCCAAGGTGCAACCACAGAGGTGCAGCCACCTCACCCCTCAGGGTCTCGTTGGTAGGAAGGAATTAAATCCATGTTTGTGGATCCCTCCAGATCTACACCTGGGGCTTTCTAGAGCTGCCCTTCCTATTAAAGCGTCCTGGGCCCGTCTTCAAGGACCTGGCATTCTTCTCCCCCAGCACAGTTTGTCCTGGGGGCTTTGGGACAATTTGGACCCCCTCGGTCCTGCATTCCAGCTCCCTCCTGTTGCCTGAGTCATTTGTCCACTTGACTCCAAGTGTCGACCAGGGAAATAAAAGGAAATGAAACACGACCAGGGCATTTCCCCTTGGTCATAGCAGAAGTCCGTTTTTGGGCAAAAGATGAAAAGGAGGAGAATGAGAGATGGAGCCTGCAGGTAACCCCAGAGTCTCGTCAGCCACAGCAGCACATCCCCGCCTGAGCCCACAGAAAGTGCATGGTGCCCATATGGGAGACTGCAGGTTCCTGAATTGTCCCCTCCATCTGGGGAATCAAGAGACAGCAAAGGCAGGTGACAGCAGAAGGAGAAGCCAGTGGGCCAAAGAGCATGCCCTGTTCCCACCCCAGGCACCATCTAAAACCCCTTGCCAACAGCTCCGAGGCTGGCATCTTGCTGAGTCTGGGCTTCTGGGGATCAGGGTCCACGCTGGATTGGCTGCCAGGGGCTGGGTGCCCTTGGGTCTCGTCCCCCCTTTGGGATGTAAATTTCCTGCCTTCACCAGAGGGGGTCTGTGTATTCACCCTCCAGACCCCACTGCATTCCTAGATTTTGCTTCTGGTTTTTGGGACTTTCAGACTTAGAGAGAGGAAGAGGGAGAGGCATGGAGAGAGCAATAACCTCCCAGGCACTGGAGGACCCGGAGGGGATGGACAAAGGCAGGACACCAACCCCAGCTCAGCTGCAAAACCCCAGAGCAGTGCCTCCTTCTTTGGCGGGGTCTCAGCCCCTTTGAGAATCCATGGTGCTTTTCCTGGAAGAATGCGTGCGCGCGTGCGAGCACACACACACACAGTTGCAAACACTCACAAGTCTCCCCAGACCACCCTGAGTCCACCTGTGGGCCCCTGTGGGCCCCTATGCTCCCTCTGGGGGCCCTTAAGCTCAGGACAATCACCATGTGTCTTCTTGTAACTGACTGATCCTGTTGTCTGAGGCTTTTCTTGATTCCACATCTTCCACCACCTCTTCAGACCAGCAAAAGCTTATATTTATTGAGTGCCTACTGCATACCAAGCACTTGGCCTGAAGTTGCTCGTTGAACCCACCCAGAACACTTACGAAAGATCCTATATTTATGCCCATTTTCAATATGAGGAACCTGAGGTTCAGAGAGGTTAAGCCACTTGCCCAAAGTCACACAGCTTCCAAGTAGAGGAGCCTGGCACCTCCACTCCAGGCTGCCTGGACCCAGTGCCTAGCTCCTAACCAGGCTGCTTAGCTGACCTGAGGTGCTCTGAGTCTCTATCTCACGGTTAGATTGAGGCGGTTGTTGTGTGTGTACGTGCGTGTGTGCGTGCGTGCACGTACGTGTGGCCATTTTGCTGGGGGAGTGTACTGTCCCTGTCTGCCTCTCCTCCCCCAGCACTCCTCGGGCAGCCTGAGCAAGGAGGGCTGGGGAGGAGTGACGGGAGCGTTTTGCCCACCCCCTCTGCCCCCGAGACATGATGGAGTCTGCTAATCCAATTATTTGATAATTCACTTATTTCATGTCTATTTGGCAGTGTGCGGGCTCCCACGCACCAGCTCCGGGGAAGGCGAGATGGCTTTGCCTGGAGGAATCCGATCTGTTTTTCTGGGGAAGGAGTGGGGAAAAAATACACCCAAGAATGAACAATAATGGACCTAAAAATAGAGGGTGGAGGGAAGTGGGGGCGGGGAGCGAGGCATCTGCCTTCCACTGGGCCTGCTTGCACCCGGCAGCCCTCCCCCTCCCCCTCCCACCCGTGGGTTCCCCGGGGGTCTGGCTGCCTCTCAGCCTGGGGGAGAGCCACGGGAATGGGGAGCGGAAGGAAAGCAAGGCTGGGAGCCAGGTGCCACCCCAAGATGGAGAATTGTCCCATCGAAGGGTCCTCCAGGCTGTGGCCTTGACCTTGGCTGCACGTCAGAGTCTCCTGGGGAGCCGTAACCAGCCAATGCCTGGGAAGGGACCTACCCCTGAGGGTCTGACGTGGTTGGTCCGGGATGCCCCTAGGTGAGTCAACGTGAGAACCACTCTAAGGGGTGTCTCCACAGCAGGAATAGGGGTTCAGATTTGGGGGCTCTCTCCTCCTTTACCCCCGGGTCTCCTAAACCTTGAGACAGCCTTCCTGAAGGCCCCAAACCCAGATGGTCTGCTGGGACTCCAGAGGAGTGCAGGCAGGGGACAGGGAGCTGTGCAGACTCTTGGTTCTGTCCGGGTCCCCATCCCCCTTGAGTGTCCTCAGCTGAGCCTCACAGCGGACTCACCTGGGAGCTCTTAACATCCCCCCAACCTGCCGGGGCTGCCACCCCACCAGCTGCCGCCCCACCTGCTACTGCAGAGTCTCTAGGGTGGGCCTGGGCCGAGGATTTATTCAAGCTGGGTGGTCCCAGGGTGAAGCCAAGTTTGAGAACCAACATTTCAGTCTTGCCCAGGACGGCACTGGGTCCCTTCCAGCTATAAGCATCTTGTCTTTTCATCTTAAGCATCTTGGTTTTTTGAATTCAAAGACCAGAGGGGGAGAGAGATTGCTCTCAGAATCTTTCCTTCCATCTGAGCTGCAGGCACCCCATCCTTGCTCTGGCTTCCTGGGACCTGAAGGGTGCTGGCCGCCACCTTACCCTTTGTTCCCAGGTTCTTAACCTCTCTTTCTGAAAGGAGGCTGCCCAGCCAGAGTCAGGGCTTTCCCTGCAGCTGCTAAATGTCAAGGCTGCCGGCTGACTCCAGGCCTCCCCTTCCGCCTTATCTCCTGCTACCCACCAGGCTCCTGGTCCATCCAAGCACATTAACTCCTCTCTCCCTGTGGCTCTTGCACGTCTGGTCTGGCCCTTCGCTCGATCCCGCTACATAGCGCTTCCTCCTCACAGCCCGGTCAAATCTCCCTCCACCTGTCCATATCCAGCCCACCTGTCCTTCTGGGCCTGTCCTTCTGAAATCCCACCTCCTCCAGGAAGCTTTCCTGACCTTCCCAGCCAGTTCCCCTCCAGGCTTGTCATCCGTGCCATACTCTGGTGGTCACAGCACGGTGGTCAATGCTCCCATAAGGGGTCAAAGGTTACTGCAGGTATGACCTTGAGTCAGTGCCTGACCTCTGGGGGCCTCAGTCCCCTCACTTATAAAGCAGGGATGATGGTGAGAGCTGGACTGACATCACTGTACAGGTGCCCTTCTTTGGACCAACTGTAGCAGGCACCCCAACCTGGCCAGGCATCTGAGTCACTGCAGGGGGTTTTGATTGGTTGGTGGGTTGGTGGGTTGGTTCACTTTCAATCTGGAGCAGAATTTCTGGTCTTAGTGCCCAGAAATATTTTCATCTCTTTCTTCTTCCCAAGGATTTGGATGGGCAGCCAGGTTTGATGGCTGCTTCTTCAGGACTATTCTGCACATTAGAGATAGTTGTTGAATAAGTGAGGGAATAAATAAATGAAACCTTACCAGCTCAGGCTTGCCTCTCTCACCACCACCAAGGGCTTCATCGGTAGATGAACTGTCCAGTTGTGCCCGGGGGTGGGGCAGGCCCAGACACTTCTTTCTCTTTCCTCTACCCGGCCACTTCTTACTCCTCAGAGACCAGCAAGAAGAAGCCCTAGAAAGTCTCAGCTTGTGGCCATTGGCACAGGCAGGTCCCATCCGTCCAGGTGCTGCATCCACTCCTGACACCTCCTTTTCAATGCGGAGGGCCTGGAGAGGGGACCCGCCCAGGAAGGGGAGTCATTCTGCAAACCTTAATTAAGCATCTTGCGTGTGACAGGCCCCGCTCCTGTCTTCACAGAGCACACAGTGGGGAGGGGACCACACAGTAATTAACCAAAGAAGTGGCTAAGGAAAACTGATCAAGTGCCCATCTCGGGGAGGGAGGTGTTGGCCAGCGTGTTCTCCGAGGAAGGGAGGGTTAGCAGACACCTACAAAGGGGTGGAGGGGAGGAGCTCCAGACAGAGGTGGAGAAGCCTGGGTGGGATGGGGGATGGGCATCAAGATAGGAAGGAGAGATTCCAGGGTCCAAAACAAGGTGGAAATTGACCTCTGTAGGATCATACAATGATTTGTAAGAATTTTGTATGTTTTGTAGACTCCGTGGCACAAAAGTTCATTTCATCTTCCCTAAACCAAGGAACGTCCCTACGGGCAGAGGCAGGGTAGCATAGCGGGCCCTTTATAGAGCATATATTGTGGAGCTTCTAACACCAGTTCTGCCCTTTGCTCAGCAAAGTGGCATTGACTAGGTTTTCTAACCTATCGGTGCCTTGGCTTCTCCATTTTGAAAATAATTATTAGGATCGTCATGAATAGAGAAAAGGATATTTCACACGAAAAATCACGATCTCAACGTCTGGTGCTAAGAAAAATACTCAGTAGGGAAGTTTAAAAAAGAAAAACGGAAGCAAGGCAAGATGAGAAGTGAGATAGGTGGGCGAGGTGGGCAGAGCCAGGACCAGCTTGGGTTTGGAATTCATCCGAAGAGGGTGCTCTGGGGTGCAGCAGGGGAGCTGAAACACACGGCTGCTTTCTAGAGTGTGCCTGGTGGCAGGTCGGGGCGGGGAGGCCGGAGGGGTTGGTGGTGGCAGGGGGTGGACATGGCAACTGTTAGGGGAGGGGGCTGCCGGGATCGATCTTCAACCTCGACCCTCTTGGGCACTCCCCTTTCAGCTGGTGGTCCCACCAGCATTGGGCCTCTTTCAGGACCCACCGAGGCCCCATCGCTCTTCAGCAAGAAAGCCGAGGGCAGCTCTCAGAGAGGAGGAGAGGGGGCTCTGCAAAGGCCCCAGGGGTCTGCGGAAGGCGGCTCCCCTGAGTACCCCAGCCAGGCCCCTCGGAGCGGGCTGCTCGTCGCCCTGCCTCCCCCCGCCCCCAGTACTGCATCCTCCAAGCCGCTTTTTTTCCTCCGTGATAAAATATTCATGTCAGCAGAGCAGGCCCTCTTAGGGAAGGCTGCCTGTGTCTAGCTTCTGCTTTGTACAAGCTTTTAAAGAGTAGGACGCTTTTCCTACTCTCTAAGCATTTTCTAAGTCCTCAATCAATAATGCACTTTACCCGGCTTCTCTGGATGCAGCTTTTCTTCCTCTCTGCACCCTTCCCCCCACCCTGCCCCGATTTCTCTCTCTTTCTCTCTTTCCTTCTTTCTTTTGTCCTTCCGTCTCTCCCAATTTACTTTTTTCTAAATGTGTTCCACAAGAGTGTTGAGCTGCTTGGGTGGCGAGCCTCGGTTGGGGAGTGGGGCGGGCAGGCAGGGAGGATGGAGAGAGGCCCGGGCAGCTGCCAGGCAGGTGGGTCCTTGGATGAACAGGTGGAGTCTGTGTGCGAGGCGGGCCGAGGAGGAGCCGCCGAGCCTTCCCGCTGGCCCTGGTGGGGAAGCGTTTGAGCTCCTGGCACGGGGGAGGAGGAGGGCTTGGGCTAATCCGGCCTCTCACTCTCCTTTTTCTAATCAATTAGAAAATGTTTACAGCATAACCAGAGAAAACAGGACAAACACGTAGAAGAAAGGGTGCCTGGAGCAAAGGCAATATGCAGAGTGTGAGTCAAAATACATCGCCAAACTTTCTAAGGAGCCAGCAGTCCAGATTGGCCTATCTTCTTTTTATAGTAATGAGTTCCCTGTCATGGAAGGTATGCAAATGAAGAGCTGCCATCCCTTGTCTGAGAGAGATGCCCACGTGGATCTGGTCAGTTATGTGGTACCCAGTGAGGGGCTGGGGTGCAGCAGGTGCCCGTGGGGGGTGTCCTACAGGGATCAACCCAGGCACTCTTCAGCTGGGATAGAATTTCCCGCCCCAAACAGTCCCAACAATCTGGCTGTGGCAAGAATCTGCATATGCCCAGGACCTAGTGAAATATTTCCTTTTTTTTTTTTTAAGGAATACAATTTTGAGTTCCTGGAGAGATTAACCCTTGTCTAGCCAGAGCCTTGGCAAGACCTCACCCCACCCTCTCTGGCTGTTCAGCTGATGGGCAGCCTCTCTGGGTGTGCAGTGGTGGAAGCAGTGTTTGGCATTGCATCCTTGCCCGTCTCCTGGACAGCTCGTCCGCCGGGGCAGCCCTACGCCTCGGGTGGTCAGAAAGGCTGGCTGGCTGCGTCTGTCGGGGAAGTCGGAGTCAGGGCGAGGAGAACTGAGGAAGTGGGTCCCTGCCCCACTGCTAGAACAGCACCTGGGCCGGCTGCTTTCCACTCCCCTCAGTAACCGCACAGTCCTCCCTGGGTGATGCCGGGAGGGTCGCTTACCCTCTCTGAGCCGCGCCAGAGCAAAGGGATCCAGTGAGGCACGTTAGGAAGGGCGCATTGGGACTTCCCTGGAGTGCAGTGGTTAGGACTCTGCGCTTCCACTGCAGGGGGCACAGCTTCGATCCCTGGTTGGGGAAATAAGATCCCGCATGACTCGCGGTGCAGCCAAAATATTAAAAATAAAAAAGAAAAGGGCATGTTGAATAACTGCTCAACAGATACCATCCTTAGATCCAACTGTCAGGGATCCTCACCGAGTTTGGAAATATTTATCAAATGCCACTTTGTGCAAATCACTGCTGGGAGTGGGGGGTGGCAAGGATGAGCCAGACCCGGCCCCTGCTGTCCCAGAGTGTAGTCTCAGTCACGGAAGGTTCTGGAAGGAGGTAAATGTGGGCAGGGGTGAAATGAAAGGGGGGCTGGAGCAGAGTGGTGGGCTGCTCCAAGCAGCTGCAGAACTGAAGTGCGTTTCCTAAGTTACGGCCTGGCCAGGCCAGGCTCAGGAGGTGGCCCGTGACTCTGGGTCCAAGGCAGACCTTGGACCAGGAGATGCCCACGGTGGCTGGTTCGGGATCAGGGTCTGGGGTGGGGGTGAGGAGGACATCACTGTGGCTTCTGGAGACTCATTGCCAGGATGGATGAGCCCTGGGAAGACACCTTCCCCTGCCTGAGTGATGGCCAGGCTGGGAAGAAATGGCTCCAAGGAGAAACAAAACCAGAAAAATACAAGAGGAGCCTCCCTGGCCAGCTGCAGCTCCTGCCCTGAAATAACACGAGGGTCGGTTTCTGCTGATTCACGAGCAGGGAGGGGTGACCTTACTGCTGTCCAGGGCTTTTGCTCCAAAAGAAACCAAAAAAAGGGAAGGGAGAGAGGCCTAGGGGATCGGGTTGGGAGGAGTTAGAGGCAGGACAGGGATCAATGAAACCGCAGAAGGGGAAGGGGGGCGGGGCGGGGGGAGGAGCAGAGGGAGGGAGGGAGGGAGGGGAGAGTTAGAGACCTCCGGGCAGCTAGAATTAGAACCGGCTCCCAACAGAATCTCCGTTTCCGATTTGTTAATAATTTATCCCCTCTGCAACTTTTCTTACCAATAAATAGGAAATAATTCGTTAAGGAGAATTCCCCCAGCACCCTGGCTTTCTCCCTGGGATGAGGGGGTGGGGATGTGTCTCTGCATCCTTTCTCCGAACTGGTGTGGGCGACCGAGGAACTTGGACTTGGGGAGGTGAGAGTCAGAGCTCAGTCGTTTCATGAACGGGGAAACCGAGGCACAGGCAGGGCAAGGCCCCACCCAAGGTCACACACGGGGTCAGGGACAGTCTCCGGGATCCCAACTCCATGACCTCATGGGTCGGCGACCAGGACCAAAGAGTTTCCCCTGAAGTTCTAGAAGCATCATCCAAGGTGGAGGGTGGGGCTAGCTCCACTGTGGGTTGACTTCCCCCCACTTTTGCTCCTGCCTAAGTCCTGTTCTGTAAGGCGGAGCTGTGCTGCCTCGCCTTCCCTTAAGCGCCCCGCTGGGGTCCCCGGGGAAGGCCGTGCTCCGAGTCCTTGCCCAGCCCCCCTTGCCCAAGGCTCTCCCTGGCAGCCCCCCGCCTCCAGCCTCCCACCCGCAGATGCCCCAGCCCCAGCTGAGGTTGATGGGGCTGAGGATGAGACTTCAGCTGGCAACTTGGCAGACAGGTTCAAAAAAAATCTGTCAGCTGCTAAACTGTTCCCTGGGTCCGCCCACACGCCTCGGTGGCACCCGAGCCTCTGGGGAGTGGCGCACGGCTGGGGCTCCAGCCGCCTTTCCCTCTGGGCGAGGGGCACAGTTCCTGACTTGTGTCCAAGCCCGACGCCCTGGCTTCTTGTCCCACCTCGACCACTGCGGAGCCCTGTGACCTTGAGACATTGCTCAGTCCCCTTCCTTTGCAGAATGAAAGTAAAAGGACCCCATCCTCCAGGATAAAGCACATGCAGGGCTTAAGCATGGCCGTGACCTTGCCCTTGGCCCAGGCCACGGGGCTGGTGATAGTCAAGATGCTCTCCCTACACCCATTGTCCACAAGCCCGGGTCCCCCAAAGTGCTTGCCGTGTGGCACCTGGTGCAGTTCTCAGGACCGCCCATGAAGTCAGCATTCGCAGCCTCCCTGGACTTTCATTCACTGGACAGAGCTTTCCCGAGTCCCCGGAAAGTGCCAAGGTCTGGGCTGCAGTGGGGAAGGAGGCGGGGGAGGCCACAGCCCTCCTGGTACTTGCCCTGCAGTTGGGAACCTAAGGCTCACGGTAGTGGAGTGACTGCTCAAGTGGCCAGTGAGCGGCCGAGCCCTGTACCCGCCCTCCCGGCTACAGAGGGCAAAGCCCTTCCCGCCACACTGTGGCCCGCTGCTCCGCAAAGACCCAAACCTGCTTTGGCGGTGTCCAGCAGTGGTGTGATTTTGTCCCAACACAGGTTTGGATGGCAAGGCCAGTCTGCATGAAGTTGTTTATTCCTCCTCCTAAGACTTGCTTACAATTGCGGTGACTGCCCCATCCATGCTCTCCTTGGTTAAGGACCCAGAAAGCCAAATAGCCAGACTTCCCCCGGGCAGGTTACCTCCATCTCTGCTAACAGTCAGCTTTCCCACTCGATGATATATATATTTGTAAACTTTTTCATTTTTTTAAAAAAATTTTATTTATTTGTCGGCTGCGTTGGGTCTTCGTTGCTGCATGCGGGCTTTCTCTAGTTGTGGCGAGCGGGGGCTACTCTTCGTTGCGGTGCACGGGCTTCTCACTGCGGTGGCTTCTCTTGTTGCGGAGCACGGGCTCTAGGCGCACGGGCTTCAGTAGTTGTGGCACGCAGGCTCAGTAGTTGTGGCTCACTGGCTCAGTAGTTGTGGCTTGCAGGCTCAGTAGTTGTGGCACGCAGGCTCAGTAGTTGTGGCTCGCGGGCTCTAGAGCGCAGGCTCAGTAGTTGTGGTGCACAGGCTTAGTTGTTCCGCGGCATGTGGGATCTTCCCAGACCAGGGCTCGAACCCGTGTCCCCTGCATTGGCAGGCGGATTCTCAACCACTGCACCACCATGGAAGCCCCCGATGATATTTTTTGCTGGTAGCTTGTCTCTGCTCTTTACAACCTGGCCTCTGACTCCAGTTGCACCCTTTGCACAAAAAAATAACATAAAAGCAAAAGCATTGAAGAGACAGTTGCAAGGTCTCTTCAATGAAAAGCCTGGTATGAAATGTTTCTCTGTAGAACAGTTGGTCCAGGTGACTCCTGCTCAGTGTTTGTGGAGGAGATTTGTCCGCACCCCGTTCTCTGCTGTGCTGGTGTCCAGGCTGACTGCCTTCCCCTCGCCCTGCACCCTGGCCTTCACCCCTCCAGCTGTGCTGCCCCACTTTGCAGGTGACTTGCCTTTGTGTATCTGTAGAGATAAGTGAGCCGCAGACATGATGGGCTCGGTTTCCCCAAGATTTCCTTGCTGGGGTCCCACAGGATCCAGAGGCAGTAATGCAGGGCTGGCAAGTACTTGGTTTCTTGTCTGGGAAATGGAGATGCCCTACCTCCTGGGGGTGCTGGGAGGATGCAGCTGGGATGGATGTGCAGTGCCCAGCCCACCCTGGCCCATGGTTGGCATTCAGTGAATGTCATGATCGTCACACCCTTTCAAGCCAGCAGTCCCCACTGTGGTCAGTGTCGTGTGCGAAGTTCCTGGCTTCACCATGAACGGGCCAGGTGCCCTTCAGCCTTACTTCTTCCCCTGGAAGGTTGCTGGGAAAACCCTTGACCTAGTGTACGTGAAGCTGCTGTTTAATAATAATTGCTACCATTTGGGGACATTTCCTAGGCATTTCATACAGATTATCTCATATGATATTGGATGAGAAAATAAAGACTCAGAGAGGCAAAGCAACTTTCTCAAGGTCACACAGCCTCAAGGGGTTGAGCCAAGATTGAGCCTAAGGCTTTCAGACCCCAACACCAGTTTCCTTAACTGTTTGACCCCAGAACAGGGGTTCCTAACTGGGGAAATGGGACCCCATGAGTCCCCTAAGTGGAAAATGTGATGTGTTACATTTTTCCAGAGAACATCCTAAGGTTTTTAAACAGGGTATGATTTTTTGTTTTTGGTGATATTCATGAAATGTTTAAAGAAACAATGATGACTTTTGATAATATCAAAGTTTGGCTCTGCTGTCATCCTGAGAAGTTAGGGGTGTGCCCCAAACATCCCTGGCTCTTTCTCCCCGGTATTAGGCCACTTTATCTTGACGGTGATTAGTTAATCTGATCTCATAGAGATGAGTGGAAATGTGCAGACCTAGGAGGCCACCCAACGCTGGCCCCCCTGCCGGCCCCTCCCTCTCACACGCAGCGATCAGCTGTCAGATGCAGCAGTGCTCAGGGTGCGGGGCTCGGGGCGAACCGGCCTTCGCACCCCAGGCTTCCTCCTCGGAATCCTCCCTAGTGAAGAACAGGAGGAAAATGAGGGTATGAGCCAATGGTGCTTGGGAAGGACCATGGGCATGAAGCTGCCTTCAGTCGGGGGCACTCTGGCCCCTAAATGGTTAAATGGAATTCCGAGATCTTGGGGTGGGAGGGCGGTGGAAGAAAGAAGAGAAATAGGAGAGAGGGAATTGTGTTGGCGATGGCTTGGGATTTATTTATTGTGCTCGCTGTTGATTAAGCCCGCTCACTCCGCAGCAGGCACAGGGCTGGTAAATACACAGGCTGATTCATTAGTTTCTGACCATCTGCTTCCCGGGCTGAGGCCGGGGTGGGGGCGGGGGGGGGCAGTGAGCCCTGCAGGTTAGGGCAGCTTGGCTCTGGCAGCCAGGTTGGAGCCTCCCGTCCCTTGGCAGAGCCGGCTGTGTCAGTCTTCCTGATGACAGACAGGCCAGGTGCATCGGGGCGTGAGGGATCCAATGTCCCTCCATGGGGACCACAGGAGGCTGGGCAGGTGAGGGAACGTAGGCAGGGGGATGGAGAAGGACCAGGGGAGGGAATTCCCTGGAGGTCCAGTGGTTAGGACTCCGCGCTCTCACTGCGGAGAGCCCAGGTTCAATCCCTGGTCGGGGAACTAGGGCCCCACAAGCTACGCAGCATGGCCAAAAAAAAAAAAAAAAAAAGGACCAGGGGAGAGGTGAGGTGTTTCACAGCAGCTGGGGGTTGACAGGAATAATATCAACATTCCATATGAGGTCTATTACTATTAATCTAATTATCATTCTATTAATAACTAATTAATAGGATGACCGTAATAACTGTAACTTAGTGACTGGTTACTGAGGTCCAAGCCCTACAGGGAGGCTTCTCTACACTGTCCCAGATAAGCACACTAACAATCCTGTGATGAATGACGAGGGAACTGGGTTCAAAAATGAATCAGGCAAGGAGGGCTTCCTGGAGGAAGTACCTGGGGAAAGCTCTAAAAACCCAGACGAGGGAAAGCAGCTGCAGGGGCACAAGCTCAGAGGTGAGAGGGGATGAGACAGCCGGGGAAAAGGCCCAGCTTCAGTGCTGGGTGGATAGCTTTCCAGGTGGGCAGAGTAGCATGATGCCACCTGGTGCCAGCATATTGAGAAGCGAGCTGGTAGAGGAGGGCCCCAGAGAGAGCGTCTGGCCGCTCCTCCCACCCTGCCCCACGCTTTGCTCACTTGGGGTGAGGCATGTATTAGTTTGCTAGGGCCTGGCTGGCTTAAACCACAGAAATTTATTTTCTCAGGTTCTGGAGGCTGGAAGTCCAAGGTCAAGGTTTGACCCTTGAAGACCAAGGCAGGTTGGTTTCTTCTGAGGGGTCTCTCCATGACTTGCCGATGGGCCCCTCTTGCTGATTCTTCATACGGTCATCTCTGTGTGCACGTGCCCCAGGGGTCTCTCTGGGTATCCAAATTTTCCCTTCTTGTAAGGACACCAGTCAGATTGGATTTGGGCCCACCCTAAGGGCCTCATTTTAATGTAATCACCTTTAAAGGCCCCATTTTCAAATACAGTCACCTTCAGAGGTACTGGGGGTTAAGGCTTCAACATATGAATTTTTTGGGGGGGGACACAGTATACTCCATAACAAGGTGCCAGGGGCGGTAGAAGAAGGGAAGCTGTGGGAAGAGGATGATTGCTGGGTCGGGGGAGGGGAGGATGCCCACTTGGGTACAAACTGTGTCTTCCGGTCCCCAGTGTCCAGGTGTGAGCTCTGAGCCGGCTGAGGGCCTGGGGAGCGGGCTGTCCCCCACAGGCAGGCCTGCCCCCCTTTCATCACCAGGCCTGGACTCTACAAGCCATTAAGCCATCCCCATGGGGCCTTTCAGCCTCTCCCCATTCCGGGTGACATCACAAGATCACCAACTGGAGTGCAAGGAAGCTTGGACCCCCGTGGGCCGAGCCAGGCCCCTCTCCCTGCCATGTTGTGTGTGAGGTCCCGAGAGTTCCAGAACACCCCTGAGGTTGTCCAGGACAGAAGCAGGTTCATCCTCAAACCCCTCCCACCCTCAAGGAGGCCCGGGCCAGTCCTGCCCCACCCTGGGCCTCCGTTTCCCCATTTGCTCAGTGAGGGGGGTGGACTCAATGCTGTACCCCTTCCACCCCAAGTTTTCCGGGTCCTGGGAATCAGCAGGTCGGGCCAGGTGGGGTGGACAGTTGTACCACAGGGGACCCAGGACAGAGCTATTTTGGTGGAACCTGCCTCAGTAAACCCCAGAGCCAGCCTGCCCACTGAGGATCCCTGGGTGGCCTAGGAACTGGTCCTCCACTAACGGGCTTCAAAGGTGATGGCCCAAGGTCGCTGCAGTGATGCCGGCTCGGCCCCTCGGGAGACAAGGCGCCCACTGCCCCTGGGAGCCGAATGCCTCATTTTAGAATGTGAGGCTTTAACTCAGATCGAAGCCGCTTTGTTTCTGAGCAAACCAGGGACCTGAAATATTCATCAAAGGAGCTGCAATTGGTCTGGGGCACGTGCAGTTCTTAGTGACGGTGTTTCCTTTTAATTAATAGCCTTTATTTTTTAGAGCAGTCTTAGGTTTACTGAAAATGGAGCAGACAGTCCAGAGAGCTCCTAAGACCCGTTTCCCCACACAGTTGCCCCATTATTAGCAGCTTGCATTAGCGTGGTACCTTTGTTACATGGACAAAGGTGTTGTTATTAACGCAAGCCCACATTGACAGTAGGGTTCCCTCTTGGTGTTGCACAAATGTATCATGTCATTTATCCAGCATGACAGTGTCATACAAGATGGCTTCACTGCCCTAAATATTCCCTGGGCTCCCCCCTATTCATCCCTCCAACCCCCGGCAACCACCACGTTAGTGATATTTTCAGGCCTCTGGGTGAGTTCACACGGCAGACCAGACCCGGGGGATGGATTTGAACTGCGGAGGAGGGAAGCCCCGGCTGGAGCCCGCTGGGCCAGGGAGTGGGCTGCCAGCTTTCGGAGGCGGGGGTGAGGGGAGAGGAAGCACGTGGGGGCCGTGCCCTGCCTTCCGCAGCCGGTGTCCCCCACTGGGCCTGCCAGGCACGTGCCGAGGACCCGGAAAGGACTGCCACAAGACGCACCCGCTCGAGGGGAACCCGGGCTGTGCGTGAGGCAGACACGCGTGCTGTGGGGACAAAGAGCAGGCCCCAGTGACAGACAGGCCACAGTGTGGCCCCCAGCTCTTCCTAGCAGGGCCTCGGGCAAGGGCCACCACCTTCCAAAGCCCGGGTAGCTTCATCCCGAGCATGGAGCTGACACTCCCACACTGTGAGCATTGGCGGTGAGCTAGTTACTAAACAGGAGAGAAATGAGATAATGTGCTGGGCACCAGGTGGCTGTGACTTTGACTTCTTCCACCGCCCCTCCTGTTGCTACTAATTGTATTGTCTGAAGGGTCGAGAAGGTGTCTCTGTGTAGGAGATGTTTCAAGAGTCAAATGTCCATCAACAGATGAATGGATAAAGAAGATGTGGCACATATATACAATGGAACATTGCTCAGCCATAAAAAGAAACAAAATTGAGCTATTTGTAGTGAGGTGGATGGACCTAGAAACTGTCATACAGAGTGAAGTAAGTCAGAAAGAGAAAAACAAATACCGTACGCTAACACATATATATGGAATCTAAAAAATATGGTGCTGAAGAACCTAGGGGAAGGGCAGGAATAAAGACGCAGACGTAGAGAATGGACTTGAGGACACGGGGAGGGGGAAAGGTAAGCTGGGACGAAGTGAGAGAGTAGTGTTGACATATATGCACTACCAAATGTAAAACAGATAGCTAGTGGGAAGCAGCTGCATAGCACAGGGAGATCAGCTGGGTGCTTTGCAATGACCTAGAGGGGTGGGATGGGGAGGGTGGGAGGGAGGTTCAAGAGGGAGGGGATATGGGGATATATGAATGCATATGGCTGATTCACTTTGTTGTACGGCAGGGGCTGGCACAGCATTTTGAAGCAATTATCCTCCAATAAAGATGAAAAAAAAAAGTGTGAGTAGGAATTTGGAGGCAGACAGAGAGTGGAAGGGCATGTCGAGGAGAGGGAACGCCATCTGTAAAGGCTCAGAGGCACAGACAAGGGAGGCTTGGAGGACAGGAGTGCTCAGATGGGAGGCCAGGAACAGTGGCTCCAGATATGGTGGGAGGAGGTCAGAGTCAACGAGGTAAAGCGGTAGGGCTTTATCCTCCAGGCAGTGGGGAGCCATGGAGGGTCTTGGAGCAGTGACTAGCTCCCGCCCTTCCTGATTGTCTGAGCTTAGAGTAGGAACAAATCTGTTTTCCTGGGAGGCAATAGAGCTGCATGTCTTTGTGGGCTTCGGAATAGAGAGGCTTCCTGGTGCCCGGACGTCAGAGCACAGGCTCTGAGACCTCTGGGCAGACACCGGGGCTCGGCTGGGACAAGGCTCCCGGGCCCCCCCGAGCATCCAGCGTCCACCCTGGTCTTCTCCCCCCACCCGCAGGAGAACCCCTACCTGTGCAGCAACGAGTGTGACGCCTCCAACCCGGACCTGGCTCACCCGCCCCAGCTCATGTTCGACAGGGAGGATGAGGGCCTAGCCACCTACTGGCAGAGCGTCACGTGGAGCCGCTACCCCAGCCCGCTGGAGGCCAACATCACCCTCTCGTGGAACAAGAGCGTGGAGCTGACGGACGACGTGGTGGTGACCTTCGAGTACGGCCGGCCCACCGTCATGGTGCTGGAGAAGTCGCTGGACAACGGGCGCACGTGGCAGCCCTACCAGTTCTACGCAGAGGACTGCATGGAGGCCTTCGGCATGCCCGCCCGCCGGGCCCGCGACCTGTCGGCATCGGGTGCCCACCGGGTGCTGTGCACGGAGGAGTACTCGCGCTGGGCCGGCTCCAAGAAGGAGAAGCACGTGCGCTTCGAGGTGCGGGACCGCTTCGCCATCTTCGCCGGCCCCAACCTGCGCAACATGGACAACTTGTACACGCGGCTGGAGAGCGCCAAGGGCCTCAAGGAATTCTTCACCCTCACCGACCTGCGAGTGCGGCTGCTGCGCCCGGCGCTGGGCGGCACCTATGTGCAGCGGGAGAACCTCTACAAGTACTTCTACGCCATCTCCAACATCGAGGTCATGGGCAGGTAAGGCCCGGGGGCGACCTGGTACCCAGGATGTTACCTGCTTCCTGCGATATTACCAGATACCTGGAATGTTACCTGAGGCCTAGGATGTTACCTGTTTCCTGGCATGTTATCTGATACCTGGGATGTCACCTGGTACCTAGGACGTGACATGGTTCCTGGGATAGTACCTGGTTCCTGGGACGTTACCTGGTACCCAGGATGTTACCTGGTTCCTGGAATATTATCTTGTTCCCAGGATGTTACCTGTTTTCTGGGATATTACCTGATAACCTGGAATGTTACCTGGTACCTAGGATGTTACGTGATACCTGGGACATTACCTGGTACCTGGAATGTTACCTGGTGTTACATCAAAGGGGCTACCTGTGTTTTTCCATGGAGGGAGGTGAATGGTGGCTGATAAAAGTCCTCCGTAGGGCCCAGGCTACCTCTAGCCACAGGGCTGGGAGGTCTGGAGAGGATGGGCGGAGCTGAGCAGACCTGGGCAGTGTGGGTGGGGCTTGAGCTAAAGCCTGGTGCTCGGGAGGTACAATGTAACTGGCCACGGACTCAATAAATGGGCACTTGTGTCTGGGGGGTGCCCGAGACCGCCTTCAGGCTCCATGATTTGCTAGAAGGACTCACAGAGCCTAGCAAAGCTGTTATACCCACAGTTGCTGTTGTTACAATGAAAGGATACAGATTACAGTCAGCAACAGAGAAAGGCACAGAGGGCAGGCTCTGGGAGATAGCAGTGCGAACTTCCGGTCATCCTCTCCCAGTGCAGCAATGATGTGTGACAGCACGTGTGGAGTAGCGCCAGCCAGGGGAGCTTGCCCGAGCCTGGGTATCCAGGGGTTTTATTGGGAATTGGTTATGTAGGCATGGCTGACTGCCCACGTGGTTGACCTTGGTCCCCAATTCCTTGACCCACAGGTCATGCTGATACTACATGGCCCAAGGCCGCCATCATAAATCACATCATTAGCGTAGATAATCTGGAGTGGCCCAAGGCCCCAGGTAAACAAAGACACTCTTATTGGGCAGGACATTCCAAGGCTCATAAACTCCTCCCAGGAGCTAGTTAAGGGTCAGACTTTTCTTTGGACTATGTAGTGTGTGGACAACCCAACCCTGCCGAGTTAGTCCTTTACTCACAGCTTTGGAGAAGAAAATGTTTTGTGGACACTTTGCGGGGAGGCAAAAGACCATCATAGGAGGTAAAAACAGCCTTTGATTCCCAGGAACTCTTTAGATTGCAGATGATAAAATGGTCGCACGCTGTCCCAGATCATCTGTTCATTCGACAGATGACCTGCTGGTCAGTAGGGGCAAGGCCTTTATCCCAAGCCACGGGTATAACACCCTGGTCTGCACTCAAGAGCGAGGCTTGTGGGGGGCCCGTCACTGGTAACCAAGGGGTCAATCATAAGGGGCAGCAGCGTGTAACACAAGAGCTCTCTAAGTGTGGTTCCTGGGCCAGCAGCATTAGCGTCACTTGGAAACTTGTTAGAAATGCAAATTCTCGGGCCCCATGCCAGACCTGCTGTATTGTGAATTCCAGGGGTGAGGCCCAGCAATCTGTGTTTTAATAAGCTCTCCGGAGAATTCTGATACACACTCACATTTGAGAACCGCTGGTGTGACAGTTGGGAGTAGGCATTCTGGAGCCAGATGGCCTGGGTTGAATTCCCAGCTCTGCCATCGACTGGCATCGAGCCTCCGGACGAGGACCTCTCTGTGCCTCAGTTTCCCCATCCGTAGAACAGAGATGATAACAAGCATGCTTCTCTCATTGGATCGTGGTAAGCTAAATGAGTTAGAGTTAGAGTTGATGAAATACTCAGAACTAGTATGAGCTTGTGGTTATTACATCGTAGTTTAAACTACTGTGGGTTTAGCACGTCACACATGCTAAAAAAGTGTTTATTGAATAAAATAAATAGTGTTCAAAATAATGGCGTCAGAGAGCTGGGGCAGGTTGAGGAAGGACCAAGTTGAGACCCAAGGGTGTTGGGGCATAATTAGGGCCAGGAGCATGGCTTAGGCCAGTTTGGGCAGGGGCTGCACCAGAACCCAGCTGGGACAACATACCCTGGGCAGCTTTCCACAAAAGGCTCTACAGACTGCCCGAGTATATAATTACTGATGAGTGCAAAAACCAGTTTGCTGCATGGTGTGTATAGTATAATCCCATTTTTGTAAAATATATAATATGCCCGCACACATGATTTCTCTGTTGACATTGACATTGGAAAGAAGCCCGTTCGGGCCCGGGAGCATCGTGGATGTGGGGAAAGGCTAGAATCTCTTGTACTAACTTCTCACTGTGGTCACACCTGCGGAGTAGGGGTGGGCAGGGGCGGTGTGGGGTTTTGGTTTTCTGCTGTGTCTGCACTTTATTTTCCTTTGACTCTGTGTGTGGATTCCAGGTGGGCCAAGGCAAAGGCAAGCGATTCATGAGGTGGGGTCAAGTTCAAGGCCAGCAGGTGGCAGTGAGGCAGGTGCACATGCAGGGGCCTGTGGTTCTGACACCCGTGATTCCTAACCCGCCCGCACTTGGGGCAGGCTATTTTAAACCAGGAATGGCCTGGAAACCACCTGATATATGGCAGCTATTGTGGTAGCGGGGAGTCAAGCATCGAGCTCCTGCTCCTGTTTCTCGGATCTGTGTGCAGGCTTTGGGCCGTTGGTCATCTTGGTGACGTCTGCCAGCCCTGGGGATGCGATGGTCTGGTTCTTTTAAGACCCTCCCATCCACCGACCCAACAGCTTAGCAGTTCGGAGGTAGGAGCAAGATGCCCACCCCTTCTGGGGGCTGTGGCCCCTTTTCTGACCTCCTTGGGCTGCTACGGGGGTGTCCCTCATCTTCAGGAATCTAATCAAGGGCCTGCCTGCCACTTCATTAGGCGGCTCGTGCAGGGTCCTGAGGTCTGGGCCAGCTGCAGGGTCTGCGCTGGATGGTGACAGCCAGGACCTGTAGTGCCCCTTACACCTCAGCCAGGGGTGAAGGTCATTTTTCTCTTAGGAGGGACTCTGAGATGCAGAAGTGGGGCAGATCGTATTTGGGAAGGGACAGAGGGACAGAGCGGGGCAGGAAAGAGCCTCAGCTTTTCAGCCTCATCCAAATCAAGAGGGCTGTTCTGGTGCCAGGTGACCTGGGGGTCAGGTGAGCTGGGTTCCAGCCCCGCCTGCCTGCACCTCTCTCTGGACCTCAGTTTCCTGTCTGTAACCTGAGGACTGGGGCTGCCTGGAGCCCGTGCCTCCCTGGCAACGTGGCAGGGCGGTCCCTGCCCAGCAGCTCCCAGTTCCCGTTGGCACCCAGCCTCTGTGGGTGGTGCGGATTAGCTGTAGCGGTGGTGAAAGTACGCAATCAATTCACTGATAAAGTAAGTACTCTTCAGGCAGCTGGTTGGCAGGAAAGCGGCAGCTTGGCTAATCGATTAATTAGGTCTAGTTAGATGCTTCAGCAACGGGCTGTGACTTCCTCTACTTTTCCTTTTTAAATTCCAGGTGGGAAAGTCCAGCTGTGCCTGGGAGCCAGAGAGGCCAGAGAGGCAGGATGGGGTGGCAAAGGTGCCCGTGGGCCCACCCAGATGATGCCCTTGGTGTTCCTGAGTAGTGACCTGAGGATCCCGGGGCTCTCGGGTGCTGGGATTTCAGACTGAACCTGTTCTGGTATTTGCTCAGAATTTCATGACCCAGAGTTACACGGTGCCTCCCCCTGTGGCCTGCTAACAATAGTAGCTGATATTTATTGAGTGTTTGCTATGGGCTCCTTTCCTGTTGAGCAGTGAGCTAAGGGCTCACATACATCTTAGTTAATCAGTAGTCATTCACTTCCCACATGGTTATTAAATCTCTAAGACCCCACAAGCTGGAGCATTGAGCAAGCCGGACCTGATCTCCGCCCCATAGAGCCTTTCCCACAGGGACAGCATTCCCCTCCACCTCGTGTTTTTAGATAAGGAGGCCGAGGTCAGGGGACATAAGTAGATCACACAGCGAAACTGAACACCAAACAGCCAAGGTCCAACCCAAGTGTGCCCAAGCTCAAGTCCATCCCTCTATGGAATCCAAAGGTCTTTGATACCATGGATGCTTCCAGCCCTGTCACTCATGTCAGCTATTTCCAGCCAGCAAGCACCTGGCTCTGGGGGAGGAGGATGGAGCAGGTGGAGAAGCCCAGGCCCCTGGGGATGAGGACCTGGTACAAATCAGGGGGTGAGAGGAAGGAGGAGAGCGAACCGCAGCCCCACAGGGCAGCGGTGCAGGGAGCAAAGTAGCCTCCAGCACCTGGAGGTCTCGGCCCACCACCGGCCTCCCCTCCCTTCAGGACCAGGCCAAACAGCCTTGCCAGTCCTGCTTACTCTGGGTCTGAGATAAAGAGAAGAGGGGGGTCCCGCCCGTTAAGTTGCTCCCATTCCTGGAAGGCTGGGAGGGGGCGGGAGCGATTTTCTCCTTCCATACACAGGGAAACTCGGGTGTGGACTGGGAGAGCGGCTGGCTTTAACTGGGCAAGTCTGGGGTGGCACCGGATTTGAGGAGGAATGAGATGGTGCTTGGAGAAGAGACAAGGCCCCCACCTGCACCCCCGACACAGTGGTCAAGGGCAGCCAGGCCCACATCCAACCAGCTTCATACAGGAGAGTATTTTACTTTACTTATTTATTTTTTTAATATTTATTTATTTTATTTTTGGCTGCGTCGGGTCTTAGTTGCGGCACACGGGGTCCTTCGTTGCCGCATGCGGGATCTGGCATGCGGGCTCTTTCGTTGCAGCGCGTGGGCTTCTCTCTAGTTGCGGCATGCGGACTTGGTTGCCCCACGGCATGTGGGATCTTAGTTCCCCGACCAGGGATCGAACCCCCGTCCCCTGCATTGGAAGGTGGATTCTTAACCACTGGACCACCAGGGAAATCCTCAGGAGGGCATTTTAAAACAACGGGCTCCCCAGCCCCACTGCTAAGAGCTCTGGATCCCATAAGTTTGGGGCGAGGTCCAGAAGGCTTTATCTTTACAAATCTCCTCAAGGAAGTGGAGAGGTGGGAACCCCCAGGTACAAGATGGCATCATTAGACCAACCAGGGTTTGAATCCTGCCTCCATCACTGATTAGCTGGATCACCTTAACCTGTCTAAGCCTCAGTTTTCCCATCTGCAAAATGGAGATATGATAACGACCTCACCAGCTTGGGGTGAGGCTTCAGTGAAATGATGTATTTGAAGAGCTTACCCTAGTGTCCCATTCCTCCAGCTAGGTGGCCAGAGAGGTCAGGGAGAGAGGCAGACCAGATGTTGCCACATCTTCTGATGTAGTGAGAGAAGGCACATAGCAGATATATATGTGAAATCACTTGCTTTTTGAAATACTGGCACCTACTTCAAAGTTCTTTGAAAATCCTGTGCAGGTAAAACAAAACACACCTGCAGCCCAAGGCAGCTCACGAGCTGTCAGTGTGCCCCCTCTGCTCTGAGACCTGCCTGTCTTCTCACAGCTGTGACAGCATAGCCGCTACACTCAGTATTCTGCAGGCTCCTGGCAGGGCGGGCACCTGGGATCTGAAGTGTGGACAAACTCTGGGTAAACAGCCTGCTGACTCTGGGTCTGGGGCAGAGGGCAGGGGAAATGGTCATCCTATTCTCACCCACAGGCCCTGCCCCAGGGCAAAGTCCTCCACCCAGAAAACTCTTGGAGGCTCCAGGGAACCAGTCCAGCTGGGCCTTAGCCAGCCAAGGACAGGAAAGGAAGAGTGAGTTCCCCATTCTTGGAGGTATTCAAGCCAAGCAGGGTGGTGTTGGTGGGAGATGATGGAGAGAGGTCCCATGCATCAGATGAAGGTCCTGTGCACCCGATCTGTACACCATTGATTAAGTGAACAGGAACTATAGATGCCATTTTAAAATTTGGTCGGTGTGAGAATCCACCGGCTTTCACAGATGCTGCTGGGGTCTGGCTTCTCATCCAAGGCCCTGGGCCAGCCAGCACCCTCCTGGTTTTCTCCTCCCTTGACCCCCTGCCCCTTTCTTGCCTTCTTGTCTTCTTCCATAAACGTCCTGTCCGTATTGATCACCCAGTAACTGGAGATAGATGGAACTTAGGACGAGAATAGAAACCGCAGGAGGGAAGAAGGCTTTGTGCATGTGTGTGTGTGTGTGTGTGTGTGTGTGTGGAGGGCAGTGGGAGGGGGAGGGGATCAGAGAGAGCAGAGACCTTTCCACTTACTGCACGTACTTGCCCCGCCCTCCGTCTAGTCTCTTCCGTCGCTGGTCCACAGGGAACATGGGCGAGAAGGGAAGCGTGTGATTTTATTCTGCCTGCACTGACCCTCGTAGCTCTGTGACCCCCACCCGGGGTTGGGGGGTGGGGCTCCCCCCTTCAGTAACATTAGCTGTCATTGCTGAGCAGTTCTTACGGGCCGTGTGGTATTCTAAGTCCCGTATGTGTGGTATTCTAAGTCCCGTATGTGTGTTTCCTCATTGAGTCCTGCCCCTTGAGGGTCCTTGTCCCCAGTACGCGGATGAGGAAACTGAGGCTTGGAGGTTAAGAAATAGATGGAGGTGCCCCCTTAGGATGACTACTGTCAGAAAAACAGAAAACAACGAGTGTTGGCGAGGATGTGGACAAATATGAACCCTTGTGCACTATTGGTAGGAATGTAAAATGGTGCAGCTGCTGTGGAAAACAGTTTTTTGGTTCCTCAAAAAAATTAAACATAGAATTCCCATATGATCCAGCAGTTCCACTCCTGGGTATATACCCAAAAGAACTGAAAGCAGAGACTTGAATAGATATTTGTGCATCCATGTTCCTAGCAGCATTATTCGCATGGTGGAAAGGTGGAAATAACCCAAGTGTCCATCAACTGATGATGGATTAACAAAATGTGGTCTGTACATACCATGGAATATTATTCAGTCTTGAAAAGGAAGGAAATCCTGACACCTGCTACAACATGGATGATATAAACCAGACACAGAACGACAAATACCGTGTGAGTCCACATCTGTAAGGCACCAGGAATAGGCAAATTCATAGAGATGGAAAATAGGATAAGGTTGCCAGGGGCTGGAGGGAGGGGGGAATGGAGAGTTATTTAGAGGGTATAGAGTTTCTGTTTGGGATGATATAAGTGTTCTGGAAAAGGATATTTTTTAAAGGTAATTGCCTTTATTTGTTTGTATGTTAATTTTATTTTATTTTTGGCTGCGCCACACAGCTTGCAGGATCTTAGTTCCCTGACTAGGGATTGAACCCTGGCCACGGTGGTGAAAGCACTGAGTCCTAACCACTAGACCACCAGGGAAGTCCCTAGAAAAGGATATTGATGGTAGTTGCACAATAATGTGAATGTACTTAATGTCACTGAACTATACACTTTAAAACGGCAAAATATTAAGTTTTATGTTATGTATATTTTAACACACACACACACACACACACACAAGAAGAAAAATAAATAGGTGGATGGCTTCCATGTCAGACTGTCCAGGTGCAAATCCTGGCTCAGGTGTGACCCAGGGCAAGTTTCTTAACTTGTCTGTGGCTCCTTTCCCACCTCCATAAAATGGAGATAATAACCATGGAGTTTTTTTGTTTGCTTGTTTGTTTCATTTTTGGCTGCGTTGGGTCTTCGTTGCTGTGCACGGGCTTTCTCTAGTTGCGGCGAGCAGGGGCTACTCTTCGTTGTGGTGCACGGGCTTCTCATTACGGTGGCTTCTCTTGTTGCGGAGCACAGGCTCTAGGCACACAGGCTTCAGCAGTTGTGGCATGCAGGCTCAGTAGCTGTGGCTCATGGGCTTAGTTGCTCCGCGGCACGTGGGATCTTCCCGGACCAGGGCTCGAACCCGTGTCCCCTGCATTGGCAGGCGGATTCTCAACCACTGCGCCACGAGGGAAGTCCCATAACCATGGAGTTTAAATCAGACAACCCATGAAGAGGCTCAGAGCCGTGGCCAGGCCGTGGTAAACGTGCAGTAAGTGCTAGGGTCACCACTATGTCAATAAAACACCAGGTTCACAGGGCACAGCCTGGAGGTCCTTCTACGGGGCCCGTGGGCTTTCAGGAGAGTGGGCTTTAATGGTCCTGGCCTCCCAGAAATACATGCTAAGCATTGTGTGGGTGTGAGGTCGGCCCGAGTGAGGGCCTTAGTTTTTATTCCATTGCCAAAGGGGTCCATGATCCCAAAACGTTTGGAGAGTCAGTTTCGTGTTCCATTTTTTATTTTTTCAACCCAACATATATGTTCCCAGCTCATTAAGGACAGAGATTTGTTGGGTGCAGTTTACACCCTTTAACCGACTCTGCCAAGCTTCCTGAGCCACTTCCTCCCACCGAAGATGGGACATGCACAATATTGTCGTCTGCTGAGGAATGGGGCGGGGGCAGAGCTGTGCTGAGGATATGGGGGGTGTCCAGTGCCAAATGTGGCAGGGGGACCCATGGGGCATTTATCCAGGCTCCTTTGGGTACCTCTGGGCTGCTCACCTACCAGGTGTGGCCCCAGCCCTGGTGGTAGGGGGCAGGAGAGGAGTCCTGGGTTTGGCTGGGGTCTCAGAAGATATGGGGCCCCGGTGGGTGAGTTAGGGATGGAATCCCTGACAGTAATGCCTTCCAACAGTGCTGGGGAGAACGAGCGCCCCCCTTTCTCTCTCTGAGTGGGGAGGATTTCCTTCTGAGAGTTTTGTCACTGTCGTATTAATTCATTCAACGGATATTTTTAATGGGCACTTGTATTAGTTAGTTTCCTAGGGCTGCCATCACCAAGTACCACAGATCAGGTGGGCTTAAAACAACAGAAATGTATTGTCTTACAGTTCTGGGGGCTTGAAGTCTGAAATCAAGGTGGTGGCAGGGCCATGCTCTCTCCAAAACCTGTCAGGGAGAATCCGTTCTCCTAGCTGCTGGGGGAAGCCAGCATCTTTGGCATCCCCTGGCTGTAGATGCATCATCCCATCCCTTCGTCTGTCTTCTCGTGGCCGTCTTCTCTCTGTGCCTCTGTCTCGATAGAGTGTTCTCCCCATATCTCTTCTTCTTAGAAGGACAGCAGTCATACTGGACTAAGGACTCACCCTACTTCAGTATCACTTCATCTTAATTTATATCTTAATCACATCTGCAAAGACCCTGTTTCCATATCAGGTCACAATCACAGGCACCAGCATAGATAGAACTTCAATCTGTCTTTTTGGGGGACACAATTTAATCCATAACAGGTACCTACTATGTGTCCAACACAGCCAGGTGCTTCAGATCCAAGAGCCCCACGGGGTTTACAGTCTAGTAGGGAGATAGGAATAAACAAAACAAACCACCACAGGTGACTAAAGGTGCTGGGAAGGTAACAAACCGACGGGACTATAGGGAGGGTGGCTGGGAGGGCCGACCTGGCACCGGGGCCCAGGTGGTGGGGGAAGCCCCCCGAGGAGGAAGCTTTGAAGGTGGAAGGGTGAGCGAGAGCAGGTGGAGGTGCATTCCCGGCAGGGGAACAGCAGGTGCAAAGGCCCTGCCTTCAACTCACGGGTGATGCCTTCTAAGAACTTAACGTGACGTGGCTAGAGTGTGTGAGCGCCATGAGAGCAGAGGGGACAGGGCCAGGTGGTGCTAGCCCTGCAGCCTCGGGAGGGAGTTGGTTTTGTTCTAAGTTCAGGGAAAGCCATTGCAGGATCTTAGGCAGGGAGGTAACACTATCTGATTTCTGATGCTTGGCTGCTTGAGTTGGGAGGGGCATCCGGAGGGAGACCAGGCCGTTTCCGCCGAGACAAACCACAGCCTGGATCGGGTTCTGGACGTGGAGATGGGAGCCGAGGGCTGCCTGGGGATGGAGTTGACGGAGTGGTTGGTGGGAGCGGGAGGCATCCAGGGGAGCCCCGGATTCTGGCTGGAGACCCTGGGTGGATGGAGATTGTACCTAGTCAAGTGGGGACAGCCGGTGGAGGAAGAAGTTTCTGGAAGAAATTTTTAAATATGTTTACATTTTGTTTTGTATATTATCATACAGTAACATTGACCTTTGGGGGTGCAGTTCTATGAATTTTAACCCATGTAGATTCATATGACCACCAGCACAATCAAGACACAGAACAGCCCATCTCCGCAGAGAGCTCCCTCGAGCTGCCCCCTTGTTGCCTCACCCTCCTCTCCCATCCCCCAGCCCTCAGCAAACACTGAGCTCTGTCACTACAGTTTTGTCTTTTTGAAAACGTCTTGTAAATGGGGTCGCACAGCATGTAAGACGCTTCCTTCGCTCAGCACGGTGCCCTCAAGGTGCTTGGGTTGTTGCCATCAAGCGTGGTCCTTTTTATTGCTGGGGAGCATCCCGCCCAGGGGCTGGGTGCACTGCAGTTCCGTCCATTTGTTGCAGGAAGGGGGACCCCTTCCAGGGCCCAAGTGGGCCCTTGTCTAACACTTGGAAATGAATCGTCCGAGGAGACACACGTGCTGACAAAACAAGAGACTTTATTGGGAAGGGGTGCCCGGGGCGGAGAGCAGCAGGGTAAGGGAGCCCAGGAGACCTGCTCTGCCACGTGGCTCGCAGTCTCGGGGTTTATGGTAATTGGGTTAGTTTCTGGGTTGTCTCTGGCCAATCATCTTGCTTCACCCATATTTCTTCTGACTCAGGGTCCTTCCTGGTGGCGCGCGCATCTCTCAGCCAAGATGGATTCCAGCGCGAGGGTTTCTGGGAGGTTGGTAGGACATATTATGGGCTGGCGTCTCCTCCCTCTTTTTGGCCCCTCCCAAATTCTTCTGGCTAGTTTTTGGCTGCAGCACCGTGTTCCTTATCGGGACCTCCTGTTGTGAGACAACTCAGGCAAGCAGTCATCATCGTGCCTGGCCAAGGCGAGCGGTTTCAGTCGACGGTTCCCTAACACATTCACTCAGAGAAGGGAATTTCAGTTGCTTCCAGTTTGGGGCAGCCATGAATAGAGCTGCTCTGAACATTCGTGTAAAGGTTTGGGTATGAGCATAGGCTTTCATTTCTCTTGAGTGAATCCCTGGGTGTGGGATTGTAGGGTCACATGATAAATGTGTGTTTAACTTTATAAGAAACTGCAGAACGGTTTTCCCAAGTGGCTGTGCCCCCAGAGGAAGACAGAGTTCTGTTTTGACCTGTTGCTGTGAGGTGCCCTTGAGGCATGGGAGCATTTGGACGTCCAAGTCTGAAGGGCAGGCAACCCAGGAGTCCTGGGCTTAGAGATGACCCCCGACGCCATGGGAGCGTGTGAGGCTCTGAGAACGAGGAGGGAGATGAGGGCTGGCCTGGGATGGAGCCCTGGGAAGTTGGACAGTGAAGGCAGGACACGGAGAACAAGGAGCCATAGAGGGGAGAAAATTGGGAAGGATGGTGCCCCAAAGCCCAGCGGGAGGAGCATGTCCAGGGGCATGGGCGTCAGTGTCCAGTGCCACTGAGGGGTCCAGACAGAGGACAGCCAGGTGGGTCTGTGGACTTAGTAACATGGAGGTCAAAGGTGACCTTGGGAGAGTAGATTTGGGGGAGTCGGGGACAAAGCCCATCTTGGGTGGATTCCAGGGTGAATGCAGAAAATTTTAAAAGAATGAATGAGGGGTAAAAAAACCAAAAGTGGTGTTGGTAAGGCTTTCAAGAGGTTTGATCATGAAAGGGAGCAGGGAAATGGAGTACAAGCTGGTGGGGAGTTTGAGGGAAGGAAAGGGTTCTTCCTGAAAAGAGGGAGGGACCGCAGCACCCTGGGGTTCTGGTGATGATGCAGAGATAACAGAAAGGAACAGCAGGGGAAAGTGCTGGAGAAAGCCATCAGCGCAGGGTGGAGGGCCTGAGAGGATGGGGTGGGGGGGTGGGGCGGTTTTCCACGATGTACAAGGAGAAGAGAACAGGTGCGGGCTGACAGACAATATTTAGGCCAGAAACCCCGCTTCTCACACTTCTAAAGACCCCATATCGTCCCGGCAACCAAGGGCAGCCATCCTCCGGGCTCCGAGGTCTCTTTGTAATGAGTCGATAGTGGCACATCTTGGTGTCAAAGAGAAGACTGCGTTTGAATTCAGACTCTTTCATTTGTTAGTTTATGGTCCAGGGTAAGTCTCTTCAATTTTCCCGAGCCTCAGTTTCCCCATCTGTGAAATGGGATCCTACTGTTTTGAGGACTGTCTGAGAACTTGTAGGTCAGCTCAAGGCCCGACGTGCAGTAGGTGCTTGGGAAATGGGAGCCCTTGTTATTTGTAAGGAGTCAGTAGTTAGTTACCTGAACAAAACCCCATTTCCACGGGTACATCGCTCACCTGGGGGACCCTCTCCAGCCAAGCTGAATCCCTGGATCTCTGCTCCTGTCTGGCTCTCTGCCCCGCCCCCAGCTTGGCGATTGGAGGGACCTTATTAGCTGTAACTGAGGCTAATGAGGCATGGGCAGGACAGACAGGGCTGGAGAGGGGGCTCCTGCCCCGGCTGGGCCGCTTCTCTACCCCGCAACAGAGGAAGCCTGGAGTGGGTCATTTTGAAGGCTTGCTGGCACGCCACCCATATCACGCATGTTTTATTTATTTATTTTTAATTAATTAATTTATTTGGTCACGTCGGGTCTTAGTCGAGGCACGCGGGATCTTCATTGCGGCGTGCGGAATATAGTTCCCTGGCCAGGGATTGAACCCGGGCCCCCTGCATTGGAAGCGCGGAGTCTTAACCACTGGACCACCAGGGAAGTCCCTCAAGCACGTTTTAGATTTACAGGCGCTCCCTTATATGTACACACGTACCTGCCCCACCTACACGCGTGAATCCACTTCCACAAGCACCGGTCACATACACATCACACGCTCCACCGCCTTCGTGCACCCCAGCTCACAGAGGCTGACCCGTAGGACAAGCCGAGGCTTCTGCGGGAGCCCAGGGTCAACGAGGGGCCTTGTCTGGGCTTCCCTGGCCTCGGGGAGTCCGGGTGCCTCTCCCCCATTTGGAGTTGCCTCTTTCCACTCTGTGGGGAAATGCCTACCTCTGGGTTCCTATTTTTTTAATATCTTTTTTTAAATTGAAGTATAGTTGATTTGCAATGTTGTGTTAATTTCTGGTGTACAACAAAGTGACTCAGTTATACATATATATATACATTCTTTTTTATATATTCTTTTCCATTATAGTTTAATCATAGGATAACTATATCATATTGAATATAGTTCCTTGTGCTATACAGGAGGGCCTTGTTGTTTATCCATTCTGTATATACAAGCTGACATCTGCTGACCCCAACCTCCCACTACACCCCTCCCCCAACCCTCTCCCCCTTGGCAACCACAAGTCTGTTCTGTACGTCTGTGAATCTGTTTCTGTTTCATAGTTAGGTTCATTTGTGTTGTATTTTAGATTCCACATATAAGTGATATCACATAGTATTTGTCTTTCTCTTTCTGACTTCACTTAGTATGATCATCTCTAGGTCCATCCATGTTGCTGCAAATGGCATTATTTCATTCTTTTTTATGGCTGAGTAGTATTCCATTGTATGTATGTACCACATCTTCTTTAAAAATTTATCTGTCGATGGACATTTACGTTGTTCCATGTCTTGGCTGTTGTGAATAGTGCTGCTATGAACATAGGGGTGCATGTAACTTTTTGAATTAGAGTTTCGTCTGGATATATACCCAGCAGTTCGATTGCTGGATCATATGGTAATTCTGTTTTTAGTTTCTGAGGAACCACCATACTGTCCTCCATAGTAGCAGCACCAACATACATTCCCGCCAACAGTGTAGGAGGGTTCCCTTTTCTCCACACCGTCTCCAGCATTTGTTATTTGTAGACTTTTTAATGATGGCCATTCTGACCAGTGTGACCGTCTCGTCTCTGGATTCCTACCCACCTCTCCCATCCCACTCTGTCAACCTGAGCAGTTTCCTACATGGACCCCATCCCCACCCCTGCCCCACGGAGAGGGGCACACGCCGCATCAGGACTTTGTCTGGGGAGAGGACTGGCCTTGCCCCCTTCAGCCTTGCCCCTTCCACGCGGAGGTTTTTCCCCAAACCCAAACCCAAACCCAGTCACATCACTTCCCTGAACAACACCCTTCAGCGGCTTCCCGTTGACCTTAGAAACTCCGTTCCCGTGGACCACAGATCCTTTCTCTCACCTCCCTGGGCAGCCTGGGCCCTGAGTCCTCACAGATCAGCCCCCTGCCCGGAGCACAACCCACCCCATCCACCCCTCCTGTCTGGCAAACTCCTCATTCCTCAGGGCTTGGCTCGGAGAGCGCCTCTCCGGGGTCCCCGCAGGCTGGAGATCTGGGCGGCCAGCCCTTGCCTCCCCTCCTCTGGCCTTCAAAGAGCACAGCAATCCCACTGCATTGTCACAGGTGCGTTGCTGCACACACACTCCTGTACCCAGCTGCCCTCCCCCCCGCCCCCGACCGGCTCCAGGCTCCGAGCGCTGAGAGAACAGGGTCTGGGTCTGTGTTCATGACCCTGTGAGGCCAGCACTGAGAACCAGGCAGGAATGCTGTGCATTCGTTGAAATCATTCGCTCATTCATTCATGAACAAATGAACTCACTTACATGAACAAATGGGTCTTAATATCCGTAACTCTTTCGGAGGAGAAGGGGTCTGGAATCTGGGAGCCAGGAGGTGGGTACACAAAACCAACGGGCTGGCTGACCCCCACCCCATTGCTGCCCCTCCACCATCACGCCCAGCACTCCGCACATTCCCCCCCCCTCCCCCGACCGAGGCCTGGCCCTTCCCTCCAGGGTGTTGAGCCCTCCCACAGGGGAAGAGGTGATCTTGCTTTTGTCAACCAGCCTGGTCATACCCACCGTGTCTCCCCCAAACCACACGCCTGAGCCCCCCAGCACCCCTCCATCAGCCTCTCTCCTGTTGGCTGGGAAGCTGCCTCTGGCTTCATAATGGGTAATAGGATTTATCAATAGACTGGAGGAGGTGATGTACGTTAAAGCACTTAATATAAAAGGACTTCGCACAGAAGCCCAAATCTGATTTGGCAATGAACTCAATTGCCAGCCTGACTGCGTTCCAGGAGATGCAGCAGCCGGCATTTATCCACATTACCCTGAGAGAGCCAGGTCACGCCAGGTGGCCGAGGCCTTGCACACCCGCTCCCTGCAGCTCGGCTTTCAGTGCCCCCTCTTCTCGGGGTCTCAGGCCTTGACTTGAAGCCTTTTGACCCAGACGGTTCAAGTTCTCCAGCATCCAGGAGCCCTCTTCCCACTAGTACGCTAGCCCTGCCCCTATTCCACTCATTAGCTATGAGTCCAATATTTTACAGGCTTCCCTTAGCAAGATCCCCAACTATGTCCTTCTCATTACTGCTCACCTCTTGATCCAGCCTCTCTAGGATTAAGAGAGGTTCTCCTGACCATTGCTTGCTTCCTTGAAGGCTGCCAATCTCTCCATGTTGCTGTGCACCAGCCAAGGACACGGTCTCTCCCTTAATCCCCCAAAGAAGATCTAACACCCCCAGGCCACAGTGATCCATCACACGTGGACTCACAGGCTGGGGCGAGCCAAGGGGAATGATCACATACAAAGAGAACACGTCAAAGGATGGCCATCAGCCAGCACTGACCTGGAGACCCAGCCATGGGCCGTGGCCACCTGCTGCCTGGGAGGGGCAGCCCCTGGACCACCTCTCTCATGAGCCCCCAGCCCCCTCTCATGGCTGCATCCTTCCTCCCTGGAGTCCAGGCCTCCAACCCCAGATGCATGAGCCCCTCCACAAGGGAAGTGCCCTTCTCGAGGTCAGCCTTCTCCCACATGTGTCCACCCTCACGTGCTAACATCTCCAGGCCAGCATAGGCTTGGGGTTTGCTTCCCTATAAACCCAACAGCCCACTGAACTGTTTTTCCCCAAACAAAAGAACAGTCTTTCCCCAGAAATAAATGCTGTCTCTGACAAGGGAAATGGGAAGACACTGCTGGCGGCTTTAAAATAGAAGTTTGTTTCAAGCGACTCTGGCCTTCAAGGTGTCAGAAATACACCCGTCCACTCCCAGAAGGCTCCATATGCAATGATGTTTGGACAAGTGGTAAAAGAAGTGGGGGAGACACCAGGAAGAGGTGATCAATTACCAAGAACCCCCCCGGGGTCCTGCGCTCTCCCAGGCGCCCCACCTGTGCTCACCAAGGGGCCCCTGTGACTGCCCTGAAATCCTGGCAGGTTTGACCATTGCGGGGAACCAGCCCCGACCCCCTCCTCCCTGCCCGGCTCCGGCACCCGGCTCTCTCGCTCGCCTAAACTTACCACTTCCCCATGTTTCCCCCAGGAGCCGATGACATCGCTCTTTCCGGCAGCCAGGAGTTGACCTACATTCCTCCACCCTGCTGTCTGGGAGGCGCTCCAAACACCCCGCTTCTCTCACCCTGAGGAGGGGAGGGCCCGGCTCACGATTTCCGATTTTCGTGGCGCACTGGTGCCAGGCCCGTGTCCAGATGGCGCTCCTGCCAGCAGCTCCCAGGCGCTGCCCGCCCCTCCCTGCGGGGCAGGGCACGCTGGCACCTGGCACGGGCTGGTGCCCCTGCCGTCCTGACGACTGCTTCGTGCTTCGTGCGGCTGTGAGGCCCCCGGCCGGGCCCGGCAGGTGGACGGGAGCGGGTGAAGTCAGCATGTCAGTCTCCTGGCAGGAGCAGGGCACATTTCCCTGAGAACTCGGGTTGTCTGGGATGGCCGTCCCATGCAGGTGAGGCTCGGTCCTGCCTCCGGACAGTCATGGTCCCCTGGGGCTCGTTAGGGACTCGTCAACTAGAGAAAAAGAAACGACTTAGCGACTTAGAGAAGAAGGCAGCCAGTGACCTCGTCTCTGGAGGGCAGGCAGCCCGGCCAGCTTCTGATGGGTGGGTGGGGACACCCACGCCAGGCCTTGAGAGGGGTCAGGGGTCGGGCCAGAGGGCCATGGCTCACCATGTGGGTGAGCAGGGGTGGCAGGGAGGGCTGCCAGATAAAATGCAGGATGCCAGCTAAATCTGAATTTCCGATGAACCACAAACAATTTTTTTAGTGTAAGCGTGTCCCAGGTATTTCATAGGACATACAGGCAAACCTTGTTTTATTGCTCTCACTTTATTGAACTTCACAGATAATGTGTTTTCTTACAAATTGAAGGTTTGTGGCAACCCTGCATCGAGCAAGTCAATCGGTGCTGTTTTCCCAACAGTGTTTGCTCACTTCAGGTCTCTGTGTCACATTTTGGTAATTCTCGCACTACTTCAAACTTTTTTTCATTATTATTACATTGGTTGTGGTGGTCAGTGATCTGTGATGTTACTCCTACAACTCACCAAAGGCTCAGGTGATGGTTAACATTTTTCGCAATATAATATTTTTTTAGTCAAGGTATGTACATTTCTTTAGACATAATACTATTGCACACTTAATAGACTACAGTATAGTTTAAACATAACTTTTATATGCACTGGAAAACCAAAAAAATTCATGTGACTCGCTTTATTGCGATATTTGCTTTATTGGTCTGGAACTGAACCCTCAATATCTCCGAGACACGCCTGTACTTATACTAAAAAACTTTTCAGTGTTTACCTGAAATTCAAAGTTAACCAGGCATGCTATATTTTTATTTGCTAAATCTGGCAATTGTAGTGACAGGAGGCCCTTCATGGAAACGACTCTTAAGAGGACAGTGGGCGTGTCCCAAGGGGCCTGGAGAACAGGCCAGCTGATCTCAGCGGGGGGGCTCTGGGGTAGGGTGTTGGCAGGACAGCGTGGATAAGGGGACCTGTCCCTTGTTGCTGGGCACCTGGGGGCTGCCGAATAAGGACGATCTTTGTTCCTGGGGATCCCCCCAGATTCCCACCGATGTCACTTGTTGGCCATTAGCAATGGCAAAGCAGCTGGTATTTATGGAGGGCTCCCTATGTGCCCAACCCTGTGCTGAGCACGCCCCATGAGCCAGCCCGTCCTCATCCTCTCAATAGCCCTGTCTCGTGGAAACCGTCAAGTCCCCAGTTTTATGGACCCGGAGACTAAGACCCTGCGGTCACCTGCCACCACACTGCTCCAGCTGTGATACTGCCTGGCTTTCACTGAGCCATTAGGGCTCATCCGTGCCAGATGCTATGCAAAGAGCTTCTGTGCATTGTCTCCTCCCTCCCTTCCTTTCCTCCTTCATTCATTCAGCCGCTATCGATTGAGAGCCCACTGCATGCCAAACAGTATATTAGGCACCCGTGAACAACTAAATAGAAAAGTTGAAAAGCTAAGATGTAATTCAACCCTTCCAAATTGCAAACGAAAGGTCTGAGATCCGGAGAAGTGACTCGCTCAAGGTCACCCAGGCAAATCAGGAGCAGGGAATCTGCTCTGACTCTGGCTGCTGACTCAGTGTCTCTGTTCCTCCCTTACCCCCCATTCTTACGGAGCCACTCCTGCTGCCATCCAAAGGGTCAAAGCCCCGGGATTCTGTGATGGGGCAGGCAGCAGATCCTGATGGGCTGGGAGTGGACTGCTGGCCAGTGGCAGGCCCCGTGGGCTGGCCGGCCTTGCCCTGTCCCTCTTTCATTATTAAATAATGTTCCCTGATGGATGAGCCGAAAAGTGCTGTGTAGCGGGGTCAGGTGGCTCAGGTGATGGCTTTCTGGTGAGATGGATGGTTCTCAAAGGTCAAATTCAGAAAGTAATTCCCTAGGAAAATTGATCACATGGATGCAGGAGAAATACTCGGGCCAGCGGTAGAGCCAGGAGTCTGGACCACCCGCCTACGTCTAGACGCAGGCTGCAGTTGGTGTTAGAAAGAAAGTTAGGAAAGGGAGCTTCTTTCTCCTGCATTTCCTTGGCTGAGGCTGGGCCTCGGAATTGGTAGTGGGCTTGGGAGTATCTGTCCGGTGGCCCTCCCCACTGGCCTTCATTATCCAAGTGGAATCAACATAAGGCAAGTGCCGGGAGAGACAGGCCAATAGAATGGTGATGAAGTCCAAGTCTGGCACCGACAGTTCTGGGTTCAAATCCAGCCTCTTCCACCCAGAGACCTGGGGTGAGTTCGTGACACTTGACCTACTACAATCTTATATCCTTACCTATAAAATGGGAAGAGTGATGCCTTCTGGGTTTTCACAAGGATTCAGTTAATAACGCACGTCACCTATGAGTGCTCTATAGAGTATTTATATATGCTTGCTTATTTATTTTAATTTCATCTCCCGAGGGCCTTCTGGAATAGGGAAGAGAAACCTCAGGACGGCAGCCTGAGGGAGGGGGGAAGGACATGACTGTGTCCTTTGGGGGAATTGTGGGCAGGTTGGATTTCTCTGAGCCTATATCTGTCTGAGAACCAGCACTGGAGACCCTCCAGGCCGCCACCCCCTTCTTAAAGTGGGGCTCACCAGCTGTGTGGCCTTGGGCAACTTGCTGAACTTCTCTGTGCCTCATTTCCTTGTCTGTAAAATAGAAATAATAGCAATAAACCTTTCATGAGGTTCTTGTGAAGAACTGACACATTCATTCAAGGAAAGCTCTCAGGACCCTGTCTCTAGACACTCATAAATATAAGAAATGAGAAAACCAACAAGACACTAGCATTTGCCAAGCACTTATATGCATGTCTTCAGGGCCATGTCTCAGTTACTCCTTATGACAACCATATGAGGTAGGTGCCACTGCCATCCCTATTTTACAGATGAGAAAACAGAGGCCGAGGAACTTCAGCAACTCTCCTAAGGTCACACAGGAAGTGGCAGAACGTCCCAGGCTAGGGCGACCAGGGGCCAGGGCTACCATCTTACAATCAGCAGGAAAGGCAAGAGGAGAAGTATTAACCCCAAATGAACACCTGTGTGCGAGGCTGGGTGACATGGCAGGTGCATTACTTATGTCCATTCGCTCATCCCCTATTCAGGAATGACCGAGGTCACCGATCCTCACGACAGCCCGTGGTGTGACCAGGGTTGTTGCTCCCCATTCTCCAGGTGAGAAAACTAGGACTCAGATTAGTGAAGAATTTGTGCAGGGCCACCCAGCATGTGCACTGGGAGCGGGTCGAAGCCCTGCCCGCTGATCCCAGGATCCCAGTGCCCGCCACACTGGGCCACCACGGCATATGGACATTCAGTGTGGGCTCTGGCGTCAGGCTGCCCGGATTCAAGTCGTGAGTCTGCCCCTTACCAGCTGGGGGGCCTCAGGCAGCTCACTTCACCGCTCCAGGCCTCAGTTTCCCCGTCTGCATAATGCAGATAATAATAGTATGTCATTCATAGGATGGTTGGTAAAGGCTGAGGTGTTTATCCGTGAGGAGTTCTCAGAATGATGCCTTGTATCAGCTATGTTCACCCAGCAAGACTTTCTTTAAGGTGCAATGGTGCTAGGTTGATACAAATAGTAAAACAAACCTTTGAAGTTTTGCAGGAGAGAGATTGCACTAAAACCCTGGTTCCCAGGCTTTAGTCACTCAGGTAATGACTTCACTATTTCCCATATATTCCAATTAGTTATTCATTTGTTTGTTTAGCAACAGCTTTACTGAAATGTAATTTACACACCATAACATATCCATTTAAAGTGTACAATTCAGTGGCTTTTGGTATATTCACAGAGTTGTGCAACCATCCCTATAGTCAACTTTAGAACATTTTCGTTTCCCCAAAAAGAAACCCTGTACCATCTAGCGGTCACTCCCATTCTCCCCTCTCCCCAGCCCCTGGCAACCACGAGTCTACTTTCTGTCTGTTCTGGACATTTCATATAAGTGGAATCATACAATATGTGGCCTTTTGTGTCTGGCTCCTTCGTGTAGCATGATGTCTTCCAGGTTCACCCACACTGTAGCAGGTGTCGTGCTTTGTTCCTTTTTACGGGTGAACAATATTCCATGGTGTATATACACCACATTTGGTTTTTCTGTTGATGGACATATGAGTTGTTTCTATCTTGTGACTATTATGAATAACACTTCAGTGAACATTCATGTACATGTTTTTGTGCAGATGTGTTTTCGTTTCTCTTGGGTATAAACTTAGGAGGGGAATTGCTGGGTCATATGGTGAGTCAGTTTCACTTTTGAGGCAAGTTTTCCAAAGTCACTCACAACACTTTACATCCCCACCGGCAGTGTACGCGGCTTCCATTTCCTCCAGATTCTCACAATCATTTTCTTGTTATTATCTGCAGTTTTGACACTAGCCATTCTAAGGATGTGAGGTGGTAACCCTTGTAATTTGCTTGCATTTCTGTGATGGTTAGTGATGTGAGCATGTGCTTGTTGGCCATTTGTGTATCTTCTTGGAAGAAATACCTATTCAAATCCTTTCCTCATTTGAAAAATTGAGTTGTCTTTTTATTATTGAGTTGTAAGGGTTCATTATATATTCTTAGATATAAGTCTCTTACCAGAGATAAGATTTTTCTCCCATTCTGTGGGTTATCTGTTCACTTTCCTGATGGCGTCCTCTGAAACACAAAAGTATTTAATTTTGATGAAGTCCAATGTATCTATTTTTTCTTCTGTTACTTGTACTTTTGGTGTCATGTGTAAGAAATCACTGTTTAATCCAAAGTCGTGAAGATTTACCCCAGTGTTTCCTTTTCAGAGTTATCTAGTTTTAGCTCTTACATATAGGTTTTTGATCCATTTTGAGTTAACTTTTGTTTATGGCGTGAGGTTGAGTTCTAATGTCAGTCTTTTGCGTAAGGATATTGCACATGATTTATTTATTTACTTAATAATTTCTTTAAATGAATATGCTTTTAAACTTTGACCTCACCTAGGCCAAATAATATTTTTGAGATTCCCAGGCTTGGTGAGTTTGTCACTTAAAAAAAAAATACTGTGTAATCAAAAACAAACAAAAACGATTAAACTCTTTTATAGTTGAGCCCGCATCTCCCCCAGTCATGTCGTAGGCTCCACTTTGGGAGATGATGCTTATTACAAAGAGCATTGGACGAGGGAAGGTATAGCAGGGGCTGATGGGAGGCCCTCCCTGCAGAAGTGACATTTGGCCTTGAACCTGCCACGCCCACTAGGTGTTAGCTTTAGGAGAAAGGGGCGGAGCCTGGCAGCTCGATCCAAGCGGAGGGAACTGCATTGCGCAGAGGTCTAGAGGAAAGCAGGATCAGAACACATGCTGGACAGAGATGGGAAGAGACACAGAGACATGGAGAGACATAGAGGGACACAAAGAGAGAGCCAGAAAGGTGAAGCCCCATGCATGGGCGTGCGCACACACACACACACACACACGCACACACACGCACACACACGCACACAGCGCATTACTCCCTGCAATGCGCTCCCTGCAAAAGTCAGGAAGTCTGAGAAGCAGCTCCATTGACTGGGTTCTGTTTCTGTGCCAGCCCTGGCGAGGCTTCCCCCACACTGTGTGGGCTCCTCCTGGCAGCCCTGCCCAGCAGGGAACTTCTTCTCTCCCCGATAGAGGAGGCACTGTGCTCATTCCAGGGCTCAACCAGGGAGGGCAGGGAAGCCAAGACACCCTCTGGGAGATGAAGATGGTGGGAGGGGTTGGCCAGCATGGGGCAGGGCAGAGCCAGGGTCAGGGAAGGACGTCTGGATTTGGATCCAGAGTAACCTTTAAACTGCACGACCTTGGGCAGGCTTCTCCCCAGCTCTACCCCGAGCCCCCGCCAGGCCTGTCGAGCTCTCACATTCCGTGACTCCCTACTATCATCATTATAACACGCTACTCAGATTCAGCTGCCCTTTTACAAATTTTTAACAAGCCAAGGTCAGTGTTAACACCCAAAGTTGAGATGGCAATCTTTGTTTTCTGTAGCTGATATCTGAAAATATCTGATCCTCGGGCCAGAGGCATGGGGTACATTCCTGGTTCCACCCAGCTGGGGTGTTCCTCTCCAGCTAGCTCAGTGGTACGTTAAATAGGAATTCAGATGAAAAAAATTAAAACCTTCTGAGGTCAAATACCAGAAGGTTGGTTTTGCAAACAAACTTTTGTTAGACAAAGTCAGCAGGTTTCTTTCCTGCAGGACTTGTCAGAGCCTTTAATATGCTAATGTGCACTGGGACCCTGGGTGGAGGGTGGCAGTCAGGGAGCAGGATGTGAGGGCATTAGGAGAGCATCATATGTGTTGACCAATAAGGTTTAAACACAGAACCTTTCTTTGCCATGGACCATCCTTGGGGTCTAGTGTTCCCAGGAAGAAGGGTCCCCAGTGCCAGCGGGTGCCTGCCCATCCCTCTCTGTGCCTTTCCCAGAGCTGAGCACATAGTAGGCCCACAGTACATATGTGGTAATAGATTGGAACTCCAGGGAAAGAGTGAACAGGCTTTCTCATGCTCTGTTTCTTTCAGCTCTGTGCTACAGTAAAACCTTGGCAGGGCTAAGTGTCCAGGGAAGATGGAGTTAAAATAGCACAGACTTTAGCACTGGCTAATTCCCTTGGACAGGGCCTTCACTCTACATCAGAATTCTATTCCAGAGAGTTCAAAAAACATCCTTGAACCTGGGACTTGAGAGTCACAAACAGTGCGTGGTGTGTAACATGGAGCGATGGTTTCCCAAACAGGACCCTGACGGACCTGCTTCTCCTCCTGAGAGGAAAGGCCTGTGTGAGCTCAAGAACCAGCCTCCTTCCCCGCCTGGCCTGACTTCCAGTTTTCAAAAACCATTTGTTATCTACTTATAAAAGTAACACCTGTTCACTATAGAGAATGTAGGAAACGTGCAAAGTGACAAAGAAGGAAATAGAAATAATAACTATAATCATTTATAATCCCACCCCTCCCTCAGGACAAGTACAGGAATACCTAGAAGTATTGTCTACTGGTGTTTCGGGTATGGATATATGTACTTAAACATAATCAGAAGCTGCATGTACTAGTCTGCTTGGGCTGCCATAATGGAGTGCCACGGACTGGGGGGCTTTAACAACAGACATTTCTTTATTTTCTCACAATTTTGGAAGTTAGAAGTCCAAGATCAAGATGCTGCCAGGGTTGGTTTCTGGTGAGACCCCTCTTTCTGGCTTGCAGATGGCCAATTTCTCACTGTGTCCTCACATGGTGGAGAGAGAACTCTGGGGGGTCTCTTCCTCCTCTTGTAAGGGCACCAACCCTATGGGATTAGGGCCCCACCCTTCCGACCTCCTTGAACTTTAATTACCTCTCTAAGGGGTCTCTCTCCAAATACAGTTGCATTGGGGCATTAGGGCTTCAACATATGAATTTGAGGGGGGACACAATTCAGTCCATAACACTATAATACCTACAGTTTGGTATCTTACATTTTTACAATCCATATTCTAACCCATGTTAGCCTCTTGGACTCCGGAGTTGGATATCTCTGCGTTCCGGTTTCAGTCACAGTTCTGGACAGCCCTGTGACCCTGGGCAAGATACTTAACCTCTCTGAGCCTCCATTTCCTCATCTGTAAAATGAAGGTGACAATAGTACCAGCGTTTGTGGTCATTCAAGGGTCGGATGAGATACCCATCGGCACACAGTAAACACTTGCTGAGTATGGTCTTTTCATTTCCATTTGGAACATTCCCCAAGGCTTGAAGTAGCCTTTGACAACATAATATTTAATGGCTTTATAATACTCCATAGCGTGGATGTGCCCAATTTCCCGTAACCATTCCTCAAGATGATATGAAGGCAGAGAGAAGCTATGAGAAGGAAGGCAGCCCCGGCACTTCTGAAGCCAGCAGGCAGCAGGGTAACTCCTAGCTGCAGGGCTGCTAGGAACCTGGCAACCAGTTTTCCCCATTTGGGATCCTTGCCCTGGAAGGCCGGCCTCACAGCAGTGCTCCAGTCAGATGGAGACAAAGAGGGCAGGAGGGGAGGCAGGACTGATGTATGAAGCGGGAAGATGCAGGGAGTTAAATATTCATCGTGTGGATAAGCAGAGGCTAAGGGGAGACGCTCTGTCCCAGAGGAGCGTCACTCAGTGGAAGGTGGGGTATGAAGAGAAGGGGGAAATTACGAGCTGGAGAAGAAATGCTGGTTTAGCATTCGGGCAACAATCTTTGAGATGATGAGATCCAGCGAGGGGGAATGTTGCACACGCCGGGTGCCACTGGTGGGACGTAGGCGCCTCCACCCTAGTCCATGCCACTGTCCTCTGTTGCCAGCCGGGCACAGCTTCCTCCCCGCTCTCCATACCCTGGCTCTGGTCCCCCTGACAAAGCATCCTCCATGGAGCGACCACGGTGATATATAAAATAGGAGCCAGAGCAGGACACCTCCAACCTTCCAATGGCTTCCAGAACACAATCCAGCCTCCGAATCACGGTCTGGCCTCCTCCTCCCCTTTACCTCATCTTAGACCTTACAGATTGAGCTCTTCTCGGCCCTAGGGTCTTCCCCGATGCTCTTGTCTCCTTCCAGAAGGTTCTCCCCTCCTTGCCTGAGTAACTCTTGATGTTCCTTCAGGTCTCAGATTTAAATTGTTCTTCCTGGAAGCCTATCCTGCTCCCCCCAGACTAAGTTAAGACCCACCCATGATCCCCTCTCCTTTGTAGAACACGTGGGCACCTATAACAATTGACATTAATGAAAGATTTGCATGATTATTACTTTAAAATTAAGTCTATATTAAATTTTAGGTTTTAGGTTTACAGAAAATTGAGCAGATCATGCAAAGAGTTCCTAATACCTGGGCTCCCCACCCAGTTCCACCTGTTATTAACATCTTGCATTAGTGTGACACATTTGTTATAGTTGATGAACCAACATTGATACAGTATTGTCAACTCAAGTCCACAGTTGACATTAGGGCTCTGTCTTGCTGCTGTGTGCTTCTATGGGTTTTGACAAATGTGTAATGTCGTGTGTCCACCATGACAGTGTCATACAGAATCGCTTTCCTGCCCTAAAAATCCCCTGGGCTCCACCTATTCATCCTCCCCACCCCTCCCCCAATCACTGATCTTTTCATTGTCTCCCCGCTGGACCCTATCCTCCATCAGAGTAGGGACCCCATCTGCTTTTTCGACCATTATACTCACCATTCCCAGCTCAGAGCCTGGCACATAACAGGTGCCCTATAAATATTTTTCTTTGTGTATTTTCATAAAAAGAAAATCCTACCAAACACATTATTCTGCAAGTTGCTTTTTACAAATATTGACAATATATCTTGGAAATCTTCCCATATGAGAATATAGAGCACTCTCTCTCTCTAACTTTTTATTATGGAGGATTTCCAACATGCGTACAAAAATAGAATCTACTATAATGAACTGCCGTATACCTGTCACCCAACTTCAGCAATTAACTCATAGCCTTTCTTGTTTCATCTGTATCTCTACCCATGTTTTCCCTTTCTGTGTTATTCTGAAGCAGATCCCAGACATCCGATACTTTCGTCTGTAAATACTTGTGTGTGTCCCTAAAGCCAAGGACTTGTAAAGATGTAACCACAATACCATCATTGCATTTAATAAACATTAATTTAATATCACCAAATGTAGTCAGTGTTCAAATTTCCAGTTGTCTCACAAATGTACATTGTTTATCTGAGTTTAGAGGTTGTTTGACCAAGATCCAGATGAGGTCCACGATCTGCACTTGGTTGCTTTGCCTTTGAGGTTTCTCTTGATCTGGGTCCCTCCTCCCTCCATTTCAAGTTTTGCCCCTTGCAATTCATCTGTCCTATAAACTATATCATCACTTCTGGATTTTGCTGATTGCGTCCCCCTGGTGTTGTTTAGTATGTTTCTCTGTCCTCTGTATTTCCTATCAATTCGTAGCTGGATCCGGAGTGTTGATCAGATTCAAGTTCAATTTGTCTTGACGAGACTTCTTCTTTGGTTGTCTCTCTCTATTGATGCTCTGTGCCTACAGCTATCCATTCGGTAGGGGATGCTACACGGTGACTTTCAAATTCTGTCCTTCCTTCTTCAATTACCAGCTGGAATGCTTCTATAAAAAGAAACATCCCCTCATCAACTATTGGTTACCTGGAGGTACCCTTTTTATAGGACAGGCGAGACAAATGCTTGATTCTTTCCCTTTATTTACTGGTTTCAGAATGATGAGTTGCCTATAAATATTTGAATGAATGAATGAATAATACATGTGTGGATGAATTGACAGGCTTTTTGGAGGTGGGGCTTCTTTCTGCCCTCAAGGGCATGGGTGTGGGCCGCGGCTGAGAGCAGAGGTGCAGCCTGGGGCCAGGTCCACGTCTCCACAACCAGGGACAGGTAACTCTTGCGACCTGTCAACCCTCCATGGTTGAGAGCAAAGGTGATCAGAAGCTGCGTTACTAAAAATTCAGCACCTGGGACAAGGGCATCTCATCACCCCACCCTCACCGAGAGGTAGGAGCCAGGGGCACCTCATGCTGGGGAAGGACTCAAAATGGTGAGTCGGGGAGTATTTGTCCCGAAGGAGAGTCGTGGCAGGTTGGACAGACGGCCTCAGGAGTCCCTTCCAGGCCACCCTCCAAGCCCCTCCAGAGAGCTGGACACGCTCACCGACGCCTTGCCCCCTCCGTGTCCCCCCAGGTGCAAGTGCAACCTGCACGCCAACCTGTGCTCCGTGCGCGAGGGCAGCCTGCAGTGCGAGTGCGAGCACAACACCACCGGCCCCGACTGCGGCAGGTGCAAGAGGAGCTTCCGCACACGGTCCTGGCGGGCGGGCTCCTACCTGCCGCTGCCCCACGGCTCTCCCAACGCGTGTGCGTACGCAGAGCGCCCGCTGCGCCCGGGCCCCCCAGCCCCCTCCCCCCTCGCACCAGTGAGGCCACGGTCTCCCCCCAGCCTTCAACCTCAGGAGCTGTGGATCTCATCACGCACACACATGCACACACACGTCCTCCCTACAGAGGTGTGCACACAGAAGCATGCACGCATGCACACCTGGACACACGTGCGCACACACACACATATGCACACACAGGCACACCCCTTGTTGCCAAGCTCCTAAGCGCCAGGCCTTGTCGTCAAGAACCTCTAGCACACCTGCATCCTGCTGGAAACCTGAGACGAGCTTCCTCAGCAACCTTCCGCTGACCTTCCCCTTCTTGCCCCCTGGGCAGGAGAGAAGGCCCAGAGGGTGTCAGGGAGGAGGGGGTGGGGACCCCTCACTCCGGGTTAACCGTGAGGAGCAGCGCCATCCCTCGTAACCAGTGTTTATGGGGCATTTACATAGCCAAGTGCTATGGGGTCCCCACTCCCTCAACCCTTCGGGTGGCCCCAGGAAGCGGGTCTCCTATTATCCCATTTTACAGAGGGGTCCTCCGAGGCCCTGACCCGTGCCCTCTGCATGATCCTCTCCTCTCCCGGCTCAGCCTTCCTGTGCCAGAGGTCACCCTCGGGGTGCGCCCACACATGCCTGCACTATGAACACCCTTTGGGGGCCCCCATCACTGGCCCCCAACATAGTCCCTGGGTATCTCCATGAAACCAAGAGTCCCAGGGAGCCCCCAGCTGCCATGGGTAAGGGGGCCTGGGCTGGTCCCAGAGTGGGATCTCCCCAGCTGCCCCCGCCCCAGTGATTTGCTGACGCTGGTCAAGTGCTTTGACAAGGAGGCTGCACCGGGCACGTTCTGTACACAGCTTCTCAGCCCTCACAGTAACCCCTCGGGTGCTATTTTTATTATTATCCCACTCTCCAGATGAACGAACGGAGCCCCAGTGACCCTCAGTGCCCTCCTAGTTTAGCAGCAAGTTAGATGCCACCACTGGACCCAGCTCCAAAGCCAGGCTGGGCTGCCGGCAGCGCTCAGCTCGCCCCTCCTGGGCACGCTCCCAGGAGCCCCTCCATCGGCACCCCCGCGACCAAGCGGTGAAAGATTTATGCAACTTCAGGCTGACAAAGCCGGGAGCCTCGCAACGAGGCTGTGACAGTCATGTTGGGCATGTGCGGGCGCCGCTCAAGAAGCCTTTGAAGGGTGACCTCCCAGAGTCACGGCACCTGCTGGCCTGCCAAGGCACGGAGAGCGCTCTGGGCGACAGCCCAGCCCCACCTGCTCCCTCCTCGCCGCGTGCCCAGCCCACCTCTTTGTTGCCAGGACCGTTTCTTGAACACTTTCCTTAGTCGCTGTCACCTCCCTCTGGCTCGCAGGCTCATCCCTTCATCTGTCCTGCTGGCCCCCCCACCTCCCCGCTTCCTCTCTGGACCCTGTTCTCCTCCTGGGAGGATCCCCCCAAGGTCCCCCGGCACCCACAGACTAAGACCCTTACCTGCAGGTCATGCACTGTGGGCCCCCAGGTGCATCCTCCCAGGCCTCCCTCACTGTCCCGCCACCAGGGTCACCAGGGGAGGTCCTCACGCCACAAGTCCCCCTGCCCACACCCCGGCGTCCACCCCAGGGCTCCCGGGGCACGGAGGGGTGTCCTCACGCTCCGTCCTTTGTCAGGACCGCCTGGAGGGGAAGCTGTGGCCCCGGCTCCTTCCTTCTGAGACTGACGATTCCCGCCCTGGTACCCAAAGTCCCAGGTCAGACCGTGGCCTTGGGCCCCTCTCATCCCCAGGGCACAGACAGAAAGGCCCGGGTCGGAGTCAGGCCTCTGCCGCTCGCAGCTGTGTGGCCTTGGACAAGCCATTTCTCCGCCTGAGCCCTGTTTTCTCAGCTGTAGAATCAGGACCCTAATAAACCCCCCTGCGGGGCTGTTGTGAGGACTGAATGGCCCAGGTGGAGACAGCGCTCAGCCCGTGCCCACGTGCAGAAAGCTCTCAACACGTGGCAGGCGCTGCGATCATCTTCCAATCAGTCGTTCAGCCGTCCCTGCGTTTCCTCAGATGGGAGCATGCACCATGGTTTCCCTCTGGTGGTAACTTCCATCAGTAAACCAGTCTGTCCCCGTGGCTGGGGACCCTCATGTTCTCTGAAATCCCATCACTCCTGAGAGAACGGCCACCCGCCTCCTTGTCCTGCACTGGAGGACCCGAGAGTCTAAAATCAAATGAGAAGGGTACATGTGAAGCCCCCAGCGGAGGCTTATCAGCAGGTCCCCTGATAGGGTAAGTCACAGCTCTGAGACTCAGTTTCTCCTTCTGCAAAATGGGCTAATAGGGGCTCCTCCCTCTCAGGGCACCGGTGAGGATGGAATGGATGATCTGACCCAATCCCTGCACGGTGAGGTGCCCAGGCCCCCTGATTTCCTTTCCCCAGCCCTGCCACCCCCTCCTCTGCAGGGAGGAGGTGGCCGGGCCCCTTACTCTGCTGTGACCCTTCTCTTTCCGCAGGTGCCGCCGCAGGCTCCGCCGTTGGCAGTAAGTACACACCTGGGTCACCACCACCCTGGGAAGGCGACTGGGGCCCTCAGTGCACGAGCCTTTTTGCATGTCCAGGGAAGAGCAGGAGGGGAAAGACAGGGCTTTCCTGTCGCCCTGGATCCACAGGCCTCACCACCCGCTCCTCTAATCCATTTGCTTCTTCCCCCTCCTCACCCCCTCCTTCGTGTCTCACAGTTCCTCCCCTCTAGCTTCTCAGCTGGTGCTGCTTTGGAAAGGTCCCCGGGGGAACTCTCTGCTCCTCCCTCTCCTGCCAGGCAAGAGTGGGGGTCACCTTCCCCGACCAGAACCCCCCCAAGTCTGACCATGGGGTTTGGCCTCCCTCCGGGCAGCCCGCAGCTGTCACCTCTGCAGCCGCTCGCCCGCGGGGAGGCTGAGGGAAGTGAGCCCGGATCCCGACGCATCCAGGTCAGCTCAGGCCCCAGAGCAGCCAGACCATCTGAAGGAGGGTCAGGGGAGTCCCGAGAACTCAACAGGGAAGGTGAGGGAGGGCGGTAGGGGGTGACCAACTATCACGAAGTCCTCATCAAGCACGCGCAGTGCCAGGCATCGGCTAAGCAGGATACTCGTACTATCTCATTTCATCCTTGAAGCCACCGCCCCCCCTAGGTGGGTATTGCCATCTGCTCTCAGATTCAGCAGGAGAGAACTTGTCAAACGGCCAGCCAGTGCAGACCCCAAGTCTCAGAAAGGCTTCCAGGGGCGCCGCCTCCCTCCGCCAGGGCTCTTTGGGGCCACACTCAGCCCCGGGGCTGCTCCCTGTGGGACACCAGTGGGCGGAGAGGGGGCCAGAGGAAGCTGGACCTGGAGGGGACGCTGGTCCACTCAGGGGGGTCTTAAGTTGCTCCTCTGCGTTGCTCCACACCCACCAACTCCCCCACCCTCTCTTGCTTTTCTCATCTCTTGCCAGGCATCAGCAGGTCTCGGAAAGACCCCGTCCCCAAAGCCCCTGTGGCCGCTGTGGCCGTGAGGGGGGACCCCACCACTCCTGCCCCTTCCACATCCACTGCTTGGGCCCCCATGGCCCCCAGCACCCCACAGCCCACAGGTGGGTGCCCAGCTACAGCCCCAGCTGCCCTGCCCTTTCCCACTTCTGGCCCGAGTCCCTGCCTCTCTCTGTGATGTGCGATGATGTGGGAGCATCAGCCCTGGGGAGGGCAGGGGCTTGGCTTTTAGAGTAGAGAATGCTAGATCCCAGAGCCGCAAGAGCATGGCGCCAAGAAGCCTCCGGGCTGTCTGGACCCACCTGTCACTGGGCCCAGCCAGGGCATCCAGGACTCGCGTGAAAGTCCTGCATCCTCTTCCTCCTGCCCACCCCCACCAGGGCACTGCTTGGTGACCAAAAGGCGGGGTGACCTAGCAGGGGCGGCCCAGGGGAGCCGGCCCAGGCCCCGCCCCCACCAGCCATCCTAGCCCCGGCTCTGCCCCCTGCCCACGAGCAGCTGACCCCCCGGGAACGGACAGTGCAGGGTTAGCCAAGAAGGTAGTCTCCTCGGATCAGCAAGGCGGAAGGGAGCCTCTGAGCTGGCGTTTTCACACTCTGGACGGCTGGGCCCTTCGGGGCAGGGCCAGGCCAGGGGTGTGTTCAAGGCTTGGGGTGCTGGGGTGGCCCCCTGGTCTCACCCGGTCTCACTTGGGGCATCCCACCAGCTCCTGCCTACTGCGAGTGCCAGGAGTCTGAGAGGACTCATCCTTCCCAGAGGATGCCAGGAAGATGTGGCCAAGGTCCCTGGTCCCCAGCAGTGTGCCCCGCCTCTGCCCCACCCCCTCTGCAGGGAGGAGGTGGCAGGGTAGGGGGCTCCTTACTCCTTGGGCAGTGCCGTGCCCCTTCCTCTCTCTGACGCTCATGGACCCTTGGAAGGGTGGCATTTCCAATGGGCAGAGAGCCCTCCGTCAGCTGGGGAGGGATCCCCGACACTGCGGCTTCGGCCTGTTGGGGGTTGGTGCTCAGCACGCCCCCAGCCAGTGAATGCCGTGGAAAAGTCCCCCTCGCCCAGCTCCTCCGCTGGACCAGAGGGCGACACATCACACTTCCTTTCTTTCTACCTCCTTCCCTTCTCCACGGGAGACATTTGCAGGGCGCAGGGGGCTAGCCGGGAGATTCGAGGATTTCAGGATGGCCTCTTGGCCCAGGAATCCTCTTTGGGGTGGAGGACATGCGTCACTCTGGAAATCCGGGCTCCGGACACAAGTTGGTCCAGCCGCCTGAGACTTGCGCTTTTTTTGCTGAGCTTGTGATGGGCAGACGGGACCAAAAATAGTCGTGGTAGGTCCCGTGTCTGCCTGCAAACGGTGATCTGTCTGGGTGGGAGGCCAGACGCTCACTCACACACATTGAGGAAGCCAGACCCCGTTTTTGGAGCTGCTTCTGACGTGGTACGAAGGGTGCAAACTGCAAAGCTAGGAGTTAAGGAAAGCATCAGAGTCAGGGCGGTGAGCCTGGATGAGAGAAGGTTTGAATCGTGAGGGTCCCCAGGACTCAGGTGGTGAGAAGGACGTACCGCTCCCTCCAGGGAGGACTATCATTCAGCGGGGTCATGGTCCACTTTGCATCCTGAGTCCAGTGCCGGGCTGCAGGCATTGAGAGAAAAAGGCGGCTGCGGTGTGACAGCCGGTGACCTGAGTGTCCCAAGTCTTAGGGGTCATCAGTCCTCTTTAGCAACTGAAGCCTATGCCTGGGCCCCCATGATGCCCATTTCCCCCACCCCACGAATCATGACTCTCAGTGCAGCTAGTGGAGCTCGGACGTCTTCTGGGCCAGGAGCTTGTACTCTATTCCTTGCTCACAGCCCCACGAGATGGGGCTCTTATCTTCCTAGTCCCATAGGTGAGGATATGAAGGCTTAGGAAGAGCAGCTGGATTTTTATGGTATGTAAATTATACTTAATAAAGCTGTTTAAAAAAAAGAAAAAAGAAGCAGTTGCTCAAGGTAACAGGCAGGACCTGAACTCGGGGCTCACTGACTCCTGATGTTTCCTGCCCACTCAGCCACCCCGTGCCACGGCCCCGAGGCCTCTGGGGTCTGTGAGGTGGTGCCGCCTTTAAGACCTGGCTTGCACAGCTCCCCAGTTCCAAAGGAACAGACGGGGCCTCCATCTGGCCTTGGCAAGTGACACGGGCCATTGAGAGAAGGCTCCTCCTGCATACCTGAGCGTGTCCCTGGAGAGCCCAGTCTTTTCCACCCCCAGGCCCCCATGAAGATCCTGATTCTCTCCAGGTACCTCCCAAGAAGTGCTTCAGGCTCTCTGGCCCAAGTCCACCTGGGCCCTTGAACCCCTGGCCCAGATGTTTCTCCCTTCTGCCAGTGTCAAGCTGTCCAGAGGGCAGGGGCTGCCGGCAGAAAGGCTGTTCAAGACCACTAACCCTCTCCCCAGCTTGGCCGCTGAGGGTGGTGGGAGAGAGGCTGCAAAGCACAATGCCTTCAGGGCGGGTTTATCGCGGCCCTAATTAAGCCCTTGCCAATTTGAGCACCCGCATTCTCTTCCCATTGAACATCCCATAAATGTCAATTTCATGTCCAGAGGCTCTTGGCTCCCAGCTGGAAAGTCTCCCACACTTCTTAGCTGGTAGATTTTCTTTTTCTTTCCCCACCAACCGGCATCGTGCGTAATCCCTTTAAGAAGCGGAAAAAATCCGATTTCTCCCTTGTCCCTCTGGGTTTGTCCTTTGAAATTCGGCACAGAACGATTCCTTGCTTTGCCAGCCCTACCTGCGTCCCCTGCTGTGTGTCCAGTTAGTCTTGGAGATGGGCACGGTGGCATTTGGGGGCTGACTCACGTTGGGGTCCCTGGTGAAAATGGGCCCAATCTGGGGGTCAGGGAGGATGCTCCAGTCCCCAGATTGGGGTTGGACAGGAAGAGGACCCTCTGGACACGTTTGATGTCTTGGCCAGAACACACGCCCGCTTTACAGCCATTAGCCAGAGACTGTAGCGCAGAGAGGTCTGGGCCCAGATACATGGGACTTGATCTAACTCTAGCCTTCAGTGTGAACGGGGGCCACACAGGGAGGGAGATTCAAGAATCAGGTGTCCTGCTGAAGAAAGGACTGCCCAAAGTACGCAGATTCTCGGGCATGGGGCCCCCTTCCATCCGGCGTCCGTGTGCCCTTCATAGGCTGCCGTAGTGTAGACGCTGCCTCTCCTGTAGATTTGAACCCAGTTATATTTGGCCAGTGTAGGCAGAGCCGCTTCTTATAGTACTGCTTCTTGTAAGGGGCCTGTATGCGGTGATGCCTCAGTAGGTCCCCAGGATACGCCCAGCCCGAGCCCCTTGCATAACTTGGTTTCTCCTCTTCTTTCCCCTAAGAGTGGATCAGGCCATCTACCGCTGCCCCTCTCTGGGCGAGTGCCCCCTGGCCCCAGGTGTCCTCCAGAGCAGAAGGTATGGGGAGCGGGGATCTCCTTCTGAGACTCTGTAGTGGAGGGAGCAGGGGCACGGGGTGGGCACGCAGGGTGGCAAGGGGCCCAAGGGCGCCGAGGGGAGGGGCCTTGGAGCTCTGCCTGCCCCTACCCCCGACTCTCACCTACTTAGCCAGAGTGATACCACCACACCCGACCCCTTTCAATCCTACACTCTAACCCTAACCCTAAGCCCCAAAGGCTTCCGAGGCAAGTGGAGACCCTGTCCTGATAACAGTAACCCTCTCTCTCCCACCATCGTGCTCACAGGACACCCTGGGCCGAGGTGGAGCTCAGAGTCAGAGAGGGCTTCCTGCAGGGGGTTGGCTGTGAGTAGATGAAGGGGGAAGGTAGCCTTCCAGGCGGCAGGACCAGCTGGGCAGAGGCTTGGCGGTGGGATGGCAGGGAGCAGCGGCCTGACCAAGCGAGATGCGGGGAGGGGTCGTGGAAGGCACTGAGACCAAGCCCAGAGCCTCATTCTCCCACCGCAGTGGGAAGAAACACGTGGGGGCCCACGGGCTCCTTTGTAGCTATCGTGGACACACCCAGGAGGCACACAGGGCCTGCCTGAGTCTCCAAGATGGGACGCTGTCCCCGGTCCCGGGTCACGGTTCCCTGGACGTTAAGCCCTAATGCCTGGCTTAGGCAGCAACCCAGCCCACACCTCCAGTTCCCCTCCCACACCAGCTGTGAGTGGTGAGCAGGGCTTTGTGCGCCCCCTGCTGGCAGGCAGTTCCGGAGCCGGACCCACAATGGGGAGGGTCTGCAGTTCCCAGCAACCTGGCCGGCCTCTGAGTCAGGGCGTCCTCCCCAGTGATGGAGAGCAGGCTGGAGCAACCACTTCCCGGCCCTGGACCCACTGGGGCACGACAGCCTCCCAGGCAGAAGCCGAGGAGACCGCGGCATGCTCCCCCGCAAATACGGGGCTGGGATTCTGGGCAGTGGAAGGCAGGGCAGTCTGTGCTCATGGCTGGACGGCACCTGCCCGAGGGGAGTCCATGGACAGTAAAGGACTCACTCTGGCTGGAGCAGGGAGCTTGCTTCAGAAAGGAAGGGAGATGGCCAAATCTTGAATACCAGCTACAGACGCTGGACTAGATGCTCACGGGAGTTTGGAGAGGGGAGGGGAGAGCGAAAGTACAAGGGTGTGCAAAGCAGTGTTTTCAACCAGTCAAAAAACTGTCCAGCTTCAGCAAAGTATTTAGCACAATATGAGGGATGTTGGAGATAGAGAATACTTTGGAAGGATGAATCCAGCTGGATGTGTAGATGGTGTCCAAGGAGGGACCAAAGGCAGGCCTGGGTCTGCGTGCTCCTGCTTGTGCTGTGTCGTCTCTGAGCAGGTGACAAAGCTGCTCAGAGCTTGCCCAGGGCACCTTGGGAGCCTGTGTTGAGCTTTACCTCGACCAGGACAGCCCACCCTGGGCAGCTGGACCACAGCTGATGAAAGAGCTTCTTTCTCATCTCTCCAAGCTGCGGGCACCTCCGCTGCTGCCCCCGCCCCTGCCAAGGCCTCCAGACTTTTCCAGCTCAGGCCCAAATCTCCTCAAGTGATGCCTATTGAAGAATTCGAAGGTAAGAGGAAGGCCCCGGGGCTGATCAGCCCCTCCTCCGGCCCCTCTCCCCCCGACCTCCACTGGAAAAAACAAAACAAAACAATGCAGTACATGGACCGATGCCCCCTCCCCGAGTAGCTGGGTCAAGGTGAAACGGAGCCTCTCTCGCCTCCAGTCCTCCCTCCCCAAGGGAGCTGGGAGCAGGTATGAGTCAGAAGTACAGTGGGCAAGCACGGGGCAGGCAGAGGAGCTACCAGGAATAGCCTGTCCTGGCTTCCCTGGGAGGTGTGGCCCAGGGGCTCGTCTTGGCTGAAGCAAGATCTGGGACACAGGGGTCACTGACAGTACTCCTTGGGACATCTGGAGGATGCCTCACCTTCTCACTGTCCCTAGAGGGACAAGGTGAAGGGGACGGGTCCAAGAGGCCATGGTGTGGGAATGCTCACCATCTCCTCCTGGGCACATCTCAGAGGCCCATTTCTCCAAGGTCTCCCATGCCCTTGACCCTGACACCTGGTCAGTGCCTCCTTCTCACATCACAAAATGGGGGTTGGGTCCTCTAGAGATACACAGATGGTGTCTCACAGAGGGGAGCTGGCATCCTTTCTTGTTCAAGGGGGTGTTGAGCCTCTTAGGAGGGACACCAAGGGATGCCCCCCTCTGTGGCAGGGAAGGTGACCCTCCTCACCAAACCCCGCCCCTTGGTGATGTCATGGGAGCCACCTCCAAACCCCGGGGGCCTTGCCCCAGGTGGCCACAGGTGCCTCCAGTGAGAGTCAGAAGCTGGGCCAGGGCTAGGAGGAGTCAAGGTGAGATGCTCAGGGCACAAACCTTAAGGCAGCACTCACTCTCAGGGTCGTGCCAGAGCAGGCCCTCTGATGCCAATGAGATTTGCAGAACAGCTCCGGCTAATAAGAAAGGGTCCTGCAGGTGGGTGTTTTCCTTCCAACCATCTTCCAAAGCAGCATGGGAAGGAAGCTCCTGGCCCTTTCCATCCTCTCCAGCGTTCATGCATGCGTCTACCCTTCATTGAATCACTGGGGAACCGTGGTGAACGCCATGAACCCAGGCACCGCCCTCCCTGAGCTCACGGTCTGGCGGCATGACCCATCTTTCCTGCATGAATCGTATCTAACCACCCCCAGCATCACGAGGGCCTCCCTCCAGAAAGCACTTCGCCCTGGTACCTGACCAGGCTTTTAGCGGATGCTGCCCACTGGCCCTCCCTGGTGCCCTGCCCATGGGGCCAGGTGGTAATCTGTGAGCTGGGCCTACATGGGTTCTCGTTCGGGCTCGAGCTAGCAGGCCCATCTCTCCCCACATGGTACAGAAGTGTTGGAGACCCAGGGCACCTTCCTGTGCCAGGTCCTACCCCTGGCCTCAGTTTTCGGGAATGCACCAGGGAGGGGCAGCCAGAAGGCACACTCTCCATTTGTTCTCTGACCCTTGGTGTTTCTCACGTTTGGCCGGCCCAGACTGCGAGTGCTATGGCCACTCAAATCGCTGCAGCTACATCGACTTCCTGAACGTGGTGACCTGCGTCAGCTGCAAGCACAACACACGAGGCCAGCACTGCCAGCACTGCCGTCTGGGCTACTACCGCAACGGCTCCGCGGAGCTGGACGACGAGAACGTGTGCATTGGTGAGCCCTCGGCTGGGAGGCGGGGGCCCCGCACGCGAGTGTGTGGACCAGGGTGCACGGCGGAAGAGCAGCGACACCCCTGCATCGGAATCCCCGGGGGAGGCTGGGGAAATGCCAATTCCAGGGCCCACTCTAGAGACAGAAGCCTCCAGAATCCGCTCTATTAATAACCTCCCCATGTGGTTCTCCCTGCAGGCACTGGCATTTCAGAGCCACTAGTTCCAGTCAAAGACAGGTTCTAGGGCTTACCTGGCTGTGTGCCTTTGGGCAATTGTCTTCCCCTCTCTGGGGCTGTTTCCCTGTTTGTAAAATAGGGAGGTGGATCAGATCAAGGGTTTTAACCGTTTTGGGGGGACTGAAGCTTTTCTTCAAATGAATTTTTTTCTCACGCTTTATATGCCCTCCATCCCCAGTGGGCAGACGGTTGGCTTTCTTTAAACTCTGCTCCAGGACTGGCTTTTGGGGTAAAGAAGGAAATCTACAGGGGCCCTGGGCCCAGGCAGAGGCAGGCCCTCCCAAAAGACCGAACATGTGGCCCACAACCAACACCCACTAGTCTGGAAGACGGTCTCCAGTAGAGGCCAGTTCTCAGCCCTCCGACGCCCAGCGCCCTTGGGAACCCATTGCCCATCCCCCGCCCAGCAGGCCAGCCCCGGCTGCGCACAGGAGGGGCTGCCCGCAAAGCTGCAGCTGTCAGTCTGAATTATGGCAGCGGCCTTCAGATAATTTCATCACAACTCTAAAGTGATCCCAACGGAACTGTGCTGCCCATGTCACACCAGCCAGCAGCAGGGACAGGGCAGGGCCTCTGGATCCGATTAGAGGCGTGCCTCCTCCCCCAGCGCCTCCTTTTGCCTTGCCTGTCTGCCTCCGCCCCCCACCCCCGGGCCGGCACTAGGCGACAAGGACCCCCAGAGTGGGGGCATTTGGCTCCTCCCACGGAGCAGGGCGAGCTGGAGGCCTCTGGGGCTGCTCCACCCGCCCTGGAGAGGAGCTTCGAAGGCCGACTACGCCCTGCCCCCTCCGCACACACCCCCCCCCCCCCCGGCCCCCAGGACAGATGCCCGGTGGCCTCTGCTGAGGCTCCTCCCACCTGTCAGTCACAGCTCTTCGGAGCCAGGAGGGATCAGCGCCCGTCCCGGTTACAGAAGCGGAGACGCAGGCCCAGGGACGGGAAGGGGCTGGTCCGGGCCACACAGCGCCAGGGCCAGAGAGGGAAAGGGGCTTAGTGGATGTGAGAAAATGAAAACTGTCCCCTCGAGATCTGGACGCCCCAGGCGTCCCCACCCCGCCGTCCAGCGGCGGGTGCGGAGATCCAGCTGGGAGGGTTGCCGGGGCCGGGCGGGGTGGGCCCGTGCGGACGGCGCCCACACGTCGCCCCTGATCGCTCGCCGTGTGCGTGTCCGTCCAGAGTGTAACTGCAACCAGATCGGCTCCGTGCACGACCGGTGCAACGAGACCGGCTTCTGCGAGTGCCGCGAGGGCGCGGCGGGGCCCAAGTGCGACGACTGCCTCCCCACGCACTACTGGCGCCAGGGCTGCTACCGTGAGTGCGCGCCGTCCCCCTGCGCGGGGCCGCGTGCTGTGGGGCCCGGGGCGGGGCCTCGAGGCCGCCCAGGTCGGGTCCGGGTCGGTGGGTGGGTCCCAGGGGCGGGACCTGGCGCTTCCGGGGCGGGGGCCCGGTAGGTGGGCGGGGCCTGGTGTTGCCCAAGGCAGGGTCCGGGTGGTGGGCGGGGCCCGAGGCGAGCCGGTGTAGAGTCAGTAGCGGGAAGGGGCTTGGAGGCCAAAGTGGAGCCAGGGGTTGGCTGCAGTTGGCTGGAGGCGGGCGGATTTGCGGGGAGGGAGGGGGGGAGGGAGGGAGGAGGGAGGGGGGGAGGCGGTCTGAGGAAGTGAGGGGCTGGCGGAGACCCGACGTTAGCCACGGGAGGAGGGTGGAAGGGCGCCCCAGGCACGTGGAGCAGCACGTGCTAAGCTCTGGACGGGAGAGCAGGTGCGTCTGAAGAACCGCACCAAGGCCAGTGCCGGGCCGGGGCGGGGAGAGCCGGGCAGCGGCGGGAGGGAGGCAAGGGCCCGGTCTCGCCCGGCCCTTGGTACCATCCCCGCCGGGACGCTTCGGGCCAAGTGCGCCCTGAGCCTCCAACACCCCCTGGTCCAGGCCGCGCCCCCAGTGTTCGCAGGTCCCAGGGGCTGAAGCTCCAGCGAGGGGCGGGGGGAGGGAGGGCTGGACCGGGCCGCCATCCGAGTTAACCGCCCCTCCGCCCCGCAGCCAACGTGTGCGATGAGGACCAGCTGCTGTGCCAGAACGGCGGCACCTGCGTGCAGAACCAGCGCTGCGCCTGCCCGCGCGGCTACACCGGCGTGCGCTGCGAGCGGCCCCGCTGCGACCCCGCCGCCGCCGACGGCGGCCTGGACTGCGACCGCGCGCCCGGGGCCGCCCCGTGCCCCGCCACGCTGCTCGGCTGCCTGCTGCTGCTGCGGCTGGCCACCTGCCTGGACTGCTGAGCCCCGCGGAGGACCCCCGGCCGGGGGTGGGGGGGGGCCGGACCGTGCGCCCCGCCGAGCCCTGCGCCCCGCGCCCGGAGAGCCGGGAGCCCGGGGGCCGGCGTCGGAGGCCCGGCGGCCAGAAGGGTGCGGCCCGAGCTGCTCCCAGGTGCTACTCAGCAGAGTCCTCCCGCCCCGTCCCCCCCCGAAGTGGCACCTGCCCCGCCCCGGCGCCGCAGCAGGGGATGCTGTGTGGTCGCGGCCCCAGCGGCCCGCGATTTCGGTCTTAGTTTTTCTTTTATATTACCCACCGCCCCTTTCCTGTTTTTTGTTTTTGTTTTTGTTTTTTTGCGGGCGGTGAGACAGGGGGGTGGGAGAAGCGCTGCTCATCCCAACAGCCCCAGGTCCTGCCTCCTGCCCCCCTCTCCCCCCACCACACACACGACTGTTGCAGACACCCCCTGCGCCTGTCCCTGGCTCACCATCAGCCAGCGGACCCGAAAATCCAGTTGCCTCCACCTCTAGTCGCTGACTTGATTCTCTTTTCTATTCTTTGTTTTCCCTTACAACCCACCAGACCCCAGGCTTTTCCAGAGGCCTGGTGACCAAGGAGCTCGCTGTCTGGGGGAAGGGAGTTAGGAAGGAGGGTTGGGAGGGCTGGAAACTTCCTTTTGTAGAGAACTATTTTTGTTTGTATTAACCGCCCCTATAAGGAGGGACAAGAGCGGGGACGCTGGACACCCCGGGGGTGGTTGATGGTGTGTAATCTGACAGTAAAGAATCTGCTCACTGCTGCCTCCAGGGCCTGTTTTCTTTCTGTTCTTTTTTACCCAGCAAGTGTGGGAGTTAAAGGGGAGCCCACAAAACAGCCTTAAAGAAGCAATTTCACACTCAAGGCCGTCCCTTCCCCAGGTCCTTCTGTGAATGACAGGCAGGGGTAGCCAGCGCAGCTCTCTCACCATGTGGCCAGGCCTGGCCCTGCAGTGACCTACGATGTTCCCCAAACTTGGGAGGTTATCTCCCTCCTTCCCCACCCCCCCCACAAAAAAAATCCAGAGCTTATTGGCACTTTGCCTTGGTTGTCCTCAAATTTAAAAGCATGTGGTAGACATTGATACCCTTGCTGAAAAGTGCAAGGCAAGTGACTGGCAGAGCCGTCTACCAGGGCTCGACTCTGATGCTCCTGTTTATAAACCAGGATGGGAGTGTCCTATCAGGCCTGCTGGACCCCAGCCTCAGGCCCAGCGTCTGCTGCTGCCACCACCTTCCAGAGCCCCCTGATGGTCACATGCCAAGGTGGGCACAGGCTGGTGGAGGCGGCAACGCAAAGACCCACAGCCGACCACCCTCTCCTCTCTCCTTCCTCTTTCCCTCCAGAGCATCAGGAAGGGGATGGCCGAGGGGACCAGCGGCAGTGTGGGAATTGTGAAAGGGAGCTCCAAAGAAAGGGGTGCATCAGCTTAGCCTTGTGCTTCTGGGGTGCCCGTGGGTCTCTCTGGCCCTTGGGAGTTGGATTTCCCTGCTGTCTCTCAAGAAGATCCAGATTTCCCTGCCCATCTGCTTATTTCCCAGCAGCCCCGGAAGATTCCCAGCCCATGGATCAGGTTCTGGTCCCTTGTTGCTCCTACAGCCGTCCCCTCCCCTCCCCCTCCCGCCCCCTCCCCCCCCGCCCCCTCCCCACCCTCCCCACCCCCTGAAGTTACCCTCTGGCTGCAGCTGCTCTTCCCAGGCTAGGAAGTTTAAAACTGCGTTCCTCCTGCAAGTCCCCAAAGCAAGGCTCAGACGGAGTTTAACAAAAGTTGAGGATGACGAGAGATTACAGCATGGCTACAGGTGGATATAAAATAGGCTTAGAGCCTCGCCGGGTCAAACACTGACCCCTCCTGGCCTCCAGATCTCCCTCTGCTCCTAACCCCAAGAAAGTGCCTTCTTTTAGCTCCGCCCCTGCCCCTGCCCCGTGGCCTCAGTGGCTAAAAGAAAACATCCCTGGGGTCCTCGTGGATGGGAGGGGCCATGTGACACAGCTCTGGCCAATGGGCTATAAGCAGGAGTGATGGGCGGGGCCTCCAGAAAGCTCCTTAGAAGCCTCTCCTCCCCTCACTCCCCACCCAGCCTCAGCTGGCCAAGTTTGGGGCCCTGGCGTTTCTCTCTTACCCCCTCTCCCCATGCTCTGGCGGCATGGGGTGGGAGAGCCACCCCCTCAGGATGGTGGAGCTGAGAGGGTGGAAGTTGGTTTTCTGAGGACCTAGCAGAGCAGGGGATGCCAGCCCTAGTTGCTGACCTCCACACTTCTTAATGTGTGAGAAAAAATGAACCTTGATGTGATTAAAACACTGGTCTTTGGGTTTTCTGTTACACGCAGACTTACCAATTCCTAAGTTATTGGCCCTCCCCACCCAGCATCTTGGTCTCTGGGTCCACTGATGCAGAGACACTAAAATGTTACCCCCGCTTAGCCACAGCCCCTGTGTCATAACACTGCCCACAACGAAGACAACAGATGGCAGTGGCTTTAGGCCCAGGAGTTCAGGGCCTGTCAAGCCGCCTCTTTCCAGAACAGGACCTGCCTCCACCTTCAAAGGAGCACAGGGCAGGCTGACCAAAATCCATCTCTAGATAAAACACCAACTGCAGGCTGCAATTTGTAAGCAGTGGTCACCTTCCTCCTAATCATCGTGATATTAACATATAAAGGAACCATGATCATTCACTCCCAAATACACACACACACACACACACACACACACACACACACACACAGTCTTAGGTCTGGGTCCCTTATTAGCAGAGCCTGAGACGGGTTCAGTGCGTGGATTTGCGGAGGGTGTGCTGTCAGGACACATGTGAAAGGGAGTGAGAGAATTAGGATGGGGCAGGGAAGCCCAGTGAGGATGCCCAGCTTCAGCCTGGTCCACCCACCGGGGCTCTGAGCATAAATCACGTCTTGAGGCAAGGGAGCAGTCTCATGCCGTTGGCTTCATGCTGGATTTGGGCCCCCCCCAGTACAGAAGATGGGTGGCTATGAGCTGTAACAGGCATCACAGCAGTGGAGGGGGGGTTCCCATAGACGGGCTCTGGGTCGGGCACCAGCAGCTTCCACTGCACATACACACACACATACCCCTTGGTGTCACCCTGGGTGTGTCCCTGGAAGGCCCTGAGGGGTCTGGGAGGAGGGGTCCTCAGTCGGCAGCACTCTGTCCGCCCTGACCTCTCTCGCCAGACCAGCAGCGCTCTGTCAGCTTCCCTGGGACTAGTCTCTGTGCAAGCAAGGGCCGGGGAGGTGGAGCGCATCGTAAATCAGAGTGGCAGCCCGGGTCCCTGAGGACTCGGCTCAGGCCCTGACCTCAGCCGGAGGAGAGAGGGAAAGCTGCCAGTGGCCATTTGGAAAACTCTGACATCTTTCAGGCAGTGGGGAAAAGGAGAAAACAAGGTTAGCAGAGCCCAAAGTCACAGCCTGGCCTCTTTTCAATGGTGTGCCCTGGTCCCAGACCTCATGTTTTGACATCTGGTTCTGAGAGGTAAAGAGGAGAAAGCTCCCCTTTCACAGCGTGAACGGTAACAGCCACTGTCGCAGGCACGTGCGTGCATGATTGCGCTTAACCTTCACCTTCACCCTCGGACAGGTTTCTCACCCTCAGTGCCACTGACATTTGGGGCTGGATAATTCTTTCGGGGTGGGGTGGGGAGGGGAGGGGAGTGGCCGTCCTCTGTGTGGTAGGATGTTTAGCAGCATCCCTGGCCTCGAGCCTCTAGGTGCCGGTAGCCCTCCCTCCGGGCACTGCAAAGTGGGGGCAAAATTGCCCCAGGCTGAGAATGCTCTCAGCGGAAGGGACTGTCTACCCAGTTAACAGAGAGGGAAGTCGAGGCTCAGAGATGGGAGGTAACTTGCCTGAAATCACGCTTGCCAAGAAGCAGGGGCAGGAGGTGACTCAGGAGAGCGTGTGAACCCAGGCCTTGCAGCCTCGGCAGCCCAGGCAAGAGGGTGTCCACCGGGCGGGGCCTGCAGCTCCTGCCCACACCCCTCCTCCACCCCTGCAGCGGCTCCAGGGCAGAGCGAGGGGCCCTGGGGAGCCGGGCATCATCCGAATGGCTTTGCTGTCAGGTGAAATGCCTCGTCCCCTGCCCTCACCTGCCCCCTCTAAATAAGCAGGCCTGCTGCGTCGGCGTTTTTACAGTTATGAGGCATTTATGGGCACCTGGGGAGCAGCTGTCGGCATCTCCCCACAGGCCTGGGCAGGGGGCTCCCCCCATGCCCGCACCCCTGCCCTGGCCCTGCACCTCCAGCTGGGCCAGTCTCACCGAGTCCCCGAGAGATCCCTGCACATCTCAGGCCAGGGTAAAAGCCTGAGGTTAAGGGTAGAAGCCCAGGGAAGAAAAGCTTTACTTGTTTTTATTTTCCCGTTTATAAAACACAAATCACGACTGCAGGGGAGTTAGAAAAAAACAGAAATGCAAAATAATAATAATTTTTAACTTAAGATCACCCACAATCCTCCGTCCAAAGCTAATAACTGTTAATATTTTCTGAAGTACATTTCCAGTGCTTTTCCATAAAACAAACCTATAGAGAGAGAGTTTGCCCAGCATTTGTTAAGACCGTGCTAAGCACTGTGCTGAGGTTGAACATATCTTCTTTCAAGGATCCCTGAGATGAAGCTGAGAAGTGAGCTCTGGTAATAGAGCCATTTTACAGCTGAGAACACTGAGGCTCTAAAAGTGTCCTGGTCGGAGATCTTGGGCACAGCACCAAAAGACAACTCTGGGTGATTTAAGCAGAAAAGAATATTTGAAAGATCATAGGACTCACAGACACACGCCAGAGGCACGGGGTGAGGGGTGGTGGTGTCGTGAAGCCAGGCGCACCACCCAGTATCCTGGCCAGAGAGCGATCGCTGCTGTCCCTGTGAGGCCCTGATGCTGCCATGGGCACCACCCTGGCCCAGGCCTGCCTCCTGCTGGCCTCCCCGGCAGGCCACATACAGTGTGCCCACACCCTTCTGGTCAGCTTTTCCCACTCCCTCAAGGGAGGTTGGGCTGTCTTTCCCCATCCAGAGGAGGGGCACCGAGAAACAATGACTATCCAGCACAGAGAGGGTGGGCAAGTTGCCCAGGGTCACACAGCCAGGAAGAGGCTGAGTCCAGGCTGCAAGTGCAGTCTCTCTGGTGCAGAAGCCCAAGCTTATAACACTGAGCCGCAAAGCTGCCACCTTTTCCTTCTATTTTATTTATTTTAGCAATGATAGCCTCATCTTATACACACCCTTCTTTAGCCTGCTTTACAAAATTTAGCAATACATCCTGACTATCAAAGGAGATCTTTTAATTTTAAAAGGACATGAAAAACGTCACCCTTTTCCTTTTTGCCCCCACCAGTGGCCCTCTTCCCTGCCCACTGCCCCACCCATGCACCTCTCCCACGTGACAGGGTCTGGCCAGGCCCCCAGAACCCCTGTGGCCGGGCTCCCAGAGGCACAGAAGACCTTGCAGTCCAGCAAGAGGGGGCTGAGGCCGGAGGCCAGGTGGGTGAACCTGCAGCAGCCGTGTTACAGATGGCTTCCGGCCAGAGGACGCCTACTTTACTGACCGAGCAAGTGGCCCTGGGGACCCGGCCAGGAGCAGCTGGAATGGGTCCCAGAGTCACGGGAGCTCCCGGAGCTGTGCCCTGCAGCTGACACTGAAGGCACTGGGGCCTGTCCTGCGCTGTACATCTCACAGCTGACCCAGTGCCCACATTTCTCCCCTCGAGCAGCATGGGGGGTGGGGGGTAGGGGGGCGGGGGTTAGGAAGTTTCTAAAGGCAGAAAGGATGGCATTGAGGGGCTCTCAATCCCACCACCTGGGTTCGAAGCTGTTCTCCACCACCTGGATGACCTTGGGCAAGTTACTCTGTCTCTCTGTGCCTCAGTGTCCTTATCTGTGAAATGGGGTTGTGAAAAACAGCACCTACATCATGGGGCTATTGTGAGGATTAAAGAAGTTAATACATGCAGTGCTGTCCCAAAGTAAGTGACCAGTGTCAGCTGTTGTTATCCATTTCCTCCCCCCCACCAAAACCTGCCAAGGGGGGGCCGTATCACTCGGTCTCTCCTTCCTTCCTTCCTTCCCTCCCTCCTTCCCTGCCTCACCCAGCACATACCCTAGACCTCCACGTGCCGGGTCCCAGGGCACAAGGAACCAGGCAGACACTGCTTGCTTCCCCTGATGCCCAACACCAGCCCAGGCACAGTGAGCACCTTCCCCTCCCTGGGCATCACAGCCCCTCCTCATCCTCCACCGGGAGGAAGAGATGAGGGAGGGGATCACATTCTGGGCATCTTCACTCCCATCACCCTCACCGAGACATAGGAGGCAGACCTTGGGGAGGCCCTGATCTGCTGGGCCAGTGGCGACCCTGCTCCTCCCGGGACTTCAGTTCTGGAAAGAGCTTCCAGCAGAGGAGCCAATACTGGTGGTCTGTGAAGGGTGGAAACCTGGAGCCCAGATCTTGGTTTCTAAATATGCTCCTCCCCTAAGAGGAACCAGGGTTCCTCGGAGTGAAGTCTGATTCCACGGCTGGACAGAGACAGTCTGGGTGAGCCCGGGACACCTCGTATCACAAGGTCAGGAGGTGCCCAGCTGGTGAGTTCAATCACACCCCAGCTGCAGGCGCACCTGGCACTGTGGGGACCTCGGGTCCACAGGGCCAGGACCGGAGGGCCCAGGTGGGTGTCCTGGGCACAGCGTCCAAGTGGATGGACCCTTGATAGGGAAAGTGGCTGGAGGTCTCCTCCCAGAGCAGCTGTCCCTCTAGCCATTCATTCAATAACCCCTTTCCTAAGCCCCCACTGTGTCCCCTGGCTCTGGGGGTACAGGATGGGAAGGCCAGGAGGCCGTGTGAGGGCAGGGGACCCTCCATGAGGAAGAGGAGGTTACACTGAGCCCCAGAGATGGTGAGCACCTGTGGAAGGCTCGTGGAGATACCACACTGCTGGACATCCCACGGCCCACCTCGGAAACCGGAGCATCACAGGACATGATGAAGGCTTGTTAACACGGCTTTTTCCACAGACTCTGGGGCAACACCTTTTAAAAAAGAGAAAATGGTGGGAATTCCCTGGCAGTCCAGTGGTTAGGATTCTGTGCCTCCACTGCTGGGGGCCGGGGTTCAATCTCTGGTCGGGGAACTAAGATCCCACAAGCTGCACGGTGGCCAGAAAACCAAAAAAAAAAAAAAAAGAACAAAAAGAGAGAGAGAGAGAAAATGACTGAAGAACTGGTGTGTCTTCTTTAAAATAAAGTTATTGTAAAAGTAACTCATGCACTGTACAACAAATAGAAAAATGAAAAAATGTATGCAGAATATAATACTTACATTTACCCCCTAGAATAGGCGGAACACAGGGGATTTTCAGGGCACTGAAAATACTCTGTATGATACTCTGATGGTGGGTACAAGTCATTACACGTTTGTCAAAAGCCACGGAATGTACAGCCCCAAGAGTGAGCCCTAATGTAAGCTGTGGACTCTGGGTGAGCATGATGTGTCGGTGTAGCTTCATCGATTGTAACAAATGTACCATCTGGTGGGGATGTTGCTGGTGGGGACGGGGGTATATGGGAAATTTCTGTACCTTCTGCTCAATATTGCTAGAAACCTAAAGCTGCTCTAAACAAATAGTCTACTGAAAAAAAAAAAAAACTACCTAACCTCTATCAGCATTTTGGTGAATGTCCTGTCTTTTTCCTATAGAAACATCTATTTTGTGTTTGCCTGTCTATATACAGACACATATACAAACATACGCACACACATACACACATATATACACGTATATAGAACAAAACTATAACCCCCACCTAACCATAACATTGTGGACATTTTCCAGCTACCGGGATCTATTTACATCTGGCGCTGTCACTCTGCCCCAGAGAGGTGGATGTAAGTCCAACATCGCTAGTACCACAGGATGTGTCTGTAGACCCCATAACTACCTGAGAGTAGATTGCTAGGTAAGGGGTATTCCAATCAAGGTATTTATGTTGCAAAGAATGGAACCCACAAAGTCTGGCTCCTGTGATCAAGGGGGTTACTGGTGGGATAAGGGGATTATGATGCAAAGGGCAGGGCTCCAATCAGGCACCACCTGGCATGCTGTCCTCATGGCTTGGTTCCTGGGGAAGGGAGCACCTGACCGTGCTGTCGTCTGGAGCTCTGATGTCACAGCCTCAAGCCCAGAAGCATCCACGTCCAGGTGCTCTGGAGTGCCTTCCTGTCCTGTGTCCCTACGTGACAAAGGTCTGAGCACTGCCTGGGAAAACTCTTCTACATGGGTACCAGAGGAATGCGACAGGAAAAGAAGTAACAACCTCAAAGTCCATCAGAGTAGAATGGGCAGACTGGGGCGTGTTCCTAAAATGGAATACTACCCTCCACCCAAAAAGAGTGGATAGCGGCTAGTCATCTCAGAAATGTAAGGATGAGGGGGAGAAAAGTCAGCCCCAGAATACCCATTGTATATATCACATAAACTTCAAAATTAAGTAAATATAATTTGGGGGTGTGCAGTGAAACTTTATACAAACTACAGAATTCAGAATTCGGGTTACAACTAGGTGGAAGGGGGTGGTGGGGAGGAGTGCCTGGAAGAAACATGGAGTGACCTTTCCAGGCGTCAGCAGTGCCGTTTCTTATGATGGGGTGGGGGGTACACGGGTGTCTATTTTATTATGTCTTTCCTTTTACGTCGGTCTTATATACACTGATGTATATGATTTATTTCACAAAAGTTTTAAGAGCCAGGTCTGTGCCAATCAGTGGTCTGAGAATCACTGTGGACATACACCATCCCCAGGTCACATATTTGTTTTTTAACTTGCTTGGGATGCCAACCTTAATTCACACAGGAAGATGAAAACTTCCCTTAGTGGCTGCTTTCTAACTTCGTGAAGACTGAAAATTAAACCTGAGATGATGTAGTAAATTAAAACGATAGTGATGTTTTTATATCAAATTATATTTGTTACTTAAAGTGTATTTGATGGCTCAAGTGTTTTTAACATTTAAGAGAATTTGGCATATTCATGTCAGATTAGTTTTGTTATTTCAATTAGAAACCTACTAAATAAGTCAGTTTAGGATTAAATGGAAAAGTTTAAGAACATTGTATTAAATGGTATTTGTTTTATTATTATTATTTTTTGATATGAGGAAAAGAAACCTCAGGTTTTCTGGTTTCTTTTTTTTATATTTTGAATTTTATTTTATTTTTTTATACAGCAGGTTCTTATTAGTTATCCATTTTATACATATTAGTGTATGTATGTAAATGGTATTTTTTAAAAGAACTGGAGACTCACCGTGTTTGTGAGTTTATTAGATTCACTAGATCAGTTTAAATACTAGAAGAGGTGGCAATTAAAGGGCTTAAAAAGAAAATTAGGGAACAGTTCTCAGAGCTTTCTGAGATGTTCTTCCTGGGTTATAATCCTCAAATTTGGCTCAAATAAAATTTTCCAATTTTTTCTTTAAAAAAGTTTAATTTAAAAAAATAAAAAAAATAAATAGATTTAATTTATAAATGCACTTTATAAAAAGAAGAGTGATGCCCTTATGCCTTCCTTTTTATGGCAGTAGACTATAAAAAAAGATCAGAATTAACTATTTCAGATACTTGCAATGACCAGGGCGGGTATCTGGTAAAGGAAGCAGCAGCAATGTTTTGTAGTTTTCTGGAGGACCAGGAAAAGAGGCCCCTGTGAGCGGGGACTGTGGGAAAATCCTCATAGAAAACCCATCCCTCTGACCAGAGGAACCAAGATAAGATGTCCCTGTGACCTGAATGGTGGCAGCGTGGTTTTTGTTTTGTGTTTTTTAAAATGTTTATGGGAGTATAGTTGATTTAAAATGTTGTGTTAGTTTCTGCTGTACAGCAAAACAAATCAGTTATACATATACATATATCCATTCTTTTTTAGATTCTTTTCCCATATAGGCCATTACAGACTAATGAGAAGAGTTCCCTGTGCTATACAGTAGGTCCTTATTAGTTATCTATTTTATACATAGTAGTGTGTACATGTCAATCCCAATCTCCCAATTTACTCCTCCCCCTCCCCTTCCCCCTGGTAACCATAAGTTTGTTTTCTACATCTGTGACTCTATTTCTGTTCTGTAAATAAGTTCATTTGTATCATTTTTTAAGATTCTGCACATAAGCGACATCATATGATATTTGTCTCTGACTTACTTCACTCAGTATGACCATCTCTAAGTCCATGCATGTTGCTGCAAATGGCATTATTTCGTTCTTTTTTATGGCCGAGTAATATTCCACTGTATGTATGTACCACATCTTCTTTATCCATTCCTCTGTGGATGGACATTTAGGTTGCTTCCACGTCTTGGCTATCGTAAATAGCACTGCAATGAACATCAGGGTACACGTATCTTTTCGAATTATGGTTTTCTCTGGATATATTCCCAGATCTCCTTCCCCAGCCCCACTGTGCAGCCCTTGGGAATCTCCTTCTGAACAAAAGCAGAGATGGCCAGATGGCTTTTGGTGGTGGGCCTCGCCCCACTCAGGGCCCCTGCGGGGGACCATTACTGAGGAAGGCAGACGTGACCCCGATGGGCCCCAAGGCTGATCCCTTTTCCTCCTGAACCCTTAGGAGCCAGGCCGCAAGGCTGGCCACTCGACGGAAACACCTGAGAGTGAGTTTAAGCTTAGGTTTAAAAAAAAAAAAAAAGGCGACAAGTACTTGCCCCCAGACCCATGAAATCAGGAATTCTAGAGTAGGGCCCGGGGGTGGGAATTTTTCAGAAGTTCCCCCAGGTGACTCCAAAGTGCACCTCCCAGGCTGAAAACTACTAACAATTTGATTTGCAGCAATGCTGCTTAGAGCAAAGGCAACAGTGCCCACCAGCACGGCTGGGCCCGAGCTCTAACGAAGAGAGCACAGAGGCAGCTCCCGTGGCTCCGAGCACCGTCCAACTGCAGACACCATTTACGCCATCTGACTTGGCAAATGCCTTCTGTACAGCAGGACGGGGTGACGATAACTCAGGTCCTTTAAGAGTTATGGAGGGATCCCCTGTGTACAGAACCCGCCTTCACGGTGCTGGCACAACATTGGAAATTCTACTTAAGCTGAAGTTACATTTTAGTTTCCTCCCTGAATTATTTATTCCTCAAACAATAAATGGCGAAACCCAGGAGATGGTGGTGACAGCGCGTGTGCTGGTCAGGAGGGACTTTAAGAATCACTGCTACAGCTGCTGCAGTAATGAACTCCACAAGTAAAATAGCCATCGCAGAGCACTCACCTCCCATCAGGTCACTGGCAAGTTCATCTTGTCCCAGAACACGTACGTCACTTCACCTTCGTGGGTGGTTGGTGCCTCCATCCGGAATGAGCGGGAGGCCCAGCGAAGCTGGCGGTGCCCACGTCCTGGCGGAGCACAGCACATCGGACTGCGCCCCCTGAAGCCACTGCTTTTATAAAACGAGTTGTACTTTCGTAGCCATCAGTGGTGACCCCCAACTTGGCCGTCTATTCCCTGCGCCCCCATCGGTGCCCCGGGAGCTGCTTTCGTGGGTCACCGTTCATCCGTCCCTCCTCTCTCACCTGCTCCCCAATCTTAGCCTGGAGGTGAGCGTGCATTTCTGGACCAAACGTCAACATGTAACCGACACCACAACTAGCCACAGTGCACCCTGCAACCTTACGGGTAAGATTCCAAGGAGAGCTGAGAAGCAAGGAGAGCTGGGGGTGCGGACTGGATGAGAAACCTGAATAAAACAAATCCCCACCAGATAATTTCGGCATAAAATAAATCTAATGGCAGACTAAATGGAATATCTGGGAAGTGCCTTGAACCTTCATCCAAAAACACATAACTCCTAACCCACGTCAGTTTTCTTGTTTCCACTTTTAATTCTGCCATTTTCTCTTAATATTCAGGTTTTAACAAAGACAACAGGGCTATTGCTCGCCAAATCCCAGCTAGGAATTCAGAGCACAGAAAGAATCAAAACTACAGCAAAAAAATTATCAATCTGCACAACTAACTTTAGAAAATAGTTTAGTACAATTTTGTTATAAAACTCATTTACAGGTTATTCACATGTACTTATCAAATTTGCTCCTGATAATACATGAAAACACAGAACTAAATAAACTGTGCACAGTAAGTCCAAGGCAAATTATATACAAAGAAGCAAAACAAATTTTTAAGTAGAATATATTCATGTTGAAAGAACTAAGATTGAAAGAAGACAAGGCCACTTTCTTGTAACGCCATGGCAAGGACGAAAACTAACAGCCGTATTTTTCACCTGCAATAAGGTTGACCACCAATCAACAACACTGCTATGACAGCCACATCAAGAAAGGCCACACTGTACATATGAAATGCTTAATGCAAATACATACACCAACTGGAACCACAAATCGATTCCAATGCAATGTCAGGTATGACCGTTTCCTGCTGGGAGAGGCTGTCAGGACACAGGCTTGCTCATTACAAGGGATGATGCACTAATTCTCGCGTTACCAGACTAGGTGGAAGGTGAACCAAAAGTGAACACGTGTGAGAACAGGCACCAAACTTAACAGGAAATAACATCGTTCGGGTGGGGCAGCAAAGTACGTACGGTGGGGAGCACTTACTTACTTCACGTGTTGTGTGAGCGGAGTGGGAGAAGTTCCTGACCCCAGCTCTTTCCAGCATGCCTCTTCTATAAGCTTACAGGTTTTAGATTCTCTAAATTGTCACTACAAGTGTCTGCTAAATGAAGCATTTTACCAAGATAGCAGGAAAGTAAACTTAAAGAAACAATGAGCTTTCTTGCCAAAGGCCAGGCAGGAAGCTCACGAAGCCCCTGACCCAGAGTGGGGCTCAGCCCGCCTCCGTGAACGGGGAGCAGCGGTTGACTGTGGGGACAGAGCACATGCTCCCCGAGTGACAGGAGTGTTCAATCCCATCAGCAGAGGTCTGGACACCAGTGGGAGGGACAAGGGTAACAAAGAAGTAGCATGTTTAAACCTTTGGCAACCAAACATTTTTTTTAAAGCTCTTAATAACCTGCTTCAGTAGAATTCCTGATGAACACAAAGCCCTTTTTGCTTAAAAAGCAGAGGACCGAAAAAGTTTCAAATGGTGCACATTCATCTTCAGGAATGCCTGCTTTCTCCCCCAAATTAGCTAGGGCTGCATAGCATTCACTACAAACGGCTAGTTCAAACAATGGTCAACTGTTACTAACACAGATTCTCAGTCTGTGATACCGCAACATCAGCGTGTGTGCGCTTGGAAAACTGGACTTTGAAATTAGGCAGCCCTGCCCTCATCCAAGTCTCTCAAATCTCCACCCACCGTGGCCACTTCCTTTCACAGAAGCACAACCCCTCTAACCAGATCTTCCACCACAGCGGTGCATCTGCGTCACTTACGATGGTTTCCAAAGATCACAGGAAATCTGTCAACTCTCTTCCTGTTCTCAACTCCAAGTATTTGCACTCCTCTCCCGTCCTTCTCTTTTTAGAGGATGTTTCTCTCCTGCCTAAAATATTGTATCTGGTCTGCCCTATCTGGCTCCCAAGCTGCCCGGTGACCAGAATCCCTTGGGAAGATGCTAAACATCCAGCTTTTCATGAGTTGGATTCTCTTGGCGATCTACAGGCTTCCACAAGCCACCCCAGCACTGATCTAATACTTGGCAACCACTGGATTTGTAACCCACCAGTTGCAGGAAATTCACAATATGCTGGGGGCATCTGAATGACATTTCAAGAATTATTCTTTCATTTCACATTCTTCTACCTCACGATGAGAATTTTAGCTAGAGAACTATGTGCTCACTACAATAGGCAGACGAACTCGTCACAGAAATGTAACATCCTGTGCCAAGGTGCCTCGTCTAAAAAGGTGCATGAGTGGAACTTCACCTAACAAAGCTCTGCTTCCCAGGGTCTTGCCCAGGACACTCCAGTTGGTTTAACAGGACGAGAGGCATCTGACCCAATGCACTGACTCAATTCTCTCAGGCCGCCTTGGCTGTTAAAGACGTCTGTTTGCTACAACAATCTTTGAAAGGACCTGCCCTCCTCCCACCTTTTGTTTTTTTTAAATATAAGGTTTGTTCCGTTGAAAATGATTAACATTTTAAGCAGGGGAAAGAAAAGCTGTCTACCAGATTAAATTTTAAAAGGATTCTGTTATTTGCTATACAAATATACATTCCAACTTTTACAGCATCCTCTCCAGTCTGACCTTTTCTACAGAAGAACAAGAGATCAACATTTTAAGTCTTCGACTTCGAGGACATTATTACTGATACACAAATGCCTTCTGAAAGCTTTTGCAACTGACAAAAAGTACTGAAGATGACCAAGAGGCCCATGTGTTAGGATACATTTTCTGTTTTCCAACAGCACACAAACTCCTTCAAGGAAAAAAGTAATCTTATCTGGACAGTCCTACTAGCTGGTCATCTGAAGTTTGCAGTAATGCTGTGGCTGACAGTCTCATTTGGCTCCACTATAAAAGCCTCCTCTTCTTTAAGCTACTGTCCTCCTTCTCCAGTCCCCTCTCGTCCCAGCCTGAGTTCCTCTTTGTGTGGTGGCTCAGAGAGCCACGCCTCTCCTGATCCCCCTCAGTGAAGGCCCTGGTCTCCCTCCTGTCGCTGAGTGCCCCCCCTTCCTGGGCACATTTACTCGTGGAAGCATCGGTACTAGCAGCTGGAGGGTCGCACTGCGCGTGAGGACTGTGGTTGTTCACAGCAGCTCCCTTGGCGGGGGGCTGCTGCCCAATACTGGTCGGATCCTGGTGACTTCCGGGGAAGCCTGGCTCTCCCAAGAGAGGCGTTGCTCCCGGATACTGGGGGCTCGAGGGCTGCAGCTCACTGAGGCATTTCCCTTTGGCTTCAAAGCCCAAGCTCATCCTCCTAAGCAGTCGTGGGTCCCGAAGCCAGTCCTGAATGGGTGGCCTTTCAGGGTCCTTTGCAGTAACAGTGACAGTGGCTTCTTTGGAGTCAGAGGGTGAGGGGTACAGGGAAGAAGCAAAGGACGCCTTGGCAAATTCACTGTCTAGCTTGCTGCTGGGCACTCCGCCCTGGGGTGTGGACACCTCTGGGGCGATAGCAGGAGGGTGAGTCAGACTTCTCTGCAGTACGGGCTTGAGTTTCAGAATCTTCACTGCATCGTGTCTATAGTTTTTGTCCCAAGTCTTAATAATGGCACCACGCTTCTGTGCATCCTGAATCAGGTGATTCCAATGCTGGTTTTCCTTGAAACAAAGAGAAGGAAGAAAATTACATCCCAAAGAAACACTCATATGCTTGGGAAGCAGAGGTTCCAGTTTTCACTTCTGAACAAATAGTAAGTATACTTTCGTGAACAGATTCTCAAGAATCCACTACTTGTTAGACAAGGCTGAAAGGAAAAATAAGGTGGAATATAGAACGATAAAGCCACGCTGCTAGAAAAGAACACTGGGCACCACCTCTAAGAAAGAACTTCCACCATTTTACCACTGTTACTCAGGCCACGTGGTGAATTAGCTGTCATGCAAATCTGTACCAACTGCCGGTAGCCTCATGTAGCTATCTAAACTTCAATTAAGCAAAATTAAACATTCATTTCCTCAGTTGCACCGGCCACATTGCAAGTGCTCAGCAGCCGCATGTGACCAGGGCTAGGATCCCGGACAACACGGACACAGAAGGGCTGCGTCATCCCACCGAGTTCCCTTGACACTGCTGATCCTAGAGTCTTGCCTGCCTCCTGCCAAGGCTAACATTCTGGAAGAGGAAGGCTTGGTTTCAGAAAGCTCTAACTTTTGAGTGCATGCTGACTGTTCTAGAAAGAGGTCCATAGCTTTCATCAAATTCCCAAAGGCTTCCCAAACTCCAAAGGGCTAAACCATCTTAATCCGCTGAGATAACTATTCCAAAGATATTGTCCCACTTTTGTCTCTTTTCTAGAAGAGCTTAAGTTATGAAAAGCACATCTAAAGGGAAAAACAAAACAAAACAAAACAAAAACCCAACTCACGCATCTCTCCTCTCTTCCTTTTAGAGTTTCCTCAGCAATAAATTGCTTCTTTACAACCATCAGAACTTGGGCCTCTTCAGACAGAAGAAAGAGAGAGTATGAGGGAGGAAAAAAGACGGAGACTGAAGGAAAGAGAAGAAAAGGATAGCTTCCCTCATGGGGGCTCCTGCACTACTCATGAAGGTGGGTAAGGGTATAGCAGTGAAGCTGCATACATAGTACTGACCTGCTGTGTGACCTTGGTCAAGTCATTTGACCTCTCTGAGCCTGTTTCCTCACTGTAAAGTATGAATAGTATTTTGTTTAGATGACTCTAAAATGCGCTTTGAAAAAAAATAAAATAAATAAAATGCGCTTTATTTTCACATTTTACTATTTCTGACTTTGGGGTGCCTCTTGGCCAGGTAGCAGTTTCCATGTATGTAATCCTGGAGGAATTCATGGCTGGGCGACTACAACCTCTTGACTTTTAGTCAACAAACCGCTTTTAAAAAGAATGAGTCCTGGCTCTTGCCTGAAAAATCTTTCCACAGACATCCTCTGATAAGACAAGAAAGTACCAGCACTACAACTTGGAGAATGGAGATCAGAAGTTGGAAAAAACCCCGGGGACCACAGTGGGGCCGTCTCATGAGACGCCTCTGACTGCACAGGGAACGGTTCGAGCGTGAGCAAGGGTACGTGGGATGGTGAATGGGGACGACCAGAGTGTTAGTCTGAAAGTGAGACGCTTTCAGGGGTACCTTAGTCTATCTATTTTGCTGTATTTCCTATGTATGAACAAGAGTGGTATGACACTAGGTTGGCCAAAAAGTTCATTCAGATGTTACAGAAAAACCCAAATGAACCTTCTGGCCAACCCAATAAAAATCTGTCTGAAGTCTAAAAGAGTTCTTTCAGTAACTATAAAACAAAAATTCTAAGTGAAAATAAAGTGTCACAGTTCAATAGTAGAACATAAAATAATGATGCACATTATATAACTAATGGCTTCTTGGATTTGATAAACTATGCTGGCAATGCAGACCTCACAGGGTCTTTTAAAGTAAGTCATGTAAATCAAGTGCACGGTACGGTGACCGCATGCACCAGGAAGGTGCATATAAGCAGTACCAGGCTCAGATCTCCCTGACTCAGGAGAGCTCTTGAGAGTCCTACCCTGTGGCTGGAACGCAGATGTAAAGCAGATGGCCTTGCTGCTATTTCTGCCAATTCTACTGCACCTAAACTTGCTGTTTAATCCAATCCCTAGATCACAAAAACAGTTCTGAGAAGGGGCTATTAGTCTTGATTTCTCAGAGGAAACCAAGTGCCTTAATCACTGATTCCATCTCCGTAAGGGAAATTGGGCTAAAGAACCAAAAAAAAAAAAAGAGGCTGGGGTGGGGGGAAGCCCAAGGACAAATACGTAAGTTGGATTGCAAAGTCCAAATGATAAACTGGAAGTTTTTCTATTCTGTTCTGTCGGTCTCTTTTTGTCACACTGGCTTCCCAGAGTGAAGATAATAACGTCTATACCGCAGCTAGACATCAGTGGTCTTCAAATCTGCGTGACGGTGACTCTGGGGCTCACAGAGACTTCCTCGGGGGGATGTGAGAACGTTTTCTGGGAATCAATTGCCAAACCTCAGCTTCCAAACCCCAGTTCCCTATGTCCTCCTGGGGCTTTTCTGCCCTTCCACTCCATCCTTCACAACCACCACAACTCTCACCTGTCCCAAATCTGACCACAGGGCGCACGGCTAGGGGAGGTAAACACGCCTGGGTGTCAAATAGAGAGGGTGGTAAACAGAGGGGTGCCCATGAAGGCTCCCGCTATCAGGGCATCTAAGAGACACAGCTCTATAAACATTTTACTTTTCGGGTTTGAACATTATCAAAATTCAACTGTGTGAAAATAATAACTGTTAATACGTTACTCAACTGACAAGATATCGTTCGTTAATACTCAGATCCTTATGGTCACAGGAAAAATAATTTTTTAAAAAACTCTTTGAGTAACTATAGATTCACAGGAAGTTACCAAAACAGTACAGAGGTTCCACGCACCCTTCACACAGTTTCCCCAAATAGTTATGAAAACCAATTCTTTAAACTTTCAAATTTACATGTAAATTTTTTGTGGCAGAAAAGCCTAATAGTCATATTAACAGAAAGGCTTTTAATTATGAAAATATATAAACTACCCCCACTGAATTTTATCCTAAACAGTATAAATGGCAATTCAATTTTAAAGAGCAGAAAGAATAACACTGCTCTCTATTCCACTGGATATATTTAAGAGTGGCATAATAGATTTATTTTTAATAGCTTTATTTTTAAATGTCAAATTTTACAATACATTAGAAACAACATCTTTATCAACACTTACGATGAAAAATTTTCAATATAAACTTAAAAACGGAGGATACACAGCTTTTAAACATTCTTTCAAGGGGGTACACAAACAACAAAGGTTGAAGACCACAGATACAGGTAAGAGTTGAATGAGAAAGACTGTATTTGTGCGCCCTCTGGTGGAACTAACCAAAACAGGGGAAAAACCTACTGAGTTGGCACCCCTCCTGAGATAAACCAATGACTCTGTTAAATACAGAAATTAGAGAAACTGAGTTATTACACCTAATGAGACAGGCAGCAAATATATGCTTTATCTAGCTGTGATTCACCAAATTAAGCTGTACTATTTGTCGGCTACAGATGTAAACTCGTCCCTCCTTCTAGAGGAGTATCTGTACTGATGGAGGAGCTCTGATGCCACTCACCCCTCAAGGGAAACAGCAAGCAGTGCTGCTCTAAGTGCCAAGACAGAAATGAAGATCCAAGCACTTCCCTGCACATTCCCCCCCTCTCTGGCATTAAGCTAGGCTAATAGCCACATTTACTGAGTGTTTACTAAGTGCTAACCAATCTTCTAGCACTTTACATATATGGGTTTACATGTCTTCGTAACAATTCTACGATGTAGATACAATTTTTTTTAAAGGTCATCTTGAGAGTGAACTACGGATACCTGGGTCTTGGGCTAAGAAAGGGTGAGCGGTTTAGGCATTACAAAAGCTCCCAGGAAGAAGCTGCTGGAGGACATACCAACCAGGGGGAAGAGGCTCATTATTGTTTGTAGCCTCGAAATCATTCCACTTTGATGAAAAATAAAAACAAAACCTCAACCCGGTATCAGTCATGATGGGCAAACTCTGGAGTTCTCTGGTTCTCTAGAATGTACCTACCATCAGGGTCCTCAAATGTCCCAGGATGAAGAGGCTGTACTTGGCTCGTGTGATGGTGACATTCAATCTCTGCAAACTTGCCAGAAACCTAAGCAACAGAAGGAAAAAAAAAGTTACTTCTTTCTTCAGAATGACTCGGCATGTCAGTGTAGGTGAGACACAGGCTTCAGACAGCTTTTCTTGGGCTCCTGCTTTAAGGTCATGGTGCAGGACCTGGCACAGAAGCAATTCCCATTAAGGACAGCAAACAAACAAGATGCCCAGTGCTTTCCTTCAAAGTGATGCATCTGTCTGTCGATTTCCTATTTTGACTTGGATGAGATATTGGAAATTTTAATGGTATGATTTTTAAGCCTTAAAAGATCCTAAAAATGTGATAGTAGATCAATTATGACACATACCATGGAGAGGAACATGCCCCTGCAAAATATACTGGATTCAATAATCTGTTTCACTCTTATCAAGTGAAAAAACAGATTCACACTGTGACATGGGTTAATACACAAGGTACCAAGAGAAGCAGACCTAACAGTGGATCAACTTCACAACTTAAAAAAGAAACCTTCAAGATATTACTCAATTTTTTATATAAGAAAATAGAGCAAATGATGGTATTCTCTAACAGTGATTAAAAAGATCTAACTCGGGGGCTTCCCTGGTGGCGCAGTGGTTGAGAATCTGCCTGCCAATGCGGGAGACATGGGTTCGAGCCCTGGTCTGGGAAGATCCCACATGCCGCGGAGCAATTAGGCCCGTGAGCCACAACTACTGAGCCTGCGCGTCTGGAGCCTGTGCTCCGAAACAAGAGAGGCCGCAACAGTGAGAGGCCCGCGCACCGTGATGAAGAGTGGTCCCCGCTCGCCGCAACTAGAGAAAGCCCTCGCACAGAAACGAAGACCCAACACAGCCAAAAATAAATAAATAAATAAATAAAAATTAAAAAAAAAAAAAAGATCTAACTCTGGATCATAAACAAGCAAAGAATCAATAATGACAGTTACCCACCCAATTGAGCCTTGCATGGCATTTGCTCTGACACATGTAACAATAACACAATCTTTCTGACGACCCTGGAAGGCATCCACGGTATCTACTTCTGCTGGCCTATTTACGAAGAGAGAAACATATTTACTGAAAAAAGATAATTATTAAATATACATATTTATACAGTAGTATTTCTTAGATACTTTTTTAATGCTATCTTTTTAAATTGGAATAGAATTCACATAACACAAAATTCACCATTTTAAAGTACACCATTTGGTGGTGTTGAGTCATTCACTACGGTGTACAGCCATCACCGCTATCTAATTTCATAGCATGTCCATCACCCAGGAGAGAAGCCCTGTGCCTATCAGCCATCAGTCTCTATCTCCCCCTCCCCAGGCCCTGGCAACCACTAATCTACTGTCTGTCTCTATGGACTTTTCTATATGGCAAATTTCATATAAATGGAATCATAAAATATGGGACCTTCTGTGTTGGGCTTCCTTCACCTAGCATAATGTTTTCAAGGTTCATCCGTGTCGTAAACTGTAACAGTACTTCATTCCTTCTACGACTGACTATTCGCTTGTACAGATACACAATTTATTTTTTACCTATGTACAAATTTTGGACATTTGGGTTGTTTCCACTTTTTGACTATCATGAATAATGTTGCTACGAACATTCATGTACAAGCTTTTGTGTGAACCCTTTCTCAATTCTTTCAGGTATGTATCTAGGAGTGGAATTGCTGGGTCACGTGGTAATTCTATGTTCAACTTTAGGAGGAACTGCCAAACTGTTTTCTACAGTTTCTCACCAGCAATGTATAAGTATTCCAATTTCTCCACATCCTTGCCAAAACTTACTGTTTTTTTTTTTTTTGTAATGATAGTCATCTTGGTGGGTGTGAAATGATATCTCCTCATTGTGGTTTTGATTTGCATTTCCCTAATGACAAATGATGTGGAACAGCTTTTCATGTGCCTGTTGGATTTTTATCTTCTTTTGAGAAATGTTATTCACATCGTTTGCCCACTTAAAAAGTTAGATTATCATTTTATTAAGTTGTATGAGTTCTTTATATATTCTGGATATGACTTATCAGATAAATATTTTGCAAGTATTTTCTCCCACTCTGTGTGTTGCCTTTTCACTCTTTTGATAGTGTGTCCTTTGAAACACGTAAGTTTTTAATTTTTAAGAAGGCCAATTTACTTCTCCTTTGGTTACTTGTGCTTGGGTATCATATCTAAGAATCTGTTGCCTAATCTGAGGTCATATAAATTTACCTTTGTTTCCTTATAAGTTTTATAATTTTGTCTCTTAGACTCAGGGCTCTAATTCATTTTGAGTTAATTATTGTATACAGTGTGAGACAGGGGTCTAAATTCATTCTTTTGCATGTGGATATCCAGTTATTCCAGCACCATTTGTTGAAAAACTATTCTTTCCCCAATGAATAGGCTTGGCACCCTTGTTGAAAATCAACTGGCCATAAATGTATGGATTTATTTCTGGAATCTCACTTCTATTCTATTGGTCTGTATGTCTACCCTTATGACAGTACCAGTGTTGATAGCTTTGTAGTAAATTTTGAAAGAGGGAAGTGTGAGCCCTCCAACATTGTTCTCTGTCAAACTACTTAGGGTCTCTTGCACTTCCATGTGAATTTTAGAATAAGCTTGTCCATTTCTGTAAAAAAAAGGTAGATGGAATTTTGACAGAGATAACAATGAATCTGTAGATCAACCTGGGGAATGGTGCCATCTTAACAATATTAAGTCTTCCGATCCATGAACATGAAATGGCTTTACATTTATCTAGTTCTTTAAATTCTTTCAACAACGTTTTGTCCTTCTGTGTATGAGCTCACACTTCTTTGGTTACATTTACTCCTAAGTATTTTGTTCTTTATGATGCTATTATAAATGGAATTTAAAAAAATTTTCCTTTTCAGATTTCTCTACAGTGTACAGAAATACAACTGATTTTTGTATACTGATCTTGTACCCTACAACTCTGCTGAACTTGTTTATAAGGACCAGTAGTTTGCATAGATTTTTTTTTAGGGTTTTCTATATGTAAGAGTATGCCATTTGTTTTTTTTGTTGGTTTTGTTTTTTTGGTTTTTGGTGTTTTTTTTGGCCACGCAGCGTGCAGGATCTTAGTTCCCTGACCACGGATCAAACCCATGCCCCCTGCGGTGGAAGCATGGTGTCTTAACCACTGGACCACCAGGCAAGTCCCAGATTATGCCATTTGTAAAGAGACACTTTTACTTCTTCTTGTCAAATATGGATGCCATTTATTTCCTTTTCTTGCTTAATTGCTCTGCACAGAACTTCTAATACAGTGCTGCACAGAAGTAGTGAGAGTAGGCATCCTTCCTGATCATAGGGGGAAAGCTTTTAATCTTAGCATCAAGTATGATGTTTTAGCTGTGGGTTTTTCATAGATGCTCTTTATTAGGTTGAGGAAGTTCCCTTCTATTCCTAGTTTGTTGACTATCTTTATCATGAAAGGTTGCTGCATTCAGTCAAATGTCTTTTCCACATTTATTCAGATGATCACCATCATGTGGGGTTTCCCCCTTTAATATGGTATATCACACTGACTGATTTTCATATGTTGAACCAACCTTGCATTCCTGAGATAAATTCCACTTGATTGTGGTAAATAATCTTTTTAATATGCTGTTGAGTTCAGTTGCCATTATTTTGTTGAGAATTTCTGCATCCATATTCATAACGGATATTGGTCCATAGTTTTCTTTTCTGGTGATGTCTCCATGGCTTTGGTATCAGGGTAATATTGGCCCCATAAAATGAGTTAGAAAGTATTCCCTTCTATTTTTTGGAAGCATTTGCAAAGGACTGGTGTTAATTCTTAATGTTTGACAGAATTCACCAGTGAAGCCTGGTCCTGTGTTTTTCTCTGTTGGAAAGTGATTACTAACTCAATCTCTTTACATTTAATAGGTCTATCCAAAGTTTCTGTTTATTTCTAGAGTCAATTTGGTAGTTTGTGTGTTTCTAGGTGCAGAAACTTTTGAGTTAATGGATTTCCAATATTTAATTTTTAATTTTACTGTCGAGGTATAAAGGAGACAAACACATGATCTTCACCCTATACATGAAGGCACTAAAAGGGTTAAATACTTTATTCTAAGTGAAAATGTGAATACATGATTCTCAGTAGAGTTAGAATTCAGACAACAAGTCATCCAACTAAAGAAAAAGGCCTGAAGAATTTCTCAGTCACTTCCATTGTCAAGTGTAATGGTGATGACATCTGAACTGGCGGGAGGCACTCCATCTACAGGGGCTACAAGTGTAACCACACTCCCTCCCACCACAAGTCTATGGAGCCAGGGTCCTAGTCTCCTTGTTCTATACTACCAGGGTCTAAAGACCACTCCCTAGAGTTAAGTTTCCTTTTCTTCTTTCCTTCTATCCCCTCTTTCTTCTTTTTAATTCAACAGAAAAGCTGGAAATATCTCTAAAAATAGAGATGCCTCACCCTTTTCCATCAAACTCTTTGTCCAAATCCTTCTGAATCATCATCTTCTGAGCCTTGTAATGGGTTATTATGCCAATGTTTCGGAAAGTAATATCCTTTCTTTTGTCTTTCATAAGTTTAATTATTTCCATTACCAGTTTTATTTCTTGAACATTTACATATGAGCTAAATAAGACGAAAACAAAAAATACAACACATCAAAACTAATAGCAGTCCAATTGCTAAGTTAAGTTCCACTTTGTTTTCCACTACAGTAAAGGGTACATAGGTAGGTTTCATCTTTATTCAGTCAGCAGTGATTCAAAGAGGCTGTTATAATGACCATTAATATTGTACATATGAATAAATATAAAAATAACTGCCCAGTGAAACACGAAGTTGTATGACAGAAAAGAGGTTGGAGTCAAGTGATGTTTAGGCACCAGTTTCTTCATTTATTAAAACAGGGATAGCCGCAGTGAGAACGAAAGTATTCATAATAATAATGAAGATATGACTAATGAATAGCTAACATTAAGGATTTACTATCTTCCCAACACTGAGAGAAGTGCTTCAGATGTACTACCTTCCTGCATTCCCCACCACAGGCCATGCAGATCATGCACCACATGACCGAGAGGATGGCAGCCACACAGACTAAATGTGACCCAGCCCCCAGAGATGAACAAACACGGGGCCCTACAGCAGGATCACGTCCTCTGTCCTTGTTGGCCTCATCCTGCACTCCCAACTCATCTCCCGAACTACAATGCATTCCCTCATTACCATACCAAATGCAACATGTGTGCACGCTGGGGGATGCCCTGCACTCGCACCTTTATTCCCGAGGCTACCTTATCTGTCTCACTTTAAAGCCTTAAATACTCACTATTCTAATTTCAAGACTTACTGTACAGACAACCCAGTCAGCTAGCTTTCTTTTCCATACCTGAAATCTTTATTTGGTCACCTCTCAGGCCAACACTCTTCTCGTGACCGTCCATCTCCATAATACTTATGTGGTAAACTCTCAATCCTCTGCTCCATTCCAACAGACCCCACTACAACCTTCACAATCCCTCTGGAATAGCAACCCCCCAGCCAACTGCTCCGTATTTCTAACTTCTTCACTGAGAGGCCCCTCCCTCCACCGCTATTAACTAATATCTTATTCTCACGGAGGACACCACTTGCTCTGCAGCTCTCTCCTGACGCAGAGGTGGAATTTCTATTTCTTCATACGTCGTGATACGGGGTGGCATTTCTATCTGTGCTAACAGATGCAGCCTCCGGGCTCCTCCTCCTTTATTCTCTCACAAGAAGCCCTGGCTCCTCTGAGGTGCTTCCTAATTAGCAACCACTGCTCCTTTTCGCTGCCATTCACGAACCACCTGATTCACAATCCAACATGCTGAAAGTACGGTCCACTCTCTGCCTCACACCTTGACTCAACTGTGTCTGTACTTATCCTTCACAATACTTAACCCAACCGGAACCATTAATCACCACGGTGATGGCCTGGTTAATGTCTGTCTCCCCTGTTAAGACCACAGCAGCCTTGCACTGGGGCCACGTCTGTTTTACTCACAGCTGTGATCTCAGCATGGATCTACTGAAGTGCTGACCGCATGTTAGGTAACATAACCCCCATTACCCAGTTAAGAAAAAAAAATCAGAAGAAAGACTGAAATATATAAAGACATCAGTAATTTATGATTGAAAAGGTGAAGTTATCAACCCAGCTAAAAGAAAATAATTGTGCACTGGCAGTAGGCAGAGAGATTTATATGGAAAATATTTTGAATTTAAATATGAACAGAAACAATACAAAAATTCTGGGACCATCAGAGGGGACTGAAGAAAAAGGAGAACGTACTCATTATCCCGCTTTTCTGAACCATCTCCAACATCAAACACGAGGTAGGGTTGAAATGGCCAGTCAGATGAACACCGAATGGTCTCTGTCATTCTACAAAAGAGCAGCCACCATTTAGAATGCAAGTCAAATTATAAGAGAAAACGTTTTAGAATTATTATTACCATTTGTTCTTTCTGGGGAAGAGAGCGAGGGAAAGTAAGAGGACAAGAAGGACCTTCTTTTTAAATAAAATTAAATACTTTTAAATAACATATTTTAGTGAAAGGTAGCAAGTGAATTTCATTTCTATTCTAGTACTAGGGAGAATGACCCATGTAATTAAAATATAACAATCATGACTGGAAAGTTACTCATAATACAGTAAGTGAAAAAAGCAAGCTACGGAATACTATGTAGAGCACGGTGTGCTTTTTTTTTTCCCCAAAAAAGAGAAAAAGTAAAAAAAAGATGTGCATAGTACAAGGACTGGAAGTAGATATAACAAAATGTTACCAGTGATTACCTCTGGGTAGTATAAATAGGGGTTGGGTTTTTCCCTTTCTTTTCGTTTATCTGCATTTGCTACAATCAATAGGACTTTTATAATTAAAATTATTAAACCTTTATGTTTTTAATAACAAGACCTAAAAGCACAACAAAAGAGCTATTCTTCCTAAGCAGCCAAACCTACAAATAAAACAGGTGAACATGCAATGAACAGAACTCACCTATTTGTTTTCAAGTTCCTGTTATAAACGTAATTAGAAGGGAAGAGACATATGTCTGGGTGCATCCTGTACTGAATGGTGAGCTGTAAGACAGGCAGCCTGCCAATCACGTTGTGCTCCACGTTCTCTTCCAGAAGTTTGTAGAAGCGGGCCATCATCGACTGGTCATAGCCATAATCCTGGGCCTTCTGAAAGGAGGAAAACAAAGCAATAATCTCCAAGAATTCATTTGTACTTTTCCCACTATTAAAAAAACAATCACTGAGCTCTAAAATGTACAAGGTATTACCAACAACCAAAGATTCAGAGAAAGAAGATGTTTCCGACTCCAGCCCTAGAAAAACCATGCAGCTTGACTACAAAAGTTAAGGTATTTTCTCCTTATTTAGAAAACCCACATACTGCTTATGAACGAGATGTGATCTTGTGAATGACCACAACTGTCGCTATTTTGGTGCTAACAGGGGTCACCTGAAAGAATCGATGATAAAAGCAGCAAAGAACTGTAACACAGATTTTAACAATTATTTCTGGGCTATGCTCTCACAACTAAAAATAATGAATATCATTGTAAATAAGCCTCTGAAAGACCAATTTCTTCATGCATCCATCATATACCGAGCAGCTAAAATTTGGGGTGCTGAGAGTCTACAGTGGATGAGATCAAGTGTCACAGGACTTACATTCTAGTGGAGGAGACAGGCAACTAAGTTGATTTCATAAATCCAAGAAAGGGTTACAAACCTGTGATCTGAAACACAGTGACTTAATTGACAAATGAAGAAAACTGTCTTAATGTTATCACGGTCGTGCCTTGGGATATACTTTTCAATGGTAGCATCATATCAAGATTCAAAAAGTATTATATCTTAAATAATCCAGAAGCAAAAAATGTGCTCTGGAAAACCCACTAAGATGATGCAATCTTTATGAGTGATGTTGACAATATGAGCATTGAAGATGTATGTGCAAAGTTTTAATAAACCTGTTTCACAAACTATCAGAATGGAGAAAATAGGCATTACTTCTTATTTATATTATTTATATATGTGATATTAAATAGGTTTGTATAATTAAAGAGAATATTTTTAGTAGACATTTGGCAATTTCATCTATACCCCCCAAAGTTTATCTATTCAAGTTAGCTAAAACCTCATTTACTTCACTCTGGGGAAAAAGAAAATGGTTTATATGAGGTAACACATCCACTTCCAGAAAAAAAACTGAGTCCATCCTACAAAATGATGGAGATTTTTATGTTTTGACATGAACATATATTCCTGATCTATTTACTGACTGGAAAAAAGGTAATGTGGTACAGACTGATTCTGCCACCTTTAAACAAGGTCAAAACCTACATACATATACACAAATTTATACATTCCCTATAACCATCTGACATTCTGAATTTAGTAACTTATTTACTGTCTGTTACCCACTAGAATGTCAGCTTCATGAGGGCAGGGATTTTTGTCTGTTTTCATCACTGTCTTGACGCCAGAACTTAAAAACAGTGCCTGAATTAGCCTGGCACTCAATGAACACAGACTGAAAAAAAAGTCAACACACACATGCCCACAAACTGTTCAAATACTCACTAAATTGTTCATAGTAATTATCCCTAGGGTTAGAAAGGCATGTTGAGAAAATTAACTTTGTAATTATTTTCTGAAATTTTCTCAATAAGCCTCTATTATTTTTGAAACAATAAGAAAAGCTCAAATGGATTTTTCTCATTTCTGCTGTTTTTAATCCATCACCACAGTAGACAGTAAAACTGAGGCCTGTCAACAACCCCTTTTCACTAGCTACGTGCTAAGGCCCTTCAGGAAGTTCAATCAGTAAGTTTCGGAAACACTGTATTATCCAAAGAACGCAGGACAGAGTTGGCTCCTCCTGGTTCTCCACAAGCAGAGTCCCCTGCAGCAGCTCTTCCCTACGGACAAGGTTTTCACTCAGGGACGCGGGTGCTCCTAGGCTATTCCCTTCAACAGTCACGCACGAGTGTTCAGATGTCAAAGAACTGCACTATCATTTTGATGATTCCAAAGTCAAAAAACAATAATAACAAAAACAACTTGCTTTCTTTCCATAACGTAACAGAAATGCTGTGAAAATGGTCTGTTCTCTGGGACTGTTTATGCAGCCACTACTCTACATTTGTACAAATAATCTATGTATCAGTAAAATGCTCAAATTTCATTAAATTTCAAAACCGTCATCTAGACCTATATGAAGATTACCCAAAACATCTGAATCCTGATTCTGCTGTGCATTTCTAGGAGCCATCTTTAGTGAGATTTAAGAAACAAAGTGAAGGGGACCACAACTTTGGCGCTCATCTTCCCACAAGCACAGCCCACAATCTCTTTCCTTTCACCACCTTCCCTTTCAGAGGATGTGAGGGATGCCGGCATTTTCCTGTGCTATAGGATACAGAATCCTAAAATTGAAAACGTTACTGTAAGAATAATTTCTCTTTATACTGTTTTCCTCAAGTTTGCACATATTTAAATATAAATCAGGAGGTTGGATTCTTTTCCTTGCTTTTAAAGTTTTTCTTTTATTATTGTTTTGGTGTTTATGTTACTAAAATAAATCAGATACAGCCCTTAGAACAGCTGCACACTGCCTTTCCCAAAGGAACAGCCCACTGCACATGGGACGTCCTCCTCCTAAACTGCTGGTCTGTGACACTCAACACTGCTCCTGTCACACACGCATAAGCACATTATGAACAAAGGAACATTTCCGGAGACTTTTACTATGAAGGCTCTTAACAGTGGTTCTCTTTTCTCAGCCGTTCCCTGTTTTTCCCTGCAAATAAGAGACGATGATCCAAGAAAGACCGCCCCACCCCCCAAAACAAAAAAAAACCCAAACAAGCCCCTTCCACTTTAAAGCAACACGAATGTGAAGACACGTACCACAGAGATGACCGTGGGAGGGAGCTGCTTAGGGTCCCCTACGAGGATGAGTTTGCTGCAGCGATGGATGAGCGGAGTAAGAGTTTCAACTTCACAAGACTGCCCGGCCTTGGTATAAGACGACAGAATGGGACATAATCAGAATTCTATTATTTATTTATCCATATACAGTCTATCCAATTCATAAGAGTCGTAACCATTCAGAAACATACACTTTCTCCTTCTGCACCAAAGATCAAAAATAAGAACTTTCTTTGGTTAGAAAACAAAACAACAAAAACATTCTAAACGCCGAGGGGGGAAAAAAAAACCCCACACACGTTTTGAAGTCAGCCGCCACTCAGGTGCCACTACCACTCGGGAAGCAGCCATAAGCTAGAAGGGCCATGTCATGTCCCCGGTTTGTCTTTTTTTTTTTTTTAACTTTTATTTTTTTATTTTATTTTATTTTATTTATTTATTTATTTTTGGCTGTGTTGGGTCTTTGTTTTCTATGCGAGGGCTTCCTCTAGTTGCCACGAGCGGGGGCCACTCTTCATCGCGGTGCGCGGGCCTCTCACTGTCGCGGCCTCTGTTGTGGCGGAGCACAAGCTCCAGACGCGCAGGCTCAGTAGCTGTGGCTCACGGGCCTAGTTGCTCCGCGGCATGTGGGATCTTCCCGGACCAGGGCTCGAACCCGTGTCCCCTGCATTGGCAGGCAGACTCTCAACCACTGCGTCACCAGGGAAGCCCCCCTTATTTGTCTTCTTTGTCCCTGCTGGGCACATGCCTGAGGGGACTGCGTGTCTGTGCGTCTCACCCCCATCCCACTCTCTTCGTTGTTCCTCAGTAGGCCGCCTCAGTTGCAAGACTCAAGCTTCTTTTCAATTCAATGGCATTTCCTTCAATTATTTCATCACTTCCATCTTTTCTATTCCTTCGTTTTGGTGAATACTGGATCTTGGATCTCATGGATGGGTTCTCAGTACCTCATTTTCCATCTCTTTTGTCTTCTGGCTCTACATTCTGGCAAACAGTAGGTACCCAATAAACGTTTGCTCAATGAATGAAGTAGGAATAAAGATGTTAGCTGAAAATATGGTGGCTCAGAGTGGTCCAGAGTTATATTAAAAATGCTTCAAAAGGTAAGCAGAGATACCCCAAGCAGGAGCTAGAATAATCCTTGGGAGGGATTTTATGAAGAACAATCAGGAATCCCTAAGACTGTAGTCCCAATACTGAAAAAGCAATTTTCATCGTGGTGGGTCATTAGCAGCATATTTCAACATAAGAGAATACACATGTAATGGCAGGTCAAAATCAGATGCAAAAAGACCACTTTGTCAACATCTCGGCAGCCACTCTTCATCTAAGACTTACTCCTTACTCCTTAGGCAAAGCTGTATGGCCGACTGCTTACTGACCTCATCAACAATGACGCAACTAAAGGGGACACCCCCTTGCCCACGGAAAGCAGCCTCGAGCAGCAAACCACCACTCGTGCTCAGTGTGCAGCAGATGATGTGGGACTCTAAGATGATGATGTTCTGTGTCTTTTGTGGGCGTCCTTGAACCTAAGAGAATAAAAGTTAATCAACATTCAGTGGTATATAAATTCCTAACTACACTTATTATGTGGCAGAATAATGTCTAGTAAATGTGAGGTAGGAACCTCAAACCTAGAAAACAGCAAAAACATTCAAGATAATCAGAAGCCACCAGAAAGAACACTTTGCAGTGGAGTCTAACCTCAGAACATGATTTAATAAGCACATTAAGAAAAATTTATTCAGGGTTTAATTTGGTCAAAGTGGATTACAATTCTTACAGCCTGACGTATGAGGGAAGGTATCAGAATAAGCAAAGATTAAGTAATTCTACTGAGTTGTGAAGCAATTATCTGAGTAAAACCAGGATCAGAACTAAGCCTGAACATACCCTTTTCTGTTAGTTTTTAAGTACGTAATATTGTTCTCTCTTTTATAAGGGCTAGTACCAACAAAAACGCCTGTGAAACTGACAAGCATTTTATTCCACAGTAGAATCCAACAACCTTGGTCCAGACTATAATGGAATAAACTGTGATGGAGACTGACAGTATGAATGACACCTCACAATGCATATCATTCAGTGTTCGAATTAATAAACCAGTACTCTCATCAGAGATTCAGTTAGCCTATTTCCCCTCCTGAAAAAGCTGTCGTGAATCATCCCTGAACATACGATAGATTCAACCATGGATGCCAAGGCATGTATGTGAGAAGAGGGTGGCAACTGTGGCCTTCTGGTGCTCACATGTTAACTGTCACATACCTCGCCTCTCAGCCACCTAATGAGTAAAACTGCCAAGTACAATTAATTTAATGGCCCACAGAACAACGTGATCAGTGGCAAAAACCGTAATACCGGTAAACGTGGACTTCATCCTTAAACGTGGGAAGATTAATTTTGGGCTCAGCTTAAAGTTTTAATAAAAAGCTTTCCACATAATTTTTAATTTAAATAAACAAACTGCTAGTGGAAATATGCATTAAGTTCAATTATATTTATTTAGCCACACAGAGAAGGTCAATAATACATTCAAGAGAAAAACCTCAGCTCAAAAATACAAATACCATTACCGGTTGAGTATTACCCTCTCTTTCCCTGACCCCCAATTCATTTCATTAAGGGCTGCATTCTGGTGACGGGGTACACACCTGGCTCATCCTAGCTTTGACCTATCTAAATGTTAGTTGATATTTTTATATCCAAAGAATACTGGGAAAAGTTATACATGTTATAGAAGGATTTTTGTGATCAAAAACAAGTAAAAAAGAGTATATGCTTTCAGCCAAAAACTGAGAAAAAAGGTGCTTGTATTTCTTGGGCCACATCCCAGCCACTGTCACTCTACCTGAATTCAGACATGTAATTGTTTTCCCTGTATTTTCAAATATTTATTTATTTATTTATTTGGCTGCGCTGGGTCTTAGTTGTGGCATGTGGGATCTTCCCTGCAGCGTGTGGGATCTTTAGTTGCAGCATGAGGGATTTTTTAGTTGTGGCATGCGGGCTCTTAGTTGCAGCACACAGGATCTAGTTCCCTGACCAGGGATCACACCCACACCCCCTGCAATGGAAGCACAGAGTCCTAACCACTGGACAGCCAGGGAATTCCCCCAAATTTTTAAATGTAATTGAGAAAAGACCATAGGTTGTCTGAACTATTTCATAATTTAAAAAAAGAAAAAGTAATACCAGGAAAATGCTACAGGTGAACTACTTACCTCTTTAATTTTAGAAGCAAGCTCCTGCCTTTCTTTTGAAACTTTGGCAATTTTTTCATCTAATTCTTGCCTCTGGAAAAAATCAGAATGCCATCATTAAAATTAAGCATTTTAAAATGCTTTCCAATGGACTGCCTCACATTTCAAAAGGGTGAGCCAGTACTTTACCAATGAAAAACTGATTCACCGAGTGTGTTTTCTCTATACCAGTATTCCTGTATTGCTGTGTGTCAGAGTTTAGCTAAGCTACTCCATGGTACTGCTGCCCTGGCATCCATTTTGTTTGGCCAAGCAGCCTGCAGAGACCCCAGACTAACACTAGGCCCCTTCACACACACGCACGCCCTAGACAGCAGCCCGTGGAGTCACCAGCCCACCAGCCAACATAAGCTCTTGTGATCAACAGTCTCCCCTGCCATCCAGTGCCTTCCCCTTATGTGCCCTTTAGATAAGACCCTCCAAGCAACTTACCAAAACCCTGCTCTTTCGGTTACAATTGGCCAATCCAACCCTAGCCTGGGAACCACCCATGGACTCTGATAACGACATGTGCGCCAGGGCCTGCCTCTCTCTGTCTGCACTCTCCCTTGACCTGCCTGCCATGCCCCTCAAGGCGTGCCTTATACCTTCTTCAAGACCTGTGAAAATAAACTTCTCTATTTCGATTTCTCTTGTGGTCTGTTTTTAAACATCAGCTCATTATCCAGCAACCCAATAACCAGCACCCCATGTTTCAATTAGTAGGTGTTAATTTGATAAACTCTTTTTTTGGTGGCCACACTGTGTGGCATGAGGGATCCCTAGTTCCCTGAGCAGGGATCGAACCTGAGCCCCCTTCAGTGTAAGTGCAGATTCTTAACCACTGAACCACCAGGGAAGTCCAATAAATTCTTAATACTGTGTATGATTCAGTTCTGTTCAGGGTACTGCAGGTATGCTCTTTCTGCTTAAGCAGGCCAACCCTTGGGGCATCACTTATGTGTTATCTACTCTGCCTTCATGCTATTAACAGTGGCGTTCAGTGGTTAAAACAGATTCCACATGGCCTGCAAAGTCTAAAATATTTACTATCTTGTTCTTTTAAAAAAACTTTAACCCCTAATGTAAGGCATACCATTTCTGTGTACATTTTTATACACAAATTATGCTATTCCACAATGAAAGAATGGCATCAAATACTCATCAACTAGTTTATCTACGAGCTATTAAAAAACACTGATCGGGCTTCCCTGGTGGCGCAGTGGTTAAGAATCCACCTGCCAATGCAGGGGACACGGGTTCGAGCCCTGGTCTGGGAGGATCCCACATGCCGCGGAGCAACTAGGCCCGTGGGCCACGATTACTGAGCCTGCGCGTCTGGAGCCTGTGCTCCGCAACCAGAGAGGCCGCGATAGTGAGAGGCCTGCGCACCGCGATGAAGGGTGGCCCCCGCTCGCCACAACTAGAGAAAGCCCTCGCAGAGAAACGAAGACCCAACACAGCCAAAAATAAATAAATAAATAAATAAAAAATTAAAAAAAAAAAAAAAACACTGATCAAGAAATGTTTAGTTACCTGTAGTTCCCTTCCACCTCGGCATAAAGCACGCTGGCGGGAAAGTTCATCTAGTTGATGATCTAGAAATTCCTTTCTTCTATGCATCTCCTGAATATGAGAAGGTAATTCTTTTTCTTTAAAAAAAAAAAAAAAAAAAGATATAAAACTGCTAATTCTAACAAATACACACATATGCATACACAATTGAGAAGAAAAACTAGCTTTCAAAACTAGACTACTTCTAGGGTCTCCAAATTACCTTTAATGCCGCCATTTTCTACCATACAAAAAGAAACAGAAATCAATTAATATATACCTTTACTCAGTACTTACTCATTCTGTGGTTAACTTGGCTGTCCAAACTGAATTTTAGGACCTCAGTATTAATAGACTTTTCTGGACCTAGACGTACTAAATTTATATCTCCACAGTTTCCTGTTGATAAAAGTCACACTTAGAGATTAATAAGAACACTGTCAATCTCTGTACATAATAACTATTTCTAAGCAAATATATTAACAATCAGAGAAAGGAGCTAACATGAACTATTAATCAACCAAATACCTGGAACTGCGCTAGAGGTTCCACACACATTCTTTTAGATATGCTTCACAAGTATCCTATAAGGCAAGGACTTATTTCCACCTAATAAAAGCTACTGAGGTTGCATAAACAGTACACTGCAGAGTTGAGATTCTATTACACTAATGCTTCTCAAACTATGTTCTATACATCACTCCATGGTAAAATGTATTTGGGAAATGGCGAGTGAAAATAAAACAAATTTCTTGACCATAGGATATTTCAAAGATGAAGACTTTTATCTATTAATACATGTCTGAATTCCCCAAACAGAATCTTACGCGACCATCAAATGCTTTTCTGCAGAATACTGAGAACCAAGGTTTTGAAACTCTGCTCCACATCACAGTGCCACTCCAGGATCTAAGGGACACAAGATGCTGGAAATTCTGGAATATGGTAATTCCAAGAACTGTCAGCAACATTTAACTGGTTGATTAACCACATTTTAATTTTAGGTTAGCACATTTCAGATATTATTTAATCTAAAAATCTCCCACTGCTTCACTGAACTAAACTATAGCAACCATGCAGCGTTTATTAGCACTTATCCCAATCAGACACATCACATACTTGCTTGCTATCTCCTTCCACTGAATCCAAGTCCCATAAGAACCAGGTTTTGTTTTGGTCACTGCCTAGAACAGCAGCTGGCATATAAGTACAATAAACATATGTTGAATGAATAAATGAACTCATTATACAGCTGTCTACACATATTTTTGTTCCTAGTTCAGCTCATTCTTCTAAAATTTGAAGCCATCTTCTCTAACCAACATTTACTTGAAGGTTTCAAAACTGCTAACTTGTGTTTCTACCAGAAAGGTGGATGAGATTTATACCCAATATAAGCACCTAAAAATGCTCCAGAAATTAAAACAGACATCCTTTAAATTGCAGGGTGAGCTCAGAAGGATGTAAGAGAAATTCCTAGGGGCCAAAAACAAAGAGAAAGGTGAAAACCAGAGGTAAAAGCCCCTGAGCTGCTGTGGCTTCCCTGGAGGGAACAGGGTGAGGGCTGGTCACTCTCTAGGTGCTTAGGTGTTTGTTTTTTAATTTACATACAATAAAACGCAGAGATTTAAAAATCCTTAGTTCTACAGAGTTTGACAAATATCTACATCAGCAAAACTACCATTCCAATCAACATACAGAAATTTTATAATTGGGGCTTGGATTTTAAAGCCCACTAGAAAGCAAGAGGGCATGGAAGAAGTGGAGGGATGAAAAAGACATGAATCTATCTTGGCCTGGGCTTAGCTGGGAAAAAAATAAACTCTCTTCTAGGACTTTCCAACCATAGGCCCATGCCACATGTGGACTTAGAGTCTAAATACATAATACAGAGAATGACAAAGGTGACCCAACCAAAATACAGTTGAGATTTTAAAAATGAGAATATAGTGAACAATGTTATACCAATATATTTGAAAACCTAAGGTGAAGTGGAAATTTTTCTTGAATAATATGAATTAGCAAAACTCACTCAAATGTAGAAAACTTGAATAAACCAACAATTAAAGACATTCAGCAGACAGAAACTTATCCATCTGTCAAAAAATAGACAAAAAACAAACAAGCAAGAAGTCCCCTCAAAAAACAACGCTAAAAACAAATTAACCTTCAAGTAACAGGTAATTCTCTGTCTTATACGAAACATTCCAAATAAATGTCTGAATAACTTCATTTTTAAAGTGTGTATAACTTCAATACTAAAACCAAAGATATGACAAAGAAAAATTACAGGCTGGCCTCATTTAAAAAAATCAATAGCAATCCAGCAATGTGTTAAAAAATAACAGTACACAACCAAGTTGACCTTATTCTAGGAATCAAAGATATTTTCACATTAGAAAAGCATTGTAGGGAATTCCCTGGCAGTCCAGTGGTTAGGACTCGGCACTTTCACTGCCATGGGCCTGGGTTCAAACCCTGGTCGGGGAACTAAGATGCCTTAAGCCTCGGGGTACGGCCAAAAAGAAAAAAAAGAAAGAAAGAAAGAAAGAAAAGAAAAGCGGGAATTCCCTGGTTAGGACTCTGTGCTTCCACTGCCATGCAGGGGGGGGGTGGGGGGGGAGATGAATGAAAAAAACTGCATGCAATAAAATTCAACACCCATTCACTAAAAAAACTCTCATTAGAAGGGGACTTTTTTAACCTGATAAAGGGTATATACCAAACCCCAGAAACAAACATCACACTTAATGGTGAGATGTCCAAGGTATTTCCTTAAAGGACACCCAGGACCACTGGACATAGTGAAAAGAAGCAAAAATGAAAGTACTGAAAAAGAAGAAAAAAGCTGTCTTTACTGACAAGAGATGTCATTTTCTCTCTAACAAAAAAAATTAAAAATCCAACCTAGACACGACACTTGTGCCACCTTTGTCCCAGCCTTCTCGTGTTGTCAACCCACACCTGAAAAAGTGCTTATTACCCTCCCCTCAGGGAAAGGAAAGTGAAAACCGCACGGGAACTGTTCTCGGTTGTATAATTTGATACAACCACTTTGGAGCAGAACCGGGCACTATCTAGAAGCTGCACAAATCCTTCAACCCAGCATTTTCATTTCTAGGTATATATACACTAGACCAGTGTTTTTATTAACTCTTTTGACCGTGATCTATAGTATGAGGTACACTTCACATTGAAAGCCAGTACACTCATACCTCACCAATAAAACAGGTTTCACAAAACAATACTTACCCCTCACTACCTACACTCTAATCTTTTCTGTTCTCTTCTGTTCTATCTTATCTTGTTTAAGTATGCTGGTTCTGATCTCCCTAAACTGATTTCACAATCCACTAACTGGTCACAAGCCACAGTGTGAAAGCACTGCCCTAGCAGGCTGTACGAATACTCAGGAGACGTGAGTAAGGACACAGTACTCCAGTGCGCTCCCTTCAGCTGCTGTACAGTACAACACGATACAACTCAGTCACTGCAGTAAACGTTTTCATCCTGCACTGGAGAAACAGGCACAAGTATAGGAATAAAGTTTGAAATAACAAAAAAAAAATGGAAAAGAACTTACATTTCTATCAATGGATAACGAATAAACTGTGCACTCATACGATGAAATACCCTATAGCAGTTAACATGAATGACCGTATCCATATACAGCGATACATAAAGTCATAGTTCTCGCAAACATAATGGTGAGTAGAAAAGTTGCAGTTGACAATGCATTTTAAGTTTTAAAAGCAAATGAATTCTACATGTAGCTAATACATATGCAATAAAAGGAAAAACGTGTGTGATCCCTCCGAATAAAGACGACACATCCCAGCTGCTCTTGCAGCTGGTGTGGCTACGGGACTAAGTTCCGGCCAAAAGGAAATAAGCAGAGGTGCTACTGGCAGCGTCTCAGAACTTTCCTTAAAGCACGGCTAGTACATCCGTCCCCTTTTCCTTGCACTTGCTAGATGTGACTATTGGTGCTGGAGCAGCCATTTCTGACCATGAGGTGCACTAAGGAGTGGGGGGGTCACACGTAGTGGAGCAACAAGGTAGAAAGACTCTAGGTCTCTGAAGACTCGGAAGCAGAGTCATCACGCCAGTATCATCCCTCAACTGCCCATCTCTGGGCTTCTGAGTAAGAAGGAAATAAACGTCTATCATAGTTAAGCCACTGTATTTGGAGTGTCTATTATTTGCAGCCCAATTTAATCTTAACTGATTTAAGTCACTGCCAGGTAACCTCAAGGAAAATAAAATTTGGTTAGGGAAGACAAGATACATGTGCTTAGAAGAGCAGCCTGACCCAGAGCCATAACCACGCCACTCAGGATGGCTGGTGTGAGAGTAGGTGTTAAGGTTAAGTGCACAGAAATGACTTTACACATTCGCTCAAGCATCCCGAATCCTCGGTGGCAATGCTCTTCAATCTGTCAACTGTACTGAAAAGACTTATCCCTGTGGTATACTTTACATCTCAACTCTTCAGCTTCTCCGCCTATAAAATGTAGATAGTCAGGTTAGTTATTGCGTGGCTCAGAGGATTACTCTGAGAGGACTGACACACAGTGAGCACTCGGTAACCGTAAGTGATGACTGCTCCAACTTTTGCGTCACTAAACATCTACTAAGTCCCAACTGAGTGCCAGGCACTATTCCAGGCACTGGGGTTACTACAGTGAACACATTTTTAAAAGCCCTTGCCTTGGTGGAGCTCATTATATTCTAGCTATACTGAACCATCCAAGGTTCTCTGGCTTTTGGTCCTTTTTCTTTACAGTTAAGTTCCACGAGAGTCCTCTCCCCACTTCACTTCCTCATTGTTCTTCCAAGTTTCATCTTAGATATCATTTCCTCTAAAAGTCTTCCCTAACCCTTACACAACTGAATCAAGGGCTGCTCTAAGGTGTTTCAAACTACCCACATTTTACTCCTATTGTAGAGCTTCTACCTTTACAGTGTAATTGCCCACTGATCCATCCACTTCCTGTCTCTTTGAGGGTTTCACGGTTGAAACCTCAGTACATAGCACAGGGCCTGGCACAGAATAAATGCTCCAAAATATTCACTAAACGAACCAGTAAGTACACATGGGCCACAGCCTCAAGTAGAAAAAATTACCAGAACTGGCTTGCTCTTTGTCGTTCAAAGTTACCCACACTAAACACTGAAAACAAAAACAAATTAAAAGCCCACGTAAGTATCATACCCAAAGGATTCTTCTTGTCTTTACACTTCTCTTTGAATTCAAGGATAATTTTTTTCATAAGTTCATCAACAGCTGCATTGGAAGGTGCACACACAAGGACACGGTTTTGTTTGATTTTGGCATTGGAGTTCTCATCTGAATGCCCCCTCCTCTGGTTCGACAATTTGCACCAAACAAACAAACAAAAAATACTGATGAGCTCTATTATGCAGTGTTATAGTTCTTCTCTACTGCCACATATATTTGAAAGTTCCCCTTTTAACTAAAAGTAAGTAAAAGCACCTACATCTTATATTGATGTTAAAAAATTACTCTGGCAGGGAATTCCCTGGCAAACGAGTGGTTAGGACTCGGCGCTCTCACTGCCAAGGGCCCAGGTTCCATCCCTGGTCGGGGAACTAAGATCCCGCAGGCCGCATGGCGTGCCCAAAAAAAAAAATTGCTCTGGCATAAAATTTTATAGTAACTTCTCTGAGCCTTACCTTACTATCCACTTATTTTATTCAATATTCAATTCAAAATGTAGCCCAGGAATACATTCAAGATAGTCTCCTGGAATTAGCTGTGACCTATAATAAAGCCTGAAGACCACCATTCTAGCCCTTAGCATTAGTTTCACACAAGATAACATTTTCTGTTCCCTTTATTTCTTATAACCTTCTCTACCTCTGCTACCGCTTTATCTGATATAGTTCCACACAGTATCAAAAAGATACACAAAAGTGAAGGGAAAAAACGCACTTTAGTACTTATTTACACGTTAGTTAGAGTAAAGTAAAACAACATACTCAATTAAGGGCACAGATGCCCTCATGCACACTCTACCTCTGTCAGTAGGCGGTACAGGAGGCCCACAATGGTTTTTGATTTTCCCGTCCCGGGTGGTCCATGAATCAGACAGATCTTGGCAACTGCTGGGGAGTGTTTCACCATGGCATATGCAGTTTCTATCGCTTTCTTTTGGTCTTCATTGAAATCTTTTAGGTAGGCAATCTATACAAAAGACATTAGTGAGAACGAGTGGTTCTTCCTGTGATGGCACAGGAGAGCAAGAGAGTGGAAAACATCTGTTTGAATTGCTGCTGACCTTTGTCAGACAGAAGCTTTGGTGATGATCAGGCAAGACCCCAAAATGACCCTTAATCTAAGAACCACTTTCACTACTGGAAAGAGCTACTGATGAGTGTCTACAGGCCTCAGTCCATCTACAACAACTATATTTTTATTTGTGATTCTTATATAAAGATGATCACAATAAACTGTTTTGCACTTTTCTTCTTTTTATTCTGTGGTTCTTCCCATTTTAGTCAATTCTCTCTTTAGACAGTAAAAACATTCCAAGACTTCCTTTCCTAACACAAGTGATACAGTCGAAAAAGCATGGATTTTGGGTCAGATCTGAGTCTACACCTCAGTTTCACTCAAAAGCTAGGTCTCTAAACTCCTAACCTCTCTGGGCTTCAGCCTTTGCAATCATTAAATCTGGGATTCCTTAGAGGGTGAGAACTGACTGAGAAAATGCATATGAAAGCCCTAACACAAGACAGGGGTTCAAATAACATTCCTTTCCTTCCGCCTGTCTCTGTGTTAATTTCCTGGAACTTACACACAACTCTTACAACAATGAGAAATATGTGTTCCCACAAAATCACAACTTCATCGTCACACTGGCAACAATACCAGTCAATGCTCCACTGATCATTCAAATGCAAAATTCATTCCATTAAACCTACTCTTACTCCTGCATGTAATCACCTAACAAACAGTTAAGTAGGATGTTCACCTCACATTTTAATGTTGCTCTTCAAGCATATTTTCAATTCCTTTTTGCACTCTACCTTTTTTCCTGAGGTAACACAAAGAACTACTTTGCAATATTAAAGAAAACTAAGCACTAAAAATGTCACTGGGCACACATGGTGACTATGTCTTTGTTGTAGACAAAAGGGAATGTGTGACAGATAAAAATAACATGATGCTTTAACATCTTGACATGAAATGTTCTGACTTTCCCTGTTATCAAATGACTATCACTCACAATTCTCTCAGATGCTGTAGTTAGTAAATCTTTTGTACAGAAGTCCATGGGGTTTGGATTCAGAACGGCTCTGGCCAGTTGGTTCCGACCACTCAGCAAAGACATGGCTTTCAACTTCCTTTGTGTAGTCACCAGAGAGCTGATTACAAGACATTTCACGAATTCATTTAAATTGACTGGTAAATTATGTTGAGTCTGGATGGAAAGGGAACACTCAGATTTCCCATTACGCACTATTATCAAGAAGGAGAAAAAGCAATTTCAGTTACCAGTGAATAACAGTGTCCAGGTAAAAAGGTTACTCAGAACAAGGCGTTTTGTAACATGTTTTTATGCACCATTTAAATGCTTTTCTAAGTGTCTACTGAACGCCTCCTAAGAACCAGGCAACGCTCCTGTCCTCCGGAGGCTTATTTTTTAGAAGAAGGGGGCAGATACGCAAATAAACATGTCAGGTGATGGGAAGTGCTAGGAAGAAAGCCGAGAAGGGGGATGAGGAAGTGATGAGGGTTGTGAGGGAGTGTTACTGTAGACAGGAGAGTCAGGGGAAGTCTTCCTGATAAGATGATATTTGAGCAGAGACATGACATTAAGTGAGTGAGCCATGCCCGTAACCGGGGAAAGTGGGTTACAGGCAATCAGCAACTGCAAAGACAATGAGGCAGCGAGGTGCCTGGATTATCTTCAGAACAGGGAGAAGGCCAGAATGGCTAGAAGGAAAAGCAGGGAGAAGCGAGCTAGAAGACCAAGACAGTAAATGCGGCTACACTTCATAGGGCTCTGCAGTTAATCACTCTGAACATGACTCTGAGTCAGGTCAAGAGCACAGGACAGCTCCGTGCAGGTAAGTGACATGCACTAACTCACACATTAAAAGAATCACTTATTGCGAATGAAGAATAAACTGCAATGGAAAAAGCACAGAAAGACAACTTAAGAGGCTAAAATCTAGGTAAAAGTGAATGGTCGTGTGGGCCAGGAGGTAGCAGGAGAGGTGGCGCTTGGATGTAGGATATATGGCAAAGGAAGATCCAATAGGATTTCCTAATGCATTAGATGGAGCGTGTGAGGGAAAGCAGGACTCAAGGATGGCTCTGAGGTTTTGGGCTGAGCAACTGGAAGAACGGGATGGAGGTCCCACATGCTGAGATGGGAAAAACCGAAGCAACAGCAGATGTCAGGCACTAAATCAAGTGTTTCTTTTTGGAGTAGGTTTGAAATGTCTAATAATCTCCAAATGGAGATGTCAGATAGTTGGATGCCTGAGGAGTTCAGGGAAGGAGACAGAAACCGTTTCTAAATCTTACAAACAGAACTTCGGCAAATGTAACCACTTGTAAGAGTTGAAAGCACAGATGAAGCTATATATCCCTGTTGCTAAACGCATCTTGCACAAAGAACTGAGCTCTGATCACACAATAGTAAACATGGCACACCAGTTATGATGCGGCACAATGTTGAACTCTAAGAGCTTTGTTGCTATTTTTAAGATATGATGCAAAAAGGTGAAGGAATAATGATCACATATTCTCTTCACATAACAGAGACTAAGAGAGCAGCAATGTCAAAAAGGCAGCTTGGCATATATCAAGCGTGTGGACTTCATAGTCAAAGAAAATTAGTTTTCAATTCTGGACCTAGGGTTTAATACTAAGGATGTCTTTGGATAAGTTACTTAACATCCCTGAGCTCTGACTTCCCAATGAGCAGGGAACAAACCATTCTGCTTTGCAGGGCTCTGGGAAAAGATGATAAATGTGCACAGTAAGGACAGGGCACACTGGCTGGCACATAGTCAGTAGTCCTTAAATTCAAGCTAACATTATTTTTGTTACGCTACCTTAGGGAGAGAAGTCCCTACAACACAATGGATGTGAGTGATGAAACAGTAAACCCCTCCAGTTGCCTTACAATCAGTTATGTGTTTGGTCTGCTCATCAATAATTAGCCACAAAACCAAGGCTGGAATGTGATTTAACAAACAGATGGTTTGCAAATTGTCTGTTTTATAACAAACACACTGACAGATGAAGGAATTTACTAGAAGGAGAAGACATTACAAAAGAAAGCTTTTAAATCCTAAGTCTAAAGCAATAAATGCTGGGCCTTTTCCAGCTGAGTCTAGAAAAACTAAAAGAGGACTCTGAATGGTAAGTAATCAACCTAGCAAATACAGTCTGGTAAACATAGAGCAAATATACATCTGGTAAATGTACAGCAAATATAGAGCTGGTAAATGTATAGCAAATACATGGCTAGTAAAGCCTAATTTAGAGGGAAATTAAACGATGAGCTGCTGACAGATTTCTCTTCAATGTCTCATTAGGTACTTACTGACTGAAGTGCGGCGGAATTTATGAACATAACCACAATAATATTCATGGGGATCTTGCATGCGATGTCTCTCTATATCCTTCTTCTCTCCATTTAGTCTTTCAGGAACCAAAAACACCAAATCATTTTCCTTTGGATGAAGCTGTTTAGCTAGTTCACATTCCTCAAGATAAACTATAAAACAATAAGAAGTCAGCATTTATTCTAACAGAATTGTTTTACATGAGATTAAAGGATATTAAACCCTTGTACTAAGTTCAAGCAAGTATACAGCACTAGTGGACTTTGTACATACTTCAAAATGATAGTCTAAGCTAGTCAGCATTGTCAAATATTGATCACACAGTATTATAAAAGTCTTCTTAAAAACTGCTACAAAGCCAAAATAGATGAAGTCATAAAAACAAAAGTAGCTAATAAATTTCTTTTCCTTGAAGTTTATCTTAGTTTTTAATAAAGAAATTTTCACTTTTGTGCCCTACTTTCAAAATCCCAAGAGAAAATCTGGAAACAGATCCATGTACACATAAGAATTTTGAGCCTACTAGTGGCATTTCAAACAAGGTGAAAAGGACAGTAGTAAAATAAATGGGGCTGGGAAAACAGAGCAAGCTCTAAAGTTAAAAAGTTCAGTACCAACTGCCAAATCCAGCAACAACATACTGAACCAAAGCACGAAGTACTAGGATTAAGTAGACTGAACTACTAAGTCAAAAAAGAATTTTTAAAATGCATCATGTAAGAAATGTCTATTTGAAGGCATCAGAGAGCAAATACAACAATGAAGAATTATTCTGTTGAGATCCAGAACAATGTGGAAATCCACAGGGGTCAGCCCAGTATTTTCCCTAGAAACATCTGAACTCTTCAGGGAGTGGCAGCCAGGAATTTGAGCAGTACCTGGGATAGCCCTGTACAAAAAAAGAGACCAAAACTGGACTCCAGGGCCTGCACAGATAGAGTAGGCATCCTGGTAGCCCTCAAGCTTCAGGTTGGGACCATGAAGGACTACACCCAAGAATGAAGGCAGCTTCAATTCACCCGAGTACTTCAGGAAAGCTCAATCCTTTAAACCAGATTAAGATGATCCCACATTGCTAGTACTCCCAGAATCCTGGCAGAAGCAAAGAAAAATCCTCTCTGGAAGAAGACATCCTATCATCCTAGGCCTCTGATTATTTTTTAAATAACTTTCCAAAGACAATGACCAACATATTAGAGATAAGCAAAGCACCAGGTGAGAATACATGAACTAGTAGACTCAACAAACAAACAAACAAAAAAGGGCTGCACAAGGCACTACACAGAGTACAGTCGTATAGTCCTTGAATTGGTTCCAGGACCCCCGCAGACACCAAAATCCTCAGATGCTCAAGTCCCTTATGTAAAATGGCGTAGTATTTGCATATAACCCACGCACATCCTCCAGTACACTTTAAATCATCTCTAGATTACTTATAATACCTAATACAATGCAAACGCTATGTACATAGTTGTAAATTCAACATAAGTGGTATGTAAATAGGTGCTGGTGCATAGCAAATATGTTTTTCTGGAATATTTTTCCCTGAATATTTTCAATCCACGGTTGAATCCGACGATGCAAATCCCGCAAATACAGAGGACCAACTGTATGTCTTACACAGTTTAAAATATAGAGTTAAAATACATAACAATAATAATATACAAAGTGGAACAGATAAACAGGGTTAAAGTTTTTAAGATTTTGCCTTATCTATGGAGACACTTAAAGTATCGATTAAAACTGTAAACTTTTAAATCAATCTTGCACGCTGTAAGTTTTCACCTGAACTACTAAATGGCAAAAGAGGTAAAAATTGAGGTATAATTTCCAAACTAAAAGAAAAGAAAAAAATGAATGGTTCAAAGGTCTCACATATATGTAAAGAGTATACTCTAGTTCTATCAGTTTTTTCTTTATATATTTTATTAGGTATTCAAAATGGTCCTATCTTCTGTTAACTGAACTTGCTATCATTGTGAAATACTCTCTTTTAATCTCAAATAATGCTTTTCTGCCGTAAAGTCTATTTAGTCTGGTATTAACAGAGCAAAACAAGTTTCTTTTAGTTGGGTTTGCATGAGTAGCTTTCTCCAATCTTTCTCTTCCAACCTTTCTGTATCCTTATGTTTACATGTATTACTTGTTAACAGCATATAACATGCCAATACTGATCTTGAAATAACTTTTTCTACCCAAAGATACTAAGGCTACTTAGAAAATCACAAGCTCACATACAGGATAAAAAATATAGATGGTATCGATTATATCAGGTAGCAAAGAAAGCTCTCAAAGACTAGTAGGGTTCTGTCTAACGGGCTTAGGAGCCAACTTGAAGAAGCCAATTACAAAGACTTGAAACAGAAGTGTATTTAAGTCCATGTGTTTATAACGAAAAAAATTTTTTTTAAAGTTCATTGGTCAACCCAGCACTTGCAGAGAATTAAGTCATTATTTTGAAAACTGGTCAGGAGTCAAGTATCAATACTTATTCTACCCTTCTTTATAAAGTATACTACTGAGTAATCAAATAATATGGAGCACTTTCTCTTTATAGAACTACAATAGCTAATAAATGAAGAAATGATCAAATAAAAATATCACCATTTTGTATCCTTTAGTAAAATAATTAATCTAGGCATTAAGGATCAACGGTTATAGAGCAACAGTCAGCTCTACCCACCACCAGAGCCTCCCATCAAGCCTCTTAGATAGTCTCAACCACCAGAGGGCAGACAGCAGAAGCAAGAAAAACTATAATCCTGCAGCCTGTGGAACAAAAACCACATTCACAGAAAGATAGACAAGATGAAAAGGCAGAGGGCTACATACCAGATGAAGGAACAAGATAAAACCCCAGAAAAACAACTAAATAAAGTGGAGATAGGCAATCTTCCAGAAAAAGAATTCAGAATAATGATAGTGAAGATGATCCAGGACCTTGGAAAAAGAATGGAGGCAAAGATTGAGAAGATGCAAGAAATGTTTAACAAAGACCTAGAAGAATTAAAGAACAAACAAACAGAGATGAACAATACAATAACTGAAATGAAAACTACACTAGAAGGAATCAATAGCAGAATAACTGAGGCAGAAGAACGGATAAGTGACCTGGAAGACAGAATGGTGGAATTCACTGCTGCGGAACAGACTAAAGAAAAAAGAATGAAAAGAAATGAAGACAGCCTAAGAGACCTCTGGGACAACATTAAATGCAACAACATTCGCATTATAGGGGTCCCAGAAGGAGAAGAGAGAGAGAAAGGACCAGAGAAAATATTTGAAGAGATTATAATCGAAAACTTCCCTAACATGGGAAAGGAAATAGCCACCCAAGTCCAGGAAGCGCAGTGAGTCCCATACAGGAGAAACGCAAGGAGAAACACGCCGAGACACATAGTAATCAAATTGGCAAAAATTAAAGACAAAGAAAAATTATTGAAAGCAGCAAGGGAAAAACGACAAATAGCATACAAGGGAACTCCCATAAGGTTAACAGCTGATTTCTCAGCAGAAACTCTACAAGCCAGAAGGGAGTGGCATGATATATTTAAAGGGATGAAAGGGAAGAACCTACAACCAAGATTACTCTACCCGGCAAGGAGCTCATTCAGATTTGATGGAGAAATCAAAAGCTTTACAGACAAGCAAAAGCTAAGAGAATTCAGCACCACCAAACCAGCTCTACAACAAATGCTAAAGGAACTTCTCTAAGTGGGAAACACAAGAGAAGAAAAGGACCTACAAAAACAAACCCAAAACAATTAAGAAAATGGTCATAGGAACATACATATCGATAATTACCTTGAACGTGAATGGATTAAATGCTCCAACCAAAAGACACAGGTTTGCTGAATGGATACAAAGACAAGACCCATATATATGCTGTCTACGAGAGACCCACTTCAGACCTAGGGACACATACAGACTGAAAATGAGGGGATGGAAAAAGATATTCCATGCAAATGGAAATCAAAAGAAAGCTGGAGTAGCTATACTCATATCAGATAAAATAGACTTTAAAATAAAGAATGTTACAAGAGACAAGGAAGGACACTACATAATGATCAAGGGATCAATCCAAGAAGAAGATATAACAATTATAAATATATATGCACCCAACATAGGAGCACTTCAATACATAAGGCAACTGCTAACAGCTATAAAAGAGGAAATGGACAGTAACAATAACAGTGGGGGACTTTAACACCTCACTTACACCAATGGACAGATCATCCAAAATGAAAATAAATAAGGAAACAGAAGCTTTAAATGACACAATAGACCAGATAGATTTAATTGATATTTATAGGACATTCCATCCAAAAACAGCAGATTACACTTTCTTCTCAAGTGCGCACGGAACATTCTCCAGGATAGATCACATCTTGGGTCACAAATCAAGCCTCAGTAAATTTAAGAAAATCGAAATCATATCAAGCATCTTTTCTGACCACAACGCTATGAGATTAGAAATCAATTACAGGGAAAAAAAACGTAAAAAACACAAACACATGGAGGCTAAACAATACGTTACTAAATAACCAAGAGATCACTGAAGAAATCAAAGAGGAAATCAAAAAATACCTAGAGACAAATGACAATGAACACACAACGATCCAAAACCTATGGGATGCAGCAAAAGCAGTTCTAAGAGGGAAGTTTGTAGCTATACAAGCCTACCTAAAGAAACAAGAGAAATCTCAAGTAAACAATCTAACCTTACACCTAAAGGAACTAGAGAAAGAAGAACAAACAAAACCCAAAGTTAGCAGAAGGAAAGAAATCATAAAGATCAGAGTGGAAATAAATGAAACAGAAACAAAGAAAACAATAGCAAAGATCAATAAAACTAAAAGCTGGTTCTTTGAGAAGATAAACAAAATTGATAAGCCATTAGCCAGACTCATCAAGAAAAAGAGAGAGAGGACTCAAATCAATAAAATTAGAAATGAAAAAGGAGAAGTTACAACAGACACCACAGAAATACAAAACATCCTAAGAGACTACTACAAGCAACTCTATGCCAATAAAATGGACAACCTGGAAGAAATGGACAAATTCTTAGAAAGGTATAACCTTCCAAGACTGAACCAGGAAGAAACAGAAAATATGAACAGACCAATCACAAGGAATGAAATTGAAACTGTGATTAAAAATCTTCCAACAAACAAAAGTCCAGGACCAGATGGCTTCACAGGTGAATTCTATCAAACATTTAGAGAAGAGCTAACACCCATCCTTCTCAAACTCTTCCAAAAAATTGCAGAGGAAGGAACACTCCCAAACTCATTCTATGAGGCCACCATCACCCTGATAACCAAAACCAGACAAAGATACTACAAAAAAAGAAAATTACAGACCAATATCACTGATGAATATAGATGCAAAAATCCTCAACAAGATACTGGCAAACAGAATCCAACAACACATTAAAAGGATCATACACCATGATCAAGTGGGATTTATCCCAGGGATGCAAGGATTCTTCAATATACGCAAATCAATCAATGTGATGCACCATATTAACAAATTGAAGAATAAAAACCATATGATCATCTCAATAGATGCAGAAAAAGCTTTTGACAAAATTCAACACCCATTTATAATAAAAACTCTCCAGAAAGTGGGCACAGAGGGAACTTTCCTCAACATAATAAAGGCCATATACGACAAACCCACAGCAAACATCATTCTCAATGGTGAAAAACTGAAAGCATTTCCTCTAAGATCAGGAGCACGACAAGGATGTCCACTCTCACCACTATTATTCAACATAGTTTTGGAAGTCCTAGCCACGGCAATCAGAGAAGAAAAAGAAATAAAAGGAATACAAATTGGAAAAGAAGAAGTAAAACTGTCACTTTGCTGATGACATGATACTATACATAGAGAATCCTAAAAATGCCACCAGAAAACTACTAGAGCTAATCAATGAATTTGGTAAAGTTGCAGGATACAAAATTAATGCACAGAAATCTCTTGCATTCCTATACACCAATGATGAAAAATCTGAAAGAGAAATTATGGAAACACTCCCATTTACCATTGCAACAAAAAGAATAAAGTATCTAGGAATAAACCTACCTAGGGAGACAAAAGACCTGTATGCAGAAAACTATAAGAGACTGATGAAAGAAATTAAAGATGATACCAACAGGTGGAGAGATATACCATGTTCTTGGACTGGAAGAATCAATATTGTGAAAATGACTATACCACCCAAAGCAATCTACAGATTCAATGCAATCCCTATCAAATTACCAATGGCATTTTTTACAGAACTAGAACAAATCATCTTAAAATTTGTATGGAGACACAAAAGACCCCGAATAGCCAAAGCAGTCTTGAGGGAAAAAAACGGAGCTGGAGGAATCAGACGCCCTGACTTCAGACTATACTACAAAGCTACAATAATCAAGACAATATGGTACTGGCACAAAAACAGAAACATAGATCAGTGGAACAGGATAGAAAGCCCAGAGATAAACCCACGCACCTATGGTCAACTAATCTATGACAAAGGAGGCAAAGATATACAATGGAGAAAAGACAGTCTCTTCAATAAGTGGTGCTGGGAAAACTGGACAGCTACATGTAAAAGAATGAAATTAGAACACTCCCTAACACCATACACAAAAATAAACTCAAAATGGATTCGAGACCTAAATGTAAGACCAGACACTATAAAACTCTTAGTGGAAAACATAGGAAAACACTCTTTGACATCAATCACAGCAAGATCTTTTTTGATCTACCTCCTAGAGTAATGGAAATAAAAACAAAAATAAACAAATGGGACCTAATGAAACTTCAAAGCTTTTGCACAGCAAAGGAAACCATAAACAAGACGAAAAGACAACCCTCAGAATGGGAGAAAATATTTGCAAATGAATCAACGGACAAAGGATTAATCTCCAAAATATATAAACAGCTCATTCAGCTCAATATTAAAGAAACAAACAACCCAATCCAAAAATGGGCAGAAGATCTAAATAGACATTTCTCCAAAGAAGACATACAGATGGCCAAGAAGCACATGAAAAGATGCTCAACATCACTAATTATTAGAGAAATGCAAATCAAAAGTACAATGAGGTATCACCTCACACCAGTTAGAATGGGCATCAACAGAAAATCTACAAACAACAAATGCTGGAGAGGGTGTGGAGAAAAGGGAACCCTCTTGCACTGTTGGTGGGAATGTAAATTGATACAGCCACTATGGAGAACAGTATGGAGGTTCCTTAAAAAACTAAAAATAGATTTACCATATGATCCAACAATCCCACTACTGGGCGTATACCCAGAGAAAACCATAATTCAAAAAGACACATGCACCTCAATGTTCATTGCAGCACTATTTACAATAGCCAAGTCATGGAAGCAACCTAAATGCCCATCGACAGACGAATGGTTAAAGAAGTTGTGGTACATATATACAATGGAATATTACTCAGCCATAAAAAGGAACGAAACTGAGTCATTTGCTGAGACGTGGATAGATCTAGAGACCGTCATACAGAGTGAAGTAAGTCAGAAAGAGAAAAACAAATATCATATATTAACGCATGTATGTGGAACCTAGAAAAACGGTACAGATGAGCCGGTTTGCAAGGCAGAAGCTGAGACACAGAAGTAGAGAACAGACATATGGACACCAAGGGGGGAAAACTGCGGTGGGGTGGAGATGGTGGTGTGCTGAATTGGGCGATTGGGATTGACATGTATACACTGATGTGTATAAAATTGATGACTAACAAGAACCTGCAGTATAAAAACAAACAAACAAACAAAACAACTAATACTAAACTTTCATTGGGTTATTTGTATGGAAATATGTTAATATAAATGTTTCAGACATTACATGAAATTTCTAAAAATCTTATATGTTCTGGTATAATGTTATAAGTCATAATTCTAGTTATTACTTTAAAATGTAAAAAAAAAAAAAAAAGGATCAACGGTTATAAATATTACAAAAAGAGAAATCAGAGATCAAGCACCTCCTGATAAAGGAACACACCAACCCCAGCTATGAAATAGTTTTGCCAAAAATATTAGGTCAAATGAATCTGATCAAGCCTCTAGATCCAACTATCAATTTACAAGAAATACACAGGACTGAAAAACATACTAAACACCACCAGGGGGATGCTATCAGTGAGACACAGACAGTAATTCTACAGGGTCAACAACACAATTTCTTCAACAAATAAATTACAAAGGGGGGGGGAATCCATGAAGGAGACAATTATAACTGAAGAAGACATATTAACAATGTCAATGAGTGGACCTAATCTGGATCTTAATTCAAACAGGCTGAAATAAATTGTTCTTTATGAGGAAACTGAAAACTTGAACACTGTCTAGCTATCTAATATTAAGAAATCATGGTTAATACTTTAGCAACAAAATAATGTTTTACTATGAATTTTTAGGTCCATATCTTTTAGAGATAGTCACTTAAATTAATTACAAATGACACCAAAAGAAAAAAATCTAATCAATGATGATCTGCAAAATCTCTCCCTAGAAAACTGTAAAACATTACTGAAAGTAAACCTAAATAACTGAAGATATGTATCTTATTCAAATCAGTATTAGAAAGATGTCAATTCTTAACAAATTTCCACATTTTTTTTTTTTCTCTAAAACTTACACAGTAATGCAAAGGGACAAGAATAGCCAACGTACTCTTAAGGCAAAACAAGGTAAGCGGACTTGCTCATTAAAAGTTTATAATAAAGCTTAATTAAGTAAAATTAAGCAACGTGATATGGGCAAAGAGGTAGGCAAATGATCCAATAAAGAAGAAAGGAGTCCAGAAAAAGGTCAGTGCATTAAATGGACACTAGATTTATGACAAATATGGCACTGCAGACCATGGAGAAAGGATAATCTTTTCAATAAACACTACTGGGGTAATTACATCTCCATTAGGGAAAAAAATGAGACATGGCCCCTACATTTTACTCGTGTACAAAACCCATTCCAGGTTGGCAAAACAGTGAAGCCTCTAGAAAAGGGATTGGCAAACTTTCTGTAAAGAGCCAGATTTTTCTTTGCAGGCCACATATGGTGTCTGTTGCATATTCATCATCTTTTTTTCAAAACCTTAAAAAAAATGTAAAAACCTTACTCTTGGGCAGTATAAAAACAGGATACAGGGTAGATCTGCAAGCTGTGGTTTGCTGACACCTGTTCTAGACGTTAAGATAATATATTTATGACCTGCAGCAGGGAAAGGTTTCTTAAATGAGGCACAGACCATTAACCATAAAAAATACATAGATGCATTTGTTATGTTAAAAAATAAATTCTAAACCAGAATAAAATAAGAATTTTAAAGACATCACTAAGAGAGTCATAATGCAAGCCAAAGTGGGATAATGGTTTATATCCAGATTATATCAAGAACTCACTACAAATCAGTAAGAAGAAGACAACTAACAGAAAATGAACAAGAGTCTTTAATACGTGCTTCCCCAAAGAGGTTACTTAAGCATCTACTAAATATATGAGAAGGTGCTCAATCTCACTGATAGCCAGGATATTACAAAATAAAACCACAAATGGCCATCAATACACACACACTGCAACGGCTAAAATGAACAGCACAATCAACACAAATGTGTTGGCACAGACACGGAGCAACGTGACTTCCATACGCTGGTGGGGGCGTGTCATTTTGCATGACTGGCTTGGCGTTATCTACTCACGTTAAGCTCTCGCATAATACCCTGAGACTCTGAGACCCACTTCAGGAGACAGACTCTACAAAAACGCCCTCGCATAACACGAAGAGACACATGAATGATCATAGCAGCATTATTCATAAAATGCTGTGTGTAGAAGCAGGCCTGAGGCTGCTATCTTTAGAAAGGCCTGCTTACAAGGTTGGCCCCCCTTGGAATCTGGGAACTTGGATTTCCGGACAGCTCTCATCATTTGCTGATGAGAATGGCTCACTGTACCTTACCTGTTTGCCAAATTTTTTCTCTACGGCTTATGTCAAACACCCACTTTACTTGTGAAAGTCATGAATTTGGGCTAGGCAGAGGGTGTTTTAGGCACTGAGTCTCTAAGCTTCCCTGGTAGATAATATGTCACATGGGTTGTCACACCTCACTATTGGGAAAATTAAGTGCGTCCTGTGTGACTTCGCTGGGAAAGGACTCTTGGAAACTTGCTCCTGGTTTGCTTTTTCCCTTTGCTAATTTTGCTTTGTATCCTTTTGCCATAGTAAGTCACAGCCATGAGCATGAATATAATTCCTGTGAGTCCTCCTAGCGAATCACTGAATGTGGGGATGGGCTTGGGGAGCCCTGACACACAGGCCTAAACTGCTGAAAAAAATGTCCATTAACGGGAGTTCCCTGGCGATCCAGTGGTTAGGACTCGGCGCTTTCACTGCTGTGGCCCGGGTTCAATCCCTGGTCGGGGAACTAAGATCCCACAAGCCGCATGGCATTGCCAAAAAAACTTCTTTAAAATAATAATAATAAAAATGTCCATCAACAGTAAAATTGCAACATAGTCACACATTGAAATACCACCACAGCAATGAAAAAAATACCAAAGATGCACACAAAATTGATGAATTATGAAGGCATGTTACATGAAAGAAGTCAGACCCAAGAGTAAATGCTATGTGATTCTATCATACCATCAAGAGAAATGGCAGATAAATCAGTGATTTAAATATTAAAAAGAAATATAAAACTACTACAAGAAAATATGCAAGTATTTATCTGATTTCTAAAACCAACTGAACGGTAAAGAAATAAATACGGTATTTTTGAACATGTGAAGATAAAAACTGTCTGCCTCAAAAACTGCATGTGAAACTGAACAGCAAATAATGAAATTGAAAAAAAATTACAACAATGCACACAAATAAGAAAACAACCTCCCTAATAGAAAAAAAAAAACGACAAAAGGCATGAACAGACAACTAACTGCCCTCCCAAGAATACAAAAGACCAATAAAGATTTGAGGACAAAAACTACAACCTCAAATGAGATACATTTTCCATATAAAACTGGGGGAAAAGTTTAAACTAGCAAATGAGAAGAGATACATTCTTACATTCTTATGTTAGAAGTGAAAATGGTATTCTTTTTGGTAGACAGAGGCAATATGAATCAAAAGTCTAAAAATGCACACACTGTTTGATCTAGCAAAGGGATTTACTCAGTGTAACAGTAAAAAACCATAAATAATGTACATGTCTAACTAGAAATTACTGGTTAAATAGAACTATGGAATATGCTTACGATGGAATAACTACAAACACTGAACATGCTATTATTATTTATCTCTGAAAAGACATTTATAATAGATTAAATGAAAATAAGTCAAATGTAAGCTTCATGAAGGTGGAATTTTATGTTTTCATCACAGCTACACACCTAGCATCTAGAATCATACACTATCAGGTAGTATAAAGTCAGTAAATATTTGCTGAATAAATACATGAAAAAAAGTCACTTAGGTAAAATAACCCTACCCACCCCCCCACCCCCTCCCACCCCCACTTCACTCAGATGAGTAGGAAGTCTAGCAGTAAGATATACACTACTATGTTCATAGGATTATCTCTGAATGATGGGAATTGTGAGTGATGTTTATTTTACTATTGGCTAATATTATCTGAATATTCTACAGTGAACATATAATACCTTTCCCCCCAAATATATGTACATGCTTTTTTCCTTAAGTGAATCTATGGAGTAGGATGGATTGCAAGGGGGAAGGAGGCAGACGGAGAATTTATACTTTTTATCTTAAAGGATTCTAAATGCTTGGTTTATTTATAACTAAGACATAACTGTGACACGTGCTCCAGACCACTCATGAAATGAAAGCAGAGACGGCAGAGAGATTTACTCAGAATCTGTACGCACGATCATGTCAACACCCCCTCTGCCCCCGCCCGTCAAACTCCCTCACTCACCTTCTCTCTCCCTTGCCCAGCATCTAGGGACACTTTGGCCTGTGGTATTCTGATTGCACAATGGTTAAAACCATGAATTTTATACTTATAACTGTGCCAGTAATTATCCTCATTAATTAAAGACTTTAAACATATTCTTAGTAAGAGGTTACAAATTCACCTTAGGAAACCTATATCCCAGAAAATTCAAACAATTATTATGTTCCCTCAAATAGCAATCTCCAATTATTATATGATATAGCCCAAGTTACATAAGAAAGAACTTACCCACAAACTCCCAGTATTTTTTATAATCAGCAGGAAATTTTCGTAAATGCAACTGATGGAATTTCTCTTTGTTTGGAGAGCTGATCCATTCCTGTGCCACCTACGTAAAGCAAAAAAATCAAATTAAGAAAGCAAAAACATCTGAAAAGCCAATGTTAAACAGCAAAATTTTCCAAAGTAAGCAACCATAAAATCCAGAACCTAGAATTCCCGTGTGACACAAACATTAAAAATTAATTTGGGGGCTTCCCTGGTGGCGCAGTGGTTGAGAATCTGCCCGCCAATGCAGGGGACACGGGTTCGAGCCCTGGTCTGGGAAGATCCCACATGCCGCGGAGCAACTAGGCCCGTGAGCCACAACTACTGAGCCTGCGCGTCTGGAGCCTGTGCTCCGCAACAAGAGAGGCCGCGATAGTGAGAAGCCCGCGCACCGCGATGAAGAGTGGCCCCCGCTTGCCGCAGCTAGAGGAAGCCCTCGCACAGAAACGAAGACCCAACACAGCCAAATAAATAAATAAATAATAATTAAAGGTGCTAATAATTAAAAAAAAAAAAAAAAATTAATTTGGGACGTCTGGTTTCCAGCTTGGCATGTAAGGAACTTAGAAGTTGCCACTCCATCCTAACAAGTAAAAAGAGACAAAAAGGTGGATACAGACAATCACAACTTACCAGAGCAGAACACTCTTAAGTAGAAACCTCCATGCCAGGAAGAAAACCTGAACTGGATGTGACAAACTGTTGGAGGCTCAGCATGAACAACTACCTTAAAAACTCTAGGGGGACCCAGTCATAAGAGGGACCCCACACTTTGGTGAGTTTTACCTCTAGGAGCTCTAACAGGCCCTCACAGTGAACACTGGAGAAAATTCCCTGTGTGCTTCCAGCGGGGGTGGGGGGTTGGTGGGGACTGGGGAAAAGGAACCATTCTGAAATACACCAGAGCATTCTTGACCTTCTTAACAAGGCCTGATCTATGAGAAGCTATTTTACCAGAGTCAAACTTGCTGGGATTTTATCAGAGCCTAACCTACTTGAGGGAAGAAAACCAGCTCCAGCCCATTCTAACCATCCTGTCTCACCCAAGGAGGTGGGGGGAAACTAAGAAGCATGTGGTGTAAAGTTCTTAGTCCAGAGGCAAAGGCTCACTAAAAGAGTGACACCTTATCATAGGACCATGGAATGATCTCCCTTCTCCCATACCTCATTTCTATATCACTAAAGGCCTATTTACTGCTGTTCCTTTTATTTAGTAGATTACGTCCACCTTGCAACAAAAAATTACAAGGCCTACTCAAAGGCAAAAAACACAGTTTGAACAGACTAAAGCAGCACTAAAACCTGTCAGATATGGCAGGAATACTGGAATTATCAGACCAAGAATTTTTTTTTTTAAACTATAGTTAATATACTAAGAGTTTAATGGAAGAAAGGAGACCATGAAATAATAGATGGATAATGTAATGAATGAGATGTAAAGTAGAAAGAATCAAAAGGTAATGCTAGAGATCAAAAACACCGTAACAGAAATGAAGGATGCCTCTGATGGGCTCATTAGTACACCGGACATTGCTGAGGAAACAATCTCTGAGCTTGAGGCTATAGCAATAGAAGCTACCAAAGCTGAAAAGCAAGGAGAAAAAAAAAAATGGGGGAAAAAAACACACCCCAGAATATCCAGGACTGTGAGACAATGACAAAAGATGCAGCATACACATAATGGGGATACGAGAAGAAGAGAGAGAGGAAAAGAAGCAGTATTTGAGGCAATAATGACTCAGAGTTTTCCAAAATTAACATCAGACACCAAACCACAGATCCAGGAAGCTCTGAGACCCAGCAGAAAAAATGTCAGAAACTACACCTAGGCATATCATATTCAAACTTCAGGAATATGAAATATCAAAGATAAAGAAAAAAATCATGAAAGAAGCCTGTGGGAAAAAACACCTTATCTATAGAGGAGGAAAGGTAAGAATTACATCTAACTTCTCCTCAGAAACCATGCAAGGAGAGAGTAGTGAAATATTTAGACTGTTGAGAGAAAAAAACCTACCAACCTAGAATTCTGAATCCTGCAAAATTATCCTTTAAAAGTGAAGGAGAAGGGCTTCCCTGGCGGCGCAGTGGTTAAGAATCCGCCTGCCAACGCAGGGGACACAGGTTCGATCACTGGTCCAGGAAGATCCCACATGCCACGGAGCAACTAAGCCCGTGAGCCACAACTACTGAGCCCGCGTGCCACAACTACTGAAGCCCGCGTGCCTAGAGCCCGTGCTCCGCAACAAGAGAAGCCACCGCAATGAGAAGCCCGTGCACCGCAATGAAGAGTAGCCCCTGTTCGCTGCAACTAGAGGAAGCCTGCACACAGCAATGAAGACCCAATGCAGCCAAAAATAAATAAAATTTATTAAAAAAAGAAAAAAAAAACTCAACAGTAAGAAAACAGACAACCTGATGAAAAAGATGTGCAAAAGACCTAGACAGACACCTCACCAAAGTAGATATACAGACTGTAAATTAGTATATGAAAAAATGCTCCATATCTTATGTCATCAAAGGAACGCAAATTAAAACAATGAGATACTATTACACACCTATTAGAATGGCCAAAATCTGGAGCACTGACAGCACCAAATGCTGACGGGGATGTGGAGCAGTAGGAAATCTCATTTATTGCTGGTGGGAATGTAAAATGGCACCATCACTTTTTTTTTTTTGCCGAGCCACATGGCTTGTGGGATCTTAGTTCCCTGACCAGGGATCGAACCTGTGCCCCCTGCAGTGGAAGTGCAGAGTCCTAACCACTGGACCGCCAGGGAATTCCCAAAATGGTACCACCACTTTGGAAGACTGTTCGGTGGTTTCTTATGAAACTAAACATATTCTTATGAAACTAAACATATTCTTACTGTAGGATCCAGCAATAGTGCTCTCAATATTTATCCAAATGAACTGAAAACTTATATTTACGTTAAAAACCTGCACATGGATGTTTATAGCAGCTTTATTCATAACTGCCTAAACTTGGAAGCAACCAAGATGCCCTTCAGTGGGTGAACGGATAAACAAACTACGGTACAACCAGACAATGAAATATTATTTAGTGCTAAAAAGAAATGAGCTATCAAGCCATGAAAAGACATGGAAGAACCTGAAATGCTCATTACTAAGTGAAAGAAGCCAATCTGGAAAGGCTACATACTGTGTGATTCCAACTACGTGACATGCTGGAAAAGGCAAACTATAGAGACAGTAAACGGATGAGTGATTGCCAGGGGTGAGACTGGGGAGGGGTGAACAGGCAGAGCACAGAGGATTTTTAGGGCAGTGAAAGTACTCTGATATTAAAGGACTGATACATGTCATTATACGTTTGTCCAAACCCTTAGAATGTACAAATCAAGAGTGAACCCTAATGAAAACTATGGACTCTGGGTGGTAATGACGTGTCAATGTAGGTTCATCAGTTGTACAAATGTACTACACTGGTAGGGGATGTTGATAATGGGGGATGCTATGCAGAGTTTCTCTAGCTCGCTGCAACTAGAGAAAGCCTGTGCGCATCAACCAAGACCCAACCCAGCCAAAAATAAATAAATAAAATAAATTTATACAAAAAAAAAAAAAAGAGATAAGTACTGAGTACTATCTCCAAAATTTACGCCCAATGAATTCACTTCTCTTTATTTCCATAGCTACCACCTAGATCAAGCTACCATCATCTTTCTCCTGGGCTACTATAATAGCCCCCGACAGGTCTAGTGCATCCATGCTTACCTTTCTACAGTTATTCTCTAATGAGCAACTAAGAATGTTTTTTTAAAAAAAAAAAGTAAACTACCACATATTGCTACTCCCCCAGCCTAAACACCAACCAACTAAAAATCCTCCAACATCTTCTCACTGTACTGAGAATAAAACCCCAACCTGCACTTAACAGGGTTGTATACCATCCAGCTCTTGACTGATTTCTCCAATCTTACTTCATTTCCCTTTACCTCTAAGTTACCTCACTCCAGCCACATCAGCCTAATCTCTTTGCTCACACATGCTCAGTTAGGCCTACCTCAAAGCATTATAGTCTTGACCCTCCCCCCTCCTCTGCACAAAACCCTCCTCTCCTGGCTCTCAGCCTGATCTCAAAAGCAGCCTCCCAATGTCGCTCATCATATCAACCTGTTTTGTTTCCTTCACAGAACAAATTATAATTGGAAATTAGCTAAAAAACGGTGCAATCTCCCTATAAGGGGTTTGGGCACTAAGAATCACAGCTGGTACTCCAGAAGAGCCCCGTTTCTGCCTGCTCCTTGTCTACACAACCTAAAAAGCGCCTGCCAATTACACTCTGCATATACGTGCATGCACACACAGGTAACAGAAGGGGACTGCAAACAGAGCCAGCAAACCGAAACTTTAAGAAAAAAGAGTATTTGCCAAAACTGACCAAAAAAATTGGTCCCTGTCAAAATAGTGCACATTTATCTAATACTTTTGTGTGTTAAACGTAAGGATTAAAAACTAATATATCCTCTATCAGTCACATCAGTACACAAAAGACTCATATTTCCTTTTTTCCCCACACAGACTGTATTTTATTTTTACAAGAGATAAATCAACTGACACCAAGCACTGTAAACGGATGACCACAACAAAAGCAACAATGATTGCAATTACCAAACACGAAACACTCATATTATGTCATAATATTGACATTCAGTCCAGTAATCCTCCACTGTAACAGCTCCTTTACTTTGCTGTGAAAATTGATTTGTATATTTTTTGCCTCTGAGTCCTTGTGGGATTTTTTTTTTTTTTTTTTTTTATTCAAGAGACTCATATTTGTAAAAGTTGAATTTGCTCGTTTGCCCTTTGGGGCAAGGGATAATTCTACGCAATGTCATTGCATTCCACCTGCAATAAGACATAATAACTGGATAACCAAACACTGCATTTCATGTCCTAAATAGGATACCAACCACATTTTTGTCAAAGGACTCTAAACACACTTCAGCATTCCATTAACAAACAATATTATGAAGTCAAATTACAGCCAAATGAGGGTAAGAAGCCTTGGCCCAAGACTTTGGTTGATGCCACAGTCTCTGGCTTATCAGAAAGAATAAAAATTAAAAGTAATCAAGGTATCTGAGAATTCTCTGGCAGTTCAGTTGTTAGCGCTTTCACTGCTGAGGGCCCAGGTTCAATCCCTGGTCAGGGAACTAAGATCCCACAAGCCACACGGTACAGTGGGGGGAAAAAAAAAAAGTAATCAAGGTATATTAATAATACCATTAATAAATGTTGGCCTATATAAACTAGAAATGCTAAAACAATGCTGTTTCACTACATGGTTAAAAAAAAAGAACAAGATAAAACTTCATGGTAAAGATGACAGATTGAACACAGGCATTTCCTTTCATTCCCCCTGAAACCCCACTAAAACACCCAAGGGATTTTTCACAACAGGATTAATTCATTAGGATGAAGAGAACAGAGGAGGAGGCAAGAGTATCAAAATCTGGGAAGCTGGTAAGCAGATGGATGAATGGTTAACTAACTCAGGAAGTCCAAGAAGCTGAACTCTAAGCAGGAAGCATCTGACATACACCTCTAGAAGGAGGAGGGCTGAAGGGAGACTGCCCCTCCCTGTTCCTAGCAAAAAGCTATAGCGGTTTCATCTCTATAAAGTGTGACAGTCTCTGGCTGTGGGGCAGCAGACAGAGAGGGGATACTGTACTTAAAAAAAAAAGGTGGGGGAGGGGGGGACGTCCCTGGTGGTGCAGTGGTTAGGAATCCGCCTGCCAATGCAGGGGACACGGGTTCGATCCCTGGTCCGGGAAGATCCCACATGCCGCCGAGCAACTAAGCCCGTGCGCCACAACTACTGAGCCTGCGCTCTAGAGCCCGCGAGCCACAAATACTGAAGCCCTTGCCACAGCTAGAGAAAAGCCCGCGTGCAGCAACGAAGACCCAACGCAGCCAAAAATAAATAAATAAATAAATTTTAAAAATAAAATAAAATAAATTTTTTTAAAAAGGGAATTAAGCAAATGTTTATATACTGAATGCCTGGACCCTTCCCTCTGCCCCCACCCTCACCCCACAGTCAGCTCCCCATCAGGCCTATGCCTTCCAGGCAATCGATCTGAAGATTCTTCTTGGGGAAATCTGACCTCACTAAGAGGGGAAAAAAAAAAAAAGACTAAAAAGAGTGACATGAGGGTGGGGATGAGGCTTCCCAATAAAATGCCAATAGTCAACAAGCCTATCCCTTTCACTCAGAGCTTCTAATCTGTTTTAAAATCTTACATGTAACAAAATATAGATTATAACTATACCTAAGCATATAATCTTAATATAAAGAATGAAACTAATTTGGATTTCACCATGTGATGGTGTCCTTCAGATCACATTTGACGTCCACAGTGCAAATAATAAAGGACCAGTTTAGTAAAAGTATGTTTTCCTAAGCATCTCTTTTGACCTGTCATTATTTAAATACATCCTCTTTTCTTATAGCATTAAAAAGTTGAGATATATTTCACAATATAAAATTCACCACTTTGAAGTGTGCACACTACAGTGTGTTTTTAGTACATTCACTATTTTGTGCAACCATCACCATTATCTAATTCCAGAACATTCCCACCATCCCAAAACAAGCCTTATACCTATTAGCAGTCAGTCCTAATTCCCGCCCCCCCCCCACCCATCCCCTGGCAACTACTAATCCACTTTCTGTCCCCACGGATTTGCCTATTCTGGAAAATTCATATAAATGGAATTACACAATATGTGGCCTTCTGTACCTGACTTCTTTCACTTAGCACAATATTTTCAAGGTTCATCAAAGAACAGGTAAAAGTACATATAACGGGTCATTCCTTTTAATAGTAGACTAATATTCCATTGTATGCATATACCATGTTTTGTTTATCCATTCATCTCCTGATGGACATCTCGGTTGTTTTCAACTTTTGGCTATTATGAACAATGCTCCAATCTGCTTTTTAGTATCCTGTTCTTAAATGTGAGTAAACCACCAAAAATCATTAGACACGTGAAGAAAGGAGTTAACATGAAAGGTCTGCAGACACTAAAATGAATAGGAAAAAAGCAACTAGGAAAACAGGGACGATGCAAAGAGAGGAAAACTTTCAACTAACTTTAAACTCATCATTAATTAACTTCAGGTAATAAAAAATACCGTGTACATGAAAAAAGCACAGAATCTATAAAAAGGAATAATCAGAGAACAAGAGTTCCGTGAAACTAAAAATATGCTCAAAAATTTTTCAATAGACTCGGACGCTGAGAAAGTCTCCAAGGAAGTAGAACGACAACAACAAAGACAGACAGAGATGGCAAAATAGAAAGAAATTTTAAGACATGCAAAGTTTCAAAATTTATCTCCTACATGTTCTTTTCTCAGGAAGCTTGAAGGATGTGCCTTACTAAAATGAGGGGATGACAAAAACAGACAACCCTGGGTACAGGAGACAGAGATCCAACACAGGAAAGAAGGAAATGCAAGCCCTAGGTTGAGGATGGTGAGCATTTCAGGTTAACCATCCTAAACCAAGAAGATGAAATTTATCAACTATCTGATGTGCCTGATCATATTGAGAGACCTAAACATCCAAGAGACAGTCTGAAGCTAATTTAGTAATAAGTACATAGAAAATTAAGTAAATAAAACAATAAATCCAGAGAAACCAAAGAGTCGGAAACGAAAAGTAGTTACAGCTACCACATGACTTAGCCACGGACACCTTTTATATAGTCAAAATAATAACAAATACTGACCTAAAAACTACAAGACCACTCCATAGTGAGGATGGGGAAACAGGAGAGGTGTGTGTGAACACAGGGTTGGGAAGAGAGGGTACTTCCTGTAGTGGGTAACTACAGAAAATGTCTAGAACTGAAAAATTAACAAGTCAAAACAGTGGCATGTTATTTAGAAATATGGAAGTAAATAACAAAAGGATCCATCAAGGATCAAAAATAATTACTTGGGGAGATCAGAGTGGCTGCTGTTTTTTTTTATAATGGGCCTTCCACAAGTATTTGACTATTTTAAACTTCGTGTATATACAAACGGAACTTGTGCTCATTCTGTTTTGAAAAGGTTTTGGCTACAGAAATGTCCTGAAGGAAGAAATCTTAAAGAGAAACATATAAATACTTCTTAACTAAGGGAAAAATAAAATCACAAATATGTGTCCTAAATTTAAGGGCTATGAATGGCTTCTAAGCGATTTAGTGCTTTCTGGAAAGGATAAAAGTTCAAGAAAAAAATAAGCTTCAAAATGAAGAAAATCTCTATTTTCCCCAGCTTATTTAACCGTATACACTGTTCACTGAACTAACAATTTTGTAAGGTAAGAAAATCATTCTTGTAATACTATTTCACATTGTTGTTAAGGAGAGAGACTGAAGACCCTTTATCAATTAGCTATTTCTAATGCTTCTGAAACACTAGTAAAATAATTAAGACAACGGCTTAAATTTAGGGCATAAATTGACACCAACTTGCCTCTCTGTGCAGTACATCTCCTTTGCCTTTAACAATTCTAAGCTGGATCTTTGCAGTCTCTCTGCCTGGGATATACTTCCTATGGCCAACTCCTTCTACTCACTCTGGTCTTGGTGTGAATACCATCGCTCACAGAGGCTGTCTCACCTTTCAGTCTAAAGTGCCCGCTCCCTTTTGTTCTAGATCATTCTAGAGCACTCTAGAGCCTTTTGTCCTGATCTGAAATGATCACTCCCAGAAGGCAGAGGCCTTGTCTGTCGTGTTCACCACTTTACCCCCCAGGTCTGTGATAGTACTTGGCAAGTATCAGGCACCCAAGTATCTGCTGACTGAATACACGGGTATTTACCTCGGTGCTCTTGATTTTGAAAAGTCTTATTGCACGCTCACGTTTTGGGGTTTTTTTTTTAAAGGAATTTGAAAAAAAGTAAAAATCTACCTGTTTTGAGAACACCAAAAACATCCTTCAAAGTGCAGGTGGATGTTTACACTAAAGAATTACTAGCTGTTTTTCTGAGGTTCAAATTTAACTGGGAATCCTATATTTTACTTGGCAATCCCAGTCGGGGAGTAAGAAAGAGAGAAGAACCAGAATGGGATGTGTTGGGGTAGGGAGGCAGCTAAAGGCTGCTATGAGGCATAAGAAGTTGGGAAGACAGATGAGAAATTTGGGATTTATTGCTTTGTGCTGATCAGTGTAACTTGCCCTTTGCTACCTCCTCAAGAAAACTTCAGTAAAGGTTTACAATACTTTTCAAAAAAATAAATGCAGATGAGAGACTACGTCCTCTGAGAAGTCTTCCTTTATTTTACACCGAAAATCGTTTCCTCCTCCTGTGCCACCTCTGGACTTGGTACATTCGCACTCTGAATTGTGTCTGTAAGCTCCAGAAGGGCAGAGTTTAAGTGTTTCCTCTGTATCACCAGCATCTAGAACAGCGTCGGGGACAATGTCTGTTCAACATGAAATCTACAAGCTACATCTAAATCAAAACACGATCAGTTATTTTAGCTGTACTCAGCATGGTAAAGGTAATTTCAAAGTCTGAACGTATATGATTAGAACATATACTTACTGTTTCAAAAGTATTCAGTATCATCAAAGGGAAAAACACATTAAAATAATCTCCACAATCTTGAAATCTCACAGGCACAGGTCTTGCAATGGACTGACAAAGAGTTGATGGGGGTCCGCAATGATCAAAGTTCACAAACATTTCGTATTTCCATTTTAAGATCTCTTTAACGAAGGTGTCAGAGATGGACTGTGCTGACAAGAGAATGTTTACTGGAGAGGTAGCCAAAAAAGATCTGTTTTCACAAAATGGAACTTTGTAGCCTTGCCTGTTGGAATTATTTGGAGTATGAGAACGGAGAACGTTGCACAAACCCTTCACTTCAGCCACTGGCTTCTGAGACACCAGAGAGGCTGGCTGTGGTACTTTCAAAACAGATTGTACCCCACTTGACTTATTTTTCAGAGTTGGTAGGAGCGCTGACGTATTTTCCAAAGACTTGGAAAGACCAGCAATTCGTGAAGTACTACTGGAGCTAAAAATCTTAGCAGTGGAAGGTCTCGAAGGTTTAGATGCAGAGAGAGGCAAGCCAGGTTTACGAAATATATCTTCATCTGCTGCTTTAGCTTCAGAGTGTTTTGAACAGTATTCACCCTGGTTTTGCAGTGTTTCAACACAATCTTTGTACTTACATTTTGTGCTACTCAAAGATTCCAACTGAGGCCGACTCACAGAATCTTCTTCTACCTGGACTGTATCTTTTCCATGAACTACTTCAATGAGTTTATCATTCTCTTTCTCCATTTGTGAACATAAATCCATATCTTCAGGATCACATTGTGTTAAAAATATATTATCTTCCTCTATGTCACTGCTGGATTCAGGCTCTCCTTCTTTCAAAGCTGCCACATCTAAATGATGTACTGTTAGGTCACCTCCACCTAAAGGGTCCCCTGAGGTAGAAACAACTATTTCATTTGTTGGTATTTCTCCACTTAACACTACAGAATTACACTGGTTCAAAAGACAAGTGTCATCAGCTACCTGAGAAACATATTTTGCTTTCGTGGGTTCTGTTTCAGAAGACACACATTTTATTAACTGTTTTTCCTTATTTTTAGCAGTTACCTCAGCTCCTCTTTTGTAACTATAATCTGATGTATCTGATTCTGGCACAAATTTGTCAGAATTCTGTGCTGCATGTGGCCCTGCTCGTGCTGTATCTGTACTTTGATAATCAAAACATCCTTGTCTGTTTTGTTGTGATTTGGGTCTCCTCTGCCTTCGCAACTGACGGTCTTGACTCGTCAGCAGTTTCTTATTATTTTTGACTGAGAGAGTCTGAGGAGAAATTAACTTAGTCTTTTTCCGGGTATCAACTACTCCAACAGTTTTGCCATGGTCACGTAACTGAGCTAAACACTCCAAAGATCGCTGGGACAACTCAAATGCCCTACGAGGAGCCTTTTTCAGACCAAGTTTCTCAACCGTTGACGTTGGTTCAGGACACTGGCGAAATTTCTTTGGTGGCACTATAGCAGGAGTTGTTCTACAACTTAGGTAATTTAAACTTTTACTCTGTCCTGTTTTGGTATCCGAATGTGTTTTTTTAGGAGTTTTAGAAAGTGAGACTCTCCTAACAGGTTTGGAATAAGCGCGAAGCTTTGGTGGAGACTTCTTCAGGGAAACAGTAGTGGTTCTCTGAACGCTTGAATTGGGAGTTGTAGTCCTTAAGTCTATACTTTTAAAATCATTTTCAGTCACATCTCTCTCATTAAGAATATCAGACTGGTCCTCACTTTTGACAGGAGATGAAGGCCTTACAGGATCTTCAGCCATAGCAGCTTTCTTGTATCGTTTTCTCTTGGGTTTTTTCACTTCAATTTCACAAAATTTCTCAACAGAAATACTACTACTGTGTGGTTCTGCGTGTTCCTCGATGCCCTCTGCTGCTTTTTTCATGACCTCTTCAGGTACATAATCTGTACCATAACCCCAATCATTTGTGGTATCACCTACATGAGTCAAGCACGAATTTTCTTCATTCTCTTGAACTGAATTCTTGTTGTCTGGTTTCTGATCTTGCCAAACTGAAAACACTTCACATGGACTTTCAAACTCAAAAAACTGAGAATCAGATTCCTCAAACTGCAAAAGGGACCTTGTATTTTCTTCCTTTATTACCTTCTGTTCCATATTTGTGTTAGCTATTGAAGTATGCTGCTCTGGACATTCTTTCTCAATGCATGTTTTATCCTGTTTAATGTGTTTCTTAAAACCCACAATTCTTTCATCATTATCATCATCTTCATCAGAATCTGAAATAATAATAACCTGTCCACAGCAGGTTTCCCTGACACTACTTTTGTTGGCTGTGAAACATCTTCTGTCATCTTTAACTTTTCTTTGTAGCTGGGATAAACTTTTTTTTTTAGTTGAATCTGATGGGAACTTAATAACACTGGCTTGAGCTATTAAAGATAATTTGTGGAGGTCTCTGTCTATCTGAGAATCTGTTAAGGTGTCAGAATTATGACTGATGCTAAGGGCCTGTTCTCTTAAATTAGAAGAAAACTGAACGGTACTCTTGCTAATTTCCATATCTCTTGATTCAAGTCCAGTCACAGGATCTTTAAAGGGAGGTGTTTTCTCCACAAAAATATTGGTCATTTCTGTAAATGAGACCAAATCTTTATTATCAACATGACATTCCACTATTTGACAACTGATTTCAGGGGTAGAGAAAATGCCTAACTCTTCTTCCTTTACTTGTTTCTTTTTCAGCAATAAACTGTTTTCAGATTTTTGTTCTCCATTTTTATCATCCAGAATACCATTAGGACCTAAAGAGGGATTGTGTATGAAGCCATATCCTTTCTGACCTCCTGTATCTTTCTTTGAATAGAAACTTTCGATGCTAGATACAGTCAGGTTTTCCTCTAAAGTGATACTCTTCCTGTGCTGCTTTTTTATTACATGTGATAACTTAGCACAGATTTCATCTTTATGTGCCTTAGTTTTTGCTTTTGAGGTTTTGCCAAGAGCATCATCCTTTAAAGAGAAATCCTCATTTGATGTGGACACCTTTTCCAGAGAGTCATTGCTAGAATCAGTCAACAAACGTGTTGATGTTATTATTCCTCTGTCAAATACCTTTTCTGGACCATTTCTTGAAGTACAATTCTGTGGGGTATATGAGGAATTCTCTTTTACAGACTTATGCTTCCCTGTACTTATTTTAACTTGGCCTCGAGCTCTTTCACTAACAAGCCTTTTACTACTCGGCTTCAAGCACAACTCAGCTGAGAAATGGTCTTCGAGTTTCAAATCTTTTATATAAGTTTGCTCATTATCCTCTTCTATGGCATTATTTGCTTTGCTGAAAATACTCTCTTGCACTTGACATGCATCAGCTTTCATTGGTTCTTTAGAGAATGTTGGGCTGGAGTTTTCCAGACAGTGCCTGTCTTTTTTAGACTTCTTCCCTGTTTGTTCACTTTCTTCTTTATTATAAGATGCAGGAGGCGCTTTACATGGAGGAGTCAGATCCACAGAAGTGCTACATTGAGGTACTTTGAATTTTATGTTTCTAATAATTTGCTTTAAACAAGTTTGTAACTCATGGGTTTCCTGACTAGTCAACTGCCAACCTAAAGATAAATTTCCTCGCAGGAATAAGTTGAGCTTATCCCAGAACCGCTTACAAAGAGTCTGCTGCCCAAGCTGATAGCCTTCTTTAAGGAGACTTCTGATCAGCTGCACACAAGCAAGTTGTACAGAGTTAGATGGCACTGAATGCAATGACAGAGACGTTATCATTGTTGTGCCTTTGGAGCAGTTTCCAGACGACTTCTCAGAACTCCGTGCAAACGCGGTGGTGGGAAGCTTGGCACATTTTACAACGGCTTCCACCCACTGCTGGGAACTAACCCACAGCAAATGCAAACACTTTTTGTTTCTATGAAGTTCAATCACTGACACCAAAATGAGAAGGAAAAACTCAGTGACTGTGTCACACACGGCATCTGTCTGGTTGAGGACGTCTTTGACTTCAGAATGCAGATGATGAATAACCTCCACTATATAAGCCACACCCAGATCCTTAAGATCCATGAGGGACTGCACAAAAGGGATGAACCACAGAAACGTGCTGTTATGAACACGCATGTCTTGACCGATATCTGACTGAAGCACATTAGCTAATGTTTCCATTTCTTCATACATGTTAGGACAATAATCTGGGCAAATGGCTGATCTCCACCCTGAATCCTAAAATGAAAGAGATACTGACATTCAGATAAACAAGCACCATTCATGACAGGTTTAACACACAAGCTGCAAACAAGAAAATACACTGCTCAACTTTCCTGTTTTGATGTACATATACGGACACCCAAGAAATTGAAAACAGTTCAATTTTGAGGTTAAGGTTTCATGAAAAGGTTAAATTTACAAAACCTCCATGTACTCTGGACCTCTTTCCTTCAGTTGGTTTTGATTTCTAGTCATGTGATTTATCTCCCTCATGCCATAAATGTTCTACCCTTCCAAAATGTACTAAAAATTAATCTCTCAAAGTGTGCACGCTCTCATTAGAGCCCATTCTTCCTCTTGAGCTACTGTTCAATCAGAAAGGTTTTATGCCAACAGTTGATTCAGAATAGCTACATATCATAAAATCAGCAATGCAACTAACCACGTAAAACACTGTCTATACAATATAAAGGCAATACAATATCATCTGAATTCTCAAAATGTTTTATACCTTTTTGGTCTTTTCAGGGTTATAATTGTATACAATCTGGCTGCAAGTCACATCATCCAAATATGACTCCGGTTCTAACTTGGTCCTTAAATATTAAGAATAAATAGAAATTACTGAAATGAAGGGTAAAAAAAAGAAGAGAAAAATCCTACTGTTAAGTCAATTATAGTAGACTTCCTCATACAGATTGTTTGAAATCCTGACACAGGAACTGAACGAACCTCACAGAGCTGTTCCGTATATTCTGGATCTCTTTATTGTAGCTCACGTTGTTGATAATGGTTTGAAATGCCTCAATAGGATCAATAAGTTGACCCCAGACCTTAGATCCAAGGCGATCCAGAATCACCATGAAACAGTGTAACGCTGGCCAGAAAGGATCCACACTATCATCTGAAATACAATGGAGTAATTTGCCAAATTACAAAACAATTAGAGAAAGGTACTAAAATATACTGAGAATTAAGCATTCTTTACCTGGGTAGCAACAAAACTGAAAGCAAAGCAGGAAGTAATTTAAAGTAAAGCATTGCCAACTACAGGTTTTAGAAAGCTGGCAAACTTTTAAATAGTGTCTGCATTTTTTTTTTAAAGCAATACACCTCTGTTAAGAAATGTTTTCGTGTGGAACAAACTGAGATAGTCTAGATAAACTCAACTTTCTCATCCTGTTTGCCACACCTGAAAGAATCTTTCCTCCTCTGCTTCTTCCAGACCTTTATACTCCCATCCTTCAATAAATAACAGAAGTAAAGTAGAAAAAAAACGTAGAGAAAGAAAAACTTGGTATTTTCAGATCTAAACAAGGTCCATGATACAAGAAATCCTGCACTGTGTGTGTCATTTGGTTGGTATAAAGGACTGAACCCCTCACCCGCTGGATAAGCAGAGACACACACTCTTCATCCACCCAGGTCTCAACATGGCTTTGCTGTTATCTCTATTCCATCCAACTGGCAGGAATTCCCATTACTCACACACTCGTATGCCCAGTCCCTTCCCTCTTCTCTACATGCACTGGCAAAACACTGCCCTACTCAAAGGCCTTCACTAGCTCCTTAATGTCTTCTAAGGAAATTAGAAGTCCTCAGTCAAGCATTTGTAAGATCTTACTCTATTCTTTCTTTCCAGATTTATTTTTTTACACTCACATAAAGATACACCACCTACAGAAAAAAACAGATAGCTGGCTTTTTCCAAGTAAGAACCAGAACGGCTTCACTATTAGCACCACCTATCAAAAAAAATCCTATCCATCCTTAAAGGCCAGCTCAAACACCTCCCGCTGCAGCAAACAATCCCAGCCATTCAATCTTCTGCAGTATTCTTAGGAGGCAAGTGCTCTAACTCACCCAATTACTGACAACCCTAGAACTTTCTGCTTTATTTCCCTCAGGGCTCTTAGACTCTACTTTTCTTTTTTTATCATAGTCGTTTGTGTAGAACTTCTCATATACTTTTTTATCCTCTACTGAAGCTATCTTATGTCTAGGAAGCTCTCAAATAAGGAAGAAAGTCATCAGTTAGGTGAAGACAATTATGGAATGTTTCTTAAAGAGGTGACTTGGGACTTCCTTAGTGGTGAAGTGGTAAAGAATCCGCCTGCCAAAACATAGGCAGAACACTCTATGACATAAAAGATCCTTTTTGACCCACCTCCTAGAGTAATGGAAATAAAAACAAAAATAAACAAATGGGACCTAATGAAACTTAAAAGCTTTTGCACAGCAAAGGAAAACATAAACAAGATGAAAAGACAACCCTCAGAATGGGAGAAAATATTTGCAAATGAAGCAACAGACAAAGGATTAATCTCCAAAATATATAAACAGCTCATTCAGCTCAATATTAAAAGAAACAAACAACCCAATCCAAAAATGGGCAGAAGACCTAAATAGACATTTCTCCAAAGAAGATATACAGATTGCCAACAAACACATGAAAGGATGCTCAACATCACTAATCATTAGAGAAGTGCAAATCAAAACTACATTGAGGTATCACCTCACACCAGTCAGAATGGCCATCATCAAAAAATCTACCAACAATAAATGCTGGAGAGGGTGTGGAGAAAAGGGAACCCTCTTGCACTGTTGGTGGAAATGTAAATTGATACAGCCACTATGGAGAACAGTATGGAGGTTCCCCAAAAAACTAAAAATAGAACTACCATACGACCCAGCAATCCCACTACTGGGCACATACCCTGAGAAAACCATAATCCAAAAACAGTCATGTACCACAATGTTCACTGCAGCTTTATTTACAATAGCCAGGACATGGAAGCAACCTAAGTGTCCATCGACAGATGAATAGATAAAGAAGATGTGGCATATACATACAATGGAATATTACTCAGCCATAAAAAGAAATGAAATCGAGTTATTTGTAGTGAGGTGGATGGACCTAGAGTCTGTCGTACAGAGTGAAGTAAGTCAGAAAGAGAAAAACAAATACTGTATGCTAACACATATAGATGGAATCTAAAAAAAAAAAAAAAAGGTTCTGAAGAACCTAGGGGCAGGACAGGAATAAAGACGCAGACGTAGAGAATGGACGTGAGGACACGGGGAGAGGGAAGGGTAAGCTGGGACGAAGTGAGAGAGTGGCATGGACATATATACACTACCACATGTAAAATAGCTAGTGGGAAGAAGCCACATAGCACAGGGAGATCAGCTTGGTGCTCTGTGACCACCTAGATGGGTGGGATAGGGAGGGTGGGAGGGAGACGCAAGAGGGAGGGGATATGGGGATATATGTATATGTATAGCTGATTCACTTTGTTATACAGCAGAAACTAACACACCACTGTAAAGCAATTATACTCCAATCAAGATGTTAAAGAAAGAATCTGCCTGCCAATGCAGGGGACACGGGTTTGAGCCCTGGTCCGGGAAGATCCCACATGCCACGGAGCAACTAAGCCCGTGCGCCACAACTACTGAGCCTGCCCTCTAGAGCCCACAAGCCACAACTACTGTGCCCGTGCGCCTAGAGCCCGTGCTCTGTAACAAGAGAAGCCACCGTAATGAAGAGTAGCCTCCGCTCGCTGTAAGTAGAGAAAGCCCATGCGAAGCAACGAAGACCCAACACAGCCCCAAAAATAAATAAATGAATTTATAAATAAAATAAATAAAAATGCCAATCTTTAAAAAAAAAAAAAAAAAAGGTGCTTAAAAAAAAAAAAGAGGTTACTCATTTTGAAGGAGGTTAGGGGAGCTGGATTAACAGAGAGGACAGAAATACATGTGCAAAGCACAGGGAAAAAAACGAACAATTTATGTAGTGAATGCTGGTAAGCAAATTAGTAGTAACCTTTTTAATAAATTTATTTATTTATTTTTGGGGCTGTGCTGGGTCTTCGTTACTGTGCACGGGCTTTCTCTAGTTGCAGAGAGCGGGGGTTGCTCTTTGTTGTGGTGCGCAGGCTTCTCACTGTGGTGGCTTCTTTTGTTGCAGAGCACAGGCTCTGGTGCACGGGCTTCAGTAGTTGTGGCTTGCAGGCTCAGTAGTTGTGGCGCATGGGCTTAGTTGCTCCGCGGCATGTGGGATCTTCCTGGACCAGGGCTCAAACCCATGTCCCCTACATTGCCAGGCAGATTCTTTACCACTGCACCACCAGGGAAGTCCCTAATTAGTAATAACCTTAATCAAAAATCATCTAGCAAGAAAACAGATGTGATCAAAAAAAAAATAACGTTTATATATTTCTTTTAGAATCCCCCATAAAAGAATATATATCCACGCTGAAGTTGCCTAAGGAGAAGTGAATGTGGGTAGAAAGTTATATTTATGTTTTCATTAAATTTGGCACGCTTGGTCTTTATTGAGTCATTCTTTCATAAAGAAGGTAAGATTAGAAACACTAGTACAGATTCTCCCTGATCAGCCCAATAAAACCATGAGCAAAACCAAGCTGGCTCTAATAACAAACATGACGATTTTAGACCCTATTTTCTAGACTATCTGGGCAGCACTGTCCATGGGAACTTTCTGGGATGACGGAAATGGTTCTATACCGTAGCCACCAGGCAGCTCTTGAAGTATAGCTAGTGGGACTGAAAAACTGAATTTTTTATTTTATTTAAGTTTCATTAATGTAAATGTAAACAGCCACACTTGGCCGGCAGGCAGCCACCATAGTGGACGGTGGAACCCTAGAGAACCAAAGTGAAATGAAAAACCAGGCAAAAGGGAGACAGTGGGATAGGGGAAGCTTTCTGCAAAATTTTAACTACGATGTCATTAGAAATTTACCTCCTTTAGGTTCTAGTCTTGATTCTACCACTAACTGGGTATTTCAACGTGAAAAAGTAAGTTAAGGGACTTTCCTGGTGGCACAGTGGTTAAGAATCCTCCTGCCAATGCAGGGGACACGGGTTCGAGCCCTGGTCCGGGAGGATCCCACATACCGTGGAGCAACTAAGCCCGTGCACCACAACTACTGAGCCTGCGTGCCACAACTACTGAAGCCTGCGCACCTAGAGCCCGTGCTCCGCAACAAGAGAAGCCACTGCAATGAGAAGCCTGCGCACTGCAACGAAGAGTAGCCCCCGCTCGCCGCAACTAGAGAAAGCCTGTGCACAGCAACAAAGACCCAACGCAGCCAAAAATAAATAAGATTAATTTTTTAAAAAGTTAACTTCCTTGGGCTTCAGTTTCTTCTTTTATGAAAGTGAGGTGCTGAGTTAAACTCTAAAGGTCCTTTCCAATTTAAAATTCTGACTCTGTGACCAAAACCATAAAATGTTCATTCTTTCCTCCACATCATACACCCAAATTCTTACAGTGACACTAGTATTTTCAAAGTGCACCATCATCGCAATATTCAGCAAATAAAGTTTATTACCATCTGATTGCCTCTCCATGGTGTGAAGTATTGATTGCATAAAATCATTCTGTTTGTTTGAGCCCAACAACAGTGAATCCATGGCTTGCTCCTCAAGAATGGTCAGCAACATGCAAATACCTGTAAGATCATGTGTAGTTTTCTTGAATTGATTAAATAAAACTGTTCTAATGCCTTCTCCAGTTTAGTTGGCAAAAGAATAACAAGGCAGTAAGATGAAACAAAAAAGTATCCAGTGCCTCAGACATTGAAGTCTGAGACATTCATATGCAACTCCTCCTAAGAACAGAACTTTAGACTGAATAAAAAGGGAAAAGGCACGAACTTGGTTAGAAAACCATTTCCAAAATGACTACCACACAATTTGTATCTCATAAAATCAAAGACCCCTTAAATTTTAAGATCACCATATTTCAAGTACCAATCACTGCCAAATATACACATGACTGTAAGACTCTGAATCAATGAAGTAGGACAGAACTATTTTAAGTCAATATACAACTTGATGAAAACCAAAGTTAGTATCTCTTTCTTCCAGGAAATATTTTACAGATGGGAAAAGAGGTATTAAACCTCTGTTTCAATAGATCAAAACCCTATTAAGGTCAGCTGCTATGCTAATATTGTAACATCTAATACTGTCTTAAATAAAAGATCTATTTGCCATACTTGAAAATGTACCTCTTACACAGATATTTCTAGGATAAAACAAGTTTAAAGGCAAGATGTTGTAATAGTCAATTTAATGACAGAACAAGAATTGGGAACTATGAAATCCTTTATTTAGCAATTTTGATCAGATTACCAAAAGAGATCCCTTCCCTTGCAGGATAATCATAAGAAATATTGGAAAATACTAATTATATTTGTGTAGGAACAATACTCACCTAACCAATAGTTTTTGTAGTTGGCAGTATCATACATGTGTGAAGGCAGAAGAATCAGTTTACCCTCCTCAAGGACAGAAGAAGTATAAATGTCTGGACTTTCTAAAAGCCCCAACTCAATAACTTTAAAAAGGCAAGTCAAAACCTCCTGTAAGTCATAATAATCATCTCTGTCCACTTTTCCCAAGTTTCTTGCAGTCAGGATAGCCCAGCGCCGAACCTAAAAGCATAACACATTCATTACTTCATTTAACACACAATTGTCTACATACAGCAATATAGTTAAAATAGGATTCTCTACAGATTATAAAAGACACGAGATACATCAACTATACTTTAATTTAAAAAAAAATCATTACACTGTATATCTTAAACTTATACAGTGCTGTATGTCAATTATACCTCAATAAAACTGGAAGAAAAAAACTATCATATAGAATAAAGTACTTTAGGAAAAATACATGATTTTCAGACATTTAAAGGAAATAAACCAAAAGGTCCATGATGACAGAAAAAAAAAAAAAAGACACAAGATACTAATTACAATTGACCTTTGAACAACACAGAAGGGTTAGGGGCACCTACCCTCTCCGTAGTTGAATACACTAATATAATTCGAATATAACATAGTTGGCAGCCCTCCATATCCCGGTTCTGCATCATGGATTCAACTAACCTCGAACTATGTAGTACTATACTACATGCTATTAAAAAGAATCTGTGTATAAGAGGACCCATGCAGTTCAAACCCATGTTGCTCAAGGGTCAACTGGAATGCGATGTGTGAACCTTACTTGATCCTGATTTGAACTAACCCTAATAAAGCATTTGCGAGATAATAATTTCCACTCACTTAAACACTGACTAGAAATATGATATTATTATTATTATTATAAGTGTGTTGATGTAATTTTTTTTTTTAAGAGCACTTACCTTTTTGATACACGTACTAAAGTATTTTATGAATGAAATGCTCTGATGTCTAAGATTTGCGGTAACTAAACTTAACAAGAGTAGAATATTGACCACATATTGATAACAGATGAAGCACAGTGATGGATATATGGCTGTTCACTACACCAATCTACTTTTGTATGTTTGTAATGTTCCATAATAGAAAGTTAAAAAAAGGAAAGAAAAATGAAAAGAGAAACCTCAAAAGAAATCAAAGGTCACCTCTACATGGCAATATAGCATAGGGAAGTGATTTTAAATTTATTCTGCACTACAAATTGAATTTAGTGATCACAACCAACCTTAAAAACTAAATAAAATTTAAAAAAATCAGTGGGCATCCTTCACAGTAACAATAAGTATTGTTTTGTGAAATGTTTAGGTCACATACGTATATATATGTGTGTGAACTCAATGAAGAACATTTTTACTTAGGTTATGGGCAGAAAAGTTTGAAAAACTTAGATATAGTGGACAAAAGAATGGGCTCTATGCCAATATAATTAAGTAATGAATTTTAAGCTATCGAAAAAAATACAAAGGAATCAATGAGTCTATAACTTACAATAAATAGATGAATAAATGAAGAGCAGGGAAAATGGCTCTTGATTATAGTATAATCAATGTCAAGTGCTGACTGGTAAATGTGTAAAGTGCTGGGGTTGAAATTATTTTGCAATCTTAGAAAAACTGGCTCAGGGAAGAACCATCAGGTAATGCTAAATTTAGGAGAAAATTTTGGTGAGGAGTAAGGTATTTATGTGATCTTAGAGTACTTAAGAAATAGAAACTGTACAGTGAAGAAACTGGACAACACCTCAACCAGATGATCAAAATTAACATCACCATGAGAGGCCGAATGAGATGGCATGCCTGTATATCTGACACCCTGAGGAGGACATAACATCCATCACTTATGTAGTACTCCCGTTGGAACGTATAACCGAAGCCTAACCATGCGCAAGCATCAGACAAACCCAACATGAAAAGCATTCTATTTTTTGTAAATGGGAGGGAGGCAGAAATGACTATTCTTCAGAAATGTAATTGTCATAAAAGACAAAGAAAGGCTGCGGAAATGTTACAGATTAAGGGAGACTAATGTAACACAACTACATGTAAATCCTGATCCTGGTCTGGATACTGGAGTACAGGGGGAAAATGCTACAAAGTACACTGGATCACATGACACAACTGCAAAATAGACCTTACTGCATCAATGTTAAATTCACTGAAGTTTATAATATTGTGAGAATATACTTATTCTTAGGAAATATACACTGAAGTATTTAGGGGTAAAAGGCTATGATATATGCAACCTACTCTCAAATGGTTCAGAAAACAAACAGCTTTGTAGTTAACTGAAAACAAATGATAGAACAAGTGGAGTGAAACATTAATAATTGGTGAATACGGCTAAAGAGTATACAAGTGTTTTCCACTTTTTTTATTTTTGAGAATTTTCTGAAAATTTTAAAGTATTTTCAAATAAAAACTTAAAAAAAAAAGCATTAGGGCTCTGGAGTCAGGCTGCCTATATAATACAAATCCCAGTCACCATACTAGCCTGTGTAACTGTGGTTAAGTCTCCTGACTCAGTTTCCTCACCTATAAGAACACATATATAATGAAGAATACAGTCATTCCTGGCCCTGCAGACCCAGTCACCAAGCCTGCAAGTGCTTGGCCCAGGTCCTGGTTGCTCAGCTGGACCAGCTTCCTCTACTGGTTTGCAGTGTTAAGAAAGCCAGTCCCAGAGAGCAGCTGGCTGTACTTTCTGTCAATCTTCTTTCACAGGCAGGAAAGCCCCACCCTTATTTTAAGCACAGGCCTTGACTCTGGTTCTACCCTTGCCTGGAGTATACTTGTAATTCTTATTATCATGCACAAACTCAGTCCCCTGCTACCTATAGCCACCCAGGCCTACATACAGGTTTCCACCATTTATCACTTTGTATTTCTGTTCCATTACTGGTCCAAAGAAACATTTACCTTTTGAAAAGTGTGATTATAGGCCTTTTAGAATTCCGCTTTTTGAATTTTTTTCTATCATTGTTTGGGTTTGGCACAAACCAGGAGGAGACTGAAATTCACCACCATTCTGACTGGAAACCCCATTGCCATGTTCTTTCTTTGCCACTTAAAAAAAAGCCTCTTCACTATCTTTCTATTGGCAGAGCAACCCTTCATGGCTATTGTCTTAATGTTGTAACTCAGTTCTAGAGGCCGACGTGCACAGGTCCTACTGCACACGCTGCCTCGCCACATGACGATAAGTCCTCAAACTCCAGCAATCAGCTCAAAGTCAGGTTCCAAGCCTCTGGTGTTGCTCTCTGCTTCTGTCTACCTACTGTTCTGATTCTCATGTTCCTCTTCCTGTCTGGCACCTAGGAACTGAATTTCCTTGTCCTCCCCTCTACCCCACCACCTGTTAAAAATGTCATCTATTAGCAAAATAGTTATTTCAAGTGTTTTAAGTGGTATTTCCATGTGCTTAGAGTGGGGCAGGCAAGCAAGAAAAGCAAGAGAAAACAGTCCTTCTTCATTAGTTCAGGTCAACACACTGCAAGTTCAGATTATTCCCTCATTTGTCTTTTAAACTGAAGCATCACCTGTCAGAAGTGTTTCCCTACTCTCTTAACTCTCTTCTTTGAGCCCCCCCAGCACCCTCTCCTTAACTGCAGTAATGTTACAACAAGAGAATAATTTTGGCAAATATTTTAAACAAAGTACACACCAAAAACCTCTATTATAGTTATCTATACTATAGGTGCAAAAATAAAATATTCCCTCTTCCACTGCCTAACACTCACACTCACCATTTCATTGGGATGGACCAAAAACAAATAGATCCCTGGATGTTTGTCAAAAACCTGAAAGGAGCAATTAGCTTGTTCCATCCGGCAAAGGGCTTCAACGCATAATTCATCTAAATAGAAAAAATAAGGCAGTAAACATAAGACATAAATCTTATCAACTTATCAAGATTCCCTAAATTTGGCTCCTTCGGTTGCTCTGTAAGTGAATGAAAAGTTGTTCCTTTTTTTTTTTTTTTAAACTGAGGCATAAAAATGCTGTAAACGTAGGAATGGTATTTAGCTGCTGAAAGACCGGTAGGTTGACCATAGTGTGTGCCTATGAATTGCTCTGACTTTCCTAGTACAAACATCTTTTTTCACACTGGGCATAATTATCTCCAGAGGGCATCTTCTTAGAAGTATGGCTATAGGTCCAATTCCATTAGCATTTTACATTTTGATCCATGCGGACTTTATCTTGTACCGCAGTGATAAAATCAGCTTTGCTTTGCCCCCCAAATGGCTATTTTGTCCTACTCTCAGTTACTGAGTAATCCATTTTCTCCACTGGTTTGAAATGCTATCATCACCAAAGAGTAAATTCCCCAAATATATTTGGTTTACTTCTGGACTCTCTACACTGCTCCATTAGTCTATCTGTACCAGCACTATCCTAATCCCTGTTGCTTTATGGAAATTTCTTCATCACTCTTTCAGAAGTATACTGAATAGACTCATACATTTACTGTATCAGATGAATCAACTTTATTTTGTCAAGCTTCAAAGAATATTGTAGTGACAGTGGTTAGCTTTGGGAAGGAGGAACAATGACTGGAAAAGCAAGAGAGCTCTTGGTGTGTTGATGATGTTTTGTTTCTTGACCTGGGTGCCAGCTACATAAGTGTGTTCAGTTTATGAAAAATCAAGCTTATATACTTTTCTGGATATGGTACTCTTTAATAAATGTTTGAAAAATGACTTGTTAGAATTTTAAAATCTAGTTATTTTGAATTTATTTAGAAAGAACTGATTTATCTAATAAATCTTTAGATATACTTTTCCATTTACTGAAAATACAGAGGATAGAGAAACAAGTCAAATAACATGACAAGGAAGAAATCAGAAAAATCCAGGAAGCACATTATTCTTTAGGGCAACCATTTGATCTCAGCAAGTCAAAGTTATGACAAAAAAAAAAAAAATCTATATCTATCTATCTATATCTGTGCACACATGTATGAGTAAACTATTCTGGATTAAAAGAGATATAAGAAATATGGAACCAAATGCACAGTCCCTGATTAGACTCTAAATAAATCATCTAAAAAACACATTTTGCAACTACTGGGAAAATCTGAATGTGGACTAGATATAGTAGTGGGTGCCTTAAAGATACTGTTATTTCGTTAGATTTGATAGATCAGGAAAATGTCTTCAAGAGATTCATATTAAAAAATGCAAATATAAATGACCAAAATCTAGGCAGCCATAATATGCTATGCCATAGTGATTACTGAAAATTACTACAGACCAGTGCTTCTCAACCTGGCGATTTTGTTCCTCACTGGCCCTGACCCCCAACTCCCAAGGGACATTTGGCAATATCTGGAGATATTTTTGGTTGTCACAACTAGGGTAGTGAGGAGAGCAAGTCACTACCGGCATCTAGTGGAGAGAGGCCAGGGATGCTGCTAAACATCCTACAATAAACAGCACGTCCCTCACCCACCAAGAATTATCCAGTCCAAAATGTCAACAGTGCCAAGTCTGAAAAACCCTGCTACAGACAAATTCCAAGAATGAAAATTAATTGAATGGATAGATGAATAAATATGTGATAAAGCAAATACAGCAAGATGTTAGCAACTGTAGAATCTATGTGGTGTGTACATGGTATTCACTGTGTAATTCACTTTTCTAGGTTTGGAAACGTTCAAAATAAAACGTTTGTAAAAAAATACTAAGTATCCTAATTATATGTTTAAGAAACAGATTTTCAATATAGATAAACCCCAATTCTTACAATTCTTAAAATAAAAAAAATGATACAACTGTGAAACACCCAAGATACTCACTAACACGCTCATGTAAAAGCAAATAAGGATATTTCAGTATTTCAAGAAGAGGAACTCGAAGCTTATTTTCAAAGTCTTGGCCAGTAAAGTCAAACGGCTGTGCCTCTCCATTGTTGTCTACTATATATAACTCGTCATCATCTCCAATTTCTGCCTTCATGGCCTTTTCAAAGTGATTTATGAGACGTGAGGTTTCTAATTCCCATAAAACCTACAGGAAAAGAAAAACAGGCAGTGTGCTTTATATCTTATTATCAACAAAATATACTGGATGCGACGATCCTTCTAGAAAGCCTTTTCCTAAGTATAAAAATTCAAAAGTTTAAAGAAGTACTAAACATCATATATTAGATTTAAAGGAAACAGTCACTAAACATAAAAGTGGCTTTTATGATACATGAACATGAGTACATAGAGCATGAGATGTTTAAAACATTGCTCTTGCAGAGTTTTGCTATATCAACAGCGCTGTCAACTATACTCTATTGAAAAGGAAATGAGAAGTTGGAGCTTCTTTATCAAGGCACAAGCTGGGCCTTCTCTGACTTCCCTTCTATGTTCCAGCCACAGGTAACTACCTTGAAACATCAGCTTTAGCATAAAGACACTGGTTAGCTTCATAGCTAGGAAACTTTGTAAACGTAAAAGTTTTCTCAAAAGGTTCAAAACTCATCATCCCCCTCCTCTTTTCTATATTATTATATATCTCTCTATGGTCTGTATTCCATTTTTCATCAGATAAATATAATAAACCAATATTCAAAGCCACATATTTAAAATTATATGTTTCACTTTGGTTACTGTGAATGAAAAAATGCTTGTCTTTATTGATTTATACCACTTACCCATTAAAAAATGAAGAGAGGGGGAAAAAAAGAACTATTAGCCAATAAAAAAATAACCCAAGCCATTCAGATACCTGGTTGTTAACAATGTCAAACACAATGACATTAAAACATAAACCCAAAAAAACCCCATACGTCACTTCATTTCATGAAACTGTTTCACATCAAAATGACTAAAAGTGGAGGATTATAAAATTCTGCTTTAGATTTCAATTCAATTCCATCAATCAATAAGCATTTACTCAGCACCTACTATCTACCAGGCAATGAGTTAGATACTAGAAGTATATTAGCATTCACAGTTTAAATCACATTGTCAGTTCCCTGAATGCTTTCAACAGAGTTCAAATTTACTCTCTTCCTAGTTATCAAGCTCTGAAAAATACTGCCCAATTAACGTAAAGTACCTTATGTAAGAATGGCAATTCATCCCTTGCTTTGTGGTATTCAGCCACACACTCTAAGCAGTAGCAGAGGTCTTCATCAGCTGTTTGAAATTCACTGGAGTGGGTCTCGGATGCATAGCGTTGCAGGAAGTCAATGGTGGAAAGACCACCTGGCGTACACCAACAACATGTGCTCATTCTGTACCTGTATCCAGAAAAGAAGACATGGAAAGACTAAAGAAACAAAACACACACTTCAGGCCTACTCTGGTGGAGAATGGGTACATTTCCTACTAATGATCATGTTTTCAACTTACAATGTGCCTCAACCACATCCAGAACATTCTGCTGGCCAGCTTATCAATCACTGGCTAAACTCAATCTGAGCCTACTCGTAAAAACTTTACCTGTGACACATGAAAAATAATGAAATGAAAGCAGTTAGTAATAAACATCATAAGGCAATATACAGCTGTGTTATAAAGAAGGCTCAAAACTATACAGTACTGATGGGAAATTATATACAGAGACATAGAATTATCAATGTTTTCAAAGTACAGATTTTGGAGTGTTCTAATAATGTACTGGAGTCAAGTGAAAAGCTCAGGAAACCTTTCACATTCCCTGAGGCCATGTTCCAGAAATCCCTGGAAACCTAAAAAATCCACAAATATTAGTCCATAACAATAACAAAAACTCATATAGAGAAGAATTTTCTCTTGGTTAGAAAGTATATATACACATGAATTTGCACACGTGTGTATGAATTGCTGCCCATAACTCACTGCTCATCAACGCAGTATAAACTGTAATGGATGCAAATATAATAGCTACAAACCTATTACTACTAAGTTTGACACTTACAGTTTTTGACTGTCTCCAATTTGGGGTTTTATACTACCATCAGAGCCTCCACCATCCAAACTCAAGTAAAAAGGGTTAAATGAAATTAATTTCAGAGATTGGTTCAAGATGGCGGAGTAGAGGACCTGCGCTCACTCCCTCTGGCGAGAGCACCGGAATCACAACTAACTGCTGAACAGTCATCGACAGGAAGACACTGGGACTCACCAAAACAGATCCCCCACATCCAAAGACAAAGGAGAAGCCGCAATGAGACGGTAGGAGGGGCGCAATCACAATAAAATCAAATCCCATAACTGCTGGGCGGGTGACTCACAAACTGGAGAACACTTATACCACAGAAGTCCACCCACCGGAGTGAAGGTTCTGAGCCCCGTGTCAGGCTTCCCAACCTGGAGGTCTGGCAACAGGAGGAGGAACTCCTAGAGAATCAGACTTTGAAGGCTAGCGGGATTTGATTGCAGGACTTCAACAGGACTGGGGGAAACAGAGACTCCACTCTTGGAGGGCACACACAAAGTAGTGTGCGCACTGGGACCCAGGGGAAGGAGCAGTGACCCCATAGGAGACTGAACCAGACCAACCTGCTAGTGTTGGAAGGTCTCCTGCAGAGGCAGGGGGGGTGGCTGTGGCTCACTGTGGGGACAAGGACACTGGCGGCAGAAGTTCTGGGAAGTACTCCTTGGTATGAGCCCTCCCAGAGCCCGACATTAGCCCCACCAAAGAGCCGGGTAGGCTCCAGTGCTGGGTCACCTCAGGCCAAACAACCAATAGGGAGGGAATTTAGCCCCACCCATCAGCAGACAAGCAGATTAAAGTTTTACTGAGCTCTGCCCACCAGAGCAACAGTCAGCTCTAGCCACCACCAGTCCCTCCCATCAGGAAGCTTGCACAAGCCTCTTAGACGGCCTCATCCACCACAGGGCAGACAGCAGAAGCAAGAAGAACTACAATTCTGCAGCCTGTGGAAGGAAAACCACATTCACAGAAAGATAGACAAAATGAAAAGGCAGAGGACTTTGTACCAGATGAAGGAACAAAATAAAACCCCAGTAAAACAACTAAATGAAGTGGAGAAAGGCAACCTTCCAGAAAAAGAATTCAGAAAAATGATAGTGAAGATGATCCAGGACCTTGGAAAAAGAATGGAGGCAAAGATCAAGAAGATGCAAGAAATGTTTAACAAAGACCTACAAGAATTAAAGAAAAAACACCTAGAAGAATTAAAGAACAAACAGAGATGAACAATACAATAACTGAAATGAAAAATACACTAGAAGGAATCAATAGCAGAGTAATTGAGTCAGAAGAACAGATAAGTGATCTGGAAGACAGAATGGTAGAATTCACTGCCGTGGAACAGAATAAAGAAAAAAGAACGAAAAGAAGTGACGATAGCCTAAGAGACCTCTGGGACAACATTAAACGCAACAACATTTGCATTATAGGGTCCCAGAAGGAGGAGAGAGAGAAAGGACCCAAGAAAATATTTGAAGAGATTATAGTCGAAAACTTCCCTAACATGGGAAAGGAAATAGCCACCCAAGTCCAGGAAGCGCAGAGAGTCCCAGGCAGGATAAACCCAAGGAGAAACACGTGGAGACACATAGTAATCAAATTGACAAAAATTAAAGACAAAGAAACATTACTGAAAGCAACAAGGGAAAAATGACAAATAACATACAAGGTAACTCCCATAAGGTTACCAGCTGATTTCTCAGCAGAAACTCTACAAGCCAGAAGGGAGTGGCACGATATATTTAAAGTGATGAAAGGGAAGAACCTACAACCAAGATTACTCTACCCGGCAAGGAGCTCATTCAGATTCAACAGAGAAATCAAAAGCTTTACAGACAAGCAAAAGCTAAGAGAACTCAGCACCACCAAACCAGCCCTACAACAAACGCTAAAGAAACTTCTCTAAGTGGGAAACACGAAAGAAAACGACCTACAAAAACAAACCCATAACAATTAAGAAAATGGTAATAGGAACATACATATCGATAATTACCTTGAACGTGAATGGATTAAATCCAACCAAAAGACACAGGCTCGCTGAATGGATACAAAAACAAGACCCATATATATGCTGTCTACAAGAGACCCACTTCAGACCTAGGGACACATACAGACTGAAAGTGAGGGGATGGAAAAAGATATTCCATGGAAATGGAAATCAAAAGAAAGCTGGAATAGCAATACTCATATCAGATAAAATAGACTTTAAAATGAAGACTGTTACAAGAGACAAGGAAGGATGCTACACAATGATCAAGGGATCAATCCAAAAAGAAGATATAACAATTATAAATATATAGGAACCCAAAATAGGAGCACTTCAATACATAAGGCAACTGCTAACAGCTATAAAAGAGGAAATCAACAGTAACACAATAATAGTGGGGGACTTTTTTTTTTTTTTTTTTTTTTAAGAGATATGCTCCCTGCACATTCACAGTAATTATTTTGGAATCTAGTCTTTGTTTTCAGATTCCTGAGGGATATTTTTCTTTCTTTTTTTTTTTTTAATTTTTATTTATTTTTTTATTTATGGCTGCATTGGGTCTTCATTTCTGTGCGAGGGCTCTCTCTTGTTGCGGCAAGTGGGGGCCACTCTTCATCGCGGTGCGTGGGCCTCTCACTATCGTGGCCTCTCTTGTTGTGGAGCACAGGCTCCAGACGCGCAGGCTCAGTAATTGTGGCTCACAGGCCTAGTTGCTCCACGGCATGTGGGATCCCCCCAGACCAGGGCTCGAACCCGTGTCCCCTGCATTGGCAGGCAGATTCTCAACCACTGCGCCACCAGGGAAGCCCTAGTGGGGAACTTTTAACACCTCACTTACACCAATGGACAGATCATCCAGACAGAAAATGAATAAGGAAACACAAGCTTTAAATGACACAACAGGTGTTTCCTGGTGGCACAGTGGTTGAGAATCCACCTGCCAATGCAGGGGACACGGGTTCAAGCCCTGGTCCGGGAAGATCCCACATGCCACGGAGCAACGAAGCCCATGCGCCACAACTACTGAGCCTGTGCTCTAGAGCCCACAAGCCACAACTACTGAGCCTGTGCTCTAGAGCCTGTGAGCCACAACTACTGAGCCCACGTGCCGCAACTACTGAAGCCCGCGCGCCTAGAGCCCGTGCGTGCTCTGCAATGAGAAGCCCGCACACTGCAACAAAGAGTAGCCCCCGCTCGCCGCAACTAGAGAAAGCCCATGCGCAGCAGCAAAGACCCAACACAGCCAAAAATAAAAAAATAAAATAAATAAATTAAAAAAAAAAAAATGACACAACAGACCAGACAGATTTAATTGATATTTATAGGACATTCCACCCGAAAACAGCAGATTACACTTTCTTCTCCAGTACACACAGAACATTCTCCAGGATAGATCATATCTTGGGTCACAAATCAAGCCTCAGTAAATTTAAGAAAACTGAAATCATATCAAGCATCTTTTCTGACCACAACGCTATGAGATTAGAAATCAATTACAGCGAAAAAAACATAAAAAACACCAACACATGGGGGCTAAACAATACGTTACTAAATAACCAAGAGATCAGTGAAGAAATCAAAGAGGAAATCAAAAAATACCTAAAGACAAATGACAACGAAAACACGATGATCCAAAACCTACGGGAGGACTTCCCTGGTGGCGCAGTGGTTAAGTATCCGCCTGCCAATGCAGAGGACACGGGTTAGAGCTCTGGTCCGGGAAGACCCCACATGCCGTGGAGCAACTAAGCCCGTGCACCACAACTACTGAGCCTGAGCTCTAGAGCCTGCGAGCCACAACTACTGAGCCCACATGCCACAACTACTGAAGCCCACGTGCCTAGAGCCTGTGCTCCGCAACAAGAGAAGCCACCGCAATGAGAAGCTCGCGCGCCGCAACTAGAGAAAGCCCTCACGCAGCAACAAAGACCCAACGCAGCCAAAAATAAATAAATAAATTAAATTAATTTTAAAAAACCCCAAAAACCTATGGGATGCAGCAAAAGCAGTTCTAAGAGGGACGTTTAGAGCAATACAAGCCTACCCCAAGAAACAAGAAAAATCTCAAATAAACAATCTAACCTTACACCTAAAGGAACTGGAGAAAGAACAAACAAAACCCAAAGTTAGTAGAGGGAAAGAAATCATAAAGATCAGAGCAGAAATAAATGAAATAGAAACAAAGAAAACAATAGCAAAGATCAATAAAACTAAAAGCTGGTTCTTTGAGAAGATAAACAAAATTGATAAACCTTTAGCCAGACTCATCAAGAAAAAGAGGGAGAGGACTCAAATCAATAAAATTAAAAGTGAAAAAAGAGAAGTTACAATGGACACCACAGAAATACAAAGCATCCTAAGAGACTACTACAAGCAACTCTATGCCATAAAATGGACAACCTGGAAGAAATGGACAAATTCTTAGAAAGGTATAACCTTCCAAGACTGAACCAGGAAGAAATAGAAAATATGAACAGACCAATCACAAGTAATGAAATTGAAAGTGTGATTAAAAATCTTCCAACAAACGAAGTCCAGGACCTGGGCTTCCCTGGTGGTGCAGTGGTTGAGAATCTGCCTGCCAATGCAGGGGACACGGGTTCGAGCCCTGGTCTGGGAAGATCCCATGTGCCGCGGAGCAGGTGGGCCTGTGAGCCACAATTACTTGAGCCTGCGCGTCTGGAGCCTGTGCTTCGCAACGAGAGGCCGCGATAGTGAGAGGCCCGCGCACCGTGATGAAGAGTGGCCCCCGCTTGCCACAACTAGAGAAAGCCCTCGCACAGAAACTAAGACCCAACACAGCCATAAGTAAATAAATAAACAAATACTTAAAAAAAAAAAAAAAGTCCAGGACCAGATGGCTTCACAGGTGAATTCAATCAAACATTTAGAGAAGAGCTAACACCTACCCTTCTCAAAATCTTCCAAAAAATTGCAGAGGAAGGAACACTCCCAAACTCATTCTATGAGGCCACCATCACCCTGATACCAAAACCAAACAAAGATACTAGAAAAAAAGAAAATTACAGACCAATATCACTGATGAATATACATGCAAAAATCCTCATCAAAACACTAGCAAACAGAATCCAACAACACATTAAAAGGATCATACACCATAATCAAGTGGGATTTATCCCAGGGATGCAAGGATTCTTCAATATACGCAAATCAATCAATCTGATACACCATATTAACAAACAAAGAATAAAAACCATATGATCATCTCAATAGATGCAGAAAAAGCTTTTGACAAAATTCAACACCCATTTATGATAAAAACTCTCCAGAAAGGGGGCATAGAGGGAACCTACCTCAACACAATAAAGGCCATATATGCCAAACCCACAGCAAACATCATTCTCAATGGTGAAAAACTGAAAGCATTTCCTCTAAGATCAGGAACGAGACAAGGATGTGCACTCTCGCCACTATTATTCAACATAGTTTTGGAAGTTCTAGCCACGACAATCAGAGAAGAAAAAGAAATAAAAGGAATACAAATTGGAAAAGAAGAAGTAAAACTGTCACTGTTTGCAGATGACATGATACTATACATAGAGAATCCTAAAGATGCCACCAGAAAACTACTAGAGCTAATCAATGAATTTGGTAAAGCTGCAGGATACAAAATTAAAGCACAGAAATCTCTTGCATTCCTATACACTAACAACAAAAGATCAGAAAGAGAAATTACGGAAACAATCCCATTCACCACTGAAACAAAAAGAATAAAATACCTAGGAATAAACCTACCTAAGGAGGTAGAAGATCTGTACTCAGAAATCTAAAAGACACTGATGAAAGAAATCAAAGATGACACAACCAGATGGAGAGATATACCATGTTCTTGCATTGGAGGAATCAATATTGTGAAAATGACTATACCACCCAAAGCAATCTACAGATTCAATGCAATCCCTATCAAATTACCAGTGGCATTTTTTACAGAACTAGAACAAAAAATCTTAAAATCTGTATGGAGACACAAAAGACCCCGAATAGCCAAAGCAGTCTTGAGGGAAAACAACGGAGCTGGAGGAATCAGCCTCCCTGACTTCAGACTATACTACAAAGCTACAGTTATCAAGACAATATGGTACTGGCACAAAAACAGAAATATAGATCAATGGAACAGAATAGAAAGCCCAGAGATAAACCCACGCACCTATGGTCAACTAATCTATGACAAAGGAGGCAAGGATACACAATGGAGAAAAGACAGTCTCTTCAATAAGTGGTGCTGGGAAAACTAGACAGCTACACGTAAAAGGATGAAATTAGAACACTCCCTAACACCTTACACAAAAATAAACTCAAAATGGATCAGAGACCTAAATGTAAGACCAGACACTATAAAACTCTTAGAGGAAAACATAGGAAGAACACTCTTTGACATAAATCACAGCAAGATCTTTTTTGATCCACCTCCTAGAGTAATGGAAATAAAAACAAAAATAAACAAATGGGACCTATGAAAAGCTTTTGCAAAGCAAAGGAAACTACAATACGAAAAGACAACCCTCAGAATGGGAGAAAATATTTGCAAACGAATCAATGGACAAAGGATTAGTCTCCAAAATATATAAACAGCTCAAGCAGCTCAATATTAAAAAAAACAAACAACCCAATCAAAAAATGGGCAGAAGACTTAAACAGACGTTTCTCCAAAGAAGACATACAGCCGGCCAAGAAGTGCATGAAAAGCTGCTCAACATCATTAATTATTAGAGAAATGCAAATCAAAACTAAATGAGGTATCACCTCACAGCAGTTAGAATGGGCATCAACAGAAAATCTACAAACAACAAATGCTGGAGAGGGTGTGGAGAAAAGGGAACCCTCTTGCACTGTTGGTGGGAATGTAAATTGATACAGCCACTATGGAGAACAGTACAGAGGTTCCTTAAAAAACTAAAAATAGAATTACCATATGACCCAGCAATCCCACTACTGCGCATATATCCACAGAAAACCATAATTCAAAAAGACACATACACCCCAATGTTCACTGCAGCACTATTTACAATAGCTAGGTCATGGAAGCAACCTAAATGCCCATTGACAGACAAATGGATAAAGATGTGGTACATATATACAGTGGAATATTACTCAGCCATATAAAGGAACAAAATTGGGTCATTTGCAGAAACGTGGATGGATCTAGAGACTGTCATACAGAGTGAAGTAAGTCAGAAAAAGAAAGACAAATATCGTATATTAACGCATATATGTGGAACCTAGAAAAATGGTACAGATGAACCAGTTTGCAGGGCAGAAACAGAGACACAGATGTAGAGAACAAACGTATGGACACCAAGGGGGGAAAGTGGTGGGGGTTGGTGGTGGTGGTGGTGGAATGAATTGGGAGATTGGGATTGACATATATACACTAATACGTACAAAACAGATAACTAATAAGAACCTGCTGTATAAAAAATAAATAAAATTTAAAAATTTTTTAAAAAGAAATTAATTTCCCACATCCTAGCAGTCTCAAAGAGAGCAAAGTAGCAAGTTGGTACCAGGAAACGAGAGGAAATCCCAAGAATCAAATGTGTCAAAGGTTTGAAGGAAAATACACGAGTCAAGTTTATCAGAACTGCAGATGGCATGAAACAGAGGATTAGCAAAATAGGGTGGAAGCCAAAATCCAAAGAGATCTCCAATTCTAATGAGGTGTAATAAAAGCAAGCTAAGATGCCACTAACTGCATATAAAAGCAAATAGAAAGCTCACTGTCAGTAAGCAGTGTATTGTGGCTAAAGAAAAAGCAAATGTTTTGCAATGAAATAAACAAGAGGCTGGAGCAGGAAAAATACAAGTGAGCCTGGAGCATCTTAACAGGAACAGAAACAAAGTGCTCAAAATACAAAAGGATGGGGGCATGTCAAAGGGACATATTAGCCACCAACCTGAAAGAGCTCCCAGTGGCCAAAGCTGAAACAATCTGAGTAACAAAATAATGTAATATTGGATTATAACCCACAGTATAAATATACATGAATCCATACTGATACAAATGAATGAATGAATAAACAAATGTGGGGGAAGGAACAAACTTTCCTTGTAGAAGAACTGCAAATAATATATACAGATACTCCCCATTCCAGGAAGTGGAGCTTAATCCCACCCTATCTTGAGTGAGGGCTGGACTTGGTGAAACACTTCCAAATAATAAAGTATGCAAAGTGAAAATCACACTTACAGTGGAGACACCTGGCAAACACAACCTCAAACCAAGTGATCAAGGTTAACATCACCAGTGGTTAAGTCGTGTTGGTAACCCCTGACACAATGCGATGAGGCAGGAACTTCAACTCTGCAGTATGCTTCCCCAAACCCACAACCCCAGTCTATTCATGCGAAAAACATCAGACAAACTCAAGGTATTATCCAAACAGTTATTAGCCAGTCTTTGACAAAAAAGAAGAAAAACCACACCCAAGGGAAATCGAACCAAGTGTTCTATCATATGAAAACATTTTATTGGGAATTGGGCCAGGAAATTACCCAACAAAACCGATCTTGAAAACTTGACCTTCATTATCTAATGAATGTATATCAGCCTAATGGGAAAAAAGTTACAAACCCAACTGTAAACCCAATGAAGTTCATTTCCTAACTGGATGAACCTAATCCATGCATTCTCATCAGGAGTGACAACATCCTCAAGGAGATGAAAACCGGTTAGTGGAACACATCCTACTCTTTTCTACGTATAAAGCACAGGTATATGTACATTACGTAAAGAAGTATATAATATATTGGTGGTATTAAAATTCATGGGAAATTCACAGGAAAGAAATGTCTTAAACGTTTCCTTTCAGAGAGGGAGAAGGGACAATAAAAGGTTAAGAAACATGACCCAAATCATTGAATACTTGGGTACAGAAACTTGACAATGTTAAGTTTTTGAATGCATTATCACCCAAAAATTCAGAGTGCATACTAAGCTCTGCTAATGGGAAATTGATCACATCTTGACAGAATTTATAATTTCTGTATAATCAAAAACATGTATTTGTCTTGTGAACTGATTTTTTTAATTCATTAAATATTAACTGTATACTTTCTTCATGCTTCTGAAAAGAATTTAGGGCAGCTTTCAACATTAAAGTATAAAGAAAAAGACATTTTAGAAGGCAATTTAAAAAGACAGAGAAATCAAAACTTATTTAGAAAAAATTTAATTTCACTAAGTCCTAATTTAGGAGCTTCCTGAAAAGTAGAGCAGAAAGATAACATGAGTTACACAGTCCTCGTGTGAAAAATAAAAAAAGTAATATGCTAGTTCAGCTGGAGAGTCCAGACCTTTCCTAACACTAATTCTAGTTCAATTACATTTTTTAAGGGTGCTGCAAACTAGGGAATAGGAAGTAACAGAATGGACACTATGTTTCTGCAGAATATAAATTTCACTCAAAGAACTTCTTATACTTGAAAAACCAGTAATATAATACCAGGAAGTTAAAAGTCTGCAGAAGCTGTGTTTTTCCAGTGATGTAATCTAATTCAATAAACTTCACCCTTCTAGAGATCCAAGAACAGAAAATGAAACTTATGGGAGACTTCTCAAACATCCAATTGTTTCAAGCTTGACTTGAGCAGGAAACAAGACTGCAGTCAATTGAAACTTTGAAAAAATTAAGGTACTGAAGTACAAATAAAATGTTGTATACTTTAAAATAATTATTAACAGAGAAGTTAGCAAAATAAACCTTCTAGTAAAAAAATTATGGAGTCTGCTTTTTATTTCACTCACTCAGAGAGTGAGCCTACTTCCACATTCCAGAAAGCAAAACTAAATTTTCTCAAAGTAGATAGGAGTTACTGCCATATAACAGATAAGTGCCATGGAATTTAGAATACAGAGAGCACAGTGCTATAGCACATCAACAATAGAAACATGTTTCCATAGTTCCTCTCAAAAGGCCATAAATGGGTGTGGTTATGTTCCTAAAACTAAAATCATCATTGGCCTGATAGCTAAGCCCAAAAAATCTGAACAGGGTATACTGAAATTTTTCTTTTAAGGGAAAACTGCTGGTAGATGACTATGAATCCTGCACATTTTTGCACAATTCAGTTCTTCTGGAGGACAGTTTTGTTAATTTCATCAGTGGTTTTACTGCTTGGAATCATTACTGAACCACAAATGGGGGAGTCCAGGGAATCCTCAAGCTGCATGACAGAAATAAGAGCGGCTCCTGTGCATCAAAGAGACAGTTGATTTGCCAATAACACAGGATGCTTCACCAGAGGTATAACTGTAACTTTCTATTGACTTATCCAGGGGATATCATTTCTCAATAATAGCTGGCCAGAAACTTCAAATAACAATCACTTTCTTCTACCCTTCCTAGCTAAACTTTTTGAAAATTTATTTATTTATTTATTTTAAACTTCTTCGCAATTGCTTTTATTTTTTTCCTCGGCCACGCTGAGCGGCTCGAGGGATCTTAGTTTAGATCCCCGACGAGGGATTGAACCCAGGCCATGGCTGTGAAAGCGCCTAGTCCTAACCACTGGACCAGCAGGGAACTCCCCTTGAAAAAATAATTTAGATTCACTTCTTTAGCTCCTTTGCACTCTGGCTTCTACCTTATGTTTCACTGAATGTTTTCACAGAAGTCCCTAATAATCTCTTTAATAACAAATCCAATAGATTCTTTACTGGACTCCTCTAAAGCATATGAAACTGCTAACCATGTATTCCTTAGCTACGACGACACACCATTCTTCTCTCACTTCCTCTACCCAACCCCCGTAATCATCTGTTCCTTTTCCCCCTGCTTCATATTGAAATTTCCAAAGGTTTGTCCTCAGGACTCTATCCCATCATTCAATATCCTCTTTGTGGGTGACAATTCAACCTATTTCTTCAACTACTATTTATAATGAAGCTTCCCAAAGACTGAGAATGTAGGTAAAACTCAATGCAATGTTTAATTGTGTTTCAGCTACTCAATAAATGATAGCCTAGCCTAGAATTCCAAAAAGATATACAGCTGCCCTTCAGTATCTGCAGGGGATTGGTTCCAGGAGTCCCCCCCATGCATACCAAAATCTGCAGATGCTCAAGTCCCTTCCATAAAATAGTGCAGTACAGGGAACACAGTTGGCCCTCTATGTCCACAGACGGGAAACCCAAAGATATGGAAGGCTGACTGTACTCAATATCCAACTGTATAGTGAATCTATACTCACTTGACAGTTGCCTCAAAGTAAACAGGACCAGAACAGAACAAAGTCCTTCCCGTAAATCTGTTATCTGTCCTGTATTCTCTATATCCATGGTATTACCATGACTTCACTTTTCAAACCAGTAACCTGTGAATTCTCCTATACTCTCCCCCCTTAGCCCCCATCTCTACAAGTTCCACAGAGTCTACCACCTTGATTACATCTGTACTTTACTCTGAGTGAGACTGCCATTGCCTTAGTTCAATACGTTTTCATTATTTGTCTGGATTACAGAAGAAATCTAAATGATCTGCCTCTTGTTTGATCCACCATCAATTCTTCCTCCAAAATGCTGCCAAAGGCCAAAGCAAAAACCAGACTCTAAAAGCACAAATGACTCCTCTACCTTTGGCCGATAAAATTAAAATGTTTGACCTCACCACACAAGGCTCTCCACGACCTGGCTTCAGCATCATCTCTTGCCATTCCCCCTCACTTGCTCTTCCTAAAATGCTTCCTGGTGTTTGGCATTACCTGCCTTTATGGAAGCTCTTCCATCTGCCTTGATCACCTACCCTTCATACCTTTGCCTGGTTCTTAACCCTGAATGCGCATCAGACTCACCAAAGGAACTTGGGGGAAAAAAAAAAAAGCAAAGCAAATGGTGAGATACCATTGATAAAATTCAGATTCGTTCTAAAAAACACTCCACCAGTTAAGTCTGATAAAAAGCCAGATTTGGGGGACTTCCCTGGTGGTCCAGGGGGTAAGACTCTGCACTCCCAATGCAGGGGGCCGGGGTTCGATCCCTGGTCGGGGAACTGGATCCCACATGCATGCCGCCACTGAGAGTTCGCAGGCCACAACTATGACCCAGCGCAGCCCAAATAAATAAATAAGTAAATATTTTGGGGGCGTGGTGGGGGAGCCAGATTTGAGAATTACCTCTGAGCATCATCATGCCTAGGGGCTTGTCTGACTCATTCCCTCCCTTCCAGTCTGTCTTTGATGACTTTTTTCTCGATCCCCTCAGGACTTTGTCCATGGTTTCTATCACTGCATTTACCTTGTTACGCTGAGCTGCTTACTTATCTGTCTCCCACCTACAAGCTCCATCCTCAGCAATTCTGAGTCTGTTAGGAGGCAAGGATCCGTTCTGTATTTTGTTTGTTTTTTTTTTACTTTTCAGTGCTTGGCACATATTAAGTGCCTGAAAAAAAAGTCTTAAATGTTTATTTAACACATAACTACCGACACTTCCCTGGTGGCACACTGGTTAAGACCCTGCGCTGCCAATGCAGGGGGCCCGGGTTCGATTCCTGGTCTGGGAACTAGATCCCACATGCATGCCGCAACTAAGAGTTCGCATGCCACAACTAAGACTTCGCATGCCACAACTAAGGAGCCCGCTGCTGCAACTAAGACCCAATGCAACCAAATAAATAATTAAAAAATTAAAAAATTTACAATTAAAAAAACAGCAACAAATAATTACCTGGGGTAATGGCCTACAGAGAAGTGATCCTCTCAGTCGAGATTCCTGGGTTTATTTGAGAATAGGTGAGGATCTGCATTTATATATACCCAGACTCTGGCCCCCAGAAGAACATCTCTGAAAAAGCAAAGCAAAACAAAACAAAACTGAGGAAGTGGTTTTTAGACTCGCTCTCTCACCTGGGTTTCACATCGATCCTTATAAAGTAGAACCAAATATAACCATTTGATGACAGAGCTCAAGCTCCCAGAGGTTAGACAACGTGCCTGTGGGTCTACAAGAAACGAAGAAACAGAGCAACTGCCATTCTGACTCCACAGGGGCAGTGGCTCCACGGGAGACCTCGTCCCCACGCTGGGGACAGCGAGGCACTTTGTCAGAAAGTCCAATTAGCAGGTGAGTTCAGCCCTAGGATCGTCAGTAGCTAACATCTCTGCCGCTTTAACTGACCAGCCGTGGGTTCTTCTCCCTTCGAGCCTCGTGCCCGGTTCCTTCTGGGCCACACGTATCTCGGCACATCGTCGCTCCTGGAAGGCGGGGAGGTCGGCAAAGGCCCCTCTGGCTGGCTGTCAGCGCTCCATCGCCTTCAGGCGGGGCAGGGAGGGCTCGGGTGGCCACTCGGGAGGGGCACACTCTCCAAAGGCACGAACCCCAGCAGGAGGAAGCAGAGGGCGCCGAGCGGACAGAGACTTCCTGTAGCGAGACACCCCACTCACTCCCACCGAAACTACGCAGCGCCCAGACTCGGAAGAGCTCACACGGGACGGCAGTGCAGACGACGCGAAGGGAGAGGACCGGAGGGCGGCCCACCGGACGCCGCGGGGAGGCTCCCGCCTCGGGCGCCGCCAACTCTCCTGAGGGACGCGGCCGAGCGCGCGCCGCCCCTCCCCCACCCGCCCGGGCCTCACGCGCTGCGACGATTACGCCGCGCGCGCTCCCACGTTCACCGGTCCTGCAGCCGCGAGTCCGCCGCTCTCCTCACCCGTCTCGGCCTCCCGCCGGCCGCTAGCCAGCCTCCGCCTCCATGCCTCGACTCTACAGTCGGCCAAGAACGGAAGTGCGGGCGCGCGCCCGGGCGCCTCCGTCCGCAACCGACCACCCAACCCCAGGAAGCCGCGAGCGCAAGCCCCGCCCCCTGCGCGGCGTCGGCCGTCTGCAGGCCCCACCCCGGCCGCCGCTTTCTTGTTTTGGTGCCCCCGGGGGGCGGGGCGTGGGAAGAGACACGCCCGGGCTCCGCCGGGAGGCCGGGAAGCCCGGCGTGGCGTCACTTCCGGGCTCCCGGGGCCAGCCAATCAGGAGCGTCCGTGAGGGGCGGGGGCGGGGGGGAAGCTTGAGGCCGAGCTTCGACCGCGGCCTTGCCCAGGATTTCCGCGAGTAGTGGCCGCTCCCCGACGCGCCCACCTCGGGCGACCTGGACGCCTACCCTGCTGTCTTTTCCGTTCAGTCCTTCTTCTTCTCTTTTCGACGCCTCAGGAGTTTCAGCAGGGGGTGTTACGGGTTGCGAAGGAATTTGTTTTCTCTTTAGATTTCCTTTAAAGACCTAAAATATAATATGTAATCAACACGTACTTTGGGGGAAACAAATATATACTTTGTATTATAGAAAAGGGATACATTAAGTATTGGAAAGAGAAAAAACAGTACAGAATATAACAGTAAAACCCCCTCGGAAGCCTACCCATTTTTTTTTTTTTTTTTAACGCTTACTACTGAATTCGACGACGCGGCGTCACCACTAGCTTATACTCTAATAGAGGAGACAGAAAAACGAAACAATTACTAGTTCTGATCAAGGCTCTAAAGGAAAGCAGAGGCTGAGATAGGCCCGATCCAGACAGGTCAGCCAGCGACGATCTTACCGAGCAGAACCCTAACCGAAGAATGAGAAGGGGCGAGCCAGGGAGGAAGGGGGAAGGGTCCTGGTGAGGAACTTTCCAGAAAGAGGGCGTGGCTTATCGGAAAGCCCCGATGCCCGTTATGGAAATTTAACAATCCGAGAGCGAGGCAAAGACCGTTATTCTCGTTTCTAGATTTTTCTCTGCCCGGTGGACTGTGTTGGCCAAATTCAAATCCCGTGTTTAAATACGAAAGTTACAAAACTGTGCGGAACTATATTGCACTATAAATTGTGTAGGTATCCTTTTTAAAATAATATTAATACTTTTGAAAAATAGGGATCTGGCTGGCTATTGGAAAAAAAAAACTTTTTTTGAAAGAGAAGATGGAAAAAAAATCACCGGAATCTCTGTTTCCCTGAGATAACCATTTTAATGTGTATCCTTGAAGAATGTATTACATACGTTTTTATTAAAGTAGCCACGAAAGGATATTTATAAAATGCTAAGCTACTCACCACGGTGTAAGAAACGGAATATTACCGTGAATCCTGAACAGAGGGGCTCCTCCATTTTACAGGGTAGCTTGGGCTAGGGACACACAGAAATGTTTTAACTTCTTATAAAATCAGAAAACAAGTGGAATATTAGGTTGAAGAAAATCTTTTAATATTTACCATTTATTTGTCTTTATACCAATACAGTCATAAAATATAAATTTTGATATTTTTAAGGAGGAAAGTGCCCCTGAAGGCAAAAAGTGCCTAGGGCCACAAAAGTCATAATTTCATCCTGCTTCTGAGCCCGCTGTGGGTCTTTCCTTATAATATTACCACGTTTGTCTTTAATCTGTAAATATATGAAGCTTAGCGTGTTTTTAAACTTCATCAAATTAGACTGAATGCGTTTTTCCATGAATTGATTTTTACACTCAGAGATTCATTGATCCAAGGTATGCTCAGGAGTTGTAGAGCCCGAAGTTTACACAACTTGAGGGGTGTCTTTAATATTTACTTCAAATGAATAGCACAAATGACAAATTTTTAAAACGGACAAACCCCACAAATATTAAAAATTCAGAAAAAAATATTTAAGCTGCAAACACAACTCTATAAAAAGTTATATATTTGGGCTTCATACACTTTTATCTCAGCAATGAGGTTGAAGATCATTTTCTATACAAGGAACACAAACGTAATTCAGTCTTTTTTCTAGTAAGATTGATGAAATTTTATTGTGTCTATGAAAGTTTCAAATTAATATTTCATTTGATAATATGCAAATTTTTAGGATTGTCAAGTTTAAAAAAATTTGTATCAAGCCTTTTTTCACAGATAAGCTGTAAGAATTCAGAACACATAAAGTTTCTGGTGTAATGATTGAACCTAAATACTTGGAATTGATAACACATGACTACTAGGTTGTCATAGATTTTCTCATTTTTAGATACAGATTGTGAGTTTTATATGTCAGTATTTTATGTCAAAATTTCAGTACTTTTTCCAGGTTGATCATTTGACTCATTACTCATCATTATTTGGATTATCAACAATCCAAGAACATGTTACGCATTATTTCTATTTGAAATGGATCTGTTCTTAATGAATTACTAAAATATTTGTTATAATTTCTATTGATTTCCTCATCATTAACCTTCACTGTAGCCTCTTATTCCATGATTTTGTCAACTTTATATAATTTATATACAATTATACACAATAAGTACACATTTTAGGTGTATGGTTGAGGGATTTTAACAACTCTGTAATTTCATGTAACCATCTCTAATCATGATATAAAACATTTTCTTCCTGCCAGAAAAGTGCCCTTGGGACACTTGGCAGTAAATCTTCTCCCCATTCACCCAATGGAAACATTGATTTGACTTCTATCAACATATCTATCATCATAGATTCATTTGGACTATTCTAGAACTCTATCAATGGAATTATACACTATGTATTCTTTTGACCATCTGCTTTCGTTCAACATGAAGTGTATGAGGTTCACAGATGTTATTGTATGTATCAGCAATTCATTTTTATTGCAGAGAAGGGTATCATTCAATGAATACACCACAATTTGGTTTTTTTCTTTTAGTCATCTACTGATGAATATTGGGTGGTTTAAAGTTTTCCGCTGTTAATAGATAAAGCTGTTATGAACATTACTGTACAAGTCTTTTAATGGTCATATGTTTTCATTTAACATGGATAAATATTCAGGAGTGGAATTGCTGGATTACAGGGTAGGTGTGTCTTTAACATTACAAGAATTTACAATCCATTTTCCAAAGTGATTTTACCATCTTAAATTACCATAAGCAAAGTATAAGACTTCCATTTGCTCCACAACCTTGTCAATACTATCCCTATTGTAAGTCTTTTAAATTTCAGTCATCCCAATGGGTTAAAACTGTGCCTCATTTGTATTTCCCTAATAACTAATGATGTAGAACATCTTTTCATGTGCAGATTGAGAATTAGTGTATCTTCTTTGTGAATTGACTGAGCTTTCAGGCAGAGCACAGAAGATTTTTAGGGCAGTGAAAGTACTCTGATATTAAAGGACTGATACATATCATTATACATTTGTCCAAACCCATAGAATGTACATATCAAGAGTGAACCCTAATGAAAACTATGGACTCTGGGTGATAATGATGTGTCACCGTAGGTTCATCAGTTGTAACAAATGTACTACACTGGTAGGGAACGTTGATAATGGGGGATGCTATGCATATGGGGGGGGCAGCAGCGGGTATTTCAGAAATCTCTGTACCTTCCTCTGAATTTTGCTGTGAACCTAAGACTGCTCTGAAAAACTAAAGTCCTTTTTAACCTTATGGTCAAACGGCTCAGACGTTTGAATGGAGATGGCAGGTAGGCAGATTAATATTTTAGCCTGGAGTTTGGGGGAGAATCTGACCTATAACTACACATTTGGGAGCCATCAGCACATAGATGTTATTTCGAGGCAACGGGAGAACGTGAAGAGCCCAAAAAGCCTCGAGGAACATGAGCATTTAGAAGTTGGGGGCAGTGGGGGGAGTGTAGCAGAAAGTGGTAATTGATTCTACATGTATAGAATCAAAGAGAGCTAATACCATGGCTTGTTTGTATGGTGATAACAATGCAGAATAGGTGAGACTGACAATTTAGAAGGATCAGCAAAGGACCAAAATCTCTGAGATAATGTGAAGGGACAGACTGCAGGGCTCAGGTGTAGGGACTCAGCTTGCAGTAGGAGGAATGAATATAGATGGAGGTAGGATTGACTGGTTGGTGCAGGGGAGAGGGATTTGATGGAGGATGGCTTCAATTTTCTCAGTGAATCATGAAAAGGGCAGAAGAGGGGTGTGGGATGGTTGAATGTAGGACATAGCTGATGTGGGTAAAAGAACAGCAAGCCTATTAGAGGGTTGCTGGCAACACTGTGTGTCCTTTTGAGGTTTACGGTCATTAAACCAGCTCAGCTGTGTGATTATTTTCTAGGCATATTCAGCTCTTCAGGTGCAGACAGGAGGCAGAAGGAAGGGCTCATTGAGGTCTGGGGTCTTGAGCAGGGAAGTACCAGGGGGAGAGAATGAAGAGTCGAGGGTGTTCAGAAGGGAGGGATTGTAATGATGGACACTTGGGTAGGCTAGGAGTGGGTTGATGGATCGACGGATTATTTGATGAGGTCGAAGAATTATAACTATGACGTGTTATTTCAGGAGATGGACTGGGAAAGGTGTTCAGAAAGTGCTGGATTGTGTAGCCTCCAAGAAAACAGGCACCAAGTCTGTACTGTTCCCTCTTGCATCTTTAGCTCCAAACAGTACCCGGCTCACTGCATGTGGTCAATGACGCTTGGTGAACTGAAAGTAGTGTTCTGAGGAGAACAGATGCCATGGTCTGATTACACACTCATTTTTTACCTCCTGTGCACTGCAGTTCTGGACCTCTTTGTTGGACAATGAAGTCTCCAAATTAAGATAAACAGCTGAGGGCTTCCCTGGTGGCGCAGTGGTTAAGAATCCGCCTGCCAATGCAAGGGGACACGGGTTCAAGCCCTGGTCCGGGAAGATCCCACATGCCGTGGAGCAACTAAGCCCATGCGCCACAACTACTGAGCCTGCGCCCTAGAGCCCGCAAGGCACAGCTACTGAGCCTGCGTGCCACACCTACTGAAGCCCGTGTGCCTAGAGCCCGTGCTCCGCAACAAGAGAAGCCACCGCAATGAGAAGCCCGCGCACTGCAACACAGAGTAGCCCCCACTTGCGACAACTAGAGAAAGCCCGTGTGCAGCAACGAAGACCCAAGGCAGCCAAAAATAAATAAATAAATTTTTTTAAAAAATTAAAAAAAAAAAAAAGATAAACAGCTGAAAGGCATGCTTACTGAAGAGTGCTCAATGGCCAAGAACTGGGCCAAGAACTCAAATCATGCAGTCAAGACTGTTTAAAAACAATTTTATTTGTTCCTCGGTCTTGTTTCTTGTGAGATGGGTCATCTTCTTCTCTTTACCTTTGTTCACTTTCTGAATCTACTCCTCCTCTTCCACTCCCTGCCAAGTACACGTTTCCTCTTCTGCCTTTTTCTTGCTGTAAATGGGGTGGTCCATTTCATGGCTCCAACACTCACCCCTCAGGGAGCTAACAAACCAACCCATCTCTCTAGTGTGGTTTTTTCTTGTCTGTTCTCTCCATGCAGTAGACTGGGGTCTCCTCAAATGGGCCCTGTTGATACTTCAAAGTTACACATTCAAACCAAACTCATGGTTTTCCCTTTTCTCTTCTCTTGGACCTGTATCTGACAAATACAGTCTACCCTTCCCTTCTTTTTCTTCCAAATTCCTGGATCCTTGTATGTAAAAAGGGTGTTTGGCAAAAGTAAGATTTTTGGGGGGGGGGTGGGGAAAGGGCATGGAGCTAGGGGTGAGAAAAAGTTAAAAAATTAAACTTTTACAAAGTACACAAGTTTATTGGGTAAAATTCACAGCACAGGTAATTACCCACAGTCCTGCACATGTGTGGGTCACTTCCTCAGGGTTCATTCACCTCTTCTGCTAATGGAACCATGATTTTCCACTGGGGTATTTACCCTTTCAGCCATTTAAGGCAGGTTGAGCTAAATCCCAGCTCCAGACATGAGCCCAGATGGGTTGAAGACCATCCTATTTTTGTGGCTACAGTGATGGCTCAGAGTTGGGCACAAGCTCTAATTTGGGCACTGGGAACAAAACCGAGGACTTAAGCAAGAGCTATTGTTCTCTTCTCTGAATGGCATCCTCTATTTAAATAATAAGAAGAAGAAGGATGCTATAATATGGGGCTCTGTGAAGGCACCCCTCAGGACCAAGGGGCCCCCTTGTGTGGACTGCAGATGAAGTGGACTCTGGAGAAGGGAGAGCTGAGAACCAGCAAGAAAACACATTTTGGGGACTCCGAGTAGCTGGATCCATCCTCTCCCTCTGGATTTTCAGCCTGAGAGTCCCCAGATTCCTTTCATCTATCTGAGTCTGATTTTCTGGCACTTGCAAGTCAAGACTTCTAACCTATAAACTCACAATCCCACTCCCCGGAGAGAACCACTGTCAACACTTTGGGTTTAATTCCTCCCTTACACTGTAATGCATCTCTATTTACACAGTTTTTTTTTTTCTTTTTTGGCCGCACCACGCGGCATGTGGGATCTTAGTTCCCCCATCAGGGATCGAACCTGTGCCCCCTGAATCGGAAGCAAGGAGTCTTAACCACTGGACCACCAGGAAGTCCCTATTTTTTTTTTTTTTTTACTGCTACAAAATTAAGAAGATAATATGTACTCTTCTGAATGAAAAACAGTATGTATTTTAGTTGATGATATTGTTTACCTTGTATGTTAACCAAATCTATCATTATTTAAAAAAATTTTTATTTATCTATTTATTTATGGCTGTGTTGGGTCTTCGTTGCCATGCGTGGGCTTTCTCTAGTTGCCGCGAGCAGGGGCTACTCTTCGTTGTGGTGCGTGAGCTTCTCATTGCAGTGGCTTCTCTTGTTGTGGAGCACGGGCTCTAGACGCACGGGCTTCGGTAGTTGTGGCATGCAGGCTCAGTAGTTGTGGCCCGTGGGCTCTAGAGCGCAGGCTCAGTAGTTGTGGTGCACGGGCTTAGCTGCTCTGCGGCATGTGGGATCTTCCCAGACCGGGGATCAAACCCGTGTCCCCTGCATTGGCAGGCAGATTCTTAACCCCTGCATCACCTGGGAAGTCCCTCATTATCATTTTTAATTACTGCCTAATATTCCATTCTAGGAATATACCATCATATATAGTAAATTTCCTATTAAAGAACATTCATATTTTTCTAGTTTTCATTATTATAAATGTGCCATTCTTTTACACTAGTTCTATTATTTCTTTAGGTCCTAGAAGTGAAATTGCTGGATCTCAGAATACGTACATTCTTAAGGGTTTGATGTATTCTACCAGATTGTCCTCCAAAAGGAACATGTAACTTATATTCCCATCAGCCTGGAGATTGGTATGTTTGACAGATAGATGGAGGTGACTAAAGGCAAAATGCTTATTAAAAAGAAAATATTCATTTGTTCTGGGACTTCCCTGGTGGCGCAGTGGCTAAGAATCCGCCTGCCAATGCAGGGGACACGGGTTCAACTCCTGGTCCAGGAAGATCCCACATGCTGCGGAGCAACTAAGCCCGTGCACCACAACTAATGAGCCCACGGGCCACAACTACTGAAGCCCGCATACCTATAGCCCATGCTCCACAACAAGAGAAGCAACCGGAGTGAGAAGCCCGCGCACTGCAATGAAGAGTAGCCCCTGCTCTCCGCAACTAGAGAAAGCCCGCGTGCAGCAACGAAGACCCAACACAGCCAAAAATAAATAAATTAATTAATTTTTAAAAAGAAAATACTCATTTGTTCCCTGAATATTTATCGAGTGTCTATTATTTGCACAACACCATGATAGGTGCTGTGGATATACTGGTGAATGAGGACTCCTAAACTTGTTTCTCTGTATTCTTCCTTCTCTGAGGACGGCAAGCTTGGAAAAATGTCTAGCTTTGTGGATGAATTAACCAACATCACACATCATCATGCTACACTCAGGAGACAGGGGTGCTGCACCTTGGCACAGAGGGTGGCCTCACTGTATGGGATATTGCTCACCCACACCTTCCTTTCTATGTTCTCCCCTGTACAGATGAGGCTAGAAGCCTGGGCACTTTATTTCCCTGGCCAGCAAGGGAAGTCTAACAGAGGCAGTTTTTCCAGAAGCAATGGAAGAGACTGCTGGTTTCTTTGTTTTTTCCAGTTAAACACCAGATGAATTCTGTGACTGGCTTTGAGAGGGCATCTTGTATGAAAAATACCTATCTTTAAACACTAGAATCACACTCAGGAAGATGAGATAGGCACACCATGACAGGCACATGGGAACCGACACCAGTTTGTGGGAACACAAACTTCCCTGTACCACTTACCTAATACGCACACACGCTAAAATATACATCTAAACAATTGAAAAACAGAAAGCAAAACGGCATGCATTATTAAAATTGTTAACATTCTCTTTTTTGCTGAATGCACGTATAGTTGAATCCACATCATGAAAATGTTCATTGGGGGAATTCCCTAGTGGTCCAGGGGTTAGGACTCTGTGCTGTCACTGCCGAGGGCCTGGGTTCAATCCCTGGTGGGGAACTAAGATCCCATAAGCCATGTGGCGCAGCCAAAAAAAAAAGAAAAAAAAAAAAGAAAATGTTCGTCGGACATGACTACCCTCTGTTGCCATTAGAGGGACTTGGGATCCTGTTGTTGTATGAAAACCATTAGTTGTAATTATTTTCAATATAATAGCACAGAAAATATTAAATCTACTCATGCACTCGCCTTTCGTTTCACATTCAGACAAACTTGAATATGAAATGTGAATCAATTTTTAATGCTCCACAATATGTTATTATTTTCATACCCTTCCTTTGGCTGTTGCACCTTCTTCAGTAAAATCAATAGTGAAAATAGCTTTATTGACACGTACATAAACACAACCAGACCTAGAAAACTGGACAAGAGAGAGTATCAGCCGCTTAACATTTTTCATCTCCGTCTTCTCCCTCACTGTCATCGTCACAATAAAAGATGTCTCGAAACAGGAAGACTGGCTTGGGGGTGGCCGGGGTCTGGATCTCAGTCCCTTTTTTCTCCATCTTCTTCTCTAATTTTTCTTTAAGCAACGGTAGACTAGTCTCATAAAGGTAGTCTATAATCTCTAAAGAAAAGAAATTGAATCTTGAGATGATCTGACAAAGCCTCTTCCCAAGGTCAAAGGACGGAGGGCGCGGACGACGACAACGCATTGCTACTGGCATTACTGTGTGCAAGACCTGGCTCTAACTGCTTTATTCATAGCCACTCATTCAATCCTCTCAAAAATCCTATGAGGTAGGCACTATTGTTCACCCGTTTTTCAAATGAGGCATAAAGACATTATGAAACTCATCCAAAGTCATCGAGTCAGGAGGGCGAAGCCAGGATTCAAACCCAGGAAGTGGTGTCTGCTGAACGCAAGGAGCATTTTGTCACACGCTGCAGGGCGGGGTGTTACCCGAACCAGCGGTTCCCAAACAGTGATGCTGGGCAGGCCACTGGCGACTCACTTGTGAGCTTGTTAGAGAAAAATCTAGCCTCTGGACCCAGACTAGAGACTAGGATCGACTGGGTCTGGGATGAGACCCAGGTATGTATCTTTTTCCCAAGTTGCCCACCTGACTCTGATAGTCCGGGTTTGGGAATTACCTATGTAAACCATCTACAAATGGTTGCAGAGAAGAAACTGTATGTCCAGTTTTTTGTGGATCAGTGTGTGTGCAGGCATGTGGTGTGAGCGTGTGCATGTGAGCATGTGTGCTGTGCAATCCAGAAGCACTCGCAGCTACTCACCCAGTGCTTGCTAAACGCCCAGCGGCCTGGTGACCACCATTTTCAAGCTCATTATCTCATTTAGTACTTTTGAAAGTCCTGTCAGGTAGGGGTTATAATTTGCCAGTTTTCACTGTTTTCCATTTGAAGAATCTGAGGTTCCCAGAAGTCACTACCCAAGGTCACACTACCAGCGTGTGTCCCCATATGCTGCGTTTTTAACTATTCAGATATCGAAAATACTGACCTGGAAAAGTCTTCTTCTGCCAAAAGGGAACACAGGTAGCTTTCAGCTTATAAAATTTAGTTTGGACATAAGATGGAGGAACATCCCTTTAGAAAGGAAAAGGTGTCAAAAAGTTAGTGGCAGTTTAAAAATTAATCATTTCAGTCCTGTGTACTAAGTGCATTGATTGAGGGGTGGTCTACAGACCTAAGTAGCTTTCTTAATCCTCATGTCTATACATGTGAAAAATAAGACACACATGAAAAGCTATTGTTCATCTGGTTAAACACACACACACAAAAGGAAGAAAAACAGTCCAACAGGATGGATTCTGTCTAAACTAGAATAATCTAAACTAGCAGTTGGGAAGACAAGGTGTAACACTAGCTCACAGGGGCTGATGCTAACATTGTCTTCAGCCCCACCCTGAGGGCTCTCCGCAGAGCAACAAATAACCCTCACGACCACTCTGCGAGGGGGCTCCTACGCTTATTCCTCGTTTTGGAGATGGGGAAACCGAGAGAAGATGGTCAAGATCTTACAGTGAATAAGGGGGGAAGGGCTGGGACTTCAATTGGGTCCACTCCAAATTCTACTTTTTTCTTTTTTTTTTTGATATCAGTTTTTTTTTAATGGAAGTATAGTTAATTTATAACGTGTTAGTTTCAAGGGTACAGCAGAAAGATTCAGTTATATGTATATATATTATTTTTTCAGATTTTTTTCCATTATAGATTATTACAAGATATTGAGTGTAGTTCCCTGTGCTATACAGTAGGTCCTTATTGTTTATGTATTTTATATACAGTAGTGTGTATATGTTAATCCAAGACTCCTAATTTATCCCCCTACCTCCCTCCCGCTAACCCTTTGGTAACCATAAGTCTGTTCTCTATGTCTGTGAGTCTATTTGTGTTTTGTAAATAAGTTCATTTGTATCAGTTTTTTAAGAGTCCACATATAATTGATATCATATGATATTTGTCTTTCTCTGTGTGGCTTACTTCACCTAGTATGATCATCTCTAGGTCCATCCATGTTGCTGCCAATGGCAACATTTCACAAATCCTACACTCTTAACCACTACATTTAGGATAACTATATATTTGTCGCAGTGCAAAGGCAGGGGTCTGGATTTTTTACTTTACAAAGTTAAATAAAGTGGATGCTTACGATATTCTGGGGAGTCAAATCCATTTTCCATTTACAATAAGTAGGACAGAAACCACCACATCTTAAATATTTTTTTAAAGTGAAAATCACTAACTTCACTTCCTGGGCACTCACTTCCTAAGCCATAAAAGCATGGCATATTTGTTTCAGTAATTAATTAATCTAGTTGTTATATGATTAGTGGGAATAATTGGATCTGCTACGTGTGTGGAAGTACAAGACGGTTGGGCTCTTTCTACCTCTTCATGGCAGCAGCTGCCCGCTGCATGCGCTCCGTGTGCCACGCACTGTCTCCTTACTGTCGTCCTCCTCACGGTCCTGTTAAACCACTTCGCAGATGAGGAAACCGCGACGCAGAGGCAAGTGAGGGAATGACCTGCCCAAGGCTGGCTAAATTATGAGCACAGTCCCAGGACTTGACGCCCGGTCCATCTGACTGCAAAGCCCAAGTTCTAGGGCATCTATGCCTTCCCTCTTCCCACAGCGCTCTGCGCCCAGGTTGTTCTGCAGATCAAAGCTCAGGCTTCAGGAAGTAACAATAACTGATCTGGACATTTTCAAACATGTCCAGATAGTAGGTGTTACATCTCATTAGGTGGAGATGCTTTCTTTAAAATCCTGCCTAAATAATTCACAAGGGAGGCTTAAAGAACCTGAAGAGACCGAACTTTTAATTTAATTATTTTCACTGTTTTAATTTATTATTAAAACTTTGAGGATGTACTATTTCCAATGGTATTTGACTGGATGCCATGATGTCTGTTTTACAGCTTTGAGATTTCTAAACCTTAACCAGAACAATCAATATTTAAGTATATAATTCTACTTAAAATCATTAGAAACCCATTTTAATTTAAGAAATGTGATCTGAGGCAATGTCACCAGATACACAAACATTTATTGGAAAAGTCAGATTTTTCAATAGCGGTTGGATATTACAAAGGGAGGGACCTGTCAACATGAATACTTCTTAGCATGGGAGTTGGTGGGGTACACAGCAGGATACCCTTCCTTCAAAGCCCCTAACACCCTCCCCTCTCAGGGACCCACAAACCCAAGAGCTGGTGCCCCACCCCTGAGACGAACTAGAAGAGGAAAGGGTTTGGAACCACGGGCATGTGTCTGTGACTCCCAACAGGGCCTGCCACGAAAAGATTCCAATTCTCCAAGTTAAAAAAAAAAAAAAAAGGACAGATTGTTCTTTGTCCATAATCCCGAGGTGTCAATAACCAACCAGCAGAACCAGTTCACACCCTTCCTAATGGATCAGTGACAACCTCACGCCAGCAGCCACGTTTCTGAAAGGCAGCCAGGCCGCGGCAGCCCTGTTCCCCTCAGCACCCTTCCCAAACTAAAGGCCAGACAGTCCCTCAACATCCCTACCTCCCAAAGCCCACCAACCCCTGAGTCCCGCGATGCTCAACAACTCGCTTTGCTTAGAGGGACTGTGCTTTGCCAGCCAGCTCTCCCTTGCTTGGCCAGCAGTGAATTCAGGTCTTCAGAGCGGTGGCCTCTCCTCCAGTGGCAGGAACTGGTTGAAAACGCAAGGACCGTAGCGGTGAAGGCAGACAGCGACAGCTGATGAAATCTCACTCCTCGGATGAGAAACGCAAATGAACAGCACACCGAAACCACTGAGGGAAACCCGAAGAGGAACAGGAGCTTGACGTGGTCTCAAAATATCGCCCCGTGGCCATTTCTTTTCACCAAGAGAAAAACTTACTTTTCTACAGTGGGGCAGTGTGGCAGAGGCCGCCAGAGCCAGGGGATCAGAATCAGAACCACATGCCTCATGATGGGATGTGAGCTGGTGACAGAAACACAGCCTCCCCCGTGACTGATTCCCACGTAAAATACAAAACCCGAATCCAACGGTGAGGAAGCGTCCGACAAACTCCCCAACTGAGGCAAGTTCTCCAGAACGACTAGCCTGTATTTTCCCACAATTTCAACGTCATAGAAGACAAAGGCATTAACAGATACACACTACTGTATATAGAATAGATAAACAACAGGGACCTAGTGTATAGCACAGGGGACTATAGTCAATATCTTGTAATAACCTATAATGGAGGGACTTCCCTGGTGGCGCAGTGGCTAAGAATCCGCCTGCCACTGCAGGGGACACGGGTTCGAGCCCTGGTCCGGGAAGATCCCACATGCCACAGAGCAGCTAAGCCCGTGCACCACAACTACTGAGCCTGTGCTCTAGAGCCCGCGAGCCACAACTACTGAGCCCACGCGCCTAGAGCCCGTGCTCTGCAACAAGAGAAGCCACCGCGATGAGAAGCCGGCGCACCGCAACGAAGAGTAGCCCCCGCTCGCCCCAACTAGAGAAAGCCCACGCGCAGCCATGAAGAACCCAACGCAGCCAAAAATAAATAAATAAGATAATAAATTTTTAAAAATCTGTAACAGAAAAGAATCTATCATGGAATCATTTTGCTGTACACCTGAAACATTGTAAATCAACTGTACTCCAATAATTTAAAAAAAAAAAAAAAGAAACAAAGACAAAGGCAGAAGGACTCTGTGGATTAGAAGACACTAAGGAGACAGATCCCGGACTGGATCTTAAATCAGGGGGAAAGTGCTGTGGAGGACATGACTGGGACGACGGGTAAGAAATTTGCATGGGGACTGTGTTTCAGACAACAGCAGTGCATTAGTGTCAGGTGCCCTCAGTACGATCACTGTGCTGATGCAGAGTAACAGCCTTGCTGAGGACGTGTCGTCCACCACTAACACTGCAACGGTTAAGGGAAAGAATCCTATTCCCTTGTAGAAGGGCGCGGGACAGGGAGGGAGGGAGGGAGGGATGATAAAGTCAACGTGGCAAATGGTAAAAGGCTAATTATGGGCAAAGGGACCGTGGGTTCTTCGTCCCAGTCATAGCTGGTGTGCTCCTTGAAGCTTTTAAGAGACTCTGCACACGTTTCATTCGCTCTTCTCAGGTGCCTTGGGGTAGAGGTAGTGGTTGGAGCGGAGGGAGGGTTGGTCTGATTTACCTGGTCCGGTACTTAGACAGGGGGTTCCCAATACATATATACACAAATACAATTTCTAGATGAGTTCCATAGGCAGCAGGAATTTCAGTCCTGTTCTTCAAATCTGAGAGGCAGTCATTTATCAGAACTCCTCTCTGATTTTTTCATGAGCTTGATATTAATATTAAACAAATGGCCTTACCCTATAGTGCTAGCAAGATCTTCCCAGTCTATTTCATTAACATCTTCCACATTTATTTCATACAACCTATGAGAAAAAATAGAAATTAAGTTTTCAAGCCAAAAATCAACATGATGGACATCTTCATGGACTCACAGAATATTAAGAGCTGGGAGGCCTCAGTGTGTTCACCCCTGTTCCAGCTCCCTTGTTACACAGGCCCAGTGCCATTGGCATGCTAACCCAAGGTCAGCCCAAGGTCATGGGGTGAGCTACAGACCAAAAAATCACCCTTCTTCCTCCTGAGCCCTTTGCATCTCCCACCAAGCCTAGTAGAAAACACAACTTCACAACGAACTATATTCAATATGCCGTGATAAACCATAATAGAAAAGAATGAAATACGAAAAAGAATATATATATGTATAACTGAGTCACTTTGCTGTACAGCAAAGGTTAAACACAACATTGTAAATCAACTATACTTCAGTTAAAAAAAAAACAACACAGGGACTTCCCTGGTGGCACAGTGGTTAAGACTCCACACTCCCAATGCAGGGGGCCCGGGTTCGATCCCTGGTCAGGGAACTAGATCCCACATGTATGCTGCAACTAGGAGTCTGCATGCCACAACTAAGGAGCCCGCCTGCTGCAACTAAGACATGGCGCAACCAAATAAATAAATAAAGTATTAAAAACCAACCAACTGGGCTTCCCTGGTGGCGCAGTGGTTGAGAATCTGCCTGCCAATGCAGGGGACACGGGTTCGAGCCCTGGTCTGGGAAGATCCCACATGCCGCGGAGCAACTGGGCCCGTGAGCCACAGCTGCTGAGCCTGCGCGTCTGGAGCCTGTGCTCCGCCACAAGAGAGGCCGCGATAGCGAGAGGCCCGCGCACCACGATGAAGAGTGGCCCCCGCTCGCCGCGACTAGAGAAAGCCCTCGCACAGAAACGAAGACCCAACACAGCCAAAAATAAAAATAAAAAAATAAAAATAAAATAAAATAAATAAATTAAAACCACACAGTCTTGTTTAAAAAAAAACCAAAAAAAACCAACCAACCAACCAACCAAAAGCACAACTTCACCATTCAATGTAGACACGCAAGAGTAGCACACGTGTACTCAGTACTCACTATGTGGCAGACACTGGGTTAAGACCTTGATACCCACTAATCCATTTACCCTCAACAGCACCTGATGAAGCTGGGGGCTTATGTCCTTTCCACAGGCCAGGAATCAGGGCTGAGAGCTCGAGTCATTGGCTCAAGGTTTCATGACTCATAGGCGGTACCCACATTGGAACCCAGGCCTGCCTGACGTGAGGTGCCCTCCTTGGCTCTGCTAGCCTCTGCTGTCTCTCTGGTAGAGGAGAAAAGGGGAAGGCAACCCCAGCCAGGCCAGCGTGGAGAACGAGGAAGCCCACCAGTGAAGGAGAAGCAGGCTTCCTGACAGAGCGCAAGAACAATGCAGCTGGATAGGGCGGCCAGAATCCAAAGGTTTCTTGTGCTCTTTGCTGTTCCTCACTGGACACGAGCCCAGGTCCACTAGACTCGCAGACTTCGTAAAACAGGTCCATGTCTCCCTGTCCATCAGGGGAGGGAGGACTCTGCACGGACCAGGAGCTCAAAGACAAAACGAAAGCCCAAGCAGCAGTGACACCAACTAACGCGTGCTAGAGAGCGGTAGGGCTCGGCCTGAAGTATTTACCTCCATTTTCCAATGGACAGAAGTAAGCAATGTCTATGTGAAAGCCTTAAAGACTAAAACAGCTATGTTTATTGAGGGCATGCTACGTTTTACATGCATTATTTCATTTCTTCTCCCAGTAACACTAAGAGGCAGGTACTGTTATTATCATCCTCATTTAAGATGAACAAACCAAGACCTAGAAAGGTAGGAAACACGTCCAAGGTCATGCAGGTAGAAAGTGCTGGAACAGGAATATGAACCGTGGTAATCTTACTGCAGATTCTGCTGTTTAACAACTACTCTTTGGCTAGAGAGAAAAACAGGTAAAATATCGTCACTTTCTATTTCTGTACCTTTCAATGAGGTTGATCTTGGCCTGTAGGGCATTAACTCCCCGGTATACGTGCCGACCATTTGTCATCCTCTTCGTTAGAATTTCCGTCCTACATTGAAAGAAAGAAAAACAGTTTATTTTCAGGGGTAAAGTTTCCATTAAAATGTCCTTTGTTTTCCTCATTTAAATTGTCCTTATTCAGAACCACTTCATAACTTTCGCAACTCATCACTGTTAACATTTGCCACCATCAAGAATATACCTTTTTTTTTTTTTTTTAAAGTGGGAAAGGGTAAATAAAGAGATAGAAAGTTGATGGTTATTGAAAATGAATGATGGATACAAGGAGTTCTAAGTTGGTGTGTGTTACACAATTTCCATAATAAACAGTTAAAAAAAAGGGAGGAAAAAAAAGAATAAGCCTGCTTGCAGGTGCTAAAGGGCGCTGTGTAAACTCAATTTATTTTTGCTTGTTTATAAAACAGAGAGACATTGCTCTTGTTACCATTATAGCTGCTGAAACACCAAATTACACAGATTTAGTAAAGTGATCAATGATTCAGTGATTCCTCGAAGGCCCAAAGTTCATGGCTGAGGGAAAGGGTTCCCTGAAGTTCCTAATGAGAGCAGCAGCCCAATTAAAAATATTTAAAAAGTGCTTCTCTTGAAGAGTGAAATTTGTCACAATCTGATGGACAGATCATGAGCTGTGACATTTACTTTCTTGAGAAGGGAGGTGCATGAGGCACACACACAGAAACTGACACTGTTTTTTACTAATAGCCGCCCACCTTCACTGGTTTGAAATGTACCCGTTGATGCCATTTCAATGTTTCATGAAGTAAATCTATGTTCAGCGTCCAAGTTTCCTACTTTTTTCTTCAAATTAAAAAAGAATCCTTGCATGTTATTTAATTATGCTGATTCTGAAGCACGGCTCCCCTTCATCATTTCCCTTTTAAGACACTGACATATCATCTTCCAACTGAGGCTTTATAACCCACTCCTTTTTTAAAAAATTAATTAATTAACTAATTATTTTTGGCTGTGTTGGGTCTTTGTTGCTGCACGCGGGCTTTCTTTAGTTGTGGCGAGCGGGGGCTACTCTTCGTTGCGGTGCACGGGCTTCTCATTGCAGTGGCCTCTCTTGTTGCAGAGCACGGGCTCTAGGCACGTGGGCTTCAGTAACTGTGGCACGCAGGCTCAGTAGTTGTGACTCGCAGGCTCTAGAGCGCAGGCTCAGTAGTTGTGGCACACGGGCTTAGTTGCTCCGCGGCATGGGGGATCTTCCCAGACCAGGGCTTTGAACCCGTGTCCCCTGCATTGGCAGGTGGATTCTTATGCACTGCGTCACCAGGGAAGGCCCCACTCCTTCTTTTTTTAAGTCTAAGATATAGGGGTAGAAAGGGCTCTGGTTCCTCCATATTACACACTTCCCCCCCCCACCAAACATTATCTGTCCTTTGGAGCTTATTTCCTGAGGGTAGTCTTCTAGTAAAATAAATACTCTAGAGCAGAACTGTAAGGTATATAAACAATACACAGTATAATCTAGGTGTTTGCTTTTAACGTACAACACGCCCACTCTGGATTTCATTCTTCTTTAATGGTCAAGATGATGGAGCCCCCTTTATGCACGAGGCCTGGGTCGTGGGCTGTAGAACCACTGCTTCAAGCTGTCATGTTGCAGCTGAAAGCTGCAGCTGAAAGTTAGCTCGGAAACCCTCCAGGGCTGGGAAAAGCTACATCGGGCAAAGAACGTGCAGCAAGATCTGGACTGAAACTACTTCTTCGTGATGGATGTACCTAAAGATGTTCTAGGATGAAGAGTATGACTGCCCTGCTTTGGATGAAGACAGAGGAACCGCTGAATTCGAAAGCAAAAGTAAAAAGGTGGAGCCATTACTGATCACTACGCTTGTGATTTCCCTCCTAAATGTTCAGACGTTAATTTTGAATTTAATTTTTCATGCTATAAATAGGTAACAACCTTGTTTTATGAAGACAGGGACAGAGTGAAGAAACCAGAAGTCAATATTCAATATTAAGAAGATTCAAGTTCTGTTTACAAAACAGAAACAGACTCACAGATACAGAAAACAAACTTATGGTTACCAAAGGGGAAACGGGGCAGGAATCAATTCGAAATTGCGGATTAGCAGATACAAACTACTATATATAAAATAGATAAACAACAAGGTCCTACTGTACAGCACAGGAAACTGTATTCAATATCTTGTAATAAATTATATTGGAAAAGAATAAAAACATAATATATATGCATAACTGAATCACTTTAGTACACCAGAAACTAACACAACATTGTAAATCAACTATACTTCAATTAAATAAATAAATAAATAGAATAAAAAGGTTCGAGTTCTTTATGAAGAAGCCACACAATGAATCAGGGTTGGTTAAATGCTAACTTAAATCAGCTATTGATATTGAAGTGGTCGGAGTAGCGGATTAGAGAGGATCATTCTTGACCTACTCTAAGGCTTTCCACGTGGTAGTTACAGATATTCTTAGTAACCTCAGCAGTCCACCCGTCTCAGGAAGTTGCTGAGAGAGGGGCAGGGAATGCATCTTGTTGAAATTTATGTAAGAAGCCTCAAACTTACCACTTACTTTTACACTGCATCCAATTCCTGGTTTCCACTTTAGCCTCCACTTCTACCCAGGATATGCCTTTGTATAGTTTTTCCCGAACAATTGACAGGCGGCCTTCAGGATTCTCTTGGAGTTTAGAATCCATCTCGTTTAGCTCCTGGGGAGACATTTTCTTTAGAATCACTTCTTCAACAGCTTTGATTAGTTTCTGGGTCTCCGTCTTGCTCCAAGCACCATGATTTCTTTCTGTTGACATAAAAGGATGGTCTTGAAGTTGCTAATCTATTTGCTTTCAAACACAATATTAACAGCAAAATGATAATGATGGATATCTGTCATTGGACATCTCTCCAAACCCACAGAAGGTACAACACCAAGAGTGAACCCTAATGTGGACTGTGGACTCTGGGGGGTTAAGATGTATCAAGGTAGCTTCATGGATTGTAACAAATGGACCACTCTGCTGGAGGGTGTTGAGAATGGGGGTGTGCTGTGCATGTGTAGTGCAGGGGCTAAGTAGGAAGTCTTTGTACCTTCCTTTCACTTTAACTGTGAACCCAAAACTGCTCTAGAAAAATAGTCTTTTTTTTTTTTTTTTTAATTTATTTATTTTCTTTATTTTTTTGGCTGCGTTGGGTCTTAGTTGCGGCACGTGGGATCTTTGTTGAGGCATGTGGGATCTTTTGTTGCAGTGCGGGCTCTTTGTTGTGGTGCACGGGCTTCTCTCTAGTTGTGGCGTGTGAGTTTTCTCTCTTTAGTTGTGGTGCATGGCCCCTGTCGTTTGCGGCACACGGGCTACAGGGCGCGTGAGCTCAGCAGTTGTGGAGCGCGGGCTTAGTTGCCCCGCGGTATGTGGGATCTTAGTTCCCCGACCAGTGTCCCCTGCATCAGAAAGAGGATTCTTTACCACTGGACCACCAGGGAAGTCCCAAAATAAAGTCTTTAAAAACAAAAAGATAAATCAGACACTTTTCAGAAGACAATGGGCAACATCTCAATTACACAAACATAAAACTATCAGTTACGGACTTCCCTGGTGGGTGCAGTGGTTAAGAATCCGCCTGCCAATGCAGGGGACACGGGTTCGAGCCCTGGTCCAGGAAGATTCCACATGCCGTGGAGCAACTAAGCCCGTGCGCCACAACTATTAAGCCTGTGCTTTAGAGCCCGCGTGTCAGAACTACTGAGCCCGTATGCCACAACTACTGAAGCCCGCGCGCCTAGAGCCCATGCTCTGCAACAAGAGAAGTCACTGCAGTGAGAAGCCCATACACCGCAACAAAGAGTAGCCCCTGCTCGCCACAACTAGAGAAAGCCCGCACGCAGCAATGAAGACCCAACGCAGCCAAACAAAACAAAACAAAACAAAAAAAACTATCAGTTACATGCAAATCAAAATGAAACTACGAAAGTGGCCATAGATTCTTTTTAAGAACCAATCTCACACACACACACACACACACACACACACACACACACACACACAAAACCAACTGCAAAAAAAAAATCCTTTCTTAAAGCAATCTTCTTTTTAACTTCGAAAAAGCTGTTCTTCCTGTTTCTAAAAGTAATACCTCCTGCAGGAAATTGTGAGGTTCCCAAACATTTAGTGGGAAGAGAATAACCAAACGACTTTCATGTTATATACATAACTCTCCCCAAGAGTTTCTGGAGTGAAATTAACAGCTGCAATGACGCCACCACAGTACTTGATGAAGAAGGCACCTGTGAATTTCTTTTTTTCTTTCTTTTTTTTTTTTTAATATTTTGCACTCATGAAGCTTTCTATTTTTTTAAAAATTTTTAAAAATTTATTTGGCTGTGTTTGGCCTTAGCTGCAGCACGTAGGACCTTCGTTGTGGCGCGCAGGTTTCTCTCTAGTTGCGGAGCGTGGGCTTAGTTGCCCTGCGGCATGTGGGATCCTAGTTCCCTGACCAGGGATCGAACTTGCGTCCCCTGAAGTGGAAGCGTGGATTCTTAACCACTGAACCACCAGGGAAGTCCTGGCACCCGTGAATTCCTAAAGCCAGTCCTTGGTGCAGGGCGTCAACAGCTTCTATGATTCACTCTTCTTGTCTAGATGCTCACAGTCATGCTAAGGAAGAGGCCGCAAACTGGCAGACTACAAATATCTTTGATTTGGCCTACAGAATGTTATTGTTACTATTTCCCCAATAACAATTTGGATGAATATTTAAAAATCAAGAGAATCCCAATAGGGGTTTCCCTGGTGGCGCAGTGGTTAAGAATCTGCCTGCCAATGCAGGGGACACGGGTTCGATCCCTGGTCCGGGAAGATCCCACATGCCGCTGAGCAGCTAAGCCCATGAGCCACACCTACTGAGCCTGCGCTCTAGAGTCCGTGAGCCACAACTACTGAAGCCCGCGCGCCTAGAGCCCGTGCTCCACAGCAAGAGAAGCCACTGCATTGAGAAGCCCGCGCACCGCAACGAAGAGTAGCCCCTGCTCACCGCAACTAGAGAAAGCCCGCGCGCAGCAATGAAGACCCAACGCAGCCATAAATAAATAAATAAATAAATTTATTTATTTAGAAAAAGAGAGTCCCAAGAAAAAAAGATCTTGATTTCACACACACATGCAAATTCAGATGTTTGCTTTACTTCTTGGAAACTGGCAGAATTGGCTGCGCTGAGTCTTCGCATGGCACTGGTGGCCGGAGTTGGTGGCACAAAAGGCGTGGTCTCCACCACCTCAGAGTTTACCATGTGTGGATATGCAGACGCCTGCCTGGGACCCGCTGCACGGCTCTGCCTGCAGGGCCGGAGCACGTGAGCCTCTGGGCTGAAGCTAACACCCACTAAGGACTGTCTTCTGAAAGCAACTGGGGATTTTTTAATGTGAAGAATATAACCAAGGAAGCTTTTTATGAAAGAGAAGAGACAAGAGATGACTGACACTGGTTTTGGGAAACGTCCCTGACTAACAGGCCCTCCCTGTGATGGTTTCCCTGGCCACCTTGGGGAAGGGACCTTGGTGGCCCAGGCTCTCCTGCCCCCGGCTGAGTGGGTTTCAGTTTACCTGGCAGTTAGAGTCACACTGAAAGCTACTGAAATAAGGTGTGGCAGAAATCAGTCTGGTGAATAAAGGTTGCATCAATATGCATGAAGAAATAAGTGAATCAGTAAGAGAATGGCTGAAAAAGTCATGACTCTCTCAGAAGATAGGCCTGCAGTGATGCCTGGGCCCTGGGCCGTTCTGGGCTGATTCGTTCACCCAAGTGGGCTCTAGAGACCACGACTTACGACTGCTGATCTGGGAGAACTTCAGGGCCACAGAGAGGCTACTTCGAGACACCATCTCACCAATCTTTTTCCAGTCGTTTCCATGGAGGGACTGGTATATCTTTAGCTTCTCGGTATCTCCTTTGCTATACCTTAGAGGAAGGGAAAACAGATCACAGCTGAGCATGAACCACAAGCTTAAAACCACTATTCTCATTGCAGCATGCTGTGATGCTGGGAGGAGCCGTATAGGGCGGGCTGTCAGGAAACCAGCTCAGCGCAGTCCTACCAAGGACCTGAGCCCAGATACTTCCTGTCTCGGCATCTCAACCATGAGCATCCTGTAAGTCAGTCACCGCAGTCCCTGGCTCACTTACACAGAGGCCAGGGCAAATAATCCGATCATGCTATTCCCCAGCCAAACCCATAAAGGCTTCACACAATAAAACCCAAACTTCTGACTGTGCCTGCAAAGCTCGGCGCTCCCTAAGTTCAGCCCCATTGGTCTTATCGGCCTTTCTCACCTCGGAGCCTCTGGACCTGTGGTGGGAATGGCCTCCCTCCACCGCTGGAAAGCTCCTGCAAGCTCTTCAGAAGCAGCTTAAATGGTGCATCTTCAGAGAGGGCTTCCCTGACCGCCTGGGCTGGAGGTGCCCTGCTGTCCTCTCCCAGAGGACACTCCGCTGCTCTCTCACTGCCCCCGTCACCACTGGCAACTGTACACTCGTGGCTTCCCTGGTTTATCTGACTCTTCGTCTAGGCCACCACTGGCCAATGGAAATATGAGCCACAGATGTCACTTAGAATTTTCTAGTGGTCATGTGAAAATTAATTTTATTTAGTTTTTTTAAAGATAATTTATTGGCTCACGCAATTGAAAAGTCCAGATACAGGTGGGCCCTAGGGTTAGCTTAATCCAGGAGCTCAATCAAATCACCAAGGACCACTTTCCACCATTCCACTCTGTCTTCCATGTTTTTGGTTTTTTTTTTTTTTGGCGGCAGCATGCGGCATGTGGGATCTTAGTTCCCAAACCAAGGATTGAACCCACGCCCCCTGCAGTGGAAGCACGGAGTCTTAACCACTGGACCGCCAAGGAAGTCCCTAATTTTATTTAGTTTTAATGAATTAATAACATATTTTATTTAACTCAATATATTTAAAATGCAGCCATTTCAACATGTAATCAGAACTGAAAAGTATGAATGAGATACTTTACATTCTCTTCTCCACAACAAGCCTTCTAAGTCCATTGTATACTTCACTCTTCAGCACATCTCAGCTTGGACTAACCATAGTTCAAGTGCCCCATGGCCACGTGAGGCTGGTGGTCGCATGGATGGACAGCACAGCTCTGGAGGGGAAGTCCTCGGAGGGCAGGGACCCTGTCAGTTTTCTACACTTTGGTACCCGTAATGCTTGACAGACAACAGATGCTCAATAAAGATGTGACAGGGACTTCCCTGGTGGCGCGGTGGTTAAGAATCCGCCTGCCAATGCAGGGGACACGGGTTCGATCCCTAGTCTGGGAAAATCCCACATGCCGCGGAGCAACTAAGCCTGTGCGCCACAACTACTGAGCCCGCGCGTCTGGAGCCCGTGCCCCGCAACAAGAGAAGCCACAGCAATGAGAAGCCCACACACTGCGACGAAGAGTAGCCCCTGCTCGCCGCAACTAGAGAAAGCCCGTGCGCAACAACGAAGACCCAACGCAGCCAAAAAAAAAAAAAACAAAAAAGGACAGCTGTCATTAAAAAAAAAAGATGTGACAGATGCCTTAGCACAAATCTGTCACAGTTTAAGGAAGTAAAGATGCAGGAATCCCACATAAAAGCAAATATATTAAAAGAAAAGAACTAAAGTGCACTGTAATATATGTGGATTTTGAGATTAAACATCTTAAATGTTCAAGGGAAGAAAAAGCCATCTTTATGACATTTTATAATTCCTTTTTGGGGGGAGGAAGAGGGGCCAGAAGTGGTAGTTTATGTTATTACTAATGCAACACAAAAGCAGCCCTAGTAAAATACTAACCATTTCTAATGAGGGTGATCCACAACTACAGTGGGACAGTAAGATCCTAGCATTCTCAGAAATGTATCTAAAATGCAGAGCATGGTGAATAGAGATGCGAAATCCTTCACCATTAAGAATCAAGCTTTTTAGCAGTTTCCTTTACAAGGCAAGCAGGGTCTTCCTGAGATTTAAAACAAGACTTAAAGGTACCCTTGAAGCAACAAAAAAGAGGACATGAGAGAAAAACAGAGTGTACAAAAATGAGGAAACAGGTGTACTGACCTCCATGGCCCCTTGGAGCCTTACAATTCTTTGATTTTTGACTTCCTATGGTTTTTTCACCTAAGAGTTCCTTAAGTTGGAAAAATACTTTAAGGGTAAGTGGTCATCACAGCACAAATAATATGGTACCAATGAATGAACTTTATTATCAGAATGACAGACTTTCATTATTCGAAAAATGTCATTTCCCACAGTGATGTAACAGGTAGAAAAACATGTTACCTCATTCATTTACCAAAAGCATCTTTTTGGTCCCATTTAAAATGTCACCTTTAGTGAATTTCCTTAAAGTACACAGCAGGGGCTTGGGAAAAAGGGAGGGCAGGTTTCAGTCTGTGTGGAGGCACCTTTCCTCTACTTCAGGTTTATTTTCTTTTGGTAAAAATTTTTCAAAAGAAGCCAAGGTCATACCAATGTTAAGTTCTGATAGTACCTATGTCCTGATTTAAAATCACGGCGCTAAGTAGGACCCAACTGGCCCTGCCAGATTCACTCCATCTGCCTCCTGGAAGTGAGATCAGTAGTTGAGCCCTAGGTGGCTGTCTGGGCCCTCAAGGGTAGGAGCTGACGCTTTCCCCCTCATCCCTTTGTCCTTAAGCAGAGTGCTTACCCACCACTGACGCTCGGTCTACATTTGTTTTATTTGGAATGCTGGAAACAGACCATAATTGGGTATTTTATTTAGGAAAAAAGGGAGGAGAGAATGGCTACTGCCACATGAAGCTCTGCATTGATGCTACCGAATCACACTTAAATGACCTCACACAAGTGCGCACCCCCACCTTCTAATATTTACTGAAAACCCAAAGCACTGGGCTCAGTGCTGAAGGGCACACATCACACTGAGAAGGAATGTCTGGGTTCACGAGGAGCTTACAACCTGGGAGACCGCTGAGAAAACTGCATGGGTAACGGTAAGAGGCAGTGCATGGAGAACGCTAAAATGAAAGCATAAAGTAAAAGCCAGGGATTTAGAAACGGGAAGATGACGGAAGATTCATTCAAGAGGTGGAAACTGAAAGGGTCTTTGGAGACATACACGTGACGACACATCTGGTTTCACACACGAAACTCTTCACGATTTTGTTGTGTACATTTTGATTTACAGTATCAGCAAAGACTAGAGAAATGCTCTGCTCAAGTTTTTTCTTACCTGCCTTTGTAATTGTTGACATCAAACATCTTCTTTGCTCGATAGTATACGAGTTTCCAGGGCCGGGCAATGCCCTTACCTAAAGTCGGAAGAGAGGTGGTCAGAGGGGACAACCTGAGCGTGGCATGAAATGCAGTCGCAATTATAAAAGAAACCCAGAAGGGCCCCTTTTTACAACACGCGCTATCCTAGACCCCAGGTGGAGGTTGCGGTTTCCTATGTCCTGCAGAAAGCCGTCTTGGGGAGCAGATATACAAAATCCCCAGTTTCCTTGGCGATCTCTGAAAACTAGATGCTTAGTATGTAGAGGCTCTAGCTTCTGGTCTACTAAATTCATGGAAAAGACCCTTATTAGGCAAAGGGATTTTAACATAATCTGAATTAGGAGGAAGGGGCCCAGAAGTGGAGGACACACGCCAGCAGTTCTCCATAAGATAAACAAAAAACCTTTCCAAATGAATAAGCTTTTTCCTGCTTTGCCACTCTAAAGATGAAAGGATCCCCCAGCAGGGGCTCATTGTTCTGTTTTCCTTTGTGCATTCCACCTAAGAAATTATCCTCTTTAAATTCAAGAGAGATTTTTTTTCCAGTCCAAACGTACATTGCTTCATGACCTTCTAACTTCCCCAGGATACCTCCAAGAGGAGGGTTCCAGCTCAAAGCACAAATATGGCTCTACTTAAAAAACTTCAGAGACTCTGGTGTATACCAGAGTACTTTGTGCAGTATATGCAAAAAATACACAATAGAGGACAAGAAGAGAAACCAAAACCGTAATGGTTACCAAGTAGGAAAGCTGGAAGCTGATCATCTAATGTGTTAGAAAATCTGTAAAAGCACTATTCTTGGGAGACATGAACACATTCCAAATCCCGGAATGCATAGGCTGGCAATAAAAATACTATTAACGTAGCAGCAGCTAACATGCACTGCATGTACTGGACGGGCCAGACACTGTGCTCAGTACTCACCGCGGTTATCTGTGTAAGGCTGGAAGGCTATGGATGGTCAAGGCGGCCACAGTTATAAACTTACCAATGTGCAATCTAAATGAGTATTTTCTTTTTAAGTCGGTGATTAGAGATTTCTCCTCTGGGTATCTGTCTGTGTACAGCAGCTTGTCTGCATTCTCGATTCCTGTCAGAGACAGAAATTCTTGCACGTTTTTCTCTAACTGCTTATTTTCCTTCACGGAAAACTTGCCAAATTTAATAGCGACACCTAGGATTTGGGGCAGGAGAAAAAGGTACACAACTGTCAACAATGAATGAAAGCGAACCAACGTTTGGTCTTTAGCAATTACAACAGCACCCGTCAGCTCCTCCCCACCTGTCGGGGAGCAGCCCCTGCTTGTGCCCTTGACATTCGCTCTCCTGCAGAGTTCGGCCTAAGCCACACTGTCCTCCCAACATCTTCCCTGGTCATCCCACTCCAATGTGACCTTTCTTGTGTCATCAATTCCTTTTTACACAGTTATTTAAAAAATAAATTAACAGTAATAGATATTCATTAAAAATTCAAACAGTATTGAAATAAAAGTTTAAAAGAAGCCCCCCCCTTCACTCTCCTCTGCCCCTCCTCCCCCCAAGGCAGTGCTGGGAGCTGGTTGGCACAAACATGAACCTGTATATTCTCTACGTATATATATTGGGGGGCGGGGGTGGGGACAATGTCACTGCAATTTACGTTCTAGTCCTCGTCATAACTCAAAGCACTCAAGTCTCATTATTATTGACTGCATTACACAGTACATTTTCCTCATCTTAGACTTATTTTAAAAATCTTTTATAAAATACATACTCATAAAAATTTCAACATAGAATACAGAAATAAAATGGGGTCCTTCTATAGATATTGCTCGAATACAGAAATAAAATGGGGTCCTTCTATAGATATTGCTCTATAAGTTGTGTTTTTCTCGATCAATTTGTCTATTTTTTTAAAAAACGAATCTTATCAACATGATTAATTCCATAAGGCTAAGGCCCCTCTTTTTACTTTTTTCAATGACCAGTGGCACTGGGCCTCACACAGCAGATACTCATCAGTAAGTACTGCTCACTTGCAGTACACAGCCTTACATTCGTAGTTCATTCTGAAATCCAATAAGCTTTCTGGGAGGTTCTTGTAACACAGTGAAATCAAGAAGGAGACCAAGCTGGGTGTTGCCTGAAGCCATGCCCACTACAACCAGCTCACCCTCAAATTAATATCCTTGAAATTACACCTCACCAAAGCTGATGATGTTGATATGCGTGTTTTAATTTGATTTCACTTGTGCCCCCCTCCCAGGGTCTCAACCACTTAACCTCCTCCCCCTCTTCTTCCAGGCTTGATCTTCTAGTCTGTGGATCACCAGGATCCGTTAGCCCCGTGTTTCCTCGCCTCCCCTCCCAGAAGTTGGGCAAAGAAGAGGAAAACTAGTGCACTTCATTTTGGTAATTTTACAGTGCAGATAACGACTCTGGAAGGAGATAAAGCTGAAAGTAGCTAAGGGATGCTTTTTGTGAATCTATAAATCTGAATCGCTCACAAAAGAAAGTCAGGGCTAGTTACGCATATAGAAAAGTTCAACAAATATTCAAGTTCCACAAGCTCACCCTGGGCTTTAAATTCTTTAAAGCGTCCCAAGTCATCCCGATACATTCGCTTAATTGTAGTGGCAGCCCTCTCCTTGATATCAGGGATGAACTCCTGGAGCTGCCTCACAGCGGAATCCAAATCCACGTCTGAATTATCTGAATCTCTCGAATCTTCAGATAAATATTTGGTTTCAGGATCTTTAGCCGACTCCAAATTGCTTTCTTCTTCATTTGTAGGTTCTAATCTAAGGAGAAAAACTGGATTGATTAACATTGACAGGTCACGTGCCCTAATGGCTTTCAGATTCTTCTCTTACAGTGACTCTCCCTTTGACTACAACAGCATTAAAGCTGGAAGGGATCTTGGAGTTGATTCAGTCTGTGATGTCTGAACTCTTTAATGTAGCTTTACTAACTTGGATACACCTCAGAGGCTGCCTGGAAGGTAAACATGTGGCCCTAAGCCCTATTTCCACCAGGCATTGCTTCTTATGTTACTATTTCTCAACTTTATTGTTTCAGATATTGACTTCCTAATAAGCTCAGCCCTCTTCTAGGCCCATGGATACTCAAGACCCGCCCCCCCCCATGAGTTATGTTTTATAATAATGGTTACTAATTAGTTAAGTCAATATTCAGGGTTTACATTGTTACAATTGCTTTGTTGCAGTTAACAATGGCCACATATTTTCCCCTTGGCAGTATAAAGAAAACATAGTTTTCTATGTATCTATCACTAATTCATTCCCACAAACTTTCTGCCAGATGTCCAAAGCTGCTCTTAGTCAACTGCATCAGCTAACCACCCAGACAGGAAACTGAAACAAAACAAAAACAAAACTGTATGCATTCGTCTGAGCAAAGGGTCAACAGCTTTCACAGGTCCACAGCCCCATACAAGTTAAGAACCACAGGCCGAGAACATTCCTGCCTCCTTATCAGTGATCTAAAAATGTCCCCAATGAGATGGCATACAGGATGATGTGAGTTGGGCCCTCTGCCATTTAACTTCTATGTAAAACTATTTTAAGCCAGGACAATCTAGCAAATGTAAGAAAGTCACAGAGTAGAAATAGGGAGAAAACCTGTCCCGACTCCCAGGAACTGAAATAAAGTGCTTTAAAAAAATTCCTGCATCTATTCACCGGCCAGTATACTTAAATGATAATTATATAAATAACGATATCTAAATTTCTTTTATTAAGGAGAACCCTAATTCAAGTTTTTTTCCTGTTCCGTAACATTCTAAGTTCTCTGATCCTTTCTCCTATCTCTGTACATATAGACAAGGTAACTGTGGGGTCTTAAAATTCTTTTTAAACGTATGCATAGAATTTCAGGGCTGGAATAGTTCTTAGTGAAAACAGAATCTAACTGCCTTATTTTACACATGAAGAACGGAAGGTACCTGCCAAGTTACTCAGTTAAATGTGCACGACATCCTATACATCTGATGGTCTATCTCTTTATGATTTCTGCCACTTACTATGGCCGTGCTGAACAAAGAGGTAACGGGCAGACTTCACACCCAAGACGCACATCATGAGAAGGCTCAACACCCGCACGTTACCTCTGCACCTCTTCCGAACAGGCCTGCGGTTTCTCCTCTTGTGGCCTGGGTTTCGCACTTTCTTCAATCAAGGTACCATTACCTTCCACTGCATCAAAGAGCGTGTCCTCAGAGCTCGTCCTGAGCACTGAAAAATCACCGCCAGGCACCACGGCAGTATCAACAGAAGATCTTCTCTTCCTTTTCTTAGACTTTTTCTTGAGGCCACTGGATTCCTGATTGCCCCCTGCAGTGCCGACCTCACCAATCACTTGCGATCCCTCTGAGTATATGTTCTCAGCGCTCTCAGGCGTAGGCAAGGCCTTGAACTCCTGGTCATGTGGACGTTTCCTCTTTCTTTTCTTAGACTTGCTTTGATCTGCAGACACTGGCAGTTGTGCAATTTCACCTTCTTGGCCCATGGGAGGCTGGGGTTCCTCCTCTTGGGATTCTGATCCGGGCAGGGTGATGCTCGCACCCAGACTTTCCTGGACAGCATCACAGGATGCAACTTTCCTCCGATGTTTTTTATGCTTTTTCTCCCGAACTTTATCATGCAGTTCTGACTCATTTTCACGTGACTTAGTAACTAAATGCGGTTCATCTGCTTCAGGCCCTTTTGTTGACTTTTGCTCCTTGCTTACATCAATGTAAACGACATCGACATCCTTTCTAAAATTCTTTGGTGTGTTCTCAATGTTTTCTTTATCCACCAGGACGCACGCAACACCTGTTTCCTCATTGACTCCCAAAGCACCTTTTCTTCTCTTTTTATTCTTTTTGGGTATAGAAGTGGCCTTTTCAGTCTCATCGCAAATTTCTGATTTTTTCAAAGGAGAAGAAACAAGATGCTGGGCATCCTTTCTCTTTTTTTTACCCTTAGTTATGTCAGCCTGTTCATTTGCCAGGGGGGAGTCTCTGAAACTTTCATGGGGATGCCTCCCATGTCTCTCCTTATGTACAGAATGCTTAGTCTTTTTCTTGACGAAAACTGGAGTGTGGGTTTCCAATCTGCTTGATTCTCCTTCCATTTTATTCCTATAGGGAAACTGAACCACATGGTTTATTTTTGCAGAGCATTTTAAACATTAGCCTCAGGAGAAAAAAAAAATCACACAAAAACGAAATTGCAGAACAAATGACAAGCCTGGAGTCATGATTATAAATTTTCTATTATTCTAAATGCGTAGCAAGCTCACTGTAATTCACTTGTCTGGTTCCATTGCCTTTACGATATGGAAGAAAAAAATAGTTAATTGAGAACAGTGCTCTGCCATGATCGGGCCCTTGTTCCCCCACGGCCTCACCTTCTACCTCTCCTCTCAAACTCTGTGCTCCAGCTACACTTCCTTTTTTTTTTTTTTTGGTTCCCCAAACATGCTCCAATCCTTTCCCTGGCTTGAGGTCTTATAAATCACGACTCCCTCTCTCTGGGCCGCTCTCCGCTGTCTCCTACCCCACCCCTGCCTCCTTTCATTCTTCAGAGCTTGGCTTGAACATCGCTTCTTCCAGAAAGCTTTAAAAGAATATAAACATCATGATACCATGCATACTACGTTAAGAGAATATAAATGTTATGATGCCGTGTATATTATGTTAAGAGAATATATACATTATGATGCCACGTATATTACATTTAAAACACAAAAAAAGTTTCATGTATCTTTTCTGAATGGATACATACGTAGTAAAACTATGAATACAGCATGCTGATTATAACCGGTAAATTCAGGGATTAGGGACAAGTAGAGAGCCAGTTTCTCTTATATCTGTAATCTTTTATTTCTTAACTGGAGTAATGAGTACAGGGGTGTTTGTTATATTTTTGTCTACTCTTATTTGTCTACTCTTTTAAAGTGAACTGAAATAGTTCACTTTTTAAAAAGCAAGGGGCAGAACAAGAATACAGACTGCTTTCACTTAAAAACAAGCATTAAGGACTTCTCTGGTGGCGCAGTGGTTAAGAATCCACCTGCCAGTGCAGGGGACACGGGTTCGAGCCCTGGTCCAGGAAGATCCCACGTGCCACGGAGCAACTAAGCCCGTGCGCCACAACTACTGAGCCTGTGCTTTAGAGCCCATGTTCCACAACAAAGAGGAGCCCCCGCTCACCGCAACTAGAGAAAGCCTGCGTGCAGCAACGAAGACCCAACACAGCCATAAATAAATAAATAAATAAATTTCTTTTAAAAAAAACACAAGCGTTAAAACAAGCAACTGAAGGATGTAAACGCACTGTTTAAGTATTTACCAAAAAAAAAGAGAGAGAGAGAAAAGAAAGACCCCTTTCCTGACCCCTTGAGCTTGGCCCATTCCCCAAATGATATACTTTCACAGCAAACTATTTCTCTTTTGTAGCATTTAGCCCAGCTGTGGTTCAGAGCGGGGACATCAAGTATCCACTGACCTCAAACTAGAAGATCGCCTCTTTGAGAAAGAGGCTGAATGGGCCTTGTTAGTGTCCAACAAAAAGTCCAAGTTCTGCAATAAGTCGGAATGAAGTTTAATAAGGCTCCAATGTCAATTCTTATACAGAGTACGTGCATTCTGGAGTTTAAGTACAGGAATAGAAATGTACTTCGCAAAAAACATGGTTAAAAATATAATTTTACAAACACATCTTACAACTCTCCTTGTTCCATATTGCTTCTGGGTTTCAATTTTTAAGATTTTATTTCTCTGAGACTAAAAGTAATACTAAAGGTAATACGTTTACATGGTTCAAACATCAAAATAATCTGTCCTTATTTCCCCTCCTTTCTCACAGAGAAGGTAGCATCTGTATATTCTGATCTGCATTTTGCTATTTTCACTTAACAACAGATCCTGGAGACCTCTCTGTGTCAGTGGTCTTTCAAGTCTGAATGCTTAGGCACATTTTCTACGGAAGGAACCTACTTTCTTCTAGGTAGTCAAGAAGCTGTAAGAATTGTCTAGCTGGAAGGATGGGGAACAACAAACATATAGACCGATACCTATAAGCCAAATCTACCAGCCCCAGGATCTCACCTCCAACGGAGGCACCAAGAGCTTTGGTTAAGGCCTTCCTCCCTGGTGTCACCCAGAGATGCACAGAAACCCCTTCTTAACCCACTTCTTCGCAGCTTCCACCTCCAAGACTCTCCCCCCCGAGACTGCTCCAGTTAGAGTGCTATAACCTTCGAGCCACTAAATTCAAGAGATACTTTCCTGGCCCATCTTTCAGGATCTCTCTCTCTCTCTCTCTCTTTGGCTGCACCGCGTGGCTTGGCGGAATCTTAGTTCCACGACCAGGGATCGAACCCGTGCCCCCTGCAGTGGAAGCATGGAGTCCTAACCAATGGACCACCAGAGAATTCCCTCAGGATCTCTCAATAACAACAGAACAGAGCAGATAATTCCTTTTAATATTTTTACCTTCCATTAGTTTCTTTCTTTCTTTTTTGTAAATACCTTGTATGCTTCTCCTTCTGGTCTCTTGAACTCAGCACAATGTTTTAAATATATAGTCACTTCCCACTAAAGCCTTTTTATGGCTTCTCCATTATTCTTTATAAATTTATTTATTTTATTTTATTTATTTTTGGCTGCATTGGGTGTTCGTCGCTGCGCGTGGGCTTTCTCTAGTTGCGGCAAGCGGGGGCTACTCTTCGTTGTGGTGCGCGGGCTTCTCATTGCCGTGGCTTCTCTTGTTGCAGAGCACGGGCTCTAGGAGCGCAGGCTTCAGTAGTTGTGGTGCACGGGCTTAGCTGCTCTGAGGCATGTGGGATCTTCCCGGGCCAGGGCTCGAACCCGTGTCCCCTGCACTGGCAGGTGGATTCTTAACCACTGGGCCACCAGGGAAGTCCCTCCATTATTCTTAAGATAAAGTCCCAAATCCTTACAGACCTACCATGCCCTTCATGATCTAGTCTAGTCCATGCCTACCTCTCCACCTCTCATTTCTCCCTGGGTTTCAGACATCCTGTCTTCTTTCCGTTCCCAGAATACACCATGATCCTTCTCGTTATCAGGGACTTTACAAAAGCATCTCATTTTCCCAGGAATGCCTTTCCTCCGTTACCTTTCTGCGCTATAACTGGTCTAAGTTTGAAACTCACTTTCTCTAATCCCTTCTGGGTCCCGCCTCCTCGTTACAATGTTTCTCAACAATCCAGCTGCTTCCCTACTGCACTTCGCTCCGTTGGGACATAACCGGCCTCCTAAGGGCTGGGATCTTCTCGTCCGTCTGGTTCCCAAATGGTTCCCCGGCGTTCGATATATATGGATATACATTTATTCACACTTATTCGGAACATACCACTTTCCGCCCTGCAGGGACGTGCCCAAGCCTGGCCCCGATCCCCTCCCCACTTTGGGGTGCCCTGGAGACCCTGCTCTGCCCCGGGGTGGGCGTTCCGGGGCTGAGAGGGAGGAACGAACGAGAGGTTCCCGACTGGAGGGGCTTGGAGCGGCTGCGGAGAAAACAGGCGCCACCCCCATCCCTGGGGACCTGGGCCAAAGGCGGGCCTCCGGGGAGATGAAGACAGCGGCCACACACCGCTCGGTTCAGACACGCAAACTGGGAAAAAAGCCGGAGCAACTATAAAGCGCTTTCACTTACCTTCCGAACGCGTCGCCACCTGCCTTCCAATCCGGAAGTGCTGGTGTCGTGGAAGCGGAAGTGGCCGTGCGTCACTTCCGGCCCGCCCCCCTCCGGCTTCGCGCTGTCGTAGCAGCTCGCTGGCTGTGGGGCTGTGACTCGCGTCGTTTTCTGCCCAATTTGTTCCCGGGCTTGTTGCAAGTGGGGTGGGACAGGGTAGAGCGTGATCCTAAAACTAAGAAAGTGGGACAGAGCCTTTCCGCCGACTTGCTCATTCATGCATGCATGCCATTTATTCAACAGTTTTTTTTGCTGAGGTCCGTCTGCAGTCCAGGAGTGAACAAGATGCTGAGGGCTAACCTGAGGAAGACAGAAAACAAACTAATCAACCAAGATAATTTCAGATTATCCTTTAAGGAAAATAGATCAGGGTAATGTGATGGAGAGCGACTAGGGACAGTGAGAGCTAGGTTAGATAGTAAGGAAGGCTCTTTGACGAGTGACAGCTGAGTTCTAAATGAAAAGGGTGAACAAAAATCGATGGAAGAGTGTTCCAGGCTGGGACCAAATCCAGAGGCCCTGAACTTGGTTGCTGGAGGAACTGAAAGAAGGCCAGGGTAGCGGGAGCACCGTGAGTGACGGGGACAGAGGTAAGGGGTGAAGTCAGGGGTTGGCAGGGGCTCTGTGGTGCGGAGCCTAATGCACATTGAACTTAGGTGGAGGTTAGAGGTAGAAGAAGCCTTGAAGATCTATTCCGATTCTCCCATTTCCACTGAGTCCGGAAGAAACTTAGCTTATGATTAAAAGTAAAGCTTTAAGCAGGCCATCAAGTCGAGGCCAGTATACATGCCACTCAAACTTTTAGTCTTACTGCATAGCGAACACAATCACACCAGCAAAGAGATTTCTCATGGAATCCTGTAACAACCCCCTGTTATAGGAAATCTTTATTAGGTAATATCGCCTTACTTTGTGGATGAGAAAACTAGGGCTTCATGTAACTTGTCACAGGGGAACTTATGTGGCCCCAGCTAGGATTCAAACCTGTGATCTTTCCACTACTCCAGTATCCTGCGCCTTGCTGCACCACCTGACTTCCTCTGTGTGAGCTGCCAAGCAGCCTTGATTAAAAAGTGCACAACGCGCATTTCTGTGAAAGTCTGAAAGTGAGGCAGACTAGAGAAACCATAAAGCGTACGTCATACACCTGTCACCACCCAAGGGCCGCTTCAGGCCTTGGATGGACAGTTGGAGGTCTGTCTGATTTGCTCTGGAAAGGTAGTGCTGGTGTTGTCCACTGTTGCTGTGCAAGGCCTTGAAGTGCAGGTTTGTTGTCTGTGCAACTTCTCTGTGGTGAACCCCTTACCCAGAGCCTTGTGGATATTTGCACATTTAATGAAGATGATAATGATGGGTGAACGACCCCACTAAAGGCTGGAACTAGAAGGCAGACTAGGGGTCATCCAGGCTAGTGGTTCCCAAAACACTGCACCAATCACTCGGGAAGCTCTTTAAAAGTGCAGATTTCCAACTTTGCATACAGACTGCATATCAGGCACCATTATTGTATCACATTAAAATCCATAGACATAACAGCATTGTAGTTCTGTATGAGAATGTCCTTGTTCTTGGCAGATGCATGTATTTAGGGTCAAATACGATACTGTCTGCAGATCTTTTCAAAATGGTTTAGCAATGTGTGTGTGTGCATGTTCACATACACACACAGAAAGTAAATGTGGCAAATACTAAGGACCAGTCAATCTAGGTGAAGTCTATATGGGTTTTCATCGTACTCTTCTTTCAAAGTTTCCATAGCTTTGAACTTAAAAAAAATCCAAAGGGGTAGAAGGATTAAAATGCAGATTCTCAGATCCCATTTCCAGATATTCTGATTCAGTGAATCTGTATTTTTCAACTTCCCTTTATTCTGTTGCACAAAGTTGGGTACCATTGATTTCATTCAACTCTAGACTTTCCCCCCTACCCATTTCACAGAAGAAAACACTGAGGACCCAAAAGGTGACTAATTTGAGATCTCTCAGTGGATTAACAGTAATATCAGGTCTGGAATGCAGAGCTCTGTTTCATTCTGAAACACGTAACGCTCTGCCCCGGGCTGTGTGTGTGTGTGTGTGTGTGTGTGTGTGTGTGTGTCGCTGGGAGAAGTGGGAAGGGGCGGCGAGAGGGGTCGGGGTGAGTGGGGGGGGTGGTGTGTCTTTGACTTGGAAGTCAAGTGTAAATGGCCTTCTAGAACTCCGTCGCTTTTAACACAGCCCAGTAGTGATTCTTGGGTTTTTCTCAGGTCTACTTAAGAAAACTCGAAACACGTCCACTTAGGTGGCCGCCAAAAAGTTTCCTGAAAGTAAATCGACTAGCCCTGTTCCAGTGCCGTTGGCGTCCTGTCGCCATGGAAACGGACGGTTCCATTTTTCCTCAAGGGGTGGTCTTGATTTTCTCTCCTTTTCGAATCCGCAGCGCGGCGCCCAGAAGACGCTCTCAGGAACCAGAGGGGCTTATGTAGGTCTTAGTGCTCCTTGCAACGAGGGGGAGGCGCGAGGTGGGTGCGCCTCACTCCGGAGGGAGCCCGGTGTCCGGTGTCCACCCCGGGGTCCGGGTGATGCGTCCCGGGACTGGCGGAGGGCCCCTCCGAGTTCCGCACCGGCCCCCCACCTGGGAAGCGCGCTGGATCCAGCCGGCTGGCCGACTCCCCGCGACCCCCAGGATGCCAGAGGCCAGGAACTCCTGCCACGACCTCACGCGATGGAAGAAGAAGCCGCCGGTGCGCCGCACGGTCAGCCAGATCTGCCCGCCCCCGCGGCGGCCCCTGACCGTGGCCGACATCCAACCGGGCATGGAGAACGAGAGGCTGGGGGTCGTGCGGGATTCCATGTTTCAGAACCCGCTCATCGTCAAGGTGAGCCCTCCCCACGCCCATCACCCTCTTGCGCTCGTCCCCTCACTGGGCACCCACGCGGCTGGGGGTTTCCACTCGTCCTGCCCCGGCCCCACCGCCCCGCTCCGAGCGCGGCGCTGGGAGCTCCAGCTCTAGTCCAGACAGACCTGGACCCCCGGGCGGTCACGGGCAGGCCGCATCGCCTCGCTGAGCCTCAGTTTCCTCATCCTCAAAGTGGGATGACAATGGCACTCATTAAAGGGAGTGATTGGGAAGATTGCATAAGGTAATCCCTGCGAGACCCCTGACACGCGGTAAGTCCTCCACGTTGGCGGCTATTTGCATATGTATTCACGCAGGGTGAACCCACAGGGTGACAGACAGGTAGCAGCACCCAGACTGCGTCCTTACGACCTGCCAGCCCTCGCGGGGTGCAGGCCGCCTCACCCGATTCCCCTGCACGCCTGGGCTGCTGTTATGTAGCAAGTGTTCTGTATGTCTCTTGAAAGCATCACTTCACACGTTAATTTCCACCCAATCATACTCTTAACCAGAATTACTACCCTAAGAGACAAAAAGCGCGAATCTCTGCCCCAGGGGTCCCACAGGCACAAACGAGCGAGGGAGCCGCGGTTTCCAACTAGGTCGCCTCCTCTTTGATCGCACGCTCCCTTACATTAGTCACGTTTCGGGACTGGTGATCACCCAACGCTGACGTGGCATCAACGCGTCTTTCCGGGGCCCCAGGAAAGGTCAAGTTGAAGTTTGGCGCTTGGGAAGCTGGTCATGGAGCAATTTTACCTTGCGCCACTGGAGGGCAGTGTGCCTTTAAAAATGCGCGCAGTTCCCCAGATTCCGGCGGTGGAAGGCGCAGGTGATAATCGTGGATTCAGTAACAATTATTTGTCTGAACGCCAGAAGCTGTTTAGAGCCCAGAGGTTTTGGTTGTTGTTAGTTTTTTGTCTGTTTGTTTCGTACAGGGAAACTGGGCTTTCTTAACATCGTGGTAGAATTAGCTGAGTTAACTGGCTCCTATGAAAACACGGATTCTCTCCTCTCGCGCTACCCAAACTGTTTCCTGGGCCAGCAGCTGGGAGAAGCTGGCTTATCACACTAGGCACCCTTCCATCTAACACCTCCCCTTCCTAGGCCTCCCAAAGTGGAGCAAAGTCCTTCACTTATTTCTAGGTGAGAAGAGCCACTCTCAGAGGACAGATGGCACAGACAGATGGGGTTCACCACTCTGGGATCAAGGGGAGAATCAATTTCCCAGCCTCTGATCATTGCTTTTACTCAAGTAGTTACTGGTGGACCAACTCCTTCCTACTTAAATACAACATGGACAGCGTAATGGAGTTATTCTCCATGGTGAATTAACAGTGTGTGATGCCCACCCCAAGCTATAATATATCCATAGAGACACATATATACATATAGGTATATGCATAGATATATGCACATTGTACATACACACACACTTTACATATATGTATGCACACATACATACATGTGTATGTACAATATACATGTGTTTAACATGTATAACATACATCTATAAGTAAACATTTCCCCTCCCTTTTTTCCTTTTGCTCGTGCTGCATATCAAGAAGGACAGTATTTGGCCTCTGGATGGCACTAGCTGAACAGCTTCCAGATGAATTCAGTCCTAATTCCTGAACTTGAACTTTGGGTTGGAAAATGTGCAGGAGACACTGACCCACCACCGCGGGTTCTGTCTTCAGAGCATGAGACACAGAGCAGGGCTGCCCCGTCAGCGGTGACTCGGCTCAAGCAGCAGGGGGCGCCCTGGTGATCGTGCCCAGCTTGTCTCCTGTCAGGAAAGCAAGTCTTTCCTTCTTACTTTCCTCCCTCCAGTTCTTGATGGGCCGTAAGGTAGTTTCAGTAGCAGTTAAGATTATGTCCACATTTCAATACTGACCACCGCTACCAGATTTTTCTACTAAAATCTGGCCCAAGTAAAAGCTACAGAAACATTGAGAGCAAGGAGTAACCTTGATTGTTACCTTCTCCAGACCCCTCCTTACACTGGGGACGCTGAGGCTGTCTGTGGTGGGTTCTTTGTGCAAGGTTCTGGCAGAGCCGGGGGTAGAAGCTACGTTCACTGGCTCCCAGCCCAGCTTTACTTCTACCACTCCAAAAAGCTTCCTCTATTTTAAAGGAAATTTAAATTATGAAAAAAAAAACTTTGAGGTTTTCAGCTCTCAAGAAAAGAAGATTGAAAGTATCCAAGATGGTGGAGCCTTTAAAAAAATCTTTTTAAAAATAATATATTGCTGAAATTTCTGTTGCGGCATGGCTTGTGGATTTCTTGACTGTGGCATGTCAGTTTCACAATCCCAGATTTTCAGACCCTCCTTTCTGTGCGAGTTCTCATTGTGTGCAGCAGAGGTGAGTGTGCCCTCTGCCTGGGGTGTCTGCAGGAGAATGATTGGAACTGAAGTATATTTTGGTTTTGTCGCAGTCTGAATCTGAAGGTTGCATCTGTATTGGGGGAACATAGCACCTTAGAAAGAGTCATTTACTCCCCCATATTGGGGAGTTGTTGCTCAGATTGTTTTCTCCAGTGAATAGGATCGGGATTTTTTTTTTTTTTTTTTTCATTTAAAATGCAGACACACTGCCTGAACAAACACGACACTGCTGTTTCACACCCATGGAATTTACCGGGACATACACACATCAGTTATTCAAGAACATGTCTGCAAGATGCCACCGTAACCAAGTGAAAAGTGAAAACCTCAGACATCCAAGCAGATATTTTATCAGCAAGTGCTCAACAACTCTTTGCCTCATTTAAAACCAAGCCAACTGGCTATTGAGTGGGGCTGATTGAATCAGCTCCATGTTTTAATGTGGCCACAAGAAGATGTAAATGTTTTCCATTAGAAAGGGCGTCTATTCTATTGTATAAAGTGACGTGTGGTTAGCCAGTTTTCCTTCAAATGTGACTCTCTGGGAAGAATAAAATTAAATAGAGAAAGAGCCAAGCTTCTCCCTGCTTGATTCTCATTTCCCCAGAACTCCGTGACTCAACAGAGGATCCTGCTACAATAGCCTTCAAGGCTCCTTCACAGAACCTGTCAGGGTGCACCCTTCCTGCCATCGGAACTCGGCTGATATCCTGTCAATACAATTATGGGGAGAGACTGTTTGGTTTGCTCCACTGACAGCCTTGAATCTTCTGTCGCCCTGGAGAGGCAGGCTAGGTACAGGGGTGGAATTTATTGAATTGAGCATCCTTAGAGGGTGCAAATGATCACGGCACCCGATGTTTTTCATAATTTCTCGCCGACTTTGTTTTTCTGTGGGGCTTTATGTCACAAACAAGAAGCCTGTGCATTTGTAGGATAGAGCTATAGAATCACATCATTCTGGGGTTGGAAGGAGGCTTACAGCCATCTAGTCCAATTCCTTTTTTGAGGCTGTTAGGACCCAGAGAGGGGAAGAGACTCGCCCAAGGCACTACCCTGACCTGGTCACAGAAGTGGGATGAGATTTATGTCACCTGACTTCCAGACCCATGCTCTTTGGCCGCGATACACAATTAGCTAATGAATGACAACCCAGATTGGTTATATCTGTACATCAGGCAGTCAAAAAAATGTTCATCGGTGAATCCGATTCCATTATTGTTTCACTCAACATTCCTTCCAGAGTGAACTCTACTAATTTCTTGGGATTTGTTGACAGCCAAGAAGTATTTATTGAATGTTTACTGAGTACTCTGCACCATCCTAAGCTCTCTTGGGGGCATAGAAACAAGTTCAGAACTTAGCTCTTGCCCATAAGGAGTTAATTATTTAGCTGGGGAGACAGAATATCTATATATATCACTATATATATGTATTTCATATGTATGACATATATTGCTTAGCATAGCCCCTGCATCAAAGAAAGCTCTCAGGAAACATTAGCTCTTACTATTGTGTACACGCGTGCGCACACACACACAGATAATAAGACAAGCAATGTCATGGGTCACCCCCCTGTAAGTTTCAAGTTTCTGCACTCCCCGGAAAGGTTCAGATTTGGGGGGAGGAAACCCGGAGCAGAACTCAGGAGGCTTTATAAAGGAACAGTCCTGAAACTGGACCTTGAAGGGTGAAAAGGTAGATTCTGATCAGGGGTGGAGATTGGGAGAAATTCAGCCCCCCGGGGCCAGATGACTCGACCCTCCTTAGATCCTAAGGGTTCATAGATTTTCACCCCAACCCGACTTCTATTTCCTAAGACTCAGCACCGCTGCTGGGATCCTTATCATCGTCATCACGGGGAAGCATTTATTTAGAGCCAGTGTGTCCAAATTGGATGCTCTACAAAATTAGGCAACCACACTCAACCACACTAAGAGCCTAACATCTCTAATAAGTATTGATGCTGGTGAACATCAGCACGTAGGTAGAGACAAATGCAAAGAAGGTAGGCAGGCAAACACACAGTTGGGCAAACAACCCAGCGGAGGTCAGTATTTTTATCATGTTTGAGTGAAATGGGAAAATGTTATATTCCGCTATGTATTGCAGAGAATATGCCTTTGATTGCTCAGATCCTTTTACGTTCAATTTACAATGTAACTGGAGAAAATAAAACACAAGGAAGGGGGGCTGAAACTGAGCTGCCCATCTTAAGGACCCAGTCTCGGCAGGCTGGTGGGCAGCTTTCATTTTTCTAGGGAAAGCTACGGGGTTGTCGATCCCTGCAACTCTTTCTCTCTCGGTCCTTTTTTTCTTTTTTCTTCTTTTTAAATCAAAGCTTCCAGCTTCCTGGCGCCCAGGTACATCCTTCGGTGAGCAAGGGTGAGCAAGCAGGGGCTGCAGCAGTGCCCAGCCCTGTGGTCGGTTCAGAAAGGAGACCTGCTCCCTCCCAGGCTTTTTACCACCGGCCCCGGGGTGGGTGGGTGGGACAGATCTGCTGGAGGAGGGGCCCGCCTTCCTCTTTGTGCCTCTAAAAAAGAGGGGCTTTGGCTTTGAAACGTTAATGAAGACCTCAGAATGCGGGTTCCTGGGGGATGAGCTCAGCCCCCATCTGGACACTCCTCTCAGATCAGTGGCGGGAAGGCCGTTCCTCCAGGAATAATTCTGAGTCCTGGCTGAACAAGTCAGCAGTGGCTTCCAGCACCTTCCAGAATCTTCCAGGCTCAAGTGCTGCTCATAGTAGAATTTAGGCCACTTTTCCTGTATTTGAAAGACAAAGTTTTCTTGATTTACGACTGGCCCTGTGCACAAAATTTCAACCCCCTATTTCTTTCTTTCTTTTTTAAAAATTTTATTTATTTATTTATTTATTTTTAGCTGCATTGGGTCTTTGTTGCTGCGCTCGGGCTTTCTCTAGTTGCGGCGAGCAGGGGCTACTCTTCGTTGCGGTGCGCGGGCTTCTCATTGTGGTGGCTTCTCTTGTTGCCGAGCATGGGCTCTAGGTGCGTGGGCTTCAGTAGTTGTGGCACGCGGGCTCAGTAGTTGTGGCGCACGGGCTTAGTTGCTTCGAGGCACGTGGGATCTTCCTGGACCAGGGCTCAAATCTGAGTGCCCTGCGTTGGCAGGCAGATTCTTAACCACTGCACCACCAGGGAAGCCCCAAACCCCTATTTCTAATTGCAGTGGTTTTCAAGTCATTCACCTGTCTCTAGAAGCATCAGAGTTCTCGTAAAGTGTCTGATTCAAACTGCTTGTTAAGAAAATGCATCTTTGTTTAAAATGTATAATGGGAAGGAAACACAATTAAAAGTGTTCTATATGAAATGCTAACAGTGGAGACCACCAGCTTGTTACCAATGATTTGAATTGGTTCATTTTGGGGCGTTGGTTCTGTCTTTGTGCTGGTCCTGCAGTGAATGTGTCACAGACCGAGAGGATTGGAACCAAGCTCAGACCCTGCTGGACTTGTAGGCTGGGTAAATCCGTTTCTGGAGGCCAGTGTGCAGAGTGATTGCTGTGGCCCTGGGAACTGGGCTCCGTTAAACCTCAGACACATCTGCTGGGCCATCGCTCCAGGACCCTCTGGCTGGCTGGGCAAACAGAAACAAAGGCACAGTCACAATCGTACTACATTTTGGTTGGTTTTAGCATATACTGTAAGTGTTGGGTGCTTCTTGTCTGACTTTTGTATTTGTTAAAAAAACAAAAACAAAAACAGGACGTGAGCATTTGTTGGTTGTTGATAACAACTCAACTTTAAATGAAATCGCCCCTTGACTCTCCTTTCAAGCTCCTGAATCCGTGTAAACAAAGACTGTGAAAACAATTCCAGGCTGCAGCTGGTGTTTTCATACCATCACAAAAGATACAGCAATAAGTTGGATAGCACAGGGAACTCTACTTAATGCACTGTGGTGACCTAAATGGGAAGGAAATCCAAAAAAGAGGGGATATATGTATATGTATAGCTGATTTATTTTGCTGTACAGTAGAAACTAACACAACATTGTAAAGCAACTATACTCCAATAAAAGTTAATTAAAAAAAATAAGTTGGTAGCCCAGGCAGATGTAAACCTGCAGCCACCACACTGGAGACAAAGGCGGTGTAGATGTCAGGCCATGGAGCCAGGCAGATCCCAGGGCACGTTCTGTCTCAGCCGCTTTCTTGCTGTGCCACGCATGAGGTTATTTACATTTGAGCCTCAGTTTCCTCTCTGTAAAATGGGCTGTTACAGTTGGCACCAGCCATGGGGGAGTTGTGAGGGTTCAGTGAGATGACACAGGTGTGCCAGGCCCAGGAGGGCACTTAATACGTGGGCACTTTTGTTATTTTCCATTATCCTGCTTCTAACACTTACGTTCCTCAAGACAACCTTATTCTCATGAATCGACTTTAGGTAAATGTCCTAAATCTGAACTTATAAATGTATCATGAGACAAATCCACTCAAGGGCTTACTCTTTTTCCGCTTTGTGCTCTCGTTGAAAATTACTGTTGGCCCACTCCATCTCATGCTTCCTGAAACTGTGTGCCCTGAAGCAGATGGGTTCGCCCTGGCTAAGGGTGAAAACAATTCGGTTTCTAGCTCTCTTGAGGGTTCTTGGGCAAGTGGCTTAATGTCCGAGCCTGTTTCCTCATTCGTGAAGTATGGGTGCTAATAACTACCTTGTTTACTTCTCAAGGATGTAATGAAGACTGATTTAAATGCGACACTATCTTATGGAAGAGATTATGACATTCTGGAAGTAGACCAGTGGTCCTCAATGGGGGCGGGGGAGCAATTTTTCTCCCCAGGGAACATCTGGCCATGTCCGGAGATGCTTTTGGTTATCACAACCGGAAGGGGACTGCTACCAGCATCTAGTGGGTAGAAATCAAGGATGCTGTCCAACAATGCACAGGATGCCCGCATCCCCCCAAAAAGGGAATCATCTCCCCAAATGCCAATAGTGCTGAGGCTGAGAAACTCTGGACCAGAAAAACATCAACATGTGGAGAATTCATTATTAGTTCATCCACGGTCCAGGGTCTCTTGAAAATGTAATACAAAGATTATAGAAATGAGATGGTTTAGTTTAATTGCTTCTCTATCCGTTGTTTGCCTCTCTCCCCTGACTCCATTCATTTTATGGCCATTTTATTTTTTTTAATTAAAAAAATTTATTTATTTATTGGCACGCCATGCGTCTTGCGGGATCTTAGTTCTTCGACCAGGGATTGAACCCAGGCCCCCTGCAGTGGAAGCGTGGAGTCCTAACCACTGGACCTTTTATGGCCATTTTAAGTTCCCCCTTTTGAATCCGTTTCCTTTTCCTTAGTTCCAGGTTCCATACATTTGCTGGTTTCTGGCAGGGCTTATCTGTCTCCAGCTTCACCCACGTTGGAGTTTAAAAAAATAGAAAGCATTTCCAGCAATCCATCGAGTGAGACTCTATAATTCATCAGATAAACTGATTAGCGTAGGGGCTGGTTTGTTGAGTAATCACTGACCACCGCGCACAAGCTTTGTTTCCCTGGCGCATTACCTTCTGAGGGCTTGCTTTGGTTGTGTTTTTCTCAGCATGAACTCATTTAGGATTTAAAACGGAATTGATTTGGTCCAGCAAAAATTAAGCTCACAGTGGACCAGAGTCCCAGCCTAGCCCTTACACTCTCGTTGTGGAACGAAGTACAGCATTTCAGGGAAGCAAGTCAATGTGCTTTATAAAGAAAACAGCTGTATTTTTCCACCCAATAATTTAAAGGCACATCAGGGTTCGGTCAAGAAACTGACTGATGTGGGTCAATGAGCAGAAAGGTCAACATGAAGGACACACAGGGGGGAGAATAGCTCACCAAGAGCATTGTAGAAAACACATAATGAGCCAGAAAGAGGGGTCTTTTGATCTTTTATATGAACCAAACAATACATATTGGGGGGGACCAATGAACACAGAAGCGAACAAGATAAATTTCTTTGTGTGGATCAAAATCTTTTGTGTTTGTCCAGAGGAATGAAAGTGGAGAATCAGAAGTGCTTTGATTTCAAGGTACAACACTAGTGAAAGGCCACATCACTGCCAGGTGGCTGGCCATTTGGGACCAGTGGCACAGCATCCAAGCTGCCTCACCACATCAGAGAAAAAGCCCCAGCTAGCCGAAGCTCAGAGGCCGCAGCCTCCTGCAAAGATGGGGGCGCCCCAAAGGACTTGGAGAGAGGCGATCTTATGGCCATAGCATTGCAGTTGAGGGAACTGGAAAATTTGCTGGCAACTTTTTGGGTCAATTTTGCTGGACACTAGTCAGTCTGGCCATACTGCCACACTAAAATGCCATTTTAATGTTCCTGTTATGAATTCCATTCATATTTTCCCACTGTCTCCCAGAGATCTTTTTTTTTTTTTTTTTTTTAATTTTATTTATTTATTTATTTATTTATGGCTGTGTTGGGTCTTCGTTTCTGTGCGAGGGCTTTCTCTAATTGCGGCAAGTGGGGGCCACTCTTCATCGCGGTGCGCGGGCCTCTCACTATCGCGGCCTCTCTTGTTGCGGAGCACAGGCTCCAGACGCGCAGGCTCAGTAATTGTGGCTCACGGGCCTAGTTGCTCCGCGGCATGTGGGATCCTCCCAGACCAGGGCTCGAACCCGTGTCCCCTGCATTGGCAGGCAGATTCTCAACCACTGCGCCACCAGGGAAGCCCCTCCCAGAGATCTTTAAGAACAGAGACACTGACTTAAAATTCTTTTTTGATATGCATTTGAAACTATTAATAAACCCCTCAGTCAATGAGCAAATATTTATCACACACCTATAATGCACAAGGCGCTGGTGGAACCACAAGAGGTTTAAGAATTTGTTTCCAAGGAGTTTATGGAAGAACCAGACTTTGCACATTAAAACCACTAATAAAAGTTATCAAAGGCAGAAGGAGAGGTGCTGAGAGGCATATTTGGGAGTGAAGGTGGGAGCAGTGTTGGAGCATCCAGGGCAGCTTTTGCACCTGGGCTGGGGCTGCAGGGTGGGTTGGATTCCAGTGGCTGGAAAGGAGAGGAGGGGCGCCAGGGGAGGGGCTGGCCTGAGCAAAGGTCTGAAATGGACAAGAACAGACAACTCTAGGATTCTATGAGGAAAGCAGTGGCAGACGCATTCACTCACTTCTTTTTTTTTTTTTTTTTTTAAATTTATTTTATTTATTTTTGGCTGAGTCGGGTCTTTGTTGCTGTGTGCAGGCTTTCTCTAGTTGCGGCGAGTGGGGGCTACTCTTCAGTTGCGGTGCGTGGGCTTCTCATCGCGGTGGCTTCTCTTGTTGCGGAGCACGGGCTCTAGGCACACGGGCTCAGTAGTTGTGGCGCGTGGACTTAGTTGCTCCACAGCATGTGGGATCTTCCCGGACCAGGGCTCGAACCCGTGTCCCCTGCATTGGCAGGCGGTTTCTTAACCACTGTGCCACCAGGGAAGCCCTCACTTCTTGAATTAACAGAATTAACTGCTCGTGTACCAGACACAGAGCTTGGCACCAAGGATACGGGGGTAGACCAATCTGGGTATAGGCTTTGCCCTCAAAGAGCTTACAATCTCGTAGACAGAAACAGGCATCGAAACAAACAGCAAAGTGGTACAGATGTGGTGACGGCCGTCTGGATGGGATTCGTGCTCAGCGCTTGAGGGCAGCTGTGCCTGGATGGGAGGAGGCAAGGGAAGGTCTCCTAGACTGGATGGCTAGAGCTGAATCTTGACACCAAGATGAGTCAGGTGAGGTGGGGGCAGAGGTAGAGGCAGGTATTGTGTGGCCTGTAGCTTATGCAATTCGGGGATCTCTTTTTAAGAAACAGAGTACAGGGAATTCCCTGGTGGACCAGTGGTTAGGACTCTCACTTCTACTGCTGGGGCCCTGGTTCAATCTCTGGTCAGGGAACTAAGATCCTGCAAGCCGCATGGTGCGGCCAAAAACAAACAAACAAACAAACAAATAAAAAAAAAAAGAAACAGAGTACAAAATTAAAAATGATGTTGGAAATGAAGTCCAAGGCCTTGGAAGGGGCCCAGTACAAAGAGGGGCCCTGAAGCCTAAGCTTCATTAGCTTCAGGGTAAATCAACTTTTGACTGGAGGAGAAAAAGCTTTCTAGGAAAAAGGATGTTCAGGGGGAGGTGGGAGGGGGAAAATGCACTGGATCGCCAGACTTGAGAGGCCTCGGTTCCTCTCTAGGCTGTGTGTCATCCATCCACCCATCCTTCCATCACCTATTCATGCATTCATTCATTCATTCATTCAGCACTGCACACTTCCCCTGGACCAGACACTCCAGGCCCCATGACCACAGTCATGAGCTCTCAGTCTCCTGTACACTCTTGTTGGCTCTGAAACCTTGGGCGAGTCCCTGGAATGTCCCAAAGCCTTGGTTTCTGCGCATCTGAATGGCTTTCGCCCTGAGAACTGCTGGGAGCCTACCCTTCATTTGCTTATTCGACCCTTTGCAAAATGTTTATCGAGGGGCTGTTAGGTGCCAGGCAGCGTGCTGGGCCTGGGGAGACCTCTGTGGACAAGAGAGCCTGAGTTCCTGCCTGCAGGCAGCTCAAAGCCCTGGTGAAGACAGACAATAGGGCAACTACCTCTTCCCTAGGGTTAAGCACTGTGGAGGCATCTGTGGTGCTGGGAGGCTATGCAAGTTCAAGTCCAAGGACGTGACATCTCAGCCCAACCTCCTGGGATGAGTAGAGTGGTCAGTTATGGCATGCTGGTGGGAGTGTGTGTGTGCCTGTGTTTGGGTGGGCAGTAGATAGAGACTGTTCCAGGCAAAGTAAGAGGTTTTGTGCCTCCAAGGCAAGGGGGAACTTGGAATTCAGGAGGCTGCAGTGAAGCATCAGGGGAGGCAAATGCTGAGAGGAGGCTGGGCAGAGAGTGAGGCCAGGTCCGGCGGGGCTCCCAGTTGGATCTGAGAGCTGCAGGGGACAGAGCAAGTAGGATAAACAAGACAGAGAACAGAGGGCTGAGAGACAAGTCCAGAAATCAACAGTAGGTCTAAGTGCCAGCCCCTCCCTCCCAGCGTTGATGGGGACCAGGGTACCCACTCCTGGCTGCAGGATGCTGCGGGTTGACTGGAGGAATCAACAAGAGCCCTACTGTGCTGGGACAGACACGTTCACTGCATCCTGGTCTCCTACCAGGCTGCATGTTTGGAGCACCATGGGCAGGACGAGCAGTGTGATGGTTTAGGGTTAGCGGCTGCGATTTGTTTACTTTCTGCAAGTTAAACAAGCCCCTGGTCTGTCATGCTCTGAATTTTCCCCAAGTCGTTTGAGGGAGCCTGCTGAAATGATTCCGAGGGATCCCTTAGGACCGAATGCCGGGCTTCGCGTCTGCCTTCAAAACCTTTATAAATTGTCACTCAAGATTTTGCTCTCTCTCTAGGCACCCAGTGGGCATAAATTCGGAGGTTTAAGCAAGTCTTTCAGAAACTTCCCTTCTAAAAGGAAAGCGTCTGCCTGGGGCTTCTGAAAGCTCCATCTTTCCTTAGGCAGCCGCGTGCTCCTGGCGGCAGATCCTCCCAGGATCGCCTGGCAGGATGCTCGCAGGCCTGACTTCTCCTGGAGTGGGAGGGTGCCTTGAGGCTGAGGCCTGGAGTCTGGGTTTCCAGGAAGCTCCTGGCTGGTGACCCATTTGGCCAGCTGACACCCTCTCTGTGCCAGCCGACAGCACCTGCCCTTCGTGGAGCCCGCTGTGTGCCAGGCACTGTGCTGACCCTTCTTAGGCATCACCTCCCTTAAACCTCTGCCACAATCCTAAGAGGCAGGATTGCTGTCATTCCCATTTTACAGATGGGGAAACTGAGGCTTAGAGAAGCTACACAAGTTGCCCACAGTCGTCCAACACGTGTGTGGAGGAGCCAGGCTTCAAGCCAGGTCTGGGACTCTGCAGCCTGAGGTCCTAACCACTGTGCAAATCAAAAGAACTTGGTGACACCAACAGTTCCCATTGCTGAATACCTGCTAAGTGCCAGACTTTTACATATATGATCTCAACTAGGCAAGGTCGGAGCTCAGAAAGACTCATAACATGCCCAAGGTCACACAGAGGGTAAATAGCAGACTGGGGGCTTAGACTGTGGCTTGTATGAGTCCACAGCTTGTCATGGTCCTTATACGTTATGCCCCACTGTCCATCACCCCAGAGACTCCTTTGTCCTGATAGGAGAGAAGAGTCTGGTCCATCTCCATCTCCATCTATCTAAAGGGTTAACTTCATCCAGAGGTGTACTTTCTGTTCTCAAGGAGCTTACATAGTTGGGCACATACGCCACACCAGGCGTGCACACACACACACACACACACACACACACACACACACACCCCTAGACGTTGCTGTATTTCTAAGGCTGAAACCTATAGGGCCAGTGAGGCTCAGACATACAAGACATACAAACAGTTAGGAAGAGGGTCCATGGCCTGGAGAGGTCCAAAAAAGCCTGGTGGAGTTGCTGAACAACCAAGCAGGACTCAGCGGGCCTGAGAGGAGGAAGCAGGTCATTTTAGATGTAGAAAATGACCAGACAAGGCGAGAAACTGGATGCTGAGAGCTTGGGTGTGTTTGGAGGGAAAGTCTGAAGGCAAAGAAGCGAGGTAGGGAGGGATGCTGACAGCGGGTCAGGGTGGCTTAAGGTAAAGCTTGCACTTTTATGTCACCACATACTGTCTCAAGAAGAGACAAGGCATACAGAGAAAAGGAGTGTGGACACTTGGCTTCCCACAGAATCCTGGAGGTTAGGTTATTCTGTACATGTGTGTCTGCCGGCCGGCCAGGAGCCAGGCTGGCTGGCTGGGGGTGAGGGGTGAAACCTCCATCCAGGCTGACCGGAATGGCCTCCCCCTTTCCAAGGGAAGGTGTCCCCTCCTCCTCTCCCACCCATCGCCCGTCCCCTCCCCGCCCCACTAATCAGAGAGAGCAAATTGTTATCAGATTAGCGCCAGCAAAGAAAAGCACAGTCCTGTGCACCCCCGCAGTTCGTTAGCATTTAGATAGACTGGGACAGGGGCCCACACAATGGGCATCAAAGCCTGGCTTGGGCAGGCGGCAGGAGGGATTAATTTCTTTAACCAACAGGCCTGATCTGGCCTAACTCATTACCCTGCCTTGTCCGTGTGGATGTTAGATTCGATTGAAGATTATGCCATTTAGGCCTTTCCCTTGTTTTCTGCTGAAACCGGGGCTATTGAATTGCACATTCTCCCGTCCCCCCCCCCCCCCCCCCCCCCCCCCCCCGTCAATACTCAGTGGCCTGAGGTTCTAATTCTGCTTCATTTAAACTTCATCAACTTTTCCAATCAAGTGGAAGGATCCAAAATAGACTCTGTGAGCAGAAAGGCCCGCTTCCCTTTGTCAGATAATTTATTCTGTTTTCCCCTCTCCTCCCCACCTCGCTCTCTTTCTCTCTCCAGCCTCGCACCCCTCCCCCCCCCCAGGGCTTCTTTCCCCCCCTCCCCTTATCCCAATGCTGAAAATGAGATTACAGTATTTAAATGACTATGATAATCAATCTAGGGACCCGGAGCTGAGATTGAGGTTAATTTTTCTTAGCAGAACAAAGAAGCGTGATGCCTTTGGGGACATGAAGGTGCAATCTGGGTTTCTTGCTCGTGTTTTTTTTTTCCCCCTGAAATTGCAGTTTTAGGAGTCTTTTCTTGTTACTAACTAGGCACTGACTGTGATTTTGAATGGCGGCAGCCCCTAAGAGGGCAGAAATGTAATTTCGAGCTGATAAACAGCTAACGGCCTTCAATCAACAATTTTAATAGGAAAAAAAAGACACTTATATGATATGAGTACAGATCTAATGAAAGGGTGATCATTTACCTTATTTATTTTTAAACACACCAGGAATAATATCCCACTGCGTTAGAACTAGTAATTACAGCCGCGAGGTTCACCCGTGAACTTTTGAATGAGGAGCGTTGTCACTCAGTTCTTCTTCTCCCTGGCAGTTTGTGCCACTACAAAAGTTGAGGTTTTTGTCATGTTTTGGCTAATTGGAAACAGGGTCATTATACCATTGAAAATCGACATGAAAGTGACTTGTTCAATTGTTACCTGAAGCATTCAAAGCTGGCCATTCTGCCGCTGGCCACCTCCCCCGCTACCAGCTTCTAAAACAGAGAGAATCAAAATATGTATATTTCTTTGTCTCCCTTTGCTATCTTGTCAGAGCTGTTTTACATGCTGCCACCCAATGTTATCTTTTATTTGTGTCAGGAGAAAGGATTTGACAAGTTCAGTATACAGTGTTCATTTGGCAAGGCAAATTTTTCATCCCAATTTTGAGGAGGAAATGAAACTATCTTTCAACAGGATGAGAACCATCATTTTTGGCCAGACTTATTATGAGAGAGAGCATTGCAGAACTTTATTTCCTCGCACGATCCCGAAAAGTCTAATCCGTTTTTTAAAAAGTAGGATTTGGTTTCCGTGTGCAACCCTAGTTGGGGGAAATAAGCAACACCCATAATGTCTTCACACAGGGATGCCTCGTGTTATGTTTCCCTCCCTGCTCCCCACAAGTTATTAATAGGCCGGAATAAATTGTTCCTCTTCTACATTATAATGACTTTGTTTCAGACCCTTTAAACTGTGGGTGAGCCTCTGACAGTTCTCTGCATTTGCAAAGCAAAATCTTTAATAACCACCCTTGTCTGAAGGAGGAAGCAGAAACCATAAGCAACCTTGTTTGTGAAGACAAACCCCTGCATCCCCAAATCCAGTCTCCTTCACTGTTTATCTAAAGAAGAAGTCTCTCTCACCCTCTGTGCTACCAAATTCATTTGGGGCAGTGGTTTATGGTGACATTTTTCTTTCTTAAAACAAATATTGACTCACCGTGGGGAAATTAAAACTCCATTAGGCATTGCTGTATGGTACAGCAGGCTGCATTACAGCAGTCAAGCTACTATTAATTGGTTTCTTCCTCAGGAATAATTCAGGGAGGGCAGAGGGAAAGGGGAAAGAGAAAATGGATCTAAGCCATAATTTCTTAAAATGACATCATCTAAATCAGCCAAGGTGATCATTACGTGGTTATTAAGCTAAATATAAGGAAGACGCTGCCTAGCAATAGAATGAATTTATCAATACAAAAAGCCTGCAGTGGAGTTATTGCCAAGCTGGGGAGAGTTCGTTTTAAGACACACGTGGGCCAGCCTCAACCAGGTCTGGGCAACTCAGGACTGACTTCCTCACAGCACAAGAAGCCCTGATTCTTCCATGTGGGTGCAAGACGTTTTTCTTTCCTGAGATGAGATGAGATTCCCCTTCCAGCCTATTCACTGCTTCCTTCCCAAAGTGAAAGCTCTGCTTTTCTGACCCCTGTGCCCTTTCCTGTGGTGCCCAGCCCCAACTCCACCTGCTCCATCACAACCTCTCTGGTCATTCTTGGGTCTAGTGATCTTGCCCTCTGCTTTGCTTGGCCACGGCCGGTAGGGTAAAAAATGACCGCGACCTGGGTGGCTTAAAAGCAGAAGTTTATTGCCTCACGGTTGGGAGGCTGGAAGTCCAAGATCAAGGTGTTGGCAGGGCTGGTTCCTTCTGAGGGCCTGAGAGAAGGATCTGTTGCAGGCCTCTCCCTTTGGCTTGAAGGAGGCCATCTCCATGTCCACATGGCATTCTCCCTGGATGTGTGTCTATGTCCAAATTTCCCCCCCTTTTTTTTGGCCACACCCCGTGGCTTGTGGGATCTTAGTTCCCCAACCAGGGATCGAACCCAGGCCCATGGCAGTGAAAGTGCCGAGTCCGAACCACTAGACCGCCAGGGAAGTCCCCAAATTTCCCCTTTTTATAAGGGCATCAGTCATTTTGGATTAGGGGCCCACTGTAGGTTCATTATGACCTCATCTTAACAAATTACCTTTGCAATGACGCTGTGGCCAAATCCGGTCACATTCTGAGGTCCTGGGGGTAGGACTTCAACATGTGACCGCTTTGGGCTTGGGTTCTAGTCTCTGGTCCATCAGTTGTGCTAAGGCTAATAAGGCCATCAGTAGAACGGCATCCTTTGTGCTGAACTTGAGGCTGCTATCTTGGTGAGGGCTGTGGGCATGGCAAGCACTTAGAACTCTGTGGTCTCCTCTCCAGCGTCATGTGGCCCACTCATAGGGCAGACAATCACATAAAATCTTGTGCCATCTATGGCACTTTTGCCTTGTTATTGGTATTTAACCCTTAGGCACAACTAACGTGGATCACTAACCATCTGTAAGAAACTCCTTACAAGGCAGACTCTACAACACACTTCTTTTTATCTTCTGCAGAGATATTCATCCATCCATCCATCCATCTCTCCATTGTTTTAGTCAACAGATACTTTACTGAATTTCCACTCCATGTACCAGGCACTGGATTAGACATTAGAGAGACATTGATGAGCAAAATTTGACATGGTCATCGCCCTTGTGGAATGTTACAGTCTAATCGGGAGATGAGCGTTAATCCAAGAATCACAAATAAATGTTAAGATTGCAACTGCGATAAGAACGAAGACAAAGGTCATGGTGCATCTAACTGGGAGACTTCACGTGGCTGGAGAGGGTCAGGGAAGACTTCTTGGAGGAAGTGAAAATTGGGCTGAGATTTTAATTAACTGGGGAAGGAATACGTGTGTGTGTGTGTGTGTGTGTGTGTGTGTGTGTGTGTGTGTGTCTGGTGGGGGGAGATGGAGGGCAAGGACAAAGGCATTCCAGGCACTGAGAAGAGCATGTGCAAAGAGCCTGTGGTGGGAGAGAGTTTGGGGGTTCAAGGCACTGAAAGAAGGCTGGCGCAGCTGGAGCATGGGGATGGGAGAGAAAGGTAAGAGGCCAAGAAGTGGGTCTGTCTGAGACTGGATCACGCAGGGCCTTGTTGGAGGCCAGTTAAAGAGTTTGACTTTTAGCCCGAGTCCTGGGGAGCCAGGGAAGGCTGTTAAGCAGGGATCGGGGCTAGAGGTAGAGGGACATGTCAGATTGGCACTGGAAAGACCCTTCTGGCTACAGAGTGGAGAGTGGACTGCAGAGCACCAGGGTGGCCACAGGGAGATGCATTAAGGGGCTTGTGAAGTAACGCAGGTGAGGGAAAACCCTTGAATGAGGATGGAGGAGATGGAGGCAAATGAGCAAATTGGAGGGAAATTTGGGAGGCAGATTTGGCAGGACTTGGTGATGCGGGGACGTATGAGTATACAGGGATGAGAGAGAAGGAGGTGTGAGGAGTCTGGGGGAAAGGGCATGGGTTTGCTTCTGGATACTTCTTGTGGGCAAATGTCTGTCTTTTGGTAAGTGTCTGATGATCTGGTAAGTTTCTGCGTACCATCTGGACTTGTCTTTGATTATTCCTATCCACAGCTGCCCGCATGTCCCCATCTGCATGCTGTCTCATACCACCTTACATTTCTACGCTCTGCCTGTTCACTGTACACCTGGCTTGTTCCTACACATTCTTTAAGACTTAGTTTAAGAAGTTTCTCCTGGAAAGTGCTTCTTTATCTGCCAGCACTTTGTGTGTGCCTCTATCACTTTATTGAAATTGTCCCTTTTTATGTCTCTCTATCTGCAGTGACTTGTAAGTGAATCTAGGGCAAGGACGGTGTCTTTTTCACTTCTTTATTTCAAGTTCTTAGCCGGTATTTGGCACATCAGGGGCACTCTACAATATCTCTTGAATAAATGAATGAGTGACTATATGAGAGAATGAATGAATGAATATATTGGTGGTTTAGAGGTTTCTTTGGTAACAGGCTATGGGAGGTACTGCAGTAAACAAGAGTTACATGAACTGGTGGCCCCGTTTTTTGTTGTTTTGTTTTTTGCTGCATCATTAGCCCGATATGTGTAATGACCCTCCATCACCTGTAGGTGGCAAAATTTTTCATGGTCTGGTCTTTCTTTGCCTAACTCATAAATTATTCTCCACTTTTATGCTCCAATAATATTTAACTATATGTTGTTTCCCAACTATACCATATCCTCTCATGGAAAAAAAGGCAGTCTCATCCCCAAAGTCCCAGTCCAAATACTACCTCTTCTGTGCCACTTTCCCCAATTCCATCTATCATGCGGATACTCGCTTTGTGTTCTTTGTACACAATTTCATGTTGCCAGTCACCTTGATGTATTGAAATCCTTGGGGACGGGGATTGTTTCTTTTTATCTTTCTATTCTAAGAACTTTATACAGGGCCTGGCATATAATAGGTGCTCAATAAGTGGCTGTTAGTTGAAGGGATGAACGAATGACTAGCTGTGTGACCTTGTGCGTATTATTTCTCTTCCCCTCTCATTTCCAAGATTTCAAGTTTATTCTTTGGCCATAATAGTGGTGGGTTTTTTTGTTTTTGTTTTTTTTTTAGAAAAAGTTGTTGTGATGTCCTCTGATATCTCTTAGGGAATGAATTATAATTTTTTAAAAGCCTTCTTCTATTTGCCTTATTAACTCTATTTCCTCAGGTATGAGTTTTTCCCTTTGTCACTCTTTCTTGGTAATGATTTTGTTCTCAAATGTTTGGCTACTCTTGGTTGTGCAGAATATTTATATTTACCGTTCCCTAAATACTTGTATGTGGATGTTTTGTCTCTTTATTGTGGCCTGTCTCTAGCGATTGTTGGGGGGAGAAGTGGGATATATTGGGAGGTGGGATGAACTGGCAGTTTTCCTTCTGGATGAGAACATGCTTTGGGGAAGAACGAGCTACATGGGTCTTTTTTTTTCCTCTCCTTCCCATACTCACTGCTTTAGTCTGGAAGCAAATGCCACTGTTGCTCTCTGCCTAGTGAAACCTTGGAAGGAGAGAGGCTGAGCCAACCTGACTGCTCCAAAGACAGCTGCTCAGATAGTCCCTATTGCTCCAGAGCCACTCCTTTCCTGTATGTTTGATCTGGACTTGGCCTTCTCCTCAACACTCCCCGACTCCATAGTAATCATCTCCTACACGTATTTCTGGGGATAGTTTCCTCTGGTTTTGCTTTTCTATATTTCTGATCCTGTCTGATTTTGATTATTTGGAAATTTCCCCAAATTTCTGGCCCACTGATAGAGTTCCTTCTTGTTTCCCTACACTATTTTGGATTTTTCCTTTTGAAAAATACTTTCTTTCTCCTTTCACGGTATTTTGGGAGAGTGGGAAGGCAGATATATATGCTCAGTCCACCATCTGGGACCAATCTCCTCATTTCTCCTTCCTAAGATTTTGCAGGCATAACATCTCATATGTTATGAAGGAGTACTCCAAAATCATATCCTAAAGATAGTTGTGTTTATCTTGGAAAAAAGAGCTTTAGAAACTACCTTAGCATCTACCCATAAGTCAAACACAACAAAGAATGTTTCCATTTTTTATCAATGATCAGATCTACCCTTTGAACTTAAAAGCCACTTCCTTGTTGTGATCTGAAGAAAAACCCTTCTGTCCCAATCCTTCCTACCAGACTTCCAAGATAGTAGAAAATCTCAACAGAATCCCTTCTCTCGTTCGAGGCATCTGGGATCTCAGTGAATGTGTCAGAAGGAGGGGGCAGCATATTAAGTCATTTTAGTCTAGTAGCAGAAGGCTTGCTCCTCTCCTGGTCATGACCAGGCAAGCTCCTATCAGACCAACCCTCCTAGACATAACATCTATAAACTCTGGATAAAATTATGAAAAAAAAAAAAAAACTACCTAAGGCTCTGGAAAGGGAATGAACACAGGCAGATACAGCAGGCGGATGAGGGTGTTGACGCATGAAGAAGCGAAGAGCGGAGAATGATTTTCTCATTTGAAAAATGACTCAGTGAAATGCCAGGCTATAGTCAGTGCTGCACAAGGTGTTTAGAATTTGGTTAGAAACCTGTGGTTCTATCCAACCTGTGGCCAAAGAACCAGAAGACAGAGTTCGAGGAAATGCCAGTCAATGGAAAATTAGGAAAGAATTCAGGAAAGGAGAGAGCCAGAGAGGAGAAGTCCAAATTTAGTGTATAACCTCTGCCCAAGTCCCAGGATGATCCCTGAACCACTTGTAAGTGGGGCAGACTCAAAAAAGTCCAACTAAGCCTAAAATAGGTAAACTTAGATTTGAGCTGCTGCCTGTGGCAGAAGAGACAGTTTAAGATTTGAGTTCAACCAAGTAAACTGCTTGCAGACAAGACAAAATAATGCTTAGGAGGACTATAACAGAATCCAGAGTCTCCACAAGGTATCAGTCACCATGTCCGGGGTACAGGTCAAAATTTCTTGACACACAAAGAAATAGAAAAATGTGACTCATTCTCAAATGAAAAGACATTTGAGACAAACCTCATAGATTGCCCATATTTGGAATTAACAATCAAAAATTTAAAATGGCTATCATTAACTATGTTCAAGATGTAAAAGAAAATATGTTCCTAATGAACATAAAGATAGGAAAAAGAAGCAAGAAGAACCAAATGGAAATTCTAGAAGTGAAAATACAATATCTGAAATAAAAATTCACTGAATGGGCTCAACACCAGAATCTTGATAGCAGAAGAGCCAGTGAACTTGCAGATATATCAATAGAAATTATCCAATTGAGGAACAGAGAAAACTGATGGAAAAAAGCAGGTAGATCCTCAGGGGCCTGCAAGACAATATCAAAAGGTCTAATGTATGTGTAATTGAAGAAAGAATGCCCGCAAATCCTTCATATTTACTTAAAGACATAGAGATTACATGAGCTCAGTGACCTCCAAGCAAGATTAAGGAGATAATAATAACAAAACCACATCTATGCACGTCATAGTCAAATTGCTAAGAACCAAAAAGAAAATCTTGAAATCAGATAGAGAAAAACAACACATTGCATGCAAGAGAATAACAATTCAAATAATCACTGACTTCTCATCAGAAAGGAAGAGTCCACTAACAGAGGCCTTAGCACAGATTTATTTATCAGAGTTTCCAGTTCTTTAAAAGAACATCAAGAAGCAGGAAACAATATAAGTGAGTCTGGATCTGGATGTGGGAGGGAGGAAGGGTGATGGAAGGAAGAAAAGTGTGGCTCGAGGGGCAAGGTGGAGTGGGATCCCTAAGCGACAGGTGACTAGGGAGCCTGAGAGATGTGAAGAGGTGAATGGCTCTGAACCCACATTTGAGAAACACCATCAGGTTCACGATCTTACTGGGAGCCAGTCCTATCCATGGACCCTGCCATGGCCTTTGGACTTGAACAAATCTGCTTCCTGACCCTCCTTCTGCATAGACTCAGGCAACTCACTCTACCTCCTCAATCCTCAGTTCCCTGTCTGTATAAGAGGGGTGATCATAGTACCTGCCTCACGGGGTTGTTGCGAAGATTAAATGAGATAAACACAGATAAATAGCTAAGTGTAGAGCTTGGTAAATGGTAAGGGACCAGTCGATGGCAAGTGCTATGATTGTTATTATTATTCTCTGGGTCAGCAGCCCCCATTTGCAGACACTTCAAGTGCTCAACAGACCTTCATCAATCATCACCCTCTGTGAGGTGTTATCTTGATGCATGGTACTTGCCTTATTACCTCCATGGGGATGGACACCCCGAGATGCCATGAACTAGTTGGTGTGCCTAGTTGCCTGCCTGTGGGCACGCTGTTCCCCCTGCCTGAGATGCCTCCAGTTCTCACCTGGCTCTTCCTCACTCTGCTCTGAGCCCCCTCCCTCTGGAAGCCTTTCGTGACCCTATCCCCATTGCGAGATGTTTTGTCTGCTTCCCCCGCCCTTGCCTCCATAATATCCTGTGTGTATTTCTGTCCTTGCTCTTAGCATATATTTATTTATTTGTTTATTTATTTTTTATGAATTTTTTAAAAAATTTACTTAGTTTTGGCTGCGTTGGGTCTTCATTGCTGCGTGTGGGCTTTCTCTAGTTGCGGCGAGCGGGGGCTGCTCTTCGTTGCGGTGCACGGGCTTCTCATTGTGGTGGCTTCTCTTGTTGTGGAGCACGGGCTCTAGGTGCACAGGCTCTAGGCGCACCGGCTTCAGTAGTTGTGGTGCACGGGCTTAGTTGCTCCACGGCATGTGGGATCTTCCCAGACCAGGGATTGTACCCGTGTCCCCTGCATTGGCAGGCAGATTCTTAACCACCAGAGAAGTCCAGCATATATATTTAAAATGTCTGCTTTTGTGGGTTCGTTCCTTGCGGGCAGGAACCAGGTCTCATTCATCTTTTTTTTTTTAATTTTTATTCATTTATTTATTTATTTATTTATTTATTTATTTATTTATTTATTTATTTTTGGCTGTGTTGGGTCTTCGTTTCTGTCCGAGGGCTTTCTCTAGTTGCGGCGAGCGGGGGCCACTCTTCATCGCGGTGCGCGGGCCTCTCACTATCGCGGCCTCTCTTGCTGCGGAGCACAGGCTCCAGACGCGCAGGCTCAGTAATTGTGGCTCACGGGCTTAGTCGCTCCGCGGCATGTGGGATCTGCCCAGACCAGGGCTCGAACCCGTGTCCCCTGCATTGGCAGGCAGATTCTCAACCACTGCGCCACCAGGGAAGCCCTCATTCATCTTTTTATCCCCAGTGCCTGCAGTGCTCAGCATAAAGTAGGTGCTCAATAAATGTTTGTCGCGTGAGTGAATAAATAAATGGTTTAATGAGTACCTGGGAGACTGTCTCCTAGTAAATAGTAACCTTGGCATTTCTATGCGCGTCTAGATTTATTTTTCAATTCGATCTTAAGACACTTTCATTTTAAGATTTAAAGACAGAGTGTTCTCCACGAAGAGACACATAGCTATGTGCACAGGTGGCTGAAAGCTAGGAATCTGCGGCCTCGAGGAGAAGCAAAATAGTGTAGAACTTTGTGTCATCGAAGCACAATTAATATCAACATGTGTGTTATCAAGCCCCCAAGTGCCTAAGAGCAGTGGGAAGGCATATATGAGCCTGATGGGGGTTTGGGGGGCTGTTTCTGGTCAGCCTTTTGATTTGCGCATCTAACAAGTAAATCCAGTCGGGGACTTTGGAACCGTGATCCCATCTAGCATGGCCATTGTGTCAGATGTGCCCTCTGTCTGGGCAGCCTGGAGCACAAAAGGGGAAAAGAGGAACACATGGCTGGTCCCCAACTAGAAAGAGCTTTTTTGTGAGAGGATATTGAGCTGTTTGATAAAGCCCAATATTACGCTTGAATTATACTTGAATGCTTTAGTGAAAGAACATTGTTCCAAGGCACTTAACACGGACTGGGGTGGATCCCCTTTCTTATGTAGCCTTCTGAGGTGGTATTGTGGGCTGTAATGATTTGTATTGTATTTATAAGCTGACAGGGTAACCCTGGGAGCAGCAGGGGGGGAGGCAACCCGAGCAAGACTTCTCAACCCTGCTAATTAAAACAATCCTTCCTCTCCCCATGAAGGCTAATGAGATAGAAAGAGAGTGGGCTAATGAAAATGTCACCACAAGATTGCCCACTTATTTTATTTATTAACTTAATGCCATAACTCCCATTTTGGGGTCCTGAGAGAGAGAGAGATTTTTCAAATTATTTGCTAGAAGACCCTTTCTGATGCATCACCGCTCTGCACGACGTGAGCTATCACCAAGCATGTCCTTAGTGGTCTGAAATTTTACCTCCGGTTGTCAAGAAATGGCACTATGCTAGGAAGAGGGGTTTGCCCATGTTCACTTTGAACCGAATAAAAATGAAAGGGATCTGAATCCTTTTTCAGCATATTTCCCCCCAAATCCAGGAGGCCAGTTTGCTTATGAAAGCCTTGACCCCCTGGGGTGGGTGGCCAGTGAAGTTAGAGGAGCCCCAGGGACACTGAGTGGCGTTTAGAGAGACAAGTTCACTGTGCTCGAACAGATTTAACGTTGATCCCATCAATCACTTGGTTCCGCCAAGATGGCAGGAATTCAATTAATGTGGTATTTAATGGAGCCCAGCATGACCTGACCCATCAAAACTTTGAGGGCACCCCAGGGCCCTCCTCCTTCGTTTCAACCCCTTGCTTGGTGATTTCGGCTAATGACTTCATCAGCACCCACTGTCCACTAGACTAGTGAAAAAAAGGAAGAAAGCGTTCACCTTGATATAGATTCCATCAAGTGGGATTTTTATGCTGGGGAACCTGAGTTTTTTGTTACTGGAGGGTATTTGCACAACAGGCAGACTGTGAGGCTTGGGTTCACCATCCCTCAGCAGCAGACGATCATTCCCAGAGAGAATCCAGGGAATGAAGAGAGGACAGTCTGGTTATGGATTTGGGAGGTGTGTTCATTTCCTCTGGCCGCCATAATGAGCTATATCACACACTGGATGGCTTTAAACAACAGAAATAGATTCTCTCATAGTTCTGGAGACCAGAAGTCGGAAATTACGGTGTTGCCTTGAGAATCCTTCCTCGAATCTTCCAGCGTCTGGTGGCTCAGGTGTTCCTTGGCTTGTGACCCAATCACTCCAGTCTCTGCCTCCATGGTCACATGACCTTCTCCTCTGTGTCTGTCTTTTCCTGTTCTTTCTCGTAAGGACACTTTTCATCGGATTTAGGGTCTGCGTCCTAAATCTCATCTCAAGAGCCTTCATTTAATTACATCTGCAAAGACTCATTTTCCAAATAAGGTCACAGTCACAAGTTCTGGGGACATAGCTTTCTCGGGGGGCCACCATTCAATGCACTATAGTAGGGTTGGGCCAAATACAGCTGAGTTGGTCAGTTGATCCGAGTCAATTAAACGAGCATTTCCCACTCTTGCTGCAAGAAAGCATTTGTGCCTCCATTTCTTTTTTCATGGCATGAAGATATATGCAGAGTGATTTTTATAGAGAGAACATGCAGAAAAGAGTACAACTTTTTAAAGATATTGGTCCCCATCTCTTTATTTCCATCATTCTATATTTCAAGTTGGAGACTTTAATGCTATCGCAAGTAAAAGTGATAATCATGAAGAGGTCAAGCAGTGGGGAACATGCTCATGATATAATGAAAAGTTGGGGGAGAAGCAGGACACAAAATTATCCCTCTGGTTTGGTTACAGTTTTGCAAAAATTATCCTTGTCCGTGAAGAGGGCCTGGAAGGGAACTCTGAAAAATGACAAGTGGTAACAATTATATGTAGGGGATGGATATTCTAGATGGTTCCCCCCACCCCTATTTTAAAATTCATGTTATGAGGATAATCCAGAAATTATACTACAGGCATACCTTGGAGATATCGCAGGTTTGGTTCCAAACTATGGCAATAAAGGGAATATCACAACAAATAGAGTCCCATGAAGTTTTTGGTTTTCCAGTGCATATTAAAGTTATGTTTACACTATACTGTAGTCTATTAAGTGTGCAATAGCATGTCTAAAAAATGTACATACCTTCTTTTTACTATATATATATTTTAATTGAAGTATAGTTGATTAACAATGGTGTGTTAGTTTCAGGGTGTATAGCAAAGTGATTCAGTTATACATGTATATACATCCTTTTTCAGATTCTTTTCCCTTATAGGTTATTACAAAATATTGAGTATAGTTCTCTGTGCTATATAGTAGGACCTTGTTGGTTATCTATTTTATATACAGTAATGTATATATGTTAATCCCAAACTCCTAATTTATCCCTCCCCACTCTCCTTTCCCCCTTGCTAACCATAAATTTGTTTTCTATGTCTGTGGGTCTGTTTCTGTTTTGTAAATAAGTTCACTTGTATTTTTTTTTTTTTACGATTCCACATATAAGTGATATCATATGATATTTGTCTTTCTCTGTCTGGCTTCCTTTATTAGTATGATAATCTCTAGGTCCATCCATGTTGCTGCAAAACATGTACATACCTTAATTTAAAAATACTTTATTGCAAAGAAAAAGTGCTAAGCGTCATCTGAGCCTTCAGCGGGTCATAATCTTTTTGCAATAGTAACATCAAAGATCACTGATCACAGATCACTGTAACAAATGTAATAATAATGGAAAAGTTTGAAATATTGCGGGAATTACCAAAATGTGACACAGAGACACAAAGTAAGCAAACACTGTTGGAAAAATGGCACCGATAGACTTGCTTGATGCAAGTTTGCCACAAACCTTCAATTTATAAAAAGCCCACTATCTGTGCAGTGCAATAAAATGAGGTTTGCCTGTAGAGGTGGCCTCTTGGGGGGGTGGGGCGGGGAGAGGGAGATTCTTGGGAGACAGGAATGGGAGGAAGACTTGCTCTTCATTTTACACCCTTTGTATCTTCTGAATTTTGTGCTATGTGCCTGTAATACTTATTTAAAACACCTAATACATTAAAAAAAGGATGAAAAATCCTGTTATCATGAAAACGTCTCTGATCAGCGTCTCCCCAGGAGCTGGACCGGCTTTCTGAGCACTCCCTTAGCTGTTTACGTACTACTCTTGTGTTTATCACACCTCTTTGCAAAGAGACGGTATGATATATTCCAGGAACAGAAAGACAGTCAGCATTTGCAGGTTGAAATTCAAGGCAGGACGTGGCAAAAGGTGGGTCTGGAGGGAGGAATCTTGGATGCCATGGTATGAGTCTGGATTTTGTCTGAGGGCAGTGGGAAGCCATTGAAAGGGATATGATCACATTTCCTTTTAGAAGGATCACCCTGAGAGTGGGAAATGAGTATACAGTATTTTCACCATACAGATGTAATAGATGTAAATAAATCTCAAGAGTATAGGTAACAGTAAAATGTAGTAAAATAATTAGGAAGTGATGAATTTTAAGTATTTATTGCCTTTGTTGTTAATATACCTTATTTAATTGGAAGCCTATATACTTTAATTTTATTAATGGCTGTGTTTAACAAGTGGCTTGCAAAATTCCTGAATGTTTAACAGTCAGCTCTGGTGAGCTGGAACAAACTGGCTCTGAACACCATTTGGTATACAAATGTGTTTATTTTAGGAGAATGTAATTGCCACTGCACAGTAGAACCTCAGGGAAAAGAGGATCTCCAAGTTCCCCTCTGCTTTGCAGGGTCGGGGAGATATGGTCAATAATCTTAAATAAAGGCTTAGGAAAAAGCTGAATATGATGGATCAATCTGCACTGGGTCCAGCCCTAGGTCCCAAAGACCAGGAGGATGCTAAGGGACTTCCGGTGGGGGCATAAAGGATCAATGTTCCCTGTTCCTTCACCTGCTTAAATCACTGGCTTTGGCTCCCATCCTCCAGGAAGCCCCCTGATTAAGCCAACCCAGGCAGCTGAAGCATCTTCTTTCTCCCTCCACCTCTGAGCTCTGGGCTGAGAGATTCCACTCTTTGTGGTTTGATTCAGTCTCCCCGATTCATCCTCATGTAAATCAGCTTTGGTACAGTTCCAACTCTCACTCTGGGTAATATGCCCTAATCTACATGTCCAGGGCTTGCATCTCTCCTGTTCCTTGATCCTATGATGCAGTGATCTAGATCACCACTCAGGAGGAATGGGGAATATCACTATCATCATCATCAACATCATCATCATCATCATCATCATCATCAACATCAACACCATCATCAACATCATCATCAACATCATCATCATCATTAACATCATCAACACCATCATCATCATCATCATCATCATCATCATCATCAACATCATCATCATCAACAACACCACCATCATCAACATCATCATCAACATCATCATCATCATCATCATCATCATCATCAACACCATCATCAACACCATCATCAACATCATCATCATCATTAACATCATCAACACCATCATCATCATCATCATCATCATCATCATCATCATCAACATCATCATCATCAACAACACCACCATCATCAACATCATCATCAACATCATCATCATCATCATCAACACTATCATCAACATCATCATCAACATCATCATCATCATCAACATCATCATCAACATCATCAACACCATCATCATTATCAACAGCAACAACATCATCCTCATTGTCATCACCATTATTATCATCAGTGGGAAATATCACTATCAACATCAGCAGCAGCAATAACAATAATAACAGCTCATTTTCCCTGGGTTCTGTCTATGGGCCAGGTAGTAGTTTTAATGTGCATTCTTGCATCAAATCCTCACAATAACCCCACAAGCGTAGGTACTACTGTTATCTCCACTTTACAGATGAGGAAACCGAGGCTCAGAGAGGTATAGAAAATTGCCTGAAGTCATACTGCTGGTGAGTGGTGGAGCCAAGATTCGAACCTCAGTTGGGCTGCCGCTAAAGCCCATGCCTTGATTTCTATCCACTAAGTACTGACAATAATGATTAGCAACTAGATTGCACTTGAGGATTTAAAGTACCTTTGTATTCATCACCCCACTTGTTTCCACCCCGTGAGCCATCATTATTATTGTTGTCATTTGAGAGTCTGACACCTGAGGCTTAGAGAGGTGAAGGGACTTTAAAATCCCACAATTGGCAGGTGGTAGAGTAGCTCTTGAACCTAGGTCTTGAAGCCTGCAGACTGTGTGGGCTGCCATTTTCTGGGGTCTGGGTCATTCTTCAGCAAATATCTCCCAAATCTGGCACTTTCTGATGCAACCTGTGTGTGTTCTCAAAATAGCTGTTGAGTGACAGTCCCACCTCCTTGATTGGAAGCTGGCAAAGACCACCGTTTTCATCACCATCACCTTTCTCTCCTTGCCCCTAACCCCCCACTCCCTCCTCTGCATCCTAAATACACAACACCAGGATTGGTGGGACCACCTGCCTTTGTTTTCACAGTGAAGTGTTGACCATCTCACCCCATAAATCTGCTACTTGCATGTTTCTTCGGGAGCAGGGGGGAAAGGAGGCTGGGGGCCAGATATTCTCATGCAATTCTACTCATTATTTACACAGACAAGGAGATATTTCAGTAAAACTGCACTCAACTCTGAGTGACAAGGTATCTTTCTGCAGTGCAAGTTTCAGGGAAATTGTAGTGAAGTTGACAGCTTTTTAATGTACAGTTGCTATTCCACTGAAATACGGCATGTTTTTATTTTGGAAGTACAAGATGACCTGTTTATTAGCTGTGATTCCAACTGAGTTTACATGCTCAGCAACACAAAGGCAGAACAGCATGTTTCTTTGCGGAGGCGGGGGGGTGGACACAGATTCTCCTCCCACCTCCCCCCGCCACACATAAGAAGACATCGAACACCGAGTGTTCCGAATTGAGGTGGACGTATTTTCCTTGAAATGACAGCCTACCTACTATGGAATCATGGGAAAGTGTTGCCAATTGCCTTAATCATCCTCCCCAGGGGTGACCAGGAAGTGCTCAGGTGCCTCTGTGCTGGGAGGCCGAGTGAGCAGTGAGGTCTGGGGAGACAAACCACCTGGGTATCTAACACGGAAACCTGCACCTTTTCTTCAGTGACAAGGCTTGGAGTCTGGCTTGCCTGGACTCTTGTTCCTCCAAGTGTGGCTGGTGGGCCAGCAGCATCCATATGCCTGCGCACTTGTTGGCTATGCAGAATCCCAGCTCCCACCCCAGGCTGATGAATCAGAATCTGCAGTTTTAACAAGGTCCCAGATGATGGGCGTGGGCATTCCAGGTTGAGAAGAGATGGCCCAGAGTCCCCTCCACCCTTCACCCAGGCTAAGTGAAGCTCAGTTGCGGGTGTCATTCACTTATTCAGCACACATGTATTTGCCATTTACTACATGCCAAGAGCCAACTTAGGTGCTAAGAATACAGGGAATAAAACGGAAAAGGCCCCCGACCTTTCTTGGGGAGCCTGCAAGCCAGCCAAGAAGCCGGATGTGGAGCAAGAAATCGCAAATGGGATGGATCATGAAGCCATCCTCACCCAGACAGCATGGTATTTGCATCTTGTTGGGATTACAACTGGCAAAATTTATCCAAAAGAGAAAAAAAATCTGTGTTACAGCTTGTGTTGCATCATTTTGCATAATAAACCTTACCTTCGGATATTTTGTACTTGGATTTTTTTTCATTGACGTGAAATCCACATACACATAATTAACCATTTAAACAGGGGTCCCCAACACCCAGGCCGTGGACAGATACCGGTCGGAGGCCTGTTAGGAACCGGGCTGCCCAGCGGGAGGTGAGCGGCCGGCAAGCGAGCGAAGCTTCATCTCCCGCTCCCCATCGTTCTCGGTGCTGCCTGAACCATCCCTCCGCCCCCATCCGTGGAAAAACCGTCTTCCACAAAACCAGTCCCTGGTGCCAAAAGGATTGGGGACCGCTGATTTAAAGGACACAATTCACATGTTTTTCAACCACCACCTCCCTCTAGTTTCAAAACGCCTTCATCCCCCCAGAAGAACACCCTGTACCCATTAAGCAGTCACTCTCCATTGCCCTCTCCCCCCATCTCCTGGTAACCACTCATCTGCTTTCTGTCTCTATGGATTTGCCTATTCGGAGTATTTCATACAAAAGGAATCATGTAATATGTGGCCTTTTGTGTCTGGCTTCTTTTGCTTAGCATAATGTTTACATCATAGCATATATCAGTACTTTGCTTCTTTTAATGGCTGAATACTATTCCACTGTATGTATGTACCACAATTTACTTATTCACTTTTTTTTTTTTTAATTTATTTGTGGCTGTGTTGGGTCTTTGTTGCTGTGCACGGGCTCTCTCTAGTTGTGGTGAGTGGGGGCTTCTCTTGTTGTGGTGCACGGGCTCTAGGCGCGTGGGCTTCAGTAGTTGTGGCACGTGGGCTCAGTAGTTGTGGCACACGAGCTTAGCTGCTCCATGGCATGTGGGATCTTCCCGGACCAGGGATCGAACCCGTGTCCCCTGCATTGGCAGGTGGATTCTTAACCACTGCGCCACCAGGGAAGTTGCAACGATACACTCTTGTTCTCTCCATTTTGAAGATGGAAAAAAGGAGGTTATTTGCTCAAGGTCTGACAGCTGGTAAATGGCAAAGCCACTCCAGGAGAGCCAAAGCTTTTGTCTAAAGATTCGACATCTGCTTGATCCCCTCAACTATAATGGTGTCTAGCATACAGTAGGCGCTAATATTTGTGGAGTGATAGAATCCTGCTTTTGAGTGGTCGTGACTGAGAGGCCCTTCTCACTCTCAAGGACAACATGGGGGCATTGACTTCCCTACAGCGGGGAGAGGAGGAAGCCACTGAGCCAGCAATCGAAACTCCCCCCATCGACAGGAGCCTGAAATGAAGGCTGAATTTCTGATGGACATTCATGTTCATTAAAAAGAAATCTTTCTATTTAAAATAGGCCCATGTCTATCTTGTGTGAAACAGATCATCTTGGTGAACTTCATGAGGCAATGATGCTCATTTTGAATTATTATATTATCAAAATGCCAGTGGTTGTCACTTATATGGGTCTGTAGGGCTCAGATCAGAGCATTATCACATTACCTTGAGAACAGGACTGCAGGTTACATGCGTGGAGCTCCTCAGCATGGTTCAGTGGTCGACACTGACACTTGAAAATCACTCATTTAGGTCTGCAAAGCATGAATTTTGCACCCATAACACTGCATGAAATCAGTGGCAGTTCTGGGCCATTTCCCCAATTTTATTCAATCAACCAGTGAATCAGCAGGCATTTATGGAGTGTCAGCTCTGCGCCGGGCCCTGGGTAGATGACAGTGGCCCTCCAGGGTTTACCTGTAAAATGCTTGGACAACCCGGTGATGAGAGCTGGGAAGCCACCTGGGTGAAGGGCTCCACCGGGCCCCTCACTGGGTTCTGGATACACCCTGGCCCCTTCCCCATTCTGTTTCCTACAGAGGGGGGCTTTGCAGCTCTGAGGGAAATCGGCTTGATAATGAAAGCCCTGGGTGTAAGCACAAGCAACGGAAGAAGTTATTTGTGAGGATAAGGCGCTCAGATGGAGCTTTCCGGCCCTGTAAACGTAGAGCCACCTGCAGCATTGCCAGGGAGACAAATGCCACATCTGGAAAGATATCAGCATAATCCACAGCTTGTCATTTGGGCAGGAAGTATTCTCTCTCCTTTGAGAATCTTCCTAATTATGAGTTGGTTACGTGCCAGGAAAGAGGAATGAGAGAGAAATAAAGCGGCAGCACACACACTCAACACACCCACGCCCCAGCCCGTCCTGCTGTCCTCTGGGGTCGGGCTCTGCCCCAACCCCTCACCCCCACCTCCCCACCCCCACCCCTGACCCCAGGAAGGCTGTCCTGCCTGTGGTCTCCTGAAAAGCTGCGGGGTTTGGATCCACTAGGAGGTGTGATGCAAATCATTTGTTGCTACTGGTAAAATACTGACTTTTGCAAGTCATTGCCTTTTTGGTCCTTAAAAAATTGTGGTGAAATACACATAACATTTACCATCTTAACCATTTTTAAGTATGTGAAATATTCACATTGTTGTGTAACCACTGCCATCACCATCACCATCCATTTCCAGAACTTCTTCATCTTCCCAAACTGAAACTCTGTCCCCAGTAACAAGAACTCTCCATCCTCCCCTCCCACCCTGCCTCTGGCAACGACCATTCTACTTTCTGTCTCTCTGGATTTGATTGCTCTAGGCCTCTATATAAATGGAATCATACAGTATTTGTCCTTTTGTGTCGGGCTTATTTCACTTAGCGTAATGTTTTCGAGGTTCATCCATGTTGTAGCAGGCGTCAGAAATTCCTTCCTTTTTATGGCTGAATAATATTTCAGTGTATAGATAGAATACATTTTGTTTATCCATTCATTGATCAATGGACACCTGGGTTGCTTCTACCTTTTGGCTCTTGTGAATAATGCTGCTAAGAACAAGAGTGCCTAAGTTATTGACTTTTTTTTTTTTTTTTAATTTTATTTATTTATTTTATTTTTGGCTGTGTTGGGTCTTCGTTTCTGTGCGAGGGCTTTCTCTAGTTGTGGCAAGCGGGGGCCACTCTTCATCGCGGTGCGCGGGCCTTTCACTATCGCAGCCTCTCTTGTTGCGGAGCACAGGCTCCAGACCCGCAGGCTCAGCAGTTGTGGCTCACAGGCTCCAGACGCGCAGGCTCAGTAATTGTGGCTCACGGGCCCAGTTGCTCCGTGGCACGTGGGATCCCCCCAGACCAGTGATCGAACCCGTGTCCCCTGCACTGGCAGGCAGATTCTCAACCACGGCGCCACCAGGGAAGCCCAAGTTATTGACTTTTAAACAACAAAATGGGTAAGAGCATTTGCCTAGCATCTCACCCTTGTGTTCTCTGAGTGCTCTTCTGGGGAGGGGGACTTCAGACTGGGCTGGGGGTCTTGGGTACCACTTCCCACCACTAGATTACAGCCTACAGTGAGAGGCAAATACTGTCAGCCCTTATACAATTACGCTGATCACGAAGGACCATTCTGACTTAATTGTCCTATAAATGATCATACTGGGCACTTTCCTCAAGATCTAGGTTTGTCCCCTGACACCGCGAGCACACGTGAACTTGACCTTACACGCTACGCAGTGGCCACGTGAGCAGCTGATTCGCTCGTTTCTTTTGCAATTAGACGTGGAATTGTACAATAAAGATTATTCTGCAGTTGACTGAGGGCTCTGCTGTGTGTCAGAAAGCATGCTGAATGACGTATGGGCATCATCTCATTCAAGCTAATCCTCCCAGCAGCCTCGTGAGAGAGGAATTATTTCTCCCATTTTACAGAGGAGAAAACTGAGGCTCGAGCAGTGTAGATGACCGGCCCCCAAAGTCTGAGAGTCGGCAAAGGAGGGGAGCCAGGATTCAAACCCGAGCCTGACTCTCCAGAATCCATGCTCTGCCACGGATTCTGCAATTTGTGTTTCTCCCCCTTAAAATCAACTAACGAGTGAAACCTGATGGGAATGCGGCTGGAGGTCGCACCTGCCTCTTGGGGGGGATGCAGAGCGTGAAGTAGGTCAAATTAGTGGATCCTTTTCTATTTCAGGGGACCCCTCCCAAGGAAAAAAAAAGCCATAGTACTCTCATTCCAGTTTCATTTCAAGCCTAATAAATAATTGAGAGCAGGCCTCAGAGCAGCGTAAAGCAGCTCACCCTGCAAAGCTGCAGAGGACTTTGTCCCCCCTGCCCATCACCCCCACCCCCCCACACAGACGGGATCCTCTCTGCTGCTCCCCAGAGCATGCAGCCTCTCCCCTGCCCCCCTCCCCCGCAGCCCCCCAGAAAGCAAGGTGCAGATGAGGCTCTGGTCTGCTCAGGACAGCATGCCCGCTGCACCCAGCCACCCTCCCTCTGTGTGTTCCGAACTCACACTCCCCTCAGATGCTCACTAAGCTACTGACTGCAGCGAACACGAGGACTTCAAACACCCTGTGCAACGTATATGTCGAAAGAGCGGATTTCTAGAATGCTAAAAGGTAGAACACATCAGAAAATCGGGCTGATGAATCCACCTGCTACTTCCATTCTGTACCCGGCCCTAGAATATTTCTTCATAAAATCACCCAGCGTTCAAAGGATCTCTGCCGAAGGAAAAGAACTACTTAAGAGTGCAGTTTTCGAGGCCGTGGGGTTATTTGTTTTACAGCCAGACGCTGTACTATGCGGTGAGGGGCTGCCAGGGGAGGTATCCATTGTTAATGTGGTGACACTGTTATGTGCTTTGTTTGGGAGTGTGGCTTAATTAGATGACAACTTGGAGGTGCTAGCTGTTTGCAAGGTAATACTGGTCTCCTGGGCGGAGGGCTAATTTAGTTTTTCCGTTTAGTTCAGAAATGAGGAAAGAGGAAAAAGCTCAGATTTTAGTGGATCAAGAGCACACACACACATTATGCGTACATCACAAAACTTTGTCTGCATGACCCTGGGAAGACAGAGTGGGAGAGGAATGGAAGGGCCCCGCATTCAATTAGATTCAATAAAACGTATTATTCCCGGGACTTCCCTGGTGGCACGGTGGGTAAGACTCCGAGCTCCCAATGCAGGGGGCCCAGGTTCGGTCCCTAGTCAGGGAACTAGAGCCCACATGCATGCCGCAACTAAGAATTCACGTGCCTCAACTAAGGAGCCCACGTGCCGCAACTAAGGAGCCGGTGCAACCAAATAAATAAATAAATAAAAATTATAAAAAAACAAAGCACAAAAACCCACATTATTCCCGAGGGCTTTCTCTCTTGCATGTGCTGCGTTGGGCAGTATAACGTAGTGTTTAAGGCATAGCCTTGACTCAGACAGACAGACAGACAGACAGAAGTGGTTTTGAAGTCCAGCCCCAGCTCTTCTAGCTGCCCGACTTCAGGCAGGTATTTATTCAACCTCTCTGAGCCTCCATCTTTTTGTAAAACTGGGACAGGAGTACCTACCAACTGGGGTGGCTGTAAGGCTGCCTTGAGGGCATGTAAGACAGGCAGCAAGTGGCAGAATTCTTGGAGCACCATGGTGTCTCCTGATTACGAGGCGCAGCGGGGGACAGAGATGAATGAAGGACCTCAGGCCCCCGCCTCTTGGCTGATCAGGAGGTAGACCCGTCTGAATAACGCCAAGGTCATGGGAAAAGTCCAACAACTGGGACATGAACAAGGACAGGGCAGGTGGAGGAGGGGAATCAGAGAAGGCTTTTATCGGGGGGGGGGGCAGTCTGGAGCTTGCTTTTAATTTTTTTCTCTCTTTATTGTGTATTAAGGTATTATTTTCATCGATAAAATTCACCCATTTTAAGCATATAGTTTGGTGAATTCTGGTAACTGTGTACAATCTCATAACCTCCATCAATGTCAAGATGTAGAATAGTTTCCTCATCCTTAAAACTCCCTTGTGCCCCTTCACACTGCACCTCCTTTCCTCTTCCTGGCCCCAGGCAACCTCGGATTGCTTTCTGTCAATGCAGTTTTGTCTTTCCTAGAATCTTGTATAAAAGGAACCATACAGTTCATAGACTTTTTTTTTTTTTTTTGGCTGTGCCGCGTGGCATGAGGGATCTTAGTTCCCCGACCAGGGATCGAACCCACGCCCCCTGCAGTGGCAGCGTGGAGTCCTAACCACTGGATCGCCAGGGAAGTCCCCCATAATCTTTTATGTTTGACGTCTTTCATTAGCATAATGCATTTGTGATTCATCCAAGTTGTAGCATGCATCTGTGCGTCATCCTTTTTTTTATTGCCGAGTGGTTTTCCATTGTATGGATGTACCACAGTTTGTTTATCCCTTCACCAGCTGATGGACATTTGTGTTGCTGCCAGTTTGGGGCTACTATGAATAATTCTGTTATAAACATCTACATACATGTTTTTGTGTAGGCGTATATTTTTATTTCCCTTGGGTAAATAGGTAGGAGTGGGATCTGGGTTACATAATAAGTGCAACCTTTATAAATGTCTACCATATTGTTTCACAAAGTAGCCATACCATTTTGCATTCTCACCAGCAGTGTACGAGAGTTCCAGTTGCTCCATATTCTCACTCACACTTGCTATTGTCAGTGTTTTTAACTTTGATGCCTGAGTTTTGGAGGATGATGAAGAGTTTGGTAGGCAAATGAGGTGGGGAGGATATTCCAGGTAAAGGAAATAGCACCTGGAGAAGCAGGGAAACAAGAAGGATGCCATGTGTGAGAACTGTCACAGGTCAGTGTTGCTGGGGCAAAAAGGGTGGGGCCTGGGAGTGTGGAATTCGGGAGAGCAGGAGATGACTTCAAAAGGTGGGCATAGGCTGGATGTGGGCCAAGATTGTTAATAATAAGAGCAATGACAACACTAACTCCCATTAAATCCTAAGCTTCTATGAGTTAGGTCCTCATATTATCCCTTCTACAGATGAGTAAATCGAGGCATGATTCATTAATATCCTGCATCCACATAGGTAACTCTGGCTGTCCAGGCCTTGTGCTAAACCATTACACCACACTGCCTACCTGGAGATCTTGGTTCTGGTCCTACAGACAGATGCTTTTAAAAGTTTTAAATAGAAAAGTGAAATGAAAGGAACTAATTTTTTGCAAGATCACCTGGCTGCAGAATGTTAATGGATTGGAGGCAGGGAGACTCAGGGGAGGCTGCCGCAGTTGTGCAGGTGAGAAGTGAAGGTGGGTCTTAGGTAAGTCAGCAGCAGTGGGGAAGAAACCAAGGGATGGATTGGAGAGTTATTTAGGAGGTACCTGACTGAGGGTGGAGGGCAAGGGAAAGAAGTTGAGGGTGGATATCAGGTTTTGGCTTGGACACCCAAGTCAACGATGGTAGCTCTAACCAAGATAGAAAATTCCAGAATGGGAGCAGGTCTGCAGAAAGATCGTGAATTCTGTTTGGACTTGTGGATGTGGACCGTGGGTCTGCTACAAACCATGGTCTTTTGGTGCTGGTGGTTTTAATGCTCACATGAGGGGCGAGGAGTCCTGTGATATTTGGTGATTCATAGTTTTCTGGAGGTATGAATTTGTATACCCTGCACTGTGAGGTGCATGCGTGCATGCGTGTGTGTGTGTGTGTGTGTGTGTGTGTGTGTGTGTGTGTTTAAGAGTCATTTAAACTAGTGAGTGTGCCTAGTCAGCCACCCAACATCCACACTGCAACCCCACTCTCTAGTTCTCTCTTCCTCATTGCAGGACACTCATGAAGACCCTTTATCCCTCTGTCTTTATCCCTAAGTTCAGGGTCATCATTGACCACTCCTCAGGCTACTTGCAATTGCCTCCTATCTGGCCTCTCCCTACCTGCTTTAGCCCCGTCCACCCTGTCCCCCACGTGGAGTCATGGGGATCTTCCGAAAAATATACCAATTCCTATCGCTCCCCTGCTTCGAGCCCCTTAGGGCTCCCCCTGCTATCTGCAGGGCTGGTCACCATGCGTGTGTCCCCTCCTCCAGGTTGGTGTGAGCTTGCAGGGAAGGGGCCACGGCAGAGAGGGTGCTTCTGCAGTTCATGTCTTGACGAGAGCTTGACATTGCTTTCATGGGGGCCTAAGGGAAAAATTAAGCTTGTTCCCCAGAACAGTCCCAGAGCGGCCAAGTGCTGTTGGTTTGGACATTGACGTTATGAATAAGCAATACCTGTTCAGCACCCTCTCCTCTGCTGCGGAGAGGACCTGGGCTCCGTTCTGGCCACCTGGGGTACGGTGGGCATGAAGAAGAGGGGGGAAGGCGGTGAGCCATCCAGAAACTATGGGAGGACCCGTCAAAAGAGAAGAAAGGGCCAAGGTTATATTCGATAATGATTTTCAAGTCTTTGAAGAAGTGTTCCGTAGAAACAGAGACAGCTTTTCTGATTTGCTCCAGAGGGAAAAACTATTTAACTGTCACCATCACTGGATCCCCACCAGGTATCAGGTCTGGGCCAGGCAGCTAAGACTCAGTGGGATGGGCTGCCTAATGCACCGGGGGTGCCCCGTCACGGGAACTAAACACCAGCTTGGAGAGCCATGGACTTCACAAGGAATATTTATTGGGCCTGAGTGGCAAGGTAGACCAGATGCCCTTGTGGCTCTTTCTCTCGAATTCTTTCACTCCAAGAGGCAGTTCTGTTTCTGATGAAACGATGCCTGAAAAGCACTTAGTGGCGCCATGTTGGATTCACAGTATGTGCTCAGTTGACACAAACTACTTGGCTTTTTTTTAGCCAAGCATCATGGAGGGGAGGCTGGATGCACCAGGGCCTGGCGTGACACTTAGCTTAGACTCTCTCCTGTGTGTCCTCGGTGAGTCTCAGCGCCTCCTCAGTAAGAGGAAGGGAGTAACTCAGTGATTTCCAAAATCCTTCCCAAATCAAACACTCAGCTTTTTAAAAAAGCCAATATAATTCATATCTCTTAAAGAAAGAGATGTGTCTCATGTTGGTTAAAATTGAACCTGAAAGATTCATTTTTTAAAAAAACAACATAGAAACATTTCATAAAAAGGGCTTCAGTCTGGAGGTTGGGGCCAGAAGCACCAGGCAATTGTCCCCAATCCTGTATCTTGCTGCCCACTGTGGTAACAATTCCTGAATTCTGGGCTAAGATCCAGAAAGTCTGGATAATAGTGGATGTTTCCCCCTTCAATTATCTTTTGGTCTCTCACTTCTAAGTACATAAGAACCATTTGCTCTTCTAATTTACAGTACTTCCTTTTGGAATGTTGTCTCTCACTGATTCAGAGAAAGGAGGATGTTTGTTTTAATAGATTTGAATTTTATCAGCCTGTGTATTTGCACCAAAGCATAATAATAATAAATTATGGTCCTAATAAGTAGGCTGCCCAGAAGCATGATGGTGGCACCCCCAATAATTGATGTACAATCTTTGGAATTTAGGGCCATCATAATTTATCGGGGTTCATTTTTCTATCCAATTTGAGGAAAGGCAGCTGTGTTTTGTAAGTAATAAACTCTGCCACTGTATTTCTTGGCTAAGCAGAGAAAAACATTCTTATTATTTTTTGCCTATTTCCTAGTTATTACTGCAGTGTCTAGTAGCTTCTTTATGGGAAAGAGTTTATCAATATTTCAATTATAAACTCCAATTTTCAGGAGGTTTGTAACTCATCTATTTAAAAATCAGATCAGGCAGAAAACACAGTGTCTTGTCATCCCAGGAACCTGAGTGTTTTCTAAAATATTAAACAACTGGTGTGAGACAGTTTGCTTTCTTTCAACTTTGAGGGTGAAAATTTGGTTTTTCTAACCAGCACAAATAAAGTAGAATTAAGCTTCTTTTTCCATCAGAAGTATTCAGATGTTACTGGGTTTTTTTCTGCCTGCAGCGGAAGGGAACAGATGCTAGAATCAGCAGCTCCACATACCCTCCTGGCAAGTATGTTCTGGAGAAGCTGACCACAAATTACCATTTTTTTTTTTTAACCAGCTGGGTGATAATGTGATACAATACCCTTTTGAAAGGAACGGGGTGGTGAATCCTTTTCTAGAAGTGAAGAATCCTTCGGGAAAGCAAATAAGCACTCTTAATTATATGACTGGCACATTGGCTTTTAAGAAAGTGGACATGCCCACAGGTGTAGCCAGGGCCAGCGCTACCCTCGCCATTGGGTAGACAAGGCCGGGCGAGCCATCAAGAGGTCCAGGCTGCAGGTAGACTGGCCAGGTACTCCAGGAAACAAGGACAATCTGTTGATCTCAATCAACCCCTGACTGGAGGCAGTTCTCCCCACCCAAGTCACATACCAAGGCCCTTCTTTCAAAGTCTCCTTAAATTAGAAGTGCTGGATCACTTAGAGCATCTGAGGGAGGGCCACCCAGAGTGAGAACACAAAATGTCATGACACTCCATACAAACTATCCTCTGGTTACGGCCCCATATAGATTTTGTTTTATTGGGTTGGCCTTTAAAAGAGAAGTCGATAAATTAGGCTGAAGGAAGAACTCCAGGCTGGGGCAAAGTTTGGCCACACCTCGTGCAGGAGTGGGTGGTCTTCTTAATCCACTTGCAGACCTTATCTGGACCTTTCTTAGGCCTCATTAAGGATGGTTGGAATCTGGTTCCTCGCAATGTCCTATGTCACTGCGGCAGAGCCCATTAGTACTTTGCATGGGGTTCTCACCTTAAAAACAAGAACAAACCCTCCACAGTCTTTTTCCACTCAGCTCCCAACAAGACAAGATTGTCAATGTAAGGCATTAAGTCCTAACTTGAGGGTTTGGGGAGGCCACAGAATGTGGCGGCCAGCACGTGGGCTTTGGGTCCACAGAACCCAGCTCTCAACCTGCCTCAGACGCCTACTTAGCTGTGTAACCTTGAGCAAATTACATAACCACTCTTGGTTTTCCCATCTGTAAAATGGGGATAATCACACATGCCTGGGAGCCTTGCTGTGGGGATTGAATGAGACAGTGTGAGTGCCGTGCCTAGCCTTCATTCATTCATTGTACATTCATTCACTCACTGCCATTTTTAATTTTTTAATTTTTAATTTTTAGTTTTGGCCACACCACAAAGCTTGCAGGATCTTAGTTCCCCGACCAGGGATGGAACCTGGACCCTGGCAGCGAAAGCTCCGAGTCCTAACCACTGGACCACCAGGGGATTCCCCATTCACTGCCTTTTTATGAAGCACCTACTATGCGTCAGGAACCAGCCTAGGCTCTGGGGAGATGATGGTAGATGAGACAGACAAGGTGCTTCACTCATGCTAACATTCTAATGGAGGAAAAATAGACAATAAAAGGCTAACTAAAAAACTGTGTTTCTTGTTAGAAACAGCTGGGCAGGGGCAGGGAAGGCTGCTCTGAGAAGACGACTGATGAGGGGACCCGTCTACAGCAGCTGCTGTCCTTCCTTCAAGTCCCATTTCAAAGGGCACCTCCTCCAGGCAGCCTGGCCTCACCCCCGTCCTGACGTCTCCTTCCCTCAGCCCAGCGCGTGTGCCTGTTCCCAGCCATGCCCCGTCCTCGGCCAGCTCCACGTCTCTGTGTGCACGTCGATGGCCTGGAGCACAGCAGCGAAGTCTAACTGAGATTTCCAGAAGGGTGTCCATCACAGTGGCCCTGTCGGCACACGGGGCCCCGGGTCTGTTTCCACCCCCTCTGGTCTTCATGGGACAGCAGCAGGTCAAAGAAACTGTTCAGTCTGGGCGACAGCCAACTGGGAGACAATGGGACGAGGCTCCTGATCTAGCTGGAGGTTTTAAAAAGGTCATGCCTGGACCACATCGCACCCCTGGGCACCCCCCACTGTGAAGGTAATGAAGGGCAGTCCTCTTATTTACTCAGGAACCAGCCGAGCCCCTAGCACGGGTCTCCCCCTGAAGGTGAGGAAGGCAAGGATGCCGTCGAGGTCTGAGCATCCCCTGGGCAGAGCTGTCTGCCCTGTGCGATCCTGGGCAGCCTGTTCCCCACACATGCCCCCCGACGGCTCAGAACCCCGGTAACTGACAGGAGGCCACATCTTACAGAGGAAAAAAAAAAGAGGATTAAAATCGAGATTTTGCTATTATTTTTCTCTGATATGAGTGCAGCGAGGAATAGCTCAATGGTGTCACTGCCTAGTTTTTCATTTGTGTTTTTGTTTCATGCTTCAATATCTTCCTCCAGCTGCTCGTGTCTCCTTTTCTCTCTTCTCGCTTTGATCTATTCGTTTTCCCCAGAAATGGGGTTTATAAATCATTGTAATGCAGCCTTGGGAAAGATGATGCTTAGTGCAGGGAGAAATACATCGCTGCTAACAGCCCTGGCAGGGAGAAAAACTCTCGGCTTGTTGCTGGGTTTCTGGCGACGGGTTACTGATGGTATTTGCTTTTTATGTCTGTGCGCGTGCCATCGGGGCAGGGCCGTGGGGAGCGTTCCACACGCCACCTTAGTAATATTTCAAGCCTCCTCTGGCAGTCGAAAACAAGCTGCTCCTGCTTGCTCCCAGGGAAGCAGAGAGAGGAAGGGAAGGGAAACGCAAACACAGGGAAGGAGCATAAAGGAGGGGGCATGTTTTTCTTTGGAATCCACCTCGGGTAAAACCAGCTCCAGAAGCATCCCTCTCTTCCCTCCCTTAAAGCAGTCTTCGCATGCGATGTAATGAACCTGGCATCCCGGGTTGCCGGGCCCCGCCCTCCCCCGCACACTTCGAAGTCTAACAGCCCCCATCCCTTCCTTCCCAAGGCCTGGGGCCTCCCTTGTCTTGTTTTATGGGCCCATTTTCTCTGCAGCTCAGAGCAGTGGAGAAGCACCGGGCTTGAGGGGTGCGTTTCCCTCTGACTCAGAGGGGCCTCGCTACGCGTGTGAGATCCAGGGCGCAGCAATGAAAGTCCTGCCAGGCCTTAAATCAGAATATTGAGAAGGATCCCATCACCCTGGAGCCAGGCACGTTCGCACCAGCCGGGCCCTCGGCTGGCCTGCATCATGCCAAGTGCGTGTTTATAGCTACAGCCGCATTCTCGGGGACTTTGATATCTTCCTCATCAATAGGCTTCTCCACCTTCTTTTACCTGGTGGGGCGCGTGGATGGCTCAGCTGATCCCGACTCACCCACCCCGCTTCCTCCATATCAGGCATCTGGGTTGAATCTTCCCATCACTGCGCTATCTACCCACTTCGTCTTACCTTTGAAGGCAAAGTATTATCGTATCAATGATCTTGACTCAGCTAAAGAACACGTGTATTTCCTTCGAAGGTCAGGTCTGCACAGGTCAGAGTGAAATGGAGACCATTCCCGGGTGATTTGGCACCGTGTAGGCCAGCGCTGCCCCACAGAACTTTCTTCGGTGTTGGAAGCAGCCTGTCTCTGCTTCGTCCAAGGTATCACCACTGCCACAGGGGCACACTGAGCACTTGAGATCTGGCTCGTGCAGCAGAAGACTAAATTTTCAATTATTTAAAAAGTCTAAATAGCACTTGTGGCTAGTGGCTGCCGTCTTCAGCGGCACAGATGTAGACAGACCCTGTGGAAAATTCAGAGAGGAAGTCTTCTCTGGGTTATGTCTTTCGTGATACCTAGCAGCTGCTTTTCCAAGTAAGGTAGCACGAAAGACGAATAGAGATGTGTACAAGGAGATAAAAGTATGGGGGACAGTCATGAAATGATTGAACCCTTTTGAAGTCACAGTCTTTCCCCTAAGCACAACCAGGGGTGAAGACACTGACATATTTGATAACCAGACCAGATTGTGGAAGAAAACTTCCCTTGGGGGTAAAAAGGAAAAGATAATCAGGTAAACAGTGACTTGTGTTCTCGCGTAGTGGCTCAATTTACAACCCTGGAATCGTCTAATTTATCTCCGTGCATCTAATATCTACTCCAGCTTGGATGGATGGATGGATGGATGGATGGATGGATGGATGGATGGATGGATGGACGGATGGATGGATGGATGGTGTGTATGTGTGTGTGTGCATGTGTGTGCTTGTTGGAGACATTAAGAAACTACTCCTGATCATCCAGGTCTTAAAATATCATTCAGTGCAGTGCACAGCATACACCGTAGGGCTTCATAAGCCACAGGGTTCCTGACCAACCCCTTTAAGTTAATTGAAGAGCTTTTCTGGATGTGCCAGATGGGATGCTGCTGCAGAAGAGTCACCACATCCCATTTCCTCCGTTGCTCTCCCTGCCATTGCTATTGCCCCAGCTCCTCTCCTAGTTCCTGGGCAGCTCAGTGGTCAGACTCCCTGGTCACACCTGGGCTCCTTCACTTTATGAGTTTTGGGACCCTAGGTAAGCGACTTGACCTTTCAAAGCCCCCATTTCCTCCTCTGTAGAATGGAAATGATAAGAGCACCCACTTTAAAAACATACAAACATCCATCAGCGCATGAATGGATACACAAAATGTCGTCTATCCAGACAATGGAATATTATACAGACATACAAATGATGAAATCCTGACACATGAGGTGGATGAACCTCGAAAATGTTATGCTAAGTGAGAGAAACCAGACACATAAGGCCACGTATTGTATGAGTCCATTTGTATGAAATCTCTAGAATAGGTAAATCCATAGAGACTAAAAGTAGATTAGTGGTTGCCTGGGGCTGGGAAGATGGGGGGAATGGGGAGTGAATGCTTAATGGTATCAATTTTCTTTTGAGGTGATGAAAAAAGTCTTGGCACTCCACAGAGGTAGTGGTTGTAGACCTCTGTGAATGTACTAAATGCCACAAACTGTACACTTTAAAATGGTCAATTTTATATTACGTAATTTTCCGTAAAAAAATTTTATTAAAAAATGTATGAGATGGACATATACACACTACTATATATAAAATAGATAACTAATAAGGACCTAAGGGAACTCTACTCAATACTCTGTAATGGCCTATATGGGAAAAGAATCTAAAGAAGAGTGGATATATGTGTAAGTATAACTGATTCACTTTGCTGTACACCTGAAACTAACACAACATTGGAAATCAACTACACTCCAATAAAAATTTTAAAAAAAAAAAAGGAAAAAAAAACCATATGAAAGTTCGTTGACATCAAGCCCTCAGCCCTGTGCCTGGCCTGTAAAAGTGCTGAATGAAGCCTGGGTCTTTAGTAGCAGTGATAACCCAACACAAGTGCTTGGATCTCTGTAGAAATCTTCACTTCTGACCATACATGTTCTTTCAGGATGAACAGGCCACACACACTCAGTTGATGCTTAAAAAGTAACTGTGCGGGGAGGATGCTTACAGATAGCACACGTGAACAGGGACATGGGTGAAGGGCCAGCTGTTTCTGGGTCAGACAACACCCAGACGGTGGGGGAGGTGTGTGGCCCAGGACGTGCCCTGGTTCAGGGCGCACTTTTACCCGCGTCCCTCCTTAACATCGTCCATCCCAGTGAGGCCACCGCCATTTGGCTAACATGTTAATTGCACCTGCCTTGGTGGCCTTCCCTCTGGCTCTCTGGGGGACCACTTCCATTTCCCTGCTCCCCGGTCCCCAGCAGCCAAGGGGGCAGGCCCTAGAAGCGGGAGCAGCTTGATTTCTCAAGCCCAAGGAAGCTATAAATCTAGAGCTTTAATCATGTCTTCATGATCATTCAGCAGAGAGCAGCAGAGGATTTATTCTGCCGGGACAGCAAAGGGAAGACTGCAGGGGGTTGTCGCGGGGGATATTGGTTTAGCAAAGGTAGAACTGCTCCCCGGGGCCCTTCCCGGGACCGGCCGATGAACGATGACACCGATGGCCATAACAAGGCAATTACTGGTGGTGTAGGCAATGCTTTGTTAAAGAGGCAGGCTTCCTGCGTGGGCCCAGTGGTACCGCTTCACCCCAGTCACAGAGCGCCTGGGATTTCTGCCCATCTCTGCTCTAGAGCCAACGTCCTTGAGAAAGCAGTAAGCATTTTTTAAAAGCCCCAAGGGTCCTTTCCGGTTTTCTCTGCAAGTGTTAAGGAGAAGGAATCAGGGAAACCCAGAGAGGACTCTGTGGTCCCTGGCCCACGGGAGGCACCTGACATCTATTTATTGAACATCTCCGCTCCTTCGTTTTGTGGGAGAGAAGAGGCCCAGAGAGGTAGCGATTAGTCACTGTCACACAGCCAGTGTTCCCAGTTCCCGGAGGGAGCTGACTGCTTTGGTGTGTGGCCTTGTTTAGAAACCTCAGTCTTGGAGCAGCAGGAAGGGAGTGGGTTCCCCTGGGACGGAGAGAAGAAACCCAACCTGGTTTCCTGGGAGTGATGTCCGTGGGGTATTCCTTGTGAGTTACTCCAGAAAACATTTAAGTGCACGCGAGTGTTCCTACCCTTTCTGGTGGTTTGTTTTGTTTTTCCACAAATGGGTTTTTCTTTTCATCCGTGTCAGGATCGGGACGTCTTTTCGCAGCAGTAGGTATACCACTTCCTCCCTTTTCAAAGCTGCATCTCATTCCACGTGTAACTGAAAGTGGGGTCCGGCCGCTCGCTGCTCAAAAGCCAATAAAGAGGCACGGTTGGTGGAAAGGAAAGATGTTTTATTGCAGATGCCGGCAACGGGGTGGCGAGGGGAGGGGGGACTCCTGTCCAAAGGCCGACTCCCCACTACTGACAGTCAGGGGGCAAGAGCTCTTATAGACGGAGGGAGGGTGCTACGTGCAGAAACAGCACAGTTAGCTCTGACAGTCACCTTGAAACTGGTCCTGCGGTGGTCTGACCAGCGTCATCTGGATTGTTTGGAGTACAGTTAATCCTCAGTTCCAGGGTCGGTTTGTTCCCATTTCCTTGAGGCCAGTTCTCAGAACTGCAGCAGCTTATGTCCCGGCTACAGCCTGGTCATCATGTAGTTCACTTCTTCCACCTGGTGGGGCTTTCAGTATCTACGAGACGGCTCACAGGATGTGGCTCAGAATATTATCCATAGCCCTTGAGGAGGAACTAAAGGTCCTTAACTATGCTTAATGACTAAACTATTATTGTTTTTTGTCCTGTTTGACTGCTTTTCTTTGTTTCTGCATTTTCTCACTTCTCTGATTAAACTTATTCTTTGGCTAAAGTTTTTCCACAGACAAAAGGCAGGCGGAGGACATGGGGGGAGGTGGGGAGGACCACAGGGCCCTGCTCTGTTTCACATGGATGGACCGTCAAATCTGCAGGTCCCACTCCCCGACCCCCCGGCTGTCCTACTGAGGTTTTCAACACTATAAAATTACACCGCAAGAACATATTTGTAAACATGTGTAAGTATTTCTGTAGGTTAAATCTTAGCTGGGCATTTGCTGGACCAAAGGGTACTCACATTTAGAAAGGTCACAGATGCTGAAAATTGCCCTTTTCAAGGACTGGCCAACTTGCACTTGGACACACAGCATCTGAGCGTCACCTTCCATCCCCTCCCCCACGCAGCTGCCTTTTCCGTGCATGGGCTCCTTATATGCTTCTTTTGTATTTCCCTACCTCACCACCCTTCCCTCAACCTACTAGCCGGCCCTCCGCCAGACTGGTAGACACAGGACAGGTGCTCAAAAATACGGAACACACTGTGGGTTTCTGAGCACCCATTAGGTGCCAGGCGTTGTTTCTGGTGCTGCAACAAAGACCCAAGGCCCATCTTCATGGCCAGAAGCTGGAATGGGTTGCTGGATGAGGTTGGAGGCTCAGTGTCCCCTGGGGCCACCCACCTGGATAACCCAAAGAAGGCGGGCTTTCCCAGGCACCTGCCACACGCCAGAGGTTACTCACAGGGGAAGAGCGGGCCTCGCCTCAATAGAAGAACCCTAGTGATACAGGAGAAAAGGGGGCACCAGCCTAATGACACAGAGAGGGAGGGAGGGGTTGCTGTAGCTGGTGGCAGACAAACTGAAGTGATGCCTTCTTCTACTCAGCACACCCAGCCCGGGCCTTCCGGAAGAGTCTCATCCCACAGGCCTGGGGGGAAATGTGTGATCTCTGGAGGGAACCTTGAAATCAGGCCTGAGGATGGATGTGGGTCCCTGCCATCTGCCAATGGGGCTGCCAATGGGAAGAGGCAAAAACTCACCTGGTTTGGCCTCGAAGGGCCATGAACTCAGCCTTGGATGCACAGGCATGAGTAAATGCTACTCCAAGGTGACCCTAAGCTAGGAATCCCTAATGGTGGGACTTCCTAATCTTGGAGGGGCGGGGAGGGGGATGGAGCAGGCAGAAGGATGGGATGGGAATCATGGAAAGAGGTAGGTTGACATAATTCCAAATAACAGCCTGCTTACAGGGAATGTCTCCATATGGAAGACGACTTTCTTAGTCACTAACAAGAAAAACTTTCAGGTGTTTGTCAGGAAATGGTACCTAAAACCTTCACAAACATTTAAAAATTTCACGTTTAAAGGAAATGTGCTACTTTTCCAATCATCAGATAGCACATTGATCAGGCTGCCACTAATTGAATGTGTGCCCTGGGCCAGACCCCAGCCTCAGCCTCTGCAGATATTTTCCCATGAGCCCCCTCGATGTCCCCCATTTTACAGATGAGGAAACTGAGGCTTGGAAATGTTAAATTGCTTACACGGGCTAAGTACACAGGAAGAGGCAGAGCTGGGGTTTCAGCTGAGATGCTCCTGTCTACAAAGACCATTTTCAGGATGCCATGTGGTTGCAGAGCGTAGGGTCTGGAGCAGCGCTGACCCATAGAAAAATTACACGAGCCACCTATGCTGTTTAAAACGTTCTAGTACCTGCATTGAATAAGTAAAAAGAAACAAGTGAAATTAATTTTAGTACTGTGTAATTTAACCCAACATATTCCAAGTAGCATCGCTTCAGTATGTAATCAATATAAAAATTATTGACGAGCTATTTTACATTCCTTTTTATTGGTGCTACGTCTTTGAAATCTAGTCTGTGTTTTACGCTTACTGCACATCTTGGTTTGGGTCTGCCACATTTCAAGTGCTTCATGGCCACACGTGGCTGCAGTAGTGAACATCACAGCTCAAGAGAAAGAACAGTGACTATTTAACTGATGTGAAAATGCTGGTCAGATAATTCCCTTGACTTAGGGTGGAAGCTGGGCTTTTGTGGAAAGTTGTCTCAAGGGGTCTATTAAATATCAAATTACTAAGGGGAAGCTGGGACAAACTGAGAGAGTAGCATTGACATATATACACTACCAAATGTAAAATGGATGGCTAGTGGGAAGCTGCTGCGTAGCACAGGGAGATCAGCTCGATGCTTTGTGACGACCTAGAGGGGTGGGATAGGGAGGATGGGAGGGAGGGGATATGGGGATATATGTATAGTTATAGCTGATTCACTTTGCTGTACAACAGAAATGAACACAACATTGTAAAGCAATTACACTCCCATAAAGATATAAAAAAAAATCAAATTGCTTAGTTCTCCAACTTTGGGGAATCTCTTTTACAGAAAACTATTAGGCATGGATATACGTACAAGGATGTTTGCTACAGCTTTATTTGCAACAGCAAACACCAAAACCAGAAACACCCTGACTAGTCATGGGGGTGATGTGAGGGGGAATGGCATAGCCACCGTGTGAAATATTATACAGCCATGAAAAAGCACCGGTTAGGCCTAGATACTGTGCTTGAGGGAGAGAGGATCCCACTGATGTAGGGCAAAATCCTTCTATTTGTATAAATGTTGATATGTGTGCATATGTTTAAGTGAGAAAGGCTTAGAAGGACACACCCAGCTGTTAACCCTGGAGTCTTGAGTGGGTGGAATAGGAAAAAGGCAATTGTTTACTTTGTCTTTATACACATCCGGTTGTTTGATTCCTACAACAAGCAAGAATTACTTTATAGACTACCCATAATGTTTTCTAAAAAATCCCCCAATTTTGTCAAACCCTGCCCCCGGGTCCCAGGGCAGAACAGGCAACTTCTCTATTTTGTTCTCCACTATTCCCGGCGCTTCGTGGGAGCTGTTAGTTTTTAGAAACAGGGTGAACTGGGTGAGGGCACGAGGCGACAAAACAAAAGATAAAAAACGTCAGTTCAAAATGAGGCATCAAATGGACTGGGCAGGAGGAAGAACCCTCACCAGAAACTTCAGAACATTCCCGTCTGACAAATGAACCTATCTATGAAACAGAAACAGAATCACGGACACAGAGGACAGACTGGCTGTTGCCAAGGGAGAGGGGGTTGGGGGAGGGAGGCAGTGAGAGGTGGGGGTCAGCAGATGTAAGCTATCTATTATGTATAGAATGGATAAACAACAAGGTCCTACTGTACAGCGCAGAGAACTATATTCAATATCCTATGATAAACCATAATGGAAAAGAATATATATAAAAAAGAATGTATATATATGTATAACTGAATCACTTTGCTGTACAGCAATAATTAACACAACATTGTAAATCAACTATACTTCAATAAAAAAAATTCCGTAGAATCGGCTTTTACGTTAAAAAAAAAAGAACATTCCCATCTGGCTTGATCTGTGGATATCTGATGTGAACGCCATTTGAATTTGCAAAACCCACAAGTAAGGGGGTTGTAACTTAGTTTACAAAGGGTTCTTGATTGCAGAATATCTAGGGGTGGGACCCAAATGTTAGCATTTTTTAATCGAAGTATAGTTGATTTACAGTTGCTTTACAGTGTTTCAGGTGTACAGCAAAGTGATTCAGTTATACATACATACATATACATATTATTTTTCAGATTCTTTTCCATTATAGGTTATTATAAGATATTGAATATAGTTCCCTATGCTATACGTAGGTCCTTGATTATCTATTTTATATATAGTAGTGTGTATCTGTTAAGCCCAAATTCCCAATTTATCCCTCCCCACCACTTTCCCCTTTGGTAACCATAAGTTTGTTTTCTATGTCTGCGAGACTATAATTGTTTTGTAAATAAGTTCATTTGTATCATTTTAAAGATTCCCCATGTAAGTGATATCATATGGTGTTTGTCTTTCTCTGGCTGACTTACTCCACTTAGTATGATCATCTCTACATATTCCAGGTCACACCTCCCTGGGACTCGGAATGCTGGGGACACTGGGACTCCACGTCCCCTTCCCCGCCACCCCTGCCCTTGCTCAGCTCATTCTCACCCGGCTATTCCTCGCCCTTCAGGTCCCAACTCAAATGTCTTTCCCTCAGGAAGCCTTCCCTGACCACCCCAGACCAGGGCACCACCCCCCAACACCACACTTTTTAAACTCTCACCACGGGGGTAATCAAACGCTTCATCCTGACATACCTGCCTTTCTGGTTAGAATGTAAACATCACGCGACCAGGGACTCTGATGTCTCTCTTGCTCATTGCTCTACCCCCAGTGCCTTTCACATAGTAGGTGCTCACTAAAATCTTTGGAAAGACTTAAGTGAAGGAAGACACCTGCACACACAGTGCCCCTCTGTTCCAGTTGAACTCTCAGCCAATGTGCACAAACCCAGGCAGCCCTTTTCAAAATGGAAGAACTGAAATAATTATGAAAAGCATCCTATTTTATTTTAATTTTCCCCTTCCCCAAATTTCCTCTCTTTCTCCAATCAGGTATAATGCCTAATAAGTACCAGTCCGTGCCACTTGCATCTCTGTAATGGAGATGAGAAGCTTTCGAAGGAAAAAAAACCACTCCCTTGTTAGAAAAAGGGCGATGGGGAAAATCCACCACTTGCCTGGGTAGAAGGAGGTCTCTGTAAGCAGCCTGAGTGCGCGCCAGGGCAGGGACACCAGCCACAAGAGGGGCTGGGGGACCAGCATGTGCAATCACGGAGGTGTTTTTCCTCCAAGTGCCTCCCAAAAGAAGACAAAAACAAGATAAAAATATCTTCCATTTCTCCCCTAATTTGTAGTTTTCTGGTGTTAGCAAGGCTTATAAGACACATGCTCCCAATTAGCTGCTCTTCTTAATTTAAATGCTTCATAAATTATCTCCTGCGCGTGTGGATTATCACTTCATAATGCGAGTTAGCATTTAAATAAATAGCTGTGGTGTAGAAAATTAGAGAGGTTTACTTCTGAGGCGCTGGCATAATGAAGGAAAATACCATGGTGGCTGAACGGGGGCAGGGGGAGGACGTGAGAGGACATATAGGCGTATCCGTGTTTCCCAGAAAATGAGAGTTATTTGCAAAGTCCATTCACCTGTTGCTGGCATCGACATTCTCTTTTATGAGGGTATTTCATTGGCTCCATCCTTTTTTTTAAACTTTTGATTTTGAAATAATTATAGACTCATACGGAGTTGCAAAAACAGTACAGAGATGTCCCTAGTGCCCTTCACCCAGCTTCCCCCAATGGCGACATCCTAAATAACTAATGAAATATCACCACCGGGAAATTGACGCTGGTTCCATCCACAGGCCTTATTCAAATTCCACCAATTGCTCCGTTTTCTTTGGCCGCGCTGTGCAGCATGTGGGATCTTAGTTCCCCAACCAGGGATTGAACTTGTGCCCCCTGCAGTGGAAGCATTGGAAGCGCAGAGTCTTAACCACTGGACCGCCAAGTCCCAGCCATCATTTTTTTAAAAGCGGGCATTTCAAAGACAGCTCAATGTGCAGTGATTACGGTGATAACCGCTATCCTTTGGCGAGCTCTTGCTAAGTGCTAAGCCTAATTCTGAGGCTTTGCAGTCAGTATCTTACCCAGTCATTACAGCAGCCCTAGGAGGTAAGGTCTTTTGTTATCCCCATTTTACAGATGAGGGAGCTGAGGTTCAGTGAGGATGCCCCTTATTCCAGGCCCCAAGCCGGTTAGCAATGGAGGTGGGATTAGAACCCAGGTCAAAATGATTGCAGAGCCCAAATGCCGACCCTCCCTTGGCACCTGGGTGGCGGCCGTGGTGATGGGAGGGGGTGGATTCCAGTTCCTTCCACCTCCGTGTTCTCTCTGCTTGATGTGTGCTGCCTCCCAGACAGCAATACCCTGACATCTGGCTGCTTATTCCTTCTTGAGAAAGAAATTTGGGCCATTTCCCAAGCGACTCAAATGCTTTGAGTGTTCGGTGAATGACCGTGGACATACAAGCAGGGTCATAGGTAGTCTAATGGTCATGGGCTCTGGGCACTTTTGGCTTCATGAGCCCATTTTTTAAAAATCAAAAATTATATTTTACAAATAGATATGTTTACTTTTTTCTTCTGCTTGGAAAAGAAATCAAAGCCCCATGAGCCCCGATCACTGTACCCCAGGACCTGATGGATGAGTCAGCCTTGCATGTAAGACTCAGAGTTTCCAGGAAGCAGTTAGAGCACCTTCATGGGTTAGGAAAGTCATGGGCCTTGAAGGATTTGGCCTTGGTGACTGTCACCCAAAACCCACCAGGAAATAATGCTGGACAACAGGCAGAAGTTGGGAAGGTCCCACGAAATAATCTGGAGGGTATGGCTACAAACCCAGCTCCCTGGAACTCTGGGGCAGGTAACAGAGCCCCAGAGCAGAAACCGCCCGTGTCAATGGGAGTGTTCTGCCCACCCAAAGTGTTCTCTGCCCCCTGAAGTGAGGCCCACTCTCTTCTTTCTATCATTTTATGGGCCCCAAGTCAACGGCCATGCCCTCAAGTCCTGCACAGATTTTTAATTTTTTTGGCCACACTGCGAAGCTTACAGGATCTTAGTTCCCCAACCAGGGGTTGAACCCAGGCCCTCGGCAGTGAAAGCACAGAGTCCTAACCACTGGACCCCCAGGGAATTCCCAAGTCCTGCGCAGGCTTCTTTTTAATTTTTTTTTGCTTTGTTTTTTAACTCTTTATTATTTGACCATATCTTATTTTTTTTTAACATCTTTATTGGAGTATAATTGCTTTACAATTGTGGGTTAGTTTCTGCTGTATAACAAAGTGAATCAGCTATATGTATACATATATCCCCATATCTCCTCCCTCTTGCGTCTCCCTCCCACCCTCCCTATCCCACCCCTCTAGGTGGTCAAAAAGCACCGAGCTGATCTCCCTGCCTGCACAGACTTCTAAAGTCACTTCTTGGAGTCTCATGTTTCTTCCACTTTGGGATATTTTTACATTGTGCTATAAACATAATCAGGAAGGTTGGTGATGGGAGACCCAGCCAGCCCCAGATTAGAGCTAACACAGCTATAACGGGCTTTTTTTTTTTTTTTTGCAGGGGCATTCTGTTTTAAGGGAGTATAATTTTTACTTGAAAGATATGTTGCAATGGACTGAATGTTTGTGCCCCCCTCCCCAACTCATATGTTGAAACCTAATCCCCAAGGTGATAGTATTAGGAGGTGGGGCCTTTGGGAGGTGATTAGGTCATGAGGGAGGAGCCCTCACGAATGGGATTAGTGCCTTTGTACAAGGGACCCCAGAGAGCTCCCTCGTCCCTTCTGTCATATGAGGACACAGAAAGAAGTTGGCCTTCTGAAACCAGAAACGGGTTCTCACCAGACATGGAATCTGCCAGTGCCTTGATCTTGGACTTCCCAGCCTCCAAAACTGTGAGAAATAGATGTCTGTTGTTTAAGCCACGCAAGCGATGGCATTCTGTCATAGCAGCCCAAACGGACTATGACATATGTGGACCCCAGTCACTTGATAATGTGCCAGGGGGTCATTGCTCAAGTCAGAATGATTTCTGATGAGGATGACAACAGCCTTTGGCCCTCCTCTGAGGATGAGCTGGAATTCCTACCTGGCTAGGGCCACCAGATTAGAAAATAGGATGTCCAGTTAAATTTGAATTTCAGGTAACCAACGAATAATAAGAATGCCCTGTGCAATAATAAGTATGCCCCATGAAATATTTGGGACATACGTATACTAAAAAAGTTACTCATTGTTTATCTGAAATTTGAATTTAACTGGGTATGCTGTGTTTTTTATTTGCTAAATCTGGCAGTGGAGCCCAGCACCTTAGCAGACCCCTTTCATGGCTCCTATGACCTGTCCCAGACCACCTGTTCCCTTCTTTCTGTCCCTCAGGAAATTACAAGTTTTCTTTTTAGTGGGGGGAGGGCAAGACTTCTGTGTCTTATTTAGCATCACCAGCACTGAGCACAATGCCTGGCACTCACCTGGCACTACCTACTGTCTGCAAATATATGTTGAGTGATAACTCACCCAGGGAGGTTTCTGTGATGAGATGGACCAGTTACTTAGAAAGTTATTTGCAATACTCTTTACTGTAAAATGAAACCACCAAGCTGCAGCGTGGGTACCAAAGTGACCAGCCCTGGGCACCAATGTGACCAGCCCTGGGCGTCCTTAGACCTGTTAAGTATGTAACAAAAATGGCCCCTTTTACTGAGTGTTTGGGAATCACAGGCACGGGGCAAAGTATTAGATGAAACCACATCAAAATGCCAGTGTTTTTCCAGTTTGGACCCACAAAGCCAGCCATTTTTGGGAGTTCATGCTTGATGGGCATCATCTTCTCTGATTCTCATAACAACCCTTGGAGGCAGTTACTATTTGGCATCTCCTTTTTACAACTGGGGAGACTGAGGCAGACGGGGGTGAAGTCACTTGTTCAAGGTCGTTCCGCTGGTAACAGAGCTTGGGTTTCAGCCCAGGTAGCTAAATCATGGCTCCCAAACCTGCCCATTGAACCACCAAACTGTACGCCCATGGGGATAACTTCCTGTATCCAGAGAGGGCTACTCCAAGCTAAACTAGATGTGTGAAAACCAAACAATCCATGGACGTGTCCCAGGAGCCTTCCCTGGCGCTGGCGCACGGGCCCTAGTCTTGACGGGAGCTGGCACTGACCCTCTCGGATCTCTGGATCTGGACATCCTATTGATCACATCCACTCCTTCTCTGACAAACCCTAGTCTCTATCTCCTGCTCTGGAGACATGGCCGGGGTCCCCTGCATGTGTCAAAAACTCTGTTATAGAATTGGGATTTGTCTCTTGTAAGGATCTGCATTTATAAAAATCTTGCTTGCTTCAAAACAAAGTTTAACGTGCATTTTAAGATCGGTATCTTTTATTGAAGTAGGGGGTACGTGTGGTCCAGTGGAAGCTTTCCCCTGGACAACTGTGCTTTTCCTGGGCCCTGTTCTGTGTGGCTTTCTGTTGGACAGTCATACACTTAGGAAGGCCTTGTGCATTCATTCATTCATTCATTCACCCATTCTTCCATTCACTTAGACACGAAAATTACTGAACTGTGACCCTGACTCCATTCATCCCAGGATGGAGCTTGACTCCAGTGGCACCGGATAAGTGGGGGGGTTCACAGTGCATGAGGACACTGCTGGTTCCTATCACTCAAGGATGCCAGGGATCAAAGACCACCCTTCGAATGTTCTAAGCCCTTCGAAGCTCTTAACAAAGGGGTTTCTGAGAAAGTTCAGCCATTAGGACCAGAGGGAAGCTCACAGAGGAAACTGCCAGGGATGCGTTGCAGGGGAAACACGAGCAGGGTTGTGGCAGCAGTTTTCTGTGCAGACAACCTGTAGGGAATCACCAAGTGAGTGAAGCATGGGCGTGCAGGGATAAAGGATGGAAGCAGACAAAATGCATCCCCATCCCAGGGCAGGTTGGTAGGGGTATTCGAAATGCCCAGGGAAGTTTTCTCTGAAATAGTCAAAATTGCATCTGACTACTTAAGTCTTTCCAACCGATCTGCTAATCATATTTCTTCAAATTTTATATCCCTGACCCTTGTAAAAAGGATTGCATTGAAGACATGTTTTAAGCTGCATTTTAATAAGTCAATAAGAAAGCTCAAAATTATTTAAAGCTTCTTAAAGAGGATTATATTTGATTTCTAAGGGGAATTCTGGGGTGTAGAATGGTAAAGATGCTCCATCCTTCTGAGATGGTTTTACATTAAGAAAGCACATCATTTTAGACAAAAACTTTTAACTATTTTATTGTTGGAAAGGGGGTGATTCAGTACAAGAAGACTTCTGCTACTGGCTGGCAGCATTAAGTGAGCTTGAGGTCTTCGGCAGGGGAAGGAATTGCATTCTGAGCTTTCAAGAAAATATTGGGATTCTCCTTTGCAGTTTGTTCCCTGGCCTTTAAAAATCAGAGTTTTCTGGGAATTCCCTGGTGGTCCAGTGGTTAGGACTCCATGCTTCCACTGCGGGGGGCCCAGGTTCAATCCCTGGTCGGGGAACTAAGATCCCTAGAAAGCCTTGTGGCGTGGCCACACACACACAAAAAAAATCAGATTTTTCTGATATTCTGAAAAGGAAAGTCAGATTCTCCAGGTATCTGGGAGAGCCCAGCCTGGCCGTCATGTGTCGTGGGGAATAGAAAATTCTAGGCCAGGGCGTAGAGTTAATTTTTGTTCTAAGGTTGGTCTACAGTGGGAACATCACGGGACCCCAAGCTGGTGTCAGTCTCCCTGCTGAGGGGATGCTGGCGGGGCGGGGGGGCGGGTGGGAGGAGGCCCACTTGGGGGCTGAGCAGATAATCCTCTTTTAACTTCCTCAGTACTTGCCGGTCACGGGGGAAATTCAGGCGAGTTGGGCAAGGAGCAAAGATAGTTTAGGGGCAGGAAAAATACAGAAGCCATGTGAAATTCGGCTGGCAGCTTCCTCTACATTGACTCACCTTCGGAGATACTTGAGAGGGAAGAGCTCAAATGTCTCACCTTGGCACTGAGTCAGGAGGGTCCTGACAGCTGCCCTCTTGGTTCAGATCTTGTCACTTCCACCTGGAGTGCAGAGCCAGACTCCTGGGGACCTCCACCAGCTGCTCTCCCTTGCGGTCTCTGCTGTACTCACCACCTGTCGGACTTTCCTAAACCGCGGTACTGATCATCCCACCACCCTTGACTCACAACCATCCATTACTCCATAAAGAAGAAAGCCTGGCCCCCATACTCATCTTTCCCCTGGGTGGCTAGACCATTTTCTGCTGACCTTGTTTCTTTTTTTTTTTTCAATTAATTTTTATTGGAGTATAGTTGATTTCCAATGTTGTGTTAGTTTCAGGTGTACAGCAATGTGAATCAGTTATACATATACATATATCCACTCTTTTTTAGATTCTTTTCCCGTATAGGTCATTACAGAGTATTGAGTAGAGTTCCCTGTGCTATACAGTAGGTCCTTATTAGTTATCTATTTTATATATAATAGTGTGTATATGTCAATCCCAAACTCCCAATTTATCCCTCCCCCTTCCCTTCCCCCCTGGTAACCATAAGTTTGTTTTCTACATCTGTGACTCTATTTCTGTTTTGTAAATAAGTTCATTTGTACCATTTTTTTAAATTAAATTAATTAATTAATTAATTTATTTATTATTTATGGCTGTGTTGGGTCTTCGTTTCTGTGCGAGGGCTTTCTTTAGTTGCGGCAAGTGGGGGCCACTCTTCACCGTGGTGCACGGGCCTCTTACTATCGCGGCCTCTCTTGTTGCGGAGCACAGGCTCCAGACGCGCAGGCTCAGTAGTTGTGGCTCACGGGCCTAGTTGCTCCGCGGCATGTGGGATCTTCCCAGACCAGGGCTCGAACCCGCGTCCCCTGCATTAGCAGGCAGATTCTCAACCACTGCGCCAACAGGGAAGCCCATGTACCATGTTTTTTTAGATTCCACATATAAGTGATTACTGAGTGAAGTAAGTCAGACAAAGGCAAATATCATATATCGCTTATATGTGCTCTTGTTTCTGTTCGTGCTTTTGTGCCGTCTTGGCACACATTGTGAAAAGCTGCCCTGTATCTCTCTGTCCAACGTTCCAAGTCCTTCTCCAACGCCGCCTTTTCCGGGAGGTCTGCCCCGAGCCTGGCGGTCAGAGGAGGCTGCTCCCTCCTGGGAATGAATCCCCATGGCTCTTATACTTCCCTTACGACACTCCTGCCAATCTCCTCTGTGCCCAGGGATTCTGCCTGTGTCTTCTCCTCTGCTTGGTCTCAGGGGTCACCAGGAATGCCACTCACGTCACTGCCAGAAAAATCCAACTCACCTCTCACATGCTACGTCACAGACCAAGTGATCTGAGAAATCTTCCCCAAACGACCTCCCATGGGGGAGAGGGTAGTGAGCTTCTTGCAGCTTCTGGGCCCCCAGAACTTGGCTTATCTATCTGGTCAAGCGCTGATCTCTGATCTCCCGTCTCCTCATGAGCTGTCGTCAGGGACTCATACATGAGGTCAGTCCCATGAGATGGGGTCCGGCTCATCTTTTTTTATTTTTTTAATTGAAGTATAGTTGATTCACAATGTTGTGTTTTTTTTTTTTTTTTAAACATCTTTATTGAAGTATAATTGCTTTACAATGGTGTGCTAGCTTCTGCTTTACAACAAAGTGAATCAGTTACACATATACATATGTTGCCATATCTCTTCCCTCTTGCATCTCCCTCCCTCCCACCCTCCCTATCCCACCCCTCTAGCTGGTCACAAAGCACCGAGCTGATCTCCCTGTGCTATGCGGCTGCTTCCCACTAGTTATCTATTTTACATTTGGTAGTGTATATATGTCCATGACACTCTCTCACCCTGTCACATCTCACCCCTCCCCCTCCCCATATCCTCAAGTCCATTCTCTAGTAGGTCTGTGTCTTTATTCCCATCTTGCCACTAGGTTCTTCATGACCTCTTTTTTTTTTTTTCCCTTAGATTCCATATATATGTGTTAGCATACTGTATTTGTTTTTCTCTTTCTGACTTACTTCACTCTGTATGACAGACTCTAACTCCATCCACCTCATTACAAACACCTCCATTTCATTTCTTTTTATGGCTGAGTAATATTCCATTGTATATATGTGCCACATCTTCTTTATCCATTCATCCGATGATGGACACCTAGGTTGCTTCCATGTCCTGGCTATTGTAAACAGAGCTGCAATGAATATTTTGGTACATGACTCTTTCTGAATTATGGTTTTCTCAGGGTATATGCCCAGTAGTGGGATTGCTGGGTCATATGGTAGTTCTATTTTTAGTTTTTTAAGGAACCTCCATACTGTTCTCCATAGTGGCTGTATCAATTTACATTCCCACCAACAGTGCAAGAGTGTTCCCTTTTCTCCACACCCTCTCCAGCATTTATTGTTTCTAGATTTTTTGATGATGGCCATTCTGACCGGTGTGAGATGATACCTCATTGTAGTTTTGATTTGCATTTCTCTAATGATTAATGATGTTGAGCATTCTTTCATGTGTCTGTTGGCAATCTGTATCTCTTCTTTGGAGAAATGTCTATTTAGGTCTTCTGCCCATTTTTGGATTGGGTTGTTTGTTTTTTTGTTATTGAGCTGCATGAGCTGCTTGTAAATCTTGGAGATTAATCCTTTGTCCGTTGCTTCATTTGCAAATATTTTCTCCCATTCTGAGGGTTGTCTTTTGGTCTTGTTTATGGTTTCCTTTGCTGTGCAAAAGCTTTTAAGTTTCATTAGGTCCCATTTGTTTATTTGTGTTTTTATTTCCATTTCTCTAGGACCTGGGTCAAAAAGGATCTTGCTGTGACTTATGTCATACAGTGTTCTGCCTATGTTTTCCTCTAAGAGTTTGATAGTGTCTGGCCTTACACTTAGGTCTTTAATCCATTTTGAGTTTATTTTTGTGTATGGTGTTAGGGAGTGTTCTAATTTCATACTTTTACATGTACCTGTCCAATTTTCCCAGCACCACTTATTGAAGAGGCTGTCTTTTCTCCACTGTATATGCTTGCCTCCTTTATCAAAGATAAGGTGACCATATGTGCGTGGGCTTATCTCTGGGCTTTCTATCCTGTTCCATTGATCTATATTTCTGTTTTTGTGCCAGTACCAAACTGTCTTGATTACTGTAGCTTTGTAATATAGTCTGAAGTCAGGGAGCCTGATTCCTCCAGCTCCATTTTTCGTTCTCAAGATTGCTTTGGCTATTCGGGGTCTTTTGTGTTTCCATACAAATTGTGAAATTTTTTGTTCTAGTTCTGTGAAAAATGCCAGTGGTAGTTTGATAGGGATTGCATTGAATCTGTAGATTGCTTTGGGTAGCAGAGTCATTTTCACAATGTTTATTCTTCCAATCCAAGAACATGGTATATCTCTCCATCTATTTGTATCATCTTTAATTTCTTTCATCAGTGTCCTATAATTTTCTGCATACAGGTCTTTTGTCTCCTTAGGTAGGTTTATTCCTAGGTATTTTATTCTTTTTGTTGCAATGGTAAACGGGAGTGTTTTCTTAATTTCACTTTCAGATTTTTCATCATTAGTATACAGGAATGCAAGAGATTTCTGTGCATTAATTTTGTATCCTGCTACTTTACCAAATTCATTGATTAGCTCTAGTAGTTTTCTGGTAGCATCTTTTGGATTCTCTATGTATAGTATCATGTCATCTGCGAACAGTGACAGCTTTACTTCTTCTTTTCCGATTTGGATTCCTTTTATTTCTTTTTCGTCTCTGATTGCTGTGGCTAACACTTCCAAAACTATGTTGAATAATAGTGGTGAGAGTGGGCAACCTTGTCTTGTTCCTGATCTTAGTGGAAATGGTTTCAGTTTTTCACCATTGAGGACAATGTTGGCTGTGGGTTTGTCATATACGGCCTTTATTATGTTGAGGAAAGTTCCCTCTATGCCTACTTTCTGCAGGACTTTTATCATAAATGGGTGTTGAATTTTGTCGAAAGCTTTCTCTGCATCTATTGAGATGATCATATGGTTTTTCTCCTTCAATTTGTTAATATGATGTATCACGTTGATTGATTTGCGTATATTGAAGAATCCTTGCATTCCTGGAATAAACCCCACTTGATCATGGTGTATGATCCTTTTAATGTGCTGTTGGATTCTGTTTGCTAGTATTTTGTTGAGGATTTTTGCATCTATGTTCATCAGTGATATTGGCCTGTAGTTTTCTTTCTTTGTGACATCTTTGCCTGGTTTTGGTATCAGGGTGATGGTGGCCTCGTAGAATGAGTTGGGGAGTGTTCCTCCCTCTGCAATATTTTGGAAGAGTTTGAGAAGGATAGGTGTTAGCTCTTCTCTAAATGTTTGATAGAATTCGCCTGTGAAGCCATCTGGTCCTGGGCTTTTGTGTGTTGGAAGATTTTTAATCACAGTTTCAATTTCAGTGCTTGTGATTGGTCTGTTCATATTTTCTATTTCTTCCTGGTTCAGTCTTGGCAGGTTGTGCATTTCTAAGAATCTGTCCATTTCTTCCAGGTTGTCCATTTTATTAGCATAGAGTTGCTTGTAGTAATCTCTTATGATCGTTTGTATTTCTGCAGTGTCAGTGGTTACTTCTCCTTTTTCATTTCTAATTCTATTAATTTGAGTCTTCTCCTTTTTTTTCTTGATGAGTCTGGCTAATGGTTTATCAATTTTGTTTATCTTCTCAAAGAACCAGCTTTTAGTTTCATTGATTTTTGCTATTGTTTCCTTCATTTCTTTTTCATTTATTTCTGATCTGATCTTTATGATTTCTTTCCTTCTGCTAGCTTTGGGGTTTTTTTGTTCTTCTTTCTCTAATTGCTTTAGGTGCAAGGTTAGGTTGTTTATTCGAGATGTTTCCTGTTTCTTGATGTAGGCTTGTATTGCTATAAACTTCCCTCTTAGAACTGCTTTTGCTGCATCCCATAGGTTTTGGATCGTCGTGTCTCCATTGTCATTTGTTTCTAGGTATTTTTTGATTTCCCCTTTGATTTCTTCAGTGATCACTTCGTTATTAAGTAGTGTATTGTGTAGCCTCCATGTGTTTGTATTTTTTACAGATCTTTTCCTGTAATTGATATCTAGTCTCATAGCGTTGTGGTCGGAAAAGATACTTGATACGATTTCAATTTTTTTAAATTTACCAAGGCTTGATTTGTGACCCAAGATATGATCTATCCTGGAGAATGTTCCATGAGCACTTGAGAAAAATGTATATTCTGTTGTTTTTGGGTGGAATGTCCTATAAATATCAATTAAGTCCATCTTGTTTAATGTATCATTTAAAGCTTGTGTTTCCTTATTTATTTTCATTTTGGATGATCTGTCCATTGGTGAAAGTGGGGTGTTAAAGTCCCCTACTATGATTGTGTTACTGTCGATTTCCCCTTTTATGGCTGTTAGTATTTGCCTTATGTATTGAGGTGCTCCTATGTTGGGTGCATAAATATTTACAATTGTTATACCTTCCTCTTGGATCGATCCCTTGATCATTATATAGTGTCCGTCTTTGTCTCTTGTAATTGTCTTTATTTTAAAGTCTATTTTGTCTGATATGAGAATTGCTACTCCAGCTTTCTTTTGATTTCCATTTGCATGGAATATCTTTTTCCATCCCCTCACTTTCAGTCTGTATGTGTCTCTAGGTCTGAAGTGGGTCTCTTGTAGACAGCATATATATGGGTCTTGTTTTTGTATCCATTCAGCCAGTCTGTGTCTTTTGGTGGGAGCATTTAATCCATTTACATTTAAGGTAATTATCGATATGTATGTTCCTATTCCCATTTTCTTAAATGTTTTGGGTTTGTTATTGTAGGTGTTTTCCTTCTCTTGTGTTTCTTGCCTAGAGAAGTTCCTTTAGCATTTGTTGTAAAGCTGGTTTGGTGGTGCTGAACTCTCTCAGCTTTTGCTTGTCTGTAAAGGTTTTAATTTCTCCATCAAATCTGAATGAGATCCTTGCTGGGTAGAGTAATCTTGGTTGTAGGTTTTTCTCCTTCATCACTTTAAGTATACCCTGCCACTCCCTTCTGGCTTGCAGCGTTTCTGCTGAAAGATCAGCTGTTAACCTTATGGGGATGCCCTTGTGTGTTATCTGTTGTTTTTCCCTTGCTGCTTTTAATATGTTTTCTTTATATTTAATTTTTGATAGTTTGATTAATATGTGTCTTGGTGTGTTTCTCCTTGGATTTATCCTGTATGGGACTCTCTGTGCTTCCAGGACTTGATTAACTATTTCCTTTCCCATATTAGGGAAGTTTTCAACTATAATCTCTTCAAATATTTTCTCAGTCCCTTTCTTTTTCTCTTCTTCTTCTGGGACCCCTATAATTCGAATGTTGGTGCGTTTAATGTTGTCCCAGAGGTCTCTGAGACTGTCCTCAGTTCTTTTCATTCTTTTTTCTTTATTCTGGTCTGCAGTAGTTATTTCCACCATTTTATCTTCCAGGTCACTTATCCGTTCTTCTGCCTCAGTTATTCTGCTATTGATCCCATCTAGAGTATTTTTAATTTCATTTATTGTGCTTGTCATCGTTTCTTGGTTCCTCTTTAGTTCTTCTACGTCCTTGTTAAATGTTTCTTGCATTTTGTCTATTCTATTTCCAAGACTTTGGATCATCCTTACTATCATTATTCTGAATTCTTTTTCAGGTAGACTACCTATTTCCTCTTCATTTGTTAGGTCTGGTGTGTTTTGACCCTGCTCCTTCATCTGCTGTGTGTTTTTCTGTCTTCTCATTTTGCTTATCTTACTGTGTTTGGGGTCTCCTTTTCACAGGCTGCAGGTTCGTAGTTCCCGTTGTTTTTGGTATCTGTCCCCAGTGGCTAAGGTTGGTTCAGTGGGTTGTGTAGGTTTCCTGGTGGAGGGAACTAGTGCCTGTGTTATGGTGGATGAGGCTGGATGTTGTCTTTCTGGTGGGTTCGTCCACGTCTGGTGGTGTGTTTTGGGGTGTCTGTGGCCTTATTATGATTTTAGGCAGCGTCTCTGTTAATGGATGGGGCTGTGTTCCTCTCTTGCTAGTTGTTTGGCATAGGGTGTCCAGCACTGTAGCTTGCTGGTCGTTGAGTGAAGCTGGGTCTTGATGTTGAGATGGAGATCTGTGAGAGATTTTCGCCGTTTGGTATTACGTGGAGCTGGGAGGTCTCTTGTGGACCAGTGTCCTGAAGTTGGCTCTCCCACCTCAGAGGCACAGCCCTGATGCCTGGCTGGAGCACCAAGAGCCTTTCATCCACACGGCTCAGAATAAAAGGGAGAAAAAATGGAAAGAAAGAAAAAAAGAGGATAAAATAAAATAAAATAAAGCAATTATAATAAAAAATAAGAAAAAAAATTATTAAGAGTAAATTTATTAAGAAAAAAAATTTTTTTTAATTTTTAAAAATAGATTTATTAATTTTTTATACTAAAAATAAGAAAAAAATTATTTAGAAAAAATTTATTAAGAAAAAAAATTTTTTAATTTTTTAAAATAAAAAATATGAAAAAACTTATTAAAAATTTTTTTAAAAATAGAAAATAAGGAAAAAATTATTAAGAAAACATTTATTAGGGAAAAAAAAATTTTTAAGCCAAAAAAAAAAAAAAAAAAAAAAAAACGGACGGACCTAACCCTAGGACTAACGGTGAGAGCAAAGCTATACAGACAAAATCTCACCCAGAAGCATACACATCTACACTCACAAAAAAAAGGAAAAGGGGAAAAGTTAATATATCCTGCTCCCAAAGTCCATCTCCTAAATTTGGGATGATTCGTTGTCTATTCAGGTATTCAACAGATGCAGGCACATCAAGTTGTTTGTGGAGCTTTAATCCGCTGCTTCTGAGGCTGCTGGGAGAGATTTCCCTTTCTCTTCTTTGTTCCTACAGCTCCCGGGGTTCAGCTTTGGATTTGGACCCGCCTCTGCATGTAGGTCCCCTGAGGGCGTCTGTTCCCCGCCCAGACAGAACGGGGTTAAAGGAGCAGCTGCTTCGGGGGCTCTGGCTCAGTCAGGCCGGGGGGAGGGAGCGGTACGGAGGAGGCGGGGCGAGCCTGCGGCGGCAGAGGCGTCGTGACGTTGTACCAGCCTGAGGCGCGCCGTGCGTTCTCCCGGGGAAGTTGTCCCTGGATCACGGGAGCCTGGCCGTGGCGGGCTGCACAGGCTCCCGGGAGGGGCGGTGTGGAGAATGACCTGTGCTCGCACACAGGCTGTTTGGTGGCGGCAGCAGCAGCCTCAGCGTCTCATGCCCGTCTCTGGGGTCCGCGCTGATAGCCGCGGCTCGCGCCCGTCTCTGGAGTTCGTTTAGGCGGCGCTCTGAATCCCCTCTCCTTGCGCGCCGCGAAACAAAGAGGCAAGAAAAAGTCTCTTGCCTCTTCGGCAGCTGCAGTCTTTTTCCCGGACTCCCTCCCGGCTAGCACCGAAGCCCGAGCCCCAGCTCCCAGGCCCCGCCCGCCCCGGCGGCTGAGCAGACAAGCCTCTCGGGCTGGTGAGTGCTGGTCGGCACCGCTCCTCTGTGCGGGAATCTCCGCTTTGCCCTCCGCACCAATGTGGCTGCGCTCTCCTCCGTGGCTCCGAAGCTTCCCCCCTCTGCTACCCGCAGTCTCTGCCCACGAAGGGGCTTCCTAGTGTGTGGAAACCTTTCCTCCTTCACAGCTCCCTCCCACTGGTGCAGGTCCCGTCCCTATTCTTTTGTCTCTGTTATTTCTTTTTTCTTTTGCCCTACCCAAGTACGTGGGGAGTTTCTTGCCTTTCGGGAGGTCTGACGTCTTCTGCCAGCGTTCAGTGGGTGTTCTGTAGGAGCAGTTCCACGTGTAGATGTATTTCTCATGTATCGCCACAATGTTGTGTTAATTTCTGCTGTACAGCAAAGTGATTCATATATATATATATATATATATATATATATATATATATATATATATATATATATATATTTTAAAAATATTCTTTTCCATTATGGTTTATCATAAGATATTGAATATAGTTCCTTGTGCTCTACAGTAAGACCTTGTTGTTTATCCATTCTATATATAAAAAGCTTACATCTGCTGACCCCAACCTCCCACTCCATCCCTCCCCAAACCCCCCCCAACCCCTCTCTCTTGGCAACCACAAGTCTGTTCTCTACATCTGTGAGTCTGTTTCTGTTTTGTAGATAGGTTCATTTGTGTCATATTTTAGATTCCACATATAACTGATGTCATATGGCATTTGTCTTTCTCTTTCTGACTTACTTCACTTAGTATGATAATCTCTAGGTCCATTCATGTTGCTGCAAATGGCATTATTTCATTCTTTTTTACGGCTGAGTAGTATTCCATTGTATATACATACCACATCTTCTTTATCCATTCATCTGTTGATGAACATTTAGGTTGTTTCCATGTCTTGGCTATTGTGAATAATGCTGCTATGAACACTGGGGTGCATGTATCTTTTCAAATTATAGTTTTGTCTGGATATATGCCCAGGAGTGGGATTGCTGGATCATATGGTAATTTTATTTTTAGTTTTCTGAGGAACCTCCATACTGTTGTCCGTAGTGGCTGCACCAACTTACATTCCCACCAACAGTGTAGGAAGGTTCCCTTTTCTCTACACCCTCTCCAGCATTCGTTATTTGTAGACTTTTTAATGATGGCCATTCTGACCGGTATGAGGTGGTACCTCATTGTATCAATAGTTTTGATTTGCACTAGGTCTGGCTCATCTTGACACCGAGGTGATTCCCATGACATGAAGTTTGCTCAAGGCTGGGCAATGACAGTGTCCCCACTGTGCTAGTCAGTGTGGATGGCTGGATGGCGTTGCTGTGTCATGTCATTAACAGGATATGTCCCCAAACGATATGTCCAAGTCCTAACCCCCGGTGCGGGTGAATGTGAGCTTATTTGGAAATAGGGTTTTTGCAGATGTAATCAAGTTAAGGATCTCAAGATGATACCCTAGTGGATTTAGGGTGAACCCCAAATCCAATAACTGGTGTCCTTATAAGAAAAAGAAGAGAGAGATTTGAGACACAGACATAGGGGTAAGAGGCCAGGTGAAAATGGCTGCAGAGATTAGAGTGATACACCCACAAGCCAAGGAATGCAAGGATTGCCAACAGCCCCCTGAAGCTGGGAGAGAGGCATGGAACACATCCTCCCTGAGAGCCTCCAGAAGGAACCAACCCTGCTGACATCTTGATTTTGGACTTCTGGCTTCCAGGACTGAGCAAAAGGAAACTTTTGCTGTTTTTAAGTCACCAAGTTTGTGGCTGTTTGTTGTGGCAGCCACAGGAAACTAATACAGAGGAGATGTTCAGCACAAGAGAGAGGACTTCCTGACCTGTCTGTGCTGTGACACTGACTTCCTCAGGCCTCGGGCAGCTGGAGCCATGAACAGGCTCTTCCATTTACCTCGGTGCCTCCTATCAAGCTGATGGTTTTCTCTGTGCTCCAGGATAGTAAAAAGGCTGTAAGAGATCATACAGGCACCAGCCAGGGGGGCCCAGAGTCAAGTACCTCTGGTCTCCCAGCCCTGCCTCTGGCAATTAGCTGGGTGACCCTGGACGTGCCAGTAGCCTTGCTGAGCATTAATCTGTAAAACTGGGATAAGAGGAGCCCTGCTTCATAGGTTACGATGAGAATTCATTCATTCATTCACTATTCAACAAAGATTTATTGAATACCTACTATGTGCCAAGAATTATTCTAGGCACTGGAGACAGAGCAGTGAACAACAACAACAAAATGATCCCTTCCCACGAAGCTCACATGTTAAGGAGGAGAGAAAGATGATGATCAAAATTCATCAGAAGAACACAGAGTTGGTGATAAGTGCTTTGGAGAAGCACAGAGCAAGCGAAGGGATGAGGAGAGGCTGGGTGCAGTTTAAATTAAAGATCAGGTTAGGAAGAGTCAAGGGGTCAGCGGGTGTCAAACACCGAGCCCTGACTAAGACAGCAGGCACATAGGAATTGCTCGACACATAGTAGCTGTTTGTACTTGTCCTAGCTAGGGCTGCTGTAACAAATTGTCGCAGACTGGGAGGCTTAAACAACATTTATTTCTCGCAGTTCTGGGGCCCTGCAGGGTTGGGTTCTTGGTTAACAGACAGCCAACTCTCTGGCTTCTTCTTATAAGGGCACTAATCCCATTCATGAGGGCTCCACCCTCATGACCTCATCACCTTCCAAAGGCCCCACCTCTTAACACCATCACACTGGGGATTAGGTTTCAACTTAACGGATTTGTGGGAGAGAACATAAATATTCAGCCCATAATGATGCTCAGGACCGGAAGGAGTTCCTGCTCCCCCTTTGCTATTTCTAGCTGCAGGATGCTCTGTACATCCTTCTGCCCCTCAGTCAGTTCAGGACCCTCCTCCTGGCTCCCTCTCTTGGGCATTCTGAAGGCCAAGGCAGGCATGGGGTGGGGTGAGGAGAGGATGGCTGAACTCACCAGGCTGCAGACTCAGACGGGCAGCCTGGGAGCGGGCATGCTGGGTCAGAGCCAGTGGGCATAAAGGAGGGGTCGCTGTGATGGCTGAGCCGGGGGTGGGGGGTGGGGGTGGGCTGCTGCAGCCACCTGCTCCCTCAGGCATCCAGTTGTTTCCGCTGGGAATATGAAAAAGCCCCAAAATTTGCAATTTCTTTGAAAACAAAGAGAGCTAAGCGGGGAGGCTGTAGAGTTAGTGTGAGGAAAGGGGATTTGTTTTCTCCCTTCTCATCTACCCAACCTAACCAGTCTCACAGCTTTGCTGCTTCCACTGAGGCAGCTGGGAAGATGGGTATCAGCCAATGTACAGTAAAGGGTTAACTCAGCAGGTCTGGGTTGTCCACAGGCTGCACATTCTGAGAAAGGACTGGCTTTGGCCTCTGGGAGGTAAACCTCTGACCTCTAAGCCTTGGGAATGTCCTGCCTGATTAGAGTGTCTAGTTTCCCTGGGGGTCTGGGCCATGCCAGTTGTTCCATACTAACAATGCGATTGATGGCGGGGGTGCGGGGGAGCAGGTGTGGGTTGGGCCACATAGTATCAGCTCAGCCTCTGGAGGGGCTGGAGACTAAGGTCAACCACATGAGGGATCAGCCACAACTATGCGACCAACTCCCAGTAAAACCAGGGACACCAGGCTCGGGTGAGTTTCCCTGGTTGGCAATATCCTCTGCATATTGTCACACGTCACTGACATCAGAAGTAAACACTCTCCACTGGGAGAGGACAGCTGGTCTCTCCTGGACCCTGCCTCATACACCTCTTCCCTTTACTGATTTTAGTCTAGATCCTTCTGCTGTAATAAACCACAGCCATGAGTATAGTGGCTTTTCTGAGTTCTGTGGGTCCTTCTGGTGAATTGTTGAACCTGAAGATGACCTTGTGAACCCATGAACGGCACCCAAGCATTTGGCCTCTGCTTATCCCTGAAGTCTCTGTATGAGACTGAGGGGCTTGCACCAGCATATCTGTGTGGGGCAAGATGTGTGTTGCAATCCTCTGTGGGCCAAAGAGAACACACCCGGTCAGATGATTGAGCCTGTGATTGGCTGAAGAGGTGGGCACTCCAGCCTCAAGCCTTCAAACAGACAGCAGCCAGGGAAACTCAGGCGGGTATCTGGTCTACCTCACAGGTTGCGATGCAGGGTCAGTTTTCCCCCAGTTGCTCTGTCAGTGCCGATGGCATTGGGTGTGTGTTCAACCCTCCAGACTTCAGAAGGTGCACCCTCAGAGAACAGCAGTGGATTCCTCTAATAAGCAAAACCCCATTGGCTTTTATTACTTTGGGCAAAATAAAATTTGCTCCTGAATAAGCAAGAGCTCCCTGACAGCTCTGTCGATGCGAGGTGTCCTATTTGAAAAGATATGAGAGGCAAGGGACAAGAAATGTGAGGCTCCTCCAAGGCAGGTGGGGCCTGGCACGGGCTCGAGGTGACAACGAGAGGACTAATAATCTAATGAAGAAGAGGGCTGGGCGTGAAGACGTTCATCTCAGCCTAGCCCTTTAAAACCAAAATGATGGAGTTCATTTGCATTTAGATCTCCTTGGCTCCCTCTTTCCATCTAAAGACAAATCCTCACAAAAGGCTGCTTAATTAGACCAAATTAGATTTCCGGTCAGCAGCTTGTCATTCATTACAAAATGCTGTTCTTTTTCCATTTTGGCAATTATGGGCTAGTCTATACCGGTTTGTAAGCATTCACTCCAGCCATTGAGTATGACTAGCATTCCTGATTTTGTGCAGAGAAGAGGAAAATTATTCAGTTGCACCAAATCTGTCTATTTTATAAGTTGGATCAAGACCATCATCACTGGAGTCTTTTACAACAGTGGGTATTCTCACTCTTAATTCTTTAATGATTAATTGGAGGAGCAGCACAGAGCTTGTTAATTTCCAAGACTAAAAGCTAAGTACAAACAGACTTCACACGTAGCAATTACGCCGTATATTTAAAATCTTTACCTAAGTTATGCAGCCCTATTCCATCTGAGAAGCCGCCCATTAAATCATTTATAGCACAGCCCCTCGTCCTGAGCGGTTAATATTGCTCAGCTGTCTTTTGCACTGAACGTCTCTGGGGGAGCTCAGACCTTCTCTCCCATGGTTCATTCCCCCCTGCCAACCACGGAGCCTTGGTATTTCCCATTTTCAGTTGTATGCAGACAAGGGTGGGTGGGTGTACGGGAGGGCCTTGGAGGACGGGGCTTGGTTTGGCTGATCCAAGGTCTTCATCATCCCATTCTCCAAATCCTTTCCATCCATTGTACATGGTGCAGCTCAGCATCTAGAGGATTTCCTACAAACCTGGGGAGGGGCCTCAAAGTGGCTGGTGGGTTGTGCCGGAGAAGCCATGGATGGAGTTCCATCCCAGGGCAGCACAGTTGGCTTTGCTTTGGTCATTCTGGTTGAGTGCAAGTGGGCAGGTCACCAGGCTCAGATGCTGCTGATGGAGGTGGCACAGGTAGCATCAACTCTCTCTAATAATAATTGCCACCCAATCCTACCACAGATATTTCGTGAGGCCTATTATGCGTGGGACACTGAATGGTCTCTCCTCTCACCAGGCCTGTGAATTGGATGGTGTTGACGGATGAGCTAACAAATGGGAGAGTTGACACTGACACCCAGACCAGGCCCACCATGACCCTAAAGCTTTCCCACTGTGCTGCTCTGCCTCCTTGAACCAAAGACTCGGATGACATGGATCCAACTGACGTGGATCCAGACGTGCTCCAGAAAAAGAATGGCAGAGCCAGAGGGGCCCAGAGATCAACGAGCTCTGCTCCCTCATTTTACAGACGGGAACACCGAGGCCAGAGAAGGGGAGAGGGAGCCTCCTCCAGGCTGCCCTCCTGGATTGGTCCTCCCCTTTAGCCTCCCATCTCCCAACCCTCCTGGTTGCTGCCCACCTGTCATAGTCACAAAGCAGAAAACTGCCGGTTCTGCTGCTCCCACTGAATCCAGAAACTCCTACCTTCCTGTGGGCTCAGAGCAGACCAGGCTGGCCTTTTCCACTTTTTGCCCTCGTAGCTCAGCTTCCCGGAGAGTTTAGCCCAAACAAGCAGATTTTTAGCCCATTTTGCATACCCCTGAATAGTACACTGGCATCTGCATTGATAAGATACAGCCTCATGGTCATAAGACCCCCAGGCCACTGCTGACCTTTGAGATCTCAGACGCAGAGACTCTCTGGCCTGCTCTGGGCAACATCACCTGGACGCCTGAGCCCCTCTCTGCTCCCCCCACTCCCCCCCAGAGTTCCCCTGCCCTCCTCCCCTTCTGGATGGTGGCCCCCTCGCCCATAAGCCCCTGGACAGTCTCACAAGCCCTCTTCCCTCTTACACTCCTGTCCAAGTGCCACCAACAAAGCTCGTGGTTAATGCCTCCCATGGTCGTGTCTTTTTCCTCCCTCCGCAGCTAGATTATCATCCATCTCTGAAAGCTCCAAGGTACCAATCACAGCGTACTATGCCCCGTATGTGGCTGCCGCCACCTCTGCCATATAAAAGAAGCATTGCTTAAGGCCTGGCCTCACTGTCCTATAAAACGGCAACCCAGAACCCACCAGGAGACAAACCCGAGGCTGCAGAGACAGGGGAGAGGTAGGACCCTGCTCTCCAGCTGCCCAGCTTTGTGCTGGAATCCACAGCCGTCCTTATCAACCGGCTTCATTTTAGAGCCTCTTCCTCCCCTCCTGTGATCTGCTGTGCTAACAGGTCAGCTGCCACTTTGTGTTAAACTCCTTCTCACTTATTACAATACCAGTTTTTTATTGACATGGAAATAAAACTTACAATCAATGAGATATTATGAAATATACATCAAAACAAAAGTCACTAGAGCTGGCGTTTTCATCTGTTCTCGGGAAGGAACAAGGGTTTATCGGGGTGAAAAAACACTGAACATTTTTCTTCCCTATTACATGATGTGATTTTCAATGAATCTATAAAGAAAATGAAAACATAAATAGAGTAACCAAACAGAATGAACCCTGCAGCTGTCAAAACTTAAAACAGTTCCATTTTCCTTTGATTTCTGTTTTAAGTTTTGAAAAGTACATAGATCATTCTCTGATTTTTCTTTTTCTTTTTCTTTCTTTCTTTCTTTTTTCTTTTTGGTAGGGAGACTCTTTCTTAAATCTGATGCCTCTATGGCCCACTGGCTTTGAGCCTTGGCAGCTGAACTGACCAAATGACCAAATGAATACGCCATTTATTTCTTATGCCGTCAGCCCTACCTCAGTAGAGGGGACCTCTTATTCTATTCCTTCTCCACGGTCTGGAAACGTACCCCTTCCCTTGTTAGTGCCACATCAAAGTGGACTTAACGGCATTTCTTCCTGTATTAAACTACTGGCACACGGGAGAAGGAGGGAAACGGAGGAGCCCTTCCCAGCTGGTGGGCACCTGCTGCGTGCCCGGCACCTCACCTCGGTCATCTCTTCTAAATCTTGTCATTACACCCTGGGGTGGGGATGGTTATCCCCGTTTCACGAATGATGAGGAACTGAGACTCAGAGAGGTGAGGAAGGATCAGAGCCTGGATTCCGTTCCCATCTGTCTACACCAGGTGGAAGCGGAGAGGACCTCTGAGACGACCTACTTGAGTGATTTCATAGTTTTCTTAAAATCGAAGAACCCTTTCTTCCAAAGAAGTCTGACATGGAGACCCCCATAAATAAAGGGTGTCTCCCAGCGGCCGTCTGGCTGACTCAGGATGAGGGCTTTGTGTTCCGGGAGGCTCTCCTTTGCATCCACCTGAGGTTCTCTGAGCTCCACTCTGACCTCCTCCACGGGGTCCCGGGGACGGGCAAGGCAGGGCCTGGGGAGGAGGGAAGGAGCCAGGCACGAGCATCCAGGTCTCTGGACCCGCAGTCCAGAGCTCCTTCTCCCCCTTCCCCCAACAGCGGCCTTCCAGAAGCGAGGCCACACCACACAGAGGAGGGACAGAATGTGAAACGGAGTCCATCCGGCTTCACTGGTCCTCGGGTTTCAAACAAATATTCGTGAAGCTCTAAGACGCCTCTAAAAGACATGCCTGTACCAGCTTCTGCCGTACGGACCATCAGAGCAACACGACTGGGGTGGGAAATGGTCCCCCAGCCCCCGAATCCACCTCCCCCCGTCTCACCTCCTTGAAGCTGAGCAATGTCTTCCAACCACGTTGTCCCCCATCGAGACAGCAGCCACTTCATTTGCATTTCTTTCCTCTCCCACCCCGAAGAGAGAGAGAGCAGTTTCCTAAATTGCCCGGGTGGGAGGCATGGCATACCTTTCCTGTGGATGTATTAATTTTTCTTTTTATTGAGGCAAAACTTACATAAAATTAACTATTAACCATTTTTTCAATGTATGATTCGGTGGCATTTAACACCTTTACAGTGCTGTGCACTCACATTCTCTATTTAATTCCAAGACGCGATCATCACCCCAAAAGGAAATCCTGCAGCCGCTAAGCAGCCACTGCCATTCTCTCCTGCCCCCATTCCTTGGCAATCACTTATCTGCTTTCTGTCTCTGTGGATTTACCTGTTCTGGACATTTCATGTAAATGGAATCACACATTATGTGGCCTCTGTCATCTGGCTTCTCTCCCTTAGCATATGTTTTCAAGGTTCATGCATGTGTGAGGACTTCATTCCTTTTTATGGCTGACTAATATTCTACTGTATATGCATAGACCACATTTTTTCCATTAACCAGTTGCTGGACATCTGGGTGGTTTCCATCTTTTGGCCCTTGTGAATAATGCTGCTGTAAACGTGCATGTACACAGATTAGTTTGAACAGCAGTTTTCAGTTCCTTTGGGTCTATATCTAGGAGCAGAATTTCTGGGTCATATGGTAATTTGACGTTTAATTTTTTGAGGAGCCATCAATTTTATAGCTAGTTCTCTGTTCACACAAATGGAGACAGAGTCGCTGATAATTCCACCCAGTGGATAGGCTAATGACATCCACCGGCTAGTATGACTGTTTCTTATTGAGAACTTTCCAGGCCCTCTGCTGAGAACTCCCCCTGCAACACGAAATGCTCCAACAACCCTCCGAGCTGGGTACCCCCATTATACCTATTTTATAGGTGAGGAAACTGGGGCTCAGAGGTTCAGCAACTTGTTCAAGGCCACACAGAGTTGAGAAGCCAGAATTCCAACCTGGGCATTTGGCCCCAAACTTGTGTTTTTACGCATCAAACTGTAAAGTCCCAGTAAGCTGCCAAATGATTTCTGTTTGGAGCTGGAATGGGATGGGCCGTAGGCAGGCAGCAGCCAATCTGCAACTAGCCAATAATGCTGCTAATTATGCCTGGCTCAGACTGTTAGGAAACTGAGTCTACCTTCTTTAAGCATGCCCCAGCTGTGCGTTCCCAGAGCTGGGGGCTGGGGGCTGGGGGCTGGGGGCTGGGATTAAACCCCACGCAGTGGATAACCCACAAAACAGGCGAGTGACACTTAGCAAAGCATTACCCCAGTGATTTCTCTCCATCAGGGCGTTTCGCTTTATCCCTTGTGTGTTCAGAAAATGGCCAGTCTTGTCCATAACAGCTCCATTTACTGGGCATCCTCTCCGCATCCACTATGGTGCCGAGACCATCTTGTTTACTCCTCTCAGCCACAGACCTAAGATGGCGTGCTGTTGCCCCCATTTTACAGATCGGGAACTTGGGGCGCAGATAGGTTGAGTGACTGTTTCAAGACCACGTAGGTGTAATTGACAGAGCCCATGTTGATCCTGACGTTCCAATTCGAGAACCATGCTTGTAAGAAGGGGTCCATCCTCACCACCTCCCAACCGTGGAGGTACCGTCTCTTTTAGGGGCTTCTGATGTTACCCAGGAGGAAGTTTCTGGGAGTTCATTTCCCAGGACAATGAGCTACCTCTTGAGAGTGGCTTGGGTCTGTTCATAATCAGGTGATCCCTAGCCACTTTTCATTGCTTTAAAAAAAAAAAAAAAAAATCCAAATCATGGTGTTTGTTCCTTCCAACCTCTCATGTTTGCCTTTTTCGAAAGGCTGTGCGTTTCCCCTCATCCACCTAAACCTGCTGTTGAGTTACTGGCCCCCCGAGGCCGCGGGCTCAGAGCGAAGCATCCGTGCACTTTGCTGCTTGCTGCCTTCTCGGAGTGTAATCAAACATCAAGCTAAGTAGCAAATAAATCTCTCGATCTCATAAGCTGCACAGCGAGATCATGTAAATGCAAATGAAGGAGCTGGTTTCAAGCTGTCGAGGGGGAGGGGAGAGAACGCCGGGGCCCTGTCACCGTGACTGCCTCACGCGGCAAGGGCCATACATCAGCTGCAGTAACGGTTCTGGCAGCACCGAGGGAGCCAGGGCTGCCCCGGGGAGGACGGAAAAGCCAGGCAGGTGGCAAAACACAGGCAGCCCTGGGTCGTGGGAACCAGGCAGGGGCCGGCCGAGTGGGGTGGCCGGGCAGGCGCAGTGGGGCCTGGAGAGGTGTCCGCACTGCCTGGGGCTCCCCTTGTCCTGAGCTGGTGAACTGCTCTAGTAATAGCAACAATGACAGCAGTAACAGAGGCCACTGGATACTGGGCTCCAATCCTCGGCCTGGGGAGGTTTTACAGGTGAGGAAAGGGGACCAGACAATTCAAGTGACTTGCCCAAGGTCACACAGGAAGTGGCAGAGCGAGGTCTCAGCTCTGTGACATTAACCTGCTAGTTTCCGGTATACTCCTGCTGGACCTGCGGCTCTCCCCTCCCCTCGCTTTTCTCCCCTGACCCGGCGGCGGCCAGCTCAGCCCCCATTATAAACTTGATGACATAGGAGAAGAACCTTAACTTTGACCCTTGGCAGGAGTATAGAAAATAGAAACTTTGGCTTTAACTCTGCCTTTTGACTTTTTTAATTATAAAAGTAGAAATCTCAGTACCCATCACCCCCGCCCCCCCCCGCAATCCTGACCCTGCCCAAAGGCTGCACCTCTAAGGACATATCCTCACACAATCACTTACGTTGTTATGTTTCCTTCCAGTATTTTTTCAATGAATTTTTTCTACATGGTTGTAACAATAGTGTATGTAAATTTTTGAATCCTGCTGATTTTTTTTCACTTAACGTTCTTTTATATGCCTTTGATCATATATGGATGTGGTCTTCTGGTGTGTGGTTTTTCAGTATCATTATGCGATGTTCAACTGCCACTCACACAATGCACATCGTTCAAAGAATCCGGCTTCTGAGACGACGCCGGAGTCCTTTGATGCATAATGCACCTTATTTCACATGATTGTTTATCTGACGTTCTCATTATGGAAATAAATAAATATCCTCTATGCTAATCATGATCACAATTTGCATTTATATTGTGCTTTTCATTCGAGGATCTTAAGTTGTTTTATAATAACGAACTCCCCCTCCATGAGCGAGATGGGACATGTGTGCATGTGCGTGTGTGGGCAGAGCCGTATACAGATATTTATTTAATAACTACCAGGCAATAACTGTGGGATTTCATGGAACTACGCTTTAATAGGATGTGGGAAAGTGAGTGGAGGCTTCTCAACTGTCGAGCAAACATACATTTAGTTTAGACTCTGAACGAGAGGGTTAATGAGCTACACTGTTCTGCGGCTGCCAGGAGGTGGGAGTGGTGCCTTTAGGGGGCTTAGTCCTCATACCTGAACACCTAAGATTGGTCTAGAACCCAGGCAACAAGCTCCCAGACAGATCTAAAACCCATCTTGGAAATGACCACCAGCTCGTTTGTCCAGAGTGAGATCCAGTTCAGACCGTCCAAGAAACGAAGCCAGTTAGTTTCACGCATTTTCACCTCTTTGGTGGGGAATGGGGGCAAGTTAAGACTTTTAAAAAGTATATGAGGTGGGAAATCATTAGACTGGAGTTGCAAGGTTGGGTCACTTGTTTTGAAGTTGTCCCAGGAAAATGGGCTCTGGCGCGGCTCTGGGGATAGGGGTCCTCCTTCCTGGGTCTCAGGTGACTTTAGTAGCCTGTGGGAAACGCCACTGGTACTTGCCTCTGGAAAGCCCCAGCGGTCCTGATGCTGGTGACGGGCTGCTCCAAGAGGACTTCCGGGCCAGGGGCTGCCTGCCCGGCCCAGTTCCCATTGCAGGTTTCCAAGGCTTGGTCCTCGATGTTGGGGAGTGGAGGGAGCTGCCGTGCAGAAGGAGCCCAGAGAATCCCAGGACCCCCTGGGACAGGGAGCGAGATGGTTTTAATTAGAGCTGAGAGATGGGAAATAAGGCAGCGAGGGATGACATCTTAATGAGGTTTAATGAAGCTGTCTGCTGATGGGGACAGCTGTCACCCAGAGCTGTGTTCTAGCCAAGCCACTTTGTGACAGAGGAAACTCAGAAAAAGGCACAGTCTGAAAGCAGCTGAGAAGGGCGAGGTGGCCAGACTCAGAGCTGGGGATTTTCTCCTGCATTGGACTCTTGATTCTAACACCTCAACAACAAGGGATTCCAGCTAGTAGGCCAGACTTGAATAGCTTCCAATATTTCACAATTCCCCTTTGTGCAAAGCTAAGGTATGCCTCTGAAAAGACCTTGAGGATCGTGCGGGAGATGTCTTAGAATTCAGCCATAAGAAACGAGAAATACAGGGAGGGCTTGCATTTGGGGGCTGAAAGGGATCCACCATCCCATCCCTTTCTGAGACTCAATTTCCCCATCTGTCTCGTGGTGACCACGTGGCCTCCGTTATAGAGATGTTGTGAGGGGCCACTGTAGGTGAGCACAGAGTTATGATGTCAGAGGGCTGGGTTTAACGCCAGCTCTTCCATTTACAACCTGGGTGCCTTTGGGCAAGTGTGAACCTCTGTAAGTTTCAGTTTTCCCAACTGTCAAATGGGAAAACAACCTCCCAGTGAGGTTGGCAGAGTTCAGGGTGAAGCACGAAAAGCTCTCAGGACACAGTAAGTGCTCAATAAAAATGTTTGCTAAATGAGGTCACGGGGCATAACATGAGCCTTGCACTTAGGAGGTGCCCAATTAATGTTCACTCTCTTCCTCGTTTCTTTCTTTACTTCTGTAGTAAAGAGAACAAGGTGGTTCCCAGGGATCCCTGGGCAGGGAGGGTGCTCTCAACCTTCACATGGCCCCGCAACTGTGCCATCTGCCCCAGGACCTTTGAACATTCCAGCTGAGAGCCATCTCTCATCCTATTCTGGGCTGGAGGGGCAGGCTGCCTGGGGGACTCGGGTGGCCAATCAAAGCTGAGATTTGTGGTCACATCTCATCAGTTTCACAACCAGTTTGCCTGCATCTAGAAGGTCAGGGTCAGGAGCTCCTCTGAGCACCTGTTTATCAGTCCTTAGCTGGTCCCCTGAGGTGCCCAGAGACCTGTAGTTTCCTCTGTCAGGCAGCTATTCTCTGTAGGCTTCTAGAAAGCCCCTCTGGACAAGCTGGGGAGGGAAGCCCAGGGTCAGTGCCGGGCCCTCCCACCTCTGGCTGGGTCCTCTTTGCTGCTTCCAGGGAGCCCCTCGGAGAACCCTCGGCACTCCTGTTCTCACTGGCTGTCCCACTGGAATCTTCTTCAGGTTGGCTCTCTCCCAAAATGCCAATCCAAGATCTGGATCTTCTCTCCTTTCCAGCCCTGACCCAGGCATGACTCAGCTGTCCCGTGTCCAGGTCACTGAAATGACGGCTCTTCCCATAACGCACAGTCTATACATCAAACGGCAGCCTGTAGCTGGGGCTCTCCTGGACAGAAGGCTACTTATGTCCTCTGTGTGTATGGAGGGCGCCGTGCAAACAAGTCAGATGCACCTGTTCTGTGTGAGCAAAATCCAGTCTGCAGAGCTAAGGTCCGCGCACAGGACAAAACAATGGAGAGTCCCGGGCAGTTGCTGCTAAGTGCCAAGAGGCGGCAAGAATTGCGTGGAGTCAGATGTGGGTTCAAATCCACCCTTGGCCACTCATTAGCTGGGAGGCTTTGGGCAAACAAGCCCCTACAGCTGTCTGGACCTCCCTTTCCCACCCGAAAACCCATGTAGTTTCCAGGGCTGCTTTACGCGTTAGTGGTACCCTGGGGGGCAGTGAAGCACCCCCGTGGACCCTGCCCCACGGTCGCCATGATTACGGTGTTGCCGTGGTCGGTGGTGGTGGCACCAGGGCAGGGCCAGTCGGTGCATCTGGTTGGGCAGCTGAGCTGGTAATGGGTGAATACACTGCTCCTCCAGGGCGTTCACATGTTAACGCAGGGACTCTGAGACACACGGCCCGAACCTAAAGGATCAAACTGCCAAGGGTGGAATTTCAAACATAACGGTAATATCAGGACCCCACCGCTCTTGTGACGTGTGGCCGCCTTGCAGACGGATGCGCTCTGAGGGAGGGCGGAGGGGCAAGACCGCAGGGTGTGAAGGGCACCCACATCAGGTCGGGAAACAGGACCAGTGCCCCCGAAGACCCCTTGTGCTGCTTGCAGCCACCATCCCCACCCCCATGGTACCCACCCCCCCGACTTCTGAAACCAGACGTTAGTCATGCTGTGTTTGAACTTCATTTGCATGGAGCAGTGCCTGCCTTGTGTGTCCAGCTCCTTCTGTCCCACATTTGTGTGAGAACCGCCCAGGTGGTTGTGTAGAGCCGTTGTCTCGTTCCCGGTGCCATCGAGCAGTTCCTAACCTATTGGCATTTGGGGCCAGATGACTCTTTGTTGTTGGCTGTGGGGCCTGTCTTGCGCATTGTGTGATGTTTCACAGCGTCCCTGGCCCCCACCCACTGGAGGGAGGGTAGTACTGCCTCCTAGCTGTGACAACCAAAAACGTCTCCAGACGCAGGCAAATGTCCTCGGGGGGTGGGGGCACAATTGCCCCCAGTTGAGAACCACTGCTATAGAGTGTTCTATTGAATGCATATGTCACCATTTTTTTCTTATCCACCTGGGATGGCCATTTGGGTAGTTTCCAGTGCTTGGCTGTCACAAACTGAGCTGCTATGAGCATTCTCAGACATCTCTTTGGGTGGACTTGGGCACTCATTTCTGTTGGGTGTCCAGGAGGGAATTGTCGGGTTATCAGTAGGCATATGTTTAGCTTTCATAGATACTGCCAAACAGTTTTCCGCAGTGCTTGTACCAATTTACATTCCCACCAAGAGCATGAGTGTTCCAGTTCATGTCTTTACCAATATCATCGAGTTTTTTATTTTGTACTTCTCAGACGTTGAGCACCTTGACATATGGGTCCTGGCCACTTGGACATCCCCTTAATAAAGTGCCTATTCAAGTCTTTTGCTCGTCTTGCTATAGGATCGTCTGCCTTTTTCTTATTGATTTGTAGCAGCTCTTTATATATGATGAATAACAGCCCTTTGTCAGAAATATGTATTGCAAATACCTTCTCTCACTCTATAGACTCACACATTTTTAGAGCTAGAGGCAGTCTGTGCTCCCCTATCAAACCCTCTGGTGGCCTTGGTTGTCATTACTTGTTCAGTTTGTCCTTTTAGCAAGATAAGGAATTTCATAAGGGCAGGGGGCAGTATGTGTCTGCTTTGTTCACCTTAGAACTCCTGGCACAGAGCTCGGTGCAGAGGAGATACAAAATAAATATTTGTGCAGCGAACGAATGAGCGACTTTCCCATTGGGATGACCTTTGCAGCCCAAGGCTTCAGTATTTCTGGCCGTCGTTGATTCCTAGGCAACCCTCACTAAAAAGCGTGGAGATTGAGGCACCCGCCTGCTTCCGTGCCTCCTTCACCGCCAGGCCCCACCCAGTGGCAGCCTCTGAGTCTGTCTGTCGTTCCTCTGCCAGCTGGACTTCTGCCCACCTGCACCTGCCAGAGGGAGGCAGGGCCTCTCCCGGAGAAGTCACATTTTAATTAACTTCCCTTGACGTCACCTCACCGGAGAGGCCAGATCATTTTCATAAACAAATGAGGAGCCAGGGCTTTGTCTGCAGCTCGGAGTGAATCAGACGGAAGGAAATCCAAACAAACCACCCAGCCAGGGCCCCCACCTGAAACTCAGAACTCTCAGCTCTCGAGGGAGGTAAAGGCCTGGGATTTGAGATGAGAAGGAAGAGGGAGAAAAAGGATGAGGCAGTGTGTCAGAAAGAACTTCCAGAGTCTCCAAGGAGGCAGTTGATTCATTCATTCACTCACTCAGCCCCTCTTTACTAGCATCTGTTCTCTGTTGATCTCTTTGAAAAAGAGGGGTGAGAATAAAAACTACGTGGCATGTGGGGAATCTCTGTACGTTCTGCTCAATTTTGCAGTGAACTTTACATTGCTCTAAAAATAAAGTCTATTTTAAAAATAATTAACCTTAAAAGGAAGGAAGGAAGCAAGGAAGGAAGGGAAAAAGGAAGGAAGGGAGAAAGAAAGAAAGAAAGAGAGGAAGGAAGGAAGGAAGGAAAGGAAGGAAGGGAAAAAGGAAGGAAGGAAGGAAGAAGAAGAAAGGAAGGATGGAAGGAAGAAGAAGAAAGGAAGGATGGAAGGAAGGATGGAAGGAAGGAAGTAGGAAAGAAAGACTTAGCAGACAGTCTACCGAGGGAGACAGACATTAAACCGATCATCACACAGTTAATGACTTAATTACACTACTTTGTAATCTTTAATGGCTTTACTGAGATATAATTCACATACTATACGATTCACCCATTTAAAGTATATGATCCAATGGCTTTCAGCATATACACAGGATTGTGCAACCAGCACCACAATCAATTTTAGAACATTTTCATTACCCCCCAAAGAAGCCTTATACCCCTTAACCATCACCCCTCAATCATTCCATTCCCCTCTCCATCTCAGCCATGGGCAACCGCTAATCCACTTTCTGTTTCTATGGATTTGCCTGTTCGGGACATTTCTTGTAAATGAAATCATACAACATGTGGTCCTTTGTGACTGGCTTCTCTTCACTGAGCACCATTTTGTAATGGCCAGTCCAGGCTGAAGCAGGTTCTACTGCGTCATTTTGAAGTGCCCTAAAGGTGGAGCTCAGGGCCCTATGGTGCCATAGACAAGGAAGTTTGTCTGCACTGAGGGCAACCCCGGAGAGCTTCCCAAAGGAAGTGGTTTTTAATCTCAGGCATTTAGAGAACACCTGTTATGTGCCACCAGGAAAAAGAAGTCAATAGAAGCCAATAGAAGGCTGTGTAGGATATTATATTCCAGGCAGGCTGGCCCAGCATGTGCATTCCTGGAAACTGAGAAGGTCATTTCAGTTCTAAGCCCCAAATGAATAGAATGGATAGTAAGTGTTACCAGACCCAGATGAGGGAGAGGCCACAGTGAGCCCGAGGGGTCCAGAGAGCTTGAAGAATAAGAACCAGAAAGGGGAGGGCAGGCCAGGAGCAAAAGAAGCTGGGACTCTGGCAGACCCTTCAGGGGTGGGGAGTGCTCTATTGTGCCTAAATCTCAGGACCACGTGGAGTATCCAGGAAGGCAAAGCTGCAGAGGTGGATGGGGTTGGAGGGTGAAGGGCCCAGACTGTCAGCCCAAGGGAGGGGTTTCTTCCGAGACAGTGATGAGCCATTATGGGTGGTCCCACATCATCCACCTCTATGCGCCCAGGTCTCTGGGAGCCAGAGAAAAAGGGAGAGAGACTGATGGGAAAAGGAGAAAGGGTGAGCCCGGAGCCACCAGACTCTCTGGATGGGCTTTGGTGAGGCCAGAGCCAGGGATGTCCTGGGAGATGTAACACCCTGCAACTGGGAGCCCACTGCCTGGGGCCCGTGGGGGTGGGAGGAGCAGCTGCATCCACCCAGCTCAGGAAGGTCCATGGTCCCCGGGGCCTGGTGGCACCGGGAGCGTCACACACCTGGTTGGTATCTCTTTAGCAGGTGGATTTGAATGTGGGCTGGAGACACAGCCTGGGTTCAAATCTCAGCTCTGCCACTTCTTCCCGTGTGGCCTCGTGCAACCTGTCTTGACCTCTCTGTGCCTCAGCTTCCCCATCTGAGACATGGGGACAGTAGTGGGCTGCCTCACGGGGCAGCTGTGAGGACTAAGTAAGAGAGGCGTATGAAGAACCCAGTGCTGCGTCTGGAACACAGACCTCTGCAGGTGTCCATTGATGGAGAGCAACGATCTAAGCACCGTACAGGACAGGACCTCTGAGGTCAGGGAGCTGCTGGTCTACAGAGAGGCAATGCAGCATCATGCCTAAGCGCTTCACCCCGAAGCCAAACACAAGTGCATCTGACATCCAGCCCCATCCTTTAGGAGCCGTGGATCGTGACCCCACCACTCTGGGTCTCAGCTTCCCCACCTGTACAATGGGGGAGATGATGTGGTTGATAATAGAGCAATTTCATCCCTACAAACCCCTTCTGGGGGGTTAAGGAGTTGACCAGAGACCCAAAGAGTGAGAATGGCGGTCCAGCCGCCAGGAGGGTGACAGTGGGCCTTGTCACCGTATCCCCACCCTCAGGTGACATCCAAGGAGGCAGCTCCAGTGACGATGATTTGAGCCGTCCCCAGTAGGAATGAAGGGTTAGGGAGGAAAGATGCCCCCTCCCTCAAGGGTGGCCCCAGGTGAGTCTCCGTGAACCGGGTCTTTCCGTCCATCTGCAAGGTGCATCATTTCCAGGTCTAGGTTGCCAGATCTGGGCTGGACCCCAAATACGGCAGCTCAGCGCGGGGACTGTGCCGCCCCTCTCTCCCGCCGCACAAATGCACGTCCTCCCTCAAGGCCTCGGTCCCGACCGCCACCCCCCCCACGAGGGTCCTCCTGACTCTGCTCTCCTCACACACCCCTGACCAGGAGTACAGCAGGCAGGCTTCCCCTAGGTGTGTCTCAACGCCCAAGAGCAGTTAGCACTTATCTCAGGGAGGGCTCGTGTTCCACAGCCTAGTAGCCCTGAGGTCGCCCACAGGGCCTGGGGTAAAGCAAGCACCCGATGACTCCCTGCCACTGAATTTAGTATAATACCGTTGGTCTGAGGTTCCACTCCTCACCTTTGCTCTCTGTCCTTCCCCCAACAGGCTGAACTTGGGAAGCCCCGGGAAAGAAGCTGCAGTCTGCCTGGAATTAATTTTAATTATGGACTCTACATCCGGGGGCTGGATGGAGGGGTCCCTGAAGGTGAGCAAGCTTCCTTTGGAGCCCAAAGGGACTTGAACTCTCTACCTAGGCTACTTCCTCCAGGAAAAGAGTCAAGGGGCCTGCCCTGCAGCACGATTCTGGCGGAAACCACAGTTTGGGCTTAGCCGAGAAGGACAGGACCACGAAGGGTCCAGGTCTAAGGTGTCAGGGAAATAGCAAGGGCCCCAGACAGTGTGGGGCAAGACTGTCCCCAGGCAAGACTGTCCCCAGGCAAACCTTGTCCCCAGGCAAGACTGTCTGTGCTCTGCACCTTTTGAGCTGCAAGCATAGACAGGTTCGTGACCAACCCTCTGATCTCCCAAACGAGGTCAAGGCCAGGTAAACCCAGCTCCATGAAGGATGCTCAGGCACTGTCTAGAATCTCTGGGAATCCTGACCCCACCCTTTCAGGGGGCCAAGCAGGGCTGTCACCCAGCAGGCTGCAGGTTAATGAGAAGGTATTCGTGCCCCAATTTCTTCTCCGTCAGATGCCATGGGTTGCTTTACTTCCCAGACTGATCTCCATGCCATGGCTCTGTCTCTCCCTGCCCTCAGCCATTGGACACTGGAATGTATTTAAACAGCAGCCTACCTGCCCCCATGAGCTGAGCCGGGATTACATCGCCATGAACCGTGGAGCAGTAAAAGCTGGCCTGGTAACTGCCCGGGAGAATTTCCATTACCGTCAGCTCAATGACATCCGCATCAGTGACCAGGATGACCGGCGCCTCAAGAAGGAACCGCCCTCTCTCCCTCCAAATATGACGTTCGGGATCCGGGCACGGTAAGATGGCTGGCACCCAAGGCTGGCACCGTGATGGTGAGGGGGGTGCTTAGTGGCGACTGAATTAGGGAACGATGTGGGAGGAGCATGACTCTGGGCTCCAGGGAGGGGCGAGTGATCCAGGCCTGGCCAATCAGCATATCTCACAAACCACGGCCAAAGTGATTGGTTCAGAGGCAGACATGTGACCAATGTCCCAAGTCTGGAATGCATGACATTCTATAAAAGTAGAATGTGGTTGCATGTAATCAAGTCTCAACTCAAACGACTTTGATTTTTTTTAAGGGGAATTTATTGGCTCACATGATTGAAAAGGTAGAGCTTCAGGCATAGCTGGATCTAGGCAATCAGGCAATGTCACCAGCATTGGGTATGTCTCTCCATGACTTGGCTGTGCTTCCCAGTTTTGGCTCCATTCTCCGACAGGCTTCTTCCTCATGTGGCAAAATGGCCAGAATCAGTTCCATTCTTACGTCCTATTCTTTTAGTGACCCCAGTGGGAGTGGTGTAGGAACTACAAAAGCCTTAAGATTAAGATTCTTTGGTCCAACTTCAGTATCATGCTTATCCCTGAACCAACCACAGGGGTGCGTAGAAATTGTGACCTACACTGATTGGCCAGGCCTGGGTCACACTTTTGCCTCTGCACCAATTACTGAGGCCGGGGGATTCTGGTGCTCTGATTGGCCAGGCCTGATCCCTTGGCCCTCCTTGGAGGGGGCGTGGTTGGAATCAGTCCCCACGATCTACAGGGGCTGATGGTGGAAAAGATGCAGAAATAGGGGTTCTGATCCAGAAGGAGAAGAACAGAACACAATAGCAGGCAAAAACAGCAAATGTCCAGTACAACAGGGCTTCCCAACCCATATTACGTCACAACACAAGCATTACAAAAATCACTGATATTTGTACATTGCATTGTACAAACAAATAGCGGTGCTCTCAGCCAGCAGTGAATGGCCTGGGGCCTCCAGTTGCCCCAAGTCCCATCTGTGACACCTGAGACTAAGCCTGTATCTTGGTCCATCTATGTGGCACTGCCCTGCTCTGCCCACGTGCAAGACCATTGACAGTCTATCTCCAGTCCTTTCCCACCACAACCCACTGTTCCGGGACGGGTGCTTTCCTTTGGCTGTGCTACTCAACTTTTTGGGGGGAAGGTGGGGCTTCCTTTATTTCTTATTTTATTTTTTCTAATCATTTTTTACTGTGCTTAAATATACACAAGATTTACCATTTTTAGGTGTACAGTTCAAGGGCATTAAGTACATTCAGATTGTTGTACAACCATCACCACCATCCATCGCTAGAACTTTTTCTTCATCCTAAACTGAAACCGTGTACCCATTAAACAGTAACCCTCTATTTCGCGCCCCCTCAGCTCTCGGTAACCACCCTCTACTTTCTTTCTGTATTAATTCGACTACCCTAGGGACCTCATATAAGTGGAATTATACAATATTTGTCCTTTTATATCTGGCTTATTTCACTTAGCATAATGTACTTAAGATACATCCATGTCGTACTGATAGTATGGATCAGAATTCCCTTCCCTTTTAAGGCTGAATAATAGTCCATGGTGTGTATATATCACATTTTGTTTATCCATTCATCCCTTGGTGGACACTTGGATTATTTCCACTTTTTGGCTATTGTGAATAATGCTGCTATGAACATGGGTGTACACTATCTGCCTGAGTCCCTGCTTTCAGTTCTTTTGGGTATATACCCACAAGGGTAATTGCTGGATTGCATGGGAATTCTATGTTTGTTTTTTTGAGGAACTGCCACGGTGTTTCCCACAGTGTATGCCACCATACCTTTGTATGCTTTTCCCTCTGCCTTTCTCACCATCCTACCTCGTAAAATCTACTTGCTCATCAAAGCTCAGCTCAGCATCCTCTCTTTGGTAAGCTTTCCCACCTCCCTGGCCTCAAACTCTATGCACGTCTCTCTCACCAGAAATGCTGTTTGTTCATCGCTGTTCATCAGCCTTCAAAACCTGAAAGGTGGCACTAGAGACACATTGGAAAGTCACTTCTGGGCCAGATTAACTACTCATCTGTATACTGTCCTTCTCCCGCCTTTGAAATAATGCTCAAGTAGATCTTTCAAGGCAAGGCAAGGTTCTCCAGGACTGCCTGGAGTGCAGAGGGACAGAGTCCCTGCTGTGTGATCACTAGACTGGTCCATAGTGGTCACCAGTGTCTTGAAGACAGCATGGTGTCCAGGAGGAGTCGCCCGGGCTTTTAGTCCCACCTTTGTTCCCAACTCTCTTTCCCTCAAGGGCTTCTGTTTCCTCATCTGTAAATAGGATATTACGGCAGTCACTGGCATTCTGGGATTCTCAGGGTACGTTCTGTCTCTACGTCGATTTCATTTCATTGTCACTAAAACCCTGTGTAGCCCAATGTTCATAGCAGCACCGTCTACCGTAACCAAGACATGGAATCAGCCTAATTGTCCATGGACAGACGAATGGATAAAGAAGATGTGGCACATATATACAATGGAATATTACTCAGCCATAAAAAGGAACGAAATTTGGTCATTTGTAGAGATGTGGATGGATCTAGAGACTCATACAGAGTGAAGTAAGTCAGAAAGAGAAAAACAAATATTGTATATTAATGCATATATGTGGAATCTAGAAATATGGTACAGATGAACTGGTTTGCAGGGCAGAAATAGAAACACAGATGTAGAGAACAAACGTATGGACACCAAGGGGGGAAAGCAGGGTTTGGCGGGGTGGGATGAATTAGGAGATTGGGATTGACATATATACACTAATATGTATAAAATAGATAACTAATAAGAACGTGCTGTATAAATAAATAAAATAAAATTCAAAAAAAAGAAATAAAAATAAGAAAGAAATTCAGAAAAAAAAAAGATATGGTATATGTATACAAAGGAATACAGTACTACTCAGCCATCAAAAAGAATGAAATAATGCAAATGCAGCAACATGGATGAACCTAGAGATGATCATACTAAGTGAAGCAAGTCAGACAGAGAAAGACAAATATCATATGATATCACTTATATGTGGAATCTATAATGGGATACAAATGAACTTATTTACAAAACAGAAACAGACTCACAGACATAGAAAACAAACTTATGGTTACCAAAGGGGAAAGGGAATAGGGGAGGGATAAATTAGGAGTTTGGGATTAGCAGATACAAACTACTATATATAAAATAGGTAAACAACAAGGTCCTACTGTATACAGGGAACTATATTCAATATCCTGTAATAAACCATAGTGGAAAAGAATATGAAAAAGAATATACATATGTATATATGAATCACTTTGCCATGAACCAGAAAGTAACACAACATTGTAAATCAACTATACTTCAATAAAAAAGTTTAAAAGACTTTTTTTAATTAAAAAAAAAACCTGTGCAGGAAGTAGGCAGGGTTACTTATCCAGCAGAGTCATGGAGAGATTAATTGACCTCCACAAGTTCACATAACTTTTTCACAGCACAGCTTGGCCTGGATTCTTAATCTAGTGTACTTAGATTTAAAAATATGAGATATTAGAACACATAGCACATTAGCAATCACTTGGTTTGAAGCCCCTCTTTAAAACAGGAAAATAGAAGTTCAGAGAGGCGAAGAGATTTTCACAAGGTCACACAGCAAGTTGAGACCAGACAAAAGCCAGATCTCAAGCTAGGCTGGTGGACTCCCTGTCCCGTGCTCTTTCTTCCATATCTCGCCTCCTTGGGGCTGAGGTACAGAGTGATCCCCCAGAGTTTCTGGTCCTGGGGCTGCATTATTCTACATACAATGGAAAAGCTTAAGTCAGCTGGGCTCAGAAAGGACATCCATTATCATCTAGCTTTCAATATAAAATCTTAAATTGCTGTAAAACCGGGTGGCTGCAATTTCAGGGAGAGGACGTGATGAAGTGCCGGCTATATCTTCTGTGATGGTAAATGGGCTTTGCATATGCAAATTGAATGGATTTTAAAATGGTATTTAATGACAATTTTCGTAGCAGACGTTAACATTAATTGCACAAAAATGAAAATGCTGCATTAGGTTGCTGTTAGCAGCAAATATCGTGGCCATAAAGCTTTATCTTTATCAACAGCAGCCCTTTCTGATGTGACAGGGCAGCTCAGCAAATTGCAAGCAAAAGGGCTTTTATGGAACAAAAATATCCCCCAAAGCAGGCCCAAATCAGCATCAATTTCGCTTTATTTCTTCGTAAATGGAGGTTAAATGGCTGCTGGAAAAGCTTTTACTGAAATGTCCAACCTGCCCGCAAAGCCTCTCTACCTTACAACATCAATGCAAGGAACAGTTAAAAAATCATCCCCCCCCCCTCTCCATAATGGGGCTATTACTTTAAAGTTATGGGACCGAGGCCCATTCTCTAATGATCACCTTTTACAAGCCTCGATTGTATTTATTTCCTTACTTTAAAAGCATGTTAAAAACCAAATCCGATTACACCTGACTACCCGAGGACTTGTTGGGGTGATTTGGTCCAATAACTAAAGAAGCCAAGAAACAAATGACTACCATTTACTCACAACTACAGAAGATATGTTAAAAAATAAAGTTCCACTTCAGACTAAATACGCGAGAAGCTTACTCTAAGCTAGGGATGCTGAGTGAGGGTCTGTAACTGCTGTGTGAGAGAACATTCTGGCTACAGCTCTTCCCCCGGCCCCCCACCATCAAATCCCCTTGCCCTTTACATATTTTACGATGGACAAAATAGCTAGATGTGAGGGGCAGCACGCGCCTCCATCTGCCTGCCCACGCAAGCCCTCAACGCCAGGTAGGGTCAAAACCTGAATTTGGGATTATTCAGTTACTTCCTTTCCAGTTAGCTGATTTGGTTTCCAATCCACACCAATTCGTTACAGATTGTCACTAAATCAGAAAGGTACATTTCGGGCTTCCCTGGTGGCGCAGTGGTTGAGAATCTGCCTGCCAATGCAGGGGACACAGGTTCGAGCCCTGGTCTGGGAAGATCCCACATGCCTTGGAGCAACTGGGCCCGTGTGCCACAACTACTGAGCCTGCGCGTCTGGAGCCTGTGCTCCGCAACAAGAGAGGCCGCGATACTGAGAGGCCCGCGCACTGCGATGAAGAGTGGCCCCCACTTGCCACAACTAGAAAAAGCCCTCGCACAGAAACAAAGACCCAACACAGCCATAAATAAATAAATAAACCCAAAAGTTTAAAAAAAAAAAGAAAGGTACATTTCGATCGACGAGCCCCTTTCTAAAAGGAAGTGGACACCTAAGCAATTACCTGGAAAAGGATGCCCGTGTAGACATGTGATCACAAGTAGGGGCTGAGGCCAAGTCAACCCACAGAGATGTTTGTTTGGCCCAGGCAGTAATTAAAAAAATCAAAAGTTTGAACAAGTTGCCACATTTAAAAAAAAAAAATCAGGAGATCTCATATAAAAACCCAGATTTCCTGTTTCTCTTAAAAAGTCAGAAGCCCAGGCAACCTGGGTCTGCACTCCTGCCCGGCACCAGGGGACGGGGCTGAGCAGTGTCCTCTTTGGACAGATTCCACGCGTGCCCTTCTGTCTATCCCAGTCTCCACTCTCATTTTCTTGACCCGTCTGGTCCCAGTAGGCACTGAGTTTGCAACTGCTGGTGTAGGCTGGTCATGCTGACCCTTCAGCTACCTGCTGCCTCTTTTTGTGTCCTCTGATGATGGTAGGGCCCACCACTAACAGAAGCTGCTGTGAATTGAACTTACACGTGGCAGGCATTTGCACATATAATTGCTAATGAAGCCTATGAGGCAGGTACCATTCTGCTCACTTCAGAGGCCAGGAAAGGGAGGGTGCGTGCACTCCCCGAGGCTGCACGATGGCAGAGCCTGGATTTGTACCCTGGCTAGCTGGCCGGCTTTGAAGACCGAACCTCTAGGATCAGGTAGCTGGAAAGAGCTGGCACGTTCTCACTCTGCCGTTTCACTGTCAAATCTCAGAATCCAAGTCAGGGAAGAATTTTAAATTCTCATTACCAACGTGTAAGACCGTAACACAGATCTCAAAGCGTGCTGTGACCCCCGGTCCATAAACAGATATGTCTGGGGGCCAGAAATGTAACTATTAAAGAAGCGCTTAATTATTGATGCATTTTAATAAGTGTTTGCAAATGTTCACATGCCCTCGGCACACTTTAATTGTCACTGCTCCTAATTGGTCCAACACTGTCGAAGATGATGAGACAGGGATGGCGGGGGACGGGGGAACTGGGCAGTAGCTGGCGCTCCTGGCAGATTCTGGGGGTCCAGGACTCTACCTCCACGCTGCCTGGGAGCATCATGCCATAAGCAGGGCAAGGATGCTAGTAGGGGGATTCATCATTCAGTCAACGAGCAAACAGCTCCCTGCATGTCAGTATCTGACATGGGCCAGATGGAAGATGGGTAGACCCCGTTTTGAACTTATAACAGCAACTATTATTATTGTTATTATTACATGTCAGACATTGTGCCAAGTACCTCAGAAGCATCCTCTCCTTAAATAACTGAACAGCTCAGTGCATACAACGCTTACGTCCCCATCTTACAGAAGAAGAGACAGAGGGTCAGAGAGGGGAAGTCATTTGCCCCTGGCTGCTCTATAGTGGGATGGGGATTAGTCTGGCCCAACCACCTGTGTTGGTGACCTTGGCACTGAGCTGCCTTCCTAACAAACACAAGGATGGAGGTGACACAGGTAGAGATGCTACCCAAATTTTTCCTGCACTAGATGGGGGCTGAGACAGAACATATATGGTGAAGGCCATCCTGTCTGGATTTTTCTTAAAGCTTTAAACTTAACCTGAACGCATCAGAAGAGCTCAATGAACGTCCCTTTTTATATGTCGCTTCCCTTCACCTTCACCTACCTCCCGATAAACAAGCTCTTTGATGGGGCATCCGGAACTTTCACTACACTGGATGCTCCAGGCCTGCTTCGGCTCAACCCCCGTATCCCTGGTGCCGACCATAGTGCCTTTGCTGAAAGAGGCCTCAGTAAATATCCGCTGCATGAATGCATGAGCAAATGGCCACGTTGAAGTCTGAATATGAAGCCAGTAGCAACTCGGGTAGAACACTTAACTCATCCACCGATTAGTCTAGTCCAGACCCCCTCCAATCCTGGTACTGAAAGCGTTCAGACCACGGAAAAATAAGAAACACAAGAAAGCTAGGGAACAGTGCCAGCCCACCCTCCCCGCTGCTGCTCGCCCAGCTATCAGATGCATCATCAGCCTGACACTGACAAATGTGAAGGATGGAGGAAATTTTACAGGCTGTTAAAAAAATGTTTGCTGCCTGACAGGCTTTCTGAATCTCTCTGCCAAGCTGATTTATTTTACAAATTTACAATGGGCCCATCAATCACTCTGGGTTATTTTGTTTCTCCTGGAGCCGACGGCCAAAATCCAAGCCACCCACCCAAACTCCTATAAAATAACAATAAACCCCTTCCCAGACACCTGTCCCAGGTATCCAAGACAGTTTCTGAACAGGGAGACCAATTCCGGGTTTATTGCTGGCCTGAAACTCAGCTGAGTGAAACCGGGCTGACCACAAGGGGGAGCATGTGGGTCTCGCAAAGACCCCTGAGCCTGCGTGCTGGCCTGCAAGGTACATCCTGCCAGGCAACCAGACGCCCAGCCCCACCGATCTGCTCCCCAGCGCTGACTGCAACTGTAGTTAAATAGTTCTCTGCTTCTTCACCGGGTACGCAGGTCCTGGAGGGCACGGACAATGTCAGTTTTGTCCACCGCTATATCATCAGAGCCTGGAACATAGTAGGCACTCAATAAATATTTGTTGGAGAAATGTGGTCCAGGGCCTTTTAAGGCTTTGAGACATTATTGAAAGGGAAGAGAAAGTTGATTTGAGACCCAGAGATGAGATGGAAAAGCCAGAGATTCCTGTGTCATTTAGCAGACTCTCCTGTGCTCCCCTATGATTGAGGTTATGAATCAGCATTGCAGTGATGCTGCCTCAAAGACTGAATGTGTTCCTTGGCCACATTAATAGAGGGTAGTAGCAAGTCCAGACGAGGGAGGTGACCTACCTATTCTATTCTGCCACTCAGGTCACACTTGTAGCATCATTAAAAAATGTGGGTCATCATAGATTCAGGGGAAGGCCCATAAACAGGAGAGTGTCCAGAGGGGAGACATCAGGTTGGTGGGTGGGACAAGGGGAGGGAGATCACTGTGTACAAAGAACATGGCAAGAAATGAGGTTTTCTCTGCTGGCGGAGAGAAGATGCAGATGGTCCTCAACTCTCTGAGGCCCTGCTATGAGGACAGTGGAGGAGCTTTGCTCTCAGAGGCTTCAGAAAACAAAACAAGGACCAGCGTATGTGTGTTTGGGGGGCAGTCCCAGTGGCTAACGTTTGCAGAGCCCTCACTAAGCGGCCGATGGATGTAACGCCGAGCACTTTAGACGCATCATCTCATTAAATCCTCACGATTTTGCCAAGTAGGGACGGTTATCCCCATTTTATAGATGGAGAAACTGAGGCTCAGAGACTCACTTGTCCAAGACCACACGGCCAGTCAGTGGCCGCAGCAGGATTTGAGCCACGTTTCCTTCCAGAGCCAGTGTCCCTATCCATAACCTGCACTCTTCCAGGAGGCAGAGGCAGGATGCCTGGAGCGGAGGGGAGTCCTCACGGCAGGATGGCATCTGTCAACAGCAGCCACTCACTGGGGGCCGGCTTTCCACAGAATAACTCAGTTAATCCTCGCCAAAGCCCGGCACCTCCATTCAGCCACTAGGAGCTGAGGCATGGAGAGAGAGGTCGTGTCCCTTAGCGGGTGGTGAGTGGAGGCGTGTTTACTCCAGGACCGGAAAAGATTCTTGCAGGAAGTGGAGGTGTTGGCTGGCACATCACAGCCTGGCTGGGGCCTGGGACACCCCACACTGGACCCAACAGGGGACAGGGGTCCCTCCTCCTCAGAGCCAGCCTGCTTCCATGGGCCTGACCTGGACGGAGTTCTGTTAAGAGGGGCCCAGGCGGGCAGGTGTAGCTGAGGAAGGTGGAGACCTGAGGGCCCTACCCTCTCCCTCCTACCTTCCCGGAAGCCCAGCCTCTCTGGGACCCCCTGCCCGACTTCTCCTGCTCCGTCCCCTCCCATCTCCCCCAACTCCTGCGCAAGCTCCATCCTTCAAGGCAGCTTTGTTGCCAGAGCCCGGAAGGAGGCATTTTTCATGCTTTGCCTTTTTCCTTCTCGACTCTCCTGCGGCCCAGACAGAGATTTATTCCCAGCCTGAGGCTGGTGGCATTTGGAGCAGGGAGGAGCTGATGGGCCCATAATGGATAGGGCCGCCGCTCCCCCGGGGCCTGTCCCGCCCGGACCCCATCCATCAGGAGCGGCTCAGTGCCAGGGTCAGCGCTAACGAGGCCGGGCCACTCCCCCTCGGGGCCTCCCCAGTTGCATCTCACAGGCTCTGGCTCCCGCTTTTGATTTTTCCAGAGCTGGACCTCACCCTCCCAAGTCTGTGGGCGAAGCATGGGGAGTGGGCGTGGTGCCCGGCCCGGCTGAGGGCCCCTTGTCCTCACCTCCGCAGCCTCCGGCCTCGACACACTTAGAGGGGTTGCTGGGGCGCAGCTGGTCTGCCCCTCCCGTGACACGGTGTCCCCGTGACGCAGGCATGGAGAAGCTGGCGCTGCGGGGAGCCAGCAGCACCCCTGGGGCCGCGTGAAGAGCCGGGCCTCAAGCCCATCATTCCTGTCCTTGCAGGAGCCGCAGGCCAAAGAATTCATAGGATGTGCGTGTCGTGCTGAGGACCAGTTCAGGGCCTGGCTCAGTCCTGTCCCCTTTGGAAGCCACATGGAAGGAGCCAGCTATTTATGCCGAAGTCCCCGGTGCCCTGCACTAAGTCTGATGAATAATAATACCAGCGTCTGTTTCTCCAGCTCCTATGGGCCCAGGCACAGCCTCTCATGTGACCCTCAGAGCGACACTTTAGGTAGCGACTCTCTTCTTTTCTTGGACGCGCCGCACAGCTTGCAGGATCTTAGTTCCCTGACCAGGGATCGAACCCGGGCCCTGGCAATGAGCGCACCAGGTCCTAACCACTGGACCTCCAGGGAATTCCCAGGTAGTGACTCTCTTATCCCCATTTTACAGCTGGGGAAACCGAGGCCCAGACATGCTTGTCCATGATCACGTGGCCAGAAGGTGGTTATGCTGGGGTTTGATCTCAAAGGCCACATCGTTACCTCCATCCTATGCTGTGTGTTCATTTAGTGCCCACCCATGCTGGGCATTACGCTGGGTGTTTGGGATACAGAGAGGAAGTAAGACACAAAATAAAGCAGGCAACCAATGGGTAAAATAGCAACACAGTCGGTGTATGTCATATCCCGGTGGGCAGAGGAGGGTGGGACAGAGGGCCCAGGGAGACTTTGGGTCACGCCTGGTTTTGCTCACTGCTGCCCCCAGTACCTGGAATGTAGGAGGTGCTCGACAAATGCTTGTTGACTGACTGCATAAGAAAGAATAGACAGCTTGATGGCCATCCATCCCCGATGTTGGGAACGGCCAATATTCTAAGGCTGAAGACCACCAGTCTCCTGGGCGCAGAATTATCGGGAGCTGAGCTTCAGCTATCATTATTCTCGGCCTTCTGTAACAACTTCCCACACACTTGGTGGCTTAAAACAGCAGAAATTTATTCTCTATAATGTGGAGCCCAGAAGTCCAAAATCGAGGTGTCACAGGGCCATACCCCTTCCAATGGCTTTAGAGTAGAATCCTTTCTCACCTCTTCCAGCTTCTGGTGGCCCCCAGGGTTCCTTGGCTTGTGGTCACATCACACCAATCTCTGCCTCGTGGTCATGTGGCCTCCTTCTCGGTGTGTCCGTGTCTTCTTCTCTTTTGTCTCAAATAGAGATACTTGTCATTGACGTTAGGCTTCACCCAAGGAATGCAGGATGATCTGATCTCAAGGTCCTTAACTTAATGACCTCTGTAAAGATTCCTTTTCCAAGTAAGTTCACATTCCTGGGTTCTGGGGCTTAGAACCAGGACCTATCTTTTGGGGGGGGGGTCACCCACCACTCACCCCACTACAGTCACCAAAGCATCTTAACACAAAGTCAGAAAGTCCTGCATTTTAGATATTGGCTTTTGAGAAAACCACCTTTAGCATTATTATTTATAATGGCTGCCCCTGGAGTCTTGTTACACATTATGTTTCTATGAAAAATATAAAAGGGCTTTGTAATCAGTCAAGAATTGTAATCAGCCAAAATGTGATGGGTGTAAATGCTTTCCTGAGAAGCAGATGTTTCTGCCAACCCTTTCTTTTGTGTTTATGAGGAACCTCTCCAAAAAAAAAAAAAAAAAAAAAGAAAAGTTCAGAAGCTACATAACTAACTGCCATGAACCCGCCACTCGAAGTTAACAAATGTCACCACTTGGCCATTTTTGCTTCTCATCCTTTTTTTATTATTATTAAAGAAATAAAATATAGCAAACACAGGTTGAAGCCCCTTCTCACCTCTCCCTAACCCCACACCCTTCCCTCTGTTCCCTGAGGACCATCCTAAGGTTGGAACGGGCATGCTTTCCACCCACATGTTCACATTTTTGCTCTACCCTTAGATGTCCTTAAATAATGCATACTATTTAGTGTGGTTTCATACCATTTAAGTCACTTTGTGTGGTGACTTGCTTTTTCACTCTGCATGTTTGCAGAAGTCACCGGGTCCGCTGTCCAAATCACCCACCTCGGGCACATCCATCTCCCATCACTGAACACCCACCTTGCTTCTCGTTTCCCCCATGATGACGAGGCGCCCGGCGCACCTCACACACGTGTGTGGGATTCCTTGGGGTCATGGTCCACACGCAGAGTTTCCGGGCTGAAGAGGGACCTCCTCAGTTTACGCTGACGCCCCGATGGATCTGGATCTTTCTCCCGATGCTCTTGCTACCACCCTCATACGCCCTGGCGGGGATGCCCCATCTGGTACTCACCTGTTTCCCCAGATGCCAGGATGCCCCTGCACACAGATTCCCAAGGGGTCTGGAGGATAGTTCCTCCTGAGTCACATCCATTCAGCTTGGTTGAGGCTTTTCTCTCCAGAGGGGCTCAAGTCACAGCCCGCTGTGCTGGGAGAGGGGCATGCATCAGGGCGGTGCAGGGAGAGCTCCCAAGATTCGGGCTCAGGCACTCAAGGTTGGGAGAAGCTCCCTGAAAGCCCGTCCAGCTCCACCGCCCATCCTGTCGCTCTCCGCTGGGCGCCAGTGCGGGGACTGCTAATTGAATTCACCCTTGTGAAAAATGTTAACAAATTGCAAATGACCTCTTAGACAAATTTAGAAGTCAGGATCGTGCTGCTAACTAAGCCTCCCTCCTCTGTCATTAGCTTTTATGTTGGCTCCACAAACAATTAAAAAATAACCACCAGCCCAGAGGTCCTCTCCTCTAATTAGCTCTAAGAGTCCTGCCAGGGAGAGAGGCCGCACCTCAATTACCGCCCCTTCCTCCAGGCTAGTTAGAAAAGACAAGCTCTCAGGCCAAGGGGGGACAATTAAGAAAAAGGCGGTGGGGGTGAGAGAGGACGAAGGGGCTGCAGGGGGTCCCTTGGGACCACAGCTAATGGCCAGCCCACTCCATAAAGAGGTGCTGGTGGCCGCCAGGCTGGAGGGGCCTCTGCAAGGAAGAGGCTCAGAGCTGTAACCCCCAAAGGGTGCCAGGGACCACGTGGCCAGGATCCCCTAGGGGGCGGGCCATGCACCCTCAGAACAAGGCAGATGCCTGGAACCCAGCCCAGGCCTGGCAAGTCAGACCGTCTGATAGTGGGACCCACGCAGCTCTACTTTCAATAAGGTTTCTGGGTGATTCTTATTCACCCACAAGATTGAGAATCTCTGGCCTCAACAGGATGAGGGCAGGAGAGACAGTATGAACTGCAGCTTCTGATCTGGGCTGAGGCCTGTGACTTCCGGCGCTAGGGCAGGACTTCTGTGGGTCCCGGGCACTCTTGCCTTCATGATCCCCTTCCTCCATAAAAAAAAAAAATAATTTAAAATATTTCATGGCTGTGCTGGTATAAAGATGAATATAATCCAGGCTGGATTATTTTTTCTTTTTTTCTTCTGATTTTAAAAGGAATTAGAGCATTTTCATGGATCCCTAGGAGTGTCCTGGGGCCCAGGCACCAAGCCTCCTGGGCCCAATGGGCAAGTTAGCCCTAGTTTTCCCATTCAGGCCTTATCACCCCTTCCCTCCTCCAAGGGAGTTTCCTCTCTTCTCCCACCCCTCCCCGCCCCTCCCAACGCCCCCTTTCTGGGGGGAGCACAGATGAAGGCAGAGAGCAGATGAGCAACTGGCCTTGAAGCCTGAAGACTCCAGACTCAACATAGCGCTCTCCTGCTCCTGTGTTGACCTTGAGCTCATATGTACCGTCTCCGTGGGCCTCCACTTCTCCATCTGTAAGTGGGACCAATATTATCTCCTGCCATGTCAGAAAAAAATGGTCAGTAAGGAGTTCTTTGAGCCTTTGGGAAGGAAGGGAGATACCAAGCATTTTGTTATTTAAGTGCTGTGGAGCTGGGGTTACAACATCACATGTCTGCAGAGGCCTGGCAGGTCAAAGGGCGAAGCCAGCCCTGTGTGAGGCAATAGGGAGCAGTGGGGACTGCGTCAAACTCAAGGTCGAAGGGTGGCAGCTCCAGCCAGTTATTGACAGTTGGGAATGTGGGCCCAGTGTTACCGGATGATCTAATGCCTCATTAAGGAAAGCCAGCCACTGGGATTTTTATGTGAGTTCTTCTGATTTAAAAATGTATATATTGTGTATAAGGATTTTTAAATGCTACAGACCAAACTAAGCATGTCTTCTATTTGCAACCCCATTAGTGCAGTATTGCCAGATATGGACCCTGAGCAAGTTATTTTGTCTCATTGAACTCTTTATCAGTAGTTCAATAGTTCTTTATCAATCAGTTTCTTTATCAGTAAAATGGGGGACGACATAATAATAGTTCCTATCCGGTAGAGTTATTTTAAGGATGAAAACAAAGCATCCCAGGCCCATGGGTGCAGAGTAGGAGGGAGGTAGGTGAGGTTAGGAAGCATCCTTGAGGTGATGGAGTTGTTTTGTATCTTGACTGTGGTGGTGAGTCTTTAGACCTACACATGGGATAAAATTGCATAAAAGCAAATACACCAGTGAGTATGAGTCACTTTGGTGGCATCTAGAAATGGATGGATTATTCAATATCAATATCCTGGTTTTGATTTTGTTCTTTAGTTTTACCAGATGTCATCACTGGGGGAAAAGGGGTAAGGGGTACACGGGGGTCTCTCTGTATTTCTTCTTTTTTCCCCCTCCCTCTCTATTATTCCTTACAACTGCATGTGAATCTCCAGTGACCTGAATAAAAATTTCAATTGCATAAAAAAAAAAAAAAAGAAAGAAAGAAAAAAAGGCTTTAGCTGTGGCTTTGGTAGCCTGTGGGCAATGTTAGCCAGAATCACTTATTACGAGAAACAGTGGTGCCACTCTAGGCACAAGCAAAGTGCTCGGTCATGGTCACTAAGGTCACCTGCCCACAGATGGGCCTGCTCGGGAAGCCTCAGGTGGAGCGGAGAAGGGGGGCTCCTGGGGCCCTGGGGCTCGCTGCTCGGTGCCGTCCGAACACGCGTCTGACTTGGAGAAACACCTCCAGCAGATGGAAGAGAAGTTGGGTCTCCTTAGATGGTGCCACTGTCGGGTGTCCCTTGTGGGTTGGGTTCTGATTTAGAGCAGCCCAGAGAAGCCCAGCCCTCCAGCCTCTCCCCTCCTCCAAAATCAGACCCCCCCAACGGTCCACAGCGTGTTCTGAACTTCACATCCAACCGAGGACGTGCGGCCCATCCCGGAGGCCACCATGCACCCCTGAGCCCTCGAGGCTGTGCCGGCGTTGGGACCAGGGCCTCTCCCACCCCCTGGGAGCAGCAGACCGCTGGCACAGTAGAGATGGATTTTAATTTTATTTTAACAAAATAGCTGTCTCCACTGGAAGAAGCATCAAGCGTCAAATAAGGACCCGTCTTGAGCGGAATCACGTTGAACAGACCTCCGTGCTGTCATTGATTTTCCAGGAAGAAAAAAATTGCCTCTGGCTACTAAACCGAATTAGTAGTCACTGATGACCAATTATTTTAGCCCGCTGTGAACGGAGAGCCGCACTAAAATCCGGTTTGTCAGACCCAAGGCTCCCTTCTCAAACACCTTTCAACAAATGTGTACCTAATGTCCCTCAGAAGCTTCCTCCAGCTCCCTCTCTTCCGCCAACTTCTCCAGCTCCACAAAGTTTTAATGAGCAGCCAAGATGAAGGTGGGTTTGCCATGAAAGGGGGCCCCTCTAATCCACAGAGCCCTCCTTGGCAGAGAGGAGCCCATTCTGCAAATCAGAGCTGTCAGCCCTCGCCCCCCCCCCGCACGCACAAAGTGTCAGCCTAATGTTTGCAAATGATAATTTCCATTTCCCTTGCTTGTCCCCAGCTACCTTTATTGGAGATCAGCCCCTGGTCTGGGGTTATCAATCGCGAAGCAGCAGAAGATAGATTGGATGGAACTAATTTGAAGTTTCTTGCAGGCCAACCCCGAGTAGAAGCTGTTCTCATTTCACTTTATTCCCCATTTTCCGTTCCATCAGACTGAGTTTTGACACGGTTTCATTGTCAGTGGGAACGTTAGGGTGGTGAGGAACTTTTCCGACAGGTTCCTGCCAGGTTATCAGCAAAGAATTTGTCGAAGCCCTCGGCGGTGGCCTCGCCGGCCCAGGTCACTCAGAGCTGCCGTGGGGGTCACTGAGTGCACAGCCTAACTGTCGGGACCTGGCATCTTTAGAGCCAGGGAAGCTGGATGGGGACCCTGGCTCTGTCGCCTGGCCCGCTCCGTGATCCGTGAGCAAACCGCGGGCCAGTTGCTTGATTGCTCTGCGTGTCAGTTTCCACATCTGAAGGCAGGGATGTTCACCCTCACTTTCAAGGTTATGGAAGCATCAGGGAGATGGCAGTTGGAGTGCTGCCAGCGGGCTTGGTGTAGTAAGTGCTCATTTAAAAATTGGGAGGCATTTTTGAATGGCTCTTATTCTCCGATGCCCATCAGGCGGGTCTAGGGCTGCGAGGCGTGGTGCCAGCTAGGCCTGATTCCCATCTTTGTTCACGCCGAGCCCTCTGTCTGGGTTCCCCTTGCTTCATTTCTCAGCGCAGTCACCTTCTTCTCATCCCCAAAGACCCGTCAAAAGGCTCAGAGCGGACTTTCCTTGTTCCACGCCCTTGCTCAATTCACTTGCTCTCTCCTCTGAGTTCCAATGGCCACGTCTACACTGACAATTAGCCCTCTGCTCTGCAGGGGGGCAGGGCTGCAGGATGGATACGCTCAAGGGCTTCCCAGGCAAATGCAATATGTCACCCACTGGCTGTGTGGTCTTGGGCAAGACAGGGAACTTTTCTGGGCCTCAGATTTTTCATCTGTGAAAAGAGGGTATTAGTATCTGTCTCTAGGTTAGTGTCCTAAGGATACAGGGAGCAGGCAGAAGTTGTGATGATTATCGGTGTTTCTGCTGCGTGCCCTGTGACCCCAGAGTGCAGACAGCACGTCCCCGTGAGCATGTCCCCACACCTCATAAAACCTGGCCCATCACGGGGAGCTGGTTATTGCTCCTGGGTGGGCCAGATGGATGGATGGACAAATGAGTAAGTGAGCACAGAGTTGAGATCCCATTCACAAGACGTGTAGCTCCTCTGCTGTGTCTTTCCTCCCCCTGGAGTGGCCTTGGATCCTCAAATCCTGTTCCTTTCCTTTCCACGAATTTACGCCACCACGCTCAGCAACAGTTCCAAAGTGTGGCTGTCATCACGCCCTCCTCCCTTGCTCAGAAACCATCCATGGCTCCCTAGTACCTTCGTGAAGACCTTCCTCTGTGATGACTCCTGCCTGGGCTATTTTGACCTCAATCTGTCTTCTTAGTTCTTTCTTTTAAAACAACTTTATTGAGGTATAATTTATAGATAATGAAATGGTCCATGTAAAAAATTTTTTTTAATAAATATATTTATTTTATTTATTTATTTTTGGCTGCGTTAGGTCTTCGTTGCTGTGCATGGGCTTTCTCTAGTTGCGGCGAGCGGGGGCTACTCTTTGTTGCGGTGCACGGGCTTCTCATTGCGGTGGCTTCTCTTGTTGCAGAGCACGGGCTCCAGGCGCGTGGGCTTCAGTAGTTGTGGCGTGTGGGCTCAGTAGTTGTGGCGCACGGGCTTAGTTACTCCGCGGCATGTGGGATGTTCCCACACTAGGGCTCGAACCTGTGTCCCCTGCATTGGCAGGCGGACTCTTAACCACTGTGCCACCAGGGAAGTCCCGGTCCATGTAAAATTTGATGAATCTTGACAAATTTATACACCTGGGTATCCATTGAAGAACTCCTGTCTAGCCTTCTTCTCTGCTGGACAACTCCCCTAATTCATCTTTGGGAAGGGGCCACTGCCCCTGCATCACCTGTCCTGACTGTGCCCTCTGTTTCCGGGGGGTGGGGGTGGGTTGCGGGGTGAGGAATTGCCCCTGGTGCTCCTTTCAGGATCCAGGATCCTCTCTGACACACCTGCTTCAATAACTGAGCCCCCATGATGGAGAGAGGAATCAAGCGGTCCATGGCTTGGCCTCAGTGCCTGGACCCTTTCTGCAGGACTCAGGGCCACCCCTGCCCCATCACTGGGCTCCCCAAGGAAAAGCTCGTTTCTGCCAAAGACCCTCTCTTGGGCGTTGCAGTTGAGGAGGTCAGTTTCCCCAGGAAAGGGGTCTTTAAAGGTTTCCGGGGCCACTCAGCATTTTTACAAAGCGCAGACTGTCCAGGCCGGGCGGCACAGTGAACAGTCCAGCCACAATCCCGGTCCCATGGAGCTCAGAGCCTAATGGGAAAGGCAGACAGTGACTTGATCAGTTGATCACCGTAAATATTTTAAAAAATACCTTCCCAAGTGCAAAGAGCAGCAGGGAAGGCGAAGTCGACGGAGCTAAGGGAGGTCTCGGGGAGGGACCGCAGGATGGGGTGGGGGCATCTCCTTTAGGCCAACACCCGAAGCATGGGACGGAGTGGCCGGGGAAGCTGAGGAGGCTCCTGGGAGGACACGGGTGCAAAGACGGCACCGCAAGGCCAGGGCCTTTGAAAACTGTGCTGGCCCCCCTGGGGCAAGGAGAAGCCACCAGTGGGCGTTGAGGAAGACAGCATCGGATTGGCACCGTTGAAAAGGCCTCAGTTCCTATGTGGAGGGGAGGGTCTGGTGAGGGAGGACAGTGTCTGAGAAGGTCTGGGGTCCTACATGACAGTAGCCAGACCCCCGGGTTTGGCCTCTGTCTGAGTTGGTTAGCTGGCAGCCCCTTGAGCCCTTTTGGAAATGGATTCACATTCTCTTGGCTGCAGACAGCGTAGCCTGAGGGGTGGGGGTGGGGGTCCAGGCTGGGCTACTGAGTGTGCTGTGTGACCCTGGGCCAGCCGTTTGACCTCTCTGGGCTTCGGCCTCCCCACTCCCACTTTTCCCATCTCATTTAGTGAGGATAAATAATTCAGATCTTCTGAGTGAACCCCCTCCAGCTCCTCCAAAGAAAGCTGCAGGTCGGATGGCTGTAATTGTGACCACAGGAGCTTTCAGCCTGTGGCAAAACTCATTCATTTCAGGGTGGAAAAAATACCTTTTTGTTATAAAGAACTACATTTTCTTGAAAAAAAAAAACAAACAATAAAAAAACCCTGGACATGTTTTAAGGTAGCAGCAAAAAATAGTTGCAGAAGAAAACAAGAAAAATGGCTCCTAAAGATGCAAGGGTCTTTAGGACCCCCGAAGGGTTGAGTATACGGAAAATGCTGAAATTCCCCAGCTTGGGCCAGTGGGGCCCAGAAGGCCTGGCCACCCTCGGCTGCTTGTGGTGAAAAGGACGAAAAGTAAAGAGCCCGGCCAGTTCTGGTGTGAGGTCGGCAGAGCTGTGCGTGGTGGGGTGGCGCGGGGGGTGGAGGGGGTGAGCTGCCATCCTGACACTCATTCAGACCCAGATCCATCACCACCATCACTGACGGTGGCCCTGGCCGAGTCATGTGACCTCTCAGGTGTAGGTTTCTTGTTTTGCTCTATTTGCTGCGAAAGAGTCACATAAGACCAGTAAGTAGACTGGAGGGGGAGGGGCCCTCACCCCACCTACCACATCTGCCCCCGTCCCCCCAGCACCATCCCCTGAGGGCTTCCTTCTGGTCATTTTTCCATTGTTCACACCTGTGTCGATGCACTTACACAGGTGTGGCTGTTTTTCCCCACCTTCCTTTTTTTCATACTTGCCCTACGTCTTGAAGATGTTTCTGGGTTCTTACACATATGGCCGCTTCATTCTTTCTGGTAGCTATATAATATTTCCTGATAAATGTGAACAAGTGGGAGGGGTGGGGGGATCGGGAACGTGAGTGTCCTTGCCTTGTTCAAACCTGCTCTGAGGCTCAGCTGCTTTCCCAGCCCCTTTCCCGGGTGAAGTCTCAGGCATCCACGGCTTCCCTGCTCACTTCCAGTTACAAAAGGCCATCTGTGTGCACTAGTTAATATGTCCAGTCTAGTGTAATCATCAAAAGTTCCAGCTTCACCGGGGGGACAGTTTCTTTCCTTCCTGCCTTGGAAGCTCCGTGGAAAGGAACAGGGGGGGAGCTGCTGTCTGGGGTCCTTCCCTCAGCTCCCACACTCCTCGGCTCGAGGGTGGGTGGAGGGCATTACGATAGGCCCTTCCGATATTAGTACGTTGCCCAGTGTGATATGGTAATATTTCACTTAGTATTTTTTCATTTGCTCTCCTTTTTTTTATAAATTTATTTTTATTTTTGGCTGCGTTGGGTCTCTGTTGCTGCACGCAATTTCTCTAGTTGCGGTGAGCGGGGGCTACTCTTTGTTGCGGTGCATGGGCTTCTCATTGCGGTGGCTTCTCTTGTTGCAGAGCACGGGCTCTAGGCGCGCGGGCTTCAGTAGTTGTGGCACGCAGGCTCGATAGTTGTGGTGCACGGGCTTAGTTGCTCCGCGGCATGTGGGATCTTCCCAGACCAGGGCTCGAACCCACGTCTCCTGCGTTGGCAGGCAGATTCTTAACCACTGCACCACCAGGGAAGCCCTTCATTTGCTCTTCTAAGTGAGACTGACCGAGACATTCTCCTTGTCTCAGTTTGGGATCATAACATGACGTGGGAAGCTTTTTTTTCTTTTTTTTTTTTTAACTTTTTATTTCGTATTGGAGTGTAGTTGATTAACAATGTTGTGATAGTTTCAGGCGTACAGCAAGGTGATTCAGTTATACATGTAACTGTTCTTTTTCAAATCCTTTTCTCATTTCGGTTGTTACATAATATTGAGCAGAGTTCCCTGTGCTATACAGTAGGTCCTTGTTGGTTATCTATTTTAAGTGGGAAGCTTTTTTATAGAACGTTCTGGAAAGTCCTGGAATACTGTTCTCAGCAAGGTTGGGAGGGTGCATGTGTGAACATACCCGAGCCTGGTACCCGTGGCTCTATTAACATTTTGTATAAGCACTTCAGTCAACTTTGATCGTTTATACTTTCCTGGACAAATCACCCATTTTGTTTTGGTTTCACATTATTAGCATAAAGTTATACCTAATACTCTCTTATGATTAAAAGAAACGTCTTACCTGCTCTCAAGGGCAGCTCCACGTTTCGTGGGACCAGGAGCTTATTCAAGTTTGGGGGTTCCCTTTAAGAAAAACAAGTTCAAAATCATGAATACAAATTTAGGCATAAAACGGAATACTTAAGTAGAATGAGAAAAGAAATCAGAACAAATTAAAATTTTAAATTAGCTGACAAATATCATAAACCACAAAATCCAGAAAAATAACACATTTTAAAAAGATTAATTGCCTGTCACACCCCATATTCATTTTTTCCCTACATTTTTTGGCTCCATACTCTTTGATCACCTCTTTGTATGACAGTAATTTTGTAATATTTTTTCTATAAAGTAGAAAGACAGTTTAGGCTTTCCTCTAGCATGCTTGATTGCATTTTGAAAAAATATTTTACTTTGAAATAATTACAGATTCACAGGAAGTTGTAAAAATAGTACAGAGAGATCCTGTTTACTCTTCACCCGTTATCCCCAATGAAGAAATCTTACATAACTATAGTGCAGTATCAAAACTGAAAGATTGACGTTGGTACAATGCACAGACTGCATTCAGATTTCACCAGTTGTTTTGTTTTGTTTTGTTTTTGGTAGCGCCACGCGGCTTGAGGGATCTTAGTTCCCTGACCAGGAACTGAACCTGCGCCCTGGGCAGTGAAAGTGCTGAGTCCTAACCACTGGACCGCCAGGAAATTCCCCAGATTTCACCAGTTTTACATGCACTCCTTTGTGTATTTAGTGCCCACGCATTTTATCACGTGTATATTTGTGTAACAATCATGATACAGAACTGTTCTATCACCTCAAAGACCCCCCCACCCCATACACTCACATAGTGACCCTTCTCCCTATTCCCTGGAACATTCCAAGAATGGTATATACATGGAATCATACAGTATGTGACCTTGTGAAACTGGTCTTTTTCACTCAGCATAATGGCCTTGACATCATCCAAGTCTTTGCTGTATCAATAGTCCATTCCTTTTTACTATTGAATAGTATTCCATAGTATGGATGGACCACAGTTTAACTACTCACCCATTGCAAGACATTTTGGCTGTTCCCACTTTGGAAATATTACAAATATTCCAGCTACGAACATTGGTTTATAGGTGTCTGTGTAGACATAAGTTCCCGTGTCTCTGGAATAAATGCCCAGGAGTGCAATTGCTGGGCCCATGTGGTAGGTGTATGTTTGGTTTTCTAGGAAACTGACAAACCATTTTCCAGAGCAGCTACACCATTTTACACTCCCACCAGCAATGTATAAGAGGTTTAGTTTCTCTGCATCCTTGCTCTGGCATTGTCACTAGGTATTCCTTATTTTAGCTGTGCTAAGAGGTGTGTAGTGACATGACATTATGCTCTTAATTTTCATTTCTCCAATGGCGAGGGATGTTGACTATATTTTCATGTACTTATTTGCCATCCATATACCTTCTTTGATGAAATGTCTCTTCATGTTTTGCCCCTTTTCTAATACAATTGTTTGTTTGTGTTTATTTCTTTTACTGTTGAGCTTTGAGGGTTCTTTACATAGTCTAGATAGGAGTCCTTTGCCAGATACATGGTTTGCAAATATTTCCCCCAGTCATGGTTTATCTTTTCATCTTCTCAAGAGACTCTTTCACAGAGCAAGAGTCCTTAATTTAGAGGAAGTTCAATTTATCTTTTTTTTTTTTCTCCCCTGGATCATGCTTTTGGTGTCAAGTCTAGGAACTCATCACCTAGCCTAGCTCTAGGTCCCAAAGATTTTCTCCTATGTTTTCTTCTAAAAGTTTCACAGTTTTACATTTAAATCTATGCTCCATTTTGAGTTAATTCTTGTATAAAGTACGAGACTTGGGTCAAGAGGTTTTTGTTTGTTTTTGGTTTTGTCCATGATGTCCAATTTTTCCAGCACCATTTGTTGAAAAGGCTATCCTTCCTCTCCACTGGATTACAATTTCCATCAATTTACTCTCTTAAATGTCTTACAACTCATATATAGCCTGATTTATAATACCCTGAATTATGAAAAGTATATTTCCTAAAATTTTGCCTAATCTTTCTTTCTCTGGCTCCTTCCCTCCCTCTCTTCCTCTCTGTTTCAACAAAGCATAATTACTGAGCACAGCACCATGCCAGTTTACATCACACAGAAACCATGCCTGCTGACATTGGTATTCAATGACCAAGACCAGTTATAAACCCATGACAAATGAACAAGAAGAGAGCTTCTGCTTATGAGGGCACCTGGCAAGGGCCGTTTGAGGATGGACTGGTCAGGGAAAAGCCCTCTGAGGAGGTGACCAAACAGCTGAGACCTGAAGGCAAAGGAGATGCTGAGTGTCAGGGAGGAGTTTGGGGAGGGAACGGCTTTACCGGCCATAGCTCGGCATCTAGGTTGAGTCTAAGAAATGGGAGGCTGTCAAGGGCATTTTAAACAAGGGATGATGTGATACATTTACGTCCTGGGTTTTCCCCATGTCAGACAAGCCTCTCCACCTTTTAATCTGAGCCTGAGCAGAAATGGGCAAAACGTGCTGGACCTCCGTCAGCCAGGCAGGGCTAGGCTGTTGTAACTTACAAGGTTTGTCAGCTCTTCTCCTGCTCTGAGCGCCACCCCGCCCCCGACCCCGCCCGCCTCTTCCCAGTAATAAAAACCGCTGGCTGGAGCAGGACACAAAGATGGTCAGCAAGGCTGCAGGAGGGCTGCGAGGGTGGGTTCGCAGTGATGTGGGCAGTGGGGGCTGCTGGGAAAATAGCTTTTCTGTTGTGAATGGCCTCTTGGGGTAGATCTTGCAAGATTACGCATCTCGTGTCATTAGAAAGCATGGCTATAAATTAGGCTGCTCAGAAGCATGGGGTGTGTAATAATTAAGTAATAAAAGTCACCACAGGGGTAAAGGAACAGGAAAACAAAGAGCCACTGTTTGTAGATGCACTGCAGGCTGCCCTGTAAAGAGACCTCTGAGCTCAAGTGGCATTTCAAAGCCACTGAAGCTCCACTCAAACGGAGTCCCGGGTCAGTCTAGTCCCAAAGAGGTCCCCATGGAAGGGAGGTGAACTGTCCCGGGCGCGCAGACAGGGCGGGGGAACGGGAGGGGGCTGGAAGGAGAATGTTTAGGGTCCAGTCCAGTTCTTTGTGGCTGGCTCTGGAGCCACAAAATCCAACCCTTGGACCGGCCCAGCAGGCAGTGGAGTACAATAGGGAAGGGAGAGGACTTGGGCTAAATGACACTTGATACTCAGCTCAAGCCAATTGTTGCCATGTAGGAGTGCAGACCCACTTGGCCAGAATGTATACATCTTCAAGACAATCTGGAAAGCTGGGTTTCTTTAATGTAAAATTTCCAGTTTTTAAGTGTTGACAACAATTTCAAAGACTTTAAAGACCACCGTGCAGACTGTATAAAACACAAAGCCAGAAGCCCCAGGTTTGCAGTCTCGGGTCCTTACTGTATGAGCTTTGGGAGTAGCCTCACTGCTCAGTCCCTCCATTTCCTCGTTCCCTCGTCTGTGAAATAAGGTCACAGGGGAAGAACAGAGGCTCTGAACTTTTCCAGGGGCATTTGCACCTTTGAAAATGTGATGAAAGCCGTGGGCCCTCTCTGCAGACACAGTGTCTGTACACTCCTGTTCAGAGATGGTGGTCTGCGACTCCGTGGGACTTCTGGGGGGTAAGAGCCCCAGGCCTGGATGATTGATGGGGCCTTAAGCCCCGAAGGGTGGGTCCTGGGCACAGCCTCTCCAGACGCCCCAGACCCATCGAACCAGAACATGCCTCGAACAAGATCCCCCCGTGATCCACGCTCACGTGACGGTCTGCAAAACGCTGCTGGAAGGCTCCTTCTGCTGTAAAAGACCCGGTGATGTCTGGTTTCAGGAACTTGTCTGGACAGCACGCGTCTGCACCGCAGTTTCTCTTGGTGTTCCCCAAAGTGTGGGCTGAGGAACCGCCATGTGTTCATTTCCTGGGGCCGCCGTAACAAATGACCACAAACCTGGCAGCTTCAAACAACAGAAATGTATTTTTCTTGCATCTGGCCGTTCTGGAGACCAGAAGTCCGAAACTGAGGTGTTGGCAGGGCGGTGCTCCCTCCAGAGGCTCTAGTGGAGAATCTTGCCTGGACTTTTCCAACTTGCAGGGGCCCCAGGCGTTCTCTGGCTTTTCTCTGCCTCTGTCTTCACCTCACCCTCTCCTCTTCCCTGTATCTCCGATTCTGTGTATATTTTATGAGGACACTTGTCATTAGATTGAAGGCCTACCCCCCCAAAGCGATTTACATACTGTTAATCCCATCTCGAGATCCTTAACTTGACTACATCTGCAAAAGCCCCTTTTCCAAATAAAGTCATATTCACAGGTTCCGGAAGTTAAGATGGAAGCATTTGGGAGGGCACCATTCAACCCACTCAACCTGTATCAGAACTACTTCCTATATTTGCTAAAAATATTCTTTCTTGCGCCTCACCCCCAGGCTTCCTGGATCAGAACCTCTGGGGAGGGGGCCCCGGTGATTTTTATGCATCGTAAAATGTGAGACCCTCTGGTCCAGAAATATGAGGAGGCAGTCAGCGTGGACCTGAGCTGAGTGATGGAGGAGGTGATAAAGACCATTTGTGATCACAAGGAAGATGAGAAAGAAGTGAGCAGGGAAAACAATGAGCTTTAGTCCCTGGATTTTTCCTCTTTGTCTTTTTACTTCCTATTATGAAAAATTTCAAACATGCACAGAAGTGTAGCAAATAGGATAATACACATCCATGATCAACCCTCATCACACAGCTTCAACCACTCTCAATTCATTCTGTCACTCTTGTTTCATTTTTTTACTTTGTTATTTTATTTTACTGTGCTTTATTTTTTGCTGGAGGTTTTTTTAAAAGCAAATTCTAAACTACACAGAATTTTACCCCCAAATCCTTCAGTAGGTATTTCTAACATTAAGACGTAAAGCAACCACAATATCATTATCACACTCAACACAATTAGCACTATTTCCTCATGGCTTCTGAAACTCAGCTAGTGTTCGCTTTTCCCTCAAAAAATACCTTTCCTCTGTTGGTTTGTTTCAACCAGGATCTGAACAAGGTCCACATATTGCCTTTGGCTGATGTATTTCTTAAGTCACTTTTGATCGATATCACTTCCTCATCCTCCCCTTTCTTCAATGTCCTGTGTTGAAGCGACTGAGTCATTTGTCCTGTAGAATGTCCCACACTCCAGACGTGGCCAACAGCATCCTCATGGTGGTGTTTACCATGCTCCTTTCCCCCCTGCATTTCCTGTAAAACATGGTAGTTGGGCTGAGAGCTGTGTGTCCAAAATGGCACACTAGTCCTCATGGCTATTGAGCCCTTGGCATGTGGCTGGTGGCACTAAGGAACTGAATTTTCCATTTTATTTAAACTAATTTAAATTCAAATTTTCAAACAACCTTTTAAATACCCCATTCCTATCTTTAATTGCATGTTGACATGATAATATTTTGGATATATTGGGTTAATAAAATACATGAGTAAAATTAATTCCACCTGTTTCTTTTTACTCTTTTTAACATGGTTACTAGAAGAATTTTAGTTACATGGCGGCCCACATAATACCTCCATTTGACAGTTCTGGTCTAGAAGTCTGATTACCTTTGGGCTCACTTTGGGGTTTGTTTCCCCCAAAGTATTTGGTGGGTGGTGCTACATACCTCCTATTAATCACTCCCAGCTCCACATCTGTCACTTTCAGTGATGGTAAGATTGATCACTTGGGTAAATTTTATGGTATGCATATTTACCACAACAATAAAAACAAATTGATCCTTTGGTTCAGTTGCTGTAGCCTGACCCATCCATTGTAAATTTCCCCATCAGCCTTCCACCTAATCATTGATTATTACCTAAATCCATTATTTCATTAGGCGTTGCAAAGTAATGATTCTCTTCCCCCAGTTCTGCCCTTCCTCCTGCATTTTATTAGCTTTGGTTCTTCTATAAAGAACTTTTCCTCATCACCTATTAGGTTACCTTGAGAGGGTCTCACAAACAGTGCTGCCCCACTGCTCTGGGATCTTAGGATGGGGATGATAAAAGTACCCACTTTACAGTGCTGTGAGGAGTGGGGCATGAAAAGTGCTCTACACAGGGTAAGTTCTCCTTGGCTGGAGACCCTTGTCAAAGAGAACTAGAGCAGAGGCTAAAGGTAGTAAAGACGGATTTTATTCAGTACTATTGCAAAGGGGAAAGTGACCTCACTCAATTCTGAATACAACACAAGTGGGGATTTATAGCCAAGGAGCAGAGTGGATGGAAAATTACTACGAGGAGACTTCAAAGGTAGGGGGATTCTTACTAAACTGACTTAATAGGGCTCTTGGTAAAGGTAGGCCAAGGTGATCAGATATCAAGGGCGGGGGGAATGACTTAGCAGGGTTCTTTGCTAAGGCTGACTTCATCCGGCCAAAGATAGGTCCCAAGAACGAAGCCTAATCAAAAAGAGGGCTCTGAGAAGCCTGCCTGAAATCTGGTCAAGGAGAGAGTCTGTCACCATGCCAGGCCCAGCACTTGGTTGGCGGACAGTAAATGTTTGTTCAACAACTCACACGAGGCACCGTTTCTTCCATGGCTGCAGAAGAGCCAGAGAGAGACTCTCACAGCCTTGGGGAGAACACTTTGCCCTGTAGCCCTGATGGTCAGGTGGGAAGCCTCTGGGGAGGGGGGCCTTCCCCGACCTCAAGCCCATCTGACTTCTTCCCCACAGGCCTTCCACCCCCTTCTTTGATCTGCTGCAGCATCGGTACCAGCAGCTATGGGTGCAGGAACAGAAGGCCAACCAGAAAGCCATTAAACTGGAGAAAAAGCATAAGGTAAATGCAGTGCTCACTCCAGAGTGGATGACTGATGGGGTGGGAGGGAAGAGAAGGGAGGGGCTGGGGGAGGCAAAGCCAAAGCTCAAAAGGATGCTGCCTGCGCGCATGTTTATTGCTGGGGTGTGGGCAGGGCTGGGGAATCAAGTTGCCTGTTGCTTTGCTGGAAGGGTCTCGGGGATGACCAGGTTCAACCCCGGCTTAAGCCCTGCCGGCATCACCAGTAAACTGGCCCTGTGTGCCTCTGGGGCAGGATCGGAACCCCATCTCCCGATTCCTGTCTGGGGACGGTCCCACCAAACTCCGCATGACCCCACACATCTGGAAACCAGATTGTCCACGAATCTGACCTGGTCCGGACAGAAATGTGCCCCGGTCTATCTATAAAGAAAAGGTTAGGAAGGCAAAGTCCAAAGAGAAAACCCACTTCTGGGAGGGTACCATAAAGAACGCGTTTTATGAAACGTTAGGATACATTTTGTTTCAAGTGGGTGACTAAGCCCCATGCTAACCGCTCCACGTACATCACATACATCATCTTATTTGCGCTGGATACAAGCCCGTGAGCTGGGTGTCACCCTAGTTCCCAGGCATGGAAACCGAGGCCCAGAGTGGTGGTGGCCACACTGGGAAATGTGAGCTGAGGACAGAATGACACCGAAGCACCAGCAATCGTTAACGGTGTGCGTCTAGGTGAGATTTTTACCTGGAGAAACATCTTTAGCTGTGACTTTGCATTGTCACTTGCATTTGAAGATACTAAACGTGGTACTCCCTTTAAAATAGTCTGAGAGGGCTTCCCTGGTGGCGCAGTTGTTAAGAATCCGCCTGCCAATGCAGGGGACACGGGTTCGAGCCCTGGTCCGGCAAGATCCCACATGCCGCGGAGCAACTAAGCCCGTGCGCCACAGCTACTGAGCCTGTGCTCTAGAGCCCGTGAGCCACAACGACTGAGCCCGGGTGCCACAACTACTGAGCCCACGCGCCTAGAGCCCGTGCTCCGCAACAAGAGAAGCCACCGCAATGAGAAGCCCACGCACCGCAACGAAGAGTAGCCCCTGCTCGCCGCAACTGGTGAAAGCCCGCGCGCAGCAACGAAGACCCAACGCAGCCAAAAATAAATAAATAAATTTATTTTTAAAAGTTTAAAAAAATAAATAAAAATAAAATAGTCTGAGGTTCGGACTTTTGGAGCGCTCAGGTTGGTCTCTTCTCCAGTAGATCCGGATCAATGACGGTAAAATTAGAATTGCTTTATGCTCATGAAGCGCTGTATAGATTTCATTAGAAGCACAGCTTTAGTGTCTTTGGTTGTTGCAACGATCTCACCAATGCCGTCCCTCCTCCAGATTCCGTGCAGAGAACTGGATCCAGCACGCACCCTGTGTTCATGCCTTTTGTCCTCCCGGACACCCCATGAGGTCCGAGTCTCATCAGAGCATTCAGTTTGTTTCATTTTCAGATGGAGGAACTCAGTCTCAGAGAGGTTAAGTGACTGGCCAAAGGTCCCAGCCAAGCCAGGACCCAGGTGTGTCCTGCCCCAAAGTCCAGGCTTTTCCTGATGGTGAGGTCCCACTCTTGCTGATTACAGGAAAGCTTAGGATTCAGCAACAGTGCCTGTGATGTTCTAGGGACAAACTGGGGAGTGGAAAAGTCTTATCAGGGATCCCGGCGCCCTTGGGACCGGCCAGGAAAGGCTGCTGGGTGGAGGGGCCCAGGGTTCCCCAGGCCCAGCCAGGAGCCAAGGCCCCTCCTGGCTGTTGTCAGCGGAGGGTGGAGTCCGAGACAACCACTCATGAAAGCACAGAGCGTTGTAATAATACTTTAAAGCAGCCCATGACTAGTTTATTTGTTAATGGCTCCAGAAGGAGTCAGCTCACTATGGTAACGACCAGTTTCCGAGGGAGCATTGCCGTTACACACTGCTGCTTTATAGCTCCAATCCAGAGTCCTGTTTTTAATTAGCAGCTATTTCACGACAGCTCAGAGTGTCACAGGTCCTCGGAATCCCGAGCTTCCGAAGACACGTCTTCTGAGTCTAGAGACGATCTCATAGCCAGTGCCCCTCAGTTTTCAGCAGAGCACCCTTTAAGCAGCCACTGTGGGTGGCTCCACCTCCAAGCACTGGTTGGGGACTGGTGCCAGCCTGGGGGTGTGTGAATTTGAGTGAGTCACTGCTTTGCTGGGGTCTCAGTGATCTCACTGGGCCAAAAAGGGGGTCAGATTAAATGGGGGCCTGCAGAGCTGGGCCCGCACTCAGAAAATACTTGTGCAAACCATCCCCAGAGTTCTCTTCCTGTTCCAAGATTCTCTGTGGCTATCAAACGGCTACGAACACCCAGACCCACCAATGGCTGAGGGCCTGATAAACAATTTATTAGGGTTGATAAGACCTTTGATTTACAAGGTCAAATTGCCCCCATCCTAGGAGAAGCCTGTCTCTTCAGCATCTGAGGATGTCCTGGATTTTGGATGATGATGACCCCAAATGAAATTCTTGGAAACAGCTTCCATTTAGTGAGCAATCATCTTGGACCAGACACTCTGCTCAAAGCTAACTCCACAAATCCTACAAACACCTGTTTCTTAGGCATCCGTACCCCCATTTCCTGCAGAGGAAACTGAGATTTGGAAAGGTGACAAGACTTGCCTTCATCCCTCCAATTCTGAAGGCCAGCTCATTAACCCCTGGCTGGGCAGCCTCTTGGCTTTGGTTCGAAGATGAAGTTTCAAAGCTGTTCTAGAAAGCGGAGAGGAGAGCTGATCCAAGTGGCTTGTAAGTTATCCACAGACGCATTCAATAAAATTAATATAATTGATTAACAAAATAAATCAATAAAAGGGGTTCGATGGGGTGGTGGCATCTTCAGTTAAGCTCAGGTCAGCTTTTATTTGTCGGTTGCACTGTCTGCCCTGCGTCCTCTCTCACATCCCCTTCTGCAGTGGTCCATCCGTCCTCTCTGGGTCACTTGGGTACCAGTGGATCGTCCAGCTCATCCGCTCTGGGTGTGAGGCTCCAACTCGTTACAGTGAGGCTGTAGTTATAAACAAGAAGCCCCTGTTTACCTGTTAACTCCCCTAGGGGGGTTTGAATTTTGACAAGGATCACAGCCGTGGGCTAAGGTCTGACTGTGTATGGAATTCCCTGGCGCACACATTGAAAATGCGGACTCCAGGGCCCCTCCCCCTCTGATTCTAAGGTTGGAGGCCTGGGACCCTGTGTTAGTCTGCTGGGGTGACCATAACAAAATACAATGGACCGGGTGGCTTAAACAACAGAGATCTTGGAGGCTGGACGTCCAAGATCAAGGTGCCAGCAGAGTTGGCTTCTCTGGAGGTTTCTCTCCTTGGCCTGAAGATGGCCGCCTTCTCGCCATGTCCTCACCTGGCTTTTCCTGTGTGGACAAGCCTGGTGTCTCTCCTCTTCTTAGGAGGACACCTGTCCTATTGGATCACTGCCCCACCTGATGACCTCCCTGAACCTTAATCACCTCCTTAAAGGCCCATCTCCAAATACGGTCACAACTGGGGGTTAGGGCTTCAACATATGAATTTGGAGGGGAACGCAATTCAGTCCACAGCAGACCCCATGAGCTACAGGACCCTAATTAGGGGCTTGCCGACCTCTGTTCGTGGGCATGGGGCGTGCAGTTAAGGAGGCGCGGGACCACCTCTGTGCCTCTGAAATCCCACCCACAGAGACCTCGAAGGCTCTGACCCAAGCCCCCAAATTCCTCCCCCGGAAAGGAGTCCTCCGTCCCCTTCCACGAGCAGACCGTGCTGAGGACCTGCTCCACAGAATGGCAACAAGCCATCGAATCATTCATTCTTCATTCAGACACTGTGGCGTCCGTGGTAACCACCAGGGCTGTGTTAGCCACTGAGAAAATTACAAGGGTGTCTGGGACACACCCCTGCCCTCAAGGTGGCTGCATGTCAGAACCCAGAGAGTTCTAGGGCCGAACCTGAAACCAAAATAACACGCTCTCAGCGTCCCATGGTCCCATCCCCAAGTCCACTGTGGTCACAGGCAGGGCCAGGGGTGCAGGTGCACTGAAATCAGACAGGGAGAAGGGCCAGAGCCAGGAGGAAAGTGACGCATGGGTCTGCCACACCAGGAATCCCAACTCTTCGTGGTGGCTCGGGCTTCTCCAGGGAGCCGGTAACCATCTTGCCTTGGCATTTCTCTGGCCTGCAGGTGATCCTCGGGAAACTGTATGAGACCCGGAGCAGTCAGCTGAGGAAGTACAAGCCACCTGTGAAGCTGGACGCCCTCTGGCACATGCCTCACTTCCAGAAGGTCAGTCTCGCCTCCACCTGCCCCTTCCTGCACCCAGGGGGGATGCCCCTCACCTTGACTGGTCTTTACCTGTCCTCTAGACCATAGAGTTCTGTGGGCTTCCACCCATCGACTGGCATAACAGCAACAATAATAATAATAGCAACAGCAATAACTAACATTTTGGAGCCCTTCCTAAGTGCCAGGCACTGAGCTCCACTTCATTGACTCTTGCCACACGTGGAAGTGGGGAGCTGCTGCAATCACCCCCATTTCACAGACAGGAAACGTGGAGAACACTGGTGAGGGCAGCCTTGGGCCGAAGCTGGGCCATCTGACCTCGGAGTCTGGGTGTCTGTCCACTGGGGTGGACGCTGTCTGGACCAACACCCCCTCTACTGATGGGGTCATTGCACCACATCCTACACTGGGGACCTGGGGGTGCAAGACAGCCCCATGCCATCAGCACTAAGCCTCCCGCAGGGGGGCATCCCTGGGGAGATGGAGCAGACGTTTCCTGTGGGCTGTCATGCACCCAGAAAGATCTCGCACCCACCATGCTCCGGCCTCAGGACTGACCCAGTGTCCATTCGGCCATGTAGGCCTGTCACACGGTGACGGGGCTTCTTCTTCAGCAGCTTTTAGCAAAAGAAGAAGGAGGAAGAGCTGGGGCCATTGTCAGAGGAGGGGAACCGGGAGACTTGGGGACAGTGCCACGGGATGGTGGGGGCTGTGCGTGCCCAGCTCGGGCACAGGGAGCCTTTCTAGGGGCCACCAGGGCCACGCCTGGTCCCGGGAAGACAGCCGTACGAAGCCACGTTCCCAGCCAGCCCAGGCCCGGCCGCTGTGTAGAGTTAAACTGCAGTTTAGACAGTGAAGGGGCCCATGCCTTCCTGAACCTAATGCAATCGAACAGGCTGCCAGAGAAGCCCGCTAGCCCCCCTTGATGTTGCTCTCATGTCCTGCCCAAGTGGCCTCCATCAGCATGTGTCAGTGGCCAACCGCCCCGCCGCTCATCAGCCCGCGCCGTCCCTGCACACATGGGCAGGACTGGGCACCGAGCGGGAAGAGCCAGGAGCCACTGAGCTGCCGCCCCGTTATCACTCCTCCGCCCCCGCCTGGGCGGCGCCCCTCGCCTTTGGTTCCTCCGCCTCCCCCAATTTCCTGTCTTTTTATCCACATCCCTCCTCCCCTTTCTCTGCCTCTCACACTCGGGAGTTTCGCCTACAGCCTCCTTCCTGGCCCGTCCTTCTGTTGCCTTTCCTCTTCTGCTCTTTTCTCTCTGATTTTCCTGATGTTTGACGTCCATGGGGGATGCAGGCATCCTGGGGACCCTGCCCAGGAAGGGATGGGACCCATGGCTCTCCGGGCACGAGATGCCCTGCCAGCAGTCCGCTCTACAGCACTGACCCCCAGCCCCTCTCAGCCCCCTTGTCTCCGATTTAGAATCTACAATTAGCTCCCAACCCAATGGACCCAGGAGGGCTCAGGTGGTCTCCCCCCAGCCCATCGGAGCAAGGAAAGGCCCCCCTCCCACCTCCACCACCCCCACCCCAGGTAACACGGATTCTGCTGTGTCAGGAGCCCTTGTCTCACCCACAGGTAACCCGGCAGCCTGGCCCGGAGTAGGATTGGAAATCCAGATATAAATGAGTTTCTATTTCTAAAAGAGGGGATTTGACTCAGCTGAGCTCAGGTCTCTTCCAGTCTTTAGATTGTTGTTACAAATTACCGTTAGGAACACGGTGGCCCACCTGTGATGCTACCCCTCTGTTTGTGCTAAGTCGTTATTTCACACACGCATCCTTACCCGAGTTGTACTGAGGACAGGCGGAGATGGTTTTCATTTTCCTTGCCCAGCAAGTGGCTTGGCCTGGAACCCAGGTTCCTCTGACTGCAGGGCCCGAGCTCAAAGGCACTATCCATTGTGTCATAGAAATAACGAGAAACAGAATAAAAATGCAAGCCCCGGGATTTATCGGGTGATTTTTCATCTTTCCTGGGGATGTTCACGGGCTTCTGGAAGTTCAGCTGCAGGAATCTCAGAGCAGGGCTGCTCCCTGGGTGCCACGCAGTACAGCCCAGCAGAGGCGCTTAGAGCCCCAGGGTGCTGCCGCCACCGCCGCGACCCTCGGTGCCCTCCCCGTTGGGAAATACCACCCAGGAACAGTATTTATTGAGCTGTTACTGTGTGCCAAGTGCTGGACATGCATCATCTCCTAGATATAATATTCTCATTCTACTGACTCGGAGACTGAGGCTCAGAGAGGGGAAGGAACTTGCCCTGTGAGAAGGGAGTGCCGGCCTGATCCGGGGCCTCTTCTCTGTCCTCCTGAGGACACCATCCCTCACCTCCTGGGCCCCAGCAAAGGGCTCCTTTATCCCTTTGAGGCACGTTGCCACATTGCAATTCATTACTTAACCGGGCCATTCGTTGTTCAATGTCCATCTTCCCCCGTAAAGTGGGAGCCCACAAGGACATGTCTGTTGTGTCTCCACTGTGTCCCCGGAGCCCAGCCCAGGGCCTGGCACCCAGCAGGTGGCCAGTAAATCTCTGTGGGAAGGATGAATGAAGGAGCGCATGAACGAATGAATCACCAGTGCAGCCCAGGACGACAGACGAATTTAAAAGCCTTTCACAGACCCGATGAAACCCCCTTCCCAACCTAAAGGTCCCAGTGCCCACAAGCTGCAGCAGCCACCGACGGGGTCTGGACTCGGAAGGGGCGTGGCCAGAGCTGCTCCTCCCGCAGGGGGGTTACTGCTCTTGAGGCCCCAGGAGGGTCTTTGTGTCTCGTGTCTGTGCCGATCCGCCCGGCCCCCCTTCCCCACCCGGCCCCATTATGAAAGGAAAAAGCGCTTCCAAAAAAGTGGAATCTGTCACTGTGATGGATAACCTAAATGGACTCTCCCAGCTCGCGAACAGATGTCTACGCTGAACTCTGTCAGAAATAATTAAACACCTTTCACACGGAAAAGCAGCAGGCAGGGCGCGGGTGCTCCCGGGCTGGGTGAGCGCTCAGCGAGCTGGCTTTCCATCCATCCCCACCCGGCACCGCACGGGGCACCTCCGGATCCGGGCCCAGAGGGACCCAGGAAAGGAGCAGAAGCGCCCCTCGGTGGGGTTCCCCGTCCGGCCACACGGGGTCCAGTGCTATCTCCCAGTCTGTGCGACCAGCAGTTGCCACGCGAGGGCCAGTGCCCAGAGGGAGGGTTAGCCGACAGCTGGCGAGTGGCCTTTCTGCCAGGATGTTCATAACAGGCCGCCAGCCAGCCCCCAGGCCTGGGCCAGCGGCTGGACCTCCCTGGGGCTCAGTTTCCCCACCTGAAAATGAGGGGGGAGCACTTGTTCTTGAGGGTCTCTTCCAACCCAAGGTTCCATGACCAAGGAGCCACGTGGCGTGAGGCACAGGGTCTCGTGGAGGCCGCAGACCCCCGACCCAGAGTGAACTGGGACAGGTTCTCATTTTGGGGACAGGACATGAACTCATTGCCTCGTTCCTGAGTGGGGGGACCCCTGGGCTTGGAGCCGCACCCTCTGTGCCTGGTGGCCGGGCTTTCTCTGCGCCCCCCCTCCGCAAGGCGTGCTGGGGGCCAGCCGGGAGGGAGGAGGGGGCGGCGCTGTATGTCTGTGTGCGCGTGACTCCAGGGTCAGCCAGACCTGGGCCACGTGGTGACCCTGCCATTCCTGACCTGTCACGTGGCTTGACCTGTCCAAGGCCCCATTTCCTCTTCGGTCAAGTGGACCAGTGAGGCTCCCCTGGCAGGGTTGTTTGATGAGAACACGTGTACAGTGTTTGGCAGAGCGCCGGACCCTTATCAAGCCACCAATAAATGGCAGCTGCCATGATGGTGGTCCTGGTGATCACTCATTCATTCACTCACTCATTCATTCATTCACAAATCTTATCTCTGAGCACCTTTGTGTCAGACCCTGTTCTCAGCACTGATCATATACTACTTACTGTAGGGCTGCTGGCGACAGGCAAGGAGTGAGGTGGACAGACGGACGGGCGGACAGGTAACTGAGCAGGTAGACGGGGAAGTCTGGAGAAGCTCCAGCCCTAGGCGTCCAGTTCTCACGCCCGAAATGCTGGGGAGATGTCAACCTGAGCCGGCAGCCCCGAGTCTGGGGGTGGGGATGACCTCCCACAACGATAACCCCATCAGCACAATGCTGATTCGGGTTGGCCGACCCTGTTCTGCCCTTTGTGTCCCCGGGCAGGGTTGGGGGGGGACCAGGCATCCCAGCTCACCCAGGACAGCCCTCCTTGGGTCTGGTTGGGAGGCAGATTAAGTAACAGCGCCCCCTCTGCTCTCAAAAGTGACCCAATCGGAACCATATACTCTATGGTCTCCTGGTCTGAAATCAAGGAAAACAGACGGTTTATCCCCCTTTACAAAAAGACTGCCAGTGATAACGGCCCAAAGACAGAGGGGCGGGTGCCCCCAAATATTTATAGCAGCACTGACAGTGGGGAAAGGCTGGACGTCGCAGGCAAGTAATGGCTTAGGTACGTGTTGGGAGATATTACACCGATATCGCAGAGATAATATACGACATCATGAAATATTATACAGCCACTGAGAATATTGACTTCAGTCTGTACTTATTGACACTTTTTTTTTAAAATTTATTTATTTATTATTTTTATTTTTTTTGGTTGTGTTGGGTCTTCGTTTCTGTGCGAGGGCTTTCTCCAGTTGTGGCGAGCGGGGGCCACTCTTCATCGCGGTGCGCGGGCCTCTCACTGTCGCGGCCTCTCCCGTTGCGGAGCAGAGGCTCCAGACGCGCAGGCTCAGTAGTTGTGGCTCATGGGCCTAGCCGCTCCGTGGCATGTGGGATCTTCCCGGACTGGGGCACGAACCCGTGTCCCCTGCACTGGCAGGCGGATTCTTAACCACTGCGCCACCAGGGAAGCCCTGACACTTTAATCATCTTTTCCCACTTTAATAATAATTTCCCCACATATTACTGGGGGGAAGAACCTGTGCTGCGTGACCCCGTCTGGATGGAGGCACCCACACACCACGCGGGGGTCTATGCTCCAGGACAGACGTCCGGAAGGAGGGGCCCCGAGTAGCAGCAGCTGGGATCCCTGGGGTGAGCTGGAGGCTGTTTTACTTTCTCTGATGCTCTTTTCTGCATTGTTTCCATTTTTATAATGAGTACCTGTAACTTTTACGAAACCAGTAAGGTTTATTTATTTTTTCAATGTTTTTAAAGGATGGGGACTCTATATCCTTCCCCGGGGTGCCTGTCCCTGTGGTCAAGCCCCTTTCAGCCCTGCTCCTCCCTACGGCTCACCGAGCACTCCCCATGCTGCCGGCCAAGCCTGGTTTCTCCTGTTCAGTTTCCATCAGGCATGAAGGTCAGAGGCTGGCGCTCAGCCCCAGTCGTGAAAGCGGCTGACTTGCGGAGTCTGGATCTCTATGGCCAGGTCCGTGTTATAATTGGAGATCCAAGATCCATTTTAGAGGGGGGTTTGCCCAAGCATCTCGGGGTCTCCGCTTCAACCCGAACACTCCGCCTCTCCCCTCAAGCCCTCATCCTTCCTCTACAGCCCCGATACCCACCGACATTACATAGTCATTCAGTCACTAACGTATGAACAAATTGACTATATTTTCATTTGGCTTTTGGGTTCAGCCCCACTGCTTTAGAATAATGGCCCAAGCTATTAAGCTAACAGTTTGATTTACAAGCTCTTGTGCTCTGAACGCTGGGATCAGACTTCTCTCTTTGTGGAAGACTAACCCTGCCTTGGGTCTCCTGGGCCCCTGACTCACTAATAGAACAGGAGACGGTAGGGGAAAAAAAATCAGCAGTCAGCCAAGCAGTGACGCCCAGAGATGCAGCTGATTAGTGAAAGCTGCTGAATCTAAGAAAAGGATTTTCTTGCCCACCTTTAAGCTCTCTTACAAATCATAGCTGGCTGGAAAGTTAGCTCTCTGTTAAAGCCCCAGGGCGGGCTCTCAGCCCGTCCACCCTGCTGCCGCCACCTCTCCAAAGGGCCCGCACGGTTCAAATAAAAATGGACCGTTCTCTGCACGGGCGTCTCAAGGCCCAAAGTCACTCCTTCCAGACCCAGGAAGGGCAGATTCCAGATGGACTGCCCCTCCCTGAGGTCCCTGCACCAGTGATGTATTTTAAGAATCCTGTCGGTCTGTTGCCGCAGAATAAGAATCATCCCAGGTTGCCGCGTAGGGCACTGAGAGCACGGATGGAATATGTCACACGCAGAACAGGGCAATAGGAAGAATGATTCAGAGGCTCTGATGCTCTTGAAATTTCTTCCCTAAATACAGATTCCCCCCTCCCGTTATAAATCAGATCAGTATGCAGAAGGGCTGACTCACCGAAGGAATAAAAGCAGGGGCTTAATTGGTTTTACATAATCTGGCACCTCAGAGAGACAGAACTTTTAGGCACCTGCTCACGAGGTGACATTGCTGCTCAAATCCCGGTGAGCTGAAGCTCTGGGGGATGGGGACAAGAGGAAAAGGGGCCGGGGCCGGGGGTCGGGGGGAGAGGAGATAGCGGCAAAGTTTCTGGTGCAGCTGGAGAAATCTTGAAGTCTGAGGGAACCTGGGTCATGGAGGGAGGTGGCAGGCATCATGCGGGATGTGGGAGCTGGCACTTGTAACGAAACAGCCCTGCAACCTGGGGACCCCCAGCCTGGCTGTCCCCTTAATCTGTCGGGCACCCCTGGGAATTTTCAGTTTAATCCAGAAAGCACTTCACCCCCCACTGGGTGTGAAAATATTTCCAGTTTCGTGTTGAAAATCAACCAGAAAATAGACTAAGATGGCTTGTTTTGACATCAGGCATCTATTTCTAATCTCTGGAGATAGCTAGAATCTCGTGTTGAGTTTTGGGAGTTGATAGGACTTTCCAGGTCCCCAACTGCTTCTTCCAGCTCATCCCCAAGAGAATAAATCCCCCATGATCTAAAGAGAATCTCCCGGGCTTAAGAAGGAGTTCGGGTTAACGTCTGCCACCTCTGGAGTGACTTCCTCCATGTCTCCCTCATTTCCACATGTCCCCACTTGTCAGCCTCTGTCACCAGGCACCAAGGCTGTGGGAGTGATGGGGGTCCAAGCCGCCTGGCACGTGGCCAGCAGGAGGGTCCCGCAGATAAACAACATTCGATGATCTACTTGGATAAAGTCAAGGTTCATTCAAACTGAGGTTTGACAAAAGTGCAGGTGAGATGAATCCAGAGGCCGGTATCCTCATATCTACAAGCCGCGTGCAACACACATCCTCCCTGGTTTCCCACAGAGATGCAAAGTTCATGGGCATCAGAGAACATAACACGTCGGGGAGGAAGGAAGATGACGGGGATGTTTTCTTGGCTTCTTCCCTTCCTCTCCTCAAAGAGAGCCTGGGAAATGATGCCTTAGCAGTGCAAACAATGTGGGTAGTTGGACCAAAGTCCACTGGTTGGAGGTGCAGAGGGAAGGGTGTCCAAGAAGACAGCGCCCCCAGATGACAGCGCAAAAACCACATCCAACAGCTCACACATCCCAAGCGCCTCTTAAAGGCCGGGCTGGGTGCCTCGATGGATGGTCTCGTTTGGTGTCCATGCTCACAGAAACCAAAGCTTGGAGGCTTCAAGTCACGTGCCCCAAGGGTCACAGTTAACAAGTGGCGGGTGGTGGCTGAGCCCTCTGGCTGGCTGCCTCCAGGCCTCAGGCCCTGGAAGAGTCGATAAATACCAAGGACCTGCAACTGAGGTCAGGGGCCAGTGGGGGCTAAGTGCAGGACCTGGGAAGGAAAGTGAAGGGCGGTCAGGAACTCGGGTGTTTATAGGTGTCCAGAGGGTCATGGCCAGCCCTGCTCCGGCTGATTTAAGCCCTCACAATAAACGAAACTTCCCACTGCCCTGATAGCCTTTAGACCTTGACAAAACCCCGTAGCATGTTTTAAATGGCAGCTTGGCCCCAAAGCTAAAGAGGAAAGAGGCCATTGATGGAGGTGGGGGGGCGGGAGTCAGGCTTGCTGTATCAAAAGGCCTGAGGCAGAGACGGAGCCCAGCAGGAGGGCCTAGCCTGTGGGCTCGGAAACCACACAGATGCTCCAGGTCCCATCCCGCCTCGGGCCTGCCTCTGCATCTGCATCTGTAAAGTGGGGATCATGATAGCATCAAGTGAACTGTGCATGTAAAGCACTTCGCACGGGCCTGGCCAGGGGAAGGTCACGGAGCAGTAACATCTCTGGGTTGGACGGGGCTTTGCCATCTGCTTCTCTAGATGAATGGTTCTCAGACTTGGCTGTGCCTGGGGTCCTCTGAGGAGAGGTTTAAAATGCAGATTCCAGGGCCCCACCCAGGACCCTGATCCAGTGGGTCTGGGGTAGCCACCAAGCCTGCGTTTTCAACAAGCAGCTCCTCAGCTCCCTGGGTCAATGTCAATTCCTCTTACACAGATATGTTTAAAGCACACATTCCCCAAGGCAGGCTGTGCCCTTTCATACATTTGCCATAAGGCAGGTTGGGGCTTCAGAAAGAAACGTCCTATTGGAGGCAAGCTGTCGTCTGTTAAACAGCCCTAAGGATTATGAACGTCTGTCTCAATCTGCTCAGACTACTCTCACAAAATACCGTAGGCTGGGTGGCTTAAACAATGGATATTTATTTCTGGAGGCTGGAAGTTAGAAATCAAGGTGCCAGCATGGTCAGAATCTGATGAGGCTCTCTTCCTGGCTTACAGATGGCCACCTTCTCGCTGTGACCTCACCCGGCAGAGAGAGAGAAAGCAAGCTCTCTGGTGTCTCTTCCTAAAACGGCGCTAATCCCATCATGGGGGTCCCACCCTCATGACCTCATCCAAGCCTAACTACTCTCAAAGGCCCCACCTCCAAATACCACCACACTGGGGGGCAGGGCTTCACATATGCGTTTTAGAGGGACACGATTCAGTCCACAGCAGCTTCTTTCTCAAGTTCAGTCCAAGTCTGCCTCCTCTACCTCCTTCTACCTGCCACCTCAGGGTTCTGTTTCTCCCTCTGGAGCCCCATGGAACCACGTGCTTCCCCTTCTAAGTGACAGCCCTGCAAATACCTGAGGTCAGACACTGTTTTGTCATCGATGTCCAGGTTCTGGATGGTTCCTTGGGGCAGCGTCCTGGTTGTCGATAGGTGGGACCCTGTGTTGCAGGGACAGTGGATTGCCCAGATGCTGTGACCTCTGCCACCCAGTATGCATTCTCTACCTTTGTCCACAGTCACAGACGATTTGTCAACTTGAACTGCCTTTCTACATATTTTTGAATGAAATTGTGGGTACAAATATTGCAGAAAATAAAACCCCTCTTCTACTGATACTTAGAGGTTTAGCTGAGCAAAGGAGATGGAGAGGATCCTTAAGGATGCTTGAATCTCAGAGGCGTTTCTAAGGGCTCTGTTGCCTTATCCCATGTTCCTAAACCATCCATCCATCCATCCACCCGGGATTTGTTGAATGTCCACAGGGCGCCCCTAACAGTCGAGTAAGGTCCCCTGTCTGTTGGCATTTCCCTGGAACAGTGTCTGGAATATGGCATCAACATCTTTGCTGTCTAGTTGAGGATACCTAACTCTAATATTCCTATCTGTGACTTGACAGGCTCAGCCTCGTCAACCACAGAAAGAGTCTCCTCCTTCTTAAGAGATGCTGGGAAAAAAATCTTCCTGCTCATTATTCTAATAAGAGAAAAGGGGAAAGACAACACCAAGCCCCACCATAGTGTACCCCACCCCAATGGGCCATGGGCACGGCACAGCCGAGTATGTCCCCGGCTTCCCCGGCAGCAACACAGGAGTTGTTCAACAGCCAAAATGAATAAGCGATGAGGCACTGACGGGCACTGCACGGACGGCTCAGCAAAGGACTTAATTTGCAACCGAGCACAAAATCAAAGACTCTGTCAGCCGAGGAACCGTGCGCCTGGACAACCACCTTGTGCTACCTGGGAAAGCATTGTCAGGTAAATTTCCAGAGAAAGTAATTAAGGAATCCCCATTGTCTAAATGCAGCAGCAAAATTTGAAGCTCTGGAATTTGATGCTCGCCAGGGATCTGGTGTCTCCTCCCAGCTTGATCCTTCATCAGAATGAACAGTCGAAGTTTATGAAGAGATCGGCTGGTGCGTCTCCCCCTTGCTCTGCCGAAGATGCTCTCCAGCACCGCGTGCTCCCGCAGGCATTGTCTTGACGGGGAAGCGGTAGGCAGCAAATGAGATCGCCACTTGTGGGACGGGGGTGAGATTAATATACAAATATATAGCCCTCTCTGAGATCTGGCAGGCGCCAATGAATATTTATCAAGTACCCACAGCTAGCACGATACTGCGTGTCAACGCGGAGAACACATAGTCCGCGGCGTCGGGGAGTCTACCCTCTGACTCAAAAGCTACAGGCAGATAGATGTTCCGTGCACTCGGAGGCCCCGCCCGGCTCGGGAGTTTGGGTTAATATTTACAGCCAGCGGCCTCCTCTTTCTGAGACGATGTGGAATTCTCAAGCAGGCATCATCATCACCGCGGCCTCCACGGGGTGGGCACCCAAGCCTCTGGGGCCCACCCCATTCACAAAGGTTCTCCATCAACACATCTCCTTCCCTAACCCCCTCCTTAGCGCTTCCTTGAGTTTAAAATAAAAGAAGTCCATTAAAGTAAAAGAAGTCCTGCTGTCCATAGAGGCTTAGAGTCCATCGTGACCATCCACATCCTGATATTTCTAAGCAGGGTGAGCTGGCGAAGCATCCCGCCGGAATCGCCCACTGCCCCCTCGCAGGCTGAGCCCCTCCAGCCGAAAGCCTCTGGGCCACCTCCCGGAAGAATAGTGCCAGCCGGTGCCCATCTTCTGGGCTCTGAAAAGGAAAGGGGAGACCTCCCCCCCCCCTTCCTGGCAGCTCCGCTTGTCACGGCGTTTGCTGACAACCCCATTGAAAACAGCCCTCGCTGCCGCTGTGAAGCCTCTTCCTGTCTCCCATTCACTCCTTCCTCAGACGGTTTTTGAAAGCCGAAAAGTCTGGAAAAACACACACTCCCCCCAGCCCACCCCCCGGCCCCATCACCGAGGGAGAAGGGGCGGCAGCTTGGGTGAGCGGGCCTGCCGAGCATCCTCACCTGGCCCCATGGCGCACCGCCTCCAATTAAATCAAAATGGTTTGTTTTTAATGGTCTTTTACACTGACAAGTGGGCGATCATTTTGGGCCCACGAGCTGTCAGGGAACTGAGGCAAATCCTCCGTTGATAATGCCCAATGCTTCCAATTAGGAGCTGAGGCCGCTCCTGGCGCACTAACGATTCCCCAGCCGCCCCCCAGGCCCCTTTGGCGCTGGCTGTTTCTTCTTCCTTCTCCACTGCAAATTACTGACACAAAACGGAAGGCCCCGCGTCTCCTCCGCCACGCCAGGCCCGGGCCCTGTTGGGCTTAATGAGCCGATGGAAGTTTCGTGGCTCCGGCGCTAAATTCTTTTCTTGTTTGACAGCTCCTCGGCTAAGGCAAGTGTTGACCTTATAAAAGATTTAGTGTTTCTCATTATTTTCTGTCAAGCTTCACAAGTGATGGCTGTGCGGTTATCATTTGCATCCTGGGGTGCGTGTGCGTGTGTGTGTGTGTGTGTGTGTGTGTGTGTTGGACGGGGCTCCGAAGTGGAGACGGGGAAACGGGAAGGGGTCTTTCTCTCCCCTAGTTGCATTTGGGTCCCGCACACCAGCTACTGGCTTGACATCCTTCTCGGGCTGAGGTGTTTCAAAGAGAAGGCAGGATGCAAAGCCGGGAGGACGGATGGTTCGATGGCTTCGGGGCCTCCCAGCTGGAGCTTTGGTGGAGGCACCTCGAGGCTGATGGACTCCCAGAACCTGGGGGCGACAGCCCAGCCGGGGACGGACGTGCTGGGCAAAAGGATGGGCTGAGGTAGACGCGGTCCTGAGGACAGTTTTAGGGCTACACTCAAGACTTCATCACGGGGAACTCACTCTTTTCTTACAGGCCCCGTTGAAAGCCATCACCAGCAAGGTTTTTCTCTCTGCTCTGCATCCTAAATGAGGATTTAATGTTTTTAAAAAAGCAGAACCGATTTTTTTTAAGTGGCACGTATTATTGTCCCCTGTGGGATGACTATGGGAGCATGTGTTAGTCTTTACTTGGCTCCTGCACCCACGCCAAATGGGGGCCGCTCTATAAATAACAAGACTCCAGGGAATCCACGCTGGCTGCCCCATCTCCCCTCTTTCATTCCCTGTGTTCTCCCCTCACTCTAACCTACCCACTGGTCTTCCCAGGTGAGGGTGCCCCGAGGTTGCCTGAAGAGGGAGAGAGACAGTTAAGGGCAGGTGAACGCATGGATGTCTTCTCCCAGGGGTTCTGAGTCTTTGTTCCTCCCTGTTACCGTGGGAGACTCGGTTTTGATCCTCTTAGAGCAAATACATGGCACCCTCTCCCTTCCACGCCCATGGCAGATCTTGCTAATCAATCACCGCACACTTTTTCATAGGCCTAGATTCAGCCTGAGAATATTTTATGACAGAACATGGGCGTCAGCCACCATCACGGGAAGTGCAGCCTACTTGCCATCCCTGCCTTAGAGGGGCCATTTAAATAAACTGCTAAGGATCCTAAAAGTCCTTGCCTTTTTATGCTACATCAAGATGATTTTTATATAAAAGGAAATAAAATATAACCCACCAAAGGAAAATAGATACATTGGACTTCATCAAAATGAAAACCTTCGGTGCTTCAAATGATGCTATCAAGAAAGTGAAAAGACAACCCCCAGAAGAGGAGAAAATATTTGCAAATCAAATATCCCATAAGGGACTTGCATCTATGAATATAAATATTACTCTTACAACTCAGTAATGAAAAGATAACCCAAATTTTTAAATGGTCAAAGGAGATGAATAGATATTTCTCCAAAGAAGATATACACAAATCACCAATACACACATGGAAGATGCCCAAAGTCATCAGTCATTAGGGGGATGCAAATCAAAACCTCAGTGAGACACCGCTTCGTACCCAAGAACTAGGATGGCTGTAATAAAAAAAGACAATAACAAGTGTTTGCAAGGACACAGAAATCAGAACACTAATACATTGCTGGTGAGAATTTAAAAATTGTGCAGCCACTTTGGAAAACACTGTGACAGTTCCCCAAAAGGCTAAACTCAGAGTTTCCATGTGACCCAGCAATTCTGCTCGTAGGTGTATACTCAAGAGAAATGAAAACACACATCCATGCAAAAACCTGTACATGAATGTCCCTAGCATCATTATTCATAAGAGCCAAAAAGGGGAAATAACCCAAATGTCCATCAACTGAGGAATGGATAAACAAAATGCGGTAGATCGTACAATAGAATGTCACTCAGCAATAAAAAGGAATTAAATAGTGAAACATGCTACAGCATGGATGGACCTTGAGGATGTGTTATGTTGAGTGAAAGAAGCCAGTCACCAAAGACCATGCACTGTATGATTTCATCATTAGGAAATGTCCAGAATAGGCAAATCCATAGAGATAAAAAGTAGAAGAATTGTTGCCAGGGGCCAGGAGGAGGGAAATGGGGAGTGATTCCAAATGGTACAAGGTTTCTTTGGGGGATTATGAAAATATTCTAAACTTAGATTATGCGGGTGGTTACACAACCCTATGAATATACTAAAAATCATTGATTTATGCACTTTTTTTTTTGGAAGAAAAATTTTTTCTTTTTCTTTGTTTTAAATTTTAACTTAATTTTTATTTTATATTGGAGTATACTTGATTTACAATGTTCTGTTAGTTTCAGATGTACAGCAAAGATTTATACACTTTAAAAGGATGAATTTTATCTCAGCAGAGCTGTTTAAAAAAAAAACTTGAAAAAAAAATAGCCCACCGGAGTCAGACGAGTACTCATCGCCCAGATTCTGTCTTTGGAGCCTTGAACAGGGTGATAATTGGGCACCGAGAAATAGCCTCAGATGGTGAGGGAGGGTCTCGTGTGTCCCCAGCCTCCCCAATGAGCTATTATGACTCTCGCTTAACCTGCAGCCTATTAAACTTAGACACTGAAGAAGCAGAGGTGGGCACCAACCTGGAGTTTTTTGGAAAATTCAAACACCCTGCCTTGGCATTACCCTATTATTTATCTACCGGCACCTGGCAAGCAGATTCATTGTTCAATTTTGATCTCAACTGCTGCTGACTAGCCTTAGCTAATCCTTGGGAATGATCTAGAGATATTGTTTGGCTTCTGGAAATAGCAAAACGATTCTTATGTTCAAAGACATGCATGACTCTCTTTTCTTCTGCCGCAGTAAGCCTCAAGAACTCCACAGTCAGTGGAGGAGAAACCTGGTTCCCAGGTCTGGCTTGGCCGCTTGGTAGCTGGGTCTCCTTGAGCCAGTGTCTTAACCATTCTGAGAATCAGTTTCCTCTCTTGTCAAGTGAGGGTGGTACCCCCAGCCCTCACCTGGGGGCCATCACTCTCCCCCTTCACCTGACACGGTCCCCTGAGGTCCCACGTTAGACCTTGTGGGCCGGCAGGATGTTTGTTTTTCTAAGCCCGGGTTTGGATGTTCTTTGAAAACACAGCATGAGTCAGCAGGGCGGGTCAGGCCCTGTGTCCTTGCTCCATTTATTTTTGGACCACAGAGAAATTAGAGCTGGTAGCAGAATAACAATTTAGGGGACCAGATGTCTCAGGAGAGACTGCCACCCTCGTTAATTACTTACACTACAGACCTGCTACATCAGAGCCTAGGACCCACCGTGCCCGCCGACATCCTGCATGGATTTGTGTTCTACGGGGCCTCTGACCTCCAGCTGCCCGAGCTTGGCAGAAATTACTGACTTGGGACTGATCCATAATTTTCAAGTACCTCTCATTAGAGGAGACAGCCCCTCAATCTTTTAAAGCAAAATCTCTCCCAGTCACCTGAGCGGTTGTCACTTAAAAAAAACTAAACTAAAATCTCTATAGCTGTCATTTTTTTTGTTTGTTTAGCTCTTTGGGAGTTTTTTTTTTTTTTAATCTGGCTATTTTTTGCTCAGATCCTACCTTTTTGCCTTCTCGGCCCCCAGACTTGGCCCTGGAGGACTTGGTGTCCAGTAGGGGGACCACTGTGAGGCTCATGAGAGGGGCCTGGAGAGCAGCTGGCCCGGCTGCCCCTTTTAGGAGGATGTGCCAGGAGGATCGTGGGAAAGCTGCTCAGTTTGTGAACCTGACTGGTGGGTGGGTTCCTCCCGCTGTGGGGGCACAAGCCAAAGTCACACACCACTGGTGGTGACACTCCTTTTGGCAGCAAAACTCCGGATTCAAATGGGATCAAACACAAATCTCCAACAAACAGCTCTCGTCAAACAGAGGAACTGTTTCTAAATTGCAGGTGTGTGGAGGGAGAGACCTCTGGCCCTGTGTCACTTCTCCAAAACGCAGTTTGAAAATCACCTCTTGTGTTTTCATCTTAAAAAGACAAAAAGGCAATACTCCCTTACAGATAAAACCGAAGCACCCTCTGCTTCCCCGTTCTCACCCCCTCCCTCCCAGAGGCAATGCCAGGCATGACTTCCGGGCACGTTCTTTCCTCCCATTTCTTTCCGTTTAACTAGATTCATGCACAGGCTTGAACAACACAGGGGATCGTTTTGTAGGTTTTACGTTTTTCATGTAAATGGCATCATACTTACGTTCCATCTGTAAATGAAACTTTTTTCCATGCAACGTTGTGTTTTTGGTTCAGCTGGACCTGGAGCAGCCCAGTTCAACAGAACTTTCTGTGATGATGGATGTGCTCTGCAGCTGCCCTGCTCAATGCAGTAGCCCACGTGGGCACACGGGCTTATGGAGCCCCTGGAATGTGGTTTGCGGGACAGAGCGACTGAATTTTTCATTTTATTTCATTTTCGTCGGACAGGCCCTCTCTGGAGCAGTCATTTTAACTGATGCCGATTATTCCACTGCGTGAATTCACCACCTTCGGTATATCCGGTCCCCACTGATGGGCAGGCGGTTGTTTCCAGGATTTTGTATCATGTTGTAATGAGGATTCTTGTACACATCGCTTGGTGGACCTTTTTGAAGGTCTCTCCAGGGTATGTACCTAAACATGTACTTGTGGGTTCATAGGCTCCAGCCTTTCTAGCTGAAGCCAAATCCCTCTCCAAGTGGTTGTAACGATGAGCACCGTCTCTAGCAGTGTATGAAAGTTCCCATTTCTACTGTCGGACTTGTGACCATTATTACCAATCTGATGGGCGAGAAATGGTATTTCTTGCTTTGTTCCCTGATGACATACTTTAGGTTGAGCCCCTTTCCCCGTGTTTGCTGGCCTTCAGATTTCCCCTCCGTGACCTGCCCTGTTCATCCCTTCTGCCTGTTTTTATTTTTGTCGCCGTGGGACTGCAGCACCACTTTCACCCTCACCTCATCCCCACCTTATCCTTCAAGTCTCTGCTTGTATGTTATTTCCTCTGGCCCCAAAGTCTGAGTTTTTAATTCTCTGTATTATAAGCTCTTACAGAATCTGGTACTTCTTTTAATAGTTAGCACAACTGGACTTCCCTGGCGGTCTAGTGGTTATGACTCAGTGCTTCCACTGCAGGGGGTGCGGGTTCAATCCCTGGTCAGGGAACTAAGATCCCACGCAGCCAAAAAAAATAGTTAGCACAACTATAAGCGAATAATTAGTTGTGTGATCGTATTTTTATTACTAGTTTCCTGGCTCTATGACAGTAGAGGCTTTCTAAATTCTCCCTGAATCATGGTACCTAGTGTAGAGTCTGGCACACAGTGGGTACTCAATAAGTATTCAATAAGTGAAATAATGAGCACATAGATGAAAGGGCAATGGTCACACCTTATCCCCTAACCCAGATCACATGGGCACCTTCTCTATAACGGCACCAGGTTATTCCACGTAGCAATTTTCTGTCAAAAGTGGATCAGACTTTTCAAACGAGCATAAAAACTCAACAAATACCAAAAGGTCTGATTCACGCAGATCACTTTGGCACCAAAGAAATTAAATTAGAAATCGGTCGCAAATGTAACTAACAAAATTGCCTGGAAATTTAAAACCATATTTATAAATAACTTCAGGACCAAAGAAGAAATCCAAACAGAAATTTGATAGAGATTAGATGAAAAGAGAACCGAACAAAAATAAAGGTAACTCAAAACTTGTGAGATGAGATAAAAGAAAATGTAGAGGGAAACACAGTTGCCAATGCTATGTTGTATAAATGTTAATACTAGGAAAAAAAAAGAAAGATTAAAAGGTAATTATAGCTAAGCAGACAACTCTAGATGCTAGAAAAAGAACAACAGAGAAACTTCAAAGAAGGAAACCATGAAGCCAAGAGCAAAATTAATGAAATGTCAAAGGCACAATTAAGGGTATCAATCAGACGAAAAGTTGGCTCGTTTTAAGTAGATCAGAAAAGCACAGATGCTTTCAAATGAATTGGGAAATGGGATCCAGGAATCTAGATCCCCGGGGACGGAGTGGGGCCCACAGTGGGCAGGGCATGGACCTCAGGAAAAGGCGATGGAAGTGGCTGCTAGTGTCAGCTCTGCCCAGGACCACAGAGACCCTGGGAGAATCGCTTCCCACCTTTGGGTCTCGGGTTTTCCATCTGTATCATGGGAGAGTTGGATTCAGTGATCTCCGAGGTCTCTTCCAACCCCAGGTTTCTGGGAATCTTTTATTCCAGTCTGGTTGCAGAGAGGCAAAGGGTGTTATCCAGGGAGGGGATTACGATCCTAGGACCGGTGTTGAATGCAAATCTTTTTTAAGATCTGCCAGTTGCCCACCTCCTCCCTTTCCTCATCTCTGTCCTTCAGTCACACTGATTGGCTTTCACTCCCTCCCATTTGCCCAAACTTGCTCAGAGTTTGGGCTGTTACCTCCCATCTAGGACATTTTTGCCTTCCTCTTCCCCTGGATAGCTCTCTATTCCTCTCTAGAAAGAACTTCCTGCCTCCCAGGTGGAGATAGAATTCCCCAGTCCACAGTCCTATTAAATCGCCATTAAACAATTACACGTCTAGTGTGTTTAGCGGCCACCTCCCAGGCCGTCTTGCAGGATCCATGTGGGTCTGCCTTATTCACCAGCGTATCCCCAGGGTGTACTGTGCAGTGCGGGCACCCGGTCTGCACTTATTTGGGCGATGTATTGAGATGCTCCCCCTTCAAATAGGACCAGCACCTTCGCCAACCCGCCCGTCCTGCTCCCAGGGCTGCTGGTGGGCCAGTGGCGCTCGCCTCTTATTTACCTGCATTGACCTAAGAGCGACTCGGCTCCATTCAGCAGAGCTGTCTCCTGCCAAAGCCGTTACAATTTCTTAGCTCCAGGCGGAGACAGACTGCAGATGGCTTAATTTAGAAGCATCTCAGAAGGAATTCTTGCTCCACACCTCTTCATCCTTTGACTCCGGGGGTCCACAGGGTCGTGACCACAAGCGCTTGAGGCCTGACTTGTCATTAGGACCCTCATCTCTGGCTGAGCCGCTATTTTAGGAGGAGAGGGCGTGCGTGCGTTCGTGCGTGCGTGCGTGCATGCAGGATGGGAGCCACACCGTTGCCAGCAGTGCCTTTCACTTGTCTCATTTCCTGGGCATTTATTAAGAGAGTGGAGATTATTGGTAAAGATCTGGGGCCAGGAATCCCACGGCTCTGGGTCTCTGAGACCTGGGGCAAGTGACTTAACCTTTTGGGGCCCCTGTTTCCCCATCTGTAAAATGGAGACAACGTCTGGATACTCTGAGGCTTGTGTGAAATAAGTGCACTGTACCTGACGAACAGCAGGTCTGTTACTGTAACAGCCTGAGGGTCCCAGCCACCAGCCTCCGGGACAAATCCTGCAGAGGGGCGCCTGCATCTTGGCGTTCTGAAAGCTGGAACGCCCCTCTCCGTGGACTCCCATGTTCTGCTTGGGGCTCTGGGGATTTCATGGGTACAGAATAGGCCCTCTTTCCCTTCTCTTTCTAAAGAACAATCTCATGAGGGCAGGGGGTAAGCTTTTGCTTGAGTTAGCTCTCGGGAGAGTCGACCAGCCCCAGCAACTAAGCATCTCCTTCGGTTTTCACCTCCAGACTCACACGCGACCCCTCTTCTCCTTCTGCTGACACCATTTCCCCTGCCGTACCTCCCTTCCACCTCCCTCATCCCAATCCTTCCAGGCCCACCTGGCCTGAGAAGCCTTCCTTGACCACCCGAGGCCAGGTGAATTCTGCCCTCTTCCTTCCTTCACTCTCTCGTTCATTCATTCACTCATTTGTTCACTCTTCCAACTTTGTTTCAACACTTCCTGAATGCCAGGCCCCATGTCAGGCACTGGGCGTCCTCAGGGAACAGGGCAGGTGCAGACCCCACCTCTTAGGGCTCTGGGGCTGGACACTCACCTAAGCTCCCCTGGATCCACCCCAGGGATGACTTAACTCCAAGAGTCCAGCAGGAATGGGGGTCCATCGACATCGGAGACCACATACGACACTCCGGCCTCCCCCACGTCAGCCCAGTGCTGCTGAGAACATAGTAGGTGTCAGGATGTGTGTGGTCAGCCACTGGGGTGAACCTCCTATGCCCAAAACACCCCTTTGGAAAACCAGGGGGAAATGGAACTGGGAATGCCAAAGTACAAAGGGTGTGGCGCTTCGCCATCCCTGGCACATAGGTGCTTAATAAATACTTTTTTAGATGGATGGATGAATGAATATTTCTTCCTTGACAAAGTTTTTAAGTAAAAGGAGATTGCAAAAAAGAAAGTATTTACTAGGGTTCTCTTTTATTTGTGTGCTGGTTTTAACCTGATTACCTCTAAGCTGAGCAGGCCCTACGGCCTGGATCCTCCACCTACTCAGGAGATGAGAGTGAGTTCTGAGCCTGCTGCCATCAGCACCACCCACCATCAGCATCACCCACCATCAGCACCAAATCAATACCATCAGCACCACCCACCATCAGCATCACCCACCATCAGCACCAAATCAACACCACCCACCACCCACCATCAGCATCACCCACCATCAGCACCACCCACCATCAGCACCATCCACCATCAATACCACCCAACATCAACACCACCCAGCATTCCTGCATGCTGAACTACTCAGGGAATGGCTTGAGGGCTGCATTTGTTTCCCGAGGCTGCCATAACAAACTACCAAACACATAATGGTTTAAAGAATAGAAATTTATTCTCCAACAGTTCTGGAGGCCAGAACTCCAAAATCAAGATGTCAGCAGGGTCACACTGCCACTGAAGGTTCTAGGGGAGAAGGCTTTCTTGCCTTTTCCAGCTACTGGTGGCTCCTGGCGTTCCTAAGCTCTGGCTGCATCACTCCAATCTACGGCTCTGTCTTCACGTGGGCTTCTCCTCTGTCTGTGTCTTCTGTCTCTTACAAGGATGCTTGTCATTGGATTTAGAGCCCACCTGAATATTCGGGATATTCTCATCACAAGATCCTTAATTACATCTACAGAGACCCTTTTTACAAATAAGGTCACATTCACAGGTTCCGGGGTTAGAATGTGGATGTATCTTTTGGGGGGAGGTCACCATTCAACCCTTTACAAGAGCCACAGAGGGACGTGTAGAGTTGCAGAGAGGTGGACTTGCAGAGCTGTGTTTCCCTGTTAAGAACGACTGGTGACCGGGCCGTAGGGACAGAACTATTGCCACTCTGAATGCTACAGATGACCATAGAGGTCTAAGAGGCCCAGGCGGCTGGGCATCCAAATCAGCCGGGGTATCCAGGAGGCCTTACTGAGCATCTCTAGCTGCCTTCTGGGAAGCACAGGTGTCAGGAAAATCATGTCACTGTGTAAAAATTCCCATCCCTTGCTGGAGGGGATACAAGATGTACCTTGGAAAAGGCCTTTTGTTTATGGCTACTTTCCTCCTGCACAGTGTATTGGAACTTCTTTCTTCTCAATAACTTCTGTGAGGCCACTTGGCAATTTTTCTGAAACTGGAGATTGAGCTGAGAACAAGATCGTGGTGTGATTGATGGAAATGAGCTGACACCAGGCATTGAGCCTGGGTCTGGGTGGGGCTTCGGTGACTGTCGGAAGGACCTGCCCAGGTGCAGTCCGAGCTTTGGGATTGGGCTCAGGCCCTGCCCGGGTGACAAGAGCCCCGGACGATCCTGACGTATATCCCAGAAACCGGAAACCTGAGGCCGGAGCTGGGATGGCTCCCAGAAATGCCACCACACCTGCAAAGGGTCCATGAATCTCCTGCGCTGTTTGTACATTAGGACTTGTGGGTACTTATTTTCCCAGAGGAGAGGGTCATGGCTTTCTGCAGGGTCTCCAGAGTCTCCACACCCCCCAGAGAGTGAAGGATGCAGTTTTATGTCCCGGAATAATTAACCCAATCTACTTATCACCATTTGATTTTTTCATGGGTTTCTAATAAGCATTTGCAGCCCCCAACCCCCTTTTCACCCCATGAGTGAGGTGCAGGGAGTCCCCCCACTCCCCTGACACGGCATGAGTGGCAGCCAAGGCAGAATATTCTAGAAGGAATCTAGAACTTAGTGCCCAGGGGTTAGTGAGTGGGGGGTGGGTGCTAAAGCAGATTTTCTCTGCCACTGATTCCCTCTGGGGCCAACCCTGGACCAAACTCTGCTCCGGGCCTCAGTTTCCTCACCTGTAAAACGAACATGGTCAAGTTGGATCCTGTTGTGCCCTCCTGTGACCTGACGCGCCTGCTCTCCCCTGACGGCAAGCGTGGCCCCCTGGACCTGAGGTTTGGGTCTCACTGACCCTAAGCCATGGCCCAGACCTTGGACTGGGGGTGTCTGACGGGGTCCGGAGGGAGGCAGCAGATGCAGGATCCAGGGAACCAGGAGGCCACGTCAGCTCTGCATCTGCGTTTTCTGCTGTCAGGAAACTGCTTTGGGCCACGAGCTCTGGTTAAGGGTCATGACTTCCCCCCAGGCCCCTGTGCTCCCCCCATGGGGGCCAGAGTGTGGGACGCAGAGCACAGAGACGTTCCCTACAAGTTCCTCCTGGCCTTCCCTCTACTTCCTTTTAATACCTTATCCTCTCCCAGTTTTTCTTTTCTCCCACCTTTCGTCAAGGGAAGGCTGCCTGCAGCTCTATGGTCTCGGCTAACCCCGTCGCCCGTGGTGGTGAGGGCACCCCCGGCCTGGTCCTTCGCCAGAGCCTGTGGCCATCCTGGCCGTGGGTCCTGCCTTACCCTGAAGTCACGGCAGAGCCTTCGGCTGCTCCCGCCGACCCTCATCTGGGCCACCATGTCGCCTTGTGGACTTGAGCTGCGGGGCGCCCCAAGGCCAGCACGCATGTGGCCCCCTTAGCCTGGGAAAGCCCTGCTCATCCTACGAGCCTCCCCTTGTTCCCCAGAGAGGCCCCTGACTCCGGGGAGGCTTAAACCCACCTACCTGTGCTCACTGACGCCCCCATCACTGCACCGATTCTCATGAAACAGCTGCGTAACCATCGCCCACGTCCGCTCCCCCCCCCAACCCGGGAAGAGTGAGTCCCTCTCATTCATTGCGGTACCCCAGTGCCTGGCACAGAGCTGTGCTCAGTTAATATGTGTGGCCTGAACGAGTGAGTGAATGAATGAATGAATGAATGAACGGATGCATAAATAAACAAGCAAGCCTGAACTCTTTCTACCCCGTGCCTCCCTTAGTTATCCTAAAAGAGAAATGCCATTTTACGGGCATTCTCTGGCATTTGGAGGTGGTGTAACACACCCAGGAGACAGGAGAGGTTTCCACTCACCACCATTTCTTGAGAGGCAAGCGCAGGCCAAAATACTGATTGCATAAAATTTTAACGACAGGGGCCCCCCACTCCTTGGATCTGGCTCCGGTTCTGGCGCAACTGAGTGTTGGCCCCTGGAGTGCGGGGTGGCCTCAGATGGTCCTGCGGTGACGGAGTGCCAACCGTGCCAGGAAGCCCCCCTTGGAGAGGGCGGCTTGTTTGGGGTTTTAATGGTGGAGAATCAGCATGTGAAGGATGACGCTGGCTGTGAGGTCCCACCGTACGGTGACCCCGGTCCTCGGTAGGTGATATTTATCATGTACACGTCGTCCCGGCAACGAGCTGGACAAAAGGAAAAACAAGGGCACCGGGCAGCCCTGCTCTCGCACCCCTGTCCCATATCACCCCTCACTTTACCCCGCAGCACCAGGACAGCACGTTGCCTTCACTTCTTTCCCTCTGACAGCGATTTTTATTATTACTCTAAGATAGAAGTAGGGGGCGGGCCAGGGAAGGAAGGGGAGCCCCCAGGCCGAGCCCCCGAGCACTCATGCCCACTGACCCGCTCTCCCTCTGTCCACAGGTGGGCCCCCATCTCGATACCTTCCCCACCGAGGCCCATCGCCAGAGAGCCTTCAAAGCCCACCGGGAAGAGTGTGCTGTGCGCCAGGGAACCCTGCGGATGGGCAACTACACCCACCCCTAAAGCCTTCTTGACACAGTAGAAAATTCTCTGAAGGACTCACCTTTCTTGCCCCAACTAACATAAGACAGTCCCCCGTTGTTCTGCAGGTTCTGGCTTGGCCAGGACCTCAGATTCAGGTCTTAGTTTGATCGTTTTTGGTAAGAGCCCCTCTTTAGAGTTAGCTACACTCGCTTCCCTTAGCCCCAGTGACCCTCCACTTAGGGACCGCCCTCCTCCTGCAGGCCCCCCACCCTCTCTTCTCAAGCCCTCACCTGGTAAGAGAAACCCAAAATCCAAGGCAGATTTTAGACTCCAGACTAAGGAGCGATTCTGAGGCTCTGCCCTCAAGTGTTAAGAACAACCCATGTATTTGCTGCAGAAAGTGTGACAGTACCATGCTTTGAAAGCCCTCATTTTATATTCCAAACATGAGTTTTAATTGCTTCTTTTGGGATTCCTGATATCTCTCCATGGCAGTACCATCTCTCTGGGACCTGTGAGGGCAGGAAGAGTCCACGTTCCTTACTCAGAGCGGCCCTCACCTCCTCAGTGCTGGGCCCAGATGGGCTCCTCCACTGGCACTGACCTTGGAAGGTCACCCCTCCCCCTCCCGAAAGAGAGAGACTTCCGGGGCTGAAAGCACCCAGGCTGGGGCACTTTGCACCTCAATCTTTCTGCAGGTCCGTTGGCTTCTCCCCACAAATTAGATACTGATCTATTTTAAATTAAAAGTGCTATTTGTCATCCTCCTCCTGTGCCTTTATTTGAAAGCGAGTAAACCTATGAGCAGGGTGAGAACAAACCTCAGACTCTTTAAGGGAGATGACCTCCAAGACCTCTCGACAGCACCTGTGCAAAGCCCATCGCTGACCTTCAACCTGGATCTCTCCCGAGAATGCCACACTCACGTAGCCAGCTGCTCCCCGGATGTCTCCACTCAAGCATCTGGCATTCATCTCAAACCAGCACAGCCAAGACAGAACTCTGGATTTTTTTCCGCCAGACTCGCTTCTCCCTCCATTTTTCCCATCTCATACTTGAGATCACCCAGATGCTGAAGACGAAAAGCTTCACGACTCTGTTTTCTTCACGCTCTCATCCAATCCATCAACAAGCCCTTCGATGTTACTTCCAAAAACACCCTGATTCATCCCGTCTCTCCGAGCCCCCATCATCTCTCTGGAGAATTGCAGTAGGTTCCTGAACCACCTTCCTGCTTCTACCCACAATCCCTTCTCCACAGCTTGTCACCAGCCCACCCCTTCTTGTCATTTAGATCTTAGCTCAAAAGCCAAGTCCCCCACTCAGGGAGTTCCCTGGTGGCCTATGGTTAGGATTCCAGGCTTTCACTGCCATGGCCTGGGTTCAATCCCTGGTCGGGGAACTGAGACCCCGCAAGCCGTGCAGTGTGGACCAAAAAAGAAAAAGATATGAACAAGTCCCCCACTCAAGGGGCCTTCCCTGGAGTAACCCTCAGGTAAACCCACACCAGCCTGTTTTATTCTCGGCAAAGCAATGAGCCCTTGTTTATTGCCTGTCTCCTCTTCTAGAAGGGAAGTGGCATGGGATCAGGGGTCTAAGGGCCCAGGGCCCAGACCTAAGGGCCTGTGGAATGACCTGCTGCCTGAACATCTGCTGTGGCTCCTGAGTGCCTGGCGGGGACCATCCATCAGCCTAGGCCGGGAGACACACCGAGTCTGGTGACTACAGATCTGAGTGAGTTTCTTGAGCAGCCTCCCCACTCCCAACACACACACTCACTGCAGCTCCTTAGAAGCTAATTCCATAAAAATGCCACACACACTACCAACCCCCTCAGGAATCTGGTTCAGTGGGGGGCCTTGACAGACCTCACCCCATCCTAAGGGCCTAGAATTCCCCTCCCACCCCACGAACCAGACAAGCATCCCTACTGGTCTTTGCTAAAGCCACCCTGCAGCCTTCTGACCCCCGGGGGGAGCGACCCCGGTGAGGGAGCAGGGCCGAGCCTGAGGGACCTGGCCACTGAGCAGGCAGCCATGCAAGGGCATGAAACCCAGCTCCACTAAGTAATTTCTGTGTGACCCCGAGAAAGTGTCCTAACCACTCTTTGCCTCATCTGTGAGACAGGACCCTGACACACCACAGGAGTTTTCATCAAGTGAAATTAGATAATGATTACATTCAAGAATGTGTATAATGTGATTAGCACAGGATCTGGCACTTTCAAGCAATAGATGAATGCGAATTATTATTTTCTTCTTATTAATAAAGCACACTGCAAAGGGACAACCGGAACTCTGTGAGGGATCAAGGGCAGAGGGCAGGATGCTCAAAGCCTTTGTGTCCAGATGCATCAAGAAGGTCAAGATATTTGGAATTGAACCCACTCTTTTGTTCTGAAATCCCCAGTGGAAAGGGCGGGGGGTTACACATCAGGACACAGAATTTCCTGAAGGACCTGAAGTTAGGCTCTATCCACAGAAGAGTGAGCGATTCTGCTATGGCAATGAGCAAGATGCCCCACTGCTCAGTGGTCCCTCCAGGCCTGCTTTTCCAAGGATTGGGCCAAAGGGGAGAATACGGACTTGGCCAGAAAAAGCTCCGGGAAATCTATTTTGTCTCTCCAATTACTTCTTGCCTCAGAAGCAGGCAGACCGCGTGCTGTGGGACTCGAGGGGGCTGTGACAGATGCCCTGGGAACACACCTCCATCCTCTCCCGGAGTCTCCCCAGCCTCTGTGCACTCCCGGGCCACGCTGGGGTGGCTCGCGCAGATTTCCTCAGCTCCTTGTCCTACAGCGCCACCCTCTGGCAAGTCTGAGTATGAGGCCAAGGAGGTGCCTGGCCCTTCCCTCCGTTCCTCCTTCCCTCCCCCAGCTGGGTCCTTCCCTCCTCATTAATTATTTGTGCCTCCACAAAGCCCCAGGTCCGATTCTGGTCTGATTCCGCCTTCTCGGGTATCCTGTCACATCGGCCAAACGCCTGTCCTGGCTCACGCTGACCCTGCCTGGGGGGTCTCCCGGCACAGCTGGAGTCCCTGACTATCCTTCCTGACCCAGGGTAGAGTCCCCAAAGGTTCCAGCCTGCAGGGGCCTTAGGGACCATCTGCTAACCTCCCTCCACCACCATCGTCCCCACTTCACAGATGGAAAAGAGATGTCAAAGGAGGCCTGAGTTCACTCAATAAGCCGGCCCCAGGCCAGTGACTGGTCCACTATGCATTCCAGAGCCTGTCCCTCCAAACCACTCCTCAATTAAAGATGGGAGGAAATGGGGGGGGGGCTTAGCTTTCCATCCCAAGTCGTCCTAATCACGTGCCGACAAATGCCACGTGAGCATGGCTGTCGCCAGAGATACGGCCTTGAGCCCCTGTTTTTGTTCATTTCCCTGCTGGTTGGCATTTGGGAACATTCTACCTCCTGGTCGGGTTTCTTGGCCAAACCCCACCAGAGATTTAATCAAATAGAGAGGCCCATGTGTACCGTCCTCACGAACCACAAGGAGGCAGCTGGTCTGGACCCTCAGCCGGTCAGCTTGAAATGCTCAGAAGTTCCCTTGGAGGTGGAGGAAGGCAGTGCCCGTGTTGCTGCGCACTTGGCAGGAATGGGGAGCAAGTGCGGGCCTGGGGTGTTGAGACGGAGCCTTTGGAAACAGGACTCACGAAGCTGGGAGGGGCTTGAAGACACGTCTAGTCCTTCCAGAGAAGACAGAGGGATGCAGTTACTTAGTAGCCAAACTAGGACTAGAGCAGACCTCTTGGCTGGTAGGTCCAGCTTTCTTTTCATGCTGAATACCCACTGACTTCAGTCTATTTCCAGTCTCTTTTTTCTTTTCTTTCTTTGTTTTTTGGCCACAAGCCGGGATCTTAGTTCCCCGGCCAGAGATTGAAGCCGGGCCACGGCGGTGAAAGCACCGACTCCTAATCACTAAACAACCAGGGAACTCCCAATTTCCAGATTTTTAAACTAGAGCCCAAACCTCATTGGTTCTCTCATTGCCACACACTCCCACTCTGATATAACCAGATAACTAACAATTTTCTCAGCCCGAAGAAAGGAGAGGGGGTTCTGGAGTCTGACATCATGCAGGGTTTTTATCAGGGATGGTAGCAATGAGCCAATGGCGATTGATGTCTGATCTCTGCCTGGCAGGGGGCTTCTAGAAGACAGAAGAGAAAGCACTGCTCACAGGCCACAAATCCAAATCCAGTCCTGGGAGGTCCCTGGATCCAGTTAGAGATGGCTTGGCTTTTTGGCTCACTCATCCAAGCTCCCCAACTAGCAATGGTTTTCGAATCACAGATTTGGGGGTCTAGAGCAAGCACACATGCATGACAGCAAGCAGACCAGAAGCTCAGGCGCCAACGTGGGCCTGCATGACAGTCACACAGGTCTGTGTTTCCAATCAAAAACATTCTCTTGCATTTATCCTTCTTGACCAAAACAGTCTTTCTGCTGCATTTCTTTTTACTTGGGAAACGCTTTGATGCTTGAAATCATCATTAAAAGAAAAAAACAAAAAACAAAAAACTAGGTTGGCTTTTTATACAGGCTCCTAGAACTGAATGAAGGCAAATATAAACTTGAATTCACAAATGGGAAATAATCTCTGAAGGGGAATTTAGGTTGATGGACACTGCTGCACTCTGTGAGATCCATGCATGCAGGTCCATCCTGTCATATCCCCCGTGACATCGCCAGCATCTAGCACGGGGCACACTGTGCAGGACAGACTTCGTGTTTACAGGGGAGGAAGGAAGGAAGAAAGGGAGGGAGGGAGGGAGGGAAGAATAGAGGAAAAGAAAGAATATCTTCTCTTTCTGGTTTCAGGAGCTCCGTGGGGTTTTGAGCTAAACCAACAAAAATGACTGAGAACAGCATGACCTTGAAACCCACAAATTGTCCAAATCCTTGTCTGGCCCATCTGTTTGCATTAGCACCCAAGCTTGGCCCACATCAGCCAAATCCCTTGTCCCCTCCATGTCACAAACCGGTTTTGTAGGAAGGCCCAGAGCAAAGCACAGGGCGGGGGGCCTGACTTCTCCAGTGGGGACCCTAACCTGCCAGAGGAAAAGCTCTGGCTATTGTTCTCCGTAGTCGTGATTTGAAATGCATACTTGGTATTCTCCAGGACCCCAGCCAAGGGCAGAGTCCTCCCAACGACCATGTGAAGCAGGCGACATCACCCCCATCTTACAGCTGAAGAACACATGGCCCAGACAGCGTCTGCTCAAGGTCACAGAGCAGGGCTGGGACTATGGTGAGGCAGACAAGGCCCTGGCCTAAGGTACAAACCTTTTGACTTTCCCCCGAACTCCGTAACCAAGACAAACAATATTTTAATGTAATATTTTAAAATCAAAATTGAAAAATCCCTGATGGACAAAACAGCAACAGGTTCAATAGGGACTTGTATGACTCACCTTACTTGCCTCACCTTAGCCCCAGCCCTGGATTCTAGAGCCAGGAGTCGACTTCAAGACTAACAGATTCTGGAGTCCATATCCTCAGCCATCCCACTCCACCGGCGTTATACTGCCCCTGGCCCCAGCTACTCAGAACTGTGATGACAGCATTCAAGCTACAATCCTTCAGGAGCAGAGAAGAAGACCTCAGGACCATTCTTGAAAAGCTTTGAGCACATCTCCTCATGTGGCTCTGTCTGCTAAGCCAATGAGCAAAACCGGCCAGAATAAGGCGTTTTCCACGCTCAGGGCAGTGGGGTAAGAAAGTTGCTAAGAACCATGGCTCAGCCACTGGCCCAGGCACTGATCCAAAGTCAAACCCAAGCCAAGAGCCGCAGGTGGAGCGGGAAGGACGTGGATTCTATAGGCAGGCCACATCATAGCCGGCATGGGCCTCTCCTATCCTTGCCTCTCACGACAAACCTCTGATGTTAATGTCTTTGGACCAAAGGGAAAGCTGAGGCCCAGGCAAGAGAGATGAGCTGCCCAGCGTGGAAGCAGGGCCAGAGCCCAGGCCTTCTGAGGGCCAGTTCGGGCAGCCGCTTCCCCGCCCTGGAGAAGAGCAAAGGTTCCTCCTTCGTTGCTGTCGCTCTGTGAATGCTTGGTTTGAGCCCTTCTAGGGCTCTGGGTTCATTGAGAGACTGAAGGTTTAAAGGAAAGCAATTTCAAAGGACTGGATGGGCAGGGGCTGGCACTGGAAGCTAGAGAACCCAAGAGAAGTGGGAGGCTTGGGGGGAGGTGTTGGAGCCCAGAACAGGGGTCTGGGTGCTGGTGTCCTGGGAGCCTGGCCCTGGGCGGGACCTCATCTCACTCATTCCCTTTCCCTCCCCTGAGTCCTCCAAGCCTCTTCTCTTCCTGGGTGGAGGGGGGTGGGCAAGACCGCTAAGGTAGAGGGCTGGGGCTCAGCGGGGACAGAGGAGGAGAGAGGTCTGTCTCCTGCCGTGTCAATGGAGTTCTCAGAGGTTAAGTAACTTGCCGTGGTTCACACCCTGCTTTGTTGAAACTCTACCCCTCCAGGACCCACCAGACTCCTTTCTCAAAGGGAGGGGTGGATCACCCACCCAGGATCCCTGGACACTTAGTAAAAGGCCAATTCCTGGGCATCCTCCCAGCTAAACAAGAGCCCAGGTGAGTACACACAGACCTCTCAGGCTGTGGACACGCTGAGGTGCAAGAACCACCCCTGTGATGGAGGAACAATAGTGGAACTGGAAACCCCCAAACAGGAATAAAACAATGTTAGCGAGAGAGGGCTGGGTCCAAATTCCAAACGCAATAAATGGCACCGCATGTTTTATCTCACAGTAGACTATGATAATTCAATACTAATGATAGTATACTAACAACCTGTTAAATATTCTCGGGCTCTAAGAAGCGCCGAGAAGCCGCCTAGGGCTACAGGAGGTTGGGGTTCTTGGCTTTTTTTTTTTTTCCACCGTAGAAGGTTCCCTCCCCAGCCCTTACTCGTCCGCATGCCGCACCCCGCTCCAGCTCTGATACCCGAGCAGTGCCCTGCGCCGCCAGAGGCCTTGTTTTCGCTGGGCCCGGGATCCAAACCCCCGCCTAAGACCCCCGAGGCCAGAAAAAGTCCGTGCTTCGACAGATGCAAGTCCGCCCAGGGCAGGGGCGGCTCGGACCGCCGGCGGGCAGAGCAGGACCAGACTTGCTCGCGGCTTAGCCGATTCCGCGGATCCTGGCCCCGGGGCGTCAGGATCTCTAAGAGGCCCAGGATGACAGGCCCGTTGACCCAAGTTGGGACCTTGGGGTCTGGGGGAGCTGAGGTTCTTCCTGAGATGCGGGCGCAGGTCGGGAGCGGAGTGGGCGGGGAGAGAGTGGAGAGGGGAGAGGAGTCTCCAGAGGCGCCCAGAGCAGAAACGAGGCCCAAGTTGAGGGCCGGCCGGGAAGGGCGAGGGCAGCCCAGGGTCCTCGTGATTTATGCTGCCCTCCCCATCAACCAAACGAAAAGGAACGGACCGGCCGGCTCGGCCCCGCCACGGGAGGCGCCCACTGACGCGGCCGCCGGGCCAGGACGGGGGCCCCTCGGCGCCCGCCCTCCCGCCTCCCCGACAGCTTGCAGCCGAGCCGGGCCCGCCGTCCCCGGGGAGCCGCCCGTCCTCGGCCCCAGCCCGGCGAGGCCGCTTCCAATCTGCCGGCAGGCTCAGGGGGAGCGGGCGGGGAGCCGGGCCGGAGGCCACCGCCGACCTCGCCCGAGGGAGAAGTTTGTGCTCCGCCCGGCTGTGCGGGGCTTCCCCGGGCCGGGGCTCGGGCTTGGGGGGTTCGGGCGCCTCACTGTTCCGCTGAGATCGCAGAGCTGAGCCCGACACGGGGCCGGGGTATTTTCTGGGGGCCCGTGGGGAGGGGGCCCGGAGCGCGCGGGCCGCCTGGAAAGGCCTGGGCTCCGGGCTCTGGGCGAGCGAAGGGCGCCTTGGGCCCACGGGGCCCGGCTGCAGGTGCGCGGGCTCGGCTCCCTCCGCCCTTTGACCGCAGACCCGGGTCGCCATCCCTGGGGTAGTGTCGAGAGGATCCAGGCCCCGGACGCGCTTCAGACCTGCCTGCCGCCCTGTGCCCCGGCACCGGAGGCCGAACCCTGAAAGGCACAGAACTAGAGCGTCGTGGAGGAGTCGGGGAGGGTGCGGGGAGAGTTATTCACAGTGAAAAGACCGTGTTTCCAGCGCTGCTTTGAAAATAAATCCTCGGGCGAGCTCCGGCTCCGTGCGAAATGAAAAGCCGTTTGCAGATGTCTACACTCGCGCTCAGAAGCTCTCGCGTGTTCCTGTTCAGAGGTACAAAAACACCCGATCCCGGGACACGCGCCACAGGAGAGGCTATCGGCTGGGCTGGGGTCCGTTGCGCTGTCTCTCTCGGGCCACGGGGATTTCTCAGGGTCCCCCTAACGTCCCAGACACGACATGCCCACGTTTTCCACCCTCGCCCCACAGTGAAGCCCTCGTTCTGGCTCCTTCTAGGTGCAGACACCGAGCTTTCCCCACCCCTACCAGGCCCGCGGGGTCCAAAGAGGTCAGAGAGAGGGCTGCAAATTTTCCTGCACGGAAAACATGTAAACCCCGACGGAAACACCCTAAAACAACATAACAAATTAAAATATCTTCTCCACACACAGAGTTCTTTTTCTGCTGGATCTAGTCCCTTTCTGTTGCTGAAGGAAGAGAAAACGGCGGGGTGGAGGGGTGGGTGGAGGTAGAAAAGGGATCTTTGACAGCCTGGCGGACGAATGATTTGAATAACTGTGGGAAAGTGTAGGGGGAAACTTAAGAAACCTCACATTCCAACCCAACGGCAGCGGCAGCCGGGCTCTGGACCCCTCCCCGCCAGCCTGTACCCCCCTTGAGCTAATCACCCTCATTAGGAGCCACATCACCGACCTAATGAAAGCAAACCGTGTGGAAATAGCCGGTAAACAGTTGGGTCCGTGCTGTAATTAATTCAGTGTCTCTTTTAATCAAACCGAAAGGAATCGGGCAGCGGCTTGCGGAGCCGTGACATCACCCCCAAAATCGGCCGGAGCCAATCAGCGTCATCACTCCGGGGACACGTGGGCGAGTCCCCTTTAAAAAAAAAAAAAAAAACAACGAAAAAAAAGAAACGAAAAAAAAAAAAAAAACCCTAGCCCCAAAGTAAAAGTGACACAAGTTCATTTTTTAAAGGAAGGGGGGGAGGCGAAGGCGCGCGCGGAGGACGGGCTGCGAGCTGCAACAGCTGAGCCGGGAGGTGCTGTCCACGGTGCTGACGGGCCCCAGGAGCGGTGGGAGCGCGGAGAGAGGACCTCCCCGGCCAGGTGGGGAGCGTCATGCGCCGAGGGCCGCCGTCGCCGCTATCCGCGGTGCTGACGCCGCCAGGTGCGCTCCGTTCCCCCGGCTGGTAGCGCGGCTCGGGCCCGCTGCTATCCGCGGTGCTGACCCCGCTGCCCTCGGCCACCGGTCGCCTGGAGGAAGCGCGCAGTTTGGATTTTTCAAAAGCCCTTCTTTATTTAGATTCCAACGTCCTCGTATCTCTTCTGTGCCAAAGGGGAGCTCAGGCCGTCCGTCTCCCCCTTTGCTCTCCCCAACTTGGCGCACCCTCCCTCCCATTTCTCCCTGACACTCCCACCACCCCCCTCGGCTCGGCGGCTCGGCGCGATGCTGCAGAAGACGCGCTGAGCCCTTTTGGATCTAATGCGCAGAGGAGGTTGGCCCAGAGCTCCCGGGCTCCCCTAAGGCTGAACTCCATCCAAGGTGCCCGCAGGCTCCCTGCCCGCCTTCCCCATGCCAGCCCGCAGCTAGGGGCAGGGGCAGCGGCGGCTGGGGTTGGGGGGGGTGGGGAGCTTTTGGGGAGGACAGGTCGCAGCTTGGCTATGGAAGGCTCCAATGGCTTTGGGATCGACTCCATTCTCTCCCACCGAGCGGGCAGCCCCGCCCTTCCCAAGGGGGACCCCTTGCTCGGGGACTGCCGCTCGCCCCTGGAGCTGAGTCCACGCTCGGAGAGCGGCTGCTCTTCACCAGCCTCGCCAGGAAGGGACTGTCTGGAGACGGGCGCCCCGCGGCCTGGCGGGGCTTCGGGCCCAGGTTTGGACTCCCACCTGCAGCCTGGGCAGCTCTCAGCCCCAGCCCAGTCTCGCACCGTGAGCTCCTCCTTTCTGATCAGGGACATCCTTGCTGACTGCAAACCACTCGCGGCCTGTGCACCCTACTCTAGCAGCGGGCAGCCAGCCGCTCCTGAGCCTGGGGGCCGTCTTGCGGCCAAGGCTGGGGAGGACTTTAGAGAAAAGCTGGACAAAAGTAGCAGCAATGCCTCATCGGACTCTGAGTATAAAGGTAAGAAAATGCGAGTTGAAAACTTGGGGGTGGGGGGGATGCTATATTTCTGAACCCTGGTACTAAAACAGGAGTGCACACACGTGGGGACGTACACATATTCACTCAGAGCTCCCCCCAGGGCCCAGGCTCAGCAGTCGGTCTTGTCTGAGCCTTTCAGTCGGCCCTGTGGTTATGCTTCAGAGCAACAAAGAGTCCAGCGGAGAGAGTGAGGAGAGGGACGCTGTGTGCCCCAGGAGAGATTGCCCAAAACGCACAAAGCAAACTTTCCAAACTTCGGTGGACTCTCCAACCCACTGGTGGGCAGAAGCAAGTTCCTATCAGGCCGGTGGCTCTCTGGGAAAAGACCTTGCAGAAGCAACGGAAGACCCAAAGGGTTCTGCTTGAACCCCCTTTTATAAGGGTGAAAACCTAGCAGGAAATTTCAGCTGGAGCCCTGAGAACAGTCAGACTTTTCCACGCTTTAATTTGAATTTCCAGGGGGGGAGGGGAACTGAGCTTTCCCTCCCGTTGGCCCCGGTGTGATCTGGGCCCGGGGGATCATGCAAAAGCACAGAGCGGGTTCAGAGGTCTCTTCGAGAGGGGAGGTCTCTGCACCCACCCAACTGTTCCCACTGGATTTGATTTTAAGTGCATTGAGCAATCAACTTCAGGTTCTGTGTGTGGGACCCAGAGATTCCCCAGCACCCAGCCTATCCTGGGCTTGCTTCCCCTTTACTTGCGTTTTCACCTCCATGAATCTGTCCATTGTTGTTGTTTCCTTTCCATCCCGTCTTAACCAGGGAGCTGAGATCAGGATTAAGATGAAAGGGGAAAGGAAGAAGGAAGAAAGGAAAAAAGGAAGAGAAGAAGGAGAGAAAGAATTCCCTAATTTTGTTTCTCGCCCCCACCCACTGCCTTGACTTTAGGTCTTTGGCGAGGCCAGAGGCGCAAAGTTCTTTCTTAGGAAGAAGTCAGGAGGCAGGAAGGGAAGGAGTGTCAGGGCTGCAAGGGAGAGAGCCCTGTGTCCCCATCCAGCAGAAAATGAGGGGCTGGCAGAGGCTGTTCAGAGCTCTTTCAGCCTTATAATTAATTCCCAGAACCCTTTCCATGAGATAAAACTTCCCTATAAAGGCTACTTCTTTATTGTCTTGGGGGCCCTACACCTCCCGGTCTATACTCGCACTAAGTCTTCACAAAAATTTCGGAAGGCTCATTTAACACTCTCTTCCCAACCGAGAAGAGAATTCGTTTGTGGACACGCCCTGACCTCAGACCGAAACCCATTTGGGGGCCCCACTCCACATCTCACTCCCTCCGCTTCCCCACACAACTGGCAGAGCCTCCGTCAGCCTCACTGGGCCACTCGTGCCTAGAAGACGGGCAGGTTGGGCTAGAGCACCCAGGACGGAGGTCCAGACGCATGTGGCCCAGCGACCCTTCCTCCTCCCCCCACGGCCTGTTTAGAGAGGCAAGGAAAACTTGCCCGGGAGAAAGACAGGTGCATGGTGGGGAGGAGGGGTAAGCAAGGGAGGCAACGTAAATATACATGTATAACATCATATCTTATTCTTTATAATTCTCAGCCACAACACTCCAGTTTTATGTCTAGAGTAAGAGGCGAGACGCCCCCCCCACTCCTGCCAGCCCTGCATGCTTGTGTCTGGTGCTGGTGCTGTGAAAGGGTTCGGCTCTTGTCTCCTTTTATTTTCTTGCCCGTAGGTGGGATTTTGAGGAGAGGTTTCGTTTAAGATAATTGGAATATCAATTTTCTTCTCTTGTCCCTGATGATATCTGATCAGGGAGGTGATGAGGGCCAGCTGTCCACATATGGCTTAAATAGGTTTGGAGCTGAGGAGGGAGGAAGGTCTCCCCCACCCCTAGGCACCGCTGCCTTTGCACCGCCAAAGCCCCGGGGTGAAGCGGAATATCCACCACCGAGACAGTGTCTGGAGCATTTCTCAAAGGTGGAAGTGACTTTTTCAGGACCCATGTTAGGAAATCTTGCCGAGAGACAGACACATGGGGTGGGCATCTAAGCGATTCCCCTGTCCACCTAACAAGCTAAGAGTCGTTTCCTCCAAAGAGGGCACGGAGGGAAGCTCAGTCCCATCCCGAGTTTCTGGTATCAAAGCTTCCTCGGCATAACGTTTAAAGAAGCTGGGCTTTGAAGTAAGGCGGTCTGCCGCTCGCGCAGTCTTCCCGCCAGAGCTGATATCCGTGGAGAAATGAAACCAGCGCTTTGCTCCCAGCAGGCAGGGTCGGTGGGCCTGGAACTCTGAGGCATTGAGATCTGGGCTGAGCCTATTTCGGAGGCTGAGGCTGGACAGCGGCGAGTGCATATCTGAAGGCTCCAGCCTGTGCCGGAGAGGGATTCGAGAAAAAGCCCAAACTCAACCCTCACCCCACCCCCGACCTCGGAGCTCAGCCCTGAGAAATGGGGGATTTTCCAAAACAGTCAGTCCAGACAATCAGGTCAAAAAGTAAGGTTTCCACAATACCAAGTTTGAGGTTTGGATAATTGTTTCCTTGAACTTGTTTAAACTTTACCTGCCTGGCATAATAGACAGAACTCAAGTCCCACCCCCCCCATCCCAACACATCCCCAGCTCCTGAGGCAGCTATGCCCCAACGCAGCCCGAGCCTAGGAGGGCAGGGAGAGGCCTGAGCACTGGCCTGGACGAGGCAGGAGGCAGGCACGGGCCCCGGTTTCTCACAAGCCCAGCGAGCACTCTACCGGCTCACGCGCCTGGGTGCACCCGGCGCCCGGCACCCTCCCGGCCTCCAACCGCTGCCTTTCCGGTTGAAAAGGCTTGATCCCTAGTGGCTCAATTAACCGGATTATTGTTTCCTACAGAGAGAAATCAACTCACATTCAGCTGAACCCTGTCACTGCAAACGCCACGCTCAATGAAACTCAGCATAAAGGAAAATATAGAGAGGAAGGGAAGCCCCAAACCCCACTGCCAATTCTGGGGAGGTGGTCTCTGGTCATATCATCGCTTTAGGGGGAGGAGGGAGGTCAGTGAGCTTGTTTGATCAAGTGTGCATTTGCGGTGCTGTCAACCCCAAAGGAAAGTGTTGGGGAAGAAAGAAACCACATTGTTCGGTCCCATCCTTGCGACTCAGGAGCAGGGACCCTGCTGGGGTGTTCTGACCGACTCGGCGGGGCAGGGGGAAACACAAGACAGCCACAGTAGGCATCGTATTGACAAGGAAACACAGACCTCCGCGATGTGCACATCCGAGGGGCAAACGTGTCACTTATTTTTCCAAGCGCTTCATGCTTCCAGATCTGGACGCCCGGGCGATTCGCCTTCCGTGCTGTGCGCTGTTTGTAGTTTAAGAAACGGGGGGACCATCTCTATAGATTCACACCCGTGCAGGGGCCAGGCGAGATGTGGGTGCAATTATTTGTTCTCCAGGACCACGGTCCGCTCCAGGGTGAACGGGTTTTTGTCCCTCCACGAGGGTTTTTCTCCCCCAGATTCCGGCCCTCAGCTTCCTCCCTTCCTGGCCTGGATGCAGCCAGAGAATCGGGGCACAGTCCTGCACCCCTGAGCACGCATCCGCACAGCCCACCGGGCTGGAACCCCTGGGTCCCCTCCCCTCCTCTCCACTCCCCTGTCAGGTCCACTTGGTGGATCCCGTTAATCCCTCCAGGGAGCGCCGGTGCAACGTGGGAGCGGGGTTGAGTTCTCTCTCGGCTTTGGGTTACTTCTCCCCGGAGGTGTCAGTCTTCCTCGGTCTGGGGGCTGGGAGGCCCCAGCTCTGAGCTGCTCTGCCGCGGCTCCATGGGACCGGGAGCCACATTTACACGACCGGCTGTGACGGGCCGCCGGCTGGGGTGGCAAGGCGGCGAGGCCGGGCCCTGACGCGCGGCTGTGTCTCCACAGTGAAGGAGGAGGGCGACCGGGAGATCTCCAGCTCGAGGGACAGTCCCCCGGTGCGCCTGAAAAAGCCACGCAAGGCACGCACGGCCTTCACCGACCATCAGCTGGCGCAGCTGGAGCGCAGCTTTGAGCGGCAGAAATACCTGAGCGTGCAGGACCGCATGGAGCTCGCAGCCTCGCTCAACCTCACCGACACGCAGGTCAAGACCTGGTACCAGAACCGCAGGTGAGGCCCGGCTGCGGCGGACAGGGTCAAAAGGGCCCCCTCCACTCTCCTCCCTGCCCCTCCAGGGGACCCACCAGTACATGATGTGATGTGCCGAGGGAGGGCCCCTGAGCTTTCCCCGTTCTGTAAAACTGGGGAAACTGAGGACTCAGAGAGCGAAGGCCTTGCCCGAAGTCCACGGTGAGGGAGAGAGACAGGACTCGACTCGATCAGGTGGACAGACAGACATGTGGGCCACTGGAGGGCCAAGCCTGCCCACCCTAGCCACGTCCTACCACACCCATCCAGCCCGGGCAGCTGCTGGGGGGCCGGGGGTGGCTCTGAGCTCTCCCCGGGGGGATTCTTCTGGCCTCCTCAGCCTTTCTAGCCCTGAAACGCAAGGAGGGAAGGGGCCCAGCCCTAGCTTCCTGGGGACTGGGGATCCGGGAAATCGGTGTTGGGCGCGGGTCTTGAACCTGGTATTTCCTAATCTCCCTCCCCAACACATTCACAGGATGAAGAGAAACACAAACAGGTACAAAGCACACACATACAGCCACACACTCAACCCACAGTCACACACTCACATCGACGCAACTCAGTAATACAAACACACATACACCACTGTCACCCACACACGCTTAGCGGAGGCCGGAACGGTGCTTTCCATAAACAAGCCTCAGAACACGCTGCCCCATTAATAATAAATACCTGATTACTGCTCCGGGCATCAATAATTAAGGCCCGTTACAGTAATTACACAATTATGATGATGCTGAATAATTCAGGCAGGGAAACGGGGCTGGTGCGGCTGAGTCCGACTCAGTGGGACCGCCTCGCCGGCCAGGTGCGCACAGGAGTCCGGCCGCAGCCCTGGCAGCCAGTGTGGCCTCGGCTTTCTTGCCTTCCCCCAACCCCAGCCGACCCTCTGCTGGTAGCCTCCCGGCTTCGGGACCAGACAGACTGCAGGGCTCGCCCGAAGCCTCGGATCTGCGTGCGGACTGCCGCGGACGCGGCCGCGCGGCGGAGAGAGCGTGCGCACATCCTCTCCCGTCGCCGTCTCCGGCCCGCGAGCTTCCAACTGGGGTACCGCGGCTGTGCTGGCCTCCGCCGGGCCGGCTGTGCCGCTGGGAGGATCAACTGAGTCCCCTCCAACAGCTGGCGAACCGACCCCCGCGCCCCCGCCGTCCTGTCTGGGGCGATCTCGCCTTCCTCAGGCCTCCGCAGGAGACCGATGCACAGCGGGAGCACCCACAGCCCGCCCCAAGCGCCCAGTCTGCGATCCCCTGAGCAGAGGGTGGCGAGGGCAGATCCCGGGCTGTGGGGTTAGACAGCCTAGCTTAGAACCCAGGGTCTCCTCTTCCTAGGCCATCTTGAAAACTGGCCCGCGCCTCAGTTTTCTTATCTGTAAGTGGGGTTAACAGCCATGGAAGGCCGGTGGAAGATTAAAGGAGCCGATGCATGTAACCCGCTAGACGGTGCCTGGCAGCCCGTTATTTATTAACGAATTATAGTGTGACCCCTTTGGTGTCCCTGCAGGCGGTCTGGGGCAAGCACTCGTGAGGGGCAGGGGTCTCCGGGCGCCACAGTTCTGACCCCGCCTTACGCGTTTACTTCGGTCCCTAGGACTAAATGGAAGCGACAGACGGCCGTCGGGTTGGAGCTGCTGGCGGAGGCAGGCAATTACTCAGCGCTCCAGCGGATGTTCCCGTCGCCTTATTTCTACCCGCAGAGTCTAGTTTCCAACCTGGATCCCGGCGCCGCGCTGTATCTGTACCGCGGGCCCAGCGCGCCGCCGCCCGCCCTGCAGAGACCTCTGGTGCCCCGCATCCTCATCCACGGACTCCAGGGCGCCAGCGAGCCGCCCCCGCCGCTGCCCCCGCTGGCCGGCGTCCTCCCGCGGGCCGCGCAGCCTCGGTGAAGCGCCCGCCCGCCGGCCCGCGGCGCACCCGGCCCCCGCTCCGGGGCTCCGCGCTGGCCCCTTCCGTCTGCCTCTGGGAGGGCGCGGGGCTTCAACGCCCCTTCCCAGGGGCCCCCGGTCCGGCCCTCCCTGGCGTCCAGCCCAGTGTCCCCAGAAGGGCCAAATGCCAAGTCTTCTGAGTCCCGGACCCCCGGACTGAGTCTCCCTAACCATCCTCGGCGTCCTCACTCCCGGCCACTCCATCAGGGAGCCACTTCCACCGCCGGGGGTACATACATCCCCACGCCCCGCCCCCGTCACTCCCCACCCGCGCCCCCTTGCCCCTCCCCGGTGCAGGTGGGCGACCCCCATGCTGCCCTTTCCCACTCCCCCTCCACGCTCCAGCGGTACACCAAGCCCTCTCGCCGCAGCCCTGACACGCGGAGGGGAAGGGGAGTGTGGAGCCTCCCCCCGCCCCTCCCCCCAGCTCCAGGGCCGACGGCAGAGCTGTACATAGCGTGTGCAAAGTGTACATGAAGTTATTTATTCGTGACCCATGAGCCCGTGACTGTGTCCGTGAATCAGTGAGTTTGTGGCCTGTGCCCACCCTCCTCCCAGGCGGGGCAGGAAGGGGTCAGGGGACTTGCCCACCTACCCCGACCCCCAGTCCCCATCTCCAGCCTCCGTCCGGGGGGCAGCCAGGCCCCTCGGGTTCTCTCTCTTTTTTAAATGTCGAAATAAACTTCTTACAAATGACCAGGCGCCTGTCCGCGCTCCGTCGGTGGGTCCGCGCTCGGCCCTTCTTCCCCATCCCTCCTTGAGATTCATTTTCCCCTTCTGGGACTCGGGCTCCTTCCGCCCTCAGTAAGGAAGTATTTTCGTCTCCCTCTCTTCCTTGGTGCTGTGGTCGTGGGCAGGGGTCTCCCCTCCTCCCTGGCCTCAGTCTTCCCATCTCTACGGTGAGGAGAGCACGCTGCCCCCCACCTGCCCCTGCCTCCCCATCTGGTTGCTGGACGCTCAGCCTGTCCCGGGGGCCGGGGTGGGGGTCAGCGCCCGGGCTGGCTGGGCTGCGGGCCGGGCTGCGGTGCCCTCGCTGAGGCGGCTCATCTGGCCACGACAAGGGCGCCGGCAGCTGGTGACCGGCCCTCCGGGCACGGGGGCGACAGATGGGCTCCGAGGCTACTCCCCTCCCCCCCCGCCCCACCCCGGCCGCCCCGCGCCCCGGCCGCTCGCGCTCGCTGGCGCTTGCCGACGCGGCTCTCGGTCCCCCGCACCGGGTAGGACCCGACGAGCCTTCGCTGGGAACCTGACGCCGCCGGGTCACCCCCGACTCCCGCATCTTCTCGCTCCCCCCTTCACGCGGGGACTGTGCTGGGGATGCGACCCAGAGGGAAGCCAGATCCCAGCGTCAGCCGCAGGGCCCCAGCCTGCGACTCCAAGGGTCTCAGGAGAGGGCTTTAAGTTCTGAGCCAGACTCCAGACCTCCGGTTCACGTTCAAAGGGCCAAGGTCACCTCCACAGGCAGTTCCTCTCTGGGGAGGTGGGCTCAGGTGCTCCCCCTCCCCCACACCACCTGCAGCTCAGACTCCCAGCATCCGCCCAGGGCTGGGAAGTTTGGGGGCCGGCAGGCCGAGCTCTCCCCAGTTTTGTGGCAGGATTGCTCTCGGAGAGGACTGCCTGGCCAGGAGGGGTGGCGTTCTGCTTAAACGCTCACCGCCCCCCCCACCCCCACCCCAGCCGGACCCTGCTACTGTTTCCTCCCCACTGCCCAACACCCTCACACCACCGCTCTCCTTTCCCGGGATGGTGAGGGTATTATTCTAATTTTGCAAAATGCACAGCAGCTAATTAAGTCAAGGAGCCCCTTGGCTTTCAAGTTCTTTTGCATGTGAATGCGGGTTGGTAAATCCCCAGCTCTGGCTGGGGTGGGGGGTGACGGGGGGACCGTCCCCAACTCAGGGTTCATGAAGTGGGAAAGGAGTCTCTCACAGCCTCCTGCAAACAAAACCCCCCATGCAACAAACCCTGCCCAAATCCTACATGGATTGACTTAAACCCAGGGGATAAGTGCTTTAAATTAATCTCATTGAATAAGAATGAGACCAAACAAAACTCTTTAAAATCATATTAAAAATCTATCAAAGGACAACTTGCACTGGTGTGCTTTTCATTTTGTGTAAGTGAAGGACATAGACTGGAGCAACCACCCTTACATTTACACAGCGGCCGTGTAAATCACAGACACATTCCCAACTATGTAATTGTCCTTGTACCGCCGAGGTGATTTCATATCTTACATTAATGAAGAACAAGTCTTCCCTACAAGTTTATAATTACAATATTTTAAATTGTCCTGCACTTCCCATCTGTGATAATAACTTTACAGCCTCTGCAGTGACGTGGGCTTCGGCTTTCATCCATTTAGAAGGCTAAATTGGTTTCTCGGTTCCCAACCCTGGGGCTGGGTGAACTCTCATTTAAAATAGGGGGGAGGGAAAGAATTGTGTGAGACCCCCAGCAGGCAAGACAATAGGAGAGGCACTGAGAGGGTAGTGTCTCTGCTCCTCCACTGACACCTCCCCCCAACTTATAAACGTAGGCTCCACGGGGGCAGGGGCAACAAAGTGGAGAAGAAGTTGAGATTCCCCAACCAGCCTTGCTGCAAGGCTTCTGGGCATTTTCGAGAAGTCGAACTGATTTTAGGGGTGCCCAGCCGCCAGCACGCTGAAAGGCTTTGCTACGAACTTTTCCTCTCGTGGAGCAGATTAAGAGATAAGGCATCACGGTCATGCAGGCAATTTAACGAGACCAGTGGAGCGCCCTTTGCAAGCAGGGCAACTTCTCCAGTGGAAAGAAAGCCTTAAATTTCTGTCTCTTGGAAGCGATGGTTGGATTTTAACGGCTTCCGCTGACTTTACGTTGAGGGGCTCAAGTGCTAAACACCGAGGGCGCTAGCCGTTTGGATCCACCTGCCTTAAGGGGCTCTCATTTACTCCCCTTTCTTCCCTAAATCTCTCCTCCCCTCACCACAGGGGGGAAAAAATCAAAGGAATCCACTGGGCTTTGTCAAAATGTCCTTTGCCGAGATTTGGTTGGCTCTGCTTCTCTGAGAGTGGAAAATACCGTTTGCATTGCATCAGCGCTGCCTTAATCACTCACCAAGGGCTCTTTGCCCTTCAGTGCGTGAGAATGGGGGGCCCCCTCTGACGATGTGCAGCCGCTAAGGGTTGCAAACATGAAGATGTCTAGGATTCAAAGAAAAAGCATTTTACAAGCTCATGAGGGGAAAAAGCTTTAGGCTGCAACATTCCATGAAATGTCCAGATTCTCTGACTTTTAAATATGGGGATCAGGCTTATGACACAGAGAAAGAGGTAAGTTTGGGAAATTAGAAAAAGAGGCACGATTGGAAATACACACAAAATTAGAATAGGTACAGTGGAATTAGGCTAAAGCTTTGCCTAATTGATGCCTGAAATGTATAATCTGTCAAGAGCCATAATAAGAAAGAGATTTATTTTAAGGTTATTTAAATTTAGATAATATTAACCCTAAATCTGCTAAATCCATGTTTCTTTATTAACTGGGGGTAATACACTGATTCTACTTAGAAACAGGCCCACATTAGCACCTATGGCAAGAAACCCTCACCTAAGTGTCAGCAAAGTAAGAGTGAGTTTCCATCTCAGAATTACAGTCACTTATATGCTTTGCACAGTTCTGGCGCTTCTCCCCCCCAGGAGTGCAGAACTCTGCAGACTCACCCTTTAATGGAATGAATACTATGGGGAAAAAAAAATTTAAAGAGTAGGGTTCCTCTTTGATCATCCTAGATCACTGGCATTGATCCTGTTTCTCACACAGCTGGGTTTTGTTTATAAAGTTTGATCCCTCCTTTTCTCATCCAAATCACGTGGACCATTACACACGGAAATAAAAGAAAGGTGGCAGATTTGCCCAAAGTCAGTATGACTTGTGCTGCAGGTTGACTTATTTATTATCATTGTTACAGATTTCACCAACCGTTCCTTTTAATTCCTATGTGACAGCCAGGTCTGCGAGGTCACATTTTCCCTCCTGCCGAGGACCAGGGCTTACTAGGCTCACAGTCACCCTTACGATGAGTCCCTTCTGGTGTGGCGCCAGCCGAAGTTCACCTTACACCCGAGGGATGGATGCAGGGACGCCGACCCCGCTCCCCAAGATCCCCATAGACAGTCCACCTTGTAACTCTCACGGTCCTTCCTTGGCCCTTGAGCTCATGTGATCTGGAGGGTCTACAGAAGTGGGGCCTCGACACCCATGCCAGTAACTTCAGGGCGCGGGGGTGGACTGAGGACAGGAGGCAAAGTGGAGAGGACACTGCCCAGTGCACAGAGAGGTGACGAGGCTTCCCCCCTTCTCCTTCGGACCCCTCTGGAGTTACCCGTGTCCAAATCTTACATTTATTGGGAAATCAATATGCCCCGGGGGTCCTCTTTCAAACCTCCCAGGAAACACAATGGGGGAGGGGCAGCTGTGGCCTGGGCCACAATACAGACCCTAGGACCACAATACAGACCCCAGGACCTGTCTGTACGACAAGAGGGGCTTCGATGGGAGAAAAAGCTCAGGACACTGGTGCCCTTTGACCTCAAAGGCAAATAATAAAAAGGCAACAGTAAATCAATTAGTCCTGAGAAAGTACAGTTTCCCTGGACAAGAAGGAGAGAGCATTGCACGCGAATGCGACGTGGTGCTTCGAGCCCCCTGCGCACGGGAAATAAGACCCCTGGAGGCATTCGGGACCCACCCCAAATGCTCCTTTGGTCCTTTTTAATAAAGCATCTATACATCAAGAAGATGATCTGATAAACAGTTTTTTTCTCTTCTTCTAGCGATTCAATCCAGCTTTTAAAATCTCATTTTACAAAATTCAGGCCAATATATGCGTTGAGAGGGCAGCTTGAAGTAAACTGTGAAACATCTTCAGAATGTCATCGCCAGGCGGGATCAAATACCTTCCCGGCTGCAGCGAAGGACATTAGTCTTTTACATGAAGTCGCGATGGCACCACGTGGTCTACGGGCACTGATGGAATAAATCCGAGAGAGAGACCTACAAGGCAGGTTAGCGGCTAATCCATCCCGTGCTGACCCCCGTCCCCCTGACCCCTCAGGCTGCGGCGTGTCTCGGCACCGCACCGGGTCACCGGGTCTGCAGGGGGGGGCGGCACCCTTCGTCCTCACAAGGCTCCTCGGACGAGAACAGGACGCCCCCTCCGGGATCCACGGAGGCCCAGTCCCGCGGGGGCAGAGCTTAAAACTACTTTCTGGGAAGTCTCGCTGTCCCTCCGCGAGGCTTTCGGCGTTAGTTTGTTCCCACGGCCAAGGCCGGGCGCCGGTTTCGGACGGCGCTGCGAGGCTGGCTGCCGGGCCCTGCGTGTTTGTTTTGCTCTCTGACCTTGGTGACGCTGGCCTCCATCCCGCTGGAGTATTCGGAACGCAAGATTTCAGCAAGGCGCTGTTTACTCTGGGTCTTCCTATGAAGGTCAGGCCTGAAGAACGGTAACAAGCAGAGGGGGAAAGGAAACTTTATTACTTTTTTTCTTTTCCATTTGGAAAGAGGCTGATGGCAGCTGGTTCCAAGACTGTAGAACTGACATTTTTGTATTAACAGAAGTACAATCCCTTCAATGGCGCTTGTTTTGATATTCTATGCACCAGAAGATTAGATACGGCGCTGACAGATTTTCATAACGGTGGCAAAATATCATGGCATTTTTTAAAGTGAGGCTTTGTTCTGTGTTGTTTTCATGGGGAAAAAAAGAGCGGAAACACACTCCCACTCTGATGGCAAATGAGGTGCCTGATACAGCGGTTTGCCAAAAGAAGGGGAAAAACCCGCCTTGAAACTCCACAACACTCAGCCGTCAGCGCCCGCTAGCAGCTCCTGGGAACGCCCCCCTCGGCCCCCACCTCCCCATGCAGTTCAAAGCAACTGGCCTCTTCCTGGGGACCCGACTTGGCGGCCAAACAGTGAGGGCTGGGGTGTCCGCCACAGACACCTCTTCACCCACCGAAGAGACTCTTGTAAATTATTTCTGACCCCAAAACCCCAAACCCAGGTGTGCTTGGGCAGACCGGTCAGTGTCCGCACCGGGAATGGACCGCAGCAGCCCCAGGAATGGGAGGGAGGTCCTCACCTGCCCCAACCCGCAGGGAAAATGCCCAAGGCTGAAAATCAATGTCAGATGGTGAATCCTGCTAACGGTTTTCAAAGGACGGCGGCCTCATCATTTATTTGATTAGAAAAGCAGAGGGGGAAATTTGTAGAAGTTCAGTCATACACAGAAAAAATGATTATGAAAATTGAAGAGTAAAAATAATGTTTCTTAAGACAGGATCTTAACCAAAACAACAGAGTCGTTACCAGAGAATCCATCTCGCTCTGCCTGCAATTCCTTCAACACTGACGTGGCAGTGTCTTGGGTTCTTACAAAAGGCAGATGTTACCCTCTGCTACTTATATTTATAGCACTTCCCTTTGCTGTAAAAATCAGAAGATAAATCAGACTAAAAATAAATATACCAGAACTCCTTTAAAGCCGAGGAATTAACAACAGGACTAATACCATGCTAGTAAACTGATTAAGAAAGGGACACCATTGTAACTAGGTTAAAGCAACCATATCTCTTTACACCCACGCTGCAGAAGGCAGGGTGCAAGCAACGGTGGGGCTAAATCCATGTCAGTCATACCACAGTTTGTACCATGACAAACGGGGAGAAATGCAAAGTCAACCTGTGTTGGGAAAAAGGTCTGAGGCAAGGGGATAACAGGACCCCGTATTTAAGGGCTAGGCATCTGTGGTAACAAGAGTACGTGCCAAGGGCAGGGACGGGACTTGGTGAAAGGAGGAGAAATACACAGGGAAGGACTCTCTGGGCTCTACATCACCACATCTGATCTTCACTCCGAGAGGCAGGTATGGCTACCATCGCATTTTACAGACAAGGAAACGAAGACTGGAGGAGGTAAGTAACCTCCCCAAGACCATCCAGCTCCAGGAGCAGAAGCTCAGATGCAAACACAGCGCCGATGGACTCAAAGCCTGAGCTCTTCGCACCAGGCAGCCGGTCCGGATGGAACAACTGGGCAGGACAGGAAGGTCCAGTGGGGTCGAGGGGGACAAATGACCGCGATCTGACGCGGAGGAGGCCTTCGCGGTCTCACGTGAACGTGTCAGTGGGACCATGCGGGCAGAGGCCAGATGACAGAGGGAGGAGTGAGGGGAGAGCTGAAGGGTGAAGGAGGTGCCTGGGCTGGAACCCGGCTCTGTCGCTCATTAGCTGAATGACGTGAACGGGTGACGCGGGCTTCTTCATCTGAAAAATGGGGATGATACTTGGAACAAAGTTCATCGGCTGTGTAAAAATTAAAGAGAGTAAGACATACGGAGTGCTGGCTGGTGGCTAGCATGTGGGTTGCAGACAATCACAGTTAAAAACGGGGCGGCTGAAGCCCAGAGATGCCAAGTGAACCTCCGCCTCCCTGTCCCCCGCCCCAGGCCACACAGGAGCCAGGACTGACCCTGGGGCCTGACGGTGGGGCTGGGGCTCCGGTGACCACGTCACCCTTCTGTGCACAGCAGCGGTTCTAACCCCCCGGACCCTGCCCGTGTGGGCTGTGTGCCCTGGTGTCCGGGGGAGGTCCATCCACACGTTGGGTCTCACGCGTGGCTGGGAAGCGGCAAGAGACGGGCCTGCAGCGGAACGCGCTCAACTCGTTCCAAACGGAAGGCTGTCAGTTCCCGTGCTTGCAGTTTATTTTTAGCCAGGTGACACGACAGCCAGAGTGAACAGGCTCTGACGGGAAGGAACGCTTTCTCTCCCCCCTTGTTTGAAGGCAGGTACTCACATCGTGTATAATTTTAAATGTAACAACCTGAGTTTCAAAATATGCAAAATTTCAGTCAAAATATCCGCCCCAGCCTAAGCCCTACCACTTCAACGACGGCTCCTGCCACTGCTAACGCAAGATAAATAACCGGACTCTTATTTGGGGGACTGATACACCAACTGCCGGCAGCACAAGCAGACCGGGGATGCGTCCCGCTTCCGGCCGAAGGCGCTGGGCCGCGCGCCCGGACTCAGGCCGCTGGGCCTCCAGACCCGGCACCGAGGGCCACACCGAGGCATGCGACACACCGGTGTGTGCACACACGCCCACACCACTCTCTCGGCTGCTGCTGAGTCACGTGAGATCTGTCCCTTCCCAGGCAAACTCAGCCAGCCCTGGGGCTGTGGGAGGTAACCTCTGGTGCGTGTGTCATGCCACGGATCAGGAATATTTATCAAGGGGCTTTGAGTCCACACCGACTGAGGCAGAGGATGCCGTTAGAAAGCGGGGCTTGGAGACGGTCCTGCTTGCCTTGAGGTTATGATCTCAAAATTTCCTAGCTACGTTATGATTTTATTCTAGTCAATGGGACTTCCGACTTGGGACCCAAACTCAAACTCTGAGTGGTGGTCCAGACAGCAAACGGGGGTTCCTGCCTTCCAGACCCAGACCTCTTCCTCGGGAGGAAGAACCTTGGGGTCAACCCTGCAGGGGTTTCCCCTGCTGTCAGCTGCCACCCCAACGGGACCCACCTTTCCCTTGGCCAGCTCGCTGCCTGCTTTTCCTTTGTTCTGAGGCCCAGTGCCGAGAAGGCAAAGTACAGATGGGAAGATGAAACGTTCTAAACCCAAGCCCACGATGGGCTTCTCCTGCCAAGCTGCAGTTCTCCCAGAAACTTGCCAACGTTCTTGCCCTCTTTGCCCTCCAAACACCCAAACCCCTCTCAAATGGGCGTCCTGAGCATCCACCAGAGTAATCCTGTAGTTACCAAGCAACAGATCAGTTTATCTAACCACAGGGAACTCCCTTGTAGTGAAGGCTGGATAACCCCCCCCTTGGTTACCAGGCTGGATTACCCAGCAGGATAGGCAGATGCCACTTTCACTGCCAATGAGGTGAAATCACAGCCTAATTAGTAAATCAATACGCCTGCTAGGATGGCCACTGGAGAAGAGAGATCTCAGGACCTTCTCCCAACTTTATCAATAAATTCATAGACGATCATCCTAGGTAAAAAGCCATTCTAACGCAGGCTTTTGCTAATGGCATCCTTTCGCAGGACAGAATTTTTAATTTTATCAGAAGATAAAATATGCATTTTTATGTATTGTCAAGTCTCTCAATATTTTCTTTTATGTTTTATGGCTTTAGGATCATGCTTAGAAAAGTCTTCCTCACCCTAGCATTTTAAAAATATTCAAGGATATTTTCTTTTAGCCTGCTATTGCTTTAATTCTATCTAGATTTTGTTTTGGCTTATGGTAGGATGTGGCGAATTTAACTATTTCTTCCCAAGAGTTATCCAGTTATCCGAGACAGTCATTGAACAAGAAATCTTTTCCCCAAGGTCTTGAAATGTACCTCTAGTACATTCCTTCAGACTTTTAGAACACTCCCTGCAGGCCATATTTAAAGAGTAGATGTTGATGATGATGATGATGATGATGACGACAATGGTGGCCCGCGTTAGTGGGGTCCACCACACACATTAACATATAAGCAAATAACAATTACAAGGGTTGTTAACGGATTTAAATATAAAGCACGTCAAATCATAGCCATTGACACTGGCTCTGTGACTTTAATAATAACTGTATTATTAGCACGTGCATGACACCTACTTACGTCAGGTGCTGTTGTAAGCACTTGAGAGGCATCTAATTCGTTTACTTCAACAACCCTGTGAAAGAGGCACCACAGGCACAGCAACCGAGGTGCAGGGAGGTTAAACAGAACGTCCAGGGAGGAGATGGGATCGGGGCCCAGGACCTTCCGACTCCGCGACGTACACACTTAACCACTGTGCCTTAAGTTTTTACCAAAATAAGGAGCAAGTTCCTCACACGAAATATTTCCAGTACAAAAGCAACGTTCACATTATAGCAGATCTCGAAGACTTTTGGAACCCCTGATAAAGTGCATCGTAAGAGTAACAGCTGGATAACAAGTGAAAAAAGCAGTTTAAAAAATCATGATTTGCTCAATCTCATTATAGATATAAAAAAATCCTACATGTATACCTTCAGAGAAAGTATGAGCCACAAAAAATGTGAATTAAGATTAACTTGGATTGTGGGCTTTTATTGGATGATTTTTAAGCTTTTCTCTATTTCCCGAATGTTTACAATAAACACATTATTATTTTTGTAATCAGGAAAAACAGTATATTCACTTTAGGGGAAAAAAAATCAAGTGGTACAATTTTACCCAGGGCTGAAATATCAAAGTATTTTAATTCTTACTTATCAAAAACCTCTTTGCCTCTGGCTTTCAGTGTGTTTGATTTTGTGAGGGATTTTTCTCTTGTGGTATAATTAAAACAGACAAACAGAAGACCAGTAAAGTGTATTTCTTTCTCTAATCTGAAAAATTCTGCTTGTAAGCAAATGACCCAGGGCCACACTGAGGCCCCAAGGACCCTGCAGCAGAAGCAAACCCCCAGACTGGAAGAAAAGCCTGGGTTCTGAGTGATCGTGGAAGGAGACAGTGAAGGCTTCAGAGGCTTGAGGCTGACTCCAAGTTTCTACCCTCCTGCCTCGCCCTTATGGATGAAGCAAAGGCACAGAATCTGAGGGGGTTTAGGGGGCTCTCAGATGACAGTGAGAGTGACCAACAACTCCAGGGAGAAGGTGACAAGCAGTCCCCCTAGGGCAACAAAGTAGTTCAGGTGCAGAGCCCGCCAGTGTGGGACGATAATTTAGCCTACCGAAGGGAAACAAGCTATCAGACCTTTTACGGCCATCGAAGGAAAAGGAAGTGCATCAGGGCTCTTTAACCTCTGGATTCTGTTTCGGCAGAGATGCATGCTGATGGGCTGCCCATTTTAAGGATGCCTTCTTTGCGATTTCCTAGGACCATACTGACTCTAGCGTTTGTAAAACTCCCAGGGCCCCAGAAGACACTCCATTCCAGGGGAGCCCTGCTGAGGCAGTGGATATCATTCCAGAAAATTCCTGAGTGGCTCTGTGGACGCAGAGATGGAGAAAAAGTGGGTCTCTGCCTCACACCTAACAACCAGACCCAGTGAAGAGCTGGTGGCGGGCGGATGCCAGGCCGTGCAGGTCACAGGCGATCAGTATGTAGATGCCATGACCGACCTGCTGCCCGGAACGGCGCCCACAACGGGAAGGGGGACAGAGACAAGGCTTAGAGATGGCCGAGGTCTGAAAGCGACGCCCTGAGTCAGAATTCCAGAAGTGCATGGAGCTTTGGGATTACCTGTCCAAGTGCCAGAGACCTTTACGGAAGTTCTGTCAGGACCCAGGCCTGGACGTCACACCGCAGGTGGCGGTGTTGGGGAAGAGGCGTAGCAGCAGGACTCTGATGGCGCTGGTTGGAATCCCAGCCCGGCCCTCGCCTAGCTGACGACCCTGCAGAGTCAGAAGCTTCCTCTAAGCTGAGATCCCTCACACGTCAGAAAGGGCCTCCACGTGGATGCAGGGGTAGCGTGAAGGTAAAACGAAGGGTGCTTTATAAAATCTAATTCTCTGTGAAAATGTTAAGATGGAGAAATACAGGGTGCACATGGAAACAATTAAGTGTTTCTGTAACTGGCGGGACTGTATCCTACAAACACTGAGATTGATAAGCTTGGGCAGAACCCCAGCTCCAAACCCTCTGGGCTTGCCCTGCTTGACACCGTTATCGATGACTCGAATGACATTATGAGGCATATTTATCACATCTGCAGATGAGTCGAAGCCTGCAGGGACAGCCAGCACACTGGACAGCAGAGCACCCCAACGGGCCAGAAGGATGGGCTCGGCTAAAAGGTGACCTTGAACTGGGGCCCATGCTCTTGCGTCAGAGAAGGCGGGTGGTTTGGCTCGTCGCATGCGCACACAGGCAGGGGCTCAGCTGCTGAGTTTCCACCTGAGCCACAGGCTGACCTGATGCCAAGGATGGGAGAAGCCGCACAGGGTCGAGCCAGGAGGCCAGGGTGCGAGTCCTGGCCCCGCCCCGGGAGAGGGACAGCACGTGAGGACATGGAGGACCAGGGGAGGAAACCCACGGCTCTGACGGGAGCCCAGCCGGCGCTGAGCCCCACATGGGTGGCAGCCGTGGTCTCTGCTGTCACCACTGGCTGCAGTGACAGACGTGACTGCCCTCCTCTCTGGGCAGGCAGGTCTCTACTGCATGTTTGGGTAGTTGGACGAGCCAGATTCTGACAAGAACCTGAGCGGAGAGAAAAGCCACCCAGACGACGGGCTGGGACGTGGGTCAGCTGGAGGCGCTGGGGCAGGGCGGCCGGGGCCAGGCCCGCCGGGGCGGAGCTGGCCCTCGGAGGGGAGGATCCCGGCACCGTCCTGCAGAGGCTGTGGAACTTATTGTCTGAGTTTGGCCAAGGTGCTACTTCTCTCAGTGCCAGGCTGCTCACTCTCAAAAGGATTAAACCAACTAATGAATCAAAGCCCGTGTCAGAGCGCCTGTCGTGAAGGCACCGGGAAAATGTTGACTATAATTATCATTAACAATCCGGAAAGAGGAAAGGCAGAGGAGATGAGCAGCCGTCATCAGATACCGGACGCCTTGTCATGTGGACCCGGGACTGCTTTGATCAATAACAACACCTTGTATTGTTAGGTTTGTAAATCATGCACATTCAGCATTTGAATCCCAGAGACCAAAGGGTGGAAAGTGAAAGTGGTCAATTTGGGCTCATTTCAGGAGCTCTAACTAGTTAGCTCTAACTAACTCCACCCTGGAGGTGGCGAGTCCCCCCTACCCCGCTGCTGGGAGCCCTGAAGCGGAGGTCTTACAACCAAGGAGTAATGTGACCGATGGACAAGGTTCCCGGTGGGCGGGAGCGTTCAGGGAAGAGTCTATAAAGCTTCCACTTTTTTTTTTTCTTTTTGGCCACACCGCGAGGCTTGTGGGATCTTAGTTCCCCGACTAGGGATTGAACCCGGACCCTCGGCAGTGAGAGCGCCAAGTCCTAACCACTGGACCGCCAGGGAATTCCCGTGAAGCTTCCACTTTTTATTCACAGACTCAGAGAGAAGCGGGCAGGGGTAGAGGAATCAGCATTTACTGGACGATGACTCTAAGCCCTGGCCGGTGCCGCGTGCCGCGTGTCCATCATCCCTCCCCACGCCCCACACGACCTCACAGGCCCCGCGGCAACGCGAAGCTGCTGCTGAGCGCCTGACTCCAAGCCCGGGCCTCTCCCACTGCACCCTCTGCCTCTAGACTCAGAAGGAAACTAGAGAAAAAGCCGGATCCACATCTTGCCCGCAGCTGTCTGTTCTCAGAGATCCGCCCCACGAGCAGAAAGCTGCGCCCACCCACTCCAGCGTTTGCCATTCTGACGGCTTCAAATCAAATCCTTCCATATATGCACCAAAATATCTCCTGCTTTAAGTCCATTTCTCCCATTACACAAAGAATTATCTGTTCACGGGCAAAACACACCCTTAACAGAATTCGTCTACTTGTTACTTAGCCTAATACTAATCGTAGAAACCAGAAGCTTCCAAAAGGGTGCATGCAAGGAAGGAGACGAGTGCCAGGAATGGGGGCTCTGGAGTCTCTCAGACTCAGTGCCACATGACCGGGCATGTCCACTTTCTCACCAGTTACTGGGAACTCGGCCGTGGTCAAAGGGACCTGGTGAGGCTCAATGAGACAACGCATGTGGATTCAGCACAGCCAGGGGCACACGTACTCCCTCAAGAGACATGCTGGCAAACAGCCAGATGCCATCACTCCGGGATGTCGGTTCTCTCAAACCACATCCCTCTTCTGGACTATTTATTGGTTAAGACGTCACTCCACGTGTCAGCCTGCTGCTGGAACGTCAGGACCAGAATGGAGAGAACATCTGGAAAAGACCTGAAGTCATTTCCTATGGGTCCTAACCAGACGGAAAGGCTCTGTGGCATAAGAGCAAAGAGTATGTGGAGGGGCTGGGGATGTGAAGGAGCCCAAGGAACGTGGGGACAGGTGAGAGGAGGGGAGTAGTCAGCCTGAACTAAGCTGTGTGTAGCAAGGGGAGAGCAGGGGGACCGTCGTGCTCCTTCCTGATTTATCGAATGGTCTGAACTAGAAGAGCCCGGAACAAGGACAAGGCAATGCAGATTCGGGTCTTCTCCTGCTGCACGAGGCCTCGTGGGTCTGGCATCTGCCAACGCGTGCTGGGCCGGGCACATCTTCAGACTCCAGGGCCGGGAAGGCTCCAACGGGAATGTGCCGTCTCCAGCGTCCTCCCGGGAGAGGCTGGCTGGGTTCCTGTTCTTTGTTGTCAGCCCTGACTGCTTGCCTGAAAGCACGCCCCGTGGCTCCCGCTGTCTGCAGGTGACCCAGGTGTGGAGGAAGCGCAAGGTCACTGTGAAATCCCTCTGATTGCCTCATTAGCCGGGGGTGGGCACGGACCGGTGGCGGGGTGTTTCATGAGGAGGCTGGTAATTGCACGGTGTCAGGCAGAACAAACAGTGGTAGAAGCAAGGGCCAGATGTAAAGAGCCACGTGTGCAGGGCTGGCGCCTGGCGGCGGGCAGGGAGCAACCTGGAGCTGCACCGGGGGTGCTGAGGGCAGGAGGGCCGGCCCTCCAAGGAGCCCTGCCCACGCAGCTCAACCCAGGGCTGCGTGTGAATGCAACGGGGGGACCTCAATAATCACATCACCCCCAAGTGACCCCTCTGTGCCGGTGTTCTTCACCCAGAAGAGACCCAGCCACCGTCCACAGCACTCGTCCTGCCCCTTGTCCCAGTCTGGACACTTCTTGTCGGTACAGATGTCCCAGAGAGGCAAGCCAGTGTGGGCTTCGAAGTCACCCATCTCATCACCCTTGACACAGAGGCCAGCAGAATATGGTCTCGGCTACAGTCCATACAGGTCACCCAGGTTCTATGTGAAAATTCTCTTCCTTAACCCTAACTCATCTTTAAAGCACAGGCCCTCCTGTATTTTCATACGGCTCCCCAGCAGACTGTGAGAGGAGATTCCGCTGCCCTGCTCCACGGGACACGCACATCTGCCCTGACAGTCACTGCCGGCGGTCCTAGCTGTTTCCCTCTGGTCTTCAGGCTGAGGTCGAGTGAACTGACCCTCCGCGGGCACCTGCCCTGGCCCTGCCCAGGCTGGTGGAGACCCCGATCCCGAACCCACTCATCTCCACGTTCTGTGGGTTCGTCCACTGTGACGTCGGGGAAACGGGGCCAGAGGCTCAGTCCTTCTCGGGGACTATTTCATGCCAAGAGGAAAGTGACCCCATGCTTGTTCTCTCAGGGCAGACTAAGGAGTGGACGGGGCGCTCCGAAAGGCAGGATTTGCTGTTTGCTGGGCTAACAATTCAGAGGCATTTACCTGGTTGCTGTCAGAACAATTCCTCTTTTCTCTTTCCCTTTATGTTCTTCCTCTCAGAATTACAGAAGACTTTCAGGTTCCGTTCATCTATTCAAAACTACTTCCTGAGCACCTATCGTGTGCCAGGTAGGTGCTGGGGATGCGATGAGGAAAACCAGACAGGGTTTCTACCCTGAGCTACACGGAGAGGAGGAGAGACAGGAACCACACAGACAAACATCACAGACAGGTGTAGGGCTACTGTGACGGTGGTGAGCGGGTGGGGTGGGGGGTGGAATGGGGGCGTGCGGTGTCCACCCAGGCAGGCGGGCCTGACTTCCTCGAAGAAGGGACGGAGGCCCAAAGACGAAGAGGGGTGAGGAGAGGCCCAGGCCCGCAGCACGCTGGGCAAAGGCCCCGGGAGAGAATGAGAAAGCAGGGGTGCCAGCTGAGGCCGTGGGGAGAGGGAAGAGGGGGTGTGTTCTAATCATCAGAGTAACGAGACATCATCGAAAGGCTGGAAGAAGCGAGGGCACGACGGGCGAGGGGAGCACCAGTCAGCGGGACCAGAAGGGCCGCAGGAGACTCAGTAGTGGACTGTTGTAAAATGAAGTTGAGGGGATTCATGGGGACGGGGTGGGGAAGCTGAAGGGAGAGACCAGGAGGCCAGAGGGATGAGGGGAGGGGTCAGCAGTGCAGGACGCCGCTCCAAGATCGCGTGCGGAGAGGATCCCCCATGTTTCCAAACGGGGCTTAGTCCAGCCTCTGACCTCACGTTTGGCCACTCTGTCTTCCTACAGAACGATAACTGGCTCAGGGAAATCGAGAGAATTTTCCCAGTGGGCAAGATTCCAGGTTTGCCTTCAGCTAATTAAGTGATATTAGGGAGGCTGTAAATGCCACATAAAAATTGGCAGGCAAGCTGCTCCTAATGATGAGAATATTGCTTTGCAGGGAGATGCAGCTGCAGCATCTTCATGCTCGTCTTGGAGGGGACCAGCTCTGCGTTTTCAAGGTGGTTCCTGATAAGAAAACTTGGAGGTGCTAAAAGGTTAATGACAGGTTCACTCTCTCTGTTCCAGGGATGCTTCTAAGTGTGATGAAGGCCAGCGGGAAGAACCAATGCTCCTGTCTTGGTCACCACCTCCACAAGTGCTCCCCCGTGTTCATGTCCCAGACACTGTGTCGATGCTTTGTACTCGTCACCTGGTTGATCCCCAGACAACACTGCGAGGCTCCGTGCCACTATTTGAGAGGTGAGGGGACTGAGGAACAGAAACGGTAAGTGATCCAACCCAGATGCCTGTGTGGGTAAAACCCAGACTCTTAATCACTGCATGACACTCCCACAGTCAGCATTTAAGAAACAAGTGGAGGGGCAGGGAGATGGCTGATGGGGGTATGAACTTCTCAAACTAGAGTCTATTCAACACAGTAACTCTCACAAGTTATTTAATAATTACTGAAAAAGTGAGAGTGAGAATCACAGAGAGGGACAGAGCAAAGGCCTTCAAAGATGAAAAATGGGAGAAAACTATAATTTGAAAAGATACATGCCTCCCTATGTTCACAGCAGCACTGTTCGCAATAGCCAAGACATGGAAGCAACCTAAGTGTCCATCGACAGAGGAACAGATAAAGAAGACGTGGTACATATGTATACGATGGAATACTACTCAGCCATAAAAAAAATGAAATAATGTCATTTGCAGTAACATGGATGGACCTAGAGATGATCATATTAAGTGAAGTAAGTCAGACAAAGACTAATATCACATAACACCACTTATCACTTATATGTGGAATCTAAAAAAATGATACAAATGAGCTTATTTACAAAACAGAAATAGACTCATAGACATAGAAAACAAACTTCTGGTTACCAAAGGGGAGGGGGGGTGGGTGGGAGATAAATTAAGAGTTTGGGATCAACATATATACATTACTATACAACAGGTAAACAACAAGATCCTACTGTAGAGCACAGGGAACTATACTCAGTATCTTTTAATAACCTATAATGGAAAAGAATCTGAAAAAGAATATATAAATACATATGTATAACTGAGTCACTTTGCTGTACACCTGAAACTAACACAACATTGTAAATTAACTATACTTCAATGAAAAAAGAGAAACATAAATAAATAAAAAGCAAAAAAAAAAAAAAAAAAAAAAAAGGTGAAAAATGACCCTGAAGTGGAGGTCTACAAAATCTGTGATTTGAACTTCAGTGATAAAGCATTTCACAGATGAGAAAAGTCCGGCAAGAATGACCTCCCTAAGGATGTTTCCTTATTTTAACAAGTACACTAAATGTAGAACTTTGGAAGTAACAGAGGTGAAGGACATGCTCTGTCGTGCTGGGTATGGTGGCTAGGATGTGAGGCCAGGCCCCAGGGGACCAGCCCCATGTCCCCTTCCACGACGGATCCCAGCCTGCTGAGCCCTGACCAAGCACACCCGGACCCAGTAAGCACTAAGGGATCACACAGCCCTACTTTTTGATCACATGAGAACTACCAGGTAACACTTAGCTGGGCTGGTTTGAGAACATCTATACAAAGAAATCTTCTACGCACGAAGAAGAACTTCAGAAAGACCCAGACGGTAGAAGCCAGTGGTGAGACCAGCTTTAGGTAGCTGCAAACTAAACTGTTTGGGGGGAAGTAAACTTACAATTATAGCATATAATCCAAACGAGATAGGGTGGTTTAAATCCAACAGACTCGCCCTTTCACATTGCCACCATAACACTAAGACTTTAAGGCTCATTACTTTCTATATCCTTGAACCACTGACCACAGAGTGTCAAACGGATGAGGAAGTTGTCTGCTCACTGGTCCTGGACAGGTTCTACTCACATGTGTGACTGCCTAGACAGACAGACAGACACCCTGGCGAACAACCCAGCTCTGCCCTCCCAGAGCAGACAGCGCTGGGTCTCAGTGTCTCCTGGGAAGATGGAAATTTTGGAAGGTATGTTACCTTTGCTTCTCAGGGACTGCTGAATCTACCTAGCTTCAAAATAAGAACTGCATTTCACGGAAGGAAAATGCTGTGTTCGTGATGGATGTTGCTAAGGGGCCATTCAAAATTTTACCAACAGCACCGACTCCCTGTGTGCATGGATATGTAGGTATCTGGGGTGGGGGGCTGTTCTGACAGGCTTGTGTGTCGGTGGCAGAAGAGTGCTCGTGATTCTGTGCTTCTGTGCGCAGGGGGAAGACACTTACTATTCCCCTTCAGAACTGAGGACTCAAAAAGGAGACAGAGAGAGACCTGCTGATTAAGACCTTATTTGGGGACATTAACTCTTTTCTTCCTTTTTCTGAAAAGTGGTCCAGTAAAGGAATAAAGGCATACAGATGAGATAAAAGTTCCCTCTGTCACTGCACAGAAATGCCCGGTAGTCTCCAAGCCTAACCTGCCCTGGCCTCATCTGCTAATACCCGGGTAAACTCCTTGCTTGGGGATGGCAGGCGAGACAGGATTTTGCTTACGGTCTCATAAATTTGGTTTGCAGATATCAGAGGTCTGCACATAACATAATTATTCTAGGCAGTAAACACCATAAAATGGAATGCAGAATAATTTGGAGAATTTAGCGCTATTATTTTACCCACCCATACAAAACCCAAGGAACCCATTCTCTTCCTTGACAGATGGATTTCAGAGGAGACGCCTCGGCTCAGGACAGTCATTGTGGCCACAGCATAACTCTCCACACTTGTGTGGGGTTTAATGGACTTTTCTTTCCTGTTCCTTAAAAAGCGGCGACTGGCATTGGCTCGAGCCCTGACTGAGGTGCGGAGAATCTGTCAAGTTTCTCTGCCGCTTCCCCGACCACAGTGATACGGTCCATGTGCAGATTAGCTGCAAAGCCATTCTTCCTCCAGGAGTGACAAGATCTTCCCCAATAAGAAAGGTACCTACTGTATCCTTGAGTGCCCGTCTGCATTAGCAAGGCAGGGGTGGGGCGGGAGGGTGTAAGGAGTGTGGGGAGAAATGCCTTCAAAAGAAGGGCGTAACAACGGAAAAAGTAGCTGTAACGGAGTGGTGACATGGCAAGAACAGAGAGCGGCACTGTCACGGGCGGAGTAATCGTGTGACACACTGCTGTCACACCACCTGGCTCCCTGCCGCGCCAGCCAGACATCAAAGGCTGCCCCATACCATCTTACATGCTCTTTATCGGCTAATCAGCCCATTCTTCCCCAAATAAAGCCCTGTTAAATCCCCTGCTCACAGGGGTATCGTCGTCCTGGTGCCCATCTGCCAGCGCGGGTCAGCTGAAGCGGGAGGCGGTGGCTTGCTCTCTCCCTGGCGGCTTCGCAAGGTAAGGACAATGCTGGCTCCGAGTCCCCCACCCCCCCCCCACCCCCCCCCCCCCCCCGCCCAGCGCCTCGAGCCTCCGGCTCTGCCTTCCCTGGGTGAGGGCTGGGCACACCCAGTCTGAAGAGTTGCTATTAACGCTTGCAAAGGTAGATCAGCTGCTGACAATAGAATTCCAGGGTCACACTTACTTGCAGGAAGAGGAATAAACAAAATACGTGTTTCTTACCAGGGATCATGCGGCAGATGGATTCCCACCTCCTTCAGGCGTCAGAGGTTTAGAGACGGTGGGACAGGATGGCCAGATCACTGGGAGGTCATTCCAGACCTGACTGCGAGCCTCACCGTTTTGTCACATACTTAAAACCAGTTACTATGTACAGATGTCAGCTACCCCAAACCCAAAGGCAGGAACCTAACTCTGGTGCACGGCAGTCCCAAATCTGGAGTGGAGCCGAGGCACCTTCTCCCTCTGGGAGGACCGGCTCGAGCAGAGGGGTCTCTGGCCGCAGCCCTGCCCAGGACAGGTAGAGTGTGGCAGCAGGCAACGCTCTGCACCTCAAAACCGCCTGGAAGAAACCAGAGCCGGACGTGTCTCAGTCTTGTCTGGGCATCGGAGGAGAGCGTGCGGGGAAATGCCTGCCTCACAGATTCACTGGAGTGTTGTCCTACATGAGAGGGATTACTATAAGAAAAAAGACCAAGCATCTTAAAAATTCCAAAATGGGAAGTAGAATTAGGCAACCTTTTATCCATTATAAAGAGCCTTCTAAGTGCCAAGTCCCTGGACAGAGCCAGTTGGATGTTCTGGAATCTTAACTCAGCTGGTCTCCAGCTCTCTGTCCTAAGGTGTTTCATCTGGATGGCCCTTCATGGTTCAAAAGGCACAGTCACATGTATCACCTAATTCTGATTCTTGTGAAGTGGCTCAGAACGTGGATTTCCTTTTCCCTTTTGTAGCTGAAGAAAATGAGGCTCTGAGAAATTAAGCAAAGACACGGTCCAGAGCTCACAAGCTCACGTCAGGCTGGAGCTGGAACCGAAGGCCAAGCCCCCTAACTCCAACAGCCGTCCCCCTGCACTGGGCAGGCATCTCCCTCTGTCATTTCAACCAGAGAACCTGGGCCCTGATGAGGCTGATGACGTGACCGGCTCTTCTCGGTGAACATGCGAGACAGACACTGTGCTGGGACACGTAGGAGAGTGTGGTACTGCCCACAGGTGCTCAGTGGCAGGGCAAGGATATACTGGCATTTGTAATTAGCAAGCAAAAACAATGATCTGCCCCAAATCCCCCATAAAAGCAGCTCCTGGTATCTAAGAAACTCTAGTTCCCGCAAAGGGCTGGGGCTGGTACTAAGAGAACACCGTGTGTTTTTTTTGGCTGCACCATGTGGTTTGCGGGATCTTAGTTCCCTGACCAGGGACTGAACCCAGGGCCGTGGCAGTGAAAGGGCCAAGTCCTAACCACTGGACTGCCAGGGAATTCCCATGAATACCCTGTCTTTGAGGAGAGGAAGAAGACCTTTTACAACTGCATTTCGTTGAGGGAAATCATCTCAGGACCTCTTGAAATTGTGAAGATGGACTCGGAGCCCAGTGCCCAACCTGCAGGGCAACACTTCTCACTCTGACTCTGGACAGTTCCTCACGTGTTTTTTTTGGGGGGGGGTGGGGAGCAGGGGGCGGAGGGAGAAGAGTCCACTGCACTTGCCCTACATGTGCTCAACGCTGGAGGTACGTGTCAGCACCAAGGAGAGCGGCACGCAGCGCTGGGAGCCCCAGGCCTGGCCCCCACGCCCAGCCAGCCTGCAGGAGCCCTGCGGCCGCAGCCGAGTTTCATGGAGCACACCACAGTCTTCCTTCAAGTCCCCGAAGCTTTCCAGGGTGGACCACAGCGCATCTGGAGCTCCAAGTGTGAAAAGCCCCTGAGTTACTCTATGCGTGGGCAGTCTTGCTGTTTGAATAACCCCCACTACTCTGGACCCAAGAGGAGACATCACCGAATTTCTGCAAGTGCCTTAAAAGCATTCAGATTAGGTATTTTTCCAGCTGTTCCAAGCACTCACCATACTGAGAGAAGGGCAGATACTGGTGATAATTTACCACAAAAGCCCAAGTTGGCACTCAGCAGCCCCCCACACCATCTCATGGCTGCCAATCTGGACAGAGTTCTCCATACCCACCTGACCCTCAGCCACTTGTCACAGGACAAATTGAGCCCACCTTACCTTTTCAGGTTTGCTTTCTTCTTCTTTGTGGCCAAGGCACTGAGATTTTTAGGGGCATCTCTTAGCCCAAAGCTCTTAGCCACATGCCCGAGGTGGAGCGATCGGACGTGGAAGATGTGCTTCAGCTCCCGGGGGTAGGTCGCGTAGGCCCGGATGAAGGACTGCAGGGCTGAAAGACAGCGAGAGGGCGGGAGGCGGTCAGGACGGGTCTCAGCTGCCCCGGCCTAAGGGCTGTCCTGCGCAGTTCACCCTGCTGGGCCACGATGGACGCACAACCAGGACAGCACAACAAACATCAACAACCTAAAGCTATACTTGTGTATTTTTTTTAATTTCTAAAAATAAGTAAGTCTACCAGCCACAATGAATAAGCCCAATAAAATTTCACATTTTACTGTGTAGCTTGTAATAAACCTAGAGGGGAGGGTCCTGTTTTCTTCTTCATTATAGTCTTGGGGTCTAGCACAGAACCTGGCACACAGCAGGTTTTTGTTGTATAAATGAATGAATGAGAGAATGAGTGAAGAAACTAAGACAGGATCAATGTATACCATTTTCTTATGAAAAATGAAATCATTAGACCTTTATATTGGGAAAATTTTTCCCTAATCGAATTATTATTTTTTTGAATAGTTAATACATGCAAATGCCACAAAATTTAAAAGGCTCACAAGGCTTTATTATGATTGCCCTTATGTTTATTATTACCGTACATTATCATTACTGTAAACACTGTCTCCCCCCAGAGTGTCACCTCCAGCTGCCCATCTGGAGGAATCACTGACACCAGTTCTCCATATACTCATGGGATTTTAAAACCGAATTCGTGCTAACGCATCCAGAATTGATCGATACAGGGTTTCTTACCCTTTCAAAGAATGTGTAAAAAAGGAAGCAAAAACAGAATTTTAAAGAGAAAGAAAATTATTAAATTTCTAAAACAGCCCACAAAACAGTTCATCTGTTGAGGACTGCCGGCGGTTTAGAGCTGTCCATCAGACAGTCTATCACGAAAGTTTCGGTCCTGTTTTAAAGTTAAGAAAGAGGCCCTTGTCCTCAACCTGGCACTGGTCACAGGCGGTTCCCAGGAGGGTGGCGCTCTGGCTACCCCTTGACTGGGCACTCCTTTTTTAAAAAATTTATTTTTATTTTAATTAATTTATTTAATTTTTTGGCCACGCCACGCGGCATGTGGGATCTTAGTTCCCCGAGCAGGGATCGAACCTGTGCGTCTGCACTGGAAGCGCGGAGTCTTAACCACTGGACCGCCAGGGAAGTCCCTGGGCACTCCTCTGAGGAATCATTTTCCTATACCTCGTTCCCCTTAAATGTCTCCCGATAACAGTGACACTCAAGTGTCTGCCCTTTTCTCACTCCAACAGGGCAGGCGGGGACCCTTGGGACTGTTCCCCATCCCCATCCCCACTGACTTTACTTCCCCCGGAGCCCCGCCCTGCACTGCTTCTGACGGAAGCAGGCACTAAACACCAGCCTCTCTCGCCCTCGCTTGTTGAGCCACTGGACTGGCAAGTTTGCCCACAGCTTAAACGTAATATCCCAGCAGCACCTGGAGATTGGCGTTTATGAACAGTAATAAAAAGTGTCATTTTAGCAGATCAGCTCCTGGAAGGATCCTGGGAACCCATCAAAGCTCTATTTACCGAGCAAAGTGAACTCCTTTTCCCAATCGATGAGAAATAATAACCAAGGCAACTCCACTGTACCCCTCTCTTAAATCTGTGCTTACTCCCCTTTTTAATAACTGGGGACGAGGTTTTTCAAGGAAAATCTTTAACACTTCACATGGTCCGTGCTGTTTGGAGGGTTCTGACACATATTCAAGTCCTCAGAGGGGAAAGCTCTACAACTACCGTGACCTTGGAGACGCCAGCCTCTTCTCCACCTCCCTCTCTTTCCCAACCCCCAACATTTACTCTAGACAGAGAAAGCAGACTGGAACCACGCCAGGCCAAAGCAAAGGGTCTGCACCTCTAAAATCTCATTTACCCCGATACTGGCCCAGGCCTCCTCACTCATCTCACACTTGTGCTTGAGCAGATTAGCAGGCCAGAGAAGATTCCTCTTCCCGACACCAAGCCTGAGAGCTGAGGCTGGAGAGCCTCTGTCCCGACACCAAGCCTGAGAGCTGAGGCTGGAGAGCCTCTGTCCCGACACCAAGCCTGAGAGCTGAGGCTGGAGAGCCTCTGTCCCGACACCAAGCCTGAGAGCTGAGGCTGCAGAGCCTCTGTCCCGACACCAAGCCTGAGAGCTGAGGCTGGAGAGCCTCTGTCCCGACACCAAGCCTGAGAGCTGAGGCTGGAGAGCCTCTGTCCCGACACCAAGCCTGAGAGCTGAGGCTGGAGAGCCTCTGTCCCGACACCAAGCCTGAGAGCTGAGGCTGGAGAGCCTCTGTCCCGACACCAAGCCTGAGAGCTGAGGCTGGAGAGCCTCTGTCCCGACACCAAGCCTGAGAGCTGAGGCTGGAGAGCCTCTGTCCCGACACCAAGCCTGAGAGCTGAGGCTGGAGAGCCTCTGTCCCGGGAGAGGTAGGTGCTCAACTAACAGCTTTACGGGGATAATGAGTTTGCCAAGAAATGGCAGAAGAGTTCTCTCCCTCGACAACTGGTCAGGCAGCATCTCTCACTGCCTGTTGGCACTAAGCCTCCTCGTCCTCAAGGCTCCTGTCTCGCTGGGGACAGCGACAGCTGGTCGTCCTCACATACATGCACGGACTCCTAGGTTGGGCTAGTTCAGAGAAGCAGGAACCTCAGACGGAGTGCAGCTGTCTGTAGGACCTGGAATCCAAGGGGCAGGAAGTGGCCCTGCTGGCAGCACCAGGAACGCGTGGAAGGAAGAGGGCTGTGGGCCCGAGGCGAGCGGAAAGGCGAGAAGTCCTGAAAGGAGACATTTATTTGGGAAGACGGATGATGCTCTAGCCAATCAGAGCAGGCACTGGCACGTCACCAAGTCCCACTTCAGAGCCAGAGGATGACAGAATTAAGGGAAATCTATTTCAAAATACCTTCCAAGGACATTCTGTCCTTTTGAGCAATAAAACCAAATGTACTCTTGGACATCTGACCAGGAAGAGCGGCATCCTGCAGATGAGGCTTAGGGTCAAGGAGGCAGAAAGGAGCAGAACTCCAGCCTGGAAGGTGCAGCTCATCCGCGCTCCTCCCGACCCCACCGCTGCCCGAGAAGAGCACGCGTCTGTACAGAGAAGGCGCGTTGCACCTTCCTACCCGGCACATCAACAGCGACGACCACCCAAAGAAAGGGGGAAAGGAGGCTGCTTGCTCTAATTCTCTTAAAGACAAAGCATTTGGCCAAGGAGCCAACCTCCCTCTGATCACACTGAGGGGAGAGGGATGATTTCGGTAGTTTGCATTTTCTTGACTTCGAGAAGCGTCCCTTCGGAGCCAGGCACAAGCCCTACACGTGTAGCCCTTGCTCTTCAGGGCAGAGCGGCTCGAACCGCAGGGCAAGTGGCGCTGTGCAGGTAAAGGACTCCGCTTCCTGAAATTTTTGTTCAGGACTCTGGAGTTCGAACTTAGGTTACCACAATTTTTACCACCTGAAAAGCTCTAGCTACAAGATGCAAGACATGAGGGGAAAAAGGGGTAACTGCTTCTGGAAACTGACCACGATAAAGTTCAGGTCATTAGCAATGACTGGGTCAGAAAATGCAAAAGGAAAGCAAATGCATACTTGGCCCAGTTTCCAACTAGGTTTCTACCGTGAAGGCAAAACCCAGCTGCTTTGTTAATTATTCATGAGGTGGGTTCTGAAATGGCATAAAAGGGAAGCAAGTCAGTAGTGGGGAATTTGCATATGCAGATTGAAATGCAAAAGACAGTATCAACTCCTGGGGTGTGGCAATTATGTGTATATTCTCCCCAAACCTCCAGAACTCAATCCTAAGTAAGAGGAGAGAGAAGAATAGGGGAGAACCTAATGTCTGCTGTGGGGTGACCGAGATCTTCTACAGGCAGTTTCCTTAAAAGATGAGACATTTATTTCCTTCTTGGTACATAAACATTGGGGACTGGCCCCACTCCAACATCCTTTAAAAAGAAGGCAAGTAACTCTGTCTGCTTCTTGGTATAAAGTTCAATGGTAACGATAATGAGAGAAAACACAAAACCGCATTCTCTAAGGACTATTTACTGTAATTTTTACTCTGATGACCCAGTCACGTTGAAACAGTTGTAGGCTCGCTAGAATATCCAAATTACCTCTGACACCGACATCGTAATAATGGTGTTCTTTCTCTTCACTGCAACTCTGCTATTAACCCTGAAATCCTGCTGCAAACACTTGATTATGCATCGTACAGAAAGCTGACGTTGCCTAACTTTCAACAAATGACCAAACTCTAAAGTTCCACTGAGACAAACATTCTATTCCTCTTGACAGAATGTTCCAGTACATCTTTAAGGGCAGGTTCTCAGGAGGAGCCTTAGGAGTTGCTGAATTCACTTTAGGGAAACGCTAGGACAGGATATTATCAGAAACCAGACTGGAATACATGCTAATTATTTATCAGCAGTTACGGGGCAATTACTGGGACTTCATCTCTCATCTTGGGTAGTTCTGATTAAGGACTGCCTAACCAAGGACTGCCTTTATGACGTGCTAAGGTATGTAACAGGCACTTGCAAATACTTGCTGACTAACTTATTTCTGTCATCTATTTCCAGATGACCATAAGTGCCCGGCAGCCAGTCTCCCAGCCTTCACCCTTGCCCCCAGAGTTTGTTCTCACTCAGCAGCAAGTGACCTTTTCAGACCTGTCAGACCACACCTCTGCCCCAAGCCCTCCAATGGTTCCCCTTCCACTCGTGGTAACCGGGTCCCCTGGATGGCCTCCACGCCCTTCCTCTGCCACCCCTCCCCTCCTTCCAGCCACACTGCCGTCCTGGAGTTCCCGTGCACTCTGACCCCCACGCCCCAACCTGCCTGGACGCCCTCTGTCAGAGCCACGGGGCGGCCCCTCTTGAGGTTTTTGCTCAAGCAGCGACCTTCAGGACAGGGCTCACTCTGCCCTCAGCCCTTCGTCTCCCTCACTTGCTCTGTTCTCTCCATCGTTCTCATCACCTTTCCCTAGACTATCTAATTTATGCGTCATTTACTTATTGTGTTTATCACATTCATCTTCTGCTCCCCCACTAGAATGTTCTAAGGGTGACAATTTTTGTCTGTTCTGATCCCTGGTGTATCCCAAGCACCTGGAACGGCGCCCAAATACAACAACATTTGTTGTTGTTTTTTTTTAAAAGATTCAATTCATAAAAAGAAGAAAGGATTCTATAGTGTTTATCTATTGGTAAGGCAGCCTGGCATTCTTCTCAAAATAGTAGGTAACTATCAAAAAGAACTCTGGATCCCCCAACATGGGGGTAAGTCACTAGCCAAGACACACACATTCCAGCGTGAAAGACACGCAGCTGTTCGAAGCTCCCTTCTCCCGTGCTCGGTTCAGCGCTCACAGTGAACTGTTGAGTCCACCCTTAATGCCTGGTGATCCCAGGGGCCAACTTATCCTATAAAGGCACTGAATATTAAATTAATACCTAACTCTTTTGTAAATTTCCCAGGCATTGGGTTCATGGTCTATGGCCCTTCCTCAGCACTGTTCTTTCTCATTTTTCTTTGTACTTTCAAATAGGAACTGCTTTGCTCTAATAATTCCAGCCCTTGCCTTCATCTCTAATTTCCATCTCTACAACTATTTCTACTGACGTGTCGTATCTCTTCTATCTGGTTTTCAAAGAAAGAGAAAAATGGATCCCTGAGATCCAAGTTGTTGGGTCAAAGCTCTAGTCCTGATGAAAGCCAAGATAAAGCCTCATGTGTGCAAAACACGGGGAAGGATGAAATTAACATTTGATATCACTTTAAAGCCTTCCGTGCCTGCTTCCAAACCCTGCAGAATTAGGGAGATTGAAGGCTTTTGCTGGTGAGCAAAGACGCCTGGTTGGCCTCTCAACCTGTCTGGGGGGCGTGCAGGTGGAGGTGGGGACGATGCCCTGCTGGGTTATCCATCCACAATCACCTAAGAAATCGACCAACCTTTCTTGGCCCCGGAGACCGTCCTCTCACTGGAGTGCACGTAATCTTCAAATACTGTCTGCAAGACCGTGGCTCGCTCTCGGATTTCCTGGGGGCCAACGGAGCGGGGTTTCTGGGAGGGTGACGGAAGGATTAAAGGAGAGACAGTCAGAGTCAGGAATAATGAAGCAGTTTATAACAGATTTAATAACAGTAAAATCACACAGTAACCACAGAGGGGCCAACAAGGGTAATCCTTTCAATATTACTAGGGAAAAAAAGGGAGCGATAAAGATGCTAAAGTCAAGCAAAGATGAGGATGGCTTTGTGAGGGAGCAGATCATGTCTCTTCTTTATTTACTTATTTACTTTTCTTCCTGGCCTCTTATGACTCATGTTCAAAATCAAAGTCTATTGGAGACACTTTGGAATTTTCCAAGTCCAATTCAGGCATTTAAAACATCACTGGACACAAGCAGTTTTTAAAGGAATCTTGTATGGCCCGCTTATGCCTTCAATCTCCTCCCCTGCCTTATACTCATCGGTGGAAGCCTGGCTATTCCTGTCTAAGAGCATCCCACAGTCACCTGACCACAGGTTAGTCTGTCCTTGAATCGTAGAGCATGCTTCCTCATTCCTAGGAGGTTCAGACTCTGAGTGTTTCGGATTCACTCTTTCAGCCCAGACCTCTGTGCTGAGTTCCCAGGAACCCACTGAGGAAGTGGGCTGCTCCAGCAAACCACATTCAAGAGGATGGCATGGACCTTTGCAGCCAACAGTCCCTCTGTAAGAACTCACATCTGTCTGCATAGAAGACCTTACAGATGGAAAATATGAGGAAAATAAAAACTTCTTTTCTTTTCAGCCTTTAGCAACCCCAGAGAAAAGATTTCCTTTCTTTATATCCCCCTAAAAACAAGTGGCTTTTGTTTCCTGTATCTTAACACGAATGCTTTCTATTGAACGTGAAACCAAGATCCAAAAGAACCGGATTTGGCTAATGTGCCTCCCCAAAGATGTTGATTCTTTGGATGGTGCTAATTAAGCTCTACCCATACTCACCCCCCAGTGTGGGTCTCACCAGTGTGAGACCCAGCTCATGCTCCTTTTAACTCCTGTAGAGGACAGGGTGCGAGCCCCTGGGTCTGGCTGACCGACCCTAACCCCGTCACCCCTCACCCCCGTCTTTTTCACATTTAAAGCTGCCGGAGAAAGAATAAAGGGAGGAGAAGAAAAAGCCTCCTTCTTCGGAGAGACATTCGTCTCTGTGTTAATAGAGACTTAACAACCTGAAAATGTTTTTAGTTTAGTCAAATCATTCCTGCTACCTGTTTGGTTGATGACAGTCTAGCTGATTTCACGGTACATGGTCCCCCTAAGGGTTTTATCCACTCAAATGTCAAGAGAAAAGTCACTCAGGAGCTGTGTTACGAAAGTGGACATTTGCTGTTGTCATTAACAAGGATTTTTTTTTTTACCCTCTTAACTGATGTGAAATGCAAACTTTTTTTTTTTGCTGCCCTCCTTTCGTTAAGCCACCTCAGCAGCGAAACTGTCACCTTCCTTGCGTTTTTTTTTTTTTTTAATATGAATGTGAAATTAGCAAGGATGCCCTTTCCCCTGGCGGACAGAATCCTCTGTTATTAAAAAGTAAAGCACTTTAATAATGAAAACTTTTTCCTCTTTTTCCTGTGTTTTAACTGTTTAAAATTAATGAGAAGGGCAGAATGGTTGTCAAAGCGATATTGAAAGCCGGGCAGCCAGGACCGAATAAGCACAAAAATCCCTCTAGAGTGTTAAATAAACAGAGCTGCAGCCCTCTCCAATCCCTCTGTTGGTTACTGTATACATTCTGTAACAGCTCTCAGAATAGATCTGAGAGCCAGGGAGGCAGAGAGGTTTCAGAATTCCAATAAAGGCCTCAAATTAAAGACAGCCTGGTGCGAATTCCAGGAGAAAATTAAAGAGACCTCAAGCTTAAGTGACAGGTGACTTGCTTCTGTGTCACAACTGTCAGGGGATTTAGTGATAATATGGCAATATATTACAAAGGGCTTTTCTTATTTCCCCCTTTAGGTTTCAAAATGAGGTATCTTTTCTTCCCAACCAAAAAAAAAAAAAAAAAATTACATATATACATACGTATAATGTGAGTGTGTATACTAGTGAAATATGTAGAAAAAACGCAATAAAACTAGGTTCACATGTTTGAAATGATGAGGTCACTTTAGTAGAATATAAGAAAAAGTTAATAGCAGAAAACATAATATACTTAGGAGAAAGCAGGTCTTATTACCCCGCCACTTCTAGAAATACTTTATTTTAAAATTGCCCCTCTTGAGAATGAGTATTTTTCAGCTGTCTTCTTGGGAGGACAGTCTGAATTTAAACTGAAGACACAGGGAGCAGAGTCATGCAGTGCTGGCTCAGCCCCAGACAGGTAAATGCTCCCATCATGAGAGGGGGTCAGACCCCGGAGGGCACATGCGGCAGGACCGGCTCTCCCACCCTCAAAGACGCAGACTTAGTCCTGCTTAATAAAGCAACTTGCAACTAGCAGACTGTGGGTCGTTTAGAAAAATAACATTTCCAAAGGTCTAGACGCATTCAATACCCTTTTTCTGTAAAGACCCCACTGATCTTGGAGAGAAGAGACAATCCACAAAAACTAGGCTAGGGGCTTGTGATCTTATTTTAATCTCTCACCATGCCAGTGAGCTTTTTGTTAGGATGAGTTTACAGATGTATTTCATAGGACAAAAAATTTTTAGGAAAAACATGTTGGGGTTTGTGTTTATACTGTGAAGATGAAAATTCATGCCTATCAAGAGGCAACAGATGAGTCTAAGACAGCTGGGCTGGATTATTTTTGTTGTACAAAGTTTTAGGTGGTAGCAGTTGGGCGTGGGCGGGGTAGCGGGGGGTGGTTATTTGAAGCATGTGTCTTGAAATCGCCAACTTCTAAGGCATTTTTAAACTAAATGGAAGGATTTTGTTTTAATCATTTTATTGCCAAGCTGAGTTTTACCCCCACGGTCCCTAGAACCTTCTGAGCGCTTCCCAGTCAAGTTGAAAGATCAAATTTATTCTCTTTGTAGGTGGCTGAACATTCGCGCACCCAGACGTAGCTATATATATTTTATATACCTAAATATGAAATATACATTTTACAGATGCTTCACTCGCTTGCGTTCTGTTCACAGAAGCCCCAAAATGTATACGCCAAAGGACACTTACAATGGCCTTCAACCAAGCTGGGTGAAGACGGGCATTATGATGAGGTGTCTGGCTCGGTGTGTAGAAGGCCCAGCTACTGAGCCCACATTCATCTGCCCGGCCTCGGCCTGGGTGCCAGAGAGAACTGCCCACATTGAGGATACCAATTAAGACATACTGTATTTAAAACAGAATTAAGGAACTTCTCTGGTGGCGCAGTGGTTAAGAATCCACCTGCCAATGCAGGGGACACAGGTTCGAGCCCTGGTCCAGGAATGTCCCACATGCCGTGGAGCAACTAAGCCCGTGCACCACAACTACTGGGCCTGCACTCTGAAGACCGCGAGCCACAACTAATGAGCCCATGTGCCACAACTACTGAAGCCTGCGCGCCTAGAGCCCGTGCTCCGCAATAAGAGAAGCCACCGCAATGAGAAGCCCGCACACTGCAACGAAGAGTAGCCCCACTTGTCGCAACTAGAGAAAGCCCGTGTGCAGCAACGAAGACCCAACGCAGCCAAAAATAAATAAATAAATTTTTAAAAAAAGAAAAAAAAAGCTGTAAAAAAACCCCCAGAATTACACATTGTAGCCAGCATTTACTTTATTCTCTTTACTATTCACATGAGTCATGCACATAATATACTCTTTCAGGCTGTATATCCATGAGATAATTAGTAATGAAGTCAATTTAGTTTCGTTTTTCTTTGTCCTCTGACTTAAAGGTAAATTTGGTCAAACAAGTGGTGTTTATGCACGTAACATCTAGAACCTGGCATGATTAGTTGAGTTTTCTAAGTTAACCAGTTATTTCGGTGTCAGTGAAAGCCCAACCTTGATTAGCACTTTTTCTTTTTAAAACCAAAGACCACCAGACCTTAAAAATATCAAAACATCCTGTCCATCTGAGCAGCAACTCAGGATTGAGGTGAACTCACATGGCCCAGAGTGTGCAGAGCATGCTGGGCCTCGTTTTATTTAAACCTCACAGCAACCCTCCAGGATGGGTACGTGTGCTGTCCTCATTCTACAGATGGGAAAATTGAGGCTGGGGAGGAGGAGATAATCTGCTCAAGGTTGCAGAACGACTGGCTATAAAGCAAGGATTCGAACCCAAGTCTATCCGACTCTGGGCCCCAGCTCTCACCCATGATCTTATGAAGGCTCCTCAAGCCCCAGCCAGTCTTCAAGGCTGGCCTCAGGCCACAGAAAAGGTTTAAGGAGAGGAACTGGGGCTGCCAGGCCACAGAAGGGCGGATGTTAACAGAATGGCTGTGGCTTGTTCCCCGAAAGAGCAGAGGAACGTTCTCTTGCTCTGGGGAAGCATCCTGCCGGAGGGGCCCTGAACCCGTCCACAGCTTCCCCAGGGACGCGCAGGGGCACACGACCATCGGCGCCCGGGAGAGAACTGGGCTGTGTTCAGGGGGTAAATACTGACACCAAAGCCGGTCCTGGAAACAGCGTAAGACTAGATTATTCAAACCTTTACCATCTCATTTTGTAATTTTGCGGCTTGCTCTTATTTCTGGAGAGCAGGCAGATGCCAATTTTCCACTTAGTGTGAAACAGCAAAAAAAGGCGCTGGGCTTCATGTCAGTGAGTCTGGACTTGAATTCTACATCTGCTACTAACTGATGTAACAAAATAATAATAATAATAGTAATAATAATGAATACCCTTTGCTACCTGTGTTGGGACTTTCAGGTTATTTCCTACTCAACCCTCCAATCTCCTTCTGAGAATACTAATATTATCTCAATTGTACACATGAAGAAATGTACTCATGAGCCTTAGGAAGGTCCAGTACTGGCCCAAAGCCACACAGCTGGTGAGACGAGGAACTGGGCCCTAAGGCCATGCTCCTGACCACTCTGCCGCTACATGCCGCCTCAGACAGCTCCCCAGGTGCCCCTGCTTATCCCACGTAGCTGTCCCGGGGCTATAATTAAATAGCTGTGCGAACATTTGAAAAAAAAAACCCCAAAAAAACCACAAAAAAAAAAACCCAGAAAACCACCGCCCCCCACCCCACCTTTCCACCCCCCGCCAACTAGAATTTGCAATAGTTTCCAAAGGACAGAGAAGTGTGCCGAGACCAATGAGTGTCTCATTTCTGGTCAGTTCCCTTGACAACAGACTATCGATAATATGGGATGGTCCAAAGTCTCGGGTGCCCCGGTTGTTCTATAACATCACTTAAAATATCACTTAAAATAACGTGTTGATCAACTGAGTCCTTAATCACTTTCTTGCTCACGGGGATCTTTGCTGTGGTACCATTTACTGACCAAATCTCACCTTTATGAAAACGGCTAACGTCACCCAATTTAACAAGCACTTTAGTTCCAATTTCTTGGCTTAACTAATACTAACAGAGGCTTATTGGTACATGGTGAAGCACAGGTGCTTTGAAGCTAGATGGCCTGCTTTCACACCAGGAGAATCAATGATTATTGTGCCCTCGTGAATGCTCCTTCAGCTCTCTAAGCCTCGGTTTCCTCACCTATAAAGTGGGACAGTAACATCTGCCTTATAGGGCTGCTGAGAGGATGAAACGGGACCAAGCGTGTAAAGAGCTTAGCACAGTCCCAGGTCTGGAACACACGCTGCGGTAACAGACACTTGATTATTTACTCTCCTTTTCTTAGATACATTTCCGGAGGTACTCTCTGGAACAGAACTTAAGTCGGGGTCAGCCAGATGGAGTCCTTGCCTCAGGGAGAATATCGATCCAAATAAAAACACATGCTAATGCATAAAAGAAACTCTTAAACTTGATCTATTTGGCTCTGACTTTCCAGTCTACCCTCAGGCATCAGAAAAGAAATGTAAAATATCCAAATAATTAAAATTTCATGGACAAAATTACACACAGCAACATCATTACACACACACTGACAAGTACATGTGATACACTGAGTAACGCGATAGAGTGGGGGGCGGAGGCGGGGTAGTGATTCCGAGCAGGGGGGAAGCCTCGGAAAAGGAGCAGGAAAGGATGTCCCGGGCTGTCTGCAACTGCGCAGGATCTCCATATGGAACTGCGCGGATAATAAAAATTTTTCTTCTCAATGATCTCAACTTCACTCTTCCTCTGTGTATAGCGAACGTTAAAAAATGGATGAACTAAGTGTGTGTGAACGGAGATTCCGAGCTATTTATTTTTTCCATGCTGTCCTGGGTGGACGGGTCTAGCCAGGTGTCCTTGTTGATAATCTGGAGGGGGACCACCAGGGCTCAGTGTGTAACGCTGCCTCCAGACTCATTCTGGCCTGGGATGAGCCCTCCTTTCCGGGGAGCTTGCTGCCGCCTGGCAGACGCCCAGGACGGACTGGAGCCCATTAACTGGATGAGCCCAGCAAACATGTCCAGGAGCAAAGACAGAAAAAACACCATCAAGATCAGGTCTCACCTAATGTTCATGGTCCTTAAAATACATGTTTTACTTGACAGAGGCAGTAACTTCCCCATACTCAGAATCACTGCTTCCCCAAATCAGGAAATGCGTCACGTCTGTTAGTGGCAAGCACGATAATTAATAAAACTCACCTGGCTTCCCCATCGTCTCCATTTAAAACAATCATCCCGTGTCAGAACAGACAAAATATCTTCCATCTTTATCTCAGAAACACTGTAAAAGGAAGGGCATATCGAGGTAAACCTTTTGTTCTTTCAAAAACATTTGGAATCTGGATGCATAAAACTGGCCTCTCCTCAGGCTAATTTGATATAAAGGAGAAGCAACACTTGGTCAGGGAAAGGGAATGTTTTCCTAAACCTTCAGGAATTTGGAAGGAAGGGGCCCTCTATGATATTAAAGGGACAGGGTAATATTCCCAACAATTTCCTTCCTGCCTGATACATTTACATAGGCTACATTTAGAATTTCCTCTATAGGGATCATGTCGTTATTTCTTAGTAAATCTGGAACACTAAATAAATAGGCCTGCTTATTGATAGATGACCTTGACTTGAATAGAAGACGAACTAAAAAAACATTTCCGACAGTCCCTTTAGTTTCATACTTAAAGAAAGGAGGTGGCTGAAGACCCTTAACTGTGGGGCGTAACCAAACACCTGAGTGAAGGTAAACAGGTGACCAATGCCCATCGCCCCATCGCCCGTCATGGCACCAGAACTCTCTCCTAATCTACCCTGAGGGATCTTTGCTGCTCTTGTCTCTTAATTATTCAGGGGTGAGGACCAAACGATCTCTAGCGAATCTAGAGCTACATGCGAATGGCTGAAACCAGAACTCAGGCTTCCCTTGTGAACAGAAGCCGTCAGCAGCCAGAATAAGACACTCCAAGCTGCCCAGCAGGGGGGTCAGGACAGCCCACCGTCCCCCACAGCTCTGGACGGCCCCAGCCTTCGCCCCAGGAAGGGCGCGCGGCAGAGTCCTGTGTCAGAGGCGAGGAGGGAAACAAATTCCCCAGGGAGAGAGGAGGAGGGAAGGAGGAGCTCTGGGGGAGAAAAACAGATCATAGAAAGAGAAATGATTTTCTTGTATGTTGTTGTTGTTGTTTTTTCCTAAATGTAACAGCAAATTAAAACGTGAATGGCAGCCTCTTCTGTGGGAGAAGACAAAGGTGACTTTCCCCTAAAGGTGACTCTGACAAAGCTATGAATGAACATGTCATGTCTGTGACATGATCTGCCTGAGCTGTGTCACCGTTTCCCCGTACACCCCCAGCCCCCAGCCCTCACCGTTCTCTCTTCACTGCCAGCTCACAGCCACGTGGCTTCGGAAAATATTTTTACAGAGTCAACCGGAGAATGCGGAGTATGTACCAAGAGTGTAGGAGTTGGGGGGGAAATGTTCGTGGTTTCCTGGAAAATCTGTTTTTCATACGGGAGAGAAATGTTACGGCTACTGAATTTGCATCTCATTTATGCCTGGAAAGCTGAAGGAAGGTAAAAATCAGAGCCCAGCCCTGCCTTTTCCTTTTTCTAGCTGACCTGCCTCTATTCATCACTTTTTTTCTTGAGGAAAAATAAAAAAGAAGAAATATAAAAGTAAAAGCAACATAAGAGCCTGGGGTCAGATCTTGAAGTGGGGAGAAAGAAAATAAGTATAATGGCATTCGCAGTCAGGGATACAAAGAACTAAATATGCCACAGAAAGGCACAGTTTTCTCAAATGTTCACCTTCAGCCAGGGCACGGCTCGTATGCTGTATGTGTCCATATGACAATGTTGGGGGACCATTTACCCTAAGTGAACAGGAGCTGGGACTGCACTGGAGTGATTTACAGTTTAAAAGGGCCTTTTCCTCCTAGTCTAAGAAATCACTGCTTCTGAGGAACAAAGCACATCTACTCTGCTTATTTATGGTTCTATCAACAAACCTGAATCATCCCACCACACTATGAAGAGAGACAGCTAAATAAATTCAAGGAACTGTCTTATGCCTGATCTAAGAAATAACACATTTCGAGGAAGCATTTACATTTTAATAAACCAATGATGACTTTCATTAGAAACACATTTAAAGGAGAAGTGGGAAAAAGTGAAGAAGTTGGCAAATACCAAGAAGTCAGAAGGCTGCAGAGACAAAGTTCTGAGCATTCAGACAGAGGTGAAGCGGCCCGGGGCACCTGTCTCTTGCCCTGCTAAATTAAACTGTCAGGGCGAGTTCCACGCGCTGGGGGTATGGGGGCGGGCAGCGATTTCTTGCGATGGCCCTTGCTGCTGAGAGCCTCCGCTTGCCTTCCTGAATCTTCTCTGTAATTCATCAGCCGTCCCAGCAGCCCGCTGCCTGGCTCTCAGGTTCTTAGGCACCAAACAGGCACACACGTCTTCCTCCTTTTTTTGATATTTTAGACGTGTACCTTTTGTATTCCAAGAATCTTCAAGTCTGCCTCTTTCCATGGCATACTTTGTAATTAGTTCTTATTAGATTTAGTTTTTTGTATTAAGTCAAAGAAACAGTTTATATATAGATCCCCAACATACAGCCCTTCCTCAAACAGAAATCAGCAAGTGTAACGCACGGCAGTATCGTAGCGACAGATCTGATCATCACTCGGGTTGACTACGTCTCACCGGTGAAGCAGCCAGTGGTTCAGGACCAGGCACTTCAATAGGTGAATTTTCAGGGCAGAAACCAGTGAGGCTGGACTCCTACAGAACTCTCTGCCCCTTAAATGAATGTTCTTACACCCCTCGTAAGAACATTCTTACAGCACATAAGACCCAAATCTCTTCCTCGCGGTATTTCCCAGTCTTCGTCCTTCTGAACTTCCTCCCCGAGTCTCTGGCATCACTGAGTTCTCTCCTGAACGTGAACCTTATGCTGAATTTCCCATGAATGCTGCGGGCTCTTTTTCCAGACAAGATCATCAAAAGGGAGGACTGCCTTTTTAAAAAAAATTTATTTATTTATTTATTTATTTTTGGCTGCGTTGGGTCTTCGCTGCTGCGCGCGGGCTTTCTCTAGCTGTGGCGAGCGGGGGCTACTCTTCGTTGTGGTGTGCGGGTTTCTCATTGCGGTGGCTTCTCGTTGCGAAGCACGGGCTCTAGGTGTGCGGGCTTCAGTAGCTGTGGCACGCGGACTCAGTAGTTGTGGCTCGCGGGCTCTAGAGCGCAGGCTCAGTCGTTGTGGCGCACAGGCTTAGTTGCTCCGCAGCATGTGGGATCTTCCTGGACCAGGGCTCGAACCCGTGTCCCCTGCACTGGCAGGCGGATTCTTAACCACTGCGCCACCAGGGAAGTCCCAAGGGCTGTCCTTTTTATACCTTTAAAATATACCCAGCTCACCAATGATTCATGTTGGTGCTAATTATTATTTTCCCTTTTTCAATTTCAGGCTTACATTTGAACCTTCCATAGCAGTCAACTGGAAGGCATTTATTCGAGAACAAGGGCGAGAGGGGAGAGAGGCAGAGGCATCGAGGCTGACGACTCTGTGCTGGACCATCACCCTCTGCCTGCGGAGCTGTGTGCACCCGTTTCTGCAAGGAGATCGCATCACAGTGAACGAGCACAGGAGGCCAAGCAGAGAGAGCTGCTGACGGGGAGGAAGGGGAGGACGTGAACTTGGGTCTAGAACGGAAGGAGGAGGGAGCCATGGAGGCAGAGAGAGGCTGCCTAGGTGCAGTGAGTCCCTCCTCTCGTGGGACAACACACCTCTGAGAACACCTTCCACACGTACACGAATCGCCGGGACAGAGGGAAAAAGCTACGGCGCTGGGACGGGTTTTCATTTCGACCCCCCTGTATTTCTGGAGTGGAACCTCCTGATCGGGTGCCGCCTAGACTCTGAAAGGGCCGCAGAGAGAAGTCTGAAGCGGCCTCCAGCCCCCGGGAACTCAGAATCCAGCTGGAGATGGAGCTCCTGGTGAAACGTGACTGACTGATCTACATGAGATTTTCTCTCACAAGAGAAGAGATGCACGTCTTCCTGAAACAAACGAAAACCACTCCGTCAACTGACAAGCTGTATCAAGATGAGAGAATTACGTAAGAGGAAAACCCACACCATCTTCATTTTTGCCCTCTCGAATTCATCGGGTGTGGGTCCTCGCCTCCCCCGACACTGAGGGGTGTGAAGCACATTTTCTGAGAAAGCTTCATTCCACGAACGGTCACACCAGCAACCTCAAAAGAGTGTTGAGAGCGTTGAAGTCTGACTGGGGACAGGGGAAGTCACCGAGTGGCTTCTGAGCAGCTGGGCCACTCCCGTGCCCGGCGTGTACCGTGCCACCACCTTGGGCATCACACGGCTCTTCCTGTGCCTCCAAAAACATTCTAGGCATCACTGTGCTTTCTCTGAGCAGAAGAAATTCGTGAAAGTAGATCAGTGTGAAAAACCGCATGCCTTTAGAAGCCCAGTTTTAGAGCCTGTTACTTTAGGTTTTATGGAAAACATGACTAAACAAACTCATTTCCGTGGCCCAGGTGGATGCTCTCTGCTTTCATCACAATCACCCCTGGCCAGCTCGAGCCGCTGTCTTCTGTCTTTGCTTTCTTTGTCTCTCCTCGGGGAGATCGGGGTTCGATGGAAGCCCCTGGCGAAGGTTCCATGCTGCTGAGCCCTGTGGAGTCCCCGACCCAGGGCTGGAACTGGGGGCTTGACGCCGGGGGATGTGAGAGGCTGCCATCTGACTGGGTGCATACGAGACAGCAGCTGGACAGCCTTGGCCACAGACATGGGGTACATAATTCACCTGCCCCTAATGGTTTCTTCCCTCGTTTTCCTTTCCTGGGGGAAGGGGAGCTGTGTAAAGAATCAAAAGCATTATTTTCTTCCAAGTTTAAAGGTCCTAAGTGTTAATTAATTGCAAGAAACAAAAATGGTGACTAAGAGAGATCTTTGAGAAGCTGGCCGGGCGGGTGGTGCACACTGATTTTGCGGCAGGAGCAACGCAACGCAGACCTCTACCTGGAAGAAAGAGCGCAACAGATCGCTCTACGCCTTGGAATGGCAACGCAATGAAAACTGTCATGTGCTGATGGCGTTAAGGGTTTTAGTCTTTGCCACTGGCTATTCTGGGACTCATTTAGGGATCACAAGGGTTAATGGCTCCTCGGCAGCTTACAAGGCCCATCCACTGTAAGAAGCGACAGAAAGTTAATTAGGTGAGATCAGCCGAAGCCCCGTGTTTCTGACTCACTTGATTTTGTGAGAAGCCAACGAGTTGACATATTCTGCCTCCGAAGGAGCCAAAATGAGCAGGCTGCTCCCATGGCAGCCAATCCGGGCGGTTCTCCCAATCCGGTGGATGTATTCAGCAGGTGAAGACGGGGCGTTGTACTAAAAAGGGTAACAAAAATGAAGGCATTCACAGATCAAGGGACTGCCATTAATTGGAAGTGCAATACCCCTCACCTGCCTCCAGGTATCCCAAGAATTAAATCCTGGTGCTATGGTTACCCTACCACAATCACAAGGAGAAGTCACTCAACCCTGAAACTCCTGGCTTCATTGGAAATAACAAGGCTCCGACACGCCAACGGGAACAGTGGCCAAGTTTCAGATAAACGAGACGTCTTCTCGTCCCAATACCTCCTATTTAATTTCACTTCTCCACAGGTCTCTTCATTTTCCTATTTGCATCTTTTCACTGAGGTGACTGGGCAAGGTGAGAATGCAGGCAGGTGGGCGCAAACTTGCGCAGGATGGCCGCACGACCTTGGCCTACTTCCTCAGTAGACAGAGCAGTGGGGCTGAGGCCACGAAAGACGCTGCACAGGGTACAGAGAATCAGGTCTCCACCGCCTCGCTGCAGGCCACCCAGTCCCAACGGAGCAGAGCTGCAGGCCAGCTGAGAGGCAGGTTCCCCTTCCTGCAGGGAAACGCCTCTGCTCCCACGGACAGTGTTCCTGACCCGGCAAAAGGGCCAACGCTCTAACTCAGCAGAACGGACGCTCTCTACGGCAGTAACGTCATCGTCGTTAACACCAACTGTCCCTGTACTCATTCTGCCCTTTTCTTCTTTGCTGCTACATGCATCAAAGACCAGAGGGCCAAGAATATGATGGGAGGCCAGGCATGTTAAACTAATCAATACCCACAATTATAAGAAGGCTCTCAACGATCAATTATATGTGTCTGGCCTCCTGTACATTAAAATCATCCTCGCCTTCCTATTTCAAATCTGCTCCATGGACAGCAGGAAAGAAGACACAATGCCTCTAGTCGCAAAGTCATCATGTGCGGTGAGCAGAGATTTCCTAGCTAGTGACAGGCATGCAATTCCACTAAAATGTGAATAAACCATGACTCACGTAAACAGGGCCCATGTCCCCGGCCCCCGTACAGAAGGGCTTAAAAATACCACTCTGCAGACTAAGGAAAAGAAAAAACAAAACTAAAACCACTAGACTAGTGCTAACACCTGTACCCTCTGGCAAAGCGTCTAAGGCTAGAGGTACGTGTAAGATGCTGTCAGGGCCTTAATTGCCCCCTGCAGGTCAATGTGCATGGACACAGCTCTCAGGACAGCTGAGCCATCGCCTTCTGGACACAATGAGGCCTCCCAGGGGCCCAGGTAATTCCTGTTATTTTCAGATTGCCGAAAACTCTGTGTGTGACACACATTAGTCTGTGAGCAGGGGAGCCTGCCCCTCCCTCCCACGGCAGTGCAGGCTGCAGGCTGGGCTGCAGTGGTCAGGTGGGCTGGGTTAAGGAAAGATGTCAGGAGAATTGTGCAGGTCGGGCTGGTTGCTGCCTGGAGACCAGGGCAACACCCAAGAGGGTGATGATAATTATTCTACTTAAAGCCAATGCACCTACTCATGATCACACATTCCGGCCTCAAGCTCGCACCTTAACAACTTAAATACATTACCTGGACAATCCACGTGACTTGAGGGAGATCTAAGCCCCGAGCCGCAACATCCTTCAAAACAGAAAAGAATATGGCTTAGGACAGAGTTTCTCAACCTTTTTGGGGTCATGGATCCATTTGATGATCCAATGCAAACTCTGAGGGCTCACCCCCCAGCAATGTGCACAACTTCAGGAACCCACTGACGTCCACCTGTGGGTAAAATTCCAATTCAGAGGCTAGTTCTACAGAACCCGCAGGTGAGGCAGCCAGAGCCCACTTCACTAAAAGAACATCATCTGCATGTAGGCCTGAGAACTGAAATAAGTCATGATCAGACAGTCATCAACCAGACAGACAAAAAGTATAAAAGCAATGGAGATTTTTTTTTCTTTCCTTTTCAGCTGGTCGCCATCTCAAGAGCAAAGATTCTGCTCTCTGGTTTCTGGCCATTCTGGCAGAGAGACTAGAAAATGGGAATCTTCCAGTCTTTGGCAATAAAGGTACACCTGGCATTCACCTCCAAGCACAAGTCACACCAAGAGTAGCCCCAGCCAACAGGTACTGAGCGCTCACTACACACCAGACACGGTGGAGAGCATTTTACCTGCGTTATCTTGACTCATTGTCAAAATAACGCCTCAGACAACTATTACTCCCTATTACTCTATCAAGAGAGGAAACCAAGATTCAGAGAGATTAAGGAACTTGTCCAGGGACACACAGCTAAGAAGCAGAGGTAGCCCTCAAATCCAGGTCGGCTTTACTTTTCCAAGACCATATTACAGTATACGGTTCCACTATCAAAAAAGATGCTGTGTCCCTCATATGCTGCTGGTGGGAATGCAAAATAATACAAACCCCTATGGTGGGGAATTTGGTAATATCCAGCAAAATTACATATGCACTTGATCTCTGACCCTGAGCAATCTCCCAGCAATCCATCCCTGGCAAAAATTTAAAATGATCTATGCACAAGGCTATTCATTTCAGCACTATCTATTTATTTATTTATTTTTTTTAACATCTTTATTGGAGTATAATTGCTTTACAATGGTGTTAGTTTCTGCTTTATAACAAAGTGAATCAGTTATACATATACATATGTTCCCGTATCTCTTCCCTCTTGCATCTCCCTCCCTCCCACCCTCCCCATCCCACCCATCTAGGTGGTCACAAACCACCGAGTTCAGCACTATTTATAATTGCAGGTCTGGTAATAACCCCAATGTCTAGCAGGAGACGGGTTGAATAAAACACGGCAACACCTACCCCATAGAACGGAGTTTTACACAGCTACAAAAGGAATGGAGGTTCCTATGTACTGATGTGGAGAATATCTAGACTATATTTTGAGTGTGAATAGTATGCGTTTGTGTAAGAAATGGGGGAAAGACAAATATATTTGCTCATATTTGAAAAAGAAATAATGGAGGGAAAACCCCCAAAGCTTATAAAAAATAGTGACCTATACGGGAAGGAAGAGAATGGGGGGAGGGGATGAGGATGGACGCTGGACTTCCTTTTTAAATTTTATTTATTTATTTATTTATTTATTTATTTATGGCTGTGTTGGGTCATAGTTTCTGTGTGAGGGCTTTCTCTAGTTGCGGCAAGTGGGGGCCACTCTTCATCGCGGTGCGCGGGCCTGTCACTATCGCGGCCTCTCTTGTTGCGGAGCACAGGCTCCAGACGCGCAGGCTCAGTAATTGTGGCGCACGGGCCCAGTTGCTCCGCGGCACGTGGGATCTTCCCAGACCAGGGCTCGAACCCGTGTCCCCTGCATTGGCAGGCGGATTCTCAACCACTGAGCCACCAGGGAAGCCCTGGACTTCCTTTAACGGGCCCTTATAATTCTGACCCTGAGACCACGCTTCAACATAATTAAAAATTAAAAAGTAAGATAACCAGCTGTCATGCAATAGGAAGGACCGAATATCACCTATGACATATTCTTGCCGAAACAAAAACAAAACCCTAGAAATGGAATCTAAACAAGTGCCTAGACCTACTGCAGGGAGACAGGAACAAGGTAAACAGCACCACAAGGACACGATGTGGAGCATTCTAAAGGACAAATGGTCTTTCTTCCACCAAAAAATCCAGGAAAAAAGGGAGGGTAACAAAAACAGAAGACATTAAGTAGACAGATGGATAAATGGATAAATGGACAGATGGATCGAGAAGCAGAGAACCAACACCTGGAAGGAGGTTCACCAAAACTGTCAACTGTGGTTACCTCGAGGTAGAGGGATTTGGGGCAATTTTTCCTTTTCTCTTCCCAGTTTCCTGCGTTGTTTGCTTTGTTTTTCTTTTGACCACGAATGCATATTATTCCCCCCCCAACCCCGCATTTTTATTCAGAAAAATTTAAACCTACAGAAAAGCTGGAAGAATAGTACAATGAGCACTTGTCAGTCCTTCATCTTGATTCACCAATTGCTAAACATTGGCACAGCTGCTTTTTTCCTCTCTGTACACACGTGTTTTTCTGAACCATCTGAAAGGAAGTTGCAAGTATCATGACATTTTGCCCCTAAATACTTCAGCACATGTCTCCGAAGTAAAAGGACATTCTTCTACATAAATCACAATACCATTACCACACCTAAGAAACTTCACACTAAATAAGTTTATTTTATAATAATCAGTCCACATTCAAATTTCACCACTTGTACCTAAGACGATTTTTATAGTTGTTTTCCTTTCTTAACCCAGGACTGAAGCCTAGATCATTGCATTCTATTTTTATTATAGCCCTCTAGACTTCCTTAACGTAGAACTGTATCCCTACCCTTAACATTTACTTCTTTTTATTTTTTACTTTTTGGATAACAATCATTTTTTGAAGAGTCCAGGTGTCTTGAGGAACATCCCAGAATCTGGACTTTTCTGTCTCCTCATAGTAAGATTCAGGGGGAGTGCTCTGGCAGAACGACATCAGGGTGGGGTGTACCATCCAGCACGTGACCTCAGGATACAGGCAGGGTGTCTGTCCTGTGCTGGGGACGCTGTGCTCGGTCACTGGAGCAGGTGGCATCCACCATCTCACTCCCTTGTGACGGTACCTTTCTCCTTTGCGATGAGTGAGTAACCTCAGGAGGGAAACTTTGAGACTGTTTCCCAGAACATTTTGCCCAGTGGTTTTAGCATCATTTGATGTTACTTGTCGGTATCAGTTGTTACCCTGTTGTCTACAAAATGATGGCTTTCTAAGCCTATCGTTCCTTCCATTTTTATAACTGGCATTCTTCTGTAAAGGACGGCTCTTCCTCCTCTCGCCTCGCTTTTCAGTATCACTAAGAATTTATAGGTATATAAGGTTTTCTAAAAAATAATAATCCTATGCAAAGTTCTGTAAGAAGCACATTAAAACAATCGCACCCTTATCCTCCAGGGTCAGAGGCAGGACCCAAGGAAAACACTGTCCCACCATCATCTAAGTCACCCAGAAGGACCACTGCAGGCAGGTCAGGGCTGGTCTGCCTTCGCTCTGATTAAATCCCACCTAGGATTTGTGGGTCTCCTTTGAACGGTGGCCAGAGGCTGCATTTATAAGTGTTAAGTAGACATTTCATGTATTAGAAGTGTGTCAACCACCCAGGAAGTGTTTTCTGACAGCTTCCAGGTGCCCTGAAAGCTGAAGGCAGATGTTCCAGAGCCGATGCCTTTGAGAACACAATTTAGAGCGTTCTCTACACTAACCACAGTCACTGTCTTTAGAAAAACTGACGGGATCTTAAATCTGTGAAGCTCTCGTTAAGAAATGATTTACTTCATTTAAGTGTTCTGCACTGGGAGAGGTACGTAGACAATGGGCTGTCTGAGCTTTACAGATAAGCTTTGTAAAAAATGCAATGCTCGTCGGTTTAGTAAATCCAACTAAGAAACACAGATGAATCTCTAAACTAGCATATGATGTTAGGAAAGCCACTCTGGGTACAAACACGCTTAAACAGTGAGTTAGGAGGCACGGCAGCCACCGCCATCAGGACTGTTCACGGTTCTTTCCCACTCGGGCTGGGCAATCGGCTCAGGACACCAGGTTGACAACCTTCCCGCCGCCCACTACTTCTGGTGTTTGGGCGGGGGCACCTCACAGCCAGCCACTGCTCGGACCTCACCAGCCATTTCCTTAAGCACTTCTTTCCAGTCTCAGCCGAGGCTCCTCTGAGGGTGGGAGAGTGGATCAATCTTGCCAGTGCAGGAACAGGGAGAACCGGACTCTAGGACCACTTCAGCAGCCACCAATCCGGGCAAGTCACCTCTGCTCTCCGAGCCTCAGTTTACCCACCTATAAAATGGCTACAATTTACTTATCTCCCAAGGTTGCTATGAAGATCCAATGAGACAGTGGGTGTGCAAAGTGTCCTGAGAATTGTAAATCTGAGTGTTCCAGTTCGTGATGAAATAAGAGCTGGACGGAGGCAATGAGGTGGGGATTTAAAAGCCTCTCGGCTCTCTTCCCCCCTCACACCCCATCCACCCGACCGGGCAGAGGACCACAGAGGAAGGGGACATGGCTCCATCTTCCTGGATGCTGTCAGCCAGCAGCACCAGAGCCACAGGAAACTGACCTGCACAAGACTCAGCAAAGGCTTCGGTTCTCCGCCCACCCATAGAACTTAGATCCAACCCAACTGTATTCCTTTAACCTAATTAGGGCGAAAGAATCGCTAAAGTCAATTCTGAAAGACACTCACCAGTCAGGCCTTGAAGTCCGTGGGCCTGACAATTGGCCGCCTCCATGAGACCAAGGGGTACAGATGGAAGGCAGCTTGCTCAGGTGCCAGCCTGTCAGTTGGATTAAAATGACTCATTTATTTACCCGAGAACCTCACAAAGTGCTTTTACTAACAGGGAGAGGGGGCCTGTGGCTCTCCGAGCAAGGGACGCAGCAAATTCGCCTCTGCTGCCTTCCCGTCCTGCCAAAGTCATTACTGCGGCGTGTGGAAAGCCATCAGCGGGGCACAGGCCCCCGTCGTCCGGGTGACAGATTGGGCTGCGTAATCAGAGGGGGAAGGAGAGAGCGCAGAAGCTGTCAGAGGCGCGAGATCTTGGCTGGAGCCGCCAAAAAGCTGGCAACATGAGTTAGCGTAACTGAGTCAATAGCCAACCATCTCCAAATGATCTTGCCATTAACACGAATGAAATACGAGCGGAAAAGATAAACTTCGCCTAAAAAGCATACCCCAGAGAGAACCAAGAAAGTCTCCATTTCTTCAGGGGTGCTGAAGGGACATTCTTGGGATGCTTACAGCCCCCCTCCTTTGTCTCCTGGCCGCCTGGCACAGCGAAATTTCCCAGGAGGAGAGGAAATTAAGAACCGCACAGACCTAACGGTGTGTTTCGAGCAAAAAAAAAAAAAGAGAGAGAGAGAGAAGGTGGAGGAGAGCAGCACAGGTGCTTTAGGTATCTTCTGAAAAAGGAGGCATGTGTGGACAAGCACAAAACATTCCAAGGGATACTCAGCCAGTGGATGCAGGTGGAGCCGGAAGTGCCTCTCCTTGCTGGGAAAAGGCCAAGGCGCTGGGTACATACATCCAGGGACAACCAGGGAGGGCCACGCATCAGCCCTAAAACTAGAGGGGGCTTGGAAACGCCACATTCCAGCCACTCGGTGGGGTTTCTCCTTCCCAACCCCTCAACTTAACAGTGGTATTAAAAAAACCTCTGGCTTAGGGCGAGTGCTTCACTATAAGCCGAAGGAAATATTCTGCTTCGTTCGATTTCTTAACTCCATTGAGGAAAGTAGGCTTTGAACTTCCAAATGACTCCTTCCTGCTAATACTTGCTCCCTCCTTAACTTGGGTTCTTCTTAGATCCAGTTTTCTAGAGGACACAAACTTAACATTTCAAATATGTAAGGACTTCTCTTTCCCAGACTGGTCTCTCCTCCCTGACCAGCTTTTCACCTCTGCCCAGACTCCGGACTCATCGCGGTCACACGTGTACTGAGAACCCACATTATACAGCCATGTACCAGGTCCCGCAAGATTGCGTGAAGTTAAGAAGATCCTTGCTTTTAAAATGTTTAAGATGAAAGGAAACACAGACACACACACACACACACAGACACACCTTTAACTTTCTTCACAATAGAAAAGGAAAGTCCCCACGCAACAATTAACAAGTGGTTCCCTTTATCCAGAGAAGCGAGTCCTCCATCTGCCTTGTCCTGCTGTGGCCCCATTGCTCATTAACACCCAGGAGGCTCCCGGAGAGCTTTCAGAGCCTGGCAAGTAACAGGCTGCTGAAAAGGACGCAGTGACAACATCTCCCCAACCCAGGCCCCACCTATCACAGCCAAAGCATCTCAGACACCCCAAGTTTCCGCCTATAGCAAACAAACACGGCAGAAGTAGAAGGAAGACTGGGCAGGAAAGAAGAACTTCTCACCACTGGGGACTCTGGGCTTGTCCCCTGGCTTAGAAATGGAGAGGAATGAGCTCCCACCCAGCTCTTTTCCAGTAATTTCCTAAAGCAGAATAAAGAAAAGATGAGACTGGCAGAGGCTCTGCAGGCTGGACGTGACCTGGGCCAGCAAGTGAACACGCACCAAGGGGCTTACAGAAATCAGATTATGGCAAGTGAGAATTTGCTTTTCACATGGCATCCAGGACTGGCAGGGGGCAGAGGTGCCAAGTCAATGGTGCTCCTCATCTAGCTGACATCACCTGCCTGCAGGCAGCAGCCAACAGGACAAGGAAGTCATCATATGCTTTTGACCCCACCGAGAATCACATTTCAGAAAATGATCTTTTCTTCCGGAGAGCTACTAAGAAAACCCCCAAAAACAAAACAAAAAACTGAACTTCAAATACCTGGAGTTTTCTTTGAGACTTAGAGCTCACCCATGTCTGTAAAACACATGGCGGCATTTGCACACTAGGAGACTCAATAATTTCCCACCAGGGACAAATCCAGCATCTTTTTTTTTTTTTTTTTTTTTTTTAATTTTATTTATTTATTTTATTTTTGGCTGTGTTGGGTCTTCGTTTCTGTACGAGGGCTTTCTCTAGTTGCGGCGAGCGGGAGCCACTCTTCATCGCGGTGCGTGGGCCTCTCACTATTGCGGCCTCTCTTGTTGCAGAGCACAGGCTCCAGACGCGCAGGCTCAGTAATTGTGGCTCACGGGCCTAGTTGCTCCGCGGCATGTGGGATCTTCCCAGACCAGGGCTCGAACCCGTGTCCCCTGCATTGGCAGGCAGATTCTCAACCACTGCGCCACCAGGGAAGCCCCAATCCAGCATCTTAAGGGTCAAAGATAAAGCATTTTGTTCTGGTCCTAACCCAAATTCCAACACACAGGTTCCTACTGCCTTCTGTTTTAATATAGATGATCTATAACATTCACTCTTCAGATAACACCATAGATATGAAAAAGTAAACTTATTCCCAGTGAACACTTTTTTTTTCATGTCACAAACAATTCTCCATTGGAATGTTTGAGAGAATCCCATAGGTAAAACTAAATTCTTTATTTTATTGATTTTTTTTTTACAAAGAAGTTTATTTTATTTATTCATTTTCTTTAAAGATTTATTTATTATTATTATTTTTTTAAATTTATTTTTGGCTGCATCAGGTCTTAGCCGCGGCACACGGGCTCTTCATTGTGGTGGGCAGGCTTCGCTCTAGTTGTGGCGCGAGGATTTTCTCTTCTCTAGTTGTGCTGCGCGGGCTCCAGGGCACGTGGGCTCTGCAGTTTGCAGCACGCGGGCTGTTGTCCAGGCGCACGAGCTCAGTAGTTGCGGGCGCGGGCTTAGTTGCCCCGCGGCATGTGGGATCTTAGTTCCCTGACCAGGGATCGAACCCGCGTCCCCTGCATTGTAAGGTGGATTCTTTACTACTGGACCACCAGGGAATTCCTATTTTATTTATTTTTTTATTTCTTATGGAAGTATAGTTGATTTACAATGTTGTGTTAGTTTCTGGTGTACAGCAAAGTGATTCAGTTTATATATGTGTATATATATATATATATATATATACACATGTGTATCTATACATACACACACACATTCTTTTTCTTTTTTTTTTTAACTAATTTATTTATTTTTGGCTGTGTTGGGTCTTTGTTGCTGCTTGCGGGCTTTCTCTAGTTGCGGCGAGCGGGGGCTACTCTTTGTTGCGGTGCGCGGGCTTCTCGTTGCGGTGGCTTCTCTTGTTGCGGAGCATGGGCTCTAGGCGTGCGGGCTTCAGTAGTTGTGGCACACGGGCTCAGCAGTTGTGGCTCGCGAGCTCTAGAGCGCAGGCTCAGTAGTTGTGGTGCACGGGCTTAGCTGCTCCGCGGCATGTGGGATCTTCCCAAACCAGGGTTCGAACCCATGTCCCCTGCATTGGCAGGCGGATTCTTAACCACTGCACCACCAGGGAAGCCCCATATTCTTTTTCACATTCTTTTCCATTTTGGTTTATTACAGGAAACTGAATATAGTTCCCTGTGCTATACAGTAGGACCTTGTTGTTTACCTATTTTATATATAGTAGTTTGTATCTGCTAATCCCAAACTCCTAATTTATCCCTCCCCCATTCCCTTTCCCCTTTGGTAACCATAAGTTTGTTTTTTATGTCTGTGAGTCTACCTCTGTTTTGTAAACAAGTTCATTTGTATCACATTTTAGATTCCACACATAGGTGCTATCATATATTTGTCTTTCTCTGTCTGACTTACTTCACTTAGTATGATCACCTCTAGGTCCATCCATGTCGCTGCAAATGGCATTATTTCATTCTTTGTTATGGCTGAGTAGTATTCCCCAATGAGCAAGTATATTAATCTCAGCCTCAGTCTTTAGAAAAAGACACGTATCAGTGATTCTCAGCATGGAGTTTCCTGAGCCCCAGCTGTCCTCCCACTTAACCCACGAACACCGGGTGCCTGCCGCTCTGTGCCAGACGCTGGGATGGGAAACACAGCCCCTGTTCTCGTGAGCCTGCAGTCTGGTGGGAAGACACCTAGACCAGTTGTGAGGAGCATCATAAAGAAATGCAGGGCCCACTGGGAGTGCCTCGTGGGGAAGAACTGGGGCTTCTGTTTCCTAAAAAACTGCCACTGAAGCTGAGACCTACGAAGGGGTTAGTCTAAGTCAGCGTGGTGTGTCCCAGGCCGAGGGAGCTCATGTACCAGGGCCCCAAGGCCAGAAAAAGTAAGAATGACACGTTCAAGGAGCTGAAAGAGGGCCCTGTTTGGCTGAAGGACAGGCAGCAAGAGGGAAAGTGGAGACAGAGGAAACAGGAAGGGGTCAGGCTCCGGAAGTGTCAACAGACAAGAGGATTTTTGACAAATTTCTTTATCAAGTAGATTACTTGGACTCATCTTCGCTTTAGACCAGGCACGTGAAGTAAGTTTTAGAGCAAACACAAGCATCTGACTTGATGGGCTTCATAAAGAGAAGGGCTACTTGGTCAGACTCAGATCTCCTTCTGAGGCAAGCATTCCAGGAGCAACTGCTCTCAGATCTGAAGGACCAGAGCCGGCGGAATCACTGTTTGCCACACACACATGAGAATCCGCAGGTCACCGGGCAGGCCGTCTTGTAGATGATCATGCATGTATACACACACGAGAAACAAAGCTGCACTCGCTCACACACTCTCAATTTAGAAAGAAAACAATCTCTATTACCTTTAAAACTAAATAGAGAACAGGAGTTCCTTAAAAAGTAATTGTATTAAACGAGGCCTAGACAGGCATTCAAGTAGCTAAATGTCTTTGCTTCTACCTAGCCCTTGTTCACAGGATTACTAAGTTGACGGTGCAATTTCATTACTGCATATATAGGGATTTCTCAAATAACCAGTTGGGGATTAAGTTACATCTTCCAAGATGGCACAAACAGGGAAGGCATTTTAATCTTGGGAGCCAGCAGCAACTTTGGTGAAGTGAGTCCCCAGAGAAGCAGGGACGTTGAAGGTGTGAGTTTTCAATCTCAAAAGATCACAAGAGACGTGCACGAAAAAGGTCACTGCGGTGCTGGAGGAGGTGGCTACCCACGACTGCAAAGACTGAGGCCGAGTGAGCTGGCCCTGAAAACTGTAGGGCAAATGATAGTTCTGGACAACAGCACATAAAATCTGTCCAAGCGCATCTATTTTCCTTTAAGAAAAGGTGAGCAGAGGCAAGTAGAGTGATTCTGTTGTGAAAAGACTTTCTCAGCTCTAATTACTCCCGATAGCTGTAATTTACAAGTTCTTGGTGGAGAGAAATCGCCGAGATTCACACGTTTTCAGACAAACAGCTGCCACTATTAGCGAGCAAATTGCCAAGTCTTCCGCGCGGTGGCAGCCCGCTATCTGTGGCAGTAAGGTGACAAACCAGGAGTGCAAAGAGACCGGCCACACCAAGCGGCCCCCGGAATTCCTGTTCCCTGTGGGGCCGGTGACCCCAAGGCAAATCGTCAGGAGACGAAAAACTGCCACCACCACAACAACTGTCAACCTTCCCACGGAGCGCAGAATGATACATACCGTGCAAAGAAGAACCCCTGTTTTGGAATGTGAGAATTCTTGAAACACTGCTGTTCTTTCCTACAAAAACAAGGAAAAATAGGGCCTTTATAACTCTGAGATCGAGTCCAGCAAGGTAGGCTTAGAGTCTCATAACTCTCCCAATTTTCTACTGCTATAACTATTTTTAGGCACAGAGAGAGGTTTTGCCAAGAAAGAGGCAGAAGTGGATTCTTCACATCTTCCAACAAGACCCTATATCTACACGACCAGGCTTCTTGGACTGCAGCAGAGTAACAAGCTTTGAGGGCAGCACGTTTCATTAAGACAATGCGGGGCGGGGCGGGGCGGCGGAGGGGTCGGCGGCCACGCCCTCCAGAAACGGCCAACACCCAGAGCAAGGAGGGCCAAAGGCCACAAGTTCCTGCACTCAGGGTTCCCAACTCAGAATTTACTCTAACACCTTTCCTACAGGTGGTCTAGAGGCTGAACAACAACCAACCTTTCCTATGGGGCAATTTTCTTAAAAACTGATTTTTAAAAAGACTTTCAAATTATAAAAGCCATATATTTTAACTGTAGAAAAATTATACTTCAAGTCAAAGGAAGGAAATTAAATCATCCTACCACTCAAAACCAACCACCACTGCTGGCAACACCTTGAGGCTTCCTGAGCCCCTTTCTAGGCGAAACATAACCAAATATGTGGCTTTTTAAAAACTGGCATCATGGCTCTTACACTAACATGCTCTTATCATATATCAACTGAATGTGGACATCTTTTCATGCCAATAAATAGCCCCAAACCGCCTCGTCTCCCGTGACTATACCATAGGCAGCTGAATGGGAGCCCCGCCACCACGTGACCAACGCCCCACTCCTGACAACTGAGGTTGTCTGCACTGCTTACCATCACAGACAACGCTGTGATAAACAGGTCTGTAGGCAAGTCACTGTGCTCATGCCTAACTATTCCCTTGGGGTAAATTCCTAAAGGCAGACTGGCTGGACCAAAAGGCCTTGGGCGTGAACTTGCAGGGGCCACACTGGGGGTGTGTTTAAGTCACAGTGTTGCCAGCAGTTAAGACTTGGCCATGTCCATCTGTCAGCAACAACAAAAAAAAGGAAATATACCCAAATCACTGAAGATTTGGAAAAGAGAAAGACGTGAAGTCTCTCTTTCCGCTCTGACACCAAGGTGTACCTCATTCTGGCCTTCCGCGGGTACACGTCCCATCACATGACTGGACCCCAGGCTGCACCTCACTGAGCACGGTGGACGGTGACGACCGGCACGTAGGCAGTGCACCAGGTACCAGACGCTGGCCTGCACTTCACGTGTCTGAACGTATCCGATCCGCAAAGCAACCCTATGAGCAGGTACTGTCACCACCCTCACCTCCAGAGGAAGAAACCGAGGCACAGAGAGGTTGGGTAACTTGCCCAAGGCACGTGCACACACTGTTAATACAGGACTGAACTGAGATCTGAACCCAGGGAATTTATGGCTGCCCTGCAGAGTCAAAATCAGAAAACAAATCAGGAAAGTTCATAAAAGCCCGTGAAACTAATCTTAAAGACCAGACATACTGTACTCAGGTTTGGGGTAAGGAACACAGCTACCAAAGCCCTGAGCATCCATCACAGCTCTCATGCAGCAACTTCTTCAAACAGCAGCTCCTCTCCGATGCTCTAATCCTTGGTTAGGGTCACGTCAGTCACTGAGGGAGACCACACTAAGGTCATGTGGAGCAGGGGGCAGGGTGACAAGCCAGGAAGACGCGATGGGGACGGTGTTAGCTAAGTCTCCTGGGACAAGACACTGCACCGATATCTAGAAAACGAAATACAGAGATCCTCCCTGCCACCTTCTACCCATCTCACAGGGAGGGTGTGAAGGCTAAACACTTAATAAACAAGACAAGTAAAATACTAACGATTATTAAACGATGAAAAAACTGCACTTTTCCTGAAAGAGAAATAACAGCAATAATGGCACCTGACGTTACCCAGTACTCTCTCTGCACCAGGCCGTGTACTAAGGACTTGATCTGCATTCACTCAGTGAATCGCCACAACAACCCCAGGAAGTACGTACTACTGTTCTCTCCACCTCAGAGGCATGGACATTGAGGCACAGAGAGGTTAAATGCTTTCCTGAGGTCACACAGCCAGTGAATGGCAGAGTCAGCACCAGAACACAAGCAGTCTGCCCCCAGAGCACACGGCTGTAAACACCCTACCCAGTTACCACCCTGTTACAATGAGAGATGCACAGTCTGAAATAACCTAACTGCAGAATCTTCTGTTGACACATTCAAACCCCTAGATCCCTCTGAGTCCACATCCAGCTCCTTCATCCTCCTCACACCTACCCTGCAGGATGGCTCTGCAGAAAACAGACCTAGAGTATTGATAAAATCAGTTAAAAAAAAAAAAAAACCCCATAAATGGCATTAATTATGAAATCAACACACTTGATTGAATTGGGGATCCTGAAGGTAAAAATTAAGAGTTTACAAAACTAAAGCTGGAATATTCAGGAAATTCTGTATAGTCTTGTGTTAAATAAGAAGCTGTGGGCTTCCCTGGTGGCGCAGTGGTTAAGAATCCACCTCCCAATGCAGGGGACACAGGTTCGAGCCCTGGTCCGGGAAGATCCCACATGCTGCAGAGCAACTAAGCCTGTGCGCCACAACTACTGAGCCTGCGCTCTAGAGCCCTCGAGCCACAACTACTAAGCTGGCACGTCTACAGCCCGTGCTCCGCAACAAGAGAAGCCACTGCAATGAGAAGCCCGCGCACCGCAACGAAGAGTAGCCCCCGCTCGCCGCAACTAGAGAAAGCCCGCGCGCAGCAACGAAGACCCAACGCAGCCAAAACTAAATAAATAAAATAAATTTATATTAAAAAAAAGAAGCTGTGTCCTTGAGTAACCTTGAGCAACTTCATTTTTCTAAACCTCCGTTTCCTTAATTATTAAAACAAAAAAAAACAAAAAGAGGGGCTGGACTTGATGACCTTTAATGTCTCCTTTAGCTCTAAAAATGTTCTGATTTTTAAAAGGTGGTTCTAGTCAAACCTTATTCCAATTTCTGGCTTTCTTTCAAGCTTTCTAATTTTCTAAGCTGCCTGGTAACCTCTGCTCTAGGACAAGATGGCTCCCGTTTCCAAGCCCTGCTTGTCCTTCCTGCCACAATTCCAGAGAGTTCATCTCATTCTACAACCCGCTCGACTCCCTACACGGATGGCCTGCCTACCAGTAGTGGAAGGAGAGTGAGCGTAGCTAAGTGCCTAAGATGAGGAAAATGTTCCACTCTTCTTCCTGATCAAAAATATTCGCCAGCGCTGAGCCCCTGCAGCCCCTCTGGAACCCAGCGTCCTCTCCCAACCCAAGTGTTCCGAGTGAAAGCGCTGCATCTTGTTGACAATGACAGCAGTCACGCTCAGCAGTACCATATGGGAGCCACAATTTAGCTCCATTAATGCTCTTAATTTGAAGACATCAAGCCCTAATTACACACTGGGTACTAAAAAGGCAAAACCCTTCCCTGGTGCCAGCTACTTAGTGGTACTCTGTTGCCTTAACAGCTGGTTGGGGTACAGTCAGGCCAAGCTGGGCCTGCGAACTCTCTCGGGTGGAAGAGACCAGCTCCCGGAGCAAAAGCAAACGGGAACAATAGGCTTCCCCTCGCCCCCTCGACACAGCCGTGTCGCCCGCTTTGGCCTCTGGTGGGTCGCCCACTTTAGCCACGTTCTTCCCTGGCCCAGCGGGGCCCCTAGGGAAGCCAGGGCCAACCCGGAAGGACAGGCTCACCTCCTGCTCCAGGTCGCCGTGCAGCCGCAGGAATTTTAACCGCGTGGAGGCACATGGCAACCCACCTGGGGCCAGGGCCCCTGAGCCGCTCAGCAGGGTCTGGAGGAAGAGGTTGTAGTGGAAGTCCACCAGCTCGCAGCTCGAGAAAAAGATGATCATCTTCTGGTCTCTCTCAAACTACATCGATACAAAGGGGGAAAAACCACCACGTGTTTTTAAGATCAGGTGACACTTAAAATGAATCTCTTTCTAAAACACATGGGCAGGCTAGCCCCGATCTGGAAACAGAGGTGACAGATGGCTTTGAATTATTTTTTAAAATAACAGATCCTTCACACTACAAAGAATGTAGGACAGGAAAATGACATAGCTGCAACCTCAAACAGGCCTCCTGCATCTGAGAAAAACAATTATGCTTCAGAGCGAAGTTGCCCTTAGCTGTGTCCCTCTCACTCACTCGTTCCGCCACGCAGGGCACTCCCCAGCAGGGACTCTGCACACGCAGTCAGTCTTGAAGCTGCACCCTCAAGCCCTTCCACCTACTATCTCCCCATATACCAGAGAAAGTTATCACGTGAATCTAGTAAATATACAAATACGATGATTCTTTAAAAAAACACGAGCACAGGCCCCTGTATTGCCTCCCATCCAGCATGTGTGTACCACCTGTGACATTCCCGGTATCAGTCCCAGGAAAGGTATTTGAGGCAGATCTTCAGTTGAACGTAATGGCCACCAGTGACCTCTGAGTCTTCACCGCAATCCTAGAACCACTGACTGAAAAGATCTCTGCTAAGGTCTGCGCTTGCACCACAGCTCAGTTTGGAAACTTGTGTGTGTGTCTCAGCTCACTGCCTCAATGCCCAATGTGAACAAAACTGTGGTCTTTCCCCGGATCAGGCTGGACCCAGTCCCCAGACCTACCTTGCATTTCTGCAGGATGAAGCCCGCTAGGGAGACGAGCCTCAGTTTGCTGGGAACCACTGTCACGTACTGCTCGAGACTCGCTGGTATGGCAAAGCTGTCCAGCTCATCGCTAGCTTGTGGAGGAGAAGCTTCAGGAATGGCTTTGCTCTTTGGGTTCGACTGGTCATGGCTTTCATCCAGGACAGAAATACTGACTGGGTCGTGTAAACTGATATCAGCTAGCCACGTTACACCTTGGAGAAAAAGCGAAAAGGACAGAACAACTGACAGGCACACACTGTAGAACTGGTCACACCTGCACAGCCCCCAACACCACATATCCAGGCTTATTAAGAAACTCCTGATGGGCATCCCCAAATGCCAGCACTGATCTGGCCCACTGTCAGTCCAGCGGGGACCCACCTATTTCTTCCCAGGGCCCAAAAACCCATCCACACCACCGGTGTTTCTAAACTCTGACCCGTGGAAGACCACTGAAACAGATGTCTGCCCACCACCCCCCAGAAAGGGTTCTGTGGTCAAGTAAGTTATGAAAACCCTGATAAAAAGCTTTCCTGGGATTCTTTCCCAGGGTTTCCCGGGTTTACAGGCCTTCGCAGGACCTTTATTGTATAAATGTGCACATGAATCTCCAAGAGGAGGAAGTAACGTGTGGCATTTCCCCAACTTCTTGAGCACAGAATCCCCTTTCCATGGATTATCTCTCTCTTTTTTTAATATTTATTTTATTTATTTTATTTTTGGCTGCGTCGGGTCTTAGTTGCAGCACGCGGGCTCTCTAGTTGTGGCGCGCAGACTCCGTAGTTGTGGCGCTTGGGCTCCAGAGCATGTGGGCTCTGTAGTTTGCGGGCACGCGCAGGCTCTCTAGTTGAGGCACCTGGGCTCAGTAGTTGAGGCACGCGGGCTTAGCTTCCCCGCGGCATGTGGGATCTTGGTTCCCTGACTAGGGATCGAACCCGCGTCCCCTGCATTGGAAGGATTCTTAACCACTGGACCACCATGGATTATCTCTTAAAGTCACTGTTAGTTAGGATACACTCTGAGAACTGCTGGTGGGTCACGTGGACGGCATGTGGTACGTGTGCACCAGAGCAGGCTAGTAAACCGAGTAAAGTGACATAAGAACATGAGAGCTGAGTTGTCGCTCAGACAGGGATTCACGTGCGGGGGGTCCTGGTGGAAAGTGATACAACTTTTCCAAGCCTAGGTGTTCCCATCAACAAAAGAGGGCTAAGAAATTCCATCTTACGATGATGGAAAGACAGAAATGAGCTTACAGAATATATTCTTTAGGACAGATTTCTCTTTAGGAGAAAGGCAGGGTGATTACACCGAAAAATGAGCTGGGATAGAGGTTACCACCTTCAGGACAAGAGACCTGCTCTCAGCGGGCAGCAATCGCGATCACAGCCTCACGAGACCACCAGGTGGGTGGCAGGCAGCCTCCTCCCCCCCTCCACACCCTGACGGGAGCACAGCAGCCTCTCCCTCCTGTGAGGGCTCTGGGCCTGGGACCTGCCCCTTCTCCCTTTCCCCACGTGCTGGGGACCAGAGAGTCAGGATGATGGGAGAGGGAGGCCGGGAGCACAGGACACATGGTTTGAAGAGCAGTCCTCTCGGGACACCGTCCTCCTCGCCCGCTCCCCACCGAGGCTGAGAATCGCTGCTGGGAAACAACGCAGCTCGCATCTAGGCCCTTCCTCTCCACTGAGAACAAACAGCACTTCTTCCCAACTCACCTTCCGTGAGTGTTGCCGACAGCAAGACGTTCTGTCGTTCCTGGCACTCGGCATTTATAGCGTTGAGTATCACTGTGATGTCCTTTTCAAAACCCAAATCCAGGATTCTGTGGTTTCAAGGGAGGAGTATTAATCTACGTGAATAAAGGGAACACTAAGGGGCTCCAGAAGTTTCGGCAAAGACCACAGAAACAGCCCTTTCCCGCTTCCTGGAAGGGCTCACCTGTCTGCTTCATCCAAAATCAGCCACTGGATCCGACGAAAATGAATGTTCTTTGTGGATTTAATATGATCCACGAGGCGTCCAGGAGTTGAGATGAGGATATTTATTCCTTTCCGGAGTCTGTTTAAAATTATATATCATAAAAGAAAGTAAATCAGATGGAGCCATAGCAATAGAAAACACAGGGAAAAGGCTAAGGAGGAGACATCATGGCCTGCGCCAACATGCCGCCACAGCTTGAAATCATGACAAATGTAACAAGTGGACACAAAGATATATTTAAGTTCTAATTTTTCTCTGAAGTTTCTCTGTCTTACAAAACATAACTGTAAGATCTGAAATCCTATTAAAATTGTCTCAGAGGAGTCTTTACTATATAACCCAATGCCCTTTATCTGATCCATAGATGCTTCCTAGAATATTCCAGATAGATGGTCACCTAATCTGTTCTTGAAGGCATCTGTGCCGGGGAACCTCCCACCTGAATGCATTATCCCATGCCAACGTGCTTTAATGGTTAGAATGTTTTTTTCTTATATTGGATCCTTGTCGTAACTTCCATGCGATAGGCCTAGCCTTACCCCATGGACCACGTGGAATAAATCTAACTTCTTACTCCACAACCATCCTTCATCCCATTAGTCCATAGTAATAAAAGCCTACAACTTTTAGCTGAGTACATTTTCCAGCTGCCCTTGTAATTAAGTGGGCATGTGCCTATGTTATGGCAATAAGATAAATGGATAAAGGGAGCATGGAAATCCCACCAGTACCTTTAAAAAGAGGAGGTATGATTATCTTTGTTCCTACTGGCAGGAAATCAGATATAATGGCTGGAGCTCCAACAACTATCTAACACTATGAGGAAAGCCTGAAAATGGAAGCTTCACTTAGTGGCACAAAAAGCCAGAATGAGCCAGGGTCCTCACGCTGGAGCATGCACCATGCCAGCCCCGATGGCTACCGTCACGCTTCTTAAATGTGAAAGAAAAAGAAAAAACTTCCATATTGTTTGCGCCACTGCTGTTGTTAGTTACAGCGGAATCTTACCCTAACCAATACCTGAAGGTTTCAAGTTGAATATTTGCTCCTCAGTTACAGACTACACACATAGTTGAGCATAACTACTAAGCATTAAGCTATAATAAAATAAAAACGCTTTTAAAAGAATGCACAAAATTTGGAATTTACTTCTTGCAACAATTTTCTACTGACACCCATTACCAATTCTAACACAGAATTAGGAATCAATGTATTTGGGTGTAGAAAGCAAGATGCAAAGCATTATGTAGGTTTATAATCTTGTTTCTGTAAAATCAAACAACAAAATTCCCAAACTCCCAATATCCACAAAAGGGAGTCAAGGGGGATGCATCCTTAACAAGGGGGGACCGTGGGTCTTGGGGGCGGCGGGGGGGGGGGGCGTTGAGATTTAAGAAGGTAACGAGCTGTTACTGACCACATCAAAAAGGAGCCCCTGGTAGGTTCACCAATATTTTAAAAAATAGCACCGTTTAGAGTGACCGCTCCCTGGGGACTCAATCTGTCCCCACACACTGGGACTAGGAACCATCATCTGAGACAAGGCTCTCCCCAGGCTGAGAAGGGCCAGAGTCTTACTGAAGAGGAAGACAGGACAGACTTTAAAAGGAATTAACAACAAACAAACCCCCTCCTACCTGGCTTTTTCTGATTTTCTCTTCTCTCCTCCCATTAACACTCCAGGCACAATCCAGGTAAATGGCTACAGAAAGACATCAGACCAAAATCAATGCAAAGCCCCATTTACTGCAGAGGCTGATTCCAAATTCCCTTTCCTTAAGGAAGTCGTGAGGGAGGACTCGGCTCTTCATTGCAGGAGGTATTACTGTGCAGACACAATTCCTAGGCCTTGCCATGCCCATGGATCTTAGCAGTAACTTAAATTATACCTATGCGACTAGCTTCCGACACTGTAAGAGAGAAATGTGGGTTTTTTAAGTGATTCAAGTAGCTTCTCTGCCTTTCCCTGTAGAGCCTGAATTGAAAACACAATTCAGTAAGTTTATTGCCTTTTTTTTTTTCCTTTTTGGTTAAGATCAAACCCAAGTACAACGCTTCCTTACTCCCACTCGTGATAAAAGAAAGGAGAGATCAATTCTCAATCTAATTCGGTGGGCTGGCAGCCTTTGGCTTGGAAGCTTTCTCTCCCTTCTTTCTTAAACAAACCCTACTTGCAGCTTGTTAAGTTGCTTTCACTGGATCACCTTAAGGTTGTACCTGTGAGTCTCTGTAGGTGGCTTGCTAGTGACTATGATGAACAGATTACAGGACCCGAAGTACCAGGAAACACTAATAATCTCACTAAGCTAGAAATTGGTGATTCGTAAGGTTCAGATCAATAAAAACCTACAAACTGTATCTGGGGTGAGCAGAGACATCCAGGGAATACAAGGAAAACTGCAGTAATTCCTAGCTCTTTGAAAATAAAGAAAAGACTGTGGTATCTTTCTCTTTCCTCAAAAAGTCAGGAAAAAAGAGACAAAACTGAACTCATGGCTTGCCTTACCTTAAGCAGTTTCTGGACAGTATCAAAGCTTTGTAGGGCCAGCTGTAAATATTAAAAAGTTAGAGTTAATGAGCAAGGTCTCTTCTTACCTTTTTATTTATTTTTAAAAATTTAGACAGTGTAAAGTGATAAGGATCCAACCTTGGACCTCAAGTTAGGATTTTAAAAAAAAAAGCCCTGTACACAGAATCTACTTGGGAAATACACCTTGTTCTTAGACTGATTCTGAAAACTGTCCGTCTGGAGAATGTGGCTAGACATCACATCTATTTCTTGTACATACACAAACATAGTGTTCTGTGCTCCCTCTGCTGGCTCAAATTCCCAGAGTACCACACAGAAAAGTACAGTCTGTGGTACACAAGGATGGAAGAAAATGAAACAGAGCCAACCTGAGCCTGGCTCCCTTTGGAAAGAGAGAGAATGTAATATGTGTGAAGGGGTAAACCGCACAGTGACGCAACAGGCTAGCCCTGGGAACGTTCCTTTACAGGTGACATGACTATATCCTAAGGCTATGCTGGGGCAGAGCAGTAGCTAAAGACAGATATGGTCATTTCCCAAGTTTATTAAAGGGGGAAAAAAAGAAAAAACCAACAAGCCCAGTGGAAACCAGAGAAAGAGAAAATTAGTGTACTGAATAGTTTATAACCATTAACAACCATCAACAAAGCCTCTACATAATCCCTTTATCCAAGGATATATATACAGTTTCCACACGTTTTGTATTCAGGAAGCATCCCAGGGAAGTAGCGAGTTTGCTGCTGTAAAAATTTAAACAGCTCCGTGCCTGCTCCTTCAATGGATGGAGCTGAGACAGGATGCTGCAGGCTGTACAGAAACCTCCATCGCCATGATCGATTCTCTGCAAGGAAGTGATTAGCATTTGATATAGGAAACAGATACCCTAATCTGAAATTGCCTCTGAAGGCAAATAAAATAAATCGGATAGAAGAGATTTCCACCAAGAAAGAAGAAAAACATCAAGAAGCTTAACCTTCAGAAACAAGTAAAATTTTTGGTAGCTTCTTAAAAAAATAAAAGTTCATTTGTAGGGTCAACTGCTTTTATTTTTTAATTAAGTTGTAAAAGAAAAAAAACAACGTACAAAAATGTGATTATTCCTTTTATAAGGACAGAAATTTATAGTGTCATTAGTTCTTAGATAACAGAGAAACACTTTTCCAAAACCAAAAAACTTCTGGTTTTCAAAGAGTACTTGAACTTTTCTTCTTGTCAGGAGCCAGAAGGATGGTTCCTCGGCAAAGGAAAGGGTGTAGTGATTTGTGCAGCAGGGAAAAAAATGGTAAAACCACTTTTAAATTCAACAATATCACTGAAAGTACTTGCTTAGCACTCCGAAAATGGGACTGCTTACCTCTCTTGTTGGCACTAGTATCAGAGCATAGGGGCCGTCACCACGCTGTTGACACAGAAGGAAAGAAATGCCATTAGTTGAATGAACGCAGGTCACAGAGGTCCAGACGGGGAGATTAAGGGTGGCCACTTGTAAACATCAGAAGCAGTTCATTAAAAAGCTAAGCCTGCCCACTACCCTCATGATTATGCAACGTTAATCTAGAAGTTCTGGCCCATGCAATCAGAAAAGACAAAGAAATATGTATAAATCTGGAAAGTAGGAAGTAAAGTTGTCATTATTAGCAGATGATATTTTATCCTAAAAAAAACCAAAAACCAACAAAAACAAAAACAACTTAAGAAATCAGGACTTGAGGACTTCCCTGGTGGTGCAGTGGTTAAGAATCCGCCTGCCAATGCAGGGGACACGGGTTTGATCCCTGGTCCAGGAAGATCCCACATGCCGCGGAGCAACTAAGCCCGTGTGCCACAACTACTGAGCCTGCGTTCTAGAGCCTGTGAGCCACAACTACTGAGCCCACGTGCCACAACTACTGAGCCCGCGTGCCTAGAGCCCGTGCTCCGCAACAAGAGAAGCCACCGCAGTGAGAAGCCCGTGCACAGCGACGAAGAGCAGCCCCTGCTCGCCGCAACTAGAGAAAGCCTGCACGCAGCAACAAAGACCCAATGCAGACAAAAATAAATAAATTAAATAAATTAAAAAAAAAGAAATCACTTGAAAATCTACTACAAAAAAGACAAGTCAACTAGCTGAATACAAGATACATACAGAAAAATCAACAGCCTTCCAACACAGAAAGTTAGATGGAATCACACTTAGAATAACAAAAAAACAAAAAAGGTTAAAAAAAATAAGCTTCACAAAAAATGTACAAAATCTATACGATAAAACATTTTAAATACCTCTGAGGCACATAAAATAAAATTTGAATAAATGGAACAATGTATCCTATTCTTGGATAAGAAGACTCAATATTATAAATAAGCTAATTCCCCCTAAATCAATCCATAAATGTTATGTAATTCTAATAAAAATGCCATGAGCATGCATATTTATGCATATATAAAATATCTAAAAAATGCCACAAGTATACATACATATGCCTATAAAAAATAATATACATAACCAGACAAGCTGATTTCAAAGTTCGTATGGAAAAATAAATGTGCAAGAATAATCAAGACATTTCTGAACAACATCAGATGATAAGACAATTTAAATCTACAATAGTTTTAAAAAATTGATGCTAGCACATAGAGATTACAATAACAAATACAGCCTAGAATAGAATCAAATACATATAGAAAGTCAGGAAATATGATAAGAGGCAATTTATATCAGCAGTGAAAAGATGGATAATTCAAATGTCCTTTTAGAAAAAAAATTAAGTTAGAAAAATAAAGTTGGAATTAAGTTGGCCTTTTTACAGATGACATAAAACTCAGAAATGATAAAACTGATAAATTTTATTACATAACAATTTTTAAATTTCAGAATGGAAAAGTAATACCTAAAGAAAATTGAGTCAAATGACAACGTGGGGAAAAAAATATGCCACATATAAGAGAAAGGGCCAATTTCTTAGTTTATAAAGAAGGTTTGTAACTCAATTAAAAATAAAAATAAAAAAGCCCAACAACTCAAATAGAAAAATGGAGAGGGATATAACAGCTAATTTATGGAAATAAGAATTCAAAATATGGCTTTTAAATGTATGAAAAGATGCTCAACTTTACTCCTAAGAGAAATTCAAATCAAAACTATGACACAATATTTTTCCCCTGTCAAATGAGCAAAAATAAAACAGCCGATAGTGTTGATAAAGGCACAGGCACACAGGAACTCTTATACACTGTTGGTGGGAATCCAAATTGGTATAACTCCTTTAAAGATCAATTTTGGTATTATCTACCAAATAAAAATGCAAATTCCACTTATAGGAATTTCTCAAAAAGAGAGACTCATACGTGTGTATAAAGAAGTTGTTTGGGCTTCCCTGGTGGCGCAGTGGTTGAGAATCTGCCTGCCAATGCAGGGGACGCGGGTTCGAGCCCTGGTCTGGGAAGATCCCACATGCCGCGGAGCAACTGGGCCCGTGAGCCACAACTACTGAGCCTGCGCGTCTGGAGCCTGTGCTCCGCAACAGGAGAGGCCGCGATAGTGTGAGGCCCGCGCGCCGCGATGAAGAGTGGCCCCCGCTCGCCGCAACTAGAGAAAGCCCTCGCACAGAAACGAAGACCCAACACAGCCAAAAATAAATAAATAAATTTATAAAAAAAAAAAAAAAGAAGTTGTTTAATTGCTTTGTTTGTAGCAAAATGTTGAACACAATGTAAATTCCACCAATGAGGGAATGACTCAATAATTTATGGTACATACTTACAGTGGAAGACTAGGCAGCAATTAAAATAACAAGGCGGGTCAACACGGTATTGATAAGAAACCATCCCCAAAACATATTAAGTGAACAAAAGCAAGGCACAGACAATCATGCACAGCAAGCAACCATTTGCGTATCAAACAAACAAAAACTTCAACAAAAGGGGGAGGGGAACTATGTATAGTCAGATTTGCTTTATATGCAAAGAATATCCTTGGAAGGATTAAACAAGAGACTGGTGATAAGGACCATCCCATCGTGAGAGAAGGACTGTGCCACTCCGGGCAAGGGGCAGTAGAATGACTTACTTGTCACTGCATATTTTTTGGTGCTCTTCAAATTTTTTTAACATGTACATTATACCTACAAATAACAGTAACAATAATAGAAGAAAACAAAGTAATCTGATAATAAGGGCCAGGAAGTCAGCAGTGCCTTGCACCTCCAAAGCGCTCACAGACACTTAGGGAATGAACCGAATACGTTAGTGCAGAAGCTAAGCACAGATTTAGCAGCAAACTAAATTACAAATATGGTTTTCATATTTTGCATAGGAAACATTTACCCACAAGGAGAAAAGGATTTGGAATTCAAACTACAGCCGTCTGTACTCAACATCGACTTTGCGAGACTGCGCTGAAGCCGGGCGAGGAACAGTAAACATGTTAGTACAACGGTATCAACACAGCAGTGTTAGAGATTCTGACATTTCAAAAGGTGTTACTACACAGAGAAGAAGAAAGACCAATCAATTCCTCGCAGGGCAGAAGTGAGTGAGGAAGGATGGATGGGATGTTAAACAAAATCAGAGCCCAAAGAGCTGAAAGTGTGAAAACACAGAAAAGCAGTCCGTTTTCATTCCGTCACTAAAGTAACTGAAGACTCTGCTGGTGCCTTGAATTTGCTGCTCCCTCCAGACAGGTTTTTTTTACAGGTCAAATCTGTTTACAATGAACTCCAAGGGCCTGTACTGAGCATCACCTGAAATAAGTGAATTAAATTTGGGCTTGTTAAATCGTCTCTACAGAATATTCCAATCTTTAATAGAACAAGCTGTTACTGATATTAAAAAATACTTGAGTAAATAAGAACAACGACATGGCTGGTTAATGCTCTGAATCTAAGCAATTCAGCACACTGCACTTCAAACCAGCCACACGTCCCTGTTGCTGACAGCGACAGTGGAGACTTCGCGAGCGGGTACTATCACCACCAGGCGCTTGGAAGCAGGTCTCAACTCTCCCCGTGCGCTGACTCCCTGAATCCTCCTGGCAACCCCAGGACACAGGCACCGCCGTGATCCCCCACGAGGCACACAAGGATGAGGGGATGCGCTCACGCCACACTCAGACCCAGGATCTGAGCAGAGCCCCCGCCATGCTGTCCACCTGGGGAATGTAATCGCATGTCTCCTGTCCTCCGTTCACGGATCCAGCAAACGAGACAGCTGGGCCAGAACTGTAGGACCCACGCCAGATCAAATAGACGCCCAAACTCTGCAACTTTCCAGGAAGAAAAAACCCTCTACTAGAAGCTCTCCTGGAGTATCTAAACGGATGAGACTTTACCACACTGGTCTAATAATTCACATTTCTTCTCTAACCTACACCGGGTACGATGCTAAGGCCCTTGTACGAACCACCGCACTGCAAAGTGCCCAATGGAAGAAAACATCACTCACCTGCAGGAAACAGAATTCTCACTCACCCACCTCAGAGAAAACCAGCATTAGTTTGAAAAGTGTCTTTCTCATCTTTGTGTGTGTACACACACATATATATGTATATATATATAATTATTAGTTATGAAATTGGAGTCATATTATACATACTGCTTTATAACCTGCCTTTTTAACATGGCAAGAATGCCTGTCAAGTGCACAAATAGTAATTGAAGAAAACAGCACTTTTAATAACTATACAAGGTTCCACCATTTGGATGATTGTGTAGCATTTATTGATTTAAAAATCATTTAAATAAAGTTTAAATAACATTTAAACGTATTCGTTCTGCAATAATTTCAGGCTTACAAAAAATTGCACAAATAGTTCAAAGAACTCCCTTACACCCTTCTCCCAGCTTCCTTATATGATACTGATTCTCAAAATCACAGTACAATGATCAAATAGGAAATTAACATTGATTCACTACTATCAGTTAATCTATAGACCTTATTCAAAGTTCGTTAAGTGACCTATTAACATGCTTTTTCCAGACTAAGACCCAATTCAGGACCACGCAGCATTTAGTTGTCATGACTCCTTCGTCTCTTTTACTCTGGGGTAGCTCTTTAGTATTTCTTTGTCTTTTGTGACCTTAATACTTTTGAAGAGTACTGGCCAGTCACTCTGTAGAATGTCCTTTGATTTGGCTTTGTCTGATGTTTATGATTAAATTAGAGTTGTGCATTTTTGGCAAGAAAACCAGAGAAGTACTGTTTCATCCTTCATGCGCCTATCAGGAGACACATTAGGCCAACACATCCCGGCACTGGTGAGGCCCCATCCAACCACTTGGTTAAGGTGGCGTCAGCCAGGCTTCCCCACTGTAAAGTTACCATTTTTTTCCTGTATCTTCTGGATACATACTTTGAGACTGTGTAAATATCCCATTTTCATCACACTTTAATCCACTCATTTTAGCATCTCTGATGATTCCTGTGTCATTTGCCAAATGATGATGTCCTACAAGTATTCACTGGAATTCTAGTATAAGGAAGGGCTTCCCCTCATCCCACCTATTTATTCAGTAATTCATTTATATCAGCTTGGACTCAATAGGTATTTGTTTTAGACTGTGGGCTGTTACCCAACACCATCATTATTTATTTTGTCATTCAAGTAACAGGCAGGCTCAATACACATCTAAGTCTGCATGTCCCAACGGAGGAAAAAGTAACCAACTAGCTCGTCATCTGTTTGTGAACCCATCTCTCTTCCTATTTCTGGTCTCACTGTTTCCTCTCAACTGAGAATAACCAGGGTGTATTTGTGAGATTCTGGGCTGGGTTTTGAGATGACACCTATGCCTACGAAACGTGGCAGTCACACGGCCTCCTAGGAGACCATTCCAAGGAACCCAGTTCTGGCCCCTCTGGCCCAGGCGCTAAGTGTGTTTCCCAACTAAAGATAAGTCCTAGAAAATACTAAATACAAGGTGGCCCGACTGTCACCCCCGCTAATTGGGTACTTATTTTCACTTCTACTATTGATGACAAACCACTGTTTTCAACACAATGTTCACCTTTCCCAGTCAGAAGAGCTTGGCCTCTGGAGCCAAAGAGAATGGAGGTGGAAACCCAGCTCCACAATCACTCCCCGCACGGCCTTAGGAAGTTATTTAACTTCCTCAAGCCTCCTTTCTTTTTTCTTTTTTTTATTTTAAATCGAGGTAATAGTAGTACCTTCTAACTCAGTGGGACTGGGGTAGTTAGAGAGTCAAGAAGACAACACAAACAAAGCATTCGGCACGACGTCTGACACAGGGGGAGCATCTTACAAACACTCCCTATTAGACCTACTGGGATGATGGTTACATTTGTTTATATTTATTCTATTCCACTCTGGGCACGGTCTTCAGATGCAACATGCTTATGTAATAAATGAACTAAAAAGAGGTGGGAAAACAAAGCTAAGCGAAAAGATTCTTTTGGTCCCGATATTCCTGCTTCGGTTCAGTCTGATGGCTTCTTACGCACTGTCAACAGTAACAGAAAAACACACTTTCTTTTCTTTTTTTTTCTGTTTTTTGGCCACGCCACGTGGCTTGCAGGGTATTAGTTCCCTGACCAGGGATTGAGCCCAGGCCCTCGGCAGTGAAAGTGCCGAGTCCTAATCACTGGACTGCCGGGGAATTCCCAGAAAAACACACTTTCTACTCACCTGTATTTTGGATTTCATTGCTTGAAGAGACTGGACCACAGGGATGCAATAGGCAAGAGTTTTACCTTTTAGAAAAGTACAAGAGCAATCAAAATCACAGAGCCTGTAGATGTCAGGAAACCAAAGACAGTAAACGAACCGGCGCTGCTACCTCCGGGCCGTCCTAAAGTCTGGGGACAGGAAAAGTGTACTCACATCCAGGTGGAAATGGAAGTCACCTGTCTGCCACAACTCCTAGCTCTGCTTTGTAAATTCAGTACTTCTAACAAACCTGCACCTTCAGCTCCTTTAACGTCTAACAAGGCAGACAATGATACATTTCCAAGGTCACACAGAAGCTCAACTCAATGACTGTCCCTAGAAACTAGAAAACTCCCCCTCTGGGGTCACCTCAACCTCTCAAAGGGGCTTCCGTGGTCAAGTAAGTGTCTTCCGTGGTGCTTTCGTGGTGAGGAGCCAGCCAGTCTGAAACCCCAGAGCTGGCCTCTAAAGACCAAGGAGAAACCAAGGATGGCAAAAACTTTGGGCTTCCACCCACCTGAAAGGTGGCTGAGCTGGGGGAGCAGAGAATAGCTGACCTGCCACTAAGAGCACAAGAGGGTCAGAAGAGCAAGTCCAGACTGTTCTGGAACGCGCCAGAACGGTGTTCCGTGTTCTAGCAAAACAACTAGCATCCGATCAGTGTGTGCTCACAGCAAGACTGTTTTAACACCAGAAGGAAAGCGTCATCGCCCACTGGAGTGAAGGCAGGCAGCTCCGGCCATAGGTGGTGGGACCAGGCAAAGCCCTGAGATGGGCTGTGAGAAATGATAGCGGACTTGACTCCTTCCTGATCATTCCTGATCACGGGCCCCACTGATCATCCCCTTCCTTTCAGGGCTCTAATCAGAAGCAAGCGTGGCCACCCCTCCCCCAAACCAAACAAAGCAGCCACCACCGCGACAGACACCTCACTACGCAACCCACCACACGACCGTGGAGGAAGGGCAGAAATCAAATGACAACTGACCTGAGCCAGTCTGGGATCTCACGAGAGCATCTCTGCCTTCCAGCAACACAGGGATACTTTGCTTCTGAACGCTTGGGCCGCCCAAAAGAAAAAGCACATGATTATCTATAAACTACCACCTGCCCATGTTTACACGCAGAGGTGCAAGATACACAAAATGCAATGACCCCAGGCTCTATCACCTGCCGCCTCAGAGGTTACCTAAACAGTCATGGGAAGGGCTGAGAAACCTTTGACGGTTAGAAGAATAAAACCTCAGTTAAATTTTTGGAACTTTTGGGGCTGCAAATGTTGAGGCAAGCCAGAGATTGGCCGCTCTATTAGACTATTTAAAAAGAAAAATGGGACAGGCTTGATGACAAGCTGGAGCCACCACAAAAGCACATCACACACTCTCCTGCCTTCTGAACCAGGGAATGTGAAACAAAAAAACATTATGGAAAGATTCCCAAGCAGAAGAATGAAAGGAAGCTTGTGAGCCACGCAGACAGCCAGGAACTGCTGTCCGTTCTCCAGAAAACCAAATATGACTGTTACAGACACAGTAAGATATGTGTCCACGTGTGTATTCAAAAACAAACAACTAAAACAACAAAGTCCTACACACTTTGTGTGTACAGCACAGGGAACTATATTCGATATCCCATGATAACCCACGATGGAAAAGAATATGAAGAAGAGTACATGTGTGTAACTGAATCATTCTGCTGTGCAGCAGAAAGTAACACAACAGTGTACGTCAACTAGACTTCAAAAAAAAAAAAGGGTAGGGAAATCACTTAAATTTGGTTGATAAAACAGAACAAAAAAAATAATAAAGGGGTTCCTTATTGTATTCGTTGATATTCTTATTAATGTTTACTTCTAAGTGAAAGGTGACTTATTAAAATGCACAGAAGCATACATACTCAAAGAGAGGGGGTCATCTCTGCCCCACACCTGTCACCACTCTATTTCTGTGTTTCAGGAGTTGTCACTAACCTTTAAAAACTTTTTTCAGCATCCCATTATATCCAACTAAGTATTTACTCCTATCCTGTAGCTGACTCTAATTCTTACTACTAAGAAATGACAAGATAAATTCTGTATTCTAGACAAGTTATTTTCAGGAAACACAGACAACAGTGGGATCTTAATGCAGACCATCTTCTGGACCAGAGATGTCTTACAGTTTAGAGCTGAGGGCAGAAGGGGACGGAGACCCAGACCCTCCATCTCCCAGGTGGGGAAGCTGAGCGGCTACCAAGCCCTCGAGGGTCAATAATCTGGCCTGTTCTCTAATGCCAAGACACGAGTTTGCTGTCCTTCACAGACAATTCAGATTTCATCTGTTTATACCCACTTAAATCCTGAGAAAATCAAGACTGACCCGGAGCTCTTACCTGGTCATACTAGACATTTTTAAGACCGTATTTATTGTGGAAATCTAAGAGAAAAGACAAAACAAAAAACAAAAAAACTTTTCTTTAACAAATTTTCGGCACAAATATATTCAATGCAAATAAGGATGCAAAAAAGGGGAAAATACTGGGGTAAAAATGGATGACCACGATCAAATCAAGTTCCTCTAACCCAGTGGTTCTCAGCTGGGGGTGGTTCTGAGCACTGCCTCCCCCGGACCTCCCAATGTCTGGAGAAATCACTGGTTGTTACAACTGGGGGTGGGGATGCTACTGGCATTGAGTGAGTAGAGGCACAGGACGCTGCCATACATCCTGCGACGCACGGGGCAGCCCCCATGACCCAGAGTCCCCATCCCCAGACGTGCACGGTACCAAGGCTGGGAAACCCCACTCCAACCTGTAGTTGAGAAAGCAAGTAGAGGTAACCCACCCGAAAGCAGGAGCAGGTAAGCCATGACCATATGAGCCAAGGAAATCCAGACTCCCTAAAAGTGAATGTATGTTTCTCACCTCACTCATAAATAAGGCTGGAACACTCATTCACGGTTTTTTTGTTTGTTTGGTTTGGTTTTTCTGGGTGTCCATTTGTTTATAGCAAATGCATGTTTAAACAGCCCCTTCTTCCTTCAATTCTTTATAACTCCCTTCACAGCAAGATGCCGGTTCAGTTCCCTCTCCTAGGGTCCCTGTGACATCAGCCACCCAGAATAGCCCTGATGTCGTTATCTATCCAGTCATAGGAGGTGGATTTCAAGTTCGATATGTGGAGTCTCAGTCCTAAAGTGAATTAGGTGAGGAAAGTCTTTAGAGTTCTTTAAAAAAAAAAGGGGGAGTGGGGTGGGAACAGTGAACAGACTCGTGAGTTCACGTGAACGGTCCTGGAAGAGCATCTGATCAATCTGAGTTCATCCAGGTAACTTGACGCAAAAATAACCATCCTTTGATTTTTTTTCTTCCTAGAACTGTCATTTCACAGACATTCTGAATGAACAAACAGACCCAAAAAATCGACAGACCAATAAAACACGGAGGGATACTTACTAGATGTGGGTGGAGGTCCAGGGCTTGAAAAGCATCTGAAGTGAACACTTTTTCTTGCACTTGCTTTACTACAGGTCTGCAAATGACGAACAAGACGCGGGCATCAGTTCCAAGAAACAAAGAAAAAGGCAGAAGACACTTAATTCCTTTTATTCTCGAAGGGCATCTACACGTGGACATACCTGTGGAGTTCTGGAATCTCAGGGTTGTTTTTAAACAGGGATGAAGTCTTAATGCCCGGTTTCCGTTCCTGGTTTCCATCACTCGCACCAGCTGAAGACCTCTTGGGAGAAAACGTTTTCTGTGCCTTCCCCTTAAAAGTCCTTGGAGTTTCTTTAGCAGCAGTTTTCTTGGCCGGGAGAAATGATGTTTCACTCCTCCATTTCGCTGGGGGAGCCTCACTGGACGCTCGGTATTTTCTTTTGGTGGCCGCTGCTTGCTGCGTCGTTCCCAAAAGGAAAGAGTGACAAGAGATGCATTAGTCCATGAAAACAGACCTCAGAGTGAAGCCTGACTGCCCACAGAATTGCATCTCTCCCTGCAGAGATCATTACGCCCCATATGTCAAGCAACAGTTTAGGGTCTGCAATCAGATTCTTTGACTCAGCCCTTTTTTTTTTCCTCAAAAAGGAAAAAAAATAAACCCCCACAAACCTCAGCTGATCCATCTACTAGACCTCACCAATCATCTTAACCTTCAACTCCACCAAGATAATCAAGAAGGGAGAAACATTTTTCAGGCTGAATCTTAACAAATGGAGTCTGTTTGCGGGGAGGAGAGGACCCATCTTGCGAAGTGTGCAAGCTACGTCAATCCAAATCTCTAGGAATCCATGCACACGACAAGGACAAGGAAGAGGGGAAATGAATCTTTTCTCTTGCCGCCAACAAAGCCCATCGGTGACTACATGTGGGATGCTGCATCCCAGCTTATGCCCAGGAAGCGGAAACCTTTATTACCGCTCCACCCCAGAGCGCTTGGATCGCCGTCATTCTCTGCCCTCAAGCTGCTCCCCCAGATTCAGATGGCTTGGAGACGATTCCTCCTCCCCGTTTCCATTCCAAATGAGAATTCAGCTCCATCCATCACCTCTATCACAATTACTTCCAACTCTCCTCGCCTTTCTATTCCCTGTCTGATCGCCGATTACAGGCTACAATACGAGACATTTTCTTGCCTGTTGCTTCTCATTTCCATAACATGAATGTTGTTAAATGTATGATGTCCAAACTTCCCCTAGGAGAAGTTCATCCAATTCCTCTACTTTCCTTGGCCTTCTCTTCCAATTTACATTACACATGAATATAAAAACATCCTGTGAGTAGCTAGGAATTGTTACTGTGGAGTTCTGGTTTCTCTTGGAATCTGTTATTTTCCTCTTGGCTTGAAATCATGACTTCTGTGTACACATCAGCTTGCTTTAGCCATGACTGTCAGCTTTTGACTAACCTAGCAATAACAATAGTTCTTTGTTCCTGGCAACCCTAAGGGCTCCTATAGATAAGTAATTCGATACATACAACTTCAAATATTTAGTATTAATATTTAGTATTAATGAAGTTGGTACTGACCTGCTTCATTTTACAAATTTTACAAATTTATTTTTACAAAGTCCCAAATTTTCAGACTAAAAAGAGATGAAGTCAAGTTTCAGGTCTCTTGAATCATTTGTAAGACGGAATGAAATGTGCAGATCTTACCTGGTGTACAGACCCATAGGCTCTTGGAGCACAAAAAGGCCCAAAGGCCTCTCCCCACAACGCATGTGTGGACTTCCCATCACCAGACCCCCTGACAGGTGGCCCTGCAGCTCCTGCCTGCACCTCCTCCTACTGTTCTCCATCCCATGAGGCAGCCCATTCTGTCCCCAACCAAGTTCTAGGGCCTGGGAAGCTGTTTCTGACATTCAGGCAAGACCTGTCTCCTGGAAGATCCATCTACTAGTTTGCAGTTTGCTTTCTGCAGCAACTCTTGTATGTAACATTCCTTCATTCATCACAGAACTCCTCTTTTTCCTCCTTCTTTGGACTAAATATCCCAAACAGGACACAAACTTTAGATCCCTTACCATCCCGGTCACTCTTTATTCCCATGTCAACTTCTCTCTAAAAGGCAAGTGTTCCGAGTTAAGCACAGTATCAGGCAGGCTTTCCATTGCTCGGCTAAAATTGAAAATGTGTAATGCGAGCTACAAAGCCCTTTAGAATCTAACCTCTGCCCATCTCACCAGTCTCAGCTTTACCCTCTGCTGTCCTGGACTTCCTTAAATTCCTAGAATGTACCAAGCTCCTTCTCTCCTCAGGGCCTTTGCACATGTTACTCCTACACCCATGTCCCCAGCCCTCCCCTCATACTCATTCTTCAGATCTAGGGCTACCTGCTGCGTCCTCAGAAGAGCCTTTCCTGACCTCTCTCCACCTGTCAAACCGGGGTGCCTGTTCTTGGCTCTCCTGGCACCCTTATTCTCCTTTGCCGCACTCAGTAAAATAATAAATATAGCACGTAATTCATTGTGTGATGTCTGTCTTCCCCATTAGATTGGAAGAAATGGACAAGCCTGTCCCAGATAGCACTGAATTCCCTGCACAGGACCACGTCTGGCACAAAGTAAGTGCTCAATAAATAATTGTAAGATTAATGAATAACACGGGATGGAATTACCCTTTTCCGTGATCTGGATCTATTCTACTTGTTAGTTCCCCCGCACCCCACCAGCATCCACAACACATTCATTTAAAAAACTGACCACCGTCAAGTAGCTTGGTTCTGAAGATACAAAGATTAGACAAGCCCTTGAAGAAGTCACAGACTAGTGGAAGAGACAAAAGTGTAAAATCGCAAATCCAAACCTATATTTGTACTACAGAAGAGGTATGGACAAAGGGTTATTTGGGTACAAAACATGAAGTAAGACTACCATGGCCCACAGCGAGGGGAAGGGAGGCAAAGATACAGGAATGCTTCATGAGGTGGCATGTGAGCAGAGAAGAGCAGGGACACATCTGGATCTTCTAAAAATAAGCAAGTCCCTGAGTCTGCTCCCCCACCTGCATAATAAGGGGATTATGGCAGGTGACCTCTAGGGTCCATCCCGCCCTAACAGTCTACATGCCATGTCTTTGATATTAACAAACATATTCAGTAGTTACTATACACCAGGGAGTATGCTAAATACTTACATGAATGATGTCATCTATCCATAGGGTACTGGCATCATCCCATTTTAAGATGAGAACACGGAGGCAGAGAAGTGAGGTAATCTGCCCCAGGATCACTGAGGGATCAAGGCTTTGCCCAGACACTAGTTCTACGCCCTGGGTTCCTAAGAACAATGCTACAACACCATCTAGTAAATGTATCCTGTTTGGTTAGAAAATGTATCCTGTTTGGTTAGAAAATGTATCCTGTCTGGTTAGAAAACATCATGTATAGTTTGATCCCAATTTTGTTCTGCTTGTTTTCCAGAAGGATATATACCACAATGTTACCCAGAGTTATCTCTGAGTAGGACAATCATGGGTGGGTTTTGTTTTTTTTTTTAATCTACTTTCCAAATTTCCTACAATAAATTTGTATTTTTTTCTTCTCTTTTTTTTTTTTTTAGAAAAAACATTCTGCATAGCATTAGACAGAGAATAATTTAAGCTGTCAAGGTCTTTCCAAGTCCAGTATATGAGCTACTCAACCCAAATTCAGGCTACTAGCAAATTTGATCAGCATATACATAATTCTCATTCAAGACATAAACAAATATGTAGGTGCAGACAAGGCCACTGCAGACAGTTATCATCACCTGATTAACAGCCTTTTGACACAGTGGTTCAAGCAATCATAAAACCAGATAGCTTACATTTATTTATTCAACTCACTCCACAAAGTGTTACTAAGTGCTTTCTATGTGTTAGTTACTAGGCATGTACATGACACAAGCATTCTACTGACCTCCTGATGTAGCAATTCTATGACCCAAAGTGGAGCCAATATGACTTTTTTTAAAAATAATTTACATGTATTAAGTGCTCCTATGGGCCAGAAAACGTATGGAGTCTTTATGTATATCATCTCATTTAATCTTCATAATAGCCTTATATAAAGTAGAAATTATTGGTCTCATTTTATGGATAGGAAAAGTGAGGATCAGAGAGGTGAAGTAATTTCTTCAAGGTCACAGAGCTAGCATGTTGCAAGGTCAAATCCCAGGTCTGTCCCACTCCAAATTCCACGTTCCCAATTGGCTCTTTGGTACTGATACTTCCCCGCCCCCTCGGCACAGATGCAGCTACAACACCACCCAGCTGAAAAGTCCTTACAAGCCTCTAAATCCTGAAGTTGATTATCACTAAAAAAAAATCTAGACAATAATCCAGACAGTGGGTATGAGCTGATGTAAGCTTATATGAACTCAAGGAGTTTCAGCGTCACCACATTGGTTGAAAGGAACTGAACCGAACTTTGGCAATTTTTCAATGGCATTAAGTGATGCTTGTTCGAGAACCGCCCCCCGGCCACACACACACACACACACACACACACACTTTCCTTGGCACCAAACTGTAACCTTCCTGGTCATTAAGGCAACATGATTTTCCAACAGATTTCTGCCCTGCAGCCCTCCTCTTTCCTAGGAGCTAAGCCAACCATCCTAAACCAATTTTCAGCTCTGGCTTGGGTTGAATTTAAGGCATCTTTTTCTCACTTAATGAGGGGATTATATTGAAGAGTTGTATTTTCTTTTCCCCCTTCACTGCACGTGGATGAAAATACACCCCAGTTTTGAAAACTCTTCAAAGAAATTTCTAGTCTCCAGTCCTCATTCCCGAAACAAACGACCCTTAGAGTCGAGAAAAGGGCGGCTGAAAGTTTAGAGATGCGCTTGGTAAGTGACAAGCTGGGCCTCTCGCGCGAGCGTCAGTTCCTAACTTCTCCGAGTGACAGTCTCAGATCCCTGCCTCCAATTAGCAGCCCGCCCCAGCTCCCGCCCATCTACACCCGCTCCGCTCCCTCCAAGAACGTCTCCGCAGAATGGTGTCCCGGTCTCAGGCACGTGTTGCTCAGCGACTCCTCCAGGAGCTGCCCGATATCTGACTTTCCCCTCTTAACTCCGCAAGTAATTCGAACCCCGACCGAGAGGCAAGGCGGTAGGTCCCGGCGCGCCGCGGCCCCGGGTGCGAACGAATCCGAAACCGGGTCAGAACTCACCCGCCTCGACTGGGCTGGGCGGGGTCTGGAGGACGTCGTGGGGACGGCGGCCCGGGACTCGGGAACGTGGGGTAGCACTCCGTCGGCTGCTGCCATGCCGGCGGAGAGGCGAGTCGAGACCTCGCGAACCGGGACCGCCACTCCGCTCGGACCCACGTGAGACGTGCGCGAGGACCCCGCGTAGCTGCCCCGCCGGGTCCTGCGCCCGCGCGCCTTCCGGGTCCCGAGGAGCCCGCGAACACACGGCCGCGCGCCACTAGAGACTGAAGCCGCGGCCCCGGGGCCCCAGGGCGAGGCGGCCGCCCCGTTTGGCGTCCCTCGTGGCCTGGCCTATGGCAGGGGGTGTCAAGTCACACTCAACCCCACAGTTCATGCCGTGCAGTTCTTTGAATTCCTTTGAGAAACAAGAGGCGTGCCCCATCGAACCAATGTTTCCTTCCTTTGCCGCCGGGTTACTGTTCCCTCATCACCTTAGTTGCCCCGGGAGGTCCCTAAAAGGGCTTGGGGATTGATCACGCCGCGGCGGGGGCTGGGGGGGGGGGTGTCCCTGCCCCTCGCCCACTCGCTGTCCAGCCCGGGCGCTTCTGTCTGGCCAGCAGAGGAGTAGCGTTTTTTACAGGCAGCGCCTTGGCCACCTGGCAGGGCTGGGTCGCCTAGCAACGGCGGGGTCCTTCCTGGCTCAGCGGCGCTCCGGGCCTGAGGGGACGCTGGGGGCCGGCGGCCGCGGTGCGGGAGGCGGCAACGGGACGGCGACGCGCGGTTGGCGCGCCCGGGGTCCGGCTTCTGCATCCGAGGAGAGATGAATACGGCCAAGGCCCGGGTGGGGCCCGCGGTCGACCGACCTGCGCCACCCGAGGAGAAGGAAGGCGAGGCGGGCGGGAGGGAGCCGGGGGCGGACGCGGCCCCCGGGCCCAGCACCGCGTTCCGCCTCCTGGTGACTCGGCGGGAACCGGCGGTGAAGCTGCAGTATGCGGTGAGCGGCCTGGAGCCGCTGGTGTGGTCCGATGACCACCGCGTGTCGGTGTCCACGGCCCGCAGCATCGCTGTGCTGGAGCTCATCTGCGACGTGCACAACCCGGGCCAGGACCTGGTTATCCACCGCACCTCGGTGCCTGCGCCTCTCAACAGCTGCTTTCTCAAAGTAAGTCATCCCCGGGCCGCAGCCCTGGGGTCTCTTCCTGCTCCCCTCCCGCGGCCGCGTCACGGGTCCCTGGGGAATCCCAGCCCACGCCTAGTCCGGGGATTCCCCTCCTCGCCTCCAGCGCTTAGGGTCACGGTAGCTTAAAAAACAAAAAATCGTCCAGCCGTTTACGCCCGATTTCCCGGGTCACCCATCCACTCCCGACACACACACGCACACGCACACGCACACATCTCGGGAGGTCCCTCTCGGAGCCAGGCTTTCCCTTTGCCCCAGCGTCTGGCCGGCTGCAGGCGCCGATTTCTTTCCTCGGTGCTGTCTGAGGCTCCACCCCCTGTTGACCCAACCCCAGACCTGCCTCTACCGTGGCTCCTATTGTCTGGGGCTTGCTCCCCGAGGCCTTTGGCTGGCTTTGTTTACTGTGTTGTGCCCTCCTCTTGCGCCTCTTTTGCTTTAGAGGAGAAAAATTGGTTCTTTCCATTGTTTTAACTGTTTCAGTGGCTTTATTATGAATGGTCCTTGCTTCTCATCTTGCGCAGATGCATAAATACTGGATGTCGGGGTTAGTACTCCAGTTTTTCTTCAATAACTAAGAGGCTTTGGGATGTAGAACGAAAAATAAAGTCTCTGGAAAATAAGTGCAGTTCTTAAACTTAAAGCCCGAGATCTCCGTGTAAATTTAGTGCTTTCGGCTTCATATTAACTAAGTTTGCCTTCAGAACTTTAGGGCTCCTGAAGTTTTATTGTTCTGTCATCACCATTTGCAAGTTTTTTTTTAAGTAGTAAGTCGTATTGTTCATTTTAGTGGTTTAAAAGTATTAAAACTTTCGCTGTTTCTTTTATAGATCTGTATGCATATATGTGGCAAAGTGTATATTCATTCTTTCAACACATATTTGAATACCACTATGTATCAGCTAGGCACCAATCTAGGTTCTGGAAGTAAAGCATTGTACAAAACAAAGTCCCTGTCCTCATGGAGCTTACCTTCTTTTCGCAAGTCGTGAACAAATAACAATGTAATAATAGGTAGTGATAGACGTTGTAAGGCTATGTATCTATATAAAGAGAACGTATTTTTGTGAACTTGAAGTTTTTTTAAAAAAACTCTTACCCTGCACAGCCATTTAAAATAGGAATCACTAACTGGGTAGAGTTCAGGGAACCCACACCACTTTTTAGGATACTTAATCCAAGTTTGAAACTGATAATTTGATGTTGAATTGGATCATTGGTAAACCTGTATGACTAAGCCTTCTAAGATCTTGGACAAGATGTGAACAAATTGATTCAAGTATAACCAATCGGGTGGATAGATGTTCGTAATGCTGCGGAACTGAGAAACACTCAAGGAGGGAGGCAGAACAAAGGGGTTTTAAAAGGTGTATCCTCTGCTGAAAAGAAACTTACTGTTGCTAAGGATGTTCATATGCACATCAGCTAGAGAAAATCTTAAGTGTGTGTCTCAATATGGTAGAGATTTAATACTTTAGCAGAGAGAATTTAAAGAAAGGAAGGAATAGTGAAGCGAGATGCTTTTATCAGGGAAAGTTATTTGGTGGTGAATCTGCAGCAGACCTTAAAAAAGGTAGGGTTTGGGTTGTAAGAAGTCCTCCAGAGGAAAGGGTCATCCAGATGGCAGGAATGAGGTGCCCATCTCACGCACATACATGTAAATCATGAGTATAACTTGCTGCTGTTTGTGTAAATAATGATGGGTCAACAGTTGAGTTCAAGTAGCTTTCCTAGAGAGTCAGAGGAAGTAAAGTGAGGCCAATTTGGGAACTTTGAAGGTCAGTCTGAGATGGTTGACTTCAATCTAGGAAGGCCTAAAGTGCTGTTACAATATCGTAGACGTGGACTGACCTGGTGTGGCTCAGGAATATGATCTGGCTGGCCTAGAGGCAAGTAGATGATTGTTGGGGTCAGTATAAAAGAGCGGTTAAGAGATTGCACTTTGGCACCAGATAGCAAGATAGGCCTATCTATAAAAGGAGGGTAATAAAACCTACCTTGTTTAGAATTTTTGGAAGATTCAGTTAAATATATATTTATATACGTACATACATGTACATACATACACATGTGTAATTATTTAGCACAGTTCCTGGCACACTGTAAATGCTCAATTTAAAAAATAGTCATACAAGTATGAAGGAAGGAGTCTGGGTTAATGCTATGGCTGTGGATATGAAGTTATTTATAGTACTGTATTCCGATAAAAATTTGACTCTGTCGTTGGTTCCACACCTGAAAAATGAGTAATAGGAAATCTTTATATATCCCTCTGGTAATGGATTGCTTTCCTGAAATTAATTAGTGGCATCTTCCCCTTCTGCACTGTTCTTCGGTATGCACATCACAGAAACCACCAATCAATTAGCAGTCTTACTAGCCTAGCACTGCCTGGTGAATGAATGCTGAGTTGTCCTGCAATTCTAAAAGAGGCTTCTGTGGGATAAAACTGGACTAATGGTAGGAATGTAAAGAAGTCTCTATCTGTACTTTGATTGCACGACCCGTTGACAGTCCCTGTGGATTTAAATCTACTTGGTGCTGTCCAGCTCTCTCTAACATGAAAGATGGACATTCTGCAACCTAGATTTCAGTATGTAGCACTGCTAGAAGGTAGATACTAAACCTCTTTGAAGCTTTTGTCTGATCGTTATTTAGATTATGAATTTTTTCAGGAAAATATGCAGTTAAATAATAGTTGACATATTATCTGCTATTTGCAAGTTACTGTCCTGGACACTGAGGTTACGTGATATAAAGGTGAATGATATAAATCTGAAAAGCAATAAAATAGTGACTTAAGAATAAGTTTGCGGACTTCCCTGGTGGTGCAGTGGTTAAGAATCTGCCTGCCAGTGAAGAATCTGCCTGCCTTCCCTGGTCCGGGAAGATCCCACATGCCGTGGAGCATCTGAGCCCATGCACCACAACTACTGAGCCTGCGCTCTAGAGCCCGCGAGCCACAACTACTGAGCCCGTGTGCCACAACTACTGAAGCCTGCGTGCCTGGAGCCTGTGCTCCGCAACAAGAGAAGCCACCGCAATGACAAGCCCACACACCGCAACGAAGACCCAACGCAACGAAGACCCAACGCAGCCAAAAATAAATTAATTAATTAAAAAAAAAAGAATAAGTTGCAATTTCTTTTCCCATTGGACTGCTGATTTAATGAATCATCTAGTTGTACACAGTTCTAAATTCTAATAATATGTGCATAACTAATTTGTATCAGTTGTTAATGTTAGTAATATTAACTCCATCTACTACATTAAGTTAAATAACTATTTCCTGTCTTTGGAATTATGTTCCTGCCCTCAAGAAGTTTTCTGTCTAATAGCTTCAAATGAGTTTTTATTTGTTAGGTGCTTACAAAGTACGTAGCTATTAGTTGTAATAGTGGCCAACTAGGAACAGGATAGTGATAGTCAAATGATTGGCTGGGGGTCAGCCTCTGGGAGCTGGACTCTTAACTGGTATGCTCCTAGGGCATCTGAGTACTTGTTTTGATTTGTTAACTAGTTTTGTGATATGGAGAGTTGAGGGGAGGTGCAGTAGGCTGATTCAAACTACCTAACATATTAGAAATTACTGTACAAAAAACCCTAAGGATTTTCCCTACTGGCTGACATCCACACTGCTCTCCATTCCGTCAAGGATTCTTCCTGCAGTGAGTAGGACCAAGCTTGAGCTTCCTTTATTTCATTCTGTGCTGCTGCTTGGGGTTATACATTCTGTAAGTTTACTTTCAGTTCTATAGTAGCTTTTACTGTAATAGTAAATTGTCCTAGTCTGAGGATTATTGCTTAGTTTACAGGATTATGGGATTTGGTGAACAATTTTATATCTACCCTTCATTTGGTGGACAACTTAATACCTATCTACCCTGCATTTTACATACTTTTATTAGGTCTCATTAACATTTACTTAATCCTCAGAGAGTATTAATAATTGTCATCATAGATGACATTTATTGAGTATTTATTAGTATGTGCTTTACATACATTGACTTAATTAACCTTCCAAACTCTATGAGAACGTGTATTATTATACTGTTTATAGACGAGGAAATTAAAGCCAGAAGGTTTAAACAGTTTGCTCAGGGTCACAGAGCTAGTGTATGATAGAGCCAGGATTTGAATCCAGGCAGTCTGGCATCACAGGACAGATTTTTACTCAAATTTTATATACCCATCCAAAGCTCTGGGCTTTGATTAGCATTGTTTTATTAACAGGTTAGCCAGTGACACCTGTATTTAATTGGAATTTCCAGTCTGTATTTCTCCAGCATGTCTGTAGGTGTATCCAAGAGACTACCCTAAAATCAAGATACACTGCCCAAGACACAATTTCCAGAGATGACAGCCCCCCGAAAGGTTCTATTGTTTAAAAAAAAAAGTTTGGACGTATGGACACCAAGGGGGGAAGATTGGGACTGACATATATACACTAATATGTATAAAATAGGTAACTAATGAGAACCTTCTGTATAGCACAAGGAACTCTACTCGATGCTCTGTGGTGACCTAAATGGGAAGGAAATCCAAAAAAGAGAGGATATGTGTGTACGTATAGCTGATTCACTTCGCTGTACAGCAGAAATTAACACAACATTGTAAAGCAACTATACCCCAATTTTTTAAAAATGGTAAAAAAAAAATAATAATAAGTAAATAAAAATAAAAGTTTGGATAACTCTGGTTAAATAAGTCTCTTCAGTAGCTCCCTGGCTGTAACTCTTGAAGGGGGAATAATGTATAATATATAGCATTTTCAAAACTTATTTGGTTATAGACCTCTTTTTCAAGGGGCAATTTAGGGGAGTGATGTTCTGGTTAACACACTTTAGGAAAAGTTAGTCTTCTAATTCATTTGTTGGACTTCACCTTTCATTTTATGTGCTTATTTATTATGCAATTTAGCAGTTAACTATTTGTTGCGTTATGGTTTTCTGACACATCTCTGGTTGTCCAAGCTTTATCAAGGAATGTAATGGTTCTGAGTTCATCTTCCAAGGTCTTTCTGTATTCAGGAGTGTAATTCCTCTGGGCTTGGGGATTTAAAGTGAGTTTTGTTATATCCATGTATATTTAGGCTTGAGTTCCTTTTTAATCATGTTTAATCTACCCTTTCCCGTTTAAAGATCAGCCTCTATGTAAAAGAAGATTGACACTAAAAAGGAATCGAAAGATTCTGCTTTCTCTGTTATCCATTTCTCTAAAGACAGTGGTTCAAGTCCCTTTCTTCTTCCTGCTTCTGACATAACAGAAACCATATTTTAATGGACCTGTGTTCTTTTTTGGCTTTAGCCTTTCTGGCTATTTTCTTATAGCTCTGGACCACTTTCTTTTGGTCATTTATCTCTCCTCTATCTTTAATGTCCCTTTAAAATCTTTCTAAAGAGCTCACCATTGTACACCTAGACATTAAATAAATAGCACTGCTCATGTATGTTACAGACTTGGTGGAGGGAGAGATGAATGAAAGCTAGAACGATCTCAGAAGGCTTCATAGAGTTTGACCTGGTAGGAGGGATGGGATTCAGATAGGAGGAACGAGAGCATTCTACACAAGGGAGCCAGGGAAGGCAGAGTGGGAGTGTTCAGGGAACGGCAAATAGTCTAACGGCAGTGGACATTATTCTATAGAAACAGTGGACAGGGACTTCCCTGGTGGCGCAGCGGTTAAGAATCCGCCTGCCAATGCAGGGGACACGAGTTTGAGCCCTGGTCCGGGAAGATCCCACATGCCACGGAGCAACTAAGCCCGTGCGCCAAAACTACTGAGCCTGCGCTCTAGAGCCCGCGAGCCACAACTACTGAGCCCACGTGCCACAACTACAGAAGCCCATGGGCCTGGAGCCCGTACTCCACAGCAAGAGAAGCCACCGCAGTGGGAAGCCTGTGCACCGCAACGAAGAGTAGCCCCCGCTCACCGCAACTAGAGAAAGCCCGCACAGAGCAACGAAGACCCAACGCAGCCAAAAATAAATAAATAAAAATAAATTAATTAATTTAAAAAAAAAAGAAAAGAAAAGAAGGAAACAGTGGACAGAACTGTTGGAGTTGGCTCTCAGCTTAATTTGTAAATGAAATTTTAGGTAGAAAACTTAAGAGCTGACATTTGTATTACAAAAGTACTGTTAAAAATCCAAACATCTAATTGTATCAAAGATGCATATAGATAGATGTTTTTTCATGACTTTCTCCTTTATTGTTCTGTGACTAGTTCAGCAGAATGCTTAGCTGACTGTTTAGAATCAAGTACATCTCTGTCATCGCTACGGCGTATGTCAATTCTGAGGACAATGTGGGAACGAGCCTATGAATAATGACAGCACTTATTCTGACCCTTAAAAAACAATTGCCATTTCCTGAGTGAATGCTCATTTAGTTTTAGACATGTGCTTGATCTTTTAAATGCATGTCATGCCAAAATTAACGGAACTGATATCAAATTACTGTTTTACATATTTATAATATGTAAACATGTAACTGATTTATGTATTTATGTGAATCAGTTAATTCACCCTAAGCAATGTACATATAGTCCTCTTAGAGTGAAATATTTATCTGATAGTTTTTATATCTCTTATTTTCAGGTTGGCTCAAAAACGGAAGTTGCTGAGTGTAAGGAGAAATTTGCCACCTCTGAAGACCCCACAGTCAGTCAGACTTTCATGTTGGACAGGGTGTTCAACCCTGAGGGGAAGGCTTTGCCACCATTGAGAGGATTCAAGTACACTAGCTGGTCCCCCATGGGCTGTGATGCTAATGGCAGGTGCCTCCTGGCAGCACTGACCATGGACAATCGCCTGACCATCCAGGCTAACCTCAACAGACTGCAGTGGGTCCAGCTGGTCGATCTGACGGAGATTTATGGAGAACGTCTTTATGAGACCAGTTACAGGTTCTCTAAAAGTGAGGCCCCAGAAGGGAATCTCAGGGATTTTGCTGAGTTTCAGAGGAGACACAGCATGCAGACACCAGTCAGGATGGAGTGGTCAGGCATCTGTACCACTCAGCAGGTCAAGCATAACAACGAGTGCCGCGACGTGGGCAGCGTGCTCCTGGCCGTCCTCTTTGAAAACGGTAACATTGCTGTGTGGCAGTTTCAGCTACCGTTTGTAGGAAAGGAATCTATCTCTTCATGCAACACAATTGAGTCAGGAATCAACTCTCCTAGTGTTTTGTTTTGGTGGGAATATGAGCACAATAATCGGAAAATGAGCGGCCTTATTGTGGGGAGTGCTTTTGGACCTGTAAAAATTCTTCCTGTCAATCTCAAAGCAGTTAAAGGCTATTTCACGTTAAGGCAGCCTGTCGTCTTGTGGAAAGAAATGGACCAGTTGCCAGTACAGAGCATCAAGTGTGTACCGCTGTATCACCCTTACCAGAAGTGTAGTTGTAGCTTAGTGGTGGCCGCAAGAGGACCCTATGTGTTTTGGTGTCTTCTTCTGATCTCCAAAGCAGGTCTGAATGTTCACAATTCTCACGTCACAGGCCTGCACTCACTGCCGATCGTCTCCATGACTGCAGACAAGCAGAATGGGACGGTATATACCTGTTCCAGTGATGGGAAGGTGAGGCAGCTGATTCCCATTTTCACAGATGTTGCATTGAAGTTTGAACACCAGTTGATTAAACTCTCGGATGTGTTTGGCTCAGTGAGGACACACGGGATAGCCGTGAGCCCCTTTGGTGCGTACCTGGCCGTCATTACCACTGAGGGCATGGTCAACGGCCTCCATCCCGTTAACAAAAACTACCAGGTTCAGTTCGTTACTCTCAAGAGCTTTGAAGAGGCAGCTGCTCAGCTTCTGGAATCGTCAGTTCAAAATCTCTTTAAGCAGGTAGATTTAATAGACCTAGTACGTTGGAAGATTTTAAAAGATAAACATATCCCTCAGTTTTTACAAGAAGCTTTGGAAAAAAAGATTGAAAGCAGTGGGGCCACCTATTTTTGGCGTTTCAAACTCTTCCTCCTGAGGATTTTATACCAGTCGATGCAGAAAACCGCTTCAGAAGCCTTATGCAGACCCATCCTTGAGGACTCAAAAATCTTACTGGTTGACTCACCTGGGACGGGCAGTGCTGAGGGTGAGCAGCCGGAAGAAGGCACTTCCTCCGAACAGACGAATAAGCAGGGCCTTCAGGAGAGGAGCAAAGAAGGTGGTCCGGAGGGCCCCACAGATGACTCACTCACTCAGTCTGGAGACATTGGAGGCCGAGAGCCAATGGAAGAGAAACTCCTTGAAATCCAAGGGAAAATTGAAGCTGTGGAAATGCACTTGACCCGGGAGCACATGAAGCGAGTCTTAGGCGAAGTATACCTGCACACCTGGATCACAGAAAACACTAGCATCCCCACCCGGGGACTCTGTAACTTTTTAATGTCTGATGAAGAGTATGATGACAGAACCGCACGGGTAGGTGTTTATTAACAAAAGCACTGAAACTGAAAAGTCTGCTTTCCTTGTGAGAAAGAAATGACCTAAACTTAATTCGTAAAGCTCAACTTCTGCTTTGACATTTTTTAGGTAATTGATTGGCATTTGAGGTGCAGGAGAATAAATAAGAAACAGATGAATGCATAGGGCATATTCATATCACACAAAGAATATTTCAGTTCTTACTCTCACTGTGGCCTTGATTGATACGCAAGGTTTGGGAGATTTCCAGGCTGCGGATGAGCTCCAGAAGCAGACTGCGTTGTGATTGGGCAGACCCAGCAGGGGAAGTGTGGCACACCCTCCTTTCCCTTCCTGTTTGCAGAAGGTTTGGGGAGTGGGAGGACTGTGGCCGGGATTGTTTCCATTTGATAGTACTCGAGGGGGTCTTCTGATTTAGTCTAGAAGGGCATAGGAGGTAAACAAATGATTACTTATACATTGTTGTTTTGTTGTGTTTTGTTACAAAAACTGGGGATAATCTTTATTTTGATGGTTGAACAATCTTACAGTATTATCCAAAATGTATTTCACAGAATTCAAGTTCCCTGACAGAACAGTAGGGTTCCAAGCTTGGGGAAATACTGCATACTCTATACTCCTCTTAAAGGTTCCCAGTGTACATCGTCCTTCTAAGGGTTCTGGGAATTCCTACAGGAAAGAAATCATTTAACTTTGTGTAGCTCAGTGTTATATAGACTTATTAATCAGGAATCCTGAGCTAACAGCTTCTAAAATCCTGAAGAATTGTGCTTTAAGGAACATACTGTATACTAAAATATTCAGGACCACAGATATCTGTGGTTCTTTTTACTCTGAAGATTGATATTTATTCTCACTGCCTAAAGTCTTATCTAAAATATTAATTGCAGGTAATAAATTCAGATATCTTCGTGCCTAATGTTAAACCATTCGCGAATCACTTGTTGCATTTTCTTGTTGGAAAGGTGTGTGTGTGTGTGTACCCGTACACCCCTAAAATTATTTCTTAAGGATGTTTGCAACAATCTGATGTTGACTGAAAAAAAATACACAACCTAAAAGTTCAGAGTTACATTTTATTCGGCAGACAAAACTGAGGACTTAAGCCTGGGACACAGCATCTCAGATAGCTCTGAGGGACTGCTCCCAAGGGGCAAGGGGGTGGAGCCAGGATATATTGGAGTTGTTGCAACAAAGACCAGGGTAGTTGGAGCATTAAAGGTTACTGTTAATTAAGGAAAACCAGATATCTGAAGTTAAGAAATTGAGCGCTTTTCTATGTATGGGAAGATGCAAAGTGTGGGCTCACTGAAATCATTCCTTTGATGTGCACCTCAGCTACATGGGGCCAGTATCCCCATGTGCTTCTCATCCCAAGTCTCCTTGGTGCACCGTCGGGGGTGGCTGTAGTGGCTGACAGCTGGGGGGGGGCGGGGTGCATCCTGCCTCCATCCTGAGTTCCCTCAGGGCTCACCGATGGGCAGCTGTAATGTGATGGCTCGATGGCTGCAACATCCTTTGTTTACTGATATGGCAGGCAGTACTTTCATTCACACTCGAGTGGTTAAGATGTACTCTTCATGTAATGGACTTTTCATCTTTGAAAGTCAACTTTTAAGAATTGTTTCATCGTGGTCTAAATTGTGTGGAAGAGTTTTCTGGTATCACTGGTTCATAGGACCTAGCAGGGGATGTTATAAGCGTAAAATATTAACAAAAACATTTTAGGGAATTTGTAATGGAAGCTGGTTGGCAGTGATTCAGAATAATTGTCCAGATGCTGCATGAGCATGGAAAGCTACATTTAGCATAGTTACTTGGTTCCAACAGAGCCCATTTAAAGAAGGGAAGATTATACTTCTGCCCATCTACAGCAACTGAGTTTTGATTGAAAACGATACATTCATTTTTTAAAATCCTACTGCGTAAAACAAATGTTTTTTGTTTTGGAGTTTACTAGTTAAAGGCTAAGGAGAGCACTTAACTTGTAACTTGGAATTTATAACTTTCTTTATCCCCTGCTTTGAAGCTTGCTTGTGAAATCTGACAGTAAACCATTGGACAGTTTTCTTAATAAATGCATATATTTTGAAAGACGGAATAAATTTTGTTTTCAACATCTAAAAAATAAAGTAAAATCCTACTGTGTGCATAAAAATGAATCTTTTCAAACCTAGTACATTGGTTGTCCCTGCTGTAAGGGACCATAAATTAGAATTTTCAAGGCCATAAAGGCCAAAAGTTAATGGGATTTAAATTTGTAAATTATATGTAGAGTAGGTAAGACACCCTTTTGAGCTATTAAGATACCCTTCAGAACTTCAGTGAACTAATTTTAGTGAATCGCAGACTAAGAAGTTCTTACACAAGAGCTTAAGTGTCAATGGATTAAAACTTTGAAGGACATTGTCTGCTAGTAAGACAAGGTGGTTCTTAAGGATTGGTGTATCCCATGCCTCCCAGTAATATAGCTGGTAAAGGTGTTTTTCCAACAAAATAATGAAGTAGATCAGTGTTTTTCAGACTTTCATTTTTGGAGTGATGCAATTCTAATAAACAAAGCAGAGAAACAAGCAAAGCTGAAGTAGGGCCAAGGCCTAGAGCCTGCCTGGTCCATCTCTCCCACTCCCACGGTGGGTCCCGCCATGCCTCTGCTGTGAGGTCGGTTGGTCTCCAATTGCAGGCTGACTAGATTGGTCATGGGTCTTTGGGCCATCAGAAGGGGAAATTATTATTTTTTAATCTTGATTATCTTTTTACTTTGTAAGCTTTTCTTAAGGAATAGACATTTGTATAGTTCTACAAAGTTAGTGTTTCACGTGATACTTTGCCTATAGAGATTATGTTTTTCTTTCTTAAAGTCAAAACATCGTAAGTGTAGCTGAATACTTTGTCTTCTAACAGAACTCTGAAGTCCTTGTTTCAGAAGCAACTAAAGGCAAGTAATAAGATTTGTGTTTTCAGAACAGTTTTTCCTTTAGTGGGTAAAGTTCACTCTGTCGTCACAGGGTGCCTGAATGAATTTATTTTATTGTACTCAGCCAGTTGACACAAGTTGAAGGTCCAGCTTTTTTACTTTTCAGAGAGCGTGATGGGCCTACGTGGAGATGCAGAGCTCCTGTCTTATGTAAGATACCGTGTAGTTTTCCATTTCTCCTTTGTGTCGGGAAGCCCTGCACTCACCACAAAACACTGCTGACTGCTTTGTCTTACTAGGTGCTGATCGGACACATCTCAAAGAAGATGAACAAGCAAACTTTCCCCGAGCACTGTAGTTTGTGTAAAGAGATTTTGCCGTTCACAGATCGCAAACAGGCGGTCTGTTCCAATGGCCACATTTGGCTCCGGTAAGCGGCTTTTGCTCATTTTCCAGTTTTGTGTCACACAAACCACTGTAAAGTGTTTATCCAAAGTATATGTTGCCCATGTCATTAGGTTGGAGAAAAGCTGCTACTATAAAACCTGGTGTGGGCTTTGTACCATCCATTTGACTCAAGCAAGACACCCTTTAATGATGGGTTTTTTTCTGCTTCTTGTATATAGGGGTTTATTTATTTTGGTAATATTATTTTGCTTTGAAGTAGCATTAAATTTTTAAAAATCAGTATGACAAAAGCAATACCTGCTGAAGTTAACAGAATATAAAGTGCTTCTGTACTCTGTTTGGTTTAACTCTAACAAAAGGTAGAGGTCTTCTCAGTCTCACTCTTAAGAGGGAACCTTGGCGTGCCCTCATCTTATGGCCCCACGGGCTGCATGTGACGCAGCTGATCACTCCCTCTTCCTCCTCCTTAAAGCGCTTTGTTATCACCTGGCCCTCTGGACACAGTGTCTCCTTGATGTCCGTCTTTGGACCTGTCTTTCTTCTGTCAGCACTCTCCCTGGGCTGTCGCCTATCATCTGTACACTGGTGACTTAAACATATTGCTTTAGTCTGAATCGCTCCCCTTCAGTCCAGACTTCATATCTAAGCACCTACTCAGTTGCTCTGTTTGGAAGTTTTAAAGGCATTTCAAATTTGAATCCAGCCTTTTCTTGCTACCTCCACCTCTGCATCCCTGGTCCAAGACACCATCATCTCTTGCCCAGATTATTATAGTTATCTCCCAGCCCATCTTCCGTGTCTTTCCTTGCCCCCTCCAGGCTGTTCTAAGTAGAGCTGAGGTTGTGATCCTATTATGACCTCATCAGCTCATGTCACCCCCTCTGCTCAAAACTCTCTAGTGGCTGCCCATTTCTGATGAGTAAAAGCTAAAATCCAGTCAGTGGTCAAGACTCCATGGCCTGGCCCCCATCCCTTCTCTGATCTCATCTACATTTTCTCCGGCTTGCTGACTTCACTCGAGGTCCACTGGCCTCCTTGTTCCTCAGGTACACGCAGCACCCCTCCCACCCTGGACGTCTGCACTGGCTGTCCTCTCTGCCCGGGGTGCTCTTCCAGCTGGTGTCCACAGGGCTTCCTTCCCGGCCACACTGCCTAAAATCGTGACACCTGATGACATCCCTCTCCCCTCTCAGTATGTAGTCTTCATCCCTCTTCCTTGCTTTATTTTCCTCCTTAGCAGTTATCACCACTTTATATATATATATATATATATATATATATATATATATTTTTTTTTTTTTTTTTAAATGAGGAACCTTTTCTTTTTTTTTTATAAATTTATTTTATTTATTTTTGGCTGCGTTGGGTCTTCGTTACTATGCATAGGCTTTCTCTAGTTGCCGCGAGCGGGGGCTACTCTTCGTTGCGTGACGCGGGCTTCTTATTGCGGTGGCTTCTCTTGTTGCGGAGCACGGGCTGTAGGCGCGTGGGCTTCAGTAGTTGTGGCGTGCGGGCTCAGTAGTTGTGGCTCACGGGCTCTAGAACGCAGGCTCAGCAGGTGTGGCGTATGGGATTAGTTGCTCCGCAGCATGTGGGATCTTCCCGGACCAGGGCTCGAACCCGTGTCCCCTGCATTGGCAGGCAGATTCTTAACCACTGCACCACCGGGGAAGTCCCACTTAATATATTTTTTTACTTTATGTTTTTCTCCTTTCTATGGAATAGAAAGTTCATGAAGACAGGCAATTTGGTTGTTTTGTTCATGGCTATTTCTAGAACAACGCCTGGTGTGTGGTAGGCACTCAGTAGGTTTTTAAAGTTTATTTCCAATAGAAACAGGATTGTGCTACATATAACTACCTTAACAACTTGCGTGTTCTCTTAGCAAGATGTTGTGGGCGTTTTCCACATCAGTACATAGATCCCGTTCTCAACAGCTGTAGAGTTTTCCACTGTGTGGGTGCTCCATTACTGCCTCTCTTACTGATGGATGTCTGGATTTCCCGGCCGTTGCTGTGTCCCTAGACTTCTTCTGATCTGACTGTTCCGCCTTGTGTTTGGGGAGAAGAGGAAACAAGCTTGTAATAGCAGTGGCCTTGTAACAGTAGCCACTTGCGCCTGGCGCTGCCAGCGTGCCAGGCACGACTCTAAGCGGTACAGGCGTCCTGAGCCACACGAGGGGCACCGCCACTGTTCCCATTTTTACAGATGAGGGAACTGGGGCCTGGGGAAGTTTGAGTTTGTCCAGAGGCACACAGGTGGTTAGCGGCAGAGCTGAGAACTTGGCCTTCTGGCTCCAGAGTTTCCATGTGTAACCACTATACATTGTTGTCTCTCAGATGGCTTCTTCCACAAAAATTATTTTCATTTTTGCTGACTGAAGTTAGTGCCAGAATACCTGGGTGTAATTCCTCCCGGTGAGAATGGGTACTTGCTCCCACTCAGGTATAATCTTTCTTCCTGTACACCCAAGTCTTTACTCAAGGTAAACCTACTTGGAATTCCTTCCCCCAACCTCCCTTCCTCTTTGTATTTTGTACTGCTTAGTTGCTCATCCTAAACACTGTTATCCTGCAGAAAACCTTCCGTGCAGAGCCCAAGTGCTCTCTCTGATATCCCATTGCTGCCCACCTTCCCTTATTTGCCTGGTCCTGGCAGATGCTCAGTGAATGGTCATTGGATGGAATTGAACCTCTGAGCTTTTGTCCATGGCCCTTCTTTTTTTGCACCATTAATTTTGTCTTCGATATCTTTCAGGTTTTCCCCACTGTGCTGTCAGATTCTTAAAGACAGTGCTTATACCTAATCTTAAAAATCACTAACAAGAATAGTTTCCAGTATAATACATAATTGATTTTTTTTAACATATGAAAAATTCACAGTACAATCAGGTGTAAGCAGACTACATTCTTTCTCAGTGCTGCAAACATGGCAAAAAAAAAGAAGCTGCAGTGACTGTCTGGATTAGAAGCTTTGTATCTCTTGGTTTAGCCTGACGGACGCTTCCCCGTTACTAAGTGTGGGGTGGGGTAGGTCTGGCCTGTGCAGAGGGATACATTGTCGCCATGCATTTGTGAACTATTTTTGCCCTTTACTCAGTTAACTTGTGGTTTTAGAATAACTGTATGTGGTGAGTTACCTTCAACACTATGCTGCTTTCCACCCTTAGTAGAGCTGATGGTGCAATCTGTCTGCTTTCAGGTGCTTCTTAACGTACCAGTCCTGCCAGAGTTTGATATACAGGAGGTGTTTGCTCCATGACAGCATTGCCCGCCATCCAGCCCCGGAAGGTGAGTGCTTTCCCAGCTTGCGGGAGGGGGAGCTGGAGCACGCCGGCACCGTGCCAGCACCCCCAGGTCCTCCATCCTGCTTAGTCTCGCGCCATCAGGGGTGGCGAGCAGGCTCCTTGTGCGGTATTATCATGAACCACAACTAATTAAAAGATGATCACTGGCATAGGCACGTTAACATACCTGTTGCATTTTAGTATGTGAGTAAGTAGGGCTGCAGTTTACTGTTCTGTCACTGCAAGCAAATCATTTATTCAAAAAAGCTTGTTTTAGATGGCTTGTATAGACTATATAGTATTTGAAGGAAAACTCTGCAACTGATAACGTATACAAAGACAGCATTGCTGAAACAGGGACGTGCACTTGCAGTCATCCTTCTAGTAGCCATGGTGGGATTCTTTTTCGGGTTGGTCAGTATTCTCTTTCCTGATAGCCCCGGTGACAAAGCCCACATTTATGACATACCTAGTTGGAAATAAGATCGTAGACGTGAGTCAGGAATTAGTGATGTAAACAGTCCCATGAATGTCAGTTTATGACCTGAGGTTCATTAACATCACACTAACCAAATGAGCTAACTAGACACCATTATACACCTGTGTACACTTTGGGGGTAATTTGTGGTCTCAAGTAAAACAAAACGTTCTGTGTAAAACTACACCCTTATTGATTTTTGCTCTAACCTGGCTGAAGCTCTAATTCTGAGAAGTTGGTGTGTTGGCAGCTTGTGTTCTGTATTAACTCTTTGTTATGGAAAATGCAATCATAAAAGCAGAGAAAAAGAGTATAAGAAACTCTGATGTACCCATCATTCAACTTCAAAAATTGCCAGCTCATGACCTTTTATGTTTCATCTGTAGTCCTCCCCCTCTTCCCTCCTCTTATTGGATTATTTTGAAGCAAATTTTGGGGGACTTTTAAACACTCATTGCAATTGAGAATTGGTATACTATTTAGACAGGAAATCAGGAAAAGATGGAAACAAATAAAAAAAACACACCTGCCAGTTGACTTTGTGTTGAGCCACATACAGCTCTTGGGAAGAATGTGAATCGCTGAGCTCTGGAGAGTACTAACCAGTAGAGCACAGTATTTCACAGACCAGGGAAGTTTTTAAAAGGGGGAAAAAGTGTTGACACAGTGTTGCCATGTTTTTATTTTTCCAAGTAATGTATTTTTTAAAGTTACTGTTACTGTAATTTTATAAGAGTATTTTAACATTATCCATGTATGAAGGATATACTCTCAGAACAAAGTATAGTCCTTTCTTTAAACAGAATAAATTTAGTTTTATGAAACATTCATTCATTACCCTTATTTTCCTATTTCATCACACACTTAGCTTTGGGAACCACAGATTTAGTCCAACCTCGTCTAGAATGTTGTAGTGAGGGGCTCTGTCCAGGGACACAGAGCTGGGACCAGAATGCCCATCCCTTAATACTGTGGTCCATCCAGGGCTCATCCCATTTGATTGCCTTTTCTGAAGTTTACGCTCGATACTGCTTGTCTTACTTTTGCAGATCCTGACTGGATTAAGAGGTTACTGCAAAGCCCCTGCCCTTTCTGTGATTCTCCTGTCTTCTGAATGTCCACGATGGGAAGATGGAAAGGGCATGTACCCTGCTGTGGAAAGTGCCGTCCAGCCCCAAGAGCTAGGACGTGCATGAGGAGAGGCGCCCTTCATGACTGTACATAGGGCGTGGGGACTCACTGCTGAAGTGCGTTCTCTGTCTCCACGGACTAAAGGATGTCTTTAAAGTGACTGAGTGCAGAGATTTTAAGTCCTTTTGAGATGAACGTTATCCCCCAACTCCTTGCCAATGAGGAACACTTATTTTTCAAGTGTCTTGACTGAAGCAGTTTGAACAAAACGCATGCCCTGTCATTTCTCAGAACAGAATGGTCCCTTCTAGGGAGTATGGATAAGGGCCTTGCTGGGCCGAGTTAGGCTTTTTAATCCTGGCCTTGGTCTGGAACTGCCTTGTGGTTCCAGGGACCTTTAGTTACCTGGTACGTGGTATGCAGTGTCCCAACAGATATTAAAGTGTCTGAAGCAACCTGTGGGCCTGATATTTTGTTCTCAACAAATAGCTGCAGATCTGCATCCTGCCACTTGTTTTTCATGCATATGGAAAACATTTTCTTAAAACTATATATTTGAAAGAGGTTGAAGCCAAGACTAAAGTTGGTTTTAATGTGTCAAAAGATCAGGTGACTCTTGTAAGTTAATAATTGTGACTTATTTTTAATGATCTCTCCCATGTCATCAGTTTCCTGCTCTGACTCCTTCACAGGTATAAGGATGTCAAATATTCCTGTTCACATGCGTCACAACCCTCTTCAGACTTACCTGTGACAACTTGGTGAGATATTTGTACATAGAGGAAAAACAATATTTTTTCCTTTTAGTATTAAATTAAAACATTTAATATTTTTAATGTTGGTATTTCCAGATGTATCATTTATATCCCGAGTCTGTCTAGAGACTTCCAGAAAGAGACAGGCAGCTCAGAAGTGTGGACCCTTGAGCTCTGGTGCTATCGTGTGTGTAGCTCAGTCGACCAGAGGCTGGGAATTCCTTCTCTCTGCAAAGATCCTCGATATTTATAATACAGGTATTTTCCTGTGGACTGCTAAGAAGAGATGTTAGACGTTAATTGGTCTTAAAACCTAAAATTAAAAATAGACATTCTAGAACTACAGTGTTCTTGGATTTTTAAAATAAGTATCCTAGGGATTGGTGCTAATTAACAGGACTGTAATGCACTCACCTTGAAATGGTGCATATTTCTGGAAAGTTGGATGGGAAATACAGAATGTGAAATTTAAGTGATGTTAAATGCTATCTATTTTGCCTTTATTCTAACACTTATTCTTGCTTTTATTTTTGTATCCTTAGCGAAAGACATTTTGTCCTCACTGAGAAACACTCGCTGTTTGGAGAGCGTGTAACACAAACCCCGCTCCCGCCTGTAGCCTCTCTCCCCCTAGTGTCTTCCCTGCTCTGTCCGTAGGTATTGGAGACAAGAGCCCTTAAGAGGCACTTCCAGACAGTCTGCTTTGAAATGTCTTTTGTTTCCCATTCAAATTTTCGTTTCTGTCTCCTGTGTTTAATTCTGTATTTCTGCTGCTGTTCAATTCTGCTGGCATCGTCTGCTTATCTTTCTCATTTTGGTGGTGATTTCAAGAGGAGCGTTTATCCAGACTTTAGGGTCCAGCATGTTCAAATGATTGTCAGGGAAGAGAGCCAGGCAGCATTAAAATCAGGAAGAACACAACTCAGAAAGTTGTATAGTTGCGGTCATTTGTGCCTAGAGCTGTGTCACTTTACAGTAAATATGACAGTAAAAATTGAGATCCTGTCAAGGAATTATCGCAGTTTTTATAATCATAGCATGCTTAGTTTCACTTTTTTTTTTTTCCCCTAATCAGTTAGTACTTGATTTGTTCTTATTGGGGAATTTTGTGCTGCTGCCATTTAAAACTTACGTTAAGTTTTTATTTAAAGCAGTTATGCATTTGGGGGGAAAATTTGACTCTTCGGAATAAACTAAAAAGGTTTACCTGAGTTATTTTGTATGTCTGGGTAGCAGTAAACATGGCAACTCTTTTACTAGAACGTGGCTTCTCTCTGGGGGGGCTCTGCCCAATGGCATTCTTAAGGCTGAAATCCAGCCAGCACCTGCCTCAAATTTCTGCACACCGAGTTGGGAGCCCTCCACCCCCTCTCCCCACCCCTCCCCTCTTCTGTGGAGGTTAATCCATTGACCTGTGAGAACGAGAGGAGATTTTCAGTTAATGGCAGCATCACAAACAGTGCACTTCCGAATGTCGTAAGGGTCAGCATACTTGGTGACAGAGTGCTGAGCAGTGAAGCCCTGGAGAGCGGGAGGGGCACCGGGAAATTGTCTCTCCTGGTTTACACTTACCATGCCCTCTGTACCTTCCTAAAACTTACCTGATCTGTGTAGTGGATTTCAAGTTAATTTCAGCGGTCACTGCTCCGCCGCGTGGATGAGACGGCCGTGATGCCACTGCTTTGCATGAAGGTGCAGGAGCAAAGGTCCTGTGCAATTAGACCTTCTAAGCCACGACAGCGTTGCATTTTGGGAGTCTGATATCCACACGTGTGTCACACTTTCTCTGTTGAGGGTTAATTTGTTCCTATTATTCTAGATAAGAAATTGATAGTTTGTTAGGCTTGATATTCATTCTGAAATCCTCATACGTCCACTACCCAGACTTCAAGCCATCTCTGCCTACTATTGTATCTGCCAAAACTACCAATTATTTTTCAGTGTCAGGAGTCATTAGAACCACTGGCGAAGCTCATGGTCGAGGGTGACATTTTTCTGCTTCTCCCTCTAGGAAGTTTTTGAGAATGTTAACGTTGGGGCGTGTGGGCTAGACCTATTAGCAGCCTTCACCAGTTAATTAGGTTAAAAGAGTGTCCAAGGGTAATAATTGAATATTAAAATATATTCTGTTGTAACTGTAATGGTGTCAGATAATATGCAGAAGAAATCAAGGCTCATTGGTCTTGTCCGGAGGAACACAGAGCTGCTTTTTCAGAGCACCCGCTCTCCTGGCAGCACTGAACTGTGTCGGGGTTTGGTGAATTGCCGCGGCTCCTGGAATGAAAGCAGGAATTACTGTCACTGTCCGACTTCCACGGGTTCATCCATCCTCTCTGCTCCTGACCTCCCTGTCCCTCGCTTTTCCTTCCAGGAGAGGTCCTCTCCGTTTCCATCCCTTTAGTTCTCTCAGCTTTAGGACACCTTCTGAGCTACCAGATTTGAAAGAAAAATAGGTTTGTGATAAAATTTCTAGAAACGAAATCACATAGCAGGTCTCCCTTTCTAGAAGAAACTATTAAACAGTAGTTTTTCTTTCTAAGGGTAATAGTGTTAGTTGTTAACAACTTGATAAACTGTATCTGGTTTTCTTCAAAACTCTGAATTACAATTTCGCTGTTGGAAATTTCCCACACCTCCAGGCTGGACTTGGGGCAGAGTGGGCTGGACTTCAGCTCGCTGCCACCACCCGCTCTGCTCCCCCAGCCAGTTATTCCTGACAAGCAAAAAAAATTCTGGCTTTATTCAAAGTCAGCAGGCCTAAATTTTTTTAAGGGAAAGATAGGTTCTGCCCTCTTTTCTTTTTAGAGGTGGGACAGCACAAACAGCAAATAGCCGGACAAATAAAAGCATCTCTTTACGGCTAGCCCTGCACGGACTGTTGGGGTCTGCAGGCTTCCATGACTGAGTGTGAGCAAACACATTCTTGCGCTCTCAGGCTGCCCCCTGTGTGGGCGGGGCTCAGCAGCTCTGTTGACGGCAGAGCGGCTCGGGCATCTAGCCTCTCCCCTCACCATCGTCGGATTGTAAAAATGCCTCCATAGCAGATCTAACTGAAGTGAAGTGGTTGCACTTCAGCTATTAGTGGAAGTATCAGCTGGCAGTTTCCAGCAGAGTTTTAGACCATGTCTCAAGTCTCATAGATATTAAGCTTTGAACTGCTCTTTCTTGATGCTAAAAGAAGTTTTTGGAGCTAGGATCTTCATGTGATAACCTGGTATCTGCAGTTCAAGCTGACGTGAGAGCGCGTGAGATTTGACTGTCCTTATACTGAATTAAGTCAGCTTTGCAGAGTTGCTTCTAATGATCACTCTCACCGCAGCATCGCTATCCTGGTGTACAGCAGGGTTTTCAGAAGATGCAGACTTGTTTCCCTGGCACAGATACACATCAGTATCAGGACTGGCTGGCCGGCCTGAGTCTGGTAAATAGGGTGCAGCCTCCTATCTGCATGTATGGTTTGTTTTAAGATGGCTGTTTCTGAAAATTTGCTGTAGAAGTCAGTAAATTTAACAGGGGAGAGACTGTTTATATAAAGAAGTCCTGTAAAGAAGTTAATCTTTTTGTTATATACATATGTATGCCCCCAACCTCTTAATCAGATTAGGTGATTCAGCTTTTATCTTGCATTTTAACTTATAACTATACTCCAGGGGGAGAGACGTAATATACTATATGAGGTCCTAGACAGTGAGTTTATTTACCACAGTATTATATGGTTAACCAACATGGTGTTCATTCATTCATTCATTCATTCATTCATTCATTCATTCATTCATCCCAGGCTTGGGAGGAGCTGCAAAGGGGGAATGATGATACTTTCATACTGATGTGATAAAGCAAAGGTGCAGGCTATCTAGTTGAAATATTGTAAATGGGTTGGTGGAATTGAATTTCAGAACTCTAAATCTTATAGTTATTTCTAAGGTAAAAACTTGCTTGCCTCACTATTACGAAGTCCTGTTAGTTTCATAGAAAGGTCCTGTGAAATGGTCTCATTGGATGGTGTAAGAGGTGGTGGCTTTGCAGCATTTCATGTGTTATCAGTTTGACACTTGGCTAACAGACTGGTGAGGTCTAGGGTGTTTTGTTTTGTTTTTGGTACTAATGCAAAATTAAATGCAAGAGTGAATTATGTCTTTTTCAAGACTGACTCAGATTTGTACTTCAGTGTATGAAAAGAAAGTGAACATCAAACTTGTGTATACAGAAATAAGACTGTATAGAAAAATAAGTCTGTGTTGTGTAGAGTAGTATATATTTTGTTTATCCAATGCCTGTGCTATCTTCGTGCTTGGCTTCAAATTATGTGTTTGTTTACATATGACATTTTTTGAAATAAAAAGAACAGGCATCTAAAAACTTAAGGTTATAGAAAGGAGATGGTTTTTTAATGCTTACCATCTGATTAGGTGGTGTGTTTTAAACTTGTAGTACGTAAATAAAAAAATTTTAAGAATAATAGCACATTTTGCTTGGAATACCCCCATCCAGAAGAATTGGCTGCTTCTCTGCATCATACGTATGTACATAGTGTTCATTATTAGATTGTAAGCGCCTCAAGGGCAGGAACTGTCTGTCTCATCTTGGTAGTTCCTGCAGCACCGAGTGTCAAGTGCCTTGCACAGAGTAGGTGCTGGTGATACAGAGAATGAGTGAGTAACTTCCTGCCACCTGTAAGACGAAGCATGGTTCACTTTTTCCAGTGTGTTCAAAACTGCGAAGAACTGATGACCGGAAGAGGGCAGAATTCTTTCTTGGGTTTGAACTGGGTCTCCTGGGCTGAAGCAGACCATGCTGTATCCTTTGCACTAGTTATCTTCTTTCCCTGAAGATATACTGGTGTCCTGAGCTTTTATCTGCTAGTAGGGCAGAGGTTTCTGGGAAAAGTTTGAAGTGGGAAAGATTATAGAGAAAATGAAGTGGAAATTATGGAGGGTGTTTGTCAAATGCAGTCCTGTGGGGCAATCTTATTTTAGTTATTACTAAAGAAAAGGGTAGCAGATTCTCTTTCTTTACCAGTTAGCTGGTTGGCCAATTTTCCAGTTAATGAAAGATCAGTGTTTTTTTTAGCTTTTTCCCATTTTGGATCCCCCGCAATTGCTCTTAGGTTTCTGGTACTTAGAGTCTATTAAAGTTGCTGTGAATATCCAGTGCTGTACATAATGGCAGTTTTGTAAATGTGAAATAACCTCAATTATGTTGTGTTTTGTATGCAGAGCCACTAGTATTGTTATCTTGGCCACTTTTTTATTCAAAATAAATAATCAAATGACTTGTATATCGTGTGCATATTTTCACCTGGTTTGTAGCAAAGCTTAGAAACCTCTTTTGTCCTGACCGGCACCAGCAAAAGTAAGTAATGCGCAGGCACAAGCAGAGGAGAAGGGAAAGAATTGTGCAAGAAATGGCCATTAGGGCTTCCCTGGTGGTGCAGCGGTTGAGAATCTGCCTGCCAATGCAGGGGACACAGGTTCGAGCCCTGGTCCGGGAAGATCCCACATGCCGCAGAGCAACTGGGCCCGTGAGCCACAATTACTGAGCCTGCGCACCTGGAGCCTGTGCTCTGCAACCAGAGAGACCGCGATAGTGAGGGGCCTGCGCACTGCGATGAAGAGTGGCCCCTGCTCTCTGCAACTAGAGGAAGCCCTCGCACGGAAACGAAGACCCAACACAGCCAAAAATAAATAAATAAATTTAAAAAAAAAAAAAGAAAAGAAATGGCCATTAGCAAGGACCTCGAAAGCAATTCAGTATGCCTTCGGTGGTTTACTCTAGAACAAGTCTGAGGAACGTGAGGGGAAATAAAACAGCTTCAGTAGGCTATTAGACCACATATAGTTAACAATGTCAGTTAAATAGCATCTGGTGAGTACTTAAATGAAGTGCTCGTTGCCGGATTTCAGCAACAATAAACCTGTGATTCAGACAAATCCTCCTGCTGAGAGCAACCAGGAAAGCTAGACAAACACCAAACAGGATAAAGAAAATGAATAACACGCCTCAACATACAGTAATAAAACTGCTGAAAAATCAAAGAGAAAAAACTAAGCAAAGAAAAAAAGACAAGTTACTTTAAAAAAAAAAAAGCAGTAGTAAGACTTAAAGACGACTTCTCAATGGAAATGGTGAAAATGAGAAGGCAGTGAAAAGGTGCCTTCAGGGGGCTGAGAGAATAATTTCCAACCTCAGATTTTGAGCTTGGCCAAAAAAGTCCTTTAAGAATGAAAGACATTTTCAGACGAATAAGAATGGAAAATAATGCATCACAACAGACCCACACCAAGGGAAATTCTAAAGGGTGGTGTCAGGTGGAACTCGAGCACTAAGAAGGGGAGGCAGGAGGGCAAAGCTGTGACTGTGTGAAACAGAACATCCTGAGGTTCTTAAATAAAACACATGCCTGCAAGTCAGGAGTGCTCAGTTCTGTAAGTCCTGGTCCTGTCTAGGAGCAAGTAAAACTAATCCATATTAGACACTGGTGAGTAAAGTTTTCTCTACAGTAAATGCTTGAAGAGCAAAGGGTCTTTTAATTAAGCTGAGGGGGAAAACTAGAACATTTTAAAAATAACTCAAAAGGCAAGAAAAAAAATAAACATAGAATAGGCTGGGAAAATGAAAAGCAAATAATAGGATAATGGACTTACACTGAAATAGAGCAGTAATTATATTAAATGTAAATAAACTATCCAATTAAAGCAAAGATTGTCAGACTGATTTTTTTTTTGAATTTTATTGGGTTATAGTTGATTTACAGTGTTGTGTTAGTTTCAGGTGTACAGCAAAGTGATTCAGTTGTACATGTACTATATTCATTCTTTTTCAGATTCTTTTCTCATAGGTTATCAGAATATTGAATAGAGTTCCCTGTGCTATACAGTAGGTCCTTGTTGGTTATCCATCTTATATATATATAGTGGTGTGTGTATGTTAATCCCAAGCTCCTGATTTATCCCTTCCCTGCCCCACATTTCCCCTTTGGTAACCACAAGTTTGTTTTCAATATCTGTCAGACTGATTTTTTTTTAATGTTAAAAGTGATAAATGTAAAATATAAGGATATAGAAAGTTTTAAAGAATGGAAAAGTATACCATGCAAGCACTAATCAAAAAGTAGTTGACATTCCATTGGATTGGAAGAATCAATATTGTCAAAATGACTACACTACCCAAGCCAATCTACAGATTCAGTGCAATCCCTATCAAATTACCAATGGCATTTTTCACAGAACTGGAACAAAAAAATTTTTTTAACTTGCATGGAAACACAAAAGACTCCGAATAGCCAAAGCAATCTTGAGAAAGAAAAACAGAGCTGGAGGAACCAGGTTCCCTGACTTCAGACTATACTACAAAGCCACAGTAATCAAAAAAGTACAGTAGTGACACAAAAACAGAAATATAGATCAGTGGAACAGGATAGCAAACCCAGAGATAAACCCACACACCTATGGTCAATAATCTATGACAAAGGAGGCAAGAATATATAATGGAGAAAAGACAGTCTTTTCAATAAGTGGTGCTGGGAAAACTGGACAGCTACATGTAAAAGAATGAAATTAGAACATTCTCTGAAACCACACACAAAAATAAGCTCAAAATGGATTAAAGACCTAAATGTAAGACCAGATACTATAAAACTCCTAGAGGAAAACACAGGCAGAACACTCTGACATAAATCACAGCAATATCCTTTTGGATCTGTCTCCTAGAGTAATGGAAATAAAAACAAAAATAAATGGGGCCTAATTAAACTTAAAACCTTTTGCACAGCAAAGAAACCATAAACAAAACAAAAAAAACAACCTACAGAATGGGAGAAAATATTTGCAATGATGCAACCGACAAGGGATTAATCTCCAAAATATACAAATGGTTCATACAGCTCAATATCAAAAAAACAAACAAAAAACAGGCAGAAGATCTAAATAGACATTTCTCCAAAGAAGACACACAGATGCCCAAAGGCCATGTGAAAAGATGCTCAACATCGCTATTAGAAAATGCAAATCAAAACTACAATGATTTGTATCTATCACCTCACACCGGTCAGAATGGCCATCATCAAAAAGTCTACAAATAATAAATGCTGAAGAGGGTGTGGAGAAAAGGGAACCCTCCTACACTATTGGTGGGAATGTAAATTGGTGCAGTCTCTGTGGAGAACAATATGGAGATTCTTTTAAAGACTAAACACAGAGCTACCATATGATCCAGCAATCCCACTCCTGGGCATATACCTGGAGAAAACCATAATTTGAAAAGATACATGCACCCCAATGTTCACTGCAGCACTATTTACAATAACCAAGACATGGAAGCAACCTAAATGTCCATCAACAAATGAATGGGTAAAGAAGATGTGGTATATCTATACAATGGAATACCACTCAGCCATAAAAAAGAATGAAATAATGCCATTTGCAGCAACATGAATGGACCTAGAGATTATCATACTAAGTGAAGTTAAGGAAAGACAAATATCATATCGCTTATATGTGCAATCTAAAAAAAAAGTACAAATGAACTTATATACAAAACAGAAATAGACCCATAGACATAGAAAACAAATTTATGGTTACTAAAGGGGAAACAGGGGGAGGGATAAATCCAGAGTTTAGAATTAACATATACACACTACTATATATAAAATAGATAACCAACAAGGACCTACCATACAGCACAGGGAAATATACTCAATATTTTGTAATAACCTATAAGGGAAAAGAATCTGAAAAAAACATATATGTATGTATAACTGAATCACTTTGCTGTACACCTGAAACTAATACAACATTGTAAATCAACTATACTTCAATTAAAAAAAAAAAAAAGTAGTTGCTATTCCATTTATGTCCCTAGCCTTCATGCTGTCATTGTCATATATTTTCCTTTTACATACATTATAAGCCCAACATATTTTGTTTTAAACAGTCACTTGTCTTAGCTCAGGCAGCCATAACAAAATACCACAGATTGAGTGGCTTGAACAACAGAAATTTATTTCTCATAGTTCTAGAGGCTGGGAAGTCCGAGATCAAGGTGCCAGCAAGGCCTCATTTTGAGACCTCTTCTTGTGGCTTGTAGGTGGCCACCATCTCACACACAGTTCACATGACTTTTTCCTTATGGGTGAGCAGGGAGAGAGAGCAAGATCCCTGGGGTCTCTTCTGATAAGGGCACTAATCTCTCGAGGGCCCCACCTTCATGGCTGCATCTAATCTTATTCGCCTTCCGAACGCCCCATCTTCAAATACCGTCACACTGGGGGTTAGGGCTTCAACACAGGAATTTTGAGGGACACAAGCCTTCAGTTCATAGCACTGGTGTTCCTTTTCCTTCCTGTAGATCCACATTCCCATTTGGTTTCATTCTAATGATGCTAAGACTTCCCTTAGCATTTACGATAGTACAGCTCTGCTGGGGACAAAGGTTCTTAGCTTTTGTTTATCTAATAAATGTATTTAACTATTTTTTTAGAAAATGGTTTATATGCATTGATTCATTTTTCTTCTTTCTGCTCTCATCTCTGGAGAATATTTTCACAGGATATAGTGGAAATTATATATACATATTCTGCCCCCTCCCCCCCACCCCAGCGCATTAAAAATCTAGTTCCATTGATTTCTGGTCTCCATTGTTTTATTTTCCCTCATGTGTACTGTCTTGTTTTTCCTCTGGCTGCTTTTAAGATTAGTATTTATCCTCTCATCCTCTTTGCTTTCCTGAGTTTATCAGCCACTGCAGTAACCATTCTCCAGCAATCTGAGGACTGGCAGCTTAGCTTCCTGCCTTGAGATCTGTATCTCTGCCCGAGGCCTTCCTCCAGCACAAGGTGGCTGGCTCGGCCATGACCCACTGGTGTGGGGAAGCTAACACCCCAGGGCCCACGCTCAGTGGAGCCACAGGGAACTGGGGGTCAGCGTCGCAGTTCTCCGACCAGCGTTCTACAGTTTCCCAGGCCTCCCTCGTGTGATTGAGCCGGTTTCTCATAACAGTAACCCACTGTTAACCCACCACTTTAAGGCTGCCCCCCTTCTCTGCCTCACTTTCCTCACTTCTTCTCCTGTGCTTCTTTGGATCACCTCCTAAATAAACTACTTGCACCAAGGTCCTTAAATCATGGTCTGCTTTGCTGGGGGACTTAAAGGCGAATTGGTACTTTTTCCTAAAAGTAGCCCAGGAAGCAACCCCTCAAGATGGGATCCTGGAATCGGTTCACATGCCAATCAGTTAGCAATGGGCACCTCAGTGCTGCTGGAACATCCTGGGAGCTCAAAGGGCCCTGAATGCAAAGCCAAGAAGATCTGGACTAAAATGAAGTTCCCAATCAGGACGCTGAGATCTGGGATGGGGTCTTGAAGATACTGAATCCCCAGATTCCCTGGAATCCCGTCGGCCAGCAGATTCATTCTCGCCCACTTGATAAAGGAGAGTAGCTCTGATTGCCTGGGGACCAGCCAAGACCTGGAGCCTCACAGGATGATATTTTCCCTCTTCAAGACCCACCCTCACTCCCTGCATTCCCTCCAGGTCAATGACTAGGGTGAATTTCAGCCTCACCCACGTGGGGAGGACACTGCGTACTCACCAAGGAGCTGCAGGACCTGCGGGCAGGAACCAGGGCGTTTGGGGCCAGGAGGGAGAACAGAGGCTGGAGAGGGGAGCTCATTGGTGGTGAGCACTCTGTGTGGCTCAGACGAGGACCCCTGGAAACAGTCCTGTGTGGTGATGGACGGCTCAACGAAGCTTGGACCCTGCAGCCGCCCTCAGGGGACTGAGCGTGAGGATGAGAGGGGCGCATGAGACAGGCTGTGTGAGGCCACAGAGCCCCCCAGCCGACCACATTTCCCAGGAGAGACCAGGGCCGCCCTCTGGCTAAAGACGAGGTGTGGGCACTGAGTCAGTGAGAAGCCTGGTGGCGGCTGCCCGTAGGCCAGGTTGACAGTGAGAGCTGCTGCACAGGAATCGGCCTTCCTAGGGTCAACAATGCTGGGATCCCGGCCCCTAGTGGTTGCCCTGGGCTGGTAAAGAACAGGAAACGGAATGACCACCACGGGCCGGCTAGAGCGGCCATCAGAGCCTTGGTGTGCAGGACTCTGTACCACACGGTTCCTATGGGTGAGAGACGGGCAGACAGTAAGGGTGTTGTTGGATTTTAACCAAAAATGGGCTTGAAAACCCAAGCTGTGGTCATTTCCCCAAAGCTGGAGTTCGTATTCGGGATGGTTCTACTTAGCGTTGGTTCTCTGACCTGTGGGGAAGGGCCCAGCAGAAGCCCTGAAACTGCTGTCACCAGCCTAGGCCATAGCTCAGAAGCAACAGTGTAACTTGGGCAGAATTATTAGGGTGAACGTCACCCTCAAAGACTTAAAGATTGGGGTGGCGGTGGTCTCCATCACACCCCTGTCTGGTGCAAAGCCAGCTGGTCACAGCAAAGCCACCTTGTCACAGCAGATGACAGTGGGCTGCTCTAAACGGACCCCTGCCAGATGTAACGTCTTCACTAGAACAGACCAGCATAGCTCTGGCGATTGATATGTTCCATATTGATGAGGCAGATGCATTATTTTCAGCATCCATCGGAGAAGAGGATCGACAGTAGTTTGTGTTCACCTAGGAGAGACTGAAGTTCACATTCACTGTCTGGTCCCAGGTCTGCTCCCTCCTGTGGGGAAAGTAAACTTAACATCACGTCACAGAGGAAAGCTAAAAGGTGCGACTAATCAATACTAGATACTCGGTAGGGGGCAGCCGTAGGAGGTACTGATAAAAAATTATGACCAACAAAATGTCAGACCAAGTCTAACCAAGGATTAGAAAAGAACAGAGTGTCAGCATGAACCTGATCAAAAATTATGAAAAACAGTACATCAAAGTAAGCTCAGTTAAACCACTGACACAAACACCTGCTGTTTACTGAAACTAGGATGATGTGCAACTACTGTAGCTCTAGTTCCATAAATAGAGTTAAACACTACAACTTAGTACCTACGTGCTGGTTACCTACATGCATTAGGGCATTTTGATGTTCAATAACTAAATCAGCTAGTTATATGTTTATAAACTGGTGTCTTCTGCAATGAGAAGCCCGCGCACCGCAACGAAGAGTGGCCCCTGTTCACCACAACTAGAGAAAGCCCGCGCACGGCAACAAAGACCCAACGCAGCCAAAAATAAATAAATAAAATAAATAATAATTTTTAAAAAATAAATAAAATAAATTGGTGTCTTCCCTTGAGTCTTAATTTCTTCCCTCCTCCCCTGACACTCATCTGCTCTTCACAGTAGAATCCGAAGACATTTGACTTTGATTCCACAAAACTTAACGCTGGTCTGTGACACAGATGGCAGCATCCTAACGACTTGGTAAATAAGAAGTGGCAACTCCTGGTACGTGGGCATCTGTGTGCCTGGAGGGAGTTGAGCACCCTGCCTGCGGGTCCTGCCACATGAGGGAAGTTGTGCGGGTCCAGTGGGCTGGGGCGTGACATTCCCTTTGAGGTAAAGAGGAAGTCGCTGCGCCTTCACCTCCTCCCACCGAGAGACAAAGGTGCCTGCTGGGCCTCCTAGGACTGGCAGACGGCTCTGGCTCATTTACTGAGAAATTCAGGAGGCTGCAGAGCGGGGTCGACGGCAGGTCCAGGCTGCGGTGCAAGCTGCCCTGTCACTTGGCCAGGTGACCTGGAAGAGCCAGTCAAACTAGACATACCTGTGTAGATTATGGAGCCACGTGGAGTTTCCAAAAAGCCCAGACGAGCTGCAGCACAGACGCCAGGGTCCTGAGCAGGGCCGTGCCTCCACCACAGTCTGCTGGGCTCTGGGGAAGACTGAGTGCCTGACCTGTGGGACATCCAGTGACCAAATGACCAGAGCCATGCATCACACGCGGGGTACCATCAGATCCAGGACGAGACAGCCATTATCAACAACAGCCATCATATGGTACCGTGTGCCCAAGAGCTAGAATTGATGAGTTGGGACCCCAAGAAGTGGCAGGATTTGTCCCCCCACCATCATTTCCTGTGATCCATTTGAAGAATTTTTGCTTCCCATCACCACAAGGTCAGGCTTGGTGGAATTAGAGGTTCTGCATCCCTAGAATGTGGAATGCTTCCACCAAGGGACACAGTAAGTGTCCCACTGAACTGAAACTGTAATCACTGCCTGGTAATTTGGGGCCCCTCACACTGGTAGACCAGCAGGCAAAGTAGTAAATTATTATGCTAGTGGGGCTAATTGACCCTGATCTCACAGGAAGCTGGGGTTTCTGACATAATGCACAGTACAAGTGGGCAATAATACATACCAGTTTTGGCCTTGTGGATAGCTATGGCAGGTGAAGACAGGGCTGATTCTACTAATCCTCTTTTAATCCATTTTGAGTTTATTTTTGTGTATGGTGTTAGGGAGTGTTCTAATTTCATTCTTTTACATGTAGCTGTCCAGATTTCCCAGCACCACTTATTGAAGAGACTGTCTTTTCTCCATTATATATTCTTGCCTCCTTTGTCATAGATTAGTTGACCATAGGTACATGGGTTTATCTCTGGACTTTCTATCCTGTTCCATTGATCTATATTTCTGTTTTTGTGCCAGTACCATACTGTTTTGATTACTGCAGCTTTGTAGTATAGTCTGAAGTCAGGGAGGCTGATTCCTCTAGCTCCATCTTTCCTTCTCAAGATTGCTTTGACTATTCAGGGTCTTCTGTGTACTAATCCTCTTTTGTAAGAATTGCTTTAAAGATTATGCTGAACACTACACTAAAACAGCCCCAGCGTGGATGGGATGTGGGCAGCTGAAGGGGTAGACTGTAGCAGAAACTGTGGTTGCCTCTCACCATACCCCCTTGGCTCCCCTGAGTCCACTGTTAGATGCAGTAACAGGTTCCAGTACCTGACAGCTTCTCAACTTGAGCATTGGTGTCTGTTCTCTCCCCTGCCTGAGGGCTTCCTCTGGCACCCCAGGGACTTGCTTGGTAGCCAGATGGCAGTAGTGTTGGGGCGTCAACTCCCCTTGGGGCAACTCAAAAGCAATGGGGAATGAGAAATAAGGGATAAATATGCCAGTCTCTGGGAGGGATGATTTCGAGGAGTGTTCCACATAGCTTCCTGGAGGAACCCCAGTGGATGTACCCCAGTTACCCACAGCTGTACCCTGCCCATCAACTAGATTTTATTGGCTTTTCTCCCCTTCCTGTCTCACAGCCCCACACGTGCTTCCTGGGATCACCTCCCAATACCCAAGACCCTCCTTGTCTCAGGGTCTGCTTTGGTGGGAACCCAAAGAAGACAAAGCCAACCTTACTAACAAACACAGGTGCAAAAATCCTAAACAAAATATTATCAAAATGAATTCATTATATATTTGATTAAATGTATTTAATATATAATAAAAATTATGCTACATCACAACCAAAGTGGTTTACTCTAGGAATGAACCTGGACAAACCAATCAATGCAATTCACCACAGCAAATGAATAAAAGAGAAAAATCATGTGATTAAGATGGAAAGATGGAAAAAGAAGATTGATAAAATCTAACAATAAGAGCAACCTAAATGGGAAAAGAATTTGAAAAAGAATAGATACATATATATGTATAACTAAATCATTTTGCTGTATACCTGAAACTATCACAACATTGTTAATCAACTATACTCCAATATAAAATTAAAAGTTTTAAAAAATTCAACAATAATGATTTTTTAAGATGACCGACTTTTAGCAATCTTGGAATAGGAGCAATTAACTTCCTAATTTAATAAAGTATATCTTAAAAAAACCTTATAACAAATCTTATACTTAATGGTAAAATATTGAAAACTTCTCTACTGAGATCAGGAATGATAAAAAAGCGACTTGCTATTAGCACTTCTATTCAACATTGTACTAAAGGTCTCAGACCACTGCAACAAGGCAAGAAAGAGAAAGGTATAAAGATTGGAAAAAATAGAAATCATATTCTCAGTCAATATGATTAGGTATGAAAAAAGTATAAAAGAACCCATTGATAAATTATCAGAATTAAGTGAGATTAGCAAGGTTTCTGGAGTCAAAGTGAATCCTCAAAAAGAAACTATAGAAATATGTATGGCAGTTTTGTTCATAATACTCCAAAGCCAGGAAACAACTCAAATGCCCATCAATAGGTAAATATATAAGCAAAATTTAGACTATCCACACAAAGGGATATTACTCAGCAATAAAAAGGAACAAATTAATGATACACATGGGCCACTTACTGAATATTTAATGCTCAACTCCAAACTCACCCTTTAGTGCCTGCTCTGCTATAATGGGCAGGACTCCTTCAGCACTTCTCCTTTGCACGATGTTAAGCTTTGTCAGTAGAGGGCACTGCAGGGACTCTGCAGAAGGAAAGGGTTTCCCGGACCTGGTGGACTTCGTCCCTCCTTCCCTCCTTTCTTGTCCTCCTCCTCCTCCTCTTACTCTGCAGCTATGATCACGGCTGTAGAGGAGGGCCATTGGTGTTCTGCCCCAGGCTTTGCTAAGTGTCTCCAACCCTGAGGGCAGCTGGCCTGTGGGTCCCAGCTTTGATCAGCCTGATCGGGCGACCAACTCGTCCCAGTTTGCCCAAGACTGGCCCGGTTTTAAAACTGAAAGTCCCGCAGTTCCTTCAGTCCCATGGAAACTGGGGCAGTGATTCACCCTATAAACCATGCTCCCCAGACATGATTAAATAGCTTTTGAAAGGAAGGGAGAAGCACAGAAGTCCTAGGTCCTCTCTCTGCAGTTAATGGGAAGGAGCCTGTCCGTGCCAAGACAGCAGCCAGACCACCAGCACGGCTAATGCCATACTTGGCTGTACTTCCATTTTCAGGTTCTTTCTCTCCCTTTCCCTACTTTCTCCTTAAAACAAGCAAAGGAAGTTGGGGTGAGATCACAGAAGCTTTGACAATGTCACGGGGAACTGTCCTCCAGCTGATTGTTTGACAAGAGACCATACCATCTGCCACCCGGGGCCCCTGCTCAGGATTCTCACGGGGGACACGTACCAGTGTTAGAAGAGTGGGGTGATCTTTCAAGACAGGTGCCTCCAAGAGTCTCCCGGGACACCCAGGGGAGGCCAGGTGTCAGGGGTGACTCCATCCAGCCCCAGGTCTGAGTCCCCAATTCTCTGATTCCCTCAGCTCTGCCCTTCTTTGCATTTCAGCTTCATACTCAGGCTGGTAGCAAGATATGTGTGCCTGATAATGCGAAACTGTTTTCAGAGTGTGCCCACGCCTGGCTGCACCCGAGAAGGCGAGCATCTGTCGGGCAGCAGGAGGGAGGCTCGTAGAACCTCCAGGCTGCACAAGCTCCCCAGGTGATGCTAATGCACTTGTTAACTCACCTGCAGCCTCTCATTGCTGCCGGTCCAGACGCACCACAGCTTCGCTCTACCAGGTGACCCTGATCTTTCCAAAGCCGGTAACCTTCCCACCCCCGCCGGCAGTCTGTATGAGCTCCCACTGCTTCACATTCAACATTAGGAGCTGCCAGTTAAATTACTGCCAGTCTGGGGGCGTGTAACCCTATCCCAGTACAGTATGCGTATCCCTGGTTACTAAAAAGTTCGAGCTTTTTTCATGTATGTAGTTGGCTATTCATGTTTCCTTCTGTAAAATGCCTGCTTCATAGTTTTCAGTCACGTGTGTGTGCTGCTATTTAAGCCTCTCTCAGATGCATTCAGCTTTTAAATGAACATATAACATATTCAATTAAGTGTATGGCTTAAGATTTGAGCGTAACTACCATCCAGACTGATAGAGAACATTTACAGCCCCCAAAAGGTTCCTCGTGCCCCTCCTCATGCAATGGTCTGCTCAGAGGTGACAATTGTTTCTGATTTCTATTAACAGTGATTCATTTCATCTGTTCTTGAACTTCATCTAAATCGAATCACATAGAGTCTTCTGGGTCTGGCTGTGAGACTCACCCATATTGGGGTATTTATCAGGAGTTTGTTTCATTGTCATGGAACATTTAATTATATGAATATGCCACGATTGATGAACACGTTGTTTCCAGTTTAGGGCTAATACAAACACAACTGCTTTTAACACGTTTGTATGCATATGCACGCATTTCTCTTGGCAATGCTAGGAGAGGAATTGCCAGGTCGAGGGGCAGACACGTGTAGCATTAGTCGATAACTGCTTCACGGTTTTCCAAATGGTTAAAACCCAATGCTCCCTCCCACCAGCACTGCAGGAGAATTCCAGTTTCTCCAACTTCTTTCCAACACTTGGTGATGTCTTGTTAAACGCTGGTGGTGGGTGTGCAGGCAGCTCTCACCGTGACCCTAATCTGCATTTCTCTGATTACTATCAAAGTTAAGCATTTTCTATCTACTGTAGTTAACTGATCATTCATGTTTCCTTCTGTGAAATATCTGGTCATGTCTGTTTTCACTTTTCTAGTTGGTTGCTTGTATTTTGGTAATATTGAGGTGTTCTTTGCATATTCTGGACAGCAATCCTGTTTAATTAAACGTATTGCTAATCTTTCTTCCCCTGCTCTATTTCTACCTGTAGGGACTCTGCGTTTTTCCTCCAGTCTCCATGCAGAGACCATTTCAGCTGAAGCCCTGGGCCACTAGGGGTCAGCAGATACTTCCCGGGCTGCTCTGGGGTCAGCTCTCCCCTGTCTCTCCGGATTTGTACGTTCTTATCATTTTTGGTCTCTGTATATTTTTTATTTTTTCTTGCCAGCTCAGTTATAATTTTAGAGGTTTTTTCATACTTCATTCAGAATCTGTAGGGGTTTGTTTTAAGAAGGGTCACCAGGATATCTAATCCGCCACATTGCCAGGGACGGATGTCTCCAGTTACTTTTGAATTTCCATGTTCTGACCACAAGGATCCTCCACAACAACCAGGCAGTGATCCTCAGAGCTCAGGTCCACAGACACAGATCAATAATAGGATGTTTGCTGGAAAAACAGCCCCCCAGGCCCCACCCTGAACTTGCTGAATCAGAATCTCCGGGGATGGAGCCCAGGATTATCATTTTAGCAAGTGTTCCAGATGCTTTTCACATACTGAGAGAGTGCCTCTCCCAGAAGGCTGCTTGAATACAAAATTACATTCTTCAAAGTGGCTAAAATATCTATATGTAGAAGAATGAAGTTGGACCCCATCCTCACACCATACAGAAAAATGAACTCACAATGGACTATACACTTAAATGTGAGAGCTAAAACTAAGAAACTCTTAGAGGAGAAAATATAGGAGTAAATGTATGTACTTTGGATTAGGCAAAGTCTTCTTAGGTGTGACACCAAAACCACAAGTGACAAAAGAAAAAAATAGATAAATTGGACTCCATCAAAATTTAATACTTTTGCACTACAAACAATACCATCAAGAAAGTGAAAAGACAACCCACAGAATGGGAGACAATATTTGCAAATCATATGCCTGATAAGGACTTGTATCTAGGCTATATAAGAACTCATAGCTCAATAATAAAAAGATGAAAAACTCGATTTTCAAATGGGCAGGAGGCCTGAATAGACACTTCTCAAATGAAGACATACAAATGGCCAACAAGCACATGAAAAGATGCTCAACTTCATCAGCCATCAGGGAAATGCAAATTAAAACCACCATGAGATACCATTTCACACACACTGGGATGGCTATAAAGACAGATAATAACAAGTGTTGGCAAGAATAGAGAGAAATTGGAGCCTTCAGACACTGCTGATGGAGATGTAAAAAGGTGCAGAAAACAATCCAGCAGTTCTTCAAAAGGTTAAACACAGAGTTACCATATGATCCAGCAATTCCACTCCTGGGTATACACCTAAAGAAATTAAAACATGTGTCCACACAAAAACTTGTTCACAAATGTTCATAGCAGTGTTTTCCGTAACAGCTGAAGAGTAAAAACAACTCACAAATGCCCATCAGCTGATGAATGGATAAATAAAACATGGGACATCCCTACAATGGAATATTATTCCTCAGTAAAAAGGAAAGAAGTACTGATATCCTACAACACGGATGGACCTGAAAATCTTATGCTAAGGGCAAGAAGACAGTCACAGAAGGCCACATATCATATGATTCCAATTATATGCAATGACCAGAGTAGGCAAATCCAGAGAGACAGACAGTAGATTACTGGTTGCTAACAGCTAAACGTTCGGCGGGATGGGGAGTGATGGCTAATGGGTACGGGGGGTCTTTAGGGGGTAACAAAATGTTCTAAAATTAGTAAGAATGGTTGCACGACTGTGTGAATACACTAAAAACCAGTTAAGTTATATACTTTAAATGGATGAATTCTACGATATGGGAATTATATCTCAATAAAGTTGATATGGCTAGAAAGTTTATAGTCATGCATCTTCCTCCATCACACATGATGATCTCCAAGCTCTCGTGGCTTTGTAAAGAGCACATAAAGTTGTCACTGTGAATGACACCCTAATGCTGGCACATGTGCATTTCAACCTCCCCATAAATCCCAGGCAGCAGGTTCAATGCACAGCATCTCATACCTGGGCCTGTGAGCAGGTCCCTGTTTGTTCTTCCTCTCCGCCTGGAGATCAGTGGAGGGCCTGCTGTTTCTGAGAGTAGCTCAGTTAGTGATCCGCTGGCTATTTACATGTAAATTACACGTCAGTGTTGTCATTCCAACCTCCACCAGGGATCAGGTGGAAAAGATTTGCAAAGACAACAAGAGCTTAACAGGAAAAACTGGACTTCACCACATGGGTATCACTAAAAACCAGCCTACAGTTGACCAGAAGTGATGGCTGTGAGCAGAACTCAGCCCTCTTGCCTTGGGGAAGGAATGACCAGATTGGTAGGTCAGTAGCTTATTTGATGGCCCTGGATTGCTGGTGAAAAAAAAAATCAGGAAACTGTTTTGCTAAGGAAAGGTGCCTTATGTGACAACATGGATGTACTTCGAGGACATTATGCTCAGTGAAATCAACCAGTTACAGAGGACAAACACTGCATGATTTCACTTATAGGCAGGATCTGAAATAGTCAAACTCGGGTGTTCCATGGTGGTCAGGTGGTTAGGATTCTGGGCCTTCATTGCCGTGGCCTGGGTTCAATCCCTGGCAGGGGAACTGAGATATTGCGAGCTGCTCGGCATGGCCAAAAAAAAAAAAAAGAAGTGAAATAGTCAAAACTCATAGAAGCAGAGAGAAGACTGGTGGTTGCCAGGGGCTGGTGGAGGTGGGGTGGTTGCAGAGCTGCTGTTCCCTAGGTATAGAGTTTTAGTTATGTGAGATGAATAAATTCTGGAGAGCTGCTTACAGCAATGAGCCTGGAGTTAATACTATACGGTACACTGAAAAATGTAAGAGGGTAGACCTCATGTTAAGTGTTCTTACCACAATTCTTTACAAAAGTAGGTAACAGGGCAGTATATACAATACAGTCTCATTGGTGTACTCATACCCACCTACCTATCCACCCCGTCCGTTCATCCATCTGGCCATGCATCCATCCATCCATCCCTTCAAACTTTTAAATTTGGTTATCTCTAGTGAATGACAAATAAGGGAGGGTTTTATCGTGGCAAGGATGGGAGTTTCACTTCCTAAGCGATGGGCTTCAGAGGTATTGAGTGTTTTATAAGTAACATTTTAATAATAAAAAATATTTATAATTATATTTCAATTTTTTAATGGAAGCATATTCCATGATCAACTAATACGTCACTTTTTCTCATGCCTCTGAACTCTCATGTGGCTCAGAAGTCAGCCCCCAGGCCACCTTCACCTGCCCTAGGGGGTCTCCTGTGAGTCCTGGCCACATTTAAATTCCCTGTCACCAGCTCCCCTAGCCCTGGGCACACCTCCAGACTAGTCCTAACCACGCCCCTGTGCCCAGGAATCTTGTTTGACCCTCTAGGCAAAAAAGCAGAGCTGGCTGGGAGGGAGCGGGGCTGTTTCATGGGACCCAGGGTCAGGGATGGGTCTCAGGAACCATCAGAAATTAGGTGGTCTCTTTTTCTCTCTCGTTTCTGTCATCTTCTTTGTAAAATGTAAGCCTCATAAGGGCAGAGATTTTGTCCTTTTTTTCCTCTGTTACATCCCCAGTGCCCGGCACAGTAGGCAGTCAGTAAATACCTGTTGAATGAATGGAGCGGACACGTGTCTGCTTCTCTCTCGGTTCCTCCAGACAAACTTGCACTGCTCTCCTACGCACAGGCCAGACAGACCCCGACATCCTCTCCTTCCTCCAAGCCGCAAGAAAAGAGTGACCAGCTGCCCTCAGTTCTCTTTCCAAATTCCTGGGAGAGAGGAGCTGATTGGCCAGCTCAGAGTACAGGTGTAACCCTGGTCTCAGCAGCAGCAGTCAGGTGCAGGTCCCACAGGAGAAACACCTGGGCAGGCTGCAGGGTGGGGACAGGCAGACACCCCAAAGGAGCCTCTGTACCATCTGGATTTCCCACTGGTGGGGAGTAGGGAAGGGACGGGGCCGAACAAACACAGACGTGAGCCAGGGTGTCGGGTGGGAAAAGAGTTTGTCGTGACAACATGATGAAAGAGGCTGGAGATGAACGAGGGAGCTGCTTTAATGATGACAGCATCAGCGATTGTTCTCCTGCAAGTTACCTTAATCAGACCTCAGTGGTTAACTTCAAGCACAGCGGCTGATCTGGAAATTAACACATTTGCCCTCCAGCCACGGACTTTGCCTCTCCTGGGCCAGGAAGCCCCCAGCCAGGATCACTGCGGCTGGAACCGGATGCTAATACACTCCAGCCAGGCCTCCCAATTAGGCCGCGACCTGGAGCTGAGGCCTCCAATTAGAAGAGCCTAATTTGTCCCGGCAGCCTGCGACCCCGGAGCGAGGAAGCTTTGCTATGCAAAGCAGCGGGAGGGACTGTGCGTCGCGGGGGTGAGATGAACACCATTTGCTCGTCGTTTCCGGGGGAGCTACCTACACGAGCGGGAGCGTGTTGGGCCAACCCGGCGGCGCGGCAGGGCCACCGCACTCCCGAGGGGCGCGCCCGGGACCGCGCGCCGGAGCGCATCTCAACGAAGCCCGCGCCGTCCCCGCGTCCAGGGCGGCGCGGAGCCCAACCAAGGCCCCGCCGCGGGGCATCCAGGATGCGAGGGGCTTCGGGACGCCGGGACGCGGCGGGGACGAGCTCCTCCGGGGTAGAGGCAGGGCCCTTGGCAACCCCGACGGCGACGGAGGGAGAAGCAGGTGCCGCGCCGGTCATCACGTGGAGTTCTGGGACCAGCGAGTGACTCAGGTCCCGACCCCTGTTGCCACTTAACCACGCACAGCCTTTCACAAGTTATTTGACTCCTCTGAGCCCCAGTTTCCTCATCTAGGGATAAAAAAACAGCACTGACCTCAAGGGGAGCTGTGAGAATGTGATTGAGAAGGGCTGCATTTATTGAGCATGTACTATGTGCCCTATTTTCAGCCTTGGTGTATGTATTCATCACTTCATCCCACAATACGAGCTTAGTATTGCCTAGGAGGCAGTGACTACTTGTTCTCATTTTACAAGGATCCAGAGGGGTGAATCAACATGCCCAAGGTCACACAGCAGCATGGGGACCTACACTCTTGGCGGGGACATCACCTGCCTCACAGAGGGGACACAGAGGTGGCACAGCTGCTCTAACGGGGTGGGGCAGGTGGAGGGAGAGGAGGGGTAAAGGTGTGGGCAGTCCAGAGAGGAGTTCGTCCACAAAGTAAGCCTTGCTATGTGAACTAAGTAAATAAGTGTTTGATGATGTCCTTGGCTAAAGATCTACATCCAAATGGTATTTCACTGAGTTAAGTGAAACCACATTCTCTGGTACCCGGAATGACACGCAGAGGGGTAGGCAGGCCTGTGTTGGCCACCTCCCCGCTTTTGTCTCCTGCAATCAGGGGGTGCCGGGTACAAGTGGGCAGAGTTTCATCACAGCAACCTGGCCCTGTGGTCTGTACCTGGGACTTCTCCCAGGGCCTCTCAGGGCCTGAGGAGGCTTAATGGGCAGGAGCCCATTGTCAGGGGACTTTCAGGGTAGTTGCTGTTTTCCCTGTAGGGGTTGGGGGGAAGTGGGGCCTGGGCAGGGGAGGCCCTGATGGAGTTTCAGGAGGTGGCACCCGGTGCCTGTGCAGGGTGAGGAGAGAGAGTCGGGGGGCTGAGCCACGAGGCAGGGGGAGGTGCAGAGGCCAGGATGCTGCCTCTGGAGAGAGGGCCCAGCCCCGGGAGGTGCTAGGGCAGGCCTAGGGCTCAGTCTGAGGTGGCGGGGCAGAGGCAGGAGGGCAGGCCCGGAGGCCTGGCTCCAAGGACCCCAGCTGCCAGCTGGCACGTCACTGGCTACTGTGGCCAGCGCTAGGGTCAGATCTTTGCTGGAGGGACTCTGGGCTGCTCCAGGCTGGAAGGGGCTTTAGCCATTAGGCCTGGAGTCCCCGAGCTGCCCAGAGCCCAGAGGCTGGAGTCTTGGGCCCAGGCTGGCCTGGCCTGCTGAGGCCCGCAGGCAGAGAGCACCAGAGCACTGGGTTCAGGTGTGCCATGGATCCGGGTGACCTTAGGCAAGTCACTTACCCTCTGTGGCTTTAGTGTTCTCTTCTGTCGATGGAGGGAATCACCCAAGTATCTTTCTAATGAGGTAAAAAAAAATAACTGGGTGGGGGGAGGGGGCTCATGAAAGAGGATCAAGAGCTCTGTCAGCCTAAGATGTCACCGTCCGGTCCCTCCAGGGTCTCCTCCTGCTGCTGTGGGCTCTGGGGGACCCAGAGGGGCTATTTTGGTGGGAGGTGAAGGCAGGCCTTCTGAGGGGCTCCAGCAAGTCTCAAGAAACAGCTAAGTGTGTCTAGAGCTGCCCTGACATGGCAACCACTCACCACATGTGGCCATTTACATTTTTTCTTTTATATAAACTTATTTATTTATTTATTTTTGGCTGCGTTGGGTCTTCGTTGCGGTGCGCGGGCTTCTCATTGCAGTGGCTTCTCTTGTTGCGGAGCACAGGCTCTAGGCGTGCAGGCTTCAGTAGTTGTGGCACGTGGGCTCAGTAGTTGTGGCTCGCGGGCTCTAGAGCGCGGGCTCAGTAGTTGTGGCGCACGGGCTTAGTTGCTCTGTGGCATGTGGGATCTTCCCAGACCAGGGCTCGAACCCATGTCCCCTGCATTGGCAGGCAGATTCTTAACCACTGCACCACCAGGGAAGTCCCTACATTTTTTTTTTTTTTAAGCAAATTGATTTTTCCCACAGCTCAATTTCAATTACCAAGGAAATATTTAATCTTTTTTTTTTTTTATTTTGGCCGCACCGCTTGGCATGTGGGAACTTAGTTCCCCAGGCAGGGATAGAACCCAGGCCCCCTGCATTGGAAACGTGGAGTCTTAACCACTGGACCACCAGGGAAGTCCCCATTTACATTTAAATTAGTGAAAATTAAGGACCATTTTTTTTTTTTTTTGACAATTTTAAAAACATCTTCTCAGTCGCAGTGGCCGTGTTCCCCGTGTTCAGCAGCCACCTGCAGCTCGTGCCGTGCTGGACGGTCAGAGAGCGTGCCTCTCATTCCAGAGAGTTCTACCGGACAGGCTGCTCTAGAGACAGCGGCTTTGGTAAAACTACATTTACTGAGAGCACAGCCTGTGCCAGGCTCTGTGCTGAGCGTTTTACCAGCATCATCCCGTTTAGTCCCAAAGCAACCCCGTGCGGCAGGCACTGTTATTACCCCACTTTAGTTGTGAGAAACGAGGGCCTCCGAGGATCGGGTGACAATCCCAGGGTTCACAGCACATTGGTGCCGGAGCCACGCCGCATCCCAGGTCTGACCTGGTCCGCAGTGCTCCACTTGACTGCTTTCCTGGACTTTGCCTGTCCCGTGCTCCCAGACCCCCAAACGAGGCAACCTTCCAGCCACCCCACCTTCAGGACACACGAGACTGCACTCAGCACTCTTTATTGGCTCGGCTGAGTTTCCAGAAGGTCGGGGGAGAAGGATTAACTTTGTTTCCCTGGGGGATGCTCCTTGCTCTTAGCCCATCAGGGAACTTTCTTGGGCAGGGGATTAATGATCCCACTCTCTATGTATTCAAAGACGGTGTACGGGTCCTGGTCCCCGTTGAGGGTGATGGCCCGCCCATAGAACTCCTCCAGCTCAGCGGAATTCCTGTAGAACAGGTCCGTTCTGAGCTTGATCTGCTCTTCGGAATCCTTTGGGCTCTGCAGGAGACGGGCCTGGATTTCCATGGTCGGAGGTGGCTTGTACATGAGGTGGTACCTGCGAGAGGAGGGGCAGCAGGTGACCCCTGGTCCAGCTCAGAGGACAGGGGAGAAAGGGGCCCTCTGTCCTACTGCCAAGCAAGCTGGTCACCATCACCACCGCCACCAAACATTTACTCTGCACCAGCCGTGCGCACACCCTCAGCTGGGCCCGGGAGCCGCAGAGAGACCCAAAGCACAGGCCCTGCCCAGGAGAGAAGAATGCAGATCAATAATAGGACAGAATATAGTAATATACCGAGGGCCAAATCCCTTTCTTTCTATCATTCCCTTCCTTTCTTCTTTCTTCTCTTCTTCCTTCCAAACAATATTTATCAGCTGCTATGTATGCCCGGCACACATTTGCTATTGACAACGCAGTGGCAGGCAAGGCAGTTGCCTCTGGCTTTATGGAACTCACAGTCTGATGGGGGATGGGACATTATAACACCAAGGGTGAGCAGAGATGACAGGAAGTGCCACCGTCACTGTTGGAGAGACCCCAGGGGCATGGCAGCGTGAAGGTCATTGTACTTGACACAGGTCAGAGAAAAGATGTCCCCCAGCAGCAAGGCGACAGATCAGACCTATAGTTTAGGAAAATCCTGGTATTTCCTTCGTGCCCCTCCTCACTCCCTACTGAGAAACGTGGTCTGGTGACCAAGAAACAGGGCCTTGATTACTGGGAAGATGGAAGCTTCTACCTCTTTGCAATCGCAGAGACTATAAATTGTATTTCAACACCAACACAGTGATTGTACGTGGTCAGATGCAGAATAAAACTCAGGGTTTACCCCCGTAGCTGTGGGAGGGCTCAGAGGTGAACTGGTTCCCGAGGGGACGCGTCTGTACAGCAACCACGTCTGGGACGTACTGTGGTGACAGCAGAGGCCTGGAGCGCCATTTCACACGCTGGGGTCAGAGCCGAGCCCAGGACAGAGCCGGCAAACATTTCAACAACGGCTGTAGAGCCCCGGACATTAATTTTCTTGCTGCTCTTCCAGGAAAAGAGGGCCGACAGAAAGCGCAGAGGAGCTAGCTGGGGGAACCCCCTTTCTAGAGTCTTCTGTCAGTCGTCACTGGCGTCATCCCTGGAGCAGCCCCGCCCTGGCATCGGTCAGCTACATGGAGAGAGGGGGTCCCTGGTGGGGCGTGGCCCCTGGAGCCCTCAGAGGGCTGCCCACTGGGAGCCTGGCACAAACCTTTCTCCTGTGACAGGGTCGGTTCTTCTCAGGGTCAGCCGCTCAATGATGGAATCGAATGGCACATTCAGGAAAAACACCCTACGAGGAAGGACAAGCACCATGGTCAGCTGGAGGGAACCGCAGGCTGGACTCGTCCGAGACCAGGGTGGGCATCAGCCCCCGAGAGTGGGTGGAGCCTCGGTGGCCATCACTCAGGGCTCGGGGTATCAGGCTCTGGACGGTCACCAGGGAAAGATGCAGGCGGGGCCTCCCTGCCGTGGAAGCTCTCCGCACCCTGATTCAGGGACGGCGCCCAGCGCTCATGACTCCCGGGGGTGGGGGGGACTCTCTGGTGGGGGCATCACTCAGGTGAGCTTCGGGGAGCAGACGCCCCATCCTTGTGGCAGGACAGAGTGTTCTCTGGAGTCACACAGACTTGGGTTAGAACCTCACCTCCACCATGGACCTGCTGGGTGACCTTGGGCCACTAACACAACCTCTCTCAGATTCAGTTTCCTCATCAGCAAAATGGGTCCAGTGATAGTTGCTGGTGTTGAAGATGTAAGGAAATGAAGCATGTGACAAGCTTAGTGCAGGGCTTATGCATCCTGGGCGCTCAGACATGGCAGCCAGTGTAGTGATTGAATCACATTTCTTACTGGAGTCCCTTCCCGAGGGTCCAGGCTCCCTGGCTGCCTGCGCCCCCCCTTAGAGAGGCAGGGCTGCTGGCCTCAGCTTCCTCACTTTCTCTTTCACAGAGGAGTCCTGGACCCAAGGGAGCAGGACCCTCGAAATCAATAGTCCCAGCAGAAAAGACACAGCCCTCGCTTCTGATAACTCAGGACTCCGCCTGGGCCTGCCTGAGAATCCATCTCCTGAACCCCTAGTTCAAACGGTCTAATCCCCTCCCTCTTTGGCGGTGGAAGTCTTTCTTTCTTTTTCCTTTTTTAATTTTTATTGGAGTATAGTTGATTTACAGTGTTGTGTTACTTTCTGCTGTACAGCAAAGTCAATCAGTTATACATATATCTATTCTTTTTAGATTCTTTTCCCATATAGGTCATTACAGAGTATTGAGAAGAGTTCCCTGTGCTATGCAGTAGGTCCTTATTTGTTATTTATTTTATATAGAGTAGTGTGTATATGTCAATCCCAAACTCCCAATTTGTGCCTCCCCTCCTTTCCCTGCTGGTAACCATAAGTTTGTTTCCTACATCTGTAACTCTATTTCTGTTTTGTAAATAAGTTCATTTGTACCATTTTTTTTAGAGTCCACATAGAAGAGATACAATACGATATCTGTCCTTGGGAAGCCTTTCTTTATACAAAACCTGAGGAGGGAGGTTCTCAATCAGGGCTGATTTTGCCCTGAGAAGCTATTTGGCAACATGTTTGTGGCTGTCACAACGGGGGGCGGGGGGAGTGCTACTGGCATCTAGTGGGTGGAGGCCAGGGGTACTGCTCAGCATCTCACTCTGTGTAGGACAGGCCCTCCCACAAAGCGTTACCGCCCCGTGTCAGTCGGGAGGCAAATGGAACCGGTGGGAGGTGCCACTGCTCTGGCCAGGGTCCGGCTGGAGGAAGCGGGTCGGGGTGAAGGACCAAGTGTTCTGACTCTTCCCCACAGATCTAATCCAGGGCCTGTCTTCTGGCGTCAAACCATCTCAGTTTGTTTTTTAAAAAAATAAGTTCTGGAATATTCTATGGCTCACTTACTGTTTATTCATTACTTTAATTAATTCATGCCTGTGTTTACTGAGTGCCTGCTGTGTGCCAGGCTCTGCTGTGAGGCCCTGTGTTTACCAGCCCATCGTATGGGACTGAGACAGGACATTTAACAGAGTTGTCATCTCGGACGTCAGCGTCCCGTGACTGATGCACCTTCCACTGGGGACAACATCTGGGACAGCAGTAGCGGTGACAGCCTCACTGCGCACCCAACACCTTGTTCATGTCACTTCCGAGTAAGTAAATTCAGGCGAAAAGCACCTCTAAGTGTAAGAAAAACGTACTCAGCGATTTCCCGCCTTCACAATTGGGTGGGAGTCTTTTTAGGATGGATCCTCTGTCTCCTCCTAAGTTAGTGAACAAGAAGCCTTCACCAGCATGCCAGGAATTCACCAGATGTGTTGATCAGGCCGCCAAGAGGCCAAGCTTTAGTGGGTCCCGTGGCACATTGGTCCCCATGGGCCCTGGACCAGCCTCTTGGGCCCAGGTGCCACCCCTAGGGCCAGAGCAATGACCAGCCCCCAGCCAGTGTCCTGACACCCGGGAAGCACTCAGGAAAGGAAGGAATAAGTGAATAAGTGGTACACCATTCTAGTGCTCTATTTATATACTCTCTCTGCCTCCTGCCTGACTTTCCTCCATCCCAGCCAAAAAACTCAACCAACTGGTAGAGTTGAGAATGATGCTAAATTCCAGGGTTGGAAGGGATCAACGTTTCCCTAATTCCCAGGGACCAGGTGCAACAGAATCCCCTTGGGAGACTGTGACCCTGCTGGGTGCCAACACCCTGGCCCAGAAATGCTGATTCCGCAGACATTGGAGGGCACCCAGTATTCCCCCCTCCCCACCACCCAGTGCCTGGAATCTGCTGCCTTGGAGAACACCTGGGCCAGGCATTCTGAACCAGGCATTCTTGAAGGTCCTGTGACCCCTGGAAATTAGACACAAACTATGGAGTACATGGCATTTTTGGGAGGGGATAGATCCATGTTTCACAACAGAGTCTCAAAAGGGTCCTGGTTCTTAAAAAGGGTTAGGAGTCACTGGTCCGAGTTTCACAGGGCAATGAAGGATGCGGCCACGGCCGACTGTGAGGAGGTGGCAGAGCTGGGCCGCCCCAGATGCCGCACTCTGTCCTCACACTCACTGCTTCCCGGCGATTTTCCTGAGCCCCTCTGGGGAGCCACCCCGATGCCCACTTATCCCTGTGACTTGTTTGGAGTTATCTCATCTCCGGGCTGTGGGGCTGGGCATGAGGGAGGCCCAGGTGTGGCCAATTTCAGTGCCAGCTCCTCCTGGCCACAGGAGTTGGGTCAGGGTGCAGACTGATCCAAGCCAGGCCAATGAGAGGCTGCCCCAAGGCTTGCCAGAGAGAAAGCAGCTTCACTTTTTCTGGGGCTGCTAAGCTGTTGGCACGGGAGCCTGGGGTTGCCTGGGGCTTGCACCCAGAGACAGCCTACCTGAGAATAAAGCTGACCCCGAGAGAGCAGAGAGATGGTGAGAGACACTGTTTGGGGCCCTGGATCAAGCTGTACCTGAAGCCAAACGCCCCTCAATGTTTCCCTGACATGAATACGTAAATCTCTTTTGCATAAACCAGTTTGAGCTGGGCTTCCTGCAATTGTTATCCAAGGGTCATCTACTACATCTAGTCTCTCCAATGCCACTTGCTTCTGGAAAATGTGTAAATTAAAAAAAAAAAAAAGAGTCAAATGTGAGCCAAATGCTCTTCTTCAAGACCAGCGTCTCCCGGGCTTCCCTGGTGGCGCAGTGGTTAAGAATCCGCCTGCCAATGCAGGGGACATGGGTTCAAGCCCTGGGCCGGGAAGATCCCACATGCCGTGGAGCAACTAAGTCCATGCGCCACAACTACTGAGCCTGCGCTCTAGAGCCCGTGAGCCACAACTACTGAGCCCACGTGCCACAACTACTGAAGCCTGCGCGCCTAGAGCCCGTGCTCCGCAACGAGAGGCCACCGCAATGAGAAGCCCACGCACCGCAGCGAAGAGTAGCCCCCGCGTGTCGCAACTAGAGAAAGCCTGCGTGCAGCAACGAAGACCCAACGCAGCCAAAAATTTTAAAAAAGACCAGCGTCTCCCACTGACTTTCTTCTCGTTCTCTCTTTTTGCCCACACTGTTTGCTGAGGTTCACTTCTGCCCAGTTGCCAAGAAGCCCTTCGCTGGTAGCTGATGAAAGCTGCAGCCTCCCCTCCACGAAGTGAGCACAGCCTGGGGTGTGGGCGGGAGCCATGAAAATCCACCTCTTCCCCCGCACGCATTCTCAACAATGATCTCCATTCCCCACGTGCCTCAGAATAACAGCCACCAAATAAAACATGCGAGATCAGGAGCGTCTGAACACGGGGAGCACAGATGTTTCAATGTGCTTTCATCTCTTACACTCCAAACATGCCTGCCCCCCCTCGCACCCCCAGAACTTGAGAGGCCCAACAGCAACACCAAAACGTGGCTGTCACCGCAGCTGGCGGCTGACGGTGCCTCTCCGGATGCCGACGCCAGTAGAAAGGGAGCCAGTTTGGAAATCCGTGATAATGGATGCTGCTTCATAAACAAAGGAGCCCCAATTGAAAGATTTTTAACCCAGCATATCAAGATCGCTTGTCGTCATTCAAGGGAATGGCTTGTGAAAGGCTGGCGAGATCAGAAGCCCAAGGACACCAAATTGGTACTTGAAACACGTCGCTGGGAAAAGCCTCGCTGGGGAGGAACTGTGTGCTTCCATGCTGGAAGCTTCTGATTAGCCAGGCTCAGGGCGACCTGGTGCCACAGCCAGGTGGCGGGGCGAGTGGGGAGCCCACTCAGCTCTACTGCCCTGTGCGTGCCCCACCTGCCGGTTTGGGGTACTATGCTACTCATTTACAGTAACAGCCAGGAAAGACAGAATGTGAAAGCAAAGAATACTCAAAGCAGGGCGCACCGGGCAGAGACACCCCTGGTATATGTGCTTGGGTTCACCAGGGGAGGGAGCTACACCTGCCTTGGGGTTCGCAGAATTTCAGGCTGGTGGCTGCCTCAGGAGGGAGCTGGAAGGTACCTCTGATCCCTCACTACTCAAAGTGGGGTCCCTGCACCAGCAGCGCCAGCGCCAAGGGACTTAAGCCCCACCTCCCACCCACCGAGTCAGAGTCTGCGTTTTAACGAGACCTAGAGTGATTTGTACGCACATCGAGGTTGGAGAAGTGCCACTCTGATCCTGTGTTTCCCAGATTTGTCTGATGTTGAGGATCATCTGGAGGGCTTGTCTAAAATACAGATTCCGACCTGAAACTAACACAGTATTGTAAATCATCTATTCTTCAAAAAATAATTATTAAAAAACAGAACAAAACAAAACATTCCAGGCACCCCTCCCAGAGCTACCAAGCCAAAACCTCCAGGGGAGGGGCTGGGAGACCTGTGTTTGTAAGTCAGCAGCTCAGGTGAGTCTCATGCTCGGGCAGGTATGGGAAGCATGGCTGTAATCCCAGGTCTCACCTTGGCCAAACCTTGGAACCAGAAGGGGAGCTTTGAGAATACTGAGGCCTGGGCCCCACCCCTAGAGATTCTGCTATAATTGGCCCAAGGTGAGGCCTGGGAGTGGAGATTTTTAAAAGCTCCCCAAGTGATTGTTGTATGCAGCCAACTTTGAGAACCACTGCTCTGATTGAATCGCTCAGTGTACAAGATGGGGAAACTGAGTCCCAGAGAGGAGAGGGCTCACACTCTGTCACCCAGGGCACTGATGACAGACAGTGAATGACAGCTGGGATCTCCTGACCCACCCCCATTATGACCCCTCCGATCATACTGCCTGGGGCTCTGTCTGGGGAGCAAAGGAAGCCTTCCTCCTCAAAGGCCTTGAAGCTCACCCCCTGCTCCAGAGCTAAACTCACTGGGGACAGAGGGATAGAATTTTCTCTGGACCCATGGATAGATTTGATAAATTGAGAGATATGACATACAATAACTGGCTTTAAATAAATATCATGTCCAGTTCTGCCCAGAGGCAGGGGTCTGCCCTTATTAGCTTCTTGATCTCAACCAATAAGTCTCTACTCTGTGCAAAACTCCATACAAAGCACCATGATGTAACTACAGTGAGATACCACTTAACACACATCAGTATGGTTATTATCAAAAGAACAGCAAAGGGACTTCCCAGGTGGTCCAGTGGTTAAGACTCCGTGCTCCCGAGGCAGGGGGCCTGGGTTCGATCCCTGGTCAGGGAACTAGATCCCGCACGCGGCAACGAAGGATCCCGCGTGCCGCAAACTAAGACCCGGCGCAGCCAAATAAATAAATAAATATTTTAAGAAACAGCAAATAACAAGTTGGCTGGTGAGGATGTGGAGAAAGTGGAACACTTGTGCATTGCTGGTGGGAATGTCAAATGGTGTAACAAGTGATACAGCTATTCCAGCTCTGATATACACCCAAATAAGGGAAAGCAGAAATTGGAACAGATATGTGCACACCCAAGTTCACGGCAGCATTATTCACAACAGCCAAAAGGCAGAAATAACCCAAATGTCCATCAGTGGATGACTGGATAAACAAAACGTGACATATACTCACAATGGAATATCTTTCAGCCTTAAAAAGGAATGAAATCCTGACACCTGCTACAACATGGATGAACCTTCAAGACATTACACTAAGTGAAATAATCAGACACAAAAGGACAAATGTTGTATGATGGCACTTATATGAGGTATCTAGATTAGTCAAATTCATAAAGACAGAAAGTAGAATAGTGGGGGAATTTCCTGATGGTCCAGTGGTTAGGACTCAGTGCTTTCACTGCAGGGGACCCGGGTATGATCCCTGGTGAGGAAACTAAGATCCCGCAAAGCCAAGCAGCTCAGCCAAAAAAAAAAAAAAAGAATGGTGGGAGCCAGGGGCTGGGGTGAAGGGGAAATTTGGAGTTGTTGTTTAGCGGAGATGGAGTTTCAGTTTGGGAAGATGGAAAAGTGCTGGGGATGGATGGTGGTGATGGTTGCACAAGGAGAATGTACTTAGTACCACTGAACTGTACACTTAAAGATAGTTAAAATAGGGGACTTCCCTGATGGTTCAGTGCTTAAGACTCCAGGCTTCCACTGCAGGGGGGCATGGGTTCAATCCCTGGTCGGGGAACTAAGAGTTCACATGCCACATGGCATGGCCAAAAAAAAGGTTAAAATAGTAAATTTTATGTTATGCATATTTTACCACAATAAAAAATAAGCACAATGGTGTGGTTAATAGACATTATGATGAAGGGAGGAGGAGGGGTGGATTTCTAGCCTTGAATAAATTTACAATTTAATGAGGTTCTTAATATACATATGTATACAAATAAATGAATGGACCAAAAAATATGAACCATATAATAGTACTAATTCTATACTAATTATAAGGCCAATGCTATACATACTCAGAAAATAGAAAAGAAAAGATTAAAAAGACTAAAACTTAATTTATTAGGCTGCCTTTCCCTGGTACCAAAAACCAGACAAAGACACTACAAGAAAACTATAGATCAATATCCCTCATGAATACAGATGCAAAAATACTCAATAAAATATTAGCAAATTGAACCCAGCAATACATAAAAAGAATAATACATTACAATAAATGGGGTTTAGCCTAGTAATGAAAATCTGGTTCGATATTTGAAAATCAATCAATATAACCATACTATTAGACTAAAGAAGAAAACTATATAATCATCTCAATAGATGTAGGAAAGCATTTAACACAATTTTATATCAATTCCTGATAAATATTCTAAGCAAACTAGAAATAGAAGGTAACTTCCTCCTCAGTCCAATAAAAGGTATTTACCAAAAAACTACAGCTAACATCAAGACTGAATGCTTTCCCCTTAAGATTGGGAACAAAGCAAGGATGTCCATTTTCACAACTCCTATTCAACATCTTACTGGAAGTCCTGGATAGTGCAATATATCAAGAAAAGGAAATAGCAAGCATACAAATGGAAAGGGAAGAAATAAAATTGTGTTATTTGCAGATGACATGATCATCTAATTCAAAGCCCCAAAGAATCATCAAAAAGGCCACTATAACTAATAAGTAGGTTTAGTGAATTCACAGACTACAAAATCAATAAACAAAATATAAACCAACTTTTCAAGATACTAGCAATAAACAACTGGAAACTGAAATTTTAAAGTACCATTTACAATAATATAAAAATGAAATACTTAGGTATAAAGCTAACAAAATATGTATAAGATCTGTCTGATGAAAATTACAAAACACTGGTGAAAGAAATCAAAGACTTAAATACATATGGGGAGCTATACCATGTTCATGGACTCAGAGACTCAATAGTGTTAAAATGTCAATCCTACTAGATCTGCAGATTCAATGCAATTCTAACCAAAATTACAAGAAGGTGTTTTGAAGATTCCACCCAAGTTAATTCTCAAATTTATATGGAGCGTTTTTCTGGAAAAGAATTAGAATCACTAAAAAACGTTGAAAAAGCAGAACAAATTAATTTCGAGGCTTACTACAAAGCCACAGTAGTCAAGACAGTATGAGTGTTAGTGAAAGGCTAGACACAATGGATTAAAGAGTCTGGAAATTGACTCATACAAATATGACCAATTACTTTTCAACAAAGGTACCAACACAATTCAATGGAGAAAGATGGTTTTTTCACCCAGCGGTGCTGGAATAATTAGACATCCATATGCAAATAATGATAATAATAATAATCTTGACCCATACCTCACACCATACACAAAATTTAAATCAAAATGGATCATGGACCTAAATATAAACCTGAAACAATTAAACTTCTGGAAGAAAATCTCTGTGACTTTGGGTTAAAGAGTTCCTACATATGACACCAAAATCATGACACATAGATTTTTAAATTGATAAATTAGATTTCCTTAGAAATCTAAAAATTAAAAACTTCTGCTCTTCAGAAGACCTTAAGAAAATGAAAGAGATGCCATAGACTGGGAGAAAATATCTATGAAATCTATATCTGATAAAGGATTTGCATCCAGACTACGTACAAATGTGAATTACACGCACAACTAATGACATAAAGGAGGACGCACAAATAGATCCCTTAGTACCTTGTGTTTCCAAATTTGATATTCAAATTGGGAAAGTCTGGTCCGGGAAAACAGTTTCCTGAAAAAGGCTCAAACGACTCCTCCTTCCCCAGTTCCTTCAAAGCCCGGAAGGAAGGCAGCGGCACTATCCACGCTTTAAACCAAGCCTCAGCCTCTGCCACACGGAGCCCTTTTTCGGGGCTGGAGCGTAGGCAGCAGTGGCTCTCAAGCTTTGATATAATCAAGGGGTCTTCTCTCAAGGGGAACTTTGCAATGACCGCCACTGAAGCAGGGAATCAGAGAGAAAGGAGAGCCACCAAGAACAAAGGCAAAGTGACACTGTACAGTAGAATGGTCTGCTCACCTTTAAAATGTGTGCCCCTGACATATCAGAGAGGTGAGGCAACATCAAAGCTATTGCAAAATAGTCCTCATATGACTACAACAAGTGGGGCCATTGGATAGCACAAAGCGGGAGTAACCATTGTTATAGACGCGTCAGGACAAGGCCTCCGCCTAGTCCAAGGGCAGGGAGAGGCCGCATCGTGTCTAGAGGTGACTGCATTTGGGGACGGCAGTGAGGGATGGGCAAGCTGTTAGAGGACTCTAATGGGAATGAAAGATGAACGGAGCTGAGCATGGCAGGACTTGGGAGAGAGTGGTTAGAGGGAACAAGTGAATTATGCACGGACTATCAAAAAAAACAAAAAATAAGAACTGGGTCAGCTGCAGAAGAATCCACACCTCTGAGGACACCGCGGGAGGAGCTGTCTGAGGACAAGCGCCGGGCTACCTTGTCTGTGCTGCAACCTTCGTGCGGGGATGTGGTGAGGGCTGAATAAACGTGCAGCGAATGAGTGGGTTAGCTCGTGAGGGAACCAGCTGTGATGCCGTGGAAGGCCCTATTCCATCTCACAGGGACGGACCCCGTCAGCTCTCTGGGATCGGCCCCCGGGTCCACCCAGCCACAGGTGCAGGCTGAGATTCCCATCACAGGATGCGATGCTGGACAGAGTTTGGATGCAAGGCCTCCCTGGAGACCGGAAAAGGCTCTGGCCAGAGTTTTAAATTTTTTACTATGTATCTTTTTTACTCTGACAAGAGTACAATTTGAAAACAAAAGGCCAAACATCTCAACCTCATTTTAAACCCCCTGCGCGCAGCATGCCTCCTGCCCTCAGGTAGCCGCTGCAGGGTCCCCTCCCCGCCCGCTCCCCACTCCTTAAGAAAACAAGGCTCCCGCTGGCCATTTCTTGTTTAAAAACTGTGCATAATTGATAGTGGCAAATCTGCACTGCCCACATCTAAAATCTCTCCGGGGGCAGGAAGGACAGTCTCCACGACTGTCATTAACGGGGAAATTAACGAGCACGCCTGGCAGTTCAGCACGAGCTGTGCAAAGTGCAGCGGTCCAGCGTGAGGAGAACGACCCCAGGTTCAAACTCCTGCATGATCGGTCTCCATCTGAGAGTCCTCGAAAAACTTCTGCCTCCATCACCACTGGGAAGAAAGAGAATAATTCCTCTGCACACGGCCACCCAGACACTTGCTAGACGATCACGAAATGCACATCACTGGAAGTCAGAAAGTTCTGCAAACTTTTCCCAAAGAGAAAGGCAGATGAGTTTAAGGCAAAAAAATGACAGTGGACAAGTGGAAAGCAAGCCAGAGCTACACTCCAGGACTAGCCAGTCTCTGCCAATTCGGGGCACCAGCTATACCAGTGGCTCTCAGACTGGACGTGTGTGGACACAGGAGGACTCTAAAAATTCTGGCTTTCCCCGGGTCCGGGCAGGCCCGGTGTCCAAACTCTCACAACACCGCCCTCTCCCCGCATCTCTCGTGCCCACACAAGATCAGCAAGTCAGCCATCAGTGCAGGGCAATCACCTGGGTGGAGCCAAAATGGCTCTCAGGGGCCACTGGACACCTACACTCATCACTGCCTTTCCCTTGGTCGTCCTTCAGCTCCGTGTCTGTGTTTGAGGGGGCCTGGCTCACCACCCAGCTGGTCTTCTTCTGTGTGAGACGTTCCTGCGTGTTCCTGGAAACGTGTCTTCCCTGCGCGCTGGCCAGAAGCCACACCGCGCCTTCTGTCTTGCGCTCAGAGCACATGCAGCCACCAGCACCTGGCTGCCTTGGGGTCCCCCCGACAGTGGGAACACTGATCAGCGATGGTCAACCGTGAAGCATGCCGGTGTGGACACCAGTTCAGTCCCAAAAGGACGACTGGGCTGGTGAACATTTTGTCAGTGCCCCGTGGTCTGGCCGACACGTGGATGCTCCATTGGATCCCCCCCTTCAAGAAAGAATTTGTGTCTCAGCTGTAAGGGGCAGGGTCAGCTGACAGCCTCCAGCTGTAAATATCTTCCAGGGACTTGAACCCTATGTTCTTTTTTTTTTTTTAACATAGTTACTGAGATATAATTCACCTCCCTAAAAATATACAATGCAATTCTTTTTAGCGTATTTACAGCAACCGTCAACACGATATAAGTTTGGGAGATTCTCATCACCCCCAAAGGAAACTCTGTTCCCAGGAGAAGGCTCTCCCCAGCCCCCAGCTCCCAGCCCCTGGCAACTGCCAGTCTGCTTTCTGTCTCTGTGGATTTGCCTCATCTGGCCAATTCATACAAATGGAATCATACAATGCATGGCCTGCCAAGTCTCCATTTAGGAAAATAAAAAAAAAAAAAGAGGACCTCACAAGGTCATTTTAAAAGTTAAACATAATAATGCATATAAAGTGCTTAATGCATAATAACAACATAGAATAACCATGTGGCCCTACGTGCCGGGCACCCTTCATTCAGCCTAATGTTTTGAAGGTTCATCCCCATTGTAGCATGTATCAGAACTTCATTCCCTTTTATGGCCAAATGGTGTCCCAGGGTATGGCTAGACCAGATTTTGTTTATTCATTCACCGACTGATGGACCTTTTAACCCAAGCTTTTGAGCAAGGTCACATTCTTCTGGGGTGGCCCTTGGCCAGTGAATGAGCACGGAGGGGTACCAGGGCCTGGCCACTTCTGCCCCTCACAGCCCTCCCTCAGGAGGTGCCTGCTGGGCTGGTGGAGTCTGGGTCAGCCTGCCCCCTGATCCCACGGCTCCCCCTGCCCATCCTGCTTCATCCCTTTTCCTGGCTCAGCTCTTACCTGCTCACGAAGCCTTTTCCACCCCATGACTGTCTCAGCCTCTGCTTCCAGGAGAACCCAACCTGTGACATGTGCCCTGAAAGGCACCAGGAGCCTTAAAGTATTCGGTCCCATTTATGTGAACACAACTTCCTGTTTGCATGCCCATCCTTCACCAGGCTATCAGCTGTGAGGCAGGGACCAGTGCATTTGTGTGGCAGTGGAGAAGAGGGGACTGGCTTGGACATGGGTTCTGAGGTCAGAAAGACCTGGGTTCAAATTCCAGAGCCACCTTCCAGCCCACTGTGGGACCAGCCATTTTACCCTCTAAGTCTCCATATGCGAGGATTAAAAATAAAAAAAAGTACCTTGCAAGTTATTTTAAGGATTAAATATGATAATCCATACAAATTGCTTAGTGTGTGATAATAAGACAGAATATCCATGGGGCCTACATGGCAGGCAGTCTTCTAAGACTTGACCTACCTTAGGTCATAACTCCTCATCGTGACCTTACAAGGGGATTATTATTATGTCCATTAGAGCATGTGAGAAAACTGAGGGACAGAGAGGCTCAACCTGCCAAAGTGCCCCAGCTAGAAAGTGGCCATGATGGTTAATTTTGTATGTCAACTTGAATGGGCCATAGGGTACCCAGATATTTGGACAAATATTATTCTGGGTGTATCTGTGAGAGTGTTTTTGGATGAGATTAACATTTAAATTAGTGGAATATACAGAAGAAATTAATACAATATTGTAAATCAACTACTATACTTCAATAAAATAAATTTAAAAAAATTAATTAGTGGAATAAATGAAGCAGATTGCCCTCCCTAATGTGGGTGGGCCTCATCCAATCAGTTGAAGGTCTAAATAGAACAAAAAGGCTGACCCTCTCCCAAGTAAGAGAGAATTCCTCCTGTCTGCTTGCTTTTGAATTGGGACATTGGCTTTCTCCTACCTTCAGATCTAGTGGGGTAGAGGTGGGATTGACAAGCTCATGTACCCCATCCTCAAGGCTCACTGGACCCCACTTCAGCCTTCCTGCCTTTTGGCTCTTCCTGGGGCTCCTGCTTTCGGACTCACCCCACAGATCTTGCAGCTTGTCAGTCTCCATAATCACATGAGCCAATTCCTTACGATGAATCTTTCTCTCTATATATAATACACATCCATTGGTTCTATTTCTCTGGAGAACTTTGCCTAACACAGTGGTGGAGCCAGGATGCAAACGCAGGCAGCCGGCTCCAGTGTCCGTGCAGCTGAGCACAGCACACCATCATGAATCTGCTGAAAGATGAAGGAAGGAAAGAAGGAGGGAGGGAGGGAGGGAGGGAGGAAGGAAGGGGAGAGGGAGGGAGGTCTTGGCGTCCACTGCTCAGCGCAAACCCCAAACCTCAAATCCCAAATGTATGGCTCAGCTTTAGCTCTCTGGGCTGACCTGCAGGGTCAGCTGGAGTCAGAGCCACCTTCCTCTACTTTAAGCAGATCAGCTGGAAGGGCTGTGGGGCAAGAGATGGGCAGATGCTCTGCCAAGGGGGCCTCCACCATGTGCATTCCTCTCAGCCGCCCTGCTACCGGGTGCACGTCCCAGGCACTGCTCTAGGAGCAGGAATTTGCTTCAAGGACCAGAGAGCAGGGTGAGCAAGATATGGACCCTTGGACCGCCTGGGAAACAAGGGCACTCACCTTGTTGCCGGTCCCCGGAAAAGGGAAGCCGAGGGAGGGGGAGGTGAATTAATTTCGAGGTTTCCTTTCCCAGAGCCAGTCTCCCTCAGTGACAAATGGCACACGAAGACCTGCCCTGGTGAAGAGTTACATAAGCATGTCCCGGCCACCATCAGAATCTCCACTCTTGACTTTTCCACTCTCTATGTTTTTAATAAGGTGCTGCAGAGAAGCTTTTGCTTTAACCCTTTCCACAGCTGGAGTTTTCCTCCATGAATCTCTCTAGCGAAAGGCATTTTACTTCTTGGCTTCAATTTTAACGCTTTGCCGCTCATTAATCTCCACCATCACCATCATCACCGTCACGGCAAAGCTTTCTATACTTACTACGTGCCAGGCACCTGCACTAATAAGCATATTACACATGTGTGTTGTCCCATTTAATCCAAGTAAGGTCCTGTGATCCTGCCCATCTCAAGGGTGAAAAAACTCAGGCTCCCAAGAGGTTAAGTGGTGCCTCCAGGCTGGGCTCCAAGTCCAGCTGACTCTAGGTCGCTCTTCCACTACCTTCCTACGTGTAAAATAACACCACTTGTTCCCTGCAGCTGTTAGAACATCCCTGAAGTCTCTGGTGAGAATCAGAAAATGGGAAAGGGACTGACCCTGAAGCAATTTAGGAGGGGAGCGAGTGGGGTGAGGTCCACACTGTCCATGCACCCCAACCTCAAGGTTCACTGAACCCCACCTCAGACTCCTTCAGGCCAAAGTCACCTCCTCATCTGTGTCCTCCGTCACCTGGCGGACGGCTCCCCAGCCGCTGGGACTCCCTCCTCAGCTTGTCTCCCTGGGGACGCCGTGCACAGCTGCCTCTCAGGGTTAAAGATAAATAATGTGGATTCCAAAAGATCCTTCATCCCCAGTCGCAGCTGTCTTGCCTAAGGATTCCACCACTGTGTTTGTTAAACCCACACTTTAATTACTCCAAAATTATGTTAAAACCTTGCATAAATATTGCAGTGGCATCTTCCGAAGAATTTCATTACAGCAAGTTGGGCTGCTGCCAGAGCTTCGGTTAAAAAGTAAGAGGAGAACAGACACATGCAGAAAAGATATTGTTTTCAAGATGAAAAGGCAGGGAGGTCATCCTTTGTCAGATCACCCAGGTGTCAAAGAGAAACAGACTCCCATTTCACAGACTGAAGGGGGAAAATGCCCTTCGGCCCTCCAACCTAATAGGTCTTACTTCTCGAAAAACCTAAATCTGATTAAATATTAATAACCAGTGGTATTAATTAAGGGGGGAAAGTCCATCAAGAGAACCCCAATATGTTTACAGTGTCCCCAGGAAACCGGGGAAATTCACAATCAAGTGTGTAAATGTTCTAAAAAAGGGTCCTGAATATTTTATGAATATTTGTCATAAAACAGAAATAATAACCACTGTGCAGAGCTATTAGAATTAATATTTATGCTGCCCGCCATGAAATATTCATGGGGACAGAGAAAGGGGGGGGCCGTAAGACAAGAATTAATTTACATTGGGCTCGGTTTACCCGCTGGCTTGATGTTTAAAGACGGTTGACAAGCCTCCGGATGAATCCACCAGTCACTTCCCGCAGCCGGTGGAGTGGAGGGGGTGGGGATGGGTCCGGGCTGCTGACAGCTCACAGATTGAGTTTCTGACAGCCCTTAAAAAACCTAAACGGCCCCCCACCTTCTTTTCCTTCTTCCATTGCCCAAGGCGCTCTGTTCTGCCACCACGCATCCGAGCTCCCCTTCCATCTGCTGAAATTAACGAATTAATGAGCGCGACCCGCTTTACAGTGGGGCCCTATGAATGTTTACAGGCGATTAAATTATAATGCGGGGCGGCTGTATAATTCATGAACCAATTAAAGGAAGTGTTAGTTGATTTGATGGGATGAGGACGTACAAAATGCATTTAACTAATGGGGAGCCACGGGCTGCTAGGGCCGGCTCCCTCTCTCGGATTACGCGGCTAATTGCCGCACTTTATGGGGCTGTCACTGATAGCCATGCATATTTCATTGTTCTCAAATACTTCAATTGTGTGCGTCCGTGTCGCGGCTGTAATATGGAGAAGCCGGGCCAAACTTGGCTGTGGTTACAGCGGCCGGGCTGCGGCCGGCCGAGGCTGGAAACCCGAGCTGGGGCATCGGGTGTCTCTCGCCATTAGGTGATTAAAAGGGCTCAGCGTAGGATCGCCTTTTGTTTTACTGACAATTCCGATGCTGGCTTCAGGACAGTGGCCACACCAGGGCCCTGACTCCCTTTTCTGTGGGGGAGGGGGGACGGGAAGTCCACAGCCGCTGTATTGCTCCCAGCACGCCCACGTCTAGAGTTCAGGGGTCCCTCGGGTCACCCAGAGGGCCCAGTGTCCCCCAGGGCAGTTCACCAGGGACGCATCCTGAGCTAAGGGTTTCCTCCAGGCCCGACTTTGTCCGTCGGCACGAGGTAGCTGCTCAGGGTTTCATTATTCGCAGTTAGGGGCAGACTTGGACCCATCGTGAAGCTCTGCCATCAGCACACTGCCGTGTGCTTGGAAGGAAATCGCAGAGAAGAGCAAAACTATCCTGATGCTCCGGAAGAGAGAACTCGAGTCCACGGTTCCGGGCCTGAAGGGCAGGGCGAACGCGGCCCAGCGGGGTGCCTGGTTCCGAGAGACGCCACCTTCCTGCCAACCATCCCAGCTCACTCTTCGAGGCCTGGGCGAGCGTCCCCCAGTGCATCCCAGACCATCAGAGCCCTGCCTCAAGGGTCTGCTGCTCTCAGTAGCCTGGCCAACTGGCCAGCCTCTGAAATGGCTCTGCTCTCTCCCCTGGCTTCTAAGTCTGGATTTCACGGGAGCTAAACACACATGCGCACATGACACACACACCCCTCAAATAAATGATTTAAAAACGCTGGGGTTCATAGCTTCAATCCCCCGGTGGATGCCCGAGAAAGAATTTCTTTGGCTTCCACTGTTGGCACCCAGAGCTGGGAGGAGGGACTGGCCAGCAGCCAGAAGCTGCACTCTCAGATCAGTGCTCACACGCTTTCTCCACATCCGCACTCAAGAGCTTTGTGATCCTGGGCAAGCCTCAGGCTCTCTGGCTCCATGATGGGGATGGGGATGGGGATGGGGACGGGGAAGAGACTCAGCCACATGCTTAGGGTTGGGTCCGGCAAGTCATAACAGCCCACGTTATTTCAGCCAATATTATTATCGTGTGATATTAGAGATTCTAACTTATGCGAGTAGGGAGGCCAATCTCACCACTTCTCGCCTCCGCAATGCACATCATGGTCAGGGTCGGCCTCCACCCCCCAGCTGCACGTGAATGCTCTGCTGTCCAATGAAGTGACTGCTGGTCTACCAGAAGGCCCAAGGAGTCAGCAGCCCCTCCTCTTACAAGCACGGGGTGTCTCTTTGACTAGATCCAGGTGGAAAGGCTGCAGGAACCGTGGGACCACGGGTAAGAAGAGCACCCAAACGGTTGCCACTTCAAGGATGGAAGAAGGGCCAACGGCAGGCTAACAGAAAGTAAGTTAACTAGGCCTAAATTATCTCCTTGCAACCTACACTTAAAGAGTGATGGGTAGTCCAGGTGGATTTAATGCATTCTGGTTTAAAAGGAAACCAAAGCATCATTCATCAAGTGCTTACCATGGGCAACCAACTGTCCTACGTATTTCACAAACATGACCTTATATCATCTTGCGAGGTACACAGTAGTATTCTCAGTGCACAAACGGGGACGCTGAGGCACAGGGCAACCAACCATCTTGGTTCAGGAATTTCTTCCAAGCAAATACTTGTGTTGACATTGGTGAAGAGGCCAAGACACACTCTTAAATTTAAAACAAAAAGTTATATAATAACATATATTATATGAGCCTGTTTAACAAAAGAAGTAAATCTAGAAGGATGTACACCAAGCTAGCCATAATGTTTATTTTGGGGGGAGGGAGTGGGGCAAAAAGGGGACTTTTTACTTTATACATATCTGCTTTTTTTTTTTTTTTACAATGAGAATGTATTATTTCTACAATTAGGAAAAATGCTAATTATACAATAACAAGAAAAAGCTAATTTTTTAAAAGGGAAATTATCGATTTTAAGCTAAGGACCAGCATGATGGTGTGAATGCATATGAGTGGACCAGGTTTTCTTGTGCACACAATGTACAGAGTTATAGTTTAATGGGTCCAGGCACCAGCCTGACACCCTGACATCATCATGGAGTCAGCAATTCATTTCACAAGAGCAGGCAGACCGGAGACAGGACACCACAGATGGTGGCCACCGAGAGCCACAAAAAGTGAGATGAATCTGTGTGTAGACCACACTGCTCACCTAGTCTCCCACGTGCCCAGGTGTAAGAGGGGGCAGGTGAGAAAATAGCTTAGTGCAAACCAATGCCTCTGCTTTAGGAGAATCAACTTATGTTCATTCATTAAACAAATATTGACCCAGTCCCTCCTGTGTGCTAGTCACCCACTGTCCCAGGTACCGTGGACCTAGTGGTGAATGAGCCAGACACGGTCCTGTCCTCACAAATCTTCCAAGGTGTGCTCGTACACATACGAACAAAGATTTCCTGTTCTTGGCACTTGGGTTTGGTCCAGGAATTAAAGGATTAAAAGATGTAGTATGAAAAGACCAGTTGGCAACCAACAGAGAGATGAGATGCACAAGGTATTTGGCAAATATGGTTCAGGCAAGGCAGGTGAAGCACACCCTAATGTCTTAAGTGAATAATTTTCCAATGAAATGGCTGTTGTTAATCTGCTAATATTAACAGTGTTTGTTACGGGCTAAGCATGCTACAGATACAGCAAGTCCCCTACACATGAACGAGTTCCGTTCCGAGAGCGCGTTCGTTAAGTCCAATTTGTTTGTAAGTCCAACAAGGTTAGCCTAGGTACCCAACTAACACAATCGGCTAGATAGTACTGTACTGTAATAGGTTTATAATACTTGTCACACAAATAATACATAAAAAGCAAACACAAAAAATAAGACATTTGTAATCTTACAGTACAGTACCTTGAAAAGTACAGCAGTACAGTACAACAGCTGGGATACAGGGGTGGCATCGAGTGAACAGGCAAAGAGAGTTACTGACCGGAGGAGGGAGAGGAGGTGGGAGACGGTAGAGCTGAAGGATCGTCAGCAATAGGAGGCGGAGGGCAAGCTGCAACTTCACTCACGCCTGACGTTCGCATCTTTGAAAGTTCGCAACTTGAAGGTTCGTATGTAGGGGACTTACTGTATAATGTTATGTCATGGAATCTCTCCCTGTACCAGGGAGGTACAACTATTATGCCCCATTTGATGGGTGTGGGAACTGGGGCTCCAAGCAGTGAGTGAAACTCCCAAGGTCACATCCTCAGTAACAGCAGACTTTTTTTTTAAATAAATTTATTTATTTTATTTATTTATTTTTGGCTGCATTGGGTCTTCATTGCTGTGCGTGGGCTTTCTCTAGTTGCAGCGAGCAGGGGCTACTCTTCGTTGTCATGTGTGGGCTTCTCACTGCAGTGGCTTCTCTTGCTGCGGAGCACGGGCTCTAGGCGCGGGGGCTTCAGTAGTTGTGGCAGGTGGGCTCAGTAGTTGTGGCTCGCGGGCTCTAGAGTGCAGGCTCAGTAGTTGTGGTGCACGGGCTTAGTTGCTCCGCGGCATGTGGGATCTTCCTGGACCAGGGCTCGAACCCGTGTCCCCTGCATTGGCAGGCGGATTCTTAACCACTGCGCCACCAGGGAAGTCCCAACAGCAGACTTTTTGAGTTCAGGTTAGTTGGACACCCCAGGCTGAGCTGTAACCATTGGGCCACAGTGCCCCTCTGGATGCTCTTGTGCAGAGCACCTCGTAGACGCCTCTGGCTCCTCAGATGCCCCGTGCCTGGCATCACGCTGAGGATGTGCGGACACCACCTCCCCATTTCACAGGTGAGGAAACACACTGCATCACCCTCCAGAGCATTTTCACTACCTGAATTCAAAGGAGACCTGTATTCTGCTTTCTGTCTCTGTGGGTTTACCTGTTCTGGACACTTAGTATAAGTGATCTCACGTAGGACGTGATCTTCTGTGACTGGCTCCTGTCACTCAGCATCGTGCTTTTGAGGTCGAAGTCGTTCTGAAACCAGCCCCATTTTACAGATGAGAAAATGGAGGCTCCACGGAAGGGAACTCGCCCAAGGCCATGAAGCCAGTCAAGGGCAGAGCCAGGCTCCGACCAGGTCCGTCTGATTCAAGAGCCCATAGCTGTACCAGCTCCATGTCTAGGCTCTCAGTTTCCTTTGGATGATTTGTTTCAGGAGGGACCAACTGAATGTGTGCACGTGCTCAGCTCACCTCCTGGGTGTCGGCTGCTCGCAGACCCCCAGCCCCTCCACCGCCCCGGCTCCTGACTCCCCGGCCACATGGCCTCCTTGCTGTCAGGAGCACACCCTCCGCACAGGTGGCCCCTGGCCCTCGGACTCCCAGTGGCCACGCGGCCACCCCTTTCATTGATCCAGAACTCCGCCGAGACGTCTCCCCCCCGGGCCCCAGTGGTGAGCAGGGTCCCGACCTCTCACGCCTCCTGCTTTGTTCCCCTTGAAGCCCCCCTCCCTGGGAGACATCACAGATGCATCTGTTTGTGTTTACTGTCTGTAGGCACAGATGTGTCTGGGCTGTTCTCTGCCTTACTGTCAGCTCCTAGAACTGTGCGCAGCACACAGTAGGTGCTCAATAAACGTTTGTTGACTCAACTATGTTGTCCTCAAGAATCTCGTCCTGGGGCTTCCCTGGTGGCGCAGTGGTTAAGAATCTGCCTGCCAATGAAGGGGACGCGGGTTCGAGCCCTGGTCCGGGAAGATCCCACATGCCGCAGAGCAACTAAGCCTGTGCACCACAGCTACTGAGCCTACGAGCCACAACTACTGAAGCCCGTGAGCCTAGAGCCTGTGCTCTGCAATAAGAGAAGCCACCGCGATGAGAAGCCTTTGCACCGCAACGAAGAGCAGCTCCCGCTCGCCGCAACTAGAGAAAGCCCACGCACAGCAACGAAGGCCCAATGCAGCCAAAAATAAATAAATAAATAAATTTATTTTAAAAAAAAATAGAATCTCGTCCTTTGAAGGGTGGGCTGGAGCTGAGGGCAGTTGGAAGAATTGGGGGGAGGGTGGCCACAGCCACAAGCCATAGGGACACACGGCTACAAAGGCCACCACGCAGGGAGGACAGGACTCGGCGCCTGCACGTGTCTCCTCTTATTTCCTCCGCCACCTCCTTCCCCTGCCTTCCTCTGCAGGCTGGATTCACACTCAGCTCACCTTTACGGAGTTTCCGCCGTGCACAAGCCTCTGGGGGTGGGCCAGGCCTCACCCACCTCCCGTGTCCCCCTGAACTAGCCTCTCCTCTGTCGGGCCTCCACCAGCTTCACTTTGTCCACGCATTTTTCCAGAGCAGAATCCGCAGAGACCCTATGGGAGACACACCTCCACGGCATGCCCGGCACAATTCAAAGGACTTTCCAGAACGTTCCAACTCTGGGAGATCCTCTCTGAGCTTCCATTCCAGGAAAGGCACTTTCTCTTTCTTCTCGAAAAATGTCTAAAATATGATAGGAAGTTCACACTCGTGGGCTAGAAAGACATAGGCTCGGATTCTACAAAGCCAAATAGACTCCACCTGGAGAATCCGGGCACAACTCAGACCTACCCACGCGGGCAGCCTCCGAGAGGGGCTCCCTTGGGCCCCGTCCCCTCCTGAATCTGCACCCAACTTCAGGGTGCATCCAGAGACAGTGACTAATGGAAGTTGGGTAGAAGCTGAACCCTGAACTTCATTGATCAAAACCGGAGGAAACTTCGATTTGGGAGGATGAAGGACGCCTGCCCTGGGAGGCCTCGCCCAAAGCACAGCCCCGAGGTTTGGCAGTGGCAGCGCCAGGAGAAGACGCCCCTGATCGCCTACCGAGGAGAAACCCAGGGTTAAACTGTTTATCTGGTTACATTCCTGGGTTAAACTTCTTAAGTGAACCTACCTATGAGGTGAAACCTGAGTCTCCAGTTAAAGCTCTTCCACGTCCTTGGCTGCGGACACAGGTCTGCAACTTAAAACTTCTGGGTTTCGATAGTTGCCTAGGAATTACATCTATTATTCGAGCCCAGAAGCCTACCGGCTCTGGAGTAATCTACCCCAAGGGCATCTCCCTGCAATAATCCTGTGTCTGTGTCGGGGCACAGCCGCTCTCAAAGGAGAGCTGTGCGGCCACTAACACAGGGGCCGGGAGAGTGTTTGTGAACGGGGATTCACGACACATTAAGTGCAAGAAAAGGATGGGATACAATGTGCGTCGTTAAAACCCTGTTTTTGTAGAGTATCCCTGAAAATGTCAGAATATGCATACTATATCAAAATGTTAACAATGATTGTCTCTGGGTATTGGAAATATTCTTACTTAGCTACATTTTCTAGCTGTTCTACAAACAAATGGATTCCCTGTGTAATAAAATGTTTGAAATATACAGACAATACCCCCAGGCTCCCCCACACTCCGGGTGTCCGAACGGCTCCCAGGGGCCTCCCCTGGCCTCGCCCTGGCTTATGAAGGGTTGGGTCTCGGGCTCATCCTTAGGTTTCACAGCCTCCCCGCTACCCCCTACCCCCGTCCCGCAATGAACTGCCCCATAACCTGCCTGGATGGCTCTTCCTTCCCTCTCCCCACCGCTGTCTCCTTTTCATTCAAGTCTTGGCTTAAACAATCCCTTCTCAGAGGCGCCTTCCCCTTGGAACCTGCCACTTCGCCCTTCTCCGCCACACTCGGCAGTTTACCTCCCCACGGGGCACTCTGTCCTGGCACATATTTCCCCTGTGCTTGTTTGTGTGGTGTGTGTCTCTGCCCGTGGGAATGTTCTGTTCACTGCTGTAGCCCCAGGGTCTGGGACAGGGCCTGGCAAAGAGCAGCCCATAATAAACACACACGGAATGGACAGATCGATGCGTGAGTGCTTTCCTTATTAGTAGGACTGGGCTCTGCGTCGAGCGCTCTGCCCCAGGGAATCACACGGCAGGCCCACGAGAGAGGAGCCAGTCTTACTCTTGGCCTCTTTCAGTGACGAGGAGTTAAACGTTCGGAGAGGCAAAGTCACCGCCCAAGTCCCCCTTCAACGAGCGTTCACGTCCTTTCCCTGCCAGCCCTGGGCCTCTTCATCTTGCCCCTCCACTGCCAAGACGCCCACCGGAGGGGGTGAGCCTGGCCCTCTGCCTGGCCCCAAGGGCGGGGCCCTGGAATATCTATGGGGAAGGGCTAGGGGCAGTGGCCTGGTTAGAAGTGATGCATGGGACGCGTCTGCAGAGTCTCATGTTGCTTAGACGATGGGTGGGAGCTCATGGGGGGAGGGGGCTGAAGCCGTCCTGGACTCTCCCCCAGATGAGAGTCCTTCCCTATCCTTGGTAGAGAAGGGCCCGCTGTGGCTCCAGGACATACTAGTTTCCTTGCGGAGGACTGGAGGTCATCCCCCTGAGGTGGCCCCCCTCCCCCCGCCTGCGGGGATGGAACAGGCACCTTCACGTGGTGGGGCCCTGGCGACCACAGGAGATAAATGCTCTCACGGCCCATCCCTGCAGCCTCCTGGGGTGGCACTACGGTGATAGTGGGTCGGCAGGTGGCAAGCACAAAGGTGTCCTGCCAGCTCTGAGTTAAGAACTACTATCACCTCCATTCTTCGATGCAGAAAAGGGGCCTGGAGGAGAAATAACTGGCCTCAGTTAGTGCAGCTCAGAAGGGGCCGGCCCTTCGCTGTCACTCCACGGGGCCTCTCCCTCAAGGACCAGCTGCAGGCCGACCCTGAGAATCCACTCAGCGCAGCACAAACTCCGGGGAAGGAAGAGACAAGGATGCCGATGCCCAGAATCTCTGCGCAACGGCTCCCAGGAGACGGGGACGTGCGAGGTCAGGGGACGGGAGACGCCAAGCAGATTGCTCTCTGATGTTTCGGAAGTGCCTCGGCCACAGGCAGGCACACAGGTGCATCTTGGTTCAGGACAGAAGTGGCTATTTGCGTTTCATTATCTTTGAGCAGGACTGCAGATACAAACGGGGTGATGATGGAGCAAAGCAGCTTACTGTTGGGCGGGGGGCGGGGGGAGCCCAAGGTGACCCCGGCCTGTAACACTGTCATTGCGTCACCGATGGCTCTGGATGATTACGTTTTCCTAGAAGATGGCTAAGCACGCAAGTGAGGGAACAGTGCCAAGCTCCCAGGCCTACCTGAGTGCACGTGGGGAGTGTCAGGACCCGTCCGCCTTTTAATAGCACGTCTCCAGCCAACCAGGTGGTGTTTTGGGCTCCCATCACTCCCGCCACCGCGCTCTCTGTGGCTGCTGGCTCGTCCTGCGGCCGGCCGTTCCACGAAGGGACACCTCAGCCAAAGGCAGCTGCCCTGACTCTTCCTGCCCAGCCGTGCCTGCCTCGCAAAGCCAGCTGACTTCTTCCCTTCTGATTCCACTTTTCCCCAACCACTTACAGAAAAAGGCCTTGCGGCCAAAACATTACCGCTGACCCGATTAACCATGCTTTGCTGATATTTTTATCAGCATCTTCCCTTCTTCCAGCTGACAGCAGGGAGCACTCACTGTCGGGCTGGGATATTTGGATTATAACTTGCTCGTCTGAAATACTTAACAGGGTTTCGTATTTTCCGTGTGTCGGGGACCTGGAAGGTCACGCGTCCTTGGCACCCCCTCAATTGTTTTCCTGTTGAGGGTGTCTTCCCAGGGTCGAGTGCCCTACCCCACACCCCAGGAAACCCCCCAGAAAAGACTGCTATGTGTCGAGCACCCTTGAATCCCCTTCTGAAAGGCAGACTTCCGGGGGAAGGGGACCGCGTCTCACGCATTTTGCATCCCCAGAGCCTGCACTGGGTGCACGTAACACTCATCGTAGGGCTAATCCAAAGTTTGCAGAATGAATAAATGACCTTCTTATTTGCTGAGATCCATGCCCACGAGTTCCAGAAGCGCAGCCCCAGTAGCCGTGCAGTATAGCACCCCAGAATCAAAGAGAACCCCAGAAGCCCTCCAGTTCCACAGGCAGAATTGCCTGGGACCAGTGACCATCGCTAATTCTCAAAGATTTCCAAGGGAAGAGATTTATCCCTCAGACTGCTTTGGTTTTTTTCTCTTATCATCACCTTTACAGACAAAACAGGAGTTCTTTTTGTCCAGACTCTTGTTCGTTTCAATTCTGTTTCCCTTTGTTTTCCTCTCACAGGAAATCCCAAAGCAGCAGCTCACTCTTTATAGGTAGAGAGAATTCCCCTCCCAAAAGGAGCCCCAGGTTCTACAGAGAAAAAGCTTCAGTTCAAACCCTCTTGCGTTCTGCAGCGTCCAGAGGAAGGACGACGCTCGCTCGGGCACAGGGACGCTGGGCGCGGAGGGGAAGCAGGGCGGGGCGTGGGGGGGGGGCGTGTGGGGCGGGGCCTGAAACCTGTAAGAACATTAAGTAAATCATTCGCATATTTTTAAACTTTCACTGTTCTTGGTAACAGATTCCTTCTGACCCACCTGCCCACCAACCACAGACCCACGTCTCGCCCCACAGGGCAAAGGTGCCCTGGCAAGGGGAGGGCAGGGGTGGGTGGGGATCAGCACCCCGGGGGCCACGCTCCAAAACACAAATCAAACTTGAACCACCCTCTCGCCAGAATCGCTGGTACCCCTGCTGGCATCTTTCCAGCCAAGTCAGAGTTCACTGGATTATCTCACTCTTTTTTTTTTCCTGCCGCACCTCACGACTTGTGGGATCTTAGTTCCCTGACCAGGGATCCATCCTGGGCCCTTGGCAGTGAGAGCTTGGAGCCCTAACCACTGGACCACCAGGGAATTCCCAATTATCTCACTCTTTGGAGCTTAAAATGTGCTTTCCTGTGCAATGGACATGCATCACCTAATTGATTTCTCACCAGCCCCTGGGGGCAGGTGCCATTAGATCACGCCCACTTTATAGAGGAGGGGAGTGACCTGCCCGAGGTCCATGGCCAGTAAATGGCAAAGCAGGATTTGAACCTGGGCAATGTGGACCTGACTGCCACACGGCTGCTCTACCCAGCCTCAGGGACCACAGCAGGTCAGGGCTTCGAGGCAGGTCTTCCCCTGCACAGGTGCACGCCTGGCTGGCCTTCTGGCTAACGCAGCGCTGTGTACCGGCTGGTACCCCCGGCCAGCTGTACCTCTGCCCCTCGATTCAGGTAGTTGAAGGGCATACAGCTCGAGGCTTGGTGTGAGGCAGTGCCGCCCTCGTGGCTGTGCTCGTCAAATTAATGTCTGCACACCCATAAAACGGCGCACTCAAGATCGTTACTAGCCCTACGTATACAGCTCACCAGATTGGTATCTAGAGAGTTCTGCCGGCTGATTCTCTCTGTTCTTCTAAGTACTCCACAACTAAATGTTTCACAAAGCCATTTCCTCCCCAAATATTTACGTTCTCACATGTTTAGTAGCCTCTCTATCATGATCAAGATTTTATGAGCACTCTATACCAACTGTGAATTAAAGACATAATTTTGAATGCATCAAATTCCAGTTTGGCACTACATTTGTCTCTATTACGCTGCAGCGGTCGTCATGGGCGCCCGGCAGATGACAACTGAACGCATCTGTCCGGGAGCAGCCAAAGTGACTGATGTTTCAATCCGGAAGCGGCTGGGGGACTTGGTGCCCACCACCAGCAGCGGCAGAGAAGTTTCCACGGCTCACTGGCACGTGGAGGATTTGGGAGCAAAAGGCAAATCTCCGGAGGACACTCTCCCACCCTCGTTCCACCAACCAGGCCGCCCCCAACCCACTCATCGCTGGGACAGGAGGGCCGGCATCTCACAGCAAATGAAAAAGACAGATGAGACAGAAAGAAGGACCGTACCTTCCTCTGATGAGCAGCACCCACCTGCCTGGGGGCCTGTTGGTTAATCCAATCCTCTTTTTGAAACATGGAAGGAACCACAGTTCACCAAGCTGGCATGAAAGTGCTAACTGCTACGGTTTATTATTCACATTTAGTAGAAACCACCTCGTTGAACCTAACAGCGACTTTACATCATACAGGCTGTTAATTCCACTTTGAAAATTCCGCTCCCACCTAGAGGGTAAGCTGGCCCGTCTGATCTCTTCACCGTCCCAGCACACAGCACGTGCTCACTAAACGTCTGTCGACTAACACCAATTCAAACTCAAGTCTCTCAGCCTACGAAATGGGAGAAAATATTTGCAAACGATGAGACCGACAAGGGCTTAATTTCCAAAATATACAAACAGCTCATACAACTCAATGACAAAAAAGCAAACAACCCAATTGAAAAATGGTCAGAGGACCTAAATAGACATTTCTCCAAAGAAGACATACAGATGGCCAATAGGCACATGAAAAGATGCTCAACGTCACTAATTATTAGAGAAATGCAAATCAAAACTACAATGAGGTACCACCTCACACCGGTCAGAATGGCCATCATTAAAAAGTCTACAAATAACAAATGCTGGAGAGGGTGTGGAGAAAAGGGAACCCTCCTACACTGTTGGTGGGAATGTAAATTGGTGCAGCCACTATGGGAAACAGTATGGAGGTTCCTCAGAAGACTAAAAATAGAATTACCATATGATCCAACAATCCTACTCCTGGGCATATATCTGGACAAAACTCTAATTTGAAAAGATACATGCAACCCAATGTTTATAGCAGCGCTATTCACAATAGCCAAGACATGAAAACAGTCTAAATGTCCATCGACAGATGAATGGATAAAGAAGATGTGGTATACATATACAATGGAATACTACTCAGCCATAAAAAAGAATGAAATCGTGCCATTTGCAGCAACATGTATGGAACTACAGATTATCATACTAAGTGAAGTAAGTCATAAAGAGAAAGACAAATACCATATGATATAACATATGTGGAATCTAAAATATGGCCCAAATGAACCTATTTACGAAATAGACTCACAGACATAGAGAACAGACTTGTGGTTGCCAAGGACGGGGGCACAGGGGAGGGATGGACTGAGAGTTTGGGGTTAATAGATGCAAACTAGTACATGTAGAATGGATAAACAACAAGGTCGTACTGTATAACACAGGGAACTATATTCAGTATCCTGAGATAAACCATAATGGAAAGGAATATTAAAAAGAATATATATATATATATATATATATATATATATATGTAACTGAGTCACTATGCTGTACAGCAGAAATTAACACAACTTTGTAAATCAACTATACTTCAATTAAAAAAGAAACAAAAAAAACCCCTCGGGTCTTTGAGTCCAAAGCTCATGTCTTTAACACTAAACCTATGGCTTCTAGAAGACGTCATGGCAACGCCAGCCAGAGGTCCGTCCCCAGGGGAGCCGAGTGGGCCTGCTTCCAGGAGGAGCTCTACGTCCAAGCTCTTCCGAGGTGCACAACTGTTCTCACAAAGGACGGACGAGCCTGGCATGTTTCTGCCACCGGCACCAAGACAGGCAGCCTGAACGAAGAGCAGAGTTTCCAGGGCCTTGTCTTCCTGAAGGTTGGATGCCTGGGTCTCACCCCAATGGCGAGTCGGCGCCCACGCTCTGCATCTGGCAGGGGCACTGAGGTTTCTTGGAGAGGCAGCACGGCTCTCACGAGAACCACTTTCCTTCACGATTGGCCTTTACGTTCATAAGCCTGTCATGTTTTAGCTGTGGCTAGAGGCTCAAAGCATTAAAAATTGGAATAACTGTCATTACTTAAATACTCTAAGTAAATCAAAGAGGAACTGCCGTGGGCAATACAACCATTCTTGAAAGAAAACATTTAGGCATCTTTTAAATCCATCATCGAGCCTAAGAAGAAAACATGCTCCCTAAAACTTAAGTTTCCTGCGGTCAAACATTTCCATGGCTTGAGCATTTGCGTGGTGATTCAGCCGAACTGTGTCACAAACCTGGGTGGTTCCAGGGACCCACTTTGCTGCCTAGGTGTCCTCTGGAGTCCTGCAGCGTGGCATCCCCAAACCTCCACGAAGCCTTTGTTCCTTGGATGGTCTAGCGGTTTCCACACACACACCTCCTTTGGTCACACAGTGCTTTATCTCCACCAGTAGAGTTAGGAGCTCTCGGGCACTTTGGTAGCACCCACTGAAAATAAAAATTACAATCCAGCAACTCCACTTCTTAGGATTTTAATCTGTAGAGATAGTCCCATGAATATACAGAACCATACTACAGGACATCAACTGTAGCAGTGTTTGCAAAATGAAAGAAGGAACACAGTCTAAATGCTCTTCAGTAGGGACGTGGTCAAATTACTTACTGCCTAGTCTAAGGATGGAATACTATGTGGCTATTAAAAAGGATGAGGCAGAGCTAATGTGCTACACGGAAATATGTCCAGATACGCTGCCAAGAGAAAAGAGGAAGTAAGCAGTGTGTGCAGTATGTCTCCCTCTATATAAAATAAACGCATATATTTATAATCTCCTTATTGATGCAGAGAAATTTTCTGGAAGAATACCCTAGAAACTACGAAGAGTTGTTGCTTATGGGGAAGGATGAGAAGAAAATGATATTTTCCCCATTTCTTATTATGACATATTTTGATACATAAAAATAAGTTATGTAACATATAATCATTCAGGCCACAACTCTTTATGGAGCACCGACTATGTGCCAGGTATTATTATTTTAGGAGCTTGAGATAAATTGGTGAATAAGACAAAGAATCCTTTACTAGAATAATTTCTATTCTGGTGGATACAGTCACGTAAGAAATGCATCCCTCCAATATTGACACACTCTGTATGCTCCTAACCAATCCCATCCCTCTGTCTCCACACACACCCCAGGAGAACCACCATCATGAATTTTGAAAAGTGTGTATGAACACTTAAACAACACATTACTTATATATAGTATCATGTCATTTGCATATAATGACAATTTTACCTCTTTCCTTCCAATTTGGATACGTTTTTATCTCTTTTTCTTGTCTGATTGCTATGGCTAAGACTTCCAATACTCGGTTGAACAGAAGTGGTGAGAGTGGGCATCCTTGTCTGGTTCCAGATTTTAGCAGGAAGCCTTTCATGTTGAGTATTATATTAGTGGTGGGTTTGTCATAAATAGCTTTTCCCCACTTTGGTAAGAGTTTTTATCATGAATGGATGTTGAATTTTATCAAATGCTTTTTCTGCATCGATTGAGATGATCATGTGGTTTTTGTCTTTTCTTTTGTTGATGTGGTGTATCACATTGATTGATTTGCTTATGTTGAATCATCCTTGTGACCCTGGGATGAATCCAACTTGGTTGTGGTGTATCACATTGCTTAGTTTTGCTTGTTTTTGGTATCATGCTGTATATGTTCTTTTACAACTTGTCTTTCCACTGACCACAACAAATGCATAAAGATGAGTGTGTGTATACACCATTGTTGCTGCATTGTTTGTAATAGAAAAAAAAAACAACAGTAAATAACTTAAATGCCTGCCAACAGAGGGCATTTAAAGACATTATAATACATCTGAACTATGTAATCCTGTTCAAAAACTATTACTATGCAATAGTTTGCAGTGTAATACTATGCAAACAGTTAATGAGTTATAACTTTACGTAAGGATAGAGAAAGATGTCCAAAATATTTTACAAAGTACAAAAGCAAGTTACAAAAGGACATACACATGATTTTATTTTATTTTATTTTTTAAACAAATTCATTGGAAAGCAGTTTGGGTTTTAGTACCAGCCACGCCACTTGAACAGTTCCCTACTTGGTTCAGTCATCTATTTATCAAAGGTGAGCACGATACAGTCTCTGCCCTCATGGAGGAGAAGCAGACAAGGCTGTGAGTGGAGAGGGAGGGGCTTCAGCAAATTTCCCAGGAGACAAAACTAAATACTCAAAACACAGTGCAGAGGGGCTGACGGAGGTGCTGAAAAGGCAGGACCGTTCGGTGGGCAGGGGGTGTAGGGCAGGGGCAGGGGGTGTAGGGCAGAGCCAGGAGCACCAGACCCCATCCCACTGCCACCACTCCCTGCCAAGTGACCTTGAGCTCCAGCCTCCCTGAGCCCCCATTTTTAGGGGGTAAGAGATTTGAACTGACGATGCTTAAGGATTCTTCAAAGTCTGAAATTCTATGCTGACATTCGTCAAATGCAAGGTTGACTCAGGGCTGAATCCCAAACCTCTGGGGGAAGCTGGGTGTCTTTAGCCCAAGGGAACCCTCTACCAGGACACTCCCAAGGGCAGGGACTCCAGCCTCGCAGGTCAGGGGCACTCAGTAAATGTGAGTAGAATGAATGAATGACGGAATGAGTGAAGTCAACATGCAAGGAAGTGCATAACAGAGGTGTTCGAGCACGATTTTAAAGGGAAATTTTTCTAAAATGGTTCTTCAAGGTGATGGTGAGCTTGCCTGTAACGCAGCAAGTGCTGGGAAGAAAAATCAGCAGACAGGGCTCCCATCTCTCATTTCTCACAAAGCCGAGGCTTTCTGCCCACTGCCACTTGCCACTCCTGCTAGGTAATCAGATCGTTGTTAATTAATAAAGCTGTCAGGTGAATCATCCTCTCTGGTCATTAGTATCCGTCCAGAAAGAGAATCCTGCCATCACCACCCCATCCACCCCTCGGCTTGCAGCTCAATTAACTTAATGCTATGCAAATGAGAGCCTCTTCTCATCATTAGCTTATAGCCCTCGAATGTTAATCGTGTAATTGGGCCTTCAACAGGGTAATTAGACACGATTTCATCCATTAGTCTTACAAGGCTAATTATTGTTGAGAGGAGAACGGGGGATGCTCCCAGAGCTCCACACGAAGAGGGGCCTCTGGTTAAAGCAAACGCGGGTGGAACCTCCAGCAGGTACAAGGGCGGCCACATTCCAGGCCGTCCCAACCCAGCATCCTAATCCGCCGGGGGTCAGGCGGGGGAAGGGAAGGGGGACACGGGGAAGGACAGCAGGTGTGCCGGGTGGAGAAAAAGAATACACACGGCACTTAAAAGCAAAACAAGAGAGCGCGGGCTTCCCTGGTGGCACAGTGGTTAAGAATCCACCTGCCAATGCAGGGGACACGGGTTCCAGCCCTGGTCCGGGCAGATCCCACATGCCGCGGAGCAGCTAAGCCCGTGAGCCACAACTACTGAGCCTGCGCTCTAGAGCCCGCGAGCCACAACTACTGAGCCCGCGAGCCACAACTACTGAGGATGCATGCCACAACTACTGAAGCCCACGTGCCTAGAGCCCGTGCTCCGCAACAAGAGAAGACACCGCAGTGAGAAACCCGTGCACCGCAAAGAGTAGCCCCCGCTCGCCGCAACTAGAGAAAGCCCGCGCGCAGTAGCGAAGACCCAAGGCAGCCAAAAATAAATATAAATAAATAAATAAAAATAAAGAGGTGATTAAGTTAAATGAAGCTGTCAGGGTGGGCCCTAACCCAATCTGAATGGTGTCCTAGAAGAGGGGGAAATTTGGACACACAAAGAGACACTTGTACACAGAGAACAGACCACATGAAGAGGCAGGAAGAGGGTGGCTGTCTGCAAGCCAAGGAGAGAGGCCTCAGAAGAAACCAATCTTGCCAGCATCTTGATCTTGGACTTCCAGCCTCCAGAACTGTGAGGAAATGAATTTCCATTTTTTAAGCCACAAAGTCTGCGGTACAGCAGCCCTGGGAGACCCGTTCAGATTCCTAATAGGTATCTCACTCTTACCATGTCCAAAATGGAACTGGTGGTCCCTTCCCCTAAACCTGCTCCTTCCACATCCCTGGTCAGTAGACGGCCAGCCCATTCTTCCCTTGTGCTCCAGCAAAAACTGGAGTTGTCCATATCGACCGTGTCTGTTCTGCCTTCAAAATGTAGTCAGAGCCCAAGTACATCTTGCCACTTGCATGGCTACTACCCTGGGCCAGGCCACCAGGATCTCTCACCTGGATGATGCCAACTGCCCCCTGCCTGGCCTCCTTGCTTCTGCCCTTGTCTTCATGCCTACAGTCCATTCTCCACCCAGGACCCTGAGTAATCCTTTCAAAACATAAGTATCATCACTCAACTGCCCATCACTCCCCACCCCCAGTGGCTCCCACCTGACTCAGAGGAAAAGCCCGAGTCCTCCAGGAGGCCCGTCTACCTCTGACTCACCACCTCCTGCCCCGTTGCCGCTGCATTGACAACAGCCTCCATGATACCCCCTGAACGTGTCAAGCACATTCTCACCCCAGGGCCTTTGCACCTGCTGTTCCCCCGGTCCGAACTGCTCTACCACAGATCATCCCAGGATTTGTTTAAACCTCTGCTCAAATGTGCTCTTTTCAGAAAGGCCATCCCTGACCACCTTCCAAGCAATGTGCCACCCCACCCATCCCTCCCCACCTTCCTGCCCACCTTCCCTTCTCCCCTTTACTCTGTTTTACTGCTCTCCACGGGACCCAGCATAGTATGCATCTGTTGGTTGTATATAGCCTTTCTCATGCCAGCAGGAATGTAAGCCATGTGACAGCAAGTATTTTCAGTTTTGTTTCCTTTTGTGTTCCCAGAAGTCGAGCAGTACCTGCACGTAACAGATGCTCTGTAAATATTTGGTGCTTATCTGAACAAAGTCATCCCCATCTTGCACAGGAGGAAACTGACGTTCAGAGATGATAAAAAAAAAAAAAACCTGCCCAGCCTCACACAGCCTATATGAGGCAAAGCCAGGTTTCTGGGGCCTCTTGCTTAACCACTGTCCTGTTAAGCTGCTTCCCATCCGCAGGACAACGTGTAAAGTGCCGTGAAGGTGCAGAGCAAGGAGAAGCATCAGGGAAGGCTTCCTGGAGGTGGTGGAGTTTGAGCTAAGCCTTGTAGGAAAGATAAGGTTTGGACAAAAACCCAAGGTGCTCTGAAGGAAGACACATTAGGAGCAAACACTCGGTGTTTAGCAAGCTGGAAGTAGGCAGATGTGCTCAGGTGCGGGGGCAGGAAGGGGAGGGATGGGTGGGAAAGAGGGAAGCCCTCCTCTCCTGATCCCCACCCCACCTCCTACTCTGTGAGTGGGAGTTCCAGGCCTGGTGGGTTTCTTCCCAATGCATGGAGTCCTTTCCTAGGATCTAGAACCTAGGCTTCATGAGACAGAGGCCCAGAGAGAAAGGAAGGGCCTCAAGAGCCACCTGGGGGTTCCGACCCACTTGCCCCTGGGGGCGGGGGCGGGGGCGGGTGTTGGGTAGGGTCTGGAATCTGCAGACACCTCAAAGCCAACAAGGAGGCAAGGCCCAGGGTTCTATAATCTCAGAAAAAGTAAGGCTGAAGTTCAATTTGTGGGAGACCTTCTTAAAAGTTTTTTTTTTATTATTATTAAATAATTTCTGTGATATTTAGGGAGGAGAGCTTCAAGCTTTTAGACATCTGCCACATGAATCTGGCAGAGGCCCAAGCTTTTAAAGCACAAGCGGGGTTCAACAGTTCAGCACTTTATTTATGCCTCCAAGGAAGATGGAAAATTGAAGTACACTCTGATGCCTCCCAAAGTCTCCTATGGGTAAAGAAAACAAATATGATTTCTCCAGGTCATCTCGGCCTCCGTCCTCTTGCCTTTCTCTGGGAAATGAATTTAAGTCAACGGTCTAGCGTTGCACCTGCCAAAAATGGGGGCATCTTCATCAGAGCTGGACTCAAATGCCAACTACCCTGGGCTCCATTCTGCTAAAGGTCACCTGTCACTCTCCACCGAGGCCTGGAGATTGCTTTGGATGTCTGATAGCAGGGAAGGCGTGTTTATCTCCCCTGATGTCTCAGTCACCACCGGCTTAGGCCCAACTGTCACTGGTTGGATAAAACCCGTTGCACCCCTAATAAGAGCTTGGAATCCACAGGGGAAACAGAAATTGAGATGTGCTTTGCCAATGAAGAATAGTCAACCTTGATGGGGGGAAAAGGGAGAGCTGGGCATGAGAGAAATTTTCTGACTGCGAAGGTTATCAGACACTAAACTAGGAAACTGAGAAAAGTTGTCACTTCCTCCCCAAATGACACATTTACGTGGTGTCATTTGGGGAGAAAGAGTGCTCAAGTAGAGTGTGGCAAACTCACCCTGGACCCCTTCCTAGACCTCTTAGACACAGCAGGAGAGCCAGCCAGGCAGAACTGGGTGCTCTCAGAAAGCTCTTAGGAAAAAAAATTTTAACGGTTAATATACACACTGAGTTAGGGGCTTCCTTGGTGGCGCAGTGGTTAAGAATCCGCCTGCCAATGCAGGGGACACGGGTTCGAGCCCTGGTCCGGGAAGATCCCACATGCCGCGGAGCAACTAAGCCCATGTGCCACAACTACTGAGTCTGCGCTCTAGAGCCTGTGAGCCACAACTACTGAGCCCACGTGCCACAACTACTGAAGCCCACGCGCCTAGAGCCTGTGCTCCGCAGCAGGAGAGGCCACTGCAGAGGCCCGCGCACCGCAGCGAGGAGTGGCCCCCGCACGCAGCAAGGAAGACCCAACACAGCCTAAATAAATAAATAAATACACTGAGTTTCAATATACTACGGCAAGACGGTTAGTGTCAGTCTTTAACTAACAAAGTTACTAACCAAGAAAATACCACGCAAATCCCTTGTTACATGTGTGCCCTGTCTCTTCCTAAAGACTAAACTCCCAGGCCCTCCATCACCCAGCACAGGCCGTCTCTTAGGCTCCCGGGTTGCCAGCTGCCCTGAAGTCTCCTGCCACCAGCACGCCACGCAGTGTGCCTTCTGGTCCCCGTTGCCCGTTGGGGACAGCAGAGCTAAGCCTGTGGTCGTCTGGGCTCGCTCTCTCTTTCTGAGAATTCTCTGTACTTTTATATTTTATACTCTGCAAGATCCTGGAGGCTGCAGGCAAAGAGTTCAAAGGTCAGGTACATTTTTGATGTCGCTGCTTCAAAAGTAATTGCTCTCATGCTCTTCAAGACAGACGACAAACCTTAGTAACAGACTGTCATAAACTAAGTTTTAACCCTTCCACATTTGCTCAGAATCATCCTCACCAGACTTTTTCTTACACAAACACTGGAAATAAGTGGTAAAATGTCAACAGTCCCTAGGCGGGAAAATAATGGGAGAACTTCCCTTTTTCTACTTCAGTCCTTATTTACCGAAGGATTAAAATGCTCCAGCCCCGGGGGCCCCGACTCCACCACTGGCCACAGTCTTGAGCTGGAGGCCCAGGGTGCACCTCCTTTCCTAACTCCAGGCCCGGTGACCCAGCCACCGGCTCTGAGAACCACCGCCTGCATCCCCTCCGACCTCCCAGGTGGCTGCCAAATCCCCATCACCAGCTAGTATTTATTTTTGCTACAAGGAAGTACAGCACTCACTCTCAGAGCCAGGACGGTCGGCGCGTGCTGTCGCAATGTGCTAAGTGGCTGTGTAACAAGTGCGGTGGAAACTGAGCTGCTGGCCTGGGAAGATGGCCTACGTCTTGGGGGGAGTGGATGCGAAAGCGAGGACAAGGCAGTTTACCCAAACGGGATGCCGGAGCAGGTGATGGCAGAGATTTCAGAGACGCTGGAGAGATGCAAGTGTTGCCGGGACGGAAGACCTTCGGGTTGAGTTTTAATCTCTTCAAGGCTGTCTCCAAAAGTATGCCTCGACCGTGGAAAGGTGAAGAATACAGAATGAGGACAGGCGGGCAAAGTCCATCCCAAGCAGGACAGGTGTGATACGGCATTTCACAAGTGCTGTCTCGACCCAGTTTTCAAGTCATGGCTCACAACCCTCAAGTCCCCTTCTTGGGCAGTTTGCCAAGCCCCACTCCAAGCACTCCCCTTCCAGGACTCCTACACTCCAGCCGGGGACAGCCCCCAGGCCCCGGAGCCCCCGAAATTATTTAAATTAGCCAATCCAGCAAGAGGCTGCAAAACCTAGCTAACTGCCCTCCTGCCAGACAGAGGATGCCTTCCACGGCTCAGCTGCGGTCACCCTGGCCCCAGGGTAAAGCCCCCGCACCGGCCCCGTGTGGCAGCCACCTCTCGTTTGGAGCTGTCTGTAACAGAGTTCTGCCTTTCATCTCTCTGAGTGTCATTTGGTTGTGTCCTGCCATCAAAAGAATCTTTAGGGAATTCCCTGGCGGTCCAGTGGTTAGGACTCGGCGCTTTCACTGCCGGGGCCCGAGTTTGATCCCTGGTCGGGGAACTAAGATCCTACAAGCCATGTGGCATGGCCAAAAAAAAAAGGAATCTTTAAATCTTACAAAACAACAGGGGACAGGTGATCCACGCTTTTTCACGGCCGCCACACGACCTGCGAGACTGTTCCAGCATTCAGATTTCCCCGTTTGTCTGGCTCTTTGGCTTCTCTGACAAAAGTGCAGTTTCGTCTTTGTGTATCTGCAGGATCATCTTCTGCCCCGCAAACCGCAGGTGAACAGGGAAGTACCATCCTCCACCCAGAGGGTAGCAGTGTGCCCCGAGCAGCCGAGGGTGAGGAACTGGTCTGCCCTTGCTTTGCAGAAGCTCTGGTCTCCATGCACAGGCCCAGAGCTCCCAATGTATTAGGAATAAATGCGGCTCCCACACCCGGAGGCCCTCGTACGTACGCCAGGCTCTGTGCAGAGTACTTCCGCATCACCGCCTCCTACCCCCGAGCTGACGTCCTCAATGCCACGGTCCCTGGTCCTCAGTTGAGGAAACTGGGGCGCAGAGAGGATAACAACTGGCTGCAGGAAATTCAGGTTTCGATATTTATCTGTTGACAACATCATCTTGGTCGTACGGAGCGTTTTCTAATTCCTAAGTCCCACCCATACGCATTTTCCCAGCAAATACGGTACATGAATCCAGCAAAGGTGAGGTAAGAAGGGCTGGGTTATCACCCCATTTGACGGATAAGGAAACCGAGGCTTAGAAAGGTTACGCAGAGCCCCCGGACCGCTCACCAGCCGAGCCGCAAAGCAAGATTGTCAGAAACGTGTGTCGAACTATCAGGAAGGGGAAAGACGGATGAAAAAGAGACAGCTGCTGAATGCTGAAAGAAAGAAAGAACCAGAAGAGACAAGGCCTGGAGCTGCCCCCACTCCCACCTCCATCACATGCACACTTTCTTTTTTACCCTTGAACCCAGACACTTTGTTGAGACAATGGCTACTTCCTCCAAAGCCCTCGAACCCAAGTGGACATCTGCCTAGAGGGGCCAATGGACGCCATCGCTCGTGCGACAGAATCCGAGTGGTTGGGGGCCCTGCTGTGGATAGGTGGGCAGCGACTCTGCTGTTAGGAGGGGCCTTCCGGCTCACCGATGTTTAGGAAAGATCTTTCTTCCAAAAACAAAAGGCACCGTGGAGCACACAGTCCATGATATGTATTCCAGCCCATGTCTGGTAAACTCTCGGATGGTGGCAGCAAGGCAGGGTCAGCCGGGTTCTATTAGCTCAATTAATGTGGAGTAAGATAAGGCTAACATCCCGCTCGCTGGGCGGCTCGGCACGGGGCTGGAGTAATGGAGTTATTAACCTCAGTCAGCCACTGAATTTTGCTGCTGATTCCAGCTCCATTTCCTAGTTCAGGCCTCCATTAATGGGCTGTTTATTATCCCTAATCCACATAAGGATCAGCTGCAGAAATATGAGAGCTTCCTGGAAGGACCAAGTGATAATAAAAAAGAGAGAGAGAGAAAGAGAGAGAGGAGAGGCGAGAAATCCTCTCGTTGCGCATTTTAAGTTTTCTTTGGTCCAACTGCTGTTCTCTTAAGAGATTATAGCATCCTTTTCACTTTGGAACACATCAGAAATGGTGAAGCCATTCTCCGAGGGTTTCACTGTGTTGTCCTCCAAAACACAGTGTCATATGCAACTAAAAAATAATAAGCTTTTAAATTAAATTAGAGAGCTCTGGCATATTAACTATATGCCAGTTCAGTTTTTACTTTCATAACATACCATGATTTTCCATTGTTTAAATTTAACATAGCTAAAACCCAAGAAATCAAACCAGCATTCAGCAGAATAATTTATCAACATCGTTAAATGCTCTGATCACAATTTTCCAGTTTGCCTGGATCCACGGGGCCCTTCCAGACAAAAGGGTGATTTTTGTCTTTGTCTATTTCAGGGCCACTCTCTCATCCCACATGCCGCCTGGTGAATAAGGAGCTACCTCCTCCAATTCCAACCAACGGGAGTCTTTAAAATGTCTTCTGTAGGTAAGAAAAGCAAGCAGATTGTGACCAGAGGGAAAATATTTTGAGTAGAAATGAGTTATTTGTACCAGCCCACCGTGAGCAGATACAGCAATTACTCTCTGACAGTCGTCTTTCAGAGTATAACAGTATTTGCCATTTTAGTCTCTTTTTATGTAATAGGAATTCAAAAGCACATGGGTAACGATTATAATAAATGTTTCCATGCTTCTTAAAGTGTAGGCAAATCAGTAGCTCACCTATTTAGGGCATGGAGTGTGTAATTTATTATGTGAGAACAGGAGAGAAAACTATATCCTACACTTTGAATGAGAGTCTGTCCTCCCAGAAAGAGCTGTGGGAGGGATATTCGGAGCCAGCTCCTAGAGCCCCCTGCATCCACGGCACTTGCCAATTATAAATCACAGGCACACATATTCCACTCACTCTCCAGAGCACTGGTGCTGTCAGGTTAAAAGGGTAGAGGTTATTGCTCCATTTGACAGACAGGAAAACTGAGGTTAATTGTAGTTTTTTCAAAGCCAGCAAGCCAGGGAGCAGGATAGATGCTCGTCGCATTGCAGAAAGGGCACGATGGAGCCGTTCAGAGCAAAGAGCTGGGGTCCCAGTTGGTCTCCTCCACGTGGCCTGGGGCAAGGGACACGGCTCCTCTGAGCCCACATGCCTTTTACTGAACCAACCTACTTTATGGGGCTGTTGAATGGATTAAAGGAGATGCAAAGCAGGCACACAATTGGCACTCGGTAGATACCAGATATCACTATCATCATTCTTGTTGTCAGGGTGATGATGAGGGTCCAAGATGAGGGGGCAGGATCGGGAAGGGGAGAAGTGTCTTCAGGGACGAACAAGGCAGGACCGCTGCAAAGCAGAGTCAGAAACTGGATGCGAAGATGCAGAGGGGAGAGGAGGAGAGCAAGGGACCCAGCAGCAGCAGCCTGGTCGGAACATTCTGGGCCTCCTCCGACCACTAAGCGGAGGCTTGTTTCGAGGGTCTGGCCCCAGGAAATCTGAAAGCTTTCAGACCCACGTGTCTGAGGGGCCAGGCTTGCACCGGGCAGGCTCCACTTGGGTGCGGGAGTCCCAGCTCCTCCAGGCTGGGAGTTCATGTCAGCCAGCCTGGGTCCCCTCGGCAGCTCTGCTCTCCAGTTCCCTGAGGGAAAGGGCTATGCTTTTAGCAAAAGCCAACAAGACACCCAGCACCAACTGGGATCCAAGTGCAATGAGAGGAGACCTGTCACTGCTTTCCCAGGGACAACCGAACCCCTCTGGGCTCCCACAGTTATGTGGGACACACAACTGTCTAGTTTAGGAAATAATAATAAATAGAACATTAAAACCCACCACACTCGAAAAGGAACCTATAGAGCAGTTGCCAGTTTGCACAAAACAACCTGGGACACAACAAGCTAATCGAAAATACCTTCCTTGGGTGATTTCTTCATAGTCCCCAAATTTAGTCCAATGGAGTACAGAAAGAGAGAAATAGTAAAGAAAACAGCAATAATAAAATCTCTGCTACCATTCTGCTGAATTCCATTGCCACTGACTCAGCGAGGGTCCCCCCTTTTACCCTCTTTCCAGGGATTTCTGAGAGACGCAGCAGCAGCTCTGACCTGGGACCTTGCTGTTGGACGTGACCCGGACCTTGCCCACTGGGCCTGCAGCGCTACAGCCCGGGTCGGGGGAAGAGGTTCAAGGCATGGCCCGCCCCGCCCCCTCCTCACAGCATCAAGGTGAGGGAGGATGCAAAGGAAAAAAAACAAAACAAAAAAAAACCACCAGTCTGTCTGATACACTGCAAACTTCCCAACATCCATCAGAATCCTATACTCCCTCTCCATAGTAAACATTAATTTTAAAAGGAAATACTGTGCTACAAACTTGCAGCATGAAATGAATTATTTTACAGCCAGGCAGAGGGCAGATTTCTGGATGGAGCCTTGGATACTTCTTTCTTTGTTTCTTTCTTCTTCTTCTTCTATTTTTTTTTTTTTTTTTTACTATTATTATTACGTTTTAACAAACTTTATAGCCCATTTTATTTGTTCTCAAATAACTTTTTCTCCTTCTTTGTGACACATCAATTACTTGGTTTGTTTCCCTCATTGTGGGATCTTGGAACCAGAAGGTTGATACTGCTCAGCAGAATATAATTTAGTATCATGTGCCATAGGTTTATGAGGTAGAAGTGCAACAAAACATGGCATTTGAACACTATCCATTTATTAGCTCTAAGAAGAGACTCATATTTGACAAGGAGACAATAACTTTGTTCCCTGATAAGCCAGAGGGGTCTATTTCTGTGTCCAATACACAGAGTAGCTTACCCTTCCCCAATAACTCTATTTACTAGTATGAATATATTTTTATAGTAAAATTGATAGATATGTAAATTTATTTTAATCTAATTTCATTGAATCCTCCTAAAAACAAAAAGAGCCTTTGTAGACTGTTTTCATATCTGAATTATAGATTTCTGTATCGTATTCCCAGATTGATTTCTAGGCTATAATTCTGTCAAGATTTCCTCCTGGTGTCAAAAACAGCAGCACCACAGCTAGAGTGCTTTATAATTGGCATCACAACCGAACCAGAATTACAGCCCTGATATTCATCCCAGTGCTAGGTGGGTTCATTTTAGAATGTTTCTCTCTTCCTTAGCCTATATCTGGACTTGAAGGTTCATGGCTAAAATTACTTTCTGAATTAATCATAAAAAATGCTAAATTGCAAGCTAAGGTGGAGGAAATGGATTAGTCAGAGATGAGAAAGAGGAGGGAAAATACACCCTCAGTGATGGGAGAGAAATACAGAAGGATGATTAAACAGTGGCATATGATTAAATCTACGTTGTAAACAAATACCTTTTTTATTTCTCTGCTTGTCCTCTGCCTTAGGGTCAAATAAATTAAATTGGCGTTATTTACTAAGTCTTTAGAAACTGCTTTTTACTTCGTGGTGAATGGAGAAGTATTTCCTTGCAAGCCTGCCCTAAATCAAAGAGGTTCTTGAATAATCTTCCCTGCGATGCTTTTAATAAACACCGTGCCCTCCCCCTGTTGGTCGTGCAGTCCTGGCATGGTGCACAGGGTCGGTAAATAAAAGAGACGTTCTTCCCCTCGGGGTTCAGAAAAATGAGCACTAGATTCTCTCCCTATGTCTTGTCAATGACCCGCTCCCAGCCTTCTTTTAAGTGACTGTTTTTGCATTTTCCCTGATGCCTTTCATCTTCAGGTAGATGAGTTTACTCAGAAGCTAATTATTGACACCAAAGTCTGTTCCATCCCCAGAAAATGGAGGGTGGAAACTTCGCCTCATAGCACTGTGGTCCCCTGGAAATTCCAGGTCAACATAGGTGGAAAGACAGGATGCTCACGCTGCCTGCTGGGTCCCTGCTGCCCTGGAACTAAACAGACTTTTCAGTCTTCTAGGAGGAAGCTCTCCGGACCCAACTCCAAGGATATAATTAAGACAGAATTGAGGAGAACCCAACCGTGAGGGACAGAATAATGCCCCCCACCAAGAGGTCCACCTCCTAACCCCCAGAATCTGTGAATATGTTACTTTACATGGAAAAGGGGATCTGCACATGAGATTACATTAAGGACGTTGATAGGTTAGATTATCTGGGTGGACCCAATCCAATCACACGAGTCCTTAAAATCTGAGAACTGTTCCCAGCTCTGGTCAGAGGGAGGTGTGGCCACAGAAGAAGATCAAGTGTTGCAACATTGCTGTCTTTGAACACAGAGGAAGGGGGCAATGATCCAAGGACTGGGGGCAATCTCTAGAAGCTGAAAAGGCGAGGAAATGTACTCTTCCTAGAGCCTGCAGGAAGGAATGCAGCCTGTCTGACATATTGATGTTAGCCTTACCGAATTGTAAGACAATATATGTGTATTTAAGCGACTATGTTTGTGGTAATTTATTACAACAGTCAGAGAAAACTAATTTTCTGTCTATTTTCTAAAACCAACTCATGCTATTCTTAGACAAACCACAGAGCTATTCAGAGACAAGTGATTTGCAAAATATACCTACCTTGGGACTCAGGTATAGACATTGCCAAATAAGGGTCCTAAAAGTTAAAAGAGAGAGAGAGAGAGAGAGAGAGAGGGAGAGAGAGAGACATAGACAATGAATACCCTTTGGAAGAAGAAGTACTCTAGGAAACAGCAGAACATTTTAGATAAAACCTTATCAATGTGCTCAAAATAATTTAGACAGAACAGACTCTGTAATACAAGAAATCAAAGAAAAGAGGATGAGATAAAATTTAAAAGGAGATGAAAGAAAACTGACAATGTTAAGGGAAAAAACTAAGGGAAACGTAAAAGCATTATAGAAATGAAAAATAAATTAGAAGCGACAAGAAATAAATATGATAAAAAATAAAGTTATCATGAAGGACAGATGTGAAAAATAATACAGAAAAGAAAAGGAAAAGATAAAGGCTACTAGAAAGAAATTGTAATTATGGAAACAGATAATAAATATCCAGCATGCACATAATTGGTCTTCCTGAATAAGAACACCAAGTGAATGAACCAGAAAAATATTAATATATGTACTAGAAGAAAATTCTCCTGAAATAATGGAAATGGAAAGGATTCATAATATTCCAGAGAAAAATAATAAAGAGAACGAAGACTGAGGCATGGCCTAGTGAATGTAAATGAACTGAGAGAGAGAGCATCCAGACATAAGAAGAACATTACCTATAATGGAAAAAAAATCTCACTGGCCTCAGACATTACTGCAACCCCACAGGTGTCAGAGCACAGTATAGAAATGGTACAGGATGCTGAGGGGTAAGAAATGTGATGGGAGAATTTTTTACTTTGCTAGATGCTGTTTACAGATAAAGCTAACAGAAAGACATTCTCAAATGTGCAAGAATTTAGGAAGTTTAGCATGTCTGTACCCTTGCTGAAAATGACTCAAAGACATAATCCATTCAAATGAACAATGAATCAAAACTGATAAATGGAGAGGTTGAATCATGTAAACAGCTGGTGTTGAAATCTGAATCCAGTTGAAGAGAGAATGAAAACTTCACAAGTACAGTAATACAGCTAAAAACAGAATGTAATTGTTATATTTCTAGAAAAAAAGCTTAGTGATCTTAAAAATAATAATCTGTGTATAATAGACTGAGGCCAAAAAATTTCAGAATGTGTCTGTCCCTCCCCACCCACAGCCCCAGCCTGCCAGAAATGGAGAGTGGATGGGGGAGGGGAATGAGGAGGTGGTACATATGGGAGCATTTTTTCTTTCATCTTTCATTGACAGAGTCAAAATATTCTGTTTCATTTCAGAACTGACAAATTGAGAAATACAAGTTTAATTAAACCATCTTGATGAGAGTAGTAGAACTAGAAACAGATTATCTTTGAAACCAACTTGGGGGGAGAGGAGAGAAGCCAACAATAGCAATAATAAAACAAAAAGAAGGGGCTTCCCTGGTGGCGCAGTGGTTAAGAATCCGCCTGCCAATGCAGGGGACATGGGTTCGAGCCCTGGTCCGGGAAGATCCCACATGCCACGGAGCGACTAAGCCCGTGCACCACAACTACTGAGCCCGCGAGCCACAACTACTGAAGCCCGCGCGCCTGGAGCCCGTGCTCCGCAGCAAGAGAAGCCACCGCAATGAGAAGCCCGCGCACCGCAACGAAGAGTAGCCCCCGCTCACCACAACTAGAGGAAGCCTGCGCTCAGCAACGAAGACCCAATGCAGCCAAAAATAAAAATAAATAAATAAATTTATAAAATAAAATAAAAGAAAACACAGACCATTAAAAAAAGATGGAAAACAAAGGAAACCATGAGGAAGCATAAAATAAAGCGATGAAAGTAAAAAATAAGTGGGATAAATTCAACTGTTCAAAGGAAAAGACAAGCAGGTTGAATAAAAAATGTTAAACCCAATTTCATTCTGCCCTACGTGACAACTTAAAATAAAGGAAGCAAAGAAACTGAAGTTAAGAGACATGCAAATGCAACAAAGCAATCAAGGGTTGAGTTCCGGGTAAAAACGGCGCATTGAAACACACACCACATTCTGTTTCCTCCCCAAACCCGACAGAAGATTGACAGGAAAGGGATTCTGAACACCTAACCAGCAACGACGGGGAGAACAGCGGAAGGGAAGGCAACTAAACAAGTGTTTTTGAGGCTGGAAGGCAGCTGGACCTGTGACAACAAGCAGCAGGGACGTCAGCAAGCCAAATCCCGAGTCAGCAGTAGGAAAAGCTGAGAACAAACCCAGCCCTCAGCAGCAAATCCTCAAAAGGCTCCAGCAGAGGTACTGAAACGGAGCAGGGCCCTGTGGGCCTTCCCTCCCATGTCCTCCGCCGGCCTTTTGTCCGTGGAAAGACTTTAGCCAACGAATACGTTTAATCAGAGAAGTGAGAAAATGCAGAGGCAAAGAAAACAGTCAAACAAATAATCATAGTTTAGTCATTAAGCATAGTTAAGGACGTTTGGTTCCTCCTCAAGGGCTATGGATAATATTCTGAGCTGTATCCTGTGAGCCGTCTTGTAGATACTGAAACCCCACCAGGTGGAAGAAGTGAACTACATGATGACCAGGCTGTAGCCGGGACATAAGCTGCCGCAATTCTGAGAACTGGCCTCAAGGAAATGGGAACAAACCGATCCTGGAACTGAAGACTAACTGTACCTAAAACAATCAAGACGACGCTGATCAGACCACCGCAGGACCAGTTTCAAGACGACTGTCAGAGCTGACTGTGCTGTTTCTGCGCCCTCCCTCCGTCTATAAAAGCTCTTGCCCCCTGACTGTCAGTAGGGGGGAGTCAGCCTTTGGGCAGGAGTCCCCCCCGCCCCCCTGGGTTGCCAGCACTGGAAATAAAGCAAGCTTTCCTTTCCACCAAACTTGCCTCTTTATTGGCTTTTGAGCAGCGGGCAGCACCGGTAAGAGTCCACTCGGAAACTGGATGGCTAAAATAAGGACGATTGGTCAAACTTGCTTAAGAAGAGATTAAGCCCCAGATCCCCTCCTCACTCCACCCAGCCGAGGGAATGCTCCTCCACTTCGGTAGAAATGGGAGATTTACTCTCTAGAGAGGATATAATACAGGCTCCTTGGACTTGAAGAATGCTGGGCACAGTTGAGAGTCTGAGTCTGTACCAAAATTAGGGGAATTAGGTTTAAAAAAATATATGCATATGGCATGCAGTATGTGGGACCTCTGCTCGTCTCCTCCCAATTCCCACTGTCCTGCTTCTCCCTCGGACCCCAGACCTTCACCCTCCAGCAGGAGATTGGGTGAGTCCTCTCTGAGGAATCTGACATTTCCAGAGGAAAAGACTTAAAGATGTTGAGTTGGTGGGAGGATTCTGCACAAAAGGCCCAAATAGTTCATCCTACACTGAAGACAAATTCTATGAGCTCCATCTAGGCCCTCAGAGCTCCCAAATAGTTTTTTAGTTTCCCGTTCTTACATGTGAGCAAACAACCAAGGGTAACGCAACATCTTTCTACTGAGAAAGAATGAGACCAAGACAAACAAAAACTCAGTAGGAACAGACTATGCAGGAGGGGAAAAAAAACCTCTCCTCATTACCCTCCTGCAAAAACAAGCTTGCCATTAACATCTTCAAGAGATTAAAAAAAAAAAATCCATGAAATAAGATCAAGAAATTATGAGAGTAATATTCAGATGACAAAAAAAGGCCTCTTGAATGTTATAAAAGTAAAAACTGCAGCAGAAGTTAGAAATTCAATAAAAGGGTTGAAAGAGAAAGTTGAGGAAACCTCTTAGAAAGTAGAGCAAAACAAAACAAAGGCAAACCACACACATACACAAACACACACACAAAAAAAGCCATAGGATACAAGAGAGAAAAGATTTTTTTTTTTAATTTACAAGGCCAGTCCAGGAGATCTAACACCCAAATAGCGGGTTCCAGGGAGAACAGGAAAAAAAAAAAAAAAAAAAAAAATAGAGAAAAATCAACAAAATAATTCAAGAGAATTTCCCAGAACTGAAGGACATGGGTTTTCACATTAATTTTTGGTCCGATGGAGTAAATGAGACCCAGACCAAAGAAATAAATGAAATTTCATTGTGAACTTCTTCAGTCTGGAGCAAATGTGATGAGGGTGTAACAGCCTACTGTTGTCAAACCATCTTTATAACTTGAGAAGCAACTGGAAGGTATGCTACACTAAAACAAGGGAGCATGTGAGAAAGAGGAAGATGTGTGATTCAGGAAACAGGGACCCCAACTCAGAAGACAGGCTAAGCGAATCCCTCAATCACAGTGCAGAAAAGTCCTGGAACAGCCCTGCAGTGAGCCTACAGAAAAAGCAGCCCAAACAAGAAAGGAACGGGAGTAAATAAGAAAAACCTGGAACTCACAGTTTACATAATATGATGGACTTTGTGGAATATTGTTCTGAGGGGCTATTATAAGCTGTAGAAATAAGTAGCAAATAGGTACAAAGAAAACTAGGCAAGTGAAGAAACAAGGTGATTATTAACATCAGGAAAAACAAAATGAGAAGAGAAAGGCAAAACAGACAAAAAGGACAAAAAAGACCTCCTTCCAGCTGAGTTAGCTCTCCGAAAGCAGGTTTTCTGGAAATTACACTCACAACTTTGTGCTTATATCTCATTGGCCAGAACTTAGTCCTGTGGTTCTACAGAGCTGTAAAGGAGGCTGGAAAATGGGGTCTTTCATTTCAGACACCAACGTGCTCTACTGAAAACTGCTGTTTTGTTACTGAGGAGGAAAGGGAAAATTCATGTTGGAGGAGACAAGTAACGGTCCTGTCACAGACAGTCGCTTTCATCAAGATGACACTGCACAATGAACACACAGCTGACAAAAACCTTTATGAACTAAATAACATGGCACCAAAACATATAAAGCAAAAACTGCAGGAAACACAAAATCAAATCATTAATCAGCTACCTCTCCCCCAAAGGGCCAGCTCCAAGGAACAGTTAGTGTTGAAGTTTTAAAAACTATTCCAGATACAGAGGAAGAATGAAAACCTATGAAATGATCACATCCTTGATACTATAAGCCTGACAAAGGACAAAAAAAAAAAAGGAAAAATTCAGACCCATATTACATATGCATATTAATGCAAAAAATCTAAATAAAAATGTAGCCAATACCATCCAACAGTATATTAGTTTCCCATTGCTACTATAACAAATTACTACAAATTTAGTTGATTTAAAAAGTTCAGAGTCAGCTCTACCCACCTCCAGAGCCTCCCATCAAGCCTCTTAGATAGCTTCAACCACCAGAGGGCAGACAGCAGAAGCAAGAAAAACTACAGTCCTGCAGCCTGTGGAACAGAAACCAAATTTACAGAAAGATAGACAAGATGAAAAGGCAGAGGGCTATATACCAGATGAAGGAACAAGAAAAAACCCCAGAAAAACAACTAAATGAAGTGGAGATAGGCAACCTTCCAGAAAAAGAATTCAGAATAATGATAGTGAAGATGATCCAGGACCTTGGAATAAGAATAGAGGCAAAGATTGAGAAGATGCAAGAAATGATTAACAAAGACCTAGAAGAATTAAAGAACAAACAAACAGAGATGACCAATACAATAACTGAAATGAAAACTACACTAGAAGGAATCAATAGTAGAATAACTGAGGCAGAAGAACGGATAAGTGACCTGGAAGACAGAATGGTGGAATTCACTGCTGCGGAACAGACTAAAGAAAAAAGAATGAAAAGAAATGAAGACAGCCTAAGAGACCTCTGGGACAACATTAAACGCAACAACATTCGCATTATAGGGGTCCCAGAAGGAGAAGAGAGAGAGAAAGGACCAGAGAAAATATTTGAAGAGATTATAGTCGAAAACTTCCCTAACATGGGAAAGGAAATAGCCACTCAAGTCCAGGAAGCGCAGAGAGTCCCATACAGGATAAACCCAAGGAGAAGCACGCCGAGACACATAGTAATCAAAGTGGCAAAAATTAAAGACAAAGAAAAATTATTGAAAGCAGCAAGGGAAAAACGACAAATAACATACAAGGGAACTCCCATAAGGTTAACAGCTGATTTCTCAGCAGAAACTCTACAAGCCAGAAGGGAGTGGCATGATATACTTAAAGTGATGAAAGGGAAGAACCTACAACCAAGATTACTCTACCCGGCAAGGATCTCATTTAGATTTGATGGAGAAATCAAAAGCTTTACAGACAAGCAAAAGCTAAGAGAATTCAGCACCACCAAACCAGCTCTACAACAAATGTTAAAGGAACTTCTCTAAGTGGGAAACACAAGAGAAGAAAAGGACCTACAAAAACAAACCCAAAACAATTAAGAAAATGGTCATAGGAACATACATATCGATAATTACCTTAAACGTGAATGGATTAAATGCTCCAGCCAAAAGACACAGGCTTGCTGAATGGATACAAAAACAAGACCCATATATATGCTGTCTACAAGAGACCCACTTTAGACCTAGGGACACATACAGACTGAAAGTGAGGGGATGGAAAAAGATATTCCATGCAAATGGAAATCAAAAGAAAGCTGGAGTAGCTATACTCATATCAGATAAAATAGACTTTAAAATAAAGAATGTTACAAGAGACAAGGAAGGACACTACATAATGATCAAGGGATCAATCCAAGAAGAAGATATAACAATTATAAATATATATGCACCCAACATAGGAGCACCTCATTACATAAGGCAATTGCTAACAGCTATAAAAGAGGAAATTGATAGTAACACAATAATAGTGGGGGACTTTAACACCTCACTTACACCAATGGACAGATCATCCAAAATGAAAATAAATAAGGAAACAGAAGCTTTAAATGACACAATAGACCAGATAGATTTAATTGATATTTATAGGACATTCCATCCAAAAACAGCAGATTACACGTTCTTCTCAAGTGCGCACGGAACATTCTCCAGGATAGATCACATCTTGGGTCACAAATCAAGCCTCAGTAAATTTAAGAAAATTGAAATCATATCAAGCATCTTTTCTGACCACAATGCTATGAGATTAGAAATGAATTACAGGGGAAAAAGCGTAAAAAACACAAACACATGGAGGCTAAACAATACGTTACTAAATAACCAAGAGATTACTGAAGAAATCAAAGAGGAAATCAAAAAATACCTAGAGACAAATGACAATGAAAACACGACAACCCAAAACCTATGGGATGCTGCAAAAGCAGTTCTAAGAGGGAAGTTTATAGCTATACAAGCCTACCTAAAGAAACAAGAAAAATCTCAAGTAAACAATCTAACCTTACACCTAAAGAAACTAGAGAAAGAAGAATAAACAAAACCCAAAGTTAGCAGAAGGAAAGAAATCATAAAGATCAGAGCAGAAATAAATGAAATAGAAACAAAGAAAACAATAGCAAAGATCAATAAAACTAAAAGCTGGTTCTTTGAGAAGATAAACAAAATTGATAAGCCATTAGCCAGACTCATCAAGAAAAAGAGGGAGAGGACTCAAATCAATAAAATCAGAAATGAAAAAGGAGAAGTTACAACAGACACCGCAGAAATACAAAGCATCCTAAGAGACTACTACAAGCAACTCTATGCCAATAAAATGGACAACCTGGAAGAAATGGACAAATTCTTAGAAAGGTATAACCTTCCAAGACTGAACCAGGAAGAAGCAGAAAATATGAACAGACCAATCACAAGTAATGAAATTGAAACTGTGATTAAAAATCTTCCAACAAACAAAAGTCCAGGACCAGATGGCTTCACAGGTGAATTCTATCAAACATTTAGAGAAGAGCTAACACCTATCCTTCTCAAACTCTTCCAAAAAATTGCAGAGGAAGGAACACTCCCAAACTCATTCTATGAGGCCACCATCACCCTGATACCAAAACCAGACAAAGACACTACAAAAAAAGAAAATTACAGACCAATATCACTGATGAATATAGATGCAAAAATCCTCAACAAAATACTAGCAAACAGAATCCAACAACACATTAAAAGGATCATACACCACGATCAAGTGGGATTTATCCCAGGGATGCAAGGATTCTTCAATATACGCAAATCAATCAATGTGATACACCATATTAACAAATTGAAGAATAAAAACCATATGATCATCTCAATAGATGCAGAAAAAGCTTTTGACAAAATTCAACACCCATTTATGATAAAAACTCTCCAGAAAGTGGGCATAGAGGGAACCTACCTCAACATAATAAAGGCCATATATGACAAACCCACAGCAAACATCATTCTCAACGGTGAAAAACTGAAAGCATTTCCTCTAAGATCAGGAACGAGACAAGGATGTCCACTCTCACCACTATTATTCAACATAGTTCTGGAAGTCCTAGCCACGGCAATCAGAGAAGAAAAAGAAATAAAAGGAATACAAATTGGAAAAGAAGAAGTAAAACTGTCACTGTTTGCAGATGACATGATACTATACATAGAGAATCCTAAAACTGCCACCAGAAAACTGCTAGAGCTAATTAATGAATATGGTAAAGTTGCAGGATACAAAATTAATGCACAGAAATCTCTTGCATTCCTATACACTAATGGTGAAAAATCTGAAAGAGAAATTATGGAAACACTCCCACTTACCATTGCAACAAAAAGAATAAAATACCTAGGAATAAACCTACCTAGGGAGACAAAAGACCTGTATGCAGAAAACTATAAGACACTGATGAAAGAAATTAAAGATGATACCAACAGATGGAGAGATATACCATGTTCTTGGATTGGAAGAATCAACATTGTGAAAATGACTATACTACCCAAAGCAATCTACAGATTCAATGCAATCCCTATCAAATTACCAATGGCATTTTTTACGGAGCTAGAAAAAATCATCTTAAAATTTGTATGGAGACACAAAAGACCCCGAATAGCCAAAGCGGTCTTGAGGGAAAAAAACGGAGCTGGAGGAATCAGACTCCCTGACTTCAGACTATACTACAAAGCTACAGTAATCAAGACAATATGGTACTGGCACAAAAACAGAAACATAGATCAATGGAACAAGATAGAAAGCCCAGAGATAAACCCACGCACCTATGGTCAACTAATCTATGACAAAGGAGGCAAAGATATACGATGGAGAAAAGACAGTCTCTTCAATAAGTGGTGCTGGGAAAACTGGACAGCTACATATAAAAGAATGAAATTAGAATACTCCCTAACACCATACACAAAAATAAACTCAAAATGGATTAAAGACCTAAATGTAAGACTGGACACTATAAAACTCTTAGAGGAAAACATAGGAAGAACACTCTTTGACATAAATCACAGCAAGATCTTTTTTGATCCACCTCCTAGAGTAATGGAAATAAAAACAAAAATAAACAAATGGGACCTAATGAAACTTCAAAGCTTTTGCACAGCAAAGGAAACTATAAACAAGACGAAAAGACAACCCTCAGAATGGGAGAAAATATTTGCAAACGAATCAACGGACAAAGGATTAATCTCCAAAATATATAAACAGCTCATTCAGCTCAATATTAAAGAAACAAACACCCCAATCCAAAAATGGGCAGAAGACCTAAATAGACATTTCTCCAAAGAAGACATACAGACGGCCACGAAGCACATGAAAAGATGCTCAACATCACTAATTATTAGAGAAATGCAAATCAAAACTACAATGAGGTATCACCTCACACCAGTTAGAATGGGCATCATCAGAAAATCTACAAACAACAAATGCTGGAGAGGGTGTGGAGAAAAGGGAACCCTCTTGCACTGTTGGTGGGAATGTAAATTGATACAGCCACTATGGAGAACAATATGGAGGTTCCTTAAAAAACTAAAAATAGAATTACCATATGACCCAGCAATCCCACTACTGGGCATATACCCAGAGAAAACCGTAATTCAAAAAGACACATGCACCCGAATGTTCATTGCAGCACTATTTACAATAGCCAGGTCATGGAAGCAACCTAAATGCCCATCAACAGACGAATGGATAAAGAAGTTGTGGTACATATATACAATGGAATATTACTCAGCCATAAAAAGGAACGAAATTGAGTCATTTGTTGAGACGTGGATGGATCTAGAGACTGTCATACAGAGTGAAGTAAGTCAGAAAGAGAAAAACAAATATCGTATATTAACGCATGTATGTGGAACCTAGAAAAATGGTACAGATGAGCCGGTTTGCAGGGCAGAAGTTGAGACACAGATGTAGAGAACAGACATATGGACACCAAGGGGGGAAAACTGCGGTGGGGCGGGGATAGTGGTGTGCTGAATTGGGCGATTGGGATTGACATGTATACACTGATGTGTATAAAATGGATGACTAATAAGAACCTGCAGTATAAACAAACAAACAAACAAAACAACTAATACTAAACTTTCATTGGGTTATTTGTATGGAAATATGTTAATATAAATGTTTCAGACATTACATGAAATTTCTAAAAATCTTATATGTTCTGGTATAATGTTATAAGTCATAATCCTAGATATTACTTTAAAATGTATATCTCAGAAATAACTAATTTTCTTGTCAACTGCATTAAAAAAAAAAAAAAAAAAAGTTCAAACTTATTATACTACATTTCTGTAGGTCAGAAGTCTGGTACAGGCCTAACTGCACTAAGATCAAGGTCGCCCAGGATGACCTCCCTACTTTAAAGCCAACTGATCAGTTACCTTAATTACACCTGCAAAGTTCCTTTTGCCATGTAATATAACATTCACTGGCATGACATGGCAGGGAGGGGGACTGCTCAGTTTTGATGGGGAATCAAAACTGCACCTGCCACAAGCAATATATTGAAAGAATAACACACCAAGACCAAGTGACAGTCATTCTAGGAGTGAAAGGCTGACTTATTATTAGAAAACCTGCTAACATAATTCATTATATTCATACATCAAACAGAGAAAAAGAAAACATTTGTCTTAGAAGATGCTAAAAAGGCCTTTGAATAATATTCGGCATCAACTCCAGATATTTTAAATTTTAAGAGCTATACTTCTTTAACTTTATAAAAAACTGTATATACCTCAAATGACAGTAGTGCCTTAGTGGTAGAATGCAGGACAATCCTTCAGGTCAGGAAAAAAAAAAACACCTGTCCATCATGACTCAGTTCTGGAAGTACTGCTCAATGTAATTAGAACAAAGAGTAAAATGAAAAATATAAATATTGGAAAGGAAGAGGCAAAAGGATAAATATTTGTAGATGACATGATCATCACCCTGAAAAGCCCAAGGGAATCAACTGAAAAACTATCAGAAGCAGTAAGAAAGTTCTAGTAAGAAGCTGGAGTATAAAGCAAATAAGAAAAATCAACATCTTTCTTATACTCCTGAGAAATCCAGTTAGAAAATAAAATGGGTGAAAATACCCTCTTATCACAACACCAAAAAGAAGAACAACAGGTAATATAATAGCTAGAAATGCACTTAAAATGAAAAGCATGGGCCCAATAAAGTGTCGGTCGTTTCACGAAGGGGCAAAGAGAGGACAGGGCCATAGACTGCAACAGACCAAGTGATAAACCTAATGCAATACTAGTTAAAATGTCAATGGCAGGGACTTCCCTGGTGGTCCAGTGGATAAGACTTCTTGCTCCCAATGCAGGGGGCCCGGGTTCGATCCCTGCTCGGGGAGCTAGATCCCACGTGCGTGCCGCAACTAAAAGTTTGCATACCGAAACGAAGATCCCACATGCCGCAACTAAGACCCGGCGCAGCTAAAATAAATAAATAAAATATTTTTTAAAAGTCAATGGCAGTTCACGATTAAATTATCATAGTGCTCATTTGGAATAACAAACAAACATATAAAATAGACAATAAAGAAGAGTAATGAAAGGGCTTTGTCCTGCACTGACTTGAAATACATGATAAAACTAAAGTAGTTAAACAGTGTGGTAATACTGCAGAAATAGACTTGTGGGAAACAATAGAAAGTTTAGAAGTACAACCAAGCGTACTGAGAGACTGTATTTACGACCAGGCAGTGTTCAGACCATAAATAAATACCTATCCCCTGTAGCCACCAGCCCAGGACCCAATCACCATCTCTGCAGCAATCAGCCCCAAACAGCCAGGACTTGATCAGTAACAAACAGCTTCCCTAATTTTGCCACCATTTCCAGTTTAGAACCAAATTACAGAAAGCTGAATATGTTCCCCTAACCAAGCACATAGGACACCCTGCTTCCAGCTGGCCGCCCCCAGCTTCCCCAGGCCCACAGCCTCCCTCAGGGAAGCCCTGAAGCCTCACCTTTCCCACTAGGAGGCTCTCCCTCCCCTCTGCCTGCCTTTGAGATTGGACCAACTCCCTTGCTATATATAGCAAGCTCTGACTAAACAGCCTTTGCTTTTTTCATTTAGGAGGTCTTTGTTTATTTCCACAATATCTACTGTGGCGGGGTGCCCTCAAGTTCAAGTTAGTGGAAGAAGGACAGAGTATTCAACAATATTCAACATTTGAGGGGAAAAAAAAAGAGATTTGTACTGCATACCCACATCAAAATAAATATCAGACGCATCAAAGAACCAAATGTAAAAAAGGAAGTTGTGAAAACAGTAGAAGAAAACATGGATCGCTTTGCACCACAATCCCATGAGGAAGGCAAGACTGGTTGCTGCGTATTATCATTCACAGATGAGACGCTCAGGTCCAGCAAGGCGAGCGGCCGAGCCAGGATCTGAACCCAAGCTTGACTCCTCGTTCCCAGGGTGAATGGGACGAGTGGGTGGCAATGGGAATGACTAAGAGACACTCCCCCCCTTCCGGAACGTGGTAAGGCTCCGGCAAACTGCCAGCAGTCAGCCGGATCTGGACAGACAGCGCCTGGTGGTGGGGACCTTTTCCTGGGAGGCGGCGTGGCCAGGGCCGAGGCCCCGCCGGAAGCGGACTGCTCACCTGTTGGGCTTGTAGCCCATGCCGTCCATCAAGTGCGCCTGGTCCCTGTCTCGCGGGAAGCCGTGCAGCACCCACCCTCTCTCAACGCAGTCCTGCTGGTCCAGGCGCTGCCTCAGCACCTTCATGATGATGTTGTCGGGGACTGCAGAGAAAGGAAGACAGCTGGTCACTCGGCCGCCCTGGCCACCTCTCCTGAGCCAACAGGAAGGTGAGGGAGCCTCCGCGGCCCTGGCTCACGGTCTTCCTAACTTTATTTGACCCTGATTTGAACAGGTGAAGAGGCCGTTTTAGGTGGACAGGGCTGTGGGCGCCCGTTTCCCAGGACCCTCCGAGGTCCTAGCAATGGGAGGAATATGGCCACCCAAGAAGGGAAAACCATTGGGTGACCTTGACCTTGAGCTTTCCCTGACTTTGACAGGATATATGCCCATCGGCAGCCAGGGTAGCTCCCAGCCCTCCAGTGATATGTGGGCATCCCTCCCCGATCCCCCTGCAACCGCAGGGATCCAGTTTTTGCAGCAAAAAGACTTTTCACGGAAGCATACCAATCCCCAGTGGAAGGTTTAGTTTTCCTCCAATGGGATGGCAATGGTGCCCCCGAGGCTCTCTGCTAATTCACGATACACAAGCAACCCCCTTCTTTCCCCCTTCCCCCAGTTCTCCCCTCCTTGATGTTCAGAATCAAATCTCTCTCAAGAATCACAGCTTTAGTTATAACCAGAGACTGAAATCAAGTCTCAGGGAGAAGGAGATGTTGAGAAGCCTCTTGTTTACATTACTGCAATTGACATTTTCCTGAAATTTATACCTCTCTTCTCAGATTCATTAAAAGGCCTATGTTGCTAATGTACTGCCTTCTAGCAATTTGCACTGCATTTCCTGCACTTTGCACTCATTTTTCCAGAGATACTTGGTAAATATTACCATTGTTTGCTATGAATGTGGGCTCCCCCAATGAGCGGGTTTCCTGGAGCTGCCGTGACAAGGCTGCTCAGCGGCTTTTCTGGAGATGCCGGGTTCCCTCCGTGAGTCAGCCAAGTGGCCCTAACGCACATGACTGAAACTTCCCCAAAGGCCCCCAGGCTGACAGCCAGGTGAACGTGGCTGGCGGTGTGAGATTCAGAAAAATTACTGCTTTCCTCCACGGCTGTGACATGCCGGGTTACTGCCCTGTTGCTAAAGAACCATAAACCTCATCTAAGTCATTTGCATTTCCCTGATTTTGTTCTTTCTCACATCTTTCAGTCTTTCTTCCCCAGTCCCTAGGAAAGAGCAGGAAATTTGCTCTAATGAGAAGATTTGGCTAAGACAGATCAGTGAGAAGTTGATACAGCTAATCCCATCCCTTCCCTGCTTAAACCTGCCATGGCTCCCCAGTGCTCTGGGGATAAGAGCAGTACCCTTCCCCATGGTCAACAGGGCCCTGCAGGGCCCAAGTCCCGCCTCCCCTCCCTGTGAATCTCCCCCAGCTCTTCGCTCCCCTTGAAGGTGCCGGTCCCTCCATCCAGAGCATCCTTCCCCCATGCCTTGCCCGGGGCCAGGCCCCAGAGGAGTGTCCGCTCCCTGGACGGCCCGTCGCTGGGTTAGCACCTGTGCTTCTTCACCTTCACTTGCCACCCCTGTTATTAACTCTCTGGCTAATTCTTTGTGTAATGCTGCCTCTCAAGAGGACAAAGGACCATGCCCACCTCGCTCTGCCACGATTAACATAGTGCCTGGCAGATAGGAGGTATGGAATAAATAGACAGGAGCCCTCCCTTTTCAAAGCTTCACTGCAGCTAAACAAAGATGTTAAAACCCAACTCGACCAGGCTTTGGGGAGCTCAGAAGAAGAGAGGAGGGGGAGGAGCTGGGCTGGAGGCACACACGAATGCAGGGGCTGGTCTCAGCCCTGCCCTTAGGCGCCAACCGACCTCCACTCGGTCAGGCAGGCTCTCCCAGTCTGTTTCCTCAACCACGGAAAGAGGATGCCGGGACCTCTCACCACAGGATCAACACGACGCATAGCTCCAGGCATGTGGGAGATGCCACTCAGAGATGGGGGCTGGTACTTTTCAGTTTGGGAGATGTATGTCAGGAAACAATGTTTCATGAATACGCTCATGTTTTCCCCAAGGTCAAGGTCATGGTGTGCTGAGTTGGCTCCTGGGATGAAGGATGGTTGACTTCAAACAAGCCTGGGCAGTTAAAGATGGAGAGACTTAGGGACCTCTGTCCTCAGTCCTCTGTTCACATTCCGGGGGTAGTAAACCTACTGATCCCCCTGCCCCCACTCCCCAGGGGCTGTTTATATTCAGGGCAGCGGCGGGGGGACAGAGGGGCAGCTGTCACAGCTTCGGCTCCTCCACCCCGTGCTCCCCTCCCCACACACACAGGGCACACCGGCTCCCACCAGCGGCCCCTGTGAGGAGTCAGGGTGCGGGGAGCCAGCACTAAGGCTACTGTGTGAATAAATAATGGGTCTTTTCTCTGATCCAGAAACCTCATGTTTTCTGTCAAGAGAAATACAGATTAAAGACAATGTGGGTTAAGAATCTGCCATAGAGCTTTCCAATCCAGGTCTACCCCTAAATATGTACAGATATTTTCAGTGAAATAGTAACTAATACAAAAACAAGCCTATCCCAGGGATCCATCCAATGGAGCGTTATGGAGCATCTGTGCTGTGTTCAGGGACAAGGGTTTGACGCTGCCACACACAGCAAACAAGAAGCCAAGGGCCCTGCCCTCCTGAATTTTACATTCTAGCCAGCGAGACAGACAATACATAGATAAATACCCATTTCAGAGAGTCATAAATACTATGAAGAAAGCAAACCAAATGATGGGATGCTGCTGGTTTGACTGGGTCCAGGATGGTCTCTGCGGTCACAACCGGCCGAGGTCTGGACGGTGAGTCCAGCCTCGTGAAGATCTGGGGAGGATGTCCGGGGTGGCACTGGCAAAGGCCCTGAGGCTGGAATGACCTTGGCATGTGGAAGGGATGGAGAAAGGGCCAGTGTGGCTGAAGCAGAGTGATCTCTGGGAAGTGGAGGTGGGAAGACCCCGCCAGGTCTTCAGGAAGGAAGGGGATCTGGCCACCCCCAGGCCATCTTGGGAATGACCATGCGCTGGCCCTTGGTGCATACTTATTGAATGAACGCATGGGGGTTGATCTCAGGATCCTGAGCTAGTACGTCCTGAAACGTGCGCTTTGCCACGTTTGCACAAGGACTGCTTATTTTGTGGGATCAGCCAGTGGAGTCCCCGGCTGGGGTCCCCAGGTCCCATGGATATGGCTAGTGAAGAACACTTTACCTCCTGTAAAGTCTGCAAAGAGCTTGGACTGAGGACCCCTGAGTGCAAACCAGCTGTGAACAGCTCCAGCTTTCTAAATTCCTAAAAGGAAACCAAAAAAAAAAAAAAAAAAGTAATTCCCTGGTGGTCCAGTGGTTAGGACTCGACGCTTTCACTGCAGTGGCCCAGGTTCAATATCTGGTTGGGGAACTAAGATCTCGCAAGCCGTGAGGCGCAGCCAAGAAAAATAATAATAATAATAAATAAAAGGAAAGAAATCATCTTTTGCTGACCCCACAAGCACAGTGCCCTCAAGTCCTTGGGCACCTGAGCAGCTGAGGGACGCCGCAAGCTCCCAGCGACACCCCATTAGAGAGAGGCCGGCTGTGGCAGAAAGAGCTCTCTGCACCCCTCTCCCAGTCCCAGTCTCTCCATCAGCAGACGGGGAAGGTGGGTGGGCTGAGCTCTAAGTGGGGGGCTGCAGGAAGATTTGTAAATACTGCTGCTTTTATGAGAGTTCCTTAGAATAAAACCCAGAAAAACTCAGCTCTTAGCTCCCCTGGGTTCCTTTCTTCGAGCAAGTGTGAGCGGAGAGCCCAGTGGTCCGGCCGTGGGACCTCCCTGAATCTCAGAGTCCTCCTCTGGGACACCTGCCTCGCTGGCTGTTATGGGGCCTGGAGACAACTCATGGGAGCTGCCAGATAAGAGCTCTTTTGAAGGGATGGGTCTTCGTTGCTGCACGTGGGCTTTCTTTAGTTGCGGTGCGCGGGTTTCTCATTGCGGTGGCTTCTCTTGTTGCAGAGCACGGGCTCTAGGTGCACAGGCTTCAGTAGTTGTGGTGCACAGGCTCAGTAGTTGTGGCGCACCGGCTTAGGTGCTCTGTGGCATGTGAGATCTTCCCGGACGAGGGCTCAAACCCATGTCCCCTGCATTAGCAGGTAGATTCTTAACCACTGCGCCACCAGGGAAGTCCCTGTGTGCGTATAGTTTTAATTCCTCCTGAAAGTTTACCCAGATTCCCATCAGACGGCTACGATGAAGCCACTGGCAAGAAAATGGGACCCTTAAATTACAAACATGAAGTCCAGCATCCGAGCTTGAATCTGGCTTTAGGAGAAATGGGCTTGCCTTTGGGAGAGGAGGTCCACTGGGTAATTAGTTTGCTGACCAGTGATACCCCATGCCCATTAAGGCCTCAGTTGTTTGGTGGTGAGAATGGCATTGGGCCAATAATTTGTTTTCTTCAATAGTCAGTGCTGTTTGGAAACCAAGCTGCACTCCAGGAGGGACGTCTGAGCCACTGAGCTCCTAGGGGCAACAGCGGGCTGCTCGTGCAGCTCGGAGCCTTGGCGATTCAGAGAGGGAAAGACCTGGTAGGTCATCCCTTTGACCACACCCCTCATTTCAAAGTTGAAAAACCAAGTCCCAAAAAGATTGTGCCTTATGTGACCCGCCCAAGCCAGTTTCTCAGCCTGGAAGAAATCTGACTTAAGGTCAAGAAATCTGACCAGATAGAAACACAAAGAGACTTTTTGGTTTGGGGTGTTTTTTTTCCCACCTATTAAGTTGGCAAAGATTTCTAGAGGGAACTTCCCAACTGACATCAAAAGTTAAAATGTACATGCCTTTTGGCCCAGCAATCACGTTCCTAAGAATTTACACCTAAGATACAACAGCACATACGACAAAAGATGTGCACATAAAGATGTCCATTTCAGTGCTGTTTATAATAGTGACAATCGGAAACGATTTTAAATGTCCGTCAGTAGAGGACAGCTTAAATAAAGGATGCACATCTATGCAATGCGATATTAGGTAAACTTTAAAAAATCATTTATATTTATGTTGACTTGGAAAGAGGCCTCGGACAGAATATCAAATGGGAAAAAAGTAAACGGTTTGTATAATATGGTCTAATTTAAATGTATATTGACATACATATACACACATGCACATATACACACACTACACACGCACGGGGGAGAGAGGAGGGCCCCACTGATGCCCCACAAGTGACAGACGGTCCCTCGGGGGCTCAGGGTCCTGGAGTTGAGAGAGACAATAACACAAGTCAACACATCTGGCTGGAAAGGCCTAAGGACATGGGAGGCGTGGCAGTGCTGAGCGCTTCGGAGGAAGGCAAGGTCACATTTCTGGAGGACTGGGGAAGAAGATGGATACTCACATGGACTCCAGCTTCGAGCCAAAACCAAAACAAGTCCCTCTCTTCTGGCTCTCAAATTAGCACTTCTCCTCAGAGGGCCGTACCACAATTGTGAATCAATCATTATTGATGCAGTATTTGTTTAATGCCTACATTCCCACCCTCACCCCCCGCTAGAGAAAGCAGGGACCCCCGTCAAGTCAGGCTCGTTGCTACACCCGCGCACTTGGCATTGTGTCCCACACGTGACAGGCACGTAATAAACACACTTTGAATGAATGAATGAATGAATGAATGCATAGTACCAATTCCCCCAAACCTGGACTGTTCTCCCGAGCTCTGAGTCAAGTCCTGCGGCAATGGGAAACAGCCTTTCTCCCAGGGCTCCCTTCATCCATGCCACAGCCCACCCGTGAATTAAATATGCAGTCAAGAGAAGACGTGTTGACGTCTGGGATTTGTTTCAAAATACTCCTGATGGAGGGGGGTCTTCCCGGCGGATCCCAGATGCACCGAGGGTGACTACGAGCTCACGTGGGTCCCTTATACTGGTTATGGGTCCCTTCAGGTTCCTTATTCTATTCTCTCTGCTTTTTACATACATTTAAAGGCCTCAATTAGCAAAGTGGGTTTTTTGTTTAAAGGAAACAATTTAAAGGCCTAAAGGAGGTTGAAATGACCACTGTGAGAGACCACTGCAAAAGGACAAAGGATGAAATATCCCTGGAGGTCTGTCCTTGCACCTCAGAAGCGGCTCCACTTTGGGGGGACCTGAGGGCTGGATGGAGCCCTAGCCCTTCTGTCACTCCGCTCTGGACCCTGGAAGCGCTGCCCAGGAGCCTGGCATCTGCACGGATCTGCCTTCCTGGGCAATCCTGGGGAAGCTGCTCAGACCCGCACACCAGGCCATTACCCTCTCTGTGTCTCAATCAAGGTTGAACATTGGTAACTGGGGCTCCTGGGGCCTGGGAGACAGAGGCTGCGAGGCCACGGAGGCTCGCTGGTCCCCTCCCCCTCCAGCACAGACGGCTCTGGGCAACACCAGGGGTCCCCTCGCAGGGACGGGCTGTGCTCCCCCATTGGAGGCTGGGAGACATTGCTGGCAGCAAAAACAAATGACAGACCCCTCTGGATACTGCCTCCGGGGCCCTCCCGGACACAGACACGGAGTGCAGGCCCAGGGGTGAAGGGTGAGGCGGGAAGACCCTGCCTTCAGTGCATTTCCCGGCCCTACCCCTGCATCTCCTGTATCAGGTTTTCTGCTCTGTGCCTTTGTTTGGCTGCCACCTTTTTTCCCCCTGTAGGCCATCGACTCACTTTTCCAACCCCACATGGTCTGACCAGCCGGTTCAGCAAAAATGCAGCCTTTTCAGAGCAGATCTCGGCCGCTGTGTTCTGCTGGAAGTTGAAAGTCTCCTTGATAACGCTGTCCATCGGCCTTCATCCTCCTCCCGGAGAGAGATTTTCAGTGCGCTCTCAAGTCTTTCTCCACTGAGTCAGGTGCCTCAGGCTTGATTTCTGGGCTTGACAGTTAACATCTTACCCTGTGTATAAGCTACTGCCAAGGGCTACCTCTCCGGAATGTCCTGTCAACCCTAAATTTAGCAAAGTGCAAGATATGAATATCCCATTATTTCATAAAGGCCACATCACATGGTTTCGGGTGTTTTTTTTTTTTTTTTCTGAAAATCTTCCATAAAAGATGGCAGTCCTCACATTGACCTCGAGGTTATTAAAATCTCAATCCACGTATTCCCTGCCAGCTGGCTGTGCTCGAGGGGTGGGCGGGGAGCCTCGGTCACAGGCGAGAGGCTCCCAGGCCCCATGGGGACCCACCAGGTCCCCCACCAACCCCACCCAGGACACCTGGCCCACCCTTGGTCTTGAAGGGGAGGCATTCCTGTTCAAAGGCCTGGGCCCCAGGTCAAGCTCCCTCCTGCATATCAATCCTACGGCTCAGACAGAAGAAAGTACCCCCGTGAGTCAGGCCACCATGAGGTGACTGGACAGGACTCTTCTTCCCATGCTGTAGGTCTGACATCCTCAGTCAAGTCCAGCTCAGAATGCCAGTGGCATTCGTTAGGGAGGGCCCCGAGAGAATACCTAGGCCAGCTCATGATTTGTCCAGTGGAAGCCAGAGCCAAGGGCAGAAGGGACTCTCTCGGAGCCCTTCCCCCGACCCCTTCCTGCCGCCTGTGGTCCAAGCCTCTGCATCCCCGTGAGCATCCCTGACCCAGGGCTCAGCTGCTGGGGGAGGGGCCCGAGGGGCACCGAGGTTGCTGGCGCTGGCCCTGAACGGCTAGGACGGAAAGTGGAGAAAAGGAAAGGGCTCCCTCAGCCGGTGCTTCAAGGTAAAAAGACCCAAGGTTGGTTGACGCACCCAGGACAAGCCATTTAACCCTCCCACCAGCCCCGGGCAGATCAGAAAAAGCTGAGGACCTCACCACACACCCTACACACTCCCGACACACACACTCAGAAACCCACCGACACACTACACACGCCCAGGCACTCATCTATAACACCCCTACACACCCCTGCAGGACACGCATGTTACACACCTGCTACACGCCTACCTATACCCTACACACGCTACCCCCCCATGCGCAACACACACGCTCTACACTCCACACCCTTCTACACACAATACAGTGCACGCGCTTACCTCCTCTCCTACACACACGCACACACACATACATGCACACACACATACACACATGTACACACATACACACACACACGCAGCCTGTAACTGCCCCTGCAACGTCTTTCCCTCTTCAAGGCCCCATTTGAAATCAAGTAAAGGGGACACTTGGCATCTGTCGGGGGTCGTGGGAGACTCAGCATTTTCTTCTCCTCCCGCTTCCCAACATCCCAGCGCAGCTCCCGGACCCCGCCCCCTCCTGATCAGGCCCAGTGGGAGAGTCTTGGAAAGGAACCCAGATGCGGAGGAGAAAGAGGGGTTGCTTTCGTTTCTGTTTTTCATTTCCATCTCATGCATACTGATGCTCCAAAGAAATGGGGCTCTCATTCCTCCCACACATCTATCTCTTCCCCACATTGCTGGGGGCTTGACCCAGGATATGGGTTGGGCTCTTCCGGGCCCCGACTTACTATCACTGTAATTCAGTGAAAGCTAAACTCCACCATTTCTGGGAGACCGTTACCCTTCGGATGACACTGATTCCTGGCAGCTGAGGCCTGCAAGCCCTCCTCTCTGCTGTAACCAGGAATCAGGAGTGTCTTAGAAGGACCTGCAGCGCCACAGTGCCAGGACCTCGGGCCAGGCTTTCCATTAGCGAAGCTCTTTGTTTATTATTTACTGCCACCTGCTGGTCAACCATGGATCCTGCGCCCCAAGTGAGCACTTAAAATGATGAACAGAACATTTCTAAAACCCGTATAGCAGATGACAAGGAGAGACCAGCTTGTTCGAATGGGTGTACTCCACAATTCTTCGGGGGGACCAAGCCCCTGGGAGAGCTGGCCTCCTTCGTAAACTCAAGTCACTTCCCCCGGCCAAGTGCCTGCCTTGGCCAGCCAGTGTTTCCCAGGCACAAGATGGAACGGATGTCTTTTAAGACTTCTTTAGGTTCCAAAAGTCTGTAACCTAATATCTCTATTACTTAACAACAACATTTAAATCTGCTTGGCAGACAATGGTGCCAGGAAATAACAATTTTTAAAAAATAATTTAAAAGTTTTTGGGACTTCCCTGGTGGTCCAGTGGTTAAGACTCCACACTCCCAATGCAGGGGGCCTAGGTTTGATCCCTGGTCAGGGAAGTAGATCCCAAATGCTGCAACTAAGACCCGGTGTGGCCAAATAAATAAATAAACAGATATTTTTTTAAAAATAAATAAATAAAATAAGTTTTATTTCCCCCAACAAGTTGAAACTTCCTGGGTTTCAACAGGAAGCTTTCTTCTTATAGTTGCCGACAATTTTTTAATATTGGCTTTTTTTTCAAGTCCAGAAGAGTACATTAGGCCTGGGACTCTCACCAGCCAGGAAGCTGGTCTGTGCTGCCCATCCCTCCGTGAGCGGCTACCCGCTTTCTATCACTCCCCTCTCTGCCACGCCTACTGGGGCCAAAAGCAAAGATAAGATTGAGATGCCAACACTGCTGACCCATTCACAGCTGAGAGGCGGCTCTGGAGCAGTGGGCCCTTGGGCTTCTCTTGCTAATGAGGTTTTAGATGAGAAAAAAAAGACCATTTAAAAACATTCTTCTGGGGTGGGGGGATGAATTGGGAGATTGGGATTGACATGTATACACTAATATGTATAAAATAGAGAACTAATAAGAACCTGCTGTATAAAAAATAAAATTCAAAAAAAAACCATTCTTCTGTAAATAAATGGGGCTTCACTTAGCAAATTAATAAGACTTTTAATAAAAATGCTCACTTAGACACACTGTGTATAACGATTTGGTAATTAGTTAATCTTAAAACGCAGCTTTACATCTTTCAGTGGAAAATGAGAAGAGGCCAGCAGTCCAGATGCGGACCAGATTGTTGTAAAGTGCAGAGTATTAACATTAACGGTACACTGCGGATCAAAGAGTTTAAGGAGCACGATTTTCCTTCCATTTTAATGAAGTCGGGGCTCAGAACCAGTTACTTCCGCCCACATCTCAAGGGCAGCGAGAAAGCTGTTGCCCACATGATCTGTGAGGAGAAAATCAGCAACTACTGGGAAACCAGGGAACAACCATGAGCCCCATATTCTGGGGTCAAAAAGACGCGATGGCATATTTACTTAACAAGCATGTGTGCCATAGTGCTTACTATGAGCTCAGCTCTGTTCTGAGCATGTATTTTCTCTAATACAAGTATTGATTCATGTAATCTTCATAGCAACCCCATTTTACGGATTAGGAAACTGAGGCACAGAGAGAGGAAGTAACTTGCCCAAGGTCACACACTAACAGGTCGTGGAGCCCAGAATTAAACCCAGGCCATCAGGCTCTGGGGTCACCTGCTCCACCTCTGCTCTCTGCCTGCCTTTCAGGGGAAGAAACAGCATGAATTCTGCCCTCCATTCTGCATTCCATTTGCACCGTGCCCTTGGGTGAGTGACTTTACCTCCCAGCTGGGGTTTCTTCCTCTTTAAAAGAGAACTGGACTCTCAGTTCTCTGAGCTCCCTGCAAGCCCCTACGTGGCATGTCTGAAGTCAGGCCACCCCCAGCTCTGAGGACCCATGAGGCCATCTGTGTTCAGCCTCACCCAGTCACGGGATGCAGCCAATCCTGAACCAAACCAGAACGTTCAATGCAAGCCTTCCCTAGGGTGGCAGATTAGAGGTGGCCACTCCTACCGCTGAGAGGGGACTCTAGCCCCCCTCCCCCCTCCCCCCCCCCCCCCCCGCCTTGAATCTGGGCTAGTCTTATTGACTAGCTTGATGGAAGTTCATTCTGGGACTTCTGAGGCTGGCTCAGCAGAAGACATAGCTTAGCCCATCCTCCACCCCATCCACCACTGCCGCCCTGGGCCTCCTTCGGATGCTTGTTCTGGGGGAAGCTAGGACCACATAAGGGGGCTGACCAACCCGAGGCCGCCATGCTGGGAGGAAGCCCAAGCTAGCCACGTGGAGAGGCTGCACAGAGAGAGGTCTGACCAGCCCCAGACGGTCCAAGCATCTCACTCCAGGCCCCAGGCATGGGGATGAAGAATTCTGCCCCAGCAGATGCAATAGGGAGAAGAACCAAGGAACCAGGTTGACACCAGAAACGAGAACCCCATGTAGAGCCCCAGAGGAGCCAGCCCAGTTGCCTCTAGCTGTTCAAGCCATGCCAAGTAAGACCCAAGGCAGTGTGGGGTGGAGCCGTCCCTGCCACACCCTGCCTGAAATCCTAGTGCACGAAATCAGGAGCATAATGAAACAGATGTCCTTTTATGCTGTCACGCTGCAGGGTGGCTGCCATAGATAACTGAGCCCCAGACGTGGAGCAGACTGGGCTCCTGCCAGCTCCTGGTGACCAATAGGGACCAGGCACCCAAAGCTGACGTTAGTCACAGGAAGAGAATACGATGCCAAAAAAATCCACATGTGAAACATCCATCTACCGAACAATCTTGCTACTACTACCATGACTTCTCCTACAATTACGACAATGACAATACTGTAACTATTAATAATAATAGTAGTAAGTATCCAATAAGTGGCCTATCATGTGCCATGCACAGTGCTAAACATTTTACAGACACATTTTTATTTAGATACCTAACAAGCCATGACTTTGATACTGTGAAAAGCTCACCCTTGTAGATGAGGAAACCGTAGTTCTGAGCGGTTGGGTGACTTGCCCAAGGTCACGCAGCTGGGCAGTGGCAGAAACTGAACTGGAATCAAGTGGTGATTGCACAGCCCAAACCTGCAGCCGCTCCCTTGACTGTCGAGGAGTGACCGTCACTGGCCACCTGTCTAGAAACCCGTCAGGCTGCCTGCTGCCTTCTATCGCCTGTTCTCCCTTTGTTCCTTCGAGACAAACGGGGTCTCACCTACACAGAAATGCAGGCAGCAGAGGGGAGCTTCTGGGCCCCCGACGCCACGGGGCGTGCCTGCCTGCTCTTGCCACCCCACACTGTCCCAGGGCACGTGCTGGGCGCTCAGCTGTGAAATCGTTCGTTCACCCGCGAACATAGCTGAGCTCCTAGTATGAGCCACGCTGGCCGTGGGGACTGGGGCGCAGACAGACCATAAGCAGAAGCATGCAGCAGGCGGTGCTGGCAGGGGTCCCGGACGAGGTCCTTCTTACCTCCCGGTAACACAACCGTGACCGAGTGGAGAGAGGGTGGTGAGATCAGAGTTCTAGCAGCCAAGGTCACAGATGGGGTAGATGGAGGTCTGAGGTGAGAGGTGAGGAAGAGGGAGGTGTCTCTCCCCGCCCCCTCCCCTGGGTCCCAGAGCAGGTCCCAGGGAGGATGGGCGAGAGGGAAGGGCACGGGCACTTCTCTTTACGCTCTGTACTCTCCCTCACCTCTCGCCTCCTGCGTCTCTCTGCCCCATCCCACACACCCCCCTTCGCTCTACCCCGAGCCCCCTTCTCGCTCAGGGCAAAGCTGGAGGGCATGGGCCCCGCACTCCCCTCCCCGGCGATCACAGCTGTGCCACGTTCCCCATGGGGAAGCTGCAGCGCTGCCTTCTAGCTGACAAACCCTGGCGGGTCTCCAGGGACGTGGCGACCGTCCGAGGTGTAGGGGCCGCAGAAGGTCACCGAGGGCAGCCTCCCCTCCACACCTCAGGCCTCCCTCACAGCCCGAGGAGAAAGCCAGCGTCAGCTCCCCCTCCGGGGCATTCTGAGACGGGAAGGGGCTTCGAGCTGCACCTGCCTGGAGGGGGTCGTGAGGGGCTGGCCAGACGGCTGCGCAGGGAGACCTCCTAGCTGGAGGAGAAGGCTGGGCCTCGGGGCCTGGCCTGTCGAAGACGATTTCACAGCTGAGTGGGTTGGAAACCACCAGGGCTGCCCGTGGAGGGGAAATGCTTCCAGAAGCTTTGGTCGGAGTGAGAAGGACGCCCTGCACCTCTGGGCTCCCCTTCTGTTTTGTGAGCTGCACGCCTGACACACAGCAAGCCCCCGACGAACATTCAGCCCAACAAGAACAGCTGAGCTGCCCCTCTTTGGTGACAAGGCAACAGTAGACAGGCCCCTGTCTCTTGGGGGAGAGAGACGTTTCATTGACCAGATGCACGAGTGAACTGAAAGCCCCTCGCTGCCTCAGTTTCCCCACTGCTCTGGCCATTGAACAAACAGCTTTGCGACCTTTTGGCCACAGACCTTTGGCTGATGCCCCAGCAAAGCATCATTTTAATAATGATGCTTTTGCAATCAAAGTCTAGTTTTTACAGACTAAGAGCTGGACCCTCTAGGGGCGCAAACCGGTTGATAAAGCCTTCTACAGCTGTCCTCATTACAGGTCTCTGGCCCTCACAACGCACCCCGACTTTGAGACCCACTGCTTCTGCTGGGCCGTCTCAGCAGGAAGACCCCTACCTAGTTTCCAGAAGGAAACCTTTGTAGTAGTCCCAGCGGAAAAGTCAAAAGTTTGACTGGAAAGAAGGAGCTACTTCAAAAGCATTGTCAGACCGCGAGGTGAGGGTGCCTTCAAAATGCATAAATTACAGGGGTGTCCATTCATCAACCGATAGGCAGCCCGACAGTGGGGCTCTGGATGGGGGCACCAAGGGGACGTGTGGGGACACATCCGGGGGAGGTGCAGCGCGTAAAATACACGCCGGGTAAAAGAGTAAATTAATGTGTTTATTACTCACTGCTTGGAATGCATGCGTGCGCGCGCGCGTGTGTGCGGAAAAATGAAAGAAAAATGTAGAGTTTTTTCAATAATAAAAAGGGAGTTGCACTGCGGGGCCCCTAAAGCTTGTGAAAAATTAAACTCGATGGATTCAAACTGTCCTATTTCCACTTCAAAAGAGAAGAGGCACTGAGCTCTTCCCAAGTTATCTTCAAACGCCCAGCACCCTAGAAAGTTTCTTTAAAAAAATAAAGGCTCCTGTTCCCCCAAGCACTGTACCGGTTACTGTACCCACTGTCTCTCCCTCTTCTAATTATACCCCTGTGAGTCTATTAATCAACTGGTAAATTATTTAGAGAGTCATGCGCTGTCTTCAGCTGGTACAAACACACCACATGCAAAGACTTGCTGGAAACGGGCCGGGGTCCCTCGGGGTCTCCCCTCTGCAGTAAGACAGCTTGCAGCTCACCGAGGCCGCACCGTTAAAAAACAAGAAATAGCATTCCGCTTACCTCCTCGGATGGGAAGATTTACTTTGTCTTTCAACTCAGCAACTCTTTGCAAGGTTTTAACAAAGGAGAAAAGCTGGTGTATTGTCGAATCTTTGGTGTGCATTTAGTGATGAGAATATTAATTTCCCCTAAAAAAAAAAGGCAGCACTTCGGCTGAGCTCTGATCCATGCCTCCTGGGATACGGACTCGTGGAAGGCTCTCGAAAACGCTCATAATCATGCCAATTTGGGGCTGGTTTGGCTTGTTTGTGCTCCGATGGCTGCGTTGGCTGTGGTGAGGTCTCATTACCGGAAAGGGTGCAAATTAGAGTCTGGAATCTCCCTCAAATCTCCCACCTCTTCTCAGGTTCTATTAGGCCATGAGGGACCTTCTCCAGATAGAAATATTTCAGAGACACGGGGTACATGGGACGGGGCACAGGTAACACTTGGTAATGATCTGTCTTCCGCGTTACCTTTTCTACACACCAGGACTTGCGCTTTCAGGGGAAAGTTATTACGCCAATTAAATAGCTGTTTTCTCAGCTGAAAGTCAGTATATGTGTGGCGAGTGCACCAAGGAACTTGGGCCTTTTTTAATTGAATCACTCTTGCTGTTGAAGTGCTGGCAGGGGCTGGTTACAGAGGTGAAGTGACTTAGGAGCGCCCCGTAACTTGGCCAGTGAGCCAGGTTGGCAGGTGCTGGGGTGCACAGTTCTCCCTTCCGCTCCTGGAGAGACAGGAGATGGGAAAAGCTAGGGTCTAACCTGAAAACCCCACCCCGGGGACAAGCCCTCGCCGGCGGTCCCCCAACCTGACAATCCCAGCACGTTCGGAGCGCAGTGGGGACGGATCTAGACAAGCATCTCACACACTTAGAGCAAAGACTTAAACCAACGAAGACAAAATATGCCTTTGGCTGTTTTAATATCTCCCCTGGGTCACCGGGCTCCAGAGAAAGCGCAAGCAACATTCGAGAATGAAAACAATGGCCAGAGCCCAGGTAGAAGGCAACCCTTCTGAACCAAAGAGACGGTGGTGTACCACTAATTAGACCCAGCAATCTGGAATGAGGTTATACCTACTGCCAACAGCCATGGGACCGTAAGTTATGGCTGAAATTCCCAGGAGAAGGACTAAAAATAAAGCAATGCAGACTTCTTTCTGATGGGGTGAGTTGAGGCCCATGAGAAGGGTTGGTTTTGTACTAAGTGAAACTTGGGAAATGAGACATTCCAATGGGCAAAGACAGGGGGCTGCCTTCCTTGGGAAGCTCTGCATCCTGAGGGTTAAGGAATCTCACCTTCCAGAAGGCCCTTTGGTAGGAATGAAGCCCAGAGAAGGCTCAGGGCACATCATTTGGAGGTGGTGGCCACTGTGACTCACCGGCGATTGAAGCAGAGAATTGAGCTCTAGCTGCTCCTTTGCCTGATTTGGGGGAGAAAACAAGAACCACTGCACGCATGGCCCTAGTGCACACTGGCCATAGTGCTCACCAGCACCGACCGTGGGACTTTAAATGGCATACGAGCAGCTGAGAAGTTCTTTTTCCAAAAGCCCAGAAGAGTTTTTACGTGTTCTGCAGCCACGTAAAAGCAACGGGAGCTCCCGGGCCGTCAAGCCTGCATGACGTGCGGCCTGGACCCGTGTGTCGTGTGCGGGCCCCGCTCTGTGGCTGCCGGGGAGGTGGCTGCGCTGGGAGCGCCGCGTGGAGCCCAGGGAATAGATTTGCTCAGCGCAGCTCAAGTCGGAACGAGTTTGGGAGGTCAGACCTATGTATCTCAAAATCCGGAGCACGGAATAAGCATCTCCCCACAGCATCGAGTGGCCGCCAAAAGCCCAGGATCAAGAGATTTCGGACGAGCTAAGACGGGGCCCTGGAGTCCTTTGCCCAGTAAATGTGGAAAGATGGGAAAGCAACAGTTATTAATTTTGCTGCTGATTTGAAAGGAGGAGGTGTTGGCAGCACCTGTGAGGACAAAAGAGAACGTAACTGAGCCTGCAGAGGTCACGGCTGGGACATCACATCACGAGGCCCCGCAGTGGGGAAATAAGAGGAAGTGGCTCCCTGGGGGGAAGGTGGCATCTGGGTCTCTTCTCTGAGCTGCTGGTGGCGGCTGGGGCTGTGAGGGTGGCCGGGGTGCACTGTGGTAACCACACTGCCCGTCGCTGGGGCCTGCGGCTCCGAGGCACGTGGGGAGAGGGCAGGGATCCCGCAGAGAGACAGACGGGCAGCGGGTGAGGCCGAGTCAGCCAGCGGCCAGGAGCACGGGGCAGAGTCCCCAGTGGAGGAGGTCCAGCCCCCGGAAAGGCACTGCCTGCCTTTGGGGGTGGGGGTAATGACGGGGGCGGTTTCTACACTAGGTTGGCTGCAGGGCAGGATGTTCCGGCAGTGACATCCGCCAGCTCCGAGGTGCTGGGGCTCTGCCCCCGGGGATGAGGCCTCTATGTCCTTACGAGAATCTCTGCCCCTTTAGATGAGCTCCCTGAACCTTGTAGGATTTCTGGAACCTTCTGGATTTCACACGCAAAACACTGGCAGGGGCTTCCCAGGAATGCTGCTGACACCCAGCAGAGATGTCCGAAACACGCCCAGGGTTCTGAGAAGGGAAATCTGCGTCGCCTCGATGGTCCCACAAGGTGGAGGGGCAGCCGTGTCTCCTTCTCCCAGAAATTCTGTCAACAGGCTGAAAGCGTTCAGGGCCATGCCTCGCTGCTCATGAGGATTCGGGAGGAACCTCCTGATCCAGGGCAGTGCTGGGAGGATGTATTGCCTCCACCCCGCCTCACTCTTGCCCGGAAAGGAGAATCACTCATCCGACGGGTCTTGTCCCTCCAGCTCCCACCCTCCAGCTGGCAGGCCCTCGCCCCTGGTGTGGAGGGATTCCCTTCCCATTTAAGCCCCTACTCAGGGCTCTTCCTGGGGAGGGCCTGGGCTGGTCTCCCCGTCCTCACCGTCGGGGTGCGGCCGTTTATTGTAAGGTGTCACCTCTGCATCCCAACTGGCTTGTCCCCAGGCCTGGACTTGGGGGACAGGGGTCATGTTAGGAAGCCCAACTGTGCCCTCAGATCCCTGCCACGTTCTCCATCCGATGCTCCCAGCAGACCCTGGGTCTGTCTCCTACTGGGTTCAGAACTCAGGTGTGATGTGGTTGATTCCCACTCCCAGATCTGCACCTGCACCTGAGACCCCGATGCCAGATGCCAGCAGTGCTGGCTTCCAGAAGCTGCCAGCCGCCGTCATGCGAGGTGGCCACGCAGAGCTTCCGGGTTCAGTCTGACCTCGTTTTCCATCCCGACTTCAGTGGAGAATCATTTAAATTTTGGTCCTGTTTCCGCTGGTGGTGATGCGGGCGGCCAGACCCGGGTGGTTCCCGAGCTCGTCCTGCCAGCCGAGCGCTTTGGTTCTCTCGGCAGCGTCTCCACAGCCCACTAATGAGCCCCTGTTAGTGGTGATGAATGTAAATGCATTCTTTGTTATCCCCGTGAGATCACGATTCGTGAAATGACAGAATTTATTGCTTCTGTTAGGAAGATATGATATTGGTGGTTGCTGTGTCTTTAATGCTGTAGGAAGTGCAACAGTATAGAGCTACATTGTCTAAGCAAAGAGAGGGTCGCAGAGGAAAAAAATTAGCACAAAGCGTTGAAGATCGAAGCTACCGGGGTCTCGCTCACTTTATAGGAAATTGGGAATTTTGCACTGTCTCCTAGGTATACACCAAAAAAAAAGAAAGAAAAAAAACAAAAAACAAAAAACCCCAAAACAACTCTGCCTCTTGCCCACCAGTGAAAAGGCTCCTTGGGTTTATTTTTAGGGGTCAGAGAGAGACAGAGATTGGAAGATGCTGTACTACTGACTTTGAAGATGGAGAAAGGGGCCTCTAGAAGCTGGAAAAGGCAAGGAAACAGATTCTCCCCAAGGGATTCCTCAGGAAGGAATGCAGCCCTGCCAACACGTGATTTTAGGACTTCTGACCACCAGGACTGTAAGATAATAAATCTGTGTTGTTTTAAACCACTAAGTTTGTTTCAGCCGCGATAGAAAACAAATAACTTGGCAATACCCAGAGATGGCAAAGCCGTGGAGGACTCGAGCATTCCGTACACGGCGGGGAGGGGGACACTTCACTTCAGTGTCACGAGTCATACCTGCTCATGGGTCCCAGGCATCAATTTATCCTAAGACAATTAGGGGTGTCTGCAAAGCTGTGCCGGTACAAGAGGTTGCATCATAGTATTATTGAAGGAGTGCAAATTTGGAAACCGCCTGAATATTTACTTTCCGTAACTTTTTACGTTGAAAAAAATTCAAAAGTACAGGAAAGTTGCAAGAAGAGTCAAGGAATTTCTGCATCCCCTTGCCCGAGATTTCCCCACTGTCAACAGTGCTTCATCTGCTTGGTCATCGTCTCTCTTTCTGAACCACGAAATGCTTTCTCGTGGAGAATTAAACAGATTGCCCTCCAGTCTGCACAATGGAATACTACGCAGCCACGTTTACAGTGACATAAGTCTATTAACTTGTTATCCTATTCACTCATTTATGCACCAAATGTTCTTTGGGGTGCTAATCACCCCCCACCCCCCTGCCCCAATAAAGGGGAAGCTGGCCTCGCTGGAGGGCAAGTGTGCTTGAGGGGGCGCCAGGCCCCCGTCCCTGCTTGCTGCTCCCACCCCTGGGCGCGCACACCCCAGCCCGTCCTCACGGCAACCCTGCAACCCGGGGTTTCTGTCTCCATCTCGCCACTGAGAGGCCTGGGCCACGTGGCCGGGGTGGGAGGCAGCGGGATCTGAACCGGACGGGGAAGCACCAAAGCTGGCAACTGGTTTCCGCTGCCGCCCAGGGCTCCTGTTCACACACCATCCTATTCACCACCCCGGTGACTCAGGAATGAAGACTCGCCCGCCGAGATCATTGCGTCTCACCACGCAGATCACTGTGTCTGAGGGATCCCGTGCCGCCTCACCTGAACTTCACCCTGGAGACTAGAACACCTTAAGGAGGGCCAGGCCGGGACGTCCTTCCTGGGGGGCTCTTTGGGCTGAGGTCAGGAGCAAGCTGCCTGTCCCACGCCTCCTCGTCAGCTTCCTCCATCCAGAAAACAGTGGGAGAAGGGGAGGGCATCCTCACAACACACACACTGCCCATCACAATGGCCCCTTCTCTCTGGGTCGGTTTTCTTCACGGCAAGTACCTGTCCATATCAGACGTGATAACGAGCCTGTACTGATTGCACAGAGGAGCTACAGCCCTTTACGTAAGAGTGGAAGAGGTGGGTGTGGGAAATGCACTGCCCCGGGGACGAGCCCAGACGTGAACCGGCTCTGAGGTCCTCAGTACCTCGGTCCCTTCTCTGTGGCTCCTTTGTGGACTCAGGAGACTGGAGAGTGATCTCAGTGGTGGCCTTCCTGGGGGTCAGATCTGGGGGATGCTTTCAGAGCGTAGGTCACAGAGGGGTCTGGAAAGATGATCTGGTCCGGCCTCCCCTGAGGACCAATGGCTGGTCAGTCCTCCCTATCTGCAAAGCTGTCTGAACCTTCTAGCTTCTGACTGCTGATTAAATTGGAATCTTGGCCGATGGTATTTTTTTGTACACCAATTAATGAAGGAGGTGGGCAGCACTATGGCCTCTCCCAGCTCCCAGGTTTTTTTTGTTTTGTTTTATAAATTTATTTTATTTATTTATTTTTGGCTGCATTGGGTCTTCGTTGCTGCACGCGGGCTTTCTCTAGTTGCGGCGAGCGGGGACTACTCTTCGTTGCGGTGTGTGGGCTTCTCATTGCGGTGGCTTCTCTTGTTGTGGAGCATGGGCTCTAGGCGCGCGGGCTTCAGTATTTGTGGCATGCGGGCTCAGTAGTTGTGGCTCGCGGGCTCTAGAGCGCAGGCTCAGTAGTTGTGGCGCACGGGCTTAGTTGCTCCGCGGCATGTGGGATCTTCCCGGACCAGGGCTTGAACCCCTGTCCCCTGCGTTGGCAGGCGGATTCTTAACCACTGCGCCACCAGGGAAGTCCCCCCGGCTCCCAGTTTTAAGCGTTATCAGTTATGGAAAGCAAGCATTCTTGAGAAACAGGAACATTCCACACCACCAGTGAAACGCATCATGTCCACAGACCCCTCCCCCTCACTTGGAAGCCAAGGGGACCAATCAGGGAACAAAACCAGAGCCTTTGCCTACCGGAGAGCCCAATTTCCATTCCCTGGTTCTTTTCCCCAGTTTGGGCCCCCGCGTGCCCAGCGAGCCTCACACAGAGGAATCTCTCTTCAGCGCCTGGAAGGTCGTGGCATTCACGGCAAGTGTGGCCTACCTGCCATCTCCTTTTCGAAAAAGGGCCGGATCATCTCGCCGTACTTGGACTTGTCTGCCACGGCCTCTTTGAGCAGTTGCCCACAGCAGACTAGAGGAGAGAGGAACAGAAAGACGCCCGTTAAATTTTAAATAGAAGGAAGAATGAGAAAAAAAAAAAAAAAAAGACCCCCCCCAGTGCTGCCTGCTGCGGGGAAAAAAAAGGTCACTGAAAAAAAATATAAAAGGGTTTTTCTGAGTGTGGGTGTGTGTCCAACTGAAAGTAAGTGTCAAAAAGGAATAAAAAAGAAGCCGAGGAGGAAGATGTGGAATGAAAAAGAATGCATTTGGCAAAGAACATATTAAAAATGGACGGTGTGGAGAAGACATAACAAAGAATGTCACCACCAGAGAAGGCCCCGCAGGGCCTCGGCGACACCCTGGATTGCTGGCCCCAGCCCCGGAGGGTGTTGAGAGCGAACGTTCTGGCGGAGAACCGCGTGGACCTGCGTGACGTCCATGTCCACGCTGTTATCACGCAGGGGAGGGTGGGGACGCTTCTTGTTTCCATAGCCCCCTGGGATGACGGGTCCACAGACATCAGCAGTTTCTACCACAAAGGGACACACAGGTGCCTTCCTGTCACAAGCACCACTGTGTCTCTAGACCCCAGCTGGGGCCAACACACAGGGCGTGTCAGTTAACTAGTGTGGAAGGAATTAACACAGCTGCCCTCTCCTTGGCTATGAAAACCTTAACAGCCAAAGCCAGAAGGGTCCAGCCATGTTTCCATGAGTTGGTAATTGCACAGTCTTACTTTTCTTAACTTTAAAGCTACGGATTTTACTTCCTGCCTTAAAGAAACCAAAACCAATCCTAAAGTTAACTGCATAAAGTGAATGTTTAAGACGATGACCACCACCAAAGACGTATTCCTCCGTAATGACATGTTAATTCACTGTGTGATGGCAGTGATCGTATCCAGGGTGGCTGGCAGCTTCGCTCACTAAGGGAAATGTAAGGACTGATAAAGGCTGTCGGCTACTGAGACCTTCAGCTACGCCAAGCGCTATGCTAGGCATGCTTTGTATTATCCAGTCCTCACAACAAACTGTTGCTTTCTAGATAAGGAAACTGAGAACTGAAGAGGCTGTATATACTGCTCTAGGTCACAGAGCCGGTAAGTGGCAGAGCTGGATTCACACCCAGGTCCGTGTGACCTCAAACCTAGGCTTAGCTTCCAGCTCAGGACAGGAGGGAGGGGCAGGTATCATAGTCACCTTCCATCATAAAAAGCCATAAAACTTAACAAAATATAAGAGGCAACTCTTTTCAGGCACTGGACAAGACAGGCACGGGCTGTGATCCTTGAGAGAAGGGATACACACAAAGTGAGACCCTCACTCGCCCTGGATTTCGACCTACGGGCACTTTCCAAACCATGGCTCGGGAGAAGTGGAACCCAAACACAGCAGCAGGAAACAAGGATTGGAGTTTGGGGCCCTGAGGCAGCTGGACCATGTGGGACAGAATAATGGAGGGGGGAGTGGGGCAGGAGGGGTTCGGGAATCTGCATGAGGGTTTACTTGAGTCACTAGTCAATGCAAAACTGCACGTGTGCAGGGGAGACTCCACAGGGCCTGGGAGACAAAAGCTACGGGGAAGCTGGGAACTGAGTGGCATCTGACAGCCAGAGTGAGAGATCTCGCTCAACACCCCAGACACGCAGCTGAGACTCCAGGACGGCCACGCTTCAGGTGTAGGGATACCCGAGTCCTAGGGGAATCCCACCCTAATCCCATAGTAACAAAGACTAAAAATAAGCCTCAGTGGGGTGAAGTTGGTCCTCCAGTTATTTAACTGCCTGTTAGAACTCAATTCTTTTTCATGCAATATTCTCAAAGCAGGATCACACAATCCAGACTCTCAAGAATGTGAGAACCATAATGTCCAGCATATAATAAAAAACTACTTGAGAGGCAAACGAACAAATAAACAAAAAAACCACCAGGAAAATGTGACCCCCTACAAGGAGAGAAAACAGGCCATAGAATCAGATCAAGAGATCACACAGATATCAGAATCTGCACATAAGAACTATAAAATGTCTATTATGAAAATGTTTAAACTTTAAAAGATAAATAAAATGAATGAAAAGATGGGGAATCTCAGCAGAGAAATGGAAACTATAAAAAAGAACCAGATGGAATTTCCAGAACTGGAAAATACAATATCTTAAATGGAAAACATCACTGGATGGGCTGCCATCAGTGAATCTGAAGACATGAAAACAGGCACTAGAAAGTATTCAAACTGAAGCAAAGAGAAGGTGGGGAGGGGACCGGAAAAAAAGAAAAGGAATAAAACCTCAGGGAGTTGGAGGACAATAGCAAACAGTTTAACATACATGTAACTGGAGTTCCAGAAAGGGGGTGGGGGGGAGGGAGGGGGAGAGAGAGAGAGAGAGAGAGAGAATATCTGAGAAAATAATGGGAGGAGAATTTCAAAATTTGATAAAAATATCAACCCACAGATCCAAGACTCTGATACCCAAGCAAAATAAACACAAAGTAAACCACACTTTGGTACATCATTGTTAAATTTCTGAAAACTAAACAGAAAATATTAGAAGCAGCTATGGGTGGGAGTAAGATGCTTTATATATAGGAGAACAAAGATAAAAATAATCTCTGAGTTCTCATCAGAAGCAATGCAACGGAATGAATCAACGCAACAACCAAATGACATGTTGAAAGTGTTAAGGTGGGGGGGACCCTGTCAACATAGATTTCTATAAGCAGCAAAAACATCCTTCAGTAACGAAGGTGAAATAAAGACATTTTCAGACAGATGAAAGCTGAATTTCACCAGCAGACTTGCACTACACGAAATGTTAAAGGAAGTTCTTTAGGTTGAAAGAAAATGATATCAGATGGATCTTGGATCTAAACAAAGGAGTGAAAAGTGTTGATACTGAGTATATATAAAAGCTCTTTCCCCCCATTTCTTGACTTAAAAAAATGACTGTTTAAAGCAAAAATAATTACAATATACTGTAGGGTTTATAACATATGTAGAAATGAAATGTATGACTACAATTACACAAAGAACTAGAGCAAGGTGAAGGGAAATACACTGCTGTCAGGTTCTTGTGTTATACATGAAGAAGTATAATACTAATTCAAGACAGACTGTGGTAAGTAATGGATAATAGTTAACCCCTAGAGCAACCACAAAGAAAATGAAGCAAAGAGATTTAGCTAAAAAAGGCAACGGAGGAAATAAAATGGATTACTAAAAAATATTTGATCAATCTAAAAGTTGGCAGGAAAGGAGGAACAAAGAACAGATAACACAAGTAGAAGACCAAAAAGCCAGAATGGTATACTTGAAACCAACGATATAAAAAATTACTTTAAATGGAAATGGACTAAACAATTAAAAGGCAGAAAATGTCAGGCTGAATTTTTTTTTTAAAGCAATTATATGTTGTATTCAAGACACATATTTAGAATATGACACATAGTTTAAAAAAAAAAAAGAATAGAGTATATACTTATCAGACAAAGTAGACTTTGAGAATTTACTGGAGAGGTAGAGGAGCATTTCCTAATGATAAAAGGATGATTTCATCAAGAAGAGATAACGATCCTTAGTGTCTACCCACTTAACATAGCTTCAAATTACACGAAGCAAAGACTGGCAGAGAAATAGAGAAATCCACAGTTAAGAGTTGGAGATTTTAACGCACCTCTCTCAGTTACGGAAATAACAAGTAGAGAGAAATCATTAAGGACGTAGAAGAAATGAACACTATCAAACATCTTATCCTCATTGACATTCTTAGAGCACAATATTCAACAAAACCAGAATACATATTCTTTTCAAGTGCACATGGAATTCACCAATAGAGAGCATAGGCTGGTCCATAAAAAGTATCAATACATTTCAAAGGATTGAAATCATATAGGGTATGTTCTTTGACCAACATAGAATTAAAGAAACAAAGAAAAAAAAATGTGGAAAATTCCCAAATATTTGGGAAGTAAGCAATACACTTCTAAATAATCCATGGGTCAGAAAAGAAACCGCAAAGGAGATTAGAAAATATTTTGAACTGAATGATAAAACACAACACATTAAAATTTTGTGAGATGCGGCTAAAGAAGTGTTTGGAGAAGTGTAACATTAATGTTTATGTTAGGAAAGAACAGTTTACAACTCCTGTCTATAGCCACCTCATTCTGCAAGATCCTAGGAAGACAGTACTGCTATAAGAGTCTTCTCTTCCTAGAGGTTCCAAGTACTAAGGCTTTAGACACACATGACCTGGGACTGCGTTGGGAGGAGCCCCGCCTCACCTCGTTCCTTCCCCCAGCAGGGCCCACCTCCATCCTGAAGGGCCTCTCTTATCCTTTCTGCATGTTCCCTATCTGTGTACCAAATAACATGCGCTGCATATAGCAAGCACTCAGTGAGTAAAACTAATAGTATTTTAATAAAATGCTTCATGGTTGTTTCTGGTTAGAAAATTCATGCTCGGTGCAGGGAAAAAGAAAAAAAGTCCGAATTGTGTAATACGTGATTCTACAAAGATAACCAGTTTGGTATATGGATGTTCCTTCAGATGTTTTCTTTTCTTTTTTTTTTTAATAAATTTATTTATTTATTTATTTTATTTTTGGCTGCGTTGGGTCTTCGTTGCTGCACGCGGGCTTTCTCTAGCTGTGGTGAGTGGGGGCTACTCTCCGTTGCGGTGCGCGGGCTTCTCATTGCTGTGGCTTCTCTTGCTGTGGAGCACGGGCTCTAGGCACGCGGGCTTCAGGAGTCGTGGCTCCCAGGCTCTAGAGTGCAGGCTCAGTAGTTGTGGCGCACGGGCTGAGTTGCTCCGCGGCATGTGGGATCTTCCCGGACCGTGGCTCGAACCCGTGTCCCCTGCATTGGCAGGCGGATTCTTAACGACTGCGCCACCAGGGAAGCCCTCAGATGTTTTCTTGAACATAGACTAACACACTTTTTTGAACAAAAATGAGACCATTCGGGCTTCCCTGGTGGCGCAGTGGATTAGAATCTGCCTGCCAATGCAGGGGACACGGGTTCGATCCCTGGTCCGGGAAGATCCCACGGGCTGCGCAGCAACTAAGCCCATGCGCCACAACTACTGAGCCTGCGCTCTAGAGTCCGCGAGCCACAGCTACTGAGCCCGCGAGCCACAACTACTGAAGCCCGTCCCGCAACAAGAGAAGCCACCTCAAGGAGAAGCCCGCTCACTGCAATGAAGAGTAGCCCCGCTTGCCGCAACTAGAGAAAGCCCGCGTGCAGCAACGAAGACCCAACACAGCCAAAAATAAATTAAAAAAAAAAAAGAGACCATTCCCTCCCTGAACACTGTCGAGTGACTTGCTTTCCACCCCGCCCCGATGTAACAATACCTCACGGACATCGAGTCACTTTACAGGTTTCTTTTTAATAGCTGCCCAGAGCTTACTTTAACTAACCCCCTTGCGAACAGAGTTTGGGGTTGCCTTTATTTTTCATTATGCATCCTTCACATCTCTTGTTGAGTACTGTGGGGAGTGTTTCAGCAGAATAAAGTCCTGGGCGTGAAATCACTGGACCAAAGGATTTGCACAGTTAGCCTGGTAACCAGTAGTGGCCTTTATCTTTCAAAAGGTTGTGCCTGTTTATATACTCGCCAATTATAGACAGGAGCCTTTCAATAAACCTTGTTGGAGTGAGTGCTGGTTATTTGTTTGGAGACTTTTTCCCACGACCGAGAGGTTCATAAATGTGGAGATAAGACCCAAGGCAGGGGATGGCCAGGGGGGCCGGGCTGTAGGGGGACTAGGCGGGCAGCTCCTGGAGCTTTGGGTGCAGACAGGCCTCTGCAGAGAGACCCCAACGGACAGTTCAATGCTTGCCGCTGCAGACCACAGGTCCCCTAAACAGGTTTACGGAAATCTCACCATGTCTCGTATTTCTCAAGAACACCTTTGAGAAACGTCAACTTTCTGAGCTAGTCTCCAAATGCTCAGTTATTGAAAAGAGGCCCAAAATGGCTCTTCTGCTACAAAAGCAAAAACCATGGTGAGCTTTTCTATTTTCATTTTTGGAAAAATCTAGGCGGGTAATTTCATTTCTTTATGACTGGTGTGCTGAAAACAATTTAAATTTAAAAATACTTTTCTTGAATGGGAGCGTCTGCATAAACAAACTTCGGCACAGCGACAATTATTTGAATTAAGCTGTGCACTATATTAAGGTATCACTGTTGTGTTTTTCAGACCCTCCCTCTGCCGCTAAGGCTCTTCTCACTGTAACTCTTCATATGCCTGCACGTAACAAGAAGTGCAGGCACTTAAATAAACGTGGGCGGGGCCACAAGTAGACTGTGGCTCATTCTTTACAAAGTCATCCCTAACCACAGATGGAATTTTATTCTTATAACACTCTTAAGAGGTAAACTCGGAAGGAGAAGGAATTATTTGAATAGTTCCATTAAAAAAAAAAACTGTTGATACAAGCAAAAGCATTTTTTATCATAAAGTATCCAGGTGATTTTTCCATACTAATTAAATCAGAATACTACTATTTAGTATTTTTACTAAAATACGAATACAACTATTAGTGTTTTTTTCCATACTAGTCAGAATAATTGCTCAGTTCTCCACCTTCAATCTATGGGTATGATTTTTGTCATTGATTCCTGGCTGGGAATCTCAGTGGCTTTGGAATTTTAAGCTGGAGGAGACCTAATTGAAAAGCATTCTTATTCAAAACTTGATCTTTCTGGGGTGGTATGTATATATTTGTGCGTGTCAGTATACATGTATATCTGTATGGTGTATATGTATCATTTGCGGGCATATACATGCATATTTCTATATTTGGGGGTGCAGGTCTCATGTCTCCTGCTTAAATAAAGTAGAGGTTATTGAGGCTTCTGGAGCACTGAAGTGGGAGGGGGTCAGTGCCTTTAACTCTCTCCAGTGCTGTGTGTCTGCTACAGCCTCCCTTCCAGCCCTTTATCCTCCTGAAACCAGGCTGGCATCCAAGACCATCCGGGACCACCCCAGGAAAGACCTGGAGGACTGATTTCAATATTTTCTCTCTTCCCGGTAAAATATTTATTGAAACTGTGCTGAGCTGGAAGTCTTCCTCCGGTTCAGAAACTGTTTGCCTGTAAACACACTGACCTGGGTTGGGGGAACCAAACAAGACCGGAGAAAATAATTAAACAGCAGGTCCACATTATGCAAGAACTCTGGCTTCTGGGGAGACTGCAGGGGCAGGATGGAGGTGCCTCTGGGGCAGAGCACAGAAAAACCACTGCGCCAAAGGACATAAAAAATGATGACCAGAAAACGTTCCAGCTCTTTGGGCTGCGGGCGTGTTTTTATTGGTTAATGTTTTTATGGCCATATTCTTTGGGAGGCACAAACCTTATCCCTGCAAAGATGGATTAAATGAAAATTGTTCGCAGCAGAGAGCAAGAAAGAGAAGTGATGCCCATCTCCTCGCCGCTCCCGTAACACGGGAAGGTCTGGGAGGGCAGGAAGCAGAGGAGGCTCTAGAAGCCGGGCGGCCGCCGGGGCACTCACCGTTGACGAGGCCATATTTCTGGGCCAGGAGGGCGGCCTGCAGACTTTTCCCGCTGCCCATGGGCCCACAAAGCAGCACCCTCGGGGTGAACGGGGCGTTAGATCGATGCACGGTTTGGACATAGGTCAGAGCTGGAACGAGAGGACGTGAGGATAATAAACCAGGGTCCTAAAGAAAGGGAACCAGCTTACGACACCTCTGCCTGGGCTCTTTTAATGGCAGTAATTATTTCTCTCTTTTACAGCTCCGTGGAAACCCTCTGTGAATCTGCCGGGTAACCACAGGGTGAAGCTGCGGGGAAGGAATTACACTTCAGGCCTGGGCACCAAGGCGGGAGGGGACAAGTAGAGGCACAGAAGCCACCCTCCGAGCAGAGCACTGCCCTGGATCCCTCTGACACAGCACAGGGGCCGCGCTGCCCTCCTGGTCCAAGGAGGGCTGGCTGTGTGGTTGGGGGCTGGTCCCGGGACACAGAACACACACTGAATACTGGGTTAGGGTGTTTCCAAATTGAATCCGGGCTGAGCCTCACGCTGAAGCCCCGGGACCAGGCCAACCTCCTAGAGTCAGACACAGGCTTTGATAAACACGACAGGCCACGCGGGGGCCTCGTACTCGGGGACTTCTAAAGGCCTTCGGAATTGGTGGAGGATAATTTGCAGCCGCGCTCCAGTGACACCAACTTTATTGCAAGTCTCCAAAGAGGCAGTGATCAAATGGGTCCCGGGAGTGGGCAGATGTAGCCCTGGCCCGGGGTGCCCCTGGCATCTGAGGAACAAAGAAGTAGGGAGACAGGGCTGAGGCGCATGCACCGTGGGGGGCACTGGATGCCCAAAGCTACTGAACATCAAACCAGGTCACCTCCCTCGAGAGTGGAGGGTAGAGGAGGGGGCACAAGCGGGCTGAGGAGGCTGTTGAAGGGCAGCCACTCGGCACCTGGGCGAGGGGAGCGGCCCGCCCGCTGAGGCCGAGGCCGGGGGTACCTCCTCCTCAGTCCCCCTTGCATCCAAAGGGGGTCTCCCTCCCCGGCCCCGCCTCCTGCTCGGGACCCTGGACCATCCTGCGCAGGTGCCGGGGTGCCTGAAGTCAGCATGTTGGCCCCTCGCCCGGGATGGAATCCATCCGAAGACAGGAAGGTGTCCCCAGGCACCACCCTGAAACCCGCGACAGGTGTGCAGGGTCTTCCAACCTTGTGCTTGACGTCGGGGCACCTCCCCGGCCTCTACCCACCAGGTGCTGTCACGCTCCCTAGCTGTGTCAGCCACAAATGTCTCCAGACATTGCCACATGTCCCGGTGTGGGGAGAGGGCAAAACTGAGAACCACTGGGATATGTTCACTGGGCAAATTTTGAACTCTCAAATCTTTGTAGGATTTTTTGATTGGAAGGGTCATTGGAGATACTATGATTCCCCTCTGTTTTAGAACTAAAGGCACAGGTAAGTTACCTGTCTTCAAGGTCAAGATGATAACCAGCATCATCACGGCAGGGATGCATTTGCTGCTAAGCTAAACTCTACCAGCCTTATCTTATCTGATCCGTGCACGGTCCCATGAGGGATGTGCTTTTCTTGTCCCGATTTTACGGAGAGTTGGCAGGGCTGGGGCAACTCTCCCAAGCCCACTGCCGTGGGTAACACTTTCCATCAGCGAGATGAACCCCACGGAAGAGATAAAGATAAAGACAGCAAGGCTGTCTTTATCCTCAGACCTTCCAGGATCCAGCCCATCTGAAGAGCACAAATACTACAGGCAAAGCAGCCTGCTTACAAATGATGCTTAATTTACAGTAAATAACCAAGTTAATTAGAAGTAATGATCCCCCAGACGGTCTCAACATCTAATTATTCTTTCTAAAAATATGTGGTTGCTGGATGCAATGCAGAGATATTAAAAAAACAACACAGAGAGAATTTTGCATTCCAATTTTCAATTTATCTCTCTGCATTATTAATTAATAATAATTAATATTCAGACACTCACATTTTTATTTACAATTTCAGGCATGAATTCTTAATGAACGATCATATGAACTTTTAAATTTAATTAAGTAGTTTGGAAGTAATTAATGTGTAAATTCAGAATCATGGCATAAGATAAATGTTGTGGTTGTTTATCTTCGGAGTGCAGTGTTTACTACTAAAGACTCTTCCGAGATGCGAAATCACTCGACATTTATAAGGCATCCATAAGCCTGGCATTTTTCAAAGTAGCATCACTCTCCAGACATGGCCCCTCGTACACCGACCCCCCCGAGAGCTCCGGCTCTCGGTAAAGCAAAGCCGCTCAGACAACAAGGCCACCAGCAGGTGGGGGCCGGTGGGAGGGCCGGTCCGGGGAGCTCAGAACCACCTCCCCACCAAAACTAAACTTCTCTTGAAGAGATTTGAGAGAATATACCAAAAAAGGGCATCGTAAACCGTCAAGTGTCTTAAATTCCCTGCGGAGGTATTTTTATTGTGTCAGGCACCGGCATCTCACAGAAGGGGATAACTGCGTGTGGAGACAACTGAAGCTCAGCAAAACTTTTAAAAAATGAGGGCGCTCCCTGGCGGTCCAGTGGTTAGGACCCCGCGCTTTCACTGCCAAGGGCCCGGGTTCGATCCCTGGTCGGGGAACTAAGACCCCAGAAGCCACACAGCGTGGCCAAAAATAAAAATAAAAATAAAATGAGATAAATAAAAGAAAAAAATAAATTAAAAAAAATTAAAAATGATAAATGCAGCTGCTTTGGGGGAGAACTCTTCTAACTTTCCTTGTCTTTCGAGACCAGGTGTTGAATCCTGATGATAGCAACGTCCGATGGTTACTGAGGCATTCTCTGCACCAGCCACTGGGCTCAGGGTTGCAGACACCTGCGTTGCAGGATCTCATGGAGCCCTCACCTAAGTCCGTGAGGAAGGAAGGATTTTTGTTCCCATTTTGGGGATGACAAAACTGAGGCTCAGAGGGGTTAAGAGAGTTGCCACGGACTGCACAGCTGATGTGTGGTGGGGCTGAGGTCACCTGGCTCCAAAGTCTTGGGACTCAATGGTCACACCCCTGACCCCCAAACAGGCCTCTTTCAGCCCAGTTCTGGGAAGCTGCTGTGAACATCTGTTATTGTTCCCAGCGGCAGGGCCGTGTCCGGCATGCGACTGCCTAGCCCTGCCCTCAATGGGCTCAGGACACCTGAGTTGTGCTGTGGTTTTTTGGGTTTTGTGGCGCTGGTGGGTTTGGTTTGTACGTTTGTTTGTTTGAATATTTATAAATTTTCTCTTCCTCCTCGTTCATCCTCAGGGCAAGACTTCTTGCTGCATGTCCCTCCCACCCCGGCCCTCACCTCTCCTCACCCCACCCCGTCACTGTCAAGTCCGCTGACCACGCGGGCTGTAGAATATTAGCCCAGGGTCTCAGAGGACGACGCTCCCAGGGACCCCAGACTCGTTTCTGGGCAGGGACCTTGGGCCTTCCGTGACTTGACTCCCGGGCTCCCAGGCACACCCTGGACACTGGACACTGGACACTGGCATCACTGCCAGAAGAGGTGATACCAGGATGAGAAGGGTCGAGGGTCCACCCGGGTTTACCCTGGCAGAAGACGTCCACGCACGGCTGGTCGGCGGTGATGACTTTCAGGATTTTGGGGTACGAGGGGAGGATCCTGACGATGTCCCTGTGATACTCCAGCAGCCTCCGCGCCGTCTCCCCTTCCGAGATGCCTGCCGGCACTATCAGTCGGTTCTGGATTTCGGACTCGGGGGGCCAGTCGAAGGTGGTGTGATAGATCTCTGCAAGAGAGAGGGACACGTTTAGAGTTGCCCGCCCAAGCTGGGGGCGGAGCCTGCGGGTCCCAGGGGTGCTCGTCCGCCCACCCCGGAGGCACCGCACTCGGCTTTGGCTCCGGGGCTGCTCCCCCGTTGCTATTGACAACCACAAAGTGGTGGTGACGCTCAGCACGAGGGGAAGGGCGGCCGTGACTTTCCGAGCGCTTATTCTGTGCCAGGCTCCCACCCTCAGGCTCTCATTTCATCCTCACGGTGATCAGATCACAAGGCAGGGCTCGGCGTTTTCAGCCTCAAGTCCAGGTGAGAAAACTGAGTCTCAGAGACACTGGGCAACTTGTCCCATGTCACACAGCTAGAAAGGGGCAGGGGCCACAAACCCGGGTCTGTCTGCTGCCCAAGGCTGAGAGTAAGTGCTCAGTGAGGGGTGGGCGGGGTTGTTATTAGGATCCCCTGTGAGACCCCACGGGGTGGTTGGGTGGAGGTGGAGACAGCCGTACCTCCTGTCTGAGGGTCGATTCTCTTCCCCAAATTTCTCTCAATCAGGACTGTGTCTGGAGCGCTCAGCACGACTGGGCAGAGAAGGAAAGAAGCAAAACCAGGCACGGTGGGCAGCAGATCTGCTGCTGTGTAAAGACATTAGAAGCACCGCCATCTCCCATCCCCAGCAATGCCTTAAAAAAGAGGTCAGAACACAAACACGTAATCTCGGGACAGAGGAAGCCCACGCTTGAACACTTCACCCGAGGACAGGCTTCAGCGTCCTCAATAACTCCGTGACATCTTTGTGCAGGACGCTTTTGCCACATTTGGGGATTATTTCCTAAAGAGAGTTTCTCAGATGTGAGATTCCTGAAACAAGGAATCACCAGGGTCAGAGCAAAACCCCACGTTTCTCAGAACAAGCCCCGAATGCATTTAGCTCCGTGGAAAATTCGACTGTGCTGTCCTCCTTTTTCCTGCTGGGTCACAGGCCCATCAAACCCCCTTCCTGGATGGTGCCTGGGCACCGGGGAGCCGTTGACACAGAGTGGAGCGCTCACTCGCGGGGGCTGCAGGTCTGCGGGGAGGGCTCTCCAGGCGCGGGTGGGGCTACTCACTGACATGTCTGGGGGAGACCCCGAGGGTCTGGATCATCAGAGCCTGCTCCCGAGTTTCAGGGATGCCATCCAGAATCCAGCCCTAGGCAGAGAATGTGGAAAGGTGCTCACTTATGTTTACTTTTTCAGATTTGTTTGGAATTACTATAAAAGGAACATCATACCTTTATAGAAAGACTGGAACTTTTTTTTTTTTAATTCAATTTGTTTTTATTAGAGAGTCACTTGTGTTTTGAACTATAGGAATTCTACAAAAATTATTGCATTTCTCTACTAAACAATAATTAGAACTAGATGTTTCACGATAACATTTTGGAAAGGATGGCAAAGTGGAAAAAAAAAGGAAGTTTTGCAGAGTTACAAGTTACATGTAGTTGAATGTCCATAACTGTGGTAGTTGAATGTCCATAACTATGGTAGTTGAATGTCCATAACTATGGGGATCCGATTAAGGGATCTTTTTTTTTTTTTCAACATCTTTATTGGAGTATAATTGCTTTACAGTGGTGTGTTAGTTTCTGCTTTATAACAAAGTGAATCAGTTATACATATACATATGTTCCCATATCTCTTCCCTCTTGCGTCTCCCTCCCTCCCACCCTCCCTATCCCACCCCTCTAGGTGGTCACAAACCACCGAGCTGATCTCCCTGTGCTATGCAGCTGCTTCCCACTAGCTATCTATTTTACGTTTGGTAGTGTATGTATGTCCATGCCACTCTCTCAATTCGTCCCAGCTTACCCTTCCCCCTCCCCATATCCTCAAGTCCATTCTCTAGTAGGAAGACTGGAACTTTTAAGGTAAGAGAAAATAAACGTTTCTGATAGCCGCCTCACCTCACTTAACAACTCCTCTCATAATATCACATCCCCTTCTGAATCTTACGTTTATAATGATAGTCATACCATACATATTTTCTGTCCTGATTTTTTGCATCCCGCGTTATAACCACCACCGTATTTTCCCTGTCGGCCCACCTCCTCGCTGGCCATATAACATTCCACCGAGTGAGGTGCCTCACTCGCTGAGCCGTGCCCCACGACCAAACGCTTCACTTGCTGAGCGTTCGCACCGTTACCAATAATGCCGTAAGAACATCTCTGTGCTACAGCTCTTTCCGCATTTCGGATTATTTCCTAAAGGGAGTTTCTCAGATATGAGAGAAAAGGAACCACCAAGGGCAAAACAAAAGCCCACTTTTCTTAAGAACAAGTCCAGAACAGAGCATTAAGAGGCCCGAGTTCAAGTTGCTGTTCCTAAGTGAACTCGTTATAGGGCTGAAATCCCTCAGGCGTCTTCTTGGATCAGCTGGGGAGCTGGTTTAGAAGATTTATTTTCATTAACCCTTTAAGTCCAATTGCGAGAGTCATATGTGATTGTTGTACACTCTGTGGGAACGCTAAAGAGCTGAAATAATAACGCTAGTCACTGGTGACACCACCGACCCAAACTAGCCACTGTTAACACTTAGGTGTATCCCTCCAGGCTTCACATACAGATATCTTTTCTCCTGGCCGGCGGCAGGGGTGGGGGGGTGGTGGTGGAGAAAATCACACTGCACATACTATTTTGTAGTCTGTTCTTTTCATATAGTGAGAACATTTCATGCATATTTTCCCATGTCACGGAATGCTCCTCTCCTGGGAGTTTTCGTAGCTGCCAGGCATTGCACGAATTGACCTGCCAAATGCTAATGAATCACATACTGCAGCTCATTTAGTTTCATTCCATTATTAAAAAAAAACTATTATTTAGGGACTTCCCTGGTGGTCCAGGGGTTAAGACTCCGTGCTTCCACTGCAGGGGGCACGGGATCGACCCCTGGCGGGGGAACTAAGATCCTACACGCTGCGCAGCGTGCAGCCGAAAAACAAACAGAAACTATCATTTAAAAAGTGCTATATGTACAGCTTGAGGTACACGGAATATCCTCATGATAAAGTTGTAAAAGTTGATACCTTCTTTTACAACTTTTGATACATTTTGCCACATCACGCTACAAAATTGCCCACCAGTTTCTGAATCCAATGGCAGATCACCTGATTCCCTGCATCTTTGTCAACGTCAGGCTTTATCCTGGGGGAAGATCTGTCCAGCAAAATAGAGTACACCATAGCTGCTTTAATTTACATCTCTTTGATCACTAATGAGGTTCAATATTTTTTCCATATGTGTATTGGCTATTTGAATTTTTTCTTTTCCAAAATGTCCATTCACGCCGTCTATTCACTCTGCCCTTGGGGTTTTGTCCTCTTATTTGTTTACAGGAGCTTTTTACATATTAAGAATATTAACACGTTTTGGCAACTGCTACCACAGACTCTGAGAAAAACGATGTTGCCAACATTTTCCACAGTTTGTCTTTTGTGTATGGTGTTGTTTCTGACACACAAGTTTTTGGCCAAATCAATCAGTGCTTTCCTCTTTGGATTCTGGTGTTGTGTGGATGTATAAAAAGGCCCTTGCCACTGCAAAAGCTGGTAAGTGTTCGCTTGCATTTAAACTGAGTTCTCTTAATGGTTTACTCTTTACACTGAAATATTTAAAAGAGCCACATTTTATTTTGAAAATGATGTGAGCCTTGATCTAATCTGTTTCTTTGTGGATCTCCAACTATCCCACGGTCATCTATGAAATAGCCTGTCCTCTCCCCTCTGAATGTCAACTTTTTTTGAGTCACAGCTATATGCTGATATGATGTTGGCTCTGGCATCCTTCTGCCTGTAGACTCTTGTGCCATCCTCACACCATTTGAATTATCGCTGTTTTGTAATTTATTGTTCTATCTAATAGGAGATGCTCCTCCTTCTTTTTCTTTTTTTAAAAATTTGTCCCTCCAAGTAGGCAGAAAACTATTCTGTCAAGTTCCAAAAATATAAATTCTACAAGGTTGGGAATGACATTAAATGTATAGATTAATTTATGGAGAATGGACATTTTTATAATATCAAGTCAAAACATTATCTTCCTGGGAATCTCCTGGCAGTCGAGTGGTTAGGACTCGGTGCTCTCCCTGCCGGGGCCCCGGGTTTGATCCCTGGTCTCGGAACTAAGATCCCGCAAGCTGTGCGGCCAAAGAAAACCACAAAAAACCAAAAACCATGATCTTCCCATTTGCTTACGTTGTTTTCTTTTTAATGTACCTCAGCAATATTCACATTCCACAATTTCTAATGTCCTTTCAAATCCTATGAGCCCAGAGTTATACACATATACACTAATGCCTTCAACTTGATGGTCAGATAAAGTAGATAAAGTGAGCTTTGGAAGAGTGAAATAAAGCCGCAAATTGTCTCAGGTCTCCATTCTTTTTTTTTTTTTTTTTTTTTGGCTGCAGTAGAAAAGGATAGCGTTATTACTTTGCCAGGCAAAGGGGGACACAGCGGGCTCCTGCCTCGAAAAACTGCGTGTCCCCTCAGGTCTCCATTCTGCGGTGAGGCGGAGTCAGACAGCCCCAAGTGGAAGCCCAGGTTTCTGATGCGGGCTCCCAGAAGGGACCCCCCGGCTCTCAGTCATTATAAGAACTTGCCTGCCGTAAGGTCAGAGGATGGACTGATAGGGTGAACTCAGACCCAAGGTCACCCATAACTCATAACACCTGACGTACAGAACACCGCATGGTTGAGGGCAAGGAATGTCTTTCTTTTTTAAAAAAAAGGGGGGAGCACATTTCTTCAATATTAAAATATTTAGGTTCCAACAGCCTCAACTGACAGTTAAAAAAAAAACTAAACAAATTTACAGAGTAAAAAGTATTGGAAAAATCAGGCATGCTTTCATTAATTTCTTAAATTATGCAGGAGAACGCGCAGCCACGGAGCCCCTGGATTCTAGAACTAATGAAGCAAAAGTGCAAAAAAAAATTTTTTAACAGCCTTTTGCTCCCTCAAGTCCTTGTTATAGGCAGCCAAGCACTGGCTGCAGCTCTTAAAAAGAGCAAACACCTACAGACGTGCGTACCCCTCCAGGAACCAGGAAGCACAGGGTCTGAGAGCTCCCCCACTTACAGCTCTGGAAGCCGAACCCAAATGTTCTGAACTCTGGCTACATTCAGACCCCTTTATTTTTTCCTTATTTGGAGGGGAGGGAGTCGGAGCCCCCTGACTGCTTCTTCTAGGACAAGGGCTGGTAATTCTGTTTCGAATTCCTTTTTGAAGCTGAAAGAAGGTTGGAACCCCGCCTTCACTCAGCACTGAGAAAGACCTCCGCTTTTAATATTGCATTACTGAGCAATCATTATAATCTTGCCCATAAATTTGCAGCTGATATCAGTATGTGGTCCAAAGCTTTTAGAACTATTCAGGGGAACAGCTCTCGCCGACTGGAGAAAGCGGGCCTTCCAATTACACAGGAAAAGTGCAGCAAAATGAGGAACATCTCCCTAATTAGCTGGTCTCACTGGTGCATCATTCTGGTTTGGATGTGAAATTTAAGGAAGGAGAAGGTGGGTGGGGGGCGCTCGAAGCAAATCCCAGGCCCCCTGCTCTCCGGGTTACTCCTTCAGACCCAGGGAGACGGTGCCATCACCCAGGTGCAAAGAAACGAGGTCCCTGGAGGACCTCTTAGGGCAGCACCCACACCCCACTGGTGCAGCTGTGGAGACCCTGCATCCCCGCATCAGTCCGCTTGGGAAGGAAGGGCACAGTGACCACGGCCTCTGCGTCAGGGAGTGTGGGTCCTGGAGCATCCTCAAGATGGGAGCCCCAGGCTTAGCGCCTGCAAAAGATCTTCCTTCCCAGAGCTCTTGACTTTATAGAGGTTATACGCAACTGCCCAGTGGCAAAATGGACCACACTTTCAAGGGGAAACAGCACTTCTGGTTGAGAGCAAGCTAATGGCTGCAAATTCTGGCAAAGCAAGGAGTCACCAATCAGTCAGTAGCATCCAAGCACTGCCGCGATGGGACGCTGGTGAGGTGCATCGCGAGGGTCGTGGTTCTGACTTCCAGGAACGGCTGCATGCGGAGATAGCAGTCAGTCCCTAATTAGAATACATTATCCATCTTCCTGACACTTCAGTGAAATGTCTATTCCACTCTGGAGCTGCAGCTTTGTTCGGGGCAGGTTAATTGATATTCTGATGCCTTCGCCCGCCGCACCCCTGCGGCTCGGCTCTGTTTTATCACACATCAAAAAGGCCGTGTGCTCAGGGCACTCCCTGCACCGGCACAGAGCTGGAGGTCTGCACAGCTGCGAGGGCTACGGTATCACAGGCGGGACAAGCAGCAAGCAGATGTCACAGATGAAAAAGAGGGAAAGAAGAGCAGCCAGCCAGCCTAGGGAACGCGGCGAGGCCCAGCAGAGCGCTGCCGGAGGCCGAGTGGGCGGCCCGCTCTGTGTGAAAATGGCCTCTTCTGCCCTCCTGACTGCTGTTAAAGCGCGGTTAGCGACTTCACACTGCAGGACCCTTGCCCTCCGGGCCCCCTGCCTGTTTGATGCGGTGCCCCTTGTCTCCTCCCCCCTCCCCCAAAGGCCAGAGCGGGGTGCTCCCCTGGGCTCTCCCTAGGACGCCCTGATCCAGCTCCCGGCTCCAACTGCAGCCTCTGGAGCCTCCATCCCAGGCGTTCCCCGGAGCCGAATGCTGATTCCTCACCGTCCCAAGGAGGCAGACTGAGGCTGAAGGTTTGGATTCGATCAGACTCACTCAGCTCAGAGTGTGAACCAGGAGACACATCACAAGATGCATCGTGGGCCGCCACCTCCCTCGCTTTTTTCTGATGAAACGTTATACGGTTTCCCAACATATAAAAGAGGAAAAAACGGGAGATTTTTATCAGCCAGAAAAGAAATGCATATTAAAAGATCAAGTTTGGGGCTTCCCTGGTGGCGCAGTGGTTGAGAATCTGCCTGCCAATGCAGGGGACACGGGTTCGAGCCCTGGTCTGGGAAGATCCCACATGCCGCGGAGCAACTGGGCCCGTGAGCCACAACTACTGAGCCTGCGCGTCTGGAGCCTGTGCTCCGCAATAAGAGAGGCCGCGATAGTGAGAGGCCCGCGCACCGCGATGAAGAGTGGCCCCCGCTTGCCGCAACTAGAGAAAGCCTTCGCACAGAAACGAAGACCCAACACAGCCAAAAATAAATAAATCAAAAATAAATAAATTTATAAAAAAAAAAAATCAAGTTTGGGAAACTGATGTGTTTCAAGACAATCGATGAGAACAATTTGGATGAATACAAAAAAATGTTGACATCAAATTGCCCCGGTACTGGTTCCTTTGGTTTATACAGAAACATGACAGTCTTAGCCTGCCGTGGCATCTTAGGACGCCTTCCACATGCAACTCATCTGAAAGGTGGCTCGCGGGAAGTTTTACTTTGAAGTTTCATCTCAAACAATAGGCAACACCTGCTGGCATTCCCGACCACGTTCAAGCACACGCTGCAGCAGGATGAGATACTCCGTAACTCGCCTGCACACCGGCTCTGCCGCCCGCCGAGGCTTTGCCTGGCCGTGTCCTGTGCACAGCCCAAAAACGCACGTGCCCAGACAGGCTGAGATGGGCAGGAGAGATGTTTCTAAACAACCGACAGTGCCAAGTTTCACCCTTGCTAGCAAATCAGTGGACACAGGCCTGACGTTTTTCTATACAAATGTGAATGTGGGAAAATCTGTACTCCTAGGTCTGCAGGTTAGAAGCCACTGATCTCCAGAGCGTTAAAATTTGGTAAAGCACGAATGTGAATGTTTAAGAGGCTTTTTATTCGTTCCCAAATAGCTAAAAAATGTTTTAAAGTCAAATTCATATAAAATGTCTGTGGGGCCGCTCTGCAGAGGAAGATACAGTCAGAAAAACACACTGTTCCGTCCCCAGCGGACCAGTCCCACCCCAGCTCCGAGGCTGGGCGATGCCGAGATGACCCACCGCAGAGATAACGTGCTTCACGGCATCACGTCTAGTTCCCAGGTTCAGCCACAGTGGCCTCTGGTTGAAAGCACAAGAAATGGATAATCCAACAACGTCCAGTTAATGGGTCCATTCCTTCCAAACACTTTAGAGCATGTCTGTGGTGTAGACCCATCTCTTCAGAAACAAGATTAGTCTGTTAGGGTGTCAGTTTATCACGCTGGTGAAGAGCAGGGCCTTGGGAATCAGCCTGTGCCACTGCCAGCCGTGGGACTTTCAACCAGGGACTCAGTCCCTTGGGGCCTCGTTCTCCTTCTCTGCAAAACGGGGACACTGACAGCAATCTACCCCACAGCTGCTGGGACGATTAAATGAGGACCATAAACAAACAGACACATAAACAACAACAAAACGAGCACAGTGCCTGGCGATGGGGAAATGGCCCGGTCCATGTTAACTGGTTTTATCATTATTATACTTTTGAGCAAGGTGAACTCTGTTCTTTTCCTCTACCTCCTGCCAGGAAGGAACCCCACTTAAGACTGTAGAACTTAAGGGACTTCCCCGGCGGTCCGGTGGTTAAGACTTCACCTTCCAATGCAGGGGGTGCAGGTTCAATCCCTGGTCAGGGAGCTAAGATCCCACATGCCTCAGGGCCAAAAAACCAAAACATAAAGCAGAAGCAATATTGCAACAAATTCAATAAAGACTTTAAAAATGGTCCACATCAAAAAAAAAAAAAATCTTCAACACAAAAAAGACTGTAGAACTGAATATAAAGAATTCATTTCAAAAGGCAATCTCAGGACTTCCCTGGTGGTCCAGTGGTTAAGACCTCGCACTGCCGATGCAGGGGACACGGGTTCGATCCCTGGACGGGGAACTAAGATCCCACAGGCTGCACGGTACGGCCAAAAGATTAAAAAAAAAAAAAAAAAAAAAAAAGGCAATCTCCTGGAAAGAGCAGTAACTGGCATCCCAGATGTGAACTGAGGAAAGCTTTCTAATCAACGAGGATGTGGGAAAAACACATTTCGATAAAAGTGAGGGAGTCTAGCGAGTCGTGGGCTAGCGCACACCCACTCCAGCGTGCTCATACGTTTTCCAGTGCCTGACCAGGAGCCTGCCCAGGGAGTTTGCTCCTCTGAAACCATTGTCAGGAGCCACCTGGGCTGCCAGCCTGGGTCCAGCACATGGGAAACAACAATCATGCTTTTACAGTGGGGTGGGCATTTCCACAGGAAGACCTGGGGTGCATTCATTCATTCATTCACCCATCCATTCATCAATTCATTGGCGTATTTATCCACCACTGTGTGTGGTACACTGTTCTTTCATATTGAAAAGTTCAGAAGCCCTGGGTCTGGGGGCTTGTCCAATAGATAGCACCTGGGGGTGATCAGTCACTGGTTCATATAACTAACTACCCCCCCCCAAGTCTGGCTGACCCAACTCTGTTACTTAGGACTCTTTCCTAATTGGCCATTTGACTTGTGCAAGGCACTGAACTTCATCTGTAAAACGAGAGGATTGGACCAGGCAACTTCTAGCAAAGACATTTATGGTCTAACAAAGACATTTTAAGAGTGAACAGCTATTCATAATTATGCAGGGAAAATAGGCATCAACCAGGACGAGGGACTGCCCTGCCTCTAAGGGTCTTTGCACATTAAAACATGATAATTTACTTGCAATCATGCAGCCTGATTCTCCTGTGAAATTCTGCCAGCTCCCGAAATCATGAAAAGAAGGGGGAAACCCCCGTAGGCAGTGGGGGCAGACCTTGGGGGCCGCTGACAAGCTACCTGGGTCTGATCAACACCTGTAATGACTCTTCTCCCAGGGAATTCCGAAGTACACACTGAAGGTCAAGTGCTGGGTCTGAGTTGGGTACACACGTCAGCCCAGAGCTCCTGGCCTCACTCTCAGAGGCTGCAGTGGCCCGAGTTCACTGACCCGATGGTTTCTCAGACCGCACTCCTCTCTCTCCATTCCAAATCTACTGAGCCTGGCACGGCTCAAAGCCAAGCAGCCAGCCTGTTGATTCACGCCTCCTCCTCAAGCTGATGCTCTCTCCCCCTTTATCCTGGGACCGCCACACCTGTCCATCCGGGCCCTGGTGCAGGGAAAGCACTGGCCATCAGCAGAGTTGTGGCTGGGTCCACAACTGGGCTCTAACCCTGGAGCCTTGTGATCGTCAATCACCTAAGCCTTGAGTCTTAGTCTGTAAAATGGGGGCAGTCAGACCCACCTAAGAGAAAATCCCTGCAATGACTGCATAAGATTATTGATAACAAGTGTGATGACAAAGCTCCTGACCCAAAGCAGGAGCCTCACAGACACCGGTGCCTTTCTCTCTCCTAAGAACAGTCTGCGGTGCAAGGGCATTTGCATTTCCGCAGGACCGAAAGAGGCTGACTCTCCAAGTGGCTGACTTTACAAGGCTGCCGTTTCAGGCCCCAAAAGGTCGGCAGTAGTCTGGGGGACACTCTGGGCCTCACCTTCCCCAGGAACAGCTGTCCTTCCATCCCCTCCCTCGGTGGGTGCTGGCCACCACTGGTCACTTTCCCTCTCTCTGGCTGTCCCTGGCGTGTCTGGGTCGTTTCCTTCAGAAACACATCCCATTTTCATTCCCTCTCTCCCAGTCAAAACAGCCTTCTCCCGCGGGCTCAGTTCCCTGGGGACATTCACTCTCAGCCCACCCGGAGGCCTGGACCGCTTTCCACATCTTCCTAAGCTCATCTCAACTCGGGCCTGTCGTCTCCTGCTGCCAGAGACTAGACACCACAGCGCTGCTCCAGGAAAAACCCAACCTGACCAGCTGTGGAAAGCGTAACGTGAGAGGATCGATTACGTGTTCAGAGAATGAGAACTCATCAGTCTAAAGACTAGTGAATTCCACGCAGTCTCAACAAATAAAAGGCATGCCAAAATATATATATACGCTTGCTCTGGTATTCTAACCAATACTCTCATTTATAATTAATATTATAGGTAGTAGGTTTATAATTAAAATTGGGGGTAGTTAATATGTTACAGAGTATAGCTAAAAATCATCCACTTTAGTTTCCACAGTTCTTTCAAATCCCACTGACTGACGGTATTAAGCTACAAGGGGACCCCCAGACCCCCACATACCAACTGTTTAACAATCTCCTTATCTGCAAAGTAGGGCTAATGCTGACGGGCCCACACTTCCTGGTGTTCAAGGTTAGGTGCAGTGATGAGCGTGCAGCTCGAGGTCTGGCCAATTGCAGGTGCTGGAGAACGGCAGCTGCAACCGTCTCCGGTCTCTGGCACACGCCATGTTTTCACGGTTGACAGCTAGCTGCAAAACTAAGCCACACCAAGAGCCTGGGAATGGGGGATTGAGGATGCCCCTCTGTTCCGTCCTCCTGGTGGGCGTTTCCAGCTCTCGGGAGGCAGGTCTCTGATCCGGCCCCTGGATCCGACCTCAACCTGCCAAGGGTGACGTGGTCGGTGGTTCTGAGTCCAATGCGGTCTCCAACATCACTGGGCCTCTTCAGCGCTCTCTGTTGCTCCGAAGCCCATTTACAGTGGCTCGAACATCGGGCTCTGTCCTGCATTCCAGCCATCTCTTTTCCCTCCCCGACGGCAGTGAGAAGGATCCTAAGGGCATCCCAGGCATCTGAGGCCCACAGAGCACCCGGGGTGCCTGCTGCTTAGCCAGCAGATAGATGGGCCACACACGCCATGAACAAGCCCGAGACCACACCGCAGGGTCCAGAAACACCCACAAACGAGGGACCCACAAGGGGGTACTCACGGCGTCCAGCCCGGCCCGCAGAGCCCTGCCTCGCCGTGACGCATGCCGTTCAGTTTTCCGAGTGGAGTTCAGACCTCCTCTCCAGATGCCCAGCCATCCTGACTGCATTTGTGTTAGAGGAACACACAGCCCCGGGCCTCAGCAGAGCTGTTGATCAATAAACCCGCACTCTTCAGAGGATGCGAGTGACATCTACAAACCCGCGAGTGTCAGAACAACGGCAAGAAAATCCCGTGTTCCCACCATCAGAGGATGAGAGCTGCGTAATTCATGCCAGCCCAGGGACGCCGCCAGGAGAAGTAAAACAAACAGCGGGGGGTTCTGTAGACCAGAATCGGGCTCCTGCGTTCCGTTAGCGTTTCCACTATAAAATACTCACTCCCGTTACGGGCGGGGACGCGTCAATCTGTGACCAGACAGGAAAAAGTAAACAAGAGTCTAGAAACCTGCCAAGTAAATGTTAGACTTTCAGTTCCACAGTCAGAAGTGTGCTCCAGCGACGCCTCCTTTATCATGAAGTAATGGAGCATCTCCACGATATGAAATGAGATAAAAAAGAAGTTAACCTGTGAACGCAAAGTCTCACTTTGCATTTTCTGTAAAGGAAATACCTCCAACCTGCACTGATCACAGGAGGCGGGGGGGAGCGACCCCCTTCCAGGGTGCCTCGGAGACCTTCTCCCTGACTTAGCAAGCTGGGGACGTGGTCAAAGTTTTGCCTTTGGTGATGTCGTTCTGCAGCTCAAGGAGGGAGATGACGTGGTGCCAGACACTGGAACTTGCTGGATTTCTCGAAAAGCAGTTCTTTTTTCAGGCAACACACGTATCCTTCCTTTGGGTCAGCAGCGGGGCTCCGGCACTGCAGCCTCCTTTTCTGTAAAGTGGGAGAATCACAGGGCTAAACGCCTACCTGCACCACTAGCCACAGGCCCGTGAAAGCGGGCACTGTTTCCTTCGTTCTGTTTTGTCCCTCCCACAACCTAGAATGGTCCCTGTCACACAGTAGGTGCCTGTTAAGTCTTGATTGTTGAAAGCCTCGCAGGACAGCTGTGCGGATCTCACCAGAAAGTGCCTCCGAGCGTGGCAGTGACTTGCACCATGTGCTAGTCAAGGCTGGTTAACGACTATTGGTACCTTTACCTCAATGGACCCGTAATGCTCCCCAGCACCTGTGCTGGGCTTAGTGCTGGCCTTTGGTGTTTTGTTTTTGCTTTTGTTTTTTAAATTTTTATTGGAGTATAGTTGACTTACAATGTTGTGTTAGTTTCAGGTGTAAGCAACGTGAATCAGTTATACATATACATATATCCATTCTTTTTCAGACTCTTTTCCCATATAGGTTATTACAGAACATTGAGTGGAGTTCCCTGTGCTGTACACTAGATCCTTATTATTATGTATTTTACATATAGTAGTGTGTATATGTTAATCCCAATCTCCTAATTTATCCCTCCCCCACCCCACGTTTCCCCTTCGGTAACCATAAGTTTGATTTCGAAGTCTGTGAGTCGGTTTCTGCTTTGTAAATAAGTTCATCTGTATCACTTTTTATTAGATTCCACATGTAAATGATATCACACGATTTTTATTCTTCTGATCTTCACCACAGTCTCAGGCCTGACGAGTCATGGGGTGGGTTGATATTTTCTTTTTTTTTTTTTTTTTTTTTTACACATTTATTTATTTATTTTTCAGTAAGTTTAAATCCTTGACGGGTACAGCATCACACGGATTCTGTGTCCAATGGCCTTAGCAGGAAGGTTGCTTCGGAATTTGGCACGAACCATGCCACTGTTTCCATGAGCACGAGTTATCTTTCCCCAGATTACTCTGGTTTTGTTAGGTTTTCCACCAGGAGTTACTGTGTTGTTCTTTGCTTTGTACACGTAAGCACATCTCTTGCCTAGATAGAATTCAGTTTCATCTCGAGCGTATACACCTTCAATTTTCAGGAGAGCTGTGTGCTCCCTCTGGTTCCGTAGACCCCGCTTATAGCCAGCAAAAATGGCCTTGGACCACAGCCTCCCAGACATATTTGTCGTTTTAGAAGTCCTGTTCCCAGCAGGCCGGAGCACCCATTCTCGGAGGTCAGGGGACCAGCACCATCAGTCCCGTATCTCCTCCATCCTGTCCTCCCTGTTGCTGGAATCCATAGAAATCATGAGCTGGTAGAGCCTCGGAGCCGGTTGATATTTTCTGAACTCGCTGAAGGAGGGGCCTGCTTGCATCCCATTTAAGCAACCACAGGTCCCCGGGGAAACGGTCCGTTTTTCACCCCTTTGCTTTTTGTGGAGGTGTTGGCAAGACGTCCTGACCAGCGGCTGGGTTAGAACTCAGCACCCGGAGAGCAGGCTGGGGCCGCGTCCCTCGCAGGCCTCTGCCGGGCCGCCCCGGGGGACACGGGCGCAGCAGGTGAATCTGTGTTATCAGGCCGTGTTATCCGCTCGGGGGGGCGGCACTCCGAGCACCCTGGCTTGGGAAACAGAAAGGAGAGGTGCTGCAACACAGAGCACGACCGAGGAGGGTGCCGACTCCCACGGGGGCGCCGAGCGTGCCCATCCCTGCCTAGGTCACACTAAAGGTCGCTGCCGACGGCCCGGCTCAGCCTGCAGGGGCTTCTTGCCTTGCACCAGGCAAGAACCAGCCCTAACCCCCAGAGCAGCGATCTCCAGCCCAAGTGGACGCTCACAGAAGGAAAGAAAAGCCAAGGCCAATGGACAGAAGCCAGCGCCGGGGAGGCTCCAGCTAGTTTTGAAATTTCATTGTTTTCCCCTCCAGGCACTACAATTAAAAGACTGCTGGGACTTCCCTGGGGGCGCAGTGGTTAAGACTCCGCGCTCCCAATGCAGGGGGCCTGGGTTCGATCCCTGATCAGGGAACTAAGATCCCACATGCCGCAACTAAGAGCCCACATGCTGCAACTAAAGATCCCACACACTGCAACTAAGACCGGCGCAGCCAAATAGATAAATAAAATAAATATTAAAAAAAAAAAAAAGACTGCTAACTCTCATCCATGCAGGTACGGGATGTTCCAGAACTCACTGGAGCAATGATTCCAAAAGCATGCCGTGGGCTCGCTGGCGGGTCAGGAGCCAACCCCGGAGGGTACAGGACCCCTGCCTAACACACAGGGAGGCCCATGGGGGCAGCAGGCTTCCCCCACCCGTTAGTGATCCTGGTTTGCTCTCACTCGGCTCACTTTGCATGGGAAAGCGGGGTAACCCTGTCTAGTGGGCCTCAGGGCCAGGCACGGTGCTTGTACGACACGCTGCGCACCCCAGAGCCCTCGAGGCCTGCCTGCAATCCCCGGGTGCCCACACCGAGGCCCGCCCAGCTCTCCCACCAGGTCCTGCTGCCGCCCACCAGCCCAGATGTGCGAGGGATGGCACAGGCCAGCAGAGGCAGACACGAGCCATCCGTGGAGGCCTCTGACTTTTCACGGGTGATGAAACTCCCAGCGCCTGACAAGCCATCATAATTGGGCACAGCTGCTTCCTCCCCACAGCTGGGCGAGGTGGCTGACCATACATGGAAACATTTCTTCTGTCTCTCTTAGCCTGATAGTCCCTGCCTGTGACATTCCAATCGGCCTGGTCCTGGTGATGCAGAAATACCTTTGTCAAAGGGATGGCACAGGATCACGGGGTCCCGGGCTGAAGCCGGGCCTGGCAGCCAGGGGTGGTGGCAGTTCACACCTGTCCTGGCCCGCTGGCCCCCTGACCTAGGCTAAGTCCCTTCCTCCATTTGGACCTCAGTTTCCCCTTTCATAAAAGGTTTCAGGTAGGAATAGTTCTCAAGACAATGTTTAAAAAAAAGGTTGATGAGACAAATTGGAATTCATCCACAAGGCACAGTGACTTCTATGAAATGCTGTTATTTAATATTTTAAAATCAAGTGTCCTGGTGGTTGATTCTTGTTACAGTCAGTTAAAGGAATGAAGGAGAAGGGCACAGGTAGTCTTGACATAGGGCAACAAGATCCAGTTGGAAGACAGGTTCCCAAACACTGGAACCCCGGGTCTGGTGTGCATGGCCACCCCTGGGTGCAGTGGTTGAACTTGATCAAGCTATAGGAGACCAAGGCCAAATGAGAACATTGAAAACACTGATAAAGGAAAATAATCTTCAGATGTGATGGGGAAAGTCACTAAGTGGATCTCTACAATTCAGAAAAAGCCAGGGCAACACCCCCAAAAATTCTCCCCAGAGAAGCCTCAGGACAAATCTGTTCCTATGGTCGAAACCGTCATTAGGATGTTCAGATTCCATCGAGCAGTCGTGATGGATTTTAAACACCTACCCCTCCTTGGGCCAATAGCAAGTTGGGAAAGGATTTCATGGCCATGGTGGTGCAGACTGGGGAATTATCTGAACGGCATTCATTCATTCATTCACTTCATAAATATTTCCTGACTTTGGAGTCCGTGCCAGGTACCATGTGAGATGCTGGGGCATGCTGCAATGAATGGGACAGACGGGGCCCCTGCTCTCCCAGAACTCACAGAGGACAGCAGGATGCTATGAACTCGTGTAACAGGAAACCCATCCTCCCCGGGGCTGGGCGAGGTCAGGGGGCCTCCCTGAAGAAGTGACTTAAACCTGAGACTAAGGGCTAGGGGACAGGAGGGGTGGGGTATCTCAGTGAAAAGAGCATGTGTGTATTAGTTTTCTATTGCTTCATAACAAATGATCACAACCGTAGTGGCTTTAAAGCCACACATTTATCTCATGGTTTCCATGGGTCGGGAGTCCGAGCACTGCTGAGCTGGGTTCTCTGCTGGGGTCTCACAGGGCAGCAATCAAGGTGTCAGCTGGGCTGCACTCTCATCTGGAGGCTCAGCTGAGGAAGAATTGCTTTCATGCTCACTCAGGTTGTTGACGAATTTCCTTCCACGTGCTCTCTGACTGCGGGCTCTCGTTCCTTGCTGGCTGGAGGCTGGAGGCTGTGGGGTCCTCCAGGCAGCCCACACAGGCTTCTCCAACACGGCAGCCGGCAAGGAGCATCTCTCTCTCTGGTCTGCTAAGATGAAGTCCTAGATAATGCAGTGTAATCACGAGAGCGGATCCTCATCACCTTTGCCCCATTCTGTTGGTCCTGCCCCCATGCAAGGGGAGAGGGTTTTCCAAGGTGTGGACACCAGGAGGAGGGACCCTATTGGGAGTCCCCTCAGGCTCTGTCCTCCAGGGTCTGCACAGGCCCTGCACGGGGCAAGTGCAGCTGAAGCTGGAGGAGGTCTGAGCGGCAGAGGGCACGGATGAGAGAGGCAGAGGGAGGAAGCTGGGCTGCACCCAGGCCCAGGCCCCTCACTCAGGGCTTCGAGTATGCACCCCAAGAGGGATGGGAAGCAGGGAAGGTGCTCAGCGGTGGAGGGACACACGACATTTGTTTTCAAAAGACAGATGCTTCTCTATGTAACAAATACTCTTCAGAAGGATGTCCTTTCAAGGGAGTGTTAACAGCAGCTGACTCCAGGTCAGCTTGGTTCCAGGGAGGGGAACCAAGTGGCTGGGGGACAAGAGTTTGAGGGGCACCTGGGGACCTTTTGAATTTTGAACCATATGAATGTTCTGCAGTCAAGAAATAAATTTGTTCTTTTTTTTAACGCAATCTCTCTGGCAGCGATATGAAGACAGGATTAGGAAGAAAGAGACCACCGTAGCTGCAGGGAGATGGATTAGGTGTCAAAGAAGGGAAAGGGATTCTTGGTAATCCAAAAAAAATGGAGAGCAAACGGTGACTATGGTGAAGGTGAGATTTAGATTCTCTTTGGTACTGAGCCTTTCCCCTCACATTTCCTGGACTCCCTGCCTTACTTCTTAGCTTCCCTTTGCCCTACAGATGTAGTCTCAAGAACTGGGCACTCTCGGACTCCAAGAACTCGGCTGCCCCTAAAGAAAAGCCAATTGGTCCCTGAACGTAGCGCCCACCTGCTTTCGATAATGCCAATACAAAGTGCTAATTTCTGTTTCTCTAATGTATTTGATGGTCACTTCAAAGACGTTCTTCAAAGAGATTGCATTAGACCAAAAAAAAAAAAAAGAAAGAAAAGGAAAAAAGGCAACATTAACTACAGAATCCTGATGGGTTATGATTGCATTCTTTTTCCCTGAACACTATTCCCTGCCTCCTTTTTGTGCTCTAAATTACCAATTCTAGTCCCTGCGAAGCTAAATAATAATAATTACCATATAAATGAATATGCATATGTGTCATTTTTCTCCCTAAAAGCAAGAAAGCCTGTTTATTTTGGATGAGGGTTTGTTTTGTTTCTGAACAACCAGAGCACATAATTAGGAGCCTCATCTCTTACTCTTGAAATCCTGTCTCCACCGGGAAGAGATGAAAAAGGTACTGGATGTCCCTGGAAGCTCAGAGAAATTTTAAAACAAATTAAAGAAGATATTTCTTTACTCTGCAGGTAACAATGGCTTGGACACGATCAGAGTCAGAATGTCAGGCCAGAAGGAGCTCCAGTGCTCAAGCCCGAGTCCAGTGTTTTACAGATAGAGAAACAGAGACCCCGGGAAGTGAAATACTCGCCGGAGACACACAGCATGTGATGGTTAGACAAGAACAGAGTGGCCAAAAGCATGACTCCATGTTTGTATCTTGGTTCTGGGACTGACTGTGGGGCTTTGTGCAAGACTCCGCGAGTCTTAAGATGCTACATCCCTAAAACAGGGGTGATGACAGCCGCGAGGCTCCATTGCGTTGCTGTACAAATTAAATGAGATCGCTGATGTGGCACTCAGCCCTAAACCCCCAATCAGTGGTCACCATCAACAGTGTAATAATTACAGCCTCTCTGCATGGTGTACTCTCGATGTGGTGCAGGGGACGAAGTGCCAGACCGGGGCTCCCAAGCCTTTGTTTGGAGTCCAGACAACATCTGCCACCATCATCAAAATAGGAATGATAATGATAATGAATATGATAAATATTAATACAAATAGTATTAATTCAACCAACAGTGTTAAGTATAATGCACAATACAGTCATATAGTACAATATAACTAATAGTAATATCCCTTATGATATAATTAATTAATAATGCTCATAAATGTTATGACCATTTTGAGGATGGTGGTAGCTGTCGGCAAGGACTTGGGATGCCTGGGCTCACGCTTTGTCCGTGCTGCAGGTGAGCTGTGCAACCTGGGCTTTCAGATAAGCTCAAGAAAGGCTTATGGAAGTTAAACGTGTGTTTGAGAGACTAGTCTAGATTACTGAGGGCAAATCTGGGATGTCCAGTTGAAATCACAGAGAAAGTCATCATATTTTCCCCAGAAACCATGACTCAGTGACTTACAGAGATTAAAAAGTTTAAAATAGACAATCACATGAACAAATCAGCCCAGGCCAGCTGGCTCCTGTGTCTGGATCCAGTGGCTGGATCTTCGCAGCATGAGTCCCAGGGGGTTTATCTCACCGGTGGGATGCACCCAACCTCACGATTCCACACCTCTGAATTCTAGGCTGAATGCTTACACTCCGGAAACATTTGACTTGGGATGCAAGTCAATTATAAAAATAACTTTCACAAAATGAGATTTTTCTGAATGTTTCAAGATTGGGAAGGACGGCGTCTCTGGGGTCACTCAGTGGTCCAGACGCCCGGCTTCCATGCCAGTCGGTTCAGGGTCACCAATAAATCATACGATAGCGGTTCCTCCCTTCCTTTCTTTCCTCCCTGCCTGCCTCCAACAGGCCCTTGGCCCTCCACACAGCTCGCAGGCGTGGGTTGGGGAGGGTCCCACAGAGGAATCCCTCCCTCCTCCTACATATACCTCTCCGCTGGGAGTATCTGCCAGGCCCGCTTTTTTTTTTTTTTTTTTTTAAGTATTTATTTATTTAGGTTGTGCCAGGTCTTAGTTGCGGCAGGCGGGCTCTTTAGTTGTGGCTCGCCAGCTCCTTAGTTGCGGCAGGCGGGCTCCTTAGTTGCGGTTCGCTGGCTCCTCAGTTGCAGCACGTGAGCTCCTTAGTTGTGGCAGGCAGGCTCCTTAGTTGTGGCTCGCCAGCTTCTTAGCTGTGGCACGCAGGCTCCTTAGTGGCAGCATGCAAACCCTCAGTTTTGTCATGCACGTGGGATCTAGTTCCCTGACCAGGGATCGAACCCGGGCTCCCTGCATTGGGAGCGGGGAGTCCTATCCACTGTGCCACCAGGGAAGTCCCCTGCCAGGCCCTCTTTCTGGAAGCATATCCTCCCAGGCGCCCATCTCTAGCTAACATCCTGACTGCACACCCCACTTGTTTCTTTGGTTTATCGTCTGTCTCCCCACAGCTAGAATCTGTGCTCCTTGACAGCAGGCGTTTAACTCTTTTGCTCACTGCCTTGGCATTTGTTGCACAAGAGAATAAACAGATGAACAAACGGAAACTCCGGCAGGTGGGTCGGCAAAGCCTGGCGAGGCCTTTGGATTTGACGGTGAAGGAGGCGCCGTCAAACCTGGGCCGGGCACGGCACACTCGGCCTGTGCTCGGCCTCGGAGCCCTCAGCCCACAGCCTGGGGCCAGCAGTCAGAGCGCCCACCCTGTGCTCCACAGGCCCGGGTCCACGCCGGCCAGCACTGCCACTCCGCACTGTGGCTTTGGGCGCTCTCAGGCCCTGCATCTACAAAATGGGGTGGATAATAATAATAATAATAACAGGGACCTCACAGGGTTGTGTGAGGATGGGTGAAGCACTGAGCGTGGTGCCTGGTCCAGGGCCCCCAGCTTTTCTCAGGGCCTGGTGGGAGGTCTGAGCAGAGAAGCTGGGTCTGTGCTCCCGCCTGCCCGAACCACAGGGCCTCTTGCATCACCACCGTGGGGCTTGGGCCCCGGGCCTCTGCTGCACCAAGGCAGCCAGTGAAAGCGAACACTCTTGAGGGTGAGGGACACCCTGCGAGCAGAACCGCTGGGCCCCGGCCGTTCCCGCTCAAGCTCCCGGATCACAGGGTGGTTGGAGGTTTAAGCATCTTGAAAGGGAATCTGGACTAGGCGTGGGAGGCCCTGCTGCCTTTGCTGAGCCTGAGCCAGATCATGGAGCCGTCTCCACCGGGACTTCTGTTTGGCAGGGGTGTGACCATGGCTCCCGAGCAGCCCGTGTTCCTCAGGGCAAGTGCAATCCCTGGGACAGGAACTGAAGACGGACGTGCACCCTGCCCACTGTTCACGGCCACAGCCAGTCACGTGATATCCTGCTACCAGGAGCTCTTGGCACACTGAATTTGCTGATGGGCAAGGCTGTGTCCAGCTGTGCTTTTATTTATTTATTTATTTTAGTTGTGGCTCGCGGGCTCTAGAGAGCATGCTCAGTAGTTGTGGCACATGGGCTCAGTGGTTGTGGCTCGCGGGCTCTAGGGCGCAGGCTCAGTAGTTGTGGCGCACGGGCTTAGCTGCTCCGCGGCATGTGGGATCTTGCATGACCAGGGATCGAACCCGTGTCCCCTGCATTGGCAGACAGATTCTTAACCACTGCGACACCAGGAAAGCCCCCAGCTGTGCTTTTAAATACAGCCCCCATGAATGTAAATTGGTGCCGCCACTGTGGAAAACAGTATGGAGGCATCTCAGAAAACTAAAAATAGAAGTACCATGTAACCCAGCAATTCCACTCCTGGGTATACCTGAAAAAAACAAAAACACTAATTCAAAAAGATGCATGCACCCTAATGTTCATAGCAGCGTTATTTACAGTTGCCAAGATAGGGAAACAACCTGAGTGTCCATCAACAGACGAATGGATAAAGAAGATGTGGTGTATATGCAATGGAATACTACTCAGCCATAGAAAAGAATGAAATTTTGCCATTTGCAATGACATGGATGGACTTGGAGGTCATTATGCTAAGTGAAATAAGTCAGACAGAGAAAGACAAATACTGTATGATATTACTTATATGTGGAATCTAAAAAATACAACAACCTAGTGAATATAACAAAGAAGAAACAGATCCATAGATTTAGAGAACAAACTAGTGGTAACCAGTGGGGACAGGGAAGCGGGGAGGGGCAAGACAGGGGTAGGAGATTAAGAGGTACAAACAATTATGTATAAAATAAGCTACAAGGATATATTGTACAACATGGGGAATATCACAAATATTTTATAATAACTATACATGGAGTATAACTTAAAAAAATTATGAATCACTATACTGCACACCTGTAACACATAATATTGTACATCTACTATACTTGAATTTAAAAAAATACAGGGCTTCCCTGGTGGCGCAGTGGTTAAGAATCTGCCTGCCAATGCAGGGGACGTGGGTTCGAGCCCTGGTCCGGGAAGATCCCACGTGCTGCGGAGCAACTAAGCCCGTGCGTCACAACTACTGAGCCTGCGCTCTAGAGCCCGCGAGCCACAACTACTGAAACCCGTGCACCTAGAGCCCGTGCTCTACAACAAGAGAAGCCACCTCAGTGAGAAGCCCGCGCACCGCGACGAAGAGTAGCCCCCGCTCAACCCAACTGAAGAAAGCCCGCGTGCAGCAACGAAGACCCAGTGCAGCCAAAAATTAATTAATTAATTAATTAAAAAAAAAATACCGCCCCCATCCCACTGAGGGGTTCTGGTCTGGGTGACTTGGATGCACTCATACCAAAGGAGTGACGCCCGCCATGTGACAAGCAGTGCTGGTGAAGAGGAGAAACAACTCAGCTCTGAAGGGCAAGGAGACGAAAGGCAGACCCAAATGCTTCCTGCCTGGGCATCCGCAAGGCCAGAGTTGAATTAGACTCGGCAACTCATAACCAGTTACGGATTAAGGCATAGGCCGTTTTGTACGAGAAAGTCCCGCCCCGTTTCCAGTCACTTAGGGTGCTCTGCCATCCCCTCCACTCCTGACAAACGATTCTCTCACCATTTCCCAGATAAGAGGGTGACCGATGGGTGGGTCAGTTTTAGGAAGAGTTGGTCTGAGGCTGGTTGAACTAAGGCGGCGGTAGGGGTCGAGGGAGCTAGATTCCCAGCCCTGCCTTGTCTGCCTGCCGTCCCCTCTGCCCAAGACGGCCCCTCCGCCGACTGCCCCGCCCCCATCTCGAGAGGCTTCGGGGACAACTCAACTCCCCTGGGCCTGGTTTCCCTTCACACTGTGTTTGTGGCCCCATCACAAGCCTTCCCAGTCGGCTTTGCTTTGGGCACATGAGCCTCTGTCTCCAGCTGAAGGTGGTGAGCCTGGGGCCCAGGGTACCACCCTGCTCATGGGGGATTGAGGAGGATGAGCGGGGGCAGGGGGCAGGGTCCCAGCAGGATGGACAATGCAGCGCCTACAGTGGGCACTTGATTGGAGTGGGTGGAATCGAGCCGGGGGGCTTGGGAGCCGGGTCACAAGGAGGGAACTTGGTTACAACGAAAGTCTGTGGTTAAGTGGCCTTTCGCCTAACACTGCTGGAAGGTGGAAGTCTGTTTTTTATTTAGAACTGAAGAGAAAGGGTAGAAGTGTTTTTATCATCATGTGAAAGTATCATTTAGGACAAGGGTTAGCAAACTACAGCCTGCTGCCAGTTTTTATAAATAAAGTTTTACTGGAACAAACCATGCCCTTTCATTTATATATCATGTATGGCTGCTTTCACATTACATCAGAATTGAGAACTTGCAACAGAGACCGTAAGGTCTGCAAAGCCTAAAATATTTACTATCTAGCCTGGACAGAAAACAGTGTGTCTACCCCCGATGTAGCCTGGCCTCTGAGCTCTGGGCGCGCGCCTAGGCCTGGGCAGCAGGAGACAATCAGCTCGCTGGGAACAATTTGAAGTCAGAGGAAAACAGGCTGTTCAGACCAGACTTTGAAACTCAGACTGCAGCTTACTTGAGGCTCTCTCGCGATTTAGACCCACGTGGCTGAGGACCACGCAGAGCAAGCCTGTGAGAATTGCCCCTCCTTCACCAGTGCCCTGGGAAGGTGCCCAGGCGTCTTTCCAGATGTGGGCCTCTCAATCAATTTCTAAGCAAGAGGGTGTGTGTATGTGTCTGTGTGTGTGCGCACACGAGTTCTGGTTCTGGGCAGGACAGAGTAAGCCCACTGTAACCTGTCACCCCCACTGAAAGCAGCTGCAATGCACGGACAGAATGCAAAGGGCGGCTATTTGAGGACTCAGAAAGTATACAGTAGTAGGTGAATTGGGGAAGAAGATCAAAATTCAAGATCCCACCAAACCAGTATCCCCGAGCTGGTCTCTCCAGGCAGCCTGAAACCTGAGACGGGCAATAGGGAGGGACAGAGACAGGGCCAGGAGCCCCTATTTCTGGCTTGAGCAGTAAGAAAGGGGGCTCCCAACACGCAGAGAGAGCACGGGAAATCTCCCTGTGTTTTTTTTTCTTTTCTGTTTTTCTGCACTCCTGCCTTGAGGCCATCCTGCGTGACAAAGGGGGCCTGCGGGGGCCTGAAACTCTTACAGCGCAGGGGACCCTTCCTCTCCAGTCCCTAGAAAATGCAGCAAAGCCCCATGAATTTTTCCTCTCACTGTCCTCCCGCCACTTGGCCCTGGTCACAAGCATTGTCACAGGCAGCCTGTGAGACAGCCAGGCAGATAAAGGCCCAGCTTTCTGGCCAAAACACCAAATAGAGGGACACCAGGGAACTGGAGGTCACCAAGAAGACGGCAAAGAGGGGAGCGCAGGAAAGCAACCAAATGAAGTCGTTTATGGACTCCTGGCTCCCTCCCCCCCCCCCAGCTGTGCACGCATGGGGCTGACCCCAAACAGCCTTCCAGCCTTCCTGAGAAATGACCTACAGCACTGCCCAGGCCCCCGAGTGGCACCCACACAGCACAGAGCTGTAGAGAACCACACAGCACTGCAAAGGCTTGCGAACAGAACTGAGGTGGAAACCACAGCCCAGAGAAGGTGGTTAGAACTTGCGACCCGAGCCCAACTGAATCAATTGTCTGCTAAGACGAAAATATCAACATTTGCCATAGGATTCAAACAAGACCCAGAGTCTCAGGGCAATATTTTGAATGTCCAGGGTACAAAATTACTTAGCACAGGGAGAACTAGGAAAATTTCAGCTCACGTGGGATGGGACATTAGACACCACTACCAACATGACTCAAGGGTTGGAATTGTCAGACAAGACAGTGAAGCAGCTATTACTAAAACAACGACAACGACAAAGCTCCCAGTAAATGAAGGCACACATAGAAATCCTCGGCAAAGAAACAGAAGACAGAAAGAAGAACCAAATGGAATTTTTAGAACTGAAAAATACAATAATCAAAATTAAAAATTCACTGGATGGGCTCAAGAGTAGCCTGGAGATGAGAGAGAAAAGATTTAATGAGCCTGAAGCTAGTTCAATACAAATTATCAATCTCATCAACAGAGAGAAAAAAAGATAGAAAAAAAACCCGAAACAAAACAATAGAGCTTCAGCGTCCCATGAGAGAACACTGAAAGGCCTGACCTTCATGCCAGTGGAGTCTCAGAGGGGAGAAGAAAGAGAATGGTGTGGGAATTTATTTGAAGAAACAATGGCTGAAAACTTCCCAAGTTTGGAGAAAAACATAAACGTATAAATTCAAGGAGCCCCACAAAGAATAAATCCCAAAAAATTCATGCCCAGACATATCATAAACTTCTGAAAATTACAAACAAAGAAAACAATCTTGAAAGGGGCAAGAGAGAAAGGACACATTATTTATGAGTTTGAATGACTATGGATTTTCGCCAGAAACCACAGTGTTAAAAGTGAAACATTTTGCAAACTGCTGAAAGAAAAAATTGTCAGTCTAGAATTCTGAATCCAGAAGAAAATATCCTTCAGGAATGAAGGCAAAATAAAGACATTCTCAGATGAAGGAAAAGCAAGAGAATTCATTGCCAGCATACCTACCCTAGAAGAATTGCTAAAAAGTTTTTCAGACAGAAAGGGACACTTGGAACATCAGGAATGAAGGGGGAACAAGAGAAATAGTAAATACCTGGATAAATATAACAAACTATTCTCCTCTTGAGTTTTTAAAATATGTTTGATGATTGAGACCGAAAATTATAACATTTGCCCGACGAGATTTTTGATGCATATAGATGAAAACATAAGACAACTACAACATAAAGAGAAGAGAGGAAAGAGACCAATATTGCACATTCTGCCTGAAACGGTAGAATACCGACTCTAAGTAGACTGTGGAAATCTAAGTTTGTATATTGTAATCGCTAGGTCATCCACTAAAAAAAAAACAACAAAAAAACCTACAAAGAGATACAGTAAAACACACAAGCGAAAAATTAACATGGAATACTAAAAAAAAATCACAAACAACTGATAAATTGGACGAAGACCAAATACACATTTCTTCTTATAAATCGCAATATCACAACCCCCGTCCACGCCCCAGGAGGCTGACCTCCACGGACGGCCTCACCTGGACCCCTGCCCTCTGCCTTCACGGGGTCTGGCGGAAGAGAGCGCTGACGAGAGGTCAGAGGATGGAAGGAGAGTTTGGGGCCCCCCCAATCCTCCCTCTGCCCCTCCAGGTCCGGGGCGCCTCCCTCCCCACTTCTGCAGCTGTCCTTCCATTAAAGGCTCTCCTGTGACCCCGTGGGGTGGGCCAGCTCTTTCCTACAGGAACCCCGATGGGCTCCCCAGATGCCACCTTGTTATTTTTCCTCCATCCAAGGTGAAATCCGCGTGCACAGCCTAACCTTCCCCGAGTTTCGGTTCTTACCCTTCTCTGCAGGTCATCTCTGCTCTGGGTCATAAACACACGGCCCTCAGCCTCCTTCATCTGGTAAAGGAGGCCCCCTCTCCCCAGAGCCCCCGCTGGCTCCACGCAGGGCTTCTCACCCGCCTGATGCAGTCCTCTTCCCTCAGGCGTTCCTGAACCAGTCTGACGAGCAGCGTGTTGGGCAACGTCTACAGGAGAGATGACACAGGATGAGAGTCTGACCTTCCGTGTGGGGCTCAAAGGGACACAGACTGGCAGGCCAGCGGGCTCGCTAAGAACCAAGGACCCAGCCCTGTGGACACGAAGCTTCTCCAGGTCCCGGACCAGGGCCCTGTGGCCTCTATGAAGCCCAGGCCCAGAATGCGGCCCTGCCCTCGTCCAGCCTGGGCTCCTCTTTGATGACCCCCCCCCCAACATGCATGCGTGCCCACCTCCATGCTCTGGCTTCTCCTGAGTCCCCGCCCCGATGCTCTGCCCCACCGCCACCTGGGTGACTCCAGGCTCCCGCTGAGCCTCAGCCCCAAGTGCCACTGCCTGCAGGCAGCCCTCCCTGACCCTTCCCAGGCTGGGTTGGCGGCTGCCATAATCCTCGATGGCAAACTCTGTTACTGCACTAACCAGACGTCCTTCCAGGGGCCTGCTCACACGTCTGTCTCCCCAGAAAGTTTCACAGTTCCTGGAGGAAAGGGACTGAGTCTTACTCGCTTTGTCCTCCAGACAATGGTGTACGAGAGGGAGCCGGTGGTGCTGTTCCGTGACCTCACAGTGGTAGCCTGAAGTGGGCCCTGGTATTCTGTGGCATTTGTACCACGGAAATGGGCAAATGCTACAAAGGAGGGCTTTTTCCCTCAGAGAGCTGGTTGTGAAATATTGACCAGCACACCTCTGCCCCTGCACCAAAACAGCGTCAGGGGTGGAGGAGGCCCCTGCTGACTGATGACTTAACGAAACTTCATGTTCCCTAATTCGCTCAGTAAGTACTGAAAATGCTGGTGGCTTCCGCTGAGCGTGTGCTGGGTGCCAGGCACTGTGCCAGGCTACAGTAGTCAATGTTTACAGCTCTGTGCAGGCTGTACTACTTTCATCCCCTTTATACGGATGGGGAAGCTGGGCGCCAGAGAGGTTAGGTCACCTCCCTGGGCTACACAGCCAGGGAGGAGCAGAGGCAGGACCTGAACCCAGGCAGGCCAGGCTCGGGAAGGACAGACAAGCAACGGTCGGCGGGTACGCGGGAGTGACACCCAGAGTGGCCTTCCTTCTGCTTCCCCTCTTCTCAGCTGTCTCTCTCGGACCAGAAGTGACATCCCATTGTTCACAACCGGGTCTGCTCTTTCTAACAAAACCTCAAACGCCCCAGAGCCCATGCCCCTGGAAAACCCTCTTCCAGGTGTCCCCTTGACCCCCGGTCACTAAAAGCGGGTGCTTCTCCCCAACCTCCCCAACACTCAGTCAAGGGAGACTCCTGGGCCAGCCCCGGGCCACACATCCCAAGCTATGTCCGGGCTGACCAGCCTCCAGGAGGGGGCAGGGCTTCTGCCAGGTGCGGGTGAGGGCCCTCAGGGCCACGGCCCAGCAGGGGAGCCCAGAGGCACCCAGCTGTGCGGCGAGGGGCAGGGGAAATCTACCTTACACTCCTTTTGCCAAGCTGGGGACCCTGAAGGGGGAACACGTAGGCCCGGGGGGACGAGCACCTTTCCCTAATTTCCCGAAGTATCCTTAGGGCAAGCGGTGGGCCTGGCAGCACGTCAGTGATGCTGGAGAAAAGTCTGGACCTCTCATTTTAGAGCCAGCGTCCAGAGTGACCAGATCCTGCCTCGGGAATGCTGCCGTGTCTGCCTGGAGTGATGAAGGAGCACCTAAAGGGACAGAGCGCTGGGACATCACGGAGCCTCTGGGACAGGCTGTGGGAACGCTCAGGGCTGCTGACTTAGAAATGGCGTTTTAATAAGCGTCCATGCACGTGGCAGAACCCGTCCACGCCTCACTCTCGTTACGTCCTGGGAGCGAGAGTCAGGGGAATAGACAGCACTCGGCCCCCTCCATGTTTACCTGCGTGCAGTGAACCGGCTTCGGTCAGTTCGCACACAGAGCGATTCCGAGAGAGGGAGTGGGGTACCAGATGTGCAGAGAAGGGCTGGGAGGTAGGGGGCCAATCCCCACGGGGGCTCGAGTTCTCCTGGATTCTACAGGCAGCACCCTGACCTGTCTTCTCTTTGAGCCGTTTGAATGGGTTCCCCGACAAGAGCAGGCTGGGCTTGGGCATGTGGAGGTGGCAATGAAGGGTGTCCCGGGAACTGGCTCACAGGGGAGGGCCAGGGGCTAGAGGGGTAGAAGGTGGAAGGCCTGTGAGCCGTGATCCAGGAGGTTCTCTCCGGCTTCAGGAGAAGGATGGCCCGAGTGGGGAAAGAATGTTCCCAGGGAGAACCTTGGGGGACCGCTGGATTGGCTGGGGACGCAGGCACTCATGATTTGGACCTTGGTCACCCACTGAGTGACCCTGGACAGTGCCTTCAGTGCTCTGAGCCTCACTTTCCGCATCTGTAAACGAGACGAAGACCAAGTGCTTCAAAGAGTTGCCATGAGGATTAAATGAGGTAATACATGTGACGCCTGGGACATGCATGGCCCCCAGCAAGGGCTAAGTGCTACGGCAATTGTTACCCTCAGGCCCCCTTAATAAACCCTGCACCTCCTTCCTCAGCGAGGATCTGGATGAGGAAGCAGCTCTACCCAGTGGGCCACTGATGCCTGGTCTGTGTCACCTCCCCCTGTAGTGTACAACCAGGGGCCCAAATCTCTCCCAACTCCCACTCACATCTCTGACAAAAGATGTGGGAAGTCAAAATAAATTCCAAATGCTAAGGCCCATTGCTGGGGGGTGGGGGATTCCTGGAACAGACGTTTTTATGTAGAGCAGAGACTCACCCTCAGCATTAGGGCTCATCCCCCCAACACCTGCCCAAGGCTGGCTCCATTCATGGTTCAAACTCCCACCTCTTGCCTACATAATGGCTGCTGCAGCTCCAACCAGCTGGGTGACCTTGGATCTTGCCCTCTTCAGGCCTCACACACTACACCAGTAGAAATGAGTAACAATACTTCAGTGTTTGCTTTTATTTTCTACCCAGCATCCATACACCCCGCCTCCAGTAATATACAGTCCCCCAAAGTTCCTTTGAGGCCACACTGTCTTGCCCTTCAGCCTTTACAGTTTCTGTGGGGTCAAGCCCACCATCGGATCCAGAGGAGTGCCCTGATTGGTCCAAGCTGATCAGCATATCCCACTCCTGGCCACTGTGATTGTTTCAGAGGCTGCCCAAGGCCCAGTCCCAGCGAGTGAGAGTCAGGCCCAGGACATGAGTGCAATCATCAGGGGCAGGAAACTTGCTTTCCACTGGATCTGAAGCTGAGAGCATGTAACAGCTGGAGCTGCAGCAGCCACTTTGCAGGCACGGGGGGAGTATAAGGGAATAAAACCAGCACAAAAGGAGAGAGAGAAACCAGGCCTCTCAGCCCCAGAATGGCTTTTCCAGGATGTGGAATTGGAGAAGGAAGAGCAGACAGCAAGAGGATAAGGGAGGGGGCGCCTCTGACGGGAACTTGTAATGTCTCCCCTTGAAAGTTATGGGGTCACTTTGGCTTCTAGAAGTGGACAGCAAAAGTCAAGAGCAAGAGTAGGGGGGAGAGAGAGAGAATGAATGAGTGAGTAGGCCAGAGATGAGAGGGAGGCTAGCCGGCATCTGGTCCCTGGTCTCAGTATCTCCTAAGACACCTCTGTGTCCTTACATCTGCCCTCTGCCAATTTCCTGCTTAAGCCAGGAGTTCTCAACTTGAATGTGCATCCCGGAAGAGCTTGTTAACTCACACATCACTGGCCTCGCCCCAGGGTTTCCAACTCAGCAGGTCCGGGTTAGGCTGGGAATCTGCATTTTGCGTAGGTTTTTGGGTGATACTGAGGATGCTGGTCGGGGGACCACACCTGGAGCACCACTGACTTAAGCGAACTCCAGCACCCAAGACCCAACCCCACGTGGAAGAAGTTGCTGGAGAGGGAGAGTGTCCTGCTGGTGCCCATATGCCCCAACGATCCCAGGAACCGCCCCACCCCCGGGGCTGCCAAGGGGAACAGGGAGCAGCCCTGCCCCTCCCCTCCACATGGCTTCTATCCTTTCCTGTCCCCTGGTGTCCCCCGCCGACCCCAGGCGCAGCCGGTTTCCATCCCGAGATTCCTCTCCCTTCCCTGCCATCACCCATTCGGGAAGCAGCATTCAAACAGGTTCTGGGACGCGGGGGACGAGGGGGGTGCAAGCCAATCAAAGAACACGGGTTGAAAGGCGACAGGTCCGGGTGGAGCGCGGCACCCCCCATGGCCTGCGCGGCGGCGGGGGACAGGCTGGCGACTTTGAGCGCGGCCCCTCATGAGTGTCCCCCACCCCCACCCCCCGCCGCTCACTGCCTCTGTGCTGTCTCGGTGCCAGCTTTGATGTGTCACATCAGCAGCGGGGGCTTCCCAGGGGCCGCTGCTCGGAGCCCTGCCAAACTGTCTTTGCAGGAATCAGGCTCCCTCCTTCCCAAGCTCTGCTGTGCTCTCCCACCCCAGGCCCCAGAGCCTGGCTTTTGGGGGAGAATCAGGGACAAACGAATGGATGGAGCCCAGTGCAGCCCCTGCTGGTCACCTAGAAGACCCAGTCCAGGTGCAGGCCCCTGGCCCCTCGGCATCCCGCTCGGTGGCAACGCGACCGCCAGCCTGCCTCCTTGCCGTAAAGGGCAGAATCAGCTGCGTTGGCCCCAGTTTGGACCTTTCTTCTCCCCAGCTCCCAGTGCCCGAGCCTGGGGCAGAACCGCTGGCCTGAGAACCTCGGAGGTGCCGCCCTTGCCCCGAAGATGCAGCCCCTGGAGGCTCAAGCCCTGGCTCTGGCCCCCGGGGCACCTCACTGAGCTTCTCCTGCCTGGGCTTCCTCCACAGGATGGCAGCAGCCCCCATGGTCCCATCACCAGGCCCCAGCCTCAGGGCCCCTGACATCGCTGTGTCACCTTTGGGTAACGCTCGCTCAGGAGTTGTGGGCATCTTGATCAACTGTCTGAACTTCCATCTGGAGCAAAGCGGGAAGGGGAAGAGCTGAGACTCCTGGTCTGCCAGGAGGGGAGGGGCCTCCCTAGAGGGGCTGCTGGTGGGGGAGGGAAGGCCCCTACTTGGACTTGCGCTCACTTAAGAACTGATCCGAGAATCCGTTAAAGACAACTCTCCTTTCAAAGTTTCTGCTGCTTCCCGGGGCTGTCAGAGCAGGTTTACGTGGCAGGGACTCTCCTGGTTCTGAGAGGCAGGGCCCAGGCAGAGTCTGGAACGGGAACAGGAGGTGAGAGGAGGGAGAGGACAGGAGATGAGGCTTTGAAGGGAGAGCGGAGACCCCACCACGGGGCACCGACGGGGCCGCAGAGGGAGGTGGCCGGGAAGGGAGACCCGGCGGTGGGAAAGGCCAGCGAACTTTAAAGGAGCTACGGAGACTGGTCTTTGGGTTTCTCTGTCCCCATCCTGGGCTGTCCCCATCCTCCCCCGCCCCAAACCTTCCAAAAGGGACCATTCCGCACCACTGCCTTGGGTGTCGGACAGGGAAGGACAGAGTGTGCGGGCTCCTGCTGGCTCTGTCTGAACACAGCCTCCAAGACAGAGAGCAGCCAGGTGGGAGATGGAATGGCCGGAGGGGAAGGAGACAAGCCAGAGGACTTGGAAGCCAGGACTGCCGGGCAATGCCGGAAATCCTCAGAAATACTTGCAGGGGACTACACCTCTCTGTGTAGACAGAGGCAGGATAAGGGCACAAGTGCTATTATTTGGACGTTAAAGAATGGTGACTGACAACTGGGTGCTCGGGTACATCATGTTACATCAGGTTCTTAATTTTTAAATGGGACTGAAGTTGGGAAGAATCCAGCTTTGGCTCCTTCTGGTCTGAGCAGCCTTTAGAGTGGGGCTCATTTATTCATTCAACAAACACAGGCAGTTCTGCTCTAACGCAACAGTTGCGTTCCAAAGAAACCTTGATTTAGCAATAACTGTGCTGTAAAAGTAATAACTGCCGTGAGAAAAGGGGAATGGTGTCTGGGCTGGGCTCCCAGATGACCAGACGAGAACTCCCGAGGGAGCATGTTTAAATGCAGATGCCTGGTCCCCCACTTCCATGAATTCAGACTAAAAGAGTCTGGTGGGGCCCAGGTGAGTCTAATGTGCTGCTCAGGTTGAACACCTCTGGACTATGCGGTTTTAAATTTGCAAATACATATGCTTCCTGCAGGGATTTCAATAATAAAGCTTTTCTTTCCTTTCTTTTTTTTTTTTCAGTAAAAATCTAATACACTCTAGAGCAATCAGCTCCATCCAGCTCCTGCTGCAAAGAAATGTCCTTTCCCCATGGAAGCTGTACGCTCTTCCCCGCCCAGAGCCACGTCTAGGGCTTAGCAGGTGCTGAGCCGAGCTGGTCGCCGCCCGTCTTGTCTTCATCTTCGTTCATCGGGCCTGGGCTTGACCATGTGGCCGTGTGGTCACTGTTCCTCCAAGAACTCACAAGGAAGCTTCCGGGCCTCGTGGGCTGCCCATGAATGATGGCTGGTGGGACAAGTGTCAGAGACGGCCAGCCCGTGGTTGCAAGTAGCAGAGATCGCCCGGGCTGCCCAGGGCAGAAGAGGGGATTGGAAGGGGGACGCAGTGACGTGCCTGCAAAGGCAGGTAGAGCAACGAGACAGCTTTATGGGTGCGCCCTGATGGAGGCTGGGGGAGGCCAGCTGGAAGCAGGGCATCCTATGTGCTTGGTTAGGGGAGCATATCTGGCCTTCTCCGGTTGTAAGCTGGAAGTGGGGACAAAGACTAGGGAAGCTGGCAGTTCAATATGAATCAAGTCCTGGCCATTTGGGACCGACTGTCACCGGGGTTATTGTTGGGCTTCCTGGACTGAACTAGAGGCGCAGGCTGACTTCCCCCCGAGTCTGACTCTCAGCCCGGCCTCCTGGGCTGGTTTCTGAAGACAGTGGGCTGGTTTCCTGGGCAGCTTGCTGAGGCTGTGGCGCAGAGGTCTCTTTTTAAGCCTGGTCTCTGGTCACTGTACATTCAGCCTCTCAGCACATGTAGACCAGGACACCCAGGGATGAAATGAAGGGCTGAGTGGGTTTTGCTTTCAAATAACCCGGGAGCAGGGAATAAGGGGCATCTACCTGCGACTAGATTGCCGTGAGCTGATACTAGTTGAAGCCAGGCGATGAGTCCGTGGTGGTTCTTATACTGTTCTCATTGCTCCTGAGCATCTTTACAATATCTTACAATAAAGCAAGAAACAAGCCAACAGCAAAGCCGTTTTCCACCCCTGGTTGCCCTGAGCCCCCAGCCTCCTCAGGCTATGCCTGCCCATGCGGGTTTGGGGACCCTCTGCCAGATTCTGAGTTCTTCCACATCATCGCCCAGCATGACTCTGGTGATGGCTCCACGGAGCCCCTAAATCTTGCCACCTGTACGCTCTTCCCCGCCCGGAGCCACGTCTAGGGCTTAGCAGGTGCTCAGAGGACACTCAGTAAATGAATTAGTCAAGCGAGCCACCGACTGCACGAGGGCTTTCTGGCCCTGCGCCCTCGGTTGGGTACCCTCGGTCTCCCCCACTGGCTAGAAGTCCCCAGGGGCGAGGAGAAGGAATTCATCTCTGGGTCTCCCACGGCACGGCACGCAGGACGGTGCTTGGCATACAGGAGGTGATGAGGAAGTGTTTCAGAAACCATTTGGAAATTCCGAAGATGGAGCGTCTTGGTTAACACCCGCTACATAAGAGAATTCTGTACAGGAGGGCAGAGCCAAGATTAGCAGGAGAAAATTACGTATTTGAAGGTATTATTGCTGCCTGCAGAAAGAGCTATAAAGGCTCCAGATCAGCAGATGCTTTAAAGACAACACTTAATGAGTGGCCTCGCCGGGCGGGCCGCGTCTGCGGCAAGGCCACGCACCCGCCCCGGCTCCTCAGAGCCCTTCCCTCCTTGATCAGTCCTGATGCCTCGGCCTTTCATCTTCCCTCCACCCGTGCTTCCAAACCAAAGAACGCCAACAAGGCACCCTTGAAAGCACTTCGAAATACGCTGGTCTGAAATACGCTGATAATTAGAGTAATGAAACCCAGGAGGAATTTCCTTAAACGCCCTCCTCGTTGTTGAATTTTCTAACCCTAATAAAAGCATCTTTATTCTAGAAATGAGCCTGCCTCCTCCACCCTGAAAAGCTCATCTTCTGCAGGAAATGAGATAGCCACTTTCTTTCTAAAACTGTATTCCCACCCCAAAAGCTGGGATCCCCCAAACTCTGCCCACACACTCTGACTCCTGCAAGACAGCAGGGCAGTGCAGGGGCGTCACTTGCTTGCCCTGAGAGTCCCGGCCAGGCGACATGGGGTCCGGAAGTGCTCTGGATTAAGCGGTGCTAGAACCGGTTCACCGTTTGGGTAGCAGGGCGGGGGGTGGGCGCTGACCTTGCTGAAGGCGGCTTTCCTTCACGTCCCTCAAACTGTTACTATCGGCAAACTTGAGGCTGGGAGTTTGCCTAAGTGACACCTTCATCTCCAGGAACTGCCCGCACCCTGCCGGGCCCTCCTGGCCGTGGCCGTGCTCCATGGCCTCGATGCGCCTGCCGTGCACACCCCTCACCAGAGCTGGCCCCGCCGTGGGGCCACCTGACCAGCTGGCCCACACAAATCCTTTTTCTGGAAATTTGGCCTTGGAGCTGCCTCTGTGGGTGGTGTGAACCGAAGACACGGGAACCTGGACGAGGGTGGTGGTCACGAGTGGCCGTGGAAGGCAGAAGACGAAAGGAAGGGAGAACCACGGGGAGAATGGAGACAGAGGCAAGCAGCCGCACAGGGCAGAGGAGGCCAGGGTGCTGCCCAGTTCCCGGCCACAGAGCCAGGGAGGCGGGCGCTTCCTCCATCCGGGGCCCAGGAGTCACTGCGTCCCCCTTCCGATCCCCTCTTCTGCCCGGGGCAGCCCGGGCGATCTCTGCTACTTGCAGCCATGGGCTGGCCGTCTCTGCTACTTGCCCCACCAGCCATCATTCATGGGCAGCCCACGAGGCCCGGAAGCTTCCTTCCGAGTTCTTGGAGGAACAGTGACCACACGGCCACGTGGTCAAGACCCGGCCCAATGAATGAAGATGAAGACAAGACGGGCGGCGACCAGCTCTCGGCTGCGGCCTCTGCAGAGACGGGCAGGAGACCCAGGGTTCTCACCCCGACTGGCGGCCCGAGCCCTGGGCAGCCCCGGGTGGGGCCTGAATCCTGCCCTGGCCCCGGGCACTTACTCAACCTCACCAGGTATCAGCACACCTTGCAGGAAAATCGTGAGGGGAGGAGGGGAGGCCTGTGCACGCTTAGCGCTCAGCAGACACCAGGACCCCTACTCTTCCGAGCCGTCTCCGCTCACAAACAAGAGGAAGCCTGCGTGTCCGGGAAGAACGCCTGAAGGAGCACCCCTGCTGCTCTGGGCTGAAGGCCTGTGTCCCCGCAAGTTCATGTGTTGAAATCCTCAAGGTGATGGTACGGGGAGGTGGGGCCTTCGGGTGCCCTTAAGAAAGAGGCTCCAGAGAGCTCCCTGTCCTCTCGCCACATGAGGCTACCGTGAGAAGACGGCTGTCAGCCAACACTGAGTCTGCGGGCACCGTGACCTTGGACTTCCCAGCCTCCAGAACTGTGAGGTACATTCTGTTTCCCAGCCACCCAGTCTCTGCGACAGCAGCCTGAATGGACTGAGGCATCTGCTTACGCTCCGAAGGGGATTTTGAAAAGATATTTGGACATTTCTATTTGCATTTAAGAGAACCAACATGATCAAGCCCTATATTTCCCTTTTAAAAATGTCTTTCGGGCTTCCCTGGTGGCGCAGTGGGTAAGAACCCGCCTGCCAATGCAGGGGACACGGGTTCGAGCCCTGGTCCGGGAAGATCCTACATGCCGCGGAGCAACTAAGCCCGTGCGCCACAACTACTGAGCCTGCGCTCTAGAGCCCGCGAGCCACAACTACTGAGCCCGCGTGCTGCAATTACTGAAGCCTGCGCGCCTAGAGCCCGTGCCCCGCAACAAGAGAAGCCACTGCAATGAGAAGCCCGTGCACCGCAACGAAGAGTAGCCCCTGCTCACCGCAACTAGAGAAAGCCCGCGTGCAGCAACGAAGACCCAACGCAGCCAAAAATAAAAATAAATTAAAAAAAAAAAAAAGTCTTTCAAATATAGTGTTGGTGGGATTTTAGAAACAGACCCCTGATCCTCCTGGGATGCCACAGGGTGCCCACCCCGAGGGGCGGAAGGAAGTGCCCCTGAGCTGCAGCACTCAGGGTCTTTCCACTCTGGGGAGAGCTGGACCACTGCCCTTTAAACCCCCCGCCAGCTCAGGCCTGTAGGTCCTGGTGCAGGCCGGCAGGCGCATCACCTGTGGGATGGAGACCCCCGCCCTGCCCCCACCCACGTGACCTGGCTGACCCTAAGAAGAGCAGGGCTGGGCCGCTCCCTCGGTACAGCACAGCATCCTCACGGTTACTGGTCCTCTCCCACCACAAACCCCTCACCTCCGTACCCACCGGGATCTGTGGGCCCTACTGAAGAATCCTCTCCTTCCTTCTGTCACATCCTGCCTGTATTTCATTTTACCCCAGTATTTTCTCTCACTTAATCCACCAGGAAATGGAAAGAGTGGGGTAGGTGAAGGGGGAGCCTTGGGAGCTCTCACCCCGTCCTGTTCCCCAGGACCCATCCTACCTGGAACTTCTGATAATGTCTCCTGGCATCTGCAGCCAGAGAGGAATATTCTTTTGCTATCAAGCTCTCCACGCTGAGGAGATTGCTATTCAGGTGTTTGCCAAGCCACATTGCCTGAAGAAAGGAAAGAGGAAAAGAAAATTTTTGTGAAAGGAATAATTAAGAGGACACCATTACAATGCCCGGGTCCTTCCATATGCTACTAGTAAAGGATGTCACAGGGAAGCATAATTATTTCTGGCTGGAAGGAGGCCACCAAGGGAGACAAACCCATAAAGTCCCTCCCAGCCGTGGAATTCTGCTTGCCTGCCATTTCTTCTTCAACCAGCCACTGACTCTAAATGGACCTGGGAAACCTATGCTTTACCGCCCTGGGCCTGCCTCTTCAAGCTCTGTGGACCATGAGTTCTTAACTCAAGAAAGGTTTAGAACAGGAAACACGGGGACAGGCCCTAATAGGGGTCACGACCCATACTCAATGTTCATTTTTTCTTAAAGAATGGGGGATGGCATATTCTCGCCAAGTGAATGTTTAGTTCATCAATGACCACTATATATACTCTACCAGGGAAGAACACATTTTAAGATATAATCGTGCAACACAATGTTCTTAACACCAAGATTAGACTGATGACCATTTCAGCAGCGGGATGATTCAAAAGGCCCCGGAGGGGGAATTCCCTGGCAGTCCAGTGGTTAGGACTCAGCGCTTTCACTGCCGGGGCCGGGGTTCAATCCCTGGCCAGGGAACTAAGATCCCGCAAGCCGCACGGCATGGCCAAAAAGAAAAAGAAGGCCCTAGAGGTCCCCCAGGGCAGGTATGAACCTTCATCTTTCTGCTCCTCGCGCTGGGAAATGTCAGTGACAAGACCAGGAAATAGCCTCTTAGGCTTTCACCATGTATCATCTTATTGTAAAATGAGATTTGTGTGTCCCTACACAGCAGACAGGGGTGGGAACAGTGAATGTGCCCAAAGGCTTGTAGCTGAAACACCAGTTAGTGCCAGCGACTGCCAGGTCCCCAGGTCCAGGAGCCCCTGGTTTCTAACAGTGCAATGGCGATCGGGAGGGTGAACTGCGGAGAGGAGTGAAAGCGGACAGCCTGACCCTGAGGAACGAAGCAGAAAAACTACAGAGAGATAGACGGATGGATGGATGAACGGATGGACAGACAGACAGATGACAGATAAATAGAAGAGCTGGCTGTCCTAACTCCAAAAGCAGGGCCGATGCACGTGGTTTTACGTAAGGACCAGACATCTTAATTCCTTTTCAGAATAAAGCCAGGCGCCAGCTAGTCGGGGGAAACCACCTGCCGCATCATCTGGGCCCAGGAGGAGAGCTGACAGCGATGATACAGTGATCGAGGAAGAGTTCGCTAATGTTTATTTTTTTAAGTAAAGTATATAGTTGATTTACAATGTTGTGTTAGGTTCTGGCGTATAGCAGAGTGACTCAGATACATATATATTCTCTTTCAGATTCTTTCCCATTATAGGTTGTTACAAGATATTGAATATAGTTCCCTGTGCTCTACAGTAGGACCTTGTTGTTTATCATTAACTTATGTTACCTGCTCACTAACCAGGTTTTTGAAAAAACAGAGTTCCATCTCAGATGATAATAATTTGAAGACGCTTTTGGCACTTAAAAAAGGAGCTGAAAGATTAAAACCATACATGGAATGAAGCTTCAGCTTCAGGACAGGGGTTGCCTCCAAGGAGGGAGAGACAAAAAGGAGTGAGGGAAGTGGGGTGAGGTATTTGCCATATCTTTGAGGTTCTACTATCTTTGAAATGGAGAGAAAGTCGTCAAAGCAAATATGACAAAATGATAAGTTCCTGTAAAATCCGGGAGTGGGATACGTGAGTATCTCTGGTGTAGTTTCTCTGCTTTTCTGACTGGTTAAAACATTTCATAATTAAAATTTTACGAGTGCTTCTGAAGATTCCACACCAAAAGTCTTTGCAATGTGTGTGCCATTTGACCCAGCACTTCCCCTTCTAGAAATGTATCCTAAGGATGGAACGAAGGGTTTGCCATGATGGTGGCCATGTAGCCATGAGAAAACCCTGGAAGGAATATCCCACACATTCAAAGAATGCTTATCTCTGGATGGTTGGGGAACTCTACTTTTGTTTTTTGTATTTTCTAGGTTTTCTACTACAAACACATACTGTCTCTTGTCATGAGAAAATAAGTTAAGAAGCAGGAGAGAGAAAACATGAAAAAAAGCTCAGTTATGTTGAAAATTCGCAGAGGTGCAGTCTCATTCCGTCCCTGCAGGACAAATGAGATACTACCGTATTACAACACTTAATGTGATACACTTACTATAGTTGTTTTCCCAGAGGCAGGTGGACCTAATATCACGATCTTCGGCACTGTGGAATAAAGAGATTTGAGTGTCACCATTCAATATGACAAAGCAACCTCCCGCGTCTGCGGAGCTCTGGGTGTATTTCTTTCTTTCCTCCCCAGATTTCATTTTCTGGGAGTGACGCGGTCGTTTGTAACCCAGTGGCTCCGAGATGCTCCCACCACAGAACATACGCTCTGTGTTTAGAGAGGTAAGTGATCACTGAGATGGTTTATTTTTCTGTCTCCAAGGGGATGTGGACACGGTAACTTGTTTGCCAAACTAATAAATATCAAGAACAATTGGGATTTCAAACACCATAAAGCATTTTAAACAGGGACTTTGTCTCAGGGACACGCTCTCAAATAAAGCTGTATTTTATGTAAATCGACCTTCAAAGGTGGGTTGTTTTTTTTTTAAAATATCTATGCCTTTTTATTTAGCAACTTGTATTCCCCATCATTTTACAGAGGGAAATAATGGGGAAAAGCCTGGAGTGTATGGGCCAGATTTATAAAACCCCAGATAGAAAAGGCTTTGTTTTCAAATATGGGCATTTCTATGAAGATGGAAACCGCTGGCTTCGGTGTGATACTCCTGGCTCTGGAAGGCTCCCGACCCTGCAGAATTCCCGAAGACACTACCAAACTAGCGAGTAGGTACTGGCCATTGGAAAAGAAAAAAACAAAAACAAAAATCAGCATCTTAAGAAAAGTGCTAAAAAAAAAAACCAAAAAAACAACAACAAAAAAAGAAAAGTGCTGGAAGGCGTGTGCTTGGGTCAAAACGAAGGAAACGGAATGTGGTGTCTGGACAGGTGAACCCATGCTGGTTCCTCCCTGAGTGCCACCTTGATTATGTCACCCCTCCCCCAGCTATGGGAAGCGAGGGGCGCAGCACCCAGGTTGGGGAACCAGGCCTCTGCCTCTGCCTGTCAGCCTGGCCCCAGCCCACGGGGAAGGATGAACAGGTGTGCACAGCAACTCACGGAGCCCGTTCCTGCCAGGCCTCCGAGAGGGAGCCTCGTCCAGGTGGAGGACCTCCTAGTTTGGGAGTGGACACAGAGAAGGAACTAGAGGGTCTGGCCCCTGAGTACATGATCATCAGCAGACCTACACCCAGCCAGGCTGCTTGGGTTTAAAAAGACTTGTGCCCCAATTCACAGCACCTTCTCATTTTCAGGGGAAACGCAGAGGGCAAGTTCAGGATAATTCACTGATTCACTCCACAAATACTCATCGAGCGCCTCATCCAAGCTCGCACTGGGCTGAATGCTGCCGAGAAAAGCAAGGTGGCCTGAGGCCCGCACCGGGTCAGCGAGGTAATCGCGTTAGACCAGACCTGAGAGGGAGGGCTGGCCTCTGCCCCGTTTCCGCGGGGGAACTGCCTCTCCTCAAGCCCACAAATGATGTCAGGCACACGCCACAGCTTTCTGTTGCTGGTTGATGTCTGTGTGCCCCCAGCCGATGGCCTTAGAGCAAACACTGTCGCTGCCCATGTTTCTAAATCTGGTCCACTGGCCCCACTGTTGTGAAATGTAAGCAACTTGCTTCTTGGAAGCCCAAAGCCTTTCCTGGGGCTGGTGATGTGAATCAGCGATGTGGGACAGGAAGGCCCCAGTCAGGGCAGCACCTGGCCTGCTGCCAGGAGGCGCTGCCAGGCTCCAGCTCAGCAAACCCCTGCACATGCCCTTTCTCTCCAAGTCACGCTCGGCAAGGGAGCCTCCGGGCCTCCTCAGTAGGGTGGACTCAGCTGCCAGTGTCCTTCTGGCCAAGGGGCTCTGTGCTCCTTTAAGTCCCCTTGGACCCTTGTTGAGGGGCCTGACCTCAACAGGAGGCTGGGCTGCGTCCTGGGCATCCTCACAGCCTCGCCTAGCTGGGGATCCGGAAGGCCGCCCAGGAGCCCTGAGCAATCCTCTCCCTCGATCTTGGACTTGCTCGTTCTTCCTGGCGATGTTCTTCCCATGTTCCTACCTTGTCACCTGTCACCTCCCCATCAGGAATGTCCTCCTCACCCCACCCCACCCCAGCCCCACTGGCTTCCTCTTCTGAGATTCTCAGCCCACTCCTGATTAAGGGGCTGCTGCAGCCTTGGTGAGTTCTGTCCCCTGCTGAGCAGCTGAGCGGGTCCCCAGGGCGCAGGGACCAAGTCTCATCCTCCTTTCCTGCAGCCAGAATTGCGAGGAGCCACACACGTAGCAGGGCCTTTGGTGGCCTCCTCCTCGGCTGCCCCCCTCTCTGTGGCCACTGAGTGTTTGGTTACCTTCGTCACCACCATCACTACCTCCTTACAAAGGCATCTTCTGCCAGTTGGCATTCTTGGTTACAAGCTGCAGGAACCAGACGTGGCTGAGTCGGGTAGAGGGGGGTTTATTCAAAGGCCAGCGTGGCTCAGAGAATCCTGCCCAGGCGGGACGCAGGCCTGGGGCCACCTACCAGGAACAATGCCCCACGTGAGGCCACCAAGGGGTGTGGGCGGAGCTGCACTGGGCACCTGACACTGCAGCCCGTGTCCAGAATGCCGCTCAGGCACGGCCACGGCCACCGGGAGCCGGGCTCTGCAGGGCCGCCAGGGAGAGCACCTCCCAGACCATGTCCAGAGTCGGGGCTCCACTGAGCGGAGAAGCTCAGGGCACAGGCCCAGGGCAGGCAAGGCATTTTCCGCTGCGGGGGTGGGAGCCAGGGCGGGGCTTCACAGCCCATTCTCTGCTCTGGCCTTGTAACCTGGGGCAAGGCCTTCCGGGGGCCCTGCAACCTGAGGAGAGAAGCCACAGCAGGCGGAAAACACTGCTCATCGGATGAGTCTGGAAACGAGGTGGCTCTGGGAACACTTGGTCAGGGGAGATTGGAGCTGGGATGCCACGGAAGGCTCGCGGGGAGGGGCTGCATCAGGGCAGCAGGGAGGGAGGTCGAGGGCGGAGGGGCCCGGTACGCTGAAGCAAAGAGCTCGCTCGGACCGTGGGGAGAACGCCTGCTTGCCGAAGCCAGAGGATGAAAGGGCGGTGGGGCGGCGGGGGGAGGAGGGGGGTCTGGCTCAGGTGCCGACGCCCTGCTGCCTCTCCAGGGCTCTGAGCCCAGGCCTCCGCTGAAGCTCCCTAGAACTTGGGCCAGACGCAACAAGGCTCAGGGCCTGAGGGACCGAGAAGAAGGGGCTGCCTGCACCTTGACGAGAGCATTTTGGGAATGAGCCAACTCCCAGGTTGCACGTTCATTTCGACAAAGTTGTGAGGCGCCATGGCTGCTGGGGAAGCCCTCCCCTTCCTGGCTCTGTAAGTGGCACCCAAATTGTACACATCTATGAAAATACTTTAAAAGGGGAACATCCATGGCCTTTCTCCCCCTCTAATTTCTCGCACACATTTATGTGATTAATTTCAGTTTCTTAAAATCTAACACCTTGAAACTCCAGCCCTGCTCATGAGTAATTATTTATAAACAGTGTCATAAAAGGCTGCTTCACTGCCAAGAGTAATCAACTTCTTCAACCCACTTCAAAGGAAATCAAAAAACCTTTCCATCCACAGAGCCTTTTGAGGTTTAACTAGGAGCATGATTTAAAATTCACAAGAAAACCCTTAGGTATTGGAGCTCTAATACACAGCTTTCTTGGACAAACGTTTGATAAAAAACGAAACATACCATTATATACACCATCGCCTGCTTTAATATTGCCCAGGGCTACTGTAAATGCTCACTTTGTACTAAATCTGGTTTTCTCGCAGCGAAGGGGCTGCCAGCCCCTGTGCCGGCGGCTCCCCTCATTCCCTCACATGCACGCTCACCGCCAAGAGTCCAGAGCCTTCTGTCCCTCTACACTAGCCATTGGCCATGCCACCATGCGTCACAGCGAACCCCTACCCACGCAACACCCACATCCAGGAGGCGGAGGGTTGAGCGCCCGGCTGCAGTTAACACGGGCCACTGCATGGCCGGGAGAAGGCAGGACCGACTGACCTGCTAGCCCGGGGCTGCAGAAGTGCTCGCTGGACATCAGGGGACCTCTCCAGGCCTCCTGTCCTCTTCTAGAACCACGAGGGTTGGGTGAAACTCTTTTCACCTTCCCCCTCTCCTAGAGAAATCCCGGAAGCATGGCCTTCTCCCTTCCTCCTCCTCCTCCCCCCCTCCTTCTCCCACGTTTTTCTTCACTTGTAGGTGGAGGCCCGGGCATGGGAGGGAAACCCAGAGATGCCCCTCTCTTCATTTAAGTTGTTGGGACTTGAGCCAAAGGGCAAAGATGTGCCAGCATCCCTCAGAGCTGCCGGCCCAAGGCCTGGGAGTGGGGATGGAGGGCTCTGGGAACAAATCAACCCCTCAAAACAGTGGTTACTGGGATCCAATGACTCGACTCCCTGAGAGAGCATCTGGACCAAAAGCCTGGACTCCAGCCATGGGGGAGGACAGCCAGGAGGCCGGCCCCCAGCTCCAGCTGAAAGGGGAGGGCCTGAATTCTCCATCCCTACTGGAGAGCAACAGAGCAGGTGTAACGTGGAGAAAGGAGGAAGGGCTCCGTGGAGGGCAGCCTTGGAAAGGAGGCCCGGGAACGAATGGAAAGGGGTGCTGAGGAGGGTGGAAGGAGGTGGGAAAGGGGAGAGAAGCAGGCTCTTACAGGTGGCTGTGAGACCAGCGCCCGAGAGGACTGTCCCGCCGATGCCGACTGCACTGCATCAGACGACATTTGAACTTAAAAATTCTGGTCAAGTGGATAGTTTGACACTGAAAATCATTTCTGCACACAGAGGAGGAAGATTAAAGCATAAAGAAGGACTGTGCCTCAGATTTCAGGCTCTTGAATTTCTAGCAGGGAGACTAGCGAAGCCTTGAGGTCTGTGGTAGAACACACAGCGTGGCACACACGCCCCTAAACAGAATTTTTCAAACCATAAGTAGCAAGTGCCACCACAACCCAACTTAGGGTTCAAATGGTTATATTATTATCAAGTATGGTTTTCATTTAGAAAAACCTCATTAAGCTTTTCACAAGTGGACACTTGCATGGCACCACCTGAAGCCCGGCGGGAGCATCAGGGCCTTGTCATCCCTTCCCACGGTGTCACTGACCAGTCGCCATGAATGAGGCCGGAGCTTTGCCGCCTCCATCTCTGTTACCAGACATGCCCATTTTACAGAGGAGGAAACTGAGGCCGAGAGAGAGCAATGATCTCTTGCCATTTCGTCACACTTAACTAGGAGATGTGAGCACAGATGTGCTGGAGGCTCCCTGGTGGGGGGAATGGCGGGAAGGGACACCTCCCTGAACTGCACTTCCCTGCACTTCCCTGCTTTTGCTTCGCTCTTCACTTTGAGTTTACTTCACTGTTACTTTACCTTTATCTGGCCTTTAACTTTTACTTCTTTTGACTTTGCTTTGCTGTATTGATCGGGCGGGGGCAGTACGAGAGGGGAACACGGGCAGAAGTGCTCCCAGCAGCCCTCAAGTAACAGAACTTAGCAACACCGGGCCCCGCGAACAGCCGGGGGGTGGGGGGGCAGGGGGCTGCAGAAACGTCTTCCTTCAGCCAACGGAGGCCACTTGGTGAGGCCCGGGCAGCAAGCTGGGGTCTGGAGCAGGGCCACCAGGAAGCAAGGGGGCTTCTCACCCCCCAGAGCAGGTGAGCCTCCCTCCCGCCCCGACCAGAGCACCAGGGAACGGAGGCCCCTTAGAAGACTCTCCGCGGGGCAGACTGGATCCCCCACCTCCGTCACCCCTGCTCGGTCTCCACCTGGGGCACGCGCCCTCACACTCAGCGTCCATTCTCGAATATGCCTCCCTGGAGGCTCAGAAAACGGCACTCCTGGGGCTCTCCGCACCACACTGAACCACCCTGCTTAGGTCTCTGAAACGGCCCCTCACTCCGATGCCCTGACCCTGCCCAGGCCACGCGGAAGAGGCCAGGTGTCCCTGGCAACCTGCAGGCTTGGAGTCTCCTCTCTCACCATTTCTTTTTTAAACTACTTAGCATCCTCTCTCATCTTAGGCCTCTGAACCCCACCACGGGGCATCTCAGGCCTCCATCCCTCTCGGCTGCACCAAGCCCTCATTTCACTGGTGCGCTGGTAGCTCCTTCAAAGCGGCTAATGCTCCAATGAAAGAAACATCAAAGCTCCGAGACACTGGCCTCCCTGACAGCTCACACAGGACGGCAACGATCCTCCACTTGGCAAATCGACCGTGGGACGGAGCGCCTCCTCTCCCCCCTCCCTGTCCCGGGCGCCGGCCTTGGGTCTGGTCGGCCTGCGCTCGCCTGGGCGAGGTTTAGGGAGCTCTGGAACTCATTAACGGGCGCCGACAACGAGACCATCAGGAAAACCCGAGTGTTGCCTGTCTGGGTAGACCAGAAACCACATTTACACCTGACAAGTGGAGTGATCACAGAGCTTAAACCCAACAGGCGACATCAGCTGGGGCGTGCCAAGGCATTAATAATTAATTCCGCGGGCCATTCTGAGGTTTTCATTTTAATCACTTGTCAGGAGAATTTGTATGAGTTGTGCTCCAAAAGAAATTAAGGCATTTTTCAATTCACCACCTCCCCAAGTTGGCAAAACCTTTCCCCACCCTGTTCTGACCTCCCTTTAGACACAGGGAGGACAGAGTGGTTCCCAGAGGTTCCCAGGAGGAGGAGGGGAGGGAGACAGCTGGGTGGGGGGTAGGCCCACTCCAGTGCTCACCGTAATCATTGTCTCGTTGCAAATGATCAATCATGAATGGGATGGGGTCCTTGGGCTGGTGGATCAGGAGCTGCTCCAGCATGTTCTGTGGGCACAGGGCAGACACCCAGGTGGTTAACACCTGCATGAGCACCCAAGGCCCCAGGCTCAGGTGGCCCAGCACCCTGGTATCGCAGTGGATACCAGTTACGGGGCCTGATCTCTCCCCTGCCCCCCACCCTAGCTGGCATCTGTCTGGGTCCCTGTGAGCAGGCCGTGTGGGCTTTGCTGGGGAGGCACCCGGACGGAGGCGGAGCTGGAGGGATGGCGCCCCTGACTCAGAGCAGGCAGTCTCGGGGCCCTCGCCCCTCACTTCCTTGGTGACTCCCAGACCAGCCTTCTCTCGGTTTCTCTCCCGCACTGCACCCGTTCACCCCTCAGAGCCCTAGCAAATGCTGTTCCTTCAGCCTGGAACACTTTTCCTCAGGCCTCAATGGAAACATACCTTCCCGATGATACTCACTAGGTCAATCCTGTCATATGTTCCTGCAGCCCCCGTGCATCCCCTTTATCTCCTCCCCCTTGTTCCAGTGCCCGACACAATCCCAGTAGGTGCCCCACGCGGATGTCTGCTGGGGGACGTGGCCATCGCTGCTACCTGTCTCCCTCCAGAGTGGAACAGATATCTAAAAGAGTCCTGGGATTGTCTGGCTATTTAATCCTAAGGGAAAGCAGCTTCCACGGTTCCAGAACAAAAGGCTCAGAAATGAACCAGGTGGCTGACAGCAGCGGGGCTGGTGCACTAAGGAGCAGCCTTATGCCCTAGGGACAAGCAGGGAGGGGCTGTAGCCCTTTGGGGGCAGAGGGAGAGCAGGGCAGTAAAAACAGCATGAACCATGAGAAGTCCTAGCCCCACTCCGCTTCTCACCATCAAGACCCTTCCCTTCTCTGGGCCTCAGGTTCCCTGCCCATTAAAAGGCACAGTTGGACGAGATCCCTAGTCACATATCACTGGTGAGATGGTGTGAGCTGATTTTAGATGGTTCTCAGATGAATATTTTAAATTTCACTTTTACACGGTTGCATATCTAATGTGTATTAGAAAAATCAGTATGTCAAACCTACGATTTCAAGGATATTGCTTAGGATGAGGTGAAATAAGTTAATTTTTTTAAGTGGGTTGATTTAAAGAAATGATTAAGTTAAAATGTAAATATGGTGTTGGTTATATGAATCTATACCTGTGATAATATTTCATAGACTCATACCCAAAAAATGAGTGCTGGTAAAAATGGATGAAATCCAAATAAGGTCTGTAGTCTAGTTAATAGCATTGTACCAATGTCAATTTCCTGATTTTGACAATGTACTACAGCTACCTTAGATGTTACTACTAGGGGAAGCTGGATCAAGGGTACACCAGAACTCTGTACCATTTTTGTGACTTCCTGTGGGTCTAAACTTATTTTAAAATAAAAACATGGGAATTCCCTGGCAGTCCAGTGGTTAGGACTCAGTGCTTTCACTGCTGGGGCCCAGGTTCAATCCCTGGTCAGGGAACTAAGATCCCACGGCCTCACTGCACAGCAAAAAAAAAAAAGCCAGAAAACGGAAATGGTAAAAACCATGGAGGGAGCACACAAATGACTAAGGACTGGAAATACTGGACCAAAAGCTTCCTCAGGCTGCTCCTTCCAACAACTGCTACGAGATACACCAGATTCTCTAGAGCGGGGCACAGTGCTCCCAGGAGTTGCCCCATCCTGCCCACCACTCGGTGACTTAGGACTCAGCTGGCCATCTTCTTCACTTAGATTGGCCACTCAGTTTTAGAAATCTCTCGTGTGCCCTCTATCAGTTAACACTTTCCAAAGGAAGCCTATGTTTGCTGGAGGGATCTCAGGTTTCTTAGTCTGAGTTCTTCTCTCAGCGCTGTCAGAGGCTCAAACGGCCACTGGCGTCACTAAGGAGGTGCCTCTGGGGACGGGGTGTACCCGGAGGAGCAGACAAACGCTCCAGCTTCCCTTTGGCCCTCAGAACCTCGGAGTGGCTGAAAGTTCCTCCGGTCCAGCTCCTGAAAGGCTTTACTTCCACGAGATGCAGAAGGGAAGCCTGGAGCACATGCAGGGGCACGGCTTTGCCTAAGGTCACACAGGGAGTAGGTCGGTCAGGTCAGGAACTCAGGATGAGGCTTGGGAGGTGCCCTGAACTCTTGGCCCTGAGGAGGAAGGGCCAGGTAGGAAATGCTGCTGTCCAAACCACAGGGCTGCTGTCCCAGGAGGTGGCCCTCTCAGAGGACGGAGAGGGCCACCTTCAACGCAGACACTCCCCAGCTCAGAAACCAACACTGCAGACGGCCTGGGAATTGTCAGCACCAAATGAGCCCCTTGGAAACCACCTCTTGCAACCTGGCGTCTCAAAGATGGGGGAACTGCGAAAAGAAAGGGACCTCTTCCAGATCATGGACTTGACTGGGGCGGGGCCAGGACCAAATCATGGCCAGCATGGCCTGCCCCCTTTCCTCCCTCCAGGGAGGGTCAGGGAGCATCTTTTGGTCGAGCGGTCCCTTGGGATACGATGGCACAGGAGTCGAACAACCCAATTTGGGCGTCCTCGTGGGTAACAAACGTGACCCCTCCCTGATGCGGCGTCGCCGGCGCGCAGCCGGACCGCAGCAAGAAGTTCCCCGGCCACCGCCTGGTGTCGCGACAGGGCAGGGCTGCCCGGGTCACCTGCATCAACTCGAAGACGTGGTTCGCCTCCCCATACTGGGGCATTTCCGGGGGGATGCGGTGCGGGGCGGTGGTCGCGTCCATATCGCCGTGCAACGCGTCCGCTGCCTGCTGACCGCCGTCGCTAGGGCCTCGCGTCATCAGCGCGCGCCGCTCACTGGTGACCGCCGTCGCCAGGGGGTGCCGCGCCGTTGCGTCATCAGCACGCGTCGCGCCCGCCCACCGGCGAGGCTGGCGCCTGGCCTGGGCCCCCGCTCCTCCGCCGGCGTGCTCAGCCGCCTGGGGCAAGTGCTTCCCTGCCCTGGCCTCATCCGCGCCCCGCTGCGCACCCCCAGCGGGGCACCTCAAGTCCCCTCCAGCTGTGGCCTTCTGGGGTCAGAGGTGTCTCCTGATAGGGCCCCCCTGTGCTGAGAGACCCCACTACACCCCGAGGGCACGTCGGCCCCCGAGAGGGCGGGAGGCGGATCCTGCTTCTGGTTCCGTCAACGCGCCCTGGCCCAGGCGTTAGGAGCTCCTTGAGCCACCCCGGCTCTGCTCTCTGGGCCTCAGTTTCCCCATCTTTAAAATGAAGACGCTGAGTAGATGTGGGGCAGGGTGCTTGAAAAAGGAGGGGCGGAGGGTCGAGGGTCCCGTCGGAAACCCTCAGCCCAGCTTGCACCTTCTGAGCCCCAGAGACCCCGCCACTTGCTCCCGGGGCGGGGCGGGGCTGCCCTGTGACCCGATTGCTATGGCACCGGCGGTAACAATCAGGCCCGCGGCCCCGCCCCTTCTCACCTCAGATCTCCCCACTCCCAAGCCCTGGGAAGGGCCTCCCCGCCCCTCCGGAGCCCCAGACACCCACGGAGACACTCCAGCTTCAGGGCGCTCTGTGAGTGAAGGCCGCTCTAGGACAAGCAAGGTTAAAGCAGGCCCGGGGAGGGCCCACCCAAGCCCTGGATTCGGAAACTGGAGGGTGAGGGGGGTGGAGAATGGAGGGGGCCGCCGCTGCTGCCGCTGCCCTGAGAGAGAGAGTTGGGGTGGGACGCGGAGGGGGGAAGGAGGTCTGCGAATCGTGTTAATCCCCGGTGGGTAGCTTGGTATCTGACGCGGCACTGAACTGGGAGCTCTAGCTCTTGTCCGTTGCTATTCTTAGGAGGAGTTACCGTAATGTGAACATTATGGAGAGGGAGTATGGCATAGTCAATACAGATTGCCCAGAGTTCAAATCCTGGCTCCGCTCTTACTAGCTGTGCAAGCCTGCTCTGTGCCTTACTTTCCTCCCCTATTAAGTGGGGATTATGGAAGGCTTCCATGAGCTAATATGTCAGAAGTATTAGACAGTAACTGGTGTGTAGTAAGTGCACAATGCATAGGGGCTACTATTAGTAATATACCTCATTTAATCTTTGCACCAACCCTGAGAAATAGGTACCTTCATTCCCATTTTATGGGTGAGAAATTGGAGGCTCAGAACGGTAAAAATTTGTTAGCTGAGCCATTTCCCTTTTCTGGACCTCTTTCCTCATCAGCTGTTGATCGTGGAGCATTGGAATCAGAAGAGCCCTTGAAAAGCCTCTAATCCAAACTCCCTCATTTTACAGATGGATAAACTGAGGCCTGGAAAGGGGGAAACTCTAGGCCAAGGTTACTTGTTAAAGGTAGAGCCAGGCTGGAACTAGGCATCCTGACTCCTAGCCAAAGCCTTTTCCAGCAGCTGCCAGCCCGGAGACATGCCCTCCAAGGGGAAGAGGCTCGCTCCCCCTCAGAACTGCCTTCTCAAAGCACGTACACACTTTGGTAGGCTTGTCAAATTCAACTGCAAAGACAGGTGGGGAAGAAAAGGAAGCTGCCTCACCCTGAACAGAGAACATAACCACCAAGCCTGCAATTTGCACTGGAGAGGCTCAGTTTGCTTCCTGGACATTTCTGAAATGACTTGCCTTCCTCCTCATTTATTTTAAGCCCTAGGCGCTTTTCATACCACGATTTAATCTTCTTTAGCAGCCTGAAAAAATACAAATCAATTAAAGCCTAAAACCTATCGGGTAATCATTTTTTTCCTTCCTCCTCCCCCAGATCAAGAAGTTCCTGCACCCTGCGCCTTTCATCCAGCCTAATCTGGCTGCAGTGACTCTTGTTCAAGGGACGATCACTTTGGATAGCTTATTACAGCTCCTCTCACAGTACTCCTGGTGTGCATGTCACAAGTCGATAGGATCAAGAACCAAGTCGGTTTTGCTCTCAGGGGCTCTTGGGCCACCAGTCAAGGTAGGGCTGTATCCCTAGAGAACTTGGCAGTTCCAGGAGGGTGGCAGGGAGCTGGGCACATAGGGCAGCCCCCTGAATGCTAGTCCTCATTGCTTTGGGATGGGGAACAGGGAACAGCCTCACTCGAGCGGAAGCGAGGCCCAAGGGTCTAGGTAGTGCAGGCCCTTGGTATCCACTCCCCACCCACCCTGCCCCCCCAGCCACAGTCAATCTGGTATCTGGCGTGTTTCTCTCAATGGACCATCACTGGGGGGTGGGGGAAGGAAGGGAGGTATCCAAGTTAAGATCCCAGGCTTAATAAAGTCGGGCAGAACTGAGTGGGGAAGCTGGTTTGCTCCCATCCTAGCTGCCTGACCTCAGCTCTGTCATCTGTCATGCGGGGGTGATCGTGGTACCCCGCTGAAAGGGCTGTAGCAAGGATCTGAGGTGATGCCTGTCCAGGGTTTACCTAGAGCCTCATCGAACCGGCTGTTATTAGGAGGATTGGGCCGAGCCATCTGGGATCTCGTTGAAGGCTGAATCTCGGCTCCAGTTCGCCCTGCCCTGCACCCACCCACCTCCTGCAAATGCCCCTCTTGCAGACTGTGTAGCCCTTCTGGCCATTCCCATCTGGCTTCCCTGCTTGCTTTTCTCCTTCTCTAAACTACCGTTCACTTCACTTATCCTCATTGTCTGCCTCCCATTCTTAAAGTCCCTCCAGGGTAGGGAGTCTTGTCTATTTTGTTAATGCTGTGTACCCAGCCCAGCACCCTGCAGGTGTCTGGCACCTGGTAGGCACTGCAGCATAAATGAATGAACGAATGAATGAATGCCTGGAGTGCTCTGCACCTCCTTGGCTAGAAGCTTCCGTGGTTGCTCTCACAGCTCTGCCTGACAGTGGGCCCTCAGCCTCGCCCTGCCCACCGCCCCTGCACCTGCTCACGACATTCCCTCTTCCCACCCTCTGCCCAGGGTCCCACCCCTCCGCCCACCTGCCCTCCTCCTCTCCAAAGCCGGCCTTCTTTTCTTTTCTATAAATTTATTTATGTATTTATTTATTTTTGTCTGCGTTGGGTCTTCACTGCTGCACGTGGGCTTTCTCTAGTTTCAGCGAGCGGGGGCTACTCTTCATTGCGGTGTGTGGGCTTCTCATTGCGGTGGCTTCTCTTGTTGCGGAGCACGGGCTCTAGGTGCACGGGCTTCAGTAGTTGTGGCTCGCGGGCTCTAGAGCGCAGGCTCAGTAGTTGTGGCGCACGGGCTTAGTTGCTCCGCGGCATGTGGGATCTTCCTGGACCAGGGATCGAACCCGTGTCCCCTGCATTGGCAGGCAGATTCTTAACCACTGCGCCACCAGGGAAGCCCCCGGCCTTCTTTTCAAGCCTTCCCTCCCCCAGGAGGTCGAGCCCTCAGCAGCCTTGGCTTCTTTCAGGGTGCACATCATGCCTGCTTTTACCTATCTAGCTTGATTGCTGCGTTTCTGGCACCCCCTTACCTTTTGCAGCGAGGTGTGGGCCTCGCTCTCCTCGCCCTAGGCCAGGTCCTGGTAAGCCTGCCTCCATGGGAGGTGACAGAAAACCGCTGCACCCTGGGTCGACTCATTTCTGCCTCCAGGATGGGGCAGCGGGGGGGGGGGGCCTTGGCTGGCTGTGGCACGTGTTCCACAAACAGCGGGTCCCACCGCGTCCCCACAGCCCGGCTCCCCTCCCAGCTTGTGCTGAATGGGGAGGAGGTTGAGTAGAAGGAGGCCACTGCCCTGCGTGGCCCTGGACCAGGCCTGTCCCCAGCGGAGCTGCGCTGCTCAGTTGGCAAACACAGGCTACGGCTCCCAGGGGTGGCCTCAGGACGCTGCCGCTGAAGCTGCTCCGTTCAGTTTGCAGTAGACCCACCTGGGCTGGTGGGGCACGATTGTCGGGCCCCCTCCTGGCATGGCTCCTTTTGGTTTTTTTCAGCTGTGCCTCACAGCTTGCGGGACCTTAGCTCCCCGACCAGGGATTGAACCCGCACCCTCAGCGGTGAAAGCTCAGACCGCCAGGGAGTTTCCTGGCGCGGCTCCTTTATGGCAGCGGGGCTGCGTTTAGCTCCCAGCCCAGGACTGCGGCTCCCAGCTCCAGCTCCCCAGCCCTCTGAAGTTCTCTGATTCACCCCTCCTGTCGTGTCGTGGAGGCCACCTGGTGGTCTGTTCTCCTTTCATCCCCCTGATGCCGTCTCCTCTTACCACTGAGACTCCCTCATTCCGGTCCTGCTGTGTGAGGATGCTGAGGGAGACCCAGCAGAAAGCAAGCCTCCTCTCCATCTGGGACTTGGCAGGAAGCCTGGATGTGTTCTCCGCCCCCACCCCCACCCCAGTGTTCTGGTCCCTTCCACTTGCAGCATCCCACTGGGGCCCTACCTCAGCGCAGCCTCCTCTGACTGACGCGGGGCACGTCCAAGCCTGGGCTCCATGTGTGCCAGGGCCTCGTGGTGCAGGGACAGCCGGCTGTGACACCTTCAAGGATGCTGGTTAGACATCAGGAAACCCAGGACCTAGTGCGTCTCTGGCACAAGCTTGCTGTGACCCCCTGGGCCTCAGTTTCCCCCGGAAGTTAAGGGGAGTTGATCTGCTGAGCTTCCTTCCAGCCCTAACATTCCATAAATCCGTGACCTGGAGCGTTTTGCATGTGCTCGGCAAAACTGTGATGTCATGGAGGGCAGAACCCACTGCCTCTTTCTGCTCAGAGGAGATTCTGGACACGTCGTGGACCTCCTGGATGACACTGGGACAGTTTGTGAGGCACCAAAAGACAGTACTGTCCGCAGCGTCAATGTTTCCAATCAGGGTCATCCCTGCAAACTCCACAGGAGGCAGGGAGGGGGCACCAGCGGCCAACCTCGCCCTGGGGATGGGCAGACCTCAACTCAGGGCTCCTGCCCCAAGCACAGAGTAGGGAAACGGCATGTCCTCAGACTCGACTACAAGGGTCTCAGTGCCGACCCTTCCCCTGCTTAGCCTGGAAAGAATCCTTAGACTTTCCCACCAGCTGCAGAGCGGCAGATGTTTTAAAACAATTTGGTCCCAACTGACAAAATCACAGATTTTACATGCTGTGACATTTCTCCATCCCGGCCTTTGCTGACACCACAGAGAGGTGCTGGAGGCCGTGTGTGTGTGTGTGTGTGTGTGTGTGTGTGAGAGAGAGACACCCACAATCTGGAGAAACTGAGGCCCGGAGAAACTCATGTCTACAACTGAGGGAAGGAAGTCTTGTTTCACAGCAAAGAACGTGTCCCTGGAGGGTAAATAGGCTTGGGTCGGGCTTGGCTCCGTCGCGGACAGCCTGCCGGGTTCTTGAGCAAGTGCACAGCCTCCTAGGGCCTCGTTTCCTTCTCTGCAAAATGGGGATGAAAATCGTCCCTTCTCCCCAGGGTTGCGGGGAGCTGCTCAGCCCCGTGCGCCGCTGAGAGGGGCCGCGGGCATCTCACAACCCCCGAGCTGGATCCGCGGGTCTGGCCCTGGGAGCTCAAGACTCTCCTCTTCCTCGCACAGACTCCTCCTCGCCTGTGAATGAGCAGACAGGATGATGAATGAGGTGAAAGAATCCCTTCGAAGTGTGGAGCAGAAGTACCGGCTCTTCCAGCAGCAGCAGTTCACCTTCATCGCTGCCCTGGAGCACTGCAGGGAGAATGCCCACGACAAGATCCGGCCCGTCTCCAGCATCGGGCAGGTGGAGGCTCGCGGGCTCGTGGGCGGGGCCAGCCCTCATCCCCTCACTTGAACGCTGAAAAACACCAAGGCCCAGAGAGGGCCAGTGCATGTGTGCCAGCATCAGGACTCAGATCCTAACTGGCGGAATGAGCCGTTCACTCATTCCCTCACCAAATATGTGAGTGAACGGCAAAGCAGTTGAAAAGTGTGGGCTCAAGACTCAGCCGGCCAGGGTTTAGGTCCCGGCTCTGCCACATGCCACCTCTGGGACTGCGGGCCAGTGATTCACCTCTCTTCATACATTTCGTCTGGGAAATGTATGAAGAGCAGCACACACCTCCTAGGGCTGTTACGCGGGTTTAAGGAAATCATCAGCAGAACCCACTCTGTCGGCACCTGGTGCTGTCGGCCTGGGCTCAGGACAGGGATGTATGGTGAACAGATGCACACGGTCCCAGCCATTGGGTTCCACTGCGGTTTAGAAACTGCGACCTGCCACGCACATTGCTAGTCACATTGGCAGACGTGTGCAACCCTTGGCTGGCAGCATCCTTCAAAAAATTTTTTTTTAATTTTTGTAAAAATTTCTCCCAGTTTTTTAACTTGAAATTTTAAAAACCTACAGAAAATGAACACCCATATAACTTTCACCTAGATACATTAGTCTGTAATATTTAGGGTGCACCCTTGTTTGTATGTACCCTCTTTCCTCTGAACTATTTGAAAGTAAATTGGCTGCATCCCTTTCAGCCCATCCCCCAAAGGTTCAGACTTCCAAGGGCACGGAACGGGTTTTCAGTATCAGGAAGGAGCACCTGAGACGCCCCCCACCTCTGCTCAGAATCTACGTCAGGGCTGAGTGACCCCGACCCACTCCTCCTTGCCTTAGGTTCAAGAAGGCTTTTGGTAGATAATGGCCCCGTGTGTGTTGACTCTCAACCCTCACCCTGCCCTTCCTGGACTGAGGTATCCAAAGGTTACCTGCACGCACACCTGGTAGCCCAGTGACGCTGCTCTGTTGTAGTTACGCCACAGTGCAGGTTCCTCCTTACCCCCCGCCCCGCCCTGGACCCCGGGGCAGGTGTGTGTGGTGTTTGGGCATATACCGTGGGTGTCAAAAACCTCTACCCCCCTACAAAGCTATTGTACTTGGTAAGGAACTACTTGAGATCATTTGGGGAGACATCCCTAGTGACAAAAAGTCAACCAGTGGCAGCAGGAAAACCCTGGTTGTCTTAGAACTTTCTGGGTACTGGAGGAGGTAGGCGACGCCCCCTTCCACCAGACCGTGGAGAGTAGGACCATGTGAAATGGGTCAGTTAATCCTGCCTGGACTGGAGCCAACTCCTCCCCAGCCCTTGCCCAATCTCAGATCCAGAGTGACTGGGGGTCCCGGGTGTGGAAAGAGTCCTGGGCCGGGGAGGATCCCCACTGCCCCCCAAGGAAAGGAGTTGAAATTAGATCAATTTTATCACTATTCTTAGCACCTTTTATGGCTTAAGAAAGGTTTCCCTCCCACTAAAACACGTTCACATGGGAGGTTTCGTTTTGTTTTTAGTATTTAAGCTCTCCATTCTCTTAGAGTTGATTTTTGTCTGTGGCGTGATGTGGAGACTACATTTTGTTCCTCATATAGATCATTGTTTCCCCAGCTCTACTTACTGACTTGTCCCTTTCTCTAGCCTTGGAAGCACAGGACAACAAAACTACAAAGGATTCTAGTTTGCTTCTCAATCTGGGTGGCCCAAACCAGCGGTTCTCAAAGTGGGTCCTCTAGGTGGGACTATGGCACAGAGTCAGGGACTAGCCCTCTTTGCTTCAGGTGTTGGCTTAGGTGCCTGGGACTGGTGAGACGTATGGGGCTCAGAGCCCTCGAGCTGGGGTGAATAAGCAGGGCATTTCACCTCTCTGGCCCTCGGTATCCATCTGTAAAATGAGGACTTAAAAAGGTACCCAGTGTATGGCATTTAGGTGAGGACTGAGTGAGCTCAGGCCTGCAAAGCCTTCTGCATGGTGCCCGGGACACTTCAAGATGTTCGCTGTCTATAGACCCGAATGCTTACACGTTACTGGCATGTCCCTCATGACTCTGGGAGGGCCAAGGCAGGTGCTCCCGGGTCCTCCCGGCTCACTCCGCGCGGCCCGTGCAGGTGCAGAGCTACACAGAGCATCACTGCGGCAACTCCACAGACCGGCGTGTCCTGCTCATGTTCCTGGACATCTGCGCAGAGCTCGGCAAGCTGTGCCAGCACTTCGAGGCCCTGCACTCGGGCACCCCCGTCACCAACGACCTCCTCGAGAAGTGCAAGACCCTCGTTAGCCAAAGCAACGACTTAAGCAGCCTGCGAGCAAAGTAAGACCCTTCTGATCCGGTTCCCGCGGCCTCAGCGCCTGCGTGTAGGAGGAGGGGGGAGGGGTCGGGGACGGGAGAGGAGGGGTCCTGGAGGAAGGGCGGGCTTTTGCGGAGAGGGCAGGTGAGTCTAAGCTGGTGAATCACAGGCGACTGTCCAGACGTCCCCGGCTGGGAAGTCCTAGGCCCCTTGATTTAGTGGACTGACTCTGACCCAACAAATCATCTTATTGAAAATGAGGGATTCTGAGGCCCAGATCTAGTAGGACACAAATCCTTTTGCTGGAGCCTGCACCAGGCCAGGAAAAGGGGGTCACAGACCAGTTGTTCCCAGAAGCCCAGGAAGAAGTGGGATGTCTGGAGCCCGGTCCCATGGGCGTCAGCACCACCAGTGTGGTTCCCTAATTCTGAGCCCTGGGGAATCCGCAGCACAGAGTACCAAATTCTGGAGGAAGCTGTTGAGATATTAGGGTAAGAAGAGTCAGAGGGGCTAAACGGTGTACTTGGGAGTGATTAGAGCAGCCTTCCACAGCTCGTGACCCACGCCTTTCACACCGGGATCTCCTGGGGGCTCTTGGGCCCTAAACCCGCTCAACCACCATGTCTGGCACCGAGAGCCTGGCCTGGTGGGCGCACAGCTCTAAAACCTCCCAAGGGGGTTCTGCCGTGGGGGCAGCATTAGAAACCCCTGCCCGAGGTCCGGGCCGCGGCACGGGAGTCCCCGGAGCAGGGCGCAGCAGGCCCCTCTTGCCGCCCTGCAGGTACCCTCACGACATGGTGAACCACCTCAGCTGCCACGAGGCCAGGAACCACTACGGAGGCGTGGTCAGCCTCATCCCCATTGTCCTAGACTTGATGAAAGAATGGGTCGCCCACTCGGAGAAGCTGCCCCGCAAAGCGCTGCAGCACGTGAGTGAGCCCCAGGCAGCCACCAGGGCAGCCGCTCGTGCTCCCCAGGCCACAGGCACCCAGCCTCGGTTAAGAAAAGACAAGTGTGGGCAACCGACACAAGACAGCCTCAAACCTAGGGGGAAAAACAAAGAATGTTCAAAACCACCCTGGAGACCACCTGGTGGGAAACTAACTCAGCCGGTGACCTGCTTGATCCCAATCCCATCCTGTCCCATCCCGTCCCGTGGGGCACTTTGCTACTAAGCTTGGTTTCCACTAGTTGATCCATTTTCACCGGTGCCCACAGTCTTTGCCACTTATTAACCCCCAAGGGGACCGCCCCATGTATGTCTGAGAACCTCTCTCCCTCTCGTGCTTTAACTTCTAACTTTTCCCCGCCTCCAAGCGTCAGGCTCCGTGCTGATGAAGAGGACCCTCACTTAGTGTTGCCGGTAGAGGGTGTCCCGGGGAGGCTGGGAAAGGGCTAGGGCACCGACTGTCCCGCCCAGGCCCAGCTTCCCCAGCTGAGCTGCTCAGCTGGAGGAGGCCACTCAGCTCCCTTCCCGCCGCGGCAGCAGCCATAGGCGAGACGCCACTCTCTGCAAGACAGGGCTGCTCCCGCCCCCCGGGATGCTGAGGGCAGCACGCTGAACTGCTCAGTGTGATCAGGTCTCTGGACCACAGCCCAAAGGGGAACGAACCCGCCTTGCCTCTCCTTTACTTGGGAGGGAGACTGAGAGAAGCCGGAAGAATTGATTTTGTGGCTCCCGTCCGAGGACAGTTACCTGGTTTTCACAACATAATTGAGGCCCAGACGTCGTAAAATGCGTCACTGGCTTCCGAGCTTGCCAGAAGTATTGTCTGACTGTTGGTTTCTGCCTTCACAGGGGGCGACTTAGCTTCTGTATTCTTGCTTCCTCGGGGGCGACAGTCAAGAATAAAAAGTGTTCTGCCACCTCTTTGCCTGGCCTGGTTTCCTGGGATTTATCCCTTAAAGAAAACGACATTCACCCTAAGACCCCCGAGGATGCTGGGCAGTAGCCTCACAAGCAAAACCACTAGCAAAGCGCTACCACTGTGGGGGGGAACACACCCCGCTCCAAACAGGGTCCGCTGTGAAGAGGTTCCTGCCAAAGGCCCACAGAAGGCCAGCCCAGTAACTCCTTGTATAGTTAGAGACCTACTCAGACAAGAACATCTGAATTTTCCAGACAAAACTTACAACTGCCACCTCAACGTCCTGTCCCAAAGGAGCTGCTTCCGCTGTTAACTGGGCAGAGCCGACCAATTTCCAGGGCAGCTGGGCGGAAGCGAGCAGTAGAAAACCACACTGCAGACGTGGCTCTTCACCACCGGTCCTTTCCCAGTTAAGGCCAGGGTGGACCTTGCGATCGTTTAAAGGTAGTTTCCTGCCTTCCTCCAAACACCTGACGGCATAGGGAAGGGGGTGGACGCGAGCTGCACTCCCTCCTCAGCACACTCGTAAGACACAATCGGCAAGGCTCAGGGTCTGTAAGCGTTTGACAACTTCGGTGCCACCTGGGCTCCTCCAAAAGGGCTGTATTAAACCCGATGTGCCGGCCAACCCCTAGGAAGGCAAGCACACACCAAAAGCAAGGCTGGATGGCTGTGCAGACCCGGCCCGCCGCCTGGTTTTGAGAGCTTTCTTCTAGAGATGGCTCCAGTCACCTCCCCCAACACCACCATGACACTTTGTGGGAAGAGCGTGAATTTGAGGCAGATAAAGGTAGGATTTGTGGCTCTTTGCCAGAACAAAAGGATCTTACAGGGACTAAAGCCAGATTCCACTTGTCAGCACCCCCTCCAGCCACCCAAGGTAACCAAGCAATCCAGACCCTGAGGCTTTCCATCTTTGGACAAGTTCCTACTTTGCCTATAAGCCCCTCAGAGGCCAACATGAGTCACTTCATGTCAATACAGCAAAGTAGTGCAAAACAATAAATTTTTATTTGTTCACAGTTAAACACAAGCAACTGCCTTGACATTTTAGAACATTCTAAGAAGGACAGCAAACCCTTTTGATTCCAATTCCCATTCACTAAGATTGTACCATTTCCTCTTGCAGTTCGCATTTATGGCATCTGATGTGGATTGTTTGACATGCTTTTAAGATCAAGACGGGAAGGTGTAAACCTTTTGACAAGAGATGACTTTCTTAAATTTAGCTAAAAGCAGTCAGCCAAAAAAAATCTCTTTTTCAGTGATGGGACCCCTTTAAACTGCAAGTTAGCCACATATGGTTGATCCATGATTGAGTTACAAAACTAGATTATGTCTTAGCAAAATCTGTTCCTCCATAATATATTTATGGTCCATAGACATCTTCTGAAAAGTGATCACTGATTCTTCCTAGTGCAAAATGCCTGGCTGCCTCTTCAATAAGCCGAAGTGTCTGCTGCCAAGAGCAGCGCCGTACCCTCCCGTCCAAACACTGTATCAAGGTGGGGAAAGGGAGGAGGGGTTGGCCTTGGGGGGGGAAGGGTCTCCTCTAAAAGGTCTACTCCAATGGTTCAACTAGTCTACTTATCCCCGAGGATGGACAATTTTGTGGCACCGGGACGGGAAGGGGGAGAGAAAGCTCCTCTGCCTTCGTTAACTCGTTTCAAGGCCAGAAGCCGTCGTGGGCCCAGGTGTTCGACTATCGCAGGCAGGTTCCCCTTGTAGCTACAGCCATCTTCTCTCAGGGCGGCACATACAGACTGCAGGACGGAGTGGAGAAGACGGAAACACCGCTCCCCCGGGCACATCAGAGTCACGGACGGGGAAACGAGCCACGTGGGGACAAGGGTCACAGCAGCAGCCCGGGGGCCAGGCCCCAACCTCAATGTGTTCTTTCATCTATAAAGAAAAGCTTAATCAAGTGCAATCAATTCCTCTGTCGTGGTCTGGGGGAGGGCAGGGGCACATGTCAGAGAACTCTGGATGTAAACAGATACGCAAACATCTTCCCATACTCATGGCTGGTCAATTTTAACGCACGTACCTCGAACAGTGAAAATGCCCAGAGTGAGACGTGCCGATTTGGGTCATTCCACGAAAGACAGCTTTCTTCCCCACGTGAGACACACACTTCTGGGTGGGCTCGGGCTGCTCCCGGAGCCACTCTGAGGAGACGGCGGCCTCTCAGAGCATCCGCACAAGGTGGGTGGCACTCCACCTCGACAGCAGCTCTGGACTGAGTCTTCACTCTGCCCAAACCCTCCTCAGACCTGTCCACACTTTCTAACACCTCTTACTGCTTTTGGTTAGAAAAACCACATCTCCATGTAGTACTGTCTTTCACTTGTTCTTCAGTTATTTCTTTCTGGCTTCAAGTGGTATGTTCTAGTATTTGGTGAAAATTCACATTGACTGGTCATAGCACTTTTGTTAAATTCTCTACACAGAAACACCGAATTTTTTACTCTTAACTGTGAGTCTGAACCTCTGTGGTCTCCACGGACCCTCTCTCATCATCGTGATCATCTTATTTATCCTTTTTACAAAACTACTAGAGTTTTACCTTTCTCAACAAAAACACCGGAAACTACATGTGCTGTTGCAAATGGGGACGGCCCAGGTCTGGAGTTTTGTTTCCCACTGTCCTGGTTTTGCCCAGTGGGGAGCTGGCCTCTGTGGCCATGGTGGCACGGTGGGCTAATCTTTCCAACTGTCAGTGGCTTCCAGGACATCTTCCTGGATTGTAACAGTTTACCTTTTAAGAAGAGTTTGGACTATTTCCACCTAAACACATTACGTTACATATATTCTGGCTCACAAAGCAGCTTACCTATCATTTCTCTCTCCACTCACAGAGCCTAATAAGAACCTTCAGCAGCTTATTCCCAAAGGTTGGGCAGTTTTCCCTCCTGAAAAACTCTGCTGACAAACCTAGGGAGGTCACATCTACCCACCCACCTTATAGGGTTGGTCCCGGCACTCGTCTCCAAGGAAACCTCTGACCCAAGAAATGGTCTTCATCTCCTACCTTTGGATTTCAGTTAGTTTTCTTATTCATGACCAGATATTTCTTCCAATTCCACAGTAGCAAATTTCATAGACTTGTGACAGAACCTTGTCAAAAGCTTTTTTAAAATCCATGAAAGTTCTGTCGGATAGAGATCCATGTACTTATTTACCTGTAGTAGATTCAGGAACTCATTTTCTCTATGGAGACCATGCTGTCATCTCCCCTCCCGCCCCCCCCAACAATGACACTGTAGTGCTCCCTTTTAAAACAAGGTTTCACGCTCCCAAGACTCCCAAGAAGCAGACGCCCATCTTCTCTCAGGGTCTACGCTGACCCTGGTTAGTGTCAGGTGGCGAGCGGAACAGGTTATGGACACTGGCCAAACAGCTCTGAAGCAGGCAAGCCTGCTCCAAGTGACTCCGGTGGAGCTTAACCCTAACGTCTGGGAATACAGGCTCTGCCTTGAATGTGACGGTTCTTACTGCCTTTGCCCTGCCTGTTCTCAGGCCTGAATTCTCTCTCGGGAGTTCCTCTACCACTATCACCTTTCCATCCTTAAAAATACTCACTGCAGCATAATCGAGTGACCCGCTGACTCTTGGCAAGTCTATCATTTTCAAAACCAAAACAAACTTTATTATCGACTCAAGTCCTTTGCAATATAAAAGCCTAAATTTTCAGGCTGGGTAACTTCAGCATGACTCCAGGCCTCCACCCCCCAGCCTTGGCTGAATAAAATCCATGGCCTCCTAGAGCCCAAAGGAAGCTGAGTGCAGCTGCTGGGGTCAGCCATGGTTATAAAGCTGAGCAAACGGATGCCCCGGCTGGAGGAGTATGCCAAGGGCCTCCAGCCCGGGCCCCAGTCCACTTTACCACGCTGCCTCCTTCTTCCCTGTATTTTTACAATCTGTCCATTAAAAAATTTTTTTTCTTTCTTTACATTGGCCTCCTTGCTTTTGCAGTTAGGGTAAAGGCTTTGATTTAAGTGCCTGGTATCTTTGTTCTGTGGCACAGATCTCCTGGGCTTGGGGAGGGGATAAGCATTTAGAAACAGTTTTAATAGTTACCTTGTAACTTTTTTTTCCCTGGATTTGTTCATGTTTTCCTTTTCTAAATAAAACTGTAATAGGAAACCAGAACATATTGGATTTTAAGCTTTCCTTTGGAAAAAACTGAATTAAACATCCGTGGTGTCATTAATACTCCACATCAGGCATCCAGCGGCAATTGCTGGCCCCGCGCTGGGCTGGAGCAGTCGGGCACACACCCTCCCTCAAGCTGGGATCCATCAGTCACACCCAGAAATCCTGTCCCAAGGAGGTGGTCTGCCAGTACAGCCATGGTGACGTGGAGTCTCCTTCTCTAGCTCCCTTTGGCTATTTGGGAGGCTAGAATATTTATTGCCACACTTTAAAAAAGAGACTTTTACCCTCATGTGCTGGAAGCTTCCATATGCACTAAAGTTTCGTACCATTTCAGTTTGCCATTTCCCTCTTCATGGATGAACCCTTCTACACTTTTAACTGAAAGATGAGAAAGAAAAAAGCCAAGTTCACTGGCTCTTTCCTACCAGTCTCCCCCCTGCCTTAGCCTCGGCTGGATCACTAGGCAACAATTCTTAGGCTTCTAGCATTCATTTCAGGAGCACCTGCTGAGTTCAGATTCTCTGCCACGACCCATGTTCTGACTTGTGTCACCTCTCCCAAGCATGTGCAGGCAGCCCACTGGGCCCAGGCAGTCAGCTCTGTCAACCCTCTCCAGGACTCTCCTCTAATGCTCTGCCATGACCAACACGTGCAAGGGGAGCAGCATCAAGCCCCCCGCAGGGTCGGCCCCTGAAAGTCAGCATTGGTGTGAAAAAGCTGTTACCTTTTTGGTGGCCTAGAATCTACTATAGCGAGGCAACTCTCACAGCCTGAGACACGATGGTCATAAAACGTTGAAGAAACTCTTTGGACCTTCAGAGCCTTTCGGCTGCAGCATTCCAGAGAAGATGACGTAAACAGGAGGCACACGGGACAGGGAAGAGAGGCAAACAGCTAGCACCGCCCCGCCTGCAGGGGCAGGTCCTCATCCCCAGCACTTTCCTTTTCAGGGAGCTGCTCCAGCCACCATCCTCCCTCCTGCAGAGAGCACGCCTGACCACCCACACACCCCAGCCTGTAATCAGAACAGTACCAGCTTTCGAGCAAACGCCACATAAGCAAGAGGTAGTGGGGCAGGGGGACAGAGCATTCCCAAAGGGGAGCATGGTCTCCACAGTGCCAGCTCCAGACTTTTCCAACAACAGACCTTTGTTCACATGGAACTTCCTAGGAAGCTTATCAGAACTGCCAAAAGAACTTAAGAGAGAATAAACCATTGTTTTTCTAGATCTGCGGCTTTAGATGATGGATGTTAGAACCAAAAGCAGTGACAACATCTCAAGTAAAAGCTCTCATGTGAAGATGATCAGCTTTGCATGTCATATCCTCCTGGAAAGGGACAAAACCAGACTTACCTGTGATGCCAACAATGACCTGGGCTCACGGAGAGCCTGCCCAGCTAACTGAGCTTCAGGAAAGGAGCGGGTGGTGTGTTAGACTCCAGGATTAAATTTGGCTTCATATTGCACAGGTTCAAAGGACACAACCATTTGGGGGGAAAAGGAAGAAAATAAAGCTAGTGAGGAACGCACCCTGGCCCTCGGGTTAGTACACGCTGCCAGGTAAATGAAAGAGAGGGTGGCCGAAGGGAAACTGAAGAGGCATTTCAATGCCAGATCCAAAAACCGTTCTGCATTCAGTCAACTGTCAAAGGACCCCCATCCCATTTCCTCTGCGGGAGCTAGCCCCTCAAACCCTGGAAACAGGAGAGCTCCGAAACGGGCACTCACACGTCCCGTTCCAGGCCGGCGACGCGCACGTAACACTGCCTGGCACCGTCCCTAGCTGTGCTCGTGCTGTGCCTCATTGTAGTCCATGATACGGAGCTGCCCCACGCTGTCTGGCTTCGGGGGAGGCGGCTGCGGGCCGTCTAGGTTCAGGGGGGGCTTGGCTTCCACACCCGAGTCTTTGCCCAGCTCTGTCTTTAGGGTCTCAGAAAGGCTACTGCTGGTCAGGCTGTCCTCATCGCACTGGCTCTCACTCTTATTACGAAATAGCTCTCGAGCCTTCATGCCCAGGAAGCTTTTTGAACTAGGAAGTGAGCCGACAGTCACAGGGATGCCCGCGGTGGGCTCTCCCACGGCAGTCTCCCAGCGACTGCTGAGCGGGCCCATCCTCGGGTTTGGGGGTTTCTCCGGGGTAGAAAGCTCACTGCTGCCGCTGCTGCTGCTGCTGCCTCCGGGCCTGGGGGGCTTGGTCTCCCCGTTAGGGCCAGATGCCTCTTCATTGTTGTGCCCTGTCACAGGATCCGAGCAGCCGTCACGACAACAGTCGAGCCTGTAAGAAATCCGAGGACGAGAAAGGGAGCTGGTGGTTGCAGTGCCCGTGTTTGGGAAGCATGGAATTACGCGGACGCGCGCTCGCACCGACGCTGAGCTCTGCCGGCCCGCTCTACGTTCTAGAAGAGAGGACTCCCGTGTTGAGAGCTCATGAAGAGAAACCTAAGCCACAACCAGGGATATCGGACGGCGATCTTAAATAGGAACGCTTCCCAGGACCATTATCAAGTGACTCGGGCCCCAGGACAAGGAACTCAGAAGGATGGCTGGGCACTCTGAGGGACGCAGCTGAGAGCTGCAGGCTCGCCTGTCCGGCTGGGACCGCTGCTAACACCACACGATGCCTCCCCGCTCTGTCAGCGGCAGCCTCACGACAAGGCCACGGCTGCCGACTCTTTGCTCCTACCTTTCTTCCGCTGCTTCGGCTGCTTCTGTTTTTTCTTCTTCAAGTTTTTTCAGGAGGCCATCCTTCTCCAACCTGCCGTATAAATCTAAGATCTCCAATTCAAACACTTGGGTGATCCTCTTCTGAGCTTCATACCTGCTCTCTGCGGCCTGCAGCTGTCCTCTGAAAGATACAGACCACCCCAGAATGTGGGAAGTTCTACTTAAATACATCACAACAAAAACCTTTCCCCCTGAAAGGTACCTTGCCTGGAGTTTGACATCCTCTAAATATTTTTTCTGTTCCAAAAGAAGGTGGTCTTTCTTGGCTAGATGAGATTCCAGTTCCAAAATCCGTTTTTGAGCAGTATCCAGCCTCTGATTCTGCTGGAGAACATGGCTTCTGTTTTTTTCTAGTTCTTTCCGATATGCAGTTTTCATCATTTCTACTTCCTTAAAACAAAACAAACAAAAAAAGGAATTGGAGTTAGTACTTTTAGAAAATGAAAATGCCATATCCACTTTGCAAAAGCAATGTAACAAACATTGAGAAGGTACTTTATTAGTATATTGCTAGTGGAAATAGAAACTAGTACAACTTTCTGGAAAGTAGGCTGGCAGTAAGTACCTACTAATCCTTCCCTGAAATCTATCCCTTAGGAAATCATTTGAAACATGAATAGACATTTGGGCACAAAAATAATCAGCACAGCATATTCAGAAGAGCAAAAAACTAGAAACTATGAAGTCTAACGTCAAGAAAATAAGTAAATTAAAGTACACCTTCTATTTAATAAGTTTTTAAAAATTATGTGTATCAGTAAAAGATAAAAAAGCAGATTATAAAGCCACGTGAATAGTGTGATCAACCATGTTAACACACACATTCTGAAAACACGCCAATATTCAGTTATGATTTCAGCGCGGTGGCGGTGTGGGCCGGCGGGGTGGCAGTGTGGTTCAGCGCGGTGGAGGTGCGGTTCAGCACGGTGGCGGTGTGGGCCGGCGCGGTGGCGGTGTGGTTCAGCATGGTGGAGGTGCGGTTCAGCGCGGTGGAGGTGTGGTTCAGCGCGGTGGAGGTGTGGTTCAGCGCGGTGGCGGTGTGGGCCGGCGCAGCGGCGGTGCGGGCCGGCGCGGTGGCGGTGTGGTTCAACGCGGTGGCGGTGTGGGCCGGCGGGGTGGCAATGTGGTTCAGCGCGGTGGAGGTGTGGTTCAGCGCGGTGGCGGTGTGGGCCGGCGCGGCGGCGGTGTGGGCCGGCGCGGTGGCGGTGTGGGCCGGCGCGGTGGCGGTGTGGTTCAACGCAGTGGCGGTGTGGGCCGGCGCGGTGGCAGTGTGGTTCAGCGCGGTGGAGGTGCGGTTCAGCGCGGTGGCGGTGTGGGCTGGCGCGGTGGTGGTATGGGTCATTTGTTTTCTTTTCTACTCTTCTCCCTCCCCTAATACCAACTAAGATAAAGCTAGAGACGCAACAGGAATGAACATCTGCAGACCAGGTACCCTGACAAGGTTTGTCAATCATGCCAGGAAGACAACCTGCCTGCTGACCGATGGAAACAGCAAGTGTGCACTATGCTCAGAAGAGAGGTGGAAAGGATGCTTTTCTAACAAGTATATGCTACGTTTGTGTTGTGTGGCTTTTTTATGGTGGTAAAATATACATAAACTTAAAATTACCATACATTTGTCTTTTTAAAAAAGATAATAAACCATAAGGAGCAAGGAGATGAGCTTCCCTGAAGGCACCCCACCTCGAAGATGACCAGCAAGCCCAATGCTTCCTCGGTCAGAACGGGATCGAGTTAAGCTCAGGACTGGGACCAGATAATGTGGCCGTTCCGGCTATGCCTAATGGCTCCAGACTTCGGCATAGGTTAGGTGAACAAACTGAACTTTTGTCGGAAACGACAGTAAGTATTTACGGAGAATCAAACAAAGTATTGAACTAGGAACATCTATGCACTATCACTAACTCTCACAGCCATGTAAGAGGGGCTACACCCAGTACCTACCAGCCATTCCCCACCTGATGCTCAGATACCCATTTCTCGTCCCCTACTTGACTGAACAAGAGGAAGCCCAGCTCCAGGTCCAAAAACAGGTTCAAAGCCATGGCTGGCTAGGGATGGACACATGACATAATCGTGGCCAATAACAAGGGTGGGAGGTCTGGTGGAGAGCTCCTGGGAAAGGTTTCCTTGATGAGAGAGACCTGCAGGAGGCGATGCTCTCCTCCTCCAGGGGACATCATGACATCTACCTGTGACAGTGTTAACTGTGGCACACACTTTGCAACCAGGAGCACAGACAGCCCAAAGACAAGGTTGAGAGGATAGGTCGGGTGGTGCAGAAGAGTGGAAAGAACCAGGCTCCTTGCTGCTGTCCCTCAGCTGCTGACTTGACCAACCTGGAACTCACCTGCCTCAGGACTTCTTGTCAAGAGAAACAATGAAACTCTTTATGGTTAAGCCAGCGAAGTCTTTTTTTGTTGCTGCTTACAGCTGAAGGTTTGCAAGCCAGTATCACCATGCGCATTCTATGAACTGTGGAGCCAGGCCCAAAGAGGTCAGGTGGCTTGCTTGAGGCCCCAAGGGCGCAAGCGTTCCAACCGAAAGACAGCACCACGGCACCCATCCACACTTCTCTTGGGAGAGTTAGGAGTGTGTTTAAGTAAGCTTTTTCGGAGGTTCTCCAGTCCCTCAGGTCTCTTTTCCCTTCTTTCTTTTTCTGAGGCCATTATACTTCCAAAATAAGTGAGAGCTGGTTTCTAGAGAAAGTTCCACATTTAACATCCTTCTAAAGGGAGTCTGAATCTGAGAGTTGAGAGAAGCTGAGAAATAAGAATAACTATTATGAAAATTCCACCTCTCTGATTCTAAGACTACTCCCTACATTTGGCCAAGGAAAAAGAAAAAAAAGCTTTACAAAGCACAAGCCCAAAAAATCCTAAAAAGAAAGCCTGTGTGTGATGAAGAAGTTAGTGACAGGAGGCATCTAAGCATTTATTCTTAAAATTCCATTCCCAACTCATTCACCAACATTACCCGAGGCTATTTATAAAGTGACATAAAACTGCCTCGACACCACTGGTAAGGCACTAATTAATGTAAGATCATCCCGACGCTGGCCTTGTTGCCAGGACTGAACCACCATCTGCTGAAATTAAATTCAACATTACGAAGAAAAAAAATATTTATAGCAGTATAAACCCACGGCCCTGAGAGTTATATGCTAAACAGAATTGGCTCCCCATCCTTTTTCTTTATCTGTCAGCCTGTCTCTCTTTAAAGAAGGGGGCATGGGTAAGAGAAGGAAAACACTTTTGGGACTTCCCTGGTGGTCCAGTGGTTAAGACTCCACGCTTCCACTGAAGGGGGCACAGGTTTGATTCCTGGACAGGCAACTAAGATCCCGCATGCCGCGCGGTGTGGCCAAAAAAAAAAGAAAAAAAAAAAAAAAAGAAGAAAAACACTTTTATCACCTAGTCTGTACCAATTACCATTATGCGCTTTCACATATAACTGATTTAATTTCAAAGCAACCCAACTAAGGGAAACAAGCTCGTGTGATAGCTGAAAAGTGCCCGTGTTGCCAGACCAGGGAGAGGTGGAAATGACACTAGGTCTGCCACGCCATCTTTCAGGAAACAATTCATAAGCCATTCTCTGTGCTGTGCCATAGGCACGTTGCCTGGGTCCTAACAGCGTCCCGGGTAGGGTGTGGCTCCCCAAGCCCACGTACCTTTGTGGTGTCTGAGTGCTTGTTCTGCAGTTGTTCCAAATACAGCTCGTTGACTTCCCCAAGGACCAACAGCTGCCTGTTCAAGAACTCCATCTGCTGTTGGACCGACTCACTATTTGAGAGCTAACAAAAACACAGAAACAAGCAAAGTGAAAGATCTGACGACACAAAGCTAGCAAATGGACATTAAACAGGGAACCAGCTAGGAGCACACTATTTCAGGGCTGAGTCAGTGTAAACAACCCCCGTGGTTTCAAAGGCCACACCACAATGGCTGGTGGGGAGGAAGGCATACAAGGGCAACAAAAATAGACAGAAACGTACTTCAAAATTGTCCCTATGCAAAGGGGAAGAGGCACAAATGCTCCACATCAAAACTGGCCACCCACAGGGCACCTCGAGGAGATGGGTATGTACACAACCACCACAGCAGGGATGTTAGGTCCAGGGGGATAAAGCCCTGGGATAAACCCACAGGTTCTTGAGTAAGTGATTTACATACGAGTGCAATGACTTCCAAAGAGGAAAAGATCATAGCTCAGAAGCCTGAACGAACTCTTCACCTTTATGTAAACGAAGTATTGAGAACAAGTTCCCGGGATACACACAGACCAGGGCTCAGGCTAGGTGGTTCCCTGCTGCAGGGCCGTCCATGCACTGTCTGATGTTTAGGAGCACCTCGGCCCCTGCCCACTCGATGTCAGTAGCATCAAAAATGTCAACCAGTACTTCCCTGGTGGTGCAGTGGTTAAGAATCCGCTGGCCAATGAAGGGGACATGGGTTTGAGCCCTGGTCCAGGAAGATCCCACGTGCCGCGGAGCAACTAAGCCCATGCGCCACAACTACTGAGCCTGCGCTCTAGGGCCCGTGAGCCACAACTACTGAGCCCGCGTCCCACAACTACTGAAGCCCGTGTGCCTAGAGCCCATGCTCTGCCACAAGAGAAGCCACCGCAATGAGAAGCCCACGCACTGCAGTGAAGGGTGGCCCCAGCTTGCTGCAGCTAAAGGGGGCCCGCGTGCAGCAATGAAGACCTAACGCCGCCAAAAATAAATAAAAAACCAAACAAAAAACGTCAACCAAAAACGCCTGCAGACATTGCCCAGTGTCCCCTGGGGGGAGGGGAGCAGCGTCACTCCCTGCTGGGAACGCCTGACACAGACACACAAGTAATGCACGTGTCCCGTCTGGAGGAAGAACATCAGCAGTGGTGTGAGCACGGCCCAGCCTGCCCGCCTCTCACCTTCTGAGACACCTGGCTGAGCAGCAGCTCGGTGTGGCACACCTTGCTGTTGGCCTTCTTCAGTTCTATGCGCAGCTCCGCGATCATGTTCCTGCAGTCCTCCAGCTTCGTCTGCCCAAGGAGACGTGCCAGGAAGTTACAGAGTGCCGGCAGGCCAGGCCACGGGTGCACCTGGCCATCGGCCCACAGAGAACCAGGAAAGCCTCGTGCCTCTGTTGCTCTGCTATTCTTGGGCCATCAGGCTTAAAACTAACTTCTTAGTTTTAAAAAGTAAGTTATAGTTAATTTCTGAGTTTCTGACTGATTATCAAAAGGAAAAACAAAAACCAAAAAAAACCCTTAATTCTGCAGTTCCCCAACTGTGCACCCAAGAGCCCTAGGGCTACACAGCAGGCTCACAGAGGCGCTGTGGGGCTAGTTTTAAATTTCGAGGGAAACACAGCGACATCTACTGGTCATGATGTGAACTACTAGCTAGAGGGAGCTCAGCGTTTCAGTATCAGGTGTTCTACGTGCCTGTGGAACACGTATTATCTTTGCAAAGCTGGGCTTGTAGGTGGTTGCTGTGACAAACATCACCATGAGAAAACCAATGTGAAACAGGAATTGAGGGCGTCAGTGTCTCATCTGATTCCAAGGTCTGAGACTCGGCAGCGCCCAACAGGTACACATACCACATTTGTGAGTGACCATGGTCACTCAAAAATGAGATTGAAAATTGAAAAATAAAGTATGTGTATTATTTTCTAACAGCTACTAAGTCGTTAGGACCTAAATCCTAAGTTGTCTGGATCTACTTACTAGGCAGAACTGTTAGATGTTTCTTTTGGCTGTGGAGTACCAGGAAAAAATTACTGAAATGCTAACAGAACTGTGAACCCAGAAAGCTGGGGACCCTCCGCCCTAAATAAAATGTACCTGATGTGAAATGTACCTGCCACGATTTCAGAGATGAATCAGGTGCTTTCCCGCCCTTTCCTGGCGGCCTCTGCTGGGCGCTGCAGTTCGTACCTGTAACTCCTGGCTCTGGTTGTAGAACTCCTCCCGGTCGTGCTGAAGCTGTCTGATCTGGCTGTGGAGCTGGGTGACCACCGTGTCTCGCTGCTCCTGAAGCTGACTGTATCTGGCTTGTTCTTTCTGCAGACTAACCTTCCATATCTGGATGTCTTTCTCTTGTAACTTCAACTGGTCTTTCTAGCAGAGACCAAAGAGGCCATCATTTTAGCTGCCTTCCAGCATGGGCAGTGACCCTCAAGTTCAATGCGTGCTGCAGACGCTTCATCTGAACAGGCACGAGCTAACCACAGGCCCAGAATCTGACAGCTCACTGCTGTCTAACTTGGCTTTTGGTCAAGGGTTTCCAAATTCCACATTAGCAAATGGATCAAAAGTTGCTTAAAGGACTTTTCTCAGCCATCAACTTGCTCCTGATACTTTCAAAAGTCCTAAGCGCCAGCACTGAAGTAAGTGCTGGTACTGGCCAAGGTCACTAAAGTGACGAACACTGACTGAAAGCTTACCTTGCACCAGCAATGGGCAAATGCTTACTGACACGGTTTTTTTAACCACCACAGTTAGAAAGTAGATGCTGCGATTATTCTTCTCATTTTACAGAATGGGTAACAGAGGCCTCCAGAGGCTAAATGACTTTCCTAAGGTAATGAGTGTTAGAGCCAAGGTCACTCTCCAGGTCTGACTGGCTTAACTGCCCTCCAAGTTTCTGCCATAAAACTGCTCCAGGAGAGCTGGTTTTACCTTTGGAGAAACAAAATCATCTTTTGCCTCCGTTACCATCATAGCCAATTACAGACCAACAGACACAAAAAAATCACTTGTCCCCGTGGGTTCGAAGAGCTGCAAGGGAACTCCAGGCTGTGGCCGTTCGCGTCCTAACCGCAGAGACGGAGTGACCTGCCCCAGGCCGCGCCCGCGGGCAGCGCCAGGACGCAGAGCTCCGGCCTCGAGCCCCGCCCGGGCCCCGAGGTGCTCACCATGGCAGCGTTGTGCTCCTCCAGAGCAGCTGCCCTGATCACCCTGCGCAGGAGCCGCCTGTTCCGAAGCGCGTGCTGCTGCCTCTTAAAGCGCTCATAGAGTAGCTGGTTGTGCAGTAAGAGCAACTGGTTACGGAGGGAGCGGGTCTCGTCCGAGGGAGCGGAGCCTGATTGTAAAGCAGAGGGAGGGCGGCAGAGATGCCTTTTACACAGCGTTCAGTCAAGCCCCGGCCACGATTCTTGAAGAAACAAAGTCACTCACTTTGCACATGACCACCTGGTTTCCAGCCACACTCACTCACGGGGGAAGGGGGCGGGGCAGTACCTACCACCCATCTTCCTTTTAAAGGAACGCACAGGGGTACAATGTAGGATGGCTCTTTGAGAGCTCCAAGTGTTCTTCCCCACACATCTTCTGGCTAGCTATCTAGCTATCTATCTATCTGTGACTCCTTTCCTTGCTTCTTGGTAGGTTCTCGCTCAGGAACTGTCCCAGCACCACTCACTTCACGTGGATCTTTTCTAGGCAAGGCTGGCATGGGGCCTGCCTCTTTGCACTTCTGCTCTCAAGCACGTGGTCCTTGCCACTTTACAAAAATAGGAAATGCTGACTTTGCAACATGTGAGCGACTCTGTACCCAAGCAGATAACCTGGCTGGAGCAGTAGGGAAGGGGAGATGTTTCCTACAGGGCACCTCCTTCAAGGACAGAAAAGGCAACAAGCAAGCAGGATCTCTATGGGCTGGATTTGGAGCTAAAGTAACAACTTTACCTCCGAAGTGGGTCCAGTCGACAGACTTGCTGGGTAAAGACAACCTAGGAAAAAAGTTTTTGAGTGACAAAGTTACAGATCTTACCTAGAAAAACTTAACTGGACTTTTAATTGCAGCAACATTAGATCACTTCCTTGTGGTCGCAAGTGCACAGGCATGAGAAAGTTTCATACACAAAGCCCACCTGGGGTAAGAGGAGGGGCCTTATAGCAGACGGAAGGGGCCCCCATTAAGCACGACCAAGTTTCCAGAGTGGAAAGGCCCTAACTCGGAGCTCATACTGTAGCCTCTGAATTTTGGTCAGCTCTCCAAGGCAACTGAGTGATCAAACACACTGAGAGCTGTTTTCAACCCTCTCTGTTGAGAAGCTACTGTCACCCAAGGTTAAGGAAAAAGCAGGTAATTTACCTGAGTCTATTACACTAAACTTCACTGAAAAAGACATCTTAAACATTACAGTTATCTGTCAAATTCGACCTTAGGTTATTCTACAGAGGAAAAATTAAAACTAGCATTCCCTAAGAGCCTGTTTAGAAATGGCATCACTGTGGACCAGTGATTCCCTTATTCTTTCTCTAGATCACCTCTAAAAGTGTAATAAAGAAGGGGTGAAAACAGCGCTCTCTGACAGGCTCCTAAGCCATGTGAGCAGGGGCAGGCCACCATGAACTTGCATTGAGATGCTGACGGCTTTTATCTTCCATCTAATGGACTATGTTACCAAAACAGAACAACAACAAATCTGCAGCTGGAGAAGGAGACTTTGTGACCGCTCTTTCTGTATTATTTGAACACCATAACCTCATCCTCAAATTTCCAGAGAGCAAAGATGAAAGCATTTGAGCTTCCTCACAGCACAGTGGCACAGAACAGCCCAAATATAAAAGACTCATTTTTAAATGGCCTGTTACCTAAGGAATTACCTGAGTTTAACGCGCCTGTGTGGAGGATACACACATTCATGTACATGAAACGCAACGGGCTAGAAGGACGCCTGACAAAACAGAGAACCAGCTGCCTCTGGTGAGCACAAGAATAATTCCTGTTTCCAACCACCGGCTTCTTGTAGTTTATAATCAAACGGAACGTTTAAAGAAAAAGAGAACGGCACTACCGCGCCTTACCTGTTGAGCTCCTTGCTGTGCGCGTCTGCCCCTTGCTGTATCAGTCTGTCCAGCACTTCCATGGGGGAGGCAGAGGGCGTGCAGTCCTCCTCTGTGTTCCCTTTTGCTTTCTTTAGCAGTCCCTCCGTCTTCTTGCTGACAAAATGACGGGCAGTCTTTGGCAGTGCCACCTCAAAAAGATGATCGTATGGGGGAGGCTGCCCACTGCCAAACCCCACTCCCCTCTGAGGTGGAATTTTAAAAGGGCTGGGAGTGAGGATGCTGCTCTCCAGAGAGGCCTGGCGCTCTCTGTCCCCGGCAGGGCTCTCCTCGGCGCCTCCGCAGGGCAGGTCTATGGGGGTAAAGGCTTGCTTTGGGGTGTCAGGCCCCAGCCTGTCCAGGGTGGAGTTCAGAGGCTCAGGGTTCGCACCGGTGCCCTGGGCACTGGAGACGGCTGAGTGGGTCTTCCGCGGGCAGCCCGGGAGACTGTCCCGGTAGAAGGGAGAGTCAAAGCCTCCGCGAGGAGCTAGGGGCTCGGCGTCGGCTGTTGTGATCTCAGAGAGTTCTTTAGATATTGCCGCTGCGAGCAGGGAGGGAGAGAAGAGACAGCACAGTCAACAGGCCAACCTGGGGAAGGCCAGGCAGTGTGGGGCCGCACGCCGCCCTGGGCCCCCCAGAGGGACAGGTACACAGTGGCCTCCCTTTACCGCGCACAGGACTCAGAATACAACTCCCAGCTCCTCCCCCAAGAGAAGAAAGACCAAGCAAGCCTGTGTGTGCTGACGCTAAATCCTGGTACTAGGGCAGAACAAGGGCTTTATCAACTCGCAGCAATCCCACACAAGCCCAGAATCCCGCACATGTTACCTTCTTCTTTATCTTTTTCAATACTATCTTCTTCAGAAGCCAGGTCACCTAAAAACCCTGGAAGATCACTGAGAGTGACAGACCCTTTGCTCCCAGGTAGCTCTTCTGAAGAGAAACAAAGACAAAGACACACACTGGTCATCCCCGTCACTGTGAAAACTGCTTCCACTGTAACAGAATGGGTCTACTATGATTCCTTCTGCTGAAGAGAGGAAGCTCCCACAGAAAGCCGAAATATTACAATAATCTAACTAAAGGTACCAAAAAATCATCCCACAGAAAATATAACTCTCTGTTCTTAACATCTCAGAGAACAGATAAAGCCACAGTTCGACCAGCTCAAAACACAGGTACTTAAAAGCTTTGGGGGATGTTGTTATTAGGCTGGCTTTTAGAATTAATTGTATGTTTCGTTATCTCTGGGCTTCAGTGATTTGTGGTGTTCCAGAATTTCCCTGTTTCCACATATAACCCATCAAGAATCAAGCAAGGTCTACTGTTACCCAGAGATTTTACCTAATCCTCTGTCATTCGGAAGATGGTGTTGTCTATGTAGACAGGGCCTTGCAGAATCTGTTCTCTCTTCCTGAAAAGACAGGTACCATTTATATCACAAGGCAGAAAATTGTGTACATGTTCTCTAATATTAGAGAAATATCCTGAACACCTAAAATTTTAGCATATTATAAGGAGTTTAAAGTTTAGCCCCATGGTTCTCAAACTGTTTGGTCTCAGGACGCCTTCCTATTCTTAATAATTATTGAGAATCTCAAGGACTTTATTTATGTGGTTATACCTATTGATAGTTACCATGTTACAAACTAAAACAGAATTTTAAAATTATTAATTCACTTAAAAATAACAAACCCAGGAATTCCCTGGAGGTCCAGTGGTTAGGACTCCGGCTTTCACTGCTGAGGGCGCGGGTTCAATCCCTGGTCAGGGAACTAAGATCCCACAAGTTGTGCGGCGTGGCCGAAAAAAACCGACCCAATACATGTAAACATAAATAACATAGTTTTATGATAAATAAAAATAAGTTTAGTGAGAAGCGTCAAGCTCTTTCACATTTTTGCAATCCCTTTCATATCTGGCTTAGGGGAAGAAAGCTGGGTTCTTATGTCTGCCTCTGCTCTGCTGCTAGGTTATTCTGGCTCAAGTGTATGAAGAAAACTCTAGAGCCCACAGATAAGTAGTTATAAAAAGTAAACAGACTTCTTAGATAACTGTGGATGACCATCTTTGATGCTACACTAAAACTCGACAAGGGGTGTTTCTTCAAGGTTAGTTACAGCGCAGAATCTGAAACCATGGCAATTCACTCTTCACACTGGGTCAAGATCCCCTGGTCTGCCTTGTCCTCCAAATGCGTCTTTTACCTACGTGTGATTCTATAACATATACACTGGGCATGTAGAATACTGGGTCACCAAGTTATGCAGATCTTCTAAGTGTGGCAACATTTCATCATACAATATCAAAAACTCAAATTATTAACCAAGCTTCCCAAGACTTTTCAATCTCATCATAAAAGACTTGGGGAAACTATGAAGCTCTTGGTGCCAGATGTCAGTTTTTTAATATTCTAATTTCACCTTTTTATCACTGGCAACAAGTACCGTCAGTTGTTTATCTTGAAGTGACAGACCCAGTTTGTCATCTAAGAAGCTAACTGCCTGCCAGACCCTCAAGTATGAGTAACTATAGTTTGTCACCAGTTGTTCTTTCAAATAAAACTGCTGCTCCATGAAAAAAAAAGCAACTAGTTCAGCTCTTAACTCAAATAATGGCACAGGTGCTTGTGGTGACCACCACACACTGGTATGCACTCAAGGTGCTTTATGTCTACTTCCTACTTCATCACAAACAATATTAAACATATGCGTTCTTTCTATGGAATACTCAAGGTTTGTTTTGTTGTTGTTGTTTCTTTTCTTCTGTTAAACTGAAAGAACACGTCGAGGAAGAAGAATGCAATGCCTACTAGGAGAGTATGATCTATACTAAGGGGCCAGCCCTTTTACCCACCATTGTTTCTGTGCCATGAGTGTAAGTGCCAATGCGGTAAAAAGGGTGAATAACCACTTAATATTACTATGAAAGTAGTTCTGACCTGGCAGATGCCCTTAAAGTGTTTTGAGACCCCTGCAGTCAGCAGGTCACACTCTGAGAGCTGCTGGTTAGTCTATTTTGAATTGATCTGATTCAAACCCATTACATTTTAGGTCAAACTTCTATCTGGCATAACAGGCTTCACAAAATGAGGCTGGAAGCAAGTCACTGTGCTTGGGCGGGCGGGTGGGGAGGGCAGCAGAGGAGCCCAGGCAAACCTTCTTGGGGGCTGTGGCCATGGCCTGCGGGAGTGAAATGTGCACGTAGTCATCCGAATGGCAGGGTGGGGCTGGAGGAGGAGAGGTTGCAGGGGTTCCCAGAGGAGTTCCTTTTCTACCTGCTCAGAGACAAGAGCAGAATATACACACTTTGAGGAAGTAAAACAATTAGGAAAACTGCCAAATTTTTTTCAGCTTAACTATTACTGCAAAGAAAGCTGCCAGAGTTAACTTTCTGGGGATCTAGATCAGTCTTTCTTTTTTTTTTTTAGGTTCACTTTATGTGTTCTGAAAGCTCCAGGGGTTTGTATTGTCAAAAATAGGTTTACTACTACAAATGGCTCTCAAACTCACTATTCGACCTAAGAGATAGTTCCCTATCATAAAAGGCTGGCCCGAACCAACCAGTCAAATCTAACCTAAGACATACATACCCGCTGTACCAAAGACTTTACTGTAAGGGTGTGACAAATCAGGTGGGACATTTCCAGGAGAAGTTGGAGGAGTGGTCATCCCACAAACCACAGATGGGCTCCAAAGAGTAGCCTGGAAGTTAATAAGGCAGGTCAGCGATGAGGAACGAACACCCCCGAGGGTATACCCCCCCGAGGTTTAACGAATACCCCCGAGGGTAACCTCCCGAGGTTTAAGTCCATGACCAATGATCTTAAATTTAGCCTTTCAACTGGAAAAAGGCATCTTATTAAAGCCTTATCAAGAGACACATTGCATTTTGTAAGTCTAGACTCCAAGAGAAACTCAAGTGGCAACAGTAACTTTTCTTGCAAATGTCATGCATCCTTAAAAACTAACTCCTGAAATGAGCAGTGAGAGATTTTCCCAACCATAGGCTAAATCCTGACCCAAATGGTCAGCTTCACCAGCAAGCAGAGAAGAAAGCAGGCACACTATTTGACACCATACTTGTGGCGGCTCAGTTAACAGCCGTGTCGACAGGGAACTCAGAGTCTGAGGTAGCTGCCCTGGCGTGTTTAACAACATCAGCCGAGAAGTGGAGTGAGGGGTAGAAGTAGCACTCCCTACAATGGAAGGGAAAGAACACAGGGGGGTCAGTGTGTGGCTTCAGATTATTCTGATAAAGAGTTATGGTCCTCGAGACCATTTGATAATTTAAAAGCCTCTTTAAATACCCTTTGGAAATAAAGTTTAGTAAGGTTTGATGTCTAGTTAAGTTTTAGGATAACTTGAAAAAGCACAACCTGTATGACAACTTCGCTGGGTGCTACCTATAGATAAGCCTAGACTTTTACATGAATCCAATTCTGAATTGTACAGATTCATTCAAAACTGTGTCAATGTGACAGCCCAGAGGGCCTCACTAAAAGTGTCTGAAAAAATCTAAGATTCCTTTATGAGCTGGAGCCTAGAAGCCAAATCCTTTAATCCATTTTCTTTGTTAAGTGTTGACACATACCAGGTCTGTTGACATACTATCAAGAAGGAGATCAAGGACATGGGACTGTAAATTAAACTTAGGGGAAAATGGAGGCAAATTCAAATTTTAAATATTTGGGAAACAGTTCCTAGGAGCTGAACTAAGTCTTATTCTAGGAACGGGAAAAAAAGTCAACAAAAATATACAATGCTTTCTAGAGACAAAGTTGTAAAGCAGATAAGTACCAAAGTCACTTTTTACCATAGCTATTCTGTGTGTCAACATAAGAGCTGGTGGTGACGTCGGCCAAACGATGAGGAAAACGGGCTGAGATTTGGTGAGACACAGAATAGCCATCTTCATAGGAGGCTTCGGTAGGGTCCAGAGAGATTTTGGCACATTCTATGACAACATCATGTGTTTCTAATCTCTTCCACCTGTAAAAGGCAACGAAAGTCAAGAAGTGCAAGTTATAATCCATTTATTCAAGCCATCAAATACTGAAGAGCGCTACCTCAATGCCAGCCACTGAACTCTGACTAGCAAAGAACAGGCAGAACCACGCCAGCCCAAGCACTAATCAGCACTATGATATAAAGAACTAGCCGTTCATTTTACAAACCTATACCCTCCCTATTCAAAATGGTTATATCAAGTTATCAGAAACTAATCCGAAACAAAAATTCTATCAACAAAAGACCAGGCATAGCCTCAGAACAGAACACAAACTATGCAGAGCAGTCACCAGGGGAAACTCTCCTTTGGCACAAAGGTAATCAAACAAGAGGGAGACCTGGAAACTGCCAGGTAGCTGAGGCTGACTTAAGGTCTCCTATCAAAGCCTCAGGATTCTAATCCATCCCTAGACCAGAAATACAGCGCAGCAAGTCTCAAACTGAGAGAAAGCCCCTGAGGATATTTGAAGAATTGTCTAAGGAGTCCTGTTATGTGATCCAGAGTTCCACTTCTAAGAATTTAGCTTATGGAAATAGACATACATCAAGATGGACAACACTCAGCACAGCTTGTAATAGAAAGAAGAAAGGTCCAACCAAAGAGGTAGATTCTGCAAAAGAAAACTTATTACACCACCATGAAAAACCATGCTTTCAGCAGATCAGTGGTTGCCAGGAGTGAGAGAGGAGACTGAACACCTCTCAAAGGGCATGAAGGAACTTTCTGGGCAGCTTCCAATTTTAGCTGCTTCCAGCTGAATTGTTACCCTACCTCCATATTTCTATGCTTCAAATTTCCTGATGTCTGAATTTTTAGACATCAACTATTTTTTAAAATTAATTAATTAATTAATTTTTTGGCTGTGTTGGGTCTTCCTTGCTGTGCGCAGGCTTTCTCTAGTTGCGGTGAGCTGGGGTTACTCTTCGTTGCGGTGCAAGGGCTGCTCATTGCGGTGGCTTCTCTTGCTGTGGAGCATGGGCTCTAGGCGTGCAGGCTTCAGTAGTTGTGGCACGCGGGCTCAGTAGCTGTGGCTCGCGGGCTCTAGAGCACAGGCTCAGCAGTTGTGGCGCACGGGCTTAGTTGCTCCTCAGCATGTGGGATCTTTCCGGACCAGGGCTCGAACCCGTGTCCCCTGTGTTGGAAGGTGGATTCTTAACCACTGCACCACCAGGGATGTCCCAAGACATCAACTGTTAAGGTCCTTATGGTAGGTGAGGATTTAGGTCACTTCCGTATATCCTTTTCCCTTCTCCCCAGTGCTCTCAAAATAGTATATCATTGTTTGGTTGTTTCAAAATTGATTTTGAACAATTCATTATAATGACTAGATAAGCACTACTCATGGCTGAGCCAAAGAATATACTACAGTATTTCCTTTGCTGCTCAATCTAGTTTCTCCTGGAGTTTGAATGTTGTTGTTCCTTTTCCTCAGTCTTCTATGTGTCTGTTACTAATCCTTCCTAATGTGGCTCCAGCAGTTCTGAAATAATGCCTAATATAATTTGTTCATAATGAAATGCAAATAGTCTACCAGGATTATTCACCCTCTCCTAAAGAGCTCCCTGCTGGAGCCCTCCCTCTCGCACTGGTTGTTCTCAACATTGCTGTGTTATACCAAGACTTCCCCTGACCAAGACCCTAAGTCAGGTCCCCCATTTTGTGAACTCTGTGTCTTCCTCGATTTTACTCTCGTTTTCGTGGAAGACATGCTCCAGTGGTTCACTGAGGAAGGGTATATGCGAGGTAAATTTGAGTCCTTGCATATCTAAAAATGTCTCATACTTGATAGGCAGTTTGGCTGGGTATAGAATTCTAAGCTGATAACCTTTTTTCTCTCAATTTTGAAGGTGTTTCAGAAGCTAACCTCATTCTGATTTCTGATCTTTATAGTTTTGGTTTTTTCTCTCTTTAAGATTTATCCCTGGTGTTCTGAAATTTCACAATATTGAGGCTTAGTAGCATTCTTTTTCATTGACTGTGCTGGGAACTAGATAAGCACCTTCAATCTAGAAACTCACGTCCTTCAATTCTTGTATTATTGTATTTTCTTGTATCATTTGTACTTGTATTGGAAATTTTCTTCTGTTATTTCTTTCACAATTTCTTCCCCCACCAAAGTTTTCTCCTCCCCCTTAAAGACTCTTCTTTACTAGGCTTCCTGGACTGATTATTTTAAATTTCTTCTTTCATTTTACTCATCTCTAGCCTTTGATTCTGCTTTCTGAGATATTCTCAACTGTATCTTTCAATTCTTTTACTGTAATGTTTATTTTGGCTATCATTTTTCATTTTTCAACAGTGCTTTCTTTAGTCTCTGACTGTGCCCTTCTGTGGCATCCTGACCTTTATATATGCACAAATGCTTCCTCTCTGTAGCTACTGTAGATGTTTTCTTCTGCTCTCTGTATTATCATTGTTTCTAGCTCCTTTTTCTTCTCTTTACATTGGTCTCTTATCTTTGGTGTTAGAACTTCCTTCAAAGGCCAGATGACCCATCTATCCAAGGTGAAGGAGGCTCTGTAAGTTGATCCAGGAGGCTTCCGAGTTAACACAGTAGATTGGACATACACATCCAATTGTAGACTCTCCCCAAACCCCACCAAGCCTAGAGTAAAGATTCCTTTGTTTCCTTTTAAATATAAACCCACAAGAAAGAGAAGAATGAGAAAAAAGAGAACAGCACCACATGTTTTTGAAACTAGAAAGCAGATAGGCAAGTGGTGACTGACTCAGTGAATCCAGGAAAGCAGAATCCTAAGCTGCCAATGTTTCAAAGCTAAAAGTCAACCTCATTTATACTGAGGAACCCTTAAAAAGCTAAAGAATTTGTATACGTCGAGTACTTCTGTACACCTGTACTTCTGGAGATGAGTGACAGGTAGGTGAGGGCAGCTAAAATCAGCAAGACAGGGTAAAATCTACTGAGGAGCAGTTAGAGCCCTGAGACTCTGTCCCTGACTCTACACTCCCACTTTTCTCACCAGAAATCCAGATTATTCTCTGAGGAGGTTAAACAGAGAGTATCGGGATTGAGGTACTCCAGAAATGGTTGAGGGCACGAGTACTATTCAAACAAGAGGATTAAGTGAGCATGTACATTCTGAATGCCAAGACCACTAACCTCTCCCCACCAAGCAACCTCTTCCCTCTAGGAGTAGCCAAATCCTTGCCAGACTAGACATCAGAAGACCCTTTCCCGAAAAAGTCCGACCAGCTCAAATGGAAACAAATACTGACATCAGCATCTCCAACAGATGCTCAGATAGACCTACAAGGAAGCTCAAAGTCAACAAGCCCCATCCCTGTGAGCAGAGCTTTTTAGTCTCCTCACCCAGATATAAACCAGTCTTTGCAGAAAGCCTCAAATTTTTAAAAAGAACAACAAAAGAGCAGTTTAAAGGAAACAGATTATGTAGGGAAAAGAAAACCTTAAAAAACACCTATCAATCTTATCAAAGACATGAGAGACTGCATCCATGAAATAAAAACAGGCTACTGTAAAAAAGGAGCATTCAGAGAACTAAAAAGAGCTCTTAGGTATTGAAAACGTGGCAGAAATGAACTATAATAGAAAGATTAAGAGCTATAGGCAAGGAAATCTTTAGGAAGATTTCCTAAAGAGAAGAGGAGAGCAAAGAAAAGGAGAGAACTGCTCCAGGAAGTCCCAAGCAGAATACTAAGAGTTCCAGAAAGAAAGACGGAGACAGTCAAGGAAAAGAAATCAAGCACAAATAATTAAAGAAAATTTCCTAGAATTTAAAGATAGGAGCTTCCAGATTGGACAATGAGAACACATTCATATCAAGGGACATCACTAGGAAATTTCAGAATATTATAAGAACAAACAGAAGACAGTAAACACAGATGATCAGAAATCAAAATGTCTTTTGATTTCAACAGCAGCATTGGAGGCAAGGCAGCAATGGAATAATGCCTTCAAATTGCTGAATGAGAATGACTCCCAATCTAGAAATCTATACCCACACAGAAAATGACATCCTTTCTCTAAAAGCTACTAGAAGATATAGTCCATGAAAATAAGAGTGACCCAAAAAAGAAGGCATGAGATACAGGAAATGGGAGAACCTGCACAGGAGAGAGGCACAGAGAACCCCCAGGAGAACAAGATGATAGCTGTGTACGAGGCACAGAAGACAACCTGGTCAGATCAGAACAGACATGCCAAAAGACAAGCGTGCTGCAGGCCATCTCTAAGGTTTCTGCTGCCACCATACCCTCTTTCTGAGGGAGTGTCTAGGTGACGATAACTTGTTGGTACTGAGCTTGTCTTGTTATGCACTAATGAAGTTCCTACTCTCCCTTCTCTGCCAGGATCAGCTGAGGACATTCATTTCATCCCACAGAATGATTCTGCTCTGACCTATTCCTGGAAGCAGCCACAGTGAGTTCAGGAGCACAAACAGAGCAGTCCCCTCCCTCTGCCATATTTCAGCAGCACATCCAGCCCCTGGCCCTCACTATCTGACCTCGCCAGATGCCCTGACTAGGGGAAGGCTTATGTTTCCCAGGACTTGTTCATGACCTTGCCCACCGACTTCCCTGGAAGGGACTCCTGTAAACTCTCAAGGAAGGGGACGCCCAACCAAGACTCAGACACTCAGTTTCTCCTCTCGCCTCCTGGGAACCTTCACCTCATGATGACAAGACGGCCTTTTCCAAGGCCAGACTTTGCTTCCTAATTAGCTTTTCAAAATGAAACAAACATGTGGTCACACTATAAAGAAAAGAAAGAGAATGATTAAAATAAAAGCAAGAATAGTAGGTGCCTCTGAGGTGAGACATGGAACAGGGAGAAAGATGGCTGCAACTGTGGAGGTTAATGTCCCATTTTTTTCAGCCAAGTGGCAGCTACACAAGTATCCATGCGTTACTACTAAACTTTTCTTACACATTTGCTATGTTTCTCTACATGTATCTCACAGCAAGTTGCTTTAACCTGAGGTTCGTGTGGCAGAACGAGGGCTCGTAGAGAAGTGAAATTTGCTGAAGGGGGATCAGGCAGTGAGCCACCTTTCCCAGTGGGAGATCCTCCAATGTCAATACCCGTGGACCCCTTGTCCCCCAGAAGGCTTCAATCCCCAGCCTAGGGAGCAGGAGGCTGGCAGCCAGCCAGAGAGAAGCGGAGGGGAGGGGCTGAGCCTCTCACAGCTCAGTGTGTAGGATTTCACCCTGGTCCCTCCTTTCCAGTCATGACTCAGCTCCACCCTCCATCATGCTTGGCGTCCTCAAATCAGGAGCCTTGCAGGTTCCACTTCCCCAGAGAATGAACCTGGGCACTTCTGCTAAGCCCCGTGGAGGATGGCAGTCGCCTGGCTAAGCAGGACAGAGAAAGGGACCTGGGGAGTCCGGCCACTCGACGTCCAGACTCTCCACAGTGCACTTGGTTCCACCCACAGCCCTCAGCGCCTGCCCTGCACAGTCGCACTGAGCCGCGAGCCTTTCCGGGGTTCTGCGGTGCGGGTGCTGCACTGCACCTCCTCCATCCTGCCTGTGAGGGATATGCTCTAGACTCACGCATACAAAGTTTTTTTTACTGTACGAGTCCTTTAAAGTGGAATGATTCCATAAATAGAAGAACATGCTTCCCCAACACCACCTCAAAAGGGACATCTCCAAGGTCACATTTTCAATTTCTTAAGTGAGCCTATAAAATTCTGTCACTAGTTCAGTTTCTATACCTTCGAGGGTCCAGTTCATGGTCCTTGGATCCAGTCACTAATTCTGGGTGAATTCGCACATGCTCCATCATTGGCTAGAAGAGTTTGGGTTGACAAGTTATAAAAGGCTTAACTTCTGTGGTATTTCTACACAATGAAATATTATTTGACAATAAAAAGGAATGAACTACTGATACATGCCACAACGTGGATGAATCCCGAAACATTATGCTAAGTGAAAGAAGCCGTTAACAAAAGACCACATATTATATGATGCCATATAAATGAAATGTTCAGGACAGGCAAGTCCTATAAAGGCAAAAAATAGATCAGTGGTTACCAGGGCTGGGGGCAGTGGGCAGCACAGGGAGAAGGCTGAATTTCTTCTCAAAATTTCCCTATCATTTAATACAAAAATTATAAATGCAGCCTATTTACACAGTATGCTAAGTAGCTAATAAATGAGTTTTTGCTACTTACCTTGACCACCTCTTCAAAAGTCTCCAGGTTCTCCTTCATACTGTAGTGAGAACGTAGGAAGGAGACAAAGTTGCAAGGGTACATCCCATACAGGCGATGGAAGAGAGCGTAAACGCTGGCGTGGAGGTGGACGAGATAGATTTCCGTTACGTGGCCTAAAAAAGAAAACCATTGGGGCTTCCCTGGTGGCGCAGTGGTTGAGAATCTGCCTGCCAATGCAGGGGACACGGGTTCGAGCCCTGGTCTGGGAAGATCCCACATGCCGCGGAGCGGCTGGGCCCGTGAGCAACAACTACTGAGCCTGCGCGTCTGGAGCCTGTGCTCCGCAACAAGAGAGGCCGCGATAGTGAGAGGCCCGCGCACCGCGATGAAGAGTGGCCCCCGCTCGCCGCAACTGGAGAAAGCCCTCGCACAGAAACGAAGACCCAACACAGCCATAAAAAATAAATAAATAAATAAATAAAAATTAAAAAAAAAAAGAAAACCATTGAAAGGAGTCACCAAGCTGGACACAAGACTGATGTGTGTGAAACAGACACGAGCACAGTGCTGCCAGCATGACTCTCCGCGTACGTGTGCTCCCACCTCGCTCCAAAGATGGTAAGTAAGTAAGAGCGGTTTTCTAAAATCCAAATCTGAACACACCGGACACCACTGTTTGAAATCCATCAGTGGCTCCCATGGCCTCTGGATAAACTCCCATCTACTTAGAGTGACCCATAAAGGCTCACACTGATCTCATCTCTGCCCTCCTCTCCAGTCACCCCTAAAATAGGACCCTAGACATTCTCATAATACTGAACCACCTTTACAACGGTACTCTCTGAAATCTGTAATCATACTTCTCCACGGCCCTACTCAGTACGCGTCTCTTGAGAACAGCACTGACTCACTCACCTCTGTACCCTCATTAGTGCCTCGCACTGGGCTTGATGCGTAAGAGGCGTTCATATATTTGTGGAACGAATGCGTGAGAACGTTTTAAAATCAGTTTGTAGTCTTAGCTATGCAGATTTGTAACTATAGCGTGAAAAACTACCATCCAGAAATTAGCTTAAAGAGCTAAGAGTGGGAGAAATAGAAAATTTAATTCATCTAGCCTTACCTAGACCCTATGGAAAACCCCAAGTCCACAGTATACATAAAGCTCCTCGAAATTAATGGACAGGCCATTTCTTTCTCCCCAGGAAAAGCCTACGAGACAAGCCGGCATCATATGCGCCTCAGGCTTGTCACTTAATCCTGCACAGGAAGCCAGAGTATTCCATTTCCCAGGGCTTACACATTTCATTCTTTCAACACGAATATCTCATGCTGGGATGACCAAAAGATTCCAAATTTCCCGTGTTTATATAGCTTCTGAATCATTTTGATAGAGCCGTACTACCTGTCAATATGGAAACAAAGCCCCACTGTACTGGAAACGAGAACACTAATCAGGACGTGCTGCATTCTCTCTCCTCCTTCCACATTTACAATGGACAAGTTCTCTGAACCAGAAGCTTGTGTTCTGTCACTACAGACCAGCAGAGGAAGACAAAGATGTCCCACAAGCTTAGTCCTATACTGCTATGACACAAATTGAAGTTGTTTATCAGTTTATTGAAAATCAGGAAGTTGTACCTACCACTCAGTTTCTCTGACAACTAATCCTTTTAAGCCAACAAAATAAGGAAGGTACCTCAACAGTCGCGCTGCTTCTTTTTTTTAATTTAATTTGTTGGCCGTGCCACACGGCATGTGGGATCTTTGTTCCCTGACCAGGGGTCGAACCTGCACCCCTTGCACTGGAAGCATGGCGTCTTAACCACTGGACCACCAGTGAAGTCCCAACAGTCATGCTTCTTATTTGTACCTCTGGTGGACGTACCTGAGGTATTTCCTCATCTGGCTGGTGACAACCAGCCATTTCAGCTTTAGAATTCTACATGTCCTTCCCTTCCAGCACATGACCTGTTAATCAATCATGAAAGCACTCACTTGGTGGGGCATGACAGGTATAGAAGGAGATCTTTACCTGGTTTCTTCAGGCACCATGACGAAAGACGGCCAAAAATATCAAAGAAATCATGAAGGTGCTGTTTCCCCGACTGTGGAATCATTGGTAGCATGGTTATCAACACTAAGACCCCTGTTGTGAGGACAATGACATCGGTGTCCATCTGCAGGCGGGAAGGTCAAGAAAGAAGAAACACCTGTCAGGTGCAGCATTAGAATCCGCACACTTGGAGGTTCTAACACCAAGGCGTCACAGGCTAGACGCCCAGCACAGACTTATCCTCCTACCCCTAAGGGTGGGGGCACAACACTGAAACACACACAACCAAAAGCCACTGGGGACCAGCGCGACCATGCTGAGTCTGCAGGGACCACGCTGATGCACCAAACTCATCCGGGGTAGGGGCTTAAACGGGGCTTGGGGACACCCAAGCCCAGAGACTTAGGATGTGCTATTTATAGCCCCTGGAGGGAAGCACAAGAAGCTGCTTTTTAACAGAACGAAAGAATGTTGCTATTCTTGTTCATTCAAGCAAATCATAAAATACTTACTTTTTTAAAGTCAATTAAAAAGAACCTTATACATTGACAAGTCATTCACTATTTTCAAAGGATTACAACGGAAGTATAATTTAATAAGAAATTAGTATAGCACTAACAAGTCTACTTAATGGCTCACCGTCACAGCAATATTTAGAGACCAGCAAATAAAAGAAGATATGGTGACCTCTGACCATGTCTACAGTTTAAATATCAAGTCATATAAATTTAGACTAATTGAAGACACTTAATAACCAATGAATAATGAATCAACTCAGACTAGCTACAGCAGCTCACATGATCCATAATTAAATTATGAATGTTTGCCAAGTAACTGGAATTCAGATTGAAGAAACAAGATATTAATCAAAAGACTACCATGCAGGCTAAGACATTCATTATTCCTACTAAAAAAGGAATCTACGAGTCTGGAAATAAAGTTTTAAATATATTTAGTTTTTACGTCAAGCACCAAGCCATTTGTTATGGCGGATATCTAGTAGGAAGAGCATACAATACTGGTAGGAGAATCAAGAATCTATAATGAGTTCGGGTAAAAAGGACTAACCCGAATTTTGGTTAACAAAACATTCTTACTGAAGGTTTGAATAACAGTCCGTAAGTAATTTTCAAGGCTTATCTTTTTGGAAAAGGTAAGTATTTTGCAATCTGAACTAAACAGTGTGCCTCAAAATCGGATTATAGTCTCGTCTATCCATTCACTTAAAAAAATTCTTAAAACTGTTCCTGCTTTTGCTGAACATTAAATGCACATTTTTATGATACCCTACCAATGTGACTCCTTGAGATCCACCTCTAGGGAGATTAAAACAGTTACCCTTGTTGGCAGAGACAAAAATCAATTTGCATGGTGCTGTGTCAGATGACTCCAAAGGCACTGCCATTCCGGAACAAACAATACTGGATATTTTCATGTCATATCTCTGTGAGGTACAGGTAGTTCATATTAACCACATTTCCTTATTTTTTAGATAGGAAACAAGTCCAGGAACTAAAACAGACTAAGCAAATAACGCTGAGTATTTCAGCAAGCCATGGTCAAAACCAAAAGCACAAAGTTCTACTCAGGTTTTGGCTCCCTCTGTAGAAAAACACACTAAGGTTAGTGCAAAAAAGTAGAATGCAACTCAGCTGCAACCAGAACATGCTCCTAAATAGCTGAAAGAGCCTTTCAGCCATTTTTCTATTAGCTAAAAGAGAACTTAGAAATGGGGGTTCGCCCAAGACAAACCAGTATGTTTTCAACTGAGGAAAGGCTAGACAATGATGAAATCAAAGAGGGCTGGAACAGCATAATGTCAACCAATCTGATCAAAATGTTACCACATTTGCTTGGACCAAACATATTGCAATCGTCACAGTGATGCACTGAGAGCTTACTAAGTACCAATTTTGGACTACGTTACATTCGAGAAAAACCAAATGCCCAGAAGTTTTCAAACTCTCAAAGTTAAAATCTAGCTTGCTTGCTTTAAGGTACTCAGAATTTCAGAAATTATATTCACAAAGCTATTTCGTTCAAATCCTTACAAACACTGTACCTTGAGACATTTTAGTAAAGAAGGCAAAAGAGGTGCTTGAGAGAGCTTATGCTTCCAAGACGGCTGCAGCCTCACAACGTGGCCCAGTAACGAGAGGGTGGATAACCGAGAGGCGGCTTTGCCCATGTATTCATTCATTTTGTCCAAGAGGTGCTGAAAATGCACAAGAACAAGAGAAATATATCTCAGTAAAGCTGGGAAAAATCAAGGGAACCAAGGGACACGCATATATGAATGTATGAAGTTCACACAAGGAGAGGCAGCAGTGATATAGCCCAGTCTCTCAAGTCTTCCCTTTGACGTAAAGAAAGGCTCATGCAGGTAGAGATCAAATTCAAGATTTTTTAAAACCATGCTAGCAAACAACACACTGTTGCATTTGGTCTGAGAGCGGGAAGCCAGTTTGCAACTCCTGAAAGAGGATCCCACAATACAGGTCTGTAAGCGGGGAGGAGGACTCCTTCATAGGCCCTCTTTTTGAAATACATATAGGCCACTTCTTATAATAACCAATGTTATAATAAGCCTGTGGTAGGTTGTTGAAGCTTCACAGGATCCTGCTGGAAGCAGTTACTTATTGCTCCCATAGCCCAGCCTACATGGATTTGGCCCCAGATATAAATCAGGTAGTAGTAGAAGTTAAAATTCAGCCCAGAGTAAAAAAAAAAAAAAAAAAAACCCAAGATGTACTGTAAAAGGCAAGGCAGACAATTGCAAGGCCTTCAAATCCCAGTAAAGTAAATCACTAGCACATACAAACTCAAGACGTACCAAAATCTGCAATTGCAATGCTTTGTTAGCTATTTACCGTCAACAAAAATAAAAGCAAAAACATGAAGGAGTCTTCCAAGTGCCTGGTGCTGTGAAACAGCACTAGTCAATTAGCCCCATTAGTTGCCACACTTACAGATTCTGCCATATTGATCAAAAGTCTGAAAATCCTACTCAGAGCATGGGTTTAAAGATGGGTACCTTATGGATCAAACTGTCACTATATACAATTATAGTTTAGGATTACAGGATTTCTTTAAGCAGCAAGAGCCTTAAAAGCCTCTTGAATATGTTGTATTTTGAAAACTTTTCAGGAAACATAGGTCCTGACAATTGTTTTTATATGTAGTTATAATCTGGGGGCAGTATCATCAATGGCACGTATAAGTCGAAGGAGTGAGCTCTGGACAGACTGTGCACTGGGGCTGCACAGACACTGTCACACCACTCATAGAAAATGTATCAAATCTCTACCATTAGTTCCAGCAGTTACCTTATCATGTGGCTCTTGCAAGGTAGTCAGGATGTGCAATACAGGCTGAGAATTGGTTTCCAGGTAATAATCCACCAAGGTGTTCACAAGCATCGGACCACGGTCTAAAGAAAGAAAAGGGCAGTTTATAATAGTTATTTCCTTTAACATTCTAAACTTACCTCAAATAGTTGCCTGTCACAAAATCCAGAAAACGTTTCTTTGCATGCTACCCAAAGTTATATGAAGTGTTGTATTTCTGCTTCCTTAAATGAATTTAGGTTTAACAATAGGATAATACCAAGTTTATTTGCCTAAATAGCCGTAAGAGCACATGAAATACTATCTTCTTTTTTTTTTTAATATTAATTAATTTATTTATGTATTTGGCTGCATCGGGTCTTAGTTGCGGCATGTGGGACCTTTCATTGTGGCGCACGGGCTCTCTAGTTGTGGCACGCAGGCTCAGTAGTTGCGGAGCACGGGCTTAGCTGCCCCGAGGCACGTGGGATCTTAGTTCCCCAACCAGGGATCGAACCCACGTCCCCTGCATTGGAAGGTGGATTCTTAACCACTGGACCACCAGGGAAGTCCCCTAACTTCTTTTTTTATTGCTTTTTTAATTACAAAAATAATTCATGTCTATTGTTATAACAATTCAAGTTATATGAAAGTACATAAAATACAAGTGAACATCTTCCTCACCACCTGCCTCCCAACCCACTCTCCAGAGACAAACACCCTTGGGTTTGGTTCATGTCCTTTCAAAACTTTTCACACTTGTACAATCACACACACCTAGGCCCCATGTCCATATATCCATGGTCTGTGTATGTGTGTTTTTTCCACTCAGCGAGGTGTTGTAGACACCTTTCCACGACAGCATCTATGACCTACTTCGTTCTCTTTCCTGAGCTCCTTGTTCTCCACTGCATGGCCCTATATAATTAATTTAACCATTCACCTGCTGAAGGGTACGTAGGTTTTCCCAAGTTTCCACTACATTTCATTCAAGGCTATAATGAAATACAGATTCTTGTAAGTCTGTAAGCCAAATGGCACATGGTTTCAAGTCGATGACAGATGCTCCAAAAGGGCAGAGCGCCCATGTATTGGCCTGCTAACAGTGCCCATTTCTATGACCAATATTTCATTTCTGCCAACCCGGCAAGCAGGAAAGGGTACCGTTTAAATTTATATTTCTCTGATAAAAAGAGAGGTTAAGCATGTTTCATATTAAAAATCACGTGTGATTTACAGATGAAATGATATGCCTGGGATTTGCTTTAAAATACCTGGGTGGGGGGAAGTCAGGGAGGTAAGATGAAACAGGAAAGGCTGGGTATGTGGGGTTCATTTATGTGACTCTTACTTCTATGTTTGTGTGTATATTTGAGTATTTCCATAACTAAAAGCCTGAAACACATGTAGAATGAATCCACCGATGTATGCTTTTCCTCGGTGGTTTTAAAGACTCTCTTTAGAAGATGAAAACCAAAATTTATCAGCAGGATTCTAGTCACCTCTAGGTCAATCTCGTCTGATTAGCAGATAAGCTAACCAGGGTACGATTCTGCTTACCAGAATTGAGGTTCTCTTTAAAGACAGCTGTTACATCATCACGCACACTCAGCATGGGGGAATCCAACATGGAGAGGAGCTCCCCAATATTTGCTTGTTGGGCCATTATCTTACACGAATGCGCTGTGCTGGGTCCAGGATGTGTGTTAAAGACTTTGAAGGCTCTTCATTGGTGCCACTACCAGACTGAAAAAAAGAACAGGAATGGTGTAACAAAATGGCCCCATTTTTCCCCCACAAAAAACTACCTGCCAGACAAACTGAGCATATATTCGAAGCAGTGAAAAGTTTGTCCAGAACTTTGCTGATAAAAGAAGCTAGGGCGTGTAAATAATTCTGTCCTTGCCAAATTTACGAAGAGGAGTTCTAGGGAATGCAACAGAGAGAAACCTAAAAAAAAAAAAAACAATACCAGTTGGAATCATCACAGCAACTTAATAATGGGACTAAATCTAAGTTTTATTCCTACTCTGATTCTACCTTGGGTTTTGGCTAAGACTATGTTTATGTTTCAAATCAGTGATCTAAAGAGTAGATGAACTATTTTCAGAAAAAGAACTGAAAGCGTGCTATCTTCTTCTTGACAACCCCATCAGAGTCTAGAAGTTAGTATGGCCAGTTAGGTCACAAGTGCGTAAACCTCATTTGAACCAGGGATGGTTCGTCTATTTTTAGTGTATGCTCCTCATCCCAGACATCTACCACACACTCAAATGCTGCTAGTTACAGGGAAGTAGGCATGAACGGGGGAACCCTGCACCTTCAAAAACTCAGTCCTTTATGGCAGTGGAGCAGTCACCTTATCTTTATAGAGAAAAAGCAGCTCATTCTCCAGTGTCACTATACACATTTACAATTATTCATTTCTCCCCACTATGGTCCCTAAAGCTATATTTTCAAAACCAAGTAAAGACAGCTACCATTTATTAGACAGGCACTGCACACCTTTCACAAACATCATCAAATACACTCCTTATATAACTACAGTATGATTGGTTCTTTTGTCCCCATTTTACAGGGAGAGGAACAAAGATCAACCCCATTTGCTTACGGTCAAAAAGCTAGCAGGAGGCAAAACCAGGGAGAACTGAAATTTGAGCCGAAATCTGCTTCACTCAAAGCACTAAGCCCGTAAATGTGACATTAAACTAACTTGTGGCTTTGATCCTCACAGCAACTGTGAGGTAAGCAGATATTATCCTTATTTTACAAATGAGAATATGGATACTCAAAAAGGATAAATAATTTTGCCAAGGTCACATAGTAAAGCAGAACTTAGATGCCTCAGCTCCCAGGCCAACAATTGTATACGTCACTTGCAGTCACATTAAAATATATTCTTATTTTCTATTTGCTTGTCTTTGGGTAAGCTAAAGTAGCAGTTCTCAGGTTTCAGCGTGTATCAAAACTACCTCGGATCTAACTTCCTGGGCCCATTCCAGAACTGAATTGTGGGCTTAGGAATATGCATTTTAATAAGCACCGCAGAATAATTCTTATATGGGTGATAAATAAGCCGCATTTGAGAAACACCACGCTAAGGAAAAACTCCGCTAAAGAGTTAAGCTCCTACAAGGATGCCAAATTTAAAGTAGCAATGACCCCTGAAACTGGTGAGTATTAACTTACTATCATCTATGCTCTTGTTTAATTACGACCTGGTGATACTCACTGATTGTGCTCTTGGTGAATCAAAAATTCATTAGCCAGAAAAATCAATTAAAATGTATAAATGCATTTTTGATAGCAAATCCTGATGTAGAAAGTATGATGTAGGAATATAATACAAATTTATATTTACATAAATATAAATCTTACAGGTAAATCATAAAGGAAGTCAATTTCAAAGGACTCAGAAATGTGAGACCATAAACGGTAAGATTTTATTGTAAAAGTTCAAAGCTGAAAACAATAAAATTTCACCTTATTGTGAGTTGGATTAAATTAAATTTACAAGTGAAGATAATACCAACCTGTCAGGGTTTATTGTTCACCAAGAGGATTAAATGAGATAACGTGTATCACACCGTTAGCACAGTACCTGGCACAGATGAACACTCACTGAGTAGTACTCACGTATTATCAGAAAGAATACTGGTAAAAATCTTTGGGCCACCACTTTCAAGGTGACTGGAATAGCACATTTATCTAGCTAGCCTCCACATTCATTTCTACTTCAGGTAAATCACAAATGATTCTCAGGCTTAAAAGTAATTTGTCCCTAAGTTTGGTTTTGTTCCAATAAAACTGCTACTTACCCAGTCTCAGGCTAGTGAGACTCCGCGTTTGTCTTTTGTATATTCAGAAGACGGTAATGTCAGAGCTGTTCCTCCAAATGCAGGCAGCCCAGAGCAGAGTGACATGAGCTCAAATCTAAACAAAGATGGCGCCCATCCAGTCACCTTGGCGATACTCAGGGCTGACCGTCATGGGTCACCTAGCTTGTTTTTCAGATTGTAAATGTAATTTAGGTATAAAAGTCTGATTTCTGGAGCCTACTCTTTCCAAATGCTTTATAGAAAGCAAAAATAAGGTTTTATTCTAACATACATTAGTATCTTTTTTTGGCAACAAGCTTTTGTTGCTCTTCTCTCCAGTTCTAAAATTCTACCTTTTAACCATATTTTTTAAACCTCAGAAAAAATATAAATCATGGGCTTTGTGTGGGATTCTTCATTTAAGTGCCTCAAGTTCAAGGATTTTTGACATTCTAAAAAGCCCTCACGGGAGTTCAATCATAAGCTTTTGGAATTAGGTCCATGATTGGAATATCTCCCCTTTTAAACTTATTCAAATATTTCTGGAGGGACTGAGTGCAGGATGCTAAGTAGGGAAGACAGACTTAGCAAGGGCAATGAAGAACTATATGTACACGAGCAGGAAATGGACATGATAGAGTGAGTACACAAAGGAGGGAAGGGACCAGCTCCACCTGGACGTGGTGGGAATGGGTGAGTTGCACACGTGTTAAACACACTTTACAGCCTAGAGAAGATAAGGGGAAAGTCCCTGAGAGGTTAGCACCACAGGCACATGAAGCATCCACTTCAGCCATGAAAGTCTCTCTTCCATTTTGGAAGTAACCAAGTATAGAAAATAGGAGACAGGAGAAGCCAAAAGTCAATATTTAGTTAATACATTTCTGTATCCTACACGCCAAAGCAACATTCCATTTAGTTTAATATTACCTTTGGCGGCCACAAGCCACAGTACAGTGCTATCGATGATGCTATTTACACTAGGGAGCCATGACTTTCAACGCCCACTCCCCACCCCAAAACCTGTCACTCTGATAGTCTCCTGGACCTCGGCAAAAGGCATGATCATCAGTCTCTAGCAAACGTCTAGGTGACATCCGTGCTCTTCCACCACTCGTACCCTCACATCTAATCCGCTGGCAAACCCACTGACTTATCCCTTTTGCGGTCACCCCAGCCCAAGCCCCCATCATCCCCGCTTGGAGACACGGGAGCAGCAGCCTCCCTCACCGCCCTCGCCCTACAACTTACCTGCCACCAAACAGCCACAAAAGACTCTGAAATAGGGAAATCAGAATCTTTCACTCCCCTGTTTAAAATCATCCAGTGGCTTCCCACGGAGCTAACAAGTGCCAGCTCCCAAGGGGCCTGCAAGGCTCCACCAGACTGGGCCAGTTGTGAAGTCCCCACTCCCTCTGCCTTCGTTTCACAGCACTCCACCCCCTCGTCTCTCTGCTCTGGTCTCAGGCTCCTAAACTCCGGAAAACAGCTTCTTGCTCAGGCCTCTGCACTTGCTGTTGCTCTTCTCCCAGATCCTCGTGTGGCTGTTTGTTTCAAGTCTCTGCTCAACGTGTCACACCGTCTCTGAGAGGCCTCCCCGACCACCCAATCTAAAGCAACAGGGGGGTTCTTAGTCACCACCTTTGAATAAACCAAACTGAAACTCTACACTGGTAACCAGATTTGAGATTTATGGTTGGAAAATAGAGATTTACCAAAGTTCGATTTTAGTCTCTATACTTGGCCAAAATCTGGCTGCGGCCTTGGCCTTTAGGACTGAAAGCTGAGCAATCGCCCACTTCAGCAGCATTTCTGGCACCTTTGACTGTGTATGTGTGACCAACAACTATATGTTAATGTTACCATCATACCTAATCCACATGATGTCAGTAATGCGGACAAGGCATGCATACAGAATTACTATTAATATCTGAATAAAGGTAAAAACATTCTAGATGTAACATCTAAGTTGAAATTCTGTCAGTACAATACTTATTTATACATTTACTATTACAAAAATAAAAGCTTCAGTTAACGATGTGATTTTTATGTTCAAAAACAATTAAGAACTTTCAAACAGTTAAATGTATTAACTAATATTATGAGTATTAAGGTAGATTCGCCAGATAGCTTTACAAATAACAGTAATTATTCTTTGAGCCAAATGTTTATAAAAATTTTAGTAACACATGGCTAAATAAGAGAAATTAAACTATATTTTAATTCTAACTTTTATAGAATTGCTTTATAACATTTATTACAAACGGAATAATCTTTAAGAACGTCACTTAATTTGTAGTCCTGATTTGTAGTCTTTCAAGAAAAAGTCATAGTTGGGAATACCTCACATCTTGTGAGGGTGAATTAAAAATAAAATGCCAACCTGTCACCTCAATTTTATGACATGAAAAAAACCCAAAATCACAGTCAACAATATCCATGATAAATCATCTTCAAGCCAAACATAAAGAATATATAGAGTATGAAGAAAAGAAAACAATGTTAAGAAAAAATGAAATACTCAAACACATTTTGTACTCACTAATCAAATTTCAAAACAGACTTTACAAAACTGTTTTAAGAAGACAATTTCTTGTAGCTGTGTGTATACGGAGGCTAAAAATTTAATCAAAAAGCTTTTCAAAATGATTGGTATAGATTGTCAACAATTTTTAGTAGCTGAAGATGAAGGATCCTTGAGGCTTGCCCAAGCTATGAATCCCAGGTACAGGTTCCTTCCAGAAAACAATTTACCAGAAACTTTCCCGAATTACATTCTGCTTTGTCTAAAAAGGTTAGTGATGGGGCTAAACATGGCAGCTGAAGACAAATGTCCTTCCGGTATCACACACGTGTTAACCCAGGAGCAATCTAGCAGCTGACACAGCTGACCAATTTGTTAAAATTTCAAATTTTAACAATCTGACTACTACAATTTAACAATCTGACTACTAAAACGGAATACTGTGGCTGTGAATACAAATGCAATATTGAAAAATGTTTAATAAAATCTGAGATTTGTGGGACTTCCCTGGTGGTGCAGTGGTTAAGAATCCGCCTGCCAGTGCAGGGGACATGGGTTCAATCCCTGGTCCGAGACGATCCCACATGCCGTGGAGCGACTAAGCCCGTGCGCCACAACTACTGAAGCCCGTGCGCCTAGAGCCCATGCTCTGCAACAAGAGGAGCCACCGCAGTGAGAAGCCTGCACACCGCAATGAAGTAGCCCCCGCTCGCCGCAACTAGAGAAAGCCTGTGCGCAGCAACAAAGACCTAATGCAGCCAATAAATAAATAAATAAATGAATAAAAATTAAAAAAAAAAAAATCTGAGATTTGTGATGTGTGATGTTCAGCTTGGGCCTCAATGATTTGATCATGACCATCTAACATTGGGTTCAAATTCATATGCAGTGGATTTCCGACAAAGGACAGGGTGAAGTACACATAAAATATTTGAAAGTAAAAAGTCAAACTTAGAAAGCTTCCCCTACTCGTGAGGGAACAATACTTCCACCTTCTTGTTAGACAGTCTACAATCTGTATTAAGTCCCTGTTTGTGAACAGACACCAATCTTTAAGGCAAAACTCTCCACCTTATTTCACAATTCCTAGGAGGTAAGGTGAGGCAGACAGTGACAGAATACAGCAAATAGCAACCAGTGAGGCATTAAATGAATCCCATTAGCCATCTGTGTATAAAGACAGCAGACCAAACACTTCCCTATCTCCCCTACACCCTTCCTGTAGACACGGAAAGCTGTTGCACTGCACACTCCTGCCAGTAAACTCAAAATGAGAGCTCAGGGATCAGTCAGGTCACTCAGACTACATTAATATCCACAGAAATGCCAAAGCCTCAATATTTAGGAAGGATATATTCCAGGACTCTAAGAATCCTCCAATTCCTAGAAACCACGATAGCATGCAACTCATCCTCAAAACACTAATTAAGACAATTAATAAATAAAGCCATGTTACAATGTAAATGCTAATTCGTTACATCGACTCAGGGGTCCTCAGCCCAGGACGTACATTAGAATCACCTGGAGAGTCCACACAGTCCTGAGCAGGTTAAGGGGTGGGGTCCAGACAGGACATCTGGCTTGTTTTATAGGCCTGTGTGGATTGTTAAGGCACAGCCAGGGTTGAGAACCTCTGTGCTAGTTAAATGACTTGCTCAGACACACAGGCTTCAATTTTATCTAGGCGTTAGAACCAAATTCTGCTGCTAGATTGAACTGATTTGAGTCGCAGGTACACCAGGTACTAACTATACAACCTTAGGAAAATTACGTAATTTCAGAGCCCAATTCCTCATCTGTAAAACGGAGATACACCAAAAGTGTGGCTGTGAAGAACAAAATAAATAACCACAGAATGCACTTAACACCATGCCTGGCACTGAATAAGCAGTTAATAAATTACCGGTAATTTGACTAATTACTTCACGGCACAGAAGGTCTAGTTCCTGGCAAGTAGCTAAAACCATTAACGTTAATCCCGAATGCAAAGAAACATCTTTGCCCCCCGTACAGCCACAGACAGGATAAATGATTCTCTTCCACCTTACCCCAACCACTGGACTGAGTTTGTACCTTACCTGTTCTGGGGACAATTGGTACTTCAGTTTCCAGTGCTGTCAACCTGGTGTCTTTCATGGTCACTGAAGAGAAGAAACACGCATCTGTCAATACCAATCTCACAATGAAGTGAGATCCCAGACACAACAAAGGAAGTTCAGGATTCACTGGCTTCCACCTCTTTCCTACTGCACATCCCTGACAGGTGGCCATCTGGTTTCCGCTGGAATGAACACTTATAATCAGTGGGTGCACGTGCCTCTCCCCGTCTACATTTCTGAACAGTTGGTTGCTGGAAAATTCTTTATATTGTGCTGAACTTGTAAACTCTGCCTTTTGTTAACTGTCTTTATTAGAGCTATAAACGAATGGGCAGGAAATGCACGGGCAGGATGGGCTCCAGAATTAGAGCTCCGAGTTGAAATCCAAGCTCTGCCACTGAGTAGCTGTGTAACTTTGGGTGATTTATCTTATGTCTCTAATGTCCAACCTTAAATTACGTCACCTGTACAGTGAGAAGAACGGTGGCGTCTACCTCCTAAGGCTGCGTGAGGCCTGCAGGAGATGAACGCCCATAGCCCTCGGCATGGTGTGTGGCACAGAGAAACCACCCGAGGAGCCTGAGAGGAAGAACAGCGCCAGGCATGAAGCACTTGGTGGGTCCGCATCACCTCAAACCCACCACACCCCCCCCCCTCCCCACGGCCCTGCCCCACTAGCCACACACGTCCCCACTTCAGGACCAGGTACATGTTGTCCCTGTGCCCGAGAGACTCTACCTCTGCCCCCTCCCAAGCTCAGTCTTCACCCTGAAAAACCTCAGCTTAAACATGCGCTTCATCAGAGAAGCCTTCACTTCCCTCCACTCAGGGCCAGACCAGGTCAGGCACCGTCACACTCTCGGCAGCCTGTATTTCTTGGTGTCACGGACCACACCCGACTAAGCAAGTGTAATTAGTTACTGAATATGTCCCCCTCACCAGAACAGCAGTTCCAGCCAGGGAGAGACAGGGGCTTCTCCAGTACTGTGCCTCTTGCAGCTGCCACAGTGCCTGGGACTTGTTCACTGAATGATTAGGAGTTAAAATATTTCTTAAATAAATGTACAAAGTTGAATTCTGCCTTTGAAACCACACAACCTTAATCTAATCCTTCTACATGACAAGCATAAAATATATGAGAACAGCTATCATTTCTCCCTATTTTCTTTCCCTTTTAGCCCTGCTTTCTACCTAAATTACCTCATATTAAATATCCTTGTTAAATATGAGTATATGTAAATACATTCCAGTTTGCTTTTAAAATGTGGGCCCTTCAAACTACGTTTAGGTACAGCCTGATCACTAGATTGTAAGCTCCATGGGGACGGGGACCCCCACTGGTGGGGGACCACCAGTGGATACCCAGGGCCTATTGCAGCATCTGGCACACAAGGGGCAAATATACCCTGTTCAGGTCAACAAAGATTTCATCAGCTTCTTTGGTAGCCATTCCAGGGTTGAATACAGATGTGAAAAGCTGAACCTCATACACTATATATGCCTAATTACACTGAACACGGAAGAGCTTGGAAACAAGCCCTTCCACGTACAATCCTGGTCAAAGTTGACTAGTGTGTTGAGCAGCTCTCTAACAATTACAACCTCTTGCTCCAGATGACGGGGTAATTATATTTCCTTGTAGAACACATTCTAGGCATTAACGCCATTAACTGTGGTCCTCAGTGGCATACTGCAAGTGTGTGTGCAGAGCTGGAAGGCAGGCTGGCCTTCCAAAAAGGCCACTGAAACCATTCACACAGGGGGTGCTTGCCCAGCCACAGTCACTCAACCAAAAGAGCTAGAATTAAAACACTGGAGCCTCTAATCTTCAGAATCTTAACTTCAGCTGTTACTCCACTGAGTCATGTAGACTTCCTCTTGCAATTAATCCCAGTTGGATCTTTTACCTGAAAAGGAATATCTAAGGCAAGGGTAAAATTAGGATGTATACAAGATGAGATCTTATAGCCTGCCTAGCCAGGATCTCTGTCCTAGATAAAGGAACTGGCATAGGAAATCAGAATGTTTTTTGTCCAATGCTCGACATTAAGACTTCTTACCTTCTTTATTGCTATGCTAAAAAATGGTAATGGTGATAAATGTTGGCCAGTCAGGGGCTACCTGGCATTATTTATATTTTTAAGTGTTAACTTATTCATTTATATTTAAATCCTGCCCTATGGATGTACTACTAGGTAAAATCATGCGACCTGTGAACTTCCTGATCAGAAGTGAGGAATGGCGAAGACCCTCCTCAAAAACGTGTACCCCTGAGGGGTATGGATGGAAACACCTGTCAGAGCATAACAGGGCCAATCCATGTTCTTATCTTCGAAAGCCAAATTAAAAAAGAAACATGCCCTCAGATCTGGACTCTTCCTCTTGGACCCAAAAGTTGTATTCTCACCAGAAAGCAACACTGTAATTGCACTTCTACAAGTCTTTTTGAATAGAAATAAAGGGTAGGTTTGAGGAAGATGACGGCTCTGTGCTTTAGTGTTTTGAGATTAAGCAGAGGGAACACAGGTCAACTTGTTTTCACATTTCACCTTCACTTCATTCTGTAGGTGTTTACAGAGAGATGGTGTGTATATGTGGGGTACACACAAACTCCAGCTGAACAGCCATGTACAGAGTCATCAGCAGGACTTGTACACATTTTTTCACACATCTCTGCCCTAGGCAAGATGCATTACGAGCCATGAGAGACCTGAGAGCTGTAATATACCTTTATGAAATACTAGTGGCAGGTACCTAAATGCCTTCACGAAGTATTTTATCTGAAAATATCAGCTGAATATTCAGACTTTTGGAAAATCAGTGTTGTGTGTGGCCTTCTATCCCCTAGGACTCCTCAGAACCCCAAATCACATAAAATATGTAACTGCATATCACATCGCCTAGATAATTTTGTGCAACTTTTCTATGATGTAAAAACACAACTACAGGTATAAACGAAAGCAGATGTCTCTTCACTGTAACTTGTTTTCTGTACTGAGGTTTTTATCTAAAAAAGTTCAAAGACAATTCAGATACAGGTTCAGGCATAGATGGACTATTTCATTATCAAGTACAGTATAGGTAGAACAGAAACATTACACAGATAATACAGATAATAATAATATGTCAATAACACACTACTGGGCTTCCCTGGTGGCACAGTGGTTAAGAATCCGCCTTCCAATGCAGGGGACACGGGTCCGAGCCCTGGTCCTGGAAGATCCCACATGCCATGGAACAACTAAGCCCGTGCGCCACAACTGCTGAGCCGACGTGCCACAACTACTGAAGCCCACACGCCTAGAGCCTGTGCTCTGCAACAAGAGAAGCCACCGCAATGAGAAGCCCACGCACCACAACGAAGAGTAGCCCCCGCTCGCAGCAACTAGACAAAGCCTGCGCACAGCAACGAAGACCCAACGCAGCCAAAAATAAATAAATAAATAAATTTATTAAAATTAATAATACACTACTACACAATTATGTTTGACTCTGGCTCAGTAACGCTCAGGTGATTTCTTAGAGTAATATTCTATCAAGTGAATAAAGTTGCCTTCAGCACAAATGCATCCAAAAAAGGTAAGATACAAGCTCCAATTCACTCTTCCTACCAACGCACAGAAGGAAAGAAAGGGGTAGGAAATACCACTCAGTGTGTGAAAGTAAAACAGCTGGTAGCAAAACCTGCCAAAATGTGTAGTCACGTGTGATTTACATGGTCTCAGCAGTTGTGGCCCCTCTCAAGGTTGTATAAACAGGGGCAGGAGAGCTCCAGATTCTCCATTCAGAACTTTTGCCATGAGGGACCTGGAAGGACAATTTGCTGAAGCGTATACCCTCTTTCAGAGGTAAATCCTCTAGTGACTTGCCTGCAGGGACAGAGCTTGATTTTGGTAAGGTGTAGCTCTTCTATAAATAATGTTTCTTATGTTTTAACTTTCTATTAGCATGAACAAAATTATTTACCAAGAAAATAAACCAAATATCATGTATGTTTCAAAAAAACAGAGCTTCCCTTAAAAGAAATCTGAGGAAAATTGTGACGATTTCTTTAGGTTTCAAGTTCACAGGACTAAAACAGAAATATCTGAGGGAATAAAGGCACAGGGTTTGATAGCCTAGGACTAACACATGTGGTTCTCAAATGTGGTCCTCACACCAGCAACGTCAGCATCACCTGGGGATTTGTTAGAAATGCAAATTTTTGGGCCTTGAGCCTTGGTGGTCAGAGACCTCTGAATCTGGGAGTGGGGTCTTCCTGGCGATTCTGATGCCCACAAAAGGCTGAGAGCCACTAGCCTAGGAAGAAGGATGAAGGGAAAAAATATTAAAAATATATATTTAATATATATTTTATATATACTTTTGAGGTTCAAAGGGAGAAAAAATAGTGCATAAACCTTGGGAAAAAAAGCCCAATGGAATTCTGCCAGGTGCTAAAGGTATACACAGACTGAATGCCAAGCTTGACAAGCATTTAGCAAGTTACACACCTGAGTTCTCCACTTATAATTTTTTTTTTTTTAATGTGGCACCTAAGGTTGATCTTCCAGTGAAGTGTAAAGAACCTTTCAATATAAAGGTTTAAAAAAATGATTTATAATACAAACAGTACATAGTCCATCTTTAAAAGACGTGGGCCTTTCCTATCTACTGTTTTGTTTGCTGTTTGTTTGTTTGTTTCTTTTTTAAAGCCCAAGTCCATTTTTGAGAGCAGTAATCTATCTAGAATGATCAGCTGGGCTTCAGGCGGGGTCTGTAAAGTTCCTGAAGCCATATCCAAAATTTCATATCTGTATGAATTTTGTTCTTGGTGCTGATGGGACAGAAAAGGATATTTGGTCCACAGCTTCCCACAAATTCTCAGAGGGTAACGGCGGCCCCCCCAAAACTTAAGAACCATTGACCTCTGAGTTAGTTTCTGAGATCAGCAGTTCAGACAATTTATCCCAGTGAAAGATTAAATGTGTGTGTTCTGGAGTCAAGCAACAGGGCTCCAATCCCAGCTCAGCCACTGAATAAGTGGCCTTAAGCCTCAGCGTGCTCATCTCTCTCTCCTGTCCCTTAAGGCTGTGGGAAGAGCTAACAGGATCCCGCATGTAAAAAACACAGCACACTGTTTGGCACTGTGCCAATAAATATAAACTTTATTATAACAATATTACTACTAAACAAAATGGGTACACAAGCCTTAGAAGTCTACATTTAATAACTTATACTTGAAACATTGATACAGTCATTCTGTAGCTTAAAATGGATACACTTCATGTTTGTTGCTGTACTCTTGGGCTCTGTGGAACTACTCAGAGCAGCACAGGTCTTAACAACTGCAGACATTATGGTCACCACATCTGTTTTTTCTTACCACGGCCCATTGTGTCCTCCATCACTGACCGAAGGGTAAAGTTGTCCCTTGTTACTCAAATACTTCTTGGCTTCTACTGCCATTATCTTTACTTTAGAAAGTGACCTGTGAATTCTAGGCCAGTAACTACCATGTCTTGCTCTGTATCAAAGCTAGGTTTTTAGGGCACTTTACTCATTAGATGACAATCTGAATTCATTCAACCTTAAAAAGTGTTCTATAACCTTTTGCTACTTCCCTGTATAGAACAAAAGTTAGTACTGCACAAGAGAATGGACAAGAAGAAATTAGCAAGGTCCTGGGATTACATATGTTTTATATATACATATTTTTTTAAATTCTCCCCCTCCCAAAAATAGACACTAGACATTAAATTACTAATGTCTAGGAACTACATGCTTAACAAGTAAATCAGAAAAAGAATAATCTAAAATTGCTGATGGTGATTTTAGACCAATTTAATTGGTCTAAAACCTTTTTCAGACCAATGGAAAAAAATCAGTATTTCATGCAAACTAAACACTGAAGGGGGAAAACTCAGTTTTTGAGTATATGCTAATTATAAATATATATGTATTTTTAAAGCAAAAAGTTCAAGATTTAAATGCTATCGAGTATACTTTTCTTTCATGCTTGCAGCTACTTAAATAACAAACAAAACTAATACAAATAAAACTAATCTCTCGAAGAGAGATTTATAATAGGAGGAACTTTTAAGGAATACCTTCTTAAAAATGTAATATAAAGGAAAGGATAAAAACAGGTCACGCTAAAAGTCATCCATTTGCTCAGTTATTATAAAGCCATTAACACTTTGATTCAATCAATGTAGAATCTTTAACTGAAGCCCCAGAAGGACTTGAAATCTCAGAAATTTAGACTTTGAAATACTCATTTACAATCCAACTCTCTTATTTCACAAATGAATAAACTGAAGCTCAGAGAACTTAGTGGCTTGTTAGAAGTCGAAAGCTATTTGACTTTTAGAAAAGCTTGAAATGGTTGATGTATTGCTGTATTTGGCTCATCTGCAGCCAAGAATATCCAGTTAATTCCAGAAAAAGTTAACTTTAGTCTACCACGGCCCTAGAACCCGGAAAAGAACCATACCTGTACCTTAACAAACTCTGAAAGAAGACAGATCTGTAAGATCAAGTCAGCTGTAATTCAGAGCCCCAAACTTACCCACCACTATATACACCAGAGGTTAGAAGCTATTTTAAGAAATGCCTCTGCAATAAATTATAAATTAAAAGAAAAATAGCCAAAGTGGCTACTTTAGCCACTGGTCCGCAACCCCTGGTGCACATCAGAATCACCTATGACTTATTCCAAAATACACATCCAGGGTGTCCTTAAAGACCGAATATGCAAATCTACCTACTATGGGGCCAGATACCTGTGCATGAAGGTTCTGAGGGACGCTACTGTTAGAGATCTCTCGTTTCCGGTAATTTCATTACTCTATAAACATCCCATAGACAGGCATGTATTTGATTTGTCCTAATAAGACTGTTCAGTTTCACCTCACAAATGAAAACAGGTATGCACAGAAGGCATCTTATTACACCCGGACAGCAGCAGCATGGGACGTCTTTGCTCTTAAGAAACCAGTGAGGAAGAGTACAACTGAGTCACAGGATTTGAGACACTCCAATTTAATGAAAACAAGTAAGAATGCGTGTAGCTACCTAGGAATCTGTCTAGCTAGGCATTTAGGAGCATCCCAAAGTCTTTATGACACCAGGAAATGCGTGAAGCAAAGAAAGCTTACGTCGTTCGCCCTTCCATGCACGTGAGGTGAGAGCGTCTGGGTTAAGACAGGAAGTTTGGTAAGAGGATAGTTTCCATTGACATCCTCTATAAATACCCCTTAAGTTTACACCAGGTGGTTAGAAGGAGAACCTGTGACTCCCCAGAGCAACAGCAAAGAATCTGTCAGTGTTTCTGAGGCACCTCATTGGCCTGATGCGTGACTGTTAAAGCTGCATTTCCCCACACGACCCTACATCAGTTTTCACACGTGCATGTTCCAGGTTTACTCAGGAATGGTCAACTTAAGAATCACAGGTGGTTGCTCTGTAAATCAAGGGCTCCCACAAGGTTTGGTTTTATGACGCTTCTCGAAATTTACAGCTCCACTTTGCCAGCATGTGTGAATTCAGATGACTCCAAGTTGATCCCCAAATTATAAACCTATGAATCTCAGAAGAGTATTATTCTATTTTAGTACTTTTACAGCTTACGCTATGCAAAGTGAAGGGCTATTTCCATGCTTTCTATAAAAAAATCCAGCAAGGATTTTAGCACGACTTCTTTCTGCAGTAAACGTGTGAGTTTTATGAAAACATCAAATACTTTCCGGCGTAACTTAGACGAACATGTTTACAGGCACAACACTGCCACCCCCAACAAAAGCTAAGGTATATAAGCAAGGGTGCCCCTCCTCAAAATTAAACACACACACACACACACACACACACACACACACAGGCACTTATGCACAGACCTCGGCCAACTGACTAATTCTAATCACCTACTTAGAAAGAATGACGGGCCAGCTTTGATCAAATAAGAGATAAATGAGAGAGTCATGGGTGTACAAATAGAGACAGGAGCACAGTCTGGGAGGCAGTCAGACCCCAGTTCCAGTGCTGGCTCACATAATCCTAGAGGGGTGACCTTGGGCAAAGGACCCTCATCTCTCGGGGCCTCGGTTTCTTCATCTGAGAAATGGAGGCGTTAAGAGTTGCTGCCTCTCCCCTTTGTCTCGAGGGCTACAGGAGAGGATGACTGCAAAGCACTTGCACAGCGAGTGCCCCATAAACAAGCTGCTGTTGTCAGGAGGACCGCGCCCCCTCCAAAACCTCCCCCCACACCCCCAAATCCAAAGCACACGAAGCAAAACTCTTGAACCGGAGACACAAAGAAACAGCTTTCATTCTCCAAGGGCTCTCTGACTGCGGGCTCTTCGCCCTCTAGTTCCTCAAATGAATGAATGAGCGTCTAGGAGTGGCTCTGCAAATAGCTGTCTCTTAAGAATCACCTCTGCTGACTCGAAAGCAACTGTCTTTCACCGTCGATTAAATACCCACGAGCACACCCGGAGCGACGCGCTCGGTCATGCAAATTTCAGCGGAGACACCGAGTCCAGGCGGGTCCTTGATGCCCACAGGCAGCCTCCATTCATCCCCCGCCCCCCCCAACCCCTGACCCCTCTCAGCAAGCCCGGGGACCAGCCCCACCGCCCAGCCCCGCCCTCCAGCCGAGGGTCTCTCCCCCGCTCTCCGCACCCCGCGGGAACCTGTCACCCCCACCCAGCCAGGGGCTGGCGACCGGGCCCACCTCACCCCTACCCTCGGCTCCGCGGCCCGGGGGTGCAGCCGTCCCCTCCGTCGCCGAAGAGGGGCGACGTGCCGGCCGGGGCCGCCTCTCCTCCCCAGAGAGCCGCCAGCCCGGCCGGGCCCCGCCGGAGATAGCGCGTAATAAGAGGGAGGGGAAAGCTCTCCGAACCCCCCTTCCCGGAGTCCCTTCTCCGGCAAGAGAGCCCCTTGCCCCAGCCCCCCAAGGCCTCCCAGACTGAGGCCATGGTGCCAGGACTGCCCTGAGAAGCCCCCATGAAAGGGAGGGGGCGACACCCTCATACTCACACACCGTCTCCTCCCCCTCAGCTGTTTACCTCACAGCTCCTCCAGCCTACAGGGCGCCGCCATCTTGGACGTACAGCACCTCCCCCCCGTCGTGAAATGTCCGCGGCCGCTGCAGCCTCCGCCACGAAAAAGAGTCCCAGCGGGGTCTCGCCCCCCAACCCCGTCGAACCCGACGACAGATGACCGCGGTCGGCAGCACCTTTGGAAAGAAGGAGAAGTTCTGCTCATTACTGATGATGCTAACCCGTCGAGAAAGAACCAAGGAGAGTTTGTAATATAGGGGGGCGGGGACGGGCGGAAGGATTCCTAAAGGGAGCCGCTGAGAGATCTTGTGACTGCGAAGGAGGCAAAAAGAAGGGCCGGCGCGGCGGGAGGAGCCACGCGAGAGAGCGAGGGGCGGGGCGGCGGGCCGGGCCGGGCCGGGCCGGGCAAGAGGCGTAAACAAGTTGGCCCGGCTGGGTGTGGTTGGAGCGCCTCACGCATTCTGGAGGCTCCTTCTCCGCTCGCGGACCCGGGTGCCCCTTCCAGGGTCTCCGTGTGCCCGGCCGCAGAGCTGCGTTCATGTTTCCCGAAGAGCCCGTAGGGCCCCTGTGGGCGAAGGGTCTGCTGTGGAGCCTTGGAGGAGTGGCGGCTCGTCTGGGGAAAGAGAAAAGCTGCACCAGGGCAGCCTTCTTTCCTTCGCCGAGTATTTACAGAAGCCCACCTCTGGGCCTGCGGAGACCCACAGTGGCTTCTACCCTCAGATTGCTGGCGTTTCAGACCTGGTCGCGACGTCTGTGGAAAACCACCCTGATCAGAGCAGGCAGCTTTAAAAGCAGAACCCCTCAGTTCAGTTCCCGCTCCGCCGCTTCCTAGCAGTGTAAACCTGGGCAAGTCTTGAAGTCCCTTGAGCCTCAGTTTCTTCCTCTGTGAAATGGGCATAATAACGGGAGTGAAGTGAGGATGCAGGGAGAAAAAGTGTGGCGAGTGTTTAGCACAGCGACCCGCGCCGAGTGAATGCTCGAAGGATGATGGTCCTCATCAGAGGCAGGGTATAGTAGACGCTGTGACTGATACAAAGTAGCCTGAGAGAGGCCGCAGTTCAGCTGTGGTGTCTGAAAGGCTTTCTGAAAGAGTGAGCATCCCGCTGGGTTTTAAAGGAAAGGTAGGTTTCATGAAATAGGAATGGGAGAGGCGGTTGGGAAGAAAAGAACTGAAAGAAGCAAGCGCCTGCAGGCAGTCAGCGCTGGGGGAGTTATGGAAATAACAAGTTTTGTCATGGGAACTAGTTGGGTCACAAGGCAAGGCAGCATATGGCTTAAGGGGCCTGCTGTGTGAGTGGCTAGCACGGTGGGTGCTGTCAGAATTCCAAGAGGCCCAGCGGGGTCGGCTGCTGTTAGCCCGTGGGTTGCCTTTGTGAGAATTTAAAAAAAGGCACTCCTTCTGGGCCCATAGCCCACGTGAGCAGAGCCCGGGCTGTATTTTGGCCTCTACCCACCTCCCCGCACCCCGACTCCTCCTGGGGACCCTTGAGCCGTGCACATCCTTTATAATCATACTGGCTTATGGGGGAGGTGAGCATTGACCTGGAAATTCCACCAGCCTAACACATCATGGAGGCAGCTGGGGGAAGCCGAGAGGTCGTGTTTCAAACAGACGAGAGTGTGAAGGCAGGTTTCTGCCATCGTGCTGACTGGGTGAACCTTAGTTTCCTCATCTGCAACATAGGGGTAATAATAATGCCTACCTAATGGGGATTTGGGGTGGATTCAATGAGACCTTAAGATGTAACCAGCATAGAACCTATTACAATAAATGTTAGTTTTGTTAATTTGTTAACTGCACTCACGGTCAGCATCTAGTCACTGCCTGGAGTCCGTCAACCCAGTGCTGACTTGCTGTGTAGTCACCCAACATAGTCGGCTTGGGGCCCAGAGATGGAAAGTTTGGGGGAGAAGGGGCGGGGCGGTCTGGGTTCAGGAACAGATTCCTGCCTTTGCATTAGCAGCGTGGCAGGAACTCAGGCACATTCTGAGACCACCAGTGATTGCCGAGAGTTAGGTTAAGGGATGGAGTCGGGGGATGGGCACTGCTCCAGAGCTCCAGCCCAGGAACCCTCCTTCCCTACCCACAATCTTCCTGGGCTCCGTGATCTCATCCTGCTGGAATGCTCTCCTCCATGGAAGGGAGCAATGATACAGGAGGCTCATCAGCTCCTGGACCTCAAGGGGGCCATAACCACGCTGTTACTGTTTATACAGTGTCTGGAAGAAGAATGGTAATTGTTCTCTCAATATGGACCACCAGGGGCTGTGAGAAGAAGCTGGGAAGAAAGGCAGAGGCAGCCCTGCCACTGTCTCCGTCCACTCCCCAGGGGCTGCCTTGCTATTTTCTGCTTTTCTGGGGTTGATTTTTGTCATTGGCTAAATAGACGTTAATCAGACCACTACCTTCCACGTACCACCCTGGAGCCTCCCCATGGCAGGGGCTTCCTGACCGGGCTTTCTCCAACCGTCATGTCCAGCCTGAGTGTGACAGAAAACAGAAGGGGTGAGCCCTTGGAGGCAGGTGGCACCCACTTGATGTGTGTGAGGCACATCTGTGGCATTCATCTGTGCAGCATCTCCCCCTCCCCTTCCTGGGGACAGCCACAGCATCACCCTCAGGCCACAGGCACCTGGACCAGGTCTAGCCAATCCAAGATCCTGGGCATCCAGCCAAAGGGGTTGGTACAGTTGGACATGTGACCCAAGTTGGGCCAATCAGGGTGCTTCCTTGAGTCTTTATACGTGGATGCTGAAAGAGATGTTGTCTTTCCTCTGGGGTCACTAAACTGGGATGAGAAAGCTGTGACCCTCCCCCTCTCCCTCCCCTACACCAAGCGCTGTGAGGAGTCCAGCCAAAAGATGGAAAAGACACAGAGAAACAGAGACAAAGAGAGACAGAGATAGAAAGGGAAATGTAGGTTGCTACCCCCTCAAACTCCGGAGTCCCTGATGCCAGCTTCACCCTGGTCCTCCGAGTTCCATGAGGCAAAAACTACTTCCGCTGATGCTAGTTTCAGTTGGGTTTCTGTCCCTCACCAATAAAAGACCTTCCAGATGCAATGAGATTTGAAGGCCTTTGGAAGGACACCACTAGTCAAAAATATGTCCTTTTCAGTGTCATAAGTTCATCCATTTGAGTGGTTCTCTTGCTTCAGCTTTCTGTGTGGCAGCCCCCAGCTTTCAGGGTCACACGTTTACTGGAGGATGGACTCCAAGCTCCTGACAGTAGCCCCTGAGACTCTCAGCAGCCCTGGCCTCTCTAGTCCTGTCATTGTCCCCTTGCTGTCTAGCACTGTGTCCGAATGGACACATATGTATATAAATATATGCATATATCTTTAACTTAGTTGAATGGATTATGTCATAGGTGACAATCTGCTTCTTACTTTTTTCCCCACTCAACTTTATGTTTTGAAGCTTCATGTACCTTGCCCTGTATACGTGCAGCCAGTAGCTTCTAACTGCTGACGATTATTCAATGATGTGGATCTACCCTGATCTACTCTCCACTCTCCCAGGGAACGACACCCATAGTGCCACCAGAAACAACACTGTGATAAACTTCACTACTTGTTCCCGTATGCGTCCAGCTGAGAATTTCTTTGGGATACGTTAACTAGGAGTAAAACTGGTGGATCATAGAGTATGCATGGACTTTGTTGTTTTTAGAGAAAAAAAAATTAGCTTTACAAGGGTATAATTGATACACAAAAGATTAATGTTATATCTTGATGACTTTGGACATGGCATGCACCTGTGGTACCATCACCACAGCCAAGGTACTAAACATATCCATCACCTCCAAAATTTTTACACAGACTTGCTTTTAAGAAACACCACCCAACTGTTCTCCAGGACAGCTGCCCCAGGCTACAGTCTCACTAGAAGTCTACAAAAATGCCCACATCCCTGCCAACACTCTTTAATTGTAAAGTATAATAGGGCTATAGTGACCCATTCTTGTTTTAACTTACCTCTCTCTGTTAATGAGATGGAGAATTTTTTAATATTCTTGTTAGTCTTGTGGGTTTCATCCTCCATAAATGGTCAATTCTTATCTTTTGACCATTTTTCTCCCAGGAGAGTTATTATCTTTTCCTTGTTGCTTTGCAGGATTGCAACACACAGAAATGTGTCCTTCGTTGACTATAGATATTTCAAGTGTCTTCCCCCATCCGTTATCTTCCTATTAACTATATTGTACTTTGCTGGAAAAGAGACATTAATTTTGATGTAATCAACTCCTTCTCCTTCTTTTTTGACTTATAATTTGGGTTTCTGAGGTTTTGTTCAAGAATGCCTTTTCCAGCCCTTATTCATAAAGGACAGTTGGCATGGTGGCCACAGGTGTGCAGTGCACGAACCAGGCCACCTGGGGAGGACAGAGGGAGCAAGGCTGAGTTGGGATCCTGGCTCTACAACTTGGCAGTGTGCCCTGGGTGAGTAACCAAGCTTCAGTTTCTATACCTGGACATGGGGATGCCACCAGTACCTTAAATACCCAACTCAGAGGGTCACTAGGACAGTCCAGACTCATGTAAATGCTTATCAGAGCGCATGCCAAAGTGTGGGCACCTATGAATATCGGCATTACTGTTCCCTGATGCATCAGTGTCCTCAGGCTGCTGTGACAAAGTACCACAAACAGTGTGGCTTTAAACAACAGAAGTGTATTCTCTCTCAGTTCTGGAGGCCAAAAATCTGAAATCAAAGGGTCAGCCGGGCTGGTCCCTTCTGGAGTCTGTGATGGGGCATGTTCCATGCCCTCTCCTACCTTCTGGGGGTTGCCAGCCATCTTTGATGTTCTTGGCTTGCAGCTGCATCCCTCCACTCTCTGATTCCGTCTTCATGTGGCCGTCTCTCTCCCTGTGTGTTTTCACATGGCCTAAATTTGGTCACTGGGTTAAAGAGGTGACAGCAAAGAGGCGACACACTTCTCTGTATGTGTCACTGTGTGTCCTCTCTTTTTATAAGAACACCAGTCATGGGGAATTCCCTGGTGGTTCAGTGGTTAGGACTTGGTGCTTTCACTGTCGCGGCCCCAGGGTCAGTCCCTTGGTCAGGGAACTAAGATCCCACAAACCACGTGGCGCGGTAAAGAAAGAAAGAAAGAACACCAGTCATTGGATTTAGGGCCCACATCAATTCAGTATGACTTCATCTGAACTGAATTACATCTGCAAAGACCCTATTTCCAAATAAGGTCACATTCTGAGGTTCTTGGTGGGTGTGAATTGGGGGGAGGGAACACTAGTCAGTCCCCTACACCTGCTTTTAAGGTGCATGGAGTCCAGCAGATGAGATGGAAGGGGGACCCACCATAGTGTGACTCAGAGTCAGGTCCAGCCCAGAACCACCTTGCACAGTGGTTGCACTTGGAACGATGAGGGCAACTTATTGGTGGGGATGAGGTTTGACCTTTGCTTCCAATTTAATCAAGTCTGATAAATGGTGTTGAGGCAGGTGGGCTTTTCAGGAGGAAGACCCAGCTTGAACAAAGGCATGGACGTAAGACCACGTAAGGCTCATTGGCTGATAAATTGTCAGACTTAAGATATACATGAAACAGGAGATAAGAAAGGCAAGGCATGGAGGGTCCCGAGCTAAAAAAATAAAGAAGCCTGATGGACGTATATACACTACCAAGTGTAAAATAGACAGCTAGTGGGAAGCAGCCGCATAGCACAGGGAGATCAGCTTGGTGCTCTGTGGCCACCTAGAGGGGTGGGGTAGGGAGGGTGGGAGGGAGGCGTGAGAGGGAGGAGATATGAGGATATATGTAGATGTATAGCTGATTCACTTTGTTATACAGCAGAAACTAACACACCTGTTGTAAAGCAATTATACTCCAATAAAGATGTTAAATAACTAAAGAAGCCTGAACTGTATCTGGAGGCAAGGAGGATCCTCTGAAGGTTTGAGAGTTGAGGAGAGAAGAGGCGGAAGTTGTCTGTTGAATATTGACAAAGGCTCAATCTTGACTTTCATGCCTGCCAATGTAACTTTGAAATCCTGGGCTATCTGTCTCCTTGGCAGGCCGCTTCCTCACCCAAATCCCCGAGCACATCTCTGTACACCCCTTGCAGTATGATGTGTAGGACCACACTACACAGTGTTCTCCATGTTTAAGAGTTTCCTGGTCATCATGAGACCGTCCCCCTTCCCCAAAGCAGAAGCATTCACAACCAGAGGTTTCATTTTAGCTAGGCCTCCCTTGAAGAATATGCAGGGACTATTTGGAAAAGATAAATCTGGATCCCTACTTCACACCCTGTAATCAGGAAAAAACTCCGAAGGGATCAGAGCTCTTAGGTGTCAAAAGTGGAACCATAAAAGTGCTAGAAGAAAACAACACAGGTGAATTTTCTGTAATCAAGAGTGAAAGGGTGGGATGGGGAGGGTGGGAGGGAGGGAGACGCAAGAGGGAAGAGATATGGGGATATATGTATATGTATAACTGATTCACTTTGTTATAAAGCAGAAACTAACACACCATTGTAAAGCAATTATACTCCAATAGAAACGTTAAAAAAAAAAGAGTGAAGAAAACCTTTCTGAAAATGGCTGAAAAGTCAGAAGCAAAAGAAGAAAAGACTGATGAATCAGACGACCTCCAAAACAAAGTAAAAAACAAAACCAAACAAAACCCCTTTTGTAAGGCAAAAAGAAAACAAGCAAAGACAAAACAAATAAGCTGAGACGAAATATTTGCAACTTATTTCACAAATAAGCCTCCTAATATAGAGAGAATTCCTTAAAGTCTTTTTTTAACTCACTTATTTCATAGAAAAAGAGGACAAAAGACATGAACAGAAAGTTCACGGAAAAAGAGATGTAATTGATTTCAGACTTCCGGCCTCCAGAACTGAGAGAGAATACATTTCTGCTGTTTAAGCCACCCCGTTGTGGTCATTTGCTAAAGCAGCCCTCAGAAACTAATACACTGACCATAAAAAGGAATTTTTGGAATGTAATGTAAATCATTGAAAAAATACAAATCCATGAGTTCATAGTGATACTCAAAATTAAGGGGGAAAAAGGAGAGAGAAGATTTTAAAAATCCAATTATGCCAACACCTTACTATGGAAATCAGCAATTAAAAAGAAAAGATGAATCATTTACACCCTGATATTTGGAAGAACTCTGGCTCATCCACAGTTAATGAGGGAAAGCTCTTCTTTACAGAAAAAAAAAAAAAAAAAACAGATAATAAATGTGGAAGGGGTGATAGAATTAGAAGGATCACCATTTTGCAACCATCAATGAAACAGTTGATTCAGCAGTGGAGGCTGAACCCATTAGGAGAAGCTGTGGGGAACAGGATGCTTGCATGATGACAAAGTCCTACTCTACAGTAGGACTACTCACCTCACCTTTATGATGGAGAGAGCTGGCTGTCACCTCTTTAACCCAGTGACCAAACTTAGCATCACTAAGGTGGGACAACCTGACATTAGGTACCGCCAATGCTGTGGAGCACACAGCATCCCCTGAGAAATATCCTTGCCTAAGACATCTCACCTGAACTGCATCAAGCCTTGGCCCTAACGTCCAGTATACATGGGATGGAAGAACAGGTTAGACGGCACCTCAAGGAAACAATCAGACAAATCCGGAAAGCAGGCCCTTCTACCAGGCTGACCTGAGCTCTTTTGAGGGGGTGTGGGTCGGGCGGGGGTGGTGGTGGGGGGATCAATGTCAAAAGAAAGGGGTAGGGGGCACTGTTCTATCATAAAGAGGCTAAAGAAACAGGCAAACACAATGCTTGAAACTTGGCATGATCCTGATTCTAAAAGAGCCACTCTACAAGAAAATTGGGGGAGATTGCAAAAAAAAAAAAAAAAGTGAGTCTGAACTGAATATGCAATGATACTAGGAAATTATTGACAGTTTTCTTAGGTGTGATAATGACAGTTACATGATGATGTAAGAATATCTGTTTTTAGGAGATATATGCTCAAGTATTTATGGGTGAAGTGTCATGATGTCTGCAATACATCTTCAAAATGTTTTATCAAAACGCAACACATTTATATGTACATATATATGCATATAGAGACATAAAGCACAGTTGGCAAATGATAACTATTGTTGAATAACAGTGAGGGATATATAGGTGTTCATTAGACATGTTTCACTCGCTTTCTTTTTGGAAATTTTTCATAATAAAAACTTGCAAAACTACGTGAAGATCAGAAAATAATAATTGGACTGTGCAGCGAAGGGAAATCTGAGATCCTCATCACGAGACGGTGAGATTCTCCAGGCTTCACTCTCACTCTCAGTGTCTGTGAAAATGAAGCATTGGGCAGGATGGTTTGTTTTTAACTTTGGTAAACTACGCATCGCATAAAATTTGCCATCTTAACCATTTTTAAGTGTACAGTTCAGTGGCATTAAGCACGTTCCCATTGCTGTGCAACCATCACCCCCGTCCATCTCCAGGACTCTTTCATCTTGCAAAACAAACGCCGTACCGATTAAATAACTCATCCCTCACCCACAGCTTCTAGCAACCACTATTCTACTTTCTGTCTCTGTGATTTTGACCTCTCCAGATACCTCGTGTAAGTAGAATAAAGTATTTATCTTTCTGTGATTGGCTTATTGTACTTAACAGAATGTCTTCAAGGTTCATCTGTGTTGTAGCACGTGTCAGAATTCGCTTCCTTTTTAAGGCTGAGTAATATTCCATTGCACAGATATACTCTATTTTGTTTACTTATTCATTTGTCGATAGACACTGGGTAGTCTCCCCCGCTTGGCTGTCGTGAATACCGCTGCTGGGAAGACGGGCATACAGGTATCTCTTTGAGTCCCCCCTTTGATGCTTCAGGTGCATACCCAGGAGAGGAATGGCTGGATCTGGGTGGGGTGATTTGTAAAGGATTCTTTCCTGCTTTCCAAATGAGCTTATTACATGTGCCCTTTTAAACTGCAAACCACACATCTTGCAGAAATGCGTGGACAGACCACCTTTCAAGGATGTACCAACTGTAGTCACAAGACTGCTATGTCCTCACCCTCTCCCCAGCTTCTACATTCTTTTCTTCAGAGAAGGAGACCTCCCTACATGCTCTTGGGTAGATAAGAAACAACCGGAAGAGAAAAATGCTCACCCTTCAGGGGACAGTGATAAAATGGTAATTTGAAAACCTCTGAAGGTACAGGCAAAATAAATGTAAATTGAGTGCAAATCCTAGAAGCTGGAAGGCAGCGCCCCCTGCAGGTCACTCCTAGTGCTGATCAGCCTTGAGATAGACTGCTCTTTTCCAGGTGGGTTTGTATTTCGAGTTCTCTGCAGAGAGGTGTGTGTCGTCCTGAATGTCTTTCTTCAGCTCTCACTTCTTTATGGGTTCCTTTGAGGCTTTGCTTCCTCGGTCTGGAGGCTGAAGCCATGCCCCAGGCCCAAAGCCCCCTGACCCACGTAGGATGTCGGGGGAGACAGGGCCTCTCCCTGCTCAACAGCCACAGAAAGCTCCTCTGCTGGCTGAAACTATGCAGGCACCAAGGCCACCACTCCCTGGGGCTACTTGATGGGGCTTGACCGGGGAGGTGAGGACCCACTGGGAGATTTTCACCCTCCTCAGGCTGGCTAATGAACCCCCGCAACACACACACACACACGCACAGTGCTTGTTGGGAAGAATACAAACTTGCATCCATGCATCACAAGCTTACTGATCCTGGGATGTGCCAGGCAGGGTGCTGGAGAAACCCTGGGGAATAGGAGGTGGGGTCCTTGCCCTGGTAGATCAGGCAGATGCCCCCACTTACCACTGAGTGGACTTGGCTGTGGTGCCAGCTGCACCTGGGGGTTGGTGCTTGGTTTCCCGTCATTTGGTCAATACTTCCAAGTGACCAAATGCTACCTGGGACTAAAAGAGGCGAGGCTTGTGAAGGCCCTGCACCCTCTCTGGCATGGGTGAATGTTCACGAGACTCTCATTCCTTCTTCTGTGCCTGCAGCCTCGCGAGGGCTTCCTGTCAGTATCCAGAGAGCACAAGTGTGGAAGTCACCGGGAGTTTATGGAGCAGTAACCAGATGCCATGTGTTTCATTAATAACCAGCCTGCCATGTAAATTAGCACAACCCACCTGGTAGGAATCAGGCTGACACGCCTTGTTTGCTTGTTTGCCCTCAGCAGCTAAGGCTTCTGGACTATCCCATGAAAGAGAGGGCAGAGTTCCACAGTTGAATATTTCTGATGAGATGTGATAACTTACACATTTAAAGCATTTTAGCATTTATAAAACGTTTTGCATGTATTATCTCATTTGCTACCTACAGCTCCAAGGGAAGCTTTATCTTAGTCCTGTTTTAGAGACGGCAAGTCTGAGGCTCGGGGAGGCTAATGCCTGCCTATAGTCTGCAGCGGGTGTGTGTCAAGGCCAGGAGCAAGCCCAGGTCTGAGTACTGGCACGAGGCACCCATTGCCCCCAAGTGACTCTGGAAAATCCGACGTTATCCGCTCTGTTAATTGCCACCGGGGATTTATGTTTTATAAAACATATATGAATCATCTAGATGGGAGGCAATAAAACACCAGTCTCCATTATGAAGGGCTGTCAAGAAGAGTTAGGAGGCCAGAGGCCCAGCCCTGGCTCTGCTTCCTGGGAGCTGTGTGACCTTGGCAGGTCTCTCTCTAGGCCTCAGTTTCCCCTTCTGAAGCCTCAGGTGGCTGAATTGGGGATGTGCAGTCACCCTGCCTCTCCAGTCCTCACGAGCCTCCTGCCAGAGGGTTTCATGAAGTCACTGTGGGGTAGAAAGAGCAGATGAGCTACTTGATTTTCTGGTTATTTCCTAAACCTAGAAACAGCGCTCTGTTTGATGCCCCTGCCGGGGATGCTGGGAGGCATCAAGCAGGAACGCTGGCCCTTGAAGGCTCCTCTCTTGTACCCCCTGCTTCCCTGCCTGATTTCTCGAAGCCTCTCTTTCCTGTCGTGCTCCTCTAGGGAAACCAACCATCTTGTGAAGTGAAGGCACCCCAGAACCTCACGCCATGGTCTTCCACCAGGAAGCTGCCCGTCCCCATCTCGAGATTCATGGAGGCGGGAGGATGGGAGGGTTGAGCTCACAGACCGAGGGAGATACTGCCTGTGTGGTACCCAAGAGCAAAGGGCCAATAAAGATTTGTTTGAATCGAAAATATTATACACACATATGTATGTGTGGGGAGAGGGAGACTGGAGAGAGGGGGAGAGGAAGGAGAGGGAGAGAAAGGGAGGGGGGAAGAGGCAGGGAGAGAGGGAGGGAAATTAAAAGGATACACGTCAGGATCGAGGTGCATATTTTATTTTCTTCTTTCTACTATGATCATATTTCATTCTTGTAATTTAAGCAGTAATTAGATAGATGGATGGATGGATGGATGGATGGATGGATGGATGGATAGACAGTTTTCGGGCTGGTTTTTGCTAGAGGAAAAGTAGGCAGGAGCGCCACCGTGTGGCGAATTGCTGCCTCCCGCGGAGCCCGGGCGCCTGGGAGGGGGGGTCGGCCCGCACTGAGTGCCATCCGGGAGGGGCAGGCAGCGCGGGGCTCCTCCACCTCAGCTGCCTGCAGTTCCTGGGCTTGGACAGAGCTCCCCAGTCTCCCTGAATGACTGAGTCGCAGCAGGACCGCAATGGGTGCCTTTCCGGCGCCAGGAGACAGAGGAGGATTGGTGGTGGTGGTAGGAGGGGCACCGTTGGGTAGCATCTGGGAGCCCTCACCCCCAGGGCAAAGACCACCTGGTCCATCCTCTCGTCCCCAGGACGGGTGGGCTCAGCTCAGCTCCCGTTTGCTGCATTCTGTGGCCATTCTAAGCCAAGACCATAAATGTACCCAAGGTCACAGAGCTGATGCCAGCCGATGCTGGGACCAGAGGCTGAACCCTGCAGCACACCCAGCACAGCACAGGCCAGCCTTACCGGGGTCAGTCTGTGCCTGTCGTCTGCTGAGACAGGATTCCACAGGGTCCTTCCCCTCAGATAGCTGCTGGTCTTATTAAGAAGCAGCTGAGTGCCCATGACAATGGGCAGAGACAAGAATCCAAGGGTTGTCGTGGTGGGCCAAATCCTTTGTACTACAGGTGACCCAGAGATGGTGGGAAGCCTGGAAGGCTTCCTGGAGGAGTAGACTGAAGAAAAAGGACATTCCAGGCAGGGAGAACAGGAAGGGCAAAGGCAGGAGTTGGAATTTGGTCTGGTGGATAAAGAATGTCACCTGCCATATCAGTAAACAAAGGATGTTGTGGCCACCAAGCCCTCAGCCACTGCAGCCACCCCCAAGGGTGCACCTCAGGGGATTCAGGATGGAGAAAAACAGGATACTGACCCTAGATAGTTAAGATGCATATCAAAGGAATAATTTCATTAAGCCCAGACTCTTGCATTTTCCCATTCATAGAAAAGCCCTAAATTCATTAACTTGAGATGCCTGGGTTTTTTGTTTGTTTGTTTGTTTGTTTTTTGGCTGCGCTGTGCGGCATGTGGGATCTTATTTCCCCAACCAGGGGTCGAACCCACGCCCTCTGCAGTGGAAGCGCGGAGTCTTAACCACTGGATCGCCAGGGAAGTTCCCCGGTTTTTCTTTAATTAGCAATAATCTTTTGATGTTCGACTACCTGTTTTTTTGTTTTGTTTTGTTTTGTTTTGTTTTGTTTTGTTTTTGCAAAAACTCCTATATATCCTGGCTCCTCCCTTACCTCTTTAGAACAGTCCCTCAGAGCTACCTGAGAGGCTGTTTCCTGGGCTTAAGTCCTCAGTAATGCCCCAAATAAAATATAATTATCAACTTGCAGGTTGGGCTTTTTTTTTTTAATCGACAGTCTCCAGCAGGAAGGACACAGCATACTGAGGTGACAATGAGAAGATGGTTAGAAGGTGGCAGCTACAAACACTTTTCTGGCTTTATTCTGTGTCCTTGCCCAAACCCTTTTTCCACTCTCCCATGGTTTTAGCAGGTCGGCCAGCCCTGGCCAATGAGAGGCCCATATCCCTCTCCCCACTACAGTGAATGGTGCAGAGATGAGCCAATCAGAGTCACTCCCTGGCCTCTAACTGAAACTATTGAGAGAGCAGCTTTCTTTCCACTGGAGTTTCTAAGCTTATAGACTCAAATTGGTAATGCTGAGGATCTCAGCCGCAGGGTAAAGCAAAGCTGAGAGATGGAAAGTGAGCTATTCATGCATTGGTTGATTGATCCATTCATTCTGTAACTACATCATCAGTATCTACCATACACTGAGATTCAGCTGTGAGCCAGTGAAATGAGACCCCTGCTCTTGTAGTGCCCACATTCCTTGTGGGCAGTGAGGCCCCAAAAATAAATAAATAAAGAGGAAATAAATCCACAAGATATTTTCAGTTAATTATGAATGCTAAGAAGAGCAAGGCTGATGAAACAGAAAGTGTCTGGGGTGGGAAAGTCAGGCTTTAGTTGATGGCAAAGGAGGTCTTGCTACAGTGGTGACATTTCAGCGGAGACCTGGATGACAAGGGGTCAGCCATGGAAAGATCTGGTGTTGGACCATCCAGCAGAGGGGACAACAAATGCAAATCTCCTGAGGCTGGAATGAATGAGATCCAGGCAATATCATGTGAGCATCTGGATCCAGCCATACCTGAAGTAGACACTTTTCAGTGACATGAAGTAATTGTTTTGTTGTTGTTCTTTTTTTTTTTTTTTTTAACAACTGTGTGGCCCCTGACCACAGGGAACCATTTTCTTTTTAAATATTTATTTACTTATTTATTATTTATTTTTGGCTGTGTTGGGTCTTAGTTGTGGCATGCGGGATCTTTCATCGAGGTGCGCGGGCTCTTCATTGCGGCACACGGGCTTCTCTCTAGTTGTGGTGCACAGGCTCCAGAGCACGCAGGCTCAGTAGTTGCGGCACATGGGCTTAGTTGCCCCGTGACATGTGGGATCTTAATTCCCTGACCAGGGATCGTCCCCTGCACTGGAAGGTGGATTCTTAACCACTGGACCACCAGGGAAGTCCCTTGTTGTTGTTCTTAAACAAGTTTAAATCGGGTTTCTGCAACTTGCATCTGAAAAAGTTCCATCATTTGGAAGAGTTCTGACACCATGAAAACACTGAGCGCTAATCTCTGAAGCTGAGATTTTTTGTCCTGTGGGCAAAGGGAACTCATTAAAGGTTTTTAAGCTAGGGGGGAATCTTCCTAATCTTGCTCCTTCTTTCCTCTCTAGGCTCATCTCTCGAACGTCCTATCCTTCCCTCCCCTTCCTTCAGTTGCCACCCTCCACTCAGACTGAACTTGGCTGCCGTCACTTCCCTGAAGTTCCTGGCCTCCAGCTCTTTGCACATCCTTCCCTACTTTCCTTCTCCCAACTAACTCAGCCCGGCGTCAACTTAGATGCCACTTCCTTCACTAACTCTCCAAGTCTGGGTCCATTTCCCCATGCCCCAATCTCCTTGTTTACATGCAAACCACGTTCACATCACAGCACTTGTTAGCCCAAATTGTAAATTTCTGGGTATTTTGTCCCACCTGCTAGACAAAGAAGAAGCTCACTAGGGCTCCTGTCTGGTTCTTGTTTGAAACCCTAGCATCTGGTACCTAGTAGGTACTCAGTAAACATGTATTAGCTAAGGGAATGTAATGGACCAAATGTCTGTGTCTCCCCAAAATTCATATGTTGATGAATGAATGTGATGGTATTTGGAGGTGGGGGCTTTGGATGGGGGATAGGTTTAGATGAGGTCATGAGGTTGGGACCCCCATGATGGGATTAGTGTCCTCTTAAGAAGAGGAAGAGAGACCAGAGCTTGTCCTCTCTCTGCCATGTGAGGCCTCAGCAAGATGGTGGCTGTCTACAAGCCTGGAAGCTTGTCCTCACCAGAGATTCAATCTGGTGGCAACTTGACCTTGGACTTCCCAGCCTCTGTGAGAAATAAATGCTGTTTAAGTCACCCAGTATGTGGTGTCTTGTTCTGGCAGCCCGAGCTGGGAGGAGGGAAGGGGGAAGAAGGAGGGACCTGGCACGTGAAAGGCACCAACAGAACTCGAATGAATGAATGAATGGGCACAAGGATGCTGATGTGACCTAGCCCTTGGAAGAGTCTACATGAAGGCATTTCATTTCCAGGGCTGCCTACCAAGAGGAGTGGTGATGGCTCTGCAGGCAGCCCTGGAGGGGATCCAGAGGCTGGGAGGTCTCAGTCTGCAAGAGCCTATGAGAGGCTGCCTGGGGCATCCTGGCTTCGACTGATGTGCTCATGGGGCCTGGACAGTGCTCTCCCATAGAGGGGCTCCCAGGTGGCTCCAGGGAAGGCCTGCCTTTACTTGCAGGCTGGGATCCTGGTCTAGGAAAGGAGTCCCTGAGTTGGTTACTCAAGGGGGAAGAGAAGGACCCTAAGTGGGACTACATCTTAGAACGACAGCTAAACTGTACATGCCTGATACAGCAGCTTTACACTAGAAAATACCCCAAAAACTAAATGCCCTGAATGGAGAAGGTGGTTGGTAAGGTAAGCCATGAAAACCGTGAAATCATTAAACATGTTAATGAAAGCCACAAGAGAACTTAGGAGGTCCTGAAACAAAATAACATTCAGTGAAAAGAAAAAAAGACCTGCTGGTTGACAATAGCAAAATGTGGACATGTGTGTACACCAAAGTGAATTAAGGGACAAGTTCTTGAATTATTTTTTATTTTATTTTTTATTTCTACTGTAATCACTTTTCTAATTATTTTTGATTTTTCTGAACGTCCTTGAATTCTTTGTCAAGTTTTCTGCATAATGACAAAGAGTTCTAGTTGACTGTGGGCAAACTGCGGCATCCAAAGAATATTCCAGGAGTTTCCACTAATCTCTCTCCACCAAGAAGAAAGACCAGTCGTCTCCTGTGTTTGGCCTGCGGTCCACCAGCACCAGCACTGCACAGACCAGGGTGACCCCAGGCTGGTGCTCCCCCGACGGCCTGGCCCAGCAGCAGTGAGACCCTGCCCGAAACCCCGCCTTTCTCTCCATGTCGGACCTTGGACTTCAGTTATGTCGGGGCTTCCTGTCGCCAAACTTGTTTTCTTTAGGAGGGAAACTTAATCTCTCCAGCTCTGGGCTGGCAGAGCATGCAAATCAGCCTAAGAGTGCTCTATTTTGTGAGTTCTCATATGCAAAACCTCCTGAAATAAATCAGCCATCCCATAAGCTGGAGGAGGCTTGAGGGGCAGAGGAGGAAGAAGGAGGTGGGGGGTATCAGGAGGTGGCCTCTGTGCCCAGTGGGCTGAAAGGTCCGAGACTGGCCATCCCAGCCTTCCCGCTGGTGACGGACACCTGGAGGCACCCCGCCGACACCCGGCCCTCCCTGTCCTCCACCAGATGGCAGCACAGGCGGGCCTTGGGACCCAAGAGCAGCTTGCCCGTGGGCCTGAGCAGCTGAGGGTCCCGCACATGCGGGAATCACCCACGTTCAATATCACACCTGCTGCTCCTCACTCGGTCTAGGGTCAAGTCTGGGGCAGCGTGAATTTGACTTTTTTCTCAACGGCAACCTCTGCAAGGACAAGAGGGGCCACTCTAAAAGCAGTTTGCAGCAGCACAAGCCGAGGGCTTTGTAGGCGAGTGCTCCAGGCTGGGGATGCTGAGTGCTGAGCTCATGGAATGAGGGAGGGAGGGATGGAGAAGAAGGAAAGGGAGGAAGGAAGGAGGGAGGGAAAGAGGAAAGAGGGAAAGAAAGAAAGAAAGAAAGAAAGAAAGAAAGAAAGAAAGAAAGAAAGAAAGAAAGAAAGAAAGAAAGGAAGGAAGGAAGAAAGAAAAGAAAGGAAGGAAGGAAAGGAAGGAAGAAAAAGAAAGAAAGGAAGAAAGAAAAAGAAGGAAAGGAAGGAAGGAAGGGAAAGGAAGGAAGAAAGAAAGAAAGAGACTAACTTATGAGTTCTCTACACAAAATCAGGTTGATAAGTAAATGTTTTATTTTAACTTCAATTTTTAAAATTTAATAATTTAGCCATTACTTTTGAAATCCACATGTTATTAAAAATTTCCGGAGAGTGAGTGCTGCTACAGGAGTGGAGGGTTAGAGAAGAGAATGGAGAGTCTTGGCTCCTGGAAAGCTTTGATAAGCAAATACAGCCCAGCGCTCTGGCGCGCTCTCTATTGGCTGTTCCTTCACCGCCAGATTTTGACACAAATAATCAGATTGAAAATCAGGTAGGGAAACAGAAGAGGAAACACACACGCGCGCGCACACACACACACACACACACACACACACACACACACAGAAGGGGGGGGAAAGGAGAAGTATCTACTTGAGCAGAGAGTCACGAATTGACCGGGTGGCACCGGCCCCAGAGGGAGCAGCGAGGTTCCCACCGTGGACGCAGAGCTCCGGACAGGTGAGTGAGTAGAGCGCCCCTGCCTCTTCTTTTGAAATTTGCATATTCGACTTAGCTCGTTTCCAAGCGGTTTACCTAGTCCCTTTGGCAGTCCTGGGAAGACTAAGGTGGGCTGGAAAAATCTCTTTTATGAGAAGTGGCTTTCAGTCCTTGAACCCAGAGAAGAGGTGGTAAGGAGACAGTCTTCTCTGAGATGCTGCGAGCCCCCGTGTACCCGAGGAGGAATTACCTTCCGCCAATTGTGCGTGTATACCCGTTGTTGTTGTTATTTTTGTTTTTGCTTTTTGGCCGTATGGCATGCGGGATCTTAGTTCCCTGACCAGGGATGGAACCCGTGCCCCCTGCAGTGGAAGCGCGGAGTCTTAACCACTGGACCGCCAGGGAGGTCCCATGAACGCCCTTTCAAGATTTGATTTTAGGCTGACAGAGATCACCTACCTGCACGATGTCAGACCCACACCCCAGCTCTCCCAGGGACCTGGGCAGGCGAGGCAGGACACACGTGGAGGTGCCCAAGTTGGTGTCCATCTTCGGGGACAGACTGGTCCTGTCCCCAGGGCACTCTGAGCCTTTCTTTGGCTGTGAAATAAGAGAGTGGGATTGAGGACTCTGAAGGAAGTCTTAGCTTCAGCACCCGCAGTCCCAGGCGACCTTCCCCAAAGTTCCTGGGACACTTTGAGAGGGAGGCGCTTCACATTCAGAGCCTCCTAAGGGGAACAGGGGACTGCCATCTCCACTGCACCCTCCCACCCAGCCTCCAGGAACAAGAGATGGGGAGGTGGTGCCTCAGCCGCTTCTACCTAATTTTGAAGAAAAAGCCAAGTTAGAGTCTGGGCGTCTGGGGAGAGGTGCTTGCTCTAACGTAGGGCTTGTTAAGGGGGGCAGTCCACAGAATCACTGTGGGTATGTGCCTGTGTACATTTTGCTGGGAAGAAAGTCCGCAGCTTTCATGAGATACTATGGTGGGAGGTGCAAAGTAATTTTCGGTCTCTGGACGTGGATCTGGTGGGAGCCAGCTGAGCTGCACCTGCCCACATGGGCTCACTCCTCTGCACATTTCTTAGTGGGCAACAGGTAGAAGACTTCAGTCTTAGAGAAGGGGCAAGTTTCTTGTCCTCAGAGGTGGTGCAGAAGGGATTCTTTGGATAAGAAGATGTGTGAGGTTTCTTCCAACTCAGATTTGGGGATCGGAGGGAATTCCCTGGTGGTCCAGTGGTTAGGGCTATGTGCTTCCATTGCAGGGGGCACGGGTTCGATCCCTGGTCGGGGAGCTAAGATCCTGCAAGCCACTCGGCCAAAAAAAAAAAAAAAGATTTGTGGGTTGGTATGTCAGTTTCCCAGCAGAAAGATCTTGGGGACCACCAAAGAGTTATACTTGGGTTAGGTTTGATTGATGGAGTCACTCAAAACCAGTGCAGAGCATTTTCTCAAGGCTTTCAGGAGACTGGGTGGTGGTGTCCTACTGGAGAGTACAAGGGCTCCCGAAGCCTTTGGGGCCAGATCGCACCCCCTGGGAAAACTAGCCTGATCACATGTGATGCTTCACTGTGACACAACCTCCCAACCCTTTTCAGCAACAACAGAAAACTTTACCCTTCCTCAGTCTAGAGGGTGGTTTTTGTTCCTTTGTTTCCAGGAATTCAAACCAATGGGAACTGCTTTAGCCTCTAATTCAGAGATGCTCAGGAAATGTTTTGTTCACTCCTTTTTGTTTTGTTTTTGTTTTTTAAATTAATTTTTATTGGAGTATAGTTGCTGTACACTCCTTTTTGTTTTTAATTCAGGTAAAGTACACATAACATGAAACGGACCATTTTAATCATTTTTTAAGTGGCCAGTTCAGTGGCATGAAGCACATTCACATTTGCTGTGCTACCGTCACCACCATCCATTTATAGAACTTCTTTCATCTTGCAAAAAACTGAAACTCCGTCCCCAGTAAACAATAACTCCCCATTCCTCCCATGCCCCCAGCCCCTGGCCCCCACCATCCTACTTTCTGTCTCTGAATTGGACTACTCTAGGTAACTCACATAGGTAGACTCATACAGTATTCATCCTTTGGTGTCTGGCTTAATTTCAAGTGGCATAATGGCCTCATTGTTCATCCATGTTGTAGCATGTGTCAGGATCACTTTCCTTTTGAAGACTGAATAATATTCCATTGTTATGTCTATACTATATTTTGTTTATCCTGTTCATCCATCAATGGACACATCGGTTGTTTCCACCTTTTGGCTGTTGTGAATAACACTGCTATGAACCTGGGTGTACAAGTATCCGTTCAAGTCCCTGCTTTCGATACTTTTATATACCCAGAGGTGGATTCACCTCTTTTTGACATTGCATCCTCTGAACTTAGGAAGAGACATTTGAGAACTCCTTCCAAATTTCGAATAAAAGTAATGACTACCCTCTGCTGGGGCCCCAAAAAGGACCTGGGCTCACGTCCCCTGACTCCTACATGGAAAGGGTGATTTTTTGTTTGTTTGTTTGTGTTTCCCCTTGAGTCGTGTCTTTAAACATAAAGGAAGTCCAAAGGGTCCTCCGTAGCAGACTCTGAGAAACAACGGAGTCTTACTCAACCCTCCCAAAAAGGGAACCCGAGTGATGAGTTTCTTAGTCAAGGTAGGTCGCTCCCGTGCTAAAAGTCAACGAACCCCAGCATGGGATTTTAGAGCAAAAGGGAAGTTTAGAAATCTCTTAGTCCAACCGTCCCTTTTGAGAGATAGGAAAACCAAGCCCCAGGTTGGCGGCTGACGTGGTTAAGCTCAAGGTCACAGAATCCGATTCAGCCCCACGGGAGGCGCCTCGTTGCACGGAAATCACAGGCCTGCGGCTCTGGCTCCACCTGGAAGTCGGGGTGCAGGGCTGCCCCTCTTCAGAAGTACTGGCCGAGATTCTGACTCAGGGTCGGGGAACCCTCTATTGGGATTGGGGGTTTTTGAAGAGATATTAACAGTGAGGCTCTTTCCGGAGGCCCGATACCATCAAGGCCTCTGTTTTATGAAGAAATCTTGGGCTTCTTTCACAATCTCTGCTCTTAGATCTTTCTCAGGACAGGTTAGTGTGAATCAAACAGTGTGGTTGTTAATTAACTACGGTATAGGTGATTGGTTCCTTTTTTTTTTAACTCAGCTCACAGGGGTCAAAAGGAAGTTCTCTGGGTGCACTTGGCCTCCACAGTGAGCTTGATGGCTCAGCTGTAGGGTTGCCTTCGCCACTGTCACTTTGCCAGGCTTAACGGAGAGAATGTTCTAGGGAGGGAAGGGGAAGAGATTGGGGGCGCTGGGGGGATCCCTAGAGTGGGCCCTGAGAATCACCTTCCTGGGACCCCCTTGCTCCGCTGTGTACGTGCTTCTGAACCCCAGAGTGCCATTGTGTTGTCATCCCGGGTTCCAATCAGCTGACCTCTAGGGTCTCCTTGGGTTCTGAGCCCAAGGGATCACCGAAGCTTCCTAAAAGAAGCCTGTTCTCTCGCCTGCCTCTCCACCCCAAACTCCTCACGAGCCTAGGTGGGGCCTGCTGGATCCTGGAAGGGTCCAAAGATCAGGGGAATTTGATTTGTCCCCCATCTTGCCCCACCAATGAGACTTCTCCTCCCTGCTCCAGGCAGGCTGTCTTCACCCGGTGTCGAAAGGACCACAGGAGCAGACGGGCAGAGCTTGGGGCCAGGAGTCAAGTCCTAGCAGGCAGGGGCTCTGGGTCTGGCTCTGCTGTGAGGCCCTGGACAGGCCACTTGCCTCTCTCAGCCTCAGTTTCCCCCCACCCTGTGACCCGGGAAGACAATCACTGTTTCCCTTGCCCCCGTGGGTGTCAGATTCAGTGACACAGTGCACACTGGGGAACTTTACGTGCTGTCCTGGTTTCCTCCTTAGCTTGTCAGCTCAGTTGCCACCGCCCTGAACAAGAGCCCACCCCGTGGTCTGACAGCCAAGAGCACGGAGGCCTGGGAGGCAGAGGACCGAGTCCAGCTCCGCCTCACTCTGCCCTGGGATTGTGAGCCCGTCTCTCAGCCTCAGTTCCTCCTCTGTAAAATGGGGTAATAGCCACTCAGCTCACAAGCCAGGATTATCAGAGCTGAGGCTCTGCAGATCCAGGCTGCAAGAAGTATTTCCTGGTGTTCTAGCTCAGCGGCTTTAATACCTACTTTTGGTTCTAGTTGATTGACTAATAAAATACTATGTTTTTAAAAAATCGTGGCTACAGAGGTCCCCCTAGAACAGAAGGAGTGGGGAACCCAGCCCCCCAGCCCTCCCCTAGAACGTGGGGGTCTCCTCTCACTCTGCCCAGGCTCTGGCCTCTTCAGGGTGCTCCTGAAGCCAAGAGTTAGAAGGGGGAAGGAAGGGGGAGTGTGGGGAGCCCTGGGCGGGGGGAGGGGAGGAGGCATGAGGAAGAAGACTGTCCCTGGGAGATAAGAGCTGCCCCACAAGCCTGCGGAGGACAGCAGGCTGGCCGAGCCTCTTGAGGTCAAAATCTGACAGCTGGACCGGACCCCAGAGGCCATCAGGTCCCACCCCCTCATTTCAGGGCCCAGGGGGAGGAGCCTGGAGCGTGTCCCGGCTCCTGGTCAGGGCTTGACCCCATCCATAGAGCATGCCGGCTTTGGGTCAGGCACTGGGGATGCCACCAGACCAGACAGGACCCAAGCAGTGCCTGCCTTCCCAAAGCCTCTCCTCTGTGGGCTGAGTACCTCCATCCCCCAAGCAGCCCAGGCACCACACCGGGCCCTTTACACAATTGTTTGTAATAAATAAAGATCCTTTCTCTCCCCAGCAGTCCCAGGAGGTTGGTTTGAGATCGCCATTTAGCAGATCTGGACACTGAGGCCTCCATCCAGGAAGGCTGGGCCTGGGATGGCCCCTGGCAGAGCGGCATGGCCCAAACTCCTGCTGCCCCCAGAGGGGCGGGCAGGTCTGGGCACGGGTGTGGGTACCTCTTCTGCCTGCTCCGGGTCATCCCCTTGGGGAAGGGGTGGCTCCCAGGGCCGCTCCCAAGGCAGAGCTCCAAGCTCCCTCTCTAATCTGCCTGCTCCCAGCCTGCTCCTTGGCCACGGCCTTATCAACCAGGCCCTCGCTGTTGTTCAGAGCTTTTTCCCGCGATCTTTTTCCCCCGCACTTGGCCCTATCACGCCTGCAGCCTTGCCTGGTGCCTGGGCTGGCCCAGGAGTGGGGGACTCCTCCTCTGAGGCCTGGGGAATGGGCCCAGCAGAGCTGCCATCAGCACCGGCATCGGCTGAGTATTTCCTCTGAACTTCTGCCTGGGTGTGGCATGAGGGTGGGGAGGAGAGAGGACCACCAGGAGATGCTCTTGTCTCCTGGGAGTCCTCAGGAGAGCCTCATGGCTGGGCGCAGGGATGTGAAACATTTTGGGGGGTGGGGCGGAGGGCAGGAGATGCTCTCTGCCCCAGAGGGCTCCGCACCAGAAGCCAAGAGTACCGGGTAGCCAGGCTGGTCCAGCTCCGCACTCCCCGCCCCGCTGACCCGTGGGCTCAGTGACGGGCCTGGGCTGGGCTGCCCTGTGCTCAGTCCCCAGAGTTGGTGGACATTGGCCTCTTCCTCCCTGTGCACAGAATGACCTCAGGCCTCCAGTGGGGTCCTCTCGGGCCTCGAGCTCCACATACAACCTCAACCATCCCCTCCACCCACGAGGAGAGAGAAAAAGCCCCTCCCTCTCTGGGGACCAGATTCTGGGCTGGAGCTGTGGACAAGGTGCAGCCCCGCTCTGGCTACATCAGCACCCAACTTGCACAATAACGTGGATGTGCGATTGAGGTGGCCCCCCTCGCTGCAGCCCACCTGCCAGGCTCCTCTCTGACAGACGCTGAGCACATACTATGCACTCACCAGCACCATAAACCTGGATTACCATCTTACAGAAAAGGTAATAGGCCCAGAGAGGTTAAGCGTCTGCCCCAGATTGCACAGTGGGTGAGCTGGGATTCTAACCCATGAGCATCTGACTCCAAAACCTGTGCTCAGACCACAACTTTCCGTGGCCTCTGAATGCAGACCCCACCGGGATGCAGATGCAGTTTTCTGGGTGCAGGGTCCAGGGTGTTTCACAAATGGAGGTACCCCTGCCCTTCCTTCTCTGCTCCCAGTGTAACTCAGGGCATGCAGCAGGAGCAGGCTGACCTGGGGTTTTCTAGAAGTGGGTGTATTGGTTTTCCAGCAAGAGAGGAGTGAGGGACACTAGGCTTTGTAGCTGCTGTAACAAAATACCATAAACTGGGTGGCTTAACACAACAGGAATGTATTCATTCAGGGTTCTGGAGTCTAGAAATCCAAAATCAAGGTGTCAGCAAAGTCAGCTCCTCTGGAGTTTCTGAGGGAGCGTCTGTTTCAGGCTTGTCTCCTAGCTTCTGGCTTGCCAGCAATCCTTGTCTTGAAGCCGCATCCCTCCAAATCTCTGCCCCCATCTCCACGTGGCCCTTCTTCCTGCGCGTGTCTGTGTCTGTGTGTCCAAGTTTCCTTCTTCTTATAAAGACACTTGTCACATTGGATTTAGGGTTTCTCCACACCTAGTGTGATGTCAGCTTAACTTGATTACATCTGCAAAGACCCTATTTTCAAATAAGGTCACATTCACAGATTCTGGGTGGACATGAACTTTGGGGGACACTATTCAAACCAGGACAGTGGATTTTGATTTTAGGAGGAGGTCCTAAAATGCAGAAGAGTATCGTCCTCTTGTCCTGCCTAAACTGTCTCATTTTCTCCCCCTGTAGGTGTGGGGCACCCGTTGACAATGCCACGCTCCTTCCTGGTAAAGAGCAAGAAGGCTCACACCTACCACCAGCCCCGTGCCCAGGAGGATGAGCTCCTCTGGCCTCCTGCCCTTGGCCCTGGTGAGTCATAGCCCAGGCTGGCCTTCTGCTGTACCCACCAGGACTCCCTGCCCACGTGATGGGGAGGCAGCAGCATCCCACCGGAAGTAGCCGCTCTTCCAAGTCTGGAAACAGGAGGCGTTCAGTACATGTGGGTTGAATGAATGAATAAATGCACCCATCTCTTCTCACTCCATGGGGGTGATGAGAGCATCCTGATTGGAGCTGTCTTCAGCAGCTGACGTGTGACTCGTAATCAGAGGGCTGATCTAGGGCTGAGGGTGGGTGCTCGGAAAAACGGAGACTGGTCCGTGAGCTCTCCTCGGTGGGGGGGCAGGGGGGAGGGGGGAGGGCGGGGGTCTCCTCCTGGCCTCCACGCTGCTCCCACCATCCTAGGCAGAACCGCTGAGCGTGCGCATCTAGGGGCGGCAGCAGCGGTCTCTCTCTGGTGCCCCTCCTTCCCCCAGTCCCTCCGGACTTCCCAGAGCTGAAGTCTGACGGTCTTGTCTCCCCACAGTGGCCAGGGACCAGGTCCTGAGCACCAACCCTGTCCTCAGCACCCTGTTCCCAAACCAGTGCCTGGACTGGACTGACCTCAAACGGGAGCCGGAGCTGGAGCTGGACCAGAGCTTGATGACCAGGATGGCCTCCACCCCAGGTACCCAGCAGGGGACCCCCGCCACCCCCCAGCGGGTGCAAGGGGAATGGAGGATATGGGCCTGTGGAAGCAGGGCCCCTTGGAGTTGTGGAGTCAGGGAGGATCGACAATCCGGGCTCTCAGGCTTCTGCTTGAATCCCTCCAGGACGGGGAGTTCATTCCCACATGAGAGCCTCTGTGTGGTGGGGCAGAGGAAGCAGCTGGACAGGCCCACGTAGTGGGTGAGGTGGGCACTCTGCAGGGGTTGGGGCACATTTCTTGACTGAAAAGCCAAGGAGCCACAGTGAGGACCCAGACCACCTCCCAGTAAATAATTTGGGCTACACACCAAAGCCTCAGCATGAGGTCACAATGGAGGGTGGAGGGGAGTGGGTGCCCTGCTTTTAATGTCACCACTAGGTATATGTCCCACTCTCCACAGAGGGGCCTGCTGTGACGTCCCGACCCCAAGATGGGGACTCGCCATCCTCCGACTCACCCCCGTTCTACAAGCCCAGATTCTCCTGGGATGCCCTGGCTTCATCTTACGGCCACAGCTACCAGCAGGCCCCCTCCACCATGCAGTCTGCCTTCCTGGAGCGCTCCGTCAGCCTGTATGGCAGCCCTCTGGTGCCCAGCACCGAGCCGCCCTTGGACTTTAGCCTCCACTACTCCCCGGGCTTGGACACATACCACTGCATCAAGTGCAGCAAGGTGGGTGGCCGGGATGCGGGTGGGCTCTCAGGTCCTGCTTGCATCCCCTCTCCAGCACCCTGGCAGCTGCGAGTGTTCAGAGCTGGGTGCCCCCTGTGATGTGACTCTTGGGTCCTCTGGTGGGATCAAGGACTCACAACATTCGTCCTCATCACCATCCATTGAGCCCTGTGCTGAGCACTTGACATGCATGAGCCCCGGGAGGTGGACGAAGGGCTAAGGTTCAGAGACGTTGAGTCACTTGCCCAATAGCACGCAGCAAGTAGATATCACAACCAGCATTCAAACCTGGCTCTGCCCAACTCCCACTTTTTAACCGCCATTCAGCCTCCAGATAGGGCCAGGAGGGGCCTTCCAAATGCCCCCTCCCAGACTCCATTCTATAGACAGGAAAGCCAGCCACAGAGAGGGAAAGGGACCTTCCCAGGACACACAGCACATGGCAGGAGAATCGGCAATACAGTGTTCCTTCTCCTGTACACCCCCTATGGCTGAGCTGGGTGCAGAGGTGGGACCCCGGCCCCTCTCCCTCTCGGCACCCCCGGGGCCTCATGCTCTGCCCCTCCTGCAGGTGTTCTCCACCCCACATGGGCTCGAGGTGCACGTCCGCCGCTCCCACAGTGGGACCCGGCCTTTCGCCTGCAACGTCTGCGGCAAAACCTTCGGCCATGCAGTGAGCCTGGAGCAGCACACGCACGTCCACTCCCAGGTGGGCAGCTGGCTGAGCGCAGCACCCTCACTTCTCACTCCTGCTCTGTGCTCCCCCCCAGGAAGCCTAGGGGGCTTCGATGGGTCTCTCTCTGTGCCCCTGAGGGTGACAGATCGGTGGGCCCTCATTATCTGCCGCCCTGATCTGGGTCTCCATCACCCGCCCTTAACACATCTGAGTCCCTGATGGACCAAGCTGGCTTCATGTACAGTTGCAAGAGGCTAGGAGCTCAGGTGGGATTTCGGGGGCAGCGAGATGTCTGTGATGCTGAGGAATGACCCGACATCCTGGGTGGTCAGGACAGGTTTCTCACCTCTGAGACCCTTGACTCTTAGAATCTTGAAGTCAGGCTTAAATGTTCATCTCATCCCACTCAGCCCTACCTGATGCCGAAATCCCTTCCTCAGAATCCCATTCCAGGGAAAGCACCTGAAACTGACCTGAGTTGCTAACACCTGGGTAGATATAAAAGCTCAGGTGGGAAAAGCAGGAAAAGATGGTTAGAGTGTACCACGTGCCAGTTGCCAGCTCAGTTCCCGACCTCCAATCCTCCCAACGATCCTTTGAGGTCACTACCCATAACGATCCAATGTACAGATGAGGAAACTGAGTCCCAGGGAGGTTAAATGACTTGCCAAAGGTCACGTGATGAGTAAGAGGCAGAAGCCAGAATTGGGCCCCAATAATTCAGCCGCTTAAACAGACCACAAGGGAAAATCCCCTAATAGGAGGCCACTCAGGAGCCAGGCCTCGCCCCCTCCTGGGAGGCAGGAATGGGGGTCCCTGGGCCCCATCCTCGAGGCCACCCCAATGGAGTGTCCTGTTCCTCAGGGGATCCCGGCCGGGTCCAGTCCCGCGCCCAGCTTGGCAGTCCCGGGTCGCGAGGCCCCACCTGCGCCTGACCCCCCGGGGCCTCGTTTCCTCCGGCAGGGGCGCAGCTTCGAGTGCCGGATGTGCGGCAAGGCCTTCAAGCGCTCGTCTACCCTGTCAACCCACCTGCTCATCCACTCGGACACGCGGCCCTACCCCTGCCAGTTCTGCGGCAAGCGCTTCCACCAGAAGTCGGACATGAAGAAGCACACCTACATCCACACCGGTGAGGCCGCGGCCCGCGCTCTGCCCCGGCAGAGCTCCTCCCCGGCCTGGGTCCGCCGACCCTCCCCCCACCCCGCCCCCACCAAGCCCCCCACCCCAGGGCCCAGACAGAGCCTCCGGACACCCCACCTTTCACTGTTAAAAGGTGCGGGCTTTAGGACCCGGGTGAGGAGGGATGGGGGTGTCAGGTTACACAGGGGAGGCCACCCCCCTCCAACAGGAGGGCTGGACACGCCGTGCTACTTAATGCCTAGAAAAAGTACTGGAAGGAAATAGCAAAATGTCGACACTGATAATCTGTGTGTAGAAGTGAGACCAGCAGGTGAATTTCTCCTTCGTTCGTCATTCCTTCATTCACTCATTCCTCCAGCCATTCATTCCTTCATTCCCGCATTCATTCATTTCCCATTTGGTCATTCATTCATTCATGCTGCTACTCACCCTTTTGGTCCCCCACTCATTCACCCATTCCCCGTTTGGTCCCTCATTCATCATCCCTCCAGCCATGCATTCATTCATTCCTCAGCTGTTAGCCAGTGCCTCTTTTGTGCAGGGCCCTGTACCAGGTGCTGGGCTTCATTGATAAACAAGGTGGACCCAGTCCCTGCCTTAAAACCGGGATACAATTGGCCGAGGGGTTGGGTGGTCAGAGTTGTATTTTTCTTGTCTCCCTTTTCTAATTATTTTCTAAAGCGAACATGCGATAAAACATAATGAGGTTCCAGAGAACAACTGCAGGGCACTGGGGCAGCAGGTCTGGTCCAAACGGCCCTGACCCCGTCCTTGCCGCCCCGCAGGTGAGAAGCCACACAAGTGCCAGGTGTGTGGGAAGGCTTTCAGCCAGAGCTCCAACCTCATCACTCACAGCCGGAAGCACACGGGCTTCAAGCCCTTCAGCTGTGAGCTGTGCACCAAGGGCTTCCAGCGTAAAGTGGACCTGCGGCGGCACCGCGAGAGCCAGCACAACCTCAAGTGAGGCTGTCCCCGCTCCCAGCTCCTGACCAGCCTGCCCCAAGATTGTGTCACCTGGAGGGAGGCCAGCCTCACACACCCAGATCCCCAGTCTCCTGGAGGCAGCGCTGGACGGGACTCATCAAGCTTGTTTTGAGACTCACGAAATTGCTGTGTGACCTCGGGCAAGTCACTTTCCCTCTCTGGACCAACAATTCTCCTGCTGCAAAGTGTGGCACCTGGGTCTTTTCTGAGCTGATGTTGTCTACAGGTCTAAGAGCTCGGTGCCTTCCCCCGGGGCAGAGCCCAGGAGGCCAGAGTAGCCCCAGGTGCACAGCGATGCCAAGAACAGACCAGAGCTGGGACCCACAGAGAAATCCTCCCCCTGCCTGCTGCTCACTGGGATCTGGTCAGCTCGGTTTTCAGCAGGCCCCTTTCTGGCTGCCACGGATGGTCAGAGCTGTCTCCTGCCCCAGTGGGAGACCTAGCACCCCTCTGCTTCAGCCAACGTGCTGGCTGCTCCCCACTCCTGACGGGCACTCAGGCCACGGGGGTTCCAGTTCTGCGGTCAGACCACGGGGAAACCAGCAGTTACTGCTGTCAAAAGCCTGTTCCTCTCAACAGCTGTAAATAAAAGACACAGATTTACTTACATTTCGCCACCATTTTTTAAACGCGTACTGGGTGCAAGCTAGTGCCTGAGGCTTTGGGGAGGGATGGTGGGGAGGCTTGAAAAGCATAGAAAGCTCTGTAGTCGCTCACAGACACATTGGGAGACCAAACTGATAAAGTGCTGAAACAGAGGCATGAGAGACCCGTGTGACAAGACCCCAGGCAAGGGCAAGGTGGATGCAGCTGGGGCGGTATCAGTTTCCTGTGGCTGCTCTAACAGATCACCGCAAACTCGGTGGCTTCAAACAACACAAAGGGGGACTTCCCTGTGGTCCACTTATTAAGACTCCGTGCTTCCAACGCAAGGGGCGTGGGTTTGATCCCTGGTTGGGGAACTAGGATCCCACACGCCAAGGGGCACAGCCAGAACATTAAACACACACACACACACACACACACACACACACACAAAGGTATTCTCTTACAGTTGTGGAGGTCAGAAATCCAAAATGAGTCTCACGGGGCTAAAAGTCAAGGTATCGGCAGGGCTGGTTCCCTCTGGAGGCCCCAGGGGAGGTTCTGTTTCCTCATCTTTTCCAGCTTTTAGAGGCCGCCTGCATCCCTCAGCTTGTGGCCTCTTCCTCCATCTTCAAAGTGCGTCACTTGGACCTCCCATCAGCCCACCTCCTTCCTCTGCTTTTGACCTTCTTGCCTCCCTCTTGCAAGGACCCTGGTGATCCCATCGGGTCCACCTGGGTCATCTGGGGTAACCTTCCCATCTCAAGGTCCTTAATGGAATCACCAGGGTAGGCAGAATAATGGCCCCCAAAGACGATATCCACGTCCTAATCCCTGGAACCTGTGAATGTTATACGTCAGAAGGGACTTTGCAGGTGTGATTAAGTTAAGCCTGGTGCTGCCCCTCACTAGCTGGGTGACTCCAGGCTGAGCCCCCTCCTCTGCAAAATGGTAAACGTAGCAATCCTTTCCTGTGGGTTACTGGGAGGATCCCCTGAGGCCATGAGTATACGGCAGTGAGGAGGGCCTAACACAGGGTAAGTGTTGGTAGGCCATGAATGTGCCCTCTTGAAATCCTGCCCATCCTACAGGCCTGCTCAAATGCCGCCTCCTCCATGAAGCCTCCCTTGGTCATTCCAGCCAGAGGTCTTCTCCTGCTTCTAAACACTGAGCTCTTCGGGCTCCTTGCTTACAGCTCAGGACCCACTGAATCTGGACTGGCAGTTATCTGTGGGTAAGTTTCTGCTCTGCTAGAAGGAATTCCCTCTGGGCTCTAGCCTTCAGCACTAAGCCCGTCCCTGACCCACCACAATGAACACTTCTGAATGAGTCCCTTCCGGGTAACAAGCTGGGCTCAGGGTTTCCATATACCGTCTCTAACCCACGCAGCCCTCTGCAAAGGAGCTGTCATTATCCCATTTTACAGAGTGGGCAACTGAGGCTCAGGGAGGTTGGCCATCTTGCCCAAGGTCACCCAGCAAGCAAGTACAGAGCTGGGATCAGGATATCTGATCCAAGTCTTCTTCTTCTTTGAGTCTCTGTCTACGTTTCCTCCCAATGACACCTGCAGATGTTTCCTCTCTTCCGCTGTGAATCTAGAGGATTCTGAGGATCCTTAAGGAATGGTAAATCCCTTGACTCCCAGGCTCTGGGTTTGGCTGGGCAGGACCCCATGGTATAGTTCATTGCAAAGGCTCTTCCTGTTTACTTTAGAAAGAATTCCCCTACACAGACCTGTCAGGTGTGCAGAGGGTGGGGTGGAGGTTCGGGATTTGCATACGAGGGTGGTCTGGTCTCCTCAGCAGGCTTTCAGATCCTGTCCTGCAGGCCTCACTCTCGAGGTCAAAGGAAGACAGCCTCTGGCAGCCAACCCACCAGAGCCACCAGAGCCTTGGAGAACACCTGCTCCCCCCTCCTCCTCTTGCCCGTGAGGACCGTGTAGCCCAGAGAGGGGAAGGGACTTGCCCAAAGCCACACAACAGGGCCAGGCTCACCCGGGCTTCTGAACCCGGAGTGAGCCTGAACTTCCCAGAGGATGGACGGACACACACACACACACACACACACACGCATGGAGGAGCTACTTTGCATGCTCCTTGTTTGCTAAACAAAACCACACCAATATCAGGATTTCAGCCACTTCTGCAGCAGGGCGGGGCAAGGAAGTGCAGCCAGACAATGCGTCTTTCTTCATCTGCTGAGGTTGGGAGCTCAGGATTTAGTGTGTCAACCCCTCCACTGAGTGCCCACAACGGTGGGAGGGCCCTGCAGCCTCAGAGCAGCGGGGCTGGACCCCCATTTGTACACACATTGCAGAGAAAGGGGGCCAGTGGGTGGGCAGGTATGGTGGGGGGGGAACCTGCTTCCCCGGGGAGAGTCGGCACCGCGTGGAGGGGGAGATCCAGGCTGCTGTCCCTTCCCCACGCCCACCCCTCAGCTGCAGGAACCACAGGGCGGTCACAGGAAGTATGGGCTGCCCTGCGCACACAGAGCGGCGGCCCTGGAGAAGGCCTGCAGGTTGGCGCCAGCCCACAGGCCACCGGCAACGTTCCCGCCAATGGGAGCAGAGGTCCCGTCAAAGTCCCATCTCCTGCGGGATGCGAGGGCTGCGCTCATCATGCTGGGGTCGGGGGCCCAACTCAGTGGGTGCGGCGGGGCCCCCAGCTGCTGTCTGTGACCGGAGGGAGTGCAGTCACCGTCCTCAGCTTTCCTCTCCACTTCCACTCCCCACCCCCCGTCTGAGATTCCCGGCATCCGGGTCCCAGCCTGTGAACCGGGAGGCCCCGTCCAGCCCCGTGAAGCCTGCCCGTGGCTCCCCTTTGCTGCACGAGGGCACGGGCCCAGGGAGGGGGCAGCGGTGGCCCCAGTCACACGGGCGGTCGGCAGCGACATCACACAGAATCCAGGTTTTCTGACCGCCCAGCCTAGGGACCTCTCTACCAGAACTGTGGGGTTGACTGCACACCTCCAGGGGACTCTGCTTACGCAGAACGCAGAGGCAGTGGCGGCCTCTGAGGTTGTACGGGGAGACGAGGGGCTGCCGGCCTGTGGCGCCGACCCAGCAGCTGAGGGCTGGGGGGTGCGGGTGGAGAAAGTGAGGTTTCAGGATGGCACCGGTAACTCCACCCGTGGGATCGATATGCCCCACGGTGAGTAACGAAACCAGGATTTTAATATGAAAACAAACCAGTCACCTTAAGGCGCAGAAACCAACACCAGAATTCATTTTCTGATGAAATGTCCCGCCAATGATGTCAGCTTCAGGCAACATCTCCAGGCCCCTGCCAGCCCCTGAGGGACATTCTGGGAGATGCCCGGCGGCCCTCCAAGGAAATCACTGGTAAGGATGGAAATGCGCCTCCCAGGGTCAGCCCAGGCATTCACACGGGTGGCTGAGCTGGCCCCAGCCTGTCCCCAAGCGTGACCGCCCAGAGCTGACTGCACTGGCCCGGAAGGCGTGGATGGGGGAATGGAGGTGGCAGAGCCTGGGTGCTGGGGCAGTGGGGAGAGTGGAAGGATGTAGGGTTCTGGATCATCTAGAAGAATAGGACCTGTTCTGAAAGTTCACCAAGTGTGCCTCCGTCCATCACCTGCAGAATCAAGTCTGGCCCCTGGCCATGACCTAACCTTCCCAGCCCTGGACGGGCTCCCCCTCAGGCTGGCACAGGCTACTCCAGAGGGAAGGAGCAGGACGAATAAAAGGGTGAGGGTGGAGGACAGGGGATAGAAGAGACACGACCAGAGAATGATGAAGAGTCTGGGCCGGCCAGAAGCGTCCAAAGCTGGGAGGGCCACACACCTTGGGGCAGAGCCTGGCACGGGCCAGGGGCAGCAGGAGAGACCCAAGACCCAGAAGAATCTTCCCAAGACCCAGAAGAACCTTCCCAAGGCACCCGAGCCATTGATTGTTTTGGACCAAGGGAGGAGCCCAAGAGACAAGGGAGCTGAGCTTCAGAAAGACAATCCATGGTGGATTCACGGTGTGGTCTGCGGAGCCCAGCGGGAGCACTGGGGGCTAGAGGCGGTTCCAAGCCAGGTTCTGAGTCAGTATATTGCGGATGGTAGCGGCACCAGCTGCCCTGAGCTCCTCCTGGCTCCCTGCTGAGGCTGGTCAGAGAGGGGAGCCCCCCGGGATGGAGGGAGGACGCACAGGAGACCATCACGGCCGCACCATCCCACTTCCCTGGCATTCTGGACAGGAAGCCAAGTCTTTCCTGTTATTCCCCAAAAGGCCTTTAGGGAATTCCCGATGCCATTTCCCACCCTTTGCCCGCGGTGTTCCCTCCTCTAAAATCCCCTCTTCCCTCCCCTGAACCCTTGAAACCCAGCTCAACTGCATAGATTTTTCTTTTCTTTTTTCTTGGCCGTGCAGCATGTGCGATCTTAGTTCCCCGACCAGGGATTGAACCCGCGCCCCCTGCATTGGAAGCAAAGAGTCTTAACTCCTGGACCACCAGGGAAGTCCCACAAGTGCATAGATTTTTCAACACGTGCTCACCCCCTGACCCTCCATTCCACTCCTAGGAATTTGTGTGAAAGAAAAGTAGTCGTGAATGGGCCACAGATTAGCTACAAGATCATCTTCTGAAGCCTGTTGGAAATGGAAAAAACAAATTGGAACCGTCCTAACCTCCCAGGAGAGGAGATTGGCTAAGTGACCGATGGTGCACCCAGACAATGGTCTTCCAAGCAGCCATTAAGAGGAGCCAGTGTGCTTTACTGTTTTTTTTTTTTTTTTTTTTTTTGGCTGCATTGGGTCTTCATTGCTGCGCGCAGGCTTTCTCTAGTTGCAGCGAGCAGGGGCTACTCTTTGTTGAGGTGCATGGGCTTCTCACTGCGGTGGTTTCTCTTGTTGCAGAGCACGGGCTCTAGGCGCGCGGGCTTCAGTAGCTGCAGCACGCGGGCTCAGTACTTATGGCGCACGGGCTTAGTTGCTCCGCGGCATGTGGGATCTTCCCAGACCAGGACTCGAACCCGTGTCCCCTGCATTGGCAGGCGGATTCTTAACCACTGTGCCACCAGGGAAGTCCCTGGAGCCAGTGTGCTTTACAAGGACTGACCCAGAAGGGGCCTGGGTGCTGGTGTGGAGTGAGAAACGCTTGCTTCACGATTGCGTGCTGGTTCTGTAAAAACAGCGCAACGTACATTTGTAGATGCTTAGAGAAACAAATCCGAAGAAGGTCCATCAAACCATTGATAGCAGTTGCTTCTGGGGGCTGGGAAAGAGGGTTGATTTCACCCTCAATGCTATCTATAAAAGAGACTTGGATTTGTGTGTGTGTGTGTGTGTATTTTTTACTAAAAAAAATTGAACAGAAAATAGATTTTGCAGAATGAGTGCATCAACATAGGAAGCTGTTCATGATATCTTAAGTGAAAAAGTGGTTTAAAATCAGTATACACCATATGATTCCATTTTGTTAATTACACACACAGAAGGAAGTTTGCAAGGATAAAGAACAGCATATCAACAAGGGCTGCACAAAGGGGGCTGCGTATTTTCTTCTCCTTCCTTTTCAGCGTGTATGTTGTATTTTTCTGTCGTGGGCGCGCACGATAACATTATCACTGGCATTACAAAAAGACTCCTTCTACTTGAATATTATTTCCCTGCTTTGAGGTTTGCCTCTCCACTCCTCCCTCCAAGCTGCTGGCCCTCCACAGCTCCTGGGATCAGTGTCCTTTCTCCTTCCTCAGTGCTGGCTCTCTTGAACCCAACCCCCAACCCCGAGAGCCACCTCCCGGCAGACACTGTGTCCAGTCCTAACACTCAGCTTAGGACCCAGCACCTAGGAGATCCCCAGTAATTCTGAGAAGGATGTGCAAGCCCATCAGGGCCACTGGCTCCTTCGTGGCAGGTGGGGTGGGACCCCTAAGGTGGAACCCCTGGCTTGGGAGCAGTGGGCCAGACACTGGACACCCAGCTCTTCCTCCTGGTCTTGGTGGAGGGCTGTTCCCTCCCACCTCCCTGGGGTCCAGCTGGGATTGGGCAGGGCCTGGGTTTCCAATGGCGGGGGCCGGGGGGCTGCAGGAAGGCAGGAGGAGGGAAATCTGAGACAGAGGCTTGTGCTGAGCGGCCCGTGCTCAGGTTTGGCCTGATAAGTTTATCAGACAGTGCCGCCTGCCAACCGTCAGCATGGAGCAGGCCAGCAGGCTTTGGCGGGAGGTTGCTCCTGGGCCGATAGCGCCTTCCTAGTGTTATCAGGGGCCTGGCGGCCCAGAGAGCGGGAGAAAGGGAGAAGCAGAGAGAGAGAGAACGAGAGAGAAAGAGAGGGAGGGAGCCTTCCAACCACTTCATCCAAATGACAAGAGCCAGGGAAAAGAGGCCTCTGAGGGTCCTGGCGGGGCCTCGGCATCCCAGCCACACGGGCAGATGCAGCTGGGAATCAGTACCACAGAGGTGCAGGCGGGAGCCTCCATTTCTCCCTGGGCACAGCCTTCCAGGCCACAGAACGGGCCTGATGCTACCCTGCTCTTCAGCAAGGCTTAAAGAAAAAGTCCCCTTTTCAGGAAAGTTCCATGCCCCAGAAGGCACAAGGGAGCAGGAGGGCACCTCTCCACCATTCTTTCCCACTCCAGCCTTTCCTCTCGCAGCCCCTGTGGTCTCGGGGTGAAAGCCAGTCTCCGTTCACATTAGGGACCAACCCCTCAGGGAGTCGGGTCATGGTCATCCCTGCCTTACGAATGAGGAAACTGAGTCTCAGAGTGAGTGTAGACGAGGATCTGGAGGACGAGGACCCAGGAGGCCAGGAGCGGGAAGACAGAAGGAGGAGGGATGAGAGGCTGAGGCCTGGGACCCTGCCCCCGCCCCCTGGGTCTAGAGCCCCCGCACAAAGAGCCTGTGCTCTGCAGGGGCAGCCGCTCCAGACGTGGTGCTTGTTCCCGGCCCAGAGCCATGCACCCAGGCCCCCGCCCTCAGCGATGGCCATCAGAGGGAGGGGCACACCCCCAGGTCTGCAGGGCTATCTTGGGGGGCAGCATCACGGTGGATTTTTATAATTCCCTTTTCTAGACTTTTCCTGACTTTTCCATGATTTCTATGATAAGAATGTGGGAGTGTTGGGGGCCTGGGGGAAGAAAGGTGATTTGTTTACTTTAAGAGGGAGAGAAGGAGAGAGGGCAAGGGTCCCTGGTGGGCCAGGAATGCTCGGCCAGGCCTTCCAGCCCGGGAGCACCACGCCTCGCCTCTGCCCATCCTGGTGCACAGGCATAGGGCCAGGCCTGCCAGTGTCTGCAGAGCCGACAGCCGAGTCCCCCAGAGTCCCATATGACAGCCCGGGTCCAGGACATTCCAGAGGCACAAAGGCTGCCCTAATGGGTCGGAAAGCGTTCATTCACCAACTCCTATTTACCGAGTACCTGCCATGAGCGAGGCTCCTTTCTAAGTGGTTGAGGATAGGGCAGTGGGAGAAGCTCACAGAGCCCGTGCTCATGGGGACACAGAGGAAAAACAGACAAAGCCAGGAGGAATGGACGCAGGGAAGGGGGCGGGGTGTCGGCGTGGGGATCGCAGCGCCTGGTACTGGGGCGGCCTCACCCTGGAGCCGGCCTTGTGAGAGGTGGGGAAGGAGAGAGCCCAGACGGGGTGCCGGGAGGCTGGGATGTCGCTCTGGCCCCTGCCTGGCCGGGAGTCTTTCAGGCACTTCCTTCTGGTCTTCAGTTTCTCTCATCTGTACAATGAAACCCGTGGTCTTCAGAAATCTCAAGATTCAGCCCGCACCCATCAGGTCTCAAGATTTCCTTCCGTCGACTCTTTTTTTACTTTTTCTTTTTTTTTTCCCTGCAGTCTTTTGCATTTTAATTAATGGATTAATTAATATTGAGATCGAGTTGACATATAACATTCTGTAAGTTGTACGTGTAGCCCATCATGATTCGATGTTTGTATATATGGTGAAATGGTCACCACAATAAGTGAAATTAACATCCATCACCACACGTAGTAAAAAAATTTTTTTCTTGTGATGAGAACTTTTAAGATCTACTCTCTCTTTCATTGAAGTATAGTTGATTTACAATATTGTGTTAGTTTCAGGTATACACAATTTTATTTTTAGGTAAACAAAGTATTTTATGAAAGAAAAGTAAGTTAAAACCCGGTATCCACATCTACGAGCTGCAAAGGTGTACAGCAAAGTGATTCGGCTGTATGTACATAGAATTTTTCAGATTCTTTTCCTTTATAGGTTATTACAAGATATTGAACATAGTTCCCTGGGCGATGCGGTAGGTCTGTGTTGTTTATCTATTTTACACATAGTAATGTGTATCTGTTAATCCCATACTCCTAATTTATCCCTTCTCCCCTTCCCTTTGTGGACTCTTTTTTTTTTTTTTTAAAACAACAGCTCCTGTTTATTTATTTATTTTTTTTTTAAATTTATTTTATTTATGGCTGTGTTGGGTCTTCGTTTCTGTGCGAGGGCTTTCTCTAGTTGCAGCAAGTGGGGGCCACTCTTCATCGCGGTGCGCGGGCCTCTCACTGTCGTGGCCTCTCTTGTTGCGGGGCACAGGCTCCAGACGCGCAGGCTCAGCAATTGTGGCTCACGGGCCTAGTCGCTCCGTGGCACGTGGGATCTTCCCAGACCAGGGCTCGAACCCGTGTCCCCTGCATTGGCAGGCAGGTTCTCAACCACTGCGCCACCAGGGAAGCCCCCTCGTGGACTCTTGAACAAGGGAATGGAGGGTGTGGGTGACAACTGTCGGAGACAGACGCTGGAGCTTGCACATTCACGGGCCGGCAGCGCACGTGGCTTCAGGCCAGTGTCCAGACATGGAGCACGGTTTGAAATTCGGGAAGATAGAAAAGGGGTGCCTGACACATTTCTGCAGCTTAGACCTCTGCTGCTCGCGCCTGGTCACACCTTGACTCTGAGCCTCTGCCCTTTGTCCACATTACGCACAAATAAACGTAGCTGTTGTTATCATCTTAGCCAGTGGCTCTGACCTTGGAGCACAGGCCCCAAGCTGGATCCCCGGGTCCAGCACCCTCCCGGCCACCATGTGATGAACTGACCCAGGCCACACTCGTGGGCCGTCCCTGCTGACAGCTGGAGCCACAGACGCCAGGCTGAAGTTCAGAGCTATTTCTGCAAAGGGTGACTTGGGACTTCCTCTCGGATCTCTTAAAAATAAAGGGGTTATCGTGGTCCTCAGGCTCTTTCCTCCACGTGAGGAACCCTGACATGATTTCTGGGGAAGAACTGCACCCCCCCGAGCCTCCCTCAGCCCAGCGAGGACTTATCTCTGGGCTCAGTCGGGCAGCAGGAAGGGAGAGAAGCGACCACCGCGGCCAGCTCTTCCTGCCCCAGAAGCCCCTTTTGGGAGCAGCAGGGGATGTGGCCCCTGACTCAGGGGCGTCAATCACCCCTCTTCCCCGGGGCTGCGGTCGCCCACCGGACTCCGGGGGGAATCAGAAATCAGGGGGGCAGAGAGCGTTCTGGGGAAGCCTTCAGCTCGTCCAGCCCAGCCTCTGCCCTGGGCCTCCCACTGCACCCAGCACCACCCTGTCTCTGTATGTGGCCCACGCCCTGCCCTGCAAAGCTGATGGGACGTCAGTCTCCACCAGACCACCAACTCTAGCAGAGGCTGGGAGACCCGCTCCTAGAGGTCAGGCCAGCCTGCAGGGAGAGTGAGGGCCGAGGAGGCAGAGGCTGTGGCATCCAGGGCCCAGGTGGGGCCCACCTCCCCCTGCCAGGGGGTCCACTCTGCAGCAGAGAGCAGCCCAGGGGCCAGCCCACCCGCTCTGGGGATTCCTTCCCACCTTGCAGGTCCCAGGATTTTAGTCCCAATAGAAGGCAACTCCTCTCAGTGTTTCCGAGGAGAGAACCTCAAGGTTCTGTACAACAACCTGGACATCCACTCAGGGCTGGGCCCTGATGCAGCAAGACCCAAAAAGGGGACATCTAGGGGACTCTAGGAGGCTGAGAGGCCACCAAGCCCAACCCTGGGTCAGGGAAGTCTTCCTGGAGGAAGCAGACAGCCGAAAGATGAAAAGAATTTTTTTTTTTTTTTAGGCCACAGGGCATATGGGATCTTAGTTTCCCAACCAGAGATCGAACCCCTGCCCCCTGCACTGGGAGCACGGAGTCTTAACCACTGGACCGCCAGGGAAGTCCCATGATGAAAAGAATTTGATCTGTCAAAAGTGGAGAGGGTTGCCCCAAGCCAAGGAACGGCAGGTGCAAAGGCCCTGGGGTGACATAAAAGGCCTCCATCTGCTCCCAGCTCCATTCCCAACGTGCTGGGGGCTTTGGCGCCAGCCAGTGCCCTGTTGGGGCCACAGAGGCCAAAGTGTAGAGCAAGGGTGACCTAGAGGGGTCACAGGAGCCATCCTGGGGCTCTCGGTGCCCAGTCACATTCACCACGGCTTGCTGTCGGCTCTCCCGGTCCCAGCGGCCAGTCCCTGCTGGCTCAAGGATGCCCACCTGTGGCCGGCCCTCCTCTGGGAGCAAGGTTCAGGCCCCTGAGCTGAGCGAGCGCCCCCAGGGCAGCTCTGCAGAAGCCAACAATCTTAGCTGGAAACCGTCGCAGCTCGGGGTTTCCTCCCTGCCCGGCTCCCTGCGCCCCTCAGCCCAGCCTCAGACTTATCACTGCCCTCCAGCTGCCTCACCCCATGGCCCCCTCCAACCACCTCCCCTGGATGATTCAGCAAATCTTCCCTCCCTGGGGGGAAAAACAAGGGTAAAAAAAAATCACAATGTCAGATTACAAAGCCCCAACTGTAGGACAGGCCCCTGGCGGGGAGATAAGGGTCCCAGTCGCCCTCAAAGCCTCTCTGGCAGATAAACCTTCTAAAGCAGCAAAGGCTGCCGCAGGTGTGGGATGTGGAGGCCTGGCCTCGAGGAAGTCGCGGGGGCATGCCATTGGGTGGCCAGAGGGCCCAGGGCCACCGCAGAGCGAGCCAGGCAAAGAGGAAGCACGCCACCACAGCAGCAGCTGGAGCTGGTGCTACCATCCCACCCACACCGGGGAGGGAGAAAGAGAAGGGCAGGGGCCTTCACAGAAAGTTCAGTGGGAGCGTACCCACAGATGCCCTCCACCCCGGGTGGCCCTCTGCAGCTCGGCCTGCAAACCCCGCTCCGTGCACGCCCAGCCACGTGAGGAGGTGAGGGTGCCCGTCCTCTGCAGGCCCGGGTGGAGGGAGCGGCGGGCCACCGCAGGGCTGGGAGCATCCTCTGAGGAGGGCAGGGGGAGACCAAGGCCACCTCAGCCACGTCAGCCCTGGAGACCTCTCCAGCGGGAGTCCAGGCTTCCAGGCCAAAGTCGGGCCAGACCTGGAGCCCCACCCTGGGTCTCTGACTCCATCTCAGGAGGCCTCTGGGCATGGGAGGAGGCGGGGGACTGAGGCCACTGGCTTCCTCTACCAGTGGAGTCGGACAGATGGACCGATGATGGGTTTGAAGTTAGGGCTTGTGTGGGGCTCTGCCATCCTAGGCAAGTCATTTCTCTACTTTGGGCCCATCTGCCCGTCTGTAAAAGCGATCGCAAAACCCATGGCAGGGCTGTCCTGGGGAGTGAAGGTGTACATGCCAGGCAGGAGCAACCCCCAGCTCTGACCTCCGTCTCCGAGGCTGGGGGTGGAGGTCAGCATTTGGCTTGGGGACAAATGCCCACACAGTGTTCGGCACCCAGGGCCAAGGGTCCGACTACCTGGCAGCTTTCTGAGGTCATTTCTCGGGAAAGGGTGAGATGGCTAGAGTGAAACAGGTACTGGAGGGGACCTCCAGGCACAGGCTTGGGTCCAAGGGCCTTACGCCTATTTAAGTCCTCCGAGCCAACTTGGAGCTCCTCAAGCCTTCGCTGTGACTTTGAGGAAGTCCTCTTCTTCCTCTGGGCCTCAGTTTCCCAAGATGCAAAAGTGAGAGAGCTGTTCAAGAGGGGTCCACCATCCCTACACGCTACAAGTTTGCAAAATATCAACTGCTCATGGGGTGTGTGCTTGGCCCAAGGTGTTGAACCAGAAGCAAGAAAAGCCAGTGGGGTCACAGCAGCCAAAAGGCAAGCAGCCCGTGTCCATCGAGAGACGGTGGATAAACAAAGTGTGATCTGTCCAGACAATGGATTATCTTTCAGCCTTAAAAAGGAAGGAAGTTCTGACACATGCTGCAACATGGATGAACCGTGCGGACCTTATGCTACGTGAAACAAGACAGACACAAAAGGACAAATCTCATTTCTATGAGGGACCTAGAATGGTCAAATTCATAGAAACGAAGTAGAATGGTGGGTGCCAGGGGCTGGGGGCGAGGGTGGATGGGAGTTAGGGTTTAATGAGGACAGAGCTGCAGTTTTACAAGATGAAAAGAGCTATGGGGATCGATGGTGGTGATGGTTGCACAACAATGCAAATGGAATTGATACACTGAACTGTACACCTAAAAATGGTGAAAATGGCAAGTGGTATGTCATGTATATTTTAGCACCATAAAAAAAAAAAAAAAAAAAAAAGAAGCTGGTGGTTAGAGTGTAGTCTTAGTGTTTGTTGAACAAAGGCTTTGGAACCAGAGCCCAGCAGCAAACAGCTCGTGGTGCAGGTGAAGAGACGGGCAGCAATGTCCTCCACCACCGAGGCCAACCAGGCCAGGCATGCGCTGAATGGAGCAGGAAGGGACCTCGGGGCTGCGGGAGAGCTCAGGGAGAGGCCCCTTCCCTCCAGGACTAAGCAAGTGAGCGCCCCCAATGCAGCTGCAGCAGAATCCCAGTGTCCTTCTCCTCTTCCTCCCAGAGGGGATTTGCTGGTCTCAGCGTCTCCCAGAAAGCTGTTCCCTCTGCCTGAAAGGTGGTTCCCTCAATTCTTCACCAGGTTCGTTCCTTCTTCATTCTAGTTTCAACCCACATGCACCTTCCGAGGAGGCCTGGCTTCGCCAGGGACAGACTCTCACAGCCCTCAGTGATTCTCCCCTCTGACATTGATCATAATTGTCATCAAATAACCATTTGTGCCATTGTCTGAACACAACCCGTGAAGGTCTCCCCTGCTTCCCCTGCATCTAGCAAGTAAATATTTTTCAATGGATGGATGGGCAAACAAAATAATGGGCCTGTCCCTCCCGACCCCAAGGGGCTGGTGCATGGTGAGGGCCCAGGGCTGGGGTGGGGGCCTGTGACTTGGGGTCCGGAAGCCCCGATCAGTCCTACCTGAGCTGCATGGACTTCCCGGCCATTAGCGAATGGATGTGAGACCCTGCCGCAGGGAGAGGGCACCACTACCCATCGGGAGGACCAGCCCTCAATGTGATCCGATCGTCTTGGAAGACCCATCCCAAATGGACCCTGCATCCACACGGAGGACTTCCCGTGTAAATAGCTGCCGCTATGTATCCCTGTTTTACAGCCGTGGAAACGGAGGCGTAGGCTTGTCCATAGCTTGGCTGAATTTTAAGGGACCTCTGCCCAAAGGCTTTTTCATCCGAAGGTAAGCCCTGCCCCAAGGATCGGGGATTCAGTCCCGGCTCTGTGGCCCGCTCTCCTCCCCACACCCCCACACCCCCAGTCCTGGGTACCGAGGAGGCATCCCTGCGCTGGGCAGACCGCGAGGGGTCAGGAAGGACGGAGCCCGGAACGCTGGCGGTAGCATCCAGGACCGCAGCGCCCCTTCCCTCCCCCTTCCCCTCCCTCTTCTCCCCCTCCTCCTCCCCACTCCCCCCTTCCCCCCTTTCTCGCCCACCTCTTCTCCCTTCCCATCTCCCTCCCCCTCTTCCAAGCCTCAGGTGGGGCCGTAGCCCTGGCTAGTCCTGAGGCCGGAAATGCTGAATTATTCGGGTCATTCATCCCTTTCCCGCGGGGACCCGGGCGGGGTCCTTGCGGAGTGGGGAGGGCACGGCGCCCCCTGGTGGCCGCGCCCGCAGGGGGCCGCGCAGGTGGGGAGCGCGCGGGACTCCCGGCGCGGCTCTGCTTTCGCTCCCTGACGATCTCATTCGTTAGCCGCCCTCCGTCTGTCTGTGAAAGGCGCCGGGAAACAGGCCAAAGAGACCCCACCAACCACAAGCAAGCAGGCGGGGGTGGGGGGTTCGGGGTGGTGGGCACCACGTGTGCCGTGTACAGGGGCCTCTCCAAAGTGGGAGACGGACACCTGTTCTCAGAGGTCGCCCTGAGAAGAAGGGGAGGGCGGGGGCAAAAGCACGGAGGCTCTGGGGGGCCCCTGGAGCCGCAGGGTTAGGAATTGGGGGCGGGGGGGGCTAGGGGGCAAAATGGATGTGGTTTGGAGAGTCTGGGGGAGCAGGACCCCCAGAATCTCTGTTAAAGGCTTTGAGGTCCCCGCCTCCCTCAACCCCAGCAGTGAGCAGCCAAGGCTCATTGAGCGAGAAGCGCCCCCTGGCTTCTGCGGGGCGGCAAGGCAGGCACCAAGCCCTGCGAAGGCAGGGAAACGGGGCGGTGGAGGTGCCCAAGGGGGTCAGGGCTGGAGGATGGCCTGAGGCCCCAGAGGCCCTGGTGACCCTCACACAGCCTGGCCTCGTGGGAGGTGGGGAAGGAGAGATCACATAGGGTTGTGGCCCCAATGGGAGAACCTTTGGTGCCGTCTAACAAAATCACAGATGTACATATGCCCTTTGAGCCAACAATATCTTACAGATATCTGCCCATGTGTTAAGTGACACACAACAGTGATTCATTGCTACCTTGTATTTGCAAAAGGTTGGAAACAACCTAAGTAGCCCTCAAAGAGGGCTGGTTAGATAAATCATGGTCCAACCATACAGTGGAACACTGCATCTGTTCAAAGAAATGAGGAAGTGCCATGTGAATTGATCCGGACTAATTTCCATGACATATCGTCACGTGAAAAAGGCGGGTATGGAAGGGAGTGTAGAGTAAGCTATCATTTGTCGTCAATTCATTTAGAGTTGACTTTTTTTTTTTCCTTGGCCCCACTGTATGGCTTGCGGGATCTTAGTTTCCCGACCAGGGATCGAACCTGTGCCCCCTGTAGTGGAAGCACAGAATCCTAACCACTGGACCGCCAGGGAATTCCCTAGAGTTGACTTTAAAACAAGAATTCATATTATAATCTCTAGGAAGCCAGCAAAAGCATGTGCAGCCATTTATTAGAGGGAAAATAGAATAAAAAAACTCCTTTGTGGGTTAGTTCACTTTTTTAAGGGGGATGAACAATATCTATACAATTTTGCTTATAACTATGTAGATTATCTCCAGAAAGAGAAATAAGAAACTGATAACACCTCCAGAGAAATGATGATTCCTGTGTCTGGGGAAAGGAGTGGGAGGGAGGTCTTTATACCAAAGGGCTCTGGTGTCTTTTAGATTTTGAACCACATGTATCCCGTTACTCATCCTCCTGAAAGGAAAATATATAAATGGATGTGGGACCCCCTTTAGGAGGCTGTCACGGTGGTAAAGTTGAGAGGCGATGTGAGCTGGGGTGATGGAAGGGGTGGGAAGGTGTGGATTCCCGATGCTGTTAGGAGGTAAAGCAGACCATGAGGCTGTGGGAAGTGAGGGGCCAGGGAGAGCGGGGAATCCAGAGTGATGCCCACATTTCTGGGGCTGCCATTCCTGGGAAAGGAAATCCTAGAGCAGTGGGCTTGGAGGGAGACGGATGAGTCCAGTTTGGGCTCATTTGTCTTTTTCCCCCTTTGACTGTCCAGGACGCCCTCTACCTTCCTTGTGGAGAAATTTCCTCCTGTAGGTGGTCTCGAGGCGAGGGCAGTTTCCAGGCCATCCTTGCATGTCTGAGTAAGCCCTGGGCTCAAATGCTTCCTCGGTCACCCCCCAGAGCCCCTGGACCCACGTCTGTTTTCTTGGCCCCGACTGGTGAAGTGACTAACTGCAAAGGGAACTAGCAAATCCTTTGGGTAAAATATCCTGTGTCATGATTGAGGTGGTGACTACATTCATATATTTGTAAACTCATGGAACTGTACACTTCAACTGGATGTATTTTACTGCAGGTAAATTATACCTCAATGAAATTGATTTAATACATATACACATATGTATACATGACATGATAACACAGAAGACAAGAGGGGTCTGTCTCAATGTGTCTTTGTGTCATGGAAGTGATAAAAGTATTAATTTATGTTTGACTTTAATAGATCAAGGGTTCATATTATAATCTCTAGGGTAACCAGTAAAAGTATGTACAACTATTTATTAGTGGGGACATGGGTTCAAGCCCTGGTCCGGGAAGATCCCACATGCCACGGAGCAACTAAGCCCGTGTGCCACAACTACTGAGCCTGCGCTCTAGAGCCCACGAGCCACAGCTACTGAGCCCACACGCCACAACTACTGAAGCCCGCGCGCCTAGAGTCCGTGCTCCACAACAAGAGAAGCCACCACAATGAGAAGCCCGTGCACCACAACAAAGAGTAGCCCCCGCTCGCCACAACTAGAGAAAGCCTGCGTGCAGCAACGAGGACCCAACACAGCCAAAAATAAACTAAAATAAAATAATAATAAAAAAATAACCCTTTGATCAAAGAAAACAATCACAAAGTCTGTTGGAAAATATTTTCAGCTGAAGGGAGAGGGAAAGGGAGAAGGAGAGGGGGGAGGAGAGAAGAGGAGGGGAGGGGAGCTGGAGGGGAGGGGGAGGGAAGAGAAGGAAAGGGCGACACCAATATAGGTGCTACAGACATTCAAAAGACCCTAAGAGAAGTTTCAATTTCAGTTAGGATGTAGAAAGTTGTGAAGGACAATTGCCTCCACCATAACAATGAAAAAATTGCGGACAGTTCCAAGATCTGGGGCACTTGATGCTTACACAATTTTAGGGTCGTTCTTTAGGCCAAAGAAAACAAAATTAAGAATAAAAAATAGGTATCCAAGAAAATAGCTATGTGGGACGAGAGAAGAAATCCTAACAAATGATAAATTCTATATGACAAACATTTAAAAAAATTAAAAAGAACCCCAAACAAACAAACAAAACAAAAACAAACCGAAAAAAAGTAAAAAAGAAAAAAGAAAAAGAAATTTAAAAAGAAGAAAAAAAGAAAGAAAAATTTAAAAATCCAGAAAAATACGTATGTTAATTAACTGTTGGACCTCTCTTTACAGTACCTTTCCCCTACATTTTTTTGGCTCCACACTCTTTGCTCGCCTCCTCTTACAACAATGATGTTGTAATATTTTCTACAGAGAGAATGGAAATTCTTTAGCATGGTTGATCAAAATGTAGCTTTTGGGGGCTTCCTTGGTGGCGCAGTGGTTAAGAATCCGCCTGCCAATGCAGGGGACACGGGTTCGAGCCCTGGTCCGGGATGATCCCACGTGCTGCGGAGTAACAAAGCCCGTGCGCCACAACTACTGAGCCTGCACTCTAGAGCCCGCAAGCCACAACTACTGAAGCCCACACGCCTAGAGCCCGTGCTCCGCAACAAGAGAAGCCACCGCAATGAGAAGCCCGCGCACCGCAACGAAGAGTAGCCCCCGCTCACCGCAACTAGAGAAAGCCCGCGTGCAACCATGAAGACCCAATGCAGCCAAAAATAAATAAATAAAATAAATAAATTTTTTTTTTTAAAGTGGCTTTTGTTATCGCTAGTTAAGAACTTTTTTTTTCAGCTTCATAACCTATGATTGAGGATCCTGAGGTAAGATTTGGTCAAATATGTTTAGGGAGCGTGAAATATGCCACTTTGCCCCCAGATGTGCTGGCTATCTGACGTGCTGCTACAGAGCTGGGCCCCGCACAGAACTCTGATAAATCCTATTTTGTGTGAACTTCATCAAAAACAAAAATGTATGCTGCATTTATACTTTTATACTTTGCATTATCACATCTATTCCTGATGGGAGAGAACTTCCATTTTCAATGTCGATGAGAACCAAATCTTCTGCTTACAATTTTTAAAAAAACTGCGGTGAAAAACACATAAAATTTACCATCTTCACCATTTTTTAGTGCATAGTTTGATAGTCTTAAGTACATTCACGTTCTTGTGCAACCATCAGCACCATCCATCTCCAGAACCTTTCCATCTTGCAAACTGAAACTCTACATCCATTAAACACTAACTCCCTATTCCCCCTTCCCCAGCCCCTGACAACCAATCTTCTACTTTCTGTCTCTATGGATTTGATTTCTCTAGGTCCCTCATATAAGTGGAATTATAGAGGATTTGTCTTTTTGTGACTGGTTTATTTCACTTAGCATCATATCCTCAAGGTTCATCCATGTTGTAGCATATGTCAGAATTTTCTTCTTCTTTTTTTAAAATTTATTTATTTATTTTTGGCTGCGTTGGGTCTTTGTTGCTGCACACGGGTTTCTCTAGTTGCAGCGAGCAGGGACTGCTCTTTGCCGCGGTGCGTGGGCTCATCGCAGTGGCTTCTCTTGTTGCGGAGCATGGGCTGTAGGCACACGGGCTTCAGTAGTTGTGGCACGCAGGCTCAGTAGTTGTGGCTCACGGGCTCAGCTGCTCCACAGCATGTGGATCTTCCTGGACCAGGGCTTGAACCCGTGCCCCCTGCATTGGCAGGCGGATTCTTAACCACTGCGCCACCAGGGAAGTCCCAGAATTTTCTTCTTTTCTTTTTTTTTTTTAAATTTATTTATTTTTATATTTATTTTTGGCTGTGTTGGGTCTTCGTTTCTGTGCGAGGGCTTTCTCTAGTTGCGGCAAGCGGGGGCCACTCTTCATCGCGGTGCGCGGGCCTCTCACTATCGCGGCCTCTCTTGTTGCGGAGCACAGGCTCCAGACGCGCAGGCTCAGTAATTGTGGCTCACGGGCCTAGCTGCTCCGCGGCATGTGGGATCTTCCCGGACCAGGGCTCAAACCCATGTCCCCTGCATTGGCAGGCAGACTCTCAACCACTGCGCCACCAGGGAAGTCCCAGAATTTTCTTCTTTTTTAAGGCTGAATCATATTCCATTGTCTGAACGGACTGTATTTGTTTTTCCATTCATCTGTTGAAGGACACGGGTTGCTTCTGCCATTTGGCTATTGTGAATAATGCTCCTATGAACACGGGTGTACAAATATGTCTTTGAGACCCTGCTTTTAATTATTTTGGATGTGTACCCAGGAGTGGAATTGCTGGTTCGTATGGCCATCTTATTTTTAATTTTTGAGGAACTGCCATACTGTTTTCCACAGTGGCTGCACCATTTTATATTCCTCTGCTTACAGCTTTACACGTCTGCAGGATGGAGGAATTTTCCATAGACAGGCCTCTGGCTCTGGCTGTTATACTGCCTTTGGCCATGGACCTTCATATCACACCACCAGCAAACCGTCACAGAAGGCGGTAAGAGGGTATTTCTGGAAGCCATTCTTACATGGGTTGGCCAGCAATAACTTACCTATCACAGAAGTGACTACATTCTCAAACTAAAAACAGAACTATGACCCAACAATTCCACTCCTGGGTATATATCTGAAAAAAACAAGAACACTAATTCAAAAAGATACATGCACCCCAATGTACATAGAATCATTATTTACAATTGCCAAGATATGGAAGTAAACTAAGTGTCCATCAACAAACAAATGGATAAAGATCTGGAGTGTATATATATATATATATATATATATATATATATATAATGGAATACTACTCAGCCATAAAAAAGAATGAAATTTTGCCATTTGCAACAACAGGGATGGATTTGGAGGGCATTATGCTGAGTGAAATAAGTCAGACAGAGAAAGACAAATACTGTACGGTATCACTTATATGTGGAACCAAAAAGCCCCATCAGACTAAAGAATGTAACAAAAAAGGAGCAGACTCACAGATGTAGAGAACAAACTAGTGGTTACCAGTGGGGAGAGGCAAAGAGGGAGGGGCAACATAGGGGTACGGGATTAGGAAGTACAAACTACTCTATATAAAATAAATAAGCCACAAGGATATATTGTACAACATGGGGACTATAGCCAATATTTTATAATAACTATAAATGAAGTATAACCTTTAAAAATTGTGAATCACTATATTGTACACCTGTAACTTACATAATATTTTATATCAACTATACTTCAATAAAATAATATATATAATAAAAAAACAGAAGAGGAGAGAGACACAAACAGACACAGAGAGAGGAGAATCCTTTGAAGATACAGATACACAGAGGGAAGATAGCCCCGGGCCCATGCAGGCAGAAACTGGAGTGATGTATCTACATACAACCAAGGAATGCCAAAGACTGCTGGCCGCTCCAGAAGCCGAAAGAAAGGTATGGAACAGGTTCTCCCCCAGAGGCTTCAGAGAAAGCACGGCCCTGCCAATATCTTGATCTTGGACTTCTAGCCCCCAAACCATAGGAGAATAAATTTCTATTGTTCTAAGACCCCACCCTTAAAAGTGACTACAGACCAGGCACATATATTCCACTCAGTCCAAACGGAATGTACTCCCAATGTGACTTCCCCTTAATCAAGCCTCCCAAATACCAGTGACCACTTTAATGCCTCCCAACACAAGGGGAAGTGTGACAGGAGGGCAGGTTAGATGGAAAGAGACAGCAGTCTTAACCAACGGCAGTTGAAATATCTTACCTTTTCCCTTTTTATAAAGACATCTGCCCTTGTGAACACAACGCCAAGGGGCCTTGAAGGAAGGTACCTGCAACTGAGGGAGCCTGATGCTTAAATTTTATTAGCTGCGTTGAAATTTGCCTCTGCCTGGCACATTTTTGAAAATATTTAACTAGGCCACATAAACTCTATTTACGAACAGTCTTTGACGTTCAGCCTTGTAGATATTTAGTTTAATTCTGCTTTGGAACCAGTTGACTAGGAAGACGAATGTCCTCTGGAACAGTGTGTCCCACTTGGAAGTAAAAAGAAAACGGAAACCGCTATATAAATCCCATCCTCCACGTCCCCATCATCTGCATCGCAGCGGCGGGGCTGTGTGAGAGGATGCCTGGGCCTGGGCGGGCTTGTACCTGTGCAGGCGGGGAGAGGGGTGGCCACGCTCCCCCGCGGTCGGACTTGAGAGGGAGCTGGCTGCTGACCCCAGCACAGACTTCTTAGGAGGCTCTGCTCCCGGCGCCCCTGGTCCGTTTCCCTTCCTCTGCGGCCACTTTGCCCTTTCTTCCAGGGTGTCATGGGCGTAGCGTGACCACCAGGTGGCGGTGTTTGCCTAAGTGGACGCTCTGTCGCCACCTCGTGGCCGAAAGTGAACACTACGCCTTCTGTCCCGTCCTAAGGGTGCAGTGAGAATCCAGTTCCGGCTGGGGAGTGTTAAACCCTCGCTGTGTGCTCCATGGACTAACCCAGCGGCCTAGGAAGAAATATTCAGATTCTGGGTCCCAAAGGAAACATTTTCCAAAACCCTCCTTGCCCTCGGTTAATAGAGGATCAATAACCCCCCCATCCCAGGTACCATCCCCGCCCCCCAACACACACACAAAGAATGGGCTCGCCGGCCAGGACTCAGTATTCAGACCCTGGACCGGAGTCAGATGCGGGAGGTGTGGGTTAGAGTGGTGTCAGGCTGCTTCCCCACCCCGCCCCATGGGATTCGGCCTTGCCAATCAGCCAGCAGCCCCTTTCCAACGCCCTGGGGTACCTCTGCGGATAGGACAGCTATGTGTCCTCAGTCAGGGAGCGGGGACTGGGACGCTGGGACAGCCCAGGGGCGGGAACAGAGGACAGGAAGATGTCGAGGGTGCCGGCCACCGCACCCACTCCCAAACCGGGGTGCCCAGATACCCAGGGAGGATCTGAGCCTGCGCGGACTTGGTGGAGAACTCACCTTGTGACTCCCTGGGGTCTGGAGGAGTGGGGTGGGGCGTGCTGGGGAAACACGCTGCAAGACCCATTGCAGGAGAAGACAACATATACTGGACTTTGTTTCTCCCCTGCAGCCTCATTGCCTGGTATTGTATTAGGTATTGATTTGCTTCCTTTGCTTGCTGTCTGTCTCAGCTGATCAGACGTGGTCTCTGCCCATCTCACGGTCTCCCCCGCTGGTCATCGGTGCCTGGCACAGGGTCCCACACACGGAAGTTGCCCAGCGAGCCTTTGTGAAACGCCTCTTGCTGCCATTCAACCACCTAGGTCGTGCATGGGGCATTCAACACTCTGTGTCACCTCAGAGAGAGCCTCCAGCCTGGGAATGGGGGTCTCTTTCTCTCTCTCTCTTTTTTTTTTAAATTAATTTTTATTGGCGTATAGTTGATTTACAATGTTGTGTTAGTTTCTGCTGTACAGCAAAGTGAATCAGTTATACATCTGCATATATCCACTCTTTTTTAGATCCTTTTCCCATACAGGTCATTACAGAGTACTGAGTAGAGTTCAGAATGCTATACAGTAGGTCCTTATTAGTTATCTATTTTATATATAGTAGTGTGTATATGTCAATCCCAATCTCCCAATTTATCTCTCCGCCCCTTTCCCCCTTGGTAACCATAAGTTTGCTTTCTGCATCTGTGACTCTAATTTCTGTTTTGTAAATAAGTTCATTTGTGCCATTGTTTTAGATTCCGCATATAAGTGATATCATATATTTGTCTTTCTCTGTCTGACTTACTTCACTTAGTATGATAATCTCTAGGTCCATCCATGTCACTGCAAATGGTGTTATTTCATTCTTTTTTATGGCTGAGTAGTATTCCATTGTATATTTGTACCACATCTTCTTTATCCATTCATCCGTCAGTGGACATTGAGGTTGCATCCATGTCCTGGCTATTGTAAATAGTGCTGCGATGAACAGGGGGGGTCTCTGATTTCATGAAAGGGGTGAGGGATGAGGGGGAGGCCTGCCATGCAGTGAATGACTTCCAGTAACTCGAGAGAGCAGTGATAAATGGAATATTTATAAATGGAGTATTTCCTGCCATATCAATAAACAAAGGATGTCACAGTCACCAATGATTGCAGCCCTCCAACGTGAGCTGGTGAGCCCTGAGGAAACTCAGGGCTGAAAAGAATACCTGCCATCTAGCAGCCATCAGACTGCAGCCACTCCCTGCGGTGAGCGCTGAGGAAATTCAGGATGTGAAAATACAGGCTCCAGATAGCTAAGGTGCACATCAATCAAGGAATGATTTCAGTGAGCCCAGACTCTTGCATCTTTCCATACATAGAAAAGCGTTAACTTCCTTAACTTGAGATATCTGGTTTTCTTTCATTAACAATAATCCTTTGACAGTTCCCCACTACCTGCCCTTTGTTGCAAATCTCCAGTATATCCTGGCCCCTCCCCTGGCCTCCTCGGAGCAGTTTCTCAGAGCCATCTGAAACGCTGTCTCCCGGGCTGCAGTACTCATTTTGCCCCCAAATAAAACTTAACTCGCAACTCTCACATTGTGCGTATATATTTTTAAAGTCAACAGCAGAAAAACTGCCCCACTCGTGACAGAAAGTGTCACGACTCAAAAATGAATCTTGAAAATGCTTTAAAACCCAATGACTCTGTCCTCCTGTACGAGTTTTCCTGTGGCTGCCATAATAAATGACCACAAACTAGGTGGCTTAAAACCCAAGAAAAATGTATTCTCACAGCTCTGGAGGGCAGAAGTCCGAAATCCAGGTGTCAGCAGGGCCGGGCTCCCTCTGAAGGCTGGAGGGGAGGGTCCCTCCTGCCTTGTCCAGTGCGTCTGGTGGCTGCCAGCAACCCTTGACTAGTGACCACATGACTCCAATCTCTACTTCTGTGATCACAAGGCCTCCTCTTCTCTGTGTGTCCAATCTCCTCTGCCTAAGGATGTTTGTCATTGGGTTTAGGGCCCAGCTGGATAATCCAGGAAGATCCCATTATCTCAAAATCCTTAGCTTAATCACTCTGCACAGACCCTTTTTCCAAATAAGGTCACATTCGCAGATCTCAGGGATTAGGATGCGGGCATGTCCTAGGGACCCCCATTCAGCACACTACACCCCCTTAGGCTGCCTTTTTTCTTAGCACATATAATACACAGCATGCCAGGTGTGAGAATTATGTACGTGTTTATTACCTGTCTCCCTTCCTGCGGAGGGACGTACTGCTTGGTGCATGGTGGAGACTCAGAAAGTTTTTGTTGAATGATTGATGAATGGAACTAATGTTTGTCTTCGTATTTGACTACACTGAGTCCTGTTTTACACTCCCAAGAGAGAAATAACCTGTTTCGCCTTGATTATTAGAGCTTTATATATCTAATACCTCCTACCCCCGCATTCCTCCCCAGCACTCACGCATGCCATGTGAAAGAAAACATTGAAGCAGGCATAAAGTTTCAAACCGTGTGGGCCAGTCTCCAGACACCCCAGTGAGGACCAGTGGGTGAAGCAGGCCGTCCCCCCCCCCCCCCAAGGGCAAGGCGGAAACTCCGCTTGGGGTGGACAGACAATACTCGAAGCTTCGAGATGGCAAAGCTCCTGCAAGGCTTAGGCTGAGGCCAAGATTCAGCCTGAGACCCAGGAGGAGAGAGCTGGCTCCTCTGCCTGTCTCGGCGGAGGGTCTCTGAGCCGGGGAAGGGCAGCTCAGCCACCACAGTGGGCAGTGGAAGGCGCACCCTTCAGTGTCTTGTGCCGGGGTCCCCACCTTTTCCTGAGCAGCAAACACTGGTCACCAACACCCAGGTCTCTTTTGGCGGTTGCATCTCTGCTGGGTGGGAGTGGTATGCACCAGCCGCCCCTGGCCCCCACCCCAATCCAGACCACAGGAGGTGGCGAGAGCGGCAGAGACCCCAAGCCCTTCTGTCCAAAGGGATGAAAACTCCCACTGCAGGAGGACGAGGGTGGAGAAGGATGCCCGGAAACCGGGCAGGGAAAGACCCCTTCAGTGTGCAAATATTAAGTGTCATTGTTACCTGCTCCCAATGCTGTGATGTTTGGGGAAAGTCTCAGCTGCTTCTTTAACTGGGTTCCTGAACCTTCCTGGCCTCCCTTTCCTCCCAGCCCGGCCTCACTGCCCTACTCCTGTCTCTGACCTCACCACCTTGGATCCCAGGTAGGACAAAGTCCTTGCCCTCAGGAGGCTGCAGCTCTGGTGGAAGAGAAATAAAAAAGAAATAAAACAGCGCCACAGATTGTGTGACAGGATGAGTTTGGATGTCAGGGGCGCAGAGGGTGACACCAAACTCTCCAGGCAAGGTGATCTCTACGTGGAACCCTGAAGGATGCTGAGGGGTCAGCCAAGTGGTGGGATGGGGAATGGGTGGGGGAGTCACTGGAGACAAAGCCACAGTGAGATTTCATTCTAGAGAGATCACTCTTGCTTCCATAAAGAGAACAGATTAGAGCAGACAAAACTACAGGATCATTGGATTGGGGGCCAGAGGTTGGTCAGGACCTCAGTGGACACCCTAAGGCTGTGGGTAGTTTAGAATCAGCTTTGCAGGTTCAGAAACTCAATTCCTTCAATACCCAGAGGTAAGGGTATCATATTTAGCAAATAAAAATATACCTAGCTAAGTTGGAATTTCAGATAAATAACGAATAAATAATTATTATAAGTATGTCTCCAACATTATGTATGTATCCAATCTAATTTAACTGTGTATCCAATATTTCGTCAGTCACTCTACCGACAGCAACAGCCCTCAGGACTGACTCATGTGTACCAAACTCACAGGGGGCTGATGTAAACACACCAACTTATTAATTTACAATTGTGGGCAGGGGTAAAAGTATACATCTGTTATTCAGATTCTCCTTTCTGGAAAATTAAACCAACCCAGAATACTGCTTTGTGAGCATGGAATGAGAGCAAAGGACATGAGAAGTGTAAAAGGACATTTCATCTCAAGGCATGGAAAAGCCTGGAGAATTATCCTGGCCTCACAGTACAGAATCTTCTTTGATGGTAGAATATGCCAGTTCCCACAGGAGAAGGCAGGTCAGGGACTGCGAAGCCCTCATGTCCTGCCTCCTCTGGCCCGTCCTCCACGTGCTCTCGGTTGATTCCTCACTGTGCTCTCAGAGGGCCCTTCTTTGATTCAAAGTCTCTGGGCTCCCAGCAGATGACATGTATCTCACACTCAGATTACACACTTTTCTTTTAAAAATGTACTTCGTGGTCTTTGCAGCCATTTATTTGGCCTTCTTAAATCCATCTAGAATAATGAGGTAATTTCGACTCAGAAATCACTTCAGAAACTTGGGGTACCCATATCCAAGGGGTCCCTTGCTCTTACTGATTTTTATCCCGTGACATCCTCAAATCCGATCCCTTCTTTCCTTTTTTTTTTTTTTTTAAAGTATTTATTTATTTATTTGGCCACACCGGGTCTTAGTTGTGGCACGCGGGATCTTAGTTGCCGAGTGCGCGATCCTTTTTTTTTTTTTTTTTTTAGTTGCGGCATGCATGCAGGATCTAGTTCCCCAACCAGGGCTCGAACCCAGGCCCCCTGCATTGGGAGTGCGGAGTCTTAACCACTGGACCACCAGGGAAGTCCCCAGTCCCTTCTTTCCATCCTCACTGCCACTTCGCTGACCCCAGGCAGCATCTCTTACCTGGATTATGCAGCCTCTCTGTTGGTTTATCTGAATCCACTTTTGCCTTTTCTAGTCTATTCTCTACACAACAGCCATATAGAGTCTTTTAAATGCATAAATCAGATTCTGGCACTCCCTGCATAAAACCCTTCAAAGGCTCTCCATCGCACTCAGAAAAAGCCAATCCGTTAGGTACATCCTTTTTAGGTCTGGCCTATGTCGACCTCTGACCCTTCATCTCCCCCTACTTTGCTCCCTATAGGTTTGTTCCTGGTGAATTTAAGGTCCTTTTTTCATCACGAAAGAATTCAGAGACGAAGCAGGGAGGTTAAGAAAGTAAAGTGAGAATTTATTTAAGCAAGACTACCCTCTCAGAGGGAGAGCGAGCAGACAGGTGAAGAGCTGCTGCCCTGGGCTTCTTTGGCAAGCCAGTTACGAGGGGCATACAGAGGAAGGGGCGGAATAGTCACTGGGGAAGGAGGAGTTTGGGGTTCGTATTCCCGGATTTTCATCCCAGCTCCGTCTTCCCGAGGGTAGGAGGGATTTTTGTCCTTATTTAGCTTAGATGAGAATTGTCATGGCGTCGGTGCATGATGGGTACTTCTGTGAGGCTAATTTTATTGTAATGAGAGCAAAATGAGCAACAGGTTACATTTGGACGCAAGAGATTCCCGCCTTTCCTCATCTTTCTTAGTCTGCTTCCAGGACACTTATCACTCAAAATGTGTGGTTTCCTGTCAGTCTGGAGGTTCCTGTTTTTCTTTGTCTGCCCATGGACCCCCCTGCCACCCGGCCCCTGCCCCTCTTTCTCTGCTCATACCTAGCTACCTGCCTGCTGTTAACAGTTTTGTCTTCCGTCATTTCCTAGAATGGCCCCGGTCCCTCCTTTCAGGGTCTTCCACAGCCGCTCACTTAATGCTTCTCTCCTCTGTTAGGTTCTGAGTAGTGCCCAGCACACAGCAGGCGCTAAATAACTGTCTAAGAAACGAAGGACAGACACCCGCATTCTGCCCCGAGCTCCCACGGGGGGGGGGGGGAGGGAGGGGGCTCCCGGTTTTCCGTGTGTGGAGGTGGGCGAGCATTCAAAGCACAATTCCCAGGAGTTCCCTGATCGTCTAGTGGTTAGGATTCCTGGCTTTCGCTGCCCAGTGGCGGGGGGTTCAATCCCAGGTCGGGGAACTGAGATCCCGCATAGCCCGCGGCGTGGCCAAAAAAAAAAAGAAAAGATTCAAAGTGCAATTCCCTTGCGCTCCCCATTTCCAGATTAAACTCCTCCTGGCCTCCGTTCTGGGGCGGCCAGCAGGAGTGGGGGTCCGAGCCCCCAAGAAACCGCTCCAGCGGACCCGGCGTCAGGAATCCAATTCATTACTGCGACCTCAGCACGAAAGAAGACAGACCGGAAGTCTGCCTCGAGCCCGCCCTCGAGCTGTCATTGGGTGGGATCCGAGGAAGGGGCGGAGATCCGGCCTAGTCCTGGTTCATTATTGGCTAAAAACCTATGCAGGCGGAAGGAGGGGGCTGAAACTTCGCTTCCTTCTGACTCTTCATTGGCTAAAAAGTTCGGCGTGTCCCTCGGGTTCTCATTGGCTAAAAGAGTGGGCGTGTCTTACAAGCCTCCGGGTCCCTCGCGGCTTGGTGGAAGAGACAGGTCCTTACCCCGCCCCTCGGGTTCCAACCCTCCTCATTTTAAACAAGAAGTTGAGGGACGGGCTGTCGTTTACCCCGAGCCTCGGGGCCTCACCTCGGGGGTGTGCTCCCAGAGGCCTTCGGGCCTCGCGGAACTCAGGGATTTAGACAAACGCGAGCGGGGAGGAAGCCCGGAACGATTCCTTCGCGGAACCGTTCGGGCGAGGCCTCTAGGAGCTCGGGGAGGGACGGCCCGCGGCGGGCCCGACGAGACTGGCAGGATGGCGGCGGCAGACGGGGGTCCGGGGGTCGCCGTCCCCGTGGAGCTGCGGCGCGAGCGGCACATGGTGTGTGTGGAGTACCCGGGCGTGGTGCGCGACGTGTCCAAGATGCTGCAGACACTGGGCGGCGAGGAAGGCGTCTCCCGGGTGAGGAGCGGGGCGTCTCCGGGGACCAGAGGGGAGGTCTGAGTCGCTAGACTACGGCCGAGGTGCGGGACCACCCAGGGATGTGAGGTTTCCTTGGCAACGGAGCTCGAGGTCGGCTCTGGAGCGGCCAGTGGGCGGGGATTTGCTTCAAGACCGCCGGGCGTGGACAGTTTATCCCTGGGATCAGAGGGAAAAGGACTGCAGGGGAGACCCCGAGAGGGGAGAGGGTGTCCATTCCATCCCATCATTACTGCCATGAACGCAGCTCGACTGCACCGCCCCCCCGCGCCCCAGGATGTGCTGGGCTGCCACATCCTCATTTCACGGAGCAGAAAACTGAGGTACGGGGAGATTAAGAACCGTTGACCTACAATGAGAGGGGGAGGAAGGATTATGTTATTAGGGTTAAAAGTAGTAATAGCTAACAATTTATTCTGTACCAGCTACATTTCTAGGTGCTTTACTTACATTCAATTCGCATTAGAACCCTGCCGGGTAGGAACTGTCATTGTCCCAATTTTACAAGGAAACCGAATCAGCTTTTTCAAGTTCACCCAGCAAACAGTGGAGCTGGGATGAATTCTTACCTTGTGCAAAGCTCTATGTAAGTGACTTACATGCACCAGATCTTGAAGTGTCTCTTCTTTAGAGAGTCCTTCCTTGACTGCCCTTACTAAAGCGGCTGCTAGCAGCTAACCTCTAATTCCAATCTGAAATTATGTTTTAATGTGTTTATTGTCTGTCTTGGACCCTTGGCTCTGAGGCTGTAAACTCCATGAGAACGGGACCGCCCGCGGTCCTAATATCCATAACTGTGCCCGCTTCCAAAATACTCATCAAATGCATGATTGAATCTTCGCGACAATCTAGTGAGACAGTTACCATTATTATTCCCATTTTTCTGATAAAGACACAGGAAGAAAGGTTGGGTCAAACAAGCTCCTACATGATACAGTGGGAATTTGAACGCATGCACACCTCCCTCTGAAGTCTGAACTCTTAATTCTGCTTCCTCATCCTTTATGAATACTGAAAAACCTTGAACCTGTCATCAAGCACAGGAGGCCAGTAGAGGCCCAGTCAGTCATGTTTTGTTCTTTTATCCTGACTTACTTTACGGCGGCATTGACCAGGACCCTTACTCCCGCTAACGCCAGGGATGTTTGGACCCAGTTACAGTGTGACCCCTTTGGGAAGAGACTGGTCATTCATTCATTCCATTCCTGTTTCTTGTGCATCTCCTCTGTGCCAGGCGCACGTCTGGGGTCATTCCCAGCGCAGCATTCTCATAGACCTGTTTCCTGACAATAGGGGCTCTTTTTAACCTTCTTTCCCTAGATGCTTCCTGAGCTCCTGCTAAGGGCCAGGCTGTGTCCTGGGTGTTGGGGAGCCAGGAGACCAGCAAGTAGATGACCTTGGCCTAATGAACATTGTTGGTGCTTCCACACGCTTACAGCTGACACTTACTGTGTCCCTCTCACTCCATGTGGGACAAGCATTCCTATATCGATGACACATTACCATGATTTAGGTGCCAGGCTAAGTACTTTACATATATTTCCATTTAATCATTGTAACAATCTGACGAGTAGGTACTGTTATTATGTCCATTTTAAGGAGAAGGAACCAAGGCGTGGAAAGGATAAGTCACACTAGTCAGGGCCAAAGTGCTTGTTACTTGTTGATTTCATCTCCTTTGGACCTCGAAACTTGTGTATATGTGAGGCTGAATACCAGGATGCTTTGGGGTGGGTAGTTCCTAGAGAAGAAGCCCTAGACAAGTCATTCAGCTCCCACCCAGGCTCTCCACGGCAGACACAGGGGTGACACCTCCATGAAGTGCTGGCAGAAGAGTAGGTGGTTACCCGCACTGACCTGTCACTCGAGAGGCAATGGCTTTACTTAACTGACAGTTATTGTGTCCAACTTTACGACCTCTTGGAAGGAAGAGACTGTCCTCATTTTCCCTACCAGATAAAAACTAAGATACTTGGGTTTGAAAAATGAGTCTTTTGGGAATTAAGAGCTCAGAACGAAACAGAAAACACCTCCTGGCCCTTCCCTGGCCACCTGGGTCGCCATCGGGCTTTCATGGAGGGAGGAGCTGCCAGCTGCTTTGCTGCCCTCTGCTTCACTCTGTCTCCTTTGACCTCGCCGCAGATCTATGCAGACCCCACTAAGAGGCTGGAGCTGTACTTCCGGCCCAAGGACCCATACTGCCACCCCGTGTGCGCCAACCGCTTCAGTACCAGCAGCCTGCTGCTCCGGATCAAGAGGAAGACGAGGCGGCAGAGGGGGACGCCGGGGCCTGAGGCTCACCCCAAGGTCACGTTCGACATAGAGAGCCTTGGCATCGTCTCCACCGTTTACAAATTTCAAGGTAACTGCAAAATGCATTCTTACCGCACTGGGTTATTTCAGGGCCTGCGTCCCTCGTGCCTGCAGGAGCTGCATGGGTCATCCACACGGTGAAGGGGGCGCGGATATGCCCAGGCGTGAGGCGTGAGGGGAGTGGCAGAGCGCAGGCCCTGGCCAGGAGGCCCTGCTCGTTGCTGCTCGCTTTTCTGCCTTCTTAAGAGAAGCTGGAGTTCTCTGAGAAATCTCGTCGTTAAAGCCGCTTTATGGGGCCAAATAAAACTGGTCCGCAGGCCTCCAGTTTTCAACCCCACGGCCGCCCTCGTGTTTGGGGATCTTCTTGGTCTTTGCGGCTGCTGGTCTTGCCGACCCTCTGAAGCCTTCCCAGATCACCTCAGCCCCTCGGGACCTTATGTCCTTTGAACTGTCAGCCAACTGGATGTCTCCCGTGGGGTCCCCAGTCGAGTTTGCTCCCCACAGGGAACCCCTGGGAGGAGGTGCTAAGGCGTGGGGTGGAGAGGGGGAGTCGTGCCTGCCTCAGCCTCCCTCGGTCTCCCTGTCTGTGCAGTGGGAGCCCAGAGTTCCTCAGGCCCTCGTGGAGATTCAGAGAGGTGATGCCCGTTCACGCACACGTATGGCACTTGGCGAATTACTAACAAGCCTCAAGAGTATCTGTAGTTGCAGCTGCAGTTCTAAGAAACTGAAGAGAATAAAGACTAAAAAGGAAGAGGGGGATAGAAAGTATAAAGAAACTAAAACAGGGCCTGGGATCCCACAAGTTGGGCATTTGGAACATCCATCATCATTCTGGTGGAAAGTGGTATTCACCAAAGAGGGCCGTCCTTCCCGGGACGGGGCTTCCCAAGTGATCCGTTTCTTTCTCTCTCTAATCGAGCCTGTACCTCACCGCTCAGTATGTGTCCCAGACCAGCAGCATGGGCCTCACCTGGGAACTTGTTAGAAATGCAGCACCTCAGCATCTGCATTTAGCAAGATCCCAGGTGAGGCACGTGCACGGTACAGTCTAAGAAGCACTGACCCAGACTTTATCCTCACATGTCATGTAACTCCCCTACCCCCCAAAGTAGTATTTATCCAAGCGACTGGGCTGAGTGTCCAGAAGCGACTCGGACGTGTTGTTTTGGGTCCTGCTACCATTGCCCGGCAGCCTCCCCTGCGAGGCCCGCTGAGTGCACCCGAGAAGACGTGGGTGCTGGTGCGTGGCAGTGCCTGGGCGGGTGTAATAGGGTGTCCGCCGTCTGTCTACCTCTCTTCCCAGGAATGTCCGACTTCCAGTACCTGGCGGTGCACACGGAGGCGGGTGGCAGGCACATGTCCATGTACAGCAAGGTCCTCATGCTCAAGCCCGAGAAGGAGAGTTTCTTCCACCAGGAGCTGCCGCTCTACATCCCCCCGCCCATCTTCTCCAGGCTGGACACCCCGGTGGACTACTCCTACCGCCCAGAGACACAGCACCGGTAAGTAGCTCCCGGTGGCCGCCGCCCCGCAGCATCGGGGCTCAGGGCAAGGGCCCTGCGCTCAGAGGCCTGGACTCTTCCACTCACGGGTCAGGCGGCCAGGGCGGCTGGCTTTACTCAGGCCCGTGGCCCCAGCGACAGAGCAGCTGGTGACCAGGGACCCTGACCAGGGGTGTCAGGAACCAGCCCTGGTCCCTGCGCCCCACCCGGAGGCCTTGCTCAGGGCTGTCCTCACACCACAGAGTGTGAATCAGGATGTTGCCTTTGGACTTAGACCCCTCCCCAAAAGCGTGTACCTTGAGGTGTGGAGAGACAGACACCCCCTACCGCAGGAGCCCTGGGAACGAGGTCGACATTTTTTGGAGAGCAACCTGGCAGAATCTATTACACTTTTAAATGTTCTTTCCTGACGACCAGGCGGCCTGTAGGAATTTATCCCACAGTGACTGTCGCCTCCGTGCTCAAAGATACACTGACAAGAATGTTTCCTGGTTGGCTGTGGACAGCAGCAAGAAGCTGAGGGCCTGGTGTGGTGAGAGAGCCCGGGTGGGCGGGGGCCCGTGTTCAGGTCCTGGACCTGCGATCCCACATGAGCCCCGACCTCCTGTGCCAGCCTCCCCGCCTGTAACAGGGGTGATGATAATAGTAACAGTACTCACTTCTCGGCGTTGTTAGAGGGCTGAATGACTGAAGCTTTTGCAAATACTCAGAACGCTGAGTGCCGGGCAGAGTTTGATAAAGTGGACGAGTGAGTGATCACTCCACTAATAGGGATGACGTAGTTAATTAAACGACGGCCTGTCTGGGCCAAGGAAGACCGCACAGCCTGTAAGAAAGCGGGCTCCATGGGCCAACGTGGCTCGTGTCCAGAGAACCTTGCTCTAGGAAAAGCAGGTGTTAGAGCAGACTGTGCTATAAAAGTAAACTTGGTGATAATAGAAGCCTGGAAAGATCGGGAAGATTGGGCCCAGAACAGTTATCTGCAGAGGGGCGGGAGGGCGAGAAGCTTCTCTTCCCTCATCAAATATTTCCATCAACGAGTACTGACCGCCTGTCAGGGCCCGGGGCTCGCCTTGGAGCCAGTGTCAGTGGGGACGCGACAGAGGCAGCTCCGCGTGGGGCCGGGGGCTGGGGAGCCGGTGGAGCCCCAGTGAAGGATGATGGGCGGTGGGAGCCTGCGGGCAGGTGTGTGTCTTAAAGGAGCTAAGTGGGGAGTGGGCTGTCATGGACAGTGCGTGGGGTGCGGGAGGGTCCTCGGGGGAGCTGACCTTTGAAGCAGACCTGTGTGATGACAGAGCCGGGCAGGTGAAGATCTGGGGAGAACGTTCTAGACCAGGGGGCTGGCGCATGCGAAGGAACAGTCGGGGGTGTTGCCCCCGAAGCACAGAGAGCCGAGAGAGGGGTGGGCTGAGGGTCCCACGGACCACAGAAAGGAGCTTAGATTGTATGCTAAGGAGAAAGGTGTATTGTTCCCTTCCTTTAAAAAATATATTCTGGGGAGTTCCAAAAGGAGAGAGGAGTGTCTGATGGACGCCCACCTACATCACCAGCTTCAACTTTCTGTTGCTGGTTTCACCTCCCCACCACCTCCACCCCCAGCATCACAGCGTGTCCTCCAGAAACAAGTGTGTGTCTCTAACTGGGAAGGACTTGGTTTATTTTAACTTAGCCATGGTGCTGTCACCAGAACGGGCAAACGTGAACAGTGTCCTTCACGTCATCCAGGCCCCAGTCCTCGCTCCGTTCCCCCGTTGCCTCAAAAGTAAGTCGAGAGCCAGACAAGGGTCGATGTCTCTCAGGCCAGTTGAGTCCATAATGCCACACCCCCACCCTTTTTCTGATTGCAGGAGTAAATCGTGCTTGTTAGAAAAGACCAGACATTATAGAAGTGTATAACTGCCAGGAATCGGGTCCATTCCCTCCCTGCTGAAAACCCTAGTGTGTGCAGTTTTCTGTGCGTATGTTATACTCATTATGAGAGTTTCAAATTTTTTAAATGTACATGTTTCTGAAATTTGAAACTTATTTCCCCCTCACAAGCATTTTACTCTTACAGTCAAAAACAAAAATATGTAGAAGAAGGAACTAGAGGCACCCGTCCCCCGCCCCGCATTGCCGGCCCTGATGCTGGATGGCAGCGTCAGAGTCACTGCTGTGTCCTGTAGGGCCAGCAGACAGCTGTCCCCCAGCCTCTGGGAGGGGGACAAGGGTGGAGGGCCGGCTGCCCTTGAACCCACAGGCCCTGTTTTTCTCCCATGTCGTTTATCGATTTTCCAGCCCGTGGAAGGAACCTGCCTTTTCTCCCAGGGCTGCCATCGATTTTTCTGCTCTGATGGCCCTCATGGGTACCGAGGACTGGCAGAGGAGGCCTGGCCCCCGCCTTGCTGGCCTTCCTGGGTCCAGGGAGGCTGAGCTTCCTATATGGCCAGTGGGCAGAGGACAGGCTGGGAAGCCGGCCTGATGGGGGTCCCCCCTCCTCGAGGCAGTTGAGGGGGGAGGGCAGGCGGCCCGCTCCCTCCTGCGGCTGCCTGGCCCGGAGGGAGCGCCCGGGGCTTTCCTTCGGGGGTGTCTGGGGCTTCGGGGAGTTGTCTTGGAAAACAGGATAGTGTTCAGGATGGTTTCAAATGGAGTCGTGTTTTTTAAAAAAGGCACAGATTTGATCCCGTCTTTGTAATTTTGTTTCCCAATGTGAAAAATCACTTTGTTGTTCTTTATAAATATGCAGATGGTATGTACTCATGTAGAAAATTACGGTAAAATGGAAACAAATTTAAAAGGTATTAATCACCTGTGTGACATCCAGGACATACTTTGAAATGCACTGCAAAATAATTGAGTGGGTTTGGCGTGGGGCCTGGAGGGCGTGAAATTGGCCCTGTGACGGCAATTGTGGAAGCTGATGGTGGGCTTATGGGGGCCCCTCGTACTGTTCCCCCTGCTTTAGCGAAGCTGTGGTGTTCCTGACGTCCCACCTCAGAGGGAGGCGCTCTGAGCCTCCTAGGAATCGTTGGCCCTGTGTGTTCTGTGCTAACACTGGTGGCAGAGCCCCGTCCCCCCCTTTTTTTTTTGGCCGCACCATGTGGCTTGCGGGATGGATCTTAGGTCCCTGACCAGGGGTCGAACCCAGGCCCCCTGCGGTGGAAGCTCGGAGTCCTAACCACTGGACCTCCAGGGAGGTCCCCAGAGCCCTTCTTTTAGCCTCTGTGCTCTGTGACGAGAGCGTCTGGTAGTATCCGTCCCCCTTCACCGCGGTATCGTTGAGATGCTTCCGAGCAGGACGGAGGTTAGCGGCCCCGCCAGCCTCCCTGGGCTCAAGTCCCAGCTCCGTCACCTCGAGCTCTGGCTCGAGGCAGGTTTCCGACCCCTGTGGCCTCAGTGACTTCATGGGAAATGGGTCCTTCCTCGTAGGATTGTTTCGAGGGTTAGATAAGTGAATTGTGGACATCAGTAAGCACAGCTGTGGTCTGACAGCTGATTAGTGGTTCCTGTGTGGCCGCCCGCGCCTCAGCTAATTCCACCGTCCCTGCCTGATGGGCATCTGGGCTGTTTGCAGCTTTTCACTGGCCTGGACGGTGCTGTGCACGACGCGATGCAGTTGTGAGGCCACCAGCCTCACGGCAGGGGCCCTTCCCCATACCCCAGCCTCTGGGACTCTTGGCCTGGCCCTGCTTCAGAGCCTCTCTGAGCTGACTCGGACTCGCTGCCCCTTCTCCTCCTGGTCATCAGCCCGAGAACACAGGCGCCTGCCTTCAGCGGCCGGGGCTGAGATCCACTCCTCACCCAGATTCCAGGGAAAAGCACCCAAACGTGGGCTACCTGTGTCCAGCCGGGCCCACGCCTGGCGCTCCCGCCCTCAGCAGCTCTCTGCTCCTAGGGAAGGCTACAACAACCCCTCCGTCTCCGGGGAGAGCCTGATCGGCCTGAGCAGGGCCCGGCGCCCTCACAATGCCATCTTTGTCAACTTCGAGGGGGACGAGGCGCCCGAGCAGCCGCTGGAGGCTGCGGCCCAGACCTGGAGGAAGGTCTGCACCAACCCCATAGACCACAAGGTGGAGGAGGATCTGAGGAAGGTGAGCCCTGCCCCCTCCGGCCACCTCTGCACTGGCCCCATCCTTGTTTTAAGCTCATTTATTAACACATGGGAACTCTTCACCGCCAGATGTTACGTCTAAAGCTATGCCAGTATGAGCCCTGCCTTCCCAGAGTTGAAAGTGCTCCTTAAAACTCATAAGAGGTCCCTTTGGGATGGTAAACATTGTCCAGATGTGACCTCGGCGTGGAGCTCCGGGATTCCGGAAGCTTTTGTTCATCCGGTCCTTGGCTGCAACGCACCAGATGGGGCACCTGGCGTGTACCAGGCCCGGCGCTTCCTCCCCGTTAGAGTAGGGGTGGACAGGGGCCCTGGGAGGAGGCGGCCTTCTGCCTTGCCCGCCGGCTTGCAGGTTCTGGAAGACCCAGGCCAGGGGACTCTGGTCCTTGCGTCGCCACAGGTGTGGACAGTAGGTTCTCAGCGCATCACTGCTGACCGACGCTTGCCTCTGCCCCTGTTGAACTTGACTGTCCCCTTGGTGCGGGACGGGGGTGGGGTGGGATGTTATTTCTTAAGTGCTGGACACCTTGTTGTGTTTCTAGCAGTCACTAGGTCGGGGGGAAATGGGGGCCACTCTCCAAGGCCCCCCGTTGTCCTCTGGACACAGGCCAATCTCCCACCTGGCTCAGGGCCGCTCCCACCCTGGCCCTCCCACTCCAGCCCCACTGGTCTTTCACAGTCCTCCCACTGGGAGGGGGCTGGGCCGTCCCCTCTGGCCTTCATCACATCCCAGCTCAGGCCCCTGCCCTCTGGGGCTGCTCAGGGTCCCAGAGCTCTGGCCCGTCCCCCTCCTGGCCCTGCTCTGGCTCCTTTGGTGCTCTGCCTCCCCGCTGCCCTTTGAGCTGCCTAAGGACAGGGACAGCGTCCCTCATGGTCATTTCAGGACCCCCAGGCCCTGCAACCGCACTTGACACGTGCTGGGCGGGCAGGGCGCTTCCGAGGGCGGGATGAGTGGGCGTGCGCAGAGGCCCCTCCCCGCCTGCCCGGCCCCTGCTCTCCCCACCGCCACTCCTCTCTCCTCTCGGGAAGGTCCTCTGGGGCCAGACTGTGCGCGGAGCCTGGGGCAGGCGGGGAAGCTGCCTGTGCTCATCTCAGCCTCTGCCTTGACCCTCCAGCTGTTTGAAATCCGCCCCATCTGGTCACGTAACGCTGTCAAGGCCAACATCAGCGTCCACCCCGACAAGCTCAAGGTCTTGCTGCCCTTCATGGCCTATTACATGGTGAGTGTCCGCCCACCGCCCACCTTGCTTCCCACCAGGGTTGTCCTGATCCCTGACGTGACCTCAGAGCCCCAGCAAGAGCAGGCGGCCCTGTCCCAGCACCCACAGGATGGCTTGTTAAAGGGATTATACATTTTTTAATGGCCTTGTATGGAGAGCTTTCTAAGGACCAGGCTCTGGGTTAAGTGCTATGTGCATAGCATCCTTTCTTCTTCCGTGGGGGATGGCAGCAGGGTTTGGACCTCTGATGAAGAGGCTAGGCTCAGATTGGTGACTTGATGGGCCAAGATCCTACAGCCAGGGAGTGGCAGAGCCCCCTGGGGACCCCAGCCTGTTTGGCTGCAGCGCCTGGGCCCCTAACCACAGTGCCACCTGCCTTCACGCATTCTCCCTGGGTTGAGGGGGGTTCAGTGGGGGTCAGATGCGCCTTGGACTCAGTCCAGGAGGGCATGGAGATGGGGCTGTCATCACTGAGAGTCCCCAAGGTGCTGTGAGGAAGAGCTCCTGCCAGCCAGGGGTCCCACCTGGGGCCCGGGGAGGCAAGCGGACAGCGTGACCGTGACCGTGGTGGCTAGGAGGTGGGGGGCATGAGACGGGCTCCTCCCTCCTGGGCTGAGACCCGACATCACAAAGCTGCTGCCTGCCTTTCAGCATTGGCTTTCTGGACACAAGGACCTCGGGAGCACTGTTTGGGGACAGTGCCTCCCATCCATTAGCACAGTTGTGACAGTTGTGACAGTTCTTGAGCTCTTGCTCTGTGCCGGGCACTGCGGTGAGGGCTTCAGGGGCACCGTCTCATTTAATCCTCACAAAAACGCCATCTGACAGGAAGACCAAGGCTTGGAAAGGCCAAGTGACCTATCCGAGGTGACCGAGCCACACGTGTGAGCTGGGGGGCAGGGTTCCAGAGCCTGTCCCCGACTCTTGGGGGTGTGGTGCTGCCCCATCTGGGCAGCCACCTGGGCCTGCAACTCAGGGGGGCCGGGGATCGGCCTTGACTGCACTTCGCGCTCCCGCCCTTTCTGTCTCCAGATAACAGGCCCCTGGAGAAGCCTGTGGATTCGATTCGGGTACGACCCCCGAAAACACCCAGAGGCCAAGATTTATCAAGTCCTTGACTTCCGAATCCGTTGTGGAATGAAATACGGTAAACAATTACTGAAACCTTTGCTTTCCTTTTCCGTTTATCGCTTTCTGTTTCCAGCATTCTCTTCTGTAATAAGAATATATCCACGCGGAGAGGATATATTCCCCCCCTTGGTGGGACTGTTAGGGACAGAATAGCACAGACACGAGGACCTGAGCTCTCGTCCTGGCTCCTGTGGTGACGCTCTAGTGGCTACTTACAGCTCCTGTGGTGCAGGCCAGGTGTCCGGTCAGTCTCCTGTCCCCGGCCCGCGGTGACCTCCCGTCCCCCGCACACAAAGCACCAGGACGCGGCGGCTCCTGTCACTCCAGCGGGGGGCCTGAGTCCCCTTCTCAGGAGCCGCCCCAGGGAGCCCCGGTGCGCCTGTGGCTGCCAGAAGGGGCTCTGCGCCCACCCCACCTGATGCGCGCCCCCCTCCGGCAGGTTACGCCCCCAGCGACATGCCCGTCAAGGCCAAGCGCAGCACCTACAACTACAGCCTCCCCATCACCGTCAAAAAAACGAGTAAGGGGCTCAGGCTCCCTCTGCAGATCAGGCGCTGGGGAAGATGGGCATCCCGACGGCGGGATGGGGAGGGGCTTCCTGAGGAGGTCACTCCAGGGCACTGCTGGCCCGCGCATCCCAGGGAGGGAGGGCGCAGCCAGGAGGACAGGGCGGCGGGGGGGCGGGAGAAACACCCCCCGTATTCCAAAGCCCTGCCGTGGTCCCCTCGCAGCCAGCCAGCTCGTCACCATGCGCGACCTGAAGCAGGGCCTGGGTGCCTCGGCCAGTGCACGCAAGTTGGCCTCCAACAAGTACAAGCTCAAGGTGGGTGTCCCCTGAGCTGCCTGCCCGGGTGAGAGCGCAGGGAGCCGGGGGGGGGGGGGGGGAACGGTGGCCCCTCCCTCGGGCAGGCCCAGGACCCCTCACAGCCCCCAGCCCCGCCTGCGACGCCAGGAGGCCGCTCTGCCCTCCCAGTGCCTTTATGTGACTCCCGCCTCCCGGGACAGCCTCTGGGCGTGGGTGCTGGGGACCGCCTGGGCACGTCTTAGGGAGGGGTCTCAGACACCAGCACCCCGCGTGGCAGCCGCGGGGATGGTGCGCGTCAGGCGCTGTGAGCCCGGAGCCAGAGCGGACCGCTGCACCCCGGCCGCGGGCTGGACGCGGGGCGCCCTCACGGCCTCAGGCGCTCGTTAGCACAGTCGCGCAACAGGGGCGGCGACTCCCAGGGGCCCTTCCCGTGCCTGGCCCACGTGAGCTACTCCAGGCTGGGGGGAGGCCGGCAGCGTGGCCGCCTCCCTGGAGTCACCTGCCTCGTAGAGGGCGTGGGGCGGCTGTCTCCCAGCAGCGTCAGGACTCCGCTCCTCAGGGCGGGCCGGATCCTCGCCAGAGCAGCCGTCCTCCTCCAGGACGCTTGTCTTAGGCCTTTATCCCCCCCTCTGGAACTGGCCTGCAGGGCCACCTAAGATGACCAAGCAGTGGAAGCGAGACGTGAGGAGGGCGCTGCAGGGAGGCGCGGAGGCAGAACCCAGCCCCGGCCCCCGTCGGCTCACGGTCCCAGGACCACCCCTCAATGCCCGGGGAGTCGCGGCTCATTTTCTGCGCACCGCCTCCCCGGCCTGTGGCCCGTCTGCCTCGCCCGAATCCGGGGAGAAGAGCCAGGCTTGCCAGGTCCTGGGAGCAGGAAGGGCAGCCGCCCTGGGAGAGGCCCCGTGGGAGCCACGGCATGGGGCTCTCCTGCGCCACCCGCCCCCGGGGATGCTCCCTCCGACCTTGCCGTCTCGGCCCTCCTTTCCCAGGACTCGGTCTACATCTTCCGGGAGGGGGCCTTGCCGCCGTACCGACAGATGTTCTACCAGTTTTGCGACTTGAACGTGGACGAGTACGTACGTGCGGGGCCCCGAGGTGCCGAGGTGGGGACCGTGGGGCTCTGGGTCAGTGCAGAGAAACCACCCGGGGACCGAAGTGTTTCCTGCGACTCTTCCACTTCACGTCAGCCTTAATCTCTCAGCGAGAAGGCCGGCCGCCTGGGAGTCCTCTGCCCGGGCTCGCGCGGCCCTCGGGAGCGGCTTCCCGGGTGCGCCTCGGGCCGCGCCTCTGTGCAGCCAGCCGTGCTGCGCGCAGAGCACAGCGCTGGGCCGGGGTCTTTGCCTTCCTCCTCCTTTGCCCGCGTGGGGGTTCCTGACACGGTCCCCAGTCCCTGGAGCTGATCAGAATCCCAGAAACCTTTAAGCCAGTTGTTCTAGTGATGTTTAAAAACCTGGGGGAGGGGTGCTGGGGCCGGAGGAGACGGGAGCGTGTTAAACCCAGCCTGGAACCTGGCTGAGAGCTCAGGCTCTCACCAGGCAAGTGGGCCCCGGCACACGCCCGCCTGTGTGCGGTGTGGGGATCGGGGCCCCAGCTGGGGGCGTACGGCTTCCGTGGACGCCCTTCGTGACCGTGCTCATCCCTCGGCATGGCGCTCTGAGTGCTGTTTTTCTGAGCACAACCCCAGCTCTGCCAGAACCGCTTACTGGCACCTGTGAGCAGAGACCCCACCCTGGAACTCTGTCTCCCAACGCCCAGGCTGCAGAAGATCATTCACCGCAACGACGGGGCTGAGAGTCTCTGCACAGAGCGGGACGGCTGGTGCCTCCCCAAGACCAGCGATGACCTGAGGGACATGATGTCCCTCATGATCCGGCACACCATCCGCTCCAAGAGGCCTGGTGAGAGTGCTCGGGGTGAAGGGAAGCCCTGGGGGCTCTGGGCCCCCCTCTGGGGCCCGAGCAAGTGTCCCTAGTGGACCTGCTCCCCAAGAAATTGCAGCCAGGTGGGAGCCTCTTGCCCTGGCAGTGGTGGGAGGGAGGCCTTCAGAGCCAGGGCTCAGCCCTGGGGGTTGAAGGCAGGAGACGGGCCCAGAGGGGTGGGGCTGGAACAGGGCCAGTGCTGCCAGGGGGGCCACCGCTTTATGCCCTGACGTCACCCTACATCCTCTGGCCACGTGTGGGCATGTTGCTCCTGTCTCCCCTGGGAGGGCAGGGACGGCGGGGCCTGGGCCCCTGTCGCCCGGCACTGCCTGCCCCTCCCCAGGATGAGCATCCCCGCATGGGGTGTGAGCAAGGGGAGTGAGCCCTTGCTGCCCTGCAGGTCTGACGGGGCTGGGGGAGAGCAAGCGAAAGGGCCCCTCTCGGGGGTTCCTCCCAGGCTCGGGGAGGGGGCGTCCCAGACCCACCAGCCCCTATGGAGCTGATGGGAGTAGGGGTTCTCAGCCTCCTTTAGGACACAGCCCCCCTCTGGGAGTCCAGTTGAGAAAAGCACTGACACAGAGCCCTGCACACTCCTGGGGAGTCCACGGGACCCAGGAGCTGCCCGAGGCTCCTCCGGGGAAGAGGTTTTCAAGGCCCTTGGCCTCAGTGTTCCTTGAAGTGCTTGTTAAACTGGAGTCCCAGGTCCCCCAGCCATCCATCCTTCCCAAAGCAGCTTCTCTAGAGCTTGAGCCCAGATACCCGTATTTGTAGACAGGCCCCCAGGAGCCGAGGGCCTCTGGCTGAGACCAGCGACAGCTGGTGTGGGTGCACCCAGGAGCCAACGTCGGGACACACACGGCCTGTCTTTTGGCCCAGCTCTCTTCTCCAGCCCAGCCCAAGCTGACGGTGGGAAAGAACAGCTGACCTGCGAATCTGGGGACGAGGAGGAGGACGAGGAGGAGGAGGAGGAGGAGGAGGAGGAGGACTTCAAGCCATCGGACGGGAGCGAGAATGAGATGGAGACGGAAATTCTGGACTACGTGTGATGCAGCCCTGGGCTCAAGGCTGGGCCCCCCCCCCCGACCAGGCCTGATGAGGGACCGAGGACAAGCCAGGGCCCCCTGGTGCTGCCCGGGGCTGCCAGAATGGCCCTAGGCGGCCCCGCTGAGGAAAGCAGCCGGCTGCGGCTGACCCTGGTCCTGCCCGGGGCTGCCCTCTGGCCCTGGGTGCCTGGGGACAGCCCGAAGGTTGTGCCCCGGCTTTGCACAGCCGCGAGCCCACCCAGTGTCCCTCGGGCTGAGCCAGCGCCCAGCGCCTCCCTCTGGCTGAGACCAGCAAGAGCTGGAGGTGGAGACGGTGCAGCAGGGGAGGGGCCGGCCCTGGCTGCTGCTGAGAAAGGACGGGGCGAGGAGCCTGGTCCATGGTCACAGGTGGCCAAGACTGTCATTGTGTTTGGACCCCATCCATTTGGGGTAACCTGGCAAAGGGCAGGCCCAGCAGGAATTGTCCTTATTAAACACATTTTCCCAAGGAGTCTTGGTGTCTCACTCGGGGTGTCAAGAGCCAGAGAGGGGTTTCCTCTTGCCTCTGGGCTTGGGTTCCCGCTGGACATCGTTTGTCCCTTCAGTCGTTCATTCAGTGACCTCGTGGTGGGTGATGCTGGGATGGTTGAGAACAGGCCTGATGCCCCTCGCCAGGTGGGCCAGGTGAGAGCAGCCAGAGGCAACTCCAGCATCGGGGGGCCCTACAGCCTCACGTTCCTCCCTTCCTGTTCCAAATGGATGTGTTCTTGAGAGGTTCACGGGAGACACACCCTGTCTCAGGGCTGCCTGGTGTGAAACCAGAGGTTTCCAGGGGTTGCAGGGTCCCTGGGTGGGGCTGAACCTGCCCTCCCCGGGGAGTACCCCCCCCCACACTGCCTGAGCCAGAGATGAGCCCTGTCACCCCCTTCCTCAGCCAGCAGGCTGGGCCACAGAGTGTGACCACAAGTTCCAAAGTCAGACAGAAGCCCCCTCCCACGACAGGTCAGAAACCCCAGTGGCTCGCAGTTGGCCTGAAGTGGTCAGTTCTGGGAACCGGCCTTGTAGAGCTGAGCGCCGCGATGTGCCTCTCGCTCCCGCTGGAGCTGCCTGGGCCTTCCCCCTTCCCTCCCCTCTGTACCGCTTTCCCTCAGGCCGAGGTCTCTGCTGGAGGATCTTAGCTGCGGCTGGTCCCACTTCTGAGCCATGCCGCTAACCTCAAAGCTCAGAGGGAGAAGGTCTGGGTTCTGGCCCCCCCTCTCCCAGAAGCCGCCTTGGTCCCTGTGCAGAGCTGAGAGAGGCATCCCGGCGGTGAGCGGGGTGGGGGCAGGGACGCTCCCTCTGCAGCTAAGCCCCACCTTACCCAGAACCTGCTTTCTATGTGCCGAATTGGACGGGCTTCCCAGGTTCTTGAAAAGTATTCAGGGATTCCCTACTTAGAAACCTAAATACCTACAACACCCCCCCCTTTTAAAAAGCATTTTGTTATGGAAAACAGCAAATATACACAGAAGTACTGAGTATTGTATAATAAGCCCCGATTTATCCATCATATGGCTTTACCAGTTACCTTCTACCAAACTTGCTGCATCTATTCCCCACGTTTTTGTTCTGTTTCGTATTTGTGTTTTGCTGGAATTGTTTTAAGGAAATCCCATACTTCAGTGTGTGTCTAACACATCAGGACTTCTTGTTTTCAAAACACAGTGACGCTGTCATCACACTTAACAACTTGACAGCAATTCAGCTTCGAATGTGCCCATCCAGTTGGGAGGCACCGATGTCTGCTGGGTCCCTTTAGTGACATGAGCATTGATTGACCAGCAGATTCGGGTGCTGTCACCCTCATCACTGGCCTCATTTATGGCTCCATAGCAATGACCAGTGATGACCAGGGGGATGCTTTTAGCTTTGTAATGATCTGTTTCAATCAGTCGCAGTCATGCTTTTTGCTGCCCTACTTGTCTCATCTCTGGCCTGAGAGCAGCCCCAGGTTGGGTCCTGTGTCCTTGAACGCACCCTCTGGTCTTCTGTGCCTTCTTGCTTCTGGCCACCGTGATGGCCCAGGCTCCTCCACTGCACTTCCTATCTTAGATCCAGCCTAGCCGTTGCTCCAGGGTGCCACCTTCCTTGGTGTGGAAATGGTGTTTAGACACCCCAATCTGGGCACCAGGGGGTGCTTGTTGCTCCTGGGTTTTCTTTCCCTCTAGGGTTTGGATTACACAGAGCTAGGAAATGGACATTTTTTTACAAAAAAAAAAATAAGTTATGAGTTCATACAGATATCTCCCAATGAAAATGTAAGATTACAAGGTTTTACTTCTCTGTGCAGCATGTGGGATCTTAGTTCCCCGACCAGGGATTGAACCCACACCCCCTGCATTGGAAGTGCAGAGTCTTAACCACTGGGCCGCCAGGAAAGTCCCTTTCTGATCTTACTCTTATTTCTTTTTCCACCTATGCTGAAAATCTTATACCACTAGCATAATTACTTTTTCTCCTATAACATACATATATTTTCAAAATAGAAAATATGATAATAGATCATATAAATTATCAAGTATACAAATTTAAATAACAAGTGATAAATTATATAAAGTAATATTTGATAAAATAATATGACCATCAAAGATCATTTAAGATTGTGTTGCACTTGCTTTCTCCTTAGGATAAATGCTGCTATGAACATACAGTCATGCCTCTAAGTCACTTGAAGTAGCTGTTTTCTCTGTGGCTAGAACATCTACTGATATAGTTAGGTTCCCTACAACTTAAAATGGACGTTTCTCTGCCTGAAAACAAATTTTAAATGTTCCTTTTGAGCACCTTGTAAACAGTAAGAACGGTAGACCCTGATAATTATTGTGCTATGAACCTCTCAGACATCGTTCCCTGAGCAAAGGTATCAGTGGGGAAGTTAAGAGAGGTAAAGACACATGTCCAGATCCCACAGCTATTGAGTGGCAGTGTCAGGGTTGGACTTGTGCCTGTCTGATTTACAATGTCTGCAAATGTTAACACAGGTGCATTTGCCCTTACAGAATGTGCTCCAGCCCAGAAAAACATTTTTAAAAAGTATTTGTGCCATTAAATCAATTTCATTAGTTTTCTACTTTGTCAGTTATACCAATTCAGAACTTTTGATACTTCCAACCTAGACTCTTTGGAAGGTCATAGATGCTCCAAGCATACGGTGATAACCATGGAGTCTTTCTGAAGGAAAATATGCTTACCCACAAATACGTGCATCAAGTTTCAGGGGCATCCAGGCTCCCATGGCCTGTCCTTAAACTTCCTAACAGGTCCATGGACCAGGATTCAAAACTCCCAGTTCA